>NC_140593.1:385573519-388206019 GCF_964204655.1 Triturus cristatus
CAAAATAGCAGCATCTGCAGCCTTGCAATCCATTCTCTCAACGGCTCATGCATTACAGTGCACTCAGTAGACGACCCTTGGAGGACGCATGGCTTCCGGAAATGTCACCGCTGCTCCATGGCAGAAATGTTAAGTAAGCATTGACTTTAACCTCAGTGCCTCCACCGTAAAGGTCTCCTATGACCTTCTTTAAGTTACTGCTAGCAAAACAATTGCAAACAATTTCTGTTTACATAGCACCTCTCCTAAGGGGAGATATCTGCTCATTGCAATGGAAGTCGCACGTTTGGACTTGAATCATTATGCTAAGCTATGCTAAGTTATGTTCTATTATGTTATACGATGTCATTTCATGTTATGTCATGGTATTCTATGTTATGTTTTTAGAGATTTGTACAACATACTGATAAGGCCCGGGAGTGCGGATTATACAAAAAAATGTAGACGCACAAAAATGTAGACGCACTACACTTGGATTACTACACTATGTTAACAAAGATTTGTATAGTGCTCTATTCTTATTAATTTACAAAAAATGTACATTCAAATAGAATTCAGGAGTCAGGACCACTTGTGTTTCTCGTTTAAATGTTGACAAATACATATGAAAAACATGATTGTGCCGCATAAACAGAAAATTTGCATTCAACAATTCTAGTCTTCAGTCCACATATACGTTTAAATAATAAAATAATCGATCACTGGCTCAGAATCAATATCATGAAACAGAGGGTAAGGGGAATTCAGCTTCCCTTTGCCCTCCTCGATTCTTACATGTTCAGATTATGCTCAGTTTGTGATTACCTCCACGATATTTGCATTATCGCAGTCCTTTGATGCCTTCAAGCAAAACCCAATGCTATCTCCAGGAAATGCCTCACAATACTATTCTTTTCCTCTGTGCCTGTGGTCAAAATAACATGATGCAATGTTTAGTCCTTAGAAGGCTGACCAGGACGTTTGACCTTTTTTACTCTCAATAGACCAGTCTCTTCTTTTCTCACCGCTTAGTTAATGACTTGGATCAATGCAGACGTACAAACTATATTCAATATTTTATCGTACATATTAATTTAGAAAATTGGCTGATAGTTCATACCATTGCCCAGGCTGCACTGTACCAATGTTATTTTTGCACTTGTTGGTTCGTTTCAATATTACCACGTTATGACAATTTTATTCAATAAAGATGGCAGTATAATAATTGGAATTCGATATTAAGTGTGATCGACATTCGTAGGAGATTCTAGGGGCCTGATTCACAAAGGCCATGCAGACCCCCATGTGCTGGCACATGCAGCAAGCACAGCAGCTTATTGTAAGGTCCTGTCGGCAAACTCCCCGTTGAAATTTGATAGATCCCTTGGCCTGGTTTGAATTTGAAGGTACCTAGAGGATCTAACATTCTTTGAGGACCTGATTTACAAAGCTGAACTTACACTTTTGTGTAAGTTTACGATTGTTTGCTATTCACAAAGGGATTTACGAATATTTTCTTTACTGGTGTAAAGTCTTCGTACATAAAACATTAAGACAGTCCTATCTTTTTCCGCACTCATGAAGATGCTACTCATAAAGCCCTTTGTGTGTGCCCGGCACATGGGGGTCTGCATGGCTGCATAGCAAAGCCATTCAAATCCTGCACACATTGATAGTATACTTCCAGAGCCCAATGCCTAAAGATTCCTCTGGTCTCATCACGGGTGCTGTAGAAGAATGTCCAATCTGGTCGTGACCTGCACTGCATGACAAGTCTGTAGAAAACACGAAACACCATTAGTGCAAAGAGTAGGTCTTAAAACAATGAGACCCTTGTTAAGAGTGGTCCAATGTCTGGTGCAATGTTTATCATGCATGGTATGATCAAACGCCACAGGTGTCGACTCAGACTTTATCAGGTGTAATAAAGAAGGACATATTTAATTTTGTGGTGGAATAATGCGGATTTTGATGATTACAGCACAAACATCTACATGCTCTGGAAATAACCAGGCATATTTCCTCTGGTGAAATACAGACAATTTGACCTGCCAAAATGTACCTCTGTAAAATTGCAAGGGTTTCGGTGTTAACTTCAAAAATGATAATTCTGGTATGTGCAGTAACAGCGGTTACCACACAAACCAGAATTTAACAGCCATTCCTAATGATAGCCTAAGTAATAATTTTAATGCAAACAAAATGAATGATTAAAAAAGACCAGTTTTACCATAGATCATACTGTCATTTTTCTGCTGACAACATATGCATGTCACATATTGGGTCAGTAGTTTGTGCTGCTCTTCTGAGTAATGTTTAATACCCATAAGGCTTAAGCTTGAAACGGCTGTACCTTGTTTTTTCAAGCTTCTGAGCTGAGTGAGTTTTCCCCTCTTTCTTGTGGTTGGGAGCCTGTTAATAGCCCCCCTTCAACCTCAAGGTGTGACTGAGGGGAGTGTTGCAGTGTTGGAGTGACAGCTGGTGCCATGCGAAACAAGAATACCCATGGAAATGCATGCACAGAGCTGGAGTTGTTCTTGGCTGAAAATATTCACTGATGTCTTGGGGGAAGATAAGCCTGTCTATGGAAAGGGTGTCTGCGACCTTTTCCAAAGCTACTTTGCCTCCCGTCCCTGGCAGCGGGGGAGATGCACCTAGAATTGTTGCAGTGCACTGGCTATACGAGGTCCAGTGTTAAGGACTGAGGATTCTGGGCCTTGCCCTAGTGGATGCCTCATTGTCAGAGGCACTCTAAGAGCCAGACAGTCGGTGTGCAAACTACAGGACATCCTACATCATGGTATGAGACAGGGTGACTCCTCAAGCCTATAGCAATGTCAGGAAGAGGACGGAAATGGTAGAAGTCCATGTGTGACAAATGCAAGAGAAAGGTAGAGAAAAGGAGGGAGCAGCTGAAGATGGAGGTGCAGAGGAGAGCTAGAAAAGTGTGATGGCAGTGATAGACATTATTCTGTACAAACTAGAAAAAATTACTACGGAGCTAGAGTCCTGTCTGGGAAGTGTGGAGAACAAGATATCTGGAATGGAGGCATCACTGAGGGACCTGGGTACCAGGATGGCGTAGATTGAAGATTGAGTGGATCACAGAGTCTAGAAAAGCAAGTGAAATTCAGAAATGGTATGACAAGCTCAATTCTGGCACTTAGCAATAGTGTCGCAACTTTAGAGAACATATGGCATGTATGGGTACTGGTGTTCGCAGCTGAAACTTCAGCTAGAGGGGAAGAAGGCCTTTTATGGGAAATGCCTTACGCCATCAGGTCAAGACTTAAGTGATCTGGGTTAAAGAGCACATAGTCTGCCCACCACTACCACAGTCGACACTGTCTAGTTATACATATGCGTAAGTCAGTGTTTCTATAGGAAGAGCATTTTTGGTTTAGGTTATAAATTGGCACCGTTTGATAAATCATCCATGAAGCTTCCAAACAAAAGTGCATCCCCATCAGCTATTTCCTGGAAAGTTTTGGGGTTATCCATCAAGACAGGGTCGAGGAAAAAGCAATTCCCATGGGAATTTGAATAGGCAATTTAGACAACAATACAAAAAAATGGCTGAAAATAATGACGCCAAATTTGGCAGAAAGCTAGATTCTTACTCAGAAAGAGTGCTTTTTGTAATTTGGAGCAAATATGTTGAGCAGTTGTTGAGAAATTATGGTTAAAAAAGTAGAGATATGTAGTATAGCGAGAAATGTGGGACTCTTGCTGGAGTTCTGTAGTACCAGAAGTCAAAATAAAACATTTTGATTGTCTGGACCAAAAGGACAAGAGCCACAACATGAAGAGAAATGTTTTGGCTCATTACAGGACTTGGGCACTCAGCCCCCAGTCCTAAAAATTATTTGAAAAACAAAACAAGTGGCAGGGTAGGGATAGCCTGACCCCCTAGCCGCTGTGGGGTCTCTGTCCTGCAGTACTTCTGCTGTAGCTATTGTAGTTCCTGTGTGGTCCTGCAGGAGAACTGCAGGACTAGCAATTATTCTTTTATAAAAGGTCAACATAGTGTAGGACATCTGTGGGGTGTTTTCTGCCCACAGGGGTTTTTGCCACTCACGGAGGGTTGGATGCAAGGCATGGCTTCAGGCCAGGCACTGTGGGCAACCCCACGCTGCGCACAGCCAAAGGCTATGCAAAATAGGTGGTGGCTGCCCGCGGGGGTTTGGGAACAGGGTCTGGTGGCCAACCCCTCTATTCCACACGGCCTTAGCATCACTCCATCCCAGAAGCTTTCCCAACAAGGTGTCACTTTCCCATGTAAGCGCCACTGAATGGTTTGGTACCACAGTATCAGAACCAGTACTGTGCCCATGGTACCCACTAATGAATCATTCACAGGGCCGCAACAAATAATTTAAAACATTTTGAACACAATGGGTGCCCATCGGGGGACTCCCTTCCCCCATGGATCTCTCCGCTGCCTTTGATACGGTCAGCCATGAGATCCTGGCTGACCGTTTACTAGGCCTGGGGATAGAGGACACAGTGTTGGCTCTCCTGAAATCATTTATGGCAAATAGACAACATGGGGGGGGTATTCTCAAGAACATGTGATAACTACCGCAAAAGTAGCTTAACGCAACTCTTCACATCGCAGTCTATCGTGGTAAAATAACACCGTGTTAACGTGGTATTCTCAAAACGGCAGCACCATGCGATAGACCTACCACAACGCGTCAAATGAACGCGCTAAAATCAACGTGACGCCCCAAAAATGCGAAACACTAACACGAAAAAAGCGTCGATGACGCAAATTGCGATACAAAAATCAGCGAAAACCAGCCACAGGCCTGCAATCCCCATGCGACGAGGGAAAAAATGCTACAAAAGTAGAAAAAACCACTTACAAAAGCCAAACAACAGCGAAGCACAATGGAGTCAGCCGGAGCAAGTGCAGAGGACAACCAGAACCCCACAATCCCCCCGGAGGACCAGCCTGGGACCTCGGGGTCAGGGAAGGGCAAGGACAAGAAGAGTAGGAAGAAAAGGTTCAGACCGCAGGAAAACAGGATCCTGATAACGGAGGTGATAGAACACCATCAACTACTGTTCGTCACCTCCACTGTGTCACTGGGAACCAAAAATTGAATATGGCAGACCATCGTGGACAAGGTGAATGCAGTCTGAGTGCTGAAGAGGACAATGGAAGAGGTCAAGATCCGTTGGAATGATGTCAAGCGCAAAACCAAGCAGTAACTCGCAAACAACCGGAAGGCAGCAATGCAGACTGGATGTGGGAGTCCTGCTACACAGGAGGAGCTGGATGAGATGGAGGAAATGGTGTCCACAGTCATCAGTGGGGAGACGGTGGCAGAAGTCGGGGGCCCGGACACTGCTCAACATGACCGGACACAACAGCAACAGAGTGAATAACGACCAGGTTCTGGGGGTATGAGGGGAGATGGGCACAATGGCACACATGCACAAGTAAGCATAGCACATCTGCTGACAAACCATGCCCCAGTCCCCCAACTCCCACCAAGAGACCAATGCACCCAAGTATGCAACATCCCAGCACTGTATAAGCACAGAAGTCATAGGCACACTGCGTGTAGGGGATAAGGGCAGCCACATCAGAGCTGCAGGGGCAACTCCCCCAAAATGCGGCACACACACATCACATGCAGAGCACATCAACATTGACAAAGATGTGGCACAATCCTCAACATGTCCAAAACAGAACAGAGGACACAACCGGTGCCACTTGTGGGCAGAAAATGGCCAATCACATATGGGATCGCAGGGACATATGAGTTGACAATGCATAAGTACAAACACACATCCGTGATGTTGTCGAAATGTCCACTGTCCGCATCATATAGGCAGCTCCCCACAAACAGTAACAATGTACCCTGTCATTCAGTCCGAATGTAAACATGTACAATGCGTCGACATACATGTGAACACAATGTTAAACTGCATCTCCCCTTAACATTGCAGAGGGAAATTCAACACCTCCTGCTGAGCAGTCCCAACCTCTCTTCTCTGATGACGAAGAGGACCGCCATACCTTCGACTCCGATGCCCTCCAACAGCTCATGGACAGCCTCCGCAGCCCACTTCCAGGAGCAGGTCAGTCCAGCTACTACGAGGAGAACCCACCCCCTGGACAGAACACACAACAGACAGCACCCACCACCACGGCTGCCTCCCAGGACCCCCACGACAAACACATGGCCTTCCAACGCCGTGTGTTGGGGTGCCAGGAGAAGCTGGCTGAACAGGTGCAGGTGGGGTTCGACCGCATGGCAGACAAACTGGACGCCATACATGGGTGTCTAAGTCCCATCAGGGACCACTCACAGTCCCTAACGGACACCGACAGTCTGCTCCATCCCCTCCAACAAACCATGGCTGACATCGCCAGAGTCCTGACTGTGCAACAAGAATGACGGTCTAGTCAGAGTGGCACCAGCGAGCTCGCCCAGAAGTTGGGACTCATGCGCAGGCTCATGGAAAACACGGAGCGGATGCATGCGGAAAGAGTGGCTGACACGGCTACACACCAGCGAGAAGTAGCTGGGTCCCTCAGTGGCATAAAGACCCTTCTCATGACATTGCTGCCACAAGGCCAGGCGCTGAGGCATGCTGCTGCTACCACTCCATCCACATCTCCGGACCCTGATGTGTCAGTGGCACATAGTGCGGCACACTTTCCACCTCCGTCCCCTGAGGTCTCACTGCCACACAGTGCTGAAGACAGTACACCACCACCCACATGTGAGGCACATGAAACAGCAGAGGACGAAGATGCGGATGAATCTGTCATGGTGGTGAGAAGAAAGAGGTAGCATTCATCTCCGCCATATGGCCTGTTTTTGCTTGGTTCTGCACTCGGCATCATCACCTTCCACTGTCCCCCGATGCACTCTGCGACACTCACCTTGGATCTCGACATGGACTGCCAAATTCTGTTTGGTCACCAATGACACAGCTATCAGACTGTGGACTGAACTCCTCCTCTTCTGATGTACTTATCCTTCCCTGAAGGACTCTGGCTGGCCCTCCATGGGCTGATAATGTAAAGTGGGGTTTGCATGGCCCTGTACTGCCACAGCTACGACACTCCATTGAATGTGCATTAAACATTCTTTGTCACACCGATGTGTCATGTCTATGATCTTACAAGTGTGGAGGTATAGATGTATGTAGGGTCAATGATTCCCCCTTACGTCCATGCTGCTCATGTTGTGGGACTTGGGTCACAGGGTGACACATTGCCGATTGTGGTCCGGGTGGCGCCGACACTAGAACGGAGACACACGTATTAGCCACTTCCTCTTCCAGCCCAGAACGGAAGCACCCAAAAATTGTTATTATTATTTGATATTTTTTACGGGAATCCTCACCCGGTCCGGACACGGAAAGGATTGACAGATTGATAGCTCTTTCTCGGTTCTGTGGGTGGTGGTGCATGGCCGTTCTTAGTTGGTGGAGCGATTTGTCTGGTTAATTCCAATAACAAACGAGACTCCTCCATGCTAACTAGTTACGCGACCCCCAGCCTTGTACATATTTGTATATAGCTTCACTCTTGTATATATGCACTGCACCATCAGCACTGGGCACCCATTGTCCCTTTGAAACACTTGTCACTTTACAATTATGCCTCACCTTGACAGCCCTTGAAAAATTTATTTTCAATATGTTTTGTGAAAAACGAACAAAAATATCAAATAATAATAATAATTTTTGCAAACAAATTTGGAGTTTTTTGTTGTACCATTGTGTTCCATTATATTCACCTTGTTGCATGCTGTGATTTAGCCCACTTTTACTTTTTACTCTCTGGCATATCGCTTAAGCAGTAAGTCATATAAAATATTGGTAACAAGATTCATTGTCATTTGTAAAGTAATTGTTTTCTCCCCGACAGAACCACTGTAGCTTTACCTATATACTTACCCAGGTTCTGAGGGACACTGAGTTCCCCCATTGTATCTATACACTACCTTATAATAATTGCAGCATTGCCAATTTTTGCCCGCATGATTTCCCCCAGATGAAACCTTTCTGAATTTGCGTGGGCAAAATCATGCATTCCAAGTTTCAGCATCTCAGAACTGGAAATATATGCTGAGTTATCCCCAGTCTGAGGCATCCAGTGGTGACAGTAAATAAATTAATAAAGCATGGTGTCCCAGATACTGCGTTTTACATAGAACACCTTTTCAATTGAAATTGTCTCTTGAAATTGCCTCAAAATTTTCATCAGTCATGCAGCTTTACTGCTAAACCTATGTTGTGCACAAACAATAACATGCATGTGCATTACACAAGTAAAGAGTCTTGGTTTGTTCTTATTAAAATCTTTGGGCCTGATCATGAGTTTCACAGACAGGGTTACTCCATCACAAACGTGATAGATATCCTGTCCACAGTATTACAATTTCATTATATCCTATGGAACTTGTAATACGTATCTCATCCGCCAAACTCGTAATCAGGCCCTTTGTTCCCATCGCACATCAGAATTACAAAAAAAGCCTGCAGGGCAGATTTATAATTGGATTGTGTTGCCCTAGCGTCACGCATGGTACTGCAAGGACAACACAATTGCCTTGCGTTAATTTTCCCTGGTAAGGCGTTCCATGGTGGAGCATGGGTGTTCCCATGCAACCACCAATAGATTTTGGCGCATTCTCAGACCTACCAAGACTTGTAAAACTAAGAATGTGTCAAAATGCTACGCCTTCGTGATAGAGGCGCAACAAGGAGAAATATCTTCATTTCTCCTTGTTTTTTCCTGCATTCTGCAGCGCACTTAGAAATAGGAAAACGTCTCTAAGGTTTGTTTTTGTGCATGAAGGTGTCCATTCCTGCAAAAACATTATCCTGGCTGCAACGTAGGCATCCTTGCACCATGATGCAAGGATGTCTGCATTGGCGCTAGGCTGCACTGAGTGGTCCGGCGTAAGGAGGGAACAGGAATGTGCAATATCTTGATAGATATGGCGTATTCCTGCACACTCCATTTGATGCAGCGCAATAAGCTGTCTTGCTGCGTTGCACTGCGCCAAAGTTTGATAAATCTGTCCCTATGTGCCTCATTTGAAGTTTATGCTGATGCTAATATTATTAGTGAAATTCACTTACAAGTATTTAAATCTTCTGGTGTGTTAGAACACATTTGCCAAGCTGCAGCCTTTCCTTTCATACTTCCTGTACCCCAGCAAGATTGTCACTTGGTTCACATTACTAAATTCCCTCACTTTGCAGACAAGGAAAGGAAAAGTAAACACCAATCTTGTGTTAAATAAGCAGCATTTTGTCAGAAGACATTGCCTGACACCTGCCCTCTGTCCTTGAACCCACAGCAAATGCGACAAGGTCGGAACTGGGCCTTCAAGCCTCTTCTGCTCATTCTCCTCATGAACATCTGCAGGGGTACATTGGGGGCGTGGCAGCGCCTCCCGCACCGCTGTTGCAGGCGCCCCTGAAAGGGACACCCTGGCGGCTAAGGTCAGATGCACTGATACGAAGCGAGAAGCACGCTGTGTTCCACCACCTCCCATTTATTTAATGTGTCTGCACATTGCAGACCAGCTCTTTCACACGGCTCCCGATGTGCTCTGAATGAAGTCTGGGAGTTCTTTAACAACCTTGACATTTTCAAAAAATAGGGATTTTGGTGAACGGTGTATTGTACCGAGCACGGCACATATCCAAGACCTGTGCCATTTACAGATGGATGCTACAAGAAAACCTGGCACCAATTACTGTGATACATTACTTTTCTGTACCACATTTCCTGTCCCCCGGGGAAAGGTTGTGAAGATGACAGCTCTTTCTCTTGCAATGAATAAAGTAATGATTCATAGTTCTCTTCCGTGAAAAACTCTGTGAATGTGCATCTTGCAAGGTTAAATTAAATATTTTTCTATGGACAGACACATCTGTTCATTTGAGCAAACTCCACCGGGGACCCTTTTCTGATCAGTCCCCAGGGGGCAGTGTCGGCAGTCGAGGCAGGGCCTTCACAACCGAGTCAATTTGTGGATTCTCGACACCTTCAAGCGCATGTTTGTTTTTTTGGAAGGCATTTCCATCAGTAGCACTTACTGGCGGCTTATTATTCTGTGTGTATTAAATGCATAGGTATGCAAGGGTCTTCAACGAGGCCCCAAGAATGATGTCTTGTTTGGTCTAATCCAAGAAGTCGCTGCACATTCTCAACACCAGAGATGCTGTCTTAATATTGAGCTGCTCGGGTCGTTATTGTTACACCGACACACTGGTGATGAACAGCATTTATGATTTTTTTTCTGAAGTAAATTACAGTGCGGTTTTGTTTTCATGCTCCGCTTTCATCATGGCCCTTATATCAAAATGTGATATTGCAGCACTAATAATAGATGAGGAAATTGAAGGAGAAGGCACGATTTTGTCACGTGACTATTTGAAACGGCTGAGGGAGGAAGATGCAGGCGAAAAAAGCATTATAAAATCATAATATAGTATTTGAAATGTCATCCTACCAAAATACCCTGGATGGAATAACTACCACAATATTGTGAATGTAAATATATTTAGGTAAGTAGGTAAATATTGTTTTAATATTCTTAACTCCACATATATGTGTGTGTGCACGTCTGCTGCGCGTGTGTTTGTGTGTGTCTTTAAGGTATGGAGATATGGAGTCTAGCATGTAGAGTCTATACATACCTATAAACTTTCACGCTATTGTGGTAGTCGATATTCTGGCTAGGATATGTTTGTAAGATGGTATTTTTGCACTCAGTAGCCTGACCTACAATCCTTGGTTGAGCCCCTGGGAGTGGACTGGGCTGCTTTGTTGGTGAGGGAACATCCTTGCGAGGGAAATGGAAAGACTGGATGGGCGGGACACCTCATATCAGTGTCATGTTCTATGTTTCTCTAAAAGCATCACCTCCGAAGGACATCTGGTCTTCAACAGGTTATTGCGTAAGAGATCTCTAATGATGAACATATTGGCAATTAAGGTTCCTACTGAGCATGATGTCTGATGACACTGTTGTGCATTTTGTCATGTCTGGTCATATACATATAACCACTCAGTTGTGTGCCGATGAGTGATGAAAACGATGCAATCCCCAGCCAGGTATGCTTTACTCGAGTGGCTCACCGGCCTCTTATACCCATATCTTGTTGTATATTGAACCAACTAGCAAATTTTAAATGGTGCCAAATAATTGGCATCACTCACTTACTCTTTTAAAGTCCATCAGGTGGACCTCATCTTAAAGAGGTTATTGTTTCTTACGTGAATGTATTAGTCAGGGGAGTAGGCATTAAATGTAAATACCCCTTACTTTGAACCAAAGCTGTGATGGCACCAAGCAAGCAATGCATATGAGCCCGAACCTCCCTAGAGGTGCTCCATTGTCTCTTCCATCCAAGAATTGATCTGGTCATCCTTTCACCCTTCCATCCACTGCTGATATTCACCATTTCACATTTACATTTTCTGATCCATTCATTTGCTCATTCTTTCATCCATCATTCAATCTTTCAACATTCCATCCACCCATTGGCCATTCCATCCATCTATCCATCCGTGCAGACATCCATCATCTATACATCCATCCACCTATACATACATCATCTGATGTATCCATCCATCAATAAAGACTTTAATACATCAATTGAATTTTTTTGCCCATTCATTCATACATCCATAATCCATCCTCTCTGGTTTCAATTTACTTTGCCGTCCATCCATCCTCCTAAATGACCAATTATTCTGCCATCCTTGCATCAACCCACCCATTCATCCACCCTCTCAGATTTCCGTTTTCTCTGCCATCCTTACACCCATCCATCCATCCTCTCAGATGTCCATGTACTCTGCTATCCATCCTCTCAGATCCCCATTTAATCTGCCATCCTTTCTATCCACCCACTCACCCCTCCATCATCAGATTTCCATTTACTCTGCTATTCGTTCACCCATCGATCCATCCATCCACTCAGATTTCAACTTACTCTGCCATCCTTTCATCGATCCACCCATCCATCCTCTCTGATTTACATTTACTCTGCTATCCTTTTATACACCCACCTACCCCTCATCTCACCCTCTCATCCACCCATCCTTTCACCTACTCATCTACCCAAATTTTCACCCACTCATCCATTCATCATTTTACCCACTCATCCGTCTAACCTTTCAATCACCCATCCTTTCACCCTCCTGTTCATCCTCTTACCCACTCACCCTTTCAACCACATATACATCCTTTTACCCACAATCCTTCTTTTCTATTATCCATCCAGCCTTTCACCCACTCATCCTTCCCTTCTTTCATCCACCCATCCTTTCATCCACTCATCTAAATCTATGTATCCTTTCATCCATCCTTTCGCTCAATCTTCCATTCATCCTTTCATCCACCCACCCTTTCACTCAGCCGTCCTTTCACTTTCTCATGCATCCACTCGTCCATCCTCCTTTCCCATCAGCGTTTCTTTCTTCCTCTTAGCGATAATTACAAGCGTTTTTCTGCCAAGCTGCAGATAAAAGAGGCACATCAATAACCCTACACCCCCGCTGTAGCTGGTAAAGCGGAGGGGGGGGGGGGGGGGAGGGGTTCACGACACCTCTTGTATTAGTATATTGTGTGATGCGGTTATTACGTCCCTAATGGTTGATTCGGTCTGCAGTCGTCTCATCAGAGGGTGGGGCCTGGAGCTTGTTTCTTATATGATTTGTTCTTCTTTTGTGCTTGGATCTATATCAGCATTCAGCACAGGATTCCTGGTGTTTACGTCCAGTTGTGTTTTGTCTTACTCGCCTCATGAGTGATGAGCAGCTGTGAGGGTACCATGAAGAGTCAGTCTGACAATAAGCAAACGTGGATATAGGGCAGGTAAAAAAAAAAAGGAACAAGAAATCACATTTCAATGATTGATTAATTGATGATCACTGCACAAACTGTTTCAAAAGAAATCTATAAAAATCCCACACAAGCTCAGGCCATAGACTAAATGTTTTCTTATATTTTGCAAGGTAGAGGAGGCTGGACTCTGTGGGGTAGATTTCTTTTGTCTGGGATTCACAACGGCAGTCCAGGGAATGAAACACATGCACTGGAAGGCCAGGCCTACATGTGGTGGGCTGCCTGATTGTATGACCCAATGGTCCAGTGGCAGAATAACCCCCAGCCAGAGGAGTCTTTCGCATCAGAAAACTAGTGATTCTCCTACCTCTAAATATGTCAGAGAAACTGTTCATTTGATGAGTGGTGTGTCCCTTGACATCAGCTATCCACAACCCTATTATTTCAATTCACAAAACTAACCAAAGACACTGCTATCTCTGGATGTTGCCCATGCAGAGTCCACAGAGAAGGCTGTTGCAGTAGCCTGGCCTGGAGTTTGTCACAGCGATCATTATGTTTTCCTCGAGGGCATGGGCAGAATATATTGGCCCTTAACCTCTTTCGACCAGGAACTCAAGGCGAGTTATCGCTAGGCCTCTGTAGTCCAGTCCTTAACACCTTTACACATTTGCCTATTATAAAATGCTGCACAGTGACATAAAAAGGTTTTACCTTTACACATCTTTTCACATTCAAGAGCGTACCAGGAGGTGACAGTTGTTCACCTTTGACATAGAGGGCAGGCAATAAATTGTTCTAAAGAGTCATAATTGCAATATTGAGGTTATAGCATGCCAATAAACAGTGATCAATAACAGACACCCACCACGAAATAATGAGATTGCAAACGCAAAGACGTGCTAACATTCAGCAAACCAGCAATGGAACTGGTTAAATCCCATGGGTTGAAATGCAGCCCACAGACGGTGCAAACAAATTAGGGGCATCAGTGAATACCATTGAACTACCCAATCCACACCCTGCTTTCTTAGGTCGAGCCAGGGCAGCGCATGCGCTGCTCTGCGAGGCATGCCGTGTTCAGATATGGGCTTGAAGCTCTGCCCATTTCCCACACATCTTTACAATTGCCTCCTGTTACTGTCCTTTCTAAATTGTTGCTTTTCATTTGTGAATAGGCTTAGTAGTCCCTCCTTGGTGCCGCCTTGTCCGCATTTGTAGCTTTCCATGAGGACTGGACTTTTTACTTGTATTGTTACACCGTCTGCTTTATCTAGTCTGTGAACACAATTTTCTTCAATGATTTGCCTCTTTTCCACCCACTATGTGCTTTCCTACATGCACACGCCGCCCACTTTATTGTAATTAGTAATGGCGGTCTGCTTTAACTATAGTGGCCGCGTTTCTTTCTTTATTTACTTTGGCAGCACGCTCCGCTTTAAGTATAGCGGCCGTGCCTCTTTAATTATTTAATTTTGCAGCACGATCCGCTTTAAAGGCCACGCTCCGAAACTTTTTTTTATGTACAGTGAAAGCCCCCATACCATGCTTGCACTTACTAGACTGCTGCCATAGTCAGGTTCCAGCAAACCGCGTCTAAAGAAAGGGGCGTGGCCACCATTAAAGTGAAGGCAGGGCATGGGGTGATTTTACCAAAAATACCCCATTTGTTTGTGAGCAAATGTTTTTTTTTTGGTAAAATCGCCCCATGCCGTGCTTTCACTTTAAAAGTGGTCACACCCCTTTCTGTGGACACTGCTCGCTGTAACCTGAATATGGCAGCAGCGTCTAAAGAAAGGGGAAGCGGCCACTATGAACGTGGTCTCGCATTTGCAAGAGTTTGAGATATTGGGCATTAGAAATGTCTATGCCTTTTATAAATGTGTTGGTTTTCAAAACACATAAATAAAAGGCATTGTCATTTACAATGCCAATAGCTTAAACTCTCGCAAGTGCGAAACCTATTGTATTGCAAATGCTTGTTTTTATTGTGTGAACCTTAAACATTCAGACTATAACTAAGCACTAACCACCCTTGTAATGCCAAGTGGATGGAGACGCTTAACAACTGATGCCATGTTGAAGTATGAAATGGGCATATTGCCCAACAATGCATGCATTTAGAATATACACTCAAAAAAGAGCGAAGGAAGCTAGAAAACAGGCTTTTCAGTGTACATTTGCTTTTGATTTATTTTGATTGGTGCTACTTCAAACTATAATTTTCTTCCAAAGAATAGTTTGAAAAAAAATCTAAAATTACAGCATATTATTCTAACTTAATTAATCATCGTATCTCACCTGCATAAACTAAATCATAGAATTCCCCAGCCCCTGCCAGAGTGAGAAATGTGATCCCAGCTAAATCTTATGTTCATACACTGATCCATGCCACAAATCAGGGAACCATAACCCGGCAGGATACCTCATTATTGTCAGCTTAACTTATGGAGATGTCGCGGGCGGTCTTCCCAGACAGTGAATCAGGCTGCTGGCCACAATTAAAGTAACAATGAAATAGGAATGTCTCTAGGAGAGTAAATTTTGGGTCAGACACAACAGAACCTCTCGGTCTACTTCAGGTGCCTTGTCAGGAACTGCTGAAATATATGCATGCTACACCTGACCAGCGCTGGTCTACAAGGGAACGCAAAGGCTCCTGTTTATATATCATCAGCACATGTAAGGTAGACATCATTTGACAACACAGAGAGGTGTACAGGCCTTTAAATGTGTGCTTCTACCTTAATTTGGAACTGGGAACAACACCTAATAGGCAAGAAGAATTTGAGTGTCACAGCTAACCTTTATTTGAAGCTTACAATGATGTTTTTAGTTACAGACTTGTGATTTCGCACACCGCTTTGTAAATTAATGTTTGGATCCCTGTGTTCACCTCTATGCATTAATGGGCATTGGCACAAACTGGGTTATTAATATGGGAGGAAGTGACTTCTAGCAACATAATAAACACAATTCTGTTAGGCCAAAACACAGTTCTAAGAGAATCTCTTCACAAACCTCTGGTAGCCATGGCACAAGCAGCAGCCAATCCCCAGAGCAGTGCGTGCTAAGATCAAGTTGAACAATATTAAAGCAAAATCACTTTAGACAAATAAAGAAACATTTAATGAATAAAAAGACAACAAATCATTAAAACTGGTTAGGGAAAACTGGAGATATGGTTTTGTAAAGTTTTGTAGAAAGAAACACCTAGAAAAAGTAAGATGCCATTAAAAAACAGCATTTTGCTATTGGCAGGAGCCAAGGTGTGATTTCAGGCCCACCACAACGGAGCAGTTGGCAAATACAACTATAAGGTCATCCAGGTCAAAGTTTTTACCTTTTGACTTAGTCTCTGAAATGTAAGTCAAAATCCTTAAGTGGGGCAAGGTTCAAGGTGGGAGACTGCTGAGGATCCCTTTAAGGCAGATATCTCATTGATGAGCTCCCACCAAATAAATTAATTTTGGTTCCAAAAGCTCCAAGCAGGATAAAGCTGGATTTCAAAACCAATGAGATTGCTTCATCACAATGAAGGACTTGTCGCCTCTCCCTTGTCCAAGGTTTTACTTTCACACTTTGTCAATTTTTAGTTCTCAAAATCCCCAAGTGGGGCAATGGTAAAAGTTGTAGCTGAGCAGGGTTCCACAAGACTGTACAGCTTTAATGCAAAGGACCTTGCCCTCCTTTGGGTGAGACCTCCCTGCGCAGGCCTCAGCACTTTGTCTCGGCCCAAAGGAGGTGGAAAATAATGAATGAGTCCCACTTTTCTCTAACTGCTGGTGAAGTTCTTTCTGGTCAGTCCTACAGCTCCCAGGACCTCAGGGCAGGCTTTTAGGCACTAGATCTCTCTCCAGTCAGATCTCCTGTAGTGTCCGGTCCTCCATGGTCAGCTGGGCCATTTGGAGTCAGAAGTCAATCTGCTTTTTGTGTCCCTGGAATAGGTATATAGAAGACCAAGCACTTGACCCTTGTAGAGGAATTCTAGTACCTGGGTGTCTGTAAGAATAAGGATTCATTGACTCTTCTTCCAGCTGGACATTCTTCTTTAAGCATAGTCTCATCGGTCCAGGGATGTTATAAGAAGGAGGTGGATAGACGACAGTCTTATTCTGTGCACTAGCCAGTGGTTGGTGAATTTCCCCTACCAAATCCTGTTTATTTTCACACTTATGACCAACTCCTTTTGCAGTACTTCCTCTTCACTTTACTATAAAAATTCATTCCTAGAAGCCCTTTATTCATGATGGCTGAATCATTCTTCTCTCTACAAGAGCTCTAGGCAGGCCCCTAGTCACTCCCCTATTTAGATTAGGTTAACTCCTCTCTGTCAGTGTCCAAACTGGTTCTCCCTTCTGCTGGTTTAAAATCCAGAGGCCTAGAATTGTTCTGGGAATGAATAGGGGTAGATTTTATCAGCCCTGTGTTGGTTCAGAAATGCAAAAGATGAAGTGTCAAGGCTGTCCTTTTTAATGCTTGCTGAATTATACACCTCCCAGATGGCTATTCCTTGCTAATTGACCAGAGTTGTTAACAATACACCTACCTTCTTTGGTCCAGAGTCCTCTGACAAGCACAGATATCAGCTCTAGCCAGGTATGCGTGATGAGTGGCTGAGCAGGTTTTAAGCCAGTTCAGGCAGCCAAAAGCACATTTGTATAAAATTACTTTTCAATTAAAATTATCATAATCTGATGTCACTACTAAATCAAATTTTGTAAACTAAGTGGAAAATAACTTCACATTATGTTCTTGCATTTTCCAAAGTGGAGATGTGAATTAAATATTTTAATCACAGGTAGGCCTTGTCTATGAAAAATCTAGCATCATCTACACAGTTAAAACAGCTTTTAGGCTTTGAGTCACAGTGAAGATTCACAATTCAAATATGTTGTGTGCCACTTTTTTTTATATATCAGGAACCCTGCCTTGTGGTCTCACAAGGCACACTTTAGGTGTGACTTGTAAATATAGGAAAATGGGGTTTCCTACATAGCCAAGGCGCTTTTCCTTTCCTTGAGTTTCTACAGTGCTTTTAAACAGCAGTACGGTCAGAGCACATAGGTGCTCCTGAGAGGCATATAGTTTTGTCATATATGTGGGTGGTATAAATACACTCTGGCTGAAGCCCAAATCAATATTTAACTCCTATGTCAATGGTGCAGATTCCGCTGTGCCTACCATGGCTTTACAGTAAAATTAAATAGACCACTTGGGCAAAAACTATTTTACCAATTTCATTTTTTTAAAGGCCAAAGCACATGCACTGCGACAATGAATAGCAGGGTAACAGCACACAAAGTTCTAGTACCAGATAAACACACAGTTCAGAAAAAGGTAAAGAATCAGGGGTGACCATGAAGAAAAGGTGTATTTCTCAGATTTGCTACAGGCACAGAGCTGAAGACTCATGAATGAGTTCTGAAAATGCCCCCTTATATTGTGGGTCTTAAACTACACCATAATGAAGTAAACAAAAAAGGGATGAGTTGACTGCTTCAATTAATCACCACTGATGGTAATGGCTCAGAGCCACTCTCCGGTCTTTTGTTAATTGCCCACCATGCTATCTCAGACAGAAACCAGCCAAATGCAAATCATCCTCTGTCATGCTCCAATAGGAACAGTGCAGCGTGTACTACCGGTCCTGGTCCTCACCAAACTGGACCGCGGACAACCCCTTACCAGTTTCAGCCTATTTGTACCCTTTGGTTCCAGTAGTTCTGTGAGCATGGAACCCTCTCTAGGCAGATATGGTGCAATACGTGATTTATTTTTCCCCCACAATGCCACCTTAGGTACAAACCAGTATATTAGGTCGCTGGGTTCAAGGAGGAGTGGGAGACTTTCTCCTTTTTTGAGGGCACTTGGGGAAAAGCCTAGGCGCATTGATTATATTGAGAAGTGGTGTCAGTTTTTCTCTGGTGAGGATGCCATTGTGGGCCTCAATTAAAATCATCATGAAGTTGGACCATTTGAATGGGGTTTGTTGCAGAGCGATTGGCATTATTTGGGTTGTTTTCTGATTTTGTTGATTTTTTTCTATAAAGCACTTATTGATTGTTTGGCTGAAGTTGCATTTGAATGTTGAGTGTGGTATTGGTTGGTTCAGCAGGGGGTTGGTGAAGTGACTGAAGGCACTGGGAAGGTTAATTATCTTCTATTGGATGCTTATGTGAAGATTTCAGGGAGTTTTTGGTTACTAGTGCCTGCATTCTTTAATTCTGTTAGTCAATCCTGGCATGGAGTTTTGCACTGTGTATATGGTCAATGTGGCCCCGGGAGACAGAACATATTTTTTCTTTAGTGATATGCTTTAAGAATCGAGAACAGCAAAACCTTATCATGTCCAAAAGCTTTAGGTGTAGAGGAGCAAGGCATTCAAGCTGCCATGTCTGTGGGGGTAGATTCCAGAATCAAATGAATACCTTTCAATTAATCCACTGATAAACCTATTGTCCTATAAAGAGATTGTAAATTCAGGAGAGTCTATTATGTATGCATTGCTAATCACCAACGTATTCACAGTGGAAAATGTTTTGTTACTCTGGTGAAAGAAGACCCTTCACTGAGTGGCTCTCCCAGACACAGCAAACTATTCTGTGAATTCAAATAAAGTGATTGCCATTCAAATGTGGTGCAGTTCTGAAGATTCATACAACAGACATAAAGTTCTAGATATTATTAGCCCTGAGGATGACGTAGCTGTAGTTTATGCTATTCTGAGAATTGTGAAAAGTAAGGCTAGCCACAACGTTCCAGAAGATGTCACAGTTAGTTTTCTGAAGCACTGAAGATGCAGACATGAACCAAAGTGCCCCTTCACAATCTAACATGTTGGACTTTGCCTGCAGATACAAAGGGTTGTTTCATATGGCCTGGTACTACCTATACCCCCTCCTCCCTTGTCCAGACCCATACAATATCAAGAACCAGAGTTTAGTTGGAAATATTAAATTACGACCTCCTAGCGAGGTCGCACTACAGGCTGGGGAGCATGGAGGGCAAAGAGGAAGATTCATCTGCTCCCTAGCCTTTTATTGGCAAGTACTTGCCCCCCAGAGGGGGGGGCTGGCAACTTGCATGACCCGGAAGTGATTCTTTCACTTCCGGGTCACGACCCAGCCTGCCAATGAGAGAGGAGGTGCGCCTGTCGCGTCACTGCTGTGCGCGACAGGCCCGCCTCCTTCAGTCGTCGGGGGCCCGCAGGACCGCCATATTATCAGCGGGTCCGATACCGGGCCCACCTTTTCTAAAATTAGGGGTGGGGAACTTGCTGAGTTTTACTCCACAGAGCTACAAAAAAACTCTGTGATATTCCACGGAGTTATGCCCACCCCTACCCAGGAGTTAAGTCAACAGGCGTTCACACGCATCTGCTGTAGAAATGTGTGCGCAGGCAGGTGAAAAGGTCACAACCAGACAGCTCAGCAGGTAAATGCATGTGCCTTCAGCGTGTGTCGGTGTGCAGAAGTAAGATCAAAAGTTCCAGTTACGGTGGTATCTTTAACTTTTATACCATGGAAATAAATGAGAATTATTGAGTGAGTAACCAAAATCCTGTTGCTTTCAGAATTACTTCACCAAAAGAATGAAAAATTTCCTAGCTATCGTAACGGAAAGTTTCAATTCTATTAAGGACTCGGAGGTGAGGATTATGCCTTCTTTCTTCACTTTATTTTTACAGCAGTGTGAAAGAAACCAACAAAACTACGTTTCCCATGAACCATAGGGAAAAAGGTAGTCATTTGTAAACAACCAATCAGACAAAGAGACACCGTCCAATCAGGGTCTGTAAGGCTCCACATAGTCCCTTGTTAGTGTCCTGTTCTCCTCTTTCGGAGCGTGAAGACAGCCCTATCCTCGTCTTTAGGAATCTTGTTTGTGGGTATCCGAACCTGCAACAAACGAGGGAGCATTACCAGAGGAAACTACAACCTTAGAAGTCATTCGTATAAGGAAAAAATACAGCGAAGTTGAATATTTGCAGCAATTCACAAGAACAGCAAATCATAACGGCTTCCCACATAGGGATGACCAGAAGAGAAAATATATACTTACTTCCATACGGGGAGGGGTCTCTTCCAAGAGCATAGGGCGGGATAATCCTCGCCTCCGAGTCCTTAATAGAATTGAAACTTTCCGTTAAGATAGCTAGGACATTTTTCATTCATGTCAGGACTAGGGGTGGGCGGAATTTGCGAAATTAACTCTCGCAAATTATCGCGAAAATGTTTAAAATTATCGCAAACAAGCAGAAATATCGCGAAGATGCGGAAGTTTTTTTCCGGCATGTTCGCGATATTTTCTGCATGGTTGCGGGTCGCCAACTTACCCATGTGGTTGCTTGCGGGCGCGGCCATCTTGTTTTGAGTTGTCTCGCGGTGCATGATTGCGAGAAGAAAGACGTGATCGCGCGACGCATGACGTCACTGCGGGCGCGAACTGTCGCGAGACAGCTCAAATGGCTAAAAACAATACAACATCTCATGGAGAATGCGCCCGGATCAAGAAAACTTGTCGGCGAACGCAGGGATTCAGGTAAGGCGATCGCGCGCGCGCGAGAATGTATTATTTTACAGCGCGAGCAAGAAACAAATTATCGCCAAGCTGCGGAAACCGGAATTTTTGACATTTTCGCGCTCTCCGCGGATTGCGAAAATGTCAAATTATCGCAATTTCCGCGAACGGAACGAAATTTTCGCCCAGGCCAAGTCAGGACCGGAGGCGAGGATTATGCTTGTTTAAAGCTTGCCCACAACCAGATGAGCCATATTTAGAATTGGCTTGAAGTAAAAACGCTTGAAGGTGGAATCCGAGGACCAATCCGCCGCATTGAGGATATCCTCCAAGCGGGCACCCAAGCCGAAGGCCTTAGATGCCATGGCTCCCCTTGCACAATGCGCACCGAAGTGGCTGAGGCTAATGCCCGCATCCAACATCACCCAACAAACCCATCTAGCAATGGTGGGTGAGGAAACCGCCTTAAAGGGCTTCCGGAGCGCAATGAAAAGCTGACGCTCTCCCGGAGGACGGTATTCCTCCGCCATTTCCTCGTACGCCTTGAGACAGTGAACTACACAAAGTTTAGGAGAATCTGGGAATTCTGGGGAAGAGATGACCCTCGTGTGGCACTTGGTACGGCGTAAAAGGGTAAATGTCACTCCATCCGGAGTGAACATCCGACTAGAGATATCCAGAGCACGGACGTCGGACACTCGACGGCAAGACACCAGGCATAAGAGCATTGCAAGTTTCGCTGACAATTCCATACGGGATAGAAACCTATTAGGTTGCCATGAAAGGAAAAGATTTAAGACTTGATTGACATCCCATAAAGCCGAATACCGTGGTTCTGGCGGCAAGGAGAGTCGAATGCCTCTCAAGAGTCTGCAGACCAAAGGGTGCTCCCCCAAAGGAGAGCCGCCCACCGGGATATGGCCGGAGGATATGGCCGATTTGAAAGTGTTAATCAACTGATAGGCCATTCCGTCTGACGCAAGGCACGCCAAGAAATTCACAACATGGACCACGTCTGCGACCAAGGGATCGAAACCCCTTTGCAAACACCAACGGGACCATCTGCCCCACGCGGACCTGTATCTTTTAACTGTACTGTCCGTCCAGGCTTTGGAGATGAGCTCCTCAGCCGCTTGCCAAAGGCCCGGGGTTTGCCACCTACCCCTGAAATCCTCCACGCCATGAGACACAGCGAGTTCGTGGATATCAGAGGGTGAGGAGAGCCTTCCGAACTCTTGAGAAGGTCTGGAAGCCAGGGGAGTAGGATTGGAAAATCCTAGGAAAGTTCCAGAAGAACTGGAAATCACACTTGAGATCTCCACAGAGGGGTGATTAGGACTAAATCCGCTTGTTGCCTGCGGACCAGAGCTGTCGACCGGGTGAACATCGCGAAAGGAGGGAACGCATAGCCCAGTTCATAGCCCAGTTCTTTGCTCCAATCTTGGAGAAACGCATCCGTGGCTGTAGCCCGAGGATCGGGCCTCCAGCTGAAAAACATCGGGAGCTGGTGGTCCAGATGGGATGCAAATAGGTCCACCGAGAAAGGACCCCAAACGTTGTTGAGGGAAACAAAGACCGAGCGGACAAGCTTCCAGAGGCTGGAATCGCGAAAGTTGCGGGACTGGAAGTCTGCCTCCACATTGTCGCGGCCCGGTAGATACTCCGCCGTGACGGACACCTGACTGTCCAGGCAATATTGCCAGAAACTCGCCGCTGGGTCCGAGAGAGCTTTCGACTTGGTGCCTCCTAAATGGTTGATGTAACGGACTGCTGACACGTTGTCCATTTTTAGGAGTACACACGACCGCACCGAATCTCTCGTCCAACATCTTACGGCAAATGAGCCTGCCAGGAGCTCGAGACAATTTATATGTAATTTCTGTTCTTCTGGAGACCACAAGCCCCCCGTGGAAAGGTCTCCGCAACGTGCGCCCCAACCAAGTCTGCTTGCGTCGGATTCGATAGCCAGATCCGGAACCGACCCGAAGATCGCTCTTCCGTTCCATGCCTCCATGTGGGTTAACCACCATTGGATTTCGCTCCGCGCTTCGTCTGACAAGTTGACTTTGTAGGAGTACGGATATCCTTTGCGCAGAAAGTACGCCTTGAGGCGTTGAAGGGCCCTGTAGTGGAGAGGACCCGGAAAGATAGCCTGAATGGAAGCTGAGAGGAGCCCCACTACTCGTGCCAACTGGCGAAGAGACACCCGCTGTGTGGCTAGAACCCGGCGTAGCTCGTGGGGAATCTTTGCAAGCTTTTTGGCCGGCAGACTCAGAGTGGAGGAGGTTGAGTCGATGACGAACCCCAAGAAGGTAACGGACTGAGCCGGTTGCAAGAGGGATTTTTTCCCATTGATCACAAAACCAAGATCCTGAAGAAGAGTCACTGTCATTCAAAGCTGATCCGTCAAAAGACGTGGGCAGGACGCCATCAAGAGGAGGTCGTCCAGATAAACAATCAGTCTGACGCCTCGCGCTCTCAGAAATTCCACTACCAGCTTGAGCACCTTGGTGAAGCACCAGGGCGCTGAAGAGAGACCGAAAGGGAGAGCCGTAAATTCGTAAACCTGATGGCGCCAGGCAAACTGGAGAAAACTGCGATGCGGTGGAAAAATCGGGATCACCAGATAAGCGTCTTTCAGGTCCAATCGGACCATCCAATCTTGAGGGCGCAGGACATCTTGCAGGAGGTGAATCCCTTCAATTTTTAAATGGTGGTATACCAACCACTCGTTGAACTCGCTCAAATTAATAACTGGGCGTTTGCCTCCGTCGGTCTTGTCGACTAAAAAGATGTTGCTGAGAAACCCGTGCGGGTGGCGCGATGTGCGCGAAATGGCGCCTTTGTGGAGAAGAGAAGACACTTCTTCGTCCACAAGACATGCATCGCGTAGAGAAAACTGAATGGGCCGCGGAGAGACCTGCTGCACTGGGTTTCCGACAAACTCTATATGGAACCCCCTCACCGTCTGAAGCACCCAAGCATCGTGTTTGATGGATAACCATGCCTCGTAACAACTGGCTAGCCGCCCCCTATGTTTTGTGGGGAAGAAGAGTTTGTGTTGGACGCTCCTCCTCTGAAACCTCTGCCTTTGCCTCGGCGTCCTCTGGTGGGGTAGAAGTTACCAAATTTGGACTGGTCCTGATACTGTCCGGGGCCTCTCTGGCCGGTTTGGTGGTTCTGCCGACCGGTCGATCGGCCCCTACCTCGACCGGCCCCTCGAAAAACACGAGGAAACACTTTCTTAATAGTGGACTGGGTCCTGTCTAAAGAGGTAAAGGTGTTGACAAATTTACCCAGTTCTTTAATGAAGGGTTCTCCGAACAGACCTCCTTGGGCAATGGCACCCGCCTCCGAATCTGCAAGGTCACCGAGTTTCGGGTCTATTTTGATAAGGAGGGACCTACGCCGTTCAGTGGACAGGGCGCAGTTAGCATTGCCCAGAAAAATTACTACCCGCTGAGCCCAGCCGGATAGAGTCTCGGGCGAGATCATGGAACCTGAAGCTTTTGCTTCCTCCGCCATGTCCAGGATTTTTGTGGCGGGACCTAGGACATCCAAGAGTTTATCTTGGCACGCCCTCCAAGATCTATCAATTCCCTTTTTGGGATCTCTAATAAATTTCTGTAAAAAAGTAGACATTCTAGGGTCAATTTCCGGGGTAAGCGCTACCTTTCCCTCTAGGGAAGGACGCGGACATTCCGCTCGAAGACAATTCCTCCCCTCTTTCTCTAGAGGACGTCTAATATGCTCAGCGACATACGTTGCTACTTTTTCGGCTGGAACCCAGTCCGAAGAACGGGGGTGCACGATGTTGTTAGGATCTAACATATCTGAAGTTGTTGGAGGTGGCTGAGAGTCAGAGGGCACTGAAGGATCCTGAGGAACCAGGGAGGGCCAGGAGGGCAACCAAGATCGAGACGGGCTGGAATCTGAGGAGACTTAACTGTCTGCGCAGCAGCGAAGAAAGAGGAGATCAGGACACTAACAAGGGACTATGTGAAGCCTTACAGACCCTGATTGGACGTTGTCTCTTTGTCTGATTGGTTGTTTACAAATGACTACCTTTTTCCCTACGGTTCATGGGAAACGTAGTTTTGTTGGTTTCTTTCATGCTGCTGTAAAAATAAAGTGAAGAAGGAAGGCATAATCCTCGCCTCCGGTCCTGACATAGAATTTCCTGGATGTAGTACGTATTAAATAATTCTGATTAGGTTGTCTACGCTGAGCAGCTACCACGTACTTTGCTACGACGTAAACATGAAGCTCGAGAGAACTCTGCAGTGGTAATCTTGACTCAGAGGTCGACACACAAGTCACAGTGTAAACTCTGATGGGACTCACCTAAAATAACGGACGGGATGATAAAAAAGAAAATAGCTGTGCAGCAAACATGTATTTCGCTTTTCAATCGCTGATGTTCCAAACCAGATGAACACGAATTATAAAAGCAATACAAACTCTATCATGCACCTGCATTTTCTAAATGGGCAAAGCATGTAGTATTAAACATTTAAAGCGTCATAGGGCAAATTAAAGGCAAGCAGCATTTTAAATTCAGTTTTAAAAAAATGCACTTAAAAATGCAAATTTATGAACATTACTGTTATTTAAAAAATAGCAACTTTGAAAGATTTGGATTGAAAGATGCAAATTGAGAGGTATTCGCCCAAACCTATTTACATCTTTTAAACATTGGCAAAATGACTGTACAGGAAAAAGTCAATAGACGAGAGGTACAAATGCTCAACTTGTCACATCCCGGAGGCCCCCACAGGAGGATGGAGGGCACTTGGTTTGATTCCAACAGGCTCCTCAGTTACCTGTCCGTCCCCAGCACCTTGCTCTGCCCCATGGACTCCCCCAGGGTGCAAGGCCGCATCTTGTCTGCCCAGGGCTTACCCTCAATCATCCCTGGCTCGGCCTGAGGCATGGGACCAGCCGCGGAGCTCGAGCATGGCAGACGGCACAGGGAAGGATGCGCACTCCATGCCTGGCCACTCTTTATGGAAGAGAGGGAAGGGGGGCTGTTTTCGGAGACAGACACCGCTTCTTGGTGAGACCCTTTTCCCAGCACCGCCAAGGCTGTAGGAGAGCCTGGGGTGCTGAGTTTTACCCCGGAAAGCAAAACGATCAAAGGTGAAGTCTCTGTCTGCGCAGTGACAGCATTAGTGACTTCTGGGAATTGTAGTCTAAATAGTCAGCCCCACTGGCAGGAGCAGTGCTGCTGATTAATTCCGCCAGCGGAGCAGAGCAGTGAAATTTATCAGTAATTCCGTGTTACAAGAGTATGGCAGTATTACTAAATTCCTTCAATTCCGTTTGTGGAATTAAAAATTCCACCCACCCCTAATCAAAATATAATCTCAAAGCATTTTTCTGTCGTAATATTGTGGACAAAACATCAAGGACCAAAATATTGATAACGTAAGTGAATATGGGTAAGTATAGACTCCCTATTCTTGAATGTATATGTCTATAGGGAAGGGCAGATTTACTGTTCTTGAATACATATAGATAATTACAGATTTACTGCTCTAGACTGTATATAAATGTAATTGAGTATAGATTTACTATTCATTAATAGTAAATTTATACTTACTTATATGCACTTACTTACTTACGATATTTTGGTCCTCGGCATTTAGTCCATGATATTCTGGCAGAACAATATTTTGGAGGCAGTATTCTGATGGAACACCAATGCAGAGCTATCCCTAACTAAAGAGGAAATACAAGGGGGCAGGTTTACAAGAACTGGTGTATCCCTGCATATTAGCAGGGATGCGCAAGCTTAATTGCGACATGGAAAAATACCCTTGCGCCACCATGATACGCCACATTTACAATGGGGCGTACTGTGGCGCAGGGATAGACAGATACGTGATGCATCTTGTCAGCGTAAGGGCAGCGCATTGCTGGAGTCGTGTCGCAAGTACGACACAACTCCAGCAATGGTTAGGAATGCCCATTCCTAACATACTGCGTCATTCCTGTGTCAATTCCTCGAAAAGAACAACACCTTGGACTCGTCCCAAACTGAATTCCGCAGCACCCACAGCACCGAAACTGCCCTCATCGCCGCCACCGACGACATCAGGGCCCTGCTGGACAATGGCGAAACCGCGGCCCTCATCCTCCTGGACCTCTCGGCCGCCTTCAACACCGTCTGCCACCACACCCTTCGCACACGCCTCTACAACGCAGGGATCCATGACAAAGCCCTGGACTGGATGACCTCCTTCCTCACCGACAGAACCCAGAGAGCCCGCCTCCCTCCATTCCGATCCGAAGCCACCAAGATCACCTGCGGCGTACCCCAAGGATCATTCCTCAGCCCGACCCTCTTCAACGTCTACATGACACCACTCGCCAACGTCGTCCGATCGCACAACCTCAACATAGTCTCATATGCCGACGACACCCAGCTGATCCTCTCCCTCACCAAAGACCCCGCCACCGCCAAAACCAACTTCCACGAAGGCATGAAGGCCATCGCCGAGTGGATGAAGAGCAGCCGCCTGAAACTGAACTCAGACAAGACAGAGGTCCTCATCCTTGGCTCCACCCCCTCCGCCTGAGACGACTCCTGGTGGCCAGCCTCGCTGGGAACTGCGCCGACACCCACCGACCACGCACGCAACCTGGGGTTCATCCTGGACTCCTCTCTGTCAATGACCCAAAAAGTCAAAGCCGTCTCTTCCTCCTGCTTTAACACCCTCTGCATGCTTTGCAAGATCTATTGATGGATCCCCACCGGAACCAGAAGAACGGTCACCCAGGCTCTCGTCACCAGCAAGCTGGACTATGGAACCACGGCCAAACTCCAGAAAAGACTCCAACGCATACAGAACGCTTCCACACACCTCATCCTCGACATCCCCTGCCACAGCCACATCACCGCCCACCTGAGGGACCTGCACTGGCTTCCTGTCAACAAGAGGATCACCTTCAAGCTCCTCACCCATGCTCACAAGGCACTCCACAATACCGGACCAGCATACCTCAACGATCCACTAGACTTCTACACCCCGAACCGCCAGCTCCGCTCCGCTGACCTCACCCTCGCCACCGTCCCACGCATTCGCAGAGCGACCGGCGGCGGCAGATCATTCTCCCACCTCGCCGCTAAGACATGGAACACCCTCCCCACCCACCTACGACAGACCCAGGATCTGCTGACCTTCAGGAGACTCCTCAAGATCTGGCTGTTTGATCAGTAGCTGCTCCCCCCCCTCAGTGCCTTACGACCCTCACGGTTGAGTAGCACGCTTTACAAGTGATTGATTGTTTGACTCCTTACGCCTGCTTCTAGCAGGCGCAAGGTTTTGATGCAGTGGCGTCGTAAAAGTGACTCAGTGAAATCTTGTAGATTTCACTGCGTCACTTTTACGAGGCTTTCCTGAGTGGGAATGCCCACCCTGCACACATTATATCTGACGCAGGTATAATGTAGCGCAGGGCTTGTGACGCATCTCCCTAGACGCGTCACATTGTAAATATGTCGCAATGTGGCGCATTGTTTACGACGCCGCTGCGTTACAGAAGTGATGCACCGGCGGCGTAGAGTTGTCGCAAGGGGCTTGTAAATCTGCACCAAAGTGTTTTGCTACTGTAACGACGCATGCACAAAATAAGGACATAAATGCCAAACTACAGGGAAAATGTTTCAATGTTATTTTGATATGACAAGACAATAGTGTCAGCGGTGCCATGACCTTCGAGGTCTGACATTCATGCTGTGTTCGGTCTAGTGATGGTTTTAACATGCACAAATAAGAACTGACTGGGGTAGTTCTAGCCAACGTTATACCGTTCTTGGGGAAGTGGTAACAACTTTTCAAACAATAATACAATTCAAGATGGTCAAGACATATGAGGTAACAGAGGCGTACCTGGTGCAGTTCTCAGGATGCAAGCAAAGGCAGAGTGGGTACCTGCTGCTGATATAACACACCAGTAAAGTAATTAATATTCATTTAATAGTAACAGAGATACAAGTTTCAACCTAAACACAAGATCCAGCAGAATCTCAAGACAGTGCTTTTTCCTATTTAGGCCCTGTAGTTGCGTTTTTCTGGGTTTACAGTTTCATGGGAAAATAATAATGGTGAATAATATTTTTTATGTGAGATCCAATATGCAAATGCTGAATTAATATGATTGAAGTTAAAACAAGTTTACCTCGCCTTGTAGAAGTGTGAATTTTAACATAATTTAGTTAAGCAACATTTTAACTTACAACTACAGCTTGGATAATAAGGTGGATTCTGTTCTGATGCTATTTTCACACCTGCATTCACCTCCTCCCATCTGGTATCCCTGTGCATCTTCTCTCCCCCCACACACAGCTCAACAGAATGAAGACAAGTTGATGTAATTTTCCTATTGTGCTCTGAATGAACTTTGTGTTCTTAACTGTAACATTTTTCCAAGGCCCTTCCACTAAAGTTCTGTTGCTGAGTCTAGTCTTATTCATTTGTGTAAAAGTTCATTGTCTAAATGTTTCATATTAGTTTTAACATCTCCAGATAGCAATACCATGGAAGATGTTGACTGCTTACTTAACACATTACAATACAAAACATTTTTTAGAGTGCACAGCTGCCTCCCCGGAGGAGTCTGCAGTAGTCTTTGACTGCTAAATCTCAGAGATCTAGATTGAGAGTAGGTCTTAATTCTTCTTCTTTAAGATGCAGGCCCTCTAAGGTCCAAAGCTCTAAAGGACAAAGTGAGCGCCTTAATTTGAACTTGCCTAACAATAGGCAGCCAGTGAAGATGTCGAAGATGGGGAGTTACTGACTGAAAAGCAGGAATTTTCGGAATCAGTCGAGCAGCAGTATTTTACACAATCTGTAGATGGTGCAGTAAGTAAGCGGGTAAGCCCAGATAACAACTGTCAGCGTAGCTCAGTTTGGATCTCAATAAAGAGTGAACAATTGCCTTACAAGTGCCATTGGACAAGAATGTAACATTCTCCTTAGGGATTTGAGAGTGACAAAAAAAGCTGGCTGATACAGTTTTTACTTGAGAAGCAAAGGAAAAAATAAAGTGATCCCAAGCTTCTTAGCAGTTGATGTAGAGGAGGGAGGAGCCCTGAGCTCTGAAGGCCACCAATTGCATGAGTCAGGTTGGCACATAATACCAAAAAAAGTGGACATTATGTTTTATCAGAGTTGAGCCTGAGGTAATTACTACTCATCGAGTCTCCAACAGACCTTACGCCCATTTTAAAGGAGTTGAGGGCCCAAGAATCCTTCTCACAAAACTACAAGAGCAATTGGGTGTCGTTGGCATAGGAAATCACCCTAAGACCTCAGGTTTCTGCTAGACTTGCTAGCGGCTACAGGTAAATATTAAAAAGAGTGGGGCTCACAGCTAAACCCTGTGGCACTCCTCACTCCAGCGGTTTAGCAGAGGAGGAAAAGGGGGATAACAGGACTGACTGCGTCCTGTCTTCCAAGAAAGACTTAAACCACAAAAGCTCCTGACGTTGTATCCCTAGGCTCCTCAGCCTACCCAAAAGTATCTCATAGGGGACCATGTCCAAAGCTGAAGGTAACTCTAGGACCACCACCATTTTTGTCGAGGATCTCTGTTATAAATTCTGACACTTCCAGTAAGGTTGATTTGGTTCTGTGCTCAGCCCTAAAGCCAGATTGGGAATCATGTAAGAGATAGTTTGACTCCAGAAAGTGTGACAATTGTCTGTTTACAAGTTTCTCCTGCATTTTGGCCCAAGACAACAGAAGAGAAATTGGTCTGTAGTTACATGAATCTTGGTGTCCACATTGTGCTTTCTAAGTAATGGTAGCAGAAGTGCTTCCAACACTTGGGAATCTGGACTAGAATCGATGGAGGAATTCATCAGTTTATTCAGGATAGGGTTTACCATGGAGGATGCCATTTTCTTTTTTCAAAAAATGTTTCCAAATTTTTCAAGAAATATTACAACCAAGCTGTGATTGAGAAAAAAACAGATGTCCTATGACAAGTCGGGGCAATAGCATTATTTTGCCTTATAGTCTAACATTTCCTGTCATTCTATAAATAAAAAGAAGGAAAACAGAAAATAAACAAAAGGTCAAATACAGTGGAGCAATTATGTAAATAGTATCTTGGAAACATTTACCGTACAGTAATGATCGTGTCCATCATGATAAAGCCACTACTGCATGCAGTTCTTGAATATTATTCAACGTAGAGATAATTCCAAAATTAACCAGGCCCCAGTCCCATCAAAAGGTACACATCTCCCTCAGGATGAGATGTCTTCATCATTTGTTGTCAACAGAATGGGCTTGTAAATAGCTTTTGAGAGGCTGCCAAATACCACACGGCCATGAGGTGGCAGGTAGGAGTGTGGCATATATGTCACTCATGGTGTCGCAGTAAGTAAGGTCTCGAAGCCACGCCTGCACTGACGGTGTTTGCGTTCTGCCCCAGTGTAGTGAAACTTGTCGCTGAGCTATCAATAAAGCAATAGCACTAAATCATCTAATGCTTCTCTTGAATGGCTTAACATATCCCAAAAGGGCTGCCAATGATTTGGGGGGTATAGTGTGTTCTACCATGACGGAGAGGTGTCTAAAAACGTCCTTCCAATATGTGTTTACCGGGGTACAGTGCCAAGCTAGATGGAAAAAATCTGCTTCAAGCGTGCCACATCACATACAAGCACTAGACGTTGCGGGGTTCATTTTGGCTAACAATTTTGCAGTCATGTAAATCCTATGCAGATATTTAAAATGCAGCAATTTATGTTTGTAGTTACTAGAGACGTATCGCATCTACGAGCAACAGTAACGCCATATATCATCAGTTATAACGATATCCAAATCCTGTTCCCAGGATGTGCGCACCTAATACCCACATGTGGGCGAAGGGAGAGAGATAAGTGGTAAATGCAAGAAACCAAATGAGCACTGTCTGGCGAGGTTATAACAAGTGTGAAAGGTGGGAAGTCATCTGGTTCGGACGATAAATCCGGCAAAGTCTTTAATAAAGAGCTATGAGTTCTGTGGATCAAGAAATTGTCCATATGTGTAGCGGCCCCTCATGGGGCCAATTCGGCGTTCGAGCATGGTCTGGAGTCACAGAACAGATCACCCAGCTTAAGGAGCATGGAGGATGCCATTTTAAGAATTCAAGATGGACACTGGTCAAGAGGACAACCAAACTTGCATTTAGCCAGTTCCAGTAGAGAATCTTCCAGAGATATAGGACTAAAGTTTACAAATTCTGGTCCAGACAATAAGTTGGATTCTACATCAGGCAAAATTCCCATATTCTTGGGGAATTCGTCATAGGTAGCTCAATTCTTATTATGGAAGAAAACTCTAAAAGCTCGTCACATAGATTTGCCAACGGGGTGGGCTTATTCTCTAGAGCACTCTGAAAAGGGAAGGAATTCACCATTTTGAAAAGCTCCCGTGGTTTGTTGGCTGCATCAGCAATGGAGGAGAAGATATACTCCTTGTAGGCTTTAATAATAGCTTTATGGTAGGTTTTCAGCACTGTCTTATATGTGCTTTTAGCCTCTTCATCATAAGATTTACTCCATAACCATTCTAGCCGCTTACACACAGCTTTTTCCTTTTTTAAGTCTGATAAAAACCTTAAAAGTGGGATAGAGTTTATGAACTTAAGCAGTGACATAGATAATTGTGATTTGTCAAATGTATTGCTACTTTCAGTCATGCCATGATGATTTTGCTGTTTTACTAATTTGTTATGCAACAATTTTGTATAAGTATCCCTGAATTCTGGGAGTGAGCAAGGAGACTTTCCTATTATACTAAGAATGCTGACTGACTGCATTTGAGCCTTGCAGGCATTTTTTCTGTACTGCTTGATTTTGATATTTTTGTAATAAAACTCTTTAACTTTCCTCTGATTTAGACCTCGGTTAGTGAGTGGTCCTAATTATTCATTTTGCAGAACTGCCTGAGGTAAATTTTTGGGTGATTTGAATTTCAGAGTGTCATAAATATTTGGGGTACAGGATTCTGCTTCCACAGCCCCAAAATTTGAATTGACCTGTTATCCAATCTATATCAAGAAAGTAGTTTTCTACCAATTCTTAAAAAACGAAAAGCTCATTTATTTTCAAGTTTTTCCTTTTAGTTCTTTGTGGCTTTTGTTGTTTCTTTCACTCTGCATAGAAGTCTTTAAGTAAAAGCTAGCTCCATAAAATCATTCAATCAATCAATCATTTAATCACAGGATGAACAGTGCATGGTGGACTAAATGTTTGACATACAAAAGCTACAGGTAGTACTTGGTTTTGTTTTGATGTTGATATGAAAATAATGAGTGTCCAGTGACCAACACCATTAAAATGTCACAGTTATTTTGTACCGGGTTTGTTTCTGATGCAAATACATTTTTCTATTAGCCTCTTACTAGAATGAATTAATTTCTCAAATATATTTCTTCATTCCGCAGTTACTACCTCTATTTGACTCTTAATATTGTGATTCAATTCACGCCTAGAATCTGAGTCCCCAGTGAACTCCTGGGCACCATGTAGTAATGACACCAAGTCATGGTAGATTGAAAGGTTTATTGTTAGAGGCTGCACAGCTGGCAGGTCCATCCATCACCAGGTCCAGCAGTAACTGACACAACAACCAATGCTTCTTGCACCTAAACATTCTAGGAACACACACATCTCCTATGACAGAGTAGAGCTTCACAGGGAAGAAGTAGAACCACTAGACATCATATAGAGCACTTCATGACAGGACATTCTGAAAGTACAACATACCTTCCCTTCTTCTGCATAGTAAAACAAAAGCAAAAAAAACAACAACAAAAAGTAGAAAGATCAATAACGGAATATTTAAGAAATGACCAGAAAGATCACTCACAGAATCTTTTAGGACTGACTATGACTCTGGAGCTTCTCCTAAGTTCGCCAATCCAGGGTAAATTAGATATCTGACTACCCACACATTCATCAGACAAACACCCGCTTCCATAATCTTTGGTCCTCACTTTGACAATTTCCGAAAGATTCCACCAATGACCACCATCCACTTGAACAGCATTTCTACCAAGTTCGAAAATGATTGGAGCAGTGCACTACCAAACGTTCAATTAAAGTCACACCAAGTGGTCAATTTTCTTTCCATAGAAATAGTGTTTATTGTATAGAGACGGACTCCCAACAATACAGATAGTGGACTCACTGTGGGATTAAGATTTACTCTCAAGTATGCCCTGACGAAGTTCAATTCTTTGAACGAAACGCGTTGGGTGAGACGTTCTTCATATTTTGGTTGGATGACTACAATAAAGACTATTTCTATGGAAAGAAAATTGACCACTTGGTGTGACTTTAATTGAACATTTGGTAGTGCACTGCTCCAATCATTTTCGAATTTTGTCTATCTGCTTGGCAGTCTGTGTCTTTTAACGGCGGATGCAGGAGCATTTTTGTGCACACCCAATATAATCACATTATTATTCATACTATATGGGAACACAACAAAGAGGTGCGGCATTTGGAGTCCGCCGTTAGTTCTTGTCCTTTTAGCATTTCTACCAAGCCTCACAACCTTGGTGGGTTCACCATATTTACCTTTCCCTTTCTTGATGTGAACAGGAGACTTGATGCGAACAACATCCCCCACATCCAGAGAAACCATTTTAACACCTTTCTTCTTATCATACCAAATTCTCTGTTTACTTTGGGTAAGTTGTGTATTCTCCTTGACGATGTCCATACGTTTCACCATGTTAGACTCTGTTTTAAGCCATTTACTCATCCATTCGGGCCTGAAACTAGGGTTGGGCGGAACTCGCGGAGTTGAACTCCGTGTAATTCTGCGGAGTTGCCAGTAAACTCAGCCTAATTCCGAGGAGTTCCGTGCACATGCGGAGTATTCACTTTAAGGGCAAGACAAGTTGGCAACTACCAGATACAGTTATTTTAATGCGAGGAATAGTCCCACTTGGCACTTACCTTGACTGCAGCCCGCACAGTGGGACACCCAGAGCAGGGCAGCTCCACCATTTGCCAGTCCTTAATCCATCTCCTCTTCTGTGGGCTCCAACAGGCACAGCGGCAGATCCTGAGAACAGCCAGTGAGTGCACAGCACAGGAAGGATATCCTGTGTGATGATGAATGTTCAGGGCAGCCCACTCCATCCATGCCAGAAAGCAGAGGGGGGAGGTGCGCAAAGACAGGCAGAGAAGAGGATTGGGCAAGATGTGCACTGCCCTAGGTGGTCCCGCCTATTACATGTCACATGACATGGGCCTACAACAGTAAGGCCGGTCCACCACCAGGCTGCAAAACCCACGGTGCATGTACGGAAAAAAAAATGAAAATAGCATGCAGGTCTCGAGTTGAGGGTGACCTGGACTTAGAAATGAAAAAAATACAAGAGCCCAATCGTGAATGGACACTGACTATCTGGCTTGCCGTGATGACTGCACTCTAGTTATTACTGTACTATGTAACGCACACAATCTGAAGAGTATAGTCAACATGAAAAGCTGACCCTGAAGCATCTTGTTATCGGTGTATGAGTGCTGCTTTGAAGCAGTTTCGGATTCTGCACCCGGCGCCTAACAACAACGGCTCAATTGCACAACACCATATTTATTTACCCAGATGGGGTTAATTGAATATCACTGGGAACAGATGGGCAGGTCCCGACCACAGCCAGATTCTGCACAGCCGTCGTTTACTGTTGCTTTTCTTCCTCGTGGTGGTCTAAGTCTTTTGTTTGCTTGGATTTATGAGTGTATTTTGTAAACTAGCCACGGCTGGAATAAAAGATTTGGGGCTGATATATCCTCCTACTTTTAGCCTCAAATGTGTATACGGAGGGAGTTCAGCATTCTGCCAGAGTGCATGTAACTGGAAGGGACCGGTCATGATCCTAAATGCATGAATGGATTTGTGGGGAAGCTTAGCTCCACACGCTGAATCCCTGGATCTCTGCACCACTGGTCCGTGATCGGAAGTGATTTTCTCATACACTGTCTCTGGCTCCCCCAAGGTTCACCCTGCCAGTGGGACCCGCTTTTACACTTTTCAGGTAAGTGCCTCTCGCCCACAGAAGTTTCTTTTGGATATGGGTGGCGTGAGGCAAGAATGCGTGTAATGGAAGTGGCCACCAGGTGTCAGGAATGGGTGTGGCGGTTGGATGGGTTCAGGTGGAAGATAAACAATGACAGTTACTGATGCTACAATTAATTTATGGGGTGGACTCCGCTACTCTGCGGTGATGGAGTTTTTTGCTGAATTCCGCTCTCCAAGCGGAGCTGCGAGGTGAGAAGACTCTGCCAACTCTGCCAGCGGAGCGGAGTTCACTGCCCACGCCTACCTGAAACTACTATTTGCCCTTCTTCCTCTTAAGGGTTCAAATGGCGAAACTTTGGTAGTGGAATGTGGCGTGGTCCTGTAAAACCACAACATACTGTACAAAGATTTGACAACATCATGGGTTCCAGCCACTGCCTATCTGATGCACTCACCCACCACACGATTCATTCTTTCCATAAGTCTAATTGTTTGTGGGTGATATAAAGAGCTCTTTAAGTGCTTCTCCACAAACGAAACTAAAAATGCCTTGAACTCATTGCTCACAAACTGAGCTCCATTATCCAAAACAAGGAACTCAGGGAACCCCTCTCTCATGCACACCTCTCTCAGAAACGAAACCACGCTCACAGTATTGGCTTCTCTGACCATCTTTATCTCTGGCCATTTAGATGCATAGTCCATTAGGACTAAAACATACCTTCACGCAACCTGTAAAGACTCAAATGGGCCCATCACATCAATTCCCCATTTGACCCATGGACCAGAAGGCCACTCAACATGCAATAAGGGTGGTGTCACCACTTTAAATGTTTTCTCAGCTTCACCACGCACAAAACAGTTTCCCACCAAAGCATTAATTGCCACATCCATACTTGGCCACCAAAAATCTTCACGGATATGACGTTTGGTGAGTGTTGCACCCAAATGCCCCTCATGAGCATTCCTGATGATAACTTGTCTGATAGAATGAGGTGGAATGAGTACATCGCAACGCAATAGTATACCATCCTCTAGGGAAATTTCAGATTCAACCGTGCAGCATGGTTGTGAAAGAGGAGACAACACCTTTTCTCTAGGCCAACCTTCCCTAACCAGCTCACACACTCGTTGAAGAAGAGAATCTTCTCTCAAGGCCCCCATCTAGGCCTCTTCAGAACCCACATTAAGATCAGGAATATCCATAGCAGCCACAAAACAATCTTCAGCATCCTCATCACACAACTCCTTGAAATCTCTCTCTTTACTCTTATCTTTGTTTTGTGGAAAACGAGAAAGAAAGTCTGCCTTCCTGTTCTTTCCCCTTGAAATATGATACACATCAAACTGGTATTGCAACAGCTGGCTGACCATCCTCGTTATTCCAGTGGTACAACACTTACTGGTGCTAGAACCCAGAATGGAAACTAACGGTTTATGACCAGTAAGCAGCTTGAACCGTCTGCCCCAAACATATGGGCGATACCTCTCTATTGCCCACAGTCAAGCCAACAACTCCTTCTCAATAACTGAGTATTGGATCTCCGCACTCCTGAACACCCTTGATGCATACGCTACAGTATTCTTTTTATCCCCACAACTTTGTGTATGAATCACTCCTAACCTCACCTGGCTGGCGTCAACAGCAATACAGCATGGTAAGTCGGAATCAAAAGGTTTGAGAGCCTCGCTGTTCCTTAAAGTAGTTTTAACTTTATCAAAAGCATCGTTACACTCCTCACGCCACTCAAATTTGATTCCCTTCTTAAGTGAGTTGTCGATGGGACGAACAACAGTTGAGAAATTGGGAATAAACCTTGAGTAATTCTCAAACAGATCAAGCAAGGACTTAACACTGGTCTTCTCCTTAGGTACAGAAGCATTCAAAATAGCTTCAATAAGTCCCTGGCTAGGCCTTATTCCCTACTGTGATATCAAATGACCAAGATATTCTATTTTTTTACATAGAAAACTACACTTTTCAGCATTGAGAACGCCATTCTTTAAAAAAATACTGAGCACCTTACGAAGAATCGCATTGTGTGAAGAATTATCCTTGGCAGGCATTGGCACATCGTCTTGAAAAACAAGCACCCTTTCAACATTCCTCAAGAGATTCTGCATCACCCTTTGAAATACTGATGCAACGGATGCCAAACCAAAAGGCATCTGACGATATTGAAATGTGCCAAGGGGAGACACAAAAGAAGTAAGGGAACGCGAGTCAGGATGTAATTCTATCTGGTGATAGGCACTAGCTAAGTCAAGCTTGGAAAATACTTGGACACCTTTAACACATGCAAACAGGTAATTGATTTTAGGCAAAGGGTGTGAGTCAACCCAGATCTCCTTGTTTATCGACCTCCAAGGAAGACAATTGCAAAGATGATTCGGTGGGTTCTATAATGCCCTTGTTGCATAAACTCCTGAGTTCTTTGTTGAGATCTTCCCTTACATTGACGGGTACACCACTAAGCTTGTGCTTGACTGGGATGGCACCATCCTTAACAATAATCTTATGTTTGAAACCAGATATCTTGCCAAGCATATGTTCTGCTCGATTTTCCCGGCCTTCTTGTGAGGAAGAGTGAGTGAATGTGACTTCAGTCTCTTACCATTCAAGTCTAAGGGTTAGAGTAGTGAATGGAGCCTATTTACTAGGCACTTCGACATGATCCTGTGCTCTTCCCCATAGATCAGGGCTTGCACACATAGCCTAGGGGATAGATTCGTTAGTATTAGGGATAACCTGTCCTGTAGTGAGGGTATTTCATGGAGCCGTGCTGAATTCAGGCCTGGTAGGCCTCAAACGGGAGAGACTCCATCTTTCTTTCTGCTCCGGCAGCTTGGGATGCTTCTAGGTCAAATGTAATGTTTTAGTTATGAGGTGTTATTCGCTTGGAGAGAACCGGTTCAGGCCGGCCCTTATCGAAGGATTGTATTTTTCTTCATGCCGAAGACACTACATCAGGCCGGCCGGCTGGGAACGTGTCCTTGGTACGGGGAGGTACAAGAATTTGGTGGGCGGCAGGTTACGGGCCGGAATTTTCCATGAGGAAACGCACCTCTATATTAGTGAAAGTCTGAGGCAGTTACATGTTCAGTCCGTAGGCGGCATCTAGCCGTTAGCAGTAAAGCTACTACTTATTCCAGGGAAGACAGATGCCATCTTGAAGGTGGAGAAGAACCGAGAGACAGATACTCTCCTAGCAGAATAGCCAGAGAGGAGAGAGTAGCCGATAAGGAAGAGGTCCCAGTGACTCGGAGAAGGGTGAAGAGAACAGCGCATAGTGGTGCAGACATGTATCCGTGACTGCGGAGGTGTGACTTCCAGGCGAGCCGAGGCACAGACGAGAAGGGAACCTAGATGACCACTGAGTGCAGGCTACACACTACTAAGGTGATGTCGACCCTTTCTTATTAGAGTGTACAACTTAATCTTTCACTTTTCTTTGCAGGTTATGTGTTATATTGTAATGTTATGTGATTGCGTATGTAATGAGTAATAAAGTACCCAGTTTGTAGTGAACCAACATGTGCTGCGTGTTCTTGTATGAGAGGGTAGCCTATTCTTCTAGTCAGCTGCGGCTACATGAACAGATGTTAACCCTGATCAGGTAAGTGGTAACTGAATAAGGGAAAGAGGAGCCCCTCGAACCGGAGAACAGGCTATGCTCGAACTGGCAGTCTTTGTGTTATCTGATGAATAGTGAGACTGATTCCCTTTTGTATGTTATGGTGATCATAGGATGAACTGTCTGAGACTGCCGTCTGGGTAGAGAGGTCTGGATTCGTATGGGATCGCGAGGCCGCCACTTGTGATACTGTCGTATGGGCAGAGAGGTCTGGATTCGTATGGGATCGCGAGGCCGCCGATTGTGCTGATACTGCCGTCTGGGTAGAGAGGTCTGGATTCGTATGGGATCGCGAGGCCGCCACTTGTGATACTGCCGTCTGGGTAGAGAGGTCTGGATTCGTATGAGATCGCGAGGCCGCCGATTGTGCTGAGACTGCCGTCTGGGTAGAGAGGTCTGGATTCGTATGGGATCGCGAGGCCGCCACTTGTGCTGAGACTGCCGTCTGGGTAGAGAGGTCTGGATTCGTATGGGATCGCGAGGCCGCCGATTGTGCTGAGACTGCCGTCTGGGTAGAGAGGTCTGGATTCGTATGGGATCGCGAGGCCGCCACTTGTGCTGAGACTGCCGTCTGGGTAGAGAGGTCTGGATTCGTATGGGATCGCGAGGCCGCCGATTGTGCTGAGACTGCCGTCTGGGTAGAGAGGTCTGGATTCGTATGGGATCGCGAGGCCGCCACTTGTGCTGAGACTGCCGTCTGGGTAGAGAGGTCTGGATTCGTATGGGATCGCGAGGCCGCCGATTGTGCTGAGACTGCCGTCTGGGTAGAGAGGTCTGGATTCGTATGGGATCGCGAGGCCGCCACTTGTGATACTGTCGTATGGGCAGAGAGGTCTGGATTCGTATGGGATCGCGAGGCCGCCACTTGTGATACTGTCGTATGGGCAGAGAGGTCTGGATCCGTATGGGATCGCGAGGCCGCCGATTATAAGAGGTCTTGGTATGTATAGTAGGAATTCCCTGTCCTTAGGTGGTAGATATATGTGGTTGCGCTAGATGTAAATAGGCCCTAGGGAGGGGGTAACGTTCTGGCTGGGTTAGTGAGGCTCTGATGAGCGGGTTCTATCTGATCCGAAAACCCAAGCAGAACATTTGGCGTCACGAACCGTTTACGAAACCTGTGTGCGTTGTGGTTGTATCGTGTTTGCTTTCGGCGCGTGCGTGGTTTCGTTTGTATATTATTTCTATATAATTGTGAGTGTAGTTTTTTTTTTCTTTCTTCTTTCTTCTTTCTCTTTTTCTCTTTTTCTTTCTTTTCCGAGATGTTTTCTAGAAAGTCGAAATCTACTTTTAAGTTGCCCGTTGATATTCCCGGCTGGGATTCAACGCCTTATGAAGCCTTAGCCCGTGAGTGGGCTGATTCTACTGGTTTGAGTGAGAATTGGAATTCTTTTTTGGAGCTGGCGGAGCCGGCTAATGTGATTACTTGTTTACAGAAGGCGCCGGTATCTAAGGGTGATGAGCTTCCCGTTTTGGGGCGCAGAGGTTGGATTGTTCTGTCTGCGTACAGGATTCTGCATGAGAGGTTGTTGAAGTTACAGAAATTGCATAAGGATGTGGAAGCGAACTTTGTTGAGATTCAGAATGCTCATACTTTGTTGCGGTGTCAAAATAAGTTGCTTGCTGACAAACTTGAGATGTACCAAACTATTGCCGAGAGGGCGGCTGTGCGAATTGCTCGTTATAAATACAAGAATCGGCGTGGTCGAGTTTCGACGCGAAAGGTGCGTCTGGTCGTGGCGAAAGCCGGACTGGATTGGAATCCTGATGAATGGGATGGTAATATCTGGAACTCGAGTGATTCTCCTTCCTCGGGTGAGGAGTCTGCCAAGCGCAAGTCCTCTCGCTCCGGCCGTGATTGTAAGTCTGCTTCTTGCGCCTCTGATGGTGCACCCCGTGATTGCGCTCGTCCTTCGAGTGGGGTCGATGCTTCTTACACTGATTGTTCCTCTACGTGTACTGGTCGAGCTCCTTGTGTTGCTCGTCCCGCGGTCTCGGTGCATCCAGTTTTTCGGCGGAAGTTGCAGCAGGCTCCCGGTGCTCCGAATGGTATTGCTTTAGACTCTTTGGAGGATTTTACTCAACAAGAAATTAGTGATATTTTGCAGCGATTTCGACAGCGAGCTGGTGAGACCTTACTCACATGGATGGTGCGCCTTTATGAACTGGGCGCTGCTGGCATTATGTTGGATGCTGGCGATTGTTTGAAGTTTTGTTCCTTGAGTTCGGATTCTACTGTACAGGATCATTTTCGTAACTTTAATGTTGGTGGTCAAATTTCTTTGCTTCAATTGGCGACTGAGGGTTGTAATCAAAAATATTCTACTGAGTCTGACTGGCCTGTGAATGACAAACCGTGGTATACTTTGCGCGATGCTGCACAACGTCTCAAAGAGGAGGTGATGAAAACGGCAATTTTTCTGAATACTGCTGACAGGTTGCTTGATGGTTTGTTGACATCTTCTGTGCGGAATCGTATTATTCGTTCTTCCCCTGTTGCTTATAAGCAGGTCATGATGACTTTATTGATTAATCAGACTGGTAACGTATTGTCTATGGTGCTGGAATCGGTACGCCAACTCGGTGAGTTGGGTGAGTGGTTTAAACCTGAACGGCAATCCCGGCCTGACACTCGTACTCCTGGTGACAATAAACTTACTAGACGTGATATGTTTTTTGGTCTTATGGCCGATGGTGTGCGGAAGGAGGACATTGACGGTGAGACTACTTCTCGTTTCTGGGAAATGTTTCGCAAACGTGGCTTGGATCGAAAGGAGGGTGCCCGGCGTGTTCGGACGACTGAGTGTGATCGTGGTTTTTCTGACGGTAGCGGTGATGACGACCGCCGTGGGCGCTCTGATCGTCGTGATGATCGACGTTATGTACGTGATTTGTCCCCCCGTCGTGAGAGAGACAGGGAGAGAGAGGGGGAAAGAGAGAGGGGGAGAGATGATTATGTTAACAGCAGACGTAGAGATGATAGGGATCAATCCCCTGAGTTGAGAAGGAGAGAGGATCGACACAGATTGGCCGATCGAAACCTGCAGTAGAATGCAGAGGACAGGAATCCATTTCGTAATGGAGATGGATATGAACAGGAGGTATCGATACCTGGGAAACGTGAGAGTCTTTATCCTGATTTATCCTGGTACACAGAACGCAGTAAAAATGACTAGGAAATAGGTCAAGCTCCAGTACACAGATGGGCTCACAGAGATAATAGACCCTATGTAGATATTGATATTTATTGGAGACATCGTAATATCCAAAGGGCCCGAGCATTGGTAGATACAGGAGCGGAGGCCACTCTTATTCATGGAAAATCAAAGAAGTTTAAAGGTCAGCCTTTTACAATTACCGGATTAGGTGGAAAGGAAACTCCCGCAGTTCAAACTTTACTTGAAATGAGAATAGGTAGAATTCCTAGAAAAGAATACTCTGTATTAGTGGTACCACTCTTAGAATTCATAATTGGAATTGATATTTTGAAAGGAATGACTTTGCACTTAGATGATGGATGTTACCAATTTGGAACTAAACATTATATATCGTCCAGGCCTGTACGGGTTGGTCGTTTAAGAATGTCCCCCATAAATGTTCCCCAGGCGACAAAAGTGGTTCGTCAGAAGCAGTATCGTATTCCAGGTGGTCATGAAGAGATTAGTACCACTATTCAGGAGTTGGTGGATGCAGGAGTTATAACCCCAGTTACTTCTGCTTGGAATAATCCTGTTTGGCCTGTACGTAAGAGTGATAATTCTTGGCGCATGACTGTTGATTATCGAGAATTGAATAGACACACACCCTCTTTGACTGTTGCAGTACCGGATGTTATTACCCTAATTGAAAGAATCCAAAAACATCCAGGTACATGGTATGCGTCCATTGATATTGCTAATGCTTTCTTTTCGATTCCGATTGCCCCTGAGTGTCAGGAACAATTCAGTTTTACGTGGAACGGGCGTCAGATGACGTTTAGGAGTCTTCCCCAGGGCTATGTGCATAGTCCTACGATATGTCACCGGCTGGTGGCAGAGCATTTGGCTGATGTACCGGTTCATCCGCAAATTCAGATATGTCACTATATTGATGATATTTTGATCCAAGGCGAAACACAAGAAGAAGTTCAGACCCAATTGGACAGAGTCATTGAGTGCCTGCGTGAGAAAGGTTGGGAAATCAACCCGGATAAATTACAAGGTCCGTCCCAGGCTGTGAAATTTTTGGGTATTAATTGGCATGAGGGGCACCGAGAAGTGATCCCTCAGGTTAAACAGAAAATTCTTGATTTTGCAGTTCCGAGGAACAGGAAAGAAGCCCAAAGCTTCATTGGTTTGTTTGGTTTTTGGCGCCAGCATATTCCTCATTTGAGTCAAATATTGGCCCCTTTGTATCATGTCACTCGTAAAAAGAATGCATTTGAATGGGATAAACCACAACAAGATGCGTTCAGTCTGGCAAAAGAAGCAATTCAGCATGCTCTGGATTTATGGCCTGTATGTGATGGTGATGTGGATTTGAATGTGTCTGTACAAGGCCTTTATGCGAATTGGAGTTTGTGGCAGAAACAAGGCAAGAGTAGAGTACCGTTAGGTTTCTGGACCAAAAAGTTACCTGATGCTGGTGAGCGTTATACACCTTTTGAGAAACAGTTACTTGCATGTTATTGGGCTCTGGTGGATACCGAGCAATTGACTTTGGGACATGGTATAGTTTTGCGACCTGAAATTCCTATCATGCAGTGGGTTATGAGTTCGCCGAAAACTCACCGAATTGGACACGCTCAAGAGGCGAGTGTGATTAAATGGAAATGGTATATACAAGACAGGGCACGTGTGGGACAAAAAGGAGTTGCATCTTTGCATGAGCAGGTGGCACGGGCGCCATCGACTGAGACTGAGAGTGAATGTTCCGTACCTTTAGTACAGGAGTCTCCTGTTAAGTGGGGTAGACCTTTTGATGATTTGTCGGCGGAGGACAGAAACCATGTCTGGTTTACGGATGGTTCAGCAAGGTTCATAGGGACGAAACGGCATTGGAAGGCGGTGTCCTATAATCCGATCACACAAAAATTGCTGAGCACAACTGGTGAGGGTAAGAGCAGTCAATTTGCTGAACTCTATGCTGTTTATCAAGTTCTGAAACAAGAGTTACCTGGCACATGTCATATTTTCACCGATTCTTGGTCTACTGCCAATGGACTGGCAGTTTGGTTACCGACTTGGCATTCCCATAGTTGGAAAATCCATTCAAAAGAACTGTGGGGAAAAGAATTATGGCAGGAGATTTGGGAAATGCTCCCACAGAGTACTGTTACAATCTTCCATGTGGATGCTCATACCCCGATAGACTCTCTTGACAAATTCTTTCATAATATTGCAGATGAGAAATCTAAAATTGCTGAGGCAGTGGTGGACAGGCAAGATTCTGATATTGCGGGATTGGCGAAATGGGCCCACCAGAAAGCAGGACACTTTGGAGAGAAAGCCACTAGCAGGTGGGCTGCTGATCGAGGAATTTATATTCCCCTAGATTTAATCAAAAATGTTATTCTACATTGTCCCATTTGTCAGCATATCAGGCAGCGCAAAGTGCCCCAAACTGTTAAAGGTCATTTACATCGCGGGAAATTACCCGCTCAAATTTGGCAGATTGATTACATTGGTCCACTTCCTATGAGTAGGAATTGTCAATATGTTTGCACTATTGTTGATACATACAGTGGCCTGTTGGTGGCCCTTCCCTGTAAGCAAGCTACCCAATTGAATACTATTAAAACAGTGGAATTGATTATGATGTATTATGGTGTGCCATTCCAAATTCAATCTGATAATGCATCCCATTTTCGTGGAAGATTGGTACAGGAATTCTGTGTGGAAAACAATATTGAATGGGTGTTTCATATACCATATTATCCACAGGCCTCGGGTCTTGTGGAGAGGTTGAATGGCCTGCTGAAAGATCAGTTACGTAAATTAACAGATGACAAGTATAAAAATTGGCGAGACTTTTTGCCTCAAGCGCTATTGATTTTGAATAACCGTCCTTTTCTAAATGCTGAATCCCCACTTATGCGTTTGTTTCCTCCGAATGTTGATGCTAAGCCCAATGAAATCAGAGAGACTGTGATGTACTGGGAAATTACTCCCGGAGCTTTGGCTCCATGTAGAGCGACCCCAGGGTCGGCAGGTTTAGACTTGCATGCCATGGATGACACTGTTATAAAAAGTAAGGATCGAGTCATCATTGAAACTGGTGTTGGTGTTCATATACCAACTGGGAATTTCGGATTAATCGCCCCTAGATCGGGGCTGGCTGTAAAAGGCGTTCAGGTGCTTGGAGGGATCATTGACAGTGATTATCAGGGAGAGATTAAGGTGCTCCTGCTGAATAGCAGTGAGGTTGACTTACTGATACATCAAACTGACCGAGTGGCTCAATTGCTAATAATGCCTGTTTTCAGTGGTGAGATCACAAAAGGCACTGCCCCAACGTTGCTAACTGTACGAGGCCAGAAAGGTTTTGGCTCCACAGATAATCCTGGGGCCAGAGATTGGGTGCAGTCGCCTAAGAATCCCCCTGAACAAGCAGAAGTCATTGCAACCGGTCAAGACAACACCATTTTAGTTATGAGACCAGGGAAAGATAGCTGGGAAGCAGTCCCGGCTGACAAATGTTACTTACGAGAATGAATAATACCTGTATTTGATTCTCTTTCAGATCATTCTTTGGACTGTTGCTGCAGGATGTGTCGGCGTTGGACTCCTTTTGGGCTGGTACGACGAGAGAGGAGGGATCCCATCAACCCGGGCTGAGTTGAGAACCCGAGTGTCGCGTTCCTTCGCTGCGTGGGATTCGTCGTCGAACTTTTGGATTACATTAGCCAAACGAGTGACTAAAGCCCCTCATTTCTGCTTGACACCGATGAGATCGGTGACTGACATTCTAGCGACTTGTTTAGTTGCTGTCCCTGCTTCATTGGAGACTTTGACTCATATTTTTAATATATCGAATGCTCGCCCCAATGTTCTTCTGGGCGATTTTGCTGCCCATGAGTATTGCCCCTTGTGTACTGTACTGTCAGACCCGATACCCCCCATCCAGTCCCAAATAGTTACCTATAATATCACACAGGGTGATTTGTGTTTTTTCCTTACTTGTGATCCTAGTGCGATTTCTGAATGTATGCGTTTAAGATTGAAAGGTGCCACTTCATTCACCGCTCATGAACGAACTTTGTGCCTTCAAAGGACACCGAAAACATGTACTTCTGTTCAGAATAACATGACTTGCAAGAGTTTGGTAGTTACCCCCAGTCATTATCGCACGATGTTACTACCTGCCGGATGGCTTTTCTCATGTGGTAATACTTCCTGGCCATATATCCCCGCAAATATTTCTGGAGGCCCTTGTGCCATTACTAGACTGAGCTTGTTGATGTTTTCATCACATCCGAATGCCAACTCTCGTGTGATTCGAGATACAGTGAGGTTACAGGAGGATTGTGACTCATCTTTGCATTTATATTCCAAGTCTGAATACCTTAGCCTGGCTATTTCAATTGTTGGTGTTCCTGCTTTGGCAGTTTATAATGCCAAATCTATTGGGAAAATGGCCTGCTGGATGGTAAAATCCATTAATCATACTTCTACAGTCCTGTCTGACATGCTATTAGACGCCCAGGGTGAACGTAGAGCTATCTTGCAAAATCGAGCGGCCATTGATTATCTTTTGCTTAAACATGGACACGATTGTTCTGATTTTGAGGGTCTTTGTTGTTTTAACTTGTCGGATCATACAAAATCCATTCAAGCTCACATTGATAAACTACATGACTTGACAGAAGAAGTTAGAAAACACATTGACCAGGGCTGGTTTGACTGGCTCTTTAATTGGTTACCTGATTTGCATATGTTACGTCAGATATTAGGAGGTATTCTGATTACTATCGGCATTTTGATTTCTATCTGTTGCTTTATTCAGTGTATTCCTTCACTATTTCAATTCTGCACACCTGGTACTAGACATAGATCAGTTAGTCTTGTTTCATATTATTCTTCCACAGATATTAGTTCTGTTTAATGAATGTATAATAGACTGAAGTCAAGGGTGAAATGTTCTGCTCGATTTTCCCGGCCTTCTTGTGAGGAAGAGTGAGTGAATGTGACTTCAGTCTCTTACCATTCAAGTCTAAGGGTTAGAGTAGTGAATGGAGCCTATTTACTAGGCACTTCGACATGATCCTGTGCTCTTCCCCATAGATCAGGGCTTGCACACATAGCCTAGGGGATAGATTCGTTAGTATTAGGGATAACCTGTCCTGTAGTGAGGGTATTTCATGGAGCCGTGCTGAATTCAGGCCTGGTAGGCCTCAAACGGGAGAGACTCCATCTTTCTTTCTGCTCCGGCAGCTTGGGATGCTTCTAGGTCAAATGTAATGTTTTAGTTATGAGGTGTTATTCGCTTGGAGAGAACCGGTTCAGGCCGGCCCTTATCGAAGGATTGTATTTTTCTTCATGCCGAAGACACTACATCAGGCCGGCCGGCTGGGAACGTGTCCTTGGTACGGGGAGGTACAAGAATTTGGTGGGCGGCAGGTTACGGGCCGGAATTTTCCATGAGGAAACGCACCTCTATATTAGTGAAAGTCTGAGGCAGTTACATGTTCAGTCCGTAGGCGGCATCTAGCCGTTAGCAGTAAAGCTACTACTTATTCCAGGAAAGACAGATGCCATCTTGAAGGCGGAGAAGAACCGAGAGACAGATACTCTCCTAGCAGAATAGCCAGAGAGGAGAGAGTAGCCGATAAGGAAGAGGTCCCAGTGACTCGGAGAAGGGTGAAGAGAACAGCGCATAGTGGTGCAGACATGTATCCGTGACTGCGGAGGTGTGACTTCCAGGCGAGCCGAGGCACAGACGAGAAGGGAACCTAGATGACCACTGAGTGCAGGCTACACACTACTAAGGTGATGTCGACCCTTTCTTATTAGAGTGTACAACTTAATCTTTCACTTTTCTTTGCAGGTTATGTGTTATATTGTAATGTTATGTGATTGCGTATGTAATGAGTAATAAAGTACCCAGTTTGTAGTGAACCAACATGTGCTGCGTGTTCTTGTATGAGAGGGTAGCCTATTCTTCTAGTCAGCTGCGGCTACATGAACAGATGTTAACCCTGATCAGGTAAGTGGTAACTGAATAAGGGAAAGAGGAGCCCCTCGAACCGGAGAACAGGCTATGCTCGAACTGGCAGTCTTTGTGTGATCTGATGAATAGTGAGACTGATTCCCTTTTGTATGTTATGGTGATCATAGGATGAACTGTCTGAGACTGCCGTCTGGGTAGAGAGGTCTGGATTCGTATGGGATCGCGAGGCCGCCACTTGTGATACTGTCGTATGGGCAGAGAGGTCTGGATTCGTATGGGATCGCGAGGCCGCCGATTGTGCTGATACTGCCGTCTGGGTAGAGAGGTCTGGATTCGTATGGGATCGCGAGGCCGCCACTTGTGATACTGCCGTCTGGGTAGAGAGGTCTGGATTCGTATGGGATCGCGAGGCCGCCGATTGTGCTGAGACTGCCGTCTGGGTAGAGAGGTCTGGATTCGTATGGGATCGCGAGGCCGCCACTTGTGCTGAGACTGCCGTCTGGTTAGAGAGGTCTGGATTCGTATGGGATCGCGAGGCCGCCGATTGTGCTGAGACTGCCGTCTGGGTAGAGAGGTCTGGATTCGTATGGGATCGCGAGGCCGCCACTTGTGCTGAGACTGCCGTCTGGGTAGAGAGGTCTGGATTCGTATGGGATCGCGAGGCCGCCGATTGTGCTGAGACTGCCGTCTGGGTAGAGAGGTCTGGATTCGTATGGGATCGCGAGGCCGCCACTTGTGCTGAGACTGCCGTCTGGGTAGAGAGGTCTGGATTCGTATGGGATCGCGAGGCCGCCGATTGTGCTGAGACTGCCGTCTGGGTAGAGAGGTCTGGATTCGTATGGGATCGCGAGGCCGCCACTTGTGATACTGTCGTATGGGCAGAGAGGTCTGGATTCGTATGGGATCGCGAGGCCGCCACTTGTGATACTGTCGTATGGGCAGAGAGGTCTGGATCCGTATGGGATCGCGAGGCCGCCGATTATAAGAGGTCTTGGTATGTATAGTAGGAATTCCCTGTCCTTAGGTGGTAGATATATGTGGTTGCACTAGATGTAAATAGGCCCTAGGGAGGGGGTAACGTTCTGGCTGGGTTAGTGAGGCTCTGATGAGCGGGTTCTATCTGATCCGAAAACCCAAGCAGAACAGCATATCACCAAAACAGAAGGAAAATCATCTTTCCACTTCGTGCCCTCTCCTTCACAAGTAACCATCAACACTTGATCTTTAGCACCTGGTCTAAGTACCATCCCAAACAAGCCCTGATGGAACCATCCAAGGATGTTAAGCCCCTTGACTGCAGCATAGATTTGACCTCTGATCCTTCTGCCTTAGAACATCATTACATCCTCAACAAAGCCCAGATGTTCTATCTTGGGCCATTCATATGAGACAGGAGACCGATCAGGTGGGTTCAATTCCCTGTCACCCCAAACAATTTCTGGGTTATCATGGTGATTCTGGCCCCAGAATCCACCAATAAATTGGGTATTTTGTCCCCAACACTCACTTCAACAATAGGATCAACATAGGAAGAGGGATCCCCTGCAACAGGCTCATCCATCATGCTTCTGGAAAGATTGCCCTCATCCCTGACCATAGAAATGACTTTTGAATCAGACTCATCTTCAGACTCTACCACACTCGCAATGTTTTTTTTGTGTGATTTCCTCTTAAGACACACCTTTGCAAAATATCCAGTTTTTTCGCAGAAGTTGTACATGACGTTTTCCGCAGGAAATCTAGCCCCTTTGGGGTGAGGAGACTTTCCATATCGGAGACACATATTGTTGTGACAGATATTGTCTACCTTATACTTAGTGCTCCTGGAACCTTTATTTCTGACAAATCTTTGTTTTGATTTACTAGTTCCCGCAACCACATTTACATTCTCATAAGGCTTTTCATCGAGTTCTTTCAACAAGACCTGCGAGATCTCAATGCTCTTGGCTACTTTGATTGTGTCATTAAGGGACGGATTACCCATAGCAAGAAGTTGTTGTCTAATCTGCTTATCTTTACATTGACAAACAAATTGCTCCCTAATAAGTTGATCAGTAAAGTTTTCAAATGTACAGACTGATGCTAATCTCCTTAAAACATATACATCTACGTCTTCTCCTTCAGATTGTTTCCTCTTGAAGAACCTGTGTCTTAGAACCATAAGACTGGGGGGCATATTTACAAGGGCTTTATCTCCGCTTTTTTGGCTTACAAAGCCAATAAAGCGGAGATAAAACCAGCGCCCTATTTACAAGAGGGTGCTAACATGCATAATTGCATGTTAGCACCCTTTTTCCCAACGCCTCACTTTGGGCCCGATTCACAGAACTAACTTAAGACAAAATCCTAAACTTACTACCATTTTGGTATTCACAGAAGGCACTTACTCATTTTGGTATTCACAGAAGACAGGAGTCCTAACTTTAGGACTCCTAAAAGCCTTCTGTGAATAACGAAAGTCTTAAAATTGGGATTTTTCTAAGTTTAGGAGTAGTAAAGTTAGGACTCCTAACTTTACTACTCCTAAACTGAGAAAAATCCTAACTTTACGACTTTAGGTAGTCACAGAAGGCATTTAGGAGTCCTAAAGTTAGGAGTCCTAACTTTACTATTACTAAACTGAGAAAAATCCTAATTTTAAGACTTTCGGTATTCACAGAAGGCATTTAGGAGTCCTAAAGTTAGGAGTCCTAACTTTACTACTACTAAACTGCGAAAAATCCTAATTTTAAGACTTTCGCTATTCACAGAAGGCATTTAGGAGTCCTAAAGTTATGACTCCTAACTTCTGTGAATACCGAAATGAGTAAGTGCCTTTTGTGAATATCAAAATGAGTAAGTGCCTTCTGTGAATACCAAAATGGTAGTAAGTTTAGGATTTTGTCTTAAGTTAGTTCTGTGAATCGGGCCCTTTGCATCTCCAATGAGAAGCAAAGTGGGCGTTACTGGGCGTACCCAAGATGGACTACCTTGCAAATATCGCTGATGTTTACATTGCGATATTTACAAGGCAACCCACATGATTTTAGCACACATTAGAAGTTTTTGACAAAACCTAACATCTGCTAAAATCCTGATTTAGCCATCCCTAACATAGGTGGTGGATTATGCTGATACGACCCTGTGGGTCGTATCAGCAAGGCTATCGCCCTTTTGCAGGGAACATCGCTGGAAAACCAGCGATGTTCCCTGCAAAAGGGCAATAACCTCGCTATCTCTGGAATTTTTATCGCCAGGGAGTAACGCGTTGTTAATAACGCGCTACCAGAGCGATAAATACCAGAGATAGCCTGCGAAAATTACAATTATCGCTAAGAACGGCCAGCGATAATTATCGCTGGCCGTTGTTAATATGCCCCTGGGTTGTTTATCGAACATGTTTGCGTACAGTTTGTTGATATTTGTCAACATTTTCACCATCATCATGCAGTATATCAGGTAAATGTTTGAAAATGAACCTGCCCTCAAAACCTAAAGAATGTAGTAATAAACATTTCTTCCTTTCAGCTCTAAATCTTAGAGCACCTATAGCCCTTAAATAGGTTTCAAAAGCATCAAATCATACTTCCCACTTAACAAATGGTTAACCAGGAGTGCCTAGGAATGCTGGAGGAGGAGTGCCTGCTTGCATCGTACACGTCAATAAATCACTTGATATAGAATAGTAAAATGTGCACTGTAAAACACAGGTTAAAATAAGTATACAATATGGTAAAATGGAAATTTGCAGAATGATGTGAGCAAATAAATATGTGCAGCTTAAAGTCACTACGTCCAAAAAATAGGCAAATTGGCTTGAGTTGTATCAAACATTGTTCTAAAGAAGGAGAAAGTCTTAAGTGTGTGAATCACTGTGATCCACAAGTAGATATACAGCTGAGTCAAAGTGTGTGAATCACTGAGATCCACGTTTAAAATAAAGACAAGTATCCAAAGAATATGTGAATAGAGGTGTGTGTATCACCGGACTCGCAATACTCATGATCTTGAGGTGAAAGGGACAGCATGGCAATTCGCGTAGAGAAGGTAGCAGTTTCCCATGTGAGTCAACGAGCTGATAGCAACAGTACTATGGACACGTTGTGCGCCCGCAGCGTTAGATACGGAAGGGCTGTGCAGCGTTGCGTTGTTCGGAGAAAGGCGCATGAGCCGAGAGTAAGTGCTGATCTCGGGCTCGAGGGGCTAGAGCGTGAGGCGAATGGCTCGGCTCTAAAAAGCAAACGCCTCTTTGAATTGAAGCAGCTGGCCACTGGGCATCGCACATGCTCGAAACAAGGTTGAGCAGGAATGCGGAAAGTCACGGTAGGTTGAAAGGTTTATTGTTAGAGTCTACACAGCTGACAGGTCCATCCATCACCAAGTCCAGCAGTAACTGACTCAACAACCAATGCTACTTGAACCTAAACATTCTAAGAACTCACACAGCTCCTATGACAGAGTAGAACTTTACAGGGAAGAAGTAGAACCACTATACATCATATAGAGCACTTCATGACAGGACATTCTGAAAGTACAACACACCATTTACATAATTATTGTCGCAATTATGCACCGGTGCTTCAGAGTCAAGTTCACACGGGCGCCTTTGGGCCAACGAATTTACACACCCAGTGGTGCTTTATTTGATGTATATGAACAGGGGCAAAGAACAGAGTCAACTGGGAAGCAGTGCCAAAGGACCAATCAGTCACAATGGCCAGGGCTCAACTGAAACAGATGAATGTGCAAATTGATTGTATGAGGAAATATCTATAGCAAACATATTGTGATACCAGAATATTGTGTCAAAAATATCCAGACGGTAAGTGCATATAGGTAAGTATATATTTACTGTTGTTAGTAACTCCACATCTATGAACCTTGAAGATATAGGTATCACCATGGGACAGATATATTGACTTGAGTAAGGTATATCTATAATCAGCTATGTAAACTCACCATCTTGATATTCTTGACACAATAATCTGATACCACAAAATGTTGCAGTCGATATTTAGGTGGAAAACCACCTACACATTGTAGCAAACATTACAGGATTAGAGGATAACAGGCAAGCATACAAAAAAAACAAGCTGCCCTGTGAACAATGCCGGCTCCTCCGCTGAAGGAGAGGAGCGTCGCCCCAAAAAGAAAAGGATGATAACAAGATGTTATTATCATTTTATTTTTCTGTGCCACTCAAAGCCATGGTAGGGCGGGGTAGGGCGGGGTTGGGCCCGCCACTGTTAGAAGGAGCAGGAGAGGTTTCCTTGGGCCGGCCAAACCATCATGCGTACATAGCATGTTTTCCACCTGGCTGTGTTGTACAGCCTGGTGGAGAACATGCCATGGCTCCCAGGCACTGCCTGAGTGGCCAAACAGGCCGAACAGACCAATCAAGAGACGCTGCTGATGCAGCACTGTGATTGGCTGGGAGAGTCTGGGAGTCTGGGTGCTTCCGGTGCTGCCAGCAGAGACAGGACAGAGGAGAGGCATGCAGCGGTGGTGGTGACGAAATTACGCCTATTTATTTATTTTTTCTTCCCCCCCACCCCCGTTCCGAGGCTGCCGCCACTGCCTGTGAATCCGATCTTTTCCTCACCAATGAGCTGTCATGTTGAAGAATATATCAAAATGCAACTGGGGATACTTTCTCCTGAAGCCGAAAACATTCTGAATGAAAGGATCTCTCATTTCATTGAAGTTAGGCGAGATGATCAAAGCGTGATTGTCTCATTAAACATACATAGACAAAACTCATATCCGAAGCAGTCACGGCTGCAAATGCGTTCTTCTTAGCATGTGACAAGGAAATGCTAAGGCAGAAATAAAATGGTGTTTACACTCATTTTTAAGGCTAAGGCCCATTAACAATTATGAACATTTAAACTGTCTTCCATGCCTACATTTTAGTTTATGTATTCTGTTCGAATGTTCTTCTGGAATGACAATTCTTTTTTGAAACATTGGGATTTATTGCACTATATGTCTGTAATAAATATTTAAAAGGCAACAGCCCCAGCATCTCATACTATAACTTTGCAATAAATATGTAAAAATGTTTAAAGAGTGAAATCGAGCGCCGGGCTTCTTTGTAAAGGTTCGGTGGTATTGCTTTATTACTAATAATATATTGTCACAGATTTACGGTTAGATTTGGGCTTCTATTGCGAGAAAAATTGCAAACGCACGTAACTGCTCATGACCGATGGCCATAGGCACAGATTATCAATTATATTTGTGACTGGCGTCCCCCTACTAAAATAAGCTGTTTAGGACTTTAGGTTCGTTTTAAAAAGAGCAATGGGGGCACCCTCTGCTAAGATGTGACACAAATATATGATTTGAAAGAGTTGCCCTAAAAAAGCGTCAGCCTTTACCCTCACATCAAATGTAGCGAATGAGTCATTCTGTGCATGTATGAACGTATGCATGTGGTATTTCTATAGTGCAAACCTACTCAAATCGCAGCGCTGTACTGGGTCAAAGGTAGGCATGAACTCATCGTGCGATAGGACAGGTAGCCGGTTATTAGATTGTTACTGCATTGTGGTCTCATGTACTTTATAGGAGTGTGTCTTTATTGGAGTGGGGTGGTCTTTATGGATGTGGGAATGTTGTTTCAGATGCTGGGTGCATAGATGGAAAATACCCCCTGCATTGTTTTTCCTTTTTAGGTCTCGGCTCGAAGGCTGCGCTTGCGCAGTCTCGATCCGAGATTTAATGACTTGGAGAAGAGGGGCTTGAACCCGCCCCTCTTCTCCCCTGTTCTCCATTGGCTGGCCTCTTGAATGCTGGCCAGCCATTGGAGAAGAGGTCCGTCATTCCGATTAGGCCCCGTCCTTTTTCGGATCGGGGGGCGTGTTTTTTTCAGAAAGTCTAATTATCTCCTCCAGCCAATGGCAAGAGGAGACAAAAGCAAAACACGCCCCCGAATCCGAAAACGCCACTGCGTTTCTCCGAGGCATTTCTGCTCTGCCTCGGAGAAAGGCAGTGGTGTGCTTGCCTTTTGCTCTGCCTTGTTTTTGCCTTTATCTGTTTGACTTCTAAGAACTTCCTTTTCACGCCCAAAGGTAAAGCTGCTCCGACGCCGCTCCCGCTCTCAATGTTGCCAGGTAAATCTGGGAGTAGCTAAACCAGTCCGCTGTCCCCCTCTGCATTCTGAGCCTCGTAGTCTTTGTTCAATAATGAGCTAAACAAGGCTACAGGTTCCTGACAATAAAAAATAGTCGGACTGAATGAGCGGTTCGTTGGAAATAGCTGAGAAGCGCGAGAGCTCGGCGCCAGTTATTTTCACATGCTGGAGGGGCGTTTAATCCCTTTAGAGCTGATAAAATTGACAAACTGGGTGGAAAAATACAAGGGGGCCGCAGGTGTCCCAGCAGGGGCCTAGACAGAGCTCTATGAACGCGGCAGGCCCGTCCTTGAATGCCCCCAGTGGAGACCAGCCTTCACGGGACCCCCGCACCCTCCCCCGCTGCATGACAATGACTTCCTGCGCAGCCCTTAACAAGCCAAATGTCTGCATTTAAACACGTACATTTCAAACGTTTCCGGCAGGGAATATTGGGGGTTGCAGCTTTGGAAATGTTTCAGAATTGTAGATAAGTGGGGTGGGGTTTATTTGTTGGCAAAATTGCAGTAAAATGATTGGCCCAGTCTGGCGATCTCCCAAGATTTGCTATCGGTTGGTCGTACACAGTTTGTGAAAGAGATAAGATTCCAGCGAGTACACTGCTTGTTGTGTACTTTGGAGAGCTGGCTCATATGACCAGGGTCTCCTCACTTGACCGCACGGTGTTATCCTCTGCAAATTAATTTGTGACCGTTTGTTACACTCGAACTGGACAATGGATGTTGGGGGTGCAGCTGCGCACGCCGCCCCCGCAGTATTACTGCCGCCACCGGGCACTATTTAGCAGTTTATATAACTCGTGATTTTAAGCACAAGTGACATGCCCTGTAAATGCCTGCACGCGTACTGCTCCCGCTAATCGATCTTCAAGTCTGCAGAGCAAAGCTGTGTACAAACTAAAAGCAAGCGCTATAATTAAACAAGCATTTACAATGCAACGGTCTCGGCATTGTTAAAGTTAGAGCTATTGGCATTGCTCATGACAATGCCGTTTCTTTAAATGTTTTAAAAACAAAAACATAAACAAAAATAATGTCATGAGCAATGCCAATAGCTCTAATTTTACCAATGCCGAGACCATTGCATTGTAAATGCTTGTTACACTTCTTACTCTGCAGTCGGATGTTGTCCTGGCTGCTGGTGCGGCAAGAACGACTGAAGATGGTGATCTTAACTGTATGACATGCGGGGGTGTTGGTCGTGTGGTTCTGGAGATAAAGCAGCTGGTTTTGAAGACAGTGCAGGCTGGCAAGGGGAGCCAATGGGATTCTATGAAATTGGGAGTAATGTGGGTGTGATGTGATTATATTTTTTCAGGCCCTTGTGCGGTATGTAGGCTACCCTTAAGGGATGCTAGTGTGGAGTCAGGCAGGCGATGGAGCAGGATGATGCCACCATCGATATGTGAGAATACGAGGGCGTGAACAACAGTTCTAAAACCGTGTTCTAGTTGAAACTGTTTCTCTTTCATTAGAAGAGGAAGCTGATTCTAGGCCGTGTTTTTGTCTGTATGCAATAATAAAGGTTCTCGGCAGGGATACATTTACAAAAACCTTTCAGTCAACAATAATACAATTTATTATTATTGGAAATGCTGCATAATCTTCCTGTCGGAACTGATGGACCCCACCAGACACCTGTAGCAGGTTCTCTACATCGCAATAATGACAGCAGGCATCACTGTTCTATTAATAAGATCTAACTGAATAAATTATAAAAAGGAATAAAGTGTGAGGACCCTGTGGCACAACAAATGGGTAAAGGAAAAGAGGACTCATTGTGTATGACTTAGCCAAGCAGCATGCAAGAGGGACAGTGTAACATCTATCCAAAACACTCCAGTGAGACGCATGAGACTTGCCCTACAAAGAAGCACTCATTTAGAAGGAAGGTACATCTATGAAACAAATGGAGGTAAGAATAAAGGTAAAAACACCCAAGGAGAGAGAGATAGTGGCTGGTTGCCAGTCAGGATGGGAGTCTTAGGGATCACTGGAATGGAGAGGGCCATATCTCTATAGTGGAACCAGCTGGTCCTGTCAGACACCCGCGCGGGGAAAGCAGCGGACACCATCTTGGAGTGGTCTCCGTAAAAGGACCTTCCTAATTGCCAACTACTAACTACTGGGATTGGGAAGAAAGCAAACTCGGTAATCGAGCATCCCCCATAGAAAATGAAAGTTAGTATAAGCACAAAAATTCTCACACTGGATTACAAAGGAACGGGGACACCAAATACAGGTTTATACATCATAAGCCTGACTACAAACAGAATGGGAAAAAAAGATGCCAAAAATCATAATTGCTTTTATAATACATACATCCAGTGTCAAGATCCACTATAGCCCTGAAAGCAACAGGCAAAAAGAAATGTAACTCTTAAAATTAAATGAGAGATCATATTTTACCATTCTCATTGAGGCCATCGATAGCTGTCCTACATTTTTCAATGTACCTGACTTCCATTATCAATAAAGTGTTCTCCATAAACCTGCTCCTCACATCTGCTGTTGCCACAAAAATCACGGACCATTTAGTATCATTTTCACAGTGGTGGTGAGTCCCGTAGTGCTGAGCAAGTGGAGCACCTTGTGCCTGACAGCATATCCTGGATCTATGTTGCAAGATGTGAATTTTCACAGGTTGACTCTTTATCCAATATAGAACTTATTACAAGGATATGTTTTGTATTGCAGTTGGAAAACCTCTTCTGGGGGATGGCTGTCCCGTTAATTGAAAGATCTTTAGAATGTGTGGTAAACTGAGAAGCAGTACAACCACTGCATCTATAATGGCTTTTGATGGATGGGAGACCAAATAAATTGGGTGCATCCCCCGTTCTGTTTGCTAGCTACTTTGATCAGATGTTGTCTGGTATTTTTTACTTTTTTGAATGAGAATAGTGGGTCTGGGAGGTTGAAGCCGGAGAGTAATTTTCCAGTTGGACCAAATTATTTTTCTTTATCATATTGGCATTGGGATCATGTATTAGAACACATGTCAAGGGCAAGGTCTGGTCTTTTTCTTTTGGAACCAGGATTGTTTCCCTTGGTGTGTAGCACGCCCTCTTTAATGACAACTGTACAAGTTTCCTCAGGTGCCCTCCTGTCAACAACTTTTCACAAAGAATGTCACCGTTCTCAAGGTATTCTTCTTGATTGGTACAGTTTCTGCAGATACGCAGAAACTGTCAGAACGGCAGATTTTCTTTTGAGGATCTGGGGTGACCACTTATGAAATGCAATAAAGTATTCTTATGAGTAGGTTTTGAATAAAGGATCAATATCAAAACCCCATTCTCTGTCTTCATCCAGAAGTCCAGAATATCCAGTTGGTGGCAATCATTTGCCATTGTGAATTTCAAGTTAGCTAATCGATGGTTCAGCCATTCGTGAAACATTTTTACTTCTACCAGAGGACCTTGCCAGATGGCAAAGATGTCATCAATGTATCAAAACTTTTCTTTAAAGGGTAGTCTTGAAGGGATTATCGTCACTATATATTAATTTTTCCTTAAATGGTGCCATGAACGGGTTAGCAATTTTGATACCTGTGGCTTAAGCGCCCTTCCTGTATTTGCAAATTGAGGTCTCTTTTGAAGATAAAGTCGTTTTTTTCCAAACATGCGGCGGCTAGTTCCACCAGAAATTCAGTGGGCACATCATGTGGCAGGATCCTCTTCTTCAAGGTGTCCCTAATGACTTCTATGGCTTTATCCTGTGGTATATTAGTAGACCGGAATTCAATATCCTTGTGAACTAAAATGTCTGTGATGGAGTCGAAAGACATCCCTTCAAATTTAGAGATGACATTCATAGTGTCTTGTATATATGCCTTGGTGGTGGGCACAAAAGGCTTTAGAGAAAAGTCAATGTACCTTGACACTGGTGTTGCAGAAAAAGCGTGTTAAAATTTTACTATGTGCTTAATCTCCTTACTACTCTAAAGGTACTTGGCCCTTTACAATTAGGCAACCTGCAGCATTTCCATTTACCATAAATGCAATGGTCCTCTGATGAATCTTTCTCTGCCGATAGGAGGGGTAGAAATTAGCGTACTTAAAACACTACATTAGCTGTCCAATGAGGAACATTAATTGACAGCTAACTCACAAATTTGAGATCAGATTCAGGTCCACGACTCTTAAGAACATACTGTAGAAATAAAGAATAGCAATAGGAAGAGCCAACTTTCTGAAGAAGTTAAGTCAGACTAGAATTATGCAGACCAAAAGCTCTGCAACAGCAACACAGTTCAAAAGAAGTAATACCTGATGTTCTGACAGAGCTTGCAGATTCTCCTTACAATACATTTAAGACAACAGTAAAATAGCACAATTTAAATGGAAGAACCAACAAGACTCAATAATAAACTCAGACAGATATTAAATTAATTTGGTTATTGTATTAAAGTTTAAAAATGCATAGCAATAAGCAATCTTTTGAGAATTTCAGTTAAGAATATCACAGCTTGCATTAAAGCATCAAACATTTAGGCAAGGCAGGCTTTATTGGAGGGTTATTATAAAAATCAGTTCACAGAGTTACAGAGTCCCACCAGCATTAAGGCAGAAGGATAGTTTGTTTGTCTAGCACCCCAAATCCTACAAAGAAGGCGAAATGATTCAGATATAAAGTCCGTAAGTGGGAGTCCCTTAGCATAGAACAAAAGAAATAAAGGGAAATGAAATGTTGATGGTTCAGTAAAGAAGGTTTCAGTCCATCAGCTGCCGACTGTAGCATCAGCAAAGCTTTCCAAAGGTAAGAGGATAGTTCTTAGTAATTATCAAAAATCGATCTTCATAGCGTTCTCTTGAAAGGGGAAAAGAAAAATATGGTGTTGCCTCTCCTTTGGTGTTTCTTCTTTTATAAAGTCTCTAACAAAGTTCCAGTGATGTAGCATCACACCACCATCGAAAGACTGCCATAGGCTGAGATTCACATAATGTCACCTAGGACACTTGCAACAGTAAGATACTTTCTTATGCTAGTCATAAGAAACTAAATATTTGAAAGTCCACATAGGTCTAACATCAGTGAAAAAGAAATACAAAGTAACCATCTAAAGCAACAGCTGAAATCCTGTTCCCACAGGAATATTTCACCGTGAATGTTGAAGAAACCTTTAGGAATGTTGGAAATTGTACATGTACAGAATGAATAAAGCAACATTTTACTAGTTGTAAAAGGACCATTGTATTAGGTTAGGGGAAATGTCAGCATTAGTGAAGAAGCACTTTCGAAAGAGCCTTTAAGTTGGCATTGCACATTTTAAATGAAATAAACTCTAAATCAATATCAAATATAGTGTAATAAAATCAGATAAAAAATGGAATATGTAGAACTTTCACCAGACATTATTACATGGAAATAGTTAATGTTAGAAATACACTACTACCACAATTTTTCTCAAAATTCATATAAGTATATCATTTTCTAAATTCACACTACAAAATTCATTTTTCACTTTTCATAAACTATAGAATCTCTAGTATTATTATGCAAAATATCAAGATCATACCTAGTTTCTACACATTTGGGTAGAACCTTTATCACCAGGATATGTGGATCCTTTTTCTTAAGAAATAAAAAATCCTTTTTACTAATTTAAGATTTGTTTCGGACAACTTCAGTAATCATCTGTATCTGCTGACTCAGTTCTATGGTGGGTTTGGAAACAAGGCTGCAGTGATGGTCTGGGTAACTCGGTTCCCTCATCACTTCCTTGTCATACGAGTCAAAATCCAACAAGAAAATCCCCAGCTTTGACTACAACGGATTTGTTTTTGGACAGATTTTGTAGTGCTTTGAATTAATTGGGGGCTAATTTATTTCTGAGGTATCTCTTTTTGTTATTCAGTAGGTAAACTTCATGAAGGACTGTGTCCTCAAAAGTAATCATTTGGTGGGGCATATTTAGAGTGCGGGGGCAAAATCTGAATAAAGGCAAATTAAATGTTGATGGTTCAGTAAAGAAGGTTTCAGTCCATCAGCTGCCGACTGTAGCATCAGCAAAGCTTTCCAAAGGTAAGAGGATAGTTCTTAGTAATTATCAAAAATCGATCTTCATAGCATTCTCTTGAAAGGGGAAAAGAAAAATATGGTGTTGCCTCTCCTTTGGTGTTTCTTCTTTTATAAAGTCTCTAACAAAGTTCCAGTGATGTAGCATCACACCACCATCGAAAGACTGCCATAGGCTGAGATTCACATAATGTCACCTAGGACACTTGCAACAGTAAGATACTTTCTTATGCTAGTCATAAGAAACTAAATATTTGAAAGTCCACATAGGTCTAACATCAGTGAAAAAGAAATACAAAGTAACCATCTAAAGCAACAGCTGAAATCCTGTTACCACAGGAATATTTCACCGTGAATGTTGAAGAAACCTTTAGGAATGTTGGAAATTGTACATGTACAGAATGAATAAAGCAACATTTTACTAGTTGTAAAAGGACCATTGTATTAGGTTAGGGGAAATGTCAGCATTAGTGAAGAAGCACTTTCGAAAGAGCCTTTAAGTTGGCATTGCACATTTTAAATGAAATAAACTCTAAATCAATATCAAATATAGTGTAATAAAATCAGATAAAAAATGGAATATGTAGAACTTTCACCAGACATTATTACATGGAAATAGTTAATGTTAGAAATACACTACTACCACAATTTTTCTCAAAATTCATATAAGTATATCATTTTCTAAATTCACACTACAAAATTCATTTTTCACTTTTCATAAACTATAGAATCTCTAGTATTATTATGCAAAATATCAAGATCATACCTAGTTTCTACACATTTTTTAACCAACTTGTCTAAGTAGTGCATTCTAACAAAACACTAGGCCACTTTATTAATAGCAACATTTTGATCACTAAACGTAAATAAACAATATGTTCATGAGAAAATCATTAGTGGAACTCGTTTATATGTATTAGTATCACTTTGTGTGCATGTTTTCTTCATCTTGCATTTCAAAGCACGCTTTTACGGTGCTTCTACTACAATTGTCTCAGTATCATGTGTCACTATGTCTAGCGTGTGCAAAGTGGACTTTCAGCTTTTCATGTCTTTAATCAGTAAATTAATAGTGTATTATGATTTTCAAATCTTCATTACTGGTTCCAAAAGGAAACCGCAACCGGATGTAATAGGCCTCCTGGAAGGGTTCATTAGATCCATGTGGATCTTGGGTAGAACCTTTATCACCAGGATATGTGGATCCTTTTTCTTAAGAAATAAAAAATCCTTTTTACTAATTTAAGATTTGTTTCGGACAACTTCAGTAATCATCTGTATCTGCTGACTCAGTTCTATGGTGGGTTTGGAAACAAGGCTGCAGTGATGGTCTGGGTAACTCGGTTCCCTCATCACTTCCTTGTCATACGAGTCAAAATCCAACAAGAAAATCCCCAGCTTTGACTACAACGGATTTGTTTTTGGACAGATTTTGTAGTGCTTTGAATTAATTGGGGGCTAATTTATTTCTGAGGTATCTCTTTTTGTTATTCAGTAGGTAAACTTCATGAAGGACTGTGTCCTCAAAAGTAATCATTTGGTGGGGCATATTTAGAGTGCGGGGGCAAAATCTGAATTTGCTCTTAAGTCCTAATGCACTATATCAGGATAGTCTTCCTACTCTGATAAAAAGATCTTAAGCCTGACCTTTCTTAAAAATTGTGAAACCTCTCCCTTAACTTCAACAGGATCCTACAATCCCGAGGACACTAACAAAAAACCTTTGCTGATCACTGCTTTCTCTGAGTTTTAGATCTGGTGGTAGATAGATTGTAAATTGGGATCTTCTCAGGTGCTACCATCTGTAAACTCTCCTGCAAGTTTTAATTTGTTCTGACTGCTAAGCTCTATGGTGGCCCCCTCTGCCTCTCTTCCCTCCTTTCTTTAAAAATTTTTTTTGCAGTAGGTGGTGGAAGTTGTTGCTTGAAGTTGTTGCTCTTTGCATATATGGCAATATGTTTCTTGAGAATGAGTTTAGTGTCCAGGGTGAATTTAAATGAGTGGGTATTCAGTGAATGTTGGGGTTCAAAGTTGTCAAGCCCATGGAGCAGGAAGTTACCACCATATAGATGAAAGAGAACAAGGGCTTGAACAGCAGTTCTGAAGTTGCTTTCTGGAAGAAAGGGAATAACTTTCCTTAGAAGAGAGGGCTGGTACAAGGCTGTCTTTGGTTTTTAGCAATGAGTTCCTTAAGGAAGAAGTTGGTGTTCAGGGTGAATTCAGGTGACTTGGCATTTGGTGAAAGTCAGTTTTGAAATCCATCAAGGTCCCTAATAGCATGGAAATGCACTAGGGACTTGCTCATTACGATTATAAATACGGCCACAAATTGTCGGATGCTCTACTAATCCACATACAGACAAAGGAAAATTTACCAAACAACCCAAATCTAATCCACAGCCTTCAAAAAGAAGCTACAGGAGGTGAACAGTGAGGTGGCAGAATACAAAGAGTACCTAGCACAGTCCAAGATAAGTAAACCACAAAAAATCACAAACAATTCTCACAAGAGAAGTATATCCCTATACCACAGATAACTATGTACCTCTAAAAGATCCAGCCAATAAGAAGGCACCTTGCCAAGAGAGAAAACCAAGTTGAACATCAAGTTCGGGAAGTGACAGTAGTGATGATGATTTGAAATCAAGACTTAGGGGATGACAATATTATCAGGGTCACCCACAAATGTATCCATTTCCTCCACCAGGGCCAGGATTTGGCTGGCTTACTGCATACCCACCCATAGAGCTTGTCCAGTTCCATCCAAATTCCCACCCTTTGTTAGCAAAGAGGGCATGGGAGAGGGAAGCAAAAAGGTCAACAGATTCAGTGGGAGGACCTCAACCAGAGAGTAACGCAGAGCATGACAAGGGATTTCATGCTAGGAATGAGCAAAGAAGGAACCTACTGATGAACCTTAAGTATATAGTACTCATCCCCATCAGGAGGCGGTTCTTAACAAAGGGTTAAGTTTTGTACCCAGAAATATGGTAGATACATTTAATCTAAGATGCGAACTAGCAAAGTTTTTTAGGAGAATTCATTTGAAAATATTTTTTCTAAAGAGGTTCTGGACAGAATGGACAAGAGGGATACATGATTCTGACCTAAATCTACATTTGTACCAGCTCAGACCCAGTTATCTCCAGAGATCACAGCATTTGAATAAGCAGTGATCCAAAATATTGAAGTTATGGGGGAATTCAATCAGAATACCTTTAAAAACCTGACCAGATCAGAGGAACAAGCTTGGCATCAGGGGGTCTCCAACCTTTTTCATAATGAGAGCTACTTCTGATCAGTGAAAATTGCTGTGAGCTACTGAAGGCCAAGTAACTCACCCATTGTTGTCAGTCACCCCCTCGCCCACCTTCCATGACTTTAAACCTAATGTCGATGGAGCCAGATACTATGATTGAACAAAATACTGTGACTAAGGGTACTATGATAGGGCTGTCATGTGCATCAGTGAGTGCATAGTCTGTGGGGATGTATGAAGATGCGTTTGAATAAATGGGATATATGCGTGTGGGTGACTGAGAGTCTGTGTCGTATGTACTTGTGGCACAGGATATACCTCCATATGTAGCACCGTTACATGTACAACACAAACATACAACCATTGGTTTTTTAAATCGAGAAGTTTAAATTGCAGAAAAATGTTCTGCAAAAATGTTAGTAATAAGGAACATTTTCTACACTTGATGGAACATTTTTCTGCACTTTAAATTTCTCCCATTTAAAAGAAAGTGTTGTATTTTTCAGTTATAAATATGGCACCTTGTCTACCACCCACCAGGAGCAAGTTGCCTGTTGTGTGTATATGCGACACTTTGAAATGGGACGAAATTCAACTGAAGAGTTAACTTCATGTTAATATGCATTACATGAAACTTATCATTTTAATTTTCTCCAATGCCAAAGTGTCTTTATAAACAGCTGGCATATTACTCCCAGTGGTCTGTATACATGGTGCTATATTTATAACAGGAAAATACTAGTATTTGTTTAAATGTGAGAAATGTAAAGTGAAGTAACATGCTTCATAAACATTAAGACTTAATTGGCTTATTTTAAAGTAGAGAAAAATATTATGACAATGTTCCATAGAAATATGTTTCTTCACTTTAAATATCCCCCCCCCCCCCCCATTTAAAGGAAAATGACTATTTATCAGTTATAAAAATGGCACTGTGACTATCAGCCACTGGGAGCAAGATGCCTGCTGTTTGTAAATGTGACACTTTGAAAAGGGAGAACGTTCAAATGAAGAGTTAACTTAATCATTAAGTTAACTCTTCATTTTACTTTTCTCTCATTTAAAAACATTCAGAAATATCATTTTGTTCTCATGCTCCAATACTAAGCTGAGAACAGCTTTTACTTAAGAGTTAAATACCTCAGTGCTTCAGTTCTGAAGCATTGTGACCCACAGAGGTCATACATATTAGTGGAGCTCTGCTCATTACCAGGCTGATACCTGAAAATAATGCAAGATAAACATAGCCCTTCCATCACTGTAAAAGGAAAAAGCAACACTTTTTTATTGCAGTTCTTAGTTAAAAATGATCTCAAAGCTGGTAGCTACTCTGAAGCTACTGGTAGCTACCGATCAACTGGTTGGAGACACTTGCTCTAGATGATCATAAGAAAAATCCGGACATGATTATTATGCCTGCTGATGAGGGAGTGGCATTGTACTCCAGACAAAAGAAGCTTACAACGCTGAATGTGTCTCTCTCTCCTTTCAGATAGAAGGAATTACCAGATACTTAAGAAGGAGCCTATGATAGATCTAGAAAAAGAAATCAAAGTACAAGTTGAAAAAGGGGTGAACAACAATTGGATTTCTAAGAAGGAGAGTATTTTTTGTGCAATGACAAAACCTGTGCTTTGCTATTTTTGCATCCTTCCTATGATACAAAAACTGTTCAGATCACCACCAGGACGACCTGGCATAGGCTCTGTCCTGGAACCTCTTTCACAATTTTGTGATTTATTTTTGAGACCCATTGTGGAGAAGATGCCCTCTTATCTGAAGGATACTAAAGAGGTACTGGATCTTGTTAAGGATTTTCCCTATGACCTTCAGTCAGAGACACTGGTGGGTCTCGATATTGAATCCCTGTACATCAAAATCCCACAAGAAGACACTCTGAGAGTGGTCGAGGATATCCTTTACCATCTAGATCAGGAATTCAGAACCCCAAGGTCATTCATCCTAAACATAGCCAGACTAACACTTACCAAATTTGTTTTGAGTGTAACAAAACACTGTATTTTCAGACTCATGGGACTTCCATGGAAGCACATTTGTGCCTAGTCTGGCATGTATATATGTATACCAATTTGAAAACTATTTTATCTTTTCAACTGGAAATCCTTATCTTGATAGGATCAGAATTTGGTGTAGATACATTAATGATGCATTATTACTAAGGAGTGGGGATACAAAAACACTGGAAATTTTCATCAGCTTACTCAACTCAAGGACCCTTCTTCTTCACTTTACAGCTTGCATTTTAAATACATCACTATCAATTTTGGATTCAAACATTATTGCGAAGAATGGCAAACTAATGACACAAGATTATTATAAGCCAACACATAAAAACAATCTGCTATCTTATGGTAGTTTCTAGCCGAGAGCACTTAGACAAAACTTACTCAGTGGACAGTATATGTGTCTATGCCGGAACTGTACATTTATCGAAGACTTCAACCAAGAAGCAGAAAAACTGAGCAAGAACCTACAGGATAGGTAGCCCAGTCAGGTGCTACAACATGCTCTCTAGAGATCAATGAATAACAATTGGGAAGAATTATTGGAAACAATTTGTAGATCCAAAGAGGATAGACTTGTATGTATTACCACCATTTGCATAGCCTCGAACACCATTAAAAAATCATCAATAGAAATTGGTGTATTCTAAATTCTAATTAATTGAAATTACCAAAACCTATGTTTCCATTTAGGAAGAGTGCCAGCATCAAAGATATGCTGGTACACACAAGACTATATGATAAGAACAATAACTCCGAGTCTTGAATGTGGAATTTACCTCCAGTAGTTGGACACAACACATGTGGCTCATGTAATGTATGTCATCTTACGAAAACCATGAATAGTATTGATTTCATACTAAAATATCCATGCATCCTGACTAAACACGACATGTTACTCAAATTTTTTAATCTATTTAATTAGGTGTCCTTACAACCTAGTATATATAGGTATGAACATCAGAAGGGTGAAAATAAGGATAATAGAACACAGAAGCAATGTCAGATGGAAAAAAAATTAACTACATTGACTACTCAGTTTTTTGGAACACAACCATTCAAACAATGATCTATCATAGAGGGTGTTATACAAGCCTGAAATAGCACCTAACATAAGAGATATAAAAATGTACTTTTGAAACGTGAGCCGAGTTGGATTTACCGGCTTGGAGGCCATATAAGGGGACTGAACGACAATATCCCATGGCATTGCCTGAATAACCTGTAAAGGATGAGTAGGCATCTGGGGACTAGATAACAATATCTTTTGTTAATTATCCACAGCCGTACTGAATTTTTAATAAAGAAACTGATGACAACAATGCCTTGACAAAAACAACATGGATTGGTTGATAAACACGCATTACAGAGAACATAAATCAGCATTTGTCTCCCAATCTGTTTAAAAAAATATATTAAATGATTTTTGATGATCCACTCCCATTGAAATCCAAACATGCTTGGTAGGTAAGAAGGTATAAAACACAAAGACATGTCAATATAGGGCAAGGGAAATTAGTGCTAAGGAAACAGAGACTACAGCTGTAGGTGGTTTGAGCACAACATGTGCTTGTGTCATCACTCAAATCAACGTGATGGGAAGAGTGTTACCGGCCTAGCTATCCCAGCGCCTGACATCCTGGCACCATGACATTGTCTGTCCAAAAGTGTTTGATGCAAACTGCTCATCCCCGCTCTTGAGATCAGTGGAGGGTCTGGTTCCTGCATGACCCACAACTTTATCCATAAGAGCAAGGGTTTCAAAGCGGCTAGATGCTCTATTCTTTTAATATCTATATTGTGACACACTAGGATCAAGGGGGTACACCTGAGGAGATGTAGTAACATCCTTATAAACTTGTTTATCTAAATTATTAACTTCCCACAATTCTGTCCATATAGTTCTGCTACTTGGGCCTTGTACTTTAAAACTCTCTGAATCCGGAGAGTTTTTTAGATGTGGCGGCTTGGTGTTATTTAATGATTGCCATAGAACTGTGGGCAAGAACTGTTTTAGATTTGTTGATATGAGGAGACCATGACAATTCAGAATCCACCGTTATACCCATATAACTAAAGTTGGTTACATGCTCCAATTGTTGCTGCCGCAAAATGGTATTTCTTCTAAAGATCTTGTGTGGTCTTATGTCCATGTATTTTGTTTTTCTGGAATTGGTTTCAAGAACTTTGATGATGCAGTAATCATTAAAACTGCCGAGAAGTCTTTAAAAGCCCTTCGACATCTGAGACAGCAAGAGGGTGTCACCTGCAAAAAGAAATGCAGTTACTGGAGTCCCACTGAGCTTCGGGGAATCGTGGTTACACTCCTGCAGGTGTTTTACAACGTCGCTGAAAAGAGTGAGAAAAGAGTAGTGCCAGCACACATCCCTGTCTCACACCCCTATTTATGGAAATAAGTTTCAGTGAGTTCACCACGAGGGCCCCAGAAGGCTTTGGCATAGTTATCTTGATGTAGTCTAGTTATCTGTGTTAGAAGGTCATCAGGAACACCTTGATTTTTTAATGAAGCCCAAAAAGACACCTCAGAACAAGGTCAAAAGCCACTTTTAGGTCAATAAATGCTAAATACAAGTGGCCTCCCTTCAACTTGGTGTACATCCAAACAATGCAGAGAAGCCTAAACACCTGATCTATAATGCTGACAAGTATTTTAAATCCCTCTTCATATGGTGAAAAGATGTTGTTTTCAACTAATCAATTTCTTAGTTTATTCAAGGCCTGTTTAGCGTATATGTTTTGCAAGATATTAATTAGACTTATTGGTCTATAGTTGGCAGGGTCTGCCTGTTCCCCTTTTTAAAATGGGGACTATTTTGGCCCCGCTCCACGTATCAGGGACTGGGGTGCCTGAAGCCTCTGCATTGCATAATAAATTGACAGAAGGTACCCATACATCCTTGTCATACCTCAACAGGTCCCCTGATATTTGTCCAGGCCAGAAGCTTTTCCTAACCTAATAGCATCAATAGGCCCCCTTGTCTCTTCTAGGCTAAAATGAAATACATATGTTGTGCCACTATTTGCTATTTGCTTGACCATTAGATAGACCTTGTGGAGTTTGTGGCTATTCAAAGGACTCAAAGTAGAGATGAGTAAAATGACGACTTCAAGTTCCAGGGTCAAGGTAGTGCTCCGTGCAGGTGTGTGCATCCTTATTACCCTGTGATACAATTTTCAAAAGGTAGTATAGTCTTTTCTTTTGCCTGCGTACATCAAATGATTCCACTTTGCCTTGTCCCACCTCTTTTCGGTTAGGGTTGGTACTTTCTTATATTCAGTCCTAGCCTCTCATACTAGCTTAGTGATTTTAGTCTTTAGAACCTAGAGTAACTGCCTCTTAGCCATTCTGCAATCTTTCGTGCATCAGGGGTTGTACGGGGGTTGCACAGTTGTTTGGCTTTTTACATTTTGTGGGGACATCATGGTTAGATATGGTTTTAAGTTCTTAACTAACGAGCAATGGGTATCTATTATAGAAATATTGGAAGGAGAATAGTCAATAAATGGAGACATAGTGTCAGAAAACACTTTATAGATCTTGATCATAGGATCCTACTTGGTCACTATTAACTGCCACTTAACTGACCTGCGATTGTTTCCAGTTATCGGTTGTATTCACATACCATGGGTCCGTGTCGCCAAAAATTATCCCTGCCAGCACTAATCGCAATGGGAAATGATAGCTATCTTCCCTAGTATCTATCTTAAAATCTATTAGCTTGTCCCAAGTGGCTGCACTGTCAGTACATAATCTATTCTAAACTGAGCATTACCTCTTTTAAATACAAATGAGCTAGTACTATCAGATTCCGTCCTGTCATTGCAGGCTCCCAGCCCATGTCCTGATGCCAAATCATAGCTACAGTACATGGTACTGACGGACCAGCATCTAGAGGGGGGGGATACCTCGTGCCATGTCCTCTTCCTCCTCTACAATCAATTCTACACCAGTCATTAGCTCGTACTTATAATTAAAGTCGCCTCCAACAATCAGTCATTACTTTAGGACTTAAAGTGCTAAAAACACTATTCAATGCTTCCGCCACTGAGGACTCCACATTACTCTTCCTTGGTCTAGCGTAGACATTGAACAAGTGTAACACAGTTCCAGTCTGTGTTTCTATTCTTATTCCTGGGATGTCCGGCGAGTCTATACTTAACACATCAATAGAAACATTAAGGGAAATTTTGACCCATAGAACCAGACCTCCTGAGGGGCAACTGCGTTATCACAGAATGTTCTATAACCTGGCTTATATGGTGATTCTAGTAACCAGGTTTCCTGTAACAGGCAGAGGTGGAAATGCTCCATATACTCTTGCCAGTCTGGGTCCATCAATTGTTGCCTTAATCCAGCTAGATTTCTGGAGACTAAGAACATGTGCTCTGGCCGTACATCCTTCCAGCTGTGAGGCTTAAACTCTGGCCCAGCATCCCTTATTGCAATTAGAAGATGCTTCTCTTCATCACTTCTCTGGGATACTTGAAATTGCGCCCCACAAGTGCTATGTTTTTGGCTTGTTAGACAAGGATTGATAAGAATCGTACAATAATTTCTCAGAAGGATAGTTAAGTGGTTAGGCCCTAGCCAGCCAGTCCACTGCCTCAAGGTTTACCAGAGCATGAATAGAGGTTGATGGGTTGGATAATGTTAGTGAGTTCCCCGAAATGCGGTCTGGGCCTATGGTCGGTCTGTTCAATTTAAGCCTTATTAGCGAGCTTGAGAGAGAACTAGATCTTAAGTCCATGGCAATCCGGGCATCAACTATATTTTTGGTTCTGAAAACAAGGACAACATTGTCATAACTGACATTTTCACTGGGTATGCGCTCTACTTTAACTATATTCGAGCACATGATTGACAGACATTGACGTTCGTGCCTAATTTAGTTGATTACCTTGTTTACAACGAATCCCCGTCCTCCCTATTCTTGTGTCTTGGTTTTGGAACATTAGTCTTATAAACTTTGCGCCCAAATATGAGACATATGGTAGTGCTGCAGTGGCGGTCCAGCCACTGGCGAACCAGCAGTCTGACCGCCTCATTAAGACTAGGGTGGTCAGACTGCCATGGGACCGCCGACACCACCAGGGAATCGCCATTCCCTAGTGGTGACATGGCAGTCTTGAGACCACAATATGCTTGGAGGGACTGTCGCCACGGAATCACGAACCACCATGAAGACTGTGGCAGAGAGGAAACAAAAGGGGTCCTACAGGACCCCCTGGTGCCCCACAACATATGGATGTACACGGGGGCAAAACATATGCCCCCCTGTGTGCATGCACCCTAGTTCCTGAACGGCATGGACGTTAAAGTCTTTGCCGTGCAGGAACCTTGTCTGGTGCTCCCATTGTGGTGTGTTTTTCGAAGGCACTGCCACCTATGAAAGAGGCACAGCTGCAGGACTGTAATACCACCCACCCGCCAGTCCAATTTTAAGTTACAATCTGGCAAGCGGCAGAGAGTCTTAGTGGCGCGGGAGCGTGGAAGTGGCGGTCCATCCACTCCCGCACCGCTGAAACTCGTAATCTCAGAGATTTGTTTGTTCTGTGAGATATTTTGGAGGATTAGGTTGGAAACTCCTTATATAAGGACGAATGTCATCTGGCGTTCTCTCTGTAGATATGTATTGTAAAGATCTCTTTACTGTTGCTGAATATTGAGGGTCGTGGGAGGAATGATCATGTTTGAACACCTGGCCAGCTAGCTCAACCAATCCTCTTTGTGGCATAAGAGCTCTGTGTGTCCTGATGGTGATATTTAAATGACTCTCTCCCAAACCATTAGTCATTTTTTTCAATTGAGGCACAGCATATCTGGGTCATGCCGTAATCTGTGAGTAGATGAAAGTAAAAATGACTGTGCCACCAGGGAGCGAGATATCACCATCTGGGTTTGGGGGAGCTCAGTTAACATAGGACCCAACTCTTGAGTCTCACTTCCTTGTCCTTCAACCAGAGTCAGCAAGCTTTTTACTAAACCTTTTAAATCTACAACCTCTTTTGTTAGTGTATCAATTTCCAAATTAAACCAATCACCATTGCATCACTAAGATTACTTCGTAACCTGTTGGTAGGTCCAGGGGGTCCACATAACAGGAAGATTTTTCTGTAGATTGAGGGGCATGTGTAATAGAACCATGCACTAGGGGATGAGCCTTACTAGCTCTAGTTGCTTCCGGAGGGGCCAGAGGCAAATATCTAATTGAGCAAGGTGTGGTCAGCGACATGTCCCTTTCACTCTTACTAATTCAATTTGGCTGACATGCTTTCTCTGCAGGCACCCAACCAACAGTTTGGATAGTATCAGAAGGCATTGGCTGCAGGTCACTGGTAAGGTCCCTAGTTCCTGGCTAACAGTTACTGGGACAGCATGACGACTAGTATTTTTTGAGCAGTGTGCACCTTCATGCTTTTTGTAAAAGGATGGTATTTGGTGGTGCCATAGTCATTTTCCGCTTTCACAGATGGTGCCTCAGAGGCTTTTCATTTATCCAAGTTATCTCTTTCGACTGTTGTCAGTTTTCTCGGAGTAAGTGGCTTCTAGTACCCTAAGCACTGGTAACAGTAACTCTTCTATAGCTAATAACAAACCTTATGAAAAAGTCACTACAGTAACCTGCAATAAGAGCAATTTCCGAGGGTACAACAGGGGGAGACTATAAGGTCTACAAAATACTCATTGCAAGCAGCGGCGCAGTAAGGACGGCAGCAATGATGGGAGGGAAGGGGTGGGAGCGAGAAGGCAACAGATTGTCAGAGATGGCCAACAAAAAGGAACAAGCAGTGGCGCAGGAAGGATGGCAGCAATGACGGGAGGGAAGGGGTGGGAGCGAGAAGGCAACAGATGGCCAGAGATGGCCAACAAATAGGAACAATCAGTGAATTCCGCTGGGAGGGAACCAAGCACCCAAAGGTGGGACAGATGTACACTAGTCCCCAACCAGGGCAAAGGAATTTCAAAAGGCAGGCCAAATAACCAAACAAAAGCGCTGGGCGTGTTGATAGCCCATAGACTGAATACAGCATGTCTTGCAGATAGTGCATGCACTGTCTAGGCTCGACCTAAAAGTGACTCAAGTACTTATTTTAATAGTAATTTAAAATCCAATGTAATGGTGAAGTCAAACTTTAAGATACTATTTTAAAAATTACATTTTTAGAAAGTTATCATTTCCTGCCTAAGCAAAAACGCCTTCCTGCTAGTGTCCAGGTTCGTTGACTGGTGAATAGCTTCCTTGTGGTGAAATGTGGATAGCTCCCAGACAGTGAACAAAAGGCATGGATGTGGAGATGGGTTTATCCTCCTTGGCTGTGCCCTGTCCCTTCCTGAGCTACAAAGGGTACCTGTCTAGTAGCTTACACCTAGGCTTGCCTCTCCTCTTCTTCCTAGTGAGATTTGCTCCAAATCCTGTGGGAGTTGTGTGCTTCCCCAGAAATAGTTTGGAGTGACCACAGGGAGGGCTCGCCCATTTCCATAGCCACATCTCTTGGTGAGCACAGGGAGCTCTGACCAGTGGAAGAAGGGTTCTGTCATGTTGGATTTCGGTAGAGATGGGTACTGTGGGATAGTTTGAAGTAAAACACACAGGAATTGCTGCAGAAGTGGGTAAGATCAACTCTGAAAACTTTTACCCCATTAGTTAGGGAGTGGCCAGGCATTTTCCCCGCCCACATGCTGGCACTGAGTATAAAAGTGGCGCACCCAGTACCCTCCGCAGAACACTCCTGGAACAGTGAATATCTCTGTTCGAGTGAGTCCTAATCCCCAAGTGGTGCCTCCCAGGTCCTGGACCCTTGGCTGGTGTTAGAGTGTAATCCTGCTGTCCAACCTGCAAAAGCTGAGACTTAGAAACTTTTTGCCAACTTTTCCTCCAAAGAACACATGGGAGACCAGGACCAGCAGTGAGCCAAAGCCGTCAATGTCGTATTACTAGTCGAATTTGACTGGTAGGTGTGCTCCACTGAAGGAGATTTGACTTCCAGGAAAGTTTCTAGGTCCGAATATAGAGGACTTCGCCGAGAGCGGCGCAGAGTCAAATTGAATCGACGTTGAGGCCTTCCTGGGCACGGGCTCCAGACTTCCCTGTCAGAGCTTTCACACCCTGATCGACGACCGAGTCGGGACTCTGTAGATGCTGCTTCGGATCCAACTTGCAGCTTGCCCTACCGACTACTCATCGACGACCACTATCTTCCAGAAAAATTTCTAAATCCAAAGGGAACATTTCTACAGGGAAAAACCTGGGCCCTTTATCTTCCCTCTACTCCGTCATAGACAGCCGTAACTTTTGACTTTGACTCGGTCTGGCTTGACCAGATAAAAAAGGCTAAAGCTTTGCGCTTTTTGGTGCTATTTTTAATTCAAACTTTAAAAAATCATATTTCTGGTTCTACTGATTAGATTTTTGTATTGTTGCTGTCATTTTATTTATTACAATAATCTCTATCTTTCTAAAATGGTTTAGGATTTTTCTTATGTTGTGTTTTCACACTATTGCTGTTTGAGTGTTCCATAAATATTTTACACATTGCTTGTATATTTGGCCCGACTGCGTTGTGCCTTGCTACAAGAGGGCTAAACACAGGTTTGATTAGTTAATGGTTCTCCCTGACAAGGATTGTGATTGTTCTTTGAAGTGGATTTTCACCCCCTCAACAAATGATCCAATTTCTTACAGTAGGTTTTCAGGAACTAATGAATTAATACAAATGAATGAAAGAGCATGATACACTGTTAAAACCAAAGGTTAAAGTGGAGTTATACAGGAAGAAGACAGTATGATTCTAATTTACGTTAAAAAAAACGTAGACATTGACTGAAAGACCACTACCGTTAAAAAAACATAATCCAGCAAAAGTTGCCAGTTATATATAACTGGCATAAGTATAACTTGCACCACAGAAGATTTCAGGTGTCATCAGTGATGTAATATGGGAGGTCTTAAGCAGTGCATCACAGCAGTGCAAGTTATACTTATGCAGTTATGTCTAACTGGCATATTTCCCTGGTTTTATGGTTTTAAACGTAGTGCTTTCTTGGTAAGTTTCCAACTTTTTTTAAAAGCAAGTTATAATCTTACAACCTTCACCACCTATAACTCTGCTTTAACCTTTTTTTCAGTGAATTTCTTTGTTTATCATCATACATTAATATCTTATTATGCTACGTTTCCAGCCAATTCCTCTCCGCCAACCCTCCGGCTGCGTGCAGCAAGGGGGGGTAGGGTTACCCACAGAGCCTGGCCTGCTGCCAGGCCCTGCACCCAACCCATTGCCACGCATGACTGAAAGGGCCACAGACCCTCACTCCTCATTTTCTTTTGATTTTTAAAAAAATATTAGTTTTTTGTACCACAGGAGTCCTGCAGAACACCCAGGGGAGCAAAGGGAGGGGCCGGGGGGCTGTCTCCCATGGGTGTCCCGCAGAACTGCAGTGAGCCAAAATATTTTTATTTTTGGCCCCAGGGCCCACAAAGTCTATGGGCGTCAGTGTACTTCCCCTGTCCCTGGCCCCTTATGTGTGGTTTTTAAACATTTTTCAGCGACTGAGTCTCCAAGTCCAATGGTGCCCAAAAAATTATTTCTTCAAATTGCAGCTGCCAATCACATAACACGGTCCTGCGGATGTCGCAGATTGCGCTTTTTGAAGTTTTTCCCTGCAAGAATTGTTTCGAGCGTCTAATTAATGCATCCGAACACCGGAATGTCTCTTGAGCTTAGGAACTTATGTTTTTTAGCACTTACTGACTCCACCGAAATGAATACCTGCACCCGAACACGGGAGTCCACACGATTAATTAACGTTGTTACTAAGACCAGCGTTTCAGGTTCAGTTACTACGAGCTATACTTACCTTGATTACACATTCGGTATTGTATTTTCCGTGACATTCTTTTGTCTTTCTTGTCACTGTCAGTGCACTCGTTAAGGGTCGGGTTTCATTTTCCACTACTTGCAACGTTCGTTTTTTTGGGCACTAATCCACTGTTTGTAAGCAACACCAGTCGTCACTAGGCATGTTTGCATTGAGCCCACGCGATACATCACGCATTAGCATTTAATACTAAATGGCCTCCAGTTTCCGTCTTTCCTTAGAAAAGCAGTACATGACCCCTGAAGAAGGGTCAGTTTATGACCCGAAATGCATTGGGTTTGCTGTTAAGCAAGGGATCTTGTGTTTGATTTACTTTGATGGATGTGCATGACGGACAATCCACTATATGAATAAAACAACATAAAGTTGGACAATCATGGTTGCAAGATTGATTTTTTCTCCATGGTAAATGGATTAATACTTCGAGGTATTGAAAATAGTGCTCCCACCAGCACGAAGGGGTCCCCCTTCCTGCACTCTCACCCACATTAATGTAAAGCCAAATGCTGAGTATCCAAGAACCCCACAATATAATTTGACCCCAGAAGCAATTGCCGGGTTTACTGCAGTGATTGGGCAGATAGCATTCCTCTGATAGGCGACAAAGAATATACAAAATTGGCCAAAAGAAGTAGTGCCTTTAGACGGGTGAAAGGCGGCCTGGAAGTGTACATCAGTACTAACCTATCGGTCAAGATTATAGGGCTGCACACGGACGATCCAGGTATGCTGGCATTGAAAATGGATGGTTGGGCTAAACATCCTGAATAATTCACCATTCTTGTTAATTTATACATCAATCCAAAGAAAAAGGCAGCAATTGCTAGAAGAATGGCAGGTCAATTAATTCAACTACAAGATATGTAAAATAAATCACATTGGCTAGTTACAGGAGACTTTAGTCTCAACTTATTCCATCAGCCAACAGAGGAACACACTGACGCAGTAGGAATCCTTCCTGTGCAAGCAATGTCACCCAAAGTATTGTCACCTAAGAACCTGAAGGATAAAACTGTAGCAGAATTAATAAAGTCCTGTGAGCTAATGGGGCTTCTGGTCCTGAATGGCCGGAAGTCAGGTGACACCAAACCATCCTAGACAAGACTTTGGGGCAACGCAGTCTCGATTCTAGATTATACACTTGTCTCACTGTCTCTATTTAATCGGTATTCGATTTTAGTATTATTCATAGTTTGGAGAGGGACCACAATTCCCAGGTGATTATGGTAAATACAATCATAGGTAAACCCGAAATGATACCTATGCTACAGGGGTACATTGGCACAGGAAATTTGAAATGTCTTAAGTAGTGCTCAAGCACAGTTAAGAGCTTAGCAGAGGAAGCAGTAGTAAGCCTGGAGGATTTAGCTCCAACCGCCTCTAATCCGATAGTGGCATGGGAGATATTTATCGAGAATTTGTCCAAAATCTATAACGACAACACTTGAAATAAAGGAGCTCTCCTGACTCATTGTAAAACTATAGTTATGCCACTCCATATTCGAAAAATAAAAACTAAGGTAGGCAAGCTCTTTCGACAATTATGTCAAAACTTAGGAGACACAGAATTACTAAAACATTTCCGCACCGAGAGACGTCGCTTAAAAAAAGGGATCTGGGTGTATAAAAAAGCAAAGCATGAAACACTATGGGCCCAGTTGTTACACGCCACACAAACAAATGACTCAAAAAGATTCTGGAAGCTCATCGACAACATCCAGAAAGGTTCTTGAGTAGCGAATAACTCACATCAGTGAGTCGGAGTGGGTTCAATATCTAAAACTACACTTTAAGGAAAGTTGTCTGGACGTAACACGTCTTCAAGGGCCCTATAAAGATACCCTGGCACCATGTGTATATTCCATGGAGGAGGTAGAGAAAGTTATCAAACATTTGCTGGCTGATTGGGCACCTGGCCCAAATGGGCTACAACAGGCACTCTTTAAGCATTCCACATCAAGGTGGGCAGCATTTTTGGCTCCAATGTTTAACTACATTTTGGCAAATTACATTATCCGTGAAAGCTGGAGGGGCTCAATTATCCATCACATTTTTAAACGAGGACTGGCACGCTCGCCCAGTAATTACCGTTTAATTGCTCTCCTGGATGCAGAGCTTAAATATTTTCCAATTTCACTATTACACGATCTGGAATTCTGGGAGTATGAAATTGGGCAACTCCCTCTAAATCAAACCGGCTTTATAAGGGGTCATGGCATTATAATCTATCTCATGACTTTGGGCCTCATTCTAAATAGAGCAAAGACAACCAGCACATCACTGTATCTCTGTTTTGTCGATTTGAAAGCTGCCTTTGACTGTGTTCCACGTAGCATCTTATGGACCAAGCTCCAGAGATGGGGTATCCCACCTAACATCTTGCAAACAATAAGGTTAATGTACTCGGAAACGTGGGTCAAGATCAAAATCGGAGATGGTACCCACATATCAAAGAAAGTTCAAACAACAATGTGCCTAAAATAAGGCTGTGTATTAGCCCCCCTTCAGTATAACTTATATATCGCGGATCTTTCAACAGAGGTAGATGGGCAGACAGCTCATGCACTGAGTTGGGGTGGTCAACAACTGTAAAATGTTCTCTATGCTGATGATTTACTTCTGCTTAGTAACACTCGAATAGGCCTTTAAAGGCTACTTAACTGCCTTGGTATCTATGCAAATAAGAATGGCTTGGAAGAAAATCACAAAAACACACATGTGAAGGCTCCTAATCGGCGATCAAGAAAAATTGCAAGTGGCATCTCAGGGGAAACACAATTGATGAGGCAGCCACCTACGTATATCTAGGGGTAATAATAGACAAAATTGAGACATTTGCATCCCAGAAAAAGGTGATTAAGGGGAAAGCGCAGGCTATCAACTACACATTCTCATCACTAGCAAGATCCATGCGAGGCCACGACCTGAAACCCCTGGGAGCAGTAACGAAGGCCAAACTGATACCATCCCTTGCGTATGGATCAGAGATAATGGTAGGTACTGAGGTTATACTACTCAACAAACTAGTGGTAAAGTCTCATAATCAAACCTTTTGACTACCCAGATCAGCCTCACCTGCGCAAGTCCGTTTGGAATTTTCATTAACAAAACAGTCATTTGCCAGACCTGCAGCATTTGTAATGCTTTGCTACAAATTGCGCGCCACTGCCGATGGCTAATTGAGTTTGGTCAGAAATCAACTTACAACGGGGGATGAAATATCTTGAGAACAGCATCAGGATGCTAGAATTGGGTGATCTTCTGAACTCTAATAGCAAGCCTTCAAGAAAATGGTAAATAGGTCGGCTAAACTGCACCGTTGGACTGCAGATAAAGAAAGATTGATCAGGCATCTACAGGGATGGCTGGTGCTGAAAGGATATTCAACCCTATGAGAATCGCCACTTCCCTTGAGTCCTGGCTTAAAATGGAGGTGGCCCCGGAGGGGTTGGCTGGCTTCTACACCCTGGAGCGGGCCCATAGGGTTCCGGCTCGTTCCCTGGCGCCGGGGAGACCGCCGAGGCCGGTGATTGCCCATCTACTCCACTACCGCGACCGGGACCTGCTGCTGCAGAGGGAAAGAACAGTGGGTCCTTTTGTGGTGGGGAATAACAGGGTGACGCTGTTCCCTGATTATACACTGGAGGTCCAGCGGCAGAGGGCCTCTTACTTAGAGGTCAAGAAAGCTCTGAGGGCGGCAAACTTGCAATATTCCCTCTTGTTCCCGGCGCGGCTCCGCGTGGTCCTTGAGGGCGCATCCCATTTTCTTGACTCACCTGCGGAGGCCTGGGAGTGGGTGGAAAAGCACACGGGGGGACTGTCGACTGCAGACCGCTGCGGAGGGACGGCGCCCCGAGGAGGACGATCTGGAGGCTCTGGTCTGCGACGGCGACAACGGAGTGCCCAACAGGGACCCTCGACAGTGCAGGCGGAACGGGAAAGGGCGGCGGCCTTGCGGGCGATTGAGTCGGTGTCCGGCTCGACTGGCCCGCTGGTGCGGGCTGCGGAGGGGACTTCCGCGGAGGAATCAGCGGAGAGTGGAACGGATGACTCTTCGACCAGCAGTACAAGACTTCCGGTGGTCACGCCGCAGAGTGTGGACGACATAGTCTGACTTGGGGCTGAATCAGGTTTGGAATGGGTTGGGTCCCTTGCTGCAGTGCACTGGATCATGTGAGAGTTGGGAGGCTTTTGGGAGGGTGGTTTTTCTCTAGGCGGTTGATGATGGCTGGCTGATCGGGGTGTCCACCCTGGGCCAACTTTGTCCACCCTTACCTCTGAAGTAGTCGGAGGGATGCGCAATCAGTTACAGGATGTTTGGATGGGTACTAGTTTGGAGGTAACTGTCCTTGGGAGGGGGGTTGGGGAGTTATGGGATGTTTTTCGGGGTTTCCGTCATGACTGCAGTGAACTGACCTTGAGACACTGAATGTATTACAAAACATGGGTACACTGAATGACCTCAAGTGCATAACGTGGAATGTACGGGGCTTGCATACCATGAGCAGACGACATAAGATTCACGCATACCTGGTCAGACGGGGGGTGCATGTGGCGTTCCTCCAAGAGACGCATATTGCGGGTGGCGAGGGATTGGCACTCCGCCGCAGATGGAGGGGGCAAGTGTACCACACCTCCTTTTCGGCATTTGCACGGGGAGTGCTGGTGTGGATCAGGGCTGGTGTCCCCTTCCAGATGGCGCAACAGATCGTGGACCCGGAGGGGCAGTATGTGCTAGTGCAGGGCAGGCTAGATGGGCGGGACCATACCCTGGGTAGTATTTACGCCCCAAATACTGGACAACAGGCCTTCTTTGATTCACTATCCAGTAGGCTTTCCTCGTTCTTGAATGGCCCACTCATGCTTGGGGGTGATTTTAACTCGGTGACAGATGTTGCGCTTGATAGGTCCCACCCGCCGCTTTTGATAGCGCCGTCTGTTGGGGCAGCCAGGGCCCGCGGTGCATGGCAGGCCAATTGGGGGTTGGTGGATACTTGGAGGGAGCGCCACCCGGATGAGAGGGATTACTCCTTTTTCTCCCCGATTCATGACTTGCATGTGCGGTTGGATGCAGTGCTTTGTTCCCCTGATATACACGTGGCAGTCCAGAACAGCGAATATTTGTCCAGAACCTTGTCAGATAATAATCCCCTGTTGTTGCGGCTGCGTTGGGCCCCGCGGCGTCCGCCCGTGTCTGCGTGGCGGCTCAATCCGGAGCTGTTGGACGATCCGGTCTATCGCGATGCGATTGGCGAGGGGGTGTCTCGGTACTTCCGGGAGAATGAGGGCACTGCCTCCACACTGGCAGTGGAATGGGACGCCTTCAAGGTGGTAGCGAGGGGGCTCTGTATTGCGCAGAAAATAGGGGTGCGGAGGGACCTCCTTAAGGACATTAACGCCGCTGACCAGCGCCTGCGCGTCCTAGAGCGTGACCGCCCGGAACACCCGGAGAGGCAGGGGGACCTATTGGAGGCCCGCAAGGCGGTGGCGGTGGGGGTGGAGAGGCTACGTTCTTACGACCATAAGCGATATCTGACCAGAGCTCATGCGGAGCAAGATAAGTCTGGTGCGTTGTTGGCGTGGCTTGCGAATCCCTTGAAGCAGTCGGGCCCTATATTAGCGCTGACGGGCCCAACAGGGGAATTGTGTTATACCCAGCAAGGCATAAACTCCATATTCGCTGGCTACTACGAGACACTGTATACCAGTAGAGTAGCCTTAGACGACGACCGGCTGGAGCATTTCCTGGTTGGTGGCGATTTGCCAGCCCTCAACAAAGGGGAGGCGGACATCTTGGGCCAGGAGGTTACGCTTGGGGAGGTCCGAGGGGCGATTAAGCATATGGCACGGAAGAAGTCCCCCGGAGTGGATGGGCTCCCTATTGAATTTTACGCGGCCTATGCTGATGTCTTGGCGCCTCGGCTGGTATCCCTCTATAATCAGTCACGGGCTGCGCGTAGGCTCCCTGCTACGATGCGGGAGGCGCTGATTGTGCCTTTATTGAAGCCTGGGAAGTCCCCCTCTGATGTGGCCGCATACCGCCCGCTGGCAATGCTCACCGCCGATTATAAGATCTTGAGTCGGATATTGGCCTCTCGACTTCTGCCCTACATGACTCGGCTGGTGCACGGCGATCAGGCAGGGTTCATCCCCAGGCGTGATACGGCCAGTAATGTACGGCGTCTCCTACGTGTGCTAGAGGCTATGTCGAATAGTTCGCAAACTGCCACCATTTTCTCGGTCGACATGGAAAAGGCCTTTGACAGCTTGGAATGGCCGTATTTGTACCGGGTTCTGCGTGCCTTTGGCCTGGGGGATCACTTTGTGTCTTGGACGGAGCTGTTATAAAGGGGCTCCACGGCCCGAACTAGAACGGGGGGACTGGTGTCCCCCCCGTGCGCAGTGGGCAGGGGAACGCGCCAAGGGTGCCCCTTATCGCCACTGCTGTTCGCGCTAGCCATAGAGCCGCTGGCGGCTCAGGCCCGAAGGGGAGGTTGGTTCGAGGGCCTCCGGGTGAACGATGATACCCACTATATCGCGTTATATGCGGATGACCTCCTCCTCTTTTTAAGCAATACCCAGGGTGATCTGGAGGGAGCCAAGAGATTGCTGGGTTGTCTGGAGGACTTGGCAGGCCTGAAGGTGAATTGGTCTAAGTCGTGCCTCTTCCCCGCTTCCAGAACGACGGGAGGTCCCTGTTCTACGGAGGGGGTCAGCTGGGAATATACTTGCATAACATATTTGGGGACGCGCATTTATCATGACCGCGCGGACCTAGTGGAGGGTAATGTCGGCAGGGCGGTGCGTGGCCTTCGAGGTACTATGGACTTCTGGCAGACGCTGCCACTCTCCCTGATGGGACGAGTGGCTCTTCTCAAGATGGTGGCACTCCCTCGGCTGCTATATTACTTCAGGACGCTGCCAGTCTGGGTCCCGGCGTTGACGTTTAAACGGCTTCAGCAGATGATCACGGGGTTCTTATGGAACTCTGGCCGACGTCGGGTAGCTTTGCACAAGCTGATGAGACCGCGGGGGGAGGGCGGCCTGGCGGTACCCGATCTAGAGACTTATTACTTAGCTGCTCAATTACAGTGGCTGACCCAGGCCGTGGCTCGAGAGTTCAGGGGAATCGGCGAGGGTGCGAGGGGGCGGATTCCGGCCCCTATCCTGGCAGAGATAATCCTGCAGCAGCCGGTGGGGGATTTGCCTGCTGAGGTACAGACTTTTCGGCAGTGTTGGTCCAGGAGTCAGCAGAGAGCGCGGATCGCCCGTCCTAATGCGCCCGAGATACCTCTATTGATGTGCCAGCAGCTTCCGCATGGGGGCAACTGGGCGGCGTTGTCGGGATGGTGCGACGCGGGGTTGCTGACGATAGGGGATCTATACGAGGATGGCATGCTTCTGCCTTACGACTCTGTTCGTGAGCGTTATGGACTGCCATGTGGGGATTACCTGCTTCACTCGGCTCTGGTGTCGGCTATTCAGCGTCGGTGGCGGAGTGGCTTGTCGGAGCCACAGACCTCCATCTCTTGCCAGTATGTGGTATTGGCGACGGGCACACTCAAAGCGGTTACGTGTTTATATCGGCGGATGACGACGGAAAGACTGACCCCTCTTGACAGGTTAAAGCAGCGCTGGGAAGAGGATCTTGAACGGGTTGTTCCTGATAGAGTGGGGGCCGAATTGCTAGAGCGCCTTTGGAAATGTTCTAGGAATGCTCGTTTTCAGCAGATTCAATTCTTTATTCTGCACCGGGCTTATCTTACCCCAGCCAAGATTCAGAGTTATTTCCATACCCTCACGGCGCCCTGCCCCCGCTGTCGGATGGAGGGTGCTGACCTCTGCCACATGCTTTGGGGTTGCCCTCAGATTAGGGACTACTGGCGGGGGGTGTGGACATTGCTATGCACTATCACGGACAGGGAGATTGACTTTGGTATCAGCCCGAGCTTATTGCATTGGTTCCCCCACACCTCCAAGAATAAACTGACTAGTAAATTTATTGACCTAGGGCTGGTATTAGCCAAGCGGGAAATAACTTCTAACTGGAAGTTGCAACGAGGACCACGTTTGCAGAAGTGGAGGGCAGAATTTACTCGGTGGGCAGACTGCAAGGCGGTCCTTCGAACGCAGTCGGCTACCCGGGCTCATAGTGATAGGGCGTTGGAGTCGGCCCGAGCTTGGGGTGTATTGGTGGAACTCTTGAAAGTTGCTGACCCTGTTGGGGATGGGGCCTCTGATGCAGAGGTCGGGCAGGCCCCGGCCTCCCCTGCATCTGATTAGGGAAGAGCTTTGGGATTAGGAAATAGCACACCTGGGTGGTCGGTGGTCCTGGGTTGGGAAGGTCAGGGATGTAGAGTCCAAGACTTGAGTGTCTTGCCATGTATCCTGTCAAGCAGTCATGCGTGTGGGGGGGGTGGGTGTAGGGGGGGTGGTCGGGGGGAGGGTCATAGCATGGGGTAGTTGTTTGAATCTTGTTTGGTTGCTCCAATTACACGGGGGTACCTCCTGCATGGGGACTCCGCGCTCTGCGAGTATATGGTATGCCTACGGGTGGACGCCGGGTGGTGGGCTTCTAAGGATTATCCTGCAAGGTTGCTGGGGGGGGCAACGCTTTACCCCATATACTGCGGACTCATAAATGGGATGTTTATGTGATGGGAGTTGTATATTGACGTGCCCAGGCAAGGGATAGTTGTTGATTGTACTGCTTTTTGAGTGTTTAAATGCAAATAAAAATATTTACCAAAAAAAAAAAAAAAAAATGAGAATCGCCACTTCTTGCAGCCCACTACCATTGGAAGGTCAAACACTTGTTTCTGGCCCTCAGACCCGGTGAGATATCGACACTAGACTTCCTGCCAAAATGGAAGAAATGTGCCCTAGGCGAAGACAAGAGCTGCCGTCTATGCCATCAGGGAAATGAGACTCCACAGCATGTCATATGTATTTGTACAGTACTAATTAATCAGCGAAGAAGTCTATGACTTATGGAGTCATTGAACCCAAAAAACATTATACTGAATATTAGATTATCTCAGTTCCTGGCCGTTTTTACAAACTTGATAGAAGCATCGGCCCAGTCCTGGGTGGATTTTGGAGGGGGCTGTGACTCGATTTGATAACCACCTGGTGGGTTCATGGTTGTATTGGTACGGGCTGCTGAGTAATTGATACATGGCTTGGTCAATCTCATCAGGTTTACTAATAATCATGAATGGGTAAATCAATATGTAAGGACGGGGTGCTAGGGAAAGTGATAGAAGCGGTTTCCTACCCTGTCAAGATATGGTCATATTAGCGTAACACGTAGTTATTTTTTGCATATGGGCACTTTATCTGCTCTGTAGTGCGCACTGACACTTTAACCGCTTCAAGTCCTGCACCCTGGCACCTTATCGGTAGATTTCCAACTAGCCGCACAGTCAGGTATACATACCCTCGCTAATCAGGGAAAAAGCTGGCTTTTAACAAATTACTTTTAGATCTGTTGGTAGGTGTTGTCATTGGTTTGCCTTATCTGATCCCCAGCAGCATTTGTAATGCTTTGCTACAAATTGCGCGCCACTGCCGATGGCTAATTGAGTTTGGTCAGAAATCAACTTACAACGGGGGATGAAATATCTTGAGAACAGCATCAGGATGCTAGAATTGGGTGATCTTCTGAACTCTAATAGCAAGCCTTCAAGAAAATGGTAAATAGGTCGGCTAAACTGCACCGTTGGACTGCAGATAAAGAAAGATTGATCAGGCATCTACAGGGATGGCTGGTGCTGAAAGGATATTCAACCCTATGAGAATCGCCACTTCCCTTGAGTCCTGGCTTAAAATGGAGGTGGCCCCGGAGGGGTTGTCTGGCTTCTACACCCTGGAGCGGGCCCATAGGGTTCCGGCTCGTCCCCTGGCGCCTGGGAGACCGCCGAGGCCGGTGATTGCCCATCTACTCCACTACCGCGACCGGGACCTGCTGCTGCAGAGGGAAAGAACAGTGGGTCCTTTTGTGGTGGGGAATAACAGGGTGACGCTGTTCCCTGATTATACACTGGAGGTCCAGCGGCAGAGGGCCTCTTACTTAGAGGTCAAGAAAGCGATGAGGGCGGCAAACTTGCAATATTCCCTCTTGTTCCCGGCGCGGCTCCGCGTGGTCCTTGAGGGCGCATCCCATTTTCTTGACTCACCTGCGGAGGCCTGGGAGTGGGTGGAAAAGCACACGGGGGGACTGTCGACTGCAGACCGCTGCGGAGGGACGGCGCCCCGAGGAGGACGATCTGGAGGCTCTGGTCTGCGACGGCGACAACGGAGTGCCCAACAGGGACCCTCGACAGTGCAGGCGGAACGGGAAAGGGCGGCGGCCTTGCGGGCGATTGAGTCGGTGTCCGGCTCGCCTGGCCCGCTGGTGCGGGCTGCGGAGGGGACTTCCGCGGAGGAATCAGCGGAGAGTGGAACGGATGACTCTTCGACCAGCAGTACAAGACTTCCGGTGGTCACGCCGCAGAGTGTGGACGACATAGTCTGACTTGGGGCTGAATCAGGTTTGGAATGGGTTGGGTCCCTTGCTGCAGTGCACTGGATCATGTGAGAGTTGGGAGGCTTTTGGGAGGGTGGTTTTTCTCTAGGCGGTTGATGATGGCTGGCTGATCGGGGTGTCCACCCTGGGCCAACTTTGTCCACCCTTACCTCTGAAGTAGTCGGAGGGATGCGCAATCAGTTACAGGATGTTTGGATGGGTACTAGTTTGGAGGTAACTGTCCTTGGGAGGGGGGTTGGGGAGTTATGGGATGTTTTTCGGGGTTTCCGTCATGACTGCAGTGAACTGACCTTGAGACACTGGATGTATTACAAAACATGGGTACACTGAATGACCTCAAGTGCATAACGTGGAATGTACGGGGCTTGCATACCATGAGCAGACGACATAAGATTCACGCATACCTGGTCAGACGGGGGGTGCATGTGGCGTTCCTCCAAGAGACGCATATTGCGGGTGGCGAGGGATTGGCACTCCGCCGCAGATGGAGGGGGCAAGTGTACCACACCTCCTTTTCGGCATTTGCACGGGGAGTGCTGGTGTGGATCAGGGCTGGTGTCCCCTTCCAGATGGCGCAACAGATCGTGGACCCGGAGGGGCAGTATGTGCTAGTGCAGGGCAGGCTAGATGGGCGGGACCATACCCTGGGTAGTATTTACGCCCCAAATACTGGACAACAGGCCTTCTTTGATTCACTATCCAGTAGGCTTTCCTCGTTCTTGAATGGCCCACTCATGCTTGGGGGTGATTTTAACTCGGTGACAGATGTTGCGCTTGATAGGTCCCACCCGCCGCTTTTGATAGCGCCGTCTGTTGGGGCAGCCAGGGCCCGCGGTGCATGGCAGGCCAATTGGGGGTTGGTGGATACTTGGAGGGAGCGCCACCCGGATGAGAGGGATTACTCCTTTTTCTCCCCGATTCATGACTTGCATGTGCGGTTGGATGCAGTGCTTTGTTCCCCTGATATACACGTGGCAGTCCAGAACAGCGAATATTTGTCCAGAACCTTGTCAGATAATAATCCCCTGTTGTTGCGGCTGCGTTGGGCCCCGCGGCGTCCGCCCGTGTCTGCGTGGCGGCTCAATCCGGAGCTGTTGGACGATCCGGTCTATCGCGATGCGATTGGCGAGGGGGTGTCTCGGTACTTCCGGGAGAATGAGGGCACTGCCTCCACACTGGCAGTGGAATGGGACGCCTTCAAGGTGGTAGCGAGGGGGCTCTGTATTGCGCAGAAAATAGGGGTGCGGAGGGACCTCCTTAAGGACATTAACGCCGCTGACCAGCGCCTGCGCGTCCTAGAGCGTGACCGCCCGGAACACCCGGAGAGGCAGGGGGACCTATTGGAGGCCCGCAAGGCGGTGGCGGTGGGGGTGGAGAGGCTACGTTCTTACGACCATAAGCGATATCTGACCAGAGCTCATGCGGAGCAAGATAAGTCTGGTGCGTTGTTGGCGTGGCTTGCGAATCCCTTGAAGCAGTCGGGCCCTATATTAGCGCTGACGGGCCCAACAGGGGAATTGTGTTATACCCAGCAAGGCATAAACTCCATATTCGCTGGCTACTACGAGACACTGTATACCAGTAGAGTAGCCTTAGACGACGACCGGCTGGAGCATTTCCTGGTTGGTGGCGATTTGCCAGCCCTCAACAAAGGGGAGGCGGACATCTTGGGCCAGGAGGTTACGCTTGGGGAGGTCCGAGGGGCGATTAAGCATATGGCACGGAAGAAGTCCCCCGGAGTGGATGGGCTCCCTATTGAATTTTACGCGGCCTATGCTGATGTCTTGGCGCCTCGGCTGGTATCCCTCTATAATCAGTCACGGGCTGCGCGTAGGCTCCCTGCTACGATGCGGGAGGCGCTGATTGTGCCTTTATTGAAGCCTGGGAAGTCCCCCTCTGATGTGGCCGCATACCGCCCGCTGGCAATGCTCACCGCCGATTATAAGATCTTGAGTCGGATATTGGCCTCTCGACTTCTGCCCTACATGACTCGGCTGGTGCACGGCGATCAGGCAGGGTTCATCCCCAGGCGTGATACGGCCAGTAATGTACGGCGTCTCCTACGTGTGCTAGAGGCTATGTCGAATAGTTCGCAAACTGCCACCATTTTCTCGGTCGACATGGAAAAGGCCTTTGACAGCTTGGAATGGCCGTATTTGTACCGGGTTCTGCGTGCCTTTGGCCTGGGGGATCGCTTTGTGTCTTGGACGGAGCTGTTATAAAGGGGCTCCACGGCCCGAACTAGAACGGGGGGACTGGTGTCCCCCCGTGCGCAGTGGGCAGGGGAACGCGCCAAGGGTGCCCCTTATCGCCACTGCTGTTCGCGCTAGCCATAGAGCCGCTGGCGGCTCAGGCCCGAAGGGGAGGTTGGTTCGAGGGCCTCCGGGTGAACGATGATACCCACTATATCGCGTTATATGCGGATGACCTCCTCCTCTTTTTAAGCAATACCCAGGGTGATCTGGAGGGAGCCAAGAGATTGCTGGGTTGTCTGGAGGACTTGGCAGGCCTGAAGGTGAATTGGGCTAAGTCGTGCCTCTTCCCCGCTTCCAGAACGACGGGAGGCCCCTATTCTACGGAGGGGGTCAGCTGGGAATATACTTGCATAACATATTTGGGGACGCGCATTTATCATGACCGCGCGGACCTAGTGGAGGGTAATGTCGGCAGGGCGGTGCGTGGCCTTCGAGGTACTATGGACTTCTGGCAGACGCTGCCACTCTCCCTGATGGGACGAGTGGCTCTTCTCAAGATGGTGGCACTCCCTCGGCTGCTATATTACTTCAGGACGCTGCCAGTCTGGGTCCCGGCGTTGACGTTTAAACGGCTTCAGCAGATGATCACGGGGTTCTTATGGAACTCTGGCCGACGTCGGGTAGCTTTGCACAAGCTGATGAGACCGCGGGGGGAGGGCGGCCTGGCGGTACCCGATCTAGAGACTTATTACTTAGCTGCTCAATTACAGTGGCTGACCCAGGCCATGGCTCGAGAGTTCAGGGGAATCGGCGAGGGTGCGAGGGGGCGGATTCCGGCCCCTATCCTGGCAGAGATAATCCTGCAGCAGCCGGTGGGGGATTTGCCTGCTGAGGTACAGACTTTTCGGCAGTGTTGGTCCAGGAGTCAGCAGAGAGCGCGGATCGCCCGTCCTAATGCGCCCGAGATACCTCTATTGATGTGCCAGCAGCTTCCGCATGGGGGCAACTGGGCGGCGTTGTCGGGATGGTGCGACGCGGGGTTGCTGACGATAGGGGATCTATACGAGGATGGCATGCTTCTGCCTTACGACTCTGTTCGTGAGCGTTATGGACTGCCATGTGGGGATTACCTGCTTCACTCGGCCCTGGTGTCGGCTATTCAGCGTCGGTGGCGGAGTGGCTTGTCGGAGCCACAGACCTCCATCTCTTGCCAGTATGTGGTATTGGCGACGGGCACACTCAAAGCGGTTACGTGTTTATATCGGCGGATGACGACGGAAAGACTGACCCCTCTTGACAGGTTAAAGCAGCGCTGGGAAGAGGATCTTGAACGGGTTGTTCCTGATAGAGTGGGGGCCGAATTGCTAGAGCGCCTTTGGAAATGTTCTAGGAATGCTCGTTTTCAGCAGATTCAATTCTTTATTCTGCACCGGGCTTATCTTACCCCAGCCAAGATTCAGAGTTATTTCCATACCCTCACGGCGCCCTGCCCCCGCTGTCGGATGGAGGGTGCTGACCTCTGCCACATGCTTTGGGGTTGCCCTCAGATTAGGGACTACTGGCGGGGGGTGTGGACATTGCTATGCACTATCACGGACAGGGAGATTGACTTTGGTATCAGCCCGAGCTTATTGCATTGGTTCCCCCACACCTCCAAGAATAAACTGACTAGTAAATTTATTGACCTAGGGCTGGTATTAGCCAAGCGGGAAATAACTTCTAACTGGAAGTTGCAACGAGGACCACGTTTGCAGAAGTGGAGGGCAGAATTTACTCGGTGGGCAGACTGCAAGGCGGTCCTTCGAACGCAGTCGGCTACCCGGGCTCATAGTGATAGGGCGTTGGAGTCGGCCCGAGCTTGGGGTGTATTGGTGGAACTCTTGAAAGTTGCTGACCCTGTTGGGGATGGGGCCTCTGATGCAGAGGTCGGGCAGGCCCCGGCCTCCCCTGCATCTGATTAGGGAAGAGCTTTGGGATTAGGAAATAGCACACCTGGGTGGTCGGTGGTCCTGGGTTGGGAAGGTCAGGGATGTAGAGTCCAAGACTTGAGTGTCTTGCCATGTATCCTGTCAAGCAGTCATGCGTGTGGGGGGGTGGGTGTAGGGGGGGTGGTCGGGGGGAGGGTCATAGCATGGGGTAGTTGTTTGAATCTTGTTTGGTTGCTCCAATTACACGGGGGTACCTCCTGCATGGGGACTCCGCGCTCTGCGAGTATATGGTATGCCTACGGGTGGACGCCGGGTGGTGGGCTTCTAAGGATTATCCTGCAAGGTTGCTGGGGGGGGCAACGCTTTACCCCATATACTGCGGACTCATAAATGGGATGTTTATGTGATGGGAGTTGTATAATTACGTGCCCAGGCAAGGGATAGTTGTTGATTGTACTGCTTTTTGAGTGTTTAAATGCAAATAAAAATATTTACCAAAAAAAAAAAAAAAAAATGAGAATCGCCACTTCTTGCAGCCCACTACCATTGGAAGGTCAAACACTTGTTTCTGGCCCTCAGACCCGGTGAGATATCGACACTAGACTTCCTGCCAAAATGGAAGAAATGTGCCCTGGGCGAAGACAAGAGCTGCCGTCTATGCCATCAGGGAAATGAGACTCCACAGCATGTCATATGTATTTGTACAGTACTAATTAATCAGCGAAGAAGTCTATGACTTATGGAGTCATTGAACCCAAAAAACATTATACTGAATATTAGATTATCTCAGTTCCTGGCCGTTTTTACAAACTTGATAGAAGCATCGGCCCAGTCCTGGGTGGATTTTGGAGGGGGCTGTGACTCGATTTGATAACCACCTGGTGGGTTCATGGTTGTATTGGTACGGGCTGCTGAGTAATTGATACATGGCTTGGTCAATCTCATCAGGTTTACTAATAATCATGAATGGGTAAATCAATATGTAAGGACGGGGTGCTAGGGAAAGTGATAGAAGCGGTTTCCTACCCTGTCAAGATATGGTCATATTAGCGTAACACGTAGTTATTTTTTGCATTTGGGCACTTTATCTGCTCTGTAGTGCGCACTGACACTTTAACCGCTTCAAGTCCTGCACCCTGGCACCTTATCGGTAGATTTCCAACTAGCCGCACAGTCAGGTATACATACCCTCGCTAATCAGGGAAAAAGCTGGCTTTTAACAAATTACTTTTAGATCTGTTGGTAGGTGTTGTCATTGGTTTGCCTTATCTGATCCCCATTAACCTTTTATATATGGGTATTTTTATTCTTATAACCATGAAGGGCAGCAAATAATGAAATTGTCTTCCAGTTAAGAAGTGTAATGGTTGCTCTGACATATAATTGTTTTTTTTAGATCTTTTTAGCTAAAAACCTTATAATGTATGATGTTTATGGTTTTAATTGACTAATAAATTCCTTTCTAACATTCCTGTGATTAAGTCAATGATACAACAAGGCGTTTTACAGGAGATAACGGGACGTCACTGTAACTCACCCATTATGGGCTTGCAGAAGCCTAGCAACAAGTACTGTGTAGTGCAGGGCTTAAGAAGGATTAACAGCATAGTAATTCCCTGTTGTCCCGTGGTACCGAATCTGGCTGTGATTTTTTTTGATCATTATTGTTGATTTGTGCAAGGCTTTATTCTCCATAGCTTTGCACGAGGACTGTCAGTTCCTTTTGGCATTTCGGCTGCAGAACTGTGTTTTGGCATGGTGCAGAGTCCCACAAGGGTGGATGGCGAGTCCTTCAATCTTTAATCAGATCCTTAAAATGAACCTTGAGTCTTTGGTGATGCCCTGTAATTCAGTTTTAGTTCAGTAGATTGACAACCTGTTGGTTGTGTTAGAAAGACAAGAAGCGTGCAAACAAGACGCCAATGCACTGTTGACTCATTTGGCTGAGAATGGACATAAAGTGTCCTGAACAAGTTGAAGTATTGTCAGAAAGAAGTCCTGTATCTCGAACATCACATTGAGAAGGGAGCAAGGGAGGTGTCACAAGAAAGAATTACAGTGATCATGAAATGAATCCGCCAACTAGTCAAAAAGAAATCAGTATGTTTTGGGAGTGGTGGAAATTCTCAAAGCTTTACAGTTGCCTGACCAGATTACGGTTGTGAAGTCAATCAATCAATCAATCAATCAATAAACTTTTATTCCACTTTAGATAATAGTCATACAAGTGTAGAAGTCATAAAATAGCAAACACTATGACAAATAAAAACGTGCATAAGTTAAAACACATCAACTGTTAATTTGGATTTAAAAGCAAACAAGAACACTTAAAACAATCAATTTCCAAATATGACAGTATATAAAATTGCCATCATCATCATCATAAAAACACAGAGACCTAGAGATACAATACTAATGACTTGCATAAAGGACACTAGACAGAAAACGAAAGACAAAAAAGCACAGTTTTAGAGTAGCTAAAAGTTAAAGATAATGCTATGCAGGTCTAATCTGTCTAAAGTTTCAAGAAATCAGAAAGGGCCTTAGGTATTTATGGCGAAGCATGGAAAACTTAGAGCATATCAGAACTATATGCATAGTGTCAAAAGATGAGGTGACATAGCCAGAATAACCCAAGCCAGATCGCTTTTTAGGTCTCGCCTACGCAGCGCACAGGCGCTACATAGGAAGACCTTTAGTAATCGATTCAGTTTGTGTCCGAAAAACGTGCACGCGTTGCATTGCTTTCAATGGCAACGGGTACACGTTTGGCAATTCCCTTGCACGAGCAAGCTTTAAAACTGTTGTAATCAACAGATGGTTCGTGCTCGCTCCCGCAAGGGAAACAGGCGCAGGCCTCCTCCTCTCTCTCCTCTCCTGCTGCCTCTCCTGTTTCAGCGCGAGGCGCGCACGCTTGTTTTATTTGCTCTGGGCTTTGTGGTGGTTCCTGATTCAATTCTTAAAAAAATTAGAAAATGAACCTCAAGGCCTGTTACTGCGTGATAGTTATTGCTGCCTTCATTTACAGTACTCTGAAAACCTACCCTAATAACTAAATATGTTGAATTCTTACAAGAGACTTTTTCGGAGTTTCAAAACTCTGGGGAGACTAAACGTAAAATCCGCAGGAAAACTAACCCCTGTTGAAATGACTGTAATCAGTGTAGGGAGTGCATCTGAGAATGGAAGGGGAGGGGCAAGTGTGATGTCTTGAAAGGACCTGTTGGTCAAAAATGATGTGAACCAGGCGAGGGCTTTACCGGTAATCTCTCACAGCTGAAATAGCAAGATGTCGTGGGAGACTGTGTCGAAGGCGGCACTGAGATCTAGCAGGATCAGTGCCATGTTTGTCCTCATCCAGGGATGCCCTGAGTTGCTCAGTAACTGCCAATAAGGCTGACTCCGTGCTATGACGTGGCCTTAAGCATTTTGCAGGGATCTAGTATGGAGCACGCTTCCAGAACCTGAGTAAGAGTAGTGTTCACATGGGATTCCGTGATTTTAGCTAAAAAAGGAAGCAGAGAGATCGGACGGTAATTATCTTGTCTTGAAGTATCTAGCGGTGACTTTTCCAAAAGCGGAATAACTTTTGCATGTTTCCAGGATTGTGGGGACTCTGCCAACGATAAGGAAATTTTGATGAGTTCCAGACAACTAGGTAGGTGGCAGTCTTGGAACTTAAGGAAGAGTTTCGGTTTAAGGGGGTCATCTGGAGACCCAGATTTTACCTTAGTGAACAAGGCCAGAAGGCCTTTGGCCGTGATTAAAGTGAGGGCCGGAAGGGAGTGGCTCTCCGTACCAGTAGGAACATTTATGCAGCTTGAGTTTTGGGGGCTCATGCCCAATACGGCAGGCAAAATCATGCATCACAGAAATGGCCCTTTGTAGAACCACCCCCCCATTCTTTTTAATTAAAGCTTTCCAGCTGAGACCCGAGTTGAGTAACAATCCCAGGTAAGAAAAATGTTCCATCCTCGTTAAAACCTGCCACTGTGTTGTAAAGCTGGGGGATTTTCTGTTCTTGAGGCTTACCACCATAAAATATGATTAATTAAAATTTGTAGATAAATCCAAACTACTCATTAAAAAAAAAATGAATCTAAAAGTTGTTGAAGGCTCCTTGCTGCACGGGCAATTAAAACTGCATCATAAGCGTATAAAAGCAGTGGGATCGCTTTCCCACCGACTCTTGGGATATCAGGGCCAATATTAGATAGCACCCCCTCCAATCAATATATATACATAATAAATAAATAAAAAGTGCACAATGCAACACTGGCAGATGCCTCTTTTCAAATCAAAAGCTGACCACCCCTGTCAAGCTATTATGGAGGTCTTTCATAAAAGCGACAAGTGCCTCATCCACACCCTTGAGACCCAGATCAGACCCAGATCAGCCCAGAGCTATTCTCTATTAACTTTGTCAAAGGCTGAGCTGAGGTCCATAAAGACCAGAAGGACTGAACCCCCTCTAGCCTGAGTGTCTTTGGAAACTAGAAGATGTAAATTTTCGTTCTGGTCAAAATGCCCCTGCCATGCCTGAAGCCATATTGTACTGCAGAAAGAATTTCCTTCTCATTTGCCCGGGTACTTAATCTCTCCAATCTTTACTTTGAAATCAGCTAAGGAGTTTGGTCTATCACATGCCAGGTCGACTCTATCTCCCTTTTTATACATGGGCACTATTATTGAACATTTCCAGGCCTCTGGGAATGGGCCGTTCCTGGCCAAATTTACATGAAGTGTAATGACAGGAGCCCAGAGGTCCACAAACAACTTTACCAAGTTGTCCAGGACCCCATTGGCACCCAGCGCCTTGCCCAGGGGTAAGGATACAATTACAGACCTTACTTCCTCCCTTTGGAATATAGGCATATTGATGTTGGAGGTAGAAAGAGCAAGGGCTCAGGCCACTCACAGTCATAGAGTGGATCACCCAGGCCTGGGCCAATACAGTAACCGCTGAGTCCGACAAATGATTTTCTTTAAAAAAGGGATGGTTCAAAACCCCTCAAAACGTAGTGCTGTCCTTCAGAGAACTAGGGTCACAAGGTCACTCCACAATTCCTTCTTTAGATGCAACTTCGTATTAACTAGTGCAGCTTTATAGGTTGTTCTACTTCTTGTTACCTCTTTCCTGTCACGTGGTATGCTTTTTAAAAGTCATGAGAAGCTCCCTCTTGTCCCTGACAAAGTTATTTTCAAACCATCTGCAAAACTTGGGGTGGTGGGCCTGCTAATCCTGGCTTAGTAAGGGCTGAGTTTTAATATTCACAAATGGAGTCAAAGGCTTTGAGGATGTGAGTATCTAAAGCCTGCTCATCAAGACAGATCCTAATATCCTCTTGACACAACTGCAACATGCCACATTAAATTCCTCAGGAATGACATTTCCCCATTTGATCCTATGTCCTTTGTCTTTGGTGGCGACTAAGGTTTTGTAAAGGTCACTTATGCCCAGACTCTTTGTTTCCCATAAAAATTTAGCAATCAAGGGAATATGATCGCTGAGAGGATTCCATTTTTGTGAAAAACTTAACAGGGAGGGAAAGAAAGCCCCAGATACGAAAATGTAATCAATGATAGACCCTAACCCAGGGCCCTTGAAAGTAGGAACGCCCTCCATCCAGTCAAGTGCTTTTTTCGAGAACAGATTAACTAGATTCAAATTAGCTAACAAGTCATTTAGCATGTCCCCTTGAGCGGTGTGCTTGCCATGGAGCTGTTCAAAGGGAAGACCTACGAATCCTTGAGATCATACAGATAGCAATACCTGTTGTGAAGTGCTCTGTACACCGTAGCGGAGATGATTATGTAACAGTCGGCAACAGATATACATATGAGATTACACATTATAGAGAAGACAATGTTTGTGCATTCAATGGAGAGTATTGCAATGAGGGTACAGATGAGACCAATTGCAACATCTTGTTGACAGCAGTTGATATGTGGGATGAAGTTAAGAGGTTACACGAAGACGTGTCATGAGCAGAACAGAACAGTTGGGTCAGAGCAGGTTGTGGTTCCAAAGAGATTATGACATTTGGCTTTCAGTTGATGGAAGATCTGTTCAGGAATCCCTTTGGAGCCAGAAATAGCGCGGGGGTGACTGCTGGTGCCTTGCCCTGCCCTCATCCGCTCACCTAAGTGCCGCTGCTGTCCCGCTGGGTGTCCCTCTGCCGCTGCTGTTGCCGCATCGTCATTCTGCGGCCCCGGCGAGGGGAGACCACAACTCCCAGGCGCCCTAGCGCCATTTGACCTCAGCAAAGCGCCCGGAGGCGCTCAAAAGAACGCCGCTCCTTCGGTGGAGCGGGAAGATCGTTTCAGGAATCCCTTTGGAGCCAGAAATAGCGCGGGGGTGACTGCTGGTGCCTTGCCCTGCCCTCATCCGCTCACCTAAGTGCCGCTGCTGTCCCGCTGGGTGTCCCTCTGCCGCTGCTGTTGCCGCATCGTCATTCTGCGGCCCCGGCGAGGGGAGACCACAACTCCCAGGCGCCCTAGCGCCATTTGACGTCAGCAAAGCGCCCGGAGGCGCTCAAAAGAACGCCGCTCCTTCGGTGGAGCGGGAAGATCGTTTCAGGAATCCCTTTGGAGCCAGAAATAGCACGGGGTGACTGCTGGTGCCTTGCCCTGCCCTCATCCGCTCACCTAAGTGCCGCTGCTGTCCCGCTGGGTGTCCCTCTGCCGCTGCTGTTGCCGCATCGTCATTCTGCGGCCCCGGCGAGGGGAGACCACAACTCCCAGGCGCCCTAGCGCCATTTGACGTCAGCAAAGCGCCTGGAGGCGCTCAAAAGAACGCCGCTCCTTCGGTGGAGCGGGAAGATCGTTTCAGGAATCCCTTTGGAGCCAGAAATAGCGCGGGGGTGACTGCTGGTGCCTTGCCCTGCCCTCATCCGCTCACCTAAGTGCCGCTGCTGTCCCGCTGGGTGTCCCTCTGCCGCTGCTGTTGCCGCATCGTCATTCTGCGGCCCGGCGAGGGGAGACCACAACTCCCAGGCGCCCTAGCGCCATTTGACGTCAGCAAAGCGCCCGGAGGCGCTCAAAAGAACGCCGCTCCTTCGGTGGAGCGGGAAGATCGTTTCAGGAATCCCTTTGGAGCCAGAAATAGCGCGGGGGTGACTGCTGGTGCCTTGCCCTGCCCTCATCCGCTCACCTAAGTGCCGCTGCTGTCCCGCTGGGTGTCCCTCTGCCGCTGCTGTTGCCGCATCGTCATTCTGCGGCCCCGGCGAGGGGAGACCACAACTCCCAGGCGCCCTAGCGCCATTTGACGTCAGCAAAGCGCCCGGAGGCGCTAAAAAAAACGCCGCTCCTTCCGCGTCGCGGGACGCGCGCGGGCGGGCGCCGGACGAAGCCCGGACCAAGGGCGGGCCCGTTTGAGCCCGTTAGAGGCCGTGTAAGGTCGGGTCGGGCCCACCCTCTGCGAAGAATTCAGGAGAACTTCACCAAGGTCAGTCACGCCAACGCAATCCTTTACAGTGTAATACACAGCCAAAGTGACCTGTAAAAGAGGTCTGCTGTTCCCGACACGAGACGGAAGTCCCTGGTTGGCACACTTGATCAATTCCTTGTAAGGGTATCATCCATTCTGGACAAAGAGATTGACTACACCGAAAAACGTTTGTCGCTGGGTTCTCTCACAGACAAACGCTCCTCACTGGGGCATCTCACTCATGCCCATTCCCCGATGCATAATACAGACCAGATCCCAGATAATGATGTGAGCATAATGCTGGTTGCACCGGGTAATGACGATGATGATCCTTCCCCACAGAGAAATGTACCTCATTGCATTCCAGTCTCTGAAGGAGCCAATCTCAATACCAGACAAAAAAGGGGTCAATTAAAGTCGCCACGAGAAACTGGTGTAACTGAGAGCGTAAAGACTCGCTCTACTATGAACCCTAAACATAAGAAACCCTCCCCAAAGAGCAAGGAAAGTATGAAAACAGAGAGATCCAAAAGGAAACGCAGAGAACCACCAAATATTGGCCTAACCGCTAAGTCAAGGAGAATTACCCCAGCGGACATTGTTGAAAAATCAACCACATGCCTAGAAGTAGCTTCGGAGAATGGGAAAGAGAGTGACCAAATGTTTCATGTATCAGCCCCCCCCAAGGAACAGCACAATGTGGGCGATGATTTCTGGGGAAAAATAGAGGCAATATTCTATACAACGTGCCAACCAATCTATGATAGACTGGATGGGATTGAAAACAGACTGTCTTGTTTGGAGCTGCAGTATTCGGCAGCACAGTCTCGGCAGAAAAAAGCTAGTAAATGCCAGGCATGTGATAAATCACCAACAGTTATGCCCCCTAATAAGAGTGCCACTATTACTAATGCTATACCCACCACCTCTATATCTAAAACAAATACCAACCCACAAGTGCCGGGTCTGGTTACCCGGGATACCACCAAGACCACTACACTAGGCAGCATAGCGAGTGGGGGGAATGGACCTGCAGGAGTAGATAGTAGCCCAGTATTAAAACATCCGGGTAGGGAAGCATACAGTAACTCGGCGACAAGAAAACTCCCAAACATACACCTCCCTTTAGAGTCTAGACCCTACGTGATAATACTGGCAGGAGTTAAGCCCTTGGGTACAGACACTAGGGAGGATTATGGGGAACTGAGGAACAAATGTGTTTATTGGTTAAATTGTAATCGCCCCCTGCCTCCAAATGTCTCAACAGAAATCCTCTTTGTGCGCCGGGTAAATTGGGTTGGTCCATCGAAGAAAACGATAGAAGGCGATTGTATTATAATTAACTTTAGAGATACAAAGGCAGTGGAGCATATCTGCCAATGGCGAAATCCAAGTTCCTGCAGTCCAATCCTTTCACTGCCTTTGTCCTTCTTCCATTGCGACTACCAACAACGCAATTTAGTGGGTTGTGGCCAGAGAGATCATAACTGGCGGCCTAGTAATCCCAGTGAACCTAATATGCAGCATAAGACAATTGGGTCCTCCGGATTGGAAGACTGTGATTGACGACTAAATTCTCACCATAAAAAGAATAGTACATGTAAACCTGCTATAACCCCTGGGGAAAAACGGGTAGTATGTTCTACCTTAACAGAGAAAGGTGAGTTCAGAAACTGCCCTTCCATGGAAATACCATTGGACCAGCACCAGAAGGGGGTAAAACCCCAATTAACAACTGAGACTGGGGTGATGGTATTGCCTAGTTGCACTGTAGCCTTGGTTGGCTTTGATGGGAAAGCCGTCTCTGGTGATACATCCAACGTGAGAACTATTGGTAGTAATGACTTGCTCTACCTGGAAAGAGAAAGCCCAAGTTCACCACGATTGAGCATAGGACTAGATAATGGAGGCTGCACTGAGAGTGGCCCATTGACCATAATATCTTGGAATATAGCCGGCCTAGGCCCAAAAATAGCTGATCCTGAATGGTTAGGTTTTATATCCAAATTTGACATATGTCTCTTTCAAGAGACATGGTTACTAGCCCCCCTTGTATGCAATGGATTCCTTAACTTTCATATCCCAGCCATAAAAAAAAAAAGAGGCCGGCCGTCTGGCGGGCTAACTATATGGCTAAAGCAAAACTTAGGATGTCGAGTAACCCAAAGTCCTCGCACGAGTGACGATATCTTATCTGTAAAGATTGTCCCGAAGTCTGGGATTAACCTAGAAATTTGTAATGTTTATGCGCGAGGTCTTCCCAGGGGAAAACGGTCTCCAGTTGCTCATTTACTGGAAGAAACAATCGACTCCCTTCCCCCTAACATCCTGCCTATTATAGCAGGTGATTTCAACACATCGTTTGAACCACTGTACTTAGATGACATATCACAGCTTACTGAGGAAGAAGATGTTAAATGGGGAATTCCACCACTCGAGATTGTACCAGCAAAAAGGTGGACGGAGGCCGCAATTCAATTAAATGGCCTCTGTTTAGGCAATCACATGAGAGCAGCGAACGGCAGAAGTCCGTCCGACAAACTAGGTGCAAATACTTTTGATAACGGACGTAGGGCTAGTAGGATTGATTACTTACTGATCCATATACAACTCTGGACCCACTTTAAAGACATGGAGGTAATTAGTCAGCAAGAGAGCGATCATCATCCACTAGTCTCGTCATTTAATGCGTCCTTGCTTGGTTGTTCACCACCAGTGCAAGCTACGTATGAGTCTGAGCACCTCCTGTCTAATAATACACGTTACCTAAAATGGGACCGGATTGCTGAGGACCCAAAGACTGTACAGGCAATAAATGGAGAAGCAATCTCTGCTCTAGAAGTATTGGGTGTACAGGCTGGGGGCCCAAATCCACCACATCTAGTGGCAGAAATCCATACCAGGCTTTTTGCGGGCCTGCGGAAATATTTTCTTAAACCTACCTCCGGTAGAAATCCCAAACCTCATAAAAAAGAGGGCTGGTATAATAATGAGTGTCGGAAAGCCCGGATAGAGCTTGGCAGTGCACTCAAGTCGAAAGACACATCGCTTGTAAGGACTGCCAGGGCTCGATATGGGAAGACATTGAAAGAGGCAAAGGCAACCTGGGACACTGAAATGTGGAAGGACCTACTGGATGCTTCCAGGGATAAGAATAGTAAAGCTTTCTGGGATACATACAAATGGGACAGGGGTGGCATTGCAGAGCGGCCGCAAAACAACGTGGCACAAAATGCTTGGGTTGATTACTTCAAACCCCAGTATGCCGCACCGTGTGAAATCAGTCCTTTTGAGACCTCCCCATCTGTATCTTACACAGAGGCCCTATTTTTAATAAAAGACGTAAATAGAGCTTTGGATAAAGTGGTCAGAGGAAAAGCCCCTGGCATGGACGGAATCCCTGCAGACATGTTTCTTAACAATAGAAGTCTTTGGTCTAGCTACATTTTGCAACTTGCAAATGCAATTGCCCAGGGAGCCGACATCCCGTGTTCATGGAAGGGCGCTGAAATCGTCCCAGTATATAAAAAGGGGGATAAAACAAAGGCAAGTAATTACAGGCCAATCAGTCTAATTGACTCGATCCAAAAGATTATAGGCCGCTTGTTCCTCCACAAAATCCAACTCTGGATCGACGACCATGACATCTTGAGCCCAATGCAGGCAGGGTTCCGTTCCCGGATAAGTACCATTGACCAAGTCTTCCGTTTTGTCAACATATACTGGAAGACCGTGGTCTTGGGGAGGGGTGCCCTTTATGCAGTATTCGTGGACCTAAGGGCCGCCTTTGACCTGGTCCCAAGGAGCAGGCTATGGCAGGTTTTGGGGGAAATGGGTATTGCTCCTGAGCTCCTTTCCGTGATTACCCGTTTACATGAGGGAAACGTTGCTCGAGTGCGGTGGGGGGGCATGGGGGAGGTGACCGAGGACTTCCTGGTCGGCAGGGGAGTGCGGCAGGGGTGCGTCTTGGCGCCGACCCTGTTCTCACTGTTTGTCGACGGGGTGGCCGGTCGCCTCTCTCTGACCCCGACCGATGCACCTGCTTTGGCCGGCGAACGCATTCCTATCCTCATGTTCGCGGATGACACGTTGATTATCTCAAAGACCCCCAGTGGCCTATCGAAGGCCCTCCGGTGCTTTGAAGAATTTTGCACTGTAAGGGGTCTGGAAGTCAACACGGGAAAAACCAAATTTATGTCATTCAATGGATCAAAATCCTTCAAGGGGAAAATATTCATGAACAAGTTACCCTTGGAGGAGGTTACCTCATTTACTTACCTGGGGATTACTTTACAAAAAGACATGCGCTGGAATTGCCAACTTGACCGCGCCGTCTTGCAACACAAACAAAAGTCAGGGGCTCTCCTATCTAGGTTTAAAAACTCACTAACTAAGCCAATCTCTCCAGCTCTAGAAATTTATGGAACGTCGGTCCTGGGCTCATGCCTTTACAGGGCCGAGCTCTGGGGCTTTGCCAATTTGAATAGGCTGAAGGTCCTAGAAAATGCTTTTCTTCGCAAAATCACAAATCTTCCACCTAGTACGCCATTGCGTCCCTTACTATTGGATCTTGGCAAAAAACCCCTAGAACATCTGGCGAGGTTACGTCCAATATTATATTGGCGTAGACTCTGGTGCACAGATGAACTCATGCACTATAGGAGTGGTTTTGTGGATATAATTGAATCCGATAGGTCCCAAAAAATAATCTGGTTGCTTGAGATCAAATCCCTACTAGGCAGTTTAGGCCTGATTGAACTCTGGAAAAATCCTACACGTGCAGTTTTTCCTTCCAAAGAAAAGCTGAAAATGATGTATTGGGAATGGGTTTATAAATTAGAAATTGCCCAAGGCCTTTCCTCTCAATTAACGTCCCGCTTCCTAGAGTTCAAAGTCCAACCCCTCAAAGAGAAGTTCTGGGACATCATTGAAAAAATCACTGATCGCAAGCTATACTTTCAACTGCGGGTGGGTACATTACCCGTTGCAGATTTCACCTCTAGATGGGGGGGAGCAGGCATTAACAAGGATAGGTGCTTTAGATGCGTAGATGAATGCGAAAACATAGGTCACGTACTATTCTTTTGTCCAATGTATGCAATTCCGAGGGAAAAATTGATAAAACCAATTTGTAAGTCCATGGGCATTAGAAGATATGCTATCGCCCTTCGCATTCTATGCACCGATCCTGCACCCCCGATCTGTGTAGCAGTAGCTAAGTTTATAGGATGGGCCTGGGGCATAAGGTTAAAAGCTCTGAAACTCAATGTTAACTCCTTACCCATAAGCAACTCAACATCTTGTTAACATCACCCGCTGCCGTTATTATAAGTAGGTAATCAAGGTGCCCACAATGTTATATTATGTTATTCCCTGTGCAATTTAAGCTGATATGAGCTGGTTCGAATTCTATGATTGTGGGTTTTTTTTATTCTTCTTAAAGCATGAATTAGCTTGACGGATATTGAAAAATGTAATTGGAATTTTACTCTCTTTTTAGGTAATTTATATAATTGTAAATAATGTTTGTAAATGTGCTTTTATGTCTTAATTGCCGAATAAAGCTGATTGATTTGATTTGATTTGCTAACAAGTCATTTAGCATGTCCCCTTGAGCGGTGTGCTTGCCATGGAGCTGTTCAAAGGGAAGACCTACGAATCCTTGAGATCATACAGATAGCAATACCTGTTGTGAAGTGCTCTGTACACCGTAGCGGAGATGATTATGTAACAGTCGGCAACAGATATACATATGAGATTACACGTTATAGAGAAGACAATATTTGTGCATTCAATGGAGAGTATTGCAATGAGGGTACAGATGAGACCAATTGCAACATCTTGTTGACAGCAGTTGATATGTGGGATGAAGTTAAGAGGTTACACGAAGACGTGTCATGAGCAGAACAGAACAGTTGGGTCAGAGCAGGTTGTGGTTCCAAAGAGATTATGACATTTGGCTTTCAGTTGATGGAAGATCTGTGTTGCCAGACAGTTTGTTGCCCCCAATGGCTAGACACTACCACACCCCCACTCGTGTAGGGAGTGATGCCATGCTCCATTTGTACAGGCAAATGTGGTTGGACCCTAGATTCAGATTGATGGCTGAAGAATTGTGTCACAGGTGTGTTGTGTGTCAAAGAACTTCAGAAACACTGAGTCACATTTTGGATAACAGGAGGTACATTCAACAGGATGCAATTGGACTTCATCGAGATGCCTGCGTGCAATGGGCTGAGATATGTCCTAGTAATTGTGTGCATGTTCTCGCATTGGGTTGAAGCTTACCTGACCAGAAGAAATGACAGTCTCACAGTAGCGAAGGTCTTGTTGACGAGGTTAATACCCAGCATCGGGTTCCCATCTTCTCTAGATTCAGACCAAGGAACTCATTTTAATAGTGAGGTCATGAAAACGTTGTGCAGCTTTACCTGTGGAGCAAATACTACATTGCAGCTGTTGACTTGAGGCTTCAGGTATCGTTAAGCAGGTCAATGGGATGCTGAAATCCAAACTGGCTAAAGTGTGTACTTTGACTTCTTTGAAATGGCCTAATGCATAACCCACTTGTGCCTTTGCAGTATTCCTGATCAGAAGGCAGGATTATCTCCGCATGATATAACCATAGGCAGAGCTATGACATTACCAGCTGTACCTGTGAATGCGCTTATGCACATTACAGATGACATGATTCTTGATTACTGCAAAGGAGTGGCTGATGTGGTGCATTTTGTGTCTCACCAGGCTGCAACTGCCACCGTCCCGCCACATCAGGAGCAGTGCCATGACCTTAATCCCAGAGACTAGGTTCTGATGAAGAAGCACATTAGGAACACATGTCTGGAACCTCATTGGTGTGGCCCTTTTCAGGTTATCCTTACCACCACTTCTGCTGTGAAGTGTGGAGGTCTCCTCAACTAGATGCATGCCGCCCGCACGGGCAAAGCTGAGAGTACCCTTGATGATGGAACAGCATCTCTCCCACAAGTGCTGTGGTAACAGAGGGAAACCGGTAGCAGGTTAGACAAGCTATTGGGATTCACAGGAGTCTGACATAGCACTTACTTGGCCAGAGGGGGTCTTGATGAGTCACCAGTTGTAACTGAGACAGGATAATCTTGTCCTGTGTCGTTAACTGAGCCAGATTCAGACCCTGACAAAGAGGCTTAGTGCTGTGGTAATGTGAGTGAGTCCTGAAGAACATTGGCCAAGAAGGTGGGAGAGAGATAGAGAACCTGAGTCTGCATTAGGGTCGTATGCTGTGCACCATCCCACAGGAACTGATGATACTGATCTAAGTGACAGTAAAGGAAACGGACCTGTACTCAGAAGAGCAAAAAGAGTAGAGTACCCGATCGGAGGTATTCTTCACCTGAATGGACATATCTTGCAACAAATGTCCAAGAGAAAGAGTTTTGGTGCTTGGAGGATCAAAGTGCAAATACAGCTGAACCTCCATGAATACATACTTAAGGCTGAACCTTGTTTTGATTTTACTTTGAGACAGAACAGACTGACCTGATTTGTCCTTATTTGATCTCCGGACTGAACTTTCAACAGAGACATTGTAATCAGACTTTGCTTAAAGAATTAAGAAGAATATCGAGGCCAGAGGCAGCTGAAGGAGCATATGGTTGTCATCTGAAAGTAAAGGATTTGGTGAGGAAGACTCACCAAATCTTTGTAAATAACTTCATTGCACCTTACTTGAACTTTATTTTGCCATTTGGACAGGTGGAAATCAACAGAAAAGACTCTGCTGCTGCTACTTTGTACCCAATGATCTGGTTCTAGAAAAGTTATGTAACCTAATAATAACAATAATAGACGTAGGTACATATTGGCAGGTGTGGTAATAGCTATAATTGCAGTACTCATTATATTGCTTCTGTGATTTTATTCACCCACATCACCTATTTTAGAGCAGACTACGGCTATACTTACCCCTAAGATTCCATTTTCTACTGATGATAGAATGCACGCACTCGAGAAGGATTTACACAAAGATGATTGTAGAGGAGATGTTTATTGCAAATTGCTTTATGAGCACATTGACACTATAGATGCAAGGGATTGCTCCATTTGTATGCAATTTCCTGAATCCCCTGAAGAGGGTATCACCTAACATCATAGTCCTTTGACTTATGGTGTTACTTGTAGCTTGTGAATGAGTCGTCTATATGGAAAGGGTCATTTTCAGTATTATTTTTCAAATTATGATTCGATTTTTTCAAGAGTTCCCATTCCTAAGCATTTAAATTGTCACCCTGAGACTAAAAATCTAGAGAGAACTGAAGGATTTTTTAACCCGCCATGACACTGGACACTGTTTATGCTCATCGAAACAATTTGAGTTGTATCTTAACAGATGTAGAAAAGAGCTTTATACGTTCAGTTGAATCTAAACCAAAGAAAGTCAAAATTGAATACCAGTGGGCTAGAGAAGAAATTGAGCATCAAGGAGCAGCAAATCAAGCTACATTAAGTTTAGATTGGAGACACAAAGGGAAATTATGCATAGTTAGAGAAACATTTACAGCTGACACAACATTTGTGGGAAAGATTGAATGTAAACACACCTTTGAAACTAAAGGACATTGGGAGTTATTATTAGCAGGGAAAGATCCCGCTATTCCTGGAGTTTGTTATGTTTGTGGAACACATGCTTATTTTATGTTGTCAAAAGGATGGTTTGGTACATGTTATTTATGTATACTTTTACTGAAGATTTATCATGTGAAACATTTTAAGGATCCTGTATGGAAACAGAAGTCTAGACCCAAAAGAGGAACTAGTGCTAGAGAAGTAGTAGGAGATATTTTTAGTGCAATTATTCCATCTGTGGGTGTGATTCTGACTGACATCAAAATTCGAAAAGTCTCCACAATTGTAGATATGTTGTCTACTAGTACATCCGGTACTTTATTATCTGTAGACACTGAAATGGTAGCTGTGAGATCCGTGGTTTTGCAGAACCACCTATCATTAGACATCCATCTCGCAAAGGAGGGCTGAGTCTGTCAGATGTTAACGGTTCAACAATGTTGCACTTACAGGGACACAGAGTGATACCAATGAGCCGCATAAAGAGCAGCAGGACAAGAGTTTGTTGATGGTCCTAATGTGAGGGGGGAAAACATGGCGGCCAGCGTGTAGCGGCTCGTGGGAGCACCCTCAGAGCGAAGGATATGTGCTTCGAAATCTGAGACCCGCTTTTACTCACTTTTTTTTGAGTAAACAGAGGTATGCGGACAAAGGTGAGCGAATAGAGGAAGCAACAAAAGAATCAACACTTACATAAGGCTTGGAGCGGCTCGGTGTGGCGAGGACTCGGATTGAGGACCGGAGGATAGGAAGCGTGAGCGGCGGCAGCAGCAGCAACAACGGAGCGGCCGTGGAGAAGGGCGGCCCTGGAGCTCCGTAGGGGCAGAAGCGCAGCTGTTAGGATATCCTTCCGGGGAAAGGGAGGTTGTGGCAGCAGCAGACTTGGGTACGTGACTGCAAGAGGCTGCAGACTGGAAAAGCAGCCGGAAGAAAGTAGTGGGGAGTCGGCAGGCAAACAAAGCTGGTCCCTTCTCCAGGAATTGATATAAGAGCCAACACCAGATGCAACGGGAGATTTGAAGATTCCGGGCACTAATGTCAAGGACCTTCCTATTCAGGTAAAAGCAATCAAAGGCAGCAAGAAGGTTGTACAAGGCGAGATACCCTCACGTTATGCCCTTAGGAATTTGAGGCAAGACAAGGGGGAAGAGCAAGGGGATGCGATAGGCTGAACTAAGATCACTGGGAACACGCAAGCACTTGGGTACGAGAAGGACAGTGAAATAATCGAAGTAAAGGCAAGTTCAAAGAAAAAAAACGACAAGAAAGTGCACAGTAGATCAGAAGATAAAGGTCCCTTAAAACATACTTTAAAGTCCTGCCCCAAACAATTATACTGGCTGACAATAGAATGGAGGGAGATATAAATACAGAGAAGGAAGCTAGTTCAGCACAGGTCGAAGTGTTTGCAGGAACGGGCACAGTGGACACGTCAGACTGGAGTAAAGTAGCATCTCCAAATAGGTACCAAGTGCTTGCCACACTCCCCACAGAAGAGCGCATGGTTAATGACCAGCCTTTGGTATAGACGAGACTGGGAAAGGTAATGCCAGCAAAACCTGAGCAAATTCCAAGGCAAGCGTAGAGGGAGGATCCAGCTGTAGGTACTCTTTTAAGGACTCTGACTATTGAGATTAAAAGTAGATTTGATACATCGGAAGGAAACCAGAAGGAAATAAGACAGGCTTGTGACACTTTAGAGAGAAAGATAGATGACCTCAGCAATAGAACAACTATGTTAGAGGGTGAAGTTAAAGAGCTTAGAGAGAAGGTAGTCATGAATTCAGCCGAGATCATAAAATTAAAATCTGCGGAGAGGGAGTACCTAGATAGAGTGGAGAAGTTGGAGAATATTCAGAGAAGGAACAATATAACAATTCTGAAGGTGGCTGGAGGTAGGGAGGGTGAAGATATTAAAGCCTATGTAGTGAGATTGATTAAAAAAGAGTTACAGATAGAAGAACTGGAAGAGGACATACAACGCGTGCATAGAGATCCATACAGACTAAACACAAATAGGACAAAGCCCAGAAAGATTTTGCTCAACTTTTTAACTTTCTCCTTAAAGGAGAAGATACTATCAAAAGCCTTGAGTGTGAAAAAGATAGAGGTTGATGGTGCTAAATAAGAGTTTAGGTCGGACGTTTCAAATGCCACCTCAAACAGACAATGGGAGTTGGGGAAAAGGATGGATCAACTCAAAAGCTTAGGAGCAGTGGTTCAGCTGAGGTTCCCGGCCTTTTTGAAGGTGATGCATGATAATAAAATGCAAATTTTTCACTCCTGTGAAAAGGTAGATGAATTTATTAAAGACCTTCAGGCAGGAGGTCTGTAATTTTAATTTATTAGACTTAGCAGGTTGAAATCATTGGGGGTGAAGGCCAAGAAAAATTAAAGGCAAGAAAGGAAGAGGAAAAACGGGAGGGAAAAGGAATTTAAAAAAAATACAATAATAACAATAAAAACACACAAATAAAAGTTTCTCCCTTTTCCTATCTTTGTTCTCCCCAAGTTATTAGCTCTAGATATGTTTTACGCTCACTCAGATGTTAGGCATCTTAAAGAATAGTTCGCTCTGAGGGGAAACCCATATGGCTTTCCGCCATGTAGAGGTAGGGAGGGGTTTTCCATGGGAGGGGGGGGAGCACAGGGTGGGGAGCAGTGGGAGAAAAAGATAAAAAATATAGTTCCTCTGAAGCCTCTTTTAATTTACAGAAGTTGGTAATCTATTTAGTTGGTACCGATGATGGGTGAGAAGAAGGAGAGCACTATTAAAATTCTGTCATGGAATTTAAATTGCCTCAGGGTATGTGGAAGGAGGGCGAAAATACTACTGTATCTTAAAGACTGCCCAGCCCAAAACATAATAATACAGGAGACACATCTTACGGAGAAGGAGGCAATGGAACTGTTTATGTCAAAGAGATGGATTTCCCATGTGGCATGCACAGCCCAATCAGCTGTAACAAAAGGGGTAGCAATTCTATTCAAATGAGGGCTGCAAGTGAACCTAGACTCCTATGTTTCAGATAAAGCGGGAAGATGGATAGTAGCTAAAGTGAAGATTCTAGCCCGCCCTTACACATTGGCAGGTTACTATGGTCCAAATCAGGATGAAGTGAAACCTTTAGGTGAATTGTTGGCCGAACTTCTAAATTCTTCCGACCCAATTATTTTAGCCGGAGACTTTAATGTGGTATTAAACTACGCTTTGGACAAATCCTTGCACAGCAGAGCGCTGGTAAATCCTAAAATGTCTGGATTGATAAAACAAATGAAGGAACAACTAGGTCTACATGATGTATGGCGGCAAAGCCCAGGTTCACAAAAAGGTTTCACTTTCTACAATAAAAAATATCAACATCAGTCTATAGTCCATACTTCCTCATTGACTGCAAAATAAAAGACGATGTACAACAGATTGACCATGTAGGAGTTCATCTATCCGACCACTTGGCAGTGATGCTTCAATTAAAGATCAGCAAGATGGTCACTCAATCGAGATGGACTCTTGATCGCACGATACTGCAGGATGAGGGAGTCATTGAGTTACTCAATAGAGAGACGGAAGATTTTTTCTAGCACAATTGGGGATCTACAGCTTCAGGAGTGTCCTGGGACGCTTATAAGGCCTTTTTAAGGGGTAGACTAGGGGCTTTGGCTGCGGAGAAGAGGAGAAGTTATTACAATGAATTTTGTTAATACAGGAGGAAAGGGTTCATTCATTGGACAAAAAATTAATTGATCCAAGGCTAGGAGAGGGGGTCAGGAGGGGGTTGTTGCAGGAAGTGTCACAAGCAAAATCCAGCTTAACAATTGTTTTGCAAGATAGGGTCAGGAAGAGATGGGAGGCCAGCCGGTTGGCTCACTTCGAATACCTCGAAGGTTGCAGTAAACTGCTGGCCTGGAAGGCCAAAAAGGAGCATGTAAGAAAAAGAATAGAGGAGGTTATATGCGAACAAACTGGGACTCTGATTGGTGACAGCAGAGGGATTTAACAAATTTTCCATAATTATTTTAGCAAAGTCTATGGAGAGGAGCTAAACCCAACTGAAAATGACTTAACCCGTTCGACGCGCATGACGGAACGGTTCCGTCATGCACGTCGGTTGCGCTGTGCGCATGACGGAACCGTTCCGTCATGGCCCCGCCCGCGCACGGAACCTTCAGCGTGGCGCGGAAATCCGCGCCGCGCTGAAGGGGTTAAAAAGATGGTTAGGACAAGACACTGTAAATCCTCTTCCACCAGAAAAAAACAGACAGTTAAATAGAGAAATTGACAGTAGCGAAGTACAAAAGATAATTAGTCAGCTAAAGAAGGGGAAGGCCCCAGGGCCCGACGGTTTACCCCAGAAGGTCTATAAAATCTTGGCAAGTACACTGACTCCCATCTTAGTGAAATTTTTCAATGATCTCTTTATCAATGGGTCCGAAATGCCAGCCTCTTGGAAGGAAGCTTAAAGCCAGGAAAATGCCCCACGAAATGTGATTCCTATCGGCCAATTTCGTTATTGAATAGCGATTATAAGATCTACGCTAAACTTTTGGCAGATAGGTTGAATGGTCTAGTGGCTGAGCTGATACATGACGACCAGAAAGGGTTCATTCGGGGAAGGTCTTTGAAAGATCTGACCTTTACTTTAATTGGTGCAATAGATCTGGCAACCTCTTACAGTCTTCCCACCAAGGCCTTTGACAGTGTGAACTGGGTCTATCTAAAAGCCGTGGCAATATCATTGAATCTAGGGGCAAATTTCTGTAAGGCATTGGCAGGTTTCTATCAAACCCCAGAAGTCAAGTGCTAGTTAACGGCTCTCTAAATACTAAGCCTGTAACTATATCTAGAGGGACGAGGCACGGTTGCCCTTTATCGCCCCTTCTATTTAACCTCTACACAGAGCCTCTTGCTAGAAAAATAAGAGAGGACTCTGAATTTTACCTTTCAAGTTCATTGATTGGGATAAGAAACTGAGGCTTTATGCAGATGATATTTTGATATACACTACAAACTTACAAAAAACCCAGTACCGTGTAATGACTTTGACGTCAGACTTTGGAAAGATCTCGGGCTACGAAATTAATAGTGGCAAGACTGAAATTATGACTTGGAATATCGGGGCGGAGAACGGGAAAGGAGAAATGAGATACTTGGGAGTCATGATAGCACAGGATATCAACAAAATAGCTAAACTCAACTTCGAGAAAGCTAGGAAAGAGATCAGTAAACTCCTGAAAATGTAGTCTCATCTTCAGTTATCTCTTCTTGGACGAATTAACTTAGTAAAAATGATAGCCCTCCCAAAGCTTACCTTTTTATTTGACACTATTCCCTTGCCTTTTAAGAAGGAATGGTTAAAGAAGTTACAAAGCGAGATCTGCACTTTTATTTGGACAAGTAAAGGACCAAGAATAGCTTGTAAAAAGCTGAGAAGGAGGGTGGAGAAAGGGGGCTTAGCTCTGACGGACTTACTCTTCTACTCTTGGGCTTTTCTATTAAAAAACGGAAGTGTTTTTTCAACACACCAAGCCAAACGAAGACAGGGGGCATGTGGGTTACAATCTCTAGTCTGGAATCAGGAGGCAAAGAGGGTTTTCTCTTTAAATACGCCGACCCAAAATTCTTTAAAAAGGTCAGGTTAAAGATACTGAGTGGGTTTGCAGAGACATGGTACAAGGTCAGAAAAGTCCTAAAAATTCCAAATCATAGTTATTTGGCTCCTATTTGGGATGGACCGGGTTCCCTGGAATGGACAAAAGACGCTCTCGCAAAACCACTGTTAGAGGGGTCCTCTTGCGATGGGAGCAGATAATAGTGGATGGCAAGCTCATTTCATGGGAAGAGTGTAACCAACAAGCTGACTACCACCTATCTAAATTTTTTATATCTTCAAATGCTGAGCTGGTTTCAAGACCTGGAGACAAAGATTGGTGAACAAAACGACCTGGAAACACAACTTATGCAAGAGACAGTTCATAAGAAGGAGTTAGCGATTATCTATTGGCTAATGATTGAAATGGAAGATGGAGGTATTACTTTGCCTGCGGAACTATGGGGGAAATAATTGCCGTAGTCATTGCTGGAACACCAATGGCAAGTATCTATGACTATGCTATTTAAAATAGTTAAGCCTGCATATCAGAGGAGAAATCATCTCTTTTCCATCCATAGAGCGTACGGGTCTCCCCAGAAATTGTCAAAGTTTGGGAGAGGAGGTGAAGTTGCCTGTCCGAAGTGTGGTAGGATGAAAGAGGATGATGTCCACATGTTTGTAGAATGCCCAGAATTACAGGTATTCTGGAGAGACGTGAGTAGGGCACTGTCTGAAATGCTGGAGCTCAACATTGAGGTAAGCGTTATGCTTGTTATTTTTGGACATGTGGAATCAGTAGTTAAAACTACGAAAAACCAGGCAAGGCTTATTTTTATGGTATACTACTGGCGCGGAAAGAGATATGTAAGTTGTGGGTTGCAGCTGCTCCCCCTAGTCTGGATAGCTGGCTGCGGTCCATTAAACACATAGCCATTATGGATATGAAGAGCTCTAAAAACCATGACTTTTGACTCACGTTGTTTGAATGGCGTGATGTTTTAACTGTCAATAGTAGAAATTCAGAGGTCCGATGATTAAGCCTTCTCAGCCTCAACAGGTTTTGGTTACATCTTCTTTGTCTAGTCTCTCGGTTGGGCAGTGAGAGGGCAGAGACAGATAAAAAGAAAACAGGGAAGACGGAGGTTAAGTCATACATACAGATCTGTGATCTCTGTCTCTCTCTCCAACCTGTTTAAAAGCACATGAGTTTAGGTCTCCATCACCCATCAAAATGTGCAAGTGGAAGAACGTCATTGTTTTTTTCTTTCCATTAAAGAGGCTAATGAGGACTTTTTAGAAAAAAACAATGTTGCACTTACATCCCTGACAAAAGTAAAGACTTGAAAACGTTTATCAAAAACATTACTGACTTGAAGGAAGATTTGAAGGAGTTGGAAGTAACAGGTGCTTGGGAAACATTTGGAAATGGATTTGCTTCTGTAGGTGTATGGTTTGGAAATTTGGGAAATGGATTATTCGGATCTATCTTGAAGCCCCTTGTGATAATTGCTCTTCGTGTAATATTCCTGGTTTTGATTTTTAAGGGATAAAAAAGGTTACAAGCAAAGAAGGGAGTGAAAAAAAAAGTGAGCAGATGTAGAATTAGAGGAGAGGAAGAGTAGACACTATGATGACATGAAACAACTGAAGGAATCCAGATCAGCATTTATGTAACCCAGGAGGTTTTGACTGGTCCATCTGATAAGAGATCTTGATTGGTGATGGCTTGATTCGCCATCAGAGGGGAGATTGGAGCAGTGTAATTTTGGCTCCACCATTACACATTACAACTGTGCAATATATATGTGAACTTAGCACCACATACTCTGTGTGTCCTAATGTTATTACTGTAAAGTGTTGCACTCAAATTCATTACTGAAGTGCATTCACTGTAGAACTAGAGATTTATAAATGTGTGTACATTAATGTTTAGCCTAATTATGAAGAAATAAAGTTTCTATACATATCTACACTTATGATTAAAGTTATGATGCATTTATTTGGAACTGCATTGCATCATTGGCCTAAGTTGTATTTATAGTGCTGCATTTATTTTGAAGTAGTATGTACACTTACAGCCATGCAATTGAAGTGCACATTAACATGCTTGGTTTAACTTGCCCACAGTTGGCCTGATTTTGAAATGTATTTTCCTGCTTGCATTGCATGTTCTCTCCTCTGCGGGTGCTGTTTCAAGGCTGCATTAGTTTGTGAAACGAGTAATGTGTACTGGTGATAGAGAAGCATGAGAAAAAAATCTTGGCAGAAGGTGTGAAGAAGATAACACTTTGAAGAAACTATGTTATTCATCATTCATCCGTAACAATTTAGCTGCTCAAGGTTGTGGGAGTTATCAGGTTTTGTGAAACGGGAAAATATCCCAATGTTGCTAAATTAATGAACGTTTCATCAACATTGGTCCGAGGAAAGGTAGTGTGATGACCGGACCATGAGGATGTATTTGTATGCTTTAATTAATGTATATGCTGTTAGACTGTAAGGCAGATCTTTTTAGACTTTGAGAGGTACAGACCTCTCTGCTTGCCCCACTTCCTGCAAGAGTACTGCCATCTGCTACACACTTGTTCTCTTTTAGAGGTTTTCAACTGAAATCCTTGCTATGCGGACACCTTCCAGCATTCTTAAATTCCTGCTGACCTTTTCCTTATGACCCATTTATAGGTAAATTCTAATTTAGATTAAATTACTTTTGAGCTATTCATTTTTAGAGAGGAAGAGCGGAGCTTCTCAGAAGAGCACCGAGTTCTGTTCTGTTGTCCTTGGATTATTTTGACTGCCATCTTTATTGGGCTATTGCTTTCAAGCCCGAATCCATATCAGTGCCTTAATATACTTGTTGTAATGCTTCATGTGGATAATACTTTTCTGTTTTGCTTACTTGGTGGTTTGATACTTGATGTTTAATAAATCCACCTTAACCTTGATTTTTGATTCCTGGTCCTTTTTGTGTGACCAAATGGTTTACACTGTTAATTTGTGATTTGTTCAATGCAAACTCCCTTCAACTCTCAGTCAGCCACAAAGGTCAATTGGATGCAAACTGTAACCACGTGCCAATGCTCCATCAAACATTTCATGAAGATTCATCAAACAGTGCCAACATTGCTAACAAAACAAAATATGCTCTTCCTATGGAAACTTTGACTCATGTATAAATACATAGTGTAGATATATATATGTATATATACGTTGCCATCAGTAAAACATAACATGTGTATTTGTAAAGCACACATTCACCACTATGGGTATCTTGGCGCTGCATGACAGATGTATCTGGTTACCCAACTCAATGGTGCTCATTTTATCAACCTCAGATGGATGAAAGGCTGAGTGGACCCACCAGGATTTGAGCCGGTGACCATGAGGTCAAACTCAGGCCCCTGCAGTAGACGCATTAGTCCACCGGGCCACCAGACCCAACTCCTTGCAGTGCTGTAATATTGAGGAACCTTCACAACCTCATCTTCACAATTCTGCCTGTGATGAGTCTGTTTTCTATTTAAGTGGATTCTTCAAAAGAGTGGGTCTGCTGAACGTATCATAATATGTATCGAAAGGGATTGTGAAGATGTAGGACTGTGTGCCAACACCATTCCTTTTCACCAATAGTTTTGTCAAATATTTGCTAGTTACATTTTGCAGAGTTTATTCTTTTAGAATAATCTGCAACAGCATGCAATTTCTGTATGAATTTCCCTGGGTTAAACTGACTCCTACTGCAATACTCAATGCATCAGTTTTTAAAATCTAGTGTCTTCATATAACCTAGCTTTTGCAGTGTAGGAGCCAAACATATAACATCTTAAATCATTAAAAATGTTCACAGTTCTTTTTTACTTCAGGTAAATGCCACATGATTTGTCTTAACTAGGCAAAATATGACGCTGATACATAATACTTAGCAGATACATTCAGAAAGAAGTTCCCAAAACCAAGAAAACTTTCATCTCCTTCACATTCTCAATAGTATGCCTTTCTTGAACTGCCAATGCTTTGATTTGTCTATGGCAGGCTTCTCCGACAAGTAGCTCGTGAGCTACTAGCAGCTCTCCATCTACCTCTAAACAGCTCTCCTATGCACAGCACAGCCGATTAAATTGGAAGCTTTTGCTTGGTGTTATTAATATATGTATGTAAAAATTGAAAAGCATGTATTCAAGGTGAAAAGGTGTGTAGCTTCAAAATTCATCAGCTGATGTTTGGAGGCAAATGGTTGAATTTCCAAAATATACTTAAAGTAAATATCTGAGGGACAAATTGTGCGGCACTGGGGAGACATATTGCTTATATAATTTCCTTGGTGCCAGGGGCATTGTGGCGTTGGCCTATATGTATTTCCCATATTCGGGCATTCCCAATGTATATTTTGTTTATGTTACTGCTGTCAGCCCTGCCTGATACACTGAGGTGATCACTGTTGGTAATCTTGATTAAACTGGCTACTTGTGTAATCTTGCCTAATGTGGTAGGATTACAACACTAATAATATTAGTAGATCCGCATGATTTTGATTGAACACAAGGAGTTCATATTATAGAAAAGATTGGAAACCCCTCGTCTATGGGATAATCTCAGAGTCGAAATATTCTACTTTTCCACATGGAACTGACATGTCTCTAATTTACCATTTAATCTGTTAGCTCTCAATTCTAGAAACCAAATAGCAAAAAAATATTTTTACCACAGCAGATGGCACTTCACACAGAATTTTTTTAGCACTAACTAACTTATTGCAAATGTTTGCCTTTTGTAAATCCCATCAATTGTACTGCAAGTGTTAAGTTGTTTTTGATAATTTTTCTGAAAGCAAAAGATCCTTGTGGCAGACACCTTCTATGTTGTTAGAGAAATATATTGATAAAACACAAATTGTATATAAAGGTGAATTTATATAGAAATCAATAAGGTGTTATTTCATGTTTTATGATATGTTGAATTGTGTTCCCTCGTGTGTTGTTTTTGTCTTTTTAGTGTCCTCTAGAGCTACACAATCAACACAAACTTTGAGCTCTTTTGATATAGCGGGGGTCTTTTAAAAATATATCTTTACTGTCTTATGAAAGAGAAAAGAAAACTGTCTGACACAACTGCCTATTCTCCAATTCCTATCTGTGACTTCATTGCTAAATCCTGAGTAACAGGGAGAAGTGTAACATCAATTTATCTGCACATATATTTTAGACAAATAAAATGATGCATTTATTTTCTGGAGTCTTTCCACTCAACTTGAACTTAATGAATTTGAAGTAGAGCTGAGAGGCAGAGCGCCACTGACGAATGGCCATTCTTAGAGGAATGCTTTGTACAGGGAGACAGGTAGCCTTATGACAACATTTATCCAGCACTGATTTAGCACCATCAACTCGGGCATGTGTCTTACAGTTACTAATTCAGTGCCACTGGCACTCTGCCACTGCGCAGCCTGCCCATGACGGCTTCCGGGTTCTTTCAGAAGGACATGGGCTGCAAATGAAAAAAAAGAAGAAACAATGAATGAACTGGTTAACGTTTCATTAGTTTTTATAGTCCCCGTACAAGCCATGCGAAAAGACACAGATCACCGCAGGGTCCCAGAAGGCACTGCATTGTGTCCTGATGGTCCGCGGTGGCCCCGGCTTCCTCGATTAAACATGGCACGAGCTAAGAGGGAAAGCAGAAATAGGAAGCTCTAATTACGCTTTGGTTTGCAAGGGAGGCTGTTAAGGTCTCCTCTCCTCGCTGGTTTGGCCATTTGCTTCATTCTAAGATGCCTCTAATGCATTACGACTTGTATATTTTGCAGTAATAGATATTTCACAGATGACGGGGTACGGCTGCGCATCCCTCCGCGCTAATTCCATTTGAAATGCGCCCAACTCGCATCTCCGAGCCGGGCCGTCTCATAAGTGCTGCCAATTTATTGACAGTAAATCTGAGACAAGACAGGCTCACATTGACGCGGGCCACGGGGCATCTAAATTACACGGGGACTCTCCAGCCATCTGTGTTTCAACTTTTTTTATGCCCTGATAATAAGCCCTGTTTAGAATAATTTGCTGTGGAAACTGGGACTTCGTGACTGACAGCGAAGGCCTGGGTGTAAACAATCCGGAGCAGGCCCCCGGAATTTGCGAGAACGTCTGGCGAATTTAGGCTCATCATAAAAGAATTCAAAGCGACTGTATTTCAATGTGACACATTTATGTTTTTTTATTTTCTAGCCCAATGCCGCTTCCGAGGCCTGGCATGATTTATACAGCCTGGCAGTGCATAATCTTTCGTCTAAGATATACCGGCCTCCGGAGGTTTCCTTTCCCTCCTCGTCGCCACTGACAGCGTTTGTACTCCCCTTCTCTGCTATTTTCCTTTCTAATGAGATATTGGACTTCTGCTCGGCGAGAGGTGATATTTCCACATTTGCGGGCGACAGGCTAAATTACCAGAGCTCAATGCCGAGGATACGAGCCCGCTGAAAGTGTGTCAAAAATGTCCACGATGCCTCTTTGTTTTGGGCAACGGTTATTAAGAAGGTATTTGGAGAGTTCAGGTTTAATTTTGGAAGCCTTCTGCTGCAAAATCACTCAGTTACGTCGCGGAGCGAGGCGGCATTAAAAACCCAACGATAAGGCTATATCATCTTTTCAACAAACGTGTTTATGCTGTATTCATAAATGTGTTGCGCAAAGCCAAGTAGCGGCCCCTCGCGCATTCAAACGAATGATCCATCAAGCTGTTGAAATGCTTCAAGACGACACTGCAAGAGGCTGGCACGATAGATTAAATGTTCCTCATAGGATAGGCTGGTTACCGCCCCTGCTGCTGCTCTTAAACACCATTGGCAAGGCCGGCTTTAGGGCAGTGCGACCGGTGCAGCCGCACTGGGCGCTGACCTGGAGAAGGTCACTGACCTGGGGGGAGGGGGGCGCTGTGTTTAGCATAACTTACATTTAAACGCACCTGCTGCAGAGTTCTTTGTGCGACCAGCTGCCGGGTAACAAGAAAATATTTCAAGATAACTTTTGTGATTAATGTTCCTGCTAGAGAGAGAGAGATCAGAGCTGTGTCTAGTGGCAGTTTTGACTCCCATAAAATAGCACAGAGGGTTAATATACCTGCTGCAAAGAACAGATCTGTATTTTATGTGGATAGCCGAGTGGATTATTAAAGCCAGCCTTTACTGGTGCTTTACAACAAATGAAATGTATGTGAGAGAGGGGCTATGGAGAGATAAGGGGCACTTTTGGCAGGTGGTAGTGAGGGAATCTGAGGCGGAGGTAATGGGGGCGTCAAAAAAGATTGTCGCCCGGGCACTACCACAGCTCAAGCCGGCACTGACCATTGGAAAACAACTGTGATAGACATTCGTGTGCAGAATGAGCTGAAATGGCCCTTGCTTAGGTGGCGCTCAGGGCTGATACCGAGGGAGCCCGAGCAAATTTCTACAACAGGCCCTTTTTTCCAAGCTATCGAAATACAGGGGTCTAGAGAGCCTGACTGATGGATCCATGACCCCTGATGATGAGATGAGATTTCCTAACAAGTAATCTTGCACAGTAGCAGAGCTTGCACTAGAGAATATGAGCTAAGTTTTAATGGTCAGGAAGCTGAAAACAGTGGCAAGTAACCGGAAGCCTGCCATTTCTTTGTGGTTAGCCACTCTTGAAATCCTAGGGTTTTTTCTTACTTAAGATCAGCAATGGTCAGTGACGTTGCACGCCTATGACCTACCCAATCACTGCAAATTCAGAATGGCCCCATAGTGTACTATTGCTAATACTGTTTCCTCTCTCTCAGAAACATGCAGGTGCATGCAGGTATGAATGAGAAGGGAGTGTCCGGTGGCCTATACACACACTTTAGGGTTTTTGGATGATTATCAGAGAAGTCCTTAATTTGTATTACAGCAGGACTGTAGCAGCATAAAGCCAGATATAAATGAGACAGTAACCGTGAAAATGTGATTCAAGGAAGGCAGCCGGCATGGCAGTGTGGGTACAGTGTGGATACTGGTAGCATGTGAATATAGGGGTGCATAGGTGGGCAAAGTGCATGTGTAATTGGAGTGCCTAAGTGCCAGAAATGTGCTCCATACAGTGCATAATTTGAGCTGGTGGTTCCCGGGCGGGGCAACCAGTACTTATTTTTCCTCTTTAGATTATGACCGCGAGTACCAGTGGGAAAAACACAGAAAGTCAAAAGACAGAAGAAGAGAAAGACTGAAAAACCGTCACAAAGGGAGAAAACGGGTGCCAGCAAGAGTGAGATAATGGGGTAGCACGGTCTAGTAGTGGATAAAAGAGGCCTGTGGTGAGTTCAAAACTACACAGCCTTGGTTTTCAGCTCATTGATTTTTAATAGCACTGCCCGAGCAGAACTTTGGGCACTGGAGAATTTTACTCTTATCTTCATCTTTTAACAACGTGGAGTTTTAAAAAACGACGTCTTCGTGTTGGTGCATTTGGAGCCTGTTTCCTGCTGGGACTGCGAGGTCCAGGGTGCGCTGCTGTGAAATCTGATTGAGCGCACCTGGACGCTCTTCCCGCCTCCTCCCCCTCCTCTCTCGCCTACATAACGCCTCGCGGCCCCCGCTTCGCGGGCGCCGCTCGCAGGCGTGGACACTGGAGAATTTTACTCTTATCTTCATCTTTTAACAACGAGGAGTTTTAAAAAACGACGTCTTCGTGTTGGTGCATTTGGAGCCTGTTTCCTGCTGGGACTGCGAGGTCCAGGGTGCGCTGCTGTGAAATCTGATTGAGCGCACCTGGACACTCTGCCCGGCTCCTCCTCTTCCTATTTACATTCCGCGCCTACTACCGCGTTGCGGGACGCGTTGCGGGGCGTAGTCCGGGGCGAAGCCCGGGCAAAGGGCGGGCCCGTTTAAGCCCGTTCAAGACCGGACCGGGCCCTGTCCCTTTGCTCCACTGTCTCGACGCGCCTAAGGAAGTAAGTAACTATGGACACACGGAGTAAATTAACGAGATCCCAACCAATTGTATCTGGAACTTTGGATAATTTTATTATCAGGGCGAACTCTGTAATTCAGGGGGAACTGAACATGCTAGAAAGGCGCTTATCTGATGGGATTGCCAGTACGCGCAGGTCATCTCTGAGTCTAATCGCATCTGCAGGCTCCCCTTCAAACCTCGATGACTCACAAGTAGCATTGATGGACAGTATCGATCGTACAATTGAATCTGTATTATGCGACCTAAGACCTAGTTCCCCCTCATGTAGAGATACTCTTCAATCCATCCCTGAGGGTACTGATCAGTCTATGCATTCCCGATTGCCGGACTTGATGTCAAATCGAGCACAGTACTTTGAGGAGGGTGCTGTCCCAAAAAGAAAATGAGTGGGGGCCACTAAGAGAGGGAAAAAACCCAGACTCGATAGACCGCATACTAGTACTGTTAATGTATCCATTCCAACATGTACTAGGCCTGCCCAAGTCAACAATGGCATTTTCAAACCCCCATTGGAACAAACCTCATTGACGTCTAATACCTCTACACATGTCTCTGATTGTGACTTGGAACCCGATGAGGGCTCTTGCCGATTTACTGATATTCTAAATACTGCTATTAAGGGACTTCTTACTACACTGATTGTTAGGTTTGATGCAATTGATATTAGGCTTAAGGAAATAGAAAGGGCCGTCACAGCCCCTGCAAACGTATTAGAGAGCAGAGTCAAACCGTGTGCTGTATGTGAAGCAAGTAAAGCGGATTCACATTTTCTTTCCCTTCCTATTACCTTAGGCACCCCAAACTCACTACAAAGGAAGGAAACCCTTCCACTTGGAATTCGAGATCCTATGCCAAGCATACCAGAACTTACATCAAACATTTCTCTACAGATATCCTCTGCCCTTCAACATACATCCTCTGTGCCTGCCCAATGTCAAACACAAACCCTAACTAAGAACTCAGTTACAGTACCTAACCCACAACACGTAGACTCGGACCAAATTTCTAAGGATCCAAGAGCCAACACTAATTCAAATATGGCTTCAACAAACAGGAGAAACATAATTAATCTTCCACCAGAAGCCTCACCTTATGTTGTTGTTTTAACAGGCGTTCCGGAACTTACTAATTCATCGCCTGAATCCTATGCATCCTTAAAAAACAAAGTCATTAACTGGCTTAATAAGCATAGGCCCCTCCCCCCAAATATTAGGTCACGGGTTCTAATGGTTAGAAGGGTTCCTTGGCTGGGTAGCACTACAAAGAATATCATGGGTGACTGTATTTTGGTCAATTTTAGTAACCGCCTAACAGCTCCCTATATTCTTAATTGGACTGGTAGTAAAAGTACCTCCCTTATTAATTCTTTACCTCTGTCTTTTTTCTACCCCCCAATTCATACTTTCTTTCAGGATGATATGGACGATAATTGGTCCAAAGTTGGGGGCAACGGGGCTAGAGGTAGGCCTAGGCGCTTCCATATCGATGAGCCCTTGTGCTCTGGTTACTCAACTTTCAATAGGTACGCCTGTCTTGAGGATGTCGATTGACTTCCTCAGGAAGTCTCTATTTCCGTTCCATCCCCTGTAGTGCTTCCACTTTCTAATTGTCAGTCCACTTCTCCTGCTCCTATCCTCGTTCCTATTACTACTCCTATTTCTTTAAATTTGTGCGAGCCTTCCGTTTGTAAAACTCCTGTAGCTCCTTCGAACTATATAACAAAACACAAAGTGCTCTCATGGAACATAGCCGGTTTACCCAGCAAACTTGATTGCCCAATTTGGGGCTCCTTCATAGATCTTCATCAAATATGTTGCTTCCAAGAAACTTGGGCAAGACAAGATTACCATCGATTGGGTTATGCTACCTATTCAATTCCGGCGGTATGGGGTGGTCGTGGCCGCCCTTCTGGTGGTTTGACTATTTGGGTTGCTACTCACTTGGGTTGTACTGTTACTAATTTTGAAACTGGGTCTGATGATATTCTATGTTTGATACTGGACTGGGGCTTAGATAATAAATTGGCGGTGATTAATGTATACGCCAGACCCGTGAATTTTTGTGCGGAATCCCGGGTGATCGAGGCCCTTTCTAATGTCTTAACTGGAATACCCGACCATATAACGCTTCTTATAGCTGGTGATTTTAACTCTCATTTTGAACCACTTGAGGGCCTGGTGGACCAAATAAACCTAGAAGAGGACGAAATCTGGAATATTCCCCAGGTTTCAGGCCCAATGGCTAGGGCCTGGACACCCCTGGCTATCCAGATTACTTCCTTGACAATGGTCCACTCTATTAGGGCTTGTAATGGACGAACCACTTTAGATAATCCCCCTAAGCCCACATTTAATAAGCCAGGCTGAGAGGCCAGACTTGATTATATTTTTGTCCAAGTCAAGGAATGGAATAGAGTCCTTGATTTTCAAGCCATTCCAAGGGGGGAGAGTGACCATAATCCTCTTATACTGGATGTCTCCCTATCTGGTCTGTGCCCTCTAGATTTAGCGTCACCACCCAATGCGGAGCCATCAGACTCAGCCATTCTCTCAAATAATAAGCGGAGAATTAAATGGACCAAATTGGTTCGTAATCCCAAAGAATTATCCCAAGTTTATGCTGTAGCTGCCTCGGTTTTAAACAATATAGTGGAGATTTTAGAGCAGTATTCCCCTCCAAACTACTATGAGAAACTGGCTACTGCCCATAAGGAATTGTTTCATATGCTGTCTGGTTTATTTAACCCAACCGTTCCTTGTAAAAAGGGATCTGTAAACCAGCCCAACTGGTATAACAAGACCTGTAGATCGGCCAAGAGCGACCTGCTCGATGCTATAAAGAAGAAAGCCTCTAAGTCCGACATCCAACACAAGAGACAGACTTATCGATCCCTGATACACTTTGCTAAATTGGAATGGGCTTCTGAAAACTGGGAGAATTTAACATCCGCCCTAAAATCTAGAGATCCACGGAGATTTTGGTTGATTGTATCTACTGGCACAACCGAACCTCCTGCAATTGTAATTAATAACATTGCCCCAGAAGCCTGGGAAACCCACTTTAGCACTCTTTATAGGGGCCCGACATCTGCCCTAGTGAGCTCATCATATGCAGTACCAAGTCAGGACCAGGTTAATTTTACGCTAACTGAAATCCAGCTTGCAATTTCCCAACTTCCTGCTGGGAAAGCACCAGGGTTGGATGGGGTACCAGGTGATTTGTACAAACACGAACCTAGAGTATGGGCACCATATCTTACATTATTATTTAATGCGATTCTTGATGGTTTGCCTGTTCCCTCTACATGGCTAGGCGCCAAAGTTGTGCCTATTTTCAAAAAAGGGTCCCCCTTGCTGCCAGGGAATTATAGGCCCATTAGCTTGATAGATGTTGCACAGAAACTTTTCTCGAGGCTGATCCTGGATCGTATTATGGAATGGGTCGAGACCTCTGAGATTCTGAGCAACTACCAAGCTGGCTTCCGAAAGAGCGTTTCCACAACTGATCAGATTTTCAGGTTGTGTATGCTCTTCTGGAAAACAGTAAAGATAGAGGGGGGCTCCCTCTACACAGTCTTTGTCGATCTTCGTGCGGCTTTCGACTTAGTTCCCCGCACAAAATTATGGACCGTGTTACAAGATTTAGGCCTCCCAGGGCCTCTCTTGCACATACTGGTGCGCCTCCATACTAATAACTATGCGAGGGTAAGATGCGGTAGAGATGGTAGCCTCTCAGCTAGTTTCCCTGTCGAAAGAGGGGTAAGGCAGGGTTGTGTTCTGGCGCCCACGTTGTTCTGCCTTTATGTAAATGGTCTCATCTCTCATTTAAATGATGTACCCAATAGAGATGCTCCACGGCTTGCGGGTATTGGCATTTCTGCCATTATGTTCGCCGATGACACGCTGCTCTTAGCTAAGACCCCTATGGGGTTACAACGTGTCTTGGATGGCTTTGTATCCTTCTGCATTGACCGGGGGTTGGAGATCAACACGGCCAAGACCAAATTTATGATCTTCAACCCCCCTAGGTCTCTTCGCCCTAATCCCACCATAAATGGAATCAGCCTAGAAAGAGTCCACACTTTCGAGTATTTGGGTCTAACTCTGAATGAGAAAATGACCTGGTCCCATCACCAGATAAAATCAAATTTAAAGTTAACTCAAAGGGTAGGGGGAATCCTGAAATTATGGAACCAATCTATGACTCATCCGATTGGCCCGCCTCTGGAAATTTACAAAATGCAGGCTCGTGGGGCTTTAATTTATGGCGGCGAACTCTGGGGCATTGACTGTGCCCCTGAGATTGCCGCTACGGAAAACAAGTTCTTACGGAACTTGTCTGCCCTTCCATCTAGCACGCCGTTACTTCCCTTGAGGCTCGATATGGGACTGAGACCGTTAAGGGAAGAACTTGGTGTGAAGCCTTTAACTTTTTGGAGGCGTCTCTGGACAACCCCTGAACTTTTGAGCTATCGCTCTGAACTTTTGGAACTCTACCTTCACCCAGCTCTGGGCAAAATCCCATGGCTTAACTATGTCAAAAATGAATTTATCAGGCTGGGCCTACGGACCCACTGGACAAAACCCCTAGAGGCCTGTGCGACTATATCTCGTAAAGAACTTGTCGCACTATACCATAATTTTAACCTCTCGGCATCTCTTGCTAGCGAGAATTTGGGATCAATGACTACTACTTTTTTAACCACTAAGGATCACTATAGATTGGAAACCGTCCTGAACGATATAAATCCCGTCGCCTTGAGAAAACTATTTCTACAATGGTGATATAACGCACTCCCAGTTAGAGCACTCACCAGTAAATGGCACCCGCCTACCTTAAAAAATTGTCCTGCATGCTCTAGTGAGCTGGAGGACGATATTCATTTAATGTTTTTTTGTCCTATGTACACTAAATCTAGGAAGAAGCGGATCGCTCCTATTTGTAGGAATTGGGGCTTCAGACGGCATTTAGATGCCTATAGGCTGCTGAAAAGTGATTTATCTTCTTCTACTGTTTTTGCTATTAGCAAGTATTTAGCAGCAGCATGGTATATTAGAAGAATTCACCTGCCGAAATGAAATGTAAAATTGCTTATCTGTGGCTAGGATTATGCTGCAATTTTCCTATATTTGCAATTGTATTCACCCTAGTTTATAGTTGTATTCTATTTATTGCAAGATTCCTCTCTTTAAGATAATTTGTGTTACTTAAATGCATTTGTATGATTTCTTTTATGATTCTTTGAATCGAAATAAAGATTTAAGAAGAAGAACTTTGGGCAATGGCACTCAACCTTATACAAATTAAGCAATGTCTCCACATTGGGTAAGCCCAATCTATGCATTTTCTTTGAATTCTGGAACTTGAAGTCTTGTTTATTCTGTTATAAAACAGGACTGCAATTCAGGCAATTTAAAGGAAAAAACATGGTCTGAAGGAGCCCAAGATGCATGGACCTGAGAAACCTGGCACTTATGCATGTTGTAGACAGTGGTAGGCACAGATCAGTGGAAGTGGTAGCTGGTCAGAGATTGGGAAACTATGCAGATGCTTGCTGCATCTATGCAGCACTGCTGAAGCTGGCCAGTGTGCAAGTGTACCTTCTGTGTGTGTTCAGACCTTGCATCACATGTGTGCAGGACTGTGGAGGGGGAAATGTGCAAGTGTTTGTGCATTGCTAAGGGGAAAGCCAGAGATATGCTCTAATTTTCAGCAGAGCCTAAAAAATGCAGCTAACAAAAGTGAAGGAATATTCTAATATGGAACCATTGATTAACCAGTATACTCGTTTTAAGTACATGGCTGTTTGCTAGTCACATTTGTGGGCTTGTGACTGTGACTGTCTTAGGTGTGTGGTTACTGCATTGTTTACTCATAATTACTAAGTGGTCAACAGTAATCTTGTATAAGATAGTCAGTGCTTAATATGTAAAAGAATGAGTGCTGGTGCCCAAAGCTCTGCTCAGAAGCCCACAGCTGGTGCTATTAAATGTCATTGTGCTGAACACCAAGGCTGTGTACACTTGAATTCACCGCAGGCATCTTTAATCCACTACCAGATCCTATCTGCCCATTTATCTCACTCTGGCCAGTACCTGCTTTGTCCCTTCTAACTGGATTTTCCTTCTTGGTCTTCCTCCTTTTTTCCCGTTTCTGTGTTTTCTTGCTCCTGGTCAATATCTTGTGAGGAAAAATAAGTGCTGGTCCCCAAAATGAGTGCCTGTGGGCTCCACTGGCAAACACTAGCTCAAATTAGGCACTGGTTTCAGGACTGTTGTTGTGGCCTGATTTTTCCCTCTGAGAGCATCACATGGTGGACAACTGAGGTGAGAAATAACAGCAATTTCTTTAAAACTTTAAAAAAGACTAGCTAATCATGTAGGTCTCTTAATGTTCCAGTTTAGCAACAGTGACTTTGTGTTCTCGTTTCCCTCGGTCCCCCCCACACACAGAAACCTCCCCAAATTACAATGTACTCAGTACACACTTCATGACTCTGGTCTACCTAACTATAATCAATCAATCAGTATTTGTAGAACGCGGCTCATCACCCGCGAGGGCATCCAGGCGCTGAGAGCAATGCTGCTCAGGGGGTTCAGTTGAACAACCAGGTCTTGAATCCTTTTCCACAACAGTAAAATAAAAACATTCGATTAGTATGCATAAACAAAGAGTTATAATGCTGAATTGGCCACTTTCTATTGTATTTCATTGATGACCTGATGTTGGCTGACTTTCCTAGTAGGAGACATATAGTAGGAAGTTCTTCTGGTAGGCTCTTAACAGAGCCTCAGATAAAATGTATTGGCACACAAATGTTTCTATACATTGCAGCAATTAAAGGGTCCTCATTCCTGCAGAAGTCATTGGAATATTCATATTGGGCACTCTGAATGACTTGCTGATTGCTTGAGACTAATGGTTTTCAAATAATTGAAGTGGAGCTATCCTTGTATTTGTGTTTAGTGGCAGCATTCCATGCTCTCAATTGTCCTACAGAGAGGTTGCAAGGTTTGGTCAGGTCTGTCCAGCAAGGTTTGATATGTATTCGTTTGTTCAGTGTTGCAAAGATTTGCAAATAATATGTAAGGTAGGCGCAACATGAAGTGAATATAATATTCCATATATATAGAGAGAGAGAATGAAAAGGATTGTCACTAGAGGTGAGTTTAGTTAATTTCCACTTTTATTTCTTTTCAGTTACCTCTTTGTTACCAGCAGATATTTGAGCTTTTTATTCTTGGGTTCCTGCATTTTCAAGGGAATTAGGCTGTGAAATAACATGGTAAAATAATAATCAATCAATCAGGGAGTTTAACGCGTGCTACTCACCCGTGAGGGTCTCAAGGAGTTGGGGGTTGGGGGGGGGTATGGCCAGGGTGCAGCTTAAGGTCAGCCGAAAAGCCAGGTCTTGAGGCTCTTCCTGAAGGTGTGCAGGGTAAGGGAGGGTCCGACGTTGACCAGGAGCTCATTCCAGGCTTTTGTTGCGACGTAGGAGAAGGCTCTTCCACCCTCTCTGGTTCTGCAGATGCGCGGGGTTTCTGCTAGGGCGAGGTCGGCAGAGCGGAGGTTTCTTTTGCGTAAGTGGAAGGAGACTCTTTCGTTGAGGTATTTGGGTCCGGTGTTGTGGAGGGATTTGTAGATGTGGGTGAGTAGCTTGAAGGTTAATCTCTTCTCGACGGGAAGCCAGTGGAGGTCTCGCAGATGTTGGGTGATGTGCTCATGTCGTGGGAAGCCGAGGACGAGTCTGGCCACAGTGTTCTGGATGGTCTGGAGTTTGTATAACAGGGATTTGTTGATTCCCGCATAGAGGGTGTTTCCGTAGTCCAGTCTGTTTGTTATGAGTGCGTGGGTGATGGTCTTTCTGGCTTCCGGAGGGATCCACTTGAAGGTCTTGTGGAGGATGTAGAGGGTGTTAAAGCAGGTGGAGGCGACAGCATTGATCTGTCGGGTCATGGAGAGGTAGGAGTCGAGTATGATGCTGAGGTTTCGGGTGTGGTCCGTGGGGGCGGGGTGTTGCCGAGGGCGGTGGGCCACAAGGAGTTGTCCCAAGCTGAGAGCATGGGTCCAAGGACGAGGACTTCTGTCTTCTCCGAGTTGAGTTCCAGACAGCTGCTGCTCATCCAAACTGCAACGTCTTTTATTCCTTCTTGGAAGCTGAGTCTGGTGGTTTTGGGGTCCTTCATGAGGGAGAGGATGAGCTCTCTTAAAAACGTAAAGACGTGTAACAGTAGTCTAGTGACAAAGAAAAATTACCTTAATGTTAATTACTCATGGCCAGTTTGAGAGCTCTCGAAAATAAATTAACCATGATCACACACTGGGCAAAGGTCCCTCCTGTAGGATCTTACGGGATAGCCTCCATGAGCGGTTATTTATAATTTGATGCAGTCATGCATTATACAAAGAAAGAGGTTGGTTTAAATATTATTGTAAAAATAAGAATAGAAAAAGGAAAAATCGACTAAGTTATTTTGATCACAATAAAGGCAAAGTCTGAGAAAGTAATGGAAATACAAAGTACCTTGTTGCAGTCTGAAATAGAATGCAAAGCTATGCAGTCTGTGAAATCCAAGTCAATCTGTAGAAAAGCGTTTTTCAGTCTAATCCAAAATACCACTCTTTCCACATTGCATAATTTTACTGTGGTTGCCATGTTGGAGTTCTCCAAAATGTAAATTCGCAAGTATGCACCGTATAAAACAACTTGTTTAAAGGGCTAGATAGTCAACATTTTGGGCCTACGTTGATGGGATGTTGCCATTTTGGTAAGGTCAAAGACAGAGTTTAAATATAATAAAAGAAATGCATATGAAACCATTAAATGTATCTATAATCGGTGCTAAAAATGAACATACAAACCATCAATATTGTATTCAGTTTTTTTGCGGAATAACCTTGTTTCAGAAAATTGGCTACTAGCTGATTTTTAGTTACACAGATACAGATTACAAAATCTACCCCACAATACCAGAATTTATTCACAAATGTCTTCCAGAAAAGGTGCGCTAGAAAAATATAAACAATCAGTGTCCATGGGTGTACCATATTGTCAGCTATGCTAGGAGTCAAAGAATGTGTATGGCTGCATTTTCATGTTTTGCTCTTTTAGAATGGCTACGCATTGTCACTTAAATGCAGAAATCTGAACAAATTATCAAGGACCTATAAAACCTAAAAACCCAGAAGCTCCAAATGGTGTCTGCTGTGTGCTTGTGTTGACCATTGAGGAGATTTCTGAATGATGTTAAATGTGATGTCATCTGTGTCTTGATTGTAGTGTAGAGATGGCCTTCCTACCAGTATGTGAGGAGGTGTGACTGGATACCAGGCCCCATATTTACACAGCTGTATAAGTGCAGTGAACCGGTGGGTCAGCCAGGAGGTAGCCGGAAACAATGTGTGTGGGCTCTGATGAGTGTCGGTGACACTGCTTGCAGATGTTTTACTGGGGTAACACCTGCAAGGAGGTCATGTGCATGCAAAAGGGGCTGCCAGACAATGCATACTCATGGTGCTAGATACGGCCCTGCAACCCTCAGCATGGTGGGGTAGTTGGGGATGTGTTATTGTTTGGCATGCTTCCATGAATAAGGAAAATAACAGGGTATCAAGGCTTACCCATAGCCATCAGCAGACAGACCCATCAGACATCTCTGTGTCTGTTGCAAGGAACAATGCTGGAGATAAAGAGGAGCTGATTGGAGCCCAGATCTATTAGTATACTAAACGGTCTTCAAAAGTTTTGATATCATGCCCCCCTAAAGTAAGAAAGAAATCATCGGGCCACCCCAGAATGACAAGCTAAGGGGCATATTTACAAGGAGGCGATAATAAATTATCGCCGCTTTAGTGGCCGTTTTCGGCCGAAAAGCGGCGATAATTTTATCGCCTAATTAGCAAGGTCACGCTAACGCGTGAAACCTTGCTTTAGCGTAGGGAGTCCTAACGCCCAGCTTTGCATCTCTAATGAGATGCAAAGTGGGCGTTCCTGACATGATAGGAGAAATGTGGCTAAGCGACATTTCTCCTATCATCAAGCCCCACGCTATGAAGCATAGCGGCAGGAAAAGTAGCGATAACGCCTGTTATCGCTACTTTCCTTACGCCTGCTTCAGGACTGATTTAGCCATGATATCCTATGGAAGGTGGATATCATGGCTAAGTTTGTGTGTCCCTATCAACAAGCTAACGTGAGATTAGCGCTGGGTTTCCAGCGATAATCTCACGTTAGGCAGTTAGCGTGAGGATTTTTATCGCTTATGAGATAAGCGTTGCTAATAGCACGCTATCTCAGCGATAAAAATCCACGCTAGCCGGCGATAATTATCCTAGCGCTAAGTGCGCTTAGCGATAATTATCACCGGTTGTTGTTGATATGCCCCATATTTCCTTATAATTATTCTGTAAAACTTGCAGCTCTGAACATATTTAGCGATTGAAATATTACACTTTTGCTCAGTTTTCACTTTAAAAAATACTATTAAATGCACAATTGCCATATGCGAGAGGCAGGTATGATTCCCTAAAAGTGAAAAAGTATACTTAGTGTGATCTTTTATCAGAAATGGGGAGCAAAACTTTAGGGGTTATTTGGAGACCTCCAGCTCCTTCCACCAGACTGTGACACCACCAACCTCCAGCTAGGCATGAGAGGTAAAAGACCCATTACGTTTTCTTTCATCAAAAACACACCTCTAAGCATGATTATTGTCTCTGATCCCTAGGGGTATAGTAAATGCTCTTCTTGGCTGGAACATGACACCTACCCCTCACCCCCAAGATTACTGCCATATTAATTCAGACAACCCCGCCTCACTCCCCCTCGGGGACCCGCCACACAGTTTGAAGACCTCTGGTAAACCGTGATGCACGAAGTTAGTGATGTACGTCTGGTGAAGATTTACCAGTCCAGTGTGAAAGGCACAGTTTAGATTCTATTTCCTGCCCATGGGATGGCGTTTTTGAAAGTGCAAGTGTTATGATGTGTGGTTAGGCACAATGTCTGTCAGTAATTGGTTTCTGTGCTTTATAATTGCTTAAGGTTGAGAATTTTATGTACCTGGGGAACTTATTTAACAATGAGCTAATTTGGGACCCACTTGTGACAGCAAGAGTCCACCATACAACTAGGACTTTGCATGCAAATTGGGCCATAAGCCTGTTAGCGAAATAATCACCCTTTACAAATCCAAATGCCTTTCGATTGCAACATATGGCGCAGGGGTATGGGGGCATCACAATACCCGCCAGCTACAAATAATGAAAAATAAATTCACTAAGACTTATGATGATGCCGAACAGTGCCCCTAACTGCATATGTCATGACGAATTGAGATTAGAGCATATAGAGGATCGTATATCTTGTGCCCCTCTACTCCTATGGGTGAAAATTTGGCTTTCTGAGGAACTAACGCTCTCACGAGAAATAACAAAAGATAGTCGAAACTTGGCCAACTCTCTTAAAAATACCATGGCTTCGTTTCGTGAAAGATAAATATTATGAAATAGGATTGGGGCATTTCTATGATAGTCCTGAAAGCATCCCACGGAACGCCAAAGTCATTATCAAAGAGGCGGGGAAACATGCGTTGTCCTGACCAAGATGAAATCAGTCCCATACACTTGTCCCTTGCCCCATTGCAATATTATTTAACATTCACCACTAATCTTCAGATTAGGTTTTATTTAACTAGATTCCGGTTAGGTACTGTGCATTTTTTGCTTGCGTTTCCACGCCAGAGTGGTTGGGCAAATGACCTCTCACCTTGTCCATGTGATAATCTTACAAGCCAAAGCACTTTGCACTTTATTTTATTATGCACTTTGAATAAAACAGCAAGGAGTACATTTTTAATCACACAGTTAAAGAATATTCGCCCTTGTGCATAGGCTGATGGTTTTAAATTCTTGCACTCACTGGCTACCCCTGATATTTGTATTGCAGTAGTCAATTATATAAAAGTATCTTTGGCCATTAGGAAATATTATGAGTAAGAATTCCCTGAGTTGCCTCACTGCAACTACAGTATTCAAAGAGTCACATGTTCCTGGTATTTTATTAATTGTTTTTAACATATTGTCCAGAACTGTTTATATGCTGTGATAATGTTTTTGTAAATCCTAATGGTGTTATGAATTGATAATAAGTTATTTTGATTGAATTTTAAGTAATATGCACGTTTGAAGGTTATGGATTTTAATCAACTTGGAAATTTTGGATGTCTATTCCGCTGCCATAAAGGCCACTAGAAAGCACCTTAACTTAGGAATTGACATGGCTCATAGTGTCCCTTTGTGATGTTTTTGAAGTGTCTGTTTAATTATTGTATGTTGGCATTTGAAGCCATCAGTTTGACCCAGCAAATGCATTTAGTGAAGTATATGACATTATTGCATGGCCATTTTTCCTAGGCTGGAAATCGATGCTGCTGTTGATGATGCACTGAATGCCCTATTTCATACTCTTTTATGGCTGGTTAAGCCGAATAAAGATTTATTGATGATGAATTGCTTGAGAGTGAGTCGGCGTTTATTTAAAGGTTTGGGAGTGTTTTCTTTGTGTGAGAGTAGACACTTGAAGCTTGCCTTTTGTAAGAAGATGTTTTTTTTATTTTTATGAAAGTTGTTCACCCGCTTGTTTCCCCAACCCCTGAATGGATTCAGGTGCTGGTTCATTATTCTATGTTTAATTCTCTCAGTAGAGGGAAAGCTCTTCCGTTTACTGTTTTTACTGGATATTTTTGGGTGTGCCATTACCAAGAACTGGATGTTAGAAGGTTGTATATTCGCTTTGAGAGACTGACAGCGTTGGAATGCTCTCCTGACCACTCTGGCCAGACCTAGCTTCCCCTGTTGGTGTTTTGAAAGAGCAGCTCCCCACATTTCCTCCTCAGCAAAATTTGGTGAAGTTTTCTGAATTAAAGTTCACCACTCATTTTCAGTTGTGCAATTTCTATCTCTTAGCCGGGTGGTTTGATGCCTTGCTTTTCTTATGAGAGATTGGGGTACAAGTACCAGCTCAGTGTTAAGGACCTTATTTTTCATAATTGTCCACAAGCGTGGGACTGTATCTTGAAGGAGAACACATTAATATGAGCTAGCTTAGTACTAAATTAATGGCTTCCCTGGGAGTAAGTGAGAGAACCTTAGGGCCTGGTTTATAGTTTGACAGAGAGTACTCTGGTACAAATTATAGCGTACCCTGTTCACCAAACTGAGGGTCTGCCCACTTCATTTAGAGTCCGGCAGACCAAATGTATTCCATCAATAGGCCTCAGGTTGGCTCTGTCAATGGAATACTCCCTCCGACAGCCCAAATGAGTAGGGTCATCGGAGGAAGGACTTCACACCTTCTTCCATATTTACGGTGGACAGTGTAATGTTTTTTTTTTTCCTGACCATGGCTGCCAGGAAAAACTGGAGGTAAGGGAAGGGAAAAAAACAATAAGGGCCCCCACTCCCTCGGAGAAAACTCCCACGGAGTGGGGAAATGTTTATTGTTTTTTATTTTTCAAAAACAAACTTCCATTGTGGGAGTTTGTTTTTGGAAAACAAAACACTTTGAAAAAGTTTAATGGATAGATTTGCTACAGCGTTTTCCTGGCCCACTTGATTACTATTGGTCCTCCAATGGAGCTTTTTGTATGACTGAGAGGTGATTAGAGTTAATATTGACCTCAATCAAATTCCATTAACAGTGCAACCCATTTGGCTCCTCAATGAGGACCAGGAAACGGTAGTTAGGGAATCGGTAGCTAGGGTTAAGAAGGTTTATTACAAATTAATAATCAAGTTCAGATACATGACTCTTAACACCATGCTATTAAGGTACAGAATAACAACAGGTAAGCCCAACCTCCGTAAGAAATTGAGACCAACCAATATTAGGAAGACAAGCAGTTCAGTCACAGCAATACAAAAAAACAAGACAAGGATTTGATGCTCAGAGAAAAGTCTAAAGTTCTGTTGTCTATATAGTGAACAATCTAAATCTTCTATAACAGAGTCCAAGCTAAAAGGATGGTTCGGTATCCTAAAAAATATCAAAAGTCAGGGAATTTCCATAAAGGAAATAAGAACAAGGCAAGGAAAAACTTGGTAGGAAGGTGTCAGCATTTCAAAAGCTTGATCAAGGGGCTTCTATGGGTCAGAGAATAAGCATTAGCCTAAGCCACACTTAGGAAAGAATCAAAGGTAAGCACAGAGGTCTAAACCTCTCAGAGTCAAAGGAAAACTGTGGTAAGGGAACCTGAAGGGATCAGGAAAGCATCTGGCAAGATCAAAAGGGGCATCTAAAAGGAAGCTGGAACGCATCTGCAAAAATCTAAAGGGCATCTGAAACTCCAAAGGTTTGAACACTAAGTTATAACACACAAGACTCTTCTGGGAAATACCCCTTTGTGCGCATCATCAGGGGTCCATTGCTCTCATCCATCTCTCATGTTGCAGGCTGCAACATCTGGGGAAAATCTTACACTGGACATAAGAATGACACCTTCTCAAGCACAGGTTAGATCGCAACATTGCTGAATTGACGCTCTGGCTCCTCGTGTTCTTTCATCAAGGCCTTCTTGTCAGGCTCTCTCCTCTATCGCTAGTACAATAAAGTATCTATTCTTAAACTAACAATGCATGTGAATACCTGCAAGAAATGTCACGTTAGCAGAAATCGGAAAACAGTATTTATGCAGCATGGTAAAATTAAAAAATAGTCAGGACAGGTTAAAGCATTAACTCATTGGTGCACATTTAATATGTGTGCACATTTAGACACAAATTAATATGTTTCTTGTGCATTAGATTCACATTACATGTACCATACAGTAAATCTTTAAAATAATCATGTGTAAATATGGCTAGCAACTACATTTCAATCAAATATATGTGTAACATTAGTGCACACATCAAAAAAAAGTTTTGTCGTTTTAAAGGAAATCACATTCAGTTTGCTAATCAATAAATGTTATTCAAGATATACACATCATGAAAGTTGGATTTCATATTTACAGTGACAGTGAATGCACTCTTTAATAATGATGTCAAGTGCAAAGCTTACATTAAACGTTAAACTACACAAGGAACAAGTGCTAAGTGCATGGTCATATCATGTATCTGTTAAGTATTTGTGACCTATTTCTGATGTATAAAGGGTGGGCAATTTTGCTCTGCACCAGACGTCAAGCCTGATGATACCGGCCTTCAAACTTTTCAAACATTCAAAGGAACCATAGTGACAGCGGTTCCTGTCAACGTAGAGAGTTCTCTGCAGAGCAAGCAAACAGCTTTAAATTTGGAGAGTGCCCCGGCCGCCAAACCAGCGATCACACGAAGCGGGTCCTGCATCTCATCGAGAAGACCTCCCGCTTTCCGGCCGACTACGCCCTCTTGGCGGTGGACGCCGAGAAGGCCTTCGACCGGGTTCACTGGCCCTACCTCGAGGCGGTCTTGCGCCGGTTCGGCTTACGGGACAAAATGAGGGCGCGGATACTCAACTGCTACCGCGAACCCCACGCTTCTGTCCGTGTTAACGGCCACACGTCACCGCCCTTTCGGATCTCCCGGGGCACTAGGCAGGGTTGCCCCCTTTCTCCGCTCCTCTTTGCCATGTATATGGAGCCCCTAGCACAGCACATCCGCCAAAATGGACAGATCGCCGGCATCAGGTTCGGGGGGGACACCCATACGATCTGCCTCTACGCCGACGATGTCCTGCTGACCTTCAGGGAGCCCTTGACGTCCCTGGGAGCGATCCTACAGGAGCTCTCAGTGTTCGGGGCCGTGTCGGGCTTCAAGGTCAACATTGCTAAGTCAGTGGGACTCTCCCTTTCTCTCGCACCGGACGCGGTGGCGGCCCTGCGCTCGAAGTATCCGGTCCCCTGGACGACGGGCCCGGTCCCCTACCTTGGGGTACAGCTGGCCCCCACGATCCCCGGCATTAGGGCCCTGAACTATGATCGTCTCTCCTCCACCATTAAAGCGGATCTTCACCGCTGGCGCCGCTTGCCGATTTCGTGGCTTGGGCGGGTGGCGGCCATCAAGATGGCGATATTGCCTAAAATTTTGTACTTGTTTCACACGCTCCCTATATATCCACCGAAGGGCTGGATTAAACGGGTCCAATCTGACCTGGCACAGTTTATTTGGCAGGGCAGGAAGCCGCGACTCAAACGCCAGATTAGCTCGCTCCCGCCGGAATTCGGGGGCGTTGGTGTCCCGGATCTAACAATATACTTCCGAGCCGCTCAGCTACGGTATCTGGCGGAATGGATGAAACCCGAGTCGGAGAAGCACTGGCTGTTCCAGGACCGGGCGGTGGTGGGGAGGGCCCTGGCCGCGATCCCGTTCCTCCGCCGGGACCAACGGCTGCCAAATCTGTATGCTTTGTGGGTGACCCAGGTTACAATGCGGATCTGGGATCAGGTCGGTGAGAGACAGGAGCTAACGTCCTTCCCCTCGCCCCTCACCCCTTTGTTCGGCAATTCCGACTTTCCGCCGGGGCTTCCGGAGTCCGGGTTTTCGGGTTGGCGCTCCTCCGGCTGCAGGGCGCTGGGGGTCCTATACAACGCCGCGGGATTCATCCCCCTAGCACAGTTGGTGGCCGATTATGGAGTCCCGGCCACGGACCGGATTGGGTACTTGCAGGTCAAACACTGGGCCACCCGACCGAGGGAGAGGCTTGCAGCGCAGCGCCGGCTTACTTCGTTCGAGCGTTGGCTGATCACCCGCCTGACCGACAAGAAATTGACTTCGGATCTGTATAAGATGCTCCTGTCGACACACTACCACTCCTATCACGCAGGGAGGGCTAGATGGGAGAGAGACCTGGGACGGGATCTGTTGGCGAAGGAGTGGGAGGGCTGTTGCTTTCGGGCCCGCCATACGGCCACACACACAGGGCTCACCGAGACGTTCACCAAACTAGTGACTTACTGGTACTATACACCGGAACGTCTTCACCGTATGGATAGTTCGCACAACGGGCTCTGTTGGAGAGGGTGCGGCCAGCTGGGCACTTTAGCGCATATCCTGTGGGATTGCCCCTTGTTGTCCTCCTATTGGCGCCAAATTTTAGACGAGGTGGACAAATACTTCGACACGGAGCTGCCCAAATTCCCTGCCTACATCATTTTGGGGGTCCCTAATGCCCTTACCTACCCCTTGAAGTCTCGCCGGGGGAAACAGATAGCCTTGGAGCTGGGGGCGGCCACACACTGCCTCCTAGCATGTTGGAAAACACCCCGCGTACCCACGCATCTGGAATGGTTGCACCGCCTCTGGCACATCTTGGGGATGGAGCATATATCTCTGACACTAGCGGGAAGGGGCGACGCTTTCCCGGAACTCTGGCGGCCGTTTCGGTCCCTGCTAGCGCAGGACTTCCGGGAGCTGACGTGCCCCCGGTACCTGCGCCTCCTACGGCTCAGCGATGACCCAGAGAGTGGGGCACCGGCATAGTCGCCCGGCGGGGCCGCCAGTGTAGGGGCGGCGTTGTTCGCTAGCCTTTTTGGTCCCTTCATTCCCGGGGCAAGGTCTTTATTTTCTCATTCCCTCCTCTTTCTCTCCTTTCTTTCTTTACCTCGACGGTGGGGTGGGGGGGTGTGGGGGTTACGGCGGGGGGGGTGCTCTGGGGGGAGTTGGGGTTCGGGGGGAGGGGTAGCTGATGGCGTCTGACGAGGATTGTGAGCGCTTCTCCGGCTTTCCATCCACCTCTGGTGGTGGCGTAGACCTTAGCGGACGCTGCTCTTGTAGTGGCCGAGAATATGTAATGGCGCGACGCTATTGGTTTTTCTTGTTTTTTTGTCTGTTGAAAACCTTCAATAAAAAGATTTAAACCTAAATTTGGAGAGTGAAGGTCTCTTGGAGAGGTAATGTCCGCCGCCATCCCGACGGAGGACCCTTCATCTGCAAAAGTCTAAATCAGGCTCCTTTTGGGGGAGATTTAGTTAGATTTTGTGCCTTGTTTGCATCACAAAAAAGACGCAAATCGGCGCAGAATCTTTTTTTCCCTATTTACTTTCCAGCACTAAACTTGTTTAGCGCTGCAAATAACGGAAAAGTAACGCGTAGCAGCGGATAGCGCTGCTTCGCATTACTTTGTGCCATAGGGGCGTACCAAGGGAGGAGCATTGGCGTTCCCATGCAACCACCCAAGGTTTCTTACGCTAAACCCAATTTACTAAATAAAGTAGATTAGGTTTAGCGTGTGAAAACTGCACCCTTTTCAAATAGGCGCACGGAAGGAGAAATGCTTTCATTTCTCCTTCCTTTTCCTACTTTGCATGCGTGCTGCTCTGTGCAGCACACATACAAATTGGGGAAAACTTTGCATTGTGTCTGGGAATTGTATTTTGTACAGGAAGGATATCCTTCCTGTACAAAACGTATGCTAGACTAATGCACACACCCTAGCACTATGGCGCTAAGGTGTGTGCTTGTCCCACAGCAGCTGTAATCGGTGCTGGTTCAAGGCAAAGGGGAGGAGACAGACATATCTCTGAAGATATGGCGTTCTCCAGATCCCTCCTGATTTCTAAAGAGTACAAGTGTGCGGTACGCCTGGATATAGCCTATTTTGTGTGCATGATAAGGTTCTGTGGGTCAAAATCTGGGTAACCATTTATAGAACATTGATACCTTACAGGCGTGCAACGCCTATTGGACTCAAAGGGTTTCAGCCCCCCGCCCCCCTGTCATGTGTGGCAGCCCAGGCTGAGACAGCAGCTTCCCGGGCACACACACAGCCACACCCGAGTACTTCACAGGTCTTCAAAAGACCACTAGCTTATTCATGAGGCTTTGTTGTTTTTCACCCTTTCTTAGAGCCCCTGCATCTCCACTTTGCCTATGGCCTGAAGAATTAGACCCCCCCTAAAAAAAATCTTAGCGCCCCCCTCTCCCCCCGGAATTTTGGCTCAAGCTGCGCCTCTGATACCTTATAACATAAATGACATGTTAGCAACAGTTAGGGGAAATAAAATGAAAGGAAAAGTAAGCTTTTCTCTCCCATGAATAAATGCTTTAATATACCGTGAAATTCCTGGTGGCCAGTTGGCCTGGGGCTTTTTCAAGCCTTGGTCCTTCTCGAGGTCATACTAGAGTTGAGAGAACGGTTTGAGGGCCAGTGAATTAGGGTCATAAGTCCAGATTTGAAGCAGGTACAGACTGTTCTTGTGAAGTTCTTTTTCAGAATTTGAACTATCAGTAAATGTTGTTCTATTGAATTGACTTTGAACATATAACCGTACATTAGTCTCCTTTGCTCTATATGTAACACATAAACTTTAATTTTAACAACATAAGATTGCTAAATGGGCAGCCCCTGAACGCTAGGAAATCAAATTCGTTGAAATCAAATAGTCAGGGTGGAGGTGCTCTTAACTACCCTCTACTGGGTTACTTCTCAAATAAATTCTGTTAACAGATAATGGCATTTGGCTGGAAGCTTCCTTTCAACATCTGCTGTGGATATGAAAATATCCGGTGTGCGCCATATGACAGTTTTACATAATTTATTCGCTCCCTGTATGTATGTACTTGTCATTCTTGAGTTAATCAGGACATTAGTTAATAAATCAGCTGTCCCACATTCAGTAAACAGATCAAGCGAATTTTAACCCGAATTAGTGAAACATTGATTATTTGAAAAAGAAATCGTACCCTGGTAATATAATTACCTTGACGTAGGCAGTGGTTCAGTCTTGGTTGTGAGTGCTGGGGGACGGTTTGTCCTCAGCGACAAGTACAGACAAATGTTACTTATTTTAACACTTGATGTAACTATGCATATGTGATGCTAACAAATTAACTATAAATTGTGCACCCATTATGTGCTCTACTTAAGCATTTTGGGGCACATGCATCAAGTTAGGCAATTGTGATTCCATAATTGCGATTTTTAAGAAATCGCAATTATGGAATCGCAATTGCCTATGCAAGTAGGTTTTGCTGAAATATTAGCGATTCCTACATGTTTCTTAATTGCGAATGGCAAATTGCGATTCGCAATTAAGGAATAGCTTCCCGTTCCTTCCTAAGGGCCTAGAGGCCCATAGGAAGCAATGGAAATTGCATACGCAATTTGCGAGTACCAAATAGGTACTCGTAAATTGTGCATGCAATTTCAAGAGTGCAAGGGGGCCAAAAGGCCACCCTGATGCACCCCCGAAATTGGCATGTGTGCACATGTGGTGCACAAACATGCCGCATGTGTGTGCGCCACAAGGCACTTTGAAAAATGCACTTGTGTGCATTTTTCAAAGTTTTTGCAAATTACCATCAACTTGCAGTTGATGGTCATTAGCATTTTCTAAATGGGAAGTCGCATTTAGGAAAGGCTTGTTGCATTCCAAATAGGAAATCGCAATTTGTGATTCCCTAAATCCATTCGCAATTTAGGGAATCACAGATTTAGCGTTAACCTATTTTGCAAATTTGCATTTGAGTTGATGCATCCCCAAATGCCAAAATACCGGTCGCAAAGGGGGCGATTCTGCAAATCGGCCCATTTGCGACAGGTATTTTGGTTAATGCATGTGCCCCTTTGACCCGTTCCATATAAATTTATGACTAGACACTTTGAGCAATTGAATTCACACTTTAGCCACATTTGGAAACTCAAATATCAGGACCACGTCCTGCTTTAGCAAGGCTCGAAGGTTTCTTTGGGGCTTCAAGTAGAACGAGTTCTACTTGGCCGGTGACTGTGCACTGAGAACCTGAACAGTCTTTAGGCCTACCAAACCCTGGTGCTTGGACAAACAGGGGTGAAGTCTGGTCTGTCCAGAGCTCCTCTCCAATCTGCGGTAATTCCGCAAGATGTCAGACGTTATTGACATTTAAAATGCGCTTCTGTTCATCGTTGGCATACAGCTAAATAACAGCAGTTAGAGCCCTCAGTGGCAAGGTCCTCAGATTATCTTCCTTTTCCTTCCTACTGTTGAAACTCTGTGAAATGCCCTTCCTTCCTTACTTTCCAGGTAAGGCCCGTCATTCGGTAATTCAGTCCACTATCCTTAGTCGATTGGGTTATTGTAATACTACATTTTTTTAACTCACGTTCATACATTATTCAGAGACTTCAGCCCATTGAGAAATCTGCAGCGCCTTTTACTGCTTCTGTTCTGCCCTCCTTAGATCTCTTCTCTGGCTTCCAGTCTCCAAGCGGGTTCTTCTTGTGTCCATGTGCATCACTTTTAAAGCTTTCCATCATATAAGTCAAGCTTATTATTCGCTGTGCAGGGTTTTGGAAAACAGGATAATTGGCGCTCAGGCAGGTAAACGGTCAGGTACAGTGAAAGAAAATAAGAACAAAGGCTTCACAGTGCAAACAGGTCAGGAGAAGACCCAAAACCCCTGTGTAAGGTGTGGGCGAAAACCCATTCCAAAACAATTATAGACAAGTCCTGTGCACACGTTTATGATGAATAAAACATTCACAAAAGAATCAACGTAGTTCGACATTAATGTTATGTGAAACAATGTTTTAATTCAAGATGAGTCCATCAATACAAAGATGGACTCATCTTGAATTAAAACATTGTTTCACATAACATTAATGTCGAACTACGTTGATTATTTTGTGAATGTTTTATTCATCATAAACGTGTGCACAGGACTTGTCTATAAGTCAAGCTTATATAAAGCAGAAATTGGCTCACTGTGAGGCCAGTGGTTTGCTCAGGCAATTCACTGCCCATTTGCTATCAGTTCCGACGTTTGGCCACTCCTTATCGGGTGGGTGGTCTTTCATCGTTCTGGTAGCCCACACTGGAATCAGCTGCCAGTTCATCTGAGGGCACATAATCAGTTATTTTATTTTGGAAAAGCATTGAAGACCTGACCTTTCATTAATTAAGGTTGATTCCTCTGCAAATCCTGTTTCCTAGTACCAGGACACCTTTTAGTTAACCACACACCTTATGAGTCATTAAATCAATCAATCTATCAATTTCAATCCAAAATATGCCACCACACGAATTTGCAGGAAATATAACCAAATTGTTTGCATCCAAATTCTATTATGCAAGACTATTTTAGCAGACTAATTTACTGCTAAACTTATCAATAAAAACAGATACACAGATAGATGGTGCACATACATTTTGTGCACCATTTCTGCCTCACATAGATTTGTGGGAAAACACTGAAGTACAAAGAAACTTTGAGCAAAGAGTTGCCACACACCATACTGAATGTAAAAGCAAATTCCAACATGCAATGTGCCTGGTTGAAATTTTTCAAACAATATATTTGTGGAGAATAACATTTGCATAATTCCAGTAAACAATATATGTGAAAGTGACTGCTTGGTGAGTTGCTTCTGGCTGCCTATTCTAATCCTTCTTTTCACACTCCTGGCTTTCTTGTACTGTTTCTAGGATAGTGGCCCTTTTTGACATGGTCACCCCCACTTTGCGCCTGGTACTTGATGTGATTTCGACTGCAAGTACACTGGGTTCCTGCTAACCAGGCCCCCAGTGCCAGATCTCTTTCCCAAAAACGGTGCAATTGTACCCCAATTGATAATATCTTAAGTACTCCCTGTTAGTCCCAAGTAAGTGGTACCTCTGGTACCTAGGGCAAGTAGGCTAAAGAGGGTCCTTAAGGGCTGAGGCACGAATTGTGTCACCTTAAAGGACCCCTCACCAAAAACATGCAGACTGACACTGCAGGGTGCATGTCTTACTGCAGATAAAAGTGAAAACATGACATGGTACATATCCCTGAGTGCCATATCCACAAACACTGCATGCAGTATAGGTAAGTCACCGCTACAGCAGGCCTTAGAGCCCTAAGGCAGGGTGCACTCCACTACATGTAAGGACAGATCTGCATGAGCAGATATGCCCCTGTGTTGGTCAGCTCTATTGCTGCCAGGGCAAGTGCACAGGGAAGCAATTTTAAGTACATGTGCTGGACATTGGTGAAAATAAGTTCCCCTGCTAAATGATGTCTCGACTGAAAATATGAATGTTTAGTATCAAACATTTCATAATAATAAACCCACACTGATGCCAGTGTTGGATTTATTAATATATTCACATAGAAAGCACCTTAAAGGTGCCCCCTGAATACCTACCAGCTACTGGTGTGCTGACTGACTGGTTTTCACCAGTTTGCCACCAGAGACAAGTTTCTGACCTCCAACGGTGAGGGCCTTTGCTCTCAGGAAGCCAGAAACCAAGGGGCATACGTACAAGAAAGTGGCAGACTGAGGCATTAGCCATCATGGCTTAACGCCACACTCCGCCACTTCAGAAACGCAACGCTGCACCATATTTACAAGGATACGGTGCAGCCTTGCATTTCCCCCTGTACTGGTGCTACCCTTAGCAGTGTAGCGCCAACGTAGGCCCCCTTGCACCATGGTGCAAGGGTGTCTGTATGCAGGGGAGGATTGTTTATGTGTAGGAAGGTGTCCTTTCCTGCACATAAACAATTGTGAAATGCCATTTTGTCCCTTCTATGTGTGCTGCTAAATGCAGCACACATGGAAGTTACAAAATGTAATTTTTTTACGGAATGTTTATGTGCATGAAGGGTTACCTTCCTACACACATCACAATCCCAGGCGTTTTGCTTTTTCCATTAGTGCTGCACAAGGCACAATGCAGCACACATGGAAAAAGCAAAGACGTGGAGAAATAAAGCATTTCTCCTTGTTCGCCAACTTAAGACCAGGTCAGGGCCGGCTTTTGGGCGGTGCGAGCGGTGCGACCGCACCGGGTGCCAAGATCAGGGGGGCGCCGGGCGCCACCATACCTGCGTCTCTTAAATCGGCAGTCACTCCTGTTAAACAGTTTTCCCTCTTTCTTTTCTATGATGTTAATTTTCGTATAAATGGAAGAGAGGAAAACCGTGTTAACAAATCAGGAGGCACGCACGGTTTTGCCCGCCCATGCGTTGCTCTGCCTCTGTAAGTGTTTTGATTAGCTGCCGGCCTGCCTGTAACTTAAACCTACATCGCGGGACGCACTCGGGACGCACACAGATGGGCCCTGACAGATACTTCCGGTGGCTAAAGTTACTGGTGGCGCGCGCTCTCCGACTCCAGTCCACGGCAGGGATTTTTGGCAGTGGCACTCTGCAGCATTAAGTGAGTTATATGTCACAGTCAACTTTTTTTATTAATTAAAAATTTGTGTTAAATTAAATGAACAAATAGCGTGGTGATCTCCCCTCCTTCTGCCCCTCCCACACGGCGGTATACTTCAAACACTGCTCTGGTCGCCGAATGCGTCACCCTGAGAGTGTTCACGCTTGTCTTTTGTTTTGTGAGCAGGAGTCTCTTTCATCTCAGACTTTTCTTTATAGATGATATACTACCCAAAAACACACTACATCAAGTATGCCGCCTATCGCAGGCAGCACAGCTTCACCTGCCCTTGTGTAGCTTTTTCAAAAACTTGCAATTTGTATTTAGCTGGGAATAGCTGTGTGCTCCCGCACCTGCTGCCGGGAGGTCAAGCAACAGGTCACAGGTAGTAAGAAAGCCCGAAGGGACCTATGCAGAATGTCGCCCTTCCAAGTTCGATAAAACTTCAAACTTTTGTGTGGGTTAACACTTTGAACCCTGTGCCCTGAAGCTATTTTTGGGCGCTATATTTAACCGTGTGCTTTGCGCTTTAATAAGCAACGAAGCTGCCAGCGCTTTACAGCTCCGCAAGGTGTGGAACTCGAAAAGTATTGGTGATGTCAGAACAAAGCAGGGACTGCTCCTCCTGCGCCCAACAGAAAAATGTTTCTAATGGAAAACGAGGCGCTAGATCGGATCCCAAAAAACTCCGCTCAAGTGGCGCAGACGGCGCTGCCTCGAGCAGCCCCATTTACTGAGCAAGTCGGAAATTCTGCGCGCCTGTGAAGTACACGGGGCACACGCTAACACATAGCCACGCCCCCTATACCAACCTCATCAATCAATGAAAACGTATTTAGCTGGATAAAGTTGTTGAAAAGATTATGTTGAACAGTGCAGTAAAGTATTCGGTAGAATGTTGCCTGCAGTAACATTGAATGGAAACTAGCAACTTATCCCTGTCGGTATGTGCGCATTATTTTGTGCCAACGTTTTTTGTCTTTAAATAGCCATTTTAAAAGTGCGCTAATCTGCAAGAATGGGGATTTTGAATGTATTGTTTATCTAATAGTCGACAGCTGCTGGTATTGGTTGACATTGGAATATTGCTAGTATTGTGTAATTTCAATTAATTATCCAAAAAAACAAATCAGGGATTTGGAGTGAAAGTAATCGGGGAAAAAAACATTGCGCCTAGAATCCTGAATGTCAAATCTATGAGCATCGAGGTCTCGGTTTGCACATATCGGGCTATAGCCATGTATGTTCATTCGCTTTGCTTAACCTAGAATGAATATTCTTCTGCGGCGCATTCGGAAAGGGACTAATAGAGATGTTGTTTGTTTTTCAAAGTAATGGATGTGCCGCATTTGCCACATAATCTAACGTCTGCTGCATGCTTTGCAGATTTTAACAAAAAATAATGTGTCACTCTTGCGCTGTCCCCGTCTTCAGACCCAGGGTTGGCCCAGTGCCAGGCTTGTAGTTTCGCTACAGCCACCCCAAAGGGTTGACCCACTGACAGTGCTGTGGTGTTCCTTCCTGCAGCCCGCAGAGCCACAGAGAATACCCTTGGCTGTATATATTTAATATGCGGTTGAGAAACCATGCAACTCAACACAAAAAATAATGTTTGCTGGGGGGGTAGGCGCCAACAAAGATTGTCGCACAGGGGGCCACAATCTCTAAAGCCGGCCCTGGACCAGGTTTTTCCTGGTCTTAATTTTGGCGCTGCCTCCTATTTACGCTGCCCTTGTAAATAGGGGGCAGTGTTGAAATCAATGGGTGTTGCAGTGGAATGCCCACTGCATCACCCACTGCCCACCCCTCTCACACTAAGCATAGCGTGACAGGGTGCCTTATTTACAAGGCAGTGTTAAGCCACGTTAAGTAGCTTAACGCTGCCTTGTAAATAAGGCGAGGCACCTATCGCCACCACAGCGTCACTGAAAGGAATAGGAGCTTGTACATATGCCCCCAAGTCTGCTTGGGCAGAAGGTGTTTAATCCCCCTCCCACAGGATGACCTGCAGTTTAGCATTCCAAGGCAGGGGAGCTTCAAACAGCCCACTGCCTTTGGTATGCAAATCTGGCGTTTCTTACAGAAGAGGAAGCTGACCCCCTTTGCAAGCGCCCTTTGGCACCTAGACAGGTGGGAGAATTAGCTAGTCAGATAGGCATGCCAGCCCTAAGGTGGGCTACCTGAAGTGGAGGTGACTTTTCAGAGTTAGCCATCTTGGTGATGCCAAACTTAGAAATTCTGGGACAGTTCTATGCCGGCTCCTCACAAGAAGTAGTCACATGGGGACGCAGTGACCCCAGGGGTAAGCAGCCCATTGGCTACTACCCTACACTCACCAATGACCGTAAATTCAGTATTTAGGGGAGCCCCTGGCACCAGAAAAGCAGATCCTGATGACCTATGAAGAAGAAGGACACCGAAGAGTCGCAAAAGCCAAGACTGAAGAAGAGCAACTGACTTTGCACCAGCCCTAACGGCCTGTCTGCTGTTTCCTGTCGAATTTCGCATAAAGACGTCTTGTTCTGCAAGCTGTCATACCTCCAAAGCCTGCCTTCAATAATGACTCAAGAACTCCTGTGGAGCAGCAGAGCTGCTCTCCTGCATCCTGCAGGCACCCCAAGAAGAGCTGCGAGCAGTCCAGAACCACCTAAAACCCAACGTCTGCACCTGAGTCCCCCAGCCTGTGTCGAAGTAGGTCAACTGTGTCAGCATGGTCCCCAAGCCCTCAAGAGGCAGAGTCCACTCTGGTTTCACCCCTAAGGAACTCCCTGACGTCACCAGCATCCTCTGTTGTCAGGCCCCCTCAACCGCTACCGGGAGAAGAAATCCAACACCTCAACCACCACCTGCACCCGGCTGCCCCTGCCCGAGAAGAAGAGGACAACCGGTATCCCCACATTCACCAGCATTGCAAGACTTAAACCCTCCTGTTGGTTCAGCCCGACTGGACTTCCAGTCAAAACCTGCAGCCTCTTTTCACGAAGACCGATCCCCCTAGACTAACATTGGACACCTGACGCTGCATTGCATCACTGCACCCGGGCGCCCTGGTACCTCTGAATGTGACCTTCTAATGCTGCATTGGACCTTACCCTATGCTCACCTTAAGTCCAGGAGATTGGTCTCCTAAATTGCTGTACTGTACCTCAATACCGTATAGGATAACATTGCAGCTTCTGACAAATGCACTAAGGGTCGACTTTTTAAACGTAAACGTATTTCTTTTGCAAAACATACTTACCTGATCATATTGATTCTGGTGCCTAAACATATATAAAGACGTGTTATTTTTATAAATTGGTGTGGATCTCCTTATTAAGTCGTGTGCACTATTAATTGACTATTGTGTGTATTTGAGATGTCTAACACTCCTCTTAGATTAGCCTAAGGCTACTCAACCACACTACCCCCTAGAAGAGCACCTTGGGATTGCTAGAGCAAACCCCCGTCCACTCGTAAGGGAACCCTTGGACCCTTTGCACAATATACCTCATTTTGGTATATCATATGAAGAGCCAGCTTCCTACACTGTGATATAGGATTTTTTGTTATATTTGCAGAGGTTACGTCTTCTAGACATTTGATTTTTTTTCTTCTATTATGTACTTTTTGGCTGCCATTCAAGTTTTTTATACCCAAGATTACATGAAGCAGTTCCTTTGAAGGATAGCTAATCTACCATGTCAAATATGTGGTGCGGTTTTCCAATTAATACTGCAATGGGGGTGCATTGGTGTTTCTGCACCAATTCCCACACACAGACCCATACATATGTGCTTTTATTAGGTGCAAAGTCCTCCCTCTACAAGGCACAAGAGAATGGGTCTTTATTTTCATTCAGGCTGGAGCTGCCACCTGGGATCTTGATAATACAGTTCTGAGCTTAAGTGCAGTACTCCTTCCCATAGTGAAAACCTAGCCAGTTAATCTAGTGTCATTTTAGGGATTTTGGGAGCCTCTGACAAGAACAATTTTAGAGGCCCCTCTTTGAAATACATTTTCTACCCTTTTTTATTCCACTTAAAGCCTTATGTGTCTAACAATATTGTATTATGCATTTGCGACTGAGATACAGAAATACACAGAAGTGTGGTAGACAGAAAATTTCCGTTCCCAGGGGTCCCCTTGGAAGGTGAGGGTCCTGGGCAATGGCCCACTTTACCCATGCCTTAAAACATCTCTGAGTTAATCATGTAAAATGGGGGATTAAGAAAGGTTGGTTGTGCCAAGCAGGAGTAAGTGATATTCAACAGCATTCACCATTGATTGTGAACAGTCTGAATTTGGGTTGCAGTATGTAAAAGCTTTTCCCATAATGGCTATAGAAGTAAATGCCGCTGAGGTATGAGGTGGTGTATGTGAAATAAACAGTGAAGTTGCAGAGTGATTTAAAAAGGATTGCTGCTAAATATGTTTATGAATGTAAGGGCCCGATTTAAGATTTTGGTGGATGGAGTATTCAGCATGGTGAAGAACTTAACGTCTGCCAGGCCGAGGGTACTCCACCTGCCAAATTCGGTCATAATCGCCATGCTGGCAGTCATTTCAAAAGCATTGGCAGGAACCACTGTCAAGTCAAACCTATTTTTGTTCTTTTCAAAAAGAAAATCCAGAAATGGGATTTTCTTTTTAAAAATTAAAAAAGAAATGCTCCCCTTGCCAATGGGAGCTCTCTTCCATGGCGAGGGGAGCATTGAGCAGTTTTCCCTGCTCCGTACTGCCAGGGTTTTCCTGGCGGTGATGGGCAGTGAAAACTGTTCTCAATGTCGGCCCATCTAAATTAGGTGGGTAGACATAGAGGTCAGCCTCCGACGATCTTTAGTGAGTTGGGCCTTTGGAGGAGTGTAACCATGGCGTAGAAGAAGTAGTCTCCACCGTGGTTACATCAAAGGTCTTCCCACTTCTAAGTCTGGCGGGCAGACCACTGTGTTGGGAGTAAGGATACTCCATCACCATTGTGTCAGAGTGTCCTTAATGCCAACATATATAGGGCCTTATGTCTTTTAAGGTGTAATTCGATTACTGTTGATTGTTGGACTTTAGTGAGGTGAATATGTGCATTTTATTAAAATTGACTTTTCTCATGCTACCAGACTGCCAACTAAGACATCAGAGGGAATAAATATGTTGCCTGCAATGAAAGACTTCTGAAATGTTGGTTTCTGGTGGCTCCTAGGTGAAACATGATTGTAAGAGATTTGCTATAATTGAAATTAATTGCATTATGCACAATTATGTTACAAAAGGAAAGAGCGCATTTACAAACGTAAATGTACATGAAGGCATTCATTTTTTAGAGAAATCATTTCAGACTTCACCTTTAAAACATGGTATTTTTTATTTTTTTATTTATATAAAGTTTTGTATAGCTCGAACATGACCCCGGCGGGTATCAGAGCGCTTTACATAAGGGTTGCGGGAGACATAGATCGAACGCTATGGGATCATTTTAGGTCAGTATACATCAGTTACAACAGTGACAAATTGGATTGGACTGTGACATTGGCCAGTTAGCAATTACATCAAGATAGACCGTGGTAGCAAAGTCAGGTAAAAACAGGCAGGGCGATAGAGGAGCAAAGTTTCTAGTTCAGGTTATTGTTCATCCATAGAGCTTTCACTTCCCTTTTGAAGGCAAGAGTTGAGGGAATTTGTCTTATTTCTACTGGTAGGGTGTTCCATATTCTCAGGGCAGTCCCAGAGAAAGTACGTTTGTAGGTTTTCAGTTTTTTTAATGTCTTTGGCTTGAGGAGCAGAGTGCTGGAACTCCTTGAGGGCCTGGCACTACCCGATAGCTCAAGCTTATTTGTCAGGTAGACAGGGGTATTGAAGTGTAGTGCTCTATGGGTCATACACACAATTTTTAATTGGATCCTAGCCTCTAATGGGAACCAGTTGAGCGCTTTAAGGTCAGGAGAAATGTGATTGGATTTCTTGGAACCCGTGATAAGTCTAATCGCAGCGTTAAGAGATACTCTGAGAGGGGCTAAACTGAGTTTCGGAAGACCGCATAGAGTGGCTCTGCCGTATTCGAGACTTCATATGACTACTGCTTGAACCGCTCATTTGAAGTCTTCTTGTGGTAGGTAAGGTTTAAGTTTTCTAAGGATGCTTACTTGGAAGTTCACTCCTTTGGTAGATGCTCCGATGTGATCTTACATGTTTAGGTTCTTGTACAGTACCACACCAAGTGATTTAGTGGAGTCAATGATGTGTGGTGTGCAGTTGAGAACGGTGAGGTTTGTTAGGAATTGCCCCACAGTGGAGGATTGCCTAGTTGGAGAAATGAGGAGGAATTCAGTTTTAAGGGTGTTTAGTTTGAGGTGGTTGGAAGTTAGCCAGTTTAGGGTTTTGTGCAGGGTTCCGTTGAGTGACTGGATGTCTTTAGGAGAGGATAATTTAATGTACAGTTGGGTATCATCAGCATACATGTGAAGAGCGTGGGGGAGAGTGAGGACCCTTGAGAGACACACAGGGTGCAAGGACTCAGGTCGGATAGGGTTTGATTGGTTTTGATTCTTTACTTTCTGTTGTTGAGAAAGGAAGCAAACCATTTTAGGACAGTGACTGAGAGCCCCATCCTACCTTCAAGGAGGTTAAGTAGGTGGTCGTGTTTGACCGTATCGAAAGCAGAAGAAAGATCGAGTACTATTAATAGGCAGGCTTCATTTTGATCAAGCAAAGAGAGGGCACTGTCCACTATATGCGTAATGGCCGTCTCAGTGCTGTGTCCAGCGCAGAAGCCCGATTGGAAGAGGTCGAGGAGCTGGAATTGTTCCATGTGTTTGAGCAGTTGTTCATGAACACATTTCTAGAGGAATTTTGCCAGGTTAGGAATGTTTGTGATAGGATGATAGTTATTCAGGTCTACAAGGTCAGCCGTGGGTTTTTTGAGAATAGGGAGAACTAGTCCTGCCTTCAGGGAGTCAGGGATCTCCCCTTGGAGAAGCGAAGCGTTAACGATCTTGGACCAGAGCGGGGCTAGGGTTTCTACCATTCTTTGAAGAAGTTGGGTGGGAGGGGGTTCTTGAAGTGATTGGAGGGTTTCAGGGTCGAGAATATGCTGAGGATGTCAGCGTCATTGACAGGCGTGAAGTGGCTCCACGAGGCATTTTTTGGGGGGAAGGGGCAGCACAGCGTAGGAGGGGGCTGGTAATGAGGATTCAGGCGAGGGTGAGGGATTGATTAGAGCCGATTTGAGGTCCGATTCAAACTTTTTTGCTTTTTCGAGGAAAAAGTCAGCAACGGCGCCACAGCTGGGCTGAGGGCAGGAGATGTGGGGGTGACAGTTCAGAAGTGTTATTAGATTGTGACTTAATCAATTCAAAGAGTCTTTTCAGGCGATTTTTGGCTGGGTCAAGTTGGGATTTGAAGAAGGTTGCTTTTGCCATTCTGATGAGTTTATTGTATCTGCTCCTTTTTAGTCCAAGAGTTTTGAGTAGATCAGTGGACGGACCAGCTCTCCAAGCGCGTTCTGCTAGTCTAAGGCTGTGTTTGTCTGAATTTAGGCTGTCGTTGAACCATGGTTTGGAGTCTTTGATGGGCTTTCTTTTTAGTTGAAGGTGGGCAGTTGCATTCAGGGCAGAGAGCATGGCGATGTTGTAGTGATCAGTGAGGTCGTGAACGTTGGCCATGTTAGCAGGGGACAGTAGGGAGGTAGTGCAGTGAGATTTGAGTTCATTAATGTTGGTATTATGGAGCGCTCTTTTCCAATGTTTCTGTTTTAGAGGTTGAGATCTGTTGGAGTTCCAACTTGCAAGGATATGGAAGGTGATATAGTAATGGTCCGACCAGTCACAGGGGAGAATAGAATCAAGTTTGATGGAGTTGGCATTGGCGATGATTAGGTCAAGGGTCGTGCCTAGGTTGTGAGTGGGACTGTCACAGTATTGTGTCAGGGAGAGATAATTTAGGAAGATTTTGAGAGTATTAACCGTCTGATCATGTGGGTCATTCCAGTGGAGGTTGAAGTCTCCAAGGAAGATCTGGGGGCAGTGTCATCCAAGGTTGGAGGAGATGGCTTCCATAGTATGTTCAATAAAGAGGGGATTGTCTCCTGGAGGGTGATAGAAGATGTCAAGGCTACAAATGGGTCTATGCTTGCTCGAGATTTCTATGCATAGGTATTCGCAGGATGAGAGCGTAGCTGAGGGGGACTGTTTAACTGAGAGAGAGCTGAGGTAGATGCAGGCTATGCCTCCTCCCGTTTTCTTAGCACGATCAAGTCTGATAATGCAGTGGCTGGGTGGGACTAGAATGTCCAGGATGGGGCCCGAGGAGTCAGTGAGCCAGGTTTCGGTGAGGATTAGGAGGTTCAGTTCCTGAGCCAGGATGAGATCAGCAAGGTCTGTGGCATGTTTCACCGCTGATCTACAGTTAAGTAGCAGGCATTTCAGGTGTGTTTTGTGTTCCGTGTGTGATGGTAGCGTGATGGGTATCTGCATGAGATTGTTGGAGTTTAGGGAATTGGTGTTGAGTCTAGGGGCTCCATGCGGGTTAGGTGTGATGCATTTAATAGCCTTCGTGCTGTCATGTTTGGGATTTTCTGTTTCAGGGGGATTTATAGGGGAGGGTTGTGAGGATCCATAGGCGTCAGGTATGGTAGAGGGGGGGCGTTGTACGCTTGGAGGAGGGTGAAAGTATCTGATTCTGAGAGCTGATTGTTGGCTCTGGCGTGTCTGGATGGCTCGATGGGGTAGGGGGTGGTATTCATAGAGTTCTTGTCTGGGGTTTTGAGCTTTCTGGTAGGTCAGTAGTGTTGTGGGAGTGGAAAGGGGGATATGGTGGTAGTGAAGCTCATTTAAATCTCTAGTAAATGTTTAAGTAGGTGTCTTTGTGTAGCAGAGCTGAGCACCCAAACGGACGCTGGAGTGTGTTTCAAGATGGCGTCACAGCTCCTTACAAAGTGTGGGAAGTAGGCATGTGAGGGCGCTGCTCCCACCCTAAGGCTCCAACAAGAAATTTTGGACAGTAAGTGAAATTCACTACAGTGAATCCCTGAGGTCTCTGTAGAAATGGTCAGCGTGGACAGACATGCCCTTGGCCTACACTTGATATGGCACGACAGTGAGATGGTAGTGGAGGCTTGAGAGACCTGGCAGGCCTAGAAGAGCCACCTCCATAAGAGGTAGTTGCTGTAGAGAAATATAAGGAGTTGTTCAGATCCCAACCCAGAGTCACTAAAGCAGTACAGAACTGGACACAGGAAGATATCAAAAGGGGTCTTTACCACAATGCCGCCCAGAGAGAATACCCCTAAGGGCACTAGAGAGAAAAATAATTTTCTGCTGCATGTTGTGCAGCACCATTCAATAATGACTAGAAGAGCAGAGACCCAGACTCACAGCCAATTCTAGAGTATAAATGCACCTGTAGTTCAATAAATGATCTACTACTATGAGGGTAAACTACTGATTCCCAGAAACGGGCAGTGCACGCAACGAAATTCGTTTTATTAATTTATATGTTAACTTACCTGTAAACCTCCGTAATCCATAGTTTACTACCCCCCACCCTGACCCTCCCCCTCCCCATGTCACCGCCCTGGAGTTACTCCTACTACCGACCACGGCTGAGCCCAGGCGCACACTGCAGTTGACCCGAGTCAGACCTATAATGAAAATTTGCGTCTTCATATACTGCTCCTGCTTATGAAGAAATGAAGGAAACCGCACAAGGACTTTACCATGAACCATGACCCCTAAAGCCAAATTATATATCCCTGGTCAGAGCTAGCAATAGCACAGGATCTGCAGTGGCATCAGGGCCAAGGAGTGTGAGGAACTCACTGCCCTCCCCATATGGCTGCTTTCTACAATCTGCCTAAGGATTCTCACTGGTCAGTGTGAAATAAAGGGTAGATTTTCCACAAAAGAGAGGGAAAGAGATGTAAGTTTGCACTCTATACCACTGTGTTGACTTGAGGTGTAAAGGAGAGCTTTTTGTCAAAGAGGATCACCATTGTATTTACTTTTGGTAAGGTAGACAAGGGTTACTGAGATTTCAGGGCCACATAAAGGGTGATAACTTGCACTTAAAGTCTTGGATTATTAAAATCTTACTCTTGATTCCGTTCATACAAAGGAAACTCTGCGTCATCCAGTGAAACTCCTGATCCAAGCAAGAGGGTATGTTAGCTTGTTTTTCTAGGTCTATTTTCATAGTAGAAGTGGATGTGACTCTTATCAGCCTTCATTTGGAAGTTCATCTGGTTCTGGTGAAGAAGAAGAAGATGAACTTAGAAGTATTTGCACAATATGGGGCATGTGGGCAATCAAATGATCCGATTCTTACTTTTTGACTTGAGTTGCTAGAAATGGCTGTGTATAAGGGAGTAGAGAGAGTGAAAGGCACTGTTGGGAGTTAATGGCCAACCAGTGGCACTAGGGAGCACAATGTCATTAGGCAATGTTGATGAGTAATGACTTCTGAGAAGGCCCTGTTTATTGATTACTCTGAGTTTGTGCTCTTGCATTGAAAGGAGAAGGTTGAGCATCATTGACCATAAGTATGGGTTACACATGGATAAATATACACATATAATGAGAATCTCTCTTTAGGATGGGTTTAGCTTCAAAAGGTTCTCAGTCACCGATGAACCAATAGCCAGCATGTATGAGTAAAGGTTTCTAATATAAGATTTAAATATATTAAACAGGATCTGTGTGGCATCAGAGTAGTAGTAAAATGCTGTTGATGACAAGAAATGAGTATTCTGTAATAAAAGAGATAGGTAGAGCCTTGCATATAGATGTCTTGGTGGAGGACCTGAATGATGAAGAGACTCCATTGATAATCTAGGTGATAGAAAATGAATGCAGTTGTCTGGTGTTTTGCCCATGATGTCAATCAATTGTGGTTTGATCAACCGTGTGAAATCTGTCAGTGTGATCTTAAAAAAAGAGAGCAGAAATGACACTCTAATCAGTTTTCCTACTGATGTTCCCCAGTGCTAAGTTTACAACTGAGGGAAGTAGTCACTGAAACAATATAGTAACAAACCACCAAACATGATGGTAAAGTGTCTGGTACCAGTTAGTTAGCTAATTTGGTGGATTAAAGGCAAAGTCATCTTAAATACTTTTATTCTTAAAAAAATATCCTAAAGTCGATCACAGAAATCTGTGAAGGCTGAAAGGGACTATGAAAATTACCAATGAACTAAATCCTAATAAAAACTAACTCCACCTTTGCAAGGGGGGCAGGAATACCACAATGATATTCCTACTCCCTGGGGTATAGGACCGATACTGTGGTGAGTGGTACTTCTGAGTTGTGGAAATACAAGCTATTACAAGATTGCCATTCAGACATGGGGAATACCCTGCAGGAATTCATGCTTTCACTTTGATTCCCATGTCCGGGTGAAAAACTCAGGAGCCTAATCACCCTCACCACATTGGGAGGAAAGCAGAAAATACAGATGAGAAGTTGGGGAGGTTATTGTGTCTGAGTGATATGGGTGAGTGAAGCAGTATCCTTCCTTGCTCTCATCCTTATAATCTTGACTGTTGTGGAAGCCACCTTTATAATTTGATATATCTACTTGAAAGGTCTGTAGAACGTTGACACAAAAGAATGAATTAAATGTTTCTGAAGCTGCTGAAAGTAAACCTGCCCCCGTAACGCAAGGCTTGCTCAAGAACCACATTCAGACATGACAAGATACAATAGTACGTGCAGCATGGGAGCAGACAGCAAAGTGGCTGACTGTCCAACAAGGAAGAGTCTTCCAAAGCCCTTTATTGGTTAAAACCACAAGAGGAAAATTGTCACTATTCATGCAAATATGTTCTGTAAAAGTACAGGATTATGACACTTCTTAAAAAATTTAAAAAAGGGGGTAGCTTCTGCCCACCAGTAGTCTCAGCATGTTACACAAGTATAGAACACTAGACCAGGCGGCTTCCACACTGTAGTGTGACAGTAATGTGGCCTGGCCATTGCCAGCCAGAATGTGTCTAGCAGTGGTCAGCATGCTAGTTGTCTCTACTGTCCACACAATTTATTCCTCTTATGCTAGCAAAATATCTTTTTACTTCTCACACCGTTGGAGCTGACAGCCTTGGCGGAGAGAGTTCCTTCAATTTAAGGTTGTATAAAGAAGTGTCCACCTTAAAATCTTGAATCAGGGGTTATTACCTAGCATACCAAACAATTTGACTATCCCGCTAAACAATATGCTATTCCACAAGTTGTAATGAAATCAACTGAAAGCACAATGCAGAAGCTTTTTGGTATAGATATTCAATAAAGTATCTTGAGCACAATTCTGTAGCAGGTGTTATTGCATCACACATCAAACAACCTGCCTAACTCTCCCACCACTAAACAATATAAGATTCAATTAAAGTCATTGGGGCCTTTTCACAAATTGCATTTTAACACGTTTAGTATTACTACAATAGTACTACTCATGTACTACAAAATGCTATTTACTAACCTACCTTTCGAGGTCTACGACTTGCCTTTTCTGTCTTTTATATTAGCAGTCTATGCCTCCACCTTTTCTGTCTTTCAGATTAGCAGTCTACACCTCTACCTTTTCTGTCTTTTGTATAAGTAGTAACTGTGAGAAGGACTTGGGGGAGTGGATGGAAAATGGGTAACTTTTATGACTTAATGGGAGGGGTTTACATAGGAGCAAGGAGGGGTTTACAGAGGGCTAAACGGGGGTTGGGGAGGCACATGAGCCAACTCATAAAAGAGTAATCTCATTTCTATTCAGAAAATATATTTCTAAAGTTACTACAGCAAAAAGGACTCGAAACAGTAGTAAAGGTACTACAGCGCAGACTAGGGTAAGTCTGTCACCACACATAAGGTGCTGCAAAATCCTCTCATAGAAATAGATAATGGAAGGATGGATTTAAAATGATACACTTAAGGTGATACTGTTAAAATACATTATTTTATTTTGACTTTATAAAACTATATATTATTTTAATGTCTGTCCATGTGTGAAAAGTAACTATTTGTAACTTTATACTAAGAAATGTATCTCCACCCTTTTGTTCCAGGATATACAGACGTGCGAAGTCTACACTCTGTAGTAACTTTAAACTCAGAAATAGTGAATTGACAAATGTAGTAAAGTTATTATCAAGTATAAGAGTACATTTACACATTTAGATTTGGATTTACCTTTGTGATTGGGCCCATAGTGCCACCAAGTTCAACTCAAGTGTAAAGGCTGTTTAATATATAATCTAAGAAACACAGAAAAATTGCCATGAAATTATGTGCAAGCAAAATATATATATTCTTACTCATAGGTAATCAATAATGCACCTTGTGCAGATTATTGATTCTGTCAGTGCCACATAATACATCTAGCAAAGCCCCCTTCCACCATCAGCTAAAAACATGAAAGCCATGAAACTTCTTTTGCAAAGAATTAATGAAATGCTAATTGATGTGTCCTCCAAGGCTCAACAATAAGTATATTCAATAATTCAGAACTTCTGGCTATTCAAACATTTATCAGAATGAATTAGGAAAGACACAAGAGAGAGGAGGATATTAATAGTATTAGGATAATATGTTCAAAATTAAAGATTAGTCCCTATATTTAGAGGTGTATAGTACCACGAACTCTGGCAATTTTAGAACAAATTCCATTCACATCACCTGCTGCTTACTATAAGGGTGACAGAGGACAGATGTTGATTTATCTGAGCTGCTGCTAGCTACACCATTGGGTCTGCCAGGAAGTGTGTAAATGTGAGGTGAAATAGTAGTAGAGCTTAATAGAAGCAACCAGTCATCCACTGTGTTTGGTAGTGTTGCCATAATTAAAAAACTGCTTTAGAATTGATGGCTATCTTCTATTGAAAGCTCTGCAGAATGTCCATAAAATACTGGAAAATGGACTCTAGCATGTCATGGAGACATGTAATGTTGGGACTGACAAAGTACCTGTAACAAGTGCCCAAAGAGTGATTGTCAATAACAAGGGACAAGGGTCCAGTGGAGGTTTTCCAAAAAGTTTTATCATAGACATTACATCCACTGCCTGGACTTCAACTGCTATTATGAAACCACCTGCCTCAAACCTCTTTTTTTTCCACTCTCGATTGGAATCCCTGAACAGAAATGTTCCAGTAATCGATACATTTTCCTCCTTAACAAACAAAAAATGACGCAAGCAAAAAATAGAATACATTCATAACATCTAAGCACAAAGCCCTGGAGGTAGAAGTGTCATGACCAAAACTACCATCACTGTCCGAAGAGGATCCCACCACACAATCCTGCTCTTCATTTGTGTCTTCTTCACTTGCATTTCTCCTCTAGACTGCAAACCTTTTGAGATTCTAAATCCTTCCATCACAAGTTTTGACTGTATTATGGAATACTTCGATGACCTTCAGGGGCACTGTGAATGTAGACCACTCCATTGTTACAGTGGGAGCCTCGTTCTGCACTAGATACCTCATATTCACCTCTACATCATTCATAAATTTTCTTCTGTCATGCTGAAATTTCCAGGCCTTTGTGTCATTTTGCTCTCCCGTTGTCATTACCAATGTAAACACCATCCCTTGCTCCAACTCATCCACTTGAGAACTAATTCACTATCCGGCTTCTTTCCTCTCAACGGTTCATGATGGGTTTTACTGGTGGTCTGATGAGGAGATAAATGATAGGCTACAATATTATTCCATTAAACCTCCTTTTAGTCTTAACCTAACAGCCTGGCAAGCTGGACATCCTCCTTTATGGCTCTATTGAACCTTTCTAGAACCCTGTTTGGTTTAGACATTTTCAATTTCTAGAGAACAAAGCTGCATCCTATTGTCTGTCAGAAATTTGTTCGGAAAATCCTCACTGTCAAACGTGATCTACAAAAACCTTATAACACTACCAGAGGTAATATCGCTCCCTCTTTAGACTATATGCCTCAAAGAATTCAAATCAACAGTGACCACCTGGTAGGGCGTGGAATGTTCACCATTGAGCGTTCTCTCTATGTCTAAAGCTACCTTTAGCATGGTTGGTCAACTGCCTGGCATAAAAACATGGATGGTACTCTTGTCCTGAGCACCTTGTCACTAGAACAGCTCTGCAAACACTCTCTGGTAGATCTTTTCACTTCCAAGTCAAAGCGGGCCACCACAAATCTAAATGGCAGTGATCCTTTCTGAATCCTCATGCAACCTGATCTGACGATAGGTACAATACTTGGCCTCTACCAGAATTATGAGCATCTATGTGATATTTGACAAGGGAAACTTATCTATCACTACTTCCTTATTGAGAGCACAGAGATCCAAACATAAATATATGTCTCCATTGTCCTTCTTTGCTGTTATAACTGGTGCTAACCTCTCAGTTGCCCCTGCAGGTACAATCACCCCATCTTTACAAAACGTATGTATCTCTACTTTGACCACTTCAGTTACCAATATCAGCAGGCTTCTGACACTGGCAGAAACAGGTCTGCATACAGAAAAACGTTATGTGGTGCACATAATCCTTAAGACAACCTAACCTTTTGCTGGAAAACTAGACTCAAACTCTGCACAACATTCATCTACTTGTTTATTTGGACCTGTGGACTTCCATTAACATCTACTCAAATGTTTAGTGCCTTTTGGGAGACCACCTCAAAATTTCATTTCCCTTATTTGATACATAGACTTTGCCGACAGTGACTTTTGCTTTACTCAATGCTGGTCTCAAAATAGGCAGACATTCTTAGAGGGTGGTCGTCATTCCCCAAGGTCCTACATCAATGGACCTAAGTTCCACAGACCTCACAAACAGATTATCAAATACACTCTCCGGAATAATCGACAACTTGGATCAAGAGTCAAACATCATTAACACTTGTTGTCCAGCAACGCCCAATCTGGAGTATGACGTCCTCAAACAATTAATTTACCTCTTGTGTTTTCTCCCTGGAGAACAATACACTGTTGCAACATTTAGCATAATAGGCCTTAATGGAACACTTGTTGCTGATTACCTTGATTGGAGGACTTTCTTTGCCACTGACATGTGACCTGTCAGGCCACATTGAAGCTCTGTGCTCTGCATGTACTGCTCACTCTCCTTTTTCCAGCCTCCTCCCTCTTCTTTTTCCAGCCATGACACCAGTACCAACACCGAGGTTGCCCACTTTCTGCTTGCACTCAGTTGGACACTTCACCATATGCTTCACCTTCTTTACCACTAATATTATTTTACCGATTGGAGGCTCACCTTTGAGCAATAATTCTTCATACATTTACTCAGATTTGCAGTTAAGCAAAAATTGGATATGAATATATACACCAGTTTCATGGCCAGATGTTCTCAAAGCAGTCACATGCTCCTCCTCGGGTTCATGATCCGTTTGCTTGTGACTCCCAAAGATGCATCTTTCTAGTCCGGTTGGAACCTGTGGCAGAAAATGTTGATGTCATTTTTTTAACACCCACCTCACCTGGAATGACTGAAAGCCTTTCAGACAGCACATTTTCACCAGCAAGTATGGCATATGTGTCTCCGCTTTAATGATGAAAGGAAAATCTATGATCAAAAGTCTAATTTGGTTCTTAAATAAAGCATTAGGAGTTTTGATAGCCAGGCACCTGGGCACTATAGACGCTTTCCACTCCCCTCAGTGCTCTTAAGATGCAGACACGGCTATGGGAATCCAGTTGAATCACCCTCACATGTCGTAAGCGCAGACAGTTGCTATAAGGTACGACAAATGTACATAAACATGCCATTAAAATATGTGAACCTATTTCTTCGTTGCTTCAGAGTAACACGCATTTAATTGGGACACAAAACCGTCAACATAATTTGCAATCGTGCTGGGATATAGCTCCTAAATGTGCATTTTGCCTATAAGAAATGGGGCACCATGGGCAATAATAGAGTTATAGGCCGCCCCTCCCCCCACCTCATCCGCAGCCAGTACATTTAACGTCACAAGTTAATTTTCCTCAAGTTTCGTGCAGCTGGCAATGGCCGCTCTTTTTGCACAGTGAGGCTTTGCACTACATTTTGAATAGTGACTAGAACTGCCCCACGCATTGTGTCTTTACTGCCAAAAGCATCATTTAAGCAAGTGGCAAAATGTTTGGAGATCGGTTTATCATGCAAAATATTTACTGGTGCAGTCCAGCAGAAACCGTTTTTGTGGAAGGATCAGCAGCACTCCGTGGTATGTATAGTACATACCTCGCGCACAGACACCAGGCACAGAAACATTACGTGCTTGATTCTTGTCTTAGACCTAATGTTTAAAAATTGAAGTTCAGAAGAAAGGTTTTCCTGTGAATAGATGACTCTAATAATTGGTGTTTACAATTGCACACCCCATAGTTATATTTTGAAAAAACGCGTTGTGTTGTGTTGATGCCTCCCCCTTTTTGATGACATTATGCTTTCTCTATGCAAATTCATTCTGACAGGAAGCCTGCTGTGATGCCCTCATTGTCTGCCATCTGCAGGCAGGACATGGGCAGCAGCGCTTCAAGAGACGGCAGAACAGACACGACAGCCGTGTGCCTTGGTGCCCAGTCCCGTTTCAGAAAGAGAGGGCCTTCGCATTGAGCAGACGCATTTCAGTCATCGTCTTCTCACGTCTGTGACAGAAATGTGACTTCATACCAAAATGGCAGCTCGAAACCGAGGCCTGCTGTTTGCAACAGACTTTCCTCTCTTTGTGTCCGCCTCCAGATTTAAATTAGAAGGGTTCACTGCACGTGCATGAGTGGAGTGCCAAAGGGAGAGACGGATGCTATTCACGTGTCGCAACAGGCATCGCGAGGCTTTGTACAGCAGGCAGACATACATGGGTGACATACATGGGTGTATTAATGTGAAGACACTTGATGTAAAGTCATTAACTGATATGGACTGAGGTAAACTGTGTTTGACCCATTGGGGCATATTATCAAGAACGTGGGATAATCATCGCAAAATAACTTAACGCAACCTACATCGCAGTCAATCGCAGGAAATTTACGCCATGTTAACCAAGTATTCACAACAGGGTGGTACCATGCAATAGTCACCAGATAACAAGTCAAATGGCCACGTTTAAAACAACGCCACGCCGCAAAAATGCGAAACACGAACGCAAAAAAAGCTGTAAAAAAAGCTGCAATGAGGCCAAGCGCGATACAAAAAGCAGAGAAAAACAGCCACAGGCCAGCAAATCCCACGCGTCTATAAGCAAAAGAAAAAAAACACCAAAACCAATTCAAACTGCGTAGAACCATGGATGCACCCGGACCGAGTGCAGAGGACAAGCCGAACTCCACAAGCGCCATGGAGGACCAGCATGGAACCCCGTGTTCAGGGAAGGGCAAGGAGAAGAGGAAGACGGGGTTCAGTCCGCAGGAAGACCGGATCATCTTCACGGAGGTGATAGAACACCATCAACAACTGTTCAGCACCTCCACTGCAGCACTGGCAACCCAAACGGAAATATGGCAGGCCATCGTCACCAACGTCAATGTAGTTGGAGTGTGGAGGAGGTCAATGTAGGCGGTCAAGAGGTGCCGGCATGATGTGAAAAGGCAGACCAAACAGAACCTCGCCACCAACAGGAAGGCAGCAATGGCAACTGGAGGTGGGAGTCCTGCGACACAGGAGGAGCTGGATGAGCTGGAGGAAATGGTGGCCACAGTGAGCAGTGTAAAGACGGTGGCAGGATTTGAGGGCATGGACACAGCTCGATACGACCTGACTCAACAGCAACAGGGTGAGTAACAACCAGGGACTGGTGGGACGGGGGGAGATGGGCACAATGGCACACATGCACAATTATGTGTAGCACACTGCACACCCACAATGAATGTGGAACATGTCCCTGATAGCCTTGGCACACTGCAGCACACATAGAAACACCAAGTAGGTCCGTCCACAAATGTGCACAAAGGGGCCCCCCTCCCTATCACCAATATCACAACCTACCCATGCACATGTGCAGAATTCAGAAAAGCAACGGCTCTGTGAGCCACACTGACTATGCAAGTGACACTGCATGCCCGATAGCATGGCAGTAGCCAAAAAACATGACATGGTACACGAATCGACATGGAGGTGGCCCAGTGCGGATCACATCCGTAAAGGAGCAGGTCACACTCTGACATATCCACGTGGACCCACAACCCATGCCGTACAATACACACAGCAGACGAACAATGCACCAGGCCACAAAATCTGTCCAAGAGCACATATGACCCAAGTCACAAACAATTCAGCCCCCGAAAAGCACACACTTCAAAGGCACCCTGCCTCAAAGGAAGAAGGGTACACGAAATCAGAGCTGCAGGGGCAACTCTCCCACAATGCAGCACACACACATAGCAATCACAGAACATCAGCAATGACGGCAATGTGGTAAAAGTTCAACACCAACACCACAGCACAGAGCGCACAACAGGTTCCGCTCGTGCGTAGTAACTGTCCACTCACATCTGGCATTGCCTGACACTGTGTGATGATAATGTACGGGTGCTACCACACTTCCGTCATGTAGCCGAAAAACACACTGACTGCCATCAAATAGCCAGCTCCACCAAAACAGTCACAATGTATATTGGCATGCAGTCTGAATGTAAACATCTGCAAATCTTCAACATACATGTGAAACTCTGTTAACCTGCATCTCCCCTCTACATTGCAGAGGGACAAGCAACACCTCCTGCAGAGCACACCATACTTCTTATCATTGATGATGAAGAGAACAACCTGCACATATGTCAAGACACCCTCCAACGGATAATGGACAGCCTCCGCACCCCATCCCCAGGAGCAGGGCAGGCCAGCTGCCTTGAGGTGACCCCACCACCTGCACAGACCACACAGCAGGAAACACACACTACCATGGATGTCTCCCAGGACCCCCGACCAATACATGGAATTCCAACGGCGTGTGTTGGGTTGCCAGGTGGACTAGGCTGATCAGCTGCGGGTGGGTTTTGAGCTCGTGGCAGCCAAACTCGATGCCATACGTGGGTGTCTGAGTCCCATCAGGGACCACGTACAGTCCCTATCGGACACCTCCTGTCCGCACCATGCTCCACCACAGACCTTGGCTGACCTCGCTTGAGCCATTAATCAGATATAAGAACTGTCTGGTCAGACAGGCACCAGCGATGACAGCACAGAGTTGGCACATATGCGGAGGTCAATGGAGACCATGGAGCAGATGCATGCTGGAAGTATGGCTGCCACGGCTGGACACCAGTGAGTAGTAGCTGGGAATTTCAATGCCATGCATGTTCATCATCTTGCCATTGCTGCCACTGAGCCTGTCCCAGATGACTGCAGCGGGAACATCGACACACACAGCTCTGACCCCTGTTGTGTCAGTGGCACACAGTGATGCAGCCCCATCACCTTCGCAGTCTGATGTGTCAGTGGCACACAGTGATGCAGCCATTACCCCACCACACACACCGGACACAGAACCCGTATCAGGGGAGTAAGATGGGGATGGCAATTACTGTGTGAGGGAGGAGGCAGTAGCATCCATCACCGCCAGATGGCCTGTCCCTGCCTGGTTCTGACCTATGCATCATGCCCTGGGACAATACCTTCCACTGACCCCCGGAACACTCTGCGACATTCACACGGACCCCAACATGGACTGCCATATCTTCACTGCTGGACAATTACACAGCAGTCCTGCTGCGGACTGCACTCCCCCTCTTCCAAATCACTTTTTAATCCCCAAAGGACTCTGGTTGGCCCACCACTGGGCTTCCATGTAACGTGGGCTTGGATGGCCATGTACAGCTCCAGCTCTGTCAATCACCAGAATGTGAATAAAACATTCTAAATCACACAGATGTGTCATGACTATGTTCACTCACGTATGGAAGTATGGCTGGATGTAGGGACAATGATTGCACATGAAGGTACACCCTGGTAACTGACATCTATGCGCATGTTTATCCCTGAGACACATGGCCAATTGGATGACTGTGAAGGTGAGTACTAGCTGTGCCCCCATTGCACATCTACAACAATCTCACAACCCCCGAACGTAGGCACACGTCCATGTATTGAATAGGGCTTTGTGTAGGAATGACCAAACCGGTAGCAGGCCAGAAGTGGTGTCCAACATCACATGTACCAACTGAACTTCACGTCGCATACCTACCCACACACATCAGTGTGGACACGTCCTGTTATTATTCATAACATTGCTCCACATGGTCTGAGTTTGGACACCATACTCACATTGCTGAAGTCACATGAGTGCACAGGTCGGCCAGCAACTATCCCAAAACAATGTCTGTCTCACAGAGGTGGAGCTTGCAAAAGGGAGCCACCCCCATTGTACATGCGTCGGTCAGTTCGTCCCTGTGTTGGGACTATGCTCATTGTGGCACACGAGTGGACAATCTAATCAACACTCATCACAGTTAGACACCAGTTGAGTTGCATAGACTTTATGTGCGTGTCAGTACGGACGAGGCAACGGCCACACCAGGCAGGGACATGCTTAAGACACTTACACGCAGCATGGGAACATGTCGCGGTGCAGAAAATGGTGAGGCAAAAATGGACAACAATCATCACGGATGGCAACGGTCTCAGCCCAACTTGGCGTGCTGGACGAGTCTTGTGTTGTTTGGCATCTGTTCATTGCTCCGTGTGAGGGGGCACGACTCACTGCCCATGCGGTCTGCATAGTGCTTTGCCACCGGAGTGCTCTGCTGACAGTAATCAGGTGAAAGGGTCCGACAGGTTCACATGTCGTGCTACATTGCCATGTGTGTACTCTCCCCCCAGCAGTGTGTCCAAATTGGTAACGTTGCCAAACAATCCTGTGTTGCTCCGAGCATGGACCTGCATCACCTTGCACAGGTGTGTGTACACACGCGTAGTTCCACGCACATGCATTCTGAGTCCTGATGAAGACAGACATGTCCTCTGTTGTGGTGGGATATGTGAGTATTCTAACCCTGGGCGTAGTTTGTGTAGTCGCGCTACGCGAAGCTACGCGAAGATGTTCTTGCACTACGCGAGCTACGCGAGCGTGCGTAGCTGCTTGGGGCGCCCGTTTGCGATGCGTTTTTCTTGTTCGGGTAGCGCGTTGTGCATGCTCGGGGGATAATATCTTTTGCGAACTTACCCATGCGGTCACCTATGGGCGCGGCCAACTTGTTGTTCAATTGTCCCACCCGCTCGCGATGCCTTATTTCCCGTTCCGGGTCGCGTATAGCATGTTCGCGATGTGCATTTCATGTTCGGGAGCGCATTTTACTTGTTTGCGACAATTATTGCGTGTTCGCGAGAAATATCGCGCGAACTTACCCACGTGGTCGCGAATGGGCGCGGCGATCTTGTTTTTCACTCTATGCTATGGTTCTGGGCCTACTTTTATATCCTCCCTTAATCTTTGCAATCATTAGTTTTTTACACAGTTTTTCTGACTTTTTTTTATTTATCATCTATCTCTCTCTGTCCCTAAGTTTATATTTTGCATTTTATTTCTACTTTTACTGTGGTTTTTTTACTTTATATTACTTCTTTCTTTAAGCTACTACTTCTTCCCCCTAACTTTCTTTTTCCCTTCTAACTTTTATTTTCCACCTCCCAACCACCCCAGAACCATGGCCAAGGGCACGCCACTAACAGCTTAAAGGGCAAGGCGCCTGCGCCCAAGCGCCACCTGTATTGCGGCAGAATGCGCCCTGCAGGGGTGCAGGCCCGGCAGCTTTTTGGCGAGGCGGAAGTGGCCGCCCTTGTTTTTTTTATCCAGCGCCACCTCCCCTTGACCTTGGCAGCAGGTGGCAGGCCCGGCTCCGGGTACCCTACCCAGGAGCGTCACCGTTGGTGGGCGAAGGTGCGCCGGGCAGGGTTTCGGTGCTCAGGGGTCCGGCGCACCCATAACCAGCTGGCCCACCATTGGTCTGACATCCTGGACCGGGAGCAGGACCTGTTGGACCTGCTAGGTGTCGAGGTCGTGGGGCTTGGTGAGTAGCTAATATATAGTAGTATAAGATTACTGCTGCTAACGTTGCTGGTAAATTACGTTTCAAAATCTTCTGTGATTGTAGGACACAGGTGCTCGGCGCTACTCTTACTTGTTTGCAACTTTGCGCTAGCTTGGGCTAATTAATGTAAGAGTTTATTTTAGAGAACTGAAGTTAGGTAATGCTATTGCTAGAGAGACTCTAGTCCTTCCATTGTCCTCCTGTGAAATAGTGGTGGATGTATACTAGGTTTAGTTAGTATTAGTTCATAATTTTTTTACGGTCTGCGTGACGCCTCCTCTGTCACTGAGTGCTGCTTACCCCAGTCCTCCGTAGAACCTTTTGTAGTTTGTTTAGTGAGTGGTAGGATTAGCAGGGTCAATTAGTAGCAGAACAAGATCAGACGCAACCAACCCACAATTTGGTGTATGCACAAATTTATGCATGTGTCCTCCAGCTCATCTATGGATTTTTGATGGCTAAAAAAAATGGAAATGCAGACTTAGTGAACAATTGGCCCATCTGGAATAGATGGTCTAGATCAGGTGGTACTTAGGCTTCGTTAGTATTCTGGAATCAGAATGATTATAGAACACTGGAGTGTTCATAAATAAGTAGACGATCCGTGAATCTAGCAAGCAGCCCAGTAGTCGATCCATCTGATTAGATAGGTAAATTTTATTGCAATTGTTGTTTCCTAAAATGCTTTTTGACGTTTTAAAAAAAATGATTTATTTGTTTCACAGCACTCCTTAATGTTTGTCTCTTTCTTTATTATATCTTACATGAACATCAGCACCACCCAGGGGCAAGAAGACGGGGTCCGAGTCGGCGGGACTACAACCAGAGGACCGCTCCTCTACCGAGGCCCCTGCTGCTGGCCCCAGTGGTGAATATTAACAATTATATTTCCCTAACTTTTACTGCATCTGTTTTTTTACGAACTATTAATTATGGTTCCACATTCTAATTCTATTTTTTACAAAAGCTTCTTTGACCTTGACTATCTGTTTCCAAATTCTGGTTATCCCTGTCTCTAAGTTCCTTCTAACTGCCTCTGCTATGACTCTCTGTACTACTACTACTATTAGTCTGTCTGTAGCTAAGCTTGCCCAGTTGCCCACTCTTTATTTCAGGTTTTCTTTGGAATAAAACTCAGTTTGACCAATAGCTCTAGCCACTGTGTCCTGTCCTTTGGGTTGTCCTCTTCTAGTTTTCTTAATCTTGAGGCTTTGACAATTCCCACCAACAAAATGCCCAACCAGATATTTGACTAGTATTTTGGATTGGATAGTACATACTACTACTGTTGTAGGGATTCTGCGCAGCCACATACAGAACTATGCACAAGAAAATAGGATGTTGGTGATGGGAGGTGGGGCCTTACTCACACCTCAGTCAGAAGAACCCACAATCCCCTGACCGACTAGCTATAGTGTCTCATTAGGTCCCGACCCCCCACACGAAGATACACAATGATGATGAGACAACCCAGAACATAACACCCTTTTGCTCACTCACTTGTGTATGTCCACCCCATCACACCAAATACCACAGAGTCTATGTGTAAGTTCAACATTTTTATTTTCAAATAAGTAACAAGCTCTGTACGTCGTTCTATGAAATTATTACTACAGCCAGCTTCAACAGCAAAAAGCATAAGATTAAAACAGTAAACATTTACAAGTGCATGATACAAGACAAAAGATCTGTGTGAATTCTAGAAGACCCCTCACCCTAGAACGTAGAAATACTGGTTACATGCATAAGCTCTGCAAATCTCTGGTTTGTAGAAGGGAATCTTCCGCCTATTATGAGAAAAATGATGCGCGTTTGATAGTATAATGCAATTATACAAGCATTTCGCAGTCATGCCAAAAAGTGTAACATGTACATGTGATGGCTAAGCAATACGGACTAACTGAACTCCATAACAAAGTGGCTTGTTTTTCGACCTCTTCACTTGCACGCACACTTATGTGCCCTCAAAGGCGTCTACTGCACAACAAGCTGCGGGGTAATATGCTCAAAAAGAGTAGTAGACATGATGAATCTAAAAGGGTTACATGGCTCAGGCTAACCTTCCAAAGAGTAGAGTAGGACTAGATGACCCTAGGGACCATAATAACACTACTAGTGTCTGTCTACTGACTCTACTCTAGTACCCGATTTGGACTAGTGATGATGTATGTTGTATTAACTTTTTTTTCAATCTTCCTAGTGAAAACTAATAAAATTGGGGGAGGTGTACAGGCATCTAAAAATGTGTAATGTTTTTTCTAGGCATACTACCAACCAGCAGTGCCGGCGGGGCCAGCGGCGATAGTGATGCGGCCATTCCAGAGGGGACGGGAGACCAGGCGGCACCTGCAGGAGCAACAGGGGGGAGCCAGCAGCAGTGGCGGGCAGTGGTAAGTTATATTCATTACTTATTGACATTACTACTAGATGGAAGTGTGTTCACTTCACTCACTGTACTGTGAGACTTATTAAGTTGTAGTGAACATTATACAATGGTTAAAGAAGACACCCTTTACTTAGCATTAGCAATGCATAAGCAATAGCATTAGCAGCATGAGTTGAGTAACCAATGGCCTCTTCTATCTGACTCCAACTCAGCTGTGAAGGTTTTATGGAGAAGACTAAAACTCAGATCAGATGTCCTTGATGGATGTGTTGAACAAAGAGGGAAAGAAGGGTGGAAGGAGGAAGGACGGGCGAGATGGAATATGACTGGCAGAGAAGGATATGTTGGAAGCCTCCATAGGTGGCTGATAGGAATCAGATCAGATGCATGGGTTGTTGAAGGATGCCTGAATGGGTGGGCGACACAGTATGGGTGGATACTAGATAGCAAGAATCATCAGCAGTGTTTGATTCAAACTCAAAGCCAAGGCAAGCAAGGAAGGAGCGGACGCATGGGTGGTTGTTGGTGAAACCAACTAAGGTTTGTTAAGAGATATATAAAAAATAATGATAGACATTTACTTTAATGGATGTATGCCTGGATGTACTATCATCAACAGACAGCATAGGTGGAGACTGGAGACTGTGCAACTACAATAGGGAAATAAAAAGAGGAGACAGTGTTGATGGATTTGTTGTGATTAGATTTGAACCAGAAAAACAGATACACACACAAATAAAGGAAGGAAGAACAATTTGAAAGCCTAGTTGTCAGGGAAGAGGAGCTCATCCTCAAACTCTGGTGGTTCGGACAGAAGTAGGTCATGTAACCCACTACTTATGTCATCGAAGTCGCTCTCCTCTTCCTGCTGTGATTCACGTCTTTTGTACTCCGGTGGTATAAAGTGCTGATTCATTTTGATCATGGTTAACCTCTCCATGCTTTTGGGCGAGAGACTGGTCCTTTTCACAGTAACAATGGCACCAGCAGCACTGAAAACACCCTCAGAAGAGACACTTGCAACAGGGCAAGCCACATACTTTATCGCCAGCCTGCTGAGCGCTGGCCATTGGCTTCTTTTCCCATACCAATACACCAATGGGCTTTGCTCCATGAAGACCTCTGTTGTGTCATCCAGCTAGGCCTGGACCATCTGCTCAATGTTCAGGGGCTCCGATTTGCTTGGCCTCTTTTGCCTTTGCATCAGCAATGGACGTACAAAACCCTTTGCGTAGAAACCAATCACTTGCCGTTTTTTTTAATGTGGCTGATGATCCTGTTGGTGCTATTGTTGATGTTATTGCTGGTAGTGTTGGTGACTGCTGGGAGGCAAACGCACTGCTCTCAGGCTCTGAAGTAGAACTTGACTCTGGGTGCCCTGTAGTACTTGTTCTGGCCAGGGGTGGCGGGCCTCTAATTAAGAGCCGTTCGTTTTCAAAGTCAGTGGCTTCCTCAGCTATCAAAGTTTTGTACTTGGCAACATCCACTTCTGAAAAAGGAATTACTTCATTACTGCTAAGCAATAATTTGTAACGTGGATCCAAAATTGAGGCACCAATGTAATGTCGATGTGACACAATGTTATTTTGAATCCTTGTATTTTCAGATAAGCGAACGGCTAAGGTGTCCACCAAATAATATGCGTCTACTTTGTCATCCACACCTGCGTACGTTTCAGACACCTTCTTCAGCTCTTGCTCTAGCATGTACAACAATGGGATAGTATGGCCCATAGTACAGTCCTCCCTGCTGACTTCACGTGTGAAGACCTCAAAAGGAAGTAGCATCTCTGTCAGGCATTTAACGAAGTCCCGTTGGGCCATCTCAACGGTCATGCCTTTCACAGTAGGATCTCCTGACCTTTTCATGACATAAGCATTGAGTGGTATGTACTGCTCAAACAGACGCTCAATCATGTAATACGTTGAGTTCCAACGTGTTGGCACCTCCTGGATGAGTGCTTTGACTGGCATTTTATGCTCACATTGAATGACCCTCAGCTGCTTCCGGGCTTTAAAAGAATGGTTGAAATATGTGCATATTCTTCTGCAGGTGGTCAGTAAGTTGCTGACTTTGCTTTCATTTTTCAGAAAGTCTTGAACATCAATATTAATGCAGTGTGCCAAACACGGGACCCTGAAATAGCCACCATCTTTCATTGCCCTAACTACATTACTGCCATTGTCCGTGGCAACAAAACCAATGTTAAGCCCTCTTGGTCGCAGCCACTCAAAGACCTTGCTGTTAAACTCATCCAAAATGTTTGCAGTAGTATGAGATTTCTCCATAGCAAACATGGCTACAGTTGCATGTTTGCGAGTGTCATTAAAAATCTCAGCAGTGTCAACACCTGCAGATATCTTATCTTTAACACCCGAAAAAGAGACCCAGTGTCTAGTGATGCACATGTAATCAGTGGCTTGGCAACTGGTCCACATGTCTGTTGTCAGGTGGATACTCTGAACAGCACTCTGTTTTAAGGCTTTTCCAAGCAATTCCAGCATGTCGTGATGTAGTGCTGGAACAGCAACTCTGGCGAAATAGTAGCGGCTGGGAACCTTCCATTTTGCAGATGGTTGTCACAAATTACAGAAATCCCACCCCTACAACAAAAGAAAAAGGGAGAAGGTCCAGTGCTAACATTTTACCCGGCTTCGCATTGTACAAATGTGCTATTGGGTGGTTGCGTTCGTACTGACCCTCCGGCCTAGTAAACATGCTAAGAATGGTAGGCTGCGTGGTATTCCTTCCTGTTATGCTCAACGTCACACTTTTTTTAAAAGCAGTACTCCTTGGTGTCTCAGGCTGACTCTTACTCTTGTGCCACTGAGATGTTGCTGAGGATGTGGGAGTTACCACTGCAGTGTTGGGGACAGGGCTACTTTGTGTACCAGTACCACAGAGAATGTCTCCCTCTTCTTCTTCTTCCTGTTCCACCGTGAGCGGACCTTATTCTACTCGTTTATCCCCACCAACAGCAATGGTTCCAGTTTTTATGCGACGAAGGTGCTCCTCCCAGTGGATTGCGTGGTGTTTTTTCAGATGGGTCATTTGGCCTCCGGTACCATAGTTTGTACCAAGCTTACCACGACTAACAGAGGTATGACAAATGGAGCATATGGCAATGTTCTCCTCCTTTTCGCTAACCGTAAAGAAGTCCCACACTGGGGAGCTTAACTTTTGTCTCCTGCTGGAGGTGCCACTTCCACTGCCGGATGAACTGGAGGGTGTGTGTTGAATTTGACTCTATGCAGTACTACTACCTACTTCTGCTGAGGTGGTGCTTGTGCTGGATGTAGGACGCTGCCGGCCCTTTGTTAATGTACATATGGAAGCTGGAGGTCGTGTTGGTGTTACCTGTGTTGGAGGTATGCATGCTACATCCCTCGCAGCCATTTTGGATAGGGTAAAATCTTGGTCTCCATCTCCTCTGGGCTGGGAGTGATGTTTGTGATGACTGGCTCATCACCATCAGCATCCTGCTCTACTACATCAACCTCCATAAGTGTAAGGCTTTCTGGAACCTTCCTTTTCCCATGCCTGATCTTGGGACGTGTCTCCCTCTCAGACTCAGTTTGTGGCTTCCAAGTGGCATCTAGATCATCAGAAGGGGGGCTTGGCGAAGAACTTGATGGACTAACCCTCCTTTTCCTTGCTGGGGATTTGGAAGACGATGGAACTTCTGAAGGAGTGGCTTCCTCTTCTTCCTCTGCATGAGGCTCAATTTCCTCAACTGCCCCTACTTCGGGTGGAACAACAACTACTATTGTGGGCGGTGGTTGCGGCTGTTGTTGTTGGCCACTTATCTGCTGTGTTCCCTCCTGCGTTGATTGTGTACTACTTTGAGATAGCGATAAGTTTAGTTCAGGCTCAGCATCACTGCTTTCCACCATTAGGCTGGCTACCTCTTCCACACTCATCTGCTTGGGCCTGGGTTGGTGGGTTGGGCCCACTGATGCGGAGGTGCTGCCCCCAGCTTGGCCCCCGGACACCGCTGATGCAGGCGTCCTTTTTGGTGTCCCAAAAAAGGCTTTGGGCGGCACACCAGACTTAAATGACACTTCCTTCCTCTTCTGTTCCTTCTTCTCAATGGCAACTTTCTTGGTACTGGAGGACCTGCTACCTGCTTTCTTTGGGGGCATCTTCAGATGTCAACAGCACTCAGTTGCACAAGTTGCAGAGATGGCTAGTCAGGTCACTCACACGTCACGTCGTGTACAGCAGCAGGACGTCGGTCTGACACCACAACGGGCGATGATGACACACCTCCTCCTCAGTCTTTTGTGCACTTAAAAGCAAAGAAGCCTGAAGAACATCAGTCAAAAGATAGTACAATCAAACTAATATAATATATAACTTCTTAGTGTGTGGTGGGTGGTCACAATTATTAAATTGTATTAAGTCAGTGAACAACAACAGTGTAGCCATTTATGAGACTTTGACAAGAAGGCCAGGGCTCCTGGTGTACTACTGTACTGTGTACACTCAGAAAGAATAAGAATAGCAAAGAACAAAAACATAGATGTAGTGTAGCCTGTTTGCCCTAAATAAAAATTTGTGCATCACATGGGATGGATGCAGCATCAGGGAGCAACAACAACGAACACATACACATAGAAAGGCATTTATTTACCACACCCAAAAAGTGAAAAACACAACAGAAAAAAAGTAAAACCCACATTTAGCAATTCAATCCAAAGCCATCTATGCCATACATTTTGTTGAAATTCAACAGACAACACAAAAACAGTTGTTTAACTTCCACGCACCCGTGATGATTGATGAGTAGTACCCCTGGGCCTACTGGCAGACTAGGCGACAAGCTTGGAGGCCTATGAAAAAAGCACAGTGGCTGGTCCCACAAAGTGGTCGCCGCCACATGGCCAGGCCACTCACAAAAACATGAAAAGGTCAGGAATACAAGACAGACAATGCAAGCCTATGGCAAAAGCACAATGCCTGGCTTCACAAAATGGCCACCACCCACATGGTCAGGCCACCCACCACAATAATAACAAAAAAGTGAATCCAAAGGACAGGAACAGGAAGTTGGAGTCTCTGTGGAACTTACTCCCTCTTTTAAATTAAAAAAAAAAAAAAAGTGTCTCCAAGCTCCAAACTACAGCCAAATGACAACCTGAGGAGTTTTTTTAGCAAAATGCACAAAATCATCATTTTCGAGAAGGTTTTATGTTGCTCGCGAGATATTGTTTGCCAGATTGCAAATTCTGCATGTTCGGCATCGCAAACTGTACAAAAAGTCGTTATCGCGTGCGCGAACACACATATTGAGAGCGCAAAAAAGACAAAAACTGTAAGTCCGCGTCGCGCTGTGCAGAGTTGCCAAAAGTACACGAGCTGAATTCCTAGGGTTACCTACTGGCTGAAAGCACTATTTATTTAATACACATCCAAAAACTGCAATTCCACTCCAAAAACCACCTTTTGCAATTTATTCCAAAGCCATACATGATGTTGAAATTCAACAGACAACACAAAAACAATTGTTTAACTTCCATGCACCCGTGATGATTGATGAGTAGTACCCCTGGGCCTACTGGCAGACTAAGCCACAAGCTTGGAGGCCTATGGAAAAAGCACAGTGGCTGGTCCCACAAAATGGCCACCACCACTTGGACAGGCCACTCACAAAAACAAGAAAAGGTCAGGAATACAAGACAGACAATGCAGGCCTATGGCAAAAGCACAATGCCTGGCTTCACAAATTGGCCGCCACCCACATGGTCAGGCCACCTACCACAATAATAACAAAAAAGTGAATACAAAGGACAGGAACAGGAAGTTGGAGTCTCTGTGGAACTTACTTCCTCTTTTAAATAAAAAAAAAAAAAAAAGTGACTCCATGCTCCACACTACATCCAAATGACAACCTGAGGAGTTTTTTTAGCAAAATGCACAAAATCATCGTTTTTTAGAAGGTTTTATGTTCCTCGCAAGATATTGTTTGCCAGATTGCAAAATCTGCGTGTTCGGCATCGCGAACTGTACAAAAAGTCGTTATCGCATGCACGAATACGCATATTGAGAGCGCAAAAAAGACAAAAACTGTAAGTCTGCTTTGCCACGCTGTGCAGAGTTGCCAAAAGTACGCGAGCTGAATTCCTAGGGTTACCTATTAATATTATTATTATTATATTAATTTCTAAGGCGCACAGCTACCCACAATGGGGTCTCCTGGCGCCGCCGATGACATGGCGAAAAAGGGATCACTGTGGTTAAGATTTATTGGCGAGGGAAGAGCCAGGTCTTCAAGTTCTTTCGGAAGTTATGGAAGCAAGGTTCCAGTTTTAATGACAGAGGTAGTGAATTCCAGAGTTTAGGTGCCATGCACGAGAATGAGCGGCCGCCCATTCTGGACAGCCTAAAACGGGGGATAGGAAAGTTGCCCTGAGAAGAGGATCTGAGAGAACGGACAGGAACGTAAGGACGAATGCGAGATTGCAGGTACGCAGGGGCCGTCTGATGTTTAATTTTAAACATTATGCACAGTGTCTTGTATTTGATGCGATTTTCTATACGCAGCCAGTGTAGATCTTGAAGAAAAGGAGAGACGCAGGTCCTCCTGGGAATATTACACAGGAGGCGGGCCGCTGAATTTTGGACTAACTGCAGTTTCCGCAGAATCTCCTGGCTGCCCCCCAAGTATAGTACATTCCCGTAGTCTAGGCGTGATGTAACTAAGGCCTGAACTACAGTACGCTTGGTGGAGTCCGGGAGCATCCAGAGGATCTTCCGTAACCATCTCAAAATGGTAAAACAGGTAGCTGCAACACTGACCACCTGTTGCCGCATCAAGAGTAGATTGTCCATAATAAAGCCAAGGTTCCGCACCTGCTTCACTGGCTGGGGAAGAGGACCCATTGTAGTAGGCCAATGTTGGGGGCCCCAAAGGTGTTTGTTATTACCTAGTATCAGCACCTCCGTTTTCTCACCATTTAGTTTTAGAAGATTAGTCTGCATCCACTCCGCCACCTTACCCAGACCAAGCTGAAGCGAGGAGGGGGAACTTTCCTCTCCCGCTGATAGTGAAAATATAATCTGGGTATCATCTGCATATGAGTAAAGAGCTAAGCCAGAGGTCTCCACAATATCCGCCAAAGGACGTATATAGATATTGAAAAGCAGAGGGCTAAGTGAGGACCCCTGGGGAACTCCATATGCAGATGGGCGGATAGAAGATGAGGCAGTTTGTGAAAAGATCTGAAAGGAGCGATTCTGTCTAAAGGAGGCCAACCAGGCCAAGGCTGAACCCGCTACCCCTGCAGACCTGAGGGCGTTCAATAGGATGGAATGCGACACAGTGTCGAACGCGGCACTTAAATCCAGAAGGATAAGAGCTGCCAATTCTCCCCTGTCAAGCAGAGAGCGGAGATTCTCGGTCACTCCTAGTAGAGTGGTCTCGGTGGAAAAATGCGAACGAAAGCCTGATTGAGAGGGATGGAGAAAACCGGACGATTCTATGTACAGCGACAAATGGGTGTTAACATGTCTCTCAAGAATCTTGGAGAACATAGGCAGCAAAGAAATCGGGCGGTAGTTTGAAAGAATTTTGGGGTCCGCTGTAGGCTTTTTAAGAAGAGGGACGACCATAGCCTGCTTCCAGTCCTCAGGGACAGTTGATTCTCGAAGGGAGGCATTTAAGAGGGCCTGAATAATAAGAAGGGAATCAGGGGAGAGCTGACGAAGAATATCCATCGGAACTGGATCCAGAGGGGAACCGGATTTGACCTTGTATAAGCAATCAGATAAAGTTTGTTGATCCAGCCTGGGCCATTTGAGTAACAGAGGGCGGGCAGAGACAGGGACCGGCAGTGATGGTACAGACTGCAAAGAATAAGATGGAGGCTGAGGTCCCAAAAGGGAACGATAGATAGTTTCTACTTTGGTGGTGAAAAAGACTGCAATCTCATTGCAGCGAGGCTCGTCGAGCGAAGGTGGAGAAGGGGAGGCCTTGGAACTAGCCAGATATTTGACCATAGCAAAGAGAGCCCGAGGGCGGTTAGAAGAGTTATTTATCTTGTCTATTACAAAGATGGATTTTGCTTTCCTACAGGCCAGATGATACTGTCCAAGTGCTGCTCTATAGGTAAGTTTGCAATGAGGGCTGTAGCTCTTTCTCCACCTACGTTCCAAATGCTTACACTCAGACTTCATGAGTTTTAACTCATCCGTGAACCATGGTGCCGGGGGGTGATGGCCTAGGCTGCGTTTACGACGCAAAGGCAGATGAAGGTCTATGGCAGAAGACAGCCACGAAGAGACTGCTAGGTTCAAAGGCAAGAGAGGGAGATGAGGGTCTGGGCGAGAGGCAAGTAGAGAGGTATTAAAACCAGGGAGGTCTAATTTTGACCATGCTCTGTAATAGCTGACCGAGTCTGAGCTATGGACTGGAGCAGATCTCTTAATCTGCAGACTAAAATGGATGGCATAATGATCAGACCAATCCAAGGGGGTAGACGGGCTGCATGCGTAGTCAAGGGTAGAGAAAATTGGATCCAAAAAGTGCCCTGCCTGGTGGGTCGGGCCATGATTACGTAAGAAAATGTTCAATGCCTCCAAGTCCGTCAAAACAGCGCTAATTAAATTGTCTTGCTTGTTTTCCAAATGTAGGTTAAGGTCCCCCACAATGGTGAAATTGGCCGACTTTAGAGCGAAAGGGGCAACTAGTTCTGCCAGTGATGATAGCCAACTCGTGGAGTTATTCGGGGGGCGATACATCAGTATACCCGAGAATGTCCACTGGGGAGTGACTGTCAGTTTGAAGAGAGCAGCTTCACACATGGGAAACAAAAGAGCTTCAAGGGTGCATACATAGCTAGATTTAAAGATTACTGCAATACCCCCACCTCTACCAGAGGCTCTATCACACCTCACCACTACATAGCCCGAAGGAAGGGCAATGGCCACATCAGGGCCAGACCCGGAGTGAAGCCAAGTTTCAGTCAAAAACACTGCATCGGGCTGTTCTGAGTGAAGGAGGTCAAATATGTGGGCCTTGTTTTTGGACAGAGATCGGCAATTAATACTGATTAGCTTTATGGTCACATTTCCAGAATCGCTGGGGGTTTTAAGGGACAAATGTTGGGACAGTGGTCTGTTTATTTTAGGTTTCACAAAAAAATTGCATTGAGGACACTTACGATAACAGATGGTAGTCATGTCCATAGGGTTACAGTGTAAGGAGTTGTCATGTAACTGTCGCAGATCAGAGACAGAATACTTATAAGTCGAGCCGCTATTCATGTACGAAGCGGCGTACTGACTGGCCGCTGGACGCTCCAGGGCGCGGACGGGCGCAGACGGGCTTGCCTCTGGCGCGCCATCGGTGTTAAAATGCGTCCCGTCGTCAGGCCAGGGGGCGTGCCCAATCAGCCAGCAAAGTCCTCCCTCTCGGTTGAAGATCTAAAGACGAGAGGGAGGCAGCGCCACAATAACGTAGCCACAGAAATATGAAGGGTGAGTGTGCCCGGGACCAAATGTACCCGTGAGTAAGTTTAAAATTTTCAAATGCAAGTATGCGGCCAAAGAGGAATGACGAGGCTTCCCACCTCGCTCACATCACACGCTTACTACACACAGCGATCCACTAAGTCGCTGCGCGCTGGCATCCGGGTGTTAAAATACATCCGGTCGTATACCTACTGGCTGAAAAGCCCTATTTCATTAACACACACCCAAAAACTGAAATACCACTTCAAAAACCACATTTTGCAATTCAATCCAATGCCATCCATGGTGTTAAAATTCAACAGACAACACAAACAGTTTTTATGCACCCATGATTTGATGATGACTACCTCTGGGCCTACTGGCAGACTAGGCCACAAGCTTGGAACTGAATGGCAAAAGCAAGCACACTGCCTGGATGGCTCCACAAAATGGCCGCTAGCCACCCACAACAACAAGAAATGGAAGACAGACAATATAAGCCTATGCCAAAAGCACACTGCATGTCTTCACAAAATGGCCGCCAAACACATGGCCAGGCCACAACAACAACAAGCATAAGCCAAGGGGAACAAAGAAAAGACATATATGGAAAAAGAAGCACACTACTAAACTACCACCACAAAATTGCCACAAGCCACATGGGCACTCACAGTCACAACAGGCCATGGAAAACAATGAACTTAAGCAGGCCTATATATTACCAGACAAAGGAGGCCTGCTAAACAATACAGCTTTAATACAAAAATGAAAATCAACAGGGCTACGAAAGGATTGGAAAGTTACACATCAAGCACACACACACATCCAACAAAGGTATTTAACACACACACCCAAACAGTGGAATACACCACAAACACATTTAGCAATTCAATCCTATGCCATCCATGCCCTACATGATGTTTAAATTCAACAGACACCACAGAAACATGGACCCATGGGTACCCTACTGGCTGAAATTGCAAAGAAAATCAACTAGGCCCCTATTTCAAAAACAATGAAAATCCCAGAAAAATGTAGGTACAAACAAGCCCCAATGAAACAAACATGTACTCCAATTCTCCAACTTACTTGTAAAATTAAATCTCAAATCAAAAAGTCCTCAAATAAATCCAATCCAATGATATGATGCAGCAGACAGACACAAAAAGTGATCCTTCCAGCTCCAAATCCAAATGAAAGTGAACAGCACATGAACAAAGCACTGGGAGGAGCCTGCTGGACAGGAACAGGAAGTTGGAGACTCAGGGGCACTTCCTTCCTCTTGAAAAAAAGAGTAAAAAAAAAAAAGGACTCCTTGCAAAAAAGACTACAGCCAAATCACAATCTGAGGAGTTTTTCTGAGCAAAATGATCATTTTCGAGAAGGTTTTATGATGCTCAAGAGATAGTCTTCGCCAGATTGTAGTTTTTGCATGTTCGGGATCGCGATCTTACCAAGACAGCCGCCGTAGTCAGCTCGCTTGTCCGAATGACGTGTTCGCGTTCGCACACTCTTGTGGGATCGGGCGGCCGTATTACAAATACCGCGGCGCACGCGAACGGAAAGAAAATCGAGTCGGCAAACGCAGAATCACGGTAAGACGTTACCGCGCACGCCAGAATGCATATTGAGCGCGCGAGGAAGCAAAACAACTACGCTACGCCGCAGATTGCGTAGTATTCGCAAACTTCGTGCTCTACGCGAATCGCGAAGTTACCGAAACTTCGCATACTCCGCAAGCAGAGCGTAGTTCACCGCCCAGGCTTAGAGTATTCCCCACGATGCAACAAGGTGTTGGGACCTGTGCTGCGGGTGAGAAAATGCGGGTGAGTCGGCAAACGCAGAATCACGGTAAGACGTTACCGCGCACGCCAGAATGCATATTGAGCGCGCGAGGAAGCAAAACAACTACGCTACGCCGCAGATTGCGTAGTATTCGCAAACTTCGTGCTCTACGCGAATCGCGAAGTTACCGAAACTTCGCATACTCCGCAAGCAGAGCGTAGTTCACCGCCCAGGCTTAGAGTATTCCCCACGATGCAACAAGGTGTTGGGACCTGTGCTGCGGGTGACAATCCGATGTGGCTGCAGGAACGTAGTTCCTCGTCCATGAATTCCCGCGCAGCTTCATGTGCAATGTGGTCCAATGGCACGTCGTTGTCGTGTTGAAGGAACACCAGGGTGAGCCAATCCATTAACTGGTCTGGGCAGGTGTGCTCAGCCCACGCCGTTTCACCAATTCGCAACACAGCCCAATAGGGGAGCGCCTCAATGCGGTCACTGCACACGAGGAATTGTGCAATCTCCCATGCACAACTGCCAACAAATACGCAGTATGTCAAGGCATCCCATGCACGGCTGTCTCGGTTACACTCCTGTTCATGATCCAACAGGGGGCGCGCACACAAGTCATAGTCCAATTCATCTACGGTTGTGTTGGATAGGCAGACATCCATGGGACACTCGAATGTGCATGTTCGGCAGTGGAACCAGGGCTGGACGCAGGCGACGTAGGCAAGGCAGAAGCTCAGCCGGTAACTGATTCGCAGCACTGCCAGTGGCAGTGCGCCAAGTAAATGCAGCATACATGCACGGTACTGTTCCATGGGGTTGTGCATGTGCCCGGGATGGCCTGCCATTGCGTTGGTGCGTATCGTGGAACCGGCACTCTTCTGAACTGCAGCAGTTCTGTGGAGGATATGCCACAGCTCTGAGTAATGATCCGAATGTGTGTGCAACATTGGAGAGTATGAGTTGCTGTTTCTGTGAGTGTCAAGGGCATCCTATGCAGGGGTATCTCAGGCAGGGGCTTCTGAGTGTGGATAAGTTGGATAGTTTATTTGCGCAATGCATGGTGTGGGAGTCGTCCCCATCTGCCAAGGCATTTCTCTCAGGGTGTTCTAGCCACGTTCAGGACCAAGGTCAGAGGTGCAGGTGTCCTCCCACCTTCTGCATTGGAACAAAGGAGCTTTCATCCCTAATGTTTGTCTGACTACTACTTGCGTTTTCGGAATGTGATGTTGCTTTGGCGCTGAGATTGAGACAAGTCCTTGGGCTCATGGTGCACTGATGGCGATACACACACACAAGTTGGCATGTGGAGCCAGGTGCCCGAGAGGCCTTGCGATGCTTGTGCAATCTCACTCCGTCTCTCTTCCTCGCTCTCTCCCTCCCTCTCTCCCTCTCTTTCCTTTGATGGGCGCATGGCACACCTTCTTCTCTTGGATTTTGTCTTCCAGGCTGTGTACTACAGATTGTCCACTGAGGACCCGCTAGGACTCATCCGAATGGTTGTTTTGGCTTTTGTTTGAATGGTGTTTTCTGTTGGTGATTCCACTGCTGTATGACTGATTCTCCATTCTCTGGCCACGCATGTATGTTGATTTTCCTGCTTGTGCGACATCAGGCAAATTATTTTGTTTTGGGATTCGTAGTGTTGGTGTGCAGTTTCTTTGTACGGGGTTGGGAGTGCCGGGGTGGGTGCCCAGGGGGGGTTGCGGGCCTGGGTGTGGTGTCCGTGGGTGTTTTGGCCCTCTTGGGTGTCCGTGCTGCATGGGCAGTTACTCGGGGGCATCTTTTGTTCTTCATGTGTGGCTATGGGCTGTGCTCCCATGTCTGGTGCCGGTTGTGGTCGGCTTTGCACCAGGTCAGAGCAGGTGTTAATTTCCTGGTGCTAACACGCCTTATCGCATGTTTGTGTTCTTATCGCAGATCTGGCTGGTTGTTGAGAATATTGCAGAGTGATGTTGTCGCTGCTTTTTGCTCGGGAATTCCCACTCTGCACCTCATTAGCGATAGTTGCTGGGGTCCTCCATGGTGATGTTTGTTGTGGATGCTAACGCAGGAAAAGTGGTGCTGTCGGCTGTTTGCACCGGCTTGTGAATGGGGCGGTACATTTATCACGGCTTTGGCTGCGATAAAGTGCCGATAACTCGGCGATTGCTCCTTGAGAATATGGCCCATTGTGTACTAGCATGGGGCAAAGCTTCCACTGGTGCAGCAGGTGCAGTACACTGATGCCCAGAGGCATGATGGGACCACTGAATCCTGATTATTGTTATATTTCATAATTCAAACAGTGACTAGGGGGCCCATTGGGCCCATGACACATTGCCTGCACTACTGTGTATTACACGAGCCGCTAAAATTATGCAATTGGATGTGCCTAGTCTTTTTTCATGATGCAGTCCTTCAATGATACGGTCCTAAGCTGTAAATCAATATATACATTTATGCCCCGATTACATATTGATGGGAATTCGTCCAGGTGTATCTCTCCCCAGAATGACTGAAACCGTGGGTATCAATAGTTTTGTTGTGGGGGAGAGGAGGGAAGGATTTAATAAATGCAATTACATGTTTTTGTAAAATAACTTGCAGAAGTGTGTGCTTTTGTTCTGATTCCTGCATGTTTTCTCCAAAAACTTCACTTGGGTGTTTCAACTGCTTTTATTAAATGGGTGTCCGGGTGAAAACATTGCTGACCCTCGAAGTTACCATGAATCTTGTAATCATGATGGAGGCCAGCACCTCCTGCAATTTAGTGCCTTATTTTCTATATAAGATGACATAGTACCCTATATACTAGTAGGCTAAATAGTGCTTATAAAGACAATACAAATGTAACTGAATACATTAATTACTACATTGAAAAGAATTAGGTTTTTATGTCCGGCAAGCTCTCCAATAGCATCACTGAAGCCTATTTTGTAATAATCTGTGTCACTATATCAATCAATGGCAGAAATGGAAAATTGTCACAAATGGCATCACAAAACTAAAGCTTGCCGTGCCTAACAGCCTCCCCTCTATGGATGTCCGCCTACACGATTTCAATCAGATTTGTTCATTGTACACGCAAAAGTGCAGTGCCAGAGGGATAGGCAGATCCTAGTCACAGGCTTTTGGAATAAGTAGATGTGGGAGGCTTTGATGAGACACTGACACATGCCAGTATCTGCACAGAGAAGTTCCTTCATGTTCATTGGAGCATATTACAATACAGACATCTGATTCTGTGTGGGAAAGGTATGCAAAAGAAATGTTTGGACAAAATATGGAGATTTTAATATCGTGATACAGGAAAATGGTGTCAAAAAATCGTTAGTACAGAAATATTGCGTCACAGAATATCGTTTTCAAGAATATCGTTTTTCTGGTGTATAATATAATTTTAATTAATATTGTTTTATTTAGTATCTTTTACTTAAATATAGTTGTGAAAAATATCATTTTTCCATTAATTCAATATACATCAATTTAAAGTATGAATGTCGTTTAATTCAATATACATCAGTTTAAAGTATGAATTTTAGGTGTTAATATAATTATCCATTTTTGTACCATAGTTTGGGATTTGAAATGTATGTTTTTTATAATTAAGTTAGAAATGTCTAATGTAGTAGTAAGTTATTGGATTTGTAGGGCAATAGGGTGGAAAATAATGTAAATTATTTAATTTTATTGTTAATTTTGTATTGCAAATTAAATATTTAATTGTTTAATTATTTAGATTGTTTGATTATTTAATATTTATTTTATATATTTACGTTTGATTTGTTATTATTAATGCATAGGGTCAGAAGTTTTTTTTAAAAGTATTATTAATTTTATATTTATCTACTTAACCTTTAATTGTTTATTATGTAATTGATGATTAATTACTTCCCTTAATTTATGAATTGTTGGATAATTTTTAGTTTTTAAAACCTTAGAGTATATTTAAATGGTAATTCATATTTTAGTAGCAGGATGTTGGTTTTGTAAAGGAATTGGATGGGAAGTTAATTAAATTGTTTTATTTTGTAATTGTTCTAGTAATCATTTTTGTATCTTTTGTAATTATAGAAATATTAAGTACATTATTTGCTTTATTTAATAATTCAGTGAAAAATGTGTTTAATAACAATATTTGTTAAATGTATTTTTTATTTGCAATTTTTGTTTTTGTCAAAGTAATATTTAAAAATACATTTTTGTTTCAACTAACATTTAATTACTTGTTTGCTGCTTCCTGTTTTTTTTACATTTCATTATGTATTTTCTTAATTTGGTTTAGTAATATATAATATTGTTTTTTATTTATGATGTGATTTCATTTACTTTTTCTTTATTTTAGGTATTTACATGTTTTGTACACAGTGATTAGGAGGTGGCATGATATTGTAGTCCCTCCAAAGTCCCACAATTACTGTACTGTTGAGTAGACATGAGTGAGCATATTAAATCTAACCCCTCTGGAGTCCAATACTTTTCTTACTGTTGTTGGATGGGAGTAGTAATAGTAACTAGAACCCACCAGAAGTCCAACACTTTCTCTACTGTTGCGTATATTAGAGTGGAAATAGTAGATCTAACCCTTGTGGAGTCCAACACTTTCTCTGCTGTGGCTTAGACTTGAGTGGGAATAGTAAATATAACCCCTCCAGAGTCCTACACTTTCCCTACTGTTACTTAGATTGGAGTGGTAATAGTAAATCTAACTCCTCCCGAGTCCATACTTTCCCTACTGTTACTCAGAATGGAGTGGGAATAGTAAATACAAACCCTCCAAAGTCCATTGTTTACCTTACTGTTTTATATGATGGATAGGGAACAGTAAAATAATGCTTTGTGAGATAAATACTAAGGGGCCGATTCCGATCCGGGTCGGAAAGCACTCCGACCGAGTCAGTTCCGGAGTGTTTTCCGACCGAGCGAGTACGAGTACGAGTACGATGCGCACGTATGCTGTCGGACTCGGTTCGGTCGGACTCCCATAGAAGTCAATGGGAGCCGGTCGTACGACGCGTACATGGGCTCCCATTGACTGAATGGGTAGGTCTCAAACAAGTGCGCCCCCTACAGTAGGTACGTGTCGGTGCCACCCGCACCGTACATGCCTGTGTTGGGGAGACCCATAGGTCTCCCCCTGTGTCAAAGTCGTAGGACTGCGGGTGTCAGGGGGTCCGACGCGGACCCCCAAAGTCCGACTCCGGGAGCTTTTGCGAGCCGGAGACTCCGGCTCGCACAGGCTGTCCGACACGTGCATCGTACTGGCTCGGTTGTGAATCACAACCATTGCACGCCACGGTTAGCTTACGACCGAGACGTACGGAGCGGTTCGGACCCGGAAACGACTCGTCGGTGAATTTCATGTAGCTCACATCGTACTTGCTCGATATATATAAAAATTCACTGAAAGAAACAAAGGTTATAGGAGTGTTATAGTTAGGCTGACATTTCACTCGTACAAAATCAGAGAAATTCAGCAGTTATAGTTAGCTGAGCTAACTATAACTCACGCCCTGCAGTGGCACTGCTTATGATCTCACATATTACATCATTCATGACATGGTCAGTGACATCACTGATGACGTCTCAAATGACATCACTGATTACATCATCCAGTGACTGTGAGTGTTTTTAAAATGTTTATGAGTGTTAAATATAGAGACCAAGGTGTATTGATGAATCAGTGGGTGTATGAGTGCCTCTATGGATGATTCAGTGGGTGCGTGACTGACTGTATAAGTGAGTGATTAGGTGTCTCAGTGAATGTATGGGTGACTGACTAGGTTATCTTAATGTCTGCAGCAGTCTGCCTGATGGTGTCTATGTCGCTGTATGGGTTGGTGAGAGGGTACGTGAGTGGCTGTTTGGGTGATTGATTGGTTGCCTAAGTACCTGTATGGGTGCATGAGTATCTGTGTGGGTGGATGAGAGGGTGTGTGACTGCCTGCATGGATGGGTGAGTCAGTGTCTGTATGGGTTAGTGAGTGCAGAAGTGAGGGGATGTATAGGTGACTGAGTGTGTGTATGGCTGTGTCAATGATTGAATGGATATGTCAGTGGTATATGGGTAAGCAACTGGATATGTGAAAGGCAGTATAGGTGAGTGTTGGTGTATATGAGTGACTATATATGAGTGAGGGATTGTGATAGTGGTTGTATGGGTGAGCGTGTGCTTGTTTAATTGACTGTATAGGTGAGTGAGTATGTGTTTGTATCTGTATGAATAAGTGAGTGGGTGTGTGTGTGTGTAAATGTATAGGTGAGTAAATGGCTGTGTGAATGACTCTATAGGTAAGTGAGTAGGTGTGTGAGTGGCTCTATGAGTGACTAACAGTGTGTGAGTGGCTGTATTGGTATATGAGTGGATATATCAGTGGCTGTATTAGTGACTGAGTTGCTGTATCAGTGGCTGTATGGGCAACTGAGTGGATGTGTGTGTAGACCTATGAATCAGTAAGTGGGTGTGTATGTAGTGTATGGGTGTGTCAATGGTTTTGAGAATGTTAGTGTGGAAGTTGGAGTGGGTGCATGAAAGGTTATATGGGGTGAGAGTGGGCGTGTCAGAGATTCTCTGGATGATCTCATCAGTAATGCCATCAGTGATGTGATTTGAGATGTCATCAGTGATGTCACTGACCATGTCATGAGTGATGTAATATGTGAGGTCAAAAGCAGTGTATTGCGGGGGCGCAAGTTATAGTTAGCTCATCTAAATATAACTGCTGAATTTCTCTGGTCTCATACAAGTGAAATGCCAGCCTAACTATAACATCCCTGTAACTTTTATTTTTCACTGAATTTCTAAGTTTATTTTAATTCTATTTTCTAGCTATGACGTCCCTGTAACCTTTGTTTTTTCAGTGAATTGCTAAGGTTTTTTCAACATGTAGTAAGATGCCCATCGCAATGCACAGTGGAGGTGGAGTTGAATGCAGGGTCTGGCCTTGCATAGTGTTGCCCCTTGGGCTTGCTGCTCCTGCTTCCTCCTCCTTGCCATCCATCGTCTATGTCCATGACCATGCTCCCGCATTACGACTGTGTGTGACTGTTGTTCTGCCACTGCCCTTCCTGCCCTAAACAGTTGGGTTGCTGCCCCATCCACCTCCTCCCTACTCTTTGTTGTCCGAGTCCATGTACCAGCCCCCCTCCTGCCCTGCATGGTCCGATGTGATGCCACTGCCTTCCATTTAGCTTGATGTCCCTGCCCATTCCTCCTGCCCTCCATTCCCCAATCCTATGCAGCATCATTGTCCTCCTGCTTAGCATCTGTGCTTAGCTTGCTGTCCCTACTCCCCTACAGATGTGGTTTACTGCACAAATTCAGAAGAATATCAATGTCTGTTACATTCCTTGTGTTTTTTAAACAACAGCCAATCATAGGATTTCTTACTAATGCATTTATTGGGCTACCTAATTTTTTTCATTTACTTACTGACATCATCCAATAAAATATATTTAAGAAAAAAAAAGAAAACACTTCCATTATAACTGCTTTTCATTTGGAAAACTACCTCATTAAGCTCCAGCCTTCTCCTGACTTCTATTGCTCCTTCACTTCAAAATGCTTAGAGTGTGGATTGTTGGCCATAGCTATGTCTATTGGGCTAACGAGGCTGCAAAAAAGAGAGGTATTGACAGGGACTTGGGTTTGCCAAATGTGGAGATTACTTGGTTTGGCCAGAGAGGGTTAAAGTTTCATCAGTTGCTGCCTTTGGTTAAATCCACTGAGGACTGCCGAGCTCCTCACTACATGATTGTGCACTGTGGTGGCAATGACCTAGGCACATTAACTGGGGGAGGGCTGGAAGTCCAAATGAATGATACCTTTGCAGAATGATGTTGCTTTTCTCTTACACTGCCTTGGTGTATTCTAATATATGCCACAGACAGAAATGGAAGTGGTCAAATGAATTCTGCCCACAGATTGACATACCAGGAAACATGTTAATAAAACTGTTTCTGCATTCCTCAGAGACCATCGAATGGGCTGCATCTATAACAACAATCTGCATTTTGACATGCATGGAATTTATAGAAATGATGGAGTGCACTTTACAGATGAAGGCAACAGGATGTTTCTAAGTAACCTGAAACTCTGCACCCGTTCTTATGCGTAGCTGTCATATACACAAAATCAACACTTAGGTGCCGATTACGATCCGTTAAAAACCGCGTACGAACCGTCGGTCGGAGCGAATTCCCCGTCCGACTCGTACCCGGTTGTAAAACTTTACAAACATGGAATTACGATTCGCACGGAAACACCATTTCCGTACGAATCGTAAAAAACACCGACCGACGAAAATATACATACGAATGTGATCCGGGAATGCTGCGACGTGACGTCGGGACGCTTTCAGGCAGCGTTTCACGAACCAGGAATTACGATTCGAACCGACAGCAGTCCGGACGGCAATATTTTCACGGCACCCAAAAAGTGCCGCAAAAGCGAAGTACGGCGCGAATCGACCAGAGTAGGTGGCCCGGTACGCGCCGACCCCCCCCCCCAGCCCCCGTAGGTACGCGTCGACCCCCCCCAGCCCCCGTAGGTACGCGCCGACCCCCCCCCAGCCCCCGTAGGCACGCGTCGACCCCCCCCCAGCCCCCGTAGGTACGCGCCGGCCCCCCCCCAGCCCCCGTAGGTACGCGCCGACCCCCCCCCCAGCCCCCGTAGGTACGCGCTGACCCCCCCAGCCCCCGTAGGTACGCGCCGACCCCCCCCAGCCCCCGTAGGTACGCGCTGACCCCCCTGTGTGTACACCCGTGTACGGTGCGTACCCCCCCGTGTACGCTCGAGTCGGACCCCCCCGTGTACGCTCGAGTCGGACCCCCACCCGTGTATGTACGGTGCGTACCCCCCCGTGTACGCTCGAGTCGGACCCCCCCGTGTACGCTCGAGTCGGACCCCCACCCGTGTATGTACGGTGCGTACCCCCCTGTGTACGCTCGAGTCGGACCCCCCCGTGTACGCTCGAGTCGGACCCCCACCCGTGTATGTACGGTGCGTACCCCCCCGTGTACGCTCGAGTCGGACCCCCCCGTGTACGCTCGAGTCGGACCCCCACCCGTGTATGTACGGTGCGTACCCCCCCGTGTACGCTCGAGTCGGACCCCCCCGTGTACGCTCGAGTCGGACCCCCACCCGTGTATGTACGGTGCGTACCCCCCCGTGTACGCTCGAGTCGGACCCCCCCGTGTACGCTCGAGTCGGACCCCCCCGTGTACGCTCGAGTCGGACCCCCACCCGTGTATGTACGGTGCGTACCCCCCCGTGTACGCTCGAGCCGGACCCCCCCGTGTACGCTCGAGTCGGACCCCCACCCGTGTATGTACGGTGCGTACCCCCCCGTGTACGCTCGAGTCGGACCCCCCCGTGTACGCTCGAGTCGGACCCCCACCCTACGCGCTGGGGGTACGCACCGTACATACACGGGTGGGGGTACGACTCGAGCGTACACGGGGGGGTACGACTCGAGCGTACACAGGGGGGTCCGACTCGAGCGTACACGGGGGGGTCCGACTCGAGCGTACACGGGGGGTACGCACCGTACACGGGTGTACACACAGGGGGGGTCGGCGCGTACCTACGGGGGCTGGGGGGGGGTCGGCGCGTACCTACGGGGGCTGGGGGGGGGTCGGCGCATACCTACGGGGGCTGGGGGGGGGTCGGCGCGTACCTACGGGGGCTGGGGGGGGGTCGGCGCGTACCTACGGGGGCTGGGGGGGGTACGGCACGTACCGGGCACCTGTTTGGACGTCTCCATGGTTGTTATGGGAGTTCGGTGCGGACGGTCATTTCACCATACGGTTGTACATTCGGACGCCCGTGATGGATCGTGATTCCCCGGTCGGAGTTCACCTTTCACGTTTGTACGGTGAATCGTCCGAGGACGTGTCGGACACATTTTCCGACCCGAGGACGTGTGGGGAAATATTCCCAGTGCGGTTCGTATGGACTTTTTACCATGCGAATCGTGATTGCCAGTTCGTACGGCACTTGTACGATTCGTACGGTAAAAAGACCCGATACGAGTTGTACGGGGACATTTTTTACCGGATCGTGATCGGCACCAAAGGCTCTTGTCAGAGCCACCCTGGTACCTGAAATATTGTAATTTTTTTTAATAGAGATCCTTTTTTCTCAGATTTTTAGGAACCTTTGCGGCGATGTCGCGATTGACGCGAACAAGTAACGAAATCGCACAACAAAAGCGGACATTCAACCGCCACGGCACATCCCCAAAAAAATCCATTCTAAACATTGCGCTACAGATATCACTATATACATGCTTCGTTAAAAACATGTTAAAACTCATGTTTTTGTACTATGTTTCTTAAAACCCATCTTTAAGACCTATTCTCCGTTTTCGCTGTTATTCAGGGAGTCGCGACAACACCGTTAACCGCGACGATCGCGCCTTTTCCAGAAAGTGAAAAACACATATATGCAAACATATCACAGTATTTTACACACTAGAGGTTTATTACTGTACACTTCAAACTCATGTTTTTCTGGTGTATTTCTAGAACAACCATCTCTAAAACCTATTTACTGTTTTCGTGGTGAGGCCGAAGATTGCAATGATGCCAGTAATCACGCTCCCCACGGATATGGCGTAAAAGCGGAAAGCAATAGCCACCACCACATCAAATAAATATAACTATACAATTCATTCTAACCATCACACTACAAACATCACTATCTAAATACCTCTATAAAACCATTTATCAGAATCTCAATATAATACAATGTGTATTAATGATTCACTGATATTTTTTTTACATTCCATCAATATTCACGGTGTTGTCGCGATACTTACAACGTCCCCATGATGGTACTCGGGGCCCGCACTGGCCATCGCCCGAAAATAGCGCACGATGAAAAAAAATCAATATTGGACACATAACTTGTGTCACTAACACACCCATTTCTCAAAGATTGGAACAGAGTATTCTCAATGGCAGCTGCATCCGTGATTAATCGCGAAACCACCATGAAATATCCGCAGCCAGAAATATATCTATACATTTTGGTTTACATTTCTTAAGAACTACTGGACGGATTTGCACCAAATAACAAAAAGCACAATCTTCGTAACAACGTCTACCTTTCTGCAGAATTTTGTGTAATTCCAGCCAGTACAAACAGACTCTTTTTTTGCACCCCTATTTGTCGGTCCGCACTGCACGGATCACCTGTAACTTTCCATGACACACAGAACCAACTTTGACACTTTTGCTGGAAAATTTCATGAAGATTGGTTAAACAACGCAAAAACCAAAGGAAATGCCAGAAACCGGTCCTAGGAAGCTTGTTTCCGGTCCAGGGAAGACATGGCTTGGCAGTTCGGGCTGGACTGTTCCCATGAGGCACAGGGTCAGACTGATTTGCATATGGCCATGTCTGAACTGGGGTGGCAGAGTGGGCTAAAGAACAGTGATGGATTAAACCCAGATCAGTTGACTGGGGGTGAGTGCTTGCAATGTTCAACACTCCGTCCATCATTTCCTTTGGTTTTTGCTTTGTTCGCCATAAGTTGGCAGGGTATGCTAAGACGTGAGTCCCTTGCTCACTTTGCCACTGGATTCAAGCAAGCCTGGCTGAAGACGGCTGAAATGCCAGAAACCGGTCCTAGGAAGCTTGTTTCCGGTCCAGGGAAGACATGGCTTGGCAGTTCGGGCTGGACTGTTCCCATGAGGCACAGGGTCAGACTCATTTGCATATGGCCATGTCTGAACTGGGGTGGCAGAGTGGGCTAAAGAACAGTGATGGATTAAACCCAGATCAGTTGACTGGGGGTGAGTGCTTGCAATGTTCAACACTCCGTCCATCATTTCCTTTGGTTTTTGCTTTGTTCGCCATAAGTTGGCAGGCTATGCTCAGACGTGAGTCCCTTGCTCACTTTGCCACTGGATTCAAGCAAGCCTGGCTGAAGAGGACTTAAATGCCAGAAACCGGTCCTAGGAAGCTTGTTTCCGGTCCAGGGAAGACATGGCTTGGCAGTTCGGGCTGGACTGTTCCCATGAGGCACAGGGTCAGACTGATTTGCATATGGCCATGTCTGAACTGGGGTGACAGAGTGGGCTAAAGAACAGTGATGGATTAAACCCAGATCAGTTTACTGGGGGTGAGTGCTTGCAATGTTCAACACTCCGTCCATCATTTCCTTTGGTTTTTGCTTTGTTCGCCATAAGTTGGCAGGGTATGCTCAGACGTGAGTCCCTTGCTCACTTTGCCACTGGATTCAAGCAAGCCTGGCTGAAGACGGCTGAAATGCCAGAAACCGGTCCTAGGAAGCTTGTTTCCGGTCCAGGGAAGACATGGCTTGGCAGTTCGGGCTGGACTGTTCCCATGAGGCACAGGGTCAGACTGATTTGCATATGGCCATGTCTGAACTGGGGTGGCAGAGTGGGCTAAAGAACAGTGAGGGATTAAACCCAGTTCAGTTGACTGGGGGTGAGTGCTTGCAATGTTCAACACTCCGTCCATCATTTCCTTTAGTTTTTGATTGGTTAAACAACGCCAGAGTTATAGGCAAGTCAAAAAATTATTTTCCAATGGAAACTAGGTCATAACTATAACTACCTACTGGTATATATATATATATCCGACCAAACCTCCCCTCCGTTCCGAAGGGAGAAGAGCACACGCAGGATTTCAAGGATAGCTGCTCTTTATTAAAACATGGCTGTGCATGACGCGTTTCGTAATTAAACTTTCTCAAATGCTGCCAAACAATTCAAAAGTTCTCCCAACCTCCTCTTTAAGCTGCTAGCCTCATTACGATTGGTTGAGGCAGTGCTGACGCCACCTTGCATGGAAAGCCCGAACCCAGGAATCCATATACATATGTACATATATATTAGTTTACATTGTATTATGTTATTATGTTTAACTATAAGAATATTTAAAAAATATTACTTTACAGTTTAATCTATTAGGAAATCTATACTCTTACGTGGTTTCAGACGATATCCCATTCCACAATATTTTTGGCACAATATTTTTGTCATTCCTATTAGAAGTATTGGAAGACAATATTAATGTAAACCATATTTGTGACACAATATTTTTTCATGGTTTTGAGAGAGTTTGTATATTGGTGTATTTTCTGTGTTGTGCCTCTGTGCTGGCCATATTGTGTAAGCCATACTTGTGGAACATGCTGATTGCAAAACCGAGGCTCGTTCTTGCTTACACTGGTCCCTGGGTGCATCAAGCTTTACGTGATGGGGTGTTTCACATAGTAATCATCAGATTGTTGACTTGTTGATGCAACTCCCTTGCATGGTGGGGAAAAAAATACACCAAAGTAACAAAAGAGTTAATAGGAAAGCAGGGAAAGAAACATTTAAAAGGGCATTTCAAAGACTCTTCACAATTAACTTTAGTCTTCTGTCAGACAGTTGAAACTTGGTTGTTGCCTCTGGATATCAGCCCTGAGATGGGAAGAGCAAGTGACTATGCTTGAGCAACTGTGCAGAGGGCGGTACACCAAGTGCAATCTAGTACGTTATAGAGCTGATTAGACTTTGTGTGGCCAGGGCCAGACCAGGAACGCAAACCGGCCCTGGCAATTGAGTCAGACCGGCAGCGGTTGGGGAGGCTGGACGTAAAAAACACTGCAGCTGCTTTTGTTACAGGGGGCTGAAAAAACCTCCCCCGGTAACAAAAACGGCCTCCCCAGGGGTCCAAAACCGACTCCCACCCTGGTGGCCCACCGGGGAAATGCCCGGTGCCCGCCCGACCATGTGTGTGGCACATAAACGGAGAAGCTATATTGTGCTTAGGATATATTGGAGTCAAAAAGACAAAAAGTCTATTTTACTGTTAGCCCTTCTGTAATGTTACTGAAACCGATTTTGTAATGTGCAGTGTCTATTTAGACTTCAATGGACAAAGTCCTTACTAATCAGATAAGGATTTGACCTATAAGTGGAATATGCATTTATGTTTAAAGTTCTTACCGGATGGAATGAGAGATATCGATGCCAAATTGATGGTTCCTCTGAAGGGACATTGGTTGGAAAATTGTAAACAAATGTGTATATTTAGGATGCCAGATCAGTGGGGAAAAAAATACTGGGCAACTAAAGGCCAAATGGAGGAAAAAGATCTGACACTAAAGCTAACAAAATTACAAAATTCGCCTCAGACATCATCATAAAGATATTAACTACACCAACACACACCTTTCTCCTTAGTACCAATACCGCAAAGACATTATACCAATTGATATCCTGGATACTTCTCTGAAGTCCCAATACAGTAGCAGATTACCGCTCCAAGAAGTTATATGTCTAAAGATCATGGTTCTTCAGAGTCAATGTCTCCTCTGTAGAGTACATCCTGTTGGTGGTGATTGCTGAACATCATGTTCTCTCAGAAGATGTCACTGAATACCGCTTGTCGGAAACACCCTACATCTTTTTCTTTCAATCTTGTCAATTTATAAGTACTCCTCAGGAAAGAAAAAACTACCAACAACTATCCAGACACAGTACATGGCTGGTTACTATCATTATTCCTGAGATGTTCGAACTGTTTATTACTAATCTTATCAACATTTTTCACCAACAGGAGACTATTCTGTGGGAGTTAAAAAAAGCGCTCATCACCATCATACTAGAAAAATGTGATCAGAATCCTGCGTGTCCAAGGAGAAACCACCTACTGCACAGTCTCCAATTATCCAATTCTTAGAAAAATCACTGAAAATATGGTAGCGTACAGAAGCCTAAAGTCCACAACATACTGCTCAATGCTAACCAACCTGGTTTTAGGCACATGCATGACATAAAGTTGGATTTCATTGATTTTGTTAGTTTAAAAAGTTATGTTTTAACTAACATTTTCCCCTAACTATAACATTCCTTTAACCTTTGTTTTTTCAGTGAATTTCTAAGGTTACTTTTAATTCAAAGTAAGATATTATTACCATACCTAACTATAATACTACTTTAACCTTTGTTTTTTTAGTGAATTTTCAGGGCTTTTTTAACCTCAAGTGATATTTGATTACCATGCATAACTCCAACTGCATGCCACTGACTCCCTCTGGCTGTGCACAGCATTGGGGTTATCCGCACACTTCGAACGTCCCCAGCATAGGGTTAGCCACTGTGCCTGGCCTACAGCCAGGCTCTGCATGCAACCCCTCACTGGCAGTCAATCCTATGCCGTGTCTGGCCTTCGGTAGCCCTCTGCACCAAAGCCATGGGCAGCAGGGATTGAACGCAGGACCTGGCTGTCATTTTCAAGTAAGGTAGACCTAATGACTGTTAAAAGATCAGAACTCCAAAAGATAAAGAGTGGGCCCATTGGCTTATGAAGGGACTTATTATTATTTTGCGCATTGTATAAATCGGTGAGAACTAGATTTTTGTTGCCATTGTTAAGGAGTATTCCCCCTTGCTCGTACATTGATGGTTTTAACTTCTTGCCCACACTGATATTTGTATTGCGGTAGCTAATTATAAAAGGGGTTCTTTTGCCATTAGAAAGCGTTATGAGCAAAACTACACCAGTTCAGTAGGGTAACAGTCTGCTGTTTAAATTGAATTGATTTTATATAGTTGAAATGTTATGAATGTTTTTAAATCTTTAATTACGGATGACTTATGTATTGTATACTTTCTGAAATTGCTAATCTTTTAATTGTTCTCTGAACCGATATAAAGTTATTCTTGACTTGACTTGAATGGATCAGGACATCAACATATATAAAGTACATGATGTATTTTCTTTTTTTTTTTAAATGACCAATAATTATAATCAAACGTATATTTCAATAAATCACATAGTGCAAAGTTTAATAAAAGTGATTGTCATAAAAATTGTAATAAACGTTAATTGAAAACAAGCACCAATATGTCTTTGAATCTTTTTTTTTAACATTTTTCAAGCTGCAATGCGCAGCCAAAAGTGGGCTCCACACTCCAGCTGAAGAGCATAGAGCTCCAGCTAGGAGAGCTTTAATAATTATAGTAAGCTCTGCTGGGGTCCTGGATTTAATGACCTAGGAGAATTACTGTTTTTTTTATGTTGCTGGGAGCTGCTGCACTCCCTGCAGCTCTCCATTACATTAAGAAATATTCTTAATGGTGCCCTGTCCTTCATAGGTGTTACAGCAAACAAATGTGTTACAGCAAACAAATGATGGACGGAATGCTGACAATGCAAAAATTCTCCCCCAGTCAAAAGATCTCGGTTAAATCCATTGTTCTTTTGCACACTACTCCACCCCAGTTTGGACCCAGCCATATGCAAATCAGTCTTGACCCAGTGCCCCATGGGAACAGTCCAGACCCAACTGTCAGGCCAGGTCCTCCCTGGACCGTCAACAAGCATCCTGGGACCGGTTTCAGGGTATGTCACCCTTCTTCAGCCAGCCACTTGGACTCCTATTTTTTTGTTCAGGACCATGGGGGAGCTGGATTTGTTATTAATTATTAAGGAGTAGGGTGTGCAGCCCCCAACCTCCCAGCCAATACTGGCCTTAGGGCCCTCATCCCCCGGGATCAAACTACATATAACAAGCTTTTACAATAGGTCTTGCTTTTGTAGGAGTTGGAGCTATTAGCATTGTAAATGACAATGTTTTTTATTTATGTTTTTTTGTGTGCAGTGGAGTAATTATCTAAAGAAACTAAGTACATGCTATGCCATATTATAAGCTTTTCTAGCTACCATACAGTAAACCTATGGCCATGTTAACGTAAAGTAACTGGGCAAAGTACACATATCCATGGTAAACGCTATTTAGAACCCACTTATGGACAACAGAGTTGAACTCCAGACATTCACTGTATGCAGGAAGCCTTTGCAGATGATGTATAAATTTGACGCAGCTACAACAGAGGAGCAAAACAAGTATGCTTTGTTTAAAGATAGTCAGGACTACAATGTCATTGACTAAAAAAGATGTGTAAAGAGTTATGCTAAATGTTTTTTTGTTTGCAGTGGTGTTATTATTTAAAGAAAAAAAGTGCACACTATACTATTCAGAATACAACATGTCTCGAAGAGACAGCGCAAGCGCTGCTTAGCCGAGACCTCAAAAAATACTTTTTGCAGGTAGGCATAAATGGCAGAGGGGTGCACTAAAACACCAAATGACTCACTGTGACTGGAAATAAAAAAACACATCTTCAAAAAGAGCACCTACTAAGTGACTGGATACTGGAGAAACAGAAACAGACCTCAAATGCAAATTAAACTCGTCATTGAGAAGCTGTGCCTGAGATAGCGAAGTAGCAAATGTGGAGTTTAAAGATGATATTAAAGGTTTATCAATTTACTTTTGTCAGCACAACATAACAAGGCGTTGAATATATCCTTTCAAAATTAATTCAGCCCAACACTATATGAAATAGTGTGTTTTTTGATCACCAAAGTATTTTTAAGAAATAAAACGTTCATAAATTATTGAAGTACGTATAAACAGTGCACCACAGTGTTTGCACTGGGCAGCGAGTTATGCCAGATTAAAGCGATGGAGTTGTCCTCTCTAAGAAGAAAATGACTTTTGCTGGCAGTGCTCACACACTCCTGGTATTTCTGGTACTTGAAATGTTGTATTCTATTACATTTTGAAGACTACAGAAATATACAGCAAGACTATTTGAATAAATAACTTTTGACAGGCAGAGAGCTTTTAGACTATTTGTGCACCAGAAAGCAATAGAAAACCTGTGAAAATTGTATTTAAAATGTTTCCGTTCACTTTGTGCGTGTGCAATGATGCACCGTCACAAATTCCAAAGCACAAGTAAAATTATTTAGGCTGCATCTTCAGTCCGTACGTCAGTCGGTTTTGTTTGCTTGCTGAGAAAAACTCACCCCATCTTAAACCCCGACCAATTGGAAAAATCATCAACCTGCAATACCTTTAAACATTTTAGGAGATTTTGTTTTTAAGGAAGTGGGGAGGGGAGCAGAATTGTTTGTTAATTGGCCTCCCAGGGGGCTTGGCATAAAAAGAAGACTTCTGATCAGAGGGGTGTTTCTCAAATATGAAACCGGCGGATTAAACAGAAGTCACTGCAGTAGATGCATTAACAATGTTAGTTATTTCCCCAGAATTATTTCATGCTGCCTAGATACAGATCCAAATGTATCTCAGATGGTTGTAACACCTGTGTAAAATAATTCCTGGTATTCGCAATCACTAGAAAATCGTAGACCTAAAAACCATGACCATATGTGATTTTCAGTGTTCAGGTGCTTCTTTGATATTCCCATCATGCTTCGTTGTTTGGGTCAGATAAGTGAAGTGGAGAGACCTTTTGTGGTAGCATCACAAACTGAGTGATAACAAAGAGGGCCAGACTGGGACCAAAAAAAGGCCAGGTCACCAAAACAAATGTGGCCCTCCATTTGCTAATCTAATACGTACAAAAGTGCCCACATTTGCAAATTAGTACAATTTTCAACTTATAAAGACATGCTGAATAGGTAATATGCAAGGTATTGGAGACTGCCTACATTTGTGCTTGCTATAGCTAATGTTTGTGGTAAAGTCAGGAAAATAAAAAATAACCGGCCCATCAGGCCGTGACAAAAAGGTCCACTAAGAGCCAAAAAAAACAACCTTTCAGACCAGCCCATCGAGCTCTGCTTGATTGCCCTATAGGCCAGTCCAACCAGGATAACAAACAAGTGCAGGTACTGAATCCATATTAGTGACAAAATAAGCACCGATTGATTGTTTGCAGCTGGGGGTGTATGTGTGTGGGGGAGGTGTCGGGGTCCTGCACCCCGGCAGCTGTAGTGACATATAAAGGTTCGCTAGATTGTCACCAGTGTGCCCACTTCTGTGAGCCTTTTCTTTGTGTGCAGTGAAACCAGGTTGCATGTACGTGCAATCAGCGGAAGAGCTTAGAATATTCCAGAACCTTGAAACAGAGGAAGCTTTTCTTAGCACAAGTTCTGAATGCATCACCGCAAACAAACATAAAACAGACTACTAATACGATATTTGCACATACTTACATTCTGAAGAAACATGCATTTGCAGCTTAACAGTAAACATTATGTAAAGTTGGCTCCACAGTCGCAGGCCGGGGTGGTCCTTTTGCAGGTTAGCACAGTCGTAAAAGGGAAGACAGATGTTGGGAGCCATGCATGTGAGGGCCATAATGGACTAGTAGCAACCATTGAAGAAGGTACAGCACGACTCTAAGAAATTGAGGGACTGTTGGCAAGCTTCGGTACCATGGTGCCCAGCTGCAGGGCCTGCTGGGAATTGATGGGCTGAAAACCAGTTTGTTAAGAGAGGTATATGAACAGAAGACGCTGTACCCAAAGGAAGTGGGGCTACAGCAAAAGACTGGCACCCCAACACCTCCAGGGCTGGCTGGGAGAGTCAGTAAGTGCGCACAAATGAGTATCGTAAACGGGGATTAGTGTACCTTTCTAAGCATTCATAGATCTTTAAAAAGTACGATATACCATGTGGTGGTGTCGCAATGCTGCCACTGTAATGGTCATAGATGACTTAGTTGAATAGTACTTATGGCAAGTTCGGTGGTCATTACGTGCTCAGGTAGGTAGTGTTGGCAGGCACTAGCATATAGTTGTTGGTGGTTGCAAGCCCCATAGGTGAGTTGGTAATGCCCATAGGTACCACAGGTGCAGGACCCACGGGTGCAGTTGGTGGTGCCCAGAGGTATCACATTTGCGGTTGCTAGTACCCACAGGTACTACAGGTAGAGTACCCACATATCCCAAAGATACAGTTGGTGGTACCCACAGGTACAATTGATGGTGCCCATGAGTACCAGAGGTGCAGTGCCCACAGGTGCCTCAGATGCAGTTGGTAAAGACTGCAGATAATAAAGTTGCAGTTGGTAGTGCCCGCAGGGGCAGTTGTTGGTGCCCACAGGTACCAGAGATACAGTTGGCGCTGCCCTCGGGTAACGCAGGTGCAGATCGCTGTGTTTACTGGCACTGCAGGTAGAGTGGGCGGTGCTCGCAGTTACCACATTTACAGATGGCAGTGAATTCAAGCACTACAGACACAGTTGTGTAGGAGCCACACACAGCAATACAAGACTGCCAAAGTGGTTTGTTGTGTAGTACTCTCTGATACCATGATGAATGAAAGATAGGGAGAAGGTTTAAGCAGAATGAATGTTGTTCAGAAGTTAATGAAAATATGAAAAGAACAAGTGCTTGGTGCCTCGCCCAACGGGCAGAGTTTGAGGGCACATGTTATAACTGGGCCGGTAGGTCAACAGGATACAGGGCCAGATGTACGACCGTTTTTGCATGTGCAAACGGGTTTGTGAACCCTCTTGAAAATGCAAAAACAGCATGGGCCATGTACAAAGCCTATTTAGAAAGTCGCAGTTTATTTGCGACTCGCTAAATAGGTTTTGAGACTCGTTATTAGGAAGGGGCATTCCCTTCCTAATAGCGTGTGCAAGCCCATGTATAAATGTTTTGCAACCACAATTGCAGTCGCAAAACACTTGCAAAATACCACCCTCTTCAAGAGGGTGGTAATGCACTTACACCAGGGAAGGGGTCCCCAGGGGACCCCTTACCCTTTGCAAATGCAGGGAAAAATAGTTTTTAAAGGCAGACAGTGGTCCCAGGGACCACTACCTGCCCTTTAAAAATGAAACAAAAACGTTTCATGTTTTTCTTTTTTAAATGCATCCCGTTTTCCTTTAAGGAAAACGGGCTGCAGTAAAAAAAAACTGATTTATTTAAAAGCACTCCCAGACATGGTGGTCTGCTGAGCCCAGCAGGCCACCATACCTGGGAGGGCCAGCCATTCCCAATGGGCTTGCAAATTGCGAGAGGCTCATTAATATTCATGAGCCTCTCAATTTGCGACCCTATTGGGAATCGCAAACAGTATGATATACACTGTTGTACATCCAAAATAGTGCCTCGCAAATTGCGTGCCGTACATCTGGCCCACGGAACCTTACCCCTGTCTGGAGTCTGGCTGAGCTCTTTCCATATTGGGCATCTGCAGGATGTGTAGCATTGTCCATTTCCGGATTTGCCAGGACACGTGCCACGCCGAAGTGCTGCAGGGTGTGTGACCGTTGACAATGCCTGGATGTTGATTTTTGGCTTTTTTGTTGCAGCCGTCATGATTGCAGTGACAGTTTTATATTGATCACATGGGAGGATTCTGAATAGGTGGCATCTGACTGGCTATCATGCAACCAATCAGATGCAAGACGTGCTCTTGCGATGATAGAGTCCATTATCCGAAGCCGGGCTGCCAAATTCAACCAAGTATCCTGGCCCATATATTTAGAAAAGTAGATTAGAGTACATTCACAGCTGCATCAAAGCGAGAAGGGGCAGAAGGACAATATTCCCCTCAGAGTTCACTAAATTAAAAACAATCCAGATTTCGTCTTTACTTAAGCTCTCTGGGGATTCCACGGTTTTACATGAAGTTTGTTGATGGCCTTTCACTAGAGTGTCTCTTGTTTGAGGTTGATTTAGTCAATACATCTTTAAAACTTTGCTCCACACCCCACAAGGAACCCAATCTCATGACAATGACGTAGTAGCTCTTCAACCCACTCGTACAATCTCACATGGGTGTGTTCAGAAACCAGCATATTCCACAGAGGTGATGTTGTACCATCCCCCTCGAAAACAGACCTGTTTGTGATGTCAAAGCACACCACATACACAAGCACACAATATGCCACTACACAACGTGTCAGAATGTTGAGGGCAGGACGCTTCTTGTACTCAGCACAGCCTTGGCATGATGACATCAGGTCAGCACATCCCACCAAAGGCATTCTTACGCTGTTGACACCACAGAACCCCACATCTCATCTTAAAACAGAGAACAGCCGAAGGAGTACTCTAGTAATGGTGACACGCACACTGAATCCTCTCACAATGACATTGATAGAATGCCACTCCCGCTGAAAGCAGTCTCACGGTAATGACATCACCGCACAATACAGTCACTGATCACAGGCTTACAATGATGACATCAGAGCGCAGCAACCTCTTCTGGGCAGGCTGGCAGCCACGACATCGAAGTCATGTTAAAGCATATCGATTGAGCTATGTGCTTTCACGCCATTGCACTTTGGCTGGAATATTCTAGCATATGCACTGGTACGAGACACCTATGTGCCGCAAGCAACCAACAGTACATTCCCTTACTTTTGCACTTGAGGTTCATCTTACCTAGAGCAGGCACCCAGGAGGAGCCGCTGTCATGGCTGGAAGCTTGGGCAATGGGGTGAAGTGCTGGTACTTCACCTCTTTAGTTGTGTTACCTCTACCGCAGGGAGATGGTTTGCTTTGTTTGCGGAATAGGTGTCTGACCAATTATGGGAAATAAATCCTTTTGTTTACCTTTCCCAGGTCTCCTGCGGTTCCTTAACCTCTGGCACTGCATTTCACCACGACCGCATGGCTGCAATGACAGAATGCCGCTGCCCGCGTCCCAAGCAATGGGACATCAGCAGGGCAGCATTCTAGTGGCCGCCCGTCGGAGCCTTCCCCCCGTGCTGCCTCGCGCGCGAGGCCTACGCCCACTCGGGAAAAACCCCCTATCGCGGGGAGCTGGAGGCGGACCGGGGGGCGGGGGGGGCGCGGCCTACTCGCTACTTAGTGGGCTCTCTCGCCCAGTTCCTCCTCTGTCTCCTGCGCGCTGCACCCAGCCTGGACACGCCCCGTTAGTCCTTCGGGCGGTTGGGGGGCCTGACCAACCGGGGGTGGCCACAACACGCTCCGCCCCTGTCAGAAGGGGCGGGAGTAGGAGGCAGATCACGTGACCCAGTGGATGATCTGCAAATATTTATGTGCCACACTGCCAGGGCATCGACCCACCGTGTGTGCTGGCTCACCAGGCGGGCGGGCAGCAAGGGGCTGCCTGCCCTGGATCGCCCGTAAGATAACCCAATTTTATTATCATACTGTGTTGTATGAAATAAACCTGCAGCAGTTCTTCACCCACAAATAAAGTGTCAGTGTAATCTTTGGGTGATGTCTGTGTATGCGTGCTGACTGAAGCGGATGACGGTGTGGTCACTAGTGCCAGGGAGGAGAGTTGTGTGAACTGGCAGATGTTACCTTTGACCTTCCCTGCCGCCTCCTCCCTAGAGCCTCCTCATCGATTTCCTGCACCGTTTTCTAGCTTTTCGTGCACATGTTAGAGATTACCACGGGCAGCATTTCATCCAATCACAGGCTTCTCAGAAGCCAACCCCGTAGTGTCTGTCCCACCACCGCCACGGCTCGGAGGAGCCTTGGGACATGAGATCGCTTAAACAAGCACTGGCAAAGCCAAAAGGTCGGACATTCACTGCCAGCTTTTTGCGCTGCCAAGGCTTGTTCTGCACTTCTAACACAAAACAAGCCCAATCCTCCATAAAACAAAACCCAAACCCAAACTAACATCCTACTAAAAAGAAGCCCAAATGAGGTTGAAAGCGAAAATTGCTTAAAAGCCTAAAAAATATAACCAGTAAGAGGGAAGCATGGCGAAAAATGTACCCCCAATAAAACTGTGGAATTAGGAGGAGGTGGGAGGGCGGAAAACTATATTTGAATGCAATCAGCTATGGTGCCGAAATCTACACACAGGCAAACAGAAATTAGAGCAGGAAACTAAGAAATAAAGTAGTCCCACAGAGAACAGACAAATAACTGTAGTATGATGGAACAGTACTTAGTCCCTGCTGCATAGGAGGAACAGAAGAGAGAAAGGAGGGACAAAGACGCAGGACTGACCACTGGCAAGCAAGGATTTTTGAGGAACACTGAAACAAACAAATCAAAAGCTGGGGGATGGCTTTAGCCCAACATAAGAAATTGCAATAGGTCTTGAATGCTCGGCCTAAAAAGCACAGTGCGTGCTGCTCCCCTCCCCAATCCTTTACAGGCCCCAGGGACCCCATCCTCCGGGCTGTATCCATTTTTATGGGGGGGCATACAGCCACCCTCTCTAAACCTTTCAAGCCCAAGGAACCCCACCCCTGGAGCCGAATCCATTTTTATGGGATGAGGGGCATATGGCCACATGTCCTGAGCCTTTTCAGACCCTGGGGACCCCATCCCCCCAAGGGCTGAATTAAAAAGGGTCCTTAGTCCTAAGATGGCTGCCAACATATCGCTGCAGATGTGGTGGCAGCCAAACAGATCTCATCTTGACATCTGTCTGCTTCATGGATCCTCTGTAGGATGAAAGCCTGCCAACCCTCGACCAAGACCCCATCCAGCAAATCCTGTACTGTATTCAGAAACCATTTCCAGTTGGAAGAAGGGCTAACAGCAACAACGGGTCTGCAGAGGATCCTCGTATTACCCAACAAACACCACCAGCCAGCCCAACCCCAGCCCTGGACTCCGAGGACTTCCAAGTTGAATTTCAACATTGTGCGGTAGGAGTCCAGCGGGAGCTGGTAGATGCAGTGCAAGTGAGCATGGAGACCGTGGCGAGCACCCTAGAGGGAGTGCATATGTACCTCAGTCCTAATAAGGACACCTCAGAGGCCATAGGGGCAGCTACCCTCTGCTCCATGGCTTGGAACAGTCCATGGCTGACATCGCTTGTTTCATAAGGCAGAGGCAGGATAAATGGCCTGTCAAAGTGGCACCAGCAAGGTTGCCAACAAGCTTGGGGCAATCCACAACATCCTAGAGTCCATGGAGCGGAAGCAGGTCTTTTACATAGCGGAAATGGGTACCTTACATCACAACGTTTTCGCTGTGCTGGCAAACCAGCAAGTGTATCAACGAGAGATGTGTAGTTCCTACAGGATGGGAAGTCGAAGGGGAATAAAGTATTCCATACCCAGATTTTAACCTAGTGAATGTAGGTGTACAAGGGAAGGGAATCCCTTAAGGGTGGAACTGAAACCCTCACACACCCAGCAAGCTAGGTGTCATGCTTCATCATCTGGGTTTTGCTCCTCGTCGGGTCGGCGGTGCAATACCTGACGGGCACCCATACAGGGGCTCTTTGTCGGAGATCTTTTGTTCCCTGCCGTATGGTGCATGCGTGTGAGGGCCCGGGAGTGTAGATGTAAGTGACTTAAAAAGGTTGGTTAATCTGAAATATAATTTTATTGGCTCAGTAAACCACCTAATTAAAAGGGGGGTGAGTGGCGTAAAAGCTATATATGCTCACAAAGGAGGAGTGGCTAGCTACGCTCTACTCTTCTGGTCAACATGTTTCGCGCCCAGTTAGTCAGAGGGATCTCATGGCGCTTCGTCAGGACCTATAGTGCTAAAGTGAAATGTGCTCAAAAAAACTATCTACAGTGTGGTGTGAAAAACAAGGGTGAGAACTAATATGTTAGTCAACCCTTAATAGGCGCCCCTACCTTATATATTGTTTTAAAAGGGGGTCACCTAGGGAAGAAAAATTGGAAGAAATATGAACCAAAAAGCCACCCTTGGCATCTGTAAGGCATTATAAAACAAAGGTTAGTCAACCACCACTAGTCTAGTAAAGCAGTGATCCATTTAATATACTCCAGATTGTAAATCGTACTGGAATCCTACCTGTTTACTAATCAATTAATAAATACATGACGTAAGACAAGGTAGGACAAGGTAAAAACGGTTAAAACAAGCAGTATAGCAAGGCTCTGGTTGGAAGCACAACCATTGTTTCAATTGTAGAAAATAAATCATGGTTACGTATGGACTCACCATTTCATATTATAAAAAGCTCATCATCAGGTGCATGGCGCGTCAACAGGGGGAGAAACACATTCGTTCCCTATGGTATAATGGTATTATAGAGAAAAGAGAGGTAGAGGCATAGAAAGATATCACATCAACAAAGTCACAAGAGAGAGATCTCTATCTCCGGTGTCTCATAAACATATTATTTGAGCGTGTGACACCTCTCGTGTGTAATGGTACTCTGATCTGTAACGTGGTTGACCAGGTGCAGTTAACCGGGGGTGGGGCAAAGGTGTGCAAGTCCCGATTGGTTCATTAAAAAGGCTATGATCAATTGTAGTGAGTACAAGTGGAAGATTCTGACTCAGTGTGTGCCCGAATTAGTCTTAGCACTCCTTAGCATAATGACCCTGTGTAATAGTGCGTATTGAAGTGGTCACACCCACAAAGTGGAGAAGTCTCGCTCATGGATCCGTAATGACCCTGGTGAAGACCAGTACAAGGTCCTACGAGATAGAACAGCTCCAAGAAAATGCATGCGAGCAATCCAAACGTGTCCCGATGATGGACAGAGATCCGAAAAAAGGTTCGAATATACTACACGTGTCTGGAGTGCCCCAACGAGACTCTGATATTTGAAACCCCCCTCCAAAATGGGCATCGAGACACCCATGGTGTACTTACTTGGTAAACATCCCCTGGAGGTGAGTAAACCTGCCCGCGTCGCCGAACCCGGAAGCTGGACAGTGGGTCGGTGACGCTGTTATTTATTCAGACCAGGATTGGTTGTGAGCCTGACACGTGTGATGATGTCACGTCTAACGGACCAATCACTGACTTGGTGAATATTCTGATTGGCCAATGGTTGGAACTGTGTGACGTAGATACGTCTGTAGCAGTGAAAAGTAAATGAGTGTATATCATGCCGGGATTAAAAAGGTCATTTATCATGGGCGCCATGTTGTAATGGGCAAAATGTGTTGCATACTACGTAGAAGGACTAAAATAATTGCCCATTGAGCGAGATAATATCGATAGGGGCTAGTCACGTGTGTATGCTGTAGTGATGAATGTCGCTCAGATAAGAACCCCACAGGTAATGTTTTTTTGTTTTTTTGTAGGTGGTTCTTACCCAATCTAGTTAATAAGGAGACCAAAATCGGGGGCCATGATGTAATGGTGTTGGTCTGTAATACAAGGAAGGTTGATAAACGGGTTTATGGCTCTATTACTGTCATGAGCAAAGTAAAAAATATATATAGTGATGCCCGCATCAATCTGTACTATGGTAGCTGAATCTCAGGCTCACGGTTTGTCGTACAGAGGTAGGTCAATGTTAAAGACCAAGTATCAGTAGGAACATAAGGTGGTACATGTGCTTTCCTGCCCTCTCAACATTATCGGCAGGAAAGAATCCTATCGATTAGATATCGTTGACCAAGGTATGTCATCGTTGAGGCCAAGTCTATCCAACGAGAGGCGATGTACCCAGCGTTGTTCTAGCCTAAACAAGGAATGTTGAGACATGCCAGGCTGGCTTTCAAGGACAATCCAACGTAGATCAGTCGGGCTGTGTTTGCATGCAAGGTAATGACTGTAAAGTTTCGTGTTGGCTTTACCACATCTAATGTTGCTTTTATGTTCGGTGATGCGTGTTTTCACAGCTCGTGTCGTCATCCCTATATAGTGGAGACCGCATGGGCAAGTTAGTAAATAGATACAGTTAGTGGAATTACAATTTGTATGTCTTTTAAGGGCCCATTCGAAAGTGTCAGTGAGGTGAATAGATTTTGCCACAATGGTTTGTCCGCAGCAAGAGCACCCACCGCAGGTGTAATGCCCCTGTACAGGGGGAAGATTCCAGAGGGTGTTATGTGCTGAAGTTATTTGTTTCTTTGGTCTCGTGTGTATCAAGGTGTCCTTCAGATTGTTGGTCCTTTTAAAAGCGAACCGTGGTGGGGGAATCAAAAGTGTACCTGCGGATAGTATTCCCCAATGTTTCTTTATCACTTTTTTGAGGTTGTTGGACTCTGGTGTGAAGGATGTTACACAAGTAATGATCTCTCTGGTGTCTTTTGTTCTCACTTCCAAAAGTGCCTCGCGGTTGTTATTTCTGGCCCTCTTCATTGAGTTGTAAATCACTCGGGGAGGGTAGCCTCTTTGAGTCAAATTCCCTGAGAGAATGTTGGCCTCAATTTTGTAGTCTGTGACAGAACTACAATTTCTCCTGAGTCGAAGGAATTGCCCAAAAGGCAAGTTGTCGCGCAGGGCTTTAGGGTGATGACTGTTGTAGAGGAGTAAACTGTTCTTATCAGTGGGTTTTCTGTAGAGAGTAGTACTTAACCCTGTGGGTGTCAATCTGATGTTTAAATCTAGGAAAGGGATATCTGAGTCAGAGATATGACTTGTGAATTTCAAAAACTGATTTTTGGTATTGATCCATTCACAGAATTTGTTACAGGTTGTTAAATCCCCTTTCCATAGAATCATGACATCATCGATGTATCTTTTCCACAGGGTTAGGTTCGGCCCAAAGGGGTTGTCCACGTTCATTATCACTGTCTCTTCAAACGCTGCCATATACAGGCAGGCCAAACTGGGGGCAAAGGTACTCCCCATCGAAGTACCTTGGGACTGATGGTAAAGATTGTCTTTAAATGCAAAATAGTTCTCAGTTAGAGCTAATGTTGCCAGATCCATGATAAATGTTATGGGAGTAGGAGATATCCATTCCCTTTTCTGTAGGGCCGCCTCTATCACCGTCAGAGTAGCTTGTTGCGGGATGTTGGTGTAGAGAGCCTCTACATCAAGGGTCACTAGGAAGTCAACATTTTCGGTGTTCTGTATTCCCTCAATCATATTCAAAATGTCAGTTGTGTCCCTAACGTAGGAAGGTGTCTCTTTAACCAAGGGTTGTAGGAAGTAATCACAGAATTTTGATAAAGGTTCCAAGAGGGAACCAATACCAAAGACAATCGGTCTGCCAGGGACAGGGGTGATGCCTTTATGTACCTTAGGTAATGTATAGAAATAAGGTACGACAGGTTTGGTAGTGATAAGAAAGTCTGCTTCTTTTTTCGTGATCCAGCCATTTGCTTCGGCCTCCAAGACCTTACTAGCTATCGTTAAACTTAATCTCGGCGTGGGATCAGTGTCAATGGGTGTATAATATTTCCTATCCCCAAGTTGTCGTAAACATTCTGTTTCATAATCACTAGTAGACTGGATAACTGTCGCCCCTCCCTTATCCGCCTGTTTGATGGTGATAGTCGCATCAGCTGCTAGTATTCTGGCCGCTTCCCTTTCTTTGCAAGTAAAGTTGTTGTACACAGTAGTTCTGCTCTGTATTTTGTCCAGGTCTTTTAGTACAGCCTTCTCGAAGGTAAGGACCTCCGAGGGGATCATGCTGTTTGTCGGGGTAAAGGTGGAAGCCTTATGTAGGCCAGTGTCACCGGGTTCAGTAGCCGGTTCGTCCTGAAAAAATGCTTTGAGGCGTATTTTTCGAAAGAAATTCTGGACCTCGCAGATCAATTCGAATTTATCTACTCTAGGAGTAGGTACGAAGCCCAGACCTTTCTTTATTACATCCTCCTCTGTGTTACTAAGGGGTCTATGGGAGAGGTTGATAACTAATCCCTCTGACCCCTCCTTTTGCTCCGAGTTTCCATTTGTGGCTGGGGTTGAGGTTGATCTTGCCACTGGACATGTGGTGTAGTTTGCTGTTGTCCTCGCCTTCGCCCTCTTCCTCTGCCCCAGCCTCTGCCTAAAAAAGGTTTCGGGTTATTACCAGGATAGAATTGTGGCGGGTACTGAGGAAACATGGGATATTGCCAAAACGGAGGTTGAGGGGGGACAGGAAACATGGGACCACCTTGGTTTTGATATGACCGTGTGTTGGTCTTTCTCTGATTCTTGTTGTTCCAACTCCCTGTACTGGAGCCACTAGATGAACCTCTTCTGCTGTGATTAGAGTCCTCATCACTTGAATAGTCTGTCTTGTTGGAAGTGTAATCTGCTTTCAGGTAAGGAAATACTCTCTCTTTGTCAAATCTGGTGATATCTTTCTGTAGTTTCGTTATTTTTTGTTTTAACAAAAACTCCCTACTTTCAGAAATCTCCTGATTAATCTCTGCTAATTTGGTTTTAAAAATAGCAGATTGAGTGACAGGTTTCATCGTGCTTTCAAGATCTTGAATGCGTGCAAGGATGCAGTCAGCCAATCTCTTGGCTGTCCCTATGATAAGTACCAATAAGTCCCTGGTGCATTTCCACGACACCAGGGACCATTCTTTCTTGAACAATGGATCATCCAGGAATAAGCGGGGTACTAAATTGACGATGAGACCATTAGGGGCGATGTTGGCCCTAAGGTACTCAGTCATCATGGCCCCATGTATGGTTATTTTTAACCATTCTTTCTTCAAAGTTGTTAAATTCGTCCAGTCGTCCGACTGGGAACCTGAAGCTATGCTGCTGTCGGTAACCAAAAGTGACGGTGTTCTTAAAATATCAGACACAGCGTCTTCACCATAGCTGATACCTAGTTCCCCTTCCATAATTATTGGAGGGACAAGTGGTCTTCTTAGAGCCAGATAGCACTATAGGTAACCTTGAAAATAAACTCCTGCGGGGGGCAGGTCTTTTACATAGCGGAAATGGGTACCTTACATCACAACGTTTTCGCTGTGCTGGCAAACCAGCAAGCCCTTCTTAGTGCTGTGCTGCCTTACTTGTTGGCTCAGAGAAATGCTGCTGGGGACAGGGGGTCCACAACTTCAGCCCCTGATGAGTGTCTGTTTCTCAGTCGCCACCGGCACTGACAACACCCCACTCATGGTAGACACCACACACATAAGAGGACGAAGATGTGGATGTTCCCTCTTTCCAACGAAAAACTGTCTAGTAGCATTTCTCTGTACCACAAGTCCAGTTTCCCACTTTTAGACTGCTTATGGCCATATCAGTGTACTGCTCAACTGGTACTGTCCTCCCTTTGCTTTCCCACCTATTGATCTGTCCTATTTGTGGAACTGTCTATGTGGCCTATCTTCCCTAGTGGAAATTTGGTCCTCCTCCTCACTGGAACACTCCAGTCCAATGACATGTATCCCCCGTGGACTCTGTCTGGACATCCAATGGCTCACAAACCATGTTGGGGTCGTTGCCCCAAGGACTGCAACTTGCTCATTGCTTCTTGATTCACATGCCAATAAATTCACCAACCAGAACCAACATGGTGTATATCTGTTCATGATTTAACTAAGTTGACCATGGTGGAAGTGCTGACCCTAAAGACACTACCTACTATCTAAAGTAAAATGTGAATCATATACCCAGGGGTAAAACTGCACAGGCTATGCAAAATAGTTTTTGTGATCCTAATGTGCATCTAAACTAGCAAGTAGTTACCCAAGGTCACATGCATTAAGTGCTACAATAATCAATCAGTCAATGCTTTTACTCCTCGCTCAGCCCCACCCTCTTCAATATCTACATGAGCCCCCTCGCAGCCATCGCTCGCAACCACAACCTCAACATCATCTCCTACACCAACAACACCCAGCTGATCCTCTCCCTCACCAAAGACCCCGCCACCGCCAAAACCAGCCTCCAGGAAGGAATGAAAGACGTTGTGGAATGGATGAAGCTCAGCCGTCTGAAACTGAACTCGGACAAGACGGAGGTCCTGATCCTCGGACCAACCCCCTCCGCCTGGGACGACTCCTGGTGGCCCCCTGCCCTCGGCACTGCCCCCAAGCCCACGGACCACGCACGCAACCTGGGCTTCATCCTTGACTCCTCCCTCACGATGACCAAGCAAGTCAACGCAGTCTCATCCTCATGCTTCAACACCCTTCGCATGCTCCGAAAGATCTTCCGATGGATCCCCACCAAAACCAGAAAGGCGGTCACCCAGGCCCTCGTCACCAGCCGGCTGGACTACGGGAATGCTCTCTACGCTGGAACCACAGCCAAACTACAGAAAAGGCTCCAGCACATACAGAATGCATCTGCATGACTCATCCTGGACATCCCTCGTCACTCCCACATCTACGCCCACCTGAGAGACCTGCACTGGCTCCCCATCAGCAAGAGGATCACGTTCAGGCTCCTCACCCACGCACACAAAGCTCTCCACGACAGAGGCCCCGAATACCTCAACAACCGCCTTACTTTCTACTCGCCGGCCCGCCAGCTCCGCTCCGCCAGCCTCGTGCTCGCCACCGTCCCACGGATTCGCTGACCCACCACCGGAGGAAGATCCTCCTCCTACCTTGCCGCCAAGACGAGGAACTCCCTCCCCACCCACCTACAACTGACCCAGGACCACCTCTCCTTCAGGAAGCACCTCAAGACCTGGCTCTTCGAGCAGTAGCAGCACTCCTCCCCCCTCCCCCCCCCAGCACCTTGAGACCCGCTCGGGTGAGTAGCGCGCTCTACAAATTTCGTGATTGAATGATTGACTGAATAATGTTTCTGCCCAGACGGGGGATATAACCATGCATACTGGCCGGCAGACAAAAGTGATGTCACAGCAAAATAGTGCTAGGGAGAGTGTGTACATGACTGCCATCAGCGTGGCACACAACACATCCAAGTTTAGTCACAATGGTTTTGCTCCATCATCCATACAAAACACGTAGCATCACGTAAACACGTAGCATCACGTGCACACGCAGTGCAACATTAGGTTAATACCTGGTTTTGGGCTGTGTGTCCATTCACAGCAAGAGTGTTCCCTACAGTGCACAATAACAGTTGAAGATCCCTTCAGTGACTCCATTGCAAACTTCACAGGATCAATTCCTTAGGTGCCTCACCTAGTTACACATATATACAAACACTGTCAGGAAATCCTACAGCATGTGCTCTACCCAAGCAAAGCATATATGGCAATTGCCATTTAGTCAATGAGCAAGCAGTTGTGAAAGAGCAAAACATTTTTTATCTAAAACACCATTACACACTAATATTAAAAACAACCTAAATTACACTAACTATTTCTACCTAAACTATACCTACACTAACCTATGCTAAATCAACGACACCTAACGTATCTAACCTTAACTTATGCAACTCTACACTTATACCACAACAAACAGGTTAAACATCAGCCCTCCTTAATATACATTTGCACATAAGATAATCATAAACTACACCTATACACAAACTACCTAAACATTAAAACCTAAACAAACATTTTTATTTTTTTCTGTAGTTTGTATTTTCTGTTTTAATACACACACTAAACTTTAACCCTCACTCATTTAACAACCTACCCACCCATATCCCCACCTAACAACACATAATTAGTAAAATCTAAAAAAGATGCTAAAACTAATCTACCCTATCACTAAGCTAAAACCTATCCTAACCTATGGTAAGACTATATACACTATAAATAAACACCAAAAATAACTTGGGAAGGGCAGAATGTCGGAGGGAGGGCCAACATCTGCTCAGCAATTTTGTCCACTGATTGCTGTAGTGTTGCCACCATCCGCATCAGTTTTGCCATCTCAAGTTCCAGCCCTACCAGCCTCAATTTCATGTCTGCATTGTCCTTCAGGGCTTGCTTCTCAAAGTTCATAGACTGAGCAGGAGTAGAGGGCACCGTCTGTGGTGCCACTGCTGGGAGTGCTATGAAGGGTCCTGCTACATCACTGGGATCAACCACATGGGAGAGGTCGACTTCAGGCCTGATGCTTGACCTGTCCTGTGCTTTCTGTGATCGAGGTGATAACTACCAGGCCCTAGCTGCCCTTGCCTTTTGTACTGGCTCCCCATTCTATGGAGGGCCTTGGCTATGTGGCAGATGCGGTGGTACCTCTCCAATCTGATGCGCTACTGGCGTTCCTGCACAGGGTCATGTTGTCTGTTGTAGAGGAAGGCCATATGTATCAGACAAAGCAGTAATTTTCCAGGTTTTCATCTATTACTTGCACGAACAACAATTAGCTGCACAAGTGCCATTTCCAGTCAACTATCAGACATCTTTGGAATAAATCATGACAAAACATCACAAGAAGTTTGTACTTGTCTCAAAGTTACCATACAAAAGTAATCAGCTCTTGGCCTTGTAGATACAGGAAATGCTAATGTCTGGCCTAATAAAAGCTGAGATTCTGCACAATGATGTTGTGTGAACATGGAGTGGTACACATGGTACATCTCGCTACTACCTGGGGAAAGTCAGGCAGCATGCAAGAGGGTAAAATCAATGGCATATCGCCTATGTGAAATTATTAATGTGTAGCATGTACACGTGACATATTGTGCCTCAGCAATGCTTCGCTGTTATGGCAGGTACACAATTTCCACACACATTGCAGCATAGATTGATACTATGCCAGGTAGTTGAGATATAGAGAGGGTGTGGCTATCTACCTCCAAATCAACAGACCTGTTGGACACTTCTCCAAAGAGGACACATGGACATACCTAGAACATTTTGACCTAGACCACGTAATGGCAACCTACCAATGGCATATGACCCTTCACATATCCATGAGTGTGTCCATAGATTTCTGTACGGATTGTTACCGAGATTCACATCAACTCATACTTAATCCATGTGATGAGTGTGTGCATACATGTTCTAGATCTCATATGTATGAGTATATTGAACTGTGTCTTGCAGGTAGCTGGTGAAAATGGTTCAATGGTGAAATTCCATTGGCGAGACAGTCTGGGTAATCGCAGCAGTAGGTAGACTGTGAAATGGCCTGTATACTGACAACACAGTGCATACATGCCTGTGGTACTTAACACATTGGCCTTATTTCTCAAAAAACCTACAAATGTATGAACACGTGCCCATACAGGGCATTTGACATATGGGGCAGGGGTAAGGCATGTAACAGCATTGGCATGTGTGAACTGATAACATGGCCTACATCCACTCATACCTATTCAGTCTGCACTGGTGTAGGATTCATCACAGCCTGTGTGGACCTGCCACACAAAAAGTACCATACATTCCCATGTAAACACCTACAGTAGAAATGTGCAGCATACAGCCAGATAGAAATTCATCCCTCCAATTCCAAGTTAACATTGAGTTTCATCACAACTTCCTTTGTACCACCAAGCCATTTTGGCAATATCTCCTCTGGCAACCCATCTCACATGTCACAGATATGCAGTCCTCGTAGTGATTCACTGGTACCCATGATGCGGGTTAACAGTTCCCACGTATCATGATTAATGTGAGATAAGGTGTGAACCCAAGTAAGTCATTGGCATGGACAATGGACCTATGCACTTACTGCAACAAACACGCGCTTGTAACTACCTGCCACCTTTTGCCTGCGGCCTTGCTGCTGGGGGACTGCGGTGGCCAGAAACCTTCGCTCTCCCTGGAGGGAGGAGCATGACGCTGCTTTCGCTCTTAAATATCGCCTAGTTTCACCGCGGCGCTGGACACGCGCAGGATGCGCCCGAGCCAAGGGCGGGCCCATCCTTGCCAGTCACTGACAAGAGGTGGCCGGGCCGGGCTATACCCTGTTCATCTGTCAACGGTCATTTATGTATCCACGATCAGACCACAGGACTCCTCAAAGTAAGTGACGATTAACGTATAGCCCGGGGGGACTGAGTCTGAGCTTGTGCACGGGAGTGTCCAGAGTGTTGTGTAGTGGCATCAAAACTTTGCAACTGCTTGTGTCCTGTGTCAGCAACTGTTGGGTGAGGTTCGGTTGGATAAGCCTATTTGTCAAGCAGGTCATGGGAAAAAGGAAGGGCCTCAGTATGGGTTTATTCCCGGACACATCCAAGGGCACTATTGACTCTTTCCTAATAAAGGCAGTGGGAGCAATCACCAAAGAAATTGATAAAGCAGAGAGACGGCTCTCGTTGGGCAAGACTGGATCATCAACGGAAGGGGACCCGGCACTGGTAGCTGGAAATGTGGATGGAAATGGAGCAGGAACTATTCTGAGCTAGAGGCATGGGTAGGAAACAGAAGAGATTTGCAACCTAAATGAGAGTCCCAGCACTAGTTTGAACAACCAAGCAGCTGGGCAGATCACACGGAGCAGGGGCGCGTTATCTACCAGTCGATGTATGGATCGGAGTGGTCTGCCAGCCCCAAAGAGACAGCGTAAGGTGCAGAGGAAAATAGCGCCCAAGCCATCGAAGGAAAATTCTAAAGTCCCAGTGGGACGCCATGGGACTGGGCAAGAATGTAGAAGAACTTTGGGAGTCTCTCAGGGAAAAAAAGGTGACATTGGTGGCTGGCCATTTAAAGGATTTCTTAAGTGAGCTATCAAACACGGTCACTGATATTAAGTCATCTCTGTCGAACATTGAGAAAGCGTTGCCCCCGGATGTTCAGTCCAGGCAGGATGCTGTACCTAACCACACGTCCCAACAATAAATATGCTTGAATGCTATCCCACCCACAGAGACAGGCTCTGAGTCCCAGATCCCATCAGTGGCTAGGGACAAAACAGGGCAGGGGGGATGGGAGGACAGGGGGTGGGGATGTTGAGGTCTGGCCAGCGGACCCAACATAGCAGGGATCCGAATGAAGGAGGTGATCAGGGGGATCTCAGCACCGGGGTCGGCGAGCCAGTGGCGCCGCTCAATTAGTCCATAACACACAGAATTTGCCAGTCATAGACCTCCCACCAGCATGTTGTCCATACACGGTGGTTTTAGTGGGCGCACGAGGGCATGATAGCTCACAGGAAGAGTCTAGCCTCTTGTTGATAAATAAGGTTACCCACTGGTTAGGAAAACATTTTGGGTTTAATAGCTCAGACCAAAGACATGTTCTGATGGTGAGAAGGGTTGCGTGGATTGGCAGCTCTAAGAAAATATTTGAAGGGGATAGCGTGATTGTCACGCTGAGGTACCCGTCAATGGCCTAGAAGATTTTGTTTTCATCTTCGCATTCATTTATGGCAGACTCTGGGATCAAACCAGTACCATTGGGTTTCTTTTATAGACCTCTGTCCAAATTCTTATCCCCCCCATCGTGTGGCTACACAGGAAGCGGGTCCGAGTTGGAATGGAGGCCCTTTTCAGTTAAGAAATGCTTTCGCCCCATTGAGGGACCTGAATGACATAGATTGACTTGCAGAGGGAGCAAGTGTGGTAAGATTGGAGGGCAATCAGACAAAACATATCGAGGACCAAGGGGGGAGGGAGGGGGCTGATGATGGGGGAACCACTGACAGCCACGATGAATATAAGGACCTAAGGGAAAGCAGGTTTTCCAGCACAGATGGGATATTAGTGATGCCTCAGGCCCCCAGGGGAGGCGAAATCTGGATGACTTAAAACTTATTCCGTGGAACTTGGCAGGTTTGCTGAGTAAGTTTCAGGACGCGCAGTGGCTCCGCTATATTAGAAAGTTTGACATAATAGCCATCCAGGAAACATGGGAGCCAGTAAATATCTTCTTTTTAGAAGGGTATAATACTTTTTTTTGTCCAGCAAGAAGGTCTAGGGTAGGGAGAGCCAGCGGGGGCCTAATCATGTTTGTAAGTTTAAAGAAACTGGGGAGGTGGAAGTCGATCCCATAGGAGTCGGAAGCAGTAAAGGGTCTAACATTTGTTTGCAAGAACTACCGTTTGGCATTTATTAATTTTTATAATGCTCAGCCAAACTTGCAGGGATTAAAACCCTTTGAGGAATTAAGCACTTGCTTAGGGAAATTACAATCCGAAGGACGTGCCCATGCTTGACTTGAGGGTGACTGAGTGTGATTGGCAGGCATGTACACTAAACAAAGGGCCACATATGGAGCACACCAAGTCTGGAAGGGAGTTGATTGTGGTTCTAAATATCTTTGGGCTGACCCACACAATGGATTTGATTGTCGGCCACCCAGATACACCAGTGCCCCCCACGTACAAGGGAAGAGGTTGTGCGTCATTTATTGATTTTATTTTTGTCGCACACACAGTGAGGAGGTTCATCACCAGTTTTAATATTAGGCATAGTATATTCAGTGACCATAATCCGGTAACTTTGTCACTTGTTGCTCCACGGCAGCATTTGGTTTCACACAGTCTGACGGGGGGATTGATCTCTGCAACGGATCAAGGAAGACGGTTGCGATGGGCACAGGTTGACACAGTTGCTTTTAACAAATCCCTTTTTAAGAGAGGTCAGCAGGATATAGAGAACTGTTTAAGATCTAGATACACAGGGACACGATTTAATTCTGACATTCACAGCTATTGCGCAATTAGGAATGCCTTTTAAAAGCACCTGCACCCACATGAAGCAGGGACATGCCAAGATGGTTCGATGGGCAATGCTCAAAGGTCCTCAGAGTCTTAAAGATGGCACTTAAACAATCACCCAGAGAGAGGGGGTGGATCATGACCTGCCGTAAAGTGTACAAACATGCAGTTAGGACGCGGAAACGCCAACTTCAACTAAAGGCCTGGGAAGATCTAAGAAGAGGCCGCTGAGCTTAAGGATTCCACCCGATTCTGGAAGGTTATAAACAGCCCCTGTTTTAAAGATTCAAATAATCCATGCCTGTTCCATAATATCCTCCCTAAGCAATGGTTGGCTCATTATGAGGGCCTGTATAATAAGCCCTGAGAGAAGACGAGCCACAGTTACAGATTGAGCCTCAGAGAACTGACGTTATTTTTTCACCATAGATGAGATGAGATTAGGAATTCATTCTCTCATGCGGAATAAAGCCCCAGGACCAGACGGGACTCCACCTGATTCACTCCGCAGCAATCCAGAGGTATGGGCACCGATCCTGGTGAGGGTAATAAATGCGTCTGTTGCAACAGAAATGCCTCCCTCATGGTCCATGGCAACCATTGTCCCGATATTCAAGAAAGGGGATAGGAATAGTCCACACTGTTATCGCCCAATATCCCTTATTGACGTAACAGCTTATTTTTTGGACAGAGTGGTGTTGAATAAGTTGTCTGAGTGGGCAGAGACCCATGGAATAATAACGGATGTCCAATATGGGTTCCGTATGGGCAAATCCACGGTTGCACAATGTCTAAATCTTTATTTGATCAATGCGAAGTATAGGATAGCCAAAGGCGGTGGGCTTTATCTCGCTTTTATGGACCTTACCGCAGCTTTTGACTGTGTAAACCGAACCAAACTGTGGAAGCTCATGGGATCACTGTGGGTGGACTCAGCCCTAATTAATGTACTAATGGCTCTACACCCCAACACCTCTGCCGCAGTAAAATATACACAAGAGGGGAAGACTACAGATTATTTTAAGTGTCCAAGCCGGATAAGGTGAGTCCACGGGATAAAGATCTTATAAAAGGTCAGTTTTCTAAATTAATTTTGGCCCAAAGGGAGGATAATTAACTGAAAAAGCCTTCGGTCAGAAATTACATTTTAGTAACGTCAACACAAAGTATAGAACCGTACTGAACTATTATAGCCAGAGCTCATGACATATTTTTAATCACACGGTTTAGACTGAACTTGTTACATCACTTACTGGCTGTATCAGTAGGGTATATACAGCACCCTCAGAACAAACAGGGCCTGTGGCTGCGACAAGAGGTCTCCACAGGAGACCCTTCATTTTGTTCTTTTGTGTCCGTATTACTCATTTACGAGAAGAGTGTATCTTAAGGGGCTTTTAAGGAAACATAATTTTAAGCAGGCCTGGGTGGCCTTACTTTTTTTTAAACTGTCCCCTGATGCTTTTACATTATCATGTGTCACAAATGTTTCAAATTCCGCTTTAAAGCTAAGGAACACTAGGGGAACATAAAAGGAGTAGACTTTTAAGTACCTGGGGCATTAGCGGGGATAGTGTGGGGTGCACCTTTTTATTTCTTTTAATGCTTTAAGATGTTCTTGAGTATTGCTCCTTATGTTCAAGCGGTGCCCTGACTGCCCTGTCTTCTTTTCTTATTATATGATGATTAATGTACTGTATTGTTGTGCTGACGAATGGGTATCTTTTATGGTCATATTTTTTATAAATGCCGAATAAAGACTATTATTATTATTATTATTACTGCAACAAATGGGGATATGTAACTAGTCCACTGATTATGCTATCACTAATGATACATGTTAACTATGCCACCTCACAAATACATATGCAGCTTCTATACTAGGATGGAATCATGTTTTGGTATGCAGAGCCTGCCAAATCCTTTGGAGTCCAAGCTGTAGTACAAGTACATGTATGGCCCTCAAAACAATTTGCTATTTGAGTTGCATCAATTCCTGACATGCCTTCAATCATTTAGGCTGTACCAATGTTGGTAGGGTGGAGGACGGTAATCTGCAGGCATGTGCATAGTATGATGTGAACACACAATAGGAGGACAAATATTTAGGTAAAATGTCCACTGTGCACATGTCAGCATTCGATGTGCTGTTTACAATTGGAAGTATGGTCTGGGATATGTGTTACACCCCAACCACACCTGTGTCCTCCTCAAATTTGGACTTGGGAAAACATACTGTGTCAGGGAACTCACAGCCTATCTCATGCAACATTTATGTTACATGTTTCAGGTAGTGTGTTGACACTTTCTGTCCATAGTATGGGTGAGTGACATTAGAAGTAATGACCATGAGTTGGTTTTGGGGCAGGTGATGGTACATGTGCCATAAGCATCTACACCATAGCTGGTACAACAATAGCACAGCATATTAAAAACTATCCATCATGTGGGCCTGCACACATTGGGAATGATTCTACATAGCAATTTAGCCCTGACAATTACACGTGCAGGTTTGTCCTACTTCTGTTGTGAATCCATATGTAAGGTACATCTCGTTTCTGTGATGAAACCCCTTGAACATCTCACTGCAGTCCATTTAAGCAAACATACAATCCTTACAGAGCACAGAAACAATCAGGTGACACTCACTGCTAGCATTGTGATCTCGGAAGGTCGCCACCTCAGTACGGGTTTCTGGGTCTGGTCCACCTACAAGACAAAAACATGGTACATTGCTCTATGAATGCTGAACAGGTACACTGTGTATACATATGAAGCACAGTACATTAACTTCACAAATGCCTTGTGTTGTCTGTACGTTGGACTTGTAGCATAAAGCTCAGTTGGAATGCCCTCATGATGGACATATGTATGCCATGTTGCAGTATATTTAGATGATGGCAGGTACATCACATATGAAGTGCACAGAGTGCAGACAAGGTACAAGACAGCAAGCTTGCAACGTGGTGCAAGGGTGTCTGGCTTTGAAGGCAATGTGAGCACTCCAATTTGATTGACCGCACACTGCATAGTATGACAATGCTGGGCCTTTCTCAAGTCAATAAGTGTTCTTTACAATGCTACACACACCAGACAGTACCCATGCTTGTTTGTCTTGTTCACTTAGCTCCTTACATGTGACCAGTGCACTGTGACATGTGACCAGTGCACTGTAAATGAACAATGATCATTCAAGGCCCATACTGGCTCATCAAGGAATAGTTACCATTTTGTGTCACATAGCCGTATGTGTGACCATTTAGGGGGGAACCAAACAATATACATGGTGGGGGGCCCCGGGAGTGCTGAGTCATTAATGACCTACCAGGCCAGGTGACAATACTTCCTGCACATTGCCGGATGTGTCCCACATCACCTATGGTGCCCCTTGGCACTGCATTGTATGTTTTGGCTATTGTGATGCCCCTGTGTCATGTTAAAGTATGTAACGGAGTTAGCCTGTATCATGCCATCGTAGCCTATATACATATCTGAGCCTTTTGGAATGAAACACATTCAAAGTATTGTGCAAAAGCCACACAGCTACGAGCACATGGTATATAGGGACTTAACGGTAGCCCCACCAACTTCGATCCCCGGGTGATCCACAAGATCTTGCTCCCGGCTGACATGTGCCCACCCATGCTTGAGTTGGTAGAAGCGTCACTGGACATTGAAGAAGCGACACAGCTAGAACTGCACCTTCTCCCAACACTCACTCCTCTCACGGGTTGGGTATCCTTGGCTGACACGGCCACCACTGCTGATCATGTTGGGCAGGTAGCTGACTAACTGCCACAACAGGCCCGCAAACTCATCCTCCGTCAGGTCCTTGGCCCTGTTCAACATCTCCCTACCCCACTAGCCACCCTAAATCCAACAACAGAAAAACTATCCCTTCCCCCTACCCCTATAACTTTAACCCAACATTTGGGCAAACACCCAACAATACACTACACACAACAACACAAATTACAATGACAAAACAAAAATGACAGTTTGGAGGGAGGCGCTAGGTGGTGCCGGACCAAGATGGCCGCACTTACGTGAGGCTCTGGCCGCCCGACCCGCCAATTCAACAGTTATGTGCTGAAGTATCCCTCGCCCGTAACCAGAACAACAGGGATATGCGCCCAAAACGGAGCGGCGGACTCACTGAAAGTTTGGAGCCATTCCGAACAACGGCCCCGAAGATATCCGGCTTGCTGTGAAGCCGGGGGAGATGCGCCTGCTACTGCTGGAGGTGAGAGGCGGCTGCCGCACCTACACTGGGACCGGTGCGGCCACGCGGCGCAGGGCCCGAGATCGTGGTGAGAGCGGCGCGACCCCCTGGACGGCGCCGCCCGTGGGTGAGGGCCGGCAGGTGCCGATCGTGGCCTGCGCTGGGTTGCTGGGGCCCCTACCTGACGTGAGGGCGGCTGCAGCCCTCTGGTGCGGAGCACGGAGATGTGAAGCGTGCGGCTGATGCTGAAGAGGCCCGGCCTGGAACCCTGACACTGCAGGACGTGGAGCCGTTCCGCTCGCGGCTTGCCCTGATGCGGCAGTGAGAGCGGCGCAGCTGGAGGGCTGCGGTGCGGAGGACGGCCCTGCTACCTTGCGGCGTGGGCCGAAGATCGCCGCATGGCGGCCGGGCTCGATCTTGGTGGCTGGGGAGAATCCTGCAGGGCGGACGGGAGAGGGCCTCCTACTGGGCTGAGTCCGCCCGACCAGAACCACGGAGGATTGAAGGCGGAGAGAGGTCCCCGACCCCCCCCCCCGAGAGTGGGGACCGCAGCTGACCCAGGTGGGGCTTTATAACCCAAACCACAAAAAGCACAGTAGACTAAGGAAGCGGTGCTGCCGATTTGCACGGAGGAGTGGGCTGAGTGCGCTGCGGCCTGAACATTGCGGGCCTGAAGAGGCACGGCACCGCGGTGTGGCCAGCTGAGGAGCCTTGTGGTGTGGACGGCCGTGGGGGGAGCACCATGGGGAAGGCAGAGGCGTGCCAATCCAAGCTGCCGTTTGAGGGTAAAAAGTCGGCTACGCGCTCCGCCACTGAGGATTCGAGTGCACCTGTTGTGGCGCCGCAGACCCCTTTGGATGCTTCCCCTAATGAGGAACTGAAGGTCATGCTCATGGCAATGCAGCAGAGCTTAAACGCCCTCTCAGGGAAAATGGACACCATGAATACTCGCCTGGACTTCCTGGTGCTGAAAGTTGATAAACATGAGGAGCAGCTTAAGGAAGCCGAGAAGAGGATCTCCGACACAGAAGACACCACCTCGACCATGGCCAAGCAAATGTCATAAATGGACAAGCTGCTCAAGGTGATAGCGGCCAAAAACGAGGATTTGGAGGCGCGCAGCCGGAGGAATAACATCCGCCTGATAGGGATTCCGGAGACCACAGCCACGGGGCGAATGGAGGACTATGTGGAGCGCCTGCTAACCTCCTCGCTTGGGGCAGATTCCTTCTCAGCACACTTGACAGTCGAGCGAGCGCACAGATCACTGGGCCCGCGACCTCCGGGTCTGAGCGCCACCGAGACCCATAGTGGCAAGACTGCTCAATTACCGAGATCGCGACATCGCTTTGCGGAGAGCACGGGACATACCGAACTTGCAGTATGAGGGGAACTTGTTCTCCATATACCCGGACTTTACATTGGCCGTCCAGGAAGCAAGGAAGAAATACGTCCAGGTGAAGCAGAAATTACGCAAGGCTAACGTCGAATATGCCCTCCTCTATCCAGCCAAGCTGAGGATTCGCCATTGAGACCGCACGATCATCTGCGTCAACCCGCAACAGGCGGAGGAGTTCCTCAAATCGCTGTGAAGGACCCCCCGGCACACGACGGCGATGGCAGGAGATCTGGTTCCCAGTCGCCGAGAGACACAGAATGAGCGTGGAACGGTGTGGAATGGAGAGTCCGAACCAAGACTTTCTGTGACACGGTAACACATCATTGCAACGTGGACTGCGGAGACGACTAGGTTCTGCCCGGCGGTGGGGTCGAGTCCCGATCGACTTGGCCGCGGCGGCCAAGTGCAGGAGGTCATGCAGGAGGAACTGGGGATGTTGCTGCCGAGACTCCACGCAGTTGCGGACAGATGAGTACCTGGGCGTGGGAAGTACTGCTTTGATAAATTAATGGCGTGGGAATATCCTGTGCTGGGGAATCTGTTATGATCCGCCTTACATGGGCCTTATAGAAGTGCGTGAATAGAACGGGTATGAAGGGGACTATCGACACGGGGTTGGGCGCCCTCCACCCTGACCCTCCTCCACCTCAGATCCGCTGAGGAGGGAACAGGGAGTCCCGCTGCTTGGCGGGAAGCGAGTGTTTCAGAGGCACGCCAGCGCCCCACAGCGGGTGGTCCCCACTGTTTAAAGACAGACAGCCTTAACAAACCTGTATGTTTGTGGTTTTTTTTCCCTTTGTTTTTTATAGCCTGATGCTACTGTTTAAACATGGGCCTGTACTATTGTTGGGGGACACGGCGGAAGGGCGACGCGATGCTGGCACATTTGGGGCGCTGATGTGGGTGGGAGGGGTGGGGGAACAGTTGTGGGAGAGCCTTATGAACTAGAGAGAGCAGGTCCCTATTTGAACAGATCGCGATGCGCTTTGAGGGCATTGCAACAATCTTGGGTGATAGGGGACAATGCACTACGCGACACGCCACGAGAGGAAAATGCGGGGGATTCCAGACACGCACGCACGAACACGTCTATCACTGTATCACACACATGGAGGGGACACGACCACACACGGTGAAGCTTCTATCCTGGAATGTGCGGGGGATACATGAGTCCTGGTCGAGACTAGATTACTGGCTTGGGTCCCGGGGGATCTGCCCGTGGGTGCGAGACGTGGAGCTGACCATGCCCCGGTGTGCCTCTCCATGGCTGTCCCCAGCTTGCGCGCTGACTCCAGGAGATGGAGGCTGGCCCTTGAGGCGCTGCTGGATGAAGTATTTAAGACTGAGCTTGGGGAGGCCAAAACAGAATTTTTGAGCGAAATAGAGGTTCGGTTGAGCGGGTGGGGACGATGTGGGAGGCGTTCAAGGTGACCATGTGAGGGGTGTGCATCTCCAAGAGTTTCGGGGTGTTGAGGGACATCCGTCGGCGCCTTCGACGGCTTGAGGAGGAGCTTAAGGAGCTAGAGGGGAGCGTCTGGCAGACAGAGACTGGGGAAAGGAGAGCCAAATTGAGAGAAGTGCTGACTGAGTACACAGAAACGGCAGACAGGGAGGCGAAATTCAGAGGGAAATACGCCCAGGCGCGACACTACGGAGAAGGGGGCAGGCCTGGGAAAGCATTGGCTCAGGACATCAGAATGCCCCAGTACGCTAATTATATCCTTGAAGTTGAGGACGCGGGAGGTCAATGCCAAAAAGATAGTGCCCGGATACTACAGACCTTTACTGAATTTTACGCTGAGCTGTACAGGTCCAAGGGGATCAATGCAGTGGACCTTCCATGTTTTTTTGGGGACATTACACTTGGGTACCTGGGAGACAGGCAGAGGGAGTTCCTATGTGAGCCTTTCTCAAATGACAAACTCCGGGAGGCGGTCTTTCAGCTGCAGTCTGGAAAGGCGCCTGGGCCGGATGGACTCCCGAGCGACTTTTATAAATTATACATAGATCAGCTCGCCCCAGTTTTGCAGGAGGTATACGCAGAAGCACTGGAGGTGCAGTCTTTGCCTCCCACAATGAGAGAAGCCCTCATCATTTCCATTCAGAAGCCGGGCAAGCCGGCTGACAGGTGTGACTCATACCGACCCTTGTCCCTCATAAATGTGGATAGTAAAATTCTCACTAAGCTGTTGGCTAATCGACTGAATCTTCTTATGGACAAGTTAATCTTGCCAGACCAGGCGGGTTTCATCGACGGAAGGTCCACGTCGCACAACCTCCGCACCCTCTTTTCGATTATCCAGCAGGTGCATCCGCAGATACCATTAGCGGCTATATTTTTGGATGCCACCAAGGCGTTCGACTCGGTGGAGTGGGAATATTTGCACGCGGTGCTCCGCTGTATGGGGTTCCCGGTGGGTTTTTCTGCCTGGATCCAACTGATCTACACTGCTCCGGTGGCCTGCGTGCAAATTAATGGTCAAACGTCTAAGGCTATACCACTGTCTCGGGGCACCAGACAGGGGTGCCCGCTATCGCCACTGTTATTCGCGCTGGCGATGGAGCCGCTGGCGGCTAAGGTGCCCCAGTACCATCAGGAGAAGGCCTTGAGATGTCTGCAGCGCCCCATCCTGATCTCGCTGTACGCGGATGATGTCACCTTGTATGTCAAGGACCCGAAGCGCAACATCAACCCGCTCTTACGGGAGTTTGTGAGGTTTGGGGGGCTCTCTGGAATACAGATCAATTGGTTGAAATCTCAAATACTCCCCCTCACATCGGCTGCTGCCCCCTTTGTGGTTGACTACCCGTTGGAATGGTGCGACACTTCGGTCCGATACTTGGGCGTGACCGTTACCCTTGACAGGGAGGAATTGATTCGTGACAATTATGGGCGCGCCATCGACACGCTACGCGATACAATAACGAGATAGATAGCAATGCCACTGTCCATTGCTGACAGGATTTCCCTAGTCAAGATGGTAGTACTACCTAAGTTTTTGTATTTCTTTTTAAACATCCCCTACCATCCAGGGCGATACTTCTTCGCTGCCTTGCGGACAGAGCTTCTGCGACTTGTTTGGGGTGGCAAGCAGCCGAGAATAAAATGGGAGACGCTGGCCAGGCCGTACGCGATGGGAGGGCTTGAGCTGCCCAACTTTGAACTATACTACATGTGCGCGCAGGCGCACTATGCGCACTATTGGTTTAGTGGCACGAAATACACTGCTCATCTGGCCACGGAGCATTGGCTGGCAGACCCCATTCCGATAGAAGGCGCAGTTTTGCAGCAGGCACCGCAGCGAGACAAGGCTCCCACAACGGTTGACTCCACGGTGCGCGCATGGCGATGGATTGCAAGACAAATGCAGGCTCCTATGATCTACTCCCCCCGCTTGCCGCTTGTGTATCATCCCCAACTGACCCTCTGGCAGGAGGGCGTTTTCCAAAAATTCAAACGACAGCGGGGAATACAAACGTGGGGGGATCTATATCAAAACGGGAAATTTGGCACGCTGCAGCAGCTATGCGACGACCCACCGCCAACTGGTATGGAAACATTCCTCTATGCCCGTCTGCGAGCGGGAATACGGGCTTGCACCCCGGAATACCCGCAGGAGCCGCAGGTGCTTCCCCAGATGCACACGCTGCTGAGGGCAGGGACTGCGTCCCACTTGGTGTCCGTCCTTTATAGGTCCCTCTATGGGGAAATAAGCTCATCGCAGAGCGACGCCCGAGTTAAATGGTCGTGTGAACTGGGGCAGGAGATCACAGATCGGGAGTGGCTCTATTGCTGCACGCAGACGGAGAAAGTGTCTGCTAGTAGCAGACTGCGCAAAACGCACTACAAGTACTCCTGCCCGCCTGCATCGGTATGGCCTGAGAGGGGATGCCAGATGCGATAGATGCCGGGCCGATGGGGCTGATGAGCTACATTTGGCCTGGGGCTGTCCGGCCCTTCAGGACTATTGGGGACACATATTTGAAGCGGTCGGGAAAATGCTAGATACTTCGCTGCAGCCGACTCCGCTGATGGGCATATTAGGTTATACGGAACTGCTCCCGGTGGCACACAGGAGATTCGCTTCAATCTGTTTTCTCCTGGCTAAATGGAAGGTGGCTTGTAGATGGGGTAGGGGGAGGGCACCTAAGTTCAAGGACTGGCTAGAAACAATGATTTTTTGGCAGGACCAGCTAGCCCTGTATTCTGACCTCCTTCCGACGGCTTCCCGACCTCGAGACATATGGGGCCCACTGAAGCGTTACTTGCTGCGCACCCCTTTAGTGTCCGACGCGGCTCCCCACACAGTTAGACGACCGGGACACACCAGACTGGGAGTGCAAGGGTCTGGGGACCCCCTGGGGCACGGGCTGTGGGCGGGTGGGTCGGCGGCTAAATCTGTTCCCCTGTGGGGGTCTGATGTCGGTGGGAGCCTGTTGGGAATGGTGATGTCCGGGGAGGGTAGCATAACTCGCTGGATGCCGTGGTGTGCCTGTGGTTGAGGCGGGGGTGAACGACTGTGCGAGGGGGGTGTCCCCTGCGGTGCCCACGCACTTGGGGCGGTGTTCTGATTGTGTTGGAGCTCTCTGGGCGACAGCCCCGTCTAAAAATTCTCCATGCCGCTCTCCCTCTGGTGTTAGATGCTAGTGTATTCAATTTATTGTTTCTTTCTGATTGTGGGGGACTGCGCTCCCTTACTCCTCTGGCCAGCAGGCCCTGTATTTGGTTCCTGACGCGGCCGGCCCTCTTGGGTTGTTGGCACCACGCTGTGTACAATGATGTTTTTATTCCTTTTCATATTGTAGCACGCTGCCGGCCACGGATGGTTGTGGGCATTATGCTGTGTATGGACTTTGCATGTCAATAAAGGTTTTTTAAAAAAAAAAATAGACACCAACAAGACCAAGAAAAAGCACCAAACTCTCCAGCAAACAACAAAAACTCCACCAGCTAGCACAGACAATATGACTATAAGTGAAAGTAAAAGGAACTTCACACTTCCTGGTTTGCAGCATGGCTGAGCCATTGCATCATTTTCTGTGTGGATGCGTCACTTTTCCAATGTATGCATCACGTTTCCTACTAAAGCGTCATGTTTATCTGATGCTTCGCTAGGGAAATAGCCAAGACACGAGTTACACACCACACATGACAATGCACAAAGAAGTGTTTTTGATGGTTTTGTGTTGATGCGTGGCTCCCGTCTGATGCTCTTTCCACTGAAGCATCACGTTTTTGAGTAAAGCTTCACTTTTCTTACAAAAGCATCATGTTTACTACAAAAGCGTCACCTTTCCTACTCAAGCGTCACAGTTTCAGATAAAGCGTCACTTTTCCTACAAAAAGCATCACGTTTACTACAAAGGAGTCACCTTTCCTATTAGAGTGTTACCTTTCCTACTCGAGCGCTAAGTTTTCAGGTAAGGCGTAATTTTTCCTACAAAAGCGTCATGTTTACTGCTAAAGTGTCACGTTTACTACTGAAGTTTCAGGTTTCCTACTATAGTGTCACATTTGCAACTAAAGTGTCAGGTTCCCTACTAAAGTGTCATGTTTCCAAAAGGTGTCCTGTTTCTTACTAAAGATTTGTTTGTGTCTGATACATCGCTAGGGAACTAGCCAAGGCGCAAGTTATACACAACACATGGCAATGAAAAATGCATTGTTTCTGAGGCTTTGATATTGATGGCTGGCCTCCGAACAACATTCTGGGTGCAATTCATCACACTATGGACCAATGTGTATTTTTTTCATTGCTGCAACTAGCCTGTTGTGTGTGGTACAGTGTATCAATTGGTGCAATGTAGGTAACCACTCCCAAGGGTCAATTTTATTTCTCATAATTTCTTGGCTGACATGCTTGTAGACTTGGTTGTGTTACATATGTGACTCCTTGAGTTCATGTTGCAGACACTAGACAGGCAATATATTGCTGTGAGATACACAGACATACTGTCAATTGTGCATATCTTGACATGATCTAATTAAATTACAGTTTTTATAATGCTGGCCATGATGTAGGAAACTGTGTTGTTGGCATTTTTTGTTTCATGGGTCTGTGATATGAACGCCAAGACAGGTAATGGCTACAAACATTTACTGTCATGTTGGACCTTCCATACATATTGGTTCATCCCAGAACGTGTTGTTCAGGCGAAGAAACGTTGCACTATGTGTGTACGTCTACAATTTTCAGCCACGGTATTGTGGATGTCTTCACCATCAGCCGTCTCCTCCTCCTCTCCCTGCTCCTCCTCCTCCGCCTCCTATATCAGGGCCTGTTGTTATTGGTCCCCATCCCAGGGGACATTCGTCTGCACACATATGTGATGCAGTATAGCACAAACTAGGACTATTTACACACCATTGGGGGCGAGTAGCGTAATCTTCTCCCTGAGATGTCAAGACAGAGGAACCTGGCCTTGAGCAGACCAAAGCTTTACTCCACAATATTGCATGTCTTGCTGAGTGCCTCGTTGTAGGCCTTGTCTGGTTCAGTCTTGGGGTGTCCATACGGGATCATTACCCACAACTGAAGCCCATATCCTTGGTTAGCTGGAAGTGAAAAGAATAGACAAATGTAAATGCTTTTGCTCACTGTTACAGATACATTCCAGTCTATGTGTGTTATGTGTAGTGATATTGTCATGCATATTTCGAGCTGATTTTCACAATATGGGTTACTCATACAAGTGGTCATAGGTTTACACATGTCTCTTCCATTACTCTATGTAATAGCAAATGCTGAGCATGAGCTGATACATCGTACACTTCTACGTCCTAACTGTCATGTTGATCCTGTAGCTTTCTCTTCTGGCTATTTGGAGATGCTCCTGCCCCCTCTATGTTATGTGCTCACACTACATGTGTGAGGTGACAGATTGGGGATCAGATATTTAGCTAGTTGGTCCTCCCTAGGTAGGTAGTGACGTAGCAGACATTCCTTACACATATACATGCATATGTCCATGGTAAACCATAGATTTCGGTGGTGGGCTACATGAAATTGGCACAGGCCTTTAAGGGTAAACTGTTAACCAGTGCAGTTGATGTGGTTCCATCCAACCACACAGGATGGTTGGATACATTGCGAATAAGTTACTTAGTGTTGCTACTGCCACTGGCAGATTAATAGGTGCATGTGAAAGTGGCACAACATTGTGTACCCATTGAATGACGTTTCCACAATGTGCACATGATACATGGATCCAGATCATTTCAGAGTGGCACTCCACAGTGCAGCAAGGTACCTTTCTGCACTGCACTACATCACTGAGAAAGGGCAGTAGTGCACAGTAGCTAGGTCATGCAGTACATTTGGTTTATTCAGACTACACTTGCACACCATTTGTCTAGCAGATACACATTCCCACTTGTACTACGGGTGGTCAGGGACCTACATCGCATACAGAATTGTGTTTGTATATAAGGGTACACCTTCCTGCACAGGGTGCAGCCTCCGAGGCCTGATCATCTATGTATGTGTGCCACAGAACACAGCACACATCGGACATGGGTCTGAATAGGATGACTTAATTTTGTTTACTGTTACACATCACCTGGGCAGACCACTTGATTTGTCACATTGTACAATTTTCCTAGGGTAGGATACTTGACATGCCTGATGAACCGTGGGAGTGGCATGGCAACACCCCCATGATGCCCATGGAACACATCTCTTGCACACAGTGATGCTACTCAGCATTTTGGTCAGCTATGCATTGCTCTGTACCTTTACACCATTCAATGGCAGACAAAGTTGCTTTGCATGTTGCTTTGCATATCTTAACATGTATGACTTGAGGTTTGCATTACACATGTACCATGATGCATGGTGCATGTATGAGTCACACCCCTCATACTTATGTCCATATCTGTGTTGACAGACACAGAGATGGGTATTGTGGCATCAATTTCTAATTATTAATGGGTCTGTTAGGTACTCGAGTTTTCCTTAACCACAAATAGGCCATTCCCATATAAGCTATACTGGAAGCTGTCATTTATTATGGAGTTCCCGAATATGTATGCATCATTCAAACTGCCGGGGTATTTGGCCAGCACATTCGTAAACAACCCTCGATGGTCGAAAATGGCCTGCACATTGATGTAGTAGGTGGGTTTTGTCTACAGCAGGAGTTCATGGGTGTTGGGGAAGAGGAGGTGGTGGGGTAGCAAACGGATGATGGCATCCAGGTTAAGGGAAGAAATGAGGAAAAAGATGGCTGGGAGACTCCGGACACTCTGGCGGGTGTTATCTGGATGGACTCCAATGCCAGCATGTGTAGTACTGCCATGAGCTTCACTTGTGGAGGGATGTTGGTAGACCTGACAGTTGTTATCTGGAGCCTTGGCACAATCAGGCGTAGCAGCTGTACAATGGACCCCCTCCTCAGCCGGTAATTGATGATGACCTCATCCTCCCTGAGTCCAATTAGGGTAGTCCACAGGCAAAACATGCGTACCCTTCTCTTGCGTTGACTTTGTGGTGGTGAGGTGGGGTGGGCGGTTGGGGTTGTGGTGGTCACCGTCTCCTTGCGACTCCCAGCTGCAAAATGAGCAGCTCCATGGTGCAGTTGTCATTGCCACACTGTTCTGTCTGACTTCTCTTCATGTAACAATGTCAATGCATTATTTCCTACACTTTGGTTTCACACTTGCAGAATTTTTTACAGTAGCTGGCCTCAGCGTGACTCAAGCCTGCAAAGCCTCACCTTGCTAAAATCTCGTAAATATCCATGCGTCTGTTTTACCGTGGAAATTACGATGGAACTCCTGCCTTGCATATTTTAATACTTACGTGATGCAGGCGATTCCGGCGTAGGTTCCTTTTTATGCAGGTCTCCTAAAAGTTACGTATCCTCCAAAATATGTCTCCTTGTAAATGTGGAATACTGACAGCGCTGCCAATGCTTCAAAAATGTTGACGCATTGTCAGCGCAAGCTCCTCATATATAAGCCCCTCAGTTTTTAAAACCACAAAAGTGTACTATGTCATAGAAATATGCACCTCTCTGCGACCCTCATTGCATGTTTTTCTCTCCTCTCCCTGTTATTCCTTTTGCAACTGCTTTTACCATCCCCTCGACCATGCCATTCTCTCTCCTCTCAAATCTCCTGCCACATTTCTCTAACAGTTTGTTCTCCCCTTGTACCCTTCATCACCTGTTGCTATCCCAGCTCTGTGATGACCTCCTACAGCTTTCTCCATCCCTCTGCCTCACCTGCTGTTTACCTTTTGTCTTCTCATCTGTCCTTGGCACCAGTACTTAATTTTAGGTCTGAAATAAGTCGAGACCTTTTGTTTTTACTAAACTTTTACATACACTGAATCACACAGGCTTTTAAGCAGCCTTGTTCATCCATTTGTCTGTTGTATCATTCACATTTTACTTCCAACCCACTACAGCATACAGCATGGGGCAATGCATCAGTTCTCTGCACCACTGGCTAACTTTAATTTGAGTGACGCATTCTGATCATTCACAAGAAGCGCATCTGCATACTGAAGTCCCCTTCATTGACAGTGTGTGCTTTTTGAGACCAAAGATGTTTGGCTTGTAGCCTGTTTTTATATATATTGGCTAGGACTTGCCAGCTTCCCCAACAAGCACGTTTTACAGAAGCCATGTCAAAGCAAAACAAGGATTGACGATGTAAAGGCTGACAGTCATCAACACCAGACCTGTTGGCTTTGACAGTGCTTGTTTTATAATTGAAGCGCTGACTGTGGTAGGCTCCTGTTGGCAACCTAGAACAGTAAAACTTGACATCAGTTGACATCACTACAGGAAACAGGAGGCCTGTCCGGGAAGGACTTGCTTTCCTGCACTTTTAGGGATGTAAAACTGGATGAATAAAATTCCTCTTTTGAAAACTGAGAAAAATGTACAAAATTACAACCAAATAATGGTAATGTGACAAAAATGTGTAGGAAAATAGACTAACAGGAATTTTGTGAGGATGCTGCAAGGTCCTTGACATGTGTCAACATGCACCGTTTCTGCTTTTCTCTCATGATTTTGAATACGCTTAATAGCACCAAAATAGCCAAATTTTTGAATTTCACAGTAAATAGACTATTTCACGATTGTGCTCCCAGATGCTTGGTGATTTATAAATGCCATTGGTCCTTTAGCCCATCAAACTATATCATATTTTATATTTCACACTGTCTATGCTGCTCTGTAATGAATACATTTGTAGGCACCAGTGACTCTTAAATGTATATCAAACAGTCATGTTTTCACACGGATTTTTTTTAAATTAGGAATACGTTTTTTAAGGATTGTGGGGGGTTTTAAGGATATCTTATCCAAAACATACCATTCTTGACTGCCTAGCTCCCTCACCTGTTTCAAAAATAGGTTTCAAGAAAAATGCCTTTGGGATGTGGCTCGAGGGGGAATTTCACAGGCAGGCTCACCTACAAATCATGTCAGGATACCCACTGCACACAGAGTCAAGGCGAGGATTGCTATAACTGAAAGATATACCTTCGAGAGTGGTCGCTTTGCTTTGTAAGAGGTAGAGCCTCGCTTCCTCTGCAAGAAAGGGGATGTATACAGAGGCTTGGGCGTGGCTGCATGTGTGGACTGAAACCCAGGGCTTTAAGTGGGCCAGCTCACTCCGGGTTTGGGAACCCCATAGTAATGTATAACGGACATAGAAACGGGTCCCTTTCGGGCTCTGTATTCATGTCCTTAACTTAGAAAAACACTGATCGATTTCTGAAAAATGAGTGTTTAAAACGGTAAGATAATTTATGTGTCTCCTGTTTGTATTTCCCGTCTTGCATTCCCTAACCAAAATGTTGTGCTACATTTTTTTGCAGGCAGCATATTACTCTTGTCAAGTGCACAATTTGGATTGAGCCACATTCAGGTGTTTATAATGGAGCACAATTGAGTTGTGGCTGAAGGCGGTGCAAGTTTCTCACAGTGCCTGTCAGTGGTCAAAATGGCGTTCTGGCAAGGTGTCATCCAATCCCGGACCTCTCTGCAACGCACACAGAGCAATGGTCATGTATGCCAGTTGCAGATGTGCTGCTATGCAAATCTGTGAGTAGGGTGGAATTCTATGGGGATGATTTTAGTGTATATGTTCAAGACACACCCTTAATTATATAGGCCGCGTGCCTTTCAGGGACCCCCTCACGTTTATCATTTTACTTAAAGTTCTGATGATACCGGAAGGGGTATCAACTTGGTGATTAAATGTAGACAATTATTAGGCAGGAAAGGTTTTGAAAACGCATTTGCATTTGTAAGACGTTGCTTAGGGTTTTGCTAGTACAGATTTTCCTGGGATGTGTTGGCAAGAGCAGTGGACATGAGTTCCTGCTATCTACACTCTGTTGGAATAACTGAAGAATAAACAACAGGCAACTTCCGAGGCGAAGAGGAAAGGAGAGAGTGGTAAAGATGAGTGGCCACAAGGGAGACTGTTAAGGGGTTCCTATTGTGGGGTTAGATTTATGGGGTGATTGTGCGTCAAGTCAGGACTCAGAACCTCTTTGGGATACAAAGAAGGAATATGGACCTGGTACAGCACCTCTAAAGTGGGATACTTCTGTGATGGTAGGTAAGTGCTGTGGACATGAACTATAACCAAACAATCTTTTATTCACCGTCTTTAAGTAAAATGGTGGAATCAGACCAGATTATCACGCAATAAATATATTAATTGTGACAACAGTGCCATTTATCATACTCCTGCATAGGAGTACACGTGGACTTGAATGTCTACATGTCAGTGCTCAGGTTAGGTCCTTGGTGAACAAGGAGAGGCCCTTTAAGAATGGGATAAAGAATTGGCTTCCGGCAAGTGATTAGCCAGAACATAAGATACCTCTCACTTTGAACCACGGCACACTACTTTGGTGAGTAAATATGTGACCCTGACCTCTTAAGGGTGGACCACTGGGACTGTTGCACCAATTCTTCTATTCTTCTCTTTCTCTTTTCCATCTGTCTTTCCTCCTTTGCCTTCTCATTCCATATGTCTTTGGCTTGCTTATGTTTTTTATTTGCCCTTTATCTTTTTTTCGTTAACTATGCTTGGTCCTATGTCCTCTCTTTGGCCCCCACGCCACAACTGTTTCATAATATCTTCTTTCTTGCAGTGTTATTTGCTAGCTTGTGTTTTGGTCTTGTGCCTTGTGAGTCATAGATCAATGTCAAGAAGGGTCTTTAATACCTATTTAGTGTGTCAGTGGCAACCCCCGCTGAAGCTGCTATCGCAGGTGCCTCGCTTCGCCCTTGGTATGTGCTACGGTTTGTGGGCTCTGCAGAGGCTCGATGGAGGTTGCTGGTGATGGTGCAGTAGCCAGGGACATTGCTTGTTGAGAGATGGCAGCCTAGAGGAAAATAGAATGGATGCCTGTTGCTGCTCGGCTGATCACTCCAAAGATGGGGATCCAGGAAGGAAAGTCAGAGTGAACCAAAGCAGTCCAAAGCACAGCAACTCTCAAAACAATGCTCAGGATGTGCAGGTACACACAATATTGCTACAATCACTAAGGCCTTGGGCTCACCACAACAGTAGGTGACCTATCAAAGTTATGGGCGTGATAAAAAGGGTTCTCCTCTGTGTCTTCCTGGCACAGAACAATGAATACAGAAGCTTCTCACAGTCTTGGTGGTCTGTAGCAGAACCCCTTCTGTTTCAATTGTGCTTCTCCAGAGGCAGAAGCCCTATCTACCCAGAGAGTTTCCTTTATGTACTGCTAAGTCCATTCCTCCTTCCAAGAGACGGAAGACACATCGACGCATTAGCAAACATTCTGTTTTGGATGGCCTCTTTACATCTCTCAAAATTGTGTGGACTGAGGCTGAGTGGATTATAGTTTTCCTCTCAAACAGTGCTGGCAAGCATGGCTGGAATTACTGGTGGGCATCAGGCACTGCCAGACTGACTCATGCTTGAGAAATGGTGGTCATTTGAGGACTTCTGTGCATAACATTTTCTGGGTTTCCCAAAATCCAGAACACATTGCGAGACGTGCCAGTGCTCTAAACAAGATTCAAGTACACACACCAGCGGCAGACCTCTACACCGCAGCTAACATTCAGTTCCAGATAGTGGTAATTTGGTGCACTTCAACTCCAATATCAGCCGCTGTATTATATCACTGCAGAGCAGAATAGAGTTCCAAATAAAAGTGGTGTGGTGTACTCGAAAAGAGTCGATGAATCTTCAAATACATTTTTAGAAAATGATGTTCTCCTTTATTTAATTAAAAGTCTTTAAATATGTGTGGTCCAGCAACCAAAAATGTACAGCCAACGCGTTTCGTTCAGTTTACATTGAACTTCATCAGGGCTTTTCTGATCTTATTGTATGTCATTCGGTACTTCTTAAGTTGGTGTTGGTGATGTATATTGGACCACATATGATTTTTCACCATTTCATTGATTGTCAAGTAGTGCCAGGTCCAATGATCAACTCCAATTGGAAAAAAGGGGGTGCTAGTATCCCCCATACAAAACCCGAATACGCATTGTGGTGCTCAGTCCACATCCACCATCACATGCCAGAGCTTTGTTTAACAATTTTAAAGAAAAATGTATAAAAGTCACTATAAAGTGGTGCATATTTTGAACCTGAAACAGGATAGAGAAGACAACACAAACCTATTTTTGACACTAATAGCTAATAAAATCCTAAACTCTGAAAGAGTAGAGGATGCCTATTTGTCCTATTCTGAGCATTTGTTTACATGATGCTTACTAGGCCTGGCCGAAAATTTCGTTCCGTTCGCGGAAATTGCGATAATTTGACATTTTCGCGTTCCGCGGAGAGCGCGAAAATGTAAAAATTTCCGCATTCCGCAGCTTGGCGATAATTTGTTTCTTGCTCGCGCTGTAAAATAATACATTCTCGCGCGCGCGCGATCGCCTTACCTGAATCCCTGCGTTCGCCGACAAGTTTTCTTGATCTGGTCGCGTTCTCCATGAGATGTTGTATTGTTTTTAGCCATTTGCGCTGTCTCGCGACAGTTCGCGCCCGCAGTGACGTCATGCGTCGCGCGATCACGTCTTTCTTCTCGCGATCATGCACCGCGAGACAACTGAAAACAAGATGGCCGCGCCCGCAGGCAACCACATGGGTAAGTTGGCGAGCCGCAACCATGCAGAAAATCTCGCGAACATGCTGGAAAAAAACTTCCGCATCTTCGCGATATTTCCGCGTGTTTGCGATAATTTTTAACATTTTCGCGATAATTTGCGAAAGTGGATTTCGCAAATTCCGCCCACCCCTATGCTTACCTGAGGTGAGAGAGATATATACCATTTCTAAATTATATTTATCTGAGTGTGCCTGTGTTTTTTTAAATACCTATGTTATTTCACAGCAGTGCTTCTTGAATAATTGAAATCATTCACAGACAGACAAGAGCAAGAGTCCATGGACAGGGCCTCGTCTTTTTTATATTATGTATGTATGGTTTTTGTAGTTTTGTGCAATGAGGAAACAGCCTTTACAACGTGGGCTGAGCAATTTGTGCTGTTTCCCCGCAAGTGGAACCCCGCTTGCCTTAACCAATCATATACCTTAACCATGCATATGCGTGGTTAAGGCAGTGCGCAGTCTAGCTGCTGGGATGGGCAAGCACAGGAAGAGGAAGGATCGGGAGAGTGGGGCTGGGTTTTGGGGGGTTGGGGATAGGTTTTAGGGGTGGAGTCGTTTTTAGGGCTCAGGGAGGGCAGGTTGTTTATAGGGCAGAGGAACAGGTTTTAGGGTTCAGGGCATGGGGGAGTTGGGGAAGTTTTCAGGGGTGGGGGTCAGTTTCTAGAGGTCAGGATGGGGGGGCTGGGGTTGAGGTAGTTTTTAGGACATGGCACTTTTTAGGGCCAAGGGCGGGGTGGGAGAAGGGACAGTTTTCAGGGCTGCGGGCAGTTTTAGGGCTGAAGGCCGGGGACGGGGTTAGGGATGTATCTAGGACTTGGGGTGAGTTTTAGGGTGCAGGGTGGTGGAAGGGACAGTTTTCAAGGCTGGAGGCAGTTTTAGGACTCATGGGCGGGTCTGGGGTTTGGTCGTTTTTACACATGGGGCCAGATTTTAGGGCTCGGTGCGGGGGGCTGGGGTGGGATCTTTACCACACATATCCCTTTACCAAACATGTCTTTACCATGAAATTGCATGCTAAAGGCCTGCGTGGTAAAGGCATGCGTGGTAAATGAATGCATTGTTAACACACATTCATTGTTGGGGCAGCATGGTAGCAGCCATACACGCTTTTGTCATACAGCCCGTTGGATGTGTTCTCGTCCCTGACAGCTGCTGGGAGCATCTGGCAACCACCTGCACCTGTTGACCTGTAACCAATCCCAGCCACTCTTCCTTCCACTGTATTAAGGACTGACATGTCACTATCAGCCTCACAGTTGATATCCTTCTGGAAAGACTGTACCCTCTGCAGAGATTCTACTGCAGTGTATTTGATATATATGGATTTTTCTCATGATGCAATAGCTTGTGCAATAAATTCTGACTGATGATCTTGTTTAAAAAAAAATAGTTTGAATTGTTTGATAAAGTGACCATGTTCGGGTTACTCGATCTTTCTAGGCCAGATACTCCAATTTCTTTTCTGATGAAGATGGTTAACAGATAAGCCGCATCTTCCCTGTTGAGTCTCTCTGAGGATGACCCATGAACTACACTCTAGAGAGGAACCCAAGAAAAACAAACTATTCAGTTCAAGAAAAAACTTAATGATGTTAAATGGGCAACCTTTGTTCCACGGAATGATGATTAAAGTACAGCTCTCAGAGCTGTGAGGAAATTTGCCAGGTGGAGAGGCGGAATGGGAGAGGTGATGAAAGATATTCGTCAGTTCCAGATGTTCTTGGCTTGGTCATAGAGCGTTTCTTAACATCTGTGGTCCTGATGTGGATGGTCCCATGTGCTCCATGAATGGTAGTAATGCTGTCAGGCACAATTGTGGCAGGTTGAAGAAAAGCTAAACAGAATATTTCGCATATGAGTTACATGGCATTAACAGTGAAGGTAAACTATTATTATTCTACTAGTCATAGTATGTTTTTAAATGCAGTGCCTTGGAGTATTTTAGGCAAGTTGAGAGAGGATGGCTAAATCATCAAAAATAATGCATTTTGAGGCCCTTGCACAAAAGTGTCAGATATGTTCTAAGTAGACAAGGAACCTTTAAGAAAGATTTCACGTTTATGAATGTGTATTTTGACGTTACACAATCCACAAAAACTGTGCCTACTGAGCAGCATTACTTGATACGAAAACGTTTTAAATCTATAAAAAAATAAGACAACCGAATGGCATCCAAGCAATTGTTCACTATTCTTAAAAATGTCAATAAGTTTATCTTCCTCTGCGCTTTCCAAGCTCACAAAACATTGTCTGTGATGTTACTGTGCACCTTTTCTATCCTTTTACGAGACAACATAAGGCTATACCTTTATAAGAGGTGTAGATAAATCTAAGAGATGTGGACAAGTACTTTGGGCCTTTATTATTTGACTAATTAAACACAACCTTTCGATATCGCGAGCATAATCTGCAAAGCAATAAGCTATGTTTTAACAAACACACATAGACAGACCGACAGACAGAGAGGGAGAGAGAGAGATGAGAGATAGGCAACTGTGTAATGAGGTCTTATGTTTCAAGGGGTTCTGGTGACATCATATACCATGAGGCTAATGGCCGAGTGGTTTGTAAATGTCACCAGAACCCTAAACTAGCAATATAGGATTAAATTTCCTATAGTAGACATTATGCATTTTTATATTACATATTGAGTTTGGCATAGTTATCTTGAAAACGCTGTTTCCTTCAAAGTGTAGCTAACAATGGGCAGTGATTGAAATTAGTATGTGTAGGTTGTTTTTATGTTTCACAAATCAATTATTGATGAAAGCAATGGGCATTGGTGACAATATAAAAATCTGGCTGCAGCCTTTCCTGCATATTTATGGATTTGCTGCAGTCAAGGGAGTAGCCAGAAAATTAAAATAGCCCCCACTTTGATGTCCTCTGATGTCACCAAGCAAGCTAAGCAAGTGAGCCGAACCCTCGCTAGAACAGCTTCCTTGTCTAATCCATCCATGCATCTATCCATTAAGACTTTCACCATTCCAGCCACCTGCTAATATCCTCTATTTCACCTTTACCTTGTCATCCATTCATTCTTTCATCCATCATTCAATCTTTTCCCACTCCATCCAATCATCCATCCACCCATTAATCCATACATCCTGCCATTCAATCTACCATCCGTCATCCATCCATTCATCCGTACAATCTACCATGAATCCAGTCTACAATCCATCCACCCACTCTGCCACTCATCAATCCATCCACTCTGCCACCCATCCCTCCATCCACTCTACCCCATCCATCCACTCTGCCAACCATCCAGCCACCATTCATACACTCTGCCAATCATCCATTCACTCTGCCATCCATCCAACCGTCACCCAGCCACAGATCCATCCACTCTGCCATCCATTCATCTAGATACTCTGCCATCCATTAATCCCTATACTCTGCTATCCATCCATCCACTCTACATCATTCCATGCATCCACTCTGCCATCATCCATCTACCCACTCTGCCATCCATCCATCCATCCATCCATCCATCCACCCATTCTGCCACCCATCCATCCATTCATCCATACTGCCATCCACCCATTCACTCTGCCATCCATCCATCCATCCTCCCTGCCACCCACTCACCATCCAGCCTCCCAACCTTCATCATGCCACTCTGCCATCCATCCATCCATCCACTCTGCCATTTATAAACCCTGCCATCCGTCAGTCATCCATCTAGCTATTCTGCCATCCATTCACTCATCTTTTCATCCACTCATCCATCCATCCCTTTACTCTGCCATCATTTACCTTGTCCATCCATCCCCCTACTCTGCCATTCTTTCACCTGTTCATCCACCCATCCATTCATGTATACACCCATCCATCCCTTTACTCTGCCATCTTTTCACCTGTTTATATGCATATCCATACACTCACTCATCCATCCGACCATCCATTTACTTTGCCATCCTTCCACCTGTCCATCCACCTATCATTCATTTATCATGTCACTCACTGGTTCACATTCTAATTTATCCACCCATTCATCCATACATCCTTCTTTTCACCCTTCCTTCCACTATTCCTTCTTTCTTTCCCTGTTCAATTTACCCAGAGTAATTTTTCCTTGCTCCTGCCTGCTCTTCTGTTGATGCTGTATTCCACTGTTGATGATGAGCTTTTGTCTGCCAAGTTGCAGACAGAAGAAGCCTAAATAAGAATATCACCCCCACCCGTTCCAGCTGCTAAAGCAGGGGGTTCACGGCGCTCCTGACTGCAGTTGTTACAAAATTTGCCACAGAATTTGCAAATTTGTACATTTCACCCAAAATATAATTTCTAGCTCAAATGGATGAGAACAATGCTGCCAGAAACATGTTGCATGACTTTTGTTTCTGCTGCATAATTTAGATAACCTTGCCACATAATGTGGTCCTCCATGCTGCACAATCTTATCAGGACTAACAGTGTGTAACCTCTGAGTGGTTTGCGGGCTATCATTATGATGATGAAATCTGTATTTCACAGGCGACCGTGAAATATTTTCTATAATTTTTGATTCCCTTTGATATCTGGATTTTTTATGTCACTGCTGTTTGTGCAATAAAATGCACCAACACATGTAATAAATAGAGTATACATAATAAGTATTACGGTCCAATACCCACTAGACACCTGTGCTCCGCCCATCTTGCCCTGGCCACCATCCTACAGATTCTCAAGACCAGAACCGGAGGAAGATCCTTCTCTTACCTCCTGCCAAGTTCTGAAACACCCTGCCACCCCACCTCAGACAATCCCCGTCCCTGACCCAATTGAGGAAGGACCTCAAGACCTGGCTCTTCGACTGAACCACCCCGCCCAGACCAATCAGCAGCCCCCCTCGCTGGTGAGTAGCCGCGCTATACAAACTCCTGATTGATTGGTATTACCACTGAGGAGTTCTGGTAATATCATAAACCACAAGCCTGACTGTCCAGTGTTTTGTAAATGTCACCAGAACCTTGCCATGGCAATTTTGCACTGTGTTGTACATGTTACCCAATATGTTTGTTATATATGACATGTTTGATTTGGGGTAGTTATTTTGAGAGCTGTTAACAGTATACACTGACTGGAATTAGTATGTTTAGGTTTTGCTTTATTTTTCTTGTATAAACAGTTGACAAACCAATAAGCAGTAGAGAGGGTCATTAGATGTATGCAGTTGTTTGGCTGCAGTGTGTAGAATTCACTAAAACGTTGCTTCTAGCTCACATGGATGAAACTAATATTGCCAGAGAATGGGCCACATTATGTTTTTTTGCCACATAACGTAGATAATTTGTCATCATTTCCAACCATGGACATAGTTTTCATTGTCAGAATTTAACCAAGAACATTCAATAGAAACGTTTGTCTCCCCTACAAAGCACTTTGTATGGCTTTGTAGGGAAGAACAAATAAAATACAAGGTACCAAAGTGACTTTGAGGCCCTCATATGAAGTGCTGTGTTATGTGGTGCGTGCAAAGGAGCAGCGGCGAGCATATGTTTAATTCCTCAGCAGTATTTATGTCATGTGCAAAACATATGCAGAGGACAGCCTAGTACGCATTTCCCCACGCAGCACCACCTTCTGCCAACTGTTTGTCAGATGTCGGCACTACATTAATGGCTGCCTCTTATTTCAGTTCAAACTATGACATAAAATGTTGCACGTGACTCCAGTATAACTAATGACATTTATGGGTCATAAACTCATGCATTAAGCTGCAGGGGGCTCTTTTCATCCACTTCCACTTGCTTTAAAATAGTTTTTTTAATTATAGGTGAGATAGCTCGATGGTGCTCTTTTTATTTGTAGGGGTGCATTATAATCATGAGTAGTTCGCACCTACATTTATTCTTTTGTTGTGTTAATGTGACAGTAGAATGTGTACTGTAATAATGCGAAATGTGATGTGCTAGGTATATTTTTCACATAAATGTGAAGAAAGTAAAGTCGCAATACATGCGTGTTTAGCTGAAACATTAACGTACAGAATTATGTCAGATGCTTATTCTTACTCACATACTTGGTGTGCTTATGTAACGTGTCGACTTATAAATGCGCAGTAAAAGAGATCACTTACATGAAAATTTGTGAGGCCTATGTACTATTCTCTTATGTTGGCCGGTTTCTGTAGGCCTGAATGTAGCCCACCCGATGCTCTCGCATTTTAGATTTAATAGTTGAATTTCATGTGTGTGTTGGACTTTTCTAATGTTTCTGTTGTAGGTGGAGAAACCAGTCTTTGTTAGTTAGAATAAGGCTTTTGTTTTAGGAGGTAGGCTCAGGTGAGGAGAGGATACATTCACACCAGAAGAGCTAATAACGTTGTACGGTGTTCTTTCTCACGGGAGAAGGCCTGGGAACCAAGGTCATCGAGTCAGGTGCTCGGAGTATCGAAACTAAATGGAAAATCACCAATGAGGAGAGCCCAGCTGAATGAGGTGATCGGAAGACGAGCAGTGGGCGTGTTCTGTGATTTTGGTGTTGGAATTAGGGACAGTACTCCAGGGTGGAGGAGGAGAAGAGAGGAGATCGATGGCGAGGAAAGGAGCATCTTAAAATGAGCTCTGTAGCCTTTGGCTGCTTGACCCCTACAACGTGAGTGTACTTCTCAGGAAGTCTTCACGCGCTGACACCTTTTCCTAACTTGCCTGGGGAATGTTAAGTAGGGATGTCACTTGAGCAGTAGTGTAGGGATAGATTAATGCTTTTTGCTTACGAACCTCCAATGAAGACTGATCTAGACATGGGGGCACTTATTGCCTGCATCCTGTTTCTGGAGTTCGTTATCCTTTTTATGCTCCAAAAGTTCCACTTCGCTCGTAGGTTTAGTTTTGTATTAGTTCCGATGTATTTCTTCAACCTGGTCTTGAGGTGTTTGTATGTCCAGTTATTGTTTGCTTTGCAATAAATCCACTAAACTTAGAACTGTAGTCTGTGATTCTTCGGAGTCCTGAATTATTGTGTTCTTGAACCCAATGTGAAAAGTATGTCTCCCCTCTACACTTCCAAGCAGACACCAACGGCCATTCAGCTGAGGATTCTAGAGTAAATTAGAAAGGAGAACCTAGCCCCATCATAGGCATTAGGGCAGCAGTTGCCCATTTTTAAATGCAATTGTAATGCCAAGGGCAGTGCATTAAGGCATCTGTGTATTAAGGCAAGATTGCCTCTCCTGTTTGTGGTGGGAGGCTGCAAGGGAACAATGGGCAGTGCAGTCTGAAAACAGTGCCTGGGATTCCCCATTGCACTGACAATAATGCGCTGGGCTGCAGGCGCATGGAAGGCTGCATGAACTTATAGCATTGCACTGCACTGCTCTGCCCTGCTTCTGACTGTGCAAACATTGTTTAACGTGTGAGCGGTGGTAAAGGAATGTCCATGCCTTACTACAACTGGCAAAGAAATGCAACACACCCCGTCTCTTCACATCGACCCATGCACGTGTAGGTCAAAAGGCTCCGTCAGTATCGATAATTAGGGGTGTAGGGATGCCATGACTTATACACTATAGCGTGTAAAAAATGTACCTCGTGCTCAACCACTGATTTGATCTGATGTGACTCACCTGCTCTGTACTTCCTTGTAATCTTTGATGTGAAAATTAATTGTTGTAAAGCTCTCTGATACCATCGGGTCTAGTTAGTGCTATTTTAAACTCTTAAATAAATAAATGTATCGATTTGTGACCACTCTGGCATCTGATAGCTACAAATGCCATTATTAGTTGGTTGCAAATGACACACAATTGATGGATGGAATGCAGAACAAATCAAAACATTCACCCCCCAGCCAAGAGATTTGGGTTATATCCATCATTCTTTTGCTCACCATGCCACCCCAGTTTAGACTCGGCCATATGCAAATCAGTCTTGACACTCCATGCCACTGGAGTCAAGCTATCCTGGCTGATGAGGGGTGAAACCCCGATACCGGTCCTAGGATGCTTGTTTCCAGTCCAGGGAGGACCTGGCCTGGCAGTTCGGGCTGGACTGTTCCCATGGGGAACCGGGTCAAGACTGATTTGCACATGGCTGGGTTCAAACTGGAATGGCATGGGGAGCAAAAAACAATGGATTTAGGCCCAAATATCTGTACTGGGGTGAATGTATGACATTGTTCTGCATTCTGTCCATCAATTGTTTGTTTTTCATTTGTCACCCCGAGTGGGACGCATATGCCCAGACTTGGGTCCTGTGCTCTCCATGCCACTGGATTCAAGCTATCCTGGCTGATGAGGGGTGAAACCCTGAAACCGGTCCTAGGATGCTTGTTTCCAGTCCAGGGAGGACCTGGCCTGGCAGTTCGGGCTGGACTGTTCCCCTGGGGAACAGGGCCAAGACTGATTTGTATATGGCTGGGTTCAAACTGGAATGGCATGGGGAGCAAAAAAAAGATGGATTTAGGCCCAGATATCTGTACTGGGGTGAATGTATGACATTGCTCTGCATTCTGTCCATCAATTGTTTGTCTTGCAATATTAGTTGGGAGGCACTGGCACAGTGGAAGCTGTTTGAGAAGACCGCCTTCATCTGTGCAATTGGCCTTTGAGGGCATCAGTGGAAGCGGAATACATGTTTTCCAACCACTTGCCCTTTCTAAAAGTGCCACTATTTTGATATAGCAACAGTTGTCCCAATAATGTCAAATGTGATCACAGAGATGGAGGTCTCCTGTGCTTTCTTTCAGTCATTCTTTTCTGCAATCACAGCTACAATTACTCATTTTGTTGTCTTGTGGACAGAAATAAATTAGTATTTCTGTGAATCCTTGTGAATGGCCTCATTGTGTTGTGCTTTTGAATCAGCCACAATGCAAAGATTTGGCCTTGGTACATAAGAGACGCTGTGCAAACACAGCGTGCATCCCAACCCAGCCATTGATGAATTTGGCCCAGTCTGTCTTCTGCCTCAGAACAAGCCAAAATCACAATTCAGTTGTGGCCTAAAAATAGTGTGGCAAAAATAAAGGACAATTCATATTTCACTGTTGAGTATATATGTATGTATGTTTTAAAGCAGTAAAACAAGTCAGATGTCTTACGGGAAAAAAGAAAAAGTGCTTTTGTACTCATGCTCTATCTGTAGTGCTCACGCTACGCTCACTCTCATCTCTGACGTAATCTGTGTTTGGATTCGCAGGTGTAGAAAAGAGAGTTTGTGGAGACTCTCTCCTTCACACATCTGTCTATCAAGTGAAAGGTAAAATGTGCTCTGCATGCATAAACCTTATTTTACTGGGGTGTGTCATTCCACACCGGTGCTCCAGGGGTCAGTTTTCAAGCCCCAATGAAGAGAGAAGCGTGAAATCTCCATAGAAGGACAATGACCTGACTTCGCAAGAAGACCTGTTCAAGGGGAACACGAAAGACACATCACTGTTATACTTAATGTAGGTAACAGAGCAATCCCCCTCTCTCTGAATGCAAGTCTCTCACCCCTGCTCAAAACACGCGCATCAATGAGTGTGATGTCATGAAGACTTTCAAATTGATTAAGTCAGCTCCCAGGTTGGCACCATTTTAAAAATGCTATATGGCGATGGCGGCACATCACCACTTCCAGTTGCTGGCACATTCATCACATGCACTTCCTATGAGCACAGCACCATCAAAGCCTGATGTTTTTGTCACCTGAAGGAAATGGTGTGTGAGTTTCAGAACATTTTCAAAGGCATTAGTAGTCTAAATGTTTTATCCAACCCTGGTGTTGCAACTCTGCTGAATTCTGTTCCTTGTGATCAGTCATATGAAGGTAGAACTTAACAAGCTGGAAATACAGAGACGGTTAAAATTCCACACCCTGCTCTCCCCAACAGTCATTGCACAAAAACTCAAATTGCCTTGTGATGTCTTCATTTGTGTGGGCATGCACATTCCAAGCATGGCAATCAAAGGAGAATTGCACATCAGTCACATAGTAGACAACTTTGTACCAAAGCAATAGTTCCAAGTAGTTCCCCAATATGATCGTAAAGGGGTAGACTACCAGATGCTCCTAGATCACCCTGCGAGGAGCATTACCATGCTCTCAACCCACATAGGATTATGTAACCATTAATAAGCCAGATTTTGTACCCCAAGCACTGCCAAGGTTTTCTATAACTACTTATTAGGGAAAAGCCATGGCAACCTAGTGTCATTAATGTCAGTGAAAACCTCACTTACATAGAAAAATATCATAACCTCCTACGAGCTGTCCTAAAAGTAATCAGTGTTTGTGACTTGACATTGTACGAGTTTCTGAGGTAAGCGGTCAACATGTTGTCCCTCGATTGTCAGCAGAGTGTGTGGTCACCAACTCCTAAGACAGCTCACAATGTTATATCTGCATCACATCCACAGTCATTATCTGAAGTCCTCACTGTCAGCAGAAATGACATTATAGTGTTGTGACTGCAGAAAACTGGGGATACTCATTGCATGCGACTAGAAACCATTGTCGTTCAATATCAACCCAGTTGAAAGTTCACTAACATAGAACAGAGATATTCTCACATAAAAAAGGATGCCACCGCATTCCTTTCAGGGTACCACCATCTGTCCTCTAACTTCATAGTAATCGTTTCCTGGTCGACGCTGACCACTAGTCATTGGTTCATCTATATCAAAGGGTGTCTTCAAAACCTCCACTTAGGATTGAAAAGTGGACCTTGTTGCTACATTATTATGCCGTCACCACATACAAACATGGAATATGGAACTGAGCAGACTATCGCTGACAGACTCCAAAACAGGCTACCAATAAAGAACCTGCAAGAAACACTGATATGGGAGAATGTGTGTGCCTAGCAGTAACTGACTTCCTCCATGGGCAGTCAAGTGTGCAAAGGACTTTGTAAACACTCTGCACTCTGTGCCACTGTGACTGAATGATCATATCTTGGGTAGTGAAGTTGGCATATATAGGGGCTTATTATCAAGAAATGGCATTCAAAGGGAACTGCAGGCGTGCCGAGAGAGAATGGCGGAGATCCTACGATACGGCGAAGAAAGCGCTGTACTTGGCCTCTATTAAAATCTACCATCGTGCCATCTGTAAGGCTCGCGCGACGTTCTACTCTCTGGAATTTCGTAATAGCCCTAATCCATCTAAGACTATTTTTAAAGCTCTTAAGGATCTGCTGTCTAAGCGCTCCATTCCTACAGTCACGGCCTCTACTTCGCACTGTGAAGCCCTAGCGTCTTTTTTCCTGGAAAAAGTGCAGAACATCTACCGTGCCTTTCCAAGTTCTGGGCTCGCTCAGAAGACCGCGGTGACTGCCCCAGCCTGTTCCATGCTGGCATCTTTTTCGCCACTCTCATCCGAGGCTTTTGACATTTTGGCTCAGAAGGTCAAATCCGGTTCGCCTTTGGATCCGGTATGTCCTGCCCTGTTTAGGAACCAGTCTTTTGTGGGGTCTCCTACGGTTTGTTCCTTGATTAATACTTCATTGGCTACGGGCACGGTCCCATCCAAATGGAAGTGTGCTGTGGTTTCTCCTATTCTGAAGAAGCCAAACTTGGACGCTTCGAGACCGGAGAACTACCGGCCCATTTCCTTGCTCCCATGGCCGGCCAAATTGATGGAAGCCTATGTCAATCAGGCACTTACTGACCATCTTACTCAAGCTAGCATTCTGGACGAGACCCAGCATGGGTTCCGAGCTGGGCATAGCACGGAGACTGCCCTTCTCGCCATGGTTGAACACCTCCGGTCGGTGCTAGATCAGGGTCAGACGGCGGCGCTAGTTTTACTAGATCTGAGCGCCGCCTTCGATACGGTCTCGCACCGTATCCTTCTGCACCGCCTGGAAGAGATTGGCGTTACGGGGCTTGCCCTTCAGTGGTTCCGCTCCTTTCTCGTGGACCGGTCTTTCTGCGTTGCCACACCCCCCCATCAGTCCAAATTCCATCCTCTGGACTTGGGAGTACCGCAAGGTTCCTCACTGAGTCCCACTTTATTCAATCTCTATGTGAGCCCGCTGGCTGATGTCGTCAAGCAATGGGGCATGTATATGGTCTCATATGCCGACGACACTCAGCTGGCGGTTACCATCAGTGGGGATACCAATGTGGATGCCCCCAAGTTCCAGAACGGGCTAAGGGCGGTGGCTAGTTGGATGACGGCCAACTGTCTCCAGCTGAACGCAAAGAAGACCGAGGTCATGATCGTCGGGAAGGGTAGGGACCTCTGGGGTGACAGATGGTGGCCGCCGGAACTTGGTGTGGCTCCAACTCCAGTTATGGAGTTGAGAAACCTGGGAGTTTGGCTGGATTCTACTCTCAGCTTTGTGGGGCACACCAAGAAAACCGCGGCGTGTTGTTTTGGTGTCCTTCGGGGCTTAAGGCCTGTCCTTAAGTTTTTTGATCCCTCTACCAGGCAGATGGTAGTGCAGGCAACAGTTTTATCTCGCCTGGACTATGCCAGCTCGCTCCTGTTAGGGAGCAATCAGGCAGAAATTGTGCGGCTTCAGCGCGTTCAAAATGCCGCTGCCAGAGCAATTGTCGGCTTGCCTAGGTCTTGCTCGGCCTCCAGCACTCTCCGAGCACTGCATTGGCTGCCGATTAAGTCGCGCATTCATTTTAAAGTTTTATGTTTGGTTTTTAAAATCTTGAAAGGATCTGCTCCTCAGATTCTTTCCAATCTTATTTCCGGTTATGTACCAACCCGTGCATTAAGATCTTCGGAGCAGGCGCTGGCAGTAGTCTCGAGGTACAGGCTTTGCCGAGCTGGTGGGCGCTCTTTCCGGGTGAAGGCTGCAGCGTTATGGAATTCGCTCCCGCTGCAGCTCCGTACAATTAACGATCTTTTGTTATTCCAGAAATCCTTAAAAACTTTCTTGTTTTAAATCTGTTGCTTTCCTGTGGTCTTGTGTTGGTTGTGTTGTACCTTGTCGCTCGCCAGGACGCCCCCTAGCTGGGGCAGCTGTGCGCGTAATAAATGCTATTAACATAACATAACAAATTATCGCCGCTTTAGCGGGTTTGATAATATGCCCTTGAGAATTCTCATAGAAGCCCAAGTTCTGGTGTCAACATGGGCTTCTATGGGAATTCTCTGTGGTATATTATCAAGCCCATTATCGCCGCTTTAGCGGCGGTTTTCTGCCACTAAAGCGGCGATAATTATAACGCCCTGCTTGATAATATGCCCTTTAGGCTGCCAAGGCATCATTAAAACCAGTTAGGACCAGCCAGAAAGTCTGGTTGTCAGAAAGCACAAATGGAAGGCATGACCTTCTTACTACCATAGGGGCATATCAGCAAGGCGAGGCGATAGAATTATCGCCGCTTTTGTGGCCGTCTTCGGCCGAAAAGCGGCGATAATTTTATCGCCTAATTAGCAAGCTCACGCTAACGCGTGAAAACTTGCGTTAGCGTAGGAATTCCTAACGCCCAGCTTTGCATCTCTAATGAGATGCAAAGTGGGCGTTCCTGACCTGACATGACAGGAGAAATGTCGCTAAGCGACATTTCTCCTATCATCAAGCCCCACGCTATGAAGCATAGCGGCAAGAAAAGTAGCGATAACCCCTGTTATCGCTACTTTCCTTACGCCTGCTTCAGGACTGACTTAGCCATGATGGAAGGTGGATATCATGGCTAAGTGTGCAAGTCCCTATCATCAAGCTAACGCCACATTGCGTGAGATTATCGCTGGGTTTCCAGCGATAATCTCACGTTAGGCAGTTAGCGTGAGGATTTTTATCGCTTTTGAGATAAGCATTGCTAATAGCACGCTATCTCAGCGATAAAAATCCACGCTAGCCAGCGATAATTATCCTAGTGCTAAGTGCGCTTTGCGATAATTATCGCTGGTTGTTACTGATATGCCCCTTAGATACTAAGAAGCATATTTACAAGCCTCTTGTACCGCCAGTGTCTCACTTTTTTTATGCAGTGGCGGCGCAGTGTGGTGTTCCAAATTTACAAGGCCACGTAAAGCCAATCTGCATGGCTTTTTGTGGCCTTGTAAATACGGCCCCTTTTCATGCAGCACATTGCATGAAAGGGGCATGCCATGGGTGTTGCTGTGGGTGTTCCCACGCAACATCATGGATTCTGCCGTATTTGCAGATTTACAACATTTCGTTATCCTCGGAATGTATCAGAATCCTACGCCTCCCCAGGGGAGGCGTAAGGAGACGCAACAAGGAGAAATGCTTATATATCTCCTCGTTTTTCCTCTTTCTATGCGTGCAGCATTCTGCAGCACACATAGAAAGAGGAAAACACCTCACATGATAATTTTTGTGTGGAAGATGTCCCTTCCTGCACAAAAACAATCTCCCCTCAAACGCAGACACCCTTGCACCATGGCACAAAGATGCCTGCGTTGGCGCACAACAGCCAATTGGGCGCCAGCTTACGGGAAAGCAGAGGGATGCAACATATTGTTGTAGATATGACGCTTCGCTGTGCTTTGAAAGTGACACAACGCGGCACAGGCAAATGGCTTGCGGTGCCGCGCTGCCTCACTTTCTTGTAAATAAGACTCCCAAGCAACAAGACAGTTTGAGCTGTCATATTTGATCATCAGTGAAGAAACACTAGCCAAGACTTCTTGTCCAGAGTGATGACTTCAAAAAATATTCAGAAAGGGAAGCTGTACTGTCTGTCACCCTTTACTGGATGAGGTCATTTTCAAGGTAAAAGCACTGGGTATCCTGACTGAGATCCAGCTGAACAACAGACAATCATTTCAAAGGGTGCAACTTGAGGTTGTATTTTCAGTCCCTGATTATTGTTCATTGTAAGAAGAATGAAGACAAAGGGGACGTTGAGCAATTCATGCGGACTCTGAACAAGGTCATAAGCATGGGAAAGAACAATACTGACCGGTCTGGACACCATTTTTCTTAAAAGAATATTGCAACAACTACTAATAACACGCTATTGGCTTCCACCAATTTCTGCAGTTAAAAAAATAGCAGTGGCATTTTGAGGTTTTGACATGAAAAGAATAAGTACTAAAAGACAACCTCAAATCCAACGTATCCAGGGCATCGAGTTAAGAACCCGAGTTAAGAACCCACTATAAACCGCAAGGATGGAAACTGACTTCCCGTATGGGCATAACGAGCTCTGCTTAATAAAGGACAATAGTGAGAGTGATGCAATGTACCTTATTTCAAAAAGGTTTATGAAGCAACCGAGTCACATAGCATGACTCTCTGCAGCAGTCCCCAAGCAGAGAATTTTCTTCATCATAATGTAGCGCATGCATGCTTAGTCATCCACGGCAAACAAGAACTGCTCCTCAACTGGGGTGCTGTCTGGGGAGTCACCTACTGCAGTGTGTGGATCATCAGACCAGTAGCTGGGTTTAGTACCCAGAGATCAGTGACAGAATACTTTAAAACATCTCAGCCATCACCGTCCCAGACGTACAGTGACTTTTAGAGCTTGATCTGACACCTGACACTGTCTGATTTTCGACTACTTTTTTGCAAAACAGTTTGTGCATCACACCTGCGCTGTCAAAATGTGAATAGTCTTGCCTGTGTGAGGTCACAGTAATAAAAACAATCATTGGCATAGCCAATAGGTCTTGCCTTTGGGACCTTATAAGTATTTAGTTATGCAGCACAATATCCTTACTGCAACAGCATTACAGCATTAACTGTTGCATGGCTAAACACTGATAAGGTCCCAAAGGTGAGACCTATTGGCTATGCCAATGCTTGTTTAACAATGCATTAGAACAATCATTACATGTATTTCAATGTGGAATCATTGCACCTTTGTTTATTTGTATCAATGAACTTTTTGTGGTTTCATAAATATGTTTTTAGCCTTTGAATAATCAGATAAATTGTGAAAATATGAATAAATTAAAAAATATAAAAAAAATGACAAAACATAATAGGATCACGCGCATGATTCGATCATTCTAGTAATGGGCAGCTCATAGAGCTCAAGTGAGCCAATAGAGAAAGAATACAGGTCGCGTTGGAGTTTTTTTCTTATTATCTTTGTGTTTTTTTTCCCCCTTGCTCCTTGACATACAAATAAATTCCAGGGGGTACCTTTCCATCTATAGTGCAAAGCCAGAGGAATGGCAGCCCGCGAAAGTGACAATTGCTAAGAGAGTAGTTAAGTCAGAGCTAGAAAGAGAGCAAGAACAGACTGAAAGAGAAGGGGGAGAGAGAACGTTGACAAAGAGAGGAAGAGATAAACAGAGAGAGAGGGTTTTTGAGAGAAAGACAGAGACAAACGTTAATAGAGAACGAGTGAGAGACAGACTCTAGGGCGGGAAGCCTTTTAAACCGGAGAGTGAGAGAAAAGCTTATGGATGTAAAGAGAGACACTGTTAGATATAGTTGAAGCTGAGAAAGACAGTTACGAAGTGTAGGAACAGAGAGAGAGAGATGATGATGGCAGCGACTGGGAGAAGGGCTGACAGGGGCTGGGAGTGACGGCCCTGTGACAGAGTGTGAATCGGATGCGGGTTGGAAGGCGCCACGCGTGCTGAGGCCTTTGATGATATTCCTGCCATTTGCTGCTATGATGGTGCGGGGGAGAGAGTGCAGAGTCAGTGCGATGGCCGCAAAGCAGTCCGTGCCGGGAGGGCCACGGGGGCACTTCAAAAAGAGAGCGCCAGTGGCTTATGGAGAGAGAGCGAAAGAAAGAGATAGATGGCAGAAGATAACAAAAGGCAGTGAGACGGGAGACAGCGGTGCGGTGCGTGCGTGTATTTTTGCGCGCGCAGTGTGCTCTTTTTCAAAGCACATACTCGTGCTTGTGGAGTGCTGCTGCGCACTCCCACAAGGAGTATGCCGCTACAAGCACGAGTATGTGCTTTGAAAAAGAGCTGCACAACGGCTAAAGGTCTCTTATGCAGCGCATGTGCGCTGCGTAGGGGAGACCTAAAAAGGATAGGTGAGGCACAGCAAAGATATGTTAACGGCGGTCCCGGTTCAGCAACAGCATACTGTTTGTGTTCATTATTGTTGTATCATATGCAGGATGGGATCTGCTTGATTGAACTAGGCATGTTTTTAGGTCGAAGCCTACCAGCTGTCTGGTTTGCTAAAGACATCTTGGGGACATTCAGCCGACCTAGGAATGCATTCTGTCCATTGCTGACCATTGGCTTGTGGTTTGTAACTCACATTTTCTGGCTTTCAATTTGCTGGCTTTATTAGTTTTAGGCTGTCCAGCTTGAGCTTGCCCCTCCCGTTTGCCCAAACATTTTTGACTGTATTATTCCACGAACTCACTTCCTGTAAACAGGCCTTTAAATCTTGTTCTTATCTTGTCACATTTGCTGTGCATTCACAAAGGATCTTGATGTTTACTTTTCTTTCTCTGACTTCAAAAAAATGAACTCTACTGATGTTTCAGAATATATCCGAATTAGTACAATTGAAGCACATGTTTTTTGTAATTATGAAGTGTGGTGGAAACACATATTTGAAAATGATTAAAACACATCCATACACTAGGTAATGACATTTGCGCATATTATCGTTTGTGTGCAGTAAAACTGTATTTTGGTGCACATTTAATGGTCATTTCAATTGAAAATATGTTGTCTGTAATGGCAGTGCACTACCACACCATCCATACTCAACATTTCGCCCCTCCGCTCTATGCCCTTCTGCGCTTGCCATGCCCCTCCATTCTACAGCACCCCACTCCACTGTACGACATTCCACTCCATTCCACTCTAAGACACTCTATGACACTCCACTCTACTCTACGCCACTCCAAGTTGCACCACTCACTCCACGAGACAACACAACACTCCACTCAACACCACTCACCCCAATCCAGTCTATCCCACTCCACTCCAATGTACCCCAATCTACCCCACTCCACTCCACTCCACTACAATCTACCCCAATCTACTCCACTTCACTACAATCTACCCTACCCCACTCCACACACTCTAGCCAACTCCAATACACCCCATAACACTCCATTCCACTCCACTCCACTCCAATATACCCCACTCCACTCCAATCTATCCCACTCCAACCTATCCCACCCTAATTTACCCCACCCCATTCCAATGTACCCCACATCAATCTACCCCACCCCACCCTACTACAATCTACCCCATATCAATCTACCACACTCTACTCCCCTCCCCTCTACCTCAATCCACTCGAATATGATCCAATCTACCCCACTCCACTCCACTCTACCCCACTCCACTACAGTCTACCCCACTCCACACTACTCCAATCTACCTCACTCCAACCTAATCTACCACACTCCACTCAATCTACCCCACTCTGCTCCAATAAACCCCAGTCTACCCCACTCCACTACAGTCTACCCCACTCCACTCTACCCCAATCTATCCCACTGCACTCCAATCTACCACTGTCCACTCCAATCTACTCCACTCCACTCTAGCCACCCCACTCCAATCTACCTCACTCCACCTAATCTATGGCAATCCACTCCAATCTACCCCACTCCTCTCCAATCCACTGCAATCTATCCCAATCCACCACACTCCAATGAATCCCAATCCAACCCACTCCACTACAATCTACCGGAATCAACTCCAACCTACTCCACTCTACTGTACTTCATTCCAATCTATGCCAGTCCAATTTACCCCACTCCATTCCAATTTCCCCCACTCCACTCCTCACCCCACTGCAATCTATCAACTCTTCTCCACTCTAATCTACCTCACTTTACCACAATTGACCCCACTCCAATATGCCACAATATATCCCATTCCAATCTACAACAATCTACCCCACACTGTACAACACCCCACTCCAATATACAGCACTCCTTCCTCAAATCTACCTCACTCCACTCCTATCTAACCCACTCCACCCCAATCCACCCACTCCAATTTACCTCACCCCTCTCCATCCCAATCTACCTACTCCAATCTACCCCGCCCCAAACTACCCCACTCCAATCTACCCCACTCCAATCTAATCCACTCCAGTCCACTTCACTCCACCCCAATCTACCCACCCTACTCTACCCCACTCCAATCTACCCCCTCCACTCCAATTAACCCCACTCAAACTACCCCACATCACTCATCCCTCTTCAGTCTACCCCACTCCTATCCACCCCACTCTAGTCTACCCCACTCTATTCTAATTGACCCTACTCTAATCCACCTGATTTACACCAGTCCACTCTACCCCAATCTACCTGACTCCACTCCTAACTACCCCACTCCACACCACTCTTCCCCAATCTGTCTCACCCCACTCCAATCTCAACTCAACTCCAATATATCCAAATCAAATCCACTCACCCACTCCACACCAATCCACCCACTCCACTCCACTCTACCCCACTCCAATCTACCCACTCCAATCTACTCTACCCCACTCCACTGTACCCCAATTTACCACACTCCATTCCACTTTAACCCATTCCACCCCAATCCACTCCACTACATCCCAATCCAATCTACCCCACCCATTCCATCCCAAACTACCCTACTCCAATCTGCCCCATCAAATCTGCCCCACTCCAATCTATCCATCTACCTCACTCCATTCCATTCTAACCTACTATAATTCACCCAATCTACCCCATTCCAATCTACTCCCCCCCACTCCAATCTACCCAACTGCATGCCAATCTATCCCAATTCACCCCATTCCACTCTTTCCTTATCTACCCCACTCCATTCCAATCTACCCCAATATATCCCATGATACTCTACCCCAATCTACCCAGATCTACCCTACTCATATCTACCCTACTTCAATCTACCCCACTCTAATCTACCCCAATCTACTCCACTCCAGTCTACCCCACTCTATCTCAATAAACCCCCACCTCAATCTACCCCAATTCAATCTACCCACTCTCCAGTCTACCACGCTAATCTATTCAACACCCCCACTCCAATCTTCCCCACTCCAATCTACCTCACTTCAATCTACCCCAATCTACCCCACTCCACCCGACTCCAGTACACCTACCCAATTCACCCCACTCCATTCTACCCCACTCTGCCACCACTCCACTCTATGCCAATCTATCCCACTCCACTCTACTCCACCCGACCCCACTCCACTCCACGCCACATCACACCACTTACATTTAACCATGCTGAACAGCAGCCACATTGGTGTACACCTTGGCTAAAACACCTTGCCAAAGTTGATAGCTCTCACATAGGCAAGACCTATTGGCTTTGCCAATGTTTGTTTTATATTGTGGTTAGATTACTGTGAAGGAATATTCCTGAAAACTGTCAATTATTTGCATTGCAGCAAACATCTAAAGAGAGGCTTTTGTTGTTGTTATCTTACCTGCTACTAGAATGTGGTATGTAACCCATTCGATGAGTAACTATTAACCCCTGATTAATCATGCCTGTATGTTTGTGTATGGGTGTGGAGAATGCATCGGTATGCTCTATGTGGATATGCATATAGAAAACAGAACACACATACTCAAACAACAATGCATGCAAGGCCAGGGCAAGGATTTGAGGTGCCCTAGGCAAAAGTGACATTTTGCCGTCTACATCTTTGGCAATAGGATCATATGTGATGCACCTGAGTAGTGTTGCCTTCATTTAGCACCAGGCTTGAATGCATGTGGTTTTGGATGGAAGATTATCCTTTTCAGCCAGGTCTCCAACATTTGTTCCTGCAGATGACTGAGAGAGGTAGATCCCTGGGTGGGCATGGCCTAGACTGTGAAACCCTCTCAACCCAACCCTGAGATCTGAAGCCAACTACATGAGAACCAGGAAGCTTCTGAAAACTGAACTGTACAGACTCTTATTCTACAGGCAGAGATGTTTTAAGGCATGGGCAAAGTGGACTCTCACCCAGAGCCTTTCATGGGGCCCCCTTATAGATCCATCTCTGTTCTGCAAAGGGTCTTGCCCAGATGACCCTGAATAATTCTAAAGTGGCTTGTTTTAAATACTGTTTACCTTTCATTTATTTTTAATGTGAGTGGTGTGTGAGAGTCTATTACAGACATTTTGCATAGAAATGTGTTTGTTTCAAGCAACATCCATCAAATATTTTTTTTTACATCAAAACAGGACCACACCCCCCCCCACCCCCTCCATATGAGACATGGGAGGGTGTCACAGTGATTATTGGCAGTGATATTTGTGTGCTGCTGCTGTGTTACAATATTGAAAACACGCTCGATATCACTGAATATTATTAGATGCACACACATTAAACATTTGGAGAAGTGCACGTGTGCATTGTCAGTGACCTGGCCAATGAGGGCATGACAGAGCCAAATTAGATCATAAATTCAAAGCTGTTTCGAACAGGGGGACCTCAAAATACGTTCAGCTCCTGGACCCTAAAATCCTTAAAATGGCCCTGTCTATAGGAAGCCAAACTACAAGGAGCTATGAGCACAGACCCTCAGCTTTGATTCATTGCTTCTAAAGTACCAAAAAGTTAAATTCAGCTCATTATAAAACTCCAAGCAAGTACATTAATAATTAATCGAGAAATGATGCCACCGGTCTGTGAATGTGGGAGCACGAGCCGGTTCTGCACGCTCCCCTCCAGTGCTGCCAGACATTAAGCTATTTAATGTTCCAAACCATTGGCTAAACCAACAGTCCTGGCAGGTTCCGCCGTCCAGATTCCGAGTGTTTATTCTGCAATCTCACAAAGCATTCCGTCAGATCTGTCAAACACTGTGTTCTCTGTCTAGTGCTTAAAGCATGAACCGGGTCACGGTAATCTGGATTGGAATCACAAGTGGTCAGAGACAGTGTGTTCCAGGTCGTGATCTGATCCAGGAACATGCCTGCTTAACGAAGTGAAAGGCCTTCATCCCATTAATAGTCAGCATTTGTACTGAACACTTGGCTGTTCTGGGATCAGTGGCTGACAGGCTGAAATGTATGTCTAGGAAGGAGGCCATCATTCCCACTGAGAGGGGACACACTGCTTAATTTGAGCCAGTGGCTGCAGGTGGAGCCCACCGGCACGCCTTTTTGGGGACCAGCACTTATTTTTCCTCAACAGACTTTGATCCAGGGCATGAGAGAGAAAAACACAAAGGGGAAAGGAACGATGAACAAAAAGCTGAAAAACAGTGGAAAGAGAGAAAGAGGGGATCAAAGAGAAGCTGCAAGAGTGAGATAAAGAAGCAGGGAGTATCTAGTTGCGGATTAAAGAGCCATGAGGTGGAAACTAGACTACTCAGCCTCGGTTTGGGCACCCCGACCTTCGGTAGTGCTGGCCGCAGGCTTCTGAGAAAAACTTTGGGTGCCCTCACTTAGGGCCTCATTTACAAGAAAATGACGCAGTGCAGTCGCAAGCCATTTTGCTGCGCCGAACTCTGTCATTTTTAAAGCACACGGATGCGTTGTATTAACAACAATACAAGGCCTCCATGTGCTTTCCCCTGCGCTGGCACAAAATTGGTTGCCATGCGCCAGCGCTGCCACCTGTGCGTAATTTTGCAAGGGTGCCTAGGTTGCGGGGATGATAGTTTATTGTGCCAGAAGGGATATCTTCCTGCACAAAAAAATCATTGATGGCATTTTCCTCTTTCTATCTTCCTTCTAGAGGGAGACAGGCATTTACAATGCAATAGGTCTCGCCATTGCTCGATTTTGAGCTATTGGCATTGTAAATTGCAATGCCTTTTATAATATTAAAAGGCATTGTCATTTACAATACCAATACTTGAAACTTTTGCAAAAGTGATACCTATTGTAGAGCGCGGTGTCCGTTAAGCAGATGCCGCTCTCACTATTAAAGTACAAAAAAGAAAAGAGACAGAGCGCGGTGTCCCTGGAGCGGGCAATGCACTCAGTGTTAAAGTAAAGAAACAGAGCTTGGTTTCCCTGAAGCGGGTGCCGCGCTCAGTGTTCAAATTGAAAAAAAAAAGAAACAGTGCACGGTGTCCCTGAAGTGGGCACCGCGCTCAGTGTTAAAGTTGAAGTTAAAAAAAAGACACAGAGCGCGATATCTCGGAAGCGGGCGCTGTGCTCTGTTTTAAAGTTTAAAGAACTAAAAACAAACAGAGAGCGATGTCCCTGAAGTGAGCAGCGTGCTCAGTGTGACAGTAAAAAAAAAAAAAATGAAGCAGAAAGTTTAAAAATAAATTTTGAAACAGAGAGCAATATCTCTATAGCAGGTGCCCGTGCTCAGAATGCAAGTTAGAGCGGCATAGCGCTTTATAAGAAAAGTGGCCGCCGTTGGCCTGTTTGGGTGCGCTGCAAATAAAAAAAAGCAGCCTCCATTGTCCCTATCAGTGTCAATAAACAAAATAGTGCTCACCCACTAGATAAAGCAGACCATGTAACAAGCCAAGTGAAGTTTATGAGCGGTAACAAATGCAGATAAGGCGGTACCAAGGAAGGACTAACAAGCGTAATAATGAATTGGAAGCGAGCGTTTACGAAGGACAATGACACAAGCCAATAAAAAATATGGGCGGAGCTTCCAGTGCATACTCTACCACAGCATGCCTCCCAGAACGAGCAGTGCATACGTGCTGCCACTAGGCTCGACTTAAAAACAAGGAGAAATACAAGCATTTCTCCTCGTTACGCCCCTCCTACGCCTCCCCTGTGGAGGTGTAGGATTCTGACGCATTCCCAGCTTTACAAAAGTTGTAAATCTGGGAGTGTGTCAGGTTCCATGGATGTTGCGTGGGAACACCCACAGCAACACCCATGGAATGTCTCTTTCAAGCAGAGTAATGCGTTAAAGGGGCCCATATTTACAAGGCCGTGAAAAGTCACTCAGGGTGACTTTACGTGGCCTTGCAAATAAGCGTAAGCCCATTGCGCTGCCAGTGCATCAAAAAAAGTGGAGCACCGGCGGGGCAATGGGGTTGTAAATGAGGCCCTTATTCTTTTACAAATAAAAAACACTTGGGGCCTGAACCACAAAAGGCCTCTTCACTTGTGCCTGAGGGCCCGCAGTCATGAGGGAGTCTCCACATTCGGGGTGGAATCTCTGCAGAGAATGGTGGAGATTTTGCCTGAGTGTGAGGATTCCCCCACAACTGAGGGGCCTCCGTCACGAGTGCCAAGGCACTTTTTGAATCAGGCCCTGTGTATACAGCTTTTATATGAAGTTCATACCACTTCTACTCGGTGGTCCTGGGGTACAGGAGTCACAAAACCACAAATATTATGCATTTGTTACCAAAACGTTTAATTGTTGTCATCATTGTTATTTCTACCACTGGAATCCACAATGAAAAATCCAACATCATTTATATTGTTGGCTGGCACAGTCGCGTACCTTTATAGCACCATCAGAATGGAAAAAATCCAGTAATTGGGTTACCAAATGAGCTTTTCCACTTTGCACAATTGCAAACATCCCGAATGATTGTTAGGACACACAGTAGTTATGCCATGACCTGTCCAGCAAATATAACAAACATCTTGAAGCAATTCTCAAAACGTTGGAGAAAGTGGAATATTTCATCCGGCGTTTCCTCACATTACTTAACCAATTAGCACATATGTCGGAACAGGATGGCATGTAATATTATTGTATCATTACCTGCTCAGGCTTCTTTTGCCATACTTACTAGGGAAATTACGAGCAGCTATATCCGCTTTATTCAAAAGATGGACTTGTATTTTGGGGAATAACTGGTGATAACAATGACACCTGTTTTTTCTGTAACCTGCTTCCTGAGACATTGTGGCTTTCTGCCGAGAGGTAAATAGCATTACAAAGTCACCCCCCCGGTATCACCCTGGTAACCCCTGCTAGTTTCAAAGATATTCTTTACTGTACCGAGCTGGAAACTAGTCTGTTTACCTGAATACTAGTACATTTTTTACTTCACAAAGTGGACAGAAATATTTAATTGTGAGGCCTAAAATGCTGCTCATTTATTTGAACTCTGAAGCATGAAAGGCACACTTTTGCTGCACACAGATGGGACCCACTTATGCTGCTCACAGATGAGGCCCACTTTTGTTGCTGATCCAGTGTCTAGGAACTGAAATATTTCTATAATCTGGTCCCAATTTAACACCTAATAGTCCCTTTCACGCTAGGTGAGTTTAAACCAAATATACCAATTTGCTCATTATTTATTTTTCCTCTTCCTTCTTCGATAAATCTTTATTTGTGGTCAGGGATTGGCAAAATAATATCAGAATTTCAAAGAATGTATCATCACAAAGAAATAATCATTCAAAATAACCAAATTGTCACTAATAAAGACAAACTCTGTTTTCATATCAATATGCTTTATCTAAAAATAGGTGAATTGCTCATCAAGTACAATACAGCTCGAATCATAGATTATCTCACAAGAGAACAGAAATGATATAAATCACAATTGTACATCTCAAATAACAGCGCAATGAGAGAGTGGATAGACGAAGAGACAAAAGGATAAAGACATTTGCAAATAAGATTTATGCAAATTCAGAATATCATACTAACAGATCACGCAGAGTTCTAGAAATCAGGAAAAGCTACCCACTGGCCATGAGAGTAAGTTGGGCACCCCAAGAAGAATTGAGGAGCAAAGTATAAGTGTCAGGATCAGCAGAACAAAAGCCAGTCAAAGTTAGGAGACAGCAACACAGCCCTTTCCTCTCACAAAGTAGGAAAATCGCACCTAGCCCCCACCCTCTTTCTACTAATAGTTATACCCTAAATTCACTAAAGGCCCAACATCTCATGTATCATCACACATAGGAAACCTCATCTTTCTTTGGTTAAGAAACAGGGAGTGTCTAGTCACTCCACTCTCGATATGCCTAACTTTTTAACAGTTCCTTTGTATTTAGCAGCTCCCGTCACTAGCCCCTCAGCAGAGGAAATTAGGATATCGCAGTTCCGCTGCTTGTACATTAGTTCATCTTGAAAATGTATCATTCTTGTAGTACAAGTGTCCACATTCTCCGCTCAGCAAGGAAGGTCCATTTATAATGTTTATTTGTTTCCTCTACACAACCTTGGCCATCCTCAGGAACTCACGAAGGACAAATTGCATATTCTTTTTCTACAGTCTAATAAGCAAACTAAACCTTCAAAGCCTTTGAGGCCTTCTCTGCAGAACAGTAAAATGCGCTCTAGGAAAAACAAATACAAGTATGAGTATCATGGTTATTTTATAAAACTGCACTATTAAACGCTCTATGAATACTTTTTGCTTACATTTTCTAATGCTCTGCACATTGTTTCCAAACAGGTTGTGAAAAGAAACTCATGCAGCACACGCTTGCGCTGTTTTACTTGTTGCCTCATTTTTGTTTTACGCTGTTAATTTTCACACCATTTTGTTAATATTTCACACAATGAGGAGTTCAATCTGAGCAGGTTTAAATTTACAAAAACCCTGCTCCATCACTGCACACAGACAAGACCCACATTTGCTGCACTTAGACAAGACCCACTTATGCTCTACACAGATGTCTGCCACTAGCACATTGCCCGCATATTGGAGAGATCAGGTGCAACATGCACTCTTTAGTCATGGTAGCAAGTACCTAAACCATAATCACATCACTTACAGAATCTAAGCCTATTGATTTAATAGGGCACCAGAAACAAATTCCAAAGTAAGCATGGAATTCTGAAAATGAGTCTTTTCTGAGGAGTGGTGGAGGTGTTTTCAGGAACAAGCAATTCAAGTTTGGTTACTACGCACTCTAGGCCATCATTACGAGGTACCCGTTAATCCAGAATTGGTCGATAACATGAGTTATTGAGATAGTGTGGATTTAAAGAATCGCAGTTAACACTGCAAATGTGTGGTGTTTCACTCATAGACTGGTAGCAGCTGGTCACTCCTTGTGAAATACCAGGGAAATTGAAGAATTACTGCAGGAATAGGGATTTGGATTACCAATTTCCATAACTATTCATCATTTCTAAGGGGACATTTAGGGTCCCACTTCTAACCCCCAGTAACCACACACCAGAATGACTGATTACCCTGGTATTGGAATCTCTAGAGTGTAGAGTTACTGGATAGATAACAAAGAACTTGTAATTAGACCCTAACTAGTTAGTTTTGTTTTCTTCATACCCATTCACGAATACAAATATTACACTTACCTGAGCACTTCATTTACATTTCACTGGAACTGGTGTAGTGCATACAGCATGGGGGAGAGTTTCAATTGCTACAGTTCTTATCACGATGATACTTGTAAGGAGTGCCAAGTATGCAGTGCTTAATTTGAACCCTTGTTTCCAGTGCTCAGCAAGGGCATTTAATTGTCAACACCAGCACTTATGATAGTCTGCCACATGGTGGTGATGTTTCTCTACTTTTGAGATGAGCACAACACCAGTTGTTCATTCAATCAATCAATCAATCAAGTGAGTCTTGTAGAACACAACTTTTCACCCTTGGGGGTCTCCAGATGCTGGGTTCTGCGAGCTTAGACTGAAGAGCCACGTCTTGAGCTTCTTCCTTAGATCCTCAAGAAATGGAGAGGTGCATAGGTGGCGGTGGTTCCAAGACTTGGTTCCATGAGTTCGGGCGATGTCAGCAAGTGGCGTACTGACTCAATATACATTGAAAGTGAGTACTACATGCCACCGAGCCATTCTTAAAGCGTTGGGGGCCTGAAATAGTCTGAATTGTCACACTTGCAGGAGTGTGATGGTTGGTAGTGGTGTTTGTGTTGGTACTGTCATTGGCAGCGGTGGAAGTTGCAACGAGTTGTGCAAGCTGCAGTGGCCTCCAGACGAGGGCCCTGTAACTTATGTTTTTTTTCACATATTAAGTACTGTAGAAATAGGATCACTAAATTAAGACTGAACGGGTCATGCTAACCGAAAATTTGTCTACCAAATATGTAAGTCAATAGGTTACAGTATGCATACATTACTCCTTGTGTCAGAATGAATGGGCAAGAATATCTGTAAATATCAAAGCACACTTATGAATTAGCGCATGTTGTATTACTTGAATGATCACCAGTCACCCTCTTTTGGCACCAAGAAACATCTTTCACTCATCATGACTTTAATTGAAGTTCATTTTCAAAGGTAGTGGCTGGCCTGTAACTCATCCTCAGATGGCAGGCAATGAACCATTAAAACTTTTACTAGGTTTGAAGGGAGAGGAGAACATGTACCTTTGTCTTGATTCTTGGAATAAATGCTGGCAAGGAGAAACAGTCAGCCTGCTCATTGTTTCTGTGCTTTAAATCATCATTTAATGGAACATTAAAAAAGAAATTCGTAAACTACTTAGATTATGAGTTAAAAGGACATTGCTAGAATATACGAAGTGCCCTCACAGTGGCAATGGGCGCTCAAAATATTGCCCTGCAGAGAACGAACAATAAACATTTACGAAGTGAAAACAAATCTGGTAATTGAGGATGAAACAATCTGATTAATTTGAGTAGTAGTAGTAGAGGTAGTAGAATAAAAGTAGCAGTAGAAGTAAACTTTAGGGTAGCTCAAAAGTAATTCTATTTATAAAAAGGAAGGATCAGCAGCAATTTGATGCCTAATCCTCCCCCCCCAAAAAAAAAAATATATATAATAGGACTGCAGGGAGGAGAGGGGGGCAACAACAAAGGAGCGGGCCAGGGCTGGGGTGAGGCGATGAAGCGAAAAGAAGGAGGGAGCAGCAAGGAATGTGGGGAGGGGGCACTGGAGAGACAGAACAACGTGGGGTGAAGGAAAAAGACATGGATGAGAGCAAACACGTAGGCAGAAGCACACAAGCAAGAGAGAGAGCAAAACAGCACAGGGGAGAGAAGCACAAGGACAAGAGTTAGCAACACAGAGCACACAGAGCAACACAGAGCACTGGGGAGAGGTAAACACTAAAGAGACAAAGTCCAGACCAACGCGACCAACCCCAAGGAGCTGTTGAATGTCATACAGCAGTTTGCAAAACCCACCAGCGAAGCCACGTACGTCACACCATCCCAGGAACTCTGCGACAAGCTCAGCTCCTACTTCCATCTGAAGATCAAGGTCCTCTACGACAACTTTAGAGAACCAGCGCCAGACAACACCCCCCTACCCACCACCGCCGACAAGCCGACAATCACGAACTGGGATCCCGCTACCATTGAACTCATCACCACGACCATGAAGAATACCCCTGCCCAGTGCACATATTCCACAGGGCCGCCATCGCACCCGAGCTAGGTCGGACCATCAACTCCTCTCTCAGATCCGGCATCTGCCCAGACGACTGGAAACGGGCAGAGGTGAAACCCCTCCTCAAGAAAACCAACGGCCGACCCAACGGACCTGAAAAACTACCGGCCCATCTCTCTCCTCCCCTTTGCGGCCAAAGTCACTGAGAGACTCGTAAACACCCAGCTGACTGCCTTCATTGAAGAGAACCCCATCCAAGATGCCTCCTAGTCTGGATTCCGCAGCAACCACAGCACCAATACTGCCCTCCTCGCCGCCTCTGACGATATCCGCATACTACTCGACCAGGGACATACTACGGCCCTCATCCTTCTAGACCTCTCCGCCGCCTTCGACACTGTCTCATATTGCACGCTCGCAGCCAGACTTCACAACACAGGGATACAAGGAACCGCTCTCAACTGGATCCAATCCTTCCTCTCCGGCAGAACCCAGAGGATTCAACTCCCTCCCATCCTCTCCGAACCTACGGAAATAAACTGCGGAGTACCCCAGGGATCTTCACTCAGCCCCACGCTCTTCAACATCTACATGGCCCCCCTCGCCGCAATCGTCAGACACCATGGGCTCAGCATCGTATCCTACACTGACGACACTCAGCTCATACTCTCACTCACAAAGAATCCCGATGACACCAGAATCCGAACGTGGCAGCATGGATGAAAGGCAGCTGCTTGAAGCTCAAGTCAGAGAAGGCCCAGTTCCTCATCCTTGGACCCTGCACCTCCGCCTGGGACAACACCTGGTGGCCCTCCACCCTCAGGAACCCTCCCATCCCCACAGACCACGCTCAGAACCTCTGCATCATCCTTGACTCCTCGCTCTCCATGAACCGCCAGGTCAACGCTGTCACTTCAACTAGTTTCAACTGCCTTCGCATCCTCCATAAGACCTTCAAATGGATCCCCCTCGACTGCAGAAGGACCGTCACCCACGCACTCATAACCAGCAGACTGGATTACGGAACGCCCTTTACACCGGAATCAACAGAACTCTTCTACACAAACTCCAAACCATCCAGAACGCCGCAGCCAGACTCGTCCTCGGGACAGAGCGTCACAAACACATGACCCAACACCTTTGAGCCCTCCACTGGCTCCCCATCGAGAAGAGGGTCACGATTCAAACTCCTCACCCCCACCAATAAATCCCTCAACAACATCGGACCGAAATACCTGAACGAGAGAGTCTCTTTCCATGTACCCAAGAGGAACCTCCGCTCCGCCGACCTCGCCCTGGCAGAAGTCCCTCGCATCCACAGAAACAGAACTGGTGGGAGAGCCTTCTCCTACATCGCCGCCAAAACCTGGAAAGAGCTCCCCATTCACATCAGGCGCTCCCCGACCCTGCACACGTTCAGGAAGGACCTCAAGACCTGGCTCTTCGACTGATCCGGAGCCACTTCCCCCCCCCCCGCCCCCCACCCCCCCAGGGCCTTGAGACCCTCACGGGTGAGTAGCACGCAATATAAACCCCCTGATTGATTGATTGACACTAAGGAGACAACTGGAAATAACATGTACTCTCATGGCGTGCTTAATCAAAAAAGAAAAAGTAGTTCCCTAAAACAAAAAAGGCCATGCTGCACGGGATGGACAAACAAGGACATGGCGAGCCACTGAATACGTAGCTATCAAATGAGTGTGACAATAAAGCCAAAGAATGGGAATCAATGGACGGGCTTAAGCCCACTGAAGGTTCTTGGTATGGGGACAATACCAAGAACCTGGTTTTGCAACCCGGCAACTTGTGCTGTCTGGTAGGCTCGACCTAAAAAGGTGACTCAAACCCAAACTTTGGTGCACACATTCTGGTTCCCAACCATTGAACATTGCTCATAGCTGGAGCTAAAGTGAAAAAGTGCTATCGTCTATGATGTCAAGCTCTTTCTTAGCACAGATTACAACCATAAGTAGAAGCTGTTAACTTCATTTTATCATTTTTTTGTTAACATTTGGTCACAAAAATATTTAGGGTGGAGTAAATGCGCTTCTACAGCTCCCTTGGAAAAAAAGGCTTTCCTATATAAGCTCTAATTCTTCTACACAAGGGAACTGGCCTTAGAGAAAACCTTGAAACACAGCGAGAAAGACATTTGAAAAACCCTGTATGGTTTGACAAACCTGGGGATTCTCTGAAATTGCTTGCTAAATTTGCAAACAATTTGCAAACAAGTACCAGAGTGGAACAAAATAAGATGCTCATCTTGAGAAAATACTCTCCCATATTCTCTCTTATAGGGGAAATATCAGCCAGTTCTCAGGGGGAAAATAGAGAGATCATTAGTATTGCAGTAACTAGCCAAAACATGGGTACTGTTGTAACCAAATACTGATGTGGTAGTGGTTAGCATAACAGTTCCTAGACCTAATGGCTTCGCTAAAACATGTTTCCCAAACAGTCCCTTCAGAGAGTACTGTACATTGTATAGTGAGGAAAAGCCTTGATTTCATTACAAGACCGGAGGCTGCCATTATGCATTATCTTTTTAATGCAACTGTGGGTCGCGATGGGAGTTGTGTTCTTGTGGGGTTGGGTGGGATGTTGGACGGATGTTTTGGTGGAGTGCAGTCTGTACTGTGGTTCATTTGATGCTGAAAACAAGTATGGATAACCTGCACACCAAACTTATTGCAAAATAAAGCACAAGTATGATTATTATCAAGTTAACCTATATATTTGGCGGTGCTGCACTCAGCAAAACCTGACTGGCCCCTGCCAGGTAACCAAAATTCACTAAATGTCAAACAGAACCTGTCTGAACCTGAGGATGCACTTTACACATTTCCAACCCTGTTTTCTCTGTAAAATGGTCACTGTAATTAATCTTAAGCACAATACTTTTTGTCTTTTCAGCAAAATACTCATATTGGCATTATCAACAAAACACAAAGCTTGTTGAGCCACTTAGACAGGACAGTCTACTGAATCCCTGTTAGACCAGTCATCCTTGTGGTGGCCTTTCCCCAACATTTTGCTTGCTCCCCTCAACTTTGTGCTGTATCTTTTTGTTGGCCCTACGACTCTGAGCACTTTACAACTGCTGACCAGTGATAAAGTGCATGTGCTTCTCCCTTAAACATGGTGACATTGGTGAACACCTGATTGGCATATTTAGCTTACCTGTAAGTACCTTGTAAAGTGGTATATCATATACCAAGGGCTTATAATCTACATGCCACTAATGGGCCTGCGGCACTGGTTGTGCCATCCACACAATAAGCTTTTCAAACCTGTCTCAGGCCTGCCATTGCAGGGCCCGTGAGCACAGTTTACTGCCACTTTGACTTGGCATTTAAAGCCATTTGCCAAACCTTAAACCCCCCTTTTTATAACACATAAGTCACCCCTAAGGTAGACCAATAGTGACTCTAAGGGCAGGGTGCTGTGTAACTAAAAGGCAGGACATGTACTTTTAAGTTTACATGTCCTGGCAGTGACAACAGCTAAATTAGTTTTTCACTGCTGTGAGGCCTATTCCTCTAATAGGCTAGCATAGGGAATTCCTTAAAACACAGTTTAAGCTTTAATTCCTGATCAGGAAAAAGTAGCTACATCATGTTTCATATTTTGGAATGGTAGTGGTAAAACCTCTTTAGTGGTAAACCTGGATTTGACATTATCATTTCGGAAAGCCACTTTCAGAAAGTGAACATTTCTCTTTCTTTCAACTTTGCCCTGTGTGTCTGCAGCCTGTCTCCAATACACATCTGGGCTGGGTGACATCTATACTTTGTGCATTTCCTCTAGACAGTCACAAACACAGGAACTACTGGGTGTGACAGAGGACTCATCTGCATTAATCTGCATTCTGATAGCCTTCCTGGGCAGGAAGGGAGAAGGGTGGTTCACACTTACATCTGAATAGGCTGTGTCCTGTCCTCACACAAAGGGCTGACTACCCCCACAGATAGCTTGGCATACAGGAATGGATTAAAAGGTATCCTTATGTACTTCAGAGAACTCCTTGGAAATCACCCCTACATCAAAGGCACTTTTGGAATAAGTACCAGGGATCTGACCCTACCAAATCAGTACACCCCTGGACCTGGGAAGAACTGTGCTGGACTAAAGACTGCTGTAAGGATTACTACTTTGCTGTGACTGACTGTTCTAAGGAGCTGCTTTTCTGCTTTGCTGAGCTTTGCTTCTGCTTTATGATCTCTTCCCTGCCGAGAACAAGGACTGGCCCCATCTCAAATTAACCCAGAGTGACTGACTCCAAGGGCTTGGTGGCTTGCCTCCTGTTTTCTGATTTCTCAGACACACAAAAGACTTCCTGAAATCCCGCTGCTGTACTTTGCCATCTGTGAGTCTTACCTTTGCTTTAGGTGCCTCTTCCAGTGCTGGGCCTCAGAAGTGGGTTCTGCAGCTGATTTCTGCAAAAACAGAGCATTGCCTCAACGGCGTGAGAAATTCACGCCTCATCGCCCTTCGACGCCGACGCAGAGGCTGCTCAACGACATCGGATCCACAGCTTGCGCGGCTCGCCAATGACGCTCTGCATGGCTTGACAATCATACATTGCATTCACTTTAATGAGCGCAGCGACAATGCGAGACCCCCTTTGCACGCCTTGGCAACAATGTAGTAGGCTCTCAATGTCAACAAAAGCTCCATCAACTGTATTTCTTCAGTTGGGTTGTCTGGGCCTTGTAGCCGGCCTGCCCTCCATCAGGGTAGGTCTGAACTTGAAATTTGCACTGGTCCCTCGTTCTCTCAAGTAACCTTTTGACCGTTTGTGACTTTTAAGGACTGTTTTCACATTTCATCTATAAAAATTCATATCTCAACATCTACTTATTGGATTTTTGTTGTTTTGGTCTGGTTCTACTCTGATAAATATTCTCTATTTTTCTAAACCTCCGTGGAATCGTTTAGTGGTGTATTCATTGTGGTACAGTGTTTCAGTGTTGCACAAATACTTTACAGATTGCCTCTTAAGTTAAGCCTGACTGCTGTGTGCCAACTAAATCAGGATGAGCACAAGTTAAATTAGGGTGTGTGTCTGACTTACCCTAACTAGAGTGGTGGTCCCTACTTAGAAAGGGTGCAAACCTCTGCCTACTAGATACCCCAGGGCAGATTTACAAGCCCCCTGCGCAGCCGGTGCGTCACGTTGCGTGACATACCGGCGGCGCAACTTGCTGAGTGATATTTACAAGCACAGGTAAAGCCACCCTGCGTGACTTTACCTGTGCTTCTAAATACCCCCCTTTTTCACGCAACACTTTGCGTGTTAGGGGTGCATTTCTAGATTTACGAGTAATCGTAAATCTGGAATCTTGTCAGAATGCTACGCCACCCTAAGGGTGGAGTAGCGAGGTGCAACGAGGAGAAATGTATTAATTTCTCCTCGTTTTTTTCCTCTTCCAATGCGTGCTGCATTCTACAGCACACATTGGAAGAGAAAATCACCTTAATGATTGTTTTCGTGTAGGAAGGTAACCCTTCCTGCACAAAAACACAGCACAACCCAGGCATCCTTGCACCATGGGGCAAGGGTGCCTGTGCTGGTGCATGACAGCAGTTTGTGCGCCAGCGCAGGGGGAAGCACAGAGATGCGACATATTGTTGTAAATATGTCGCATCCCTGTGTCTCGAAACTAACGCAGCACGGAGCAGCAAAATGACTTGCAGCACCACGCTGCGTTAGTTTCTTGTAAATCTGCCCCCCCCCATTTTTAACAATCCTTATACTCCTTGGCTTGTTCTGCCAGTTGTAAAATCCTAGTAAGTGGATCTACCACATTTAAAAGGTTGCCCTGGCCGGAGACCCAGGCCCGCCCAATGCCATTTTTTAGATCACAGAAACAAACAACATTTTACTTCATTGAACCCTGAAACTCTTTGTGGCCTATTCACAAAGGTGTATTTACACATGAGTAAACCTACATGTGTAAATTTACTCATACACATTGTAGTAAATCTACTACTTTTGGCATGTCACTAAATATAGTACAAAGTGTAGATTTACATGTCTCCCCCCCAAGAAATAGTGGATGGGGAATAATTTACAAGTGTAAAGTTACTACTAGTTATTTTTCACACATTGGTGGAGTTCTCCGCCATCGGGTAAAGCATAAAGAACATTTTAAAAGATTATTACACTACAAAAAATGTATAACACTATTTTTATATTGAATAATAATATAAATACATTTTATATATTCAATTTGAAAATAGAAAAATATAAAAACATCTTACAGCAGTCCCAACTTAATTGTGTATTAAATATTTAAGTCATTTAATATATAAAGTAAAAATATTTTGTATAGTTTTAGTTAAAAAAATTCCCACCTAAATTAAATGTCTGTGTCTATTATGCAATAGACATTACTACAGATATGTATAGAATTAATCGATTTTTTTTAAATAGTTGCATTTATTTTAAAAAAGTTATTAAACGTTTTTATAATAAAAGAATATATATTATGTATTTCTATTTTTTTTTTTTACATTGAATTATTTTCTATGATGAGGGTATTACATTACCAGTGGTTGTCCATGTCTGGTGCTTGACTTTCTCTTGGTATGAACTGGAGCACCTTTACATGTGTTTTGGGACCATTCTAGCTGTAGTCGTTTTTTTTTTTATAAATCTTTTTATTAACAAAAATAAACTTGTTGGTCATTTTACATTTTGCACTTATAGATTTTACAGTGTTTCATCCTTGGACTAACAGACATTATTATCATTTCAGGTGGAACTATATTCAGGGTGGAGGCAGTACAGGCACACTATGGCGTTAACGATTCTTCAAGGGGAGGGAGCATGGGGGGTTCGCAAAGGTTACCGCGATATTCATTCCAGTGAGACCAGACCGCTACCCATTTCCCGGGGCACCCCCTTGAAATATACACTGTCTTCTCTTGCAGCATACACCAGTCCATGTCCTTCTTCCATGCACTAATCAGTGGGGGTGTTCCCACTCCCCATAGGCGCGCTATGTTTCGTTTTGCAATTACCAGCCCCAGCGTTGCCCACAGTTTACCTTTTACCGACATGTCCGTGGGCTCCCATATGTTCAGGAGGCACCTCTTAACTTCAAGTCGCAATCTTACCGCCCAAACCTCACTCGTGCAATCATGCACCCTTGCCCAATATGTTTGAATTCGCGGGCATTCCCATACTATCTGTAGAAATGTCCCCCTCTCCCCACAAAGCCCATCTGCACTCCTCCCCATCAACATTAGCCGGGTGCCTGAGACGTACACCCGGTGCAGTATTTTAAGCTGTATCAGCCTCAACTTTGCCGATATCGCCACCTCTTTGGGGGAAGAAAGTGCCTCCCTCCATTCCTCATCATCAATCTCCAGACCGTCCGCCTCCCATTTCCTCCTGAGGGTGCGCAATGGATCTGGTGCGTGGTGTACGAGTTGTTTGTATGTAAGGGATATAGCCCTCTCCGGCAAATAGCCGTCAAGCTGCCTGTCCTCTAAGGGGGAGGATTCCGGGAGCGTTGTCCCTGGTGGAATATTAGATTGGAGAGAGTGCCTAACTTGCATGTACCGGAAAAACTCTGATTGCGCCAGATCATGGGACTGCTGTAGGGAGGCAAAGGTCGCCACTCCATTGGGCCCCCACAGGTCCCTTATATGGGATATCCCGATCAGGTCCCAATTACGAAATCCTTTGGTGCGACCCAGCGACCCAAGCCTTTTGGAAACCCAGAGCGGGGTTGCCATTGTAAGTTTGTCGGCCCATCCTAGTTTTCAGCTCACAATGTGCCAAAGTTGGACCGAGTGCTTTGTAGGCCCCGTGAGGTGGAACTTATTAGGCTTTGAGTAAAGCGCGGTCTCAAAGTTCCCCTGGGGAGGAGCCACCTGTCCATCCCATACCCGGGATCATCCCCACTTCCGTCCGTGCCCTGGTTGATAGCCGAGAGGTGTGCTGCCCAGTAGTATTTACGGATGTCCAGCAGTGCTATACCCCCGTCATACCAGCCCAGTGTAAGTTTTGGGAGCGATATGCGTGGTGCGCCACTCCACAGAAGGTCTCTCTGAGTGGCTTCAATATCCGCGAAGTACTTGTGTGGGACCAAATCAGGATAATTTTGGAGTGCATATAAAAAAAAACGGCAGCGCCATCATCTTAAACAGGGCCACCCGACCCCTGCCGAGACAGCGGGAGGTTCTTCCAAATAGCCGTATCCCTTTGGAACCGCTGCAGAGGTGGCCTGAGGTTATTTTCGAAGTCTGCATATAGCAAAATCCTGTCCTCTCATCCCTCCGTCCATCTTAGCCCTCGTATTGAGGGGTCCTGTCTTATCCAGGCTGCCAAAGGTTCTAAGCAAAGGGCAAAGAGCAAGGGTGAGAGGGGGCAGCCCTGTCTTGTCCCCCTTTCGAGTGCGAAAACCTCGGAGCTCTTGTTATAGCTGTAGTCGTTTTAAAAGTGGTTTGTGAATAGGAATGGGCTTACTCTTTTGTGGGTGGGTGGATGTTTCTCTATAAACTCCTCCATAGCCCTCCATAAACCCATTGATTCTCCTTCCTAGGTCCCACCTATTTAGTCTTAAGTATATCCCATTTTCCAGGTATCCCTCCCATACTTCCCATATTTACTACAAAAACAGAATACAGTGTATTCAACCCGGTAGCCATACTACATTAACTATAACTCGCCACTCACCCATGCCGTGTTCTCACAAAAGATATGATTTGCGGTCATAACTCTTACTGTAAATAATATTATTTTAGATGGTAAATTCATGTAATATAAAAGGGTTTAAGCAGTGTTGGAGAAGGCGCTAGTTATAGTTGAAAATGTTATACTTAGGTGACCTGTGGCCAGACCCTGCAGCCAAACAACCCAAAGGCAACGAACCCTAGGCTACTCCGGGCATTCGGCCATGCGCACCTGGGGTTGGGCACACGGCCTGACCATGACCAACCCTCCTCACCCCCCACAGGTAGCCTATCTCATGCTCCACACCGTCTTTGGCCGTGTACAGCAGGGGTTGGCCACAGGGCTTGGCCAGCAGCCAGGCCTGACACAAACGCACCTGGAGGTGGCCAACCCCATTACGGCCAAAGTCACCCTCCCAGGCACCCACCAAGCATCATGTTGGGGGCTGTGGGAGGAGCTCCCAAGCCCTCATGGCCCAAGCAGGATCTCCGCATACTGTAATTGGGCACATCTGGATAGAGAAGCTTCTTATGTTTGCTCCTGTCGGGCGAGAGCAATATCTGTTTCACTGCCTGCATCAGTGCTGGCAGGGAAACGAAGGTTGGGAAAATATTCGCATCTCCTGCCAAGATGGAGTAGACATACCTTTCCTTGCCACACTGCTTATGGCAAGGAAGGCATGTTTGCTCTGCCTGGCAGGAGATTTAAAAATACTCCCGCTAGCAAACACGTTTCCCTGCCTGCATCAGTGTAGGCAGGGAATGTCCAGGGAATGGTGTAGTATCCTGGGTAGCTATGTCATCACAGACTGAGGGTTCTGACAATGGCTTGGGGATGGAATGTATATGTTCAAACTATGGAATGTTAATTGCTGTGATTCCCTAGAAGCTGTTTAGATGAGTGGTAATAAACTCCACTCCTCTACCCTCAACTTGTTGTTTTGGTCACTTCAATTGGCGACAGGATGGGATTCCTCGCTCATCTAAATACCCATGCGTGTAGGAGTTAAGACTCGATGGAGTTAACTTAATTATTTTTTTTTTTTAAAAGTGGAACGTTACCCTTTCATTGCTACAAGGGACATTCTTTGTCGGTGTTCAACGACAATCCAATATTCTGGTATAAGCTCATTTTTTGGAAAAGAGGAAGAAGAATCGCCACCAGCACCTTCTGGCCAACGAACTTCCGTGTTAAAAAAAGGAAAAAAAAGAACGACGTCCTACCTGCTGCACTCTGGATGCCGAGGCGCTGAAATTGTAGGATCTTGCTGTTCTAAGGATGCCTGCTGTGCAGTAAGTGGCGATTCATCGCTCTGGGCTTTGGTCAACGATCGGGTGTTTCTCCGTGTCAGGATTCCTGTGGAGAGGCTATGCGGTGATCGTTGGCAGGCGGAGCTCCTTCCCCGGTGAGGCTTTCCTTTCTATGATGACGCAGTGGAACGTCCAAGGGGGATTGGTGACTCTAGAAGCGGTGTTCGTCGTTACGTTAGGCAGCTCGTCAAGTCGTGTGCGCGTTTGGCTACGCTGGAGTTTCATTGAAGATCACGGCGTCAAGCGTCAGTTTCAGCTATCTCTACGAGGTGAAGTCTGTCACGCCGTATCAGATTCTGCGTCAGTAATCGCATGCAATTTCTGAGGCTGAGGGTTTCCCAGGACAGAGTACTTGAACCAGCTCCAGGGTATAGGATCTGAGCTCTGAGTCAAAAGATAGCTGTCACCACATCGTTGTTGATGCGTATGGAGATAATCAGAGCTCTCAAAGACATCTGTTGGGTCTGCGGCATGAAAATATACAAATTATTTGAGCATTAGTTTCTCAAAAACTACTCAACAGTTTTACACAAAAATACTCTTTCTGAACCCACATCTAGCTGCCTGCCAAATGTGGTGTAAATCCATTCAGCGGTTTGAGCTGTAGCTCTGTCTATAGTTCCTATAGAAAATTAATGGGGGAAACACGTTTTGGGACCCCCACTACCCCTTTTTCCTAGCGACCCACTTGACGGATCCCCTCAAAACCTTACAGTTAGGAGCTGAGGTAAAAAACAATTTGGGGGGGATGTTTTTTTGACGATCCTTCAAAAGGTGCCAAATAGAAAAGCAAACCAAACAATGCATTTCCTATGAAAACACGATCTTAAGTATAACCCTGTGGCCCCCCTCCCTGAGCCATTAAAGGCCCTGGGGATTCCACCCCAGTGCCTGATCCATTAATGGCCGAGGATCCCATTTTCCAGGGCCGTCTCACATGTTACGTCCCGGAGAGTACACCTCCACGACATAGCGACTTCCTTTCCCACACCGGAAACGGGACGTTCTTTTCCAAGTGTCATCTTAAGGATTTTTGGAGACCCAACTGAATATCAGGCTGGAGTAGAGCAGATTGATCAATTTTATGAGCAAGTCCAGATACCCAGTCTTACAAGAGAAATGGCAAAGCAGCTTCATATGGATATATCCAAAGATGAAATAGAAAAGGCCATAGGATTAATTCCAGGGGCAAAAGCCTGTGGAGCGGACGGGCTCCCGATTGAGCTGTATAAAACTTTTAAGAAGACACTAACTCCCTTTCTAAAAAAAATATTTACTTATATTAAACAGGGTGGTAAGGTTCCCAGAAGTTTTACGGAGTCTATTTTGATTAGTTTTGTTAAAAAGGGGAAGAATGAAAAAGATGTGAATTCGTATAGACCAATCATTCTTTTGAATGCAGATTTTAAAATATTAATGAAAATCTGGGCTCAACGCTTTACACCCATAGCCCAAGTTCTAATTCATCCGGATCAGACTGGGTTTATCTTAGGTAGATCTATGTCAACGAATACCCGGTTTTTAATTCAGACTTTAGACTTCGCCTCTGTAAATAAACTACCAATTTTTATCACAATGGTCAATGCCAAAAAAGCTTTCGACTTAGTGAATTGGGAAGCTCTTTTTATCGGTTTATCTAAGTTTGGGTTCCCTACCCAAACTATTAAAATGCTAAAGATTATATATCAAGGAGCTCATGCCAAATTGATTATAAATGGTGAATCAATTGGGGAAGTAGAAATAAAACGAGGGACAAGGCAGGGCTGCCCCCTTTCACCTAATTTGTTTACATTTTTTATAGAGCCATTGGCATGTAGAATAAGGGATAATCTTTTAATTAAAGCTCTCATTGATGGGATGCCAAAAATGAAATTATTTGCAGACAACATAATCTTGTATCTATATCCGGATGAAATGAACTGGAGCGAGGCATTAGCGGAGTTTAGAAGATTTGAACAAATTGGGGGTTATAAAATAAATCAAAATAAAACAGAAATGTTAATATTACATAGTGACTATAATTTTCTACCCCCAAATTTAAAACCCCAGGCGATGAAAACAGACCCAATAAGGTATCTGGGTATTTATGTCTCTAGCCAAGCTGATCAACTTTTTAGCTTGAACTACATGACAATGAAATGTAAGATCAAAAGTTTATTAGACAAGTGGTCTATATTACCATTGACTTTGATAGGCCGGGTCGGGCTTTTAAAGATGTCTATTCTACCTTTATTAAATTACTTATTTATTAACATTCCTCTTAAGATAAACGCAAACATTTTTAAAGAAATCGATTAAATGTTCAGAGAATTTATATGGAATAACAAGATCTCCAGAGTTAAACTCTCCACACTACAATTAGAAATAGATCAGGGGGGAATGGCTCTACCCAATATCCAAATCTATTATGAGGCTGCCCTACTGGACATAACTGCTCGTCTACTTGATTGTAAAGATTTGACAGAAATTTTTTACTATGAAAAAATGCTTAGTGAATCTGGAACACAATTATCAGCTTTTCTCAAAACAACCAAACTACCTAAGAAATCCCGCTATAAGACAATACGGGATTTCTCCAAGCGCCTTCTATGCTTCTTTAAACAAACTAACTCTTCTGGCTACATTTTTTTAAATCTTGAAGAAATTAGATCTTTGGGGCTGCAGATGCATTCTCGCCTGTTAACAAAATGGAAGGACAACGTTTTTTTTAGCTAGGTAGCTTTTTCATAGTCCAAACCTTTATGTCCTGGGAACAGGTTGTAGCCAGATGTGGGAACATGGAGAAACCTGGATTCTTGGAATATTTACAGATCTCGCACCTGATTAAAAAATATGATATCTGCCCAGACCAGGTAGTAGGGGGACTTGTGAACGCGCTCTATAAGACGAGATTGAAAGGCGTAGGTAATTGGTACTCTCTACTTTTAAAACTTAGGTCAGCTCCTATAGTTGAAACTTTTTGGGGAAAAATCATCCAAGAAACTAATTGCAAGTTCTCCCAGCTAGAGTGGCAGCAGATTGCATTAACGGGTAGTAAAGCATTGAGAGCGGCCAATTTTAAAAGGATGGCCTTCCTTTCAAGGTGGATGGCATATTATACTCCGGCAGTATTAAATAAGCGTCATGCCGGGGTCGATAATAATTGCTTTCGATGCCAGGCCTTGGGAGAGGGAGATTGGCTACATATCTGTTTTACATGCCCAAAACTTCAGATTTTTGGGAATAAATTTTTTTCAGCTATAAGCAATGCAATGGATAAAAATCTTGATCCTGAAACAGAGGTAGTACTGTTTGGGATCTCCAGAGTGACCTAAATAAAGCAGAAGCAACGTTCGTGGCTATTGGCGCTGTAATAGCACGGTCATTGATTTTACAAAAGTGGAGATCAGAACAGATCCCTACCTACTCGGAATGGTTAATTAAAATGTGGAGGACCAGGAGATATGAAGAAGCATATGCCAAGCGGATTGGGGCAGTAAAAAAATTCACTTTGGTTTGGAAGTTTTTAGATAAGTATCAAGCTATATAGAATTTTTAGTATGGTAGTGGCACAGCACTTTAGCACTAAACACCTTAGCATTCTGCACTTTGGGACAATTTGTATTTTTGCACAATTTATTGTAGATTTGATGAAACAGATCAAAACATGGCGGGAAAGAATGAGGGGATAAAGTAAATGCTTCTCATACTGTGGATTAGAGGCCATCAGATAAATTGTTGCACTTTAGCACATTGCACTTAAGCATATTGCACTTTAAGAAAATTTGTATTTTTGCACAATTTATTCCTGATTTGATGAATAGATTAAAATATGATGGTAATGAGGGGTGTGGGAAAGCAGATATTTTTCATATTATGGACTGCAGGTCAATAGATGAACTGTTATCAATATAAAATTGAAGTCTTATAGAAAGCCCTACAGTCCTGTACACTGCACTTTAGTAGTTCTACACTTTTTTAGATTATTTATATGGTATGTATTTTAGGTATTTTGGCACAATTTATTGTTGAATTGTTGAGAGCCCAATAGTGCTGCACACTGCACTTTAGTAGTTTTATACCTTCTATATCCTCGATTTTAGATTGGCATATCAGGATGTGTTGTTCCAGATGTACACATGTAACAGAAAGAAATTGTAAAATCGTTTAAAAATGGTCTTGCATTATATTCTGCTCTACTCTGCTCAATAAAAATATATTTTTTTAAAAAGTGTATATTGCCACCTCCTAAGAAAAGCTTACAATAGCACCAGTTGGTTTCAGAGAACTCTCTTGAGTCTCCATAATTATGCCACTTCTAATGTACCATGTGCCTCAGCAATAGGATTCGCTTTGAATAAAGGCAGGTAGCTAGTACAATTCAAAACGTGGGCATATGGGTCTGAGACCAGTAAAATTGATTAAAAGGATGTTATTAAGAACATTCAATTGACTGTGACAGAGAGGGGAAAGATATCTTAATGAAGTTAGGAAGCAAGATCACATAGATTGGAGGGAAGCCACAGGATTCAAGAACCAGCGCCACTTCAGCAGACTTGGTCTGGTCCATCCTATCAGCTCAGAGCTCTGCAGGGAAATTAGGAATGCCTAAGAGGGTGGTTTCAAATGACCATCACCTTCAAGATACTCATCACAGCCAACTTCTCCCTGGTGAAACCCTCGTATATAGGCGACTAAGACCTCGTATAAAATTTGCCAGCGACAACATGGACTGTCGCACCCCCATCATCATTGCCAGCACCTTCATCCTCCTGAAAGACCTTAACTTTGACCTACAATACCAAGCTGACCCAAACTCTACGGCCCTTCTAGAAAACCTTGCAAGCCTTGGCCTTACCCATCACGTTACTGAACCCATCCACACTGCCGAACACCTATTGATCAAATTTTCTCCTCAAACAGCAACATCATAGTTGACATGCCAGCAACTATGACCTGGACCACTCGTACAGACTGATCCAGGCGTGTGGGGAAGAAAACACCAAAAAGAACCAATCATTACCTGGCCTTGGGAAGACACCTTTGTTTTCTCAGATTAGACTAGTTATGGATTTTACTTCAATTCTGGCACAATGGCACTAGATAATTTGTGATGTATTATAGCAGAAGCAAAATGCCTGCATAATGCTGACTATTTCTCCTAGCAGGAGATCTTCTCTGACAAGGGTTCAAAATACAAACCTTAGTTTTTTACATGCAGAATTTGTTTCATGAAGATCAACAAAATACTCCATATGACATTTTACTTCCGAAAGTGCCAAGAAGAAGAGTTATGGGTAGTCAGTTAGAGGTTAGAAGTAAATTGCTTACCTCAATCCACCATGTCACTAGGTCTGTATATGTATTTTGCTTCATTGTGCTCGCATTGTACATTTCTTTCCAGGATTATTAGCATCCTCAATGAGGCATACACACCTGCCCACTGAAAGTCTTTACGAAAATGTACCAGCAATCGTCCAATCCACTTGCTATCATAGTGTGCTGCAAATCACTGAAAGCTTAAAAGGGTAATCATTCAAGAGTTCCTGTCATCTCACTACACCAGTTTCTACTCTAATTTCCTTCCTTTGTGTCATTAAGGGCTTTGAAACTATTCAATAAACCTATATTTACTGCCATTCTCAATTTGTATTGAGTGTGTTAATATTTATTATGAACTTCTAAAAATTCTGCCTTAAGTGTTAGTGTTACTAACTTTACATCATCCAGGCTACTGCCAATAATGAGACAGAGGAGCGCATCTTACTATGATGTCTTGAATGTAGGCCTAATCTAGTGCCCATTTCCTGCTCCGATACCCAGGTTGTGTTGTGAGAAAGACTTGGCTAAATATGCAATGTAGTGCAGAGAAAAACACTGTTTTGCAGTGTGAATCGATCTGGGTTCACATGCTGTGCATTTTTCTGCCATCTATCTGGATTTGTTTATGTTATCTTTGTTTTATTCTTTTGGGCATCATTGCCCATTGGGAATATTCTCCATCCCCTTATGATATCAGGCGCATACCCCATAAGGTCCCCATGCATCACTATCTTCTGATTCCTTTTTACACCATTGGGTTTTGAAGCAGAACAAAGCACTACTGAGAAGACATCAAGAGGATGCTGAACAAAGTCAGAGAGGATCAAAGAATAAGAGGTTTTTCACCTATGGAATCAAAAAACAACAATGGAAAAAAAGGGGAAATCACAGAAGAACACAGAGAAAACCACAAAATGCAGCTATTAATATTGCCAGCTCATCGTTGTGGGTCAGAGAAAGCACTCCGGAGGTTGGTTGACAGCCCCATAAACCTTGGATGCAAAGTATGCTACGCTACTCCCAGCACTGAAGCAACTGGCAGCTGAAAGGAAGCATAAAGACAAAGAGCACAATGACTCAAACACAAAGACACAGCTGGAAGCAAATCTTCAAAGACCAATTTTACTCAGAAACAGGATTGGGAGAAGGTTAAAGAGTCGAAGGACCCCTCAATCCAGAAGAGAAAGACTCCATCAACACCAAATAACAGATGCTCAATGTTGAAAAGCATAAGAGCACACATCTAACTCAACCATGTGGCCACCATTCCCTACAGGGAACCCAGACTACAATAAGAACCCTTCTGGTTCTCTGTTAAATGTATCCAGGACACAAAACGCCTACATGGCCTGAGCAGGTCTAGGACCACCCTTACCCTGGATCACACTACTCTGCACCCACCACACTATTCCTGGCAAGAGTCCATCACACCATCACAACAGAAAGGTCTGAAACCTGTCCCATGGGTCACTGGCTGTTCTTCCTCTGGAGAATACAAAACCTAGTACCTTCACTCATCTGGGTCACTAAACCCTAAAGATGCAGACACGAGCCCCTCACAGCACCTTTGACACACACACACACACACAGTCTATTGCTGCCACAACAGCAGGTTCAGGTAAAACAGTCCTAGGATGACATCCCTCACTGTATTTTGGGCAGTTGCCTACCCTACCCTGAAATCTCAGAGTCCATCACTAACCTATCCTGGGACATTAGTGAGTACGCCATCCCCTCTCTGATCTCCTCAGGGTCACTCTCTAATGCTACCTCTGCATCCATCCCCTCATTGGCCCAACCACCACTATGGAACACCCTTGTAAACTCCCCCTACCACCAGTTAACCTATGGGGACTAAGGGAAACAACTTTTTCTCGCACCCGCCCCAACATGGGAACATTTCTCAGGGATCACCCCAGCTTCCTGATGGGAGGCTCAGGGTAGTGTAGGGAGGGTCACTACTTCTGGATACTTTCCCTCTCCACCATTCCAGTGGTATCTGGCCTGCACCAATGGCAGGAATATCTCTACAAAAATGAATGACTAGTGGGAAATCTGCCTTGCCCATGCCAAGCGTGAGAAGTTCCTAAGGCTAATATCACTTCCTGCCTCCCAAGACGTAGGGCCCACCCATTCACCTATATCTGTGGTGTGGTTACCTGGTGCAGTCTCCAAACCTATAGAGAAGAACCCTGCTCATTCAGGCCTAGTCTGTAGTGTTGGGGTTCGAAGGACACTATGGCCTGGAACACTCTAATGGGAACACTGTGTGAAAGCACACCACATCATTACATAACTTCAAAATGTGAACCAATCATAATAAACAGAGTTAATACATGAACCAATCATCAATGTTTTCACATGACATTTGTACGGGAGCTTTCCTAGCTCACATCTGGAGTTCACATAACCAAACTTTTTTTACCTCTATCAGACCCTTGTGCACTAATATTTGCCAACTAATGCATAAATTATGTTTCAAAAACGTAAATGTTAGCAATGCGTACCAGCACTGGATACTATTGATCCTAGCTCTGAACACCAATGTAAGAAATTGGCTTATTAGTTGTGCAGGATGTGAGTTCTGCATATTAGGTCCACAATTGTTTCCTTACTGGAAACCAAGTATCCATTGTAGCACTTGACTCTTTCAGGGTAGCGAAGCAGAGCAGACCAAGTTGCTGTGGGCTTGTAATTGCCATTCTCTGGCATGCAATAATAACACTAAACACATTATTGTCCACTCATTGCTTTTCTTTGAAAAAGGAAAACTACATTTATTGCACATACACTACTAAATACTAGACATTCATTTACAAATATATACATCAGGCAGATGGAAATTCCTTTGGTGACATTGTGGAATCACATTTGATCCCTACTTGCTCCTGACCCTGATACTCACAGTACTCCCCCCCTGCCCCACCTACACCCGATAAAACATTAGAATATGGGGGCTGTCTCTTTAAATATAGTAGGCCAGTTGGCTTTGTCAAGGAGTCACCACATTGAGATGTAAGGCAAGCATATTGGTTTTTGTCAAAGGATCATTAAATCAATATATACGGCAAGCCTATTAGCTTAGTCAAGGGACCACTTCATTAGAATATAAGGCAAGTCTTTTTACTTCTTCATGGGGTTACATTATAAGACAAAATCACCATCATATCACTGAAATAAGTAACTGTGTTCAAGGTTCACTGACAGAATATCAAGGAAACAAATATAGTAGAAAAAAAGACAGAGGAAAAAATACAAAAATATAAACTGCTTATACTTTAAAAGATATGTACAAAAATATCAGAAAAAATATATTGTTTGCAATAATATAGTTGTATTAAATATTGACTTTTAAACAAATATAATTTAAAATATTAAAATAAGCATCTATTAAATACTCACATTAATTTACAAAAATAAAATATATTTAAATGAATATTTTAACAAATATAACAAATAAACTTACTTTTAAAAATGTAAACACACACATATATAATATGAATATATGAACATACATATATAAATAAACTAATATTTTAAATGATATCATTTTAAAAATCGTAATATTACAGTATTATCAAACATATATGGTTACATATTTAAATATGCCAAAAACATAAATATTAAAGAAGAAAACCAATTTAATTTAAAATAAAAAGTAAACACATATTTTTTCAATTTAATTATAATTAATTTACAAACAAAAAAAATTGAAATTTTTAAATATTATTATTATAATAAATCAAACATATAATTATCTAAATTACAACAACATACAATACATTATCATATATTCAAATAAACACATATACATTTCCCACTACATTAAAAAAATTATAAATATTAGTACTCCCACCTAACACAACACAACAACAAAAATAAATCTTTAAATCACACAAAAATAAGATTTACTACTCTAACTACAGTAAATGTAATATTTATTGAAATATAACATTGAAAAATACTACAATTTACTATTCTCAGGGCAATTAACACAAAAATAAATATTATAATTTACAAAAAAATATATATATTCCCACTCTAGTCAGTGCAACAGTAGGTAAAGTGTTGGATTGTGGAGGGGTCAAATTTACTATTCCCACTCCAGTCAGTGCAAATGTAGGGAAAGTGATGGACTGTGGAGGAGAACATTTTTATATTACCTCTCCAGTCAGTGCAACTGTAGGGAAAGTGTGTGGATTACAGAAGGGAAACATTTAAAATTCCCACTCCAGTCAGTGCAACTGTAGGGAATGTGTTGGCTTGCAGAGGGGAAAAATTTAATATTCCTTCTTCAGTCAGTGCAACTGTAGGGAAAGTGTTGGATTGCGGAGAGGTAAAATGTACTATTCTCACTCCAGCCAGTGCACCATGTAGGGAAAGTGTGTGGATTGTGTTAGGGCAAATGTAATATATCCACTCCAGTCAGTGCAACTGTAGGGAAAGTGTTGGATTGAGGAGGGGAAAGATTTTATATTTCCACTCCAGTCAGCGCAACTGTAGGGATAGTGTTGTAGCGCAGAGCGTGAACAATTTAATATTCCCACTCCAGTCAGTGCAACAGTAGGGAAATTGTTGGATTGCGGAGGGGTATAATGTACTATTCCCCCTCCTGCCAGTGCAACAGTAGGGAAAGTGTTCGATTGCGTAGGGGTAAAATTTACTATTCCCACCTCAGCCAGTGCAACAGTAGGGACAGTGTTTGGATTGTGAAGGGGTAAAATTTACTACTCCCACTCCAGTCAGTTCAACATGTAAAATATCTTAAACAAAATTAAAATAATTTAAAAACAGTAAATACATTTAAAAATATGTTGAACAAAAAATAGAAATATATTTAATATTAAAATTGCAAATCCTCCTACCCCATAACCTTACAAAACCCACAACCCACATCTAAATTAAAAAAAATATACTTGCACAATTAACATAATTATTTATCAATCAAACAAATATTATTTATGAAAATCTAAAGTCATTAAAATGAATTAACTTCCCACCTTTTGCCCTTATAAACTCCAACCCCAATCTAAAATTAAACAAAAAAAATGAATAACACAATTACATTTATTAATTAATTTACAATTAAATAATTATTAGTATATCACAAGTAATTAACAAATAAAACGGTTTACTCCCCACCCTTTACCCCTATAAACCCCACAACCGAAACATAAAAACATTTAATTAAACAACTAACCAAATTAATTATCAATTATTTAATTAACATTAATTAACAATTAATTATTAAGTATTAAAAAAAGAAATTACTTCCCACCCTTTACCCCATAACCCCACAACCGATACCTAAAGAAATTAATTACACGATTAACATAATTAATTATCAATTATATTATTCATAATAATTGACAACAAATTAATTAAAAATAAATTACTTCCCACCCTTTACCTCTATAAATGCCACAACCCACCAAAAACATTTACATAACAAAAAAAATAATAACACAATTAACAAAATTAAATATCAATTAAATAAATCATATTAATTAAAAAATCATCACAAATTTAATATAATTCAATTTCTTCCCACCCTATACCTCTATAAACCCAAAACCCTCTACAGAACTTGGGGGTCAATTAGGATGGCGTTCGGGAAACCATTCCAAGCGCCGTGGTAGCGGAAATTAACCGTCCGCACGCACCGCAAAAAAAACGGTGGTCAGATTAGGATGAACCGCCAGAAAAATAACCGTGGCGGACGGATTCCACGAAACTCCGTGGGACCGTCCAGAGCAGGTGAAAATCCATCTGGGGAGGTTGGATTTGCTGCGTAAAGACCCAAAACTGCTGCACAACCAGGGGATTGACCACACTTGAACTTAGGATACGATTGCGGTGATAGCGGAACGATTTGTTGTTTACGACCGCAGCGATCGCAACAATTGATGAATGGGAGAGCCGGTGGAAGGGCTGTTGTATTCCGACCGCCGCGGTCGTTCCGGAAGAATAATGGCAGTCGAAGCAACCACACAACAAAGCTACCAAGTGTGGCCATTAATCTGTCTCAGCCCCAAAAAACACCTAACACACCCCAATGACACATACCCATGGCAAGTCAAAAATACAACTCCCAGGTCAACCCACACAACACACCTGACATGAATACTCCATTTTGACCCACCCACATAGCTGAGTATAAAACCAGCCCCTTACCTGACCAGAATCCTTTGCACAACTCCACAACTGAAGGGCCCAACCCGACAGCACAAAGGAGAGGCACATCTGCACACATCACACCCTCACAACCACACACACACCACACACATCACCACCTTCACAACTGCACTTTTCCCACATTTGCACATCACGCACCATGTCACAGAAGAAGATGCCTAAATTCACTGACAATGAGTTGTCAGTGATGGTAGATGAGGTAATCAGAGTAGAACCACATTTGTTTGAAAGCATGGTCCAACAGACACCACTAGCCACAAAAATCAAATGTGGGCAAGGATAGTCAACAAAGTCAATGCAGTTGGGACCACCCCACGCACGCAGAAGAAGATCAGGAAGAGTTGGAATGACCTCAAGACCAGGGTGAAAGAGAGTGCCAACAAAAACCATGAGCTGGCTCAGAGGACTGGCGGTGACCCTCCCATTCCACCATGAACATTCACCAAATGGGAGGAAAAAGTGCTTGCCATACTGCATCCAGAGAGTCTCACAGGAATAGCCGTGGGAGTGGGGGCTGGTAAGTACCAACAAATGTCTCCCATTACACTGCTATGTACTGTCTTTCACAACTACAAAGCTACACTTCTTAGGCCCAAATGCACTCATGTGCAACACACTCTTTCCAACACATGTCTCACAGATCTAACATTTACTTCCTCTGAATCACCCCAAACGTAGCTAGCAACATTCCCAGGAGGGCATATGTACAGGCGGCCAGCACTACAACTCCCACCAGGCTCCCTTGTCCCACATCTCAGCAGGATGGAGCACTTCCCACACCCACAACCATGTGACATCCATTGCATTGCTCACCTTCACCTAACAGGTAGGTAGCCATCTTATGCTCTCTTGTCCCACCCCTGAGCAGGAAGGAACACTCCCCCATCCAAGAGCCATGTGTAACCTATTCCTTTCCTCTGCTCCCCCAACCATGTGGCAGCCATTGCATTTTTCTCTTCAAACTCACAGGTAGGTAGCCATCTTAACAGGGAGGGATGTTTGTGATTGGGAAGCCAGCACTCCAACTCCCACCAGGTTCCCTTGTCCCACAGCTCTGCAGGATGGAGCAGTCCCCACACCCCCAACCATGTGGCAGCCATTGCTTTGTTCACTTCAAACTTACAGGTAGGTAGCCATCTTAACAGGGAGGGGTGTTTGTGGGTGGGAAGCCAGCACCACAACTCCCACCAGGCTCCCATGTCCCACAGCTCAGCAGGATGGAGCACTCCCCACCCCCCCAACCATGTGGCAGCCATTGCATTGCTTTCTTCAAGCTTACAGGTAGGAAGCCATCTTAACAGGGAGGGGCGTTTTTGGGTGGGAAGCCATCACTCCAACTCCCACCAGGCTCCCTTGTCCCACAGCTCAGCAGGGTGGAGCACCCCTCACACCCACAACCACGTGGCAGCCATTGCATTGCTCTCTTCAAACTTACAGGCAGGCAGCCATCTTATGCTCTCTTGTCCCACCCATGAGCAGGATGGAGCACTCCCCATCCAAGAGCCATGTGTTACCTATTTCCTTCCTCTGCTCCACTTCACAAGGAGGTAGCCATCTTAACAGGGAGGGGGGTTTGTGGTTGGGAAGGTAGCACTCCAACTCCCACCAGGTCCCCTTGTCCCACAGCTGAGCAGGATGGAACACTCCTTCCACCCACAACCATGTGGCAGCCATTGCATTGCTCTCTTCAAACTTACAGGTAGGTAGCCATCTTAACAGGGAGGGGTGTTTGTGTGTGGGAAGCCAGCACTACAACTCCCACAAGGCACCCTTGTCCCACAGCCCAGCAGGAAGGTACACCCCTCCCACTCATAACCATGTGGCAGCAACTTCCCTCCACTGTGTCACAGAACAGGTAGGTAGACAGTGCATGCACCCTGCCACTCCTCTCAAAAAGCATGGAGCCATATGACCACACCAGCCCTCACATGTCAACCAACTTGGCATAGATCCAAAAGCCACATCCAGTGTGCAGACAGCTAAGCGTACGTAACCGTCACTGAAATTGAACTTTGACTCACCAAGTCACATGTTGAAGAAATTCAGGGCCCAATCATGCACAGCACTGAATGCTATGTGTAAGTGCCATGGTGTCAGAGCATGAAGGCCCATATGAACACAAAACATGCATGGTCAATCGGAAAAACAAAGTAAAGTACATGATATGAAAAAGGTATGCATAAAATTACAATGGCTAGTTCTTGCTCAGATGAAAAATCTTCCATGCAGAGCAAACCAAAAAGATGCATCACATAAAGTTGATGTGCTGCAAGTCGTTAGATAACAACATGTCCTTGTAATCACACAATCTGTACGTGGCTCATGGTTTCTCTTTACATGTCACACCATGGACAGTAATATATGTACCTCCACATCATGTCATGATGCTCAGTACCTTGCAGCCATACAAAGTGATTTCAATGTAAACTGTGTGGTGTATCACATGTAACATTCAAATGTCTAACAGCAAGCTTGTTGAGTGCACTTCAATGACCATTTCACCTCTGTTCAACAGGAGATCCACAAGCAACTCCTGTAGAACACAACACTGACCTGCAGAGCCAGTCTCCTCCCCCCGCCGAAACATGAACTCTCGGATGCAGACTCCCTATGTTTCTCGGATGAGGAGCAAGAACCTGGCCCATCCGGACTGCCAGGGCGCACCATGTCCCAGGCCCCCATTATCCCCACCACCCCCACAGCAACAACAACTGCGCTGACCCCTGCTGCAACGACCTGTGCGGCCTCCACCACCACCACCACTGCTGCCTGAAACACTCTCCCTGCCTCAGTGAATACCAACACCACCACACAATCAGAGGAGGGCAGGGAGAGTCTACGGGTGCGTTGAGTGCCAATGCCACAGTTCCGGGACAGCAGGGCGGGCAACTGGGGGACAAATTCGAGAGGACACTGGGACCGAAGCCCTGGCCAACATCGCCAGAGTCCTTGGGGCATATGAGCAGACCCAGGGACACATGGGCCAGGTTTTGGAAGAAGTGCGTGAGCTCTGCCTGCTGCTGAGGTCCATGGACACGCGTATGGGCCAAATTCTGGACCTCATGGGCCAGCTCGTGGGTGTTCTGAGGGACAGACATGTGGCCCAAAGGACAGCTCAACCCCCCTCCAGTGGATCACAGGATGATACTCCCACCAACTCAGCTGCGGCCACAGAGAGGGGTGAGCTGCAACAAGATGACTCCTCAAACACCGCTGAGCCCGCAGCAGCGGCCCCCCTCCAAAACGCAAAAGGGGACGTCCGAGAAACAGCATGGGAGGATCACGTGGCAAAGCACAATCCATACACTAGTCGCCTATCCAGCAATGATGGCACCTCTGTTCCCCTTGACATTGACTTTGTTGACTATCGTTACCCACACTGCCATGTTGATGGCAGGTGTCTGTTGGACTGTGTGACTACATCAATGTGGTGACTACTCTATTGTCTCATTTACCATCACTGACAATTCATAAATTCACTTAGCACCATTTTGTAAATCATCACTTTTCTGTCACAAATACTCATTGTAAATAAACACTCTTTGCACAGCTATGTCTTTGTGTCAGCTCCATGTTTATCACAGTATGTACAATGTCTACTCAGATTCCAATGTGCCACAAGCTCTGATTGATACGAGGCATTGAGAGAGTGAAGGGACCTAGAAAGATACAAGAGAATGACATTTACTTGTCAGGTGATGGCATCACAGCTAGTACACACCACTAGTTATCAAGGTACAAAAACCAGCACACATTACAATGAGCAACAATAACAACATAGACATCATGTAGCTGGTCATAACTACCCTGTGCCACACACATCAGCCATTAGCACAGAGCCAACAACGGCCAGCAGTCAAAAAGCTCTTCTAGGCATTGTCATTACCATTAAAGACAGCAGACAATGTCACTGTTGTGCAATGTCACTCACACTCAAGGGAAGTAGTGGTTGATGAGCTGTTGACGCAGGTCGACACCTTCCTCCTCTCCACTATCGTCGTCACTGGACATGTGTGGGTTTGCGGGGGGGGCATCTGCTGCTCATCATCGTCCAGGAGCAGGGGGATCTCTTTGCGCAAGGCCAGGTTGTGGAGCATGCAGCATGCAACTACGATCTGACACACCTTTTGGGGAGAGTAGCGTAGTGCACCTCCGCTCTTGTCCAGACACTGGAATCTAGACTTCAGAAGACCAAAAGTACGTTCCACCACACAACGTGTCCTTCCATGTGCATCATTGTAGCGGACTTCACCCAGGGTCCTGGGATTCCTCAGTGGGCTCAGCAACCAAGGCCAGTTGGGATACGCAGTCACCTAGGTGTGAAATACACAGACCAATTTTGTAATATAAACAGTAGCTGAGGACAGCATGTCACACATACAGCACACTACTTGACTCTGCATACTCACCAACAATCCATGAACGCTCCGGATGCAGATTTGCCATCGGCTGTGGTATGATGCTGTTACGCATTATGTAGGAGTCATGTGCTGGTCCTGGAAATCTGGCAGAGACATGGGAGATTATCATATCTGCTTGGCATGCCACTTGCACATTAATGGAATGGAAATGCTTCCTGTTCCTGTATCTGTGCTCACGTGCCTGTGGTGGAACCAGGCCAACATGTGTGCAGTCAATGGCAGCAACAACATTAGGGATGTGGCCAAGGTCATAAAAATCACCCTTCACGGCTGCCAATTCATTTCTCCTGGGAAAATGGATGTAACGGTCCTTGTATGTCATCATTGCGGACAGGACTTCACGTAGCATCATGCTGAACATTGGTTGAGACATCCCACCTGCGCTGGCCATCGTGTACTGGAAAGAGCCAGTTGTAAAGAAATGCAGGGCAGACATCATCTTAACTGTTGGTGTCAAAGCAGTCGGATAGGTTCTGCAAGGCCTCAGATGGGGCTCCAACTGACCACTTAGGTCTTAAAGGGTAAGTCGATCCAAACGGAATTTCCGTATGATGTCCTCATCCTCCATGTCCGCCAGCAATGATACACACTTGGTCATCGCCTACATAAAATGAAAGTGGACACATGTCAATTAAATTCCCCTATGAGATGTGGCCAACATCTTACGTCTTGACTGACACAGCGCCAACAATGACTGTACTGAAACAACAGCTTAAAGCACAAGTCACATGCAGAGACACCTTGATGTTAAGTAGTTGTAAATGTGTTCAGTATGTACATACTGATTACCCCCAAAACAAATTCTGACTATGCGAATGGAAAATGGTACTTTCCGATATCTTGTGTCACCAGCCCTGAGAGTAGTTGACACAGCACGTTTGAAACAGCAACACTGCTGGCTTCTACGTAGCTGCTGTACTTGCCACACCTTCTTGCGTACGTCGGACAGAGCACACATTTTCAACACAATGAGCACTGTGTGTGTAAGCAGATCAACTATCAAAATTATTTCAGCAATCTACACAGTTAAATAGGCACATTATGTAGTCAGTCCATCATTACTGTGGGTTGATTAGCCATCTCACTCATTGACATGTTCACAAATTTGGGAGTCCATTACACAACAGATCTGTGTACATGCACACAAATATCATACGTGACATGTGAGGAAGTACATGCCAATGCATGTAATCCTGTGCACTGACATGGCATGTGTAGTCATCAGTGAGTTCAATGTCACACTAGCATTGAATTTACCAATCAGGTCGCACGATTCATTGTAAGTGTCTAGTGTTCAATGATGACAAGTGGCCATTGCCATTGCTACAGCATGATGTGTCCATAGGAGCCGTATTCGTGCCCCGCCACCGCAATCACAGTCATTGGCACCAAGTGAAAAATGCCTATTCGCGGTAGCGACCGCCTGTGCCTTGCGGTGTGCCCTACCAGCCAATGGGAAGCGCGATCGCGGTAGTGAATTACATATTTGAAACCCGTGGTAGGCGTGCTCTGCTACCGTGGGCCTGGTCATTGGGTACTATCAAAAGATGCACAATTGCAGTAGCGACCGCCTGGCTTCCACGGTGTGACACCGCCAATGCCCATACCCTACCAATGGGAACCGCGATCGCAGTAGTGAATTTCACATTTGAAAATCGCGGTAGGCGTGCACCGCCACCGCGAGCCCTGTCATTGGTTAAATTTGAAAAAAGCTGACCAGGATCACCAATTGCAACAGCTGAGTACCACTGAAACAACCCCAGGGGGCTATATATGTCTGTGAGAGAGCCACACATTTCCATGGCATCCAGGCACTACTGCCTGCCATTTTTCATCCCCAAATGCAGTTGTTCCTGTCTCCTGGACCCAGTGATGGCGAGAACTGAGAACATCAGGGCCTGTCCCTTCACCACAGAGGAGCTGGAGGTCCTGGTGGACGAGGTGCTTTCACAGTAAGGGAGGCTATATGGTGCTCCTGATGTACTGGTATGTGTTTCAGAGTGACAGTTTGAGAGTGCTCACAGTGCTCACATGATATTGCGCTGCAGTAGTATGTGCCTGTGTGTGCAGTTAATGTGCATGCATCCTCATTTTTGATGTACAATGCTCCATACCTGGCCTACTAAATATTGCACTTGACTATTTGTGGAGGATGGCAACATGGACATTTCTACATCCCTTCTCCAGCAAGTAAAATCCAAACGTAGGTGTGAGACTGGGTGATGTAAATGAGTGCTACACTGCCTGGCATGCTGACTTTATGTCAATGGGGTGTGTAGCCTTATTTCCACGGAACCATGTCTGCATTGAAGGATGGGATGGACATGCAGTGTTTCTGGAGCCATACTGTCACACTGCTGGTTTGCACAGTCGAAATCTGAAAAAACATTGCCTGGGCTATGTGATGACATAGTCCACGAGGTTTTCAAATGCTCATTTGTGACATTGCAAAGGTATGTCTTCCAGAGGGTAATGAAGAATGGGCGTACAGTTTTCATATTGCCCCCATGGATATGTGTGCATTATGCACAAGAGTAAAATGCCTGAGTGTAACACTTTTGGTGGTAATTCACCTATGACGCATCAGATAAATGTAATTTGGAGATATCAGCCTTCCATTGTTTTCATTATGTGTACTGACTCGCATGTGTAGGCACCATTTTCCCTCTCATATTGTACATGCATGTGAATGTTCTGATGGCCCACGGTTAACCTCAGTGTGTGTCCCCCTGGCCTGCACAGAAATTGCCCAATTTGACAAGGACCCACCAGTAAATGGACAGAGTAAAACATATGTGTTGTCTGCCTTCCTATTTCTCAATGAGCTATCTTAGGCCTAAGGGTTGCACATGACAGGACTAAACCTTGTGAGAAGAGTGGTAAAATGTAAGATCATGGCCCTAAATGTGACCTCCATCACACAGGTAGCCATTCACTGGCCAAAGACATTGAGGGGTGTGTAGTGTTGGACACAGTGAGTCTGCCCCGAAACATAATTTCAAATGTATTGTATGTCTTGCTCACTCACATACTGCATCACAGATAAGGGCCTTCTTCACATTGGTTTCTGTGCTGGCACTCTGCATGTGTATGAGATGGCCATGTGCTGTGTCCATCCTCATACATATATACATTTCTATGAAAGTATTTGATGCAAGTATACTACGTGTCATGCTGTATGGCCTCTGCTCAACATTTCTGTCTTGATGTGCTCTTATTTTTTCATGCTCCTGTACTAACACACAGTGGTACATTAAACAGTGTCACAGAAACTTCCTCTTCTTGTCTCCCATGCCTGCAGCTTAAGGTCCACCAACGCAGGCCATATGGAGGGCCATTGCACACAAGGTGCGGCCTCTGGGTGTCTCCAACCAACGGCACACACACTGTCACAAGAGGTGGGATAACATCTACCTGCTGAGCAAAAACATGGCAGAGATGACGCTGGGGGTGCTCCCTCGGACTGGCAGGTTGGCGCGCAGGAGCATGACACCACTAATGGCCCGCATCTTGGCAGTGACACAGCCAGAGCTGAATGGAAGTTTGAGGGCCCATCAGCAGGAAGTTGGGGGCGAGTATTCTTCGAAGGGTGACTTTGGATGTGAGTGACTGCATGAATCCCAACCCTGAGCCAGTGTGGAGCTCTGTGATGTTTCTAGGGTAATGCAATGGCTTGTAAGTGACCTCTGTGTTGAGTGCAGCTGTCATGCATTTTCACAACATGTAGTTTCTCGTGTGTTTACTACAATGACCCTTGACATTGCAAGATGATATGTTGCCTTCTGACATATGCTGCATTATGGGTGTCATAGACATCCCCTGGCAGTGAACAGCAGTGAGCATAATCTTAGTGTGCTTTTGTAGATGTGTGCTGTGCACAACTTGAAATTTGTGAGAACTACACATCTGACATCAATGTGCAACAGTAGTTGTGCTTCAAAGCACAACATGGTGGATATCAGGAGCTTATGGCCATTTCAAGAGGATATTTGGGAGTCAGTATCTGTGTTGTTCCCTTAAAGTGACTCCATATGTGACAGAGACAACATGTTGAGATGTATATCTATATCAACTACAGGCACGTAGGTATACTTATAGAGAGTAGGTTACAAGGAGGCACGGACCAGCTATTTGGCGGTGTCAGCATCACATGGGTCATTAGTGTCAACTATGCATGTTTCCATGCATCTTCTGATAATTAAATAAAGGTTGCACATGCGGACTGCACATGGTGGTGGGCAACATGGGGGGATCATTTTCTAGTTTTGTGCTTTGCTTGCATATGATGTTTGTGAGTATAGCAGTATACTGAACCTACGTCTCTGTCTATTGCAGCATCTACCGAGGGCACGGAAGGACAGGGGACGGACACCAGTGGTGAAGCTTTTGGCACGACTGCTACACATGAGCTCACTGACACTGATGTGGCCAGTGCCTTGGAAGGGGACAGGAGTGCCCTGAATAAATCACGCCCGGAAACTCCAACCTCAACATTATCTGACTCCTGCGGTGACTCCTCGATGTTGGCATGCACAGCCAGTTCGAAATCTGCCTCTTCTTCCACCACACATCATCCAGTGCCCACCCTCTCAGATGCTACCACAAGTGCTGTCCGAGCCCGCAGCCCTAGGAAGGGTAGAGTGTCCTTCCTCCCAGGCACCGCTGCCCCAGCCCCTATCTCCCCTGCTGCCCTCAGTGTGGAGGGGGTGGACCTTTTGCGAAAGCTGTGTCTGGGTCATGCTGCTCTCCTGAATGCCTTCCAGGATCATGACAAAAGGTTGGCACAGGTAGTCGCCTTCATAGAGGGCATCCATTCTGATGTGGGTGGGCTACACAGAACTGTCCAGTCTTTGTCCTCCACAGTGACCGCATCCATTCAGCTGTCACAGGCTCCCAGTCTAGCTCCAGTCCCTTCACCAACCACCCTGCCAGTGGCACCACCCGATGAGAATGCCCACACCCCACAGCTCTCAGGCACCAAGTCCTCCACACAGAGCACACAACAGCAGCACTCCAAGCGGCCCAGAGCACAGACACCTCCCCTAAAATACAGAACAGCCACACAGGAGCGCAAAGGAAAAAGCCCATCATGTGACACTCAGGGGCATCAGGCCAAGAAGCAGGCCTCAACCTCACATTCCTCCAAATCACCCCCAACCAATCTCCCATCCCCACACCTGCTCCCACAGACAAACAAACAGTTGCCCTGTCTGCTGTGAACCTGGTGCCTGCAAACACTCAGCACAAACATTTCTCTAAGGCACATTCACCCACAACTGTCAAAAACAAAGATCCCTTTGGGCACCTTTTATTAAAGCATACATCTATTCTCAACCATTACACATACACCATCCATATCACCAGCATGCAATCGGAACCAACAAAAGTGATATAAAAATTATTTATTAAAATGTATAATTATCCTACAAGGAGATGCTATTGCCATCAAATGCACATCATCATTATGCATCAAATAATAAAAACAAACATAAACATATTTAAAAACAACAATCATTGATTGGGGACATAAACATAAATCTTGTTCAATTAGCACATCATGTGTAATATATAAAGATCAACACTTTTTCTTTTTCTTTGTTGTTGTTAACCTTTGAAAGATACTCAAGTGCTAGATGAACACAGGACAAGCAGAACAAGTGACGCGTTTCGGTGGCACAATTCAATTCACCACCTTCTTCAGGCTTAATGTGGTCAATCAATATCTACCCAAGTTTCCGTTGTCATAACTTTCAATGATCAGGGGAGGGTGAGATATAAAAAAAAAATTCCTTTGTTTCTTCCTCTATCAGCGTGGTTAAAACACCTTCAAACCACCCACACACGAAAAGGGGTGTATCGATAGCAGTCTTCAAATAGGTGTGACTTGATTTCACATAGGTAGATTGCACTGAAAGTTTATTTAAATAATCTGAGATTTTGGTGGATATTTAGGGCCTGATTACGATGTCGGTTGGAAACTAAACCTCCCAACTCCTTGTCGGAATCAGTTCCGACTGACTCGTGGTCAGAGGTCCCGACCGACTGATTATGATACTTCCGAACACCTTTCGGAAAGTCTCCCATTGACTTCAATGGGAGCCTGTGTTCCGACCGACAACACAGGCTCCCATTGACAAAAGGGGTGGTTGCGGTAAACTTTTCACCCTGTGGCGGGCACCCCATGGTGCCTGTCACACTGTGCATGGTTCTACAGGGGGGTCCCTTGGGCACCCCCACGGCCCCCAACTGGAGGCCTCAGGATAAAGGACGGCCTGCTTGGGACCCCCAAAGTCGGTTTCCGACAGCCTTTTAGTGCGGATGATCCGAGTCTGAAAGGCTGTCCGAATCCGACATTGTAATCAGTCGGTTGGAAACGTAGTCAATAGAGCTGTGCGATTCGGATTCGAGTGACTCAGAGTTTCCGAATGCCTGTCGGAACCGATTCGAAATGACCAAACGGTTACCTTTCCATCATAATCAGTCAGTCAGAAATATTTCCGACTTGGGCTGATTTCGATGTCGGACGGACCTGAGTTGGTCCGACATCGATATGGAACTGAGACCGACCAACCTCCTGTTGGCGGTCCCAAACCAGCAATTAGGATGGGACCAAACACTGTTCGGTCGTACTCCTATTCTTTACAATGGAAGCATGCATTCTGACTGGAATGCATGCTCTCATTGTAAAGAGCTGAGGTGCAGTTCATCCCTGCACCCAGTGGCAGGCACCTCAATGTCCCTGCCACAGGGTGCAGGGATCAATAGGGGAGCACCAAGGGTGCCCCCCTCTGCCGCAATTCGCAGGCCTTACACCCATGGCGGCCCTGCTGTGGGCCTCTAAAGTCGGATTCCGACAGACTTTTTGTGTTGGAAAGGCCGGCACAAGAAAGGCTATAGGAATCCACCATCGTAATTCCTCAAGCGGAAAGAGCTGCCCTAGGGATTACTGGCCCCTTTCCGAATGGCAGACGGGCTCTCTGAGCCCGTCGGAAGCCATACGGAAAGCACATTCGGATTCCTTTCTGACCGACCACATAATAATGGTTCAGTCGGAATGGAATTTGAACTGGACATTTCAATGTGGTTGAAACCGTTTCCGACTGCATCAAAATCCGCCCCTCGGTCAGAAACATAGGTTCCGACATGGTTTAGGAAATTCCAAATGCCTTTCTGAGCCTTTGTGACCGACATCTTAATCAGGCCCCCAGTCTGAAACATAGGTTCCAACGCAGTTTAGGAAAATCTAAATGCCGTTTGGAGCTTTTCCAACCGACATCGTAATCAGGCCTGTAATGCATAGATGCTGTAAATTAACTGGGAAGCAAGCGAAAACACAAATGTTTTCCAGCCTAACGTTCGCACATATGATTGAACTTATTCCAATAAATGTCTTGTTGTGAAAAACTGTGCAGAGTCGTGTCATATATGCCCATCGTCATTTTGCGGTGCTACACCACTAGGTTTAATGGTATACAGCTTATAACAACAACAAAACAACAAAAACAACAATAATAATAATAATGATACATTGTAAAAAGGAAAATATCAAATCACTAAAATAATAAAAGAAATGATCTAACAAGTTCCTAGGAAACATAGCTGAAGATCTGTACCTTATAGCTTTGGACCAACACACTTCACTTGCATGATTAGCAATTACTCTCTCTAGCACATTCATTGATAGCAACAGGCCCCAGACAGTCGAGGAAACGCGAAGAGGCAGACGGCCACCTCACCTTCTGAAAGATCAAATGTGGCACGAGGTTGAGGTAAATGTAACTGCGAATTAACAATGGTGCGAAAAAGAACAGCACGCAGCGAAACATGCCATGTCTTTTTAGCAATGCGACGACTCCTGGGCGCATCGTGACAATAAAAGGTAGCCGTGAGTTTCTAAAACTTCGCATCAAGACCTCCTCGTACAGCATGGCCATTTTTCTTATTTTTCTGTATTTCAATTCTTTATTCGTTTTTCCAAAACAACCAATTATGAGAACACGTAGCACCTAGGAATTACAACACCCATGCATGTGTCAAGAACGAGTCTAAAAAAACAAAACAAAGAGTGGAAGACATTTTAACATTCAAAAAACCAACATGGGTATTCATTGTAGATCAACAAAAGCAAAACGGGAACACATATGTATCCCCTAGAACATATCAGCACCACCCACCACATCTACCAATGACAGATACTCTATGTCTACTGCTTAAGAATTCATCATACAACATATAAGTCCAAAGAAGAAAAAGTATCCCCTCCCCCCAATAAATTCCCCTCGGAACAATCGTGTGTCACTGACGTCCCATCCTTCCTGAGCAAAAAGAAGCTCATTAAAAGCACCAGCATTGGCAGTGAGATTATGGTTCAGATCTCTCTGTGTAGGCCAGTATCAGTGAGCAGGAGTGATGGCCAGTATCAGTGAGCAGGAGTGATGGACAGTATCAGTGAGCAGGAGTGATGGCCAGTATCAGTGAGCAGGAGTGATGGACAGTATCAGTGAGCAGGAGTGATGGACAGTATCAGTGAGCAGGAGTGATGGCCGCCTCCGTGGAGTTCACAGTTAAAAAACACAAGACTAGACGGGTCCTACCCAGCTTTTTATTTTCTTGCATTTTTAAATAGCGCGAACTCGACCCGAAGATATGGGAGAACCCTACAAGAGCACCGTATTTACATTACATATTCAGGCACGGGGAGATTAAGCGATTTGCCCAGAATCACAGGATGTGAACGCGACCCGAGGCTCGAACCCTGGTTTCCAGCACCAAAATCAGCAGTTTAGCCGACGGACCACATCCTCTCCCCTTTTCGAATTTATCATTTAGGGGCAGATTTATGTTTCCTGGCGCATCCCTGCAAATCAGCAGGGATGCGCCAGGAAAGATGCGTCACGCAAGTTTACCCTTGCGCCACCACAGATGCGCCGCATTTACAATGCAGCACATCGTGGCGCAAGGATAAACAGATGCGTGACGCATCTGATGGCATAAGGGCGGCGCATTGCTGGAGTCGTGTCGCAAGCACGACGCAACTCCAGCAATGCTCAGGGCTGCCCATACCTAACATGTTGCCTTATGCCTGCTTCAAGCAGGCGCAGGGTTTTAACGCAGCAGCGTCGGAAAAGTGACTTAGTGAAATCTTGTAGATTTCACTGCGTCACTTTTCCAAGGCTTTTTCCGACAGAACGCCCACCCTGCATACATTAAACCTGACGGAGGTTTAATGTAGCGCAGGGCTTTACAACGTGACGCATCTCCCTAGATGCGTCACGTTGTAAATAAGCAACATGGCGCATGGTTTAAGCCGCCGCTGCGTCACAGAAGTGACGCAACGGCGGCGTAAATGTCTCTCAAGGGGCTTGTAAATCTGCCCCATAGTGTAAATGTCAATTTGACAAAGGCGGCCATTTTACTCATATCATCCAATCAAGTGCAAAAAGTAGGAACCGTTGTTGTTTTCCACATTCTAAGAATACCCATTTTCGCTACCACGAGAGCTGTAGACAGACACCAGTTCATGTGAGAGGTCAGCGCTAGGTGGTCGGAGGTATTGTGGAAGAGAGCCAGTTTTGCTGAGAGAACGACCCCATTCCTGATTTCAGTCTACCCAAGCTCCATACGTTACCAGTACTGCTGTAGGTCTGCGTGTTTCCACAGCACAGAATGTGCACTGTATCTTTAAGTTCTTGCCCACGTCCCCAACACTGGACAAAATGTCTGCCTTGTATAGCTTATCGGGTGTCCAGTGCCAGCAATGGAGAATCTTTAAGTTTATAAAGCTTTATTAGATAGGATATTCAAAGTAAAACATCAGTACAAAAAATATAAGTAGAGAAGACACAGGCAATACAGCAAAACAGTATAAAGAGGAAAATCATTATACTCTAAAAAGATGCCAGTGAAAGGGTAGGGCATATACTTAGGGAAAAAGCATTTTAAGGTTTTGATTCATGGGTGGGGAGGGCGGAAAAGAGGAGAAGGGGAGGAAGGGAAGGGAAAATGCAACCAATGTACAAGATAAGCATCAAATAAGTACCGTAAGCTAGCAACTGAACAAATACATAAGATAAAACTATATGTAGAACATGAACAATGATAAATAAAAACAGCAAATTAAGGGACATGTTGAGAAAGAAAATTAGTTAGTGGCGACCATAACAAATCCTTTTTGATCAAAAGGGGAACAGTGGTAGCAAAAGCACGATCCAGCCGATGGTGGTGACACAATAAATTCCACCATGCATTGTATGAAATCTTCGAGGTATCTTTCCAGTTGGACGTAATTATCTGTAAAGAAATAGCTATATACAAGTCTATAAACTTACGTACGTTAATAGAAACATCCCAAATAGAAGCCATACCACCCAAAAAGATATGGACAATCTCAAATGTGTGGTTGGTAGCTAAGATATTGTTCAGTTTAGCCCAAACACGGGACCAGAGGGACTTAACCAACGGGCAGTGGAAAAACATATGAAGAAGGTCACTATTGTCAGAGGGGCAAGACCAACATTTCTTAGAGTCAGTTAACTTGAACCTATAAAGATCAGAGGGAGTGAAAAAAAGTTTATTATAAAAAAAATACAAGGTCTGTGTGGTGCCAGCAGAACGTGAGGCAGTATGTAGCTTTGACCACAAGGAATTCCAAACTTGAAGGGAGAACTCTTGGGCTAAATCCGTTTCCCAGGACAGTTCAAGTTTGGACTTTGTTCTCTCTACAGGGGAACAGGAGAGTAACTTGTAAATGGCAGCAGCTTTAAGGGGAATAGAGAAGTCCGGTAGCGGGAAAGTGGTTGGGTCAGTGTTGGAAAGTGAGGCGCCCTGAGAGATAAAGAGATCTAAAGAGTTTTTGAGCAAGGGAAATTGGGAGGAGTGTGTATTTGAAAGTTGGAAAGAGGTACGTATATCAGAGAAATCGCGCAAGGAATCATTGCTAATTAAGGAGTCAAAGGTGATAATACCTTTATCTATCCATTCTTTCCAAAAAAGAGCTCTGTGATTAATCTTAATGGATTTATTATACCAAATTGGGATTGAGGAATGAAACTTCAACGGTGAGAGGGAAGAGCGAAAGACGGAAAGAGCAAGTGCCTTAGAATGTTTAAAGATAGGGGTAAGGAGGCGTTGTGGGGGATGAGACAATCGGGAAGCCGTAGCAAATGTGAAAGGAGAAAGCTGCGCAAGCTCTATAGCGCTCCAGGCTGTCAAAGGGGGGTCAAACAGATCAGAAAGAAAAGGCCAGATCTGTTTTAGTGTGAAAGCCGAGTGAAATCGAACAATGTTGGGAAAGTTAACACCACCTAGATCTTTAGGTTGTTGAAGACGGGAAAGAGAAATCCTCGCCTTACGTTTATTCCATAAAAATGTAGTGAAAATGCGGTTTATGGTTTTGAAGAAATGGAGAGGAAGGGAAATTGGAAGCATAGAGAGATAAAAATTAACAATCGGAAGAAGCATCATTTTAATAGTGGCGAGCCTTCCCCACCAGGATAGAAAAAGGGGGGACCAACGCTCTATAAGGGAAGAGAGCTTTTTAACTATATCTTGTTGATTGAGCCTAACAGTCTCTCTAATAGAGCTAGCGTATAGGATACCCAGACATTTAATATTCCCTGAATTCCATTCAAAGCCCGAGCCCTGAAACATATGAGGAAGGCAGAATTTGTTAAGTGGCAGAACCTCAGATTTATCAATGTTAAGTTTGTACCCGGAAACCCGAGAATACTCTTGTAGTAGAGAAAAGAGCGTGGGCAGAGAGGTGGAAGGGTTAGAGATGTAGAGCAGAATATCATCAGCATATGCTGTGAATTTGATATTAATGTTACGAAATACGAAGCCAGTATAGGATGATGAACGACGAATTTTTTCCAAAAAGGGTTCTAACGCAAGAATGAAAAGAAGAGGGGAGAGAGGGCAACCTTGTCTTGTGCCTCTATGCAAAGAAAAATAAGAGGATTGAGAACCATTAACCCAAATAGAAGTGGAGGGAGCAGAGTATAACAGTTTAACAAGATGGATGAAGGGGGGACTAAATCCATGCCACCGCATAGCACCAAACATGAAGTCCCAACAAACCCTGTCGAATGCCTTTTCGGCATCTAAGGTAATAGCAGCGATAGGGGAGTCCATCTTTGAGGCCAAATGAATAATATTAAGAAAGGTTCTCGAGTTGTCAGTAATGGATCTGCCTTTAACAAAGCCAGATTGATAAATGTTGGTGAGATCTGGGATAACCTTATTAATACGAGATGCCAAGACTTTAGCGTAAATTTTACAATCTGTGTTGATTAAAGAAATGGGTCGATAATTTTTGCAGAGGGAGGGATCTTTATCTTTTTTAGGGATTAAACATAGCATAGCCTGAGTAAAAGAACCTTGGGACTTCCCTAGAATAACAAATGAGTTAATCAAAGAAAATAAATGTTGTAACAAAATATCTTTAAAGTGGAGATAGAACCGAACCGTGAAGCCATCTGGGCCCGGGGTTTTGTCTTTGGGAAGAAGAGTAATAGCACTGAGTAATTCTTTTTCAGAGAGAGGTGCGTCAAGTAATGCAAGGTCCAAAGGACTATCCGAGGACTTAGGGAGAGATTGAAAGAAGGACTCAATTTGAGCAGGTGAGGGAACAGATTCCGGTGTATAAAGCGTGGAGTAATACTGGACAAAACAATCGAGAATTTTATCGTCAGAATGTTGAGGATTTCCGTGTGAATCAGTAATAGTTGTTATTTTAGATTTTTGTTTCTTAATTTTTAGATAATTAGCAAGAGACTTACCGGCCTTATTTCGTCCCCCATACATCTTAGAATGAAAATTGAGAAGAATATTACTCGCAGAGTCCCAAGAGTGTTTATTGTATTGTAACTTTGCCTTAATAAGGGAAGAGAGCACTTCTGAAGAATTAGTGGTATAGTAGAGGTGCTCTAAATCCTTGATTTGCTTAAGAATTTGGGCCGACTTTGACAGAGCAGTTCTCCTTTTCCGTGAGACGAAAGCAATAATGAAGCCTCTGGCAGCCGCCTTGAAGGAGTCCCAAATAGAGTGAAAGTGAGGGGTGGAATGGAGATTATTTGTAAAAAATTCCTGCGCAAAAGATTTAAACTGCTCAACAAACTGTGAGTCAAGGAGGAGCGAATTATTAAAGCGCCAACGCCTAGAGGTGGGGGTAGGTGAGGGAAAGTCTAGATCAGTAATAACCGGAGCATGGTCAGATATAAGAATTGAGCCTATTTCTGAGTTGGTCATAAATTGGAAAGAGTGTTGTGTGAGAAAAATATAATCTATACGGGAATGTGAAGAGTGCACTGGGGAGAAAAAGGAGAATTCTAAAGTATCGGGATGAGAAAGTCTCCATGAGTCAATAAGACCTCTAGAGGAAATGGCGTTAACAAAGGACTTTTGCATTCTATTGGGTACATATCTGGTATGTGATTTACGATCTAAAAATGGATCCATGAGTTGGTTGCAGTCACCACCCACCACTAGATTATCACTTGCATGAGAAGAAAGGAGCTTAGAGAAGTCCCCCCAAAAGGATAAATCAACACCATTCGGGCCGTAAACACTGCAGAAAGAAAATTGTGAATTGTTAACAGTTACCTCTAGAAATAGCCACCTACCACAAGTATCATGGAGTTCGTTGTGCAGTTGAACAGATAATGACTTATGAAACAAAATAAGAACACCATTTTTGCCATTTACTGCTGGAGAGCAGAATGCCTCTCCCACCCATTGTCTACGCAACGAGGACAAGTCTTGAGAGTTAAGGTGAGTTTCCTGTAACAGTGCAACATGACATTTCAATCTTGCTAAGTGAGATAAAACACGTTGTTTTTTAACAGGATTGCGAACACCCTTAACATTCCATGAGATAATACGAAGACCATTCATTCCCGAGAATGAGGTAAAGATAAGCAAAAAGGGATATGAAGTTTAAGACAGCGTAGAAAAGGAGAAATAGGCTGAAAATAGAAGACACCCAAGTAAAAAGCAGAGTAAGTAACAGAAGGCAGAGAGAATAAAGTAGTCCACCACCGAAAATACAGTGGTAAAGGTGGAAAAGAGTATAAAAAAAGAGGGGTACCATACTCAGGAAAAAGAGGAAAGGGAATATGACTTGTGACAAATAGTAAAGAGGTTGCCAAAAACATAGAAATGACAGGGATGAAAAGGAAAGAAGAAAGGGAAGACACATAGCAAAAAGGGGGGAAAAGCGAAGAGGAGAACAGGGAAAATAGAGGAGAGGATGCAGGGGTACAGAGACCCCCGAAAGGTATCCAAAAGAGGGTGACAAAAAGCCAACAAGCTTTAGCCACAGAAGGCAGGTAAACGAAAAACATTACTATGAGAGGGGGGCGACGTGAAACAAAACAGCCGCACTAAAAGGAGCATGTAGGATAACAAACTACCACAGAGATCAAAAGAACTAGAAGACAAAAAGACTATAAACTGAAAAACTAGAACAATATAGCAATCAATTATAACAAGTGAAGGAACTTACCAAACATCTAGGGAAGGAAACAGCAACAGAATAGGGTAAACACCAAGAAACAGCAGGATAGGACATAGGGTGACCTTAACAAGAACGTCACACAAGGGAATCCTGCAAAACAAGGGAAAAAACAAGGGATGAGCTAAGAAAAAAACCAAAATGATATAAGAGTTATACAGTAATGAACAGAATAATCTCGAAGAACAAAATCGTCCTAGGCTTTAAGAGAGAGAAGAAAAAAAAAAAAGTCCGCTAGGGTTTGCTCAATTCCATAAGCTCTCCCTTATGAGTATGGATGAACTTCCGCAGGTCAGCAGGGTCATCAAAGCTAAAAGTTCTCTCCTTATAGGTCACTTTGAAGAAACAAGGGTGGATTAAACCATAGCGTGCATTCATAGATCGCAAGGCCGGTCTAAGGTCCAAAAATTCCTTTCGCCGGGAGGCCGTAGGCTTGGAAACATCCTGAGAGAAAAATATCTTGTGCCCTGACCAAATCATTTGCTTATGCTGCTTGGAGGCCTGAAGAATTGACATAAGATCTGAGTAGAGGAGGAAATATGCTATGATTCCACGAGGTTTAGACGCAGAAGATGCATTCCGAGGCCCCAGACGATGAGCGCGCTGTATATTAAAGTCTGAGGATTTCGGGAGGCCAACAATTTGAAGGACTTGAGATTTAAGGAATTGAATCATGTCAGACCCCTCCGAACCCTCCGGAATACCATAAATGCGCAGGTTGTTGCGCCTATTGCGATTTTCCAAATCCTCCGCCACCTTCTTAAGCTGATCGACTTCCTTGGTGAGAGTGTCAACTTTAGCAACAACGTCCTGCGCATCGCTAATCCTCTGCTCCACATCCGACAGTCTCGTATCCAGACTAGACCACTTGTCGTCCAATCTCTGAAGCGTGGCAGCAGTGTCTGTCATAAAAGGACGAATGAGGCGCAACTCCTCCATAATATCCTCAAGGGTGAGAGGCGACGGGGACTTAACTGGGGAAGGCGGATCTTTTTTGGTGCGTTTGACAGAAGGAGTACTTGAGTCCTTCCTTCCCCCAGCGGAGCCCCCATGGGGTTTGGTTGGATGTGCGCCCTCCATGCTGACGGTGTCGCAAGCAGGTATGACAGAAAAACACAGTGGCAGAATGCAGGCAGGACAGCGATGATAAAACGTAGCAAGAGCAAGAGGAAGCGTAGCAAAAAATTGAAAATGACCGGAAACAAAACAGCAACAGGTACAGAGTCTCCGGAGACACAGCTGGCTCCCTCTGACGTGGTTACCAAGAGATGCAGTGCGCAGGGGCCACAAAAGCAGCAAAAGAGACCAACCACTAGCGATTGCTGGCACAAAAGGATGGCATAAGGTATATCAAAGCAGCCACTTCTGTGATATCATAGGAAAACAGCATAGGACCAACCAGATAAACACAGTGGCATCAAAAATAGGAAAAAAAACGTTGAAGAAAAAACAAAATGGCGGCCGCCATCTGAGGAGAGCAGAAATTGCACAATTAAAGCGATAAAAAACAGCAATTTGATCAGGAAAACCTGCCAAAATAGTCTCCACTGTTTCCGACGCTCGAATCCATCCTTGGAGCGAAGCTCCGTTGCCTTAGTGAGGCACCTTCACGCTCGAATCGGCATATTCCGAGCGGAGCTCCTCACCCGGCGGCCATCTTGAATCGCCGCGCCGCGCGCTCCCCCTCGCAATGGAGAATCTTAAGGTAGCCAAAATTCTGTCCCTTTTCCCTCAGCCTCTTGCCATGCACAATCATTATCCTGTCCCAGTCGCCCTCCAGGAACAGTGTGTGCAGGTGGGTTCCCCGCCAGGTCCACATGGGCAGTTTTCAATTGTTAGGTGTTTGTCAATTTTGGAATAGAAACACCAATCGTTAAGGCTAAGCATAAGTTGAAAGTTGCTTTCTTTGGCACACATCGGCGATCACTCTTAATGAAAGAGGCCCCAACCGCAAAGAGTGGATGAAGGGGAAGTCAGGGTCAGAAAAACTAGTTGATGTAACACAGCATGTTAAATATTCTGGAAAAACGTACCGGTATGGATACATGAATCCTGAATATTGTTTCAGATTATATTCCTATCCGCCATCTCAGATCAGCTCAGCAGAATTTACTAGCACAAAAGGAATAAATCATGTTCAGAATGCTGAACCATGCAAACATTCAGTGGCATAGCAAGGGGAGGGAGGCTGTCCCGGTGTGGCACGAGTTTTGGGTGCGGCGGTCTCCCCCCTTACCTGCGGCCAACGCAAGACAGAATCACCAGCACCCCCTTACCTCACCACCCGCCCTTATCTGCGCCCATCGCGCGGATTCACCAGCACCCCCCTGGTCTCACATACGCCGCCACGGGCGGCCAAAGGTCTAGCTATGTCACTGCAAACATTCACCCTGTCGAAAATAGTCTGTAACAAGAAATTCACCCCCAAACATTATTTCTATGCAGAAAACTTCACCGACCACTAAAGTTTGGCAAAGTCTAGGTAAACAGCCTGGGGTCTGTTTGCTTCCACAAATAGGGGAAGCATATTGCCCCCACCCCAGACGATTATGTCATTTTTATACGTGTCTCCTTGAACATTGTAAAGCGCTCTGATACTCGCAAGGGTCTTGTTCGCTCTATATAAAACTTTATAAATAAATAAATAAACTGAGTATGCTTTGCAAACTGGAGAAAGTGGTAAGTTGGCTAGTTTTTAGGGTCACTCCTAACCTACCCCTACTTTATATCAGCCATGCTTGAAGAAAGTGACTGTAACAGTATAGGCTTGTCACTTTCCCCATCCATGAGCCTGCAAAGGACATTTTACACTGGGTTTTATCATTCACAAATATACAGAACAACCGAAAATATAATAAACATGCAACTATGTATATAAAATGTTCATGATATTGATTCTGTCTCTTTCTCGTCATATGCTAAACATAAGGATGAAACATCAATGAGCGAATGAATGAATGAGTGAATAAACAAATAACCAGGATTTCTAGAGTGTGCAGCAACCTTGAAAGGTATTCTAGCACTAATCATTGGGTATCAGACAGGCAAAAGCTGAGAGGCTCTAAAACAGAGAGGAGAAACAAAGCCTAAGGTTGTCATGAAACAGAAGATATTAGTCAATAAGTCAAAGGGAAGTGGAGATTTGATTCGGAACCTAACCACAAGATATGAAAAATATCTTTTGCCATCTATTTGAAACAGAGCGGAAATGGTAGAGCTTGGCTCAGGATAAACTCATTAGATTACCTGGGATATGTTTCTCAGTTATGATTCAAGCGATTTGAAGCCCAGTTAGTGTGCTAGGATGTTCAATAAAATGTGATGGCCCACAGTGTGGAAAGTTGCAGAAAGGTGGAGCTGGGTGTGAAGGCATGGGTCAGCACTATCTGTGGCGTGCAGAAGGTTGCCTACCACTTGGATGTTTACCGTCTCCATTGTGAATCATGTTCTGAAGCCAGATTGGTAGACCTATATGAAATTGCTTTTGATTCGATCATGGATCTGGTTGGTGACTGTCATCAATGGTGATCTTTCTGAGATTTGGCAGGTGTTTGATTGTCTGGCAGCTGGCAAAGTCACTGGGTTCGAGGTGTGGTTTTCTAGGAGAGGAAGATCTGTCCAGCCTTCATTGTAATTGACAAGGTGATTGTAGAATGTGTACACTGATGGCATTCAGTATTGGCTTGAGTGCTATCTCTGTTTATCTCTTTGTTGCTGAGGATATAATCTTTAAAACATCTAACCTTCAGAGACTGAAGTTCGCTTACCAGGTCTTCTTTTGAAAGGGTATTTAACAATGTCCAAATGATGCGTTTGATATGTGGGTGTCAAGTAATGAGGTACTATTAGTGGCACTTCTCCTTGAAGTGGGCAAGTGCAGGTGCTAATGAGTGGTTTATAAAGTGCTTGGTGACTTTTAAGAGCACCCTGCTTTTGTTTGCAGGCCTTGCTGATAACGTTATTGTTGTCTGCAGCTTTGATGTTGGTGATAGCTTCAAGCATCAGACATTGCAGAGCTGTTTTATGTCAGAGCGGCCCTCGAGTTGGGGTGCCTCTACATTTCTGATGCCTGTTCTTGTGTTGGCTGTCAATCTGACTACATCAAGGGGCATTTGATTTGGTTCTCAAGGAGTAAAGTTTGAGAAGGCGTACTTAAGTGCTGTCATCTGAAAATGGCTATTTAGATCACATTACTACTTTATCATAATTATAACATACTTTAAGTGTGAGGGAGTCAAGCACTAAAGCAGCTGCTAAGATGTTAAAGTAGCACTTATTGCCAAATTTACACAATAGTAGCAAAAGTTAAATATTCTTAAACTTTAAATGCTTATACAAGAAAGTTACAGTTCTTCTCAAGACATTTTTAAAATTGGTAAGGAGTTTCCTAATTCACCTGAACAATCAAAATACTGCCATTCACCTGCCATCTCTATATGAGTCATTTCCAAATTCCCATTCCAGAGTAACACATAGAGAATATTTTAAAGGACTTTTAAAGACACACACATACACACATACACACGTGTGTGTGTGTGTGTCAACACCATGGTCCTTTAAGGTCCTTGTGCTATTCTGCAATGGGATTTTGAAAATGAATATATCTCAAACTTGAAGAAGAATAACTGTCTAAGACTGAACACTGATAAAACAGCAGTTATGGAGTCAGGTGGCCTCACTTCGGTGTATTCTTCGACCTGATGGACAGACTGTCTAGGTAAATACTCTATTCGTGCTTGGAAAGTAAGGAACCAGTGGGCAAAATTCAGTGATGAGGTTTCTTTCAAGTCAGAAATGGCAAACGTTTCAGCATCCTGCTTCAATCATTTTAAGGGACTGAAGAAGATTCTGCCTTTTCTTCCTGAGCAGACGCATTGTACCGTTCTGCAGGCTATCAATGTTTCCCACCTTAAGCATGTTAATTTTTTTATGACTGGAACATCCTTACTATGTGGTTCATTAGCCAAGCTGGTAATAATTGTTGTGGCTCGGCTATTACTGAAGCTTCCCTTACAACTCCTGCTTCTGGACTTCTCCAAAAGCTGAGTTACCTACACAAGCATTCAATGCTTAAGAGTCTTTGTATCTCCTTTAAAGGATGGCACCATCAAGGACCTTCTATTTGCCAACCGTGTACATGGAATACTCCGGCTCACTCTCTGTACTCCAGTACTTAATGGTACCTAAGATCAGAATATTGAGTCTACGAGGCCATCCCTTCTGCGCCCAAACCACTGAGATTTTAAACTCTATGCCCTTTGAAAAAAAGCCAGCCACAAGGCATTTTACATTTAGCAAAGCATTTGAAACTTTGCTTTGTAAATTATAATTTAATACTGTGTTACAGAAGTAATTAAAGGGTTTTTAGCGGCAGGGCACTTTCACAGGTAATCATTTTATTTGCAAAGAAAGAACCCACCCCAGGACCTACTTAATGGAGGATGCAGCTAAGCCGGGCCACTGGTGCACCGGCACGCCAAAGGCAAGCTCGACTGTGCCTGTCCGGGCCTGGACTTTACCCAGCGCCAGGTCTCCTGGACCTCCCACCGGTACACCTCCAATGAGCTCCAGTTCCTCAAGCACAGGAGAAACTTCAACTGCTGCCTCACATCCCCAAGAACCCCAGAAAGCCCCCTAACCTGCCAGCAATGCTGTTTCACCTGCAACGTCATATCGCCTGCGACTCCGAACCACACGGCGCCCGACCCTAGGCTCCACTACACACTACTCACCATCCTAACCACGCCCTTGAAGTCTGGGACACCAAAATTACCCTCACATCTACGTGATGGTCATCACAAAAACCTGGCTCACCATGCCTGATATCGCCACCGCGTCGTCCCCCGGCTATAAGCTGCTACTCCGCGACCGTGACGGCAGACACAGCAGAGGCATCGCCATCATCCACAAAGACACCCTCAAATGCACCACCTCAGATGAAGGATCATACATCCGAAATGCATTGGATATTTCAATCCAATTGTGGGTTATTTTCATTTGTAACTTGAAGAGCCTCTAAATAGAACAAGAGTTGTGCCTAGGGGGACACACCCTGTTTAGGATGTGCACCAGTAACATTTTCACTTGACGCCGTGAACGAAAGACGCCACCCCAGGAGCACACAAGATTTTAAACTCCATTTACATTTTTAATTAACTGTGTTGTTGCACGTATTAACCCTTAGAGTCTTCACACTATTGTTCCGTTCTACAATATGCAGCACACCCGAAAAAACCATGGCATACGAAGAGATTTCAAATATCACAGATCTGAGAGCAGGATGGAGGTAACTCGAATCTACGCACTGATACATGAGGAGACAACACAATCCACCACGAATCGGGCCAAACAGCAACATATTAAGCAATTACTATATTTATCAAAGCGAGAAATTAACCAAAGGCTCCATGCAAGTACTCTGATAAAGTACCACAGAGCAGAGCGCATACCACGAGGATTAAGAATACCATTGAAACCTTCTCTTTGTAAAAACGCACAGAAATTCAAGGACCGCTGGTATACGATTCTTAATAAATGTTCCTTAGATTTAATTTTACTTATCATTGAAGAACTTTCTGTTATTTTGGAAGAATTATCAAAAGGGATAGTCACCGTCACAAATGAATTAACAAATTCTATGTCAGCTGATGAATGGTCTAAGGTACTTGAGGATATAAACGAACAGCTCACTAAACATTCACAGGAAATCAACGAAAGAAGGATACGTAAATTTCGTCGAGACACAGTGGACTACAAACTGGGGGAAGTCTGCAGCTGGGCAGAGGTCTACGCTAGACGTAGACAAAATAAACCTTATACACAACACACAGATCAGTGATAGCACTCACAGAATGCCGCCACAACGACCCACGACATCATCATCCACTGAACAACCACACACCTCAGTACAAATACAGACACCCGGACATCCTTTTTTAGAAGAAGGCCTAGTGGACAAAGGTGACCCAGGAGGAGCAAAAGAAAGAGAGTTACCAAACACCAGAAGTACCACAGGAGCAAAGAAGGACAAGGGGAAGAAACAGACAATGACCTGAGTTTGGTCATAAACATATCAGATCAACATTTAAGTAGCCTTCAGTTGAAAGCACTACAAAAGGATACTTCATTTGTACACACCACAAATACCAATCACTTGGAATTAGAGGTGAGCTTGTTTAAGTTCATGCGAAAGTTACGTTTCCGAAATTTTTTTGAAAACACACTTCCACAGCCACCAACAACAGCACTGGATCAATTACGGGGATTACCCCCTTCAAGCCCAAATATGAACCCACGAGCCACAAAACGCTAGACATATTTGAAAACTTGGTAAAGCAAGATCTATCCAGACTGAATCTTACAAAAAAACGAACAAGAACAAACATCACACAAAAGGAAATTGGTTTCATCAACAACATTGCTAACAACCCCGACTTAACGTGCCAGAAAGCTGACAAGGGAGGAGCCTTAGTTATCTTAAACACCTCGCACTACGAGGAAGAAGTCAACAAACACGTTTCAGATGAATCCACCTACATAAAATTGGATGCCAACCCAAGGGAAGCTTTTTCTACCCTATTAAAAAACTTGATCAACCGGGCACACGATAATGGAGTCATCAATGACAGAACAAAAAGGTTCTTAATACAAGAGCACCTGAAGAGCCCAACCATCTATATGGTACCAAAAATTCCCAAAGACCCTTTACATTTAGACCAATTGTGTCCACAAAAGGAAGTATACATGAACCAGTTGGACAATTTATAGACCGTTACTTACAATCTAGCGTCATGAAGATGCAAACATTTGTAAAAGATACATCGGACTTCCTAAACAAACTACAACAGATTGAAATTGATAAAGATGAAAAAGTTCTCTTGTGCACAATAGATGTCAAATCATTGTACACCTCCATACCACACAACCTGGGAATAGAAGCCGTGGAACAAACACTTTTACACACGGACATAAATCCAAACATGCAAATATTCCTAATGGAGTTGTTACAATTCACCCTGTATCAAAGTTACTTTAAATGGAAAGACCAATGGTGCTTACAAATGACAGGTACTTCAATGAGCAATTGCGCCGCGCCGGCGTATGCTAATTTTTTTATGGAGAGATTCGAACAGGATAACATCTTAACAAGACACCCGTGGGACAATCATTGCAAATTGTTTCTACGTTACATTGATGACATGGTTATCATATGGAATGGACCAGAGCCCGCACTAACGGAAGCCATAAACAATCTCAATGCCATAAACGAGAGGATACAATTCACACACGAAATACAGAAAGAAAAAATCACATTCTTGGACGTTGAAATAACTATAAAGGAAAACAAATTTGAAACTGATATTTACAGAAAACCTCTGGATAGGAAAAACACTTTACACTATGGAAGTTTCCACCAGGATTCTCTGAAACGCCACTTACCATATTCCTAAATGCTCAGGGTAAAATGGATAGTGTTTAACCCAGAGATGGCAACCAAACGGATAGATGAAATGATACATCGCTTCACACAAAGAGGCTACCCAAAACCTTTACTGGACCAAGGCAAAGAAAGATGCCTTTCCAAAAGCAGGATAGAACTCTTACAAAGATCTCCAAACAAAACCGCTAATCGTATAGCGATGGTGTCTAAATAATCTACTGCCAGTAAAAGAGTTAAACGCATCATAAAACATCATTGGTCAATATTGACATTGGAACCAGATTTCAACCACTTGTTTTCAGACTTTCCAATCTTCGCGTACTCCAGGAATAAAAATATAGGTGAAATGCTGAAACACACCACAAAAGAGGACAAAGAAGTTTGCAAAGGCACTATGGCATGTCACAACTGTAATAACTGCCACAACATAATAACAGGCACTTCCGTTACACATCCCAGAAAAGGCAATAACATCAAACTATCAGTCACGGCCACCTGTGACACTATGAACACAGTATACCTACTAAAATGCCCCTGTGGACAAGTGTACGTCGGAAAAACGGAACGAAAAATCAAAGTCAGAATCAATGAATATAAATCGAACATCCGCACGAAAAACACAAAATCAGTTGTGGCTACACATTTTCACGAAAATCATCACAACATCAGTCAATTAAAATTCTTGATCCTAGAAGTGGCAACCAAAGAAGAGGGTCGTGACAACAGAAAATATCTTCTCCAATGAGAAAATTATTGGATAAAAAAACTGGACTGCATTAAACCGCACGGAATGAATGAACGCATTGAATTTACTTGTTATTTAAGAAGATATGCAGCATGCAAGCAATTTATATAACCCGTGACATTTATGAAACTTTGGAACTCTGTATTGTTGTCATTCAACATATTCACAAGAACTATATATTTCTGTAATTTGGGGCTGCATTTACATTAGCCATGTGGTAGAATTTACATTCTAGCTAATCATGTTTACATACTCACCGTATATCGGTAGACCTTTTTTTAACTTTTCATTTATCACTCATTTTTTTCATTAAATAGAGGAACTTGTTACTAACATTTACATATACATAGCTAGAAACACATGGTTGAACATTATGTCACTTATTGAAACATGAGCATAAATTCAAGAACAGCACAAACACCACTTAATAATGGCCGCCAAATACATAGTCCGTTTTCGACTACTAATGCCCCTTATTTGAACATTCGAACACAGATACGAACACAAATTACTACGCTGAACTATGCGAGGAAATGACAACCGGAAAGTAAGTTTCCCCTGATATTCACAGAACACTGAGATACTCGTTTCGGCGTAGCATAATAGCACGATGGTTAATAATGTTTTGCTTACATTTTAACATCACTAGTGTGAAATTACTAACGGATGAACACCGTAAACCCACTGAACTCGACCATCGTGAACTGATGTGATTTATTAACAACATACACAGTATAGAACACTCCACAAGCATGACTTCATCAAATATACCGGCATGTTTAATTATTTTGTATCTTGGTTGAAACATCACAGGCTCTACCAGTACTACCGCATATTTAAAATCACGCTTACATTAATCACCTAAATGCATGCCGCTGTTGCATGCATGTTTAATCATTTTGTATATTGGTTGATACTTCACGGGCACCTCCGGTACTATCGCATATTCAAAACTTCGCTCACATTAATCACCTTACATCTGTGAGCCAACTGTAATTTTCACATACGAGCATAAAACCATACGCGTATAGATCTCATCGCTATACTTCACACAACTACCACTATACTTTTGACAACATAAGTAATTTGTCATATGGTCATTGCCATCACAATAGCGAATGTATGCACTACTAGTTTATAGCTCTCTTCTCACCATGTCTTGTTTTATTAACCTATCGCTTTATATATGGAGCACTTCACGTAATAGTGATCGCATGCAACCGCACGTTTTTACTGTTAATTTCAATATGTACATAGGTTTTTTGTCCCTCATGGATTCACATATTTGTTGTAGGATTGATCCCTGATGAAGGATGATACATCTGAAATGCATTGGATATTTCATTCCAGTTGTTATGATCTAAAGTGCATTGCTCAGATTGAATGAAGCAAGGACACAAACAGTTGATAAAATTCAAAATAAAAACCACGATTGAACCTGTGGGTTATTTTCATTTGTAACTGAAGAGCCTATATATAGGACAAGAGTTGTGCCTAGGAACACACACCCTGTTTAGGATGTGCACCAGTAACATAACCACCTCAGATGATGACAGCACACCAATCATGGAACACCTCAACTTTCAGATCAAACTCGATGCAAAAACCACCATCAGAAGAACCCTCGCATACAGACCCTCGGGTCCCCGTCCAAGCTTCTGCAACGACATCCCCGATTTCATCGCCCTCCGACCATCAACTCCAATCACTACATCTTCTGAGGGGTCCAGAACTTCCACCTCGAAGACCCCTAAGACACCAACTCCGCCACTTTCCTGGAGAAAATCGCAGGACACACTCTGAACCCTATCTGCTCCTCCAGTGAGAGAATCAAGTTCTCGTACACCACAAACTGACCTGGACAGACCACAGCATCATCCACTTCACCTCACCGGCTTCCTAGAACCCCATTACTGAGGACCCACCAGAACCCCTCTAGACCGCCGCCCTCAAAACAACCAGGCTTAACCCCTCCGACAATCTCGACTTCAAAGTCCAGAACTTCTCAAACTGGATCTCCGCTGCTGTAGACACCATCGCCCCCATGAAGGACACCCCCAGCAACAGGCCGGGAAAGCACACCAGCTGGTTACCCTCCGATCTACAGAACCTCAAACATGACTGCAGGAAACTAGAGGGACGCTCGCGCACCAGCAAGAACTCCTCCGATCTCAGCTCATTCAGATCCACCATCAACAAGTACTACCACCTCAGGGAGACCAAGAAAAACACCCTCACCAACTTAATTGAGGCAAGCACCAACCATGCCGATGTTCAATCAACAATGCTAGGACCTAGCGCCTAGCGCCTAGAGAACCCTCCCCCCCGGGGTGACAAGCCGCACTATACAAGAACCCTGAGAAAGAAAGAAAGAAAGAAAGAAAGAAAGAAAGAAAGAAAGAAAGAAAGAAAGAAAGAAAGAAAGAAAGAAAGAAGTGTGCAAGGTTGATATGCACTAATTACTGTTTTTTCTGCTTATATGGAAGAAAGACTGCAAAACTGAGCAAGTGTCATGATCCCAAAAATTATTGATCAGAATGTTACATAGTCCGAGAAAGAACAGTGCATTATGGGAAACTACAAGAACCAACTGACCTTGTCACCTAATCCCTAAAAGCAAATAAAGACACCTTTGTAGTTGATATTATTAACAAAACAGAAGTAGGTACATGTACTATTGTTTTAATACTACCCGGTGTAGAGTTGGGACCCGGAGCTACGTCGGGCCTTTACTATATGGTCACTTGGCCCGGGTCGCAGGTGGGCCTACAAATAATGAGGATGCCACACAGGAGATTATTTTTCATGGCTTACTCTGTGACTGACTCCTCAGCCCCATTATCATTTATTTATACAGTCCCCCTATGCCAGGCGAGAAACTTTCATTACTAGCAGACACACAGGTGCATTCTTTTTAACCACGCTACGACCTTGGAAGAGTGCAGAATGTGAAGAAGGGCCCCTTAGCCTCCTATGTCTCACAGATATTAATTGGCCTTGGGCTGCATGGGGATCCCTTCAGGGGCTTGAGGGCCTGCACCAAAGGGCTTCAAGGCCTTGAGTTATGCCCCTGAGCCAGATTCACAATTATTCTTTATAAGGCACCACCCTCAGTTTGGCCAATCTCCTGCAATCCAGCATTCTGCAGCACACAAACAAAGAGGAAATGGCTTCTTCCTACACAAAAACGAACCTGGCCACAACAGAGGCCCCCTTACGTTATGACCCAGGGGTGCTTCTATTGGCAGTAGGTAGCCACAAGTGTTCTAGCGCTAGGAGAGTGCAGAACTCCACCATATCTTTGAAAATATTGCTCAATTATGCTGGTGCAGAGACAGAATATCGAATCACAAATATCGAGTTGCACAAATATTGAGTTGCAAATATCATGGGTCGGAAATATCGACACGAAGAATATTGTGGTCAAGAATATCGGCTTAAGGTAAGTAATATTGATTTTAAAAATATCGAAGTGTTTAATATAGTTTGCAAAAATATAGGGGCCGATTCCGATCCTGTAAAAAGGCTGTACGAATCGTTGTACGGAGCGTTTACCCCGTACGACTCGTACCCGGTAAACTTTCCGTACAACCTAGGAAGTACGATTCGTACAGAAAGCCTATTTCCGTATGTTTCGTAAAAAAGCCTGTACGGGTAAAAAAAAACTACAATTCTGATCCGGAACAGCTTGTACGCGACGTCCGGACGTATTCAGGCAGCGGTTTCCGGCCCAGCAAGTACGATTCGTCCCTACGTCACTCCGTACGGGTCTTTTTTTACGGGAGTCAAACACAGCCGGAAAAGCAGAGTCCGATGTGAACCGCTACACAACGGAGCCCCGGTACGCGACGTACATGCCATGAACCCCGTCGTACGTGTAATCCCGATCCTCTTGGCCTACGACCTGGTGCACCGCACCCAACGCACACACCGCAGAAGGTGAGAACAACACCCAGGGGCCAGGGTGGGGGTGAGGGGCAGGAAACAAACCCCATACTCAAAGCCAAACCTATAATATGGAGGCCATACATTACCACCAGGGTCTGGTCACTTGGGGGGCGTGGCCAGCAACCCCTGCGTACCGCAACAATAGAAGTGGACGTGTACGGCACCATTAGAACAGTGATACGGACCGTACACACGCAATGAATGCGTGGGTACGGTGCGTACCACACGTACCCCTACGGCCCAGCAGAACTGTGATACAGACCGTACACACGCAATGAATACGTGGGTACGGTGCGTGTCACACGTACCCCTACGGCACCATTAGAACAGTGATACGGACCGTACACACGCAATGAATGCGTGGGTACTGTGCGTACCACACGTACCCCTACGGCACATTAGAAAAGTGATACGGACCATACACACGCAATAAATGCGTGGGTTCGGTGCGTGTGACACGTACCCCGTTACGGCACCAGTACATTTGGGATACGAGGCGTACACACGCCAGGAATGTGGGCTTAGAGGACGGGCCCAGCATGTTACCTTCATATTGGTGCATGTGTAGGTCCAGGCCAGCAGTGTACTGCTCCAAGGGGGTGCGTGGGTGGGTGCATATGACTCCCAGCAGTGTTCAGACATATGAGGGTTGGGTGCATATGACTCCCAGCAGTGTTCAGACATATGAGGGTTGGGTGCATATGACTCCCAGCAGTGTCCAGACATATGAGGGGTGGGTGCATATGACTCCCAGCAGTGGCCTGCAACATGAGGGGTGGGTGCATATGACTCCCAGCAGTGTCCAGACATATGAGGGGTGGGTGCATATGACTCCCAGCAATGTCCAGACATATGAGGGGTGGGTGCAGAGGACTCCCAGCAGTGTCCAGACATATGAGGGGTGGGTGCATATGATTCCCAGCAGTGGTCAGAGATATGAGCGGTGGGTGCATATGACTCAGCAGCCGTGACTACCGGGTAGGTGATCCGGAGCATATAGGAAGAGCGCCAACTGCCTCTACCTCTCCACGGCCACGCTGAGGAGGCTCATCCCTGAGCGAGGGAGGGCCACATCTAGGGACACGCATAACGACGTGTTCCTTACCTAGTATTTCTAGAGTTTCTCCTATAATTAGGACCCTTGTGATTATAGGGCGTTTCTTCCCGATTCCCAGTTTACACACCCTTCTTTTAGGTCCTGATGAAGCGCTCCAGGATCCATTAGGGACCACTTATAGCGCGAAACATGTTGACCCCATGATATATCTACACATATTCACTACACGGGTGAGAGAAGAGGGATCGTATTTGTTCAATTTCCCCTCTCACATAGGCAACAGACTTTGCTTCTCCATCCCCGTGATATATTTTAACCAGACTCTAAGGACATCCTCAATAAATTGTCAGTGTCCTTGGGCTCTTTTTATATTTCACTCACCATCACCTCTTTGACCCACACACCCCCATGCACAAATACGGCAAACTCCTAAAAGATCTCCACTAAAGAGCCCCGTAAAACGGGCCCGTGAGGGACTGCAGCGCCACCCCCACGAGGAGCACCAGCACGATGATGATGCTATATACCCGCAAGGGTGTGTGAGGGCACCTTGAGACCCACATAGGAGTATCCTTATCCTTTCTTGGCACACTCTAACCTATCTGGAGACACCTTACACTTCCCTACAGCCTACCTGGCTGTTTATTCTTCTTCCCTCCCCTATAGGAACTGTTACCATCCTACATTGCTGTTGCATATGACTCCCAGCAATGTCCAGACATATGAGGGGTGGCTGCATATGACTACCAGCAGTGGCCTGCAATATGAGGGGTGGGTGCATATGACTACCAGCAGTGGCCTGCAATATAAGGGGTGGGTGCATATGACTCCCAGCAGTGTCCAGACATATGAGTGGTGGGTGCAGGGGACTCCCAAGAGTGGACAGAGATATGGGGGCTACATCATCATCAGATGATCACACTTCATGGTGGTGTGGAAGCATCCCTAACTTTGGACTATGATTTTAGTGCTATTACAACACATCACTGACAGCAGTGTCCCACTCCCAGGACGATGGATGTCTTTCACACACTGCATGACACACCACATGTGGGTGTGAGGACATATAACACATGCATACCCACCCATGGCGGATGCAGCACAATACACACCCTGATTTCATGTCAACAGACTGTATAGTCATGTAACTGCATACAAAACTAAGATAGCCAAAGGGGACACACACTGTCACGCACATCCCAGGACTGATAGGAATGTTCAGGTGCTGGTCCAGCCACCAAGATGTTGTCTCTCATGGAAGGAATAGGGTTCAATTCCACCAGATACAATGCCCACAATTGTGAGTCAGGTGCCCAAATACCCTGCATAACAAGTACCATTTGTGTGGTAGGCCGTGATTACACACATGCATAGTGCTGAAAAGGGCCAATTTGTCCCTGAAGGCATTCCTACATACCCAAAACAGAAGTACAGTGACTAGCAAGGATGGCACAGACGATTCAGCAGGAGACATCGGTGAGCAGGCATGGCCATTGTTGAAGGGATCCGTCACCAACAAAGGAAATGTGGACACAGGTCAGCACAACCATTGTGCAACTGTTTGCAGGGAAGATGTCAGGTGCCACAGAGGAAGGAACACTCCTTGGGACAATGTCTCCAAACTAAATGAACACACACTACCATTGATTCTGTGCAGAGACATTGTGATGGCACACAGATACCATGGTCCACCTCATGACCATCATACAAAAACATTTCTCAGAACCCTAACACATTACCAGAACACCAACTCCAGGAGCCTCATCACCAACATCAAGTACCTGAAATGCAATAGTGTTGAAAGTAAAAGAAAAGGCTTTATTCAGCACCAAAAATAAATAAATTTAAAAGAGACTATGTACAAAGGCCAATGGCCAGTCCATTCCTCAAGTCCAAGGGTGGACGTAGGGGACCGCGTCCACCCCTACCTTGCCTGCACAAAGGAACCTCAAGGTTTGACGACCGGGGGGGCATCATCTGTGGCAGGACCAGGCACCACAGGGACATGAGGGGGATGGGTAGGTGTGGTGGGTGCAGGGGTGGACGTCTCCACCACAGGGGGTGGGGCAGCGCCAAAGGTGGAGGTGAGCTCGGCACTGCACACTACTGCTAGGGCCTCCATCCTAACCCCTGCACCTGAAGATACCCCAGGGCCAACAGAGGGTGTGGTGGGCGAGGGATGGGGTGCAGAGCTCTTGGGTGAGGGGGTGGACATGGTGGGGGACTCAACTCCCGTGCCCGGAGACTTCCTCGCCCGCTTGTGGGGTGGTGGCTCAGTGGGGGCGAGGCCCAGCTCAACCATATAGGTCTCCTTGGGTGAGAATTTGGCTGGGGAGCTAAGGGGAGTGGTTTTGGAGGAACAGGGTTGTGAGGACTGCGGACTGCGACTGTGGCTGCGTGTATGTCGTCTGCCCCCAGACCCTGTGGGTGTGCCTACATCCCCCTGAGTGTGCGTGCCAGGAGGTGTGCGCTGTGCCTTACTTGGGGGTGTGCTGGATGTGTCTGGTGGGGTGCGTGCCCATGACTGTCTGGGTGTGCGTTGGGCAGGCATGGGAGAGGGCAGTGTGGATGGGTCTGGGGTAGGGGGGGATGGAGCACTGCAGGAGAGAAACTGCTGCCGTCAGGGAAGAGTCCATGGACGGCAGACACCTGCGATGGTCAGACATTGATGCTGACATGCCCTCCATGAACGACACCATCTGTGTGAGCAGTTTAATGTGTCCATGGAGGACATTCAGCACCGATGCCTGCCCAACCTGCAACTGCCGTAGTATGTCCACAGACTCTTCACTGAGGGAAGAAGGGGTGACAGGGGCAGGGGGTGCGGTGCCTGGGCCGAAGGACACATGGTGGGACTCTGCACGGACAGAAGGGACGGGAGCAACTGGGAGGGCGGAGATGGTAATGGAGGAGGCGGGGACAGATGTGGGGATGCTGCCAGTTGGTGTTGCAGCCTCCGCCTTCTCAGGGAGGTCAGCCTCGGACCCGTCGGTGTCGTAACTGCTCTCGCCTCCAGACAGGTCCTCCGACTGACTCCCCTCGCCCTCCGTGCCACTGGCTCCTTCTGACTCCCCAGCACTGGTGGCACTGTCGCTGGATCCCTCCTCCAGGTCCATGCAGGTGTCTCCCTCGGTTGTGGATGATGATGCTGTGGGCACGGAGAAGAAACCGAAATGCATCAGTCACCTGTATACATCTGACACATGAGCACAAGTACAATTGGTCACAGTGCATATCAGGCAATGCATCATGAGTAACAACTAGATAACTCCGCACATATGTAAGCCCTGTACTGCGCAGTTGGTAGACCCACTATGCCACTTGGACACCAGGAAAAAAAGAACACAAAAGGCTACAACTTGAATGAGAAATACACTGAGAAGCTAGTGTCTGTGAACCGGTGAGCACAGCAATACAATGAAGTCATTACACCTCTTGTTTACCCTGAAAGAAACAGTAGTGGTGCACCCAACGTAAACTGACACACCTCAATACTCAAGGTGTCACCACACTCAGAGACCTGTAAGTACTTTGGAACACAAAACGAAAACATTTTGCTACCTTCGGACTCACAATACTTTACACAATCTACATGTTTTGAATGTGCCAATTCGCCATTTCGTGAAAAGATTACTCATGTGCCTGCATGAAATATGTCGCACAAGGCAGTGCACACAAAAGTACATTTACTCTGTCATTGAAGAAACTGGCACCTTTTCTAAGAAGCCACTGTTAGAAATTAATGGTGTTGCAGAAAGTACATATGCATGGGCCCACGGAGGTCTTGATGTCTTGAGACTCATCAGTTTGTATCACCAACAACAAAGGAGTCTCACAAAATCCAGAGCACTGTGGGAACATGTATATGGAGAATCTGCAACACCATTTAATTCTAACAGTGGCTTCTTAGAAAATGTGCCAGTGTGTTCCATGAAAGTGGAAATGTCGTTTGGTGTGCACTTCCTTGGGAGACTTTTTTCATGCAGGCACATCAGTGTTCTTAACACAAATCATCAAATTTCCACATTTAAAACATGAAGAACTGTTGACAAGTGCTGTGAGTGCCAAGGAACCATTTTTTAAGTGTAACAACTTGAATTATGTCAGTTGTCACATGGCCATCCTTCACCTGATTACACAGTTGGCTACACATATGACCTACTGCCTGTCATCTTGAGTGGCACACATGTCCACACCCAGGACAATGCATAAGCTAATGGGCCTGCAATTGGGTTGAAAAAAAGCCTAGCTGTACTGTGGGGACACCCTCATGGCAAGCCAGAATGTACACACAGATGTCAGCACACAAAGTCCAAACAGCGTTGCATCTAAACCACACACAGGTGCTAAAAATGTATGAGCAGGAATCATGTTTTTAAAAAACTGACACAGGCTGCAAAGCACGAACATTAAGCACTAGCCAGCATCACAGGGGCACTGCACGGTGATTCTTTGTACAGCCAAGTCTCACACACAAGTCAGACCTGGCAATGAAAAATCAGGGTTGCACATGTATGCCTCTCCCGCACACCCCACCCCATGCCTGAGTCAATGTGATTGATACAGATCAAGAAGTGACACCTCTTATTCAGGGTTACAATAACTGTGCTGGAAAAATAGCTTCATTTACACAACATCACCTCGTGGGGCTGGCAACACATATTTGTGACAAACAACCATCAACAGATTGTTGTGAATAGCCACACAGGCATTGCCCAGTGTGAGTATGCACAAGCAAAATGGTGTATCCCTGTCCAGTGGACACATGTAGCACACATTTGCAAAATACTAACTAGGCCAGGGAACAATGCCACAGAGGCAGACCTATGCTGAACCCACAGAGAATGTGCACAGTGTTGGATGACACACATGATTAGGAGGCCAGGGTGTATCAGGGGACTGTAGTGGGCACACTGCTCCGTGGTCCTGGAATGAGCTGACTGTACCATGTTCAACCGTCATGGCAACATGCATATCTCCCACACATGCACATCATGTCTGAGGCCACAACATTGGTCATGCATGTTGCAAGGGTGTTCAGTTGAAAGCTCACACTCCTATGTTGAGAATCATCATCAGTGACAACAAATATGGACCCTCAACATAGTGAACAGGTCATGGCACAGGCAAGGTACCAACACAAGTCACAGACCACCCTCCCACATGATGCAGAAAGCAATGTGCACTTAGATTTACTGGCACCCTAGATGACCATGTGCAAATGTGATTACACACAGACCAGGGGACACATGTCAAGGAGGGGAAGGGATGAAAAAGAGCACCAGGTGACATTGGGGAACCGAAAATGCACTGCACATATTAACTCTGGGAGTGTATCCAGGCTACAGAGCACTTCCAAAAGCTGGCGACACATAACACGACAAACAGCCATGTACCTACCCCCTCCTTGCTGCAGTCTCTCCTGTAACTGCCTATCGAGCTCAGGGAATACCATCGCCAGGACACGTCTCACGTGGGGGGACAGGCGTCAGCGGCCGCCGTGGGGCGAGGACTGTCGAGCCCCAGCTGGACCCAGGCGATCCGCCGGGTCCAGCACCGGACGTCCTGCCACCTCTTGCAGACCTGTGGCAGCTGCCGACTACGCTCCCCCTCAGATCTCACGGCCCCGACGATGTCTTTCCAGATCACCCCCTTCTCGTAGGCAGTTACCTGTCAGGATGACAAATGACACAACATCAATACACCTGCTCCATGTCCCAGGGACACACATTTGAACATCATTGAAATGTTGAACAGGGCATAGGATGCAGACAGGAATTACATCATACACAATAAGAAATTCGCCTGTGTGCAAGCCCCAATGCACTACATGGCATTGAAAGTCAACAGGTTGGCATGAGGGGTGCGACACACTCACTGATCATGCCACACACTGTGCAGCATATGCAACAGCAGGCTGAAGGCCAGCACGTGCCAGACTCACCCAAGCACAGATCACTCGCCTGTCATTGACAGCAGCGGGTACAACCCTCACTCTGCACATGTGCCACTTGCCAGTGGGGTGTCACAGGTGTCATGCTAGCTCTGCAAGTCAAACACACAGCACGGCTTACTTGTCACATCAGATGGGTTGATCTGTTGCCTCCTCCATGCAGCTGTGGTGCAACACTTCACATAGACACTCACCCACATGACAAGGAACATTCACACACATCAATGTCCATGAGGTTGCACACATCATTTGGACACTCTCACCACAGGGCCACTCAACTCATACACATCTGTGGGTACAGTCACCTGTCACATCTGGGGGACCACTGAATCACCTCAGGACAATAGGGAAAAAAGCCACCAAGGATTTGCCAGGTTTAAAGTGTCATGCACTATGCAGTGAAAGTCACAGTAAGCACAATGCAAGTGAGGAGTGCACACAGGAACCACATCATGCTCTGCATGAGAGACATCAGCATGTCCCCCCCCCTGGGAACCACTCTAAACAACATTGCATGTCTGTCCCACCTGGACACAATATTGACAGTCACACAACAGGTGCATAGGCAAAGGTAGTGGACTCAGCACTCACCTGCTCCCCTGGTCTCCCATGCAGATTGGTGTACTGGCTGATTTGCCATGTCTGTGCATGTTTTCCAGGATCAGCACACGATGCCTACACCGTGAAGCGTAGCAGGGTGCCACACATGATGCTGCGGCTGCACAACGAACGAGCATGTCTTGTTGGTGGGTATACTCTGTTTGTCCTGTGTGTTGCGGTATCTTTGGCTCTTACGGCATCTCCTGACCCACTTTTTTACATGATGTTTCCATGTAGGGGACTCTGGCTATCCCAACATGCCATGGCCGCTGACACCTCTCCGCAACCCAAGAACAGCTGCAGATCAACGGTTCAACAATGCACACGGGCAGACCAGGCGAGTGATTGAGAGGACGTTTGGACTCCTGAAGAGCCGATTGCGGTGCCTGGACAAGACAGGCGGGTCCCTCCCTTATGCCCCGGAGAAGGTCTGTCGAATCTTCCTCGTGTGCTGCATGCTGCACAACATGGCAGTTGAGAAGGCAGTGCCACTCATCCTGGATCCGGATGAGCAGGAACATCCACCCGTGGAGGATCAAGGGCTTGCTCACGAGGCTAGTGGTGAGGAGGAGGAGGAGGATGATATCCGGAGTCAGCTCATATGCAACTTCTTCTCATAATGGTGAGTCACTGGGTATGAGTGTGCAAGCTTGTAGCATTGAGTGGCATGTGTTACAATGTGTGTGTCCAGCTGACTGAATGCAAAGTGACTTTGATGTGTGTTCTGATGTGTCACTCGAGTGATGATGTCATGCCACACAGTTTTGCGGAGAGACTTTCTTTGAAATTTACATGTGTCCAACATTGTTCATGTTTTGTAAATGTCCATGTGTGCGGCGAGAATTGTTTTAGGTGACTTCTTGTGTGTCTGTCATTCCCAGGTTTTTGCGCATGTTGTCTGCTCGTGTCATCGTTGTCCTCCTGCCATCCCTCATGAGGATTGCAACGTGTGCTGAATCAGCGTTCCATGCACGGACATGTGGAAATGTCAGTTTGGGTAAGGATTGCAGCAAGGCTTTTTGGTGGTAGTACAGGTTGGGAATGTGTGGGCCTGCTTCTGTGCATGTTGTGGTACCATGCATACATGTCTTCTCACCATGGAGCATATAACATGCAGCATCACTCCCATGACATGATAGTCACCCTTCTTGACTGTCATCTGTAGTGGAGTGTGGCGTCTGATGAAGGCATCAATGTGTGTAAACCTTGCCTCTGAAACATTGCGGATGCTATGGGTGGACATAGTGTGGGACATCACAACAACAGGCTCTATGGGGAATTGCAGCCTCTCCGTGTGCAGCAGGATGTGTTTGGCTCATCCCCTTAACTTGTGTGCCAGTTCATTGGGATTGACATCATCCGTGTCGTGAAGGGGGGGTCCAGCGAAAGTCCCACATGTTCGGTCAACTGACCTGTGAGTCTGTTCACATGGATGCATTTCCCTTTGTGTGTGTATGTGGAATAAAGGTGTTCAGCACAATCCAAAGTGCCTCATCTCTGTCACTGCAGCTCTCTTGCCAGTTTGCATGCGTCATCTATGGCATACTTGTCAAATATTGAGCATATGTGTATGTGTACTTCGGCAACATGCATGCAGTTCTTCATGGCTAATAATATCTATTGTGCATGAAGTCCCTGGTTGTGTATGTATTTGTGCAGGTTGCTCCCCACAACGGGACGTGAACACATGCTGATGGTGTTTCTCCTGTGCGCAGCTCCGCATTTTGTTGCCTGACCCTGTGACCGTCATTTTTGGTGATTGGTCACACATTTTCTCGTAGTGACCCATGAGTTACCTGACACTCCTTCCTTTACATACACCTGTTGCACTGTGCCTTTCTGACCTCCTTGTCTTTGTGTGCTACTTTTTGCCTAGTTTCTCACCTCTTCCGCCTGCTGCTGCGTCACCTGCGGCACCGCCCCGCCGAGTGCCCTGATTCTGCAACCCACACGCCTCCAAAATGCTCCTCCCTTCTCCCCTCCACCCATTCTTAATGCAGCCAGCAGCTTGTCTGTGCCACAGTTGTGCCAACGCCGTGCCAAAGGCAGGACCGTCTGCGCCTGCAACGTGCACAGTGCACGAGCCTCTGGTCTTTGCATGACCCACGTCACACAACAGGCTCATGCTGCAGCCAACCTCCAAGCAATGTCCTCCAGACAATCATCCGCCTGCTATCAGGCAACCCCTAAGCGCACACATGACACCTTCGCATGCTGAGTGTGCAACTCCAACTGCCTACACAGCGCTGCCCAGCCTACCAGACCATGTCAGAACAACCAGGTCATGTGCCTCCTACTCCACACCCGCTCCGTCCACCAGCACGCCATTGGACTCTGTTACCTTCTCAACACAACAGCCCCACAGATCACCTTCATGACAGAAACCTGGACATAAGCATCCTCAGCACACAACTTCTTCATTGCCATCTCAGACGGATACAAGATCACCCGCAGGGACGGCACCAACAATCCCGGAGGATGAATTGCAATTTATTCACAAGTACACCCTCAGAGTCACAAATCTGGGTTTGCAGCAACTCCCTGGCAACCCTCAGAGAAACACTCATCTACAGATATCCAGGCCTACATCCACAATTGCGCTAAGCCATCAACACGTACATCTGCACGCACGCCCTCACCTCCACAGGCTACATGTGGCTGGGGGCCAGTAACTTCTGGCTGGAGGAGAACCACACCACCATCCATCATTGGTCCATCAACATTTTAATCGACGTCTCCGACAAGCAACACACTGCCCCACACCCTGCTAACGATCCCCCAAAGATGCTTGATGTAAGTCACCACAGACAAGCTGTGTGGGACACTCAAAACAACACCAACGCAACACCCTGAAATCTCACGCACTGGATCAGCAACTGATCCAACAATATTGCCACATTGACGGACTTTCCTGTGAAGCACAACAACAGCTAAGGCACCTGGGACAAGGCAGACCTACTGGACTCCTACAGACCTAGCCGGACTCTTGTGCACACCTTGCAACACAAAGAGCCATCATTTGCTCTGGGCGTAGTCATCATTCATTTTGCGCTTGACCGCCCTCCGCAGATCGTACCACCTGGCTTGGCATTCATTCCTGGTCCTTCTGATGGGTGCAACAGCATTCACCCTATCGGCGATCCTCTGCCACAGGCGTGATTTTTCAGCTATGCTGGTCTGTCTGACCAATGTTCCAAACAGCTGTGGCTCGACTCTGATGACTTCATTGACAATGATCTCCAGCTCCTCCCTTGTGAACTTTGGATTCTTGTCTGTGGGCATGGTGTGGGGTGAGGGTGTGGATGGTTGTGGGTATGTGGGTCTGAATGTGACGGTATGGGTGTGAATGTGAAGAGGGGGTATGTGTGAAGGAGGTTGTGTGAAGGTGTATATGTTAAGGTGGATGGGTGCAGTTGTTGGTGTGTGCTCTCTAGCTGCAGTGAGTCTGTTGCAAAGGCTCATGGTTTGTGTGTGTGGGCCCTTTTTATTGGTCCATTTGTGGGTGGGCCTCTGTTTGAATTTTTGGTGGGTGTGTTATAAGGGGTGGTTGTGAGTTTGCCCCTCTATTTGCCTGTTTGGATGTGTCCAGGTCAGTCATTTCCATTTTTAGTGTACTGTAGATGTGTTTTGTGGTGGTGTGCGAGTCGAATAGACCCTCCTTGTGCTGTTTTACAGTGTCCATGGTTCAGTACCGTACAGGGGTACGAGTCGTACAGGCACACACCCCCATGCGTTGTGTATGTACGGTGCATACACGGACATTGCTATGTACGGTGCGTACACCGCCATCGCATATGTACGGTGCGTACACCACCATTGCTATGTACGGTGCGTACACCGCCATTGCTATGTACGGTGCGTACACCGCCATTGCTATGTACGGTGCGTACACCGCCATTGCTATGTACGGTGCATACACCGCCATTGCTATGTACGGTGTGTACACCGCCATTGCATATGTACGGTGCGTACACCGACATTGCTATGTATGGTGCGTACTACAACATTGGTGCGTACAACAACATTGCGTATGTACGGTGCATACACCGCCATTGCGTATGTATGGTGCATAATACAACATTGGTGCGTACAATAACATTGCGTATGTACGGTGCGTACACCGACATTGCATATGTACAAGTCATTCCCCGTGTACCGGACGTTTTCCGTACGATTCGTAAATCGGAAAGCCGGTCCGGATCGTACTTGTACGCTCGGACTGTAGTTTTACAATTCGTACGGAAAAGTGTCCGGGTCCGTCTCGTACAACTTTTCCCGCTACGATTCATACGGATCGGACCGATCTGTATGTACTTTTTCCCGTACGAATCGTACTTCACGGGTCGGACGTGACTTGTACGATTCGTACGGAAAAAAATACGGATACGAGTCGTACGGGAAAAAAAAAATACAGGATCGGAATCGACCCCATAGTTGTTAAAAATATCGTTTGCTTATTAATGTTATGTTTTTAGTATAAATTTTATATGTATGTGTTGTATGGTTCTTTGTATAGGAATTGTTTGTGTTTTTAACATATGTGTTAAAATTTTAGTATTTATTATATTTTTTATTTGGATTTTGCGTTTTTAGTTCTGTAGCGGGTTGTGGGTTTATGGGGAATAGGGTGGGAAGCAATTTAATTATATTAAATGTATTGATTATTTTTTATTTGTTAATATTTGTTTGTTGAGATGTTATAGCGTTAAATGTGTAAAGTAATTTATTATTAATTAATTAATAATTGTTTTTTAAATTTAAATTAATTATTTGGTAATTAATTATGGCAATTGTGGTATTAATTTTAGGTGTGGGTTGTGGTGTTTATAGGTGTTAAGGGTGGGAAGGTATTTATTTTTAATTGATGAATCATTAATTGGATGTTATTTAATTTTAATTAATTAATTGGTAATTAATTGTGTAATTAATTGTTAGTGTGTGATGTGGTGTTTATAGGTGTTAAGGGTGGGAAATAATGTATTTTTACTTGAATTAATAATGGGATGTTAATTAATTTTAATTAATTGGTAATTAATTATGGTAATCGTGTAATTAATTTTAGGTGTGTGTTGTGGTGTTTATAGGTGTTAAATGTTGCGTTAAATAGTAATTTTTACTTCTCTGTTATCCAACACTTTTCCTACTATTGCATTAATTGGAGAGGGAATAGTAATTTTTTCCCCTCCACTATCCGAACACTTGCCCTACTGTTGCTCTCACTGGAGTGGGAATAATCATTTTTACCCAACCGCTATCCAACACTTTCCCTACTGTTGCTCTCACTGGAGTGGGAATAGTAAATTTTACCCCTCCGCTATTCAACACTTTCCCTACTGTTGCACTCACTGGAGTTGGAATAGTAAATTTAATTATTTCGATATCCAACACTTTCCCTACTGTTGCACTGATTGTATTGGGAAATGTAAGTTTAAATATTTTTTAATAGTTTAATGTTTTGATTTACTATAGATTTTTTATATTTTAAATTATTGCTATATATATATATATATATATATATACATATATATATATATATATGTGTGTATATATATATATATCCACAACAGAGTTGCCTGCAAAAGAGGAGCCTCACGACAGGATGTTCCATAGCCAGCATTCTTTATTGAAGGGGTTGCAGCGAGGAAACAAACAGCCAAACCCCACCAAATGAACTGTCCAGCCTGACGCGTTTCGTGATATGCATCACTTCTTCAAAGGCAGAGGAACTGAAGAGGCAGCAGCACAGCAGTTTTAAAGCACCACACGAATACGAAGTACCGCCTCAGTGGGCGTGGCCTCCTTTCATGGCCTGATGGTCTTTGTAGTGCCCAATTTTTTCTTCAGTGAGATGCCGTGCAATAAGCCTCCAAAATAGTCAAATAAAACACCACAGTGGGCGGAGGGGAAAGGCTTGAATCCCCGCTGACTTCGTATTCGTGTGGTGCTTTAAAACTGCTGTGCTGCTGCCTCTTCAGTTCCTCTGCCTTTGAAGAAGTGATGCATATCACGAAACGCGTCAGGCTGGACAGTTCATTTGGTGGGGTTTGGCTGTTTGTTTCCTCGCTGCAACCCCTTCAATAAAGAATGCTGGCTATGGAACATCCTGTCGTGAGGCTCCTCTTTTGCAGGCAACTCTGTTGTGGATATTAGGCGGCATGCCTGAGCCGCGGAGAGAGTCCCGGTGCTCTTCGAGCACTCCTGTTACGACGCCACCGGCGCCGTCACGTTGGGACAGGAGCCTGTTACTGAAGGAAGATTGTGTCAGCGGGGATTCAAGCCTTTCCCCTCCGCCCACTGTGGTGTTTTATTTGACTATTTTGGAGGCTTATTGCACGGCATCTCACTGAAGAAAAACTTGGGCACTACAAAGACCATCAGGCCATGAAAGGAGGCCACGCCCACTGAGGCGGTACTTCGTATTCGTGTGGTGCTTTAAAACTGCTGTGCTGCTGCCTCTTCAGTTCCTCTGCCTTTGAAGAAGTGATGCATATCACGAAACGCGTCAGGCTGGACAGTTCATTTGGTGGGGTTTGGCTGTTTGTTTCCTCGCTGCAACCCCTTCAATAAAGAATGCTGGCTATGGAACATCCTGTCGTGAGGCTCCTCTTTTGCAGGCAACTCTGTTGTGGATATTAGGCGGCATGCCTGAGCCGCGGAGAGAGTCCCGGTGCTCTTCGAGCACTCCTGTTACGACGCCACCGGCGCCGTCACGTTGGGACAGGAGCCTGTTACTGAAGGAAGATTGTGTTAGCGGGGATTCAAGCCTTTCCCCTCCGCCCACTGTGGTGTTTTATTTGACTATTTTGGAGGCTTATTGCACGGCATCTCACTGAAGAAAAAATTGGGCACTACAAAGACCATCAGGCCATGAAAGGAGGCCACGCCCACTGAGGCGGTACTTCGTATTCGTGTGGTGCTTTAAAACTGCTGTGCTGCTGCCTCTTCAGTTCCTCTGCCTTTGAAGAAGTGATGCATATCACGAAACGCGTCAGGCTGGACAGTTCATTTGGTGGGGTTTGGCTGTTTGTTTCCTCGCTGCAACCCCTTCAATAAAGAATGCTGGCTATGGAACATCCTGTCGTGAGGCTCCTCTTTTGCAGGCAACTCTGTTGTGGATATTAGGCGGCATGCCTGAGCCGCGGAGAGAGTCCCGGTGCTCTTCGAGCACTCCTGTTACGACGCCACCGGCGCCGTCACGTTGGGACAGGAGCCTGTTACTGAAGGAAGATTGTGTCAGCGGGGATTCAAGCCTTTCCCCTCCGCCCACTGTGGTGTTTTATTTGACTATTTTGGAGGCTTATTGCACGGCATCTCACTGAAGAAAAAATTGGGCACTACAAAGACCATCAGGCCATGAAAGGAGGCCACGCCCACTGAGGCGGTACTTCGTATTCGTGTGGTGCTTTAAAACTGCTGTGCTGCTGCCTCTTCAGTTCCTCTGCCTTTGAAGAAGTGATGCATATCACGAAACGCGTCAGGCTGGACAGTTCATTTGGTGGGGTTTGGCTGTTTGTTTCCTCGCTGCAACCCCTTCAATAAAGAATGCTGGCTATGGAACATCCTGTCGTGAGGCTCCTCTTTTGCAGGCAACTCTGTTGTGGATATATATATATATATATATATTACCTACTGGCGGTCGCCAGTAGGTAGTTATAGTTAGGACCCCTTTTCCATAGGAAATCCGCAACATTCTATTTTGAATAACTTTGGCGCCGGTCGACGAATCCTCGCGAATTTCTCAAAATAGGTGGGGCGCTACGCTCCGCTCCTACCCTGAAAGTCTCGGGGGGATTCGTCAAGCGGGGGCTGAGATAAAAGGGGGGTCCCAAAACGCGTTTTTCCCATGCATTTTTCCATAGGACCTTTAGACAGGGCTACAGCCCGAACGGCTGAACAGAATTACTAGAAATTTGGCAGAGAGGTAGTCCTCAGGTCAAGGAAGTGCCTTTTGTAGGTTTGGTGTAAATCTGTTCAGTAGATTCTGAGAAAATAGCCTTTAAATCAATATATATATCTGAGCCAGCTTACGGTACGCTTACCGTAAGCTTACCGTACGCGTACGGTGGCGTGCGCGAGCGCGATTCTGATTGGCTGTTACATCTAAGTAAACATTCGAATCGGTCGAAACCAGGAAGCGGCGGCCGCCATTTTCTCTCTCGCACTCTGAGGGGGGGATGTAAATAAAGGCAAAAAACATATAAAGGGGCTGTTTAGACAGCGCCCATGCACATAGCCATGTTAGTTGAGTCCTCAAAGGCCAAAAACGGTAAATTTTTATTTTTTGAAAATTTCGCCGATTACGCTTACCGTACGCGTACGGTGCGCTTACGCTAAAAATTTTAATAAAAAAAAAAAACACTCTCTGTGCATGGCATATTATTGTCATCACTTACAAATTAAATTTAACAGATTACCTATCACAAGGAAGCGCATAATATGTCCTCCATGTGCGCACGGTGCGTAACGTGGGCACGCGGTGCGCGTAGCGCACTGCGTGCCCACCTTGCGTGTATGGCACTAACTGCGTAAAGTGGGCGCGCGGTGCGCGAAGCGCACCGCGTGCTCACCGTGCGCGCACGGTGCGCGAAGCGCACCGTGCGCGCACGGAACGAACTGCGTTAAGTGGGCGTGCACGCCACGAATGGCGTAAAGTAACTTAGCATTTAAAAAACCGTACAAATTCACTGAAAAAACCATAGGTTTCAGACATGTTATAGTTAGCGGAAATTTTACTGATAAAAAACCAATGAAATTCCCCCGTTATAGTTAGTGCAGGCAACTATAACTCACGCGACCGCAATCTTCTGCTGATGACATATGTGTCTTTATGAAAAAAAAATATTTCTAATATATGTATAGCTAAAAATTTATGGAAGAAGACATGGGCAAATAAGTGTCTAAATACAGTATTAGCATCAGCAGAAGATTGCGGTCGCGTGAGTTATAGTTGCCTGCACTAACTATAACGGGGGAATTTCATTGGTTTTTTATCAGTAAAATTTCCGCTTACTATAACATGTCTGAAACCTATGGTTTTTTCAGTGAATATATATATATATATATATATATATGTTTCACTTCTGGCGTCCTCCTCATGGATGTCAGCTGTAGCAGCACACGGCTCTCACCATCAGACACAGATTTGTTGAGTCAAAGTTGTTACTTTATTTCAAGGCATATGGGGCCTCATGTACGTAGCCAAATACCGGTCGGTAACGGCCGATTTTCGGTAATTATACCGTTACCGACCGGTATTTAGGCTTGTGACATGTAGGGGGCTCATTTCTGTATTCGGTAATTTACCGAATCGGTAAAATTACCGAATCGGTAATTTTACCGATTCGGTAAATTCCGAATACAGAAATGAGATGTAGGGGGAGTGTGTGTGTGTTGTTTGGAGTCGGTATTTACCACCAACTAATAGTTGGTGATAAATAAAGTATGGATGTGTAAACGCATTTAATAGCGCTTAGAAGTGTGCAATGTGGCTGACATACATGCCCTTAGGGCATGTATGTGTGCCACATGTGCACACATGGCCGAATCAGGGGTGCAACAGGGTGTCAATGTGCCACCCTGCCACCCTTGCATGTGCTCCCCCATTACCGAATCGGTATTTACCGATTCGGTAATGAGGCATACCTTCCCATCAATGGGAAGGTATGCCTCATTACCGAATCGGTAAATACCGATTCGGTAATTACCGACTCACTCCGATTCGGTAACATTTACCGAATTTTTACCTACATACACTTTACCGATTCTTAAATACCGAATCGGTATGATTCGGTATTTTAGAATCGTTAAAGTGTATGCCACCTACATGAGGCCCATGGTCTCAGAGTTTCACAGTCCTCATTATCCTCTGATTATAATTTTTATATAATTTTAAAGTTTTAAAATAAATTAAAGATAATAGTTTCTTAAATATGTTTGTCAATATTTATATCTATAAACTATTATTTTTTTGTGTTAAACTTAATTTTTAAAAAGATAATTTGTTATAGTTTGTTCAAATGTATATTAAATGTAATATGTTTTGTTAAAATTAATATTAATATTTAATATATTTAATATATATTATTTCAGTATATATATATATATTTAAATCAATATGTTTTACATCTTTATTTTTTACAACAATATTTTTAATTCAATATTTTTGTACTTACCTGTTTTAGGTATGGGAGTCGATATTTTTGTAGACTATATTTTTTTTAATAGTTTGAACATCAATATTTATATCATTGATATTCTATCAGTGAACCGTGAAAAAAATGAAGATGTTGCATCGCATCATAATTGTCAGCAGAAAAAGGTCAGCTGAGAAAGACAATGAGAACCACAAGCTTTACGTGGCAGTACAGAACAATCACAACACATCAAATTCCATGTGAAGAACTGAAGAAAAATCATTAACTGCAAACTGCCATTGTTACCTGAACCCGACAGTTATTCTGTAATGTGGGAAAATAAAGGAAAACAGGATTAGATTAGGGGATTTGTTTCAATGTGTTCGGTGCCTGTGACACACTTGGATTAACGTTCTTGAAATAAAGATTGCGTTGAAAGTTTGTTTAGGGTAAAGAGTGTAAACTTATATTGTTGTGGGGAATATATTCAACATCTTCACTAAATGTGGACGACACAAAAAATGTTTACAGCCAACACGTGTTTCTCTCTCACTTAGTTTAGAATGTAGCTTTTTCAAGACATTGAACAGAGGTTTCTGCAGTCATAGCTTGAAGTTGGTAGTAGATTTCAAGCCATCGATCAGGGGACATCCTTGGGCCTACAATTGAATTGTTTCAAATGACATTCCATACCCGGTACATCACTTTTTGAGATGAAATTATCAAATTATGGAATGGTATGGTTGTCATAGGATGAAGACACCCCAGTTTCCGACAAGGGTCAGCCATTTTTACTGATGCTTTCCCTAACATATCACCACAAATATCACCTACAGAAAGCACAAAATCATGTAGTCTACACACCTTCTAGAACACCTAGACAGCTTCAATACTGCCTGATCTGCAAAGGTATGCCACTTTGGTTACTACTAGATTTGCTAATGGAGCCCACTTTTATGTTGATGGCTCAGCCTGTTTTCAACCCCAGTCGGATCTTAGCCCTATGATTTGGTCAGTGTCTGACACTCCAAATAGATTCTACCGAAGTGACGACAGATTAAAACAGGGTCCTTGGCTGGGGAAGAAATGTCTGACACGAAGGCGTCTTGTAACAACTGGCCTGTGGGCTCATTTCCTTCACTGTCACAAGCACATACAGACCAAGAAAACAATGCACTTCCGGTGCCAATGGTGCATCGAATCACACGCAGTGTTTGTTTGTTTGCATTATTAAAAAGGGTTTTTTACTAGAGGGCTCCACCCTATCATGTTAAAATATGCATTGAATCATGACAATTGATTAGTGGAATAACATCGGTTTTATTTTAGAGATTAAAATGACGCGGACCATATAATGCTACGTGTACGTAGCGCCAGACAACAACAACTTTTTTATCAGTGGATATGAAGCTCTCCAGCAGCAAAATTACATTTTACCTGGACCGCAGAATACCCACACATCTTTGCAGAAGATATTATCCCACCCAGCTGCAATTCTGAATACTGGTAGCAGTAATCCTGATGTCAGTATAGAGAATAAGATACAATACTGCCAACATTTCTGGGTGCACAAGTGATGAAAGTTCTCCGCAGGGAACAATATTTTTCCTGTCAAGGAAAAAAAGTATTCAGTGCAAATGCACTGATATGTTACGTTTACGGATATAGAAATGTACACCAAAGAGCAACAGTTGCATCTTCCAAGGAGCACATATGGATATCTTTGTGAAAATGTAATACATTTACTGTCAAGCCTGGCATTTGAAAGTTACATAGTTTACAAGTCAGTCAAAAAACTTTTTTTTTCAAAGAAAGGCACCAGAGCCAGTTTGTTCCCCTCTCCAGAAATGTTAGGAAACTAATGTGTCAATGTGGCATATTACAGCACACATCCAAAAATTCATTGGCTAAAAGGTAATCATTTTTAGGTCGACCTGCCAGACAGCATAGCTGTCTAATTTGCTAACAACATCTTGTGGGCATTCTGAAAGCTTCCCTGGAAAAGTATTCTGCCCATTGCTTACCATTGGCTTTGTGTATTATAATCCACATGTGCTTGCTTTCTATTTGTTAGCTTTATTTGTTTTAGGCTGGCTAGCTTCAGTTTATTCCTCCCTTGGAGCATAGCCTAATTACTGTATTCTACGACACTCCACCCTATGACATTCTATGCCACTCCACTCTATGATACTGCACTCCACTCTGTGCTATGCCACTCCACTCTCCCACACTGCACTCTATGCCCCTCCACTCTAAGCCACTCCATGCCACTCTACTCCACTCTAGGACACTCTACTCGCCTCCACGGTACGACACTCTCTGCCACTCTTCTTTATTTTTTTTATATTTTTTTACAGAGTTTTACATAGCGCGAACTTGACCCGAATCGGGTATCAGAGCGCTTTACATAGCACCATTTGCATTACATGAGGACACATTCATTTTTTTGTTAGGCACGGGGGGATTAAGTGATTTGCCCAGAATCACAGGATGTTCAGCTTCATTGCCGAGACTCAAACCCAGTTCACCAGATTCGAGGTTGACTGCCCTTGCCGTGAGGCCAACTCCTCTCCCCACAACTCCCTCTACGCTACTCCACACCATTTTACTCCACTCTACTCTATGGTGCACTACTCCACTACGTCACTGTATGCCACTCCACACTACAACACTCTATTCCACTCTACGCTTCTCCACTCTTCAACACTCTATTCTACTCCACAGCACTTCACTTTACACTACTCTATTCCACTCTACGTCCCTCCAATGCATGATATTCCACATTCTATGCCACTCCCTCCAAGACACTCCACAACACTCCACAGCACTCTATTCTTCTCCAGTGTACTGTATGAAACTGTATTCCTCTCTATGCCACTCGACTCTGTGACACTCTATGCTACTTTACACTCTGCCACTCTACGCCCTTCCACTCTACTCGTTCCATCACACTCCACTCTAAGCCAATCCAAGCTACTCCACGACACTCCACTCTACTCTACGCCACTGTACAACACTCCACGTTACTCTACTCCACTCTACTCCACTCTGTGCCACTCTGCACCACTCTGCGCCTCTCTACGCCACTCCATAGCACTCTATGCTACTCTACTCCACTCTACTCTACTCCACTCTGTGCCACTCTGCACCACTCTACGCCTCTCTACGCCACTCCATAGCACTCTATCCCAAACCATTCTATGATGTTCCACTCCACTCTGCACCCCTCCACTCAATGCTCGTTCACTCTCCTCCACTCCCCTCCACCCCATCCATGACACTCTAAGCCACTCTATGACATTCCACTCCACTCTACGACACTCCACTCTACTCTGCTTCACTCTATTCCACTCTACAACACCCAACCCCACTCCAAGAGACTCTCACCCCACTCTAAGACACTGCACTCTCCTCTATGCCACTCACTTTTAGCCATGCTAAACAACGGCCACGCTGGTGTACAAAATGGCTAAAACACATTTCAAAGCCAGTAGCTCTGGTATAGGCGAGACCCATTGGCTTTGCCAATGCTGGTTTTCTAGAAGTGCTGTGAATTATGTACAAGTCTGAAATATCCACACAGCAGATTACATAATTTTTAGGATTGAGGCTTTGATTTAAAAGGTAGTGCCTACAATGTCATGTATGTGTAATGTATATTCTCATGGTGCCCGCAAGCTACAGCGCTGAGACGCCAGCCCATGTTCACGCGAGCACCGCGGGGCGCAGCTACAGAGGTTCATTACTGCGGCTAATTCTGAAGTGGAGAGAGGGCCTGATGTTTTCTCAAGTACAAGAGTTCTGCGTGTATAGAGTAATTGTTATAGCTTCTCTGAAATTTACTGCCGATGTCTCCATTTTAACAATTTAAATAACAAGCTTAACCAAGCGGAGCTCGGCGCAGGCGGGCAGGCTCTCTGGATGAAAGCGGGGCGCGCCTCGTGTCTGCGCACATGTCTGTTTTGACACGAGCAGTGACACACAGAGATGAAATCTGGTTAAATCTGCCGCTTTTTCCAAAGTGTGACAGACTCCGAGCCAAGGCGGAGCTCTTTTCAAAGTGTGCAGGCCTGTTAACTTCGCTCTGGAAGAGTTGCTGGCAAAAAAAATATTTATAAATGTGATTAGACGAAGCAAGATTGGGAGCGCAATGTCAGGAAATGTAAAATGAGAACGCCATTTTCAGAGGGCGCGTGTACTGCGTTCCGCGCTGCAAGCATTCAGTTCGAGAATAGGATTAGAGACAGCATGGACAGGGCGCATGAAAGAACAAATCTCAGATCTCATTTCAATCTTTGTTTTCAAATGTTCGGTGCTTGAGTTTTGTTAATTGGAATTTCTGTAACAAAACCAGTAGGAGTAAACTCCTGGAGGAGGGCGTATTTCTTTACCTTGCTATGGTAGTGTTCAGGGTTCTTATTCCATTGTGAGCAGAACTGTAAGGTACCACGGGCTCACCTATTGACCAATGACAGGATTGTGTCGGCTGGGTTCTGTGATCAGGGCACAAGTCCTAAACAAGCATTGGCATACCCAATAGGTCTTGCTTTTGGGACCTTATAAGTGTTTAGCCATGCAACACTTGATGTTGTCTAATCTAGGACATTGTGCTGGATAAGGAAACACTTATAATGCCCTAAAGGCGAGACCTATCGGCTATGCATTGGGGGCCTTATAAGTGTTTAGGTAGAGCTATTGACTTTGCCAATGTTTCTAAGCTGTGCAGTAGAGAAGTGTGGTTGCTGTGCAGCATGCTGAGAAGTTGTAATTAAAAAGTGTAAGAAGCACTGAGTGATGCTGTGGTATCATTGAGTGATGCTGTGCTGGCCCTGATTTATGCTGTGGTGGCGTTGAGTGATGCTGTGCTGGCCTTGAGTGATGCTGTCGTGGTCCTGTGTGATGCCTTGGTGGTGCTGACTGATGCTGTGGTGATGCTGATTGATGCTGTTGCGCTACAGAGTGATGCTGTGGTAGCATTTAGTGATGGTGTGGTGGTACTGAGTGATGCTGTAGTGTTCTTGAGTGATGTTTTGGTGGTGCTGAGTGATGCTGTGGTGAAAGTGAGTGATGCTGTGGTGACCCTGAGTGATGCTGTGGTGATGCTGACTGATGCTGTGGTGGTGCTGACTGATGCTGTGGTGCCCTGAGTGATGCTATGGTGGTGCTGAGTGATGATGTGGCGTTCCAGAGTGATCCGGTGCTGGCCCTGAGTGATGTTTTGGTGGCCCTGAGTGATGCTGTGGTGGTGCTGACCGATGCTGTGTTGATGCTGTTGCTCTTTAGTGTGATGCTGTGGTCGTACTGAGTGATGCTGTGGTGTTCCTGAGTGATGCTGTGGTGGTGCTGAGTGATGTTGTGGTGAAGGTGAATGATGCTGTGGTGTACCTGAGTGATGCTGTGGTGGTGCAGAGTAATGATGTGGTGGTGCTGACTGATGCCGTGGTGGTGCTGAGCGATGCTGTGCTGGCTCTGAGTGATGCTATGGTGGTGCTGAGTGACGTTGTGGTGGTGCTGACTGATGCTGTGGTGCCGCTGAGTGATATGGTTGGGTCCTTGACTGATGCTGTGGTGGTGCTGACTGATGCTGTGGTGGTGCTGAGTGATGCTGTGCTGGCCCTGAATGATTCTCTGGTGGTGCTGAGTGATGCTGTGGTGGTACTGAGTGTTGCCTTAAATGGTGGTGGTACTGAGTGTTGCCTTAAATGGTTGTAATTAACTGGATGCAAAAAGGCATAGTGCCAGTATGCCCATTTTACATTACATTATCTACATACCATTGTTATTTTTAATATTGAGGGTGTTTTGATAAATGTATATATTTGTGTTGCGAATGCTAATCACAAACTTTTTTCACTTTGCGCAAAGTTGAGGTCATGCGGGTGCATCTCCAATTAACTGCAATACCATAAATTGGCAATTGTAATGTTCTGTGTGTTTTTTTCCCCTTCATGTTTTTCATTGTACCCTGTGTGTGTGTGTAATGTTTGTCAAAGGCGCTAGTTTTTACTGCAGTGGTAACTTAGTTCTCCATACGTATTTTGGTTGTACTGTGTTGACAGCGTCAGGGCAAGCTTCCCTACATTCCCCATTTGAAAGCGCCAACCCACTCTAGTTTGAAAAGTACATCTGTGTAGGTTTAGAAAAAAACCTTTTGATGACATCTATGTTCAGACTATTAAGAAGGGTACATTTTGTTGAGCTGCAAACGTTTCAGTTCCGTGCTGGTGGTGGGTTCAACTCGAGAAAGCCTTAGGCTAACCCGTTCCACACTTATTCAATTATTAATTGCCAATTAAGTCACTTATGAGCAAGTATTTACTTTTGACAACTGAAGAATTTGTGAAGTCACTAACACCCAGTCAGAGTACATAGTTGTGTTTTTGCTAGGGACTTTTGGCATTTTCCTTTAGGTTACTGCTACTGAAGTTTCCTGATGCCATCCTAAGGATGACCTCAGCCTAGTCTGCCATGGGGGTCGAAATTATGCTAATTTCAAAATTCGGGCTGTCCTTTTTCCACTGATCGGACCACTACATACCAGCATTTAAACATATTAAGACAAAGGCTCTATTAAGGGGATGGACAGCCATTATCAATACCAGCGTTGAGGTGTTTATCCACACTACTCGCCATACAAAGCACTGCACCATTCACTTTGCTTGCACTGTAGCCCCTTGCATATCAACAATGTCTTGATAGTAATACAGTTGATGTATGATTTATTTGAATAAACTCAAAATCATATACATTGCTGTGTTTGAATCACTTATACGGTTTATGAATATCCGTTGGATATCAAACCACTGCAGGGTCATTCAGTTTCTCTTCATGCTTGTTTGGGAGTAATTCCCAAAGGAACCATTATTTTCTCTATTGTTAAGTTTCCCTAATTCACATGGTTAATGGGCCAGCCTCATTTATGTGTGTTGAACCTGAAGTATAGTTCTACAGGGTCACACTGTGCCTTCACATTTGGAAATATTTTGAAAGTCTGTTCCACCCATCTGGTCAAGTCAGGAGTTTGTATTGACCGAGCTTACTTCAAGGCCCCAACGAACACATGACTGACTACAGTGCCCTCCGAGAGGGATGATGCTATCTTGTCATCAGATGAGGCTGTGCCACTGTCAGGTGGATTGGGGTTGTCTCTGTAAACCCACAATGTCCTGTGGAAGGTCCTCATGGTCAATGATGTTGATAGGTTTTTCAACTGCAAACAAGTCCACAAAATCCATTCAGCACATCATATAACTGGAAATTCACAAACTAGACCTTAAGATGTATCTTTTGTTGGGTGTTTTTATCTCCTATGACTTTTTTAGAGCCAAATTCCACAACTGATAAAAGGGCTTGACATAACTGGTACTACAAGTCTCCAAAATCCTCTTAGTAACACACTAATTAATTAAGTGACCTAGAAGGTTGCTAATGACTCCTGACAGAGGGCCTTCTTTATACATGATAGATTGCAGTGCCGTTTGTTTCCCCTGCAGTCCATAGCAGTCTTATAACTATTTGTCCATAGGTCAGGTAGCAGCGTTGTAGGGATACAACCTAGGAGGATGTAGTTTTCGGCAGAAGGGTTAAAGTAGTTTTCTGGGACTTCCATATGCTTGCAAGGACTTCTCTAGTTTGTGTCTATTGGCTTGTGCTCCCCACTCCCTCCTGGGATCAGACTAAACAGGAGTGAAAAAAGTATTCTAAAAGTTTATCATTAGTAGGATTTAGCCCATTGTCATAAAGTAGCCTGCACAGCACGTGCACTGCAGTAGGAAAGAACTCTCTACAGGCGTCAACACCCTATGCATTGCCTTTCAAGCCGCAGTGGCTGGAAACATGGTATACTTGAAAGAAATGATCGGCAGTCTCACTTTAAAAGCGGAGGAGTGCTGATTGGTTAAGATGCACCTAGAGGAAAATAATTTCGTACTGAAATTGAGTCTTTGGGATTTTTTGTTTGAAACAAACTTTACTTTTGAGGGTGGTCATCACAACGGGTCTGTTTTGACTGTTTTTAAGTGTGTGAAAACCCTATGGTTACTCTTGTTGAGCACAATACTCTGTATTTGAATTAAATAGTAAAAAGTCTTTATCCAAAATGTTCCTTGCTAAAGGATCTTCGGAGACATAAAACAGGTGTCATCCCTTTTTCTATTGAAATTTCCAATCAAATGAATGTATTTACTCGAACCCTCCGTGTTTTGATTATTTGGTAATGTCTCACAATTTTAATACACTGGATGGAATGAAACCAAGAGGTGCCCTTGAAATATCAATTGATGGTATAAGGAAAACAATTAAAAAAAGAAATTAACATAAGAAGTTGGAAGTAACCGCGATAGTCTGCCCCATAATCTTCAGAGATTTACAGTCTCAAGCCAAGAGCTCCACGATGACAACATCGCTTATTAACCTGGCCTTCCGCTTTTTTGTAACAGAGTTGGACTGAGGAAATGCCTCAGAGTTGAGTTGGTTCTGTCAGAATGACAAAATGAGCGCTTGTAAGTCTTTAAATATTGTTGCATGGTGGGGGCAAGTTCCCAAAACAGTGCTGGGGTCGCTCATGTCCTCCAGAGCTTTAATGGGTTCACCGTGCAAGAAAGCTGCATTTGGTTTCTGGGCAGTACCTGCCAAGTTGCAAAAAGTATATGTATGATTGAATTTATCTCTTGCAAGAAGGGTTAGTGAATGGATGCAAGGCGAGGTAGTCTGCCGCAGACCTGCCGCTGCGCTGAGACGCTAGTTTACCTTTCTGCTTCTCGCCGTGTCTTGCCTCTGCGTTTCTTCCCCTCTGTGGAACGAGCTGTGGTGACTTTAAAGCCCCTCTTCCCATTTCAGCGACCCACTTCCTATATATTTCCAGCAGCCAGTGGAAGGTTACGGCGGCCGACGTCCGTGACGTAACCCAGTCACCGCCAGAGAACTGCGTGGGTTTGTGTACAGACGCGATGACCCTTGTTTTGCTGAGGGGGAGGAGTTTATTGCTTCAGAGGCGTGTGGAGCATGGCGGGACATCTAATATGTGAATCATGAGGTAAGAGGACCTACATCTTGTTACTGGGGGAGGAGCCGTATGGCATACATGTGACTGCCTGACTCATGGATGAGGAAGCATGACTAGAAAGGCAGTTTAGTTTGTGTAAAAGGTCTCGCAGTGTCACTTTCTGCTGCACTGTATAACATACGTATTCGAACATTTCTGGTTTGTTAAATTGTATTAAGTGAACATGTCCTTTATGTAGTCCTCTATATTAAATTATAATTTCAGAACGAGTATCGGAATACAAAGATAAAACCCTGACTTGTGCACCTTGAGTAATGGACTTGTAAACCGCATCTTTTTGTGTCAGAATACCGTGAAAGTGAGGCGGTCGCGGGAAGAAAATGAAAGTGAGCGGCCGGCAGATTTTGCAAGACGCGCTGCTGCGAGAAGTGCTCTGTGGTGGGGGAGGGGCAAGCAAGACAGAGAGGCAGAGCGAGGCGCGCGCTCGGGAGAGCGAGAGGAAAGCCAGATGGCGCCTCTGCTCATGCCTGTGCGCGTAACCGCACACTGTATGCCACACAAAGCTGTTGTCGGATTTTGAAAATTCCACTCCTAAATGTCTCGCTAGAGCAGCGCATGCGCTGGCTCAGGCGAGAACTAAAAAAGAAGTGGGGGGACTCACCTAGTTAATCAGTATGCAAGTGGCATCACAGCGCGTGACATCGCGGCACATGACATCACAGCGTGTGACATCACAGGAAGTGGCATGACAAGAAGTGTAATCAGATCTTAAGCCCTCACATATATGTTTAGCAGGTGTATCATGAGTACATTTGAGCACATTTCGAGTATACTTGCAAAGCCTCCCGATGTAGGTAAAAGATTCACAGTTTTGTACGCTACACATAAAACAATGCTGCCTTTTGTCAGCGTAAAGCTTCTTCTAGCCATAGTGCTTTAAAAGAAAAAAAAATGATATTTAAATTAATACAACACCCCCTCAGGGGTAGTAAGCACTATATAAATGCTATTTATTTTATGCAAATACTGGAAAAGATCAACACATCCGCTGTTTTTACAGTGCATGCTTATCTCCTAAGCAGAGCCTGAACAAAGTGAAAAGCTGCCTCTCTTAAGTATGTGTGAAGTGCTAACAAGGTGTGAGCCTTTGTTTCCCCTCTGCTGCATTTGCATCGGGTGTGAGGCTCCTGACTGCTGCAGCCAGGAGACTCCAACAAAAGGAGGCCTGATGACCCCTCAGATTCGGCCTTTGTTATTGTCCCAGCAGGAGTCAAAAATAAGAGAGCCCCATCCGTCCACCCCTGCACGTTGTTGCGGAATGTGCAGGCGCTGCTGAAAGTGTCCCGGTGTTTGGAAATTACACAGGGACGAATGAAGCATCTTTTTCAGTGGTCCCCAACTTCTTGTCAGGGTGGACGGCATCCACTCTGTAAAAAAAGCAGGTGGACGCCGTCCACCCGTGTGTACCCCATACTCGTGCCCTGTCTGTGATGTCTCCTGCAGTTGAATTCTTAACCTCTCACCAAAGAGGCCACACTAGTCTCCAACTCAACCATCAAAACTAATATTTTATTTTTTCAGAATTATTAATTCTGAGGACCCTGATGGCAGAACATTCAGTAGAATTGGAGAAAAACCCCAAGACTTGAATCAGCTGAGATTCACAAACCAATCAGACGGGTTTCACGGGTGCTGGACCAGCATGAGCAACTTTGCCAGGTTGATGTGAACTGGAACACAACATTGAAGAGACAGAGGAGACCGCACATGGAAGAAACATTGATTGTTTCACATAATTTATATAATGTTTCATACTCCTGAGAAGGCTGCTAATTCCTTTAATAAGTGGAGGGTCGATGCGCAGTACTTGCGGGGTGCATTGTGGAAAGTGTTGATAGCTACGCTGACAATAAGGGAAGTTTTGGGTGAAGCACATCAGGATGGGAGGTCTGCGCCAGATATTATGTGTCAAACCTGTAGCACCGCTTAAGCATGAGGCATCAGTTTTGCAGTATGTGCAGTGGTACGGGCCTCGGGCCGTGAAGGGCAGACGGAGCCCCAAATATGGCAGTATTTTACTGCCAAACAAGGACTAAGAGGGCCCATTTTCCTTGTTTGTAATCGGACCAATGTCAGCCTTACTACACCGGGGGCAGGAAAGTGTCAGCATTGATGTGATGGCCAATACAGGTTCCTATCATCTTGTTTAGCAGTAATCTGTACGATACTATTATGTAGCGGGAAACCAAACAGATTTTTTAGGCTCTGTGGAATACCAGGTGGTTGCCAAGTATTCTTATTCCTGCAAAAATTGAGTTCCAAAACTTTGTAATCTGGACTGCGAAAGAGCTTCCACTCGTGCCAGACGTTTTGACAAAAGAGATGGTTAATAGTGGGGCAACCCTAGAATGAAGCAATCTAGTGTGGTAGTAAGTTGCAGAGTTTATGGTGGAGGCAATTTGGCCCAGTACTATGGATGAGTCAATATGTGGTGTATATTGCTTAGATATAATACGTTTAACTACAGGCAGCCAGCGTAAAGACTTGAGCACTGGTGAGATGAGGTTCAGGATTATTGGATTAAGGAGCTATTGGGCAGCTGTGTTTTGAATTCTGTGAGCCTGCCAAGCTATTACAAAGGAGGCTTAGATATAGTCCATTGGCATAGTCAATATGATAAACCACTGGCGGCCTGTAGTGCTTGAGGGAAACCTATGGGAGGGACTATTTGTTACTGGATCACATTAGGTAGAACTTTCTGATAGGAAATTGATTTATTTGCACTATTTATTATGAGGCAAATTTACAAAGATTTGGAGTAACACAACAAGACAACTACTAACATATGGCACATTCCTGCTCTCCCTACATGCTAGCGCCATCACAAGCATACTTGCACTATGGTGCAAGGGTGTCAGCATTATAGGCAGGATTGTTTTAGTGCAGGAAGGGGCACCTTCATACACCTAAATCCTCTGAGGTATTTTCCTCTTTCTATGTAGAAATAATGAGGAGAAATAAATATATTTGTCCTCATTACGCCTCACTTGGGAAGGCATAGCATTTTGATGCATCCCCAAGTTTACTAGTATTAGTGAATCTGGGAATGCGGCAAAAACTATGGGTGGATGCGTGAGAACATCCACGCTCCAGCCATGGAACACCTTCCCAGCGTAGAGTAATTCAGGCAGCTACTTGTGGTGCCTTGCATTACTCTAGGGGGTATATTCACAAGAACGTGTGATAACTACCGCAGGAGTAGCCTAACGCAACTCCCAACATCGCAGCCCAACGCAGGAAAATTACGCCGTGCCAACCAAGTATTCAAAAAACGGCGGTAGCATGCGATAGTCACTAGATTACGCGTCAAGTGGCCACACAAAATCCAACGACACGCCGCAAAAATGAGAAACACGAACGCAAAAAATCATGCAATGAGGCCAATCGTGGTTAAAAAATGCGCGAAAACCAGACACAGGCCTGCAGATCCCATGCGACTGGTGGGAAACTGCACCATAAAAAAAACAAAAAAAACACCAAAACCAATTCAAACTGCATAGCACCATGGATGAACCCGGACCGAGTGCAGAGGACATGCTGAACTCACCAAGCCCCACGGACGACCAGCACGGAACCCCGGGGTTGGGGAAAGGCAAGAAGATGGGGTTCAGTCCGCAGGAAGACCGGATCATCATCACAGAGGTGATAGAAAACTATCAACAACTGTTCGGCACCTCCCTTGCGGCACTGGCAACACAAACGGAAATATGGCACTCCATCGTCACAAAAGTCAATGCAATCGGAGTGTTGAGGAGGTCAATGAAGGAGGTCAGGAGGTGCTGGCATGAAGTGCACAGCCAAACGAAGGAGAAACTCGTCCCCAACAGAAATGCAGCAATGGAGACTGGAGGTGGGAGTCCTGCAACACAAGAGGAGCTAGACGAGCTGGAGGAAATGGTGGCCACAGTCAGCAGTGTAGAGACGGTGGCAGGAGCTGGGGGCATGGACACAGCCTGATAGGACCTGACCCAACAGCAACAGGGTGAGTAACGACCAGGGACTGGGGGAACGGGGGGATGGGCTCAATGGCACACATGCACAAATATGTGGCGCACACTGCACACCCACAATGATCGTGGAACATGTCCCTGACAGCCTTGGCACACTGCAGCACACATAGAAACACCAAGTAGGCCCCCATCACCTGTGTGCGCAAAGGGGCACCCCTCCCCAACACCAATATCACAACCTACCCATGCATATGTGCTAAATCCAGAAAAGCAGCGGCTCTGTGAGCTACACTGACTATGCAAGTGACACTGCATGACAGATAGCATGGCTGCAGTCACAATACATGCCATGGCCCACAAATCGACATGGAGGTGTCCCAGTGTGGATCACATCCGTAAAGGAGCAGGTCACACTCTGACATATCCACATGCACCCACAACCCATGTTGCACAACACACGCAGCACACAAACAATGCCCCAGGCCACAAAATCTGTCCGGGAGCACATATGACCCAAGCCAGCTGCCTCGAGGTGACCCCACCACCTGCACAGGCCACACTGCAGGAAACACACACCACCATGGCAGTCTCCCAGGACCCCCCCGACCAAGACACAGAATTACAACAGTGTGTGTGGGCATGCCAGGTGGAGTTGGCTGATCAGCTGCGGGTGGGATTCGAGCTCGTGGCAGCCAAACTCGATGCCATACGTGGGTGTCTGAGTCTCATCAGGGACCACATACAGTTCCTATTGGACACCCTCTATACTCACCATGCTCCACCACAGACCTTGGCTGACCTCGATGGGGTCATTAATCGGATACAAGAACTGTCTGGTCAGACAGGTACCAGCAATGACAGCACAGAGTTGGCACAGCTGCGGAGGGCAATGGAGACCATGGAGAAGATGCAGGCTGGACGTCTGGCTGCCACGTCTGGATACCAGCAAGCAGTAGCTGGGAACTTCAACGTCCTGCAGTACATCATATTGCCATTGATGCCACTGAGCCTGTCACAGATGGCTGCAGTGGGAACATCGACACACACAGCTCCGACCCCTGATGTGTCAGTGGCACACTGTGATGCAGCCCCATCACCTCCGCAGTCTGATGTGTCAGTGGCACACAGTGATGCAGCCATTACCCCGCCACACACATCGGACGCACCGGACACAGAACCCGTATCAGGGGAGTAAGATGGGGATGGAAATTACTGTATGAGGAAGGAGGCAGTAGCATCCATCATCACCATATGGCCTGTCCCTGCCTGGTCTGACCTATGCATCATGCTCTGGGACAACACCTCCCACTGACCCACGGAACACTCTGCGACATTCACCCAGACCCCGACACGGACTGACACATCCTCACTGCTGGTCAATTACACAGCAAGCCTGCTGCGGACTGCACTCCCCCTCGTCCAAAACACTTTTCATTCCCCAAAGGACTCTGTTTGGCCCACCGCTGGGCTTCCATGTAATGTGGGCTTGGATGGCCATGTACAGATCCAGCTCCGTCAATCACCTGAATGTGAATAAAACAGTCTAAATCACACATATGTGTCATGACTATGTTCACTTACGTATAGAGATATATTGCGGGACGTAGGGACAATGATGCACATGTAGGTACACCCTGATAACTGGCATCTATGCGTATGTGTATCCCCGAGACACATGTCCAATTGGATGACTGTGGAGGTGAGTACTAGCTGTGTCCCCATTGCACATTATCTACAGTCTCACAACCCCCCAACGTAGGCACACGTACATGTATTGAATAGGGCTGTGTAAGGAATGCCTAATCGGTAGCAGGCCAGAGGTACTGTCCTACAACACATGTGACAACCGGACCTCACGTCGCATACCTACATGCACACATCTGTGGGGCCACTTCCTGTTACAATTCATGACATAGCTACACATGATCTGAGTTTGGACCCCATACTCACATTTCAGAAGTCACGTAAGTGCACAGTTCGGACAGCAACTATCCCATAACAATGTCTGGCCCAAAGAGGTGGAGATTGCAAAAGGGATCCACCCCCATTGTACATGCGTCAGTCAGTTCCTCCATGTGTAGGGACAATGCACATTGTGGCACACGAGTGGACATTTGATTCAACACTCATCACAGTTAGACACCAGTGGATTGGCATAGACTTTATTGGCATGTGCGTGTCAGTACGGACGAGGCAATGGTCACAACAGGCAGGGACAGGCTTAAGGTGCTTACACGCAGCACGGGAAATTGTTGAGGTTCAGGAAATGGTGAGGCAAAAATAGACAACGGTCTCAGCACACCTTGCCATTCTGGGCAAGTCATGTGTTGTCTGGCATCTGCCCATTGCCCCGTGTGAGGGAGCTCGACTCACTGCCCATGTGATCAGCATAGTGCTCTGCCACCGTAGTGTGCAGATTGTCTGCTCTGCTGACAGTGATCAGGTGGAAGGGTCTGACCGGTTCACATGTCGTCCTACATTGCCATGTATGTTCACTCACCCCAGCAGTGTGTCCGAATTGGTAACGTTGCAAAATGACGCTGTGTTCCTCCGAGCATGGACCAGCATCACTTTGCACAGGTGTGTGTACAAACGCGTAGATCCACGCACATGCATCCAGAGTCCCGACGATGGCAGACATGTCCTCTGTTGTGGTGGGATATGTGACCATTCCACACGATGCAACAAGTTGTTGGGACCTGTGCTGTGGGTGACAATCCAATGTGGCTGCAGGGACGTAATTACTCGTCCATGAATGCCAGCGCAGCTTCATGTGCATTGTGTTCCAATAGTACGTCGTTGTCGTGTTTGAGGAACATCAGGGTGAGCCAATCCATTAACTGGTCCAGGCAGGTGTGCTCAGCCCACACCGTTTCCCCAATCCGCAACACAGCCCAATAGGGGAGCGCCTCGATGTGGTCACTGCACATGAGGAATTGCGCAATCTCCCATGCACAACTGCCAATACATACGCAGTATGTCAATGCATCCCATGCACGGCTGTCTCGGTTACACTCCTGTTTGTGATCCAACAGGGGGCGCAGACACAAGTCATAGTCCAATTCATCTACAGTTGTGTTGGATAGGCGGACATCCATCGGACACTTGAATGTGCATGTTCGGCAGTGGAACCAGGGCTGGACGCAGGTGACGTAGGCCAGGCAGAAGCTCAGCCGGTAGCTGCTCCGCAGCACTGCCAGTGGCAGTGCACCCAGTGAATGCAGCATACGTGCATGGTACTGTTCCACATGACGGGGGTTGTGCATGTGCCCGGGATGGCCTGACATTGCGTTGTTGCGTCTTGTGGAACTGGCACTCTTCTGGACTGCGGCAGTTGTGTGGAGGATATGCCACAGCTCTCTGCTTTGATTAGTTTGTGTGTGCCCCATTGGGTAGAATGGATTGCTGATTCCATGAGTATGAAGGGCATCCCATGCGGGGGTACCTCAGGCAGGGACTTCTGTGTGTGGGGTGTGGATAAGTTGGATTGTTCATTTGCGCAATGCGTGGTGTGGGAGTCGTCCATGTCTGCCATGACATCTCTCTCAGGGTGTTACAGCCACGTTTAGGACCAAGGTCGGAGGTGCAAGTGTCCTGCAGCCTTCTGCATTGGTACAAATGAGCTTTCATCCCTAATGTGTGTCTGACTACTGCTTGTGGTTTCGGAATGTGATGTGGCTTTGGCGCAGAGATTGAGGCAAGGCCTTGGGCTCATGGTGTCCCGATAGCGATACACACACACATGTTGGCATGTAGGGCCAGGTGCCCGGGAGGCCTTGCGCTGCTTGTGCAGTCTCACTCTGTCTCTCTTCCTCGCTCTCTCCCTCCTTTTCTCCCTCTCTTTCCTTTGTTGTGTGCATGGCACTCCTTCTCTTGGATTTTGTCTTCCAGGCTGTGTCCTACAGATTGTCCAGTGCGGACCCGCTAGGATTCATCCGAATGCTTTTTGGGTTTTGGTTTGAATGGTGTTTTGTGTTGTTGATTGCATTGCTGTATGACTGATTCTCCATTTTCTGGGCACACATGTGTGTTGGTATTCCTGCTTGTGCGACATCAGTCAACATTTTTTGGGGGGGATTCGTAGTGTTGGTGTGCAGTTTATTTGTCGGGTAGGGGGGCTGGGGGGAAAAGGGGAGGTTGCGGGCCTGGGTGTGGTGTCAGTGGGTGTTGTGGCCCTCTTGGGTGTCCGTGCTGCATGGGCAGTTGCTCGGGGCATCTGTGGTTCTTCATGTGTGGCTCTGGGCTGGGCTCCCTTTCGTGGTGCAGGCTGTGGTCTGACTAAGCACCAGGTCAGAGCAGATGTTATTTTCCTGCAGCTAACGCGCCTTATCGCCTGTTTTGTGTTCTTATCGCAGTTCTGTCTGGTCGTTGTGAATTTTGTGGAGTGGTGTTGTCGCCGCTTTCGGCACGGGATCGCCTACTTTGCATCTCATTAGCGATAGTTGCGGGGGTCTGCTGTGGTGATGTTTTTTGCGGCTGTTATCGCTGGTAAACTGGTGCTGTGGGCTGTTAACACCAGCTTGTGAATGGGGCGATAAATTTATCACCACTTTGGCTGCAATAAAGTGCTGATAACTCGGTGATAGATCCTTGAGAATATGCCCCTAGATTTACTATGCTACGTAGAGCCACACAAGGGTTTGCATTGCCTTGCGTCGCCTTGCGTGATGTAAGAGCAACACAAGCCCTTAATAAATCTGGCCCTATGTGTAAGTCGAAGTGCCACTTTGTCTTAATCAAAAAGCATGTGTATCCTTTGCTGTTCTCACTTTGTGTTTTTTTGTTTATTTGATGCATGGTGTATTTTTGTTGTGTCCCTTTCCTTTAGGGGATGTCTTTAAGGGTTACACTTCTTCATGTCTTCATGGTAACATTAAGTATCTTGAAATATTAATGAAGCTTCTTGTCAGGTTTAAATTCTTCTGTGATAAAGGTTTCTTTTTTTGAGTTTTATAACGTTGATGCTATGAAATGTCCTTAAACCAGCTTCTGGAGTTGACATTTTCAGCATGTCAACCATCCAGTTGACAGTAGAAATAATATCTGATTTAAAAAATATATATATTCTGTTGATTTATTACAAGAGGCTCATCTAAATCTTCATGAGCCTTCAGAAATAAGACAACGCATGGTAACCCTCATTTTAGGTGAACATGATTGGCTCAATGATCCAATATTTCATCATAGACTAAAAAGCTACTTTTAGAGTGAATAAAATGGGCACAAATTCCTAACTTGATGTTGACAATGCGGTTCTCATCGACCAATGGAGTATTTTACATCTCACTCACAGGACAGGCTTGTTCATAGATTTTATTTGCAGTCCCACAATTCAAATTAAAAAATTGATTGCCTCATCATCAAAAAGGGTGCCCTGGTTCTCCTTTTCACTGCATATGTTGGCCCTAGGTTTCTTTCTGACCATTCTCCAATCTTTGTATAGTTACAATTGGGAACTGCTTCTAATACGACGTCTAGGTTGAGATTGCTGAAAAAGACATTTTTTGTTCTATATTAGGAACTTTACTCAATATTGATTTAGTAGTAATAAGACCATTGATTCTTCTGTATTAAATGTATCTTGCATCTTCATGGTAACATTAAATGGTGATATACTTACCTTCGTGCTCAAGCAAAACAATGCAAAAAAACAAAAGCAATGCAAAGCAACAAAAGTTGTCTTCCTTAATGATATTATGGTGCTGCAATAGAATATGAGAAGTCCGAGTCAAGGGCCTGTAGTGAAGTATGTGGTAAGTAGAGTCAGTAGACGGAGGTACTTCAAGATCTGTATTTATTAGCCACAGCCTCAGTAGTCCAACAGGTAACTGACCCACATAGAATCTGCCTTTTACAAAGCACATTGAGACATTCTACATTCCAGTGATGTAATGCTGGATTGTAGTATACATGAGATCACAACAATATCACAACAGGGCCTCCCTGCAAAAACTGACAATTCCAAAACTGAACTTCAATAAAAAGTATAATAGTGTTGCTAGTGAGACGATACTTCACAGCAACCAAAATTGTTGGCAATCTCCAGATACTAATTCACTAGGCATGGGTGTTATAGAACATATGGTGAGTATCAAACTCAAAGGCAAGCTGATCTTCTTAAGAGAGAGCCTGTCAATAGGTGTACCTAATAATAGTATTTTCTTGGTAGTCACCACTATTGACATTCAGAAGCCTGATTAAGAGTAAGACCAGACTTAAACAACAAACAGACTATTGGGCAATTTCCTTAACATATATAGGAAGCACGATTTTACTGAGCTCACGACCAGGAGGATTGAGAGGATAATGTTCATACTGATTACTCTAGATGTGGCCAGTTTCATTAATGGACGTTTGTGTTTGTCATGCTTTAGGTTACTCTGGGATAACTTGTAAGTTGCAGGTAATACAAAGGACCTTCGATTAGGCTCAATCTCTATGAAAACAAGCCATTTGATTGTGTCCTTTTTTGAGTTCCAGGGTGGCATGATTTTATATCAACTTTAGCTATAGGGTCAATATCATATACTGTATTCCAGGAGCTTGTACTTTTACATTGGGGCACACTCTTTCATCATGTATTGCTGCTAGATACTAGAAAGGATTGGCTCCCCTCCACAACCATCACTATTGTTTCCCTTGAACTTTTAGAAGTGACTCATCCTTAAAGATGTTGCAGTTTGGGTATTCAGAAACTGGTTTGGTGGCATATGCTGATGATGTTCTGTTGTTCATGAGACATACAGGAGAACTAGTTCTAGTCCTGCTAGATAAGCAACATAATTTACTGAACTTCATGGTTACAAGCTTGATGTTGAAATAATGTGAAATGTTTCAGTTATCTGGAGTACTCACTATAAACAAAGTGTCTCGTATTAGTTTGAGATGGCAAAGATCTTCCTGAATATTTGCCATTGGACTTCATTTAAGAACACCGTTATGCATATTCAAGAGTCACCATGCTCTTCACAGAAAATTGCTTGATGGATAGTCTGGATGCAGCCAGAGCAAAGTGCGACCCAATATATGTTGTGTCAATTGTCCATGCATCTTGTTAATATCAAAACTCATTTCTTTTTTTAAAAATGGTTCATTCATTAAAACAAAATTCTTATGGGTAGAGAATAAACCTAGAGTGTTTAAAGTAAGTCATAGAAGAGGAAGAAGCTTAGAGTGTGAGTTATCCTGTTTACTCTAAATATCACAAGGCTTTTACTTTGTACGACTCTTGTAAACCATATGGCAGGCATTTTTTGCCAATCTGATTAAATCCATATATAGACGGCAACCAGACCCAGAGTTTAAGGCTTAAGGGTTTTTCTGGTAACCTCTTCTTGAATCACTTCTTCAATGTTACTTCAAATTGGATTGGCAAAGCAACTAAATCACCCAGGTGAATAGAGCATTTTCTGGATCTCATGAAGGGTCAAGTGAGTCAATTACCATCACTGCCCCAATCCAGAAAGGACCTCAAGATCTTGCTCTTAGACTGGACAACGTTTCCTTGTGACAGATCTGCAGTCCCTCCCCTTGCAGCCCCCCTCGGTGCCTTCAGACTCTTACAGGTGAGTAGTTGCGCTTTTTAATCCACTTGATTGATTGATTGATTGATTGAGTCATGTGGTTAGACCAACCTTTTATATGAATGTATTGAATTTAAGTTAATTTCAAAAGACTCACAATACAATTTTCACTTTGCTGGGAAACTCAGTTATGCCTGATTGTGAAAAAAGTAGAATGTACAGCACTATCTACACATACACACACAGGCATAAACACACACACACATATAAATTCCGCAAAAATAAAGGTTAAAGCGATGCCATAGTTAGCTTTGGTAATCTTATTTATATTAAACAAATGGATATATTTACTGAAAAAACAAAGATTACATTTATGGTATAGTTAGGTGTTGAACTTAGATAAAAACTAGCATTTAAAAAACAAAAGCACACTGAAATTCACAAAGTATAGGTCACTGAGATAACTTAAACATCAGCCCCCGCCAGGCACTGCTTATGACCTCACATGGTACATCATGGATATCCAGGCCTAACGTCGAGCACCCCCTCGGCCAGCCTAGCCTCCTGCTGCACACAGCCTTTGGCCTTGAGCAGCGGTGGGTTGGCTGAGACCAGGCCCTGCACCCATATCCCCCAAGGCAAGCCAATCCCTGCTATGCACAGGGGGTTGGCAGGCAGTAGATGGCAGTAGGCAAGGAGTAGCAAGGCCCTGATCCCAACACCCATGCCTCCACCACCATCAACCATATAAACCTGGGTCTGGTCAGGCACTGCACACAATCCCTCTCCACAAGCATCTAACCTGCATTTCCTACTCCTATTTTCAAGTTTATTCAGGTACCACAGTACTCCAGGAGTACCTAACACACAAACTTTCACCTCATGGTACTGCAGTGCAATTCATGTTCAACTCAGAAGGCTTGAATCAAGATACATTTTATAAATGGATTGCAAAGAACCACTATGGTTGAACATTGAGGAAGAGCTTCATGTACATCTGTAACCCCAGATTTTATTGCTTTCAACTGATTGTTTTTATTTCATTCCTAGCAGCCAGCTCCTGAGATCGTATGAACATCTATTTCCTTGTTTATAATGCTGTGTATATATGTGTGTTTTCTTTTATAGGGAAACAAGCTCGGATGCGTCACAGCATAGAAAACCATGTAACAGCAGAAATTATAGACAACCCAGCATCAACTGATTCAGCCCTAAGAATAGACATCAGCTAAGCCGGTTTGATTTGTAGTATGATTTTTAGTTTAATTTAAGTTAAAGTTAAAATTGTCAGCTCTGGGTTTATAATGTTTCACCTTAATATGGAACTAAAATGCCCACAGGGGCGGTACATGCAAACACTACTGGAAAGACTGAAACAATGGGTGAACTATTATCCCACTGGGGCATAACAATAGAATAAAAGTGTTTGCCATTACAAGCACAGGAGACTGATAAAACGCACAAGTAGCTCGGCAATGCATAATCAAATTTAAATATGAACATATCCTTTGTTCAAATAATTTGGATGGAACATAGAATGAATTGATTTTGTACGTGATTAATTAGGGTCTAACAATGAGAAAGCACTAGTAACTTTATGATGCAGGGTTCTGTAATTAGCTATGATTGACTATGGTTTAATAGTGTATTAAGATGTTACAAGATGGCACTGCCTTTATTTGTTTTCAGCTTGTCCTTTTCTACTGTTGATGGTATGTTTCATGAATGGTTGAAAATGGTGGTGATTGGATACGTTCAGAGTTGTGACTAAGGTGCTGTGAACACTGAAGCAGGTTGATGCAATTTCTTCTCTGTGAGCAATAAACATCTGACAACTTCATCCAGCACTAGAGTGCTGTGGCGTTCTTTAACCGGAAGGAGCCGATTTGGTTGGAGATATATATATAAATATATATATATATATATATATATATATATATATACAGTCACAGTCGGGTCCTTCCGGGATGAAGCCCTTGTCAGGTGGTGCGCTGTCCGGCGAACCCAAAGCCGGATAATCCAATAAAAGTTCTTTGAAGAAAAAACGCACTCTCGGAGGTTAATCGTTATTTAATAAACATTCGCTACGCGTTTCGACACAACAGTGTCTTGATCACACGATGTCTGCAATGTTTTCAAACGTACATATATGCACACAAACATAAAAGAAGTACTGGCGTATTCCTCGATCTACAATGTTGAAAGTAGCCGCCATTTTGGAACGGGTTACAAACTTATACTCGTGAGTCAGTACATGCATATTACCTTGGTGATTGGTATGCACAAAAATGTAAGACAAGGTAATAATTACTTCTTGTAGTAATGTTGCAAGTTTACATTAATACATTAATACCAAGATGAACAAACAGTCCGAGTTTACACAACATAGTACCCCGTATGATGCATGTGAGAGCTAATTGACTTTGCAAAACTTTATTGATTGCATACCAGCACACACAGAGTTGCAAGCCAGGGTTTTACAGCCTCATACTCGGCTTATACAAAAACCAGGCGGACTAGTGCCGCATATGGATTTCCGTGCTGCTATGTCAGGGTGAATATCATGAAAGCATGCTTGTAAGACATGAAAACAACACCCTAGAGGGGTTCTCGGACTCCGTACCTGAATAGTGACTCGTATTAGGACTAGTGCCCCTACATCTCTTGCCAGCATGTAGAATCAGGGAATACCTCTGCATAAATTCCTTAGAATGCCGAATGGTAAAGTAAAACTAGGAGCAGGTAGTACTTCTAACTTAGGGCCATATTGTGCTACACTAGAAGGAATAGGCAGTACAGGTAATCCATTTGACACAAACAAAATAATAATCAGTGCAATTACAGATAAAGAGCAGTGAACAACAGATGTGCAGTTCTTATCTTATTGAGCGTGTGGTGGCATCCTCATGAAGAAAAGGGTAGGGAACCGGTACCGTGTCTTTGAAAAGTGAATGGTCCCTTCCTTTCCTCTGGATAATAAAAGAAACAAGTTAAAATTACAAACTGCTCAAAAAAAATTGCTCAAAATTCATCATCCTTACAAAACATGAAATTACTTGGGCTACCATGCAATAACATGAAGAGTCTACAGTAAATGGCAATAACTGTGGTACACGGGTTCAGTCATCATGTAAATGAGTTGCCAGTTCCTCGTCAAGATTGTGTCCCCCTGGAAACTTAGTTTCCAATTCCATTATCCATTTTGATTCCCTCTTTCTGAGGGCTAACTCTCTGTTCCCCCCTCTTTTGGATGTATTCACCTGTTCTATGGCAAAGTATTTGAGAAGAGAGTTGTTGGACTGATGTCTATCCTGGAAGTGTCGTGCAATGGGATAGTTTTGATCCATGTTGGTGATGGCTCTAAGGTGTTCCTGTATCCGTTTTTTACCATACATGTTGTACTCCCAACATACCAGAGTCTGCACGGACATTCCAGAATGTACACCACAAAGTTAGTACTGCATGTAAGGAACTGTGTTATAGTTTTACTTTGACCTGATCCTGCAATCTCAAATTCTTTAACCATGTGGCTAAATTTTCATGCTTTGCAATGGCCACATGGATAGAAACCCTTGAGATTGAATGGGTTCCTATTCGGGGTTTCCGTGATATCCCCCCTGACCAGCATATCCTTCAAATTCTTCCCTCTTCTGTAGGTAATCAGGGGTCTGTCACTAATGTTACCACCAATGATGGAATCAGATTTTAAGATTCTCCAATTGTCAGCCAAGATTTTCTGGACATGTTTGGATTCATGGTTAAATGTAGTTATAACCCTCATAGGTGTTTCCTCTTGGTCATCTTTGGCAGAATATTCAAGGGCTTGGGATCTACTGATATTCTTAATCTTGTCCTTGGCATTAGTTAGCACCCATTCTGGGTAACCTCGCTCCTTGAATCTACGCAGCATGGTACTTTGTTCCTGCTGAAAATCGTCCTCAGTACTGCAATTTCTCCGTGCCCTGAGTAGCTCCCCAAATGGGATGCTCCATTTCAGTGACTCTGGATGAGCACTGCGGGCATGTAGCAAGCTATTCCCGGAAGTTTCCTTCCGGTGTAGACTTGATACCATGCTGCCATTCTGTATTGTAATGAGAGTATCTAGGAATTCAATTTTGTTTCTACTTATACTCGAATTAAGCTGTATACTGTAACCGTTGTTATTCAGTTTATTGATGAACTCCCTAGCTTCCCCTTCACTACCTTTCCATATGACGAAGAGGTCGTCAATATACCTCAACCATACTAGGACCTTCCTGAAGTCCGAGTCCATATCGCTGTTTTCGCGGAGCTCCTCCTCCCACTTGCCCAGGAAGAGGTTCGCAAAACTAGGTGCGAAACACGTTCCCATAGCCGTGCCTCGCACCTGTTTGTACAACTCACCATTAAACAAAAAGATGTTATTGTTGAGGCATAACTTCATCATGTCAACTAGCATGTTAGTGTGTTCAAGATAGCAGATGTTTCTTGCCCTAAGAAAGTGTAGACAGGCCTCTATGCCCTTAGTGTGATCAATGATGGTATATAGTGAACTCACATCCAGGGCAATGAGTAGATATTCCTCCACCCATACGATGTCTGCAATTTTGTTCAGAAAATCTTTAGTGTCCCTAAGGTATGATGGTAATTGAATGACATATTCCCTAAGGAAAAAGTCAACGTACTTAGATACATTCTCGTTGACATTACCCAAAGACAAAACTATGGGTCTCCCTGGTGGCACTTCTGAATTTTTATGTACTTTCGGGAGTAAATACAAAATGGGTAGTTTAGGAAAATCTTTTTTAAGAAAACAGTATTCTTGCCAAGAGATGAGCCCTTCCTTTTGCCAATTTGTTAATTTCTCCCACGTTGTTCTTATGCTGCAATTATAAACATCAGTGGTACATTTACAATAAAAGTTTACATCAGATAATTGCTTTAGTGCTTCCTCGATGTACATGCGTTTATCCCACAGGACGATGTTACCCCCTTTATCTGAAGGTCTGATTACCATTCTATTGTCTTGTGCTAGTGAGAGAATAAAGGTTCTTTGCTGTTTAGATAAATTAGAATCTATGTTGTTGCGTGTACCAATCCTGTGTTTATGTTTTATCATTTCTTTCGTAACCACATCATAGAAGGTGTCTATTGAGTCATGTGGCAGAGTCGGAAAAAAGGTTGACTTAGGTTTAAAGGTAGTACATGCAGCTCTGTGAGTGTTGACACTGTCCTGATCTTCCAATGTTAGAGTGTCCCCAGTGTCAGATAAGGGATCTGCCAGTACATACATTGTTTCAAGAACATCAACATCCCCAACATTGAGGTTGGGTTGGGACCAAGTATCAGATTGCCGTACAGCACTTTCAGGTGGTCTAGTATTCCTCAGACTATGCCATTTTTTCAACTTCAACTTAAAAATATCCACCCTAGTGTTGGCATAGTTGTACAGTTCGGTTGGACAGAAAGTTAGACCCAAGCACAGTGTAGTTTTTTCTGTGGGTGTTAGAGATCTTGAGGATAGGTTAATGATAGTTCTATTTACCATTTCTTCATCCATGATTAGTATATTTTCTTCTGGCCCCCTCTTTTGGTTCCCACGGGTGCCTTGCTTGTTTCTCCTTTGTCTGAGCTTGAGTCTCCTCTGTTTAGACCGCCTCTGCCTCTTCCTCTTCCTCGTCCTTGTCCCCGGCCACGGCCACGTCCTCTCCTCGGTGTGGTTGATTGAATATCTTCTTTTTGTCGTCTTGTCCTCATGACCCGGAATTCGTCTAAAAAAGACGCTGGTTTGCTTGTTATTTCCACCTCAGAGGAAGTGCTGGCTGTAGTATCCGATAGATCTGCGTCTGACTCATCTGTTGGTAATACTTCAATTGCTGTTTCTATAGTTCCAGATGTATTCCCTTGACTGTCTTGTTGCTTGTAGAGATGGTCGTACTTTTGACTATACGTTAAGATGCGTCCACTCTCATAATCTACACAATCTCTGTGTAGTTTCCTCTGTTTCCGCAACTTAATGTCCTCTTCATATCTTTTGGGCCTAGTTACCAGATCATCTTTGAATTTTTTAATATCTTCCTGATCGGTACTCTTTTTGAAATCTTCATCAATCGATTCCAATTCCTTGATTATTTCCTCTCTGTCTTCCCATGCGTATTTTATGAGAATCTGAAGCATATTCTTGGAGCTTAGGGCCGAATTGCCTGCCCATTCCTCAAGCATACGTGGATTCCGTGCTTCGTGCGATGGAGTGATATATATTCGTAGTCCACGTGGTATCATTTCCTTATCAACATAGTCTTGGAGGGAGACTGCCTCCCACCATTTTGATGCTTCCTGTTTTTTTAATTTCTCATACCTACGCATTTTGATGTTTAGCGTATTCAAATCTGGTTTGTTGGTTGGGACTCCTGCATGACTCCCTTTGCCTGGAGCTCTTGCAAACAATGTTTGTGCTTCTCTTCGCCTTTCGCTGTCACTCTCCATGTTATTGTACAAATTCCTTCAAACAGTAGCACACACTGTGTACTTATTGTCGTGCGCGTTTGGAAACAAATGGAAAAACAGTACAAGATATTTGCTTGTTTCCCATCCAAGTTAAATTAGATGCCGAAAAACCTCCCTGCCTAAACGTAGGCAGTTCCTGATGCCTTAGAATATGTGAGTACTTGAATCGATAGGGAGTTAGGGCCAGTCCCAGTACTTCTATGTTAATCCACCCCGTTATGTATGTATAGCCTTGTTAGTCCAGAGGCAAGTACCGGACCCCCTCGCACCCGCGCTGAGAGGGTAACCACTCGCGCACAAAGTGCCCGCCTGCCACCCTCCCAGGCAGTGCAATCCGGGACCCGGCTTACCTCCTATGCGAACAGGCTCACGTCCTCCTCCCGATTCCTTCGTCCGAGTAGACTCAGCGTTTCAACAAAGGCCGGCATGCAATCCCTCCGTATGCAAACAGTCACAGTCGGGTCCTTCCGGGATGAAGCCCTTGTCAGGTGGTGCGCTGTCCGGCGAACCCAAAGCCGGATAATCCAATAAAAGTTCTTTGAAGAAAAAACGCACTCTCGGAGGTTAATCGTTATTTAATAAACATTCGCTACGCGTTTCGACACAACAGTGTCTTGATCACACGATGTCTGCAATGTTTTCAAACGTACATATATGCACACAAACATAAAATAAGTACTGGCGTATTCCTCGATCTACAATGTTGAAAGTAGCCGCCATTTTGGAACGGGTTACAAACTTATACTCGTGAGTCAGTACATGCATATTACCTTGGTGATTGGTATGCACAAAAATGTAAGACAAGGTAATAATTACTTCTTGTAGTAATGTTGCAAGTTTACATTAATACATTAATACCAAGATGAACAAACAGTCCGAGTTTACACAACATAGTACCCCGTATGATGCATGTGAGAGCTAATTGACTTTGCAAAACTTTATCATACTCGGCTTATACAAAAAACAGTTTTTGTATAAGCCGAGTATGAGGCTGTAAAACCCTGGCTTGCAACTCTGTGTGTGCTGGTATGCAATCGATAAAGTTTTGCAAAGTCAATTAGCTCTCACATGCATCATACGGGGTACTATGTTGTGGAAGGACCCGACTGTGACTGTTTGCATACGGAGGGATTGCATGCCGGCCTTTGTTGAAACGCTGAGTCTACTCGGACGAAGGAATCAGGAGGAGGACGTGAGCCTGTTCGCATAGGAGGTAAGCCGGGTCCCGGATTGCACTGCCTGGGAGGGTAGCAGGCGGGCACTTTGTGCGCGAGTGGTTACCCTCTCAGCGCGGGTGCGAGGGGGTCCGGTACTTGCCTCTGGACTAACAAGGCTATACATACATAACGGGGCGGATTAAAATAGAAGTACTGGGACTGGCCCTAACTCCCTATCGATTCAAGTACTCACATATTCTAAGGCATCAGGAACTGCCTACGTTTAGGCGGGGAGGTTTTTCGGCATCTAATTTAACTTGGATGGGAAACAAGCAAATATCTTGTACTGTTTTTCCATTTGTTTCCAAACGCGCACGACAATAAGTACACAGTGTGTGCTACTGTTTGAAGGAATTTGTACAATAACATGGAGAGTTACAGCGAAAGGCGAAGAGAAGCACAAACATTGTTTGCAAGAGCTCCAGGCAAAGGGAGTCATGCAGGGGTCCCAACTAACAAACCAGATTTGAATACGCTAAACATCAAAATGCGTAGGTATGAGAAATTAAAAAAACAGGAAGCATCAAAATGGTGGGAGGCAGTCTCCCTCCAAGACTATGTTGATAAGGAAATGATACCACGTGGACTACGAATATATATCACTCCATCGCACGAAGCACGGAATCCACGTATGCTTGAGGAATGGGCAGGCAATTCGGCCCTAAGCTCCAAGAATATGCTTCAGATTCTCATAAAATACGCATGGGAAGACAGAGAGGAAATAATCAAGGAATTGGAATCGATTGATGAAGATTTCAAAAAGAGTACCGATCAGGAAGATATTAAAAAATTCAAAGATGATCTGGTAAATAGGCTCAAAAGATATGAAGAGGACATTAAGTTGCGGAAACAGAGGAAACTACACAGAGATTGTGTAGATTATGAGAGTGGACGCATCTTAACGTATAGTCAAAAGTACGACCATCTCTACAAGCAACAAGACAGTCAAGGGAATACATCCGGAACTATAGAAACAGCAATTGAAGTATTACCAACAGATGAGTCAGATGCAGATCTATCGGATACTACAGCCAGCACTTCCTCTGAGGTGGAAATAACAAGCAAACCAGCGTCTTTTTTAGACGAATTCCGGGTCATGAGGACAAGACGACAAAAAGAAGATATTCAATCAACCACACCGAGGAGAGGACGTGGCCGTGGCCGGGGGCAAGGACGAGGAAGAGGAAGAGGCAGAGGCGGTCTAAACAGAGGAGACTCAAGCTCAGACAAAGGAGAAACAAGCAAGGCACCCGTGGGAACCAAAAGAGGGGGCCAGAAGAAATATACTAATCATGGATGAAGAAATTGTAAATAGAACTATCATTAACCTATCCTCAAGATCTCTAACACCCACAGAAAAAACTACACTGTGCTTGGGTCTAACTTTCTGTCCAACCGAACTGTACAACTATGCCAACACTAGGGTGGATATTTTTAAGTTTATAAGGAAACTGAAGTTGAAAAAATGGCATAGTCTGAGGAATACTAGACCACCTGAAAGTGCTGTACGGCAATCTGATACTTGGTCCCAACCCAACCTCAACGTTGGGGATGTTGATGTTCTTGAAACAATGTATGTACTGGCAGATCCCTTATCTGACACTGGGGACACTCTAACATTGGAAGATCAGGACAGTGTCAACACTCACAGAGCTGCATGTACTACCTTTAAACCTAAGTCAACCTTTTTTCCGACTCTGCCACATGACTCAATAGACACCTTCAATGATGTGGTTACGAAAGAAATGATAAAACATAAACACAGGATTGGTACACGCAACAACATAGATTCTAATTTATCTAAACAGCAAAGAACCTTTATTCTCTCACTAGCACAAGACAATAGAATGGTAATCAGACCTTCAGATAAAGGGGGTAACATCGTCCTGTGGGATAAACACATGTACATCGAGGAAGCACTAAAGCAATTATCTGATGTAAACTTTTATTGTAAATGTACCACTGATGTTTATAATTGCAGCATAAGAACAACGTGGGAGAAATTAACAAATTGGCAAAAGGAAGGGCTCATCTCTTGGCAAGAATACTGTTTTCTTAAAAAAGATTTTCCTAAACTACCCATTTTGTATTTACTCCCGAAAGTACATAAAAATTCAGAAGTGCCACCAGGGAGACCCATAGTTTCATCTTTTGGGTAATGTCAACGAGAATGTATCTAAGTACGTTGACTTTTTCCTTAGGGAATATGTCATTCAATTACCATCATACCTTAGGGACACTAAAGATTTTCTGAACAAAATTGCAGACATCGTATGGGTGGAGGAATATCTACTCATTGCCCTGGATGTGAGTTCACTATATACCATCATTGATCACACCCAGGGCATAGAGGCCTGTCTACACTTTCTTAGGGCAAGAAACATCTGCTATCTTGAACACACTAACATGCTAGTTGACATGATGAAGTTATGCCTCAACAATAAAATCTTTTTGTTTAATGGTGAGTTGTACAAACAGGTGCGGGGCACGGCTATGGGAACGTGTTTCGCACCTAGTTTTGCGAACCTCTTCCTGGGCAAGTGGGAGGAGGAGCTCCGCGAAAACAGCGATATGGACTCAGACTTCAGGAAGGTCCTAGTATGGTTGAGGTATATTGATGACCTCTTCGTCATATGGAAAGGTAGTGAAGGGGAAGCTAGGGAGTTCATCAATAAACTGAATAAAAACGGTTACAGTATACAGCTTACTTCGAGTATAAGTAGAAACAAAATTGAATTCCTAGATACTCTCATTACAATACAGGATGACAGCATGGTATCAAGTCTACACCGGAAGGAAACTTCCGGGAATAGCTTGCTACATGCCCACAGTGCTCATCCAGAGTCACTGAAATGGAGCATCCCATTTGGGGAGCTACTCAGGGCACGGAGAAATTGCAGTACTGAGGACGATTTTCAGCAGGAACAAAGTACCATGCTGCGTAGATTCAAGGAGCGAGGTTACCCAGAATGGGTGCTAACTAATGCCAAGGACAAGATTAAGAATATCAGTAGATCCCAAGCCCTTGAATATTCTGCCAAAGATGACCAAGAGGAAACACCTATGAGGGTTATAACTACATTTAACCATGAATCCAAACATGTCCAGAAAATCTTGGCTGACAATTGGAGAATCTTAAAATCTGATTCCATCATTGGTGGTAACATTAGTGACAGACCCCTGATTACCTACAGAAGAGGAAAGAATTTGAAGGATATGCTGGTCAGGGGGGATATCACGGAAACCCCGAATAGGAACCCATTCAATCTCAAGGGTTTCTATCCATGTGGCCATTGCAAAGCATGCAAATTTAGCCACATGGTTAAAGAATTTGAGATTGCAGGACCAGGTCAAAGTAAAACTATAACACAGTTCCTTACATGCAGTACTAACTTTGTGGTGTACATTCTGGAATGTCCGTGCTGACTCTGGTATGTTGGGAGTACAACATGTATGGTTAAAAAACGGATACAGGAACACCTTAGAGCCATCACCAACATGGATCAAAACTATCCCATTGCACGACACTTCCAGGATAGACATCAGTCCAACAACTCTCTTCTCAAATACTTTGCCATAGAAAAGGTGAATACATCCAAAAGAGGGGGGAACAGAGAGTTAGCCCTCAGAAAGAGGGAATCGAAATGGATAATGGAATTGGAAACTAAGTCTCCAGGGAGACACAATCTTGACGAGGAACTGGCAACTCATTTACATGATGACTGAACCCGTGTACCACAGTTATTGCCATTTACTGTAGACTCTTCATGTTATTGCATGGTAGCCCAAGTAATTTCATGTTTTGTAAGGATGATGAATTTTGAGCAATTTTTTTTGAGCTGTGTGTCAAATGGATTACCTGTACTGCCTATTCCTTCTAGTGTAGCACAATATGGCCCTAAGTTAGAAGTACTACCTGCTCCTAGTTTTACTTTACCATTCGGCATTCTAAGGAATTTATGCTGAGGTATTCCCTGATTCTACATGCTGGCAAGAGATGTAGGGGCACTAGTCCTAATACGAGTCACTATTCAGGTACGGAGTCTGAGAACCCCTCTAGGGTGTTGTTTTCATGTCTTACAAGCATGCTTTCATGATATTCACCCTGACATAGCAGCACGGAAATCCATATGCGGCACTAGTCCGCCTGGTTTTTGTATAAGCCGAGTATGAGGCTGTAAAACCCTGGCTTGCAACTCTGTGTGTGCTGATATGCAATCGATAAAGTTTTGCAAAGTCAATTAGCTCTCACATGCATCATACGGGGTACTATGTTGTGTAAACTCGGACTGTTTGTTCATCTTGGTATTAATGTATTAATGTAAACTTGCAACATTACTACAAGAAGTAATTATTACCTTGTCTTACATTTTTGTGCATACCAATCACCAAGGTAATATGCATGTACTGACTCACGAGTATAAGTTTGTAACCCGTTCCAAAATGGCGGCTACTTTCAACATTGTAGATCGAGAAATACGCCAGTACTTCTTTTATGTTTGTGTGCATATATGTACGTTTGAAAACATTGCAGACATCGTGTGATCAAGACACTGTTGTGTCGAAACGCGTAGCGAATGTTTATTAAATAACGATTAACCTCCGAGAGTGCGTTTTTTCTTCAAAGAACTTATATATATATATATATATACATATATATTCACTTAAAAAACCATAGGTTTCACACATGTTATAGTTAGCTGGACATTTCACTCGTAAAAAACCAATGAAATTCCCCTGTTATAGTTAGTAAAGGGAACTATAACACACGCGACCGCAATCCAGTGATGATGACGTCAGATATTACATCACTAATGACATATGTGTCTTTCTGTAAAATAAATATTTATTAAATATGTATAGCTAAAGGTTAAAGGAAGGAAAAATGGGTAAATAAGTGTCTAAATACAGTGATGTAATATCTGACGTCATCATCACTGGATTGCGGTCGCGTGAGTTATAGTTCCCTTTACTAACTATAACGGGAGAATTTCATTGGTTTTTTACGAGTGAAATGTCCAGCTAACTATAACATGTGTGAAACCTATGGTTTTTTAAGTGAATTTGCAAGGTTTTTTAAATGCTAATTCCTAACTATAACGTGTGTGAAACCTATGGTTTTTTCAGTGAATATATATATATATATATATATATATATATATATATATATATATATATATATATATATATATATATATATATATATATATATATATTCACTGAAAAAACCATAGGTTTCACACATGTTATAGTTAGCGGAAATTTTACTGATAAAAAACCAATGAAATTCCCCCGTTATAGTTAGTGCAGGCAACTATAACTCACGCGACCGCAATCCTCTGCTGATGCTAATACTGTATTTAGACACTTATTTGCCCATGTCTTCTTCCATACATTTTTAGCTATACATATATTACAAATATTTTTTTTTCATAAAGACACATATGTCATCAGCAGAAGATTGCGGTCGCGTGAGTTATAGTTGCCTGCACTAACTATAACGGGGGAATTTCATTGGTTTTTTATCAGTAAAATTTCCGCTAACTATAACATGTGTGAAACCTATGGTTTTTTCAGTGAATTTGCAAGGTTTTTTAAATGCTAATTCCTAACTATAACGTGTGTGAAACCTATGGTTTTTTCAGTGAATTTGTACGTTTTTTTAAATGCTAAGTTACTTTACGCCATTCGTGGCGTGCGCGCCCACTTAACGCAGTTCGTTCCGTGCGCGCACGGTGCGCTTCGCGCACCGCGCGCCCACTTTACGCAGTTAGTGCCGTGCACGCACGGTGGGCACGCGGTGTGCTACGCGCACCGCGTGCCCACGTTACGCTAGATGGGCCATGTACGCACGCGCACCGTGCGCACATGGAGGACATATGATGCACTTCGTTTTGAAATGTAATATTTTAATTTTTCGCACCTGTTATAAGCCATGCACAAATGGTGCCCTTCGGGCACGATTTACACACGGGGTGGGGAGAGTGTGGATAATTTTTTTTTTTTTAATATTTTTTTACCGTACGCGTACGGTAAGCGTAATCGGCGAAATTAGCGAAAAAATAAAAATTCCGTTTTTGGCCTTGGGGGATCTTTGGGGACTCCGTCAACATGGCTAGGTGTTTTGGAGCTATCCAAACAGCCCCTTTACATGTTTTTGTGCTTTGTATTTTAATCCACACTCTCAGTGCGAGAGAGAAAATGGCGGCCGCCGCTTCCTGGTTTCGGCCGATTCGAATGTTTACTAAGATCTAAGAGCCAATCAGAATCGGGCTCGCGCATGCCACCGTACGCGTACGGTAAGCGTACCGTAAGCTGGCTCAGATATATATATTGATTTAAAGGCTATTTTCTCAGAATCTACTGAACAGATTTACACCAAACCTACAAAAGGCACTTCCTTGACCTGAGGACTACCTCTCTGCCAAATTTCTAGTAATTCTGTTCAGCCATTCGGGCTGTAGCTGTGTCTAAAGGTCCTATGGAAAAACGCGTTTTGGGACCCCCCTTTTATCTCAGCCCCCGCTTGACGAATCCCCCCGAGACTTTCAGGGTAGGAGCGGAGCGGAGCGCCCCACCTATTTTGAAAAATTCGCGAGGATTCGTCGACCGGCGCCAAAGTTATTCAAAATAGAATGTTGCGGATTTCCTATGGAAACGTGGTCCTAACTATAACTACCTACTGGCGACCGCCAGTAGGTAATATATATATATTACCTACTGGCGGTCGCCAGTAGGTAGTTATAGTTAGGACCACGTTTCCATAGGAAATCCTCAACATTCTATTTTGAATAACTTTGGCGCCGGTCGACGAATCCTCGCGAATTTTTCAAAATAGGTGGGGCGCTACGCTCCGCTCCTACCCTGAAAGTCTCGGGGGGATTCGTCAAGCGGGGGCTGAGATAAAAGGGGGGTCCCAAAACGCGTTTTTCCCATGCATTTTTCCATAGGACCTTTAGACAGGGCTACAGCCCGAACGGCTGAACAGAATTACTAGAAATTTGGCAGAGAGGTAGTCCTCAGGTCAAGGAAGTGCCTTTTGTAGGTTTGGTGTAAATCTGTTCAGTAGATTCTGAGAAAATAGCCTTTAAATCAATATATATATCTGAGCCAGCTTACGGTGCGCTTACGGTACGCTTACCGTACGCGTACGGTGGCGTGCGCGAGCGCGATTCTGATTGGCTCTTAGATCTTAGTAAACATTCGAATCGGACGAAACCAGGAAGCGGCGGCCGCCATTTTCTCTCTCGCACTGAGAGTTAGGTTGTAAAATAAAGCCAAAAAACATGTAAAGGGGCTGTTTAGACAGCTCCCACACACATAGCCATGTCGAGGGAGTCCCCAAAGACCCCCCAAGGCCAAAAATGCAATTTTTATTTTTTCGCTAATTTCGCTGATTACGCTTACCGTACGCATACGGTAAAAAATTATAAAAAAAAAAAACTATCCACACTCTCCCCACCCCGTGTGCAATTGGTGGCCGCAGGCCACCAATTGTGCATGGCTTATTAGATGTGTGATAAACTTGAATATTTTAAACAAAAATAATAAAAGAAAAAATTATCCACACTCTCTCCACCCCGTGTGCAAATGGTGCCCGAAGGGCACCATTTGTGCATGGCTTATAAAAATTACGAAAAATGTAAATATTACCTTTCAAAACGAAGTGCATCATATGTCCTCCATGTGCGCACGGTGCGCGAAGCGCATCGTGCGTACATGGCCCATCTAGCGTAACGTGGGCACGCGGTGCGCATAGCGCACCGCGTGCCCACCGTGCGTGCACGGCACTAACTGCGTAAAGTGGGCGCGCGGTGCGCGAAGCGCACCGCGTGCTTACTGTGCGCGCACGGTGCGCGAAGCGCACGGTGCGCGCACGGAACGAACTGCGTTAAGAGGGCGCGCACGCCACGAATGACGTAAAGTAACTTAGCATTTAAAAAAACGTACAAATTCACTGAAAAAACCATAGGTTTCACACACGTTATAGTTAGGAATTAGCATTTAAAAAACCTTGCAAATTCACTGAAAAAACCATAGGTTTCACACATGTTATAGTTAGCGGAAATTTTACTGATAAAAAACCAGTGAAATTCCCCCGGTATAGTTAGTGCAGGCAACTATAACTCACGCGACCGCAATCTTCTGCTGATGACATATGTGTCTTTATGAAAAAAAAAATATTTGTAATATATGTATAGCTAAAAATGTATGGAAGAAGACATGGGCAAATAAGTGTCTAAATACAGTATTAGCATCAGCAGAGGATTGCGGTCGCGTGAGTTATAGTTGCCTGCACTAACTATAACGGGGGAATTTCACTGGTTTTTTATCAGTAAAATTTCCGCTAACTATAACATGTGTGAAACCTATGGTTTTTTCAGTGAATATATATATATATATATTCACCAAAGATGCCTCAGCATTGAAAGAGAACTCGACGACGTTCTTGTACCACCAGGTGAATGTAAGCCTCATTGCAGCTCGCTCATCAACTGCCTTAACTTTCCTCATGTCGCCGACGCGTTTCGAGGCTAGGACGTCTCTTCTTCATGGGCTCTAAAAGAAAAACGGCATTGAAAAGTCACTCCCATAAGCAGGTTTTAATTGACAAACACGCCCCCAGTGGGCTAGGCTTGATAAGATTATACTTATCATGGCATTGTGGGACTCGTAGTTCCATGGGAGTGCAATTAAGTTCCTTAGTAGGCTCAATGCCATTCCTTAATTAAAAGCTAGTTTCAACCTTAGTAGGTAGACAGTATTAGTGCGGGCTTAAATCTGCAAAGGATGCCGTGCTTACAGAGAGGAAGGGTTCCCTCCCCACAGCCTTTCACCATGTAGGAAATGGTGCTTCTTTCCACGGCGGGCCGCCGCGTAAATTCATGTTCACCAAAGATGTCCCAGCATTGAAAGAGCACTCAACGGCGTTCTTGTACCACCAGGTAAAGGTAAGCCTCATTGCAGCTCGCTCATCAACTGCCTTAACATTCCTCATGTCGCCGACGCGTTTCGAGGCTAGGACGCCTCTTCTTCATGGGCTCTAAATGAAAAACGGCATTGAAAAGTCACTCCCATGAGCAGGTTTTAATTGACAAACACGCCCCCAGTGGGCTAGGCTTGATAAGATTATAGTAATCATGGCATTGTGGGAATCGTAGTTCCATGGGAGTGCAATTAAGTTCCTTAGTAGGGTCAATGTCATTCCTTAATTAAAAGCTAAATTTACCTGGTGGTACAAGAAGTTGAAGTTGAAAATACTTACAAAGCGCACTGTGACCAAGCGGTTTCCTGGCGCTAGTAGATTACGCGGGGCAGAGGGGAGGGCAAGGAAGGTCAGTGAGAGGGAAACGCTCGGGTAAACAGGTGAGTCTTGAGTCTAATAATCGACTTTTTCTTTCTTTCTTGTTTGCTATAAGTCGTAATTAGGTGGGGTTTGTCCTCCTCTTTACTTGTGTCCCCTAATGCCTCTTTGGGAAGAAGTAACGTTTCTCTTGGCCTTTCTTGTGCTTTCATTATAGCGTTTTTTAGCACTCTTTCACTATAGCCTCTGAGACGCATTCTATTAAGCGCATCTTGTGTGCAACTTTCATATTCATGTGGTGTGCTACAAATGCGTTTTAGTCTAAGTAGCTCACCATAAGGTATGCTGTCTATGAGGTGTTTTGGGTGTCCGCTGCTCGCATGTAATGTGCTATTTCCTGCTGTGACTTTTCTAAGTAATGATGTCTCTAATTTGTTATTAATAACCGAGAGTTGTACATCCAAAAACTCTATCTTGGTACTGCTTATGTTGGAGGTAAAAACGAGATTGCTAGAGTTAATATTCAAAGTTAAAATAAACTCTTGAGCTTCCTCCTCATCTCCATCCCAAACAATAAAGACAGCATCTATGTAACGTAGCCACCGTCGCACATGATGCACATTGTGAACCTTTTTCAGCACCTGTTCCTCCCACCAGCCAACATGTAAACAAGCATAGCTGGGGGAGAAACAGGATCCCATCGCTACACCTCTAACCTGTTTTAGGGTTTCTTTTCCAAACAAGAAATAGTTGTCGCTCAAACACCATGCAATCAAGTCCAATAACATTTTGTTGTGCCCATAATATTCAACAGGTCTCTTATCTAAAGAGAAATTAACAGCATTGAGTCCAGTTTTATAATTGATGCTTGTATAAAGCGACTCAATGTCTAACGTAATTAAAATTAGGCCATCTTCCCACTTAGTGTCATTTATTTTGTTCAATAAATCTCCTGCATCTTTGATATAACTTGGTCATTTCTTGACAAAGTCCTGCAAATAATAGTCTACATGTTGTGAAATATGTTCACTGACACTATTGATAGCAGAAATGATGGGTCTACCTGGTGTTGGAGAGACCATTTTGTGCACTTTAGGGATTTGGTACATGATAGGAATAACCGGGCATTCAATGTGCAAAAAGTTGAATTCAGTGGATAAAATTAATCCCTCTTGTTTATATTGCAATAGTTGTTTTTTGAGGCCCTCTTTCGCCTTATTGTATTCCTTGATGTTGGACCTCATGTAACATTTTTCACCATTTAATTGTCTCATGGCTTCCGCAATGCATTCTGTCTTAGGCCATAAGACAATATTTCCTCCCTTGTCTGACTTGTTGATGATTATTTCTTCATTGTCCCCTAGTTTTTTCATTAATTTAGCATATTGTATGTCCTTGTGTCTTTTCTTGTAATGATCTTTCTTTTTTGTTGCATGACATAGTCGTTTCAGATCTTCCGTTACACATTCATGAAAAATGTCTATTGCGTCTTTCGGCATTATAGGAATAAAGGTGCTTTTTGATTTAAACGGGCTTTCACCTGCACCTTTTTGTGCGATGTCGATTGCCTGCAGTCTTAATTGAGTACTAGACTCAAGACTCATTTGGTTGTTGAGTGTCATCTCCGAGTGTATTTAGTTTGTGAAGAGTCAATCGGGTCGAAGCATCTGATGCTAACAATGCTTGCAAAATGTCATTGCTGGATTCGGGGGTTGGTTTTGGAACCTGGACTCCTGCTTTGTTTGTGAAGAATTTTTTTAATTTTAATTTTCTTATGAAGCAGAATATATCAATTTGCGTGCTAGCGTAGTTGAATGTACTTTCAGGACAGTAATTGAGTCCTAATGTTAAAAGCTGCTTCTCTGCTTGGGTGATTGTGAAATCGGATAGATTTATGATAGTTTGATCATTTAGCGCTGTTTACTGAACCACTATTGTTTTTTCTTTGGTTGTTTGTTTTTGCTTTTTGCGCCTAGCTCTTCTCCTTGTGTTTCTCTTTTTTCTTGTTGTTTGTTCCGATTTCTCGGACGAAGAGTCTGTCGTCTCTCCTCCACTAAAAAATCGATCTCTTCACCCAGACTTAATACGATTTTAGTATTTTGACCTCCTAAGTTGCTATACTCGGAGCCCAATGTACTTATAAGTGACTCTGTATCTCCATCGGATACTTCCTCTACATGGCTTTGTTGTTGTGGTACAATAGAATTTTTGTTTGTTCTCTTTTCCTCATATTTCAATTTCTTAGCATGCTCAAACTTCCGCGAAAAGGAGTATATTTTCCCCTGTTTGTAATCATCTTGGTCTCTGGCAAACTTATGTGCTTTGCGTATTTTTATTCTGTCTTCATGTTTGCGTAATCTTTCAATCATTTCTTTGTGGGATTTTGCTATAAACTCTTTCAAATCCAATTTGTCTAGCTCTTCATTTATTTGATCAATTTCCTCTTGTAAATTTTGGCGATCTATCGCTGCATATTTTATTAAAATCTTTACCCGGTTCATGGAAGCTATCAGATTACTTTCTCCCCATTTTTTAAGCATTTAGGGTTTGGGCTCCTCAAATCTAGGAGCCAACATGATCCTGAGGCCCCGAGGTACTCTCCCCACTTCCTCATATTTGGTGAGCGATTGATGTTCCCACCATTTGGTGATTTCATTTTTTGACTTTTTTTCTAAAATCTTTAATAATTGTTTGACATCTTGATTGACAATGCCTTGACTGCCTTGCGAGCCTTCTACGCTCGAAATAACTTTGGGCAGATTGTTAAACAATTCATCCGCCGCCGCTTCTCGTTCTCTCACTGTGTCAGCAGACATTTTCTCAGAGCGAGTGGAATCTTATCACGGAAATCGGCGTCCGCCGATCTCCTCCTCTTGCCCTTACGCTGTCGCCTCCCCTCCTACACAACACGCCATATTACTCACCGTCGGATTACGTCTTCAACAGGTCCTCCGACCCTGCTGTTGTCGATCACCGACTGGCTCCAAAATATCCAGCTGTTGTAGGGGGCAAACCGCAAAATGCTCCTCTCCGCAATCCAACGTATGCTCGTGGTTGCATGCAGTTGCCTACTTGTGGGGAGGGGGTCCCGTCACCGGAAAGCAACCAAGTTCCGTGTAAACTTTTTTCCAATCTCCCCGTACTTCCTTTCGGCGAACAGAGAGGGACGGACCCAAACAAGTAAGGCAAGAAATGTTGTTTATTGTCTCCCTCTGCAACGCGTTTCGAGCACCCTGTGCCCTTGATCACACGAGAAAACAAACGTCCGCCATTATTTTAAATGCTAGGTGTCCACCCATTGGTGAGTCACATGTTCATAGACATAGAGGAAATATATTTGCAAACCGGCATGTTTGTTGTGCAATTTAGCAAACAATTCTCACTTCAAAAAACACATTAAAAATACACATACATTATACATATTATGATCAGCATAATACTAAAAAGACACAAATGACATTATCTAAATATACTAACGCTTACTTATGAGTAAAAAGTGATAAAAGCATAAATACCAATAAATATACATATATAAATAAATATATACTTCAAAAATATAACATTGCGGTATTTGTGCAAAAATTCGCAATTGTGCAAATATGCAGAAGAAACCAATAAATATAGCAGCAAAGAGATTGTTTGTCAAATTGACCTATTCGTAATTTTGCTGATTATAAGTTCCTCTAATATCATGACCTTAAATGTCATCATATGCAATACATTTCGCCCCATATGTATAACATAGATAATTGTCTGCTTGAATGCTCCTTACAACATTGTCAATATGTCTTTAACCATCCACCTAAATTAGGTAATGTTATAACGTCTCATGTGTTTCTGTGGTTCAATGACTTTTGTCTAAAGTTGTAATTACAATGCTGCTTTTCCTAACTTCTTATTCTCTTATTTGAACATGTGATATCGAATAAAAGTGCTTAATGTGACTAAAAAAAATTTTTTCTCCAAAAATTGCTGTGTATAATATAAAACCCGTGGACTTACAAAACCTAATCTAATTGACACCTTATTGTTAATAAGAAAAGCGTCTAAAAAGCATTTTACTAAAACACCCATAAAAAGTGCATCAATATTTGTCTATTAGATTTACATAAAAAATAGTACAAAAAACTCACCAATTAATAAAATTTAAATATACAATTACAATAGATGAGACAAACCCCTTATTTTTGACTTGTATAGAACCAAATATACATACTGGACAATCATTGAAAATTTGAATTATAAAACCAAAATATCAAGACGTTCATTACTACTCATAAAAAGTTATGCATGTCCTCTGTGGTGTTCAAACCATTGGGTGCCTTACTGTCTAGATCTAAAATGATGCGTGTCTCCAGTTTTCTTAGTAGTTTTTCCCTACTGCCCCCTCTCCTTAATGGTGCAATAGCATTTATCACGTAATATGTAAGGCAGGTCAGATCATTGTTATGTGTGACTTTAAAGTGTCTTGCGACCGGATATGTACTATCGTTGTTCACGATCGCCCTGAGATGCTGTAAAATCCTGACATGCACATGCAGCTTAGTGCTTCCCACATAACATAAGCCACAGGTGCACGTCAGGACATAAACAGCATACTCTGTTCTGCAGCCGTAGCTGCCTTTAAATATATATATATATATATATATATATATATATATTCACTGAAAAAACCATAGGTTTCACACATGTTATAGTTAGCGGAAATTTTACTGATAAAAAACCAATGAAATTCCCCCGTTATAGTTAGTGCAGGCAACTATAACTCACCCGACCGCAATCCTCTGCTGATGCTAATACTGTATTTAGACACTTATTTGCCCATGTCTTCTTCCATACATTTTTAGCTATACATATATTACAAATATTTTTTTTTCATAAAGACACATATGTCATCAGCAGAAGATTGCGGTCGCGTGAGTTATAGTTGCCTGCACTAACTATAACGGGGGAATTTCATTGGTTTTTTATCAGTAAAATTTCCGCTAACTATAACATGTGTGAAACCTATGGTTTTTGTCAGTGAATTTGCAAGGTTTTTTAAATGCTAATTCCTAACTATAACGTGTGTGAAACCTATGGTTTTTTCAGTGAATTTGTACGGTTTTTTAAATGCTAAGTTACTTTACGCCATTCGTGGCGTGCGCGCCCACTTAACGCAGTTCGTTCCGTGCGCGCACGGTGCGCTTCGCGCACCGTGCGCGCACAGTGAGCACGCGGTGCGCGAAGCACACCGCGCGCCCACTTTACGCAGTTAGTGCCGTGCACGCACGGTGGGCACGCGGTGCGATGACAAAGCAAGAAAGCACGTCAACAAATCAGTTTCTGCTTTCCTCCGTGACTATGGTATGGGTGCCATTTACCACAACAACTTGCGTTATGACATGCAAGACATTTATAGAGGAGATGGTGTGCACTTCAATGATGAAGGGAACAGAGTCTTCCTCTTGAACCTTAGACTCTGCATCGGTACTTACTTGTAGGTACCACTAAAAAATCATTTCATAAACACAACGGCTCTTTTTAGAGCCCCCTAATATCTAAACACTTAAATCTGAATTTCATTTATTTATTTATTTTTTTTTCTACCGTACGCTTACCGTAAGCTTACCGTACGCGTACCCCGTGATTTTTTTTTAAATCAATAAATGTTTTCTTTGTACTTTACAGTCCTTCTTTGACCCCCTCACAAATGTAAGGGGGTCTGTAACTCTCCTCATTGCCCCCTTTTCTTGTTTTCACTCTTTTTTTTCTGAGTGAAACACACAAAATGGCGGCCGCCGCTTCCTGGTTTCGGCCGATTCGAATGTTTACTAAGATCTAACAGCCAATCAGAATCGCGCTCGCGCACGCCACCGTACGCGTACCGTAAGCTTACCGTAAGCGTACGGTAAGCGTACCGTAAGCGGGCTCAGATATATATATTGATTTAAAGGCTATTTTCTCAGAATCTACTGAACAGATTTACACCAAACCTACAAAAGGCACTTCCTTGACATAGGGACTACCTCTCTGCCAAATTTCTAGTAATTCTGTTCAGCCGTTCGGGCTGTAGCTCGTTCTAAAGGTCCTATGGAAAAATGCATGGGAAAAACGCGTTTTGGGACCCCCCTTTTATCTCAGCCCCCGCTTGACGTATCCCCCCGAGACTTTCAGGGTAGGAGCGGAGCGTAGCGCCCCACCTATTTTGAGAAATTCGCGAGGATTCATCGACCGGCGCCAAAGTTATTCAAAATAGAATGTTGCGGATTTCCTATGGAAAAGGGGTCCTAACTATAACTACCTACTGGCGACCGCCAGTAGGTAATATATATATATATATATATATATATATATATATATATATATATATATATAGAGAGAGAGAGAGAGAGAGAGAGAGAGATAGATAGATATAGAGAGAGATAGATAGATATAGATATATATGTAAATGTATATATATATATATATACATACATACACACACATATATATATTTATTTTTTTACACTTATTTATTCACTGAAAAAAACAAAGGTTACAGGACCATCATAGTGAGGCTCAGATTTCCCTTGTACAACAACGGTGAAATTCAGCAGTTATAGTTACCTGAGCTAACTATAACTTACGCCCCCGCAATGCACTGCTTATGACCTCACATATTACATCACTCATGACATGGTCAGTGACATCATTGATGACATTTCAAATGACATCCATCATTTTTTGCTCACCAAACCATTCCAGTTTGGACCCAGCCATAAGCAAATCAGCCTTGACCCTGCTCCCCATGGGAATAGTCCAGCCCGAACTGCCAGGCCAGGTCCTCCCCAGACTGGGAACAATCATCCTAAGACTGGTTTTGGGGTGTCATCCCTCATCACCTCTCATCAGCCAGGATAGCTTGACTTCAGTGGCATGGCGAGCATGGGACCCAGGCCTGGGCATACCTGTCCCACTTAGGGTGACAACTTCAAAAAGAACAATTGATGGATAGAATTCTGAACAATGTCAAAAATTCACCCACAGTACAGAGATCTGGGCCTAAATCCATAGTTTTTTTGCTCCCCATGCCATTCCAGTTTGGACCTAGTCATATGCAACTCACCCTTGACCCTGCTCCCCATAGGAGCAGTCCAGCTGAACTGCCAGGCCAGGTCCTCCCCAGATTGGAAACAAGCATCCTAGGAAAGGTTTTGGGGTATCACCCCCGATCAGCCAGGACATCTTGACTCCAGTGGCGTGGGAGCACGGACCCATATCTGGAGATACCTGCCCCACTTAGGGTGACGAATGCAAAAAGAACAATTGATAGTTGGAATACTGAACAATGTCAAACATTCACCACCAGCACAGAGATCTGGCCCTAAATCCATTGGTTTTTTTGCCCTCCGTGTCATTCCAGTTTGGACCTAGCCATATGCAAATCAGCCTTGACCCTGTTCCCCATGGAACAGTCCAACTCCAACTGCCAGGACTGGTCCTCCCCGGACTGAGAAACAAGCATCCTAAGACTGGTTTTGGGGTATCACCCCCCATCAGCCAGGATAGATTAACTCCGGTGGTGTGGCGAGCAATGGACCCACGTCTGTGCATACTCATTCCATTTAGGACGACAAATGCAAAAAGAACAATTGGTGGGCGGAATGTTGAACAATGTGAAACATTCACCCTCAGTACAGAGATCTGGGCCTAAATCCATTGTTTTTTGCTCACTACGCCATTCCAGTTTGGACCTTGTCATATGCAAATCAGCCTTGACCCTGCTTCCCATGGAACAGTCCAGCCCCAAATGCCAGGGCAGGTCCTCCCTGGACTGAAAAACAAGCCTCCTAGGACCAATGTTGGGGTATCTTCCTATATCATCCATGGTATCTTGACTCCAATGGCATCTCGAGCAGGGGACGAACGTCTGGGCATACCTGTCCCACTTATGGCGACAAATGCAAATGCAAAAAGAATAATTGATGAACAGAAAGCTGAACAATATCATACATTCACCCACAGTACAGAGATCTTGGACTAAATCCACAAAGATAGATAGATAGATAGACAGATAGAGAGATAGACAGATAGATAGATAGATAGATAGATAGATAGATAGATAGATAGATAGATAGATAGATAGATAGATAGACAGACAGACAGACAGACAGACAGACAGACAGACAGACAGACAGACAGACAGACAGACAGACAGACAGACAGACAGACAGATAGATAGATAGATAGATAGATAGATAGATAGATAGATAGATAGATAGATAGATAGATAGATAGATAGATAGATAGATAGATAGATAGATATGGCCTCTTGGTCTGAGGGCCTGCTCCCCATTGCTGCAGTATCGGTCGTTGTATCCTTGACTTTGAACCTGCCTCTAAGTAACTTTTCGGTATTACTATGTTGCTTTGCCACTGTTGTTAACTTTTCTGTTTCTGTTGTTATTCTGTGGTTTTGCCCACAGTGGACATGCAAAGCAGACACGCACAGCGGACAATCGCAGCAGGCACACCGAAGTACGTGCCTGGATCGCACCCAGCACCAGAAGCCCTGGCTCTACCACCCGAAGATACACCACTGCCAAACTCCAAGCCCTAGACCCAGGACTCCACAACAACAACTGCCAGCGCTGCCTCTTCTCCTGCAACACCGAAACACCAGTACGCACAGTGACCATGACTACTACGACGGCCCCGGACCATCTCCACTGCCTCCTGCTCAACGCATGATTAACCTGCAAGCACGCCACTAAGATCTGGGAATCCATCACCTCCTTTACCCCAATGTCATCTTCCTCTCTGAGACCTGGCTCAACCCCACATACACACCTGGCATCGCCCCAGCCACAACAATGGCTACAAGTTTGCACACCGAGACCACAACAACAAGCACTGAGGTGGAATCACCATCAAACACAAGGAAACCATCCATTGCACCACCACTGTAGATGACGCCACCCCGATCATAGAACACCTCAACTTCCAGCTCCGAACCGACAACAAATCCACCATCAGAGGTACCCTCACCTCCAGACCTCCAGGACCTTGCCCCAGTTTCTTCAACACCATCCCCGATTTCATTGCCCCGATCGCCATTGACTCCAAAAATTACATCTTACTCTGCGATCCAGTTCACCCTCTTGGGATTCCCCGGCATTGCCGCTCAGTTCCTCACACCACAGTTGGAACATGGCCTCAGGGAGCCAATGGGCCGACGCCCTCAACAACTCCTGTCATACCGCTACCAACCTAAAACAGGCGGTGAAGAAGATCTCTGCCTGGATCCCAGATTGCGCAAACAGAGTTGCCCCCAGCCAACTCACCAAGCAGAATGCAGCACATGTCGAAAGAGGCAACGAGGAGAAAAAAAGATATTTCTCCTTGTTGGACCTCTGGTGGGGAGTCATACAATTCTGACACTATAAACCAAACCCCCAAAAACATCCTTCCTTAGGGCAAAGTCTACTGTTAAGCTTCACCAGGTCACCAACATATATTTGTCTTTGAGGCAGAAAGCAAAGTTTAGCACCAATACTTGCTGTTGCCCCTCCTTGACTTCGACAATGAAGTCATTTCTTGAAAAAAAAATGCATTTTCTCTTCGAAAACTAGACCTATTATATATTTGTCTATCATTGGGCAGCTTGTGGGCAGAGACAGGGTGTACCTTTGTTACCCACACATCCCACGGCCTGCTGAGTCTGGAGGCAGAGTGGTGCACAGGAGCAGCCTAGCTAGCTGCGCTGACATTTGCATGTTAGTGGTCTGGAGAGACAGAGGTGTCCAGGCTCCAAAGTGATAGGTGGGCCCAGGCATGTATGTTATGACTTCAGCAATCTCATCTTGTTCCATGTCGGTTGTGATGTTGATCTAGATATGTATCCAATTCATTGGGCATACATATGGGCACAGGACCATGTGTTCTGTAATGTGGAATAAAGGCCAGAAATCTCAGCATTGCACCATCTTTCTTATTCATCTGTTGCAGGGCTGCTCTGCCCGAGGCATTCATTTGTCACCTGAGCAAATAGCAAATTTCATAAGTGTCACAGATGGTGCTTAATATAAAAGGGGTGTTTTTGTTCCTTCGCCGCAGCCCCGTGCCTACCCTCCCAATCGTCCGAAGTATAAAAACAGACGAGGAAATAACAGAAGAGAGGTTTTTGATTGTGCGCCTGCACCTCTATGTTTTTTCAAATACATTTGAGAAGTGACTAAAATTTCAAGAATCTTTGTAAAAGCGAGCAGGCCTGATATTAGTCAGCAGTTAGCCAGTACTTCTGGATTTGTTTCCTTTTTATTTGTATAAGCAGGGCTGCAATGGCATGCTTTATCTCCCAGAGACCTACATCAAATATAAAGAAATCCTTGACCAACCTCGTGATGACCTCATTCATATCTGACTGACAAAGTCTGATGATTTCTCATTCTAAGGATCTAATAATGAGGAAAATGTGCAGCATGCATTCTAGAGGGTAGCATGTATTCTAGAGGGTATGCATTCTAGAGGGTATGCATTCTAGAGGGTAGTATGTATTCTAGAGGGTATGCATTCTAGAGGGTATGCATTCTAGAGGGTAGTATGCATGCTAGAGGGTATGCATTCTAGAGGGTATGCATTCTAGAGGGTAGTGTGCATGCTAGAGGGTATGCATTCTAGAGGGTATGCATTCTAGAGAGTAATATGCATGCTAGAGGGTATGCATTCTAGAGGGTATGCATTCCAGAGGGTAGTATGCATGCTAGTGGGTATGCATTCTAGAATGCTCAGCTGTTGGGGCAGGCATCCTTGTCTATTCTGGAGCTAAGGGTATATATCCTGGTGTACCAGGAGAAAGGGCCTGCATCAGGGGATTTTCCGCATGATTCGCCAAACCTGAGGGTTCGAGGACACTCAGGTGCTGAGGTGGTGCATTTCTGTAAAACTCAGGAGCTGAATCCGTGAATGATCCACACCTCCAGGCGAGATCTAAACTTCTCCTGTAGTACTTCCTGTTGTTGAAATGTTCTTCTCGAGTTAGGTGTAATGTGATCAATTTTAAGTGTCTCTAAAGCAACCATATACTTCTTTGGTTTAGGTGCACTACATAAGACTGAGAGTCCTAAGACACTCAGATTCTCTCAGTGCTCTCCAAATTCAAAGGACCGCCAAGATAACATAGGTCAGTTATATGTATGAGCTAGGCCTTTAATAGATGAGCGTCCTTAATTTTAAAGCTATAGTGGCCGAAATGAATCCCTTCAACTAGTCAAAATCTACTCAAAGCACTCTAGGCGCTATGACAATCAGCAAAAAAAATCAATTTGATTGATGAATAATTTCAAGCTCGAATGTGCAAAATTAGATTTGATCACGTGGTAGGATTCCTTTGCGTGTGTGTGTGTGTGTGTTTGTTCGTCGACGCTCTACAATATCCATCACACATCATTATCCTTCGGTGCAAACACTATGCAGTGCAGTTTTCCGATTTGCTTCATATCCTGGCGCATCTGAAATGGGATTTTATCGTATTATTAAATGCACTTGTACTTCCTTCTCCCAGGTTCTGCTCTTGTATGAATCCGATATGATATGCAGTGTTTTGTCCTCATTATAACACTTACCTTGTCACACATTTTCATCAGGCACATTCATCACCAAGGTCAGGGGGTGAAAAGCACTATCTATTCTGCTTAGAGGAATCTAATGAAAAGCCACATAATTATCCTATTTAAAAAGAAGTGTGAAACAGAAAGAGGAGGGGGGCTTGCTACCATTTAAATTGTTTTGTTTCCCTGAAGCAAAACCCTGCACTTGATTGACAGTATATAATGATGATTCTTATTGATATGGGTATGTTAATTGTGAGGAGATATTTAATAAGCTTCATTTTCTCGAGGTAAGTGCTTGTTCTTAACCCGCACCTGAACCTGGAGTTGATGTGGCTTGCAGATGAGGTGAGTGCACAGATAGCTGAGCAGAAGTGGATTCTCAGTCTAGTGTGGAAGGATGGAAATTGGAATCTTCAGAATCTATTAGGCGGATAATTCCGCAGTTTCTCTCACTTTTATAAATGATGCCACAATTCAAAGCTACGGAGCTGGAATTGAAGAACATTCCTGGCTCCTTGATGAAGCCTTAAGGAGAGTTTCTCTAGCGGTGACAAGGTGGCGAAACGATTATGTTTCAGGGTTGTATGTCCATACCTCTGCCCCCCTCCAAGGCTTAATTTGTGCTGGTCTTTGTACGGGGTTGGCAGGACTGATTTTTTTATCATCAGGCTTTGACCCAGACCAAGCCAGAAACGAAGAAAAGGGATGATAAAGAGACAGATAAGAAACAGTCACAAAGGGAAAACACAAAGATTAAAATAGAGCCTGCAAGAATGAGATATAGAAAATGGAAGTGTAGGGAGCGGAAAAAGAGATGTGTGAAAGAACCAGGACTTAGCAGCATTCCTATTTGGCTATCCAGGCATTCAGAAGTGCCAATGGCAAGCTCCTGGGAAAACCACTGGGCCTCTGCACTTGTATTTCTCAAATTAAGCACTGCTGAAGAATGTGGTTAGCTGGCAGAGCACAGAGTAAAACGAATTAGCGTTTAAATTGCTGCCAGAATGTTTCACTGGTAAAACTATGGCATAACCACTACATTAGAACAAGCATTTGCAATGCAAATTGGTCTCGCTTTTGAGAGAGTTAGATGTTTAGGCGTTGTAAATGACAATGTCTTTTACCTACCAAAGGAATGAAAGAGGAAGGAATATGGAAACAGAAAGGATGCTGGAGAAAGGAAGAAAGTGAAACATATGGAATGAAAATGAGGAATGGGGAGAACTGGGGTGAAACGAAAATAGAGGGGAAAATAGAAACGGCACAATAAAGATAGAATGAGGAAAAAGAGAATTAAAGAAAGCAAAAATGTCCATAGATCAACGAAGTAAAGAAAGCAGGAAATAGAGTCGAACAAATAGAAACAGGAGAAGAAAATAACAAATCAAAGTAGAGAAAAACAGAAAAAAGAAGCGAAGGAGAGAAAGAGAAACTGGCACTGAGATTAAGAGAGACAGATGCAATGACAGACTGAGATATGCATAGTATAAAATAAAGTGAAAGGAGGAACAAGGGCAGAGACTTTTACGGACAGGTACAAAGAGAAATAGAGAAATATTAGAAAAGCTGACGTATACAAAGAAGTCCATGTGTGTGTGACGTGGGCTTACAGTCAGGGCAACCTCTTTAACGCAGTTTGCTCTGGGGCTGCTAGTAGGCGGCGGTGCTGACAAGCACTTTTAAACAGGATGGTGGCAAATAAAAACGTTGAAACTAAAGTGTTTCAAAAAAGACATTTGATCATTATTTTGTATCGCACACCGATGATATTGCACACTCACCGTGCTGTGTTATACACTGCACTGTTTTACACGCTAGATCTGTGCTATGCAGATACTGCAAATGAAATATGAGTGCGCCTGTGTACTGTCAGTGACCAGGCCTCAGAGGGCATAAAAGAGCTGAAACTGGTTACATAAATTGAAAGCTGTTACAAACAGGGGTCCCCAAAATACGTTTGACCCAGGGCCCCCAAAATCCTTAAAATGTCCCTGTTAAAGAGGAATATTTTAATTGAAGCAAAAATCTCCCCCACACGTGTTGTGAAGAGCTGCCATGTGCTATCAGCAAATCTACAGTACTTCTGTCCATCGCCATCAAGGTGAAGATGCTGTGCACTCTTCAATTTTTATTTATGGACCTTGTTCCTTCTTTAGTAGTTCTCCATTTACATTATATTTGCAAGTCACAAAACGCCCATGAAACCTTTCACCACATTTTGTCATTGCTTGCTACCCGAGTGCTTTGTTTTCATGGCAGTTGCCTTTATTCTAATTACACACCCTGGGGTGGGGCAGAGAGCGGGGGTAAATAACAGGAGAGGATTTGGCCCTTCAGAGCTGCCGACTGGGAAGCCAAGCTGGAGTCTCAGGGTCGGCAGAACACCTCACGATTTTGCCAAATAACGTAATCTCCCTGTGCCTAAAAAAATGAATGTAACAGGTGCTAATGTAAAAGCGCTCTGAATCTTTTGGTTTTGGCTACTTAAAACTGTGAATAAAAAAACATGGGAGGGGGAGAAAACATGAAAGCAATGGAGCAGGGGCTTGGCAGGGACATGGAGGAAAGAGCAATAGAGGGGAGGCGGAGACAGCTGAGAAGGGAGGAAGAAGCACAGGGAGGAGAAGAGAAACTATAGTGACATCTATTAAGAATGGATCATGTCATGGACATGGCCAATGTGCCAATTTAGTTAGTTCCCTATTACCTTCTCTTCTACTACGTCTGCCTTGAGACACCTTACTTGGCAATCGAGTTTCTCTCAGTTAAGATCCTGTGAAAAGATAGCTGAAGTGCACGTGGACAGCTGCAACACAGAATTAAACCCATGGCAAATACATTCGATCAAGTTTAACATCAGACTGAAAAATTCAGAGTTCTGGGTATATCCTCGGATCCCGAATGGAGTGGAGATGTTTCCCACATGGCAGAACTTTCTTTTTCCTTGTTTTGCATTCTTGCTACAGCACTATGAAGGAGGAAGGCACGCTTCCCTTGTGGTGTGTACAACACTACCAGTGCACTCCCTGGATTGAACGGAATTATTGTGACATGGTATATGGTGGGCGATTATGTTATCCAGCACGGCTTTCCTGCTATCAAACCCTATGTTAGTGACGTGTGTTTCATTAAGGAGGTGACGAGGGCTGAAGAAGCTGCATGGATAAACCTCAGAAGCACTACCGGGAGATGTGGGGGCTGTGGCTACGAGCCCTGATGGGGAAGGGTAAGAGAGGCCATCCAACACATGGAGGAGGGGTGGGGCTGACCACACCTCCACTGTATGCTTCTAGAGTTAAGAGTGTTGCCCGACACAAACAATTGCTCGGCTGAGGGCTGTTTTAGCATAGAAAGATAACGGATCATTGTCTCGCAGTTAGGAGGGGCTGTTTAGTTGGGTTGGAGTAGCTGGCTGTCGGGGAGGGGCAACTGAAAGAGGCGGGATCTGCGAAGGTTCCCGTGTGAGAGGACCAAGAAGACCTGATTCTACTCTAACAGGGATGGAAAGGTAAAGTGTATGTACACTATCCCCTGTATACTTTACATGAATATTCAGTATATCGCCTGGGTGTAGCCCTAGATATGTGAGAAACAAGAAGGTACACGGGAAAAATTAAAAGCATTCATAGTTATATTCAGATACAGTTAAATAGGAGAACCACTAGTGCCTTGGTGACAGATGATCGTAATTCATGTAAATGCATGCTCATCACACGTAAAACAAGCAAATAGAATGCACGCAGTCGCAGGTGTCACCAAATGGGCTGTGCATTCACTGAATTCAGCTTTCAATTGGACAGCGTTGTATTGTGACCTGAAGAGAGCCCTGCACGGTCAACGTTCCCTGCTGCTCAGTGACCTTGGGATTCAGGCAAGTGAACTCCCATGACCTCCCCCCACACCAACCTCCCGATTACTGAAAGAAAGAATGTGTTGCGTGTAGAACGTGATTTGGTGATTGAACGGTGACCATTTAACAACATCAATTACACCACAGACGTTGTGTGACAACGGTGCTCTGTGGGCTTCTGCTTGACTTTAGAGGGGTCTTGAGTCAGCTACATGTTGAAACAGACCCCTATGCGGTGTCACTGTGGTCAGTGCTGCTCTACATGGGCACAGTGTGGATTCTGGAGCATCTATATGTCTCAATGCAACTGGCTATGGAACTCTATGTGGTAGCACTGGATTCAATGGCTCCACGGGGCTAAATTCTCTCTATGAACCTCTGCGCGCTTTGTTTGGCTCTAGAGTGTTATGGAGTCATTAGTTCTAGTGCTTTAACGAGTTTGGCGTGCCTCTACCTGGATTTCCAATGCACCACAGTCAGAGCTCTCCTTTGCCCACCAATGCTCTTTGAGGCTTACTGAGCCCATGTACCTTCTACAAGACCTTCCCTTCGTTCTAGTCTCTGAAGAGACGTGCAGGTCCCTATATGCTTCGCTCATTTACATCCGATTAAAAAATACACATATATGCTGGTTTGCAGGACTCCGTAGGGTCCGCTAAAAGACTATACCGGGCTTGATTGACCTCAGATAGTTTTCTCCAATACAAAAATGTCATCTGGCATAAATAATAAATACTTCATCGAAAGCTCCGAGACTACACACCACAGCCCGCAGAAACGGTCTTCCAGCGCTGGGGTCATTCCTCATGTTTACGGTAGTCCAGTCACAGTGCACGTCGGCGTTCACGTCGGCGTTCACGAGAATACCATCATGTGAGTGTCAGTGACAATAAACAAGTGACAATAAACAGCTGCGCTTTCTATTCGTGGAGCACCTGAAGGGTGCAGTGCGAGTACTAAGTTGGGAAACACGCCGGTCTCCGGGAAACGACTCAGTAGACGGATTTCAGAGCAAGAAAGGCACGCTGAAGTGGATGCCTTATTGTGCCCCGGGGGGACCGCAGAGTGCGTTCTGGTAAAGAAGCACTCTAGTAGGTCTCTGCTTGTGCCCCAGGGGCACTATAAAGTGCACGCAATGTCGAACACGTTTGAAGTTTTTGAATATCACGCGCTTGCCTCAGGTAAAAAAAAAACGGGAGTGCGGGCGATAATAAGACACGAACAACGGAAGTGGGGGGGCGGGAGAGAAGCCTCGGACAGCGGGAGGGGTGGCACGGGAGCAAAGTAGTGCTCAGAAAACATGCAGTAAAGGGGCCAATAGCCGTGGAAGGAGACATGGCCGTCATAAGGCGGGACTAGCAGCCTCTAAACCAATCAGAAGGCAGCACTTCAAAAGGAAAAAGCCACAAGCCAATGAAAAAGTGGATGGAGGAGTGGGCGGGGCTTCCCTCACCTATAGTGTATACTACATGCCTCGCAAAGCGAGCAACGCATGCGCTGCACCGCTAGGCGAGACCTAAAAATTGAGTATGATCCTGTCTTTCAGTCTGAGTCCCCGATGTTTGCCCTCAAAGTGACCCTGAGAGTGAAAATTATTCCAAAGCCTTGTAGGACAAATTACCAGACCCCTGTATTTGATACAACACTTGTGATATAAAAAGAATTACAATTATAATAAACGTGGTGAGGTAGAAGCATGATAGATGGGTACATCGTACAATGTATCAGGTAACTCAAAGGTCTATATACGTTTATTTCAAATATCTCAACATTGCTGCAGTCATATCTGTGAAATGGTTACTTCTCACAACACAGAACAGTATTTCGTCACAATTATGAAAAACCAAAATGGAAGAAGCCAGTCTGACGAATTCAGGCTGACCAAACTTCTTCTTGGGCAAAAGTCATAAATGCAAAATACATTTTCCACGAAAATATAGCGATCTTAATTGCAAAGCTATACCAGAACAAAGGTTGGAATCCCGAATCATGCATACGTGTTTAAAAAAAAAAGACTTACAATGTCAGGAAAATTTGGAATTGAAAGGAAAAATTTGAAAAAAGGGTGCTAAAAAGATTAAAAGAAACAAGCTACCATTGTCTTTCATCTATCTCTATTGCAACCCAAAATGAAGGAAACAGATGTACAAGACACAGAAGAAGAAACAACTCAAGAAGAGGCGAAATGCAAAGGTGAGTAGGACAAGGAAGGAAAAAAATAGAAGGAAGTCAGATTGCCCCACCTCCCTCTGGGCAGAAGGGGGTGGGGATCAAAGAGGAGAGAGGCAGGTGTGGTTTAGGGAAAAGGTAGGATGTAAAAGGGAGAGGAAGACAATCCCCAGAGGTAAAGAAGCATTGGTATAGCCAATAGGTCTCGCCTTTGGAACCTTATAAATATTGAGCCAGGCAGCACATTATTCTGGGTCCTACAACATCTACTGGTCTTTAACGTGGACACTTTGACACTTATATGCATATTATAGCATGCTCTGAATGAATCAGCATTTGGAAATCAATTTTCTTCTCCTGGATAAAGCACATTTTACTTCTTCTTTGTTGCCTTTAAGCTAAATATTTATGGAGGGGAATTTCACAGTATCTCCGAGAGGCAGTTTATCGACAATGAAATGGACAAATCCCACAGCAAATGTGTTTTTTTATGCACCAGAACCCATCTCAGCTTCTATCACTGCAGGTTAAAAGTTGTTGGTTATTAACTATCAATGTTAACACTGGCGATTGGTCATTGGGACCCATACTTGAATGTTGATTGGAGCCCTGCTTTGTCTGGTCCGCCTAATAAATACATTAGCAAAGAGAGTGAATGATAGATGGGCCGAGATTTTTTTTTTCTCCTTTGGCTTTTTCCACCTTTGTATGAGCTTTGGGGCCTGAAATGCAATCCAGAGGGTGGATGGTCTTCTTAGGGAGCAGAGCAAGGGAGGTGGGCCAGGCCTCCAGCTAGGGACGCTCCTACCAGCCAAGCAATGGCATGAACTCCAGCGTAAGCCATCGATGAATCTCACCCACTCCCTGCAACTAATATCGCAACGAGCTAGTGCCTGACAGATTCAACCGCAGCGCTAAATCCAGCGAAGGTCATCAATGAATCTCACTCACAGCACCTAAAATCGCCCCCACTATGTGGCTACAGTGGGATGCAACCGTAGCACCAACCAGCCACCACACGTACAGGTAAGAGCAGTGGGACCCGGTGAGGGGATTTCGACAGACGATGACGAGGGAAAATTAAATGAATGATTAATTTTCCCTTGTCGTTGTCTGTCGAAATCCCCCCCCCCCCCCCCCACCGGGCCCCACCGCTCTTACCTGCACGGGCAATGGCTGGCGCTAACTCCAGGGAAAAATCAAGCAGCCTCACCTAGTCCCTGAATTTAACACTGCTCCAACAGTGGAAACATCCATTACAACACAGTCATTACAGCGCACTACCTTTACAACACAACTGTTACAACGCAACTGCCTTTACCGCGCACGCCCGTACAGCACATGCCATTACAACGCATGTCACTACAACGCATGTCACTACAACGCATGCCATTACAACGCATGCCATTACAACGCATTATAAGATGGAGCTTTATTAGTTTTAGGGTGGGTATGGGTTCTGGGGTGCATGGGAATAGTAATTTTTACCCCTGCACTATCCAACACTTTCACTACTGTTGCACTCACTGGAGTGGGAATAGAATTGTTTACCCCTACACTATCCAACACTTACCCTACTGTTGCACTCACTGGAGTGGGAATAGAATTGTTTACCCCTACACTATCCAACACTTACCCTACTGTTGCACTCACTGGAGTGGGAATATTAATTTTTACCCCCACACTATCCAACACTTACCCTACTGTTGCCCTAAAAGTATTATGCGTTATAATGATATGCATTGTAATGGTATGCGCTGTAATGGAATGTGTTGTAATGGTAGTTTTAAAAAATGCGTTGTAATGGCATGCGTTGTAAAATCATGCGATGTAATAGTAGTTGCGATGTAAAAACTGCATTGTAAAATCATGCGTTGTCATTTTTTGCATTGTAACGTTATATATTCCTCCAACAGTCACAACTACCGATTAGAGATGCTAGGTCTACAACTCATGTGCATTAAAGGCCACTCAAACGCTGTCAGCTAGGGGATAGAACCAAAACTGCATTAATAGAGGAGTTGCCTAGTTTAAACGTCAACAAAGATTTAAACTGTTTCAGATGGTGCTCAAGTAATCCCTGATATTTTTATAAATTACATGTTTTCAAAACTGTCAGGAGGCAAAACAATTGTATTTTAAGTGGAAAACAAATAATACAAACATAAAACTGCGTACGTATGAGTTGAAAAAATACACATTTCAGTGTGAAAGCCCAGCCCGTATCCATCAAACATATAAAACATCAATGTAAAAAAATACCACATTTAACCAATGCCCGCGCCTTAAAAATACATGAAGGTAAAACAAGTCATCATAAACATGCATCTTAAACCGAGAACCTAATAGACCCTTGTGTACTTTCATGAAAAACCAAAGAAAGACTAGAGCAACGTTGTAACTGAGTCACCGGATGCATGGGGGAGGCCTGCTGGGGTGGATCATCACGAAGTGCAGATCAGAGTAAAAAACTACTGCAACAGTAGCTCTTATTAACGTTGGGTACAATGCATGCCAAGGGGTGCTATCCTAACTAAAACTGTGATTTTACAACGAAAGGACCAATATGGTAAACAAACAAAGGTATTCACAATATTTGGAACCATATTCATACGCATTAAGTTGAACAAGTCTCCAAAATCATCCAGGTGATCAGAAGTCCCACGTGCACTGTAAAACAAAAAAGGTAAATTTCGGTAAAAATCACACCGGAATAAATTAGAAGCCATGTCACAACCATTACCAATAATAGATGGCAACAAACTACCATCAGCATTTTTTAAAGGGGGGGGTGGGAGGTTAGAGAAGTGGAGCCGCTCATCACAGCACCACACAGATCAGGAGAAATGTCCAATATAAAATAGTAGCATTCTAAATAAATTATATTCAACGTACTCATCGAACTGGAATGGACACGTAGGGCTACAGGACTATCTAAGGATCACAAACCAGGTTAAGAGGACAGGGTAACAGTGCAGAGCCAAGTTTACAAGGATAAATGTACATCAAATCAGCTGGAGGATGGCTCAGATTGTGGCCTCCATCATCCCAAAGGATCTGCCTCTGCTTTTCTGCTTGGTGTATTGGGGAACCTCAGGAGGGCAGCTGAGCTTGACTATAGTAGTCTTACTGGCACAGAGGGAGAGATCATTTCGGCAAGCAGCCTAGGGCCCAAATGCATAGCTTGATGTGTCAGGAAAAGTAACTTAAAGTGAATATGGGATTGAACCAGGAGCCAGTGCTGCAGGCACATGGTCAAAGTCACCTAGGCCATGAAACAGGTGTTCCGCCTTATTCTGTATGCTCTGCACTGTGGAGGTTTGTGCGGTTGGAATTTCTAAGCAGATGGCATTGCTGCAATCCAGATCAGTCAGACCTATGCAAGGTTAAGAGGCAGAAAGTCCATAGTTTATGGATCTGGTTTCGAAGGGCAGCTTACCATTGATCCAAACACCAAGATTTTTGACTTGGGGCAGACTGGGTCCCTAAAGGTCAGTCAATTGTGGACTAATTAGCTGATTCTCTACCTAATTAACAAATTATTTTTGTTACTGTATATTTTAAGGTAATTTGTCAGGCATCCAGCTGTGAACTGCAGTCAGGCTAATGTTGAGAAAGTGATATGTTAGTCTTTCTTTTAAAGTATACCCTTTTGCCTGGTTATTGTGTTTTGTGTGTTTCAGGGGATATTAGTCCTTGCTCTCATTCCTAGACAGTTGATTTCAGTAATTTGAGGCACAGTAGGGCCATGACTGCGCCAGCTACTGCACAGGAGCATGGGACAGATAGGTTTGACACCTTAACAAGATTTAATCACAAACAATCTGGTCAGTTTTACAGGGATGTTAGCCACAGAAGGAGTTAGATTAGAAGGTACTCTGGAGTTAGGCTGTTTGTAAAATCAGACTGAAAGTGATTCCCAAATTCAGACCAGAATTGTCCATACTCATTTGGACAAACTGAAATTACATTAAACCTATCTCAGGGGACAGCTGGACATGACTATGGTAGAGTTTCAATGTTGAAAGGAAGCAGGAATCAGTGGGCCTAACAAAGGAGAACACATCCTCAAATCATTTGGTAAATTGTATAGCCTCTTATGCTCTCTGCAGAAGGAGACACACCTTTTACTTTTCTTCATGAAATTACGAAATAGTTGGGAAGGCTGTTTATTGAACAAAGGCTGCCTTCATCATACAAAAAACGAAAATATTGCAATTCCAATTGATTCAGAGAAGGTCAAGCAGATGATAATGATGATAGTGTCTGCTTAAGCCGCCAACGGAGGAGCAGGAACACGTCTGAGAAACCTCTTAGAGGATTTGGCTAGCTTCAGGGTATGAGTATTTAAATAAGTATTGTCAGGTGAGCTAGTTTAATTAACACTGATGGCAGCGATTACTGATTTACTATTCCCACTCCAATGTAACTAACAGTTGGGAAAGTGTCGGACTTTGGAGGTGTGAGATTTATTGCTCCAACTCCGACATAAGCAATAGTAGGGAAAGTGTTGGACTTTGAAGGAGTCAGATTTACTATTTTCACTCCAACCTGGGTCAACAGTAGGGAAAGTGTTGGACTTTGGAGGGGCCAGATGTGCTATTCCCACTCCAACAAAAGCAACAGTAGCGAAAGTGATGGACTTTGAAGGGTCCAGACTTACAATTCCTGCTCAAACATAAGCAACAGAAGGGAAAGAGTCGGACTTTGGATGGGTCAGAGTTACTATTTCCATTCTACACAGCGCAATATTAGGGAATATATTGGATTTTGGAGGGGTCAGATTTACTATTCCAACTCCAACCTGTGCAACAATATAGAAAGTGTTAGACTTCAGTAGGGCGCGATTTAATATTCCTACTCCAAAATCAGCAACAGTAAGTAAACTGTTGGATTTTGGAGGAGTCAAAACTACTACTTCAACTCCAGTTTAAGCAACATTAAAGAAGTATTAAACTTTAGAAAGCTCAGATTTAATTTTCACTATCATAAATCAATACAAAATAAATTGCATATATATTAAATGAATAACCATAAAAATATTTCCATAGAAGACTTTAAAAACATTTTAACATTATATAATTTATATAAATAATTAAAAACTGAAAGCACAAGATGAGCATATAAAATGATATGTAAAATGATATTTAAAAAATTATATCAATTAAAAATAAAAAAAAGATTTAAAATAATTCCCACCCTATTACTCTAAAATTCTAAATTAAAAAAACAAATTAAATTAATAACAAGAAAAAAACAATATACATGATATAAAATATAATACTATAAAACTATTACACGACTTAAACATAATATTATTAATTAATATCTAAATTATTAAAAACATTTAAATAACTAACACAACCAATTACCGAATTAACAAATAAAAAATGCAATGCATTATTGGTAAAATTATCTATCAAATACCTAACTAAACGAGAATGGGCAGCCCACCTACTAGTGGTAAATGATTGGTTGAATTTTGGGTTGGCTGGAGGTGGTAATCCTGGAGTAGACAATATTAGAGGTATACTTTATGGGAACCCAGTACCCTATCACCTCCCTCAACTCATTTGGGTGGTCTACTCAACATGGTGATCGGCACTGAAATGGATGGGGTGGGACATAAGGACCACACTTGCGACAGAGCTGTAGACAGGACGGTGGCTACAATACTCGTCCTCCTTGTGTGGATTTCAGGGATGGGATAAAATTGGGTTCTCCACAGTTGGACACATATGGCAGGGATCTCACATCAAAACATTCCAAATCCTGCAAGCAGAATATGACCTACACAGATCCAAATTCTTTAGATATCTACAGCTATGCCACGCCCTCAATTAACACCTTGAATCCCTTGGGAACATCCCAGAATACAGTCCCTTTGAATCCCCAAATCCTAATGGGCCCTATTGAAGGGAAGGGTATCTCTTGGATCTTCAGATCCATTATACTTAACTCCCTATCTCTGTTCACACAATTGCGTTCCGGTGGGAGGAATGGTTAGGCTCGCTAGTCAATTCAGATTGGAGGGATGCTCGTGTGTCTCCCAGGGTTCTGGTCATCCTCTCGAGGCTCAGATTCATCCAACTCAACTTCCTACACATGACCCACCTGATGCCACTCAGGCTACGGCATGCAGTCACACTAGCAACACCGTGATGTTGGCAATGTCCGGAACCACAAGCTCACTTTTACCACCTAGTATGGGACTGCCCCCAGATCACCCAATACTTGAAGGAAATATTTACTACGCTAGCTAGATTGATTGGGAGGCCAATAGTTCTCTCCCCCACATCAACACTTTTAGAAGTCACAGACCGAGTCATTGACCCAGTCGGGGGAAAAACCCTGGCTCAGTTTGGAACTGTGCTGGCCAACTCTGGAAGACTACCTCCCCACCTTCCTTGGTTCTCCAGGAGAAGACAATGGGCCGTGCACTAAAGAAGAAGAAACTATCTACTTCTCATGGGGTTGCCCTAGGAAACACAGAAAGACATAGCTGACATATCGTGGGCCACTCTAAACTGTAATTATTTTGTATTACACCAAACTAAGCTGTTGTATCCTCCTCATCATATTTTTGTGTGTGGCTATGTAACTCTGTGGTTATTGTCTCAAAATGATAACATTCAATTTATAAAATAGCTGAATAAAGTATTTCCACAATTAATGATCTAACTACAAATTAAAAAAATAAAACATGTTATAATCACTGAGGACACAAATACCTAAACAGCTTCCAACCCTTTTCCCCCACAAACCCAACAACACACACAAAATATTACATAAAAAAAGAAAACCTTAAAATATATTACCGGGCCACGCATGAAGATGGCTGCCTGAACGAGGAGCTCCGCTTAGGGACAAACTCCTGACGGAGGCAGCGCTCTTCCCAGCACTGCCGAGACCGCTACAGTGGCAGTTTTGAAGACCCCAACAAGGCGCCTACAATTGGTCCTAATTTCAGGACCAAATGAGCTCTTTTGGGGTTAGCTTTTCTTTAAAGACACCCTGAGCTGACAAGCGTGCATTGGGCCCTGTGACGCAGTAAAGCCCCGGCTCTTGCGTGGCTGGTGCGCCGCTCCTGCCACCTTCATGAGGGAATTCTAGTATCCCACATCCCGGTATTGTGGAGAAAACACACTTTCGGGCTCCGGTTCTTTTGAAATGGTAAGAACTGTCGGTGCCTCATACAAATTCTTTAAATACCATTTGGAAACTTCTATAAATGGAGAATTAGAGAATAAAGCTTTCAGTCATTATTCTCGTTACCTCAGCATTAAAGACTAAATGACTGGAACTCCTCATTATCGTACACTTACAATCTTCCCCTGACATTTGATTGTGGTCATTATACATCTTGAAATAAGGCGAATTTCTTCAAGTTTCATATCACTATTATTGTAATAACTTTGCATTATAACGTGAGGCGAATCTTTCTGTGATACATCACGCACCAAACGCTAAGTGTCAAGTGTTTTGAGCATTCTGTCAGCCATGCACTGCATTTACAAGTGGCCTTCATGTGATCTTGTACAACACACTGAAGGGCGGAAAACTTCCCTTGCTGCTGAAAAATATGATCTGGTACGTTTGTACACTGATATTGTTTTAACAGCTTTTGAAGTGTGGTGTGTGAAGGAGATTTTTGAGGCACTTTGCGTGCCAAAGTATTTCACGTAACCCTCTCAGCCTTGCAGTGTGTCTTCAAGATGCCTTTCATGAAAATATATACCATATAATAAAGGTCGGTCTACTCCTCTCACTGCTGATATCTGTACCTTGTTGCACTTACATACTGATATCAATAGCCTTGGTGCGAAGGGTAATTTCAGTGACATATTTCACGCCAAGTGTCAAGTGTTCCAAATATCCTCTCAACCTTCACTGAATTTACAAGAGACTTTTTTCAGCATACCGCATACAGCGTAATAAAGGACAACATATTTATTTATGACCTGATACGTCTGTTTTTACCACAACCTAACCAACAATTGAATGTGCCAAATTACAAAGTCTCAATTTTGCAGTATCAAATAAGCATAGTGTTACAAAGAAGCGCTGTGATTAAATACATTTGAGATGTAACCGCTCTTTCATGTGATTGAATTTTTGCTGCAATATTGAAAAATTTAGACTTAAGTAATTCTTTGGTCTACTAACTAAGCTCTCGCTTCATGAACGTCTAATTACAAGAACAGAAACAAATCTCCCAAGCAACCCCTCTTTGCAGAGGTACTCAAACAATCACGCACTATGTCTGCGAAAGGCTCAGTTTTACCAGCATATAATCCATCCTTGGTCGCCTCAACAGAGTTATCAGGGGAAACTTTGAATCGCATTTTACAAGAAAGTTCGACAATCAGCTCTCGTTTGCAAGATATGGCCGCTAACATCTCTTCTCTTACGACAGAGACCAAATCAATTAGAGCAGATTTAATACAATTTCATACCAAAGTGGAAGGGTTGGACCAACAGTTAACTATAGTAGAAGCCAGATTTGATTCAGTACAAAGCAGGGATCAAGACTTATTACTCTTTCGCAGCAAGCTTGTTGACTTGGAAGATCGAAACAGAAGGGCTAATGTTTGTTTTTTCGGCTTCCCAGAAAAGATTGAGGGCCAGAATGCTCAATCATTCTTATGTAATGTCCTTCCCAAGCTACTTGGTATCACCATTGAACCGTTGTTGGAAATTCAACGTGCCCATCGAATTGGCCCTCCACGCAGTCACCCAGACTCTCGTCCAAGACCTCTAATCTCCTGCTTTTTACGACATGACCAAGTACGACAGATATTAATGGCAGCGCGCACGCAAGTCTCCTACATCTATGATGGTCAAGAAATACGCATGGCTTCTGAATTCTCGAAAGAGACTAATTTTTTTTCTTTGTAATACATTTTTTATTATTTGCAATTTCCCTCTCAACATCCTCTCCTTCACATATGTTGCATACAATACACAGTTATAAATTGCTCTCCCCTTCTCACGTACCAAGTTGTCATGCTGTGCAACCATAGGAGTTCACGTTATTATCCATGCCACTGTTTCCTGCGTCACGCGGACTCTTAGCATTTATCACACACTAATATCTACTTCACTCATCCCTCCCCAACAACAAAACTACTACTCCCTCCCACCCCTACTCCTACCCCCTCCCTCCAGTGTGCTCCCCCAATAGTTGCCATTCTCAATGTGTCTGGACCTATAGGTGTGAGCCTACCATGTGCCTTTGCTGTTGCCCGGCCTCTCTCCCTCTGCCACCCGGTACTCTCCTCTTCAACTGCGCTTCCAGTCTCCGCATTCCCTCCTGTACTCTCTGCGACCCGTGGTCTAGTGGCGGGCCGGCTCATCTTCCTGGTCTCTGTCAGACCTGCGCAGTGCTTCAACTAGCGCTTCCCAAGCTCGCGCCACTTCCAACATTGTCTCTTTCTGGTACCTATGCGCCAGTCGTAGCTTGATCACACTTTCACTCGCCGCCCACTTAAGGAGTTTGTGTTTCCACCTCTGCACTCTAGGTCCCTGACTATGCTTCCAATGGTTGGTTATCTCCCTTTTAGCTAATATCAGTCCCAAATCTATGAATTTGCTGGTCACCTTATTGCGCTTTGTACGCGGATACCAATGCAACAAGCTCACCGCCATATCTTTAGTAAGTGTTCGCTCTGTTGCCAGCTCCAATGCCGTAAGTACGTCATCCCAATATACAGTCAGATTCAGGCAGGACCACAGCATATGCTGAAAGTCCGCATCTTCTGTTCCACATCTAGGGCAGTCAGCCTTGTCTACCCCAAAGAACTGCTTAATATGTTTCGGGGTCATATACGCCCTATGTAGCACATAAAACTGTATTAGCTGGAACCTAGCATTCCTCGTGCTCTTCCATGCTCTTTCTACTAGCTTGGGCCAAGTAGTGTCCGGAATGTCCCTCCCCAAGTCCAGTTCCCACTTCTCCTTTAGGCGATCCATCGGCTGCCTTCCCTCTTGTTCCATTTTCCTATTAAGGCACGTGACAGCCTTGAAAGTACCAGCCGCCACAGCTACATATTGGCAGATTAACGATGTCTTTGGTTCTGATAGCCCCATCTTCCACCTGCGTTGGATCGCTGCTACTAGCGCCGCGTGCAATAAGTAGTGTCCCCGCAGTAGGTCAAACCTATCTTGTAAGCTCGAGAACGGCAATAAGACACCATCATCATAGAGGTCACCCACCATAAATAGTCCCTGCTCCTCCCAAGTCCCCAATGCGGACCAATCTCCACCATGGGGTAGCACAGTACACACCCCTATCGGGATTTCAGGTGCGTAGGGGCACTCCACTCCATGCTTTTTGTTACTCCGAATCCAACAACGTTGCATTGTTCTCTCCTCATTCGTAATGGTATCTCTACGCAGTCGTTGCCCCATCAGAATATAGGAAAGCACATGTCTCGGTACCCAGCAGTTATGGCCTGGGTTGGGCCCTCTAAACGTCGCCGCCACTGCCTGCATGAGCCATTGGAGCTGGGCTGCCAGATAATACCTTTCAAAGTCCGGCACTGCCCAACCCCCTGCTGCCCTGGGGCGCATCATTGTGTCTAGTGCAACCCGCCTCCTACCGGCTCCCCACAAGAAGTCTCCCACCATCATTTTCAACTGCCTGAACATCGCCCCGGGTATCCATACTGGGAGAGTCCTGAAAAAATATAACAATCTTGGCAATACTACCATTTTTAGCAAGGCCACCCTCCCTGCCACCGACATCTTCAAAGCAGTCCAGAACTCCATACTCCCTTTAATTCCACGGAATGCCCGACTAATGTTGCCTTCCAGGAGCCCATCTTGTGTATGATAAATGAGGACTCCCAAGTAGGGCAGGCACTGCGCCTCCCATCGGATCCCTTGCACCTGGGGCAGCGCCTGTAGGTTCGGGCTCACCAGAAATAGACAAGTCTTCGACTAATTAACCCGCAGCCCCGATCTATTCCCATACCCAGTCAACAAGTGCTTTGCCGCTGTTAAAGCCTCTCCAGTGTCCTCCAAAAACATTAAGAGGTCGTCTGCATACAGCGAGATGTAGTGCGCATTCTCCTGTAGCATCAGGCCCCGGTACTGCTCTCCCGTGCACGCCAGCATAGCTAGTGGTTCTATTGCTATTGCAAATAGCAGCGGTGAGAGGGAGCAGCCCTGCCTAGTCCCCCGTTCTACGTTGTATGCCCGAGAAATTGTTGCGCCCGTTCTCACTCTAGCCGTGGCCCCATTGTAGAGAATCCGGGTCCATCTCGCGTAGTCGTCCCCTATTCTCATTTTCCCCATCACATAATGTAAGAAAGACCATTCCAGGCTGTCAAAGGCCTTTTCAATTTCTATCGCCAGTACCACCGCTCCCGGTGTAACGTCTCGGTGTTCCTCCAATACACGCAGTAGGCGTCTGATATTGCCGGCCGTATTCCGTTTGGGGATAAACCCCCCCTGATCACTGTGAACTAAGGAGATCATATATGGGAGCAGGCGCGTCCCAGTATCTTACTTAGTATTTTATAATCCACCGTTAACATTGAGAGCGGTCTATACGCTGTCAGCTCGGCAGAGTCTTTGCCTGGTTTTAGAATGGGGATTATAATAGCCTCCCGCGTAGTGGTTGGCAGCATTCTCGCCGTCCAGGCCTGTTTGTACAGCGCCTGAAGCCGGGGGGCCAGTATATCCAGATATGTACCGTAGAACTCGATTGGTAGCCCATCAACTCCCGAGGTCTTATTTCGGGCCATTTGCTTAATGGCTGACTTAATTTCCACTAACAATATCTCTTGTCCCAGTGCTAACGATTGTTCCTCTTCCAGCTGGGGCCAGACCAGCCCTACAAAGTAACTCTCCAGTTCTTCAACATCAACTTCCCCCAGGCTACTATACAATGTTGCGTAATAGCGCGCGAACATGTTATTGATTCCCCGTTGGGTATAGTCCATTGTTGCTGCCGGTATGCGGAGCCCCAGGATTGGCGCCCCCCCATTATCAGGAGCGACAAGCCGCGCTAAGAGCCTACCTGTTTTGTCCCCCTCGTCATGCATTCGCGCTCTATATGCTTTATAATCAAACGCCCTGAGCCTTTCAACTTGCTGCGCTACCTCCTCCCTCGCTCCCGCCACCTCCGTTTGATCCCTTCCCCTTGCATGACTACGCCTTTCTGCTTCTCGCAACCTCTCGTCCTCTCTCTGGACCTCATCAAGTAAGAGTTTCCGTACCCCCATCTTCTTAGAGATGCACATCCCTCGGACAACTAACTTGAAAGCCTCCCATTCTGCTGCTAATGTGGTCGCTGTGTTTTCATTTTCATTAAAATAATGGAGGATCCCCTGCTGGAGCTCGTCCTTAAACACCGGGTCCTCCAGTATTTCAGGTCTCAGCCGCCATGTTGGAATCAACGCCTGTTCTTTATGCCATCCCAAGTGAATCAGCAGGGGATTATGATCTGACACTGTTTTGGCCAAGTATTCACTGTGCTGCACTTTCACACAGACATCAGGCGTTCCCAGCATCGCATCCAGCCTCACATGCAAATCATGCAGCCCCGAGTAATACGAGTAATCTCGATCTTGCTGATGCTGTTCCCGCCATATATCCACTAAGTTCCAATTTGACTGCCATCTTCGCCTCTTATCCGCAAGTCTTGCACTCGCCGACTCAGGTAACGGCGGGTGAGACCTATCCATAGTCACATCCAACACTGAGTTGAAATCCCCCCCTAGAAGCATCGAGCCCGGCGTATGCTCAGCTATAGCCCCGGACACGCGGTCAAAGAAACTGCCTTGGTAAACATTAGGGGCGTATATACTCCCTATCATGACATCTACCCCATTCAGGCGCCCCACCAATATAACATAGCGCCCCTCAGGATCAATCATCTTGTGTAGCAGTTGGAATGGCACTCCCGCCCTAATCCACACTAGCGTGCCTCTTGCGTATGCAGAGTAGGTAGTGTAATATACCTGGCCGCGCCACCGACGCTGAAGCGCCCTGCCCTCTGCCATCGTGAGGTGCGTCTCTTGTAATAGAGCGACATGCGCTCCCCTGCGTACCAGGTAGGCATGCACCTGATGGCACCTAGTCATAGTATGGAGACCCCGTACATTCCAGGTTATGCACTTAAATGCAGGGGTAGAGGCCGTTGTCTTATCTCCTATTTCCATCAATCTGTCGTGTTCTCTGGAGCACACTGGTTCCCCTCTGAAACCCCTGAACAAAACTAAACACACCCCAACTCCCCCTCCCCAGGACAGATGCCCCAACTTGAACACCCATCCAAACTAATGACTCAACCAGAGTGTTCAGATCCCCAAGGAATCTCAAACACCCTATGACACTGGGGGTAGGCACAAAGGTCCAAAGAGGCCCAGCTCGCCCCGCTCCCGCCGAACCCCGACCTTTAGCAAACTACATCTCCCCCATCCAGCAATATACAGACCAGTGTAGAAGGAGTCCACTGCAAATGTTCAGGATTAACCAATCATAAGTCCACCAGCTCATCAGCCATTCTCGCCGTCACATGAGGCAGCCGCTCACTGTCCGCCCCTGAGGTTTCCGAGTCCGACCCATCCGTGCCCAGCTTCGAGCCCCCTTTTTCGCTCCGCGAGTCCATCTCTGTCCTGGATAGCGCCGCCACCGCCTCTATCGCTGCTGATCTTTCCGTCGCCACTTGTCGCGATGTTGGCCGCGGGGATCCTGGTCGTCATTTCCGAGATTTTGGAATTCGCCCGGATTTAGGCCGTGGTGGGGTCACCCTTCCTTCGTGAGTTGGCTGCTCTACACCTGCTTTGTAACGCTCTAGCCAGTCCCATGCGTCTCCCGGGCTGCTGTGGAAGTAAGACTTATTATCGACCAGTATTTTTAAATTCGCCGGATACATTAGGGCATATTGCAGGCCCTCCTCTCGTAATGCCTTTTTGGCCGCCACATAGGATGCCCTTTTTTGCTGCACTTCCCATGTATAATCCGGGAATAATGTTACAGACGCATTGTCCACTTTGTACGGTCCCTTCCTGCGCGCCTGGGCCAGCAGCCTGTCTCTGTCTTTATAATGCAGCAACTTGGCAATCACCGGTCTGGGTGGGCGTCCCGGCGCCAGTGGCCTCGCCGGTACTCTATGCGCTCTTTCCAGCGTGTAGAAGGGAGTCAGGCCCTCCGGTGCTACTTCAGCTTTTAACCAAGTTTCTAAGTACTCCAGCATGCTCTTTCCCTCAACTCCTTCCGGCAAACCCACTACGCGAATGTTACTTCGCCAATTTCTCCCTTCTGCATCTTCCGCCCTCTGTTCTAGCGCCTGCAACCGATTCTGTACCTCCGTCATTTTAGTTGTTAGCGCCGTAGTTGTCGGTTCCATGCTTTCTAGAGTTGTTTCAACCATTTTCACTTTGTCCGCCAACTTGTTATGGTCCGCCCTCAATAATCCCAGACTCTGCGTTACCTGAGCAATGTCCGCCTGCAGCGCTTCCCGCGTGGTAGTTATTGCCTGCAAGATCCGGTCAACTTGTTGCTGCGGGAGACCGTCAGTGGGCGTCGACTGCCTTGACTGCTCCGCCACTGAGCTCGCTTCTATGTCCCGGGTCGACTGCTCACCACCTTGCTTGTGTCGGGGCTTCCCCATCATGTTCTGCAGACCCTCGTCCCGTTATCTCGTGTCCACCGCTAGCACGGGTCAGCAGATCCCCGATCCAAGCGCGACGGGCCTTCCCGCTCGCTCCTAGTGGCCGATCTCGTCTCCAACGCTACCACGCCCTCCGCTGCCGCAATCCTTCCCGAGGTCTCCTTCTCTTTAGTGGTGCACTCCCTGCCCCTGCAGCTCGTCTCCCCTTCCGTCGCCGTTCAGCTCCTCTCTTCGCCTACTATTTTGTAGCAGAACCGCGCCCAGATTCTTTCTCTCTGCAGGATTCAACGTCCCGGCCCTATCTCTTCTCTCTGTACTGGCCGCTATGAGAGCGCTACTCAGGGCCTGCAGACCGTCACGGCTCGAGCATCAGCTGGTCTTCGCACCCTGGCTTGTGTCTCAGGGTCCCTCAATGCCTCTCTATGCTGCCATCACCAGTTTGTATGCCCAGGACTGGGCGCCGATCGGGGCATCCAGTGCAGCCGAGAGTCCTGTCCGCTCCGCAGCGCAGTGCAGACCAAGCTGGGGCTCCCGCCCCTCTATTAATAACCGTGGTCTCCTCTTCACTGCTGCCGCGCACCTGTCCGCTAGTGCACTAGCTTCCCCCTGTAAACTTTTGCACCGTCCTCTATGGCCAAGAGGGGGAGGGGAAGCCTTCCACAACGGGCCCTCATACACCTCAGCCCCAGCACCAATTCATACCGGAGTGATGTCTCTCTGGATCCGCTCTCCGCTCAGAACACCGAGCTCTGCGAGCGAGTCTGCCGTCCAGCTCCGGAGCCCACGGCGCCGCCTCGATCCGCCCCTGGGTCTCCGCCGCCGATCCGTGTTCCACTCCCGGTCGCCGCTTGTCTCTCAGCACCGCCCAGTGGCTTCTCCTCGACGTCACCGCAGCTCTCCTTGGTTCCGGTGCGGCTCGCACCCACCTCCGATCGCAGTCCGCCTCTCCCGCAGCCGCACAGACCAGCGGCCGGCCGTTCAGGCTCCGTAAGGTTCCCCAGCCGCCATCTTGTCTCTCCTTCACAGCGCGCCTCAGCCCTCGGCCGCTGCCCGCTCCGCCAACTTCTGCAGCCTTGCCTCCCACAGCAATGTGCTCCTCGTCACAAAGCCAGCTCAACCGTCCGGCTCACGCTGTTCTGGGGCGCCGTCTTCGGTGCTTTTTTCAGGATTTTCGGCCGGGCTCCGGCGGAGCAGCAGGCTCACTCGTCCACCTGCATTCAAGCCTCGGCCACGCCCCCTTCTCGAAAGAGACTAATGAAAGGAGAAAGACATTTCGATCTATGAGACTGCAACTAAGGAAAATGGACATTAAATAGGGTTTGTTTGACCCAGCTCGTTTCCGTATCACCAAAAATGGCGAATCAAAAGATTTCTATAATCCTGAAGATCTACAACACTTTCTGGATGGTATTTCCCTTCAGGACATGGACATACAGCATACTCTTGTTGATCAATCTATCTCAAGTCCTAAATTTTCTCGACAGCTCTCCGACAACCACCATCGTAGCATCAGTGAAGTTCGTCATCGTGGCAGAGACATTGAACGATCAATCCGTACCCATGAGGACAACGCCTCTGCCTTAAAGATAGTATCTACCTTCACACAAGACCACCACAGGAATAAATCTCGATGTCCTTTAAAATCTGCCTCAGATGGAGAATAGGCTTTGATATTATCTTCTTTTATTACAGTCTTGATCTTTGATAACGTCCTTTTCATGAATTTATTCAAGTTCCTCATATCAGAGACTAGCTAACATGGACAGATGAGTATTATTCACATCCTTAATGTATGCACTGTTATTATATTTTAGATTGTATTTATATTTATAACTACATCTACATTTATATTCTATTTAAGATTTATTAACATATTTATTGTATAAGATTTACAGCGGTTAAAACTTATATGATATCTATTATATTTGGCGCAAAATGTTTATGAATGTATTTTCTGTTTTACCCTCCTATATGCAAGATCTATTTGGAGATAACCTGCATTCATCCTTAAAATCTGCCTCCGTTGAGGAATAATCTATAATAAGGTTCACTTTCATTTCATAACAGGTATAATTATTATCACTACTATTTACATAAATATTTTCAGGTTCCTAATGTTAAGAGGTTTATCAATATACTTCTCCTATTTTTTAAAATATTTGGACAATTGAATATAATCTGCCATGTTTATTTATTTATGGCTGGTATTATTTATTAAATAATCACATCTAAGCTTATATTATCAAATGTTACGTTGTGTTATAATATAAACTATTTGTAGTTACAGATTCATAACAACATGTTTCAATTTCTTGAACTTATATTTGTGTACTGTCGATTTTATGCATGTTTTATTGTCAATATTATACATATTTGGGTTTTCGAACTTTTAATTCATTTGACATTTTCTCTTATATAGTCTCAGTTGAGGTTATATTCTCCTAAGGGAGTTCTTACCTGTGGCGGTGCTCTAGTGAGCCCATACCCGTGGTTAAAAGTTAGAAGTAAATTAACTTTATAGATTAGATTGCTTCTCTTGATATCCTTTCGGTAGGAATTTTCTTTCACCTTTTTTTCATCTCAACTCCTATTGTTTTATAAGAAACTCTACAAGTGCTATATTGTTTCTTTTCTTCTGCTTTACTGCCACATCTTTGATCAACAAGTCAACAATTTTTATATTGGATATTACATTTCTTAACCTTATATAACGCTCTTACCCCCCCCCTACATTTGTCCATTGCTCATCAAACTTTACGAACTACTGATACATATATAGGCATGGCTAACACTCGTCCTCTGCGTGTCATATCCTGGAATGTTCATGGTTGAACGCATTATATAAAACAGAAAAAAGTATTTACAATCAAAACAGGTGGATGTAGCTGTACTTCAAGAAACACATCTTGATATGCTGGAATCCAGCAAAATATGCAGAGAATGGGTAGGAAAAGTGTTTCACAGTAGGATACATGATGGGAGACCTTCAGATACAGGTCAGACACATAAATGTGGTGTGGCAATTCTTATTCGCAAATCTTTCCTAATTACGATATCAAAAACATAGGAAGACCCAGATGGAAGATATGTGTTCGTCAAACTACGCATAGGAGATGCTTATTTCTGTGTGGGGTCTGTCTATGCCCCGACAGGTGTGAAAAAATCATTTCTCCTTCATTTGAACCACTTATTATCAGAGATAAAAGCTTCACAATTTATCATAGGAGGAGACTGGAACCTAGCGAGAGATCCAGTTTTGGATAGAATAGAACCCCTTGACAAAAATAATGCACCGGATGGAGCCCTTTTGAATGATATTATGGATGACAATGGTCTGATAGATCATTGGCGTCTTTCCCATCCGACTGACATTGAGTACATATTTATGTCTTCCACCCATGGAACTCTCACCTGACTTGATTATTTTTTAATTTCTCAGAGAGTAGTTCAACTCGTACAAGAATTTCATATATTAGAATCATCAATATCTGATCATTTCCCAGTTCTCTTATCCCTGCAAACAGGATTGCCCAAGCCGGGCCGTAAACCTTGGTGGATGAATATCCAACGTCAGAAAATTCCCACGGGTAAATTACAATTGAGAACTCATCTTCAACACTATCTTTCCAACAATCAAGGGTCTGTGGACTCCGGTAGAATCCTATGGGTTGCAGCTAAAGCTACCATCCGGGGTCAACTCATGAAAGATGCAGCGCAGGCTAACAGGCAAAATGCTATTCGACAGAAGGAGCTGGAACATGATATTGAGACATTTACCCGATTATATACTATAAAACCTACTTTACAACATCGGAAATCACTGGAGCAAGCTCGTATGGCAATAAACAATCTTTTTACGTCCAAAGCTGAATATGCTTTACAAAAAATGAAAGGGAGGCATTGCGAACAGTGGGAAAAGGCAGGGAGACTCTTAGCGGCTCAATTGCGACAAAGGGAAGCTACCATGGCTATACCAGCCATAAGATCTTCCGAGGGGAATTTGTTAACTCGTCCTCAAGATATCGTTAATATATTTGCTTCTTATTACAAATCCTTATTACACCCCAGGAGTTCAGTTAGATCAAGACAAGATGATCTCTTTTATATCTGAAGTGGAATTGCCTTGTCTTTCTGAAGAGGGAAGAGCACTTCTTGAGGGAGAGATTAGTAAGGATGAAATTTCCCAAGCCATAACTAAACTTCCAGATCATAAAGCTCCAGGCGATGAAGGATTCCCAGTAGAATTTTATCGTTGGTCAGGTGAAAAAATATTAGATACCCTACATGCTGCTTTTCAAGAAGCAGATAGCAAAGCTTCTTTAGGGTGTATTTCTAATAAAGCAGTAATAGCGGTTCTACCAAAGGCAGGGAAAGACCCTTAACTCTGTAGTAGTTATCGCCCCATATCACTTCTTAATTGCGATATTAAACTTTTAGCCAGCATCCTTGCTTCTCGTCTACGCGAAGTCCAACTGTCCCTTATTCATCACACTCAGGTGGGATTTGTACCCGGCCATTCATCAAGGAATCATTTACGCACCCTGACGCACACACTCCATTCTGCCAGATCTCTTCAGGAAGATGCTTTGGCGCTGTCGCTTGATGCCGAAAAGGCAATTGATCGAGTGTAGTGGCAATATCTCTTTAAAGTTCTAGAAAAATTTGGTTTGGGAACTTAATTCATAGATAAAATTAGATTACTATACCAACATCCTATTGCTCAAGTTAATTGTGGCGGTTTCATCTCAGATTAATTTCCAATTTGCAGAGGGACTCTTCAGGGTTGCCCACTCTATCCCCTCCTATTTCTCTTAGCTTTAGAACCCCTAGCAGCAGCAACTCGCCAATCAGAAAATATTATAGGCATTCCTCTCCCATTGTGTGATTCGAAAATGTACCTTTATGCTGATGAAATTCTACTTACTGTCACTGATTTGTCTCCGACTCTACCATCATTGCTTAAAATTATAAAAGATTTCTCCTCCTTTTCCGGATACAAAATTATTTGGGATAAGAGTGAAGCACTTCCTATATCACAAAAGCAGCTATACAAGGTTTTCCCTTTCATTGGCAACAATCACGGTTCAAATACCTGGGTATTTTGGTAAATAAAGGTACAGAAGGGATGGTTGCAGATAATTTAGGCCCTTTAATTACTCAGATGCAACATTATTTCAAGAAATGGAAGATATTGGGACTATCTTTATGGGGTAGAGTCCAAGCTGTCAAAATGGTCACACTTTCACGCTTCATTTACATACTTGGCATGCTTCCTTTATCCACATTATGTCTCATAGACTCTAAGATCAAATCCTTTATTTGGGGATCTATGAAACCTCGTTTAGCTATGAATAAATTGAAAGCGCATCATTCTTATGGGGGTTTGAGTCTTTGAGCACTATGCTTTGGCATTACAACAATCTCAAATAACACACATGTTAACTGAAAATTCCAACACACCACAATGGGTATTTGTAGAAAGAATTTTTTTTTTTTTTTTTTTTTTTTTAAACCTTTATTACAGAATTCAAAAGATATACAAAGATGGGCCTACAACCTTCGGGCCGGCCGCTAGTAAACAGTATGAGCATAGAATACAGTCAGTAAACAGTCGCTGCAGCGTGAGAGAGGTCACAGGAGTTGAAAGAAGCGTTGGCGGCCACACCGTCCGGACCCCCCACATGGCGGTTCCATTTTTATATAAGAAACGACAGACAAATCCACAAGGCAGCCAAAAGTCAAAGCAACAGTATGAGCTCCCCTGGGGAGGACCCTACCGATCCACAGGAATAGCGGGGGGGGATAGGAGACAAAGTGGACTCAAAGCCCAGAACCAAGGCGACAAGCAGACTAAGGAGACGGGGCCAGTGCCAGATCAGGCGTCAGCGGCGGGGTACAAAGTCCGCCACGGTAGGTGTTCCAGGGGCCCCACACTTTCACCCATTTCCCCGGCTTACCTCTCGCAACCTACACTACCTTTTCCCAAAACATACACCAATCCATGTTGTCCTTCCACGCCGAGACCGTTGGCAACCTCTGGGAACCCCACAATTGCGCAATGTCATGCTTGGCCACCATATATCCCAGAGTCACCCACCACGTCTGCGGCACTGAGTAGTCAGTCGGCTCCCACACATTTAGCAGACATCTCCTCGCCTCGGGAAGCAGCGTCACATGCGTGACCGCCTGCAACACCGCGTGCACATCACGCCAGAATCGCGCCACCTCCGGGCATTCCCACAAAATATGGAGGAAGGTCCCTAAAGAACCACACCCACGCTTACACAACCCATCCACGGCATATCCCATACGCATCAGACCCGGCCCCGTAACATAGACCCTATGGAGTATCTTGAGCTGGACGAAGCGAAGGCGAGCCGGTATGGCCACCTCTTTCGGGGAGGCCACCGCAGACACCCAATCCTCGTCATCCAGCTCCAATCCATCGGCCACCCACACCTCACGAAGGCTAGTCAGCAGTCCCGAGCGATCGTTGATTAGCTTTTTGTAAATCAATGAAATCGTGCCGTCCGGTACATGCCCATCTAGCACTCTATCTTCCAGAGGGGAATACTCCGGGATGGAGGCAACATCCAGGAATACGGAGCACAGCGCGTGACGGACCTGGATATATCGAAAGTACTCCCTGTCCTGCAACTGGAATTCAGTCTGCAGCACATCGAACGTTTTGAATCCCCCCCTCGTCCAGAGATCGCCCACCTTGCTGATGCCTATCATGTCCCACTTCTCAAAGCCCTTCGAGGTCCACAGAGAGCCCAGCCGCTCAGATGCATACAGCGGCGGCGCCCGGGTCAACCGATCCTTCCACCCCATCGCCGAGTTTGCCGCGTGCCACACCCGTACCGCGACCCGCGTAGGGCCCGTCAGACGTGCGTCGAGCGATCTAGAATAAAGCGCCCGATTATAGTCGCCACCCGGCTGTAATAGTTTATCCATTTCAAAGGCCGGGTTAAGAGCGGGCCCATAAAGGCCGTGGTTTATAGCAGCCAGCTGGGAGGCCCAGTAATATCGTTTGATGTCTGGGAGGGCGACCCCCCCGTCGTACCACGGGAGCGTCAGCTTCGCAAGGGCGATACGCGGCCTACCCTCCCAGAACAGGCGTCGCTGCAGACTCTCCACCTCGCGAAAGTAGCGCGCCGGGACAACGTCCATCGTGTTCTGTAAAGCGTATAGGAAACGTGGCAGCGACATCATCTTAAACAATGCCGCACGGCCGAGCGGTGAGAGCGGCAAGCGCCTCCAACGCGCCACGTCCTCCTTCAGGCGCTGGAGGGGGGGGAGCAAGTTCTGTTTATATCGGGCCTCAGCGTCCAGGGTAATGAAGATACCCAGGTACTTAAATCCCTGCGGAGCGATCTGGATAGGACAACCCCGCGGAAGGATAGGAGCCTCCCAGGAAAGGACATACACACAGGATTTAGCCCAGTTGATGACTAAGCCGGAGTTGCGGCCAAATGAATGCAAAACATCCACAAGTACAATCAGCGATTTACGCGGGGAAGCAAGGTATAAGAGAATATCATCAGCGTAAAGGGATACGCGATCCTCACACTCGGGGGTCCATCGGAGGCCACGGATAGAAGGGTGCCACCGCAGCCACTCCGCCAGGGGCTCCAAGGCAAGCGCGAAGAGGAGCGGCGATAGCGGGCAGCCCTGCCGCGTGCCCCTACCCAGCTCAAACGCAGCCGACACTCTACCGTTCACCGCCACCTGCGCCAGCGGTCCGGAGTATAACAGTTTCACCCAACCAATAAATCCCGGGCCAAAACCAAACTTAGCCAGCGTCGCCCAAATATATGGCCACTCAAGCGTGTCGAACGCCATAGTGGCGTCCAGGGACGCCAAAATGGCCGGCTCTCGTATGAACGGGACCCGCGCGAGCACCCCATGCAAACGCCGCAGGTTGAGCGCGGTGTTGCGATGAGGGATAAAGCCGGACTGGTCCTGGTGAATCAGATCGCACACCACGCCAACCAGCCGATTAGCCAGCACCTTGGCGAGAATTTTGGGTTCCGCATTCAACAGCGAAATGGGCCTGTAAGACGTGACCCGATCCCGCGGCCTCCCCTCCTTATGAATAACCACGATAGTGGCCAGACGCTGGTCCAGCGGGAGGGAACCCGCCGAGCGGGCCGCGAGGAACATAGCACAGAGATGCGGCGCCAGCGTATCCGGTCGTAGTTTGTACAATTCGATGGGAAGGCCATTAGGACCCATGGCCTTGCCGGAGGCGACCGAACGTATGGCGAGGGCAATCTCCTCAGATGTTGGGGTCGCGTCCAACAACACTTTATCCTCCTCCGAAAGGGAAGGCAGCGCAATGTCTTTAAGCAGGGCATGGGAATCCTCTTCCGAGCGGGAAGATACCGGGGAATACACCCCACGGAAATATTCTGCAAAGCAATCAACAATTTCTCCTGGTTCAGTGACACACACACCATCCGCTCTCTCCTTTTTATCCAGCCACGCAATCAGTTTACCAGCCTTATCACCCACATCATACAGTCTCCCCTGTTGCTCTCTACTGAGGCCCCTGGCTGCCTCCGTGACGAGGGCCTTGTAGTCCGCCTGCTTGAGTCGGAGAGCATGCAATTTGACGTCCGTCACCCCACACTCCAAATCACCCTCCAACTCGGTTATCTCAGTTTCAGTACGGGTCACCTCCTCCCGCTCGCGCCTCCGGGAATGGGAAATAAGGGACAGGGCCTCCCCCCGGAGTACCGTCTTAAACGCCTCCCACAGAGAAACCGCGGACGACACAGACCCCACATTGTCTTCAAAATATCGCTTAAGAGATTTAACCAAATCTGCGCGAATTGTGGGGTCACGCAGGTACCAGGGATTAATCGGGGCCACCCTCCCCTCCCCCCTCGGGACAATGTCGAAGTGCAACAGGAGCGGGGAGTGGTCTGAAATACCCCGCGCCAAATGTCGTACCTCCCCAACCCGCCCCGCCTGTACCGCTGGCATCAGGACATAATCAAGTCTCGAAAGACTGCCATGAGCCCCGGAATGAAAAGTGTACTGTATCTGCGTAGGATGTTTCAACCGCCAACAATCCACCAGCCCCAAGGTATCCAGGAGGCCGGACAACCACGCTTGGGCACGGGGGAGATCCCTAGGAGGGTGACGATCCTCAGTCCCGGAAACCACAGCGTTAAAATCCCCCCCAACCACTAGAATCCCCTCCGGAAGGCCAAGGAGGAGGCGCCCCAGATCCGCAAAAGTAGTCATTTGCAACCCTGGCGGGACATAAACAGAAACGAAAACAATCACTCTACCCTCCAATCTACTCACCAGAACCGTGTATCGTCCCCTGTCATCATGGAGCACCTCATCAACTTCCAACGGGAGCGAGGTCTTAGCCATAATGCCCACACCCCTCGAACCAGACGTGAAGCCCGAGTGGGCCATAAGGCGATAGCCCCGTCTGTTCATGGCACGAAAGGAGTTTCCAATGAGGTGTGTTTCCTGCAGAAAGACTATATCTGGTGAAATTCGTTTTAGGAACTGCAGGACCACCCCCCGTTTTATCCTGTCCCCCAGTCCATTAACATTCCAGGACAAAAGACTCAGTCCCCTACCCCCTATCATAGCCGAAGTCGATCAATCGCCCCCCAGAGAGCACTTTAGAAATAGCACAACAATACTTCTGCCTTGTGGTACAAATAAACAATACCCAACCCCAACCCAACAACCCCAACAAAACTCCCCCCTTCCTGCACCCCTGCATGAGCCCAAACAGCCCCCCCAACTTGCAGTGTGCCTGTAGCCCCTATGTGATTTGAACTACTAAGACCCCTAGAGGAGGAAGGAGAACCCCCTCGAGACCCAGCACCTCCTCCAATGGAGGGGGGACAAGACACAACAGACAAAAGGCCCTAAACTTGGCCGAAAGTGGCATCATCCGGAGTGAGCCCCCGTGTCAGTACCTCAGACCCGGTCCGGTGGGCACTCTCCTCCCGTCCCCCCCCCCCCATCCCGACCATGACCCCCAGACAAAGTGTCCAGCCAGTCCCCGGCCGTTTCAGGACGATCAAAAAAGTGAGTGCGACCATCCGCCTCCACCCGCAGCCTGGCCGGGAAGAGCATGGCGTATTTTAGGTTCATGCCTCGAAGCCGCCGCTTGACGCCCAGGAAACTCAGTCTCTGCTTCTGGAAAGCCTGCGTGAAATCAGGATAAAAGTTCACTTCCATGTTCTCCAGCTTAATCGGCCCTTGCAGTCTGGAAGCTTGCAAAATCGCATCCCTGTCCCGAAAGTTGAAAATACGGGCAATAAGAGGCCGCGGAGGGGCTCTGACCTTCGGTCTGCCTCCGGGAACTCTATGGGCCCTCTCCACAGCAAAGAATTTACTCAGTCCTCGAGGCTGGAAATGGGTAGAGATCAGGTCCTCCACAAAGAGATCCGCCGCCGACTCCTCCCGTCCCTCGGGTACTCCGATAATACGGATATTATTCCTCCGGGCCCGGCTCTCGGAGTCCTCCAGGCGCCGATCCATGAGCGCACTTGCCTGACGGAGCCGGTGCACCTCCGTTTGAAGGGCCGCTACCTCAGTCATGAGGCCCGACGCGGTGTGGGCCAAGGAGTCGACCCGGTCATTCGTCTTGGAGAGATCAGCTCTCACAAGGTTGACATCAATAAGGACCGCGTCGAGTTTGTGTGCCAAAGTGTCGAATTGCTGGCCCACCGAGGTCTTCATCTCAGCAATGGCGCCCATGACGTCTTGCAAAGTCAGATCCGTAGGCAAATCCGGGGCATCCGGGGGGCACTCGGAGGACTTGTGCGATCCGCCGGGAGATCCCTTCGGGAGGGTGTAGCGGTCCATGACGTTGGCCTGATGTGCGGTGCCACGCCGGGTCGACTTGGCCTTCAACCGATCCCCATCCTGCTTCGTGGCCATCGTCGTGTATCTCGCACCCGCACCAGCCACGCAGTGGAGAGCAGGCAATCAAGGCCAAGAGCCTCGGGGGCCACCCCAGGACGGCAGAGCGGGCCACCGCAGGCAGGCAGGCAGGGTCTCCCAGCGAGGCCACCCCAACACAAAGAAGCGCTGTGATCCCACTTGCGATAATGGCAAGGGGACTCAAAAGCGAAAGTGAAAGTGTGGGGTACGCGACTCGCCAGACCCAGCCCGCCGTTGTTGTTCACTTCGCCACTGGGTCGCCCCCAAACTCGAATCTGGGGTCAGGAGAGAAGTAGGCCGCAAACTTCAGTCGGTGCTCACTCCGGCACCCGGGGTCCAATTCGAAAACGGAAAACGGGTACCACCTCGGCTCAGGCTCACCGACACAGTCCCCTCAACCGATTCAGGATGAAGACAGGATAAACGTAGGAGGTTGCGGAGGTCCTCGGGAGCCTCGCACCTACGCGGCCATCTTGGTTGCACGCTAGGCTCCTCCTCCAGAAAGACATTTGTTAACCACAGAACTGGGTCTTCATGGCCTTTACGGGGCAGGCACAAGTCGCATTGACTCCCATAACCCGCTACTGGCTGCAATGTGCAAAACTTGGCAGAGAGCACACAGTTTACTAGGATTTAACCCTCGTATTCATGAAAATGCCCCAATCTGGAACAACACAGGTATACGTATTAAAGGGAAAACTCGATCTTGGCCCCATTGGAAATCAGTAGGCATTCTTACTTTTAGATCAGCTCTTATACAATGGTGATCTCAAATTTTTTGCACAATTGACAGATTAATTTGGTCTTCCATTGCATCAAGCGGCGAATTATAACCAACTCAACACATGTCTTAGTAAAATCCTGGGATCACATCCACGGTTACTGCAAACCTCACCAATAGTGTCTTATTTACACACTTGGGGGAAGCATAAGGGTGTTACATCTGATTTATACAAATTATTTACATTACACTTATTTTCACAACCCTTATCAAGTGATCTTCGTACCAAATGGCAAACGTGTTTATTGGTCTCCTATGCAAACCAGGAATGGATAGACTTGTTGGAAAATGTAGATGAAGGAGCCCGAGAAGCTCGACTGAAATTTTGTTTGTTTACAATTTTACAGGACTGGCATTGGTCTCCAGTAAAATTGCACAAAGCAGGACTACTTCCACATTCTAACTGCTGGAGATGTGACGCTCCTGGTTGTGACCCTGTTCACATTCTTTGCACCTGCCCTATGGTTCAATCCTATTGGTCTTATGTAGGTCAGACTCTGCATAAAACTATACCCATATGATTACCATTAACATTGACCACCATTCTTCTGCATGACGTCCGAAACTCCCACTCCTTTTCTAAACCGCAATACCGTCTTTTACATACCGCATTGGCTACAGCTAAAATATGTATATTAAGACAATGGAAATCTCCGCCTCCACCATCCCAAGAATCCTGGTTGGTAGCCATGATTCAAACTGCCTCATATGAAAGAGTTATTCATAATTTACATGATCAAATTGACATTTTAATCAAGTCTGGACCCCTTTTTTGCAAACTGATGATGTCTCTGTAAGAAGCATTATTGTCAATCCTAAACTACATACTACAGCAAACTAATTTCTTTATACTTCATTTCCTCTTTCAGTTATGTTGGTTTAGATAATGATATAATAGTTGGGATAGTTTGGTGGCTTTAACTTATATCGTATAACTGCACAATTGTTTCATAAGGGACCATGTACATCATAAATGGTTATATTTTACTGTTATTATACTGTTACTCTATCTACTTCTAATCTTTTTATTTATATTCTTAATGTATGATACAATGTAATTCACAATTTTAATAACTTAATAAATTATTAATTCAATAATTTTATTCAGTACTGCATCAACTTTTCAGATTGTATTCCTCAAATATTTAATCCTTTATTCCTTCTTATTGAAAGTTTGAGGAATAACTATTATGATATTTTATGTTCATTCTCATTCAGATTCAGATTCTGCTCATATTTCCATTAATGTATTACTTAATTTGTGCTAAAATGAATATGTTTGTTCATCTATCACTTTATCAGATATAATAATGTATGTGCTTTATTGAAATAATTCACTTCTCTTCTATACATTTATTGGTATATTATTTTGTTTATTGTCCTTGGACATTTATGTATTGTATTTATGAAATAATAATAAAAAGTTAAACACAAAAATATATATATATATTTCCAAATCTAAATAAAAAACACATTAAAAATAATTAAATTAATTTACAAATAAAATAATAACTTATAAGACAAGTAGTAATAAAACTCAATAATTAACTAAAAACTATAATATATACAACTATACAGACCCTCCAGGATTTCATGATTTGCCACGAAATCTGCACTTTTGTAAAAATGCAGCGATTTTTACAAAAGTGCCCGCGAAATTAAAGGAATGCGGGCGAAGACAAACTATAATGCTAAAACAGCACTAGATGCAACTGCAACAGGCCTCAGATATGAAAGTGGCCAGGGACATCTTAAGTTAAGATGTCCCTGGCCACTTAAATGTCAAAAACGAAATAAAGAAATAAAATAAAAAATTGGATGACCTGTTGCCCTTTACAGGACTTCACAGAGCTGTTAGACTTCATGCAAGTTTAAGTGCAAGGAGCTGCAGAACTGTCGAGGCCTCTGACTGACATGACAGCGTTTACAAACAGTAAACGCATGATTCCACTCAAAAAAGAGGATCCCAGGAAAAGCATCTGAGTCCCTCCCCACAGTTATGTGCCGTTCAGCCTGTAGTGACATTATGTGCCTGCAGTAGCAGCCCGTGTAGGGTGTTTTGTGGGGCGGTGAGGTGGGGCGGGGGAGGGGCACGGTGGCGGGTAGTAAACTCTGGCTCATGTCTGACTGGAGTAATGTAGAGAAATAAATCAATAAAACTACTTTCATTGCACGCGCTGAAACGCATTTGGCGTTTCAGCACGTGCAATGAAAGTAGTTTTATTTATTTATTTCTCTACAATACTCCGGTCGTCCGTGAGCCGGAGTTTACTACCCACCACCCAGACCCTCCCCCGCCCCGACTCACCGCCCCACAGAACTCCCTACACGGGCCGCTACTGTGTGCCTGTCTTCCACATCGGCCTTTCTCTATTTCAATTGTATACATTTACCATCATCTTTTCACAAAAGGCTATCCCATACCGTCTACTTCTAAAACAAGCACACCAAGGGAAACTATGAGAACAAAGGACTAAGTAGATTGGTTTGCCATGGCAACAAGGGCTGGAGGCTTAGGCTTAGGGGGTGCAGAGAGAATAGCCTTTTCGAAGTGCAAGCGCCAGGTCAGAGTAGTATGACCTGAACGTGTTGGGCACAGATATTATATATCCAAGCTCTGACACAGCATGTGCAAATGTACCATGATCTCCAGCAATAATTAATTAGATGAGGCAAAGTTCCATTGTCTCATTCTGCTGTTGTTAGAGGTTTCGAAAATGTAGGCTGCTCGCTAGAAATTTGGTTGCACAGACTATGTGGTATGAGCATGTGCCTTGTCCTTATGGTCACCTGTTTGACTGGTTTACATTGGGAACACTTTGATCTACATGTCAAAGGTTTCATATTTAAGACACTAATATATGAAGCAAGGGAATGTCCCACAAATATGAAAGATGAAGCGCTTGTACTCAACATAGAGAGACCATGACGCATACTGTTACAAGCAGTTTGAATAGTTGGAGCTTTCCAAATGTGGTGGTAAATATCGCAACTGTCTCAGTTCAGTAAGAAGATGTATCAAAGGTCATCAAATCTTGTCAAAATATGTCCCTAACTGGTCATGGGATAACTTTCCAAAGCTAAGGTCTGCCAGAGGCCATGCATCCATTACGATAATGATGGAGGTTAAGACAGTTTCCAATGTACTGCTATGTCGCCTTGTTTAATTTAATAAATATGATTGAAACCTAAATGACCACTAGCTTCAGGGAGGGGCCGAAAGGTGAAAGGGGACTACTGGTAAGAAAGACTGCTGTAATCTTTAAGAGGGGTTGAGGGGGGTGTAAACTGAACTGAAGGCCCAGGTGGTGGAAATCCTGTGGACTGACACCAAGAAGGCTGGTCATGGCTGCCAGCATCCCTCAAGAAATAGAGTGAGTGGGGCAGACTGATTTTGGTTGAGGCTGGGCCTACCATAGCCTCCAAGTGAAGCGCAGATGACCTTGACTACACCCCGTGGTGATTGCTGTGAAGCAGTCCATACTCACAGTTACCTATAAAAGAACTTATAATATAGCCTTATATCTACAACAATTATTTACCAGATCATCATGGAGGGGTAACAGAGGTTAGGGTTTCGTTGTATAACATAAATAACTTTAACCAGAGGGCCACATTGATGCCAGCAGGGTGGTGGTCAGGGTAGGAGTGTTGGCAGAGCGGTGTTTGCAGTACGGTGGGTTTAGGGGAAGCAAAGCATATATATCTAGTGACTGAACTGCACAATGTGAATCCAGAAAACCTGGTATTAATCTTGGGTTTCCCTCTTTACCAAATTGTGTGATCCTGGGCAATTGTTTTCACTTTCCCTCCTTTTTCTTCATGATCACATATAAGAGGATCTCAAAATATATGATTTCAGGATGTGCGCTTGACAAAATACTCTCCTGTGTTTGATTTGAAAACTTATAATGTTGTTCATGTATAATACGAACCCAGGCCACCTAGAGGATGGACATAAAAACTGACTGAACTCTTCGTTCAATATTTGCATTGTTGTCAGGGTGGGGGGAAGAATGAATGTCAACGCACTGATATAATCTGACGTACTAACAGTGCTTAATTTGAGCTGGTGGTTTCCGGTGCTCGGCACTGGCACTTAATTGTTAGCACCGGCGCATGTGGCTGTCACAAGGTGGTGCTGTCTGGATAATGTAGAGGGGACCAGAAGAGCAGTTGATTATTAATTCAATATACATTAAAAAATTACTATTACCTGCCGCCCAAGCCTTTCTTAATGCTTTGGGGGCCTGAAATAGTCGGAATTGTCACACTTGTAGGAGTGTGTTGGTACTGTCATTGGCAGCGGCAATGTGTGGTGCAAGCTGCAGTGGTCTCCTGATGAGAGCCCTGGCACTTATTCTTTTTACAAATTAAACTGCGTACTAAGGAGATACAAATCAATCTATGTAACGATGGCACAGTGCTCAAGCTGAAAGTAATGTGAACATAAATACTGCATGATACACACAGTAGATAAACCTGGCAGCCTAAATACTGTACGCAGTGCTGTGGTGTAAACTTTCATGCTGTAAAATACTGCCTAAAAATAAGATCTATGCATTTTGTGTTGAAAAAATTGCAAAATAAAGTGCCTCAAAAATGCCGCAAAATTCCCATATTTGTGCCGCTAAATTTGCTAATCCATGCCTCAATATCCTGGGGGAGTCTGACTATATTTAAAAAATGTTACAAAAGAGTTTTAAAAAAACTGTATTTTGCCCCACAATGTTTTTAAGATTACAACAGTTTTGAAATGACATTTCTGTATTAGGATATGTTTCAAGCAATATTTTGGCAGAATACCTATGTGAAAAATAAATGTATAGGATATTTTATCCGGCATGAATGGCAGTCAACAGAATGTGTCTGAATGCATTCATATTGCAGAAGCATGTTCCTAGAGAAAGTTTCTCCAGTATAGGTTTCCAGGAATCACATGGAGCCACAAACACAGCCTTACTTGACAAATTGATGTATCTGAAAAATCCATCCATAGCCCAGGTAGAAGACCCATGCCTTTCTTATGAAGTTACACGACAAAGCACATTGCTACTTGCATTTCAGTGGTGGATGAAAACTATGCAGATTTGGGAAACTATATTTCTGATGAATGTAAAAATGATTTTATTCAGAAAGCACTTGTGATTCACTTCGTGCCTTTAATCCAGGCACGAGCAGTAAATTATTTGAATATATGCTGTATATATTGAAATGAACAATTTAAACACGGGTGTGCATATTTCAACAAATCAAATTATTTAATGTAAGCAAAAAGAAAGGGTACATAACAGTATAACTACATACAAAGACCGAGGTAAAACAGTGTTATACAGAAATTGTGACCTCAGGGTCTAGTATGTAAACATCTATTTCAAAATGTTGTTATATTGGAAAACGAATCTAAAGACAACAGAAAACAATTCCCAAGAAACTGAATGACTGTAGAAATAGATGAGCAGGTCGACGTTTCGGTCTCTGTGGCATAAAAGTCTGTTAGAACATCTTCAGGAAGATGAATAAAAAGTTAATAATTGACCCTTATATCTGGTCAAGCAAAAAATATGTTGAACCAGCCAAATCTCAAGTTATTGAGACTACCAAGTAGCTAACACAGGTATAGTAATTGAAACTCCAGCCCTGATGGCATAATTTTGTTACAGCAATACGGAGGATTTGCCGAAGATATCGCTCTACCTCTGATAATCGGGAACACCTGTGCTAAAATAATCTCCATCTGGTCACATGATTCGGTCCTTAGGTAACTTGGGGGCATATCAGCAACACCCGGCGATAATTATCGCTCAGCGCTCTTAGTGTGAGGATAATTATCGCCGGGTAATGTGGATTTTTATCGCTGAGATAGCGTGCTATTAGCAACGCTTATCTCCTCAGCGATAAAAATCCTCACGCTAACTGCCCAGCGTGAGATTATCGCTGGGAACCCAGCGATAATCTCACATAGTGTGGCGTTAGCTTGCTTATAGGGACTCGCAAACTTAGCCATGATATCCACCTTCCCTAGGATATCATGGCTAAGTCAGTCCTGAAGCGGGCGTAAGGAAAGTCGTGATAACAGGGGTTATCGCTACTTTTCTTGCCGCTATGCTTCATAGCGTGGGGCTTGATGATAGGAGAAATGTCGCTTAGCGACGTTTCTCCTGTCATGTTAGGTCAGGAACGCCCACTTTGCATCTCATTGGAGATGCAAAGCTGGGCGTTAGGAATCCCCATGCTAAAGCAAGGTTTCACGCGTTAGCGTGGCCTTGCTAATTAGGCGATAAAATTATCGCCGCTTTTCGGCCGAAAACGGCTGCAACAGCGGCAATAATTTTTTATCCCCAGCTTGTAAATATGCCCCTTGGTTCACTAGGAGCAACTTCTGCCATTGGCCAGTCAGCTCCAGTACCCATAAAGTTCAGCCCAAGATTCTCCAACATCTACTCTATGAATCTTACAAACACAGTCATCATTCTAGTCATTGTTCCACCTAAAAGGAACCTTCATTACAAGTGTATATTCTCATATGTGTATCACTTCCTTTGTTATGCCAAGAATAGTGTATGCTATTAAGCCCTTGCTATCTTTAGAACACTCTTTATCTGGGCACCACTGATTATATTAAGTTGTGCTAAATGGAGACTTGTTCCCCATCTCATCCTCTAGGAATCAAGCCTTACACGCAGCAAAGCTGCCAGAGCTGGTAGAGCAGGCTAGGAGTAAACTGGTCGTATTTGTATTCAGTTGTGTATAAGCGCAATGAACTTGTGTTAAGCTTATCCTCTTTTTTCCATTCATAGCAAATTCCGTAAATTTAAAAACAAAAACATGTAAAATCCTACACTGTTCCCTGCTAGAACAGTGATACCCCAGAGCCATTGACAGTTGACTCGACCCCACTCAAAGTTTTCTTCATGTCATCATCTGCTTTGGTAACATGATCAGACCAGTATGTTCTGAGGGCAACTCACTCAGTTCTGCACAAATCACTCCGCACAGCTATCTGCCAGGGTCGAGGAAAAGCCACCAATAAAAATCTGGCTGCAGTGCTTTCTTATAGAGTGTGAGGTATTGTTGAGCACACAAACGAGAAAGATCCAGCTACTCTGACAGACCGTACCCTGACTGATATGAACTTTGGGCCTGATCAAAGATTTGGCGATCTTGGAACGGGCCGCCACGCCAGCACCTCGTTCCAAAACCACCAAACCTGTAGTCCGCCTGCCTGCCATATTCTGATTGGAATACAGGTTGGGCGGTTGTGCTGCAGCAGTCCCACAGCAGTGCCTTTCAAAGGCTCATATCTAAGCCTTAGAAAGGCACTGCAGTGGGAGCACCACAACACATTCCTTCACGGCATAGACTGTTAAGTTCATGCCATGCAGGAACTTGGGGTGCATGCATACATCCCATGGCCCTGAGGCAACAGAGGGTCCTGTAGGGCCCCACTAGTTTCCTCACCACCACACTAATCATGGCAGGCTCAACGCCACGAAAACTGTGGCAGTGAGGAAACTCGTAATATTTGGTGGTGCCACAGTGGCACTGCCAGCATATTTCGGGCCTCAGACCACTGCAAGACCACCAGGAATCGCAGATCCCTGGCGGTAGCAGAAGTCTGATGGAGATCCGACTGCCCAACTCGTAATACAGAGGTCGGACCGCCACTGCAGGTTTGGCGGTCCATGGGATTGCCAAACTCGTAATTGCCCCCCTCAATTACCAGATTGATATCTTTGGCATTTGAAGAATCTTCAGGATGAAATAACCGTACTAAGAATTGTTGGTGAAATTTTCCTTTGGCTGAACACGACTGAACCTAGGGGCCTGTTTCACAAAGGGCCTCTGCACTTGTGGCGGAGTCTTCGCACTTGGGGCGGAATCTCCACAATGAGAGTACTCATTGCGCAGAGTTGGCCCCAAGTGCAAAGACTCCCCCACAACAGGGATGGATGAATGCTACTATGAGTACATTTTACGCTGAATTTTGTCGGTATTAGGGGCAGATTTACAATAACTGGTGCATCCCTGCATATCAGCAGGGATGCACTAGTTATTTTGCGTCATGGCAGACACCTCTTGCGTCACCATGGATGCGCCGCATTTACAATGTGGCGCACCATGGTGAAAGAATAGACAGATGCGTGACGCATCTGCTGCCGTAAAGGTGACGCATTGCTGGAGTCACTTCGCAAGCGCGACGCAGCTCCAGCAAAGCTCGGGGTGCCCCTATGCCTAACATGCTTCGTCAATCCTTACGCCTGCTTCAAGCAGGCACAGGGTTTTGACGCAGCATGGCCGTAAAAGTGACTGAGTGATATCTTGTAGATTTCACTCAGCCACTTTTAGGAGGCGTTCCTGCTCCAGAACGCCACCCCCTGCGCCGGAATGCCCACATGTGGCGCAGGGCTTTACAACGTGACACTTCTCCCTAGATGCGTCACGTTGTAAATACCCCGCACAATGGCGCTGGCTTTGTGCGTATGGGGCTTGTAAATCTGCCCCTTAGTTCCTAACTAAACATACCACATTGTACTGTCACTAGTAATTTATCACTGTCACATGTAACGTTAGTGCTTCCATATTGGGTCCCCGGTCTTTGGTAAGCTTTTAAAATTTACGTGTTTAGTTATTACTTTATTTAAATATTTCTATGGTGAATCCTAATTAAAAGACAGTGGAGTAATTTCCTAGTAAAAAAGAGAAAAACATTCCCATCATCTGTAAGGTACTTAGAACAACCCGCCTAGAAATCCTGAAAAAGAACAGGCACAAAAATGGATTACAGGACATTTTTGTAACGGGAACAATTGTATCTGGTTCCCATCGCATGCACAGCTTTTGTTCTGTTTTGTTTCAGACACCCACTGGAGCTGACAACATGTCTGCAATGTCTGTCTCTGTAACAGAGGCCATTAGACACCTGGGGGGCGTGAGCTATCACCAGGGCAGCAGTCGCACTGGGACCCGTTAATGTGCAAGGTCTAGGGCCGGCTTTAGGGCAGTGCGACTGGTGCGGCCGCACTGGGCGCTGACCTGTGGAGGGGGCGCCGACCTCATGGAAACGGGCGCTTGTTTAACAATAATTTATGAATGGACAGATGTGGGGAACTTGTGCCTTGTGGTATTGAGAGAATCGGTAAGGCGGTCATGGGGTGTGGGGGTGCCAGAATTGATTCTCGCACTGGGCACCACCATCGCTAAAGCCGGCCCTGGCAAGATCCACTGTGCCCCAATTACATCTGTATTTTGCAATCCAACCAGGGTGCTAGTAGCTCAATTTCCCTGCCAGCATGATGATCCTTGGCAACCTTTCTACCCCAGTGCACTCAGGACCACCTCCATTTCACCCGTACGCATGCCAAAGACAAGCCCGCAAAGGCAAGCTGGTGAAATGCGGGCATTCGACACAACACTCTCTCTTCGTTTGTGAGAATTTGTTTTAAATTCACGTACACACAACCAGAGAGCATGAGAGGCTGTCAAAAGATTGTAATTGCATGTTTTCGTTCCTGTGCAATTTGCAATGGAAAGTAGCTCGGCACATGTGAAGCATGAAATGCAAGTGGCAATAAATTATTTCCATACACTTGTAACATATTTCTCATCAGTTATTCAGAATTGCAGAAAATATTGAACAGAAGTGAATGATAAGTCAACAGAGAAATGAATAATTTTTTATCCAGCACCTAACTGAGAAAAGAAAAGATTATGATGGCCAGAGAATAACAATATGGTTTGATGAGTGATTAAACTATGTGAATAACAGAATGATGAAAAGATAATAAAGGTGTCATCCACACACAGACCAACTGGTCCCAGGGTGTTAGCTGACATCTGCATGACAGGGAAGTGACAAGGTTAGCTACTCAAGATTTTATGAGCTATTATGCACTAATAAAATCAAAAACACTCGCAAAAACATCCGATGGCAGCATGGAGACATCAGAATGCATCTCAACAGTATGCTTGTCATATTTTGCATAATGTCCTCAATATTATTCTTGTCATTAATCTACGCAATCCTCTGGGAGCTGGTGTGCTCCAGCATTCATTGCTCTGAGACCCCGGAGGACTGTCCTTTGCTATTTTGCATCATTTGTCTTACAGCCAACTCTATTCTGCAATGTATCTATGAGCAACACATTACGCACTTACAAAGGCTGAATAAATGAGGAACAAAAAGACCCCAGTAAGCAGTAATTGAAAAAAAAAACGAGAAATGTGAATTCATTGTTCTCACCCACGGAGGCCCACGCGATTTCCCAACTCTTTCTCATGCATCCACCATATACTTTTAATTGCATGTTTATTGAAGTGGGCTGGGTCTGTAGCGTTAGTTATTTATCAGAGACCACCGGGCAAGTTTGCATATAGCCGTGCAATGGAAGGGGTTGAACCGCATTGCTGTTGGCCAGAGACTGAGAGCCAGTGCTTTTTTTTTTTTTAAACGTAAGTGGAGGTGCCGAAAAACTTTTCTAAGGAGCCCACTCCAGGCTCTGCAGAATGACGGGGTTGACGAATATCAAGAATGCCTAGTTTTGATTGCACCTCATGTCTCTTTCTTCCGCCACCCTGTCTCGCTCTTGTTTCTTTTCCATTCAAGATTTCTGCCTTTGGGTTAGTGTAGGAGAGTAGGATCTGCTTCTTATAGTTACCCCCACTTTTTGCTGATGTTTCACTGTTTTTCGATTTAGCCTGACTGGGATCCTGCTAATCAGGACCCCAGTCTATCCGCTTTCTCTCTAAATTGATTACCAGTACCTTAGGTACACTCCAGATTGGATTCTGGGGTACCCTTATAAGTCCCTAGTATATGGTATACTATAAACCCAGGGCATAGGTACCCCAGAGGCCTCTCACGGGCTGCAGCATGTATTATGCCACCCCTGGGAGACCATTCAAAATGACACCACAGGTCTGCTGCAGCAGCCTGTATAAGGTGGCACTTATGCACCCGGCTTCCCTGGGATAGATAACACAAGTACTCCGGTGCTCACATGGGTGCTGGCCTTAGAACCTTCTAAGTCTAAAAGGGTTTGCTCCAAGTCCTCTCCTAAGTGTCCTTAATCTTTAAAATTCCATCGGTGACTTTCCCATAGGATTGTACGGAGCCCGCGGCTGTGTTCTCACACTGCACGAGTTCCCCATGGGTCCCCTGTGTCACTACCTTGGGTGGTTCCTTGGGGTCCCAGCGATTCTATGTGCTGTAGGCACTGTGTCTAGTCAAGTCGTGGTTCTTATACCACTTTCTTAATATATGGTTTGGTCTCCCCCTGGGGCCCATTGTATATTGTGCTATTTACTGTTGTTTTAGAACAGTAATATTGTGTGCCTTGCTCTCTAATCTCATAAAGAGGTTAGTAGAGAGTGTTTAGTAATAAATGCATATATTTTATATATATACCTTGTGTGGTTCTCCTTTCATTTGGTCATTCAGGAGGTTATAATCTGGTAAACCAAGCTGCTTTACATACCTTCAAGACTTAGCCTAAAGGCTGCTCTCCATAGCAACCACTAGGATAGCTTTCAATAAATATTGTCTTTAAACTAATCATCAATAAGGGTTGTTTGGACTGGTACAAGGTGCCCAGTATAACTAGTCGACAGCATGTACCAGGCCAACTTCTCACATTGGTGTGCAGTGGTTGGGATTCAAGCTTGCTATTGCTTTACCAGATAATCTCATCGAGTGTCTAACTGAAAACCACTATAGGTACATAGGTACATATAAATAGAGTCTAGAATACAGTAAGTTCTACTGAACTTAGAGTTGTGTGTCAAGGGCTAAGCTCACCCTTTCTCCATCTCAAGAGAGTGTAGTAGTTCCCACTAGGTTAGGTAGGTTTAACACCTCACAACACTAGCATGTCCGCAAGAGCAGAAGCCAGTGGCTCCTTGCTCACTAAGTATGACCATTTCTCATTTCAGGAATTGAGAAATATGTGTGCATCTAGAAAATTAAAGACAGGGAAAAGCCCTAGGACTCAACGCCTCATAGAGGCTTTGCTTTTAGATGACCTCAGAAAGGTCCCAGGGCCTGATGAGGCAGGCAAGTTGGGTGGGGCAGCAGAAGATGACAGGCCTGGAATTGAAAACATCCAGGACCTGGACTCTGAAGCTGACCAGGAAGATCAAGATGATTCCAACCTGGACAATCTGATCTTTCCTGAAGGTGAAGGTGAGGGAGAAGGCATTAGTGGCCCTCTTTTTACCTCCCCTGAAAGGGTTAACAGTTTACCAAGAAGATCTAGATCTCCTTCTCAGGAATCTAATCATTCCGGTACTTCTGTAGGGACCTCCGTTTCTAATAGGACCACTACCGCTCATAAAAGGGAGTCCTCTTATGACAGGAAGTGCAGACTGCTTGACTTTGAGTGAGCAAAGCAAAGAATCAAGAAAGAGCAGCTGGCCTTAGACAGGGAATCCCTGGAGCTCCAGAGAGCTTCACAAAAATTGGGACTAGAACCCCATGGTGGTAGCAACAGTATCCCTAGAGGTAGAGAACATACTCATGACCATAGGAACCTGAACAAGATTGTCCCTCCCTACCAGAGTGGGGATGACATCCACAAATGGATAACTGCACTTGAGAGGGCCTGTAAAGTACAGAGGGTCCCTCAGGAGCAGTGGGCAGCAATCTTGTGGCTCTCCTTTGCAGACAAAGGGAAAGACACGCTTCTCACTGTTAGAGAAGAGGACGCTGATAATTACAAAGTCTTGAAGAGTGCACTGATTGATGGGTTTGGCCTAACCACTGAACAATACAGGTTAAAGTTCAGAGATACCCAAAAGGCACAGACTCAAGACTGCCTTGACTTTGTAGATTGTGCTACTAAGGCTCTAGAGGGCTGGTTACTTGTCAGTAAGGTGTGTGATTTTAAAGGATTGTACAACTTAATTATGAGGGAGCAGATCCTTAATAATTGTCAAAATCAGCTGTTGCATCAGTAACTGATGGACTCTGATCTGACCTCTCCCCAAGAATTGGGCCAGAAGGCAGACAAATGGGTCAGAACCAGGGTGAGGCATAAGGTTCAGAACCAAGGTGGTGACTCCAAGAAGCAGGATTCTAAAAGCTCTGATAAGGGTGGGGAGAAGGGTAAAGACCAGAAGTCTTCTCAAGGGCCCCAAAAATCTGCATCTGGTGGGGAGTCACAATCCAATAAGGGAAAAGGCAAGAAGAAACCATGGTGTCAAATCTGTAAACAGAAGACCCATTGGACAAGTGATTGTACCAAGTCCAAGGACTCAACTCCAGCCACCATTGCCCCTAAGGCAACTGTTCCCCTTAGTTCAGCTCCAAGTGGTGGTAACCCTGGGATCTGAGGTTGACTCTGGCCTAGTCAGAGTTCCTACTCAGGCTGTACTGATCTGTGACGGAGGCATGGATATGGCCTCCTTATTTGTCAGTCCCAGTAATCTGGGCAAATACAGACAGCAGCCTTTGATAAATGGAAAATAGGCCATGGCATCCAGGGACACAGGAGCAGGTGTCACAATGGTGACAAAAGATCTTGTGGCTTCTGAGCAAATCATTCTTGGTGAGGTGTACCAAGTGACCAATGCTAGCAATGTCAGGACAGGCCATTCCTTGGCAGCTGTTACTTTCACCTGGGGAGGAGTAACTGGCCCTAAGAAGGTTGTGGTAAGTGCAGACCTCCCTGTTGAATGCTTGTTGGGCAATGATTTAAAAACTTCAGCTTGGGCTGAAGTGGAGCTCAGGACTCATGCAGAAATGTTGGGAATCTCTGCAGATGTGTTTGCTATGACCAGGTCACAGGCAAAAATGTCTAACACTGAACAGGCCCTGGATCCTGAAAGAATGGACCAGGCGCCTTCCAAGAAAAGGAGCAGTAGGGGTAAGGCAGTGTCTTCCCACCGACTCAGAATGCAGGTCAGTCTCTTGAGGGAGCTGATCTTAGTCCTGAAGAAGGAACTGTCCCAGATGAGCTTGAACCTGATTAGGTTGAGATCTTGTGGACAGGGGGCCATTCCAGGGCAGAGCTGAGCCAGCAGCAGCTGAGCTGTCCGAGTCTTGAACCCCTCAGACAGCAGGCCACCGCTGAGGCTGCTGGGAGTGCTAGTGGGTCCCATAGGATCTATTAGGATGATGGACTCCTTTACTCAGAGTGTAGAGACCCCAAGCCTGGTGCCATCAGGTGGTTGGTTATACCTCTGAAGTTTAGGGGCTTCCTATTGACCCTAGCACATGACATCCCTTTAGCAGGTCACCTAGGCCAAAACAAGACTTGGGACAGAATTGTCCCTCACTTTCATTGGCCTCACATGTCTAAAGACACCAAACAGTTGTGTCGCTCCTGTGTCACCTGTCAAGCCAGTGGTAAGGCAGGTGGTACAACAAAGGCCCCCCTGATACCACTACCTGTAGTGAGGGTTCCCTTTGAGAGGGTTGGGATTGATATAGTTGGTCCCATGGATCCTCAAACAGCATCTGGGCACAGATTTATATTGGTGGTGGTGGACCATTCCACTAGGTACCTAGAGGCAATTCCCCTTAGGACCACCACAGCACCTGTGGTGGCAAGGCCCCTCCTGGGAATAGTTTCCAGAGTGGGCTTCCCTGAGGAGGTGGTATCAGACAGAGATGCAAACTTCATGTCTAGTTACTTGACTGCTATGTGGAAGGAGTGTGGAGTAAATTACAAATGTGCCACCCCTTATCACCCACAATCTAATGGGTTAGTTGAAAGGTTCAACAAAACCCTCAAGGGCATGATTAAAGGTCTCCCAGAAAAGCTTAGGCACAGATGGGACATCCTTTTGCCCTGCCTTCTCTTTGCCTACAGATAGGTTCCACAGAAGGGGGTTGGTTACAGCCCATTTGAACTTCTGTTTGGACATCCAGTTAGGGGTCCATTGGGTCTAGTGAAGGAGGGATGGGAATTACTTCTCAAACCCCCTAAACAGGATATTGTGGACTATGTACTTGGTCTCCGCTCCAGGATGGCTGAGTACATGAAGAAGGCCACTAAAAACCCTGAGGCTCGCCAGGAATTGCAAAAGGCCTGGCATGATCAAAAGGCTGTGCTGACTGTTTACCAGCTAGGGCAGAACGTATGGGTGTTGGAGCCTGTGGCCCCAGCCGCCCTCCAAGACAAGTGGAGTGGCCACCATACCATAATTGAGTAGAAGGGAGAGGTCATCTATCTGGTGGACCTTGGAACTCCCAGGAGCCCCCATAGGGAGCTCCATGTCAACAGGCTCAAACCATATGTTGACAGGGCAGACATGGACTTGCTCATGGCTACTGATGAGGGACAGGAGGAAGAAAGTGATCCACTCCCTGACCTGCTCTCTCAGAACCCTGATGATGGTTCAGTTGATGGTGTATGTTACAGGTGCATTGTCCCATGCACGTCTCCTTCCCTGTCCACCTTGATTTGAACACATATCAGCAGAAACAGAGTAAATAGTAATATAACACTGGTATCTTGTAGAAGGCATCCTGTTAATGTATGGATTTCTTCCATTTCAAATCATGGAATACCATCCTGTTCATATATGTGTTTACTGTAAATTATGTTCATGTATTATGTCATGTTCTTAAACTGTGGCTCTATCATGCCATAAGTAATAGAATAATGTGTAGTTATTCTGTGCAACCCTTGGGCCTGAAAGACAGTTGGGCCACACCCAGCACCACACCCAGTAATCCCTGGGCCTGAAAGACAGTTGGAAGCCACACCCAGTTTGCCACAAACCCTGAGTCTGAAAGACAGTTGGGCCACACCCATGATCACACCCAGCACCTGCTTAGGAGCCTATTTAAACCACTCCTCTTCACTATTCAGTGCTTGGCCTCGTTGCAACAACACACTTACCTGGCTCCAGCTTTTCCGATCAGCATCTCCTGCTTGACAGCCTTGCATCAGCAATTTCCTGGCTTCCTGGTTCCGGGCTGATTCTCCGGTCTGACGTCTTCTTCCGTGTCGTGTTCCCTGAAAAGAAGCGCACAGAGAAAACATGCTTTAAGGTATTTTTGGGAAGACAACTATCCCACGGTGAGTCTGCTTACATTAGAACTTGGAACATTGTTTTTAGAACTTGGAACATTGCTCTTTGAACTGAGAAAATTATCAGAACTATATTTCTTGGACAGAAGGAAAACACTTCATCTTGAGTGTTACGGCGAGTTTTCCCGTAGTACCCAGAAACTATTGACATTTATAAAACAAAGAAGATTGTGCCTTTTTAAAAGTGTGAACATAGTTATCGCAAAGCAAAGTTAGCCTTAAGAATCACAACAGCACAGATGTGGTTTTGCCTACTATTATTTTGTATGCAATATTTTGTTCCTTTATGGCAGAAGGTTGTTTTGGCAGCATTTGAATTTCTGTGCACTCAAGGCATCTGATCCTAAGCTGGGCATATAAGGATTCAGGTACCTATGCTGAAGAACATAACTAAATGCTATCATGATTGTTAAACTTATTTGACAGTATGTTAATGATTGTATTGTTTATTGCAGATTGCATAAATCGACAAGTAGATTGTTAGATCAACTCAAAATTCTGTTGAAACCTACGTAGTCTGTAGGTAAGAATTATTGGAGACCTTTGGTTACAAGTTTATGATAACTGTAAGAAGATACTGCCTCACAGATATACACATTGTTTATCTTCTGTGTTTTGTACTTAGGAGTCTAGTAGAAAACTCAAGCCACTATCCAGTTACATTCCTGTTTATTGTATCCTGTGAATACTCAAGCCCCCTGAAGCCCTGGTCCCCCTAAAAGAAGACCGCTGGAATCTTCTTGTTTCTCTTCTCTTGTCATCCCAACCCCTTTCCCCCCCTGAGACTACCGGACTGATCCTAAGTTATATCTTGGTATCACGCTGCTAGTTTCTAGAGGGATTGGGGACCTGTCCTCACATCGTCATCAAGGTGAAACAATCTGGAGAACAGGTGAGTGCCTCGTAACAGAAGGCCAAGCCCACCAATTGTTTCATCTTGATAATGATTCAGTATGGAAGTCCCCGATCAAACAGCACAGTTAACAGACATCATTAGAAAATTACAAGAAGAAATGCAGCAAATAAAACAGGAAAATCATACACTGAGAGAAGAATTATTAAAGAGTAGAGGAAGCTTCACACAATGGAGAGAACCCGAAGAGACCGACCCTCACCCATTCATAGCGCCAACTAGATTTGGTCAAAGTCCTGTAGCAGTCGAGGTTTTAGTCCTCAATGTCCTGATCAAAATATCCAGGTAACAGTGGTTACACCAAGTCCAGTTCCCCTGGCTAACCCTGAGCGTTTTTTAGGTGATACTTCCCAGTTTGCTTCATTCATGAGTCAGTGTCAGTTGCAATTCTTATGTAAGCCGCAGGTTTTCCCGTCTGATACTGAGAAAATAGCATTCATTATTTCTTACCTAGGTGGTGTAGCCGCAAATTGGACAATAACCTTAATAGAAAATGATGATCCCCTTTTACGCAACTACACTCGGTTTAAAGATGCCATGTCCCGCCTCTTTGCACGTCATACGTTCATTCAAGCTAGTGAACGAACTTTTAAATCCGAGACAGGGTTCTAAGGACCTCATTACTTACATGACCACCTTTAATCGCCTCTTAGCTGAAACTCATTGGCCTGAAGAGAAACGTATTTCTCTTTTTTATAGAGGTGTAAGAGACGATCTAAAAGACTCTTTAGCCCATATTGTAAACTTACCTGATGATTACTCTGAATTCTTGGATTTGGTGGTAAAGCTAGATCACAGACTTGGAGAAAGAAAACACGACAAACCCCGATTTGACACAAGACTCATTTCAATCAAGCCTGAGAAAAAAGATGTTGACGACAAATCAGAACCCATGCAAATAGGAGGTCTTAAAGGCCCATTGACTGCAGAAGAGAAAGATAGACGAAGAAAGGAAATCTTTGTCTTTATTGTGGCAAAGCAGGGCACTTTGCTCGAGAGTGCCCAATAAAACCCCAAAAGAAAAAAGCGATAGCTAGTTCACTTCCAAATTCCATTGATTCGGAAAACTAAATGTCTCAAAGGATTTAGAGATCGCTCCTTTGGGAAGTGATGACATCAAGATCTCTCAATATGCTACAAACACCATTAATCGTGTCCCTCGCCATATGACTATACGACTTACTGTTATTATTTCTGACCCACAAAGGTATAGTTTGTCTGTTTTAATTGATTCTGGTGCTACAGGGAACTTTTTTGACATAGCCCTGGCCAAATAATGTGGCATCCAATCCATTCCAAAAGCAGAACCAGAGCCTGTAAGGGCAGTTGATGGCTCTGCCTTGTCCTCTGGTTTGATTTGTTTCCATACCCTGCCTTTGATACTTGTTGGAGAAAATGGTCATACTGAGCAAACCACGTTTGACCTTATTGACACGCCTACATTTGGAGTCATTCTAGGAATTCCTTGGTTAGAATTGCACAATCCAAAGATTGATTGGGTCCAAAGGACTGTAACTTTGGATTCTGCTTTCTGTAGAACACATTGTTATAAAGAGACACAAGACCCCATCCATCCATTATATTGTGCTTCCACACAGGAACAAATTACCACTCTACCAGAACAGTATAGAGACTTCTCTGCAGTATTCGACCCAGTTCAGGCCACGCAATTGCCACCCCACAGGGTGTATGATTGCAGAATAAATCTAGTGCCAGGGGCAGTTTTGCCTTGTAGTCGGATATACGCCCTAACTGACCCTGAGACGCAATATCTTAAAAAATATTTAGACGAATTGTTGCAACTAGGTTTTATTAGACACTCCACATCACCTGTCTCATCACCACTCTTTTCTTTTTCGTGGCAAAAAAATCTGGAGATCTCCGCGCATGTATTGATTACCGCGCAGTAAATGAGGCTACGATAAAAAATCGTTATCCTTTGCCCCTGATCCCTGTATTGTTAAACCAAGTCAAGGGGTCCACCATTTATACTAAATTGGACTTGCGGGGGACCTATCACCTCTTCCGCGTCAAACAAGGCAACGAGTGGAAAACCACCTTCCGCACAAAATTTGGACTTTTCAAGTACACTGTAATGCCGTTCGGATTGTGTAATGCTCCAGCGGCATTCCAATATTTTATTAACGAAGTGCTACATGATTTTATGGATGTCTGCGCCATCGTCTATATAGATGATATTTGAATTTACTCTAAGAATGAAGAAGAACACATCCAACATGTGCGCGCCATCCTACAAAGACTGCATGAACATTCTCTATATGCTAAATTAGAAAAATGCATATTTCACACCAACACAGTAGAATTTTTGGGTTATTTCTTGTCCCCTGAAGGGATCACTATGGATCCAAAAAAGGTAGACGCAATTCTTAATTGGCCATACCCTAAATCAATAAAAGATATTCAACGAGTGTTGGGTTTCGCAAACTTTTACAGACGGTTTATTGCCCAATTTTCTGAAATGGTCTCACCTATAACCCAGTTATTGAAAAAAGGAAAAACGTTTTGCTGGACTGACAATGCTGAAACTGCTTTCAAAAAATTAAAACAAGCATTCACCTCAGCCCCTATTCTGTGTCATCCAGATCCTGATCATCCATTCTTTGTGGAAGTGGATGCTTCCCAGACTGCTTTGGGAGGAGTTTTGTTACAAAAGAATCCTAACACAGGACACCTACATCCACTAGCATACTACTCCAGAAAATGATTACAGGCAGAACAAAACTATACAATAGCAGAGCGCGAACTGTTAGCTATTAAGGCTGTTTTCACTGAATGGAGACATCGTCTTCTAGGGGCCAAACATACAATATTGATCTTCACAGATCATAAGAATCTCCAATTTTTTACGTTTGTTAAGGCCCTAACTCCCAGACAGATGAGATGGTTACTATTCTTTAGTGAGTTTGATTTTATTATGACCTATCGTCCTGGTAAACAACAATTGCTATCTGACACGCTGTCCAGAATTAGTGAAAAAGAAAATAAAGGAAATTCCACCACGGCACCTAGCATCATACCCAAAAACAAGATAGTTGCCCTGACTCAGGTTGATTCGTTCTTTCAAGACATTAGGACAGCATCTCAAACAATTGATACACAAAAATGGTTACAAAACACCAGGAATTCCAAAACAAATGGCTATCTATTTCATAATAATAAGTTGTTTATTCCATTACAAGAATTGAGACAACAAATCATTGCCTGGCACCATGATTCAGGTTTAGCAGGACATCCAGGTTCACACAAGACATTGGAGTTATGCACAAGAAACTTTTGGTGGGAAAATATTCAAGATGATGTCCGCGAATTTGTCAAATCATGTCCAACCTGTGCATGAAATAAAACCCAACATATTGCACCTGCGGGTTTGCTACATCCCTTACCCATTCCACCGGTCCCCTGGCACACTATTAGCGTGGATTTTGTCACTGACCTACCCAAAGTAAATAAATGCACAATCATCCTTGTAATTGTAGACTTACTATCCAAAATGAGTCATTTTGTTCCACTCGCTAAATTACCCACAGCCGTGGAATTTAGTACTATTTTCCTAAATCACGTGGTAAGGTTGCATGGTCTGCCCAGTAAAATTATATCCGATCGAGGCCCCCAGTTTAACTCCAAATTCTGGAAAACCCTGTGTACTCAATTAGGAATTGATGTGGCATTAAGTTCCGCTTTCCATCCACAAACCGATGGACAGACTGAAAAAGGTAATCAGTACTTGAAGCAAAGTTTACGTTGTTTAACTTCTACTCTGACGTCAAGTTGGGAAGAAGCCCTCCCGTTAGCAGAGTTTGCATACAATAATAGTATTCATTCTGCACTAGGGTGTTTACCATTTTATTTTTTAACTGGTCAGCATCTACGGTCCCTTCCTACCTTATCTTTGCCATCCACGATAACTCTACCATCAGTCTCAGAGCGTCTCGCTCAACTACATACCATGCAGGAGAAAGCTAAATTATGTCTTGCTAAGCATAAAATACCGTCCAAAGTCCAAGCAGATAAACATAGGTCACCCGAGCCTGTGTACAAAGTAGGAGACCTAGTCTGGTTGTCCACGCAAAATATACAGTTAGAAGGTCCTAGAAAATTACAGCCCAGATTTATTGGACCATTCCCAGTGAAGCAGGTTATAAACCCAGTCACCATACAATTACAGTTACCAGATGATCTCACAATTCATCCCACTTTTCATGTGTCCCTAGTGAAACAACACCATCCCTTAACAAGGTAAGATACCCCTCCACCTCCAATTATCATAAATAATCATCCAGAATTTGAGATTCGGTGTATCCTTGATTCAAAAAGAATACAGGGAAAGTTACATTATCTTATTGATTGGAAGGGTTATGATGCCTCTGAACGATCATGGGAACCCGCTTCTCATGTACATGCTGAGAGATTAATCAGACGGTTTCATGCCCTCCATCCTGATAAACCACATCCAGTTAGGCGGCCTTTGCGGGGGGAACTGTTACAGGTGCATTGTCCCATGCACGTCTCCTTCCCTGTCCACCTTGATTTGAACACATATCAGCAGAAACAGAGTAAATGGTAATATAACACTGGTATCTTGTAGAAGGCATCCTGTTAATGTATGGATTTCTTCCATTTCAAATCATGGAATACCATCCTGTTCATATATGTGTTTACTGTAAATTATGTTCATGTATTATGTCATGTTCTTAAACTGTGGCTCTATCATGCCATAAGTAATAGAATAATGTGTAGTTATTCTGTGCAAACCTTGGGCCTGAAAGACAGTTGGGCCACACCCAGCACCACACCCAGTAATCCCTGGGCCTGAAAGACAGTTGGAAGCCACACCCAGTTTTCCACAAACCCTGAGTCTGAAAGACAGTTTGGCCACACCCAGGATCACACCCAGCACCTGCTTAGGAGCCTATTTAAACCACTCCTCTTCACTATTCAGTGCTTGGCCTCGTTGCAACAACACACTTACCTGGCTCCAGCTTTTCCGATCGGCATCTCCTGCTTGACAGCCTTGCATCAGCAATTTCCTGGCTTCCTGGTTCCGGGCTGAGTCTCCGGTCCGACGTCTTCTTCCGTGTCGTGTTCCCTGAAAAGAAGCGCACAGAGAAAACATGCTTTAAGGTATTTTTGGGAAGACAACTATCCCACGGTGAGTCTGCTTACATTAGAACTTGGAACATTGTTTTTAGAACTTGGAACATTGCTCTTTGAACTGAGAAATTTATCAGAACTATATTATATAAGGAAAACACTTCATCTTGAGTGTTACGGCGAGTTTTCCCGTAGTACCCAGAAACTATTGACATTTATAAAACAAAGAAGATTGTGCCTTTTTTAAAAGTGTGAACATAGTTATCGCAAAGAAAAGTTAGCCTTAAGAATCACAACAGCACAGATGTGGTTTTGACTACTATTATTTTGTATGCAGTATTTTGTTCCTGTATGGCAGAAGGTTGTTTTGGCAGCATTTGAACTTCTGTGCATTCAAGGCATCTGATCCTAAGCTGGGCATATAAGGATTCAGGTACCTATGCTGATGAACATAACTAAATGCTATCATGATTGTTAAACTTATTTGACAGTATGTTAATGATTGTATTGTTTATTGCAGATTGCATAAATCGACAAGTAGATTGTTAGATCAACCCAAAATTCTGTTGAAACCTACGTAGTCTGTAGGTAAGAATTATTGGAGACTTTTGGTTACAAGTTTATGATAACTGTAAGAAGATACTGCCTCACAGATATACACATTGTTTATCTTCTGTGTTTTGTACTTAGGAGTCTAGTAGAAAACTCAAGCCACTATCCAGTTACATTCCTGTTTATTGTATCCTATGAATACTCAAGCCCCCTGAAGCCCTGGTCCCCCTAAAAGAAGACCGCTGGAATCTTCTTGTTTCTCTTCTCTTGTCATCCCAACCCCTTTCCCCCCCTGAGACTACCGGACTGATCCTAAGTTATATCTTGGTATCACGCTGCTAGTTTCTAGAGGGATTGGGGACCTGTCCTCACATTGTCATCAAGGTGAAACAATCTGGAGCACAGGTGAGTGCCTCGTAACAGTGTAGCCTTGGCAGGCAGCCTCACTGTCCAGCAGCAAACTGATTTCAGAAAAGTTCTCAATCAGTTTAGACATATGTTTTCACTGACTCCAATTCAAACTACCTGGTGCACTCATGAAGTGGACACTGGGGACAATCTGCCTGTTAAAAATAAGATTTACAGGCAACCTGACCATGTCATGGACTGCATCAGGCCTGAAGTCCAGAAGATGTTGGAATTGGGAGTTATTGAACCCTCAGATAGCCCTTGGGATAGTCCATTAGTCTTAGTGCCTAAACCTCACACCAAAGATGGCAAGAGCGAGATGAGGTTTTGTGTAGACTACAGAGGTCTCAATGCAGTCACTAGGACGGATGCCCATCCAATCCATAGGGCAGATGAGCTTATAGACACTTTGACCTCAGCCAAGTTTCTGAGCACATTTGACCAGACAGCTGGCTACTGGCAGATCAGACCAGCTGATGATGCAAAGCCAAAAACAGCATTTTCTACCCCTAGTGTGCACTACCAATTTGTGGTGATGCCCTTTGGTTTGAAGAATGCACCTGCCACTTTTCAAAGGTTGGTGAACAAAGTCCTTACAGGCCTGGAAGCCTATAGTGCAGCATATCTAGATGATATTGCTGTCTTTAGCTCCACCTGGGAGGATCACCTGGTCCACCTGAGAAATGTTTTGGAGGCCCTACAGAAAGCAGGCCTAACTATCAAGGCCACCAAGTGCCAGTTAGTGCAGAGTCAGGTTGTGTACCTGGGCCACCTTGTGGGTGGAGGCCAGGTTCAACCGTTGCAGAGCAAAATCCCGACCATCGTGGACTGGGTTGCTCCAACCACCCAGACTCAGGTCAGAGCTTTCTTGGGCCTGACTGGGTACTATAGGAGATTTGTCAAAGGTTATGGATCCATAGTGACCCCTTTGAATGACTTAACTTCTAAGAAAATGCCAAAGAAAGTTCAGCGGACAGTCAGCTGTCAAAAGGCATTTGATGACCTGAAGCAGCACATGTGCACTGCTCCTATTCTGCAAAGTCCCGACTACTCCAAACAATTCATTGTCCAAACAGATGCATCTGAGTTGGGGGTAGGGGCTGTGTTATCACAATTGAATGATGAGGGTCCAAGATCAGCCAGTAGCTTTTATTAGCAGGAGGCTAACCTCCCGAGAGAAACATTGGTCACCTATTGAGAGGGAGGACTTTGCTGTGGTTTGGGCTCTGAAGAAGCTGAGGCCAGACTTGTTTGGCACTCACTTCATTGTTCAGACAGATCATTAGCCCCTCTTATGGCTAAAACAGATGAAGGGTGAAAACCCCGAACTTTTGAGGTGGTCCATTTCCCTACAGGGGATGGACTATACAGTGGAACATAGACCTGGGAGTAACCATGCCAATGCAGATTGACTCTCCAGATATTTCCACTTAGAACATGAAGACTCAACTGGTCAAGGTTAGTTTAATGTCCTTACGTTTGGGGGGTTGTGCAGGAGAGTAGGATCTGCTTCTCATAGTTACTCTAACTTTTTGCTGATGTTTCACTGTTTTTCGACTTAGCCTGACTGGGATCCTGCTAATCAGGATCCCAGTCTATCTGCTTTCTCACTAACTTGATTACCAGTACCTTAGGTACACTCCAGATTGGATTCTGGGGTACCCTTATAAGTCCCTAGTATATGGTATACTATATACCCAGGGCATAGGTACCCCAGAGGCCTCTCAGGGACTGCTGCATGTATTATGCCACCCCTGGGAGACCATTCAAAGTGACACCACAGGTCTGCTACAGCAGCCTGTGTAAGGTGGTGCATGCACCCTTTAATTAGATATAGGTTCACCATATCTATCCATATCACTGCACATATAAACCTATCAGTCACCCCTATGGCAGGCCTTATCAATCTTGAAGGCAGGGTGCTGGGCTGAGAGGGTGCCCATGCATGAGCAGAGCCCCTCTGCAGTTTTTGGAACCTCTATTTCAGGGCTGTTTGTGATGCGGCCACACCATATATACTTAAGTGTATTATAACCTCGCGGTAAATGCTAACTTTAAAACGGCTGTATGGAAACATGTCGTGCTTGGTGTCAAACACCTTGGAATCATACCTCCACACCAGCAACTGGTGTGGGAGGTATGATTCCACCCTACTAGAGGGAGAAATATGACAGCACCGGTACACCCGGTACCAGCTTTGCAAGCCCTGGCATCACAAAATGGATGCTGTCAGCCACAGACATGAGTCTGCCCTCCTGCTGCTGGCTGAAACTCCGGCAGGGGACGGCTGGACAATAGGTTTCCCATCACAGGAAGGTGTGACCACCTCCCAGACAGGCTTTAGTGTATTGGGGCTGGGTGGGTGCACTCTGAGAGTGCTTTGAAGACTGCACTGGGGGCACATTTGGTGTCCCTGTGCATAGTCCAGCTCATACCAGCCCCTGCTCTGGTGCGAAACTGGACAATGGACATGGGTATAGCCACCCCTCTGTCCTAACCCTCCCATAGGTGGGTCCCCAGAGTTTGTCCCACCCATTCCTTGGGTATAAAGTAGGAACTCCTGGCTACAGGACTTTAGATTTACCTGGACGAAACTCTGCTACAGAATCCCAGAACTTCACCTATCTACACGACGTTGGATGACCGAAGAATCTCCCTTGGAGTAAAGGAGTTACTCCCCTGCAAGGCAGGCACCAAAGACGCATCTGTCCAGTTTGCAACTACGCAGCTCCTGAAGTACTCTGAAGACTTTGCAACACAGGAGGTGGGTTTCCAAGCTTTCCCGAGGCTGATCCGTGCTCTCAGCAAACCTGAGATCCAAAGCCCTGGTGGGGACCGTGTAACCCAAACCCCTGGACACAGTGCACATTTGCAGCAGCATATGCTTTTTGGTGATCCCTGATACTGTGCTTTGGGCTCCTTGTAGTCCAGACCCCGAGCAGTGATTCCACTGAAGATTACTGGCCTACACTCCACGAGTGTTCCGTGGGCTGGTATTGAGTGATTCCTCTCGAGGTCCCTTTGCAATACCTTGTCCGTCGACTTGTGAGTCTCTGCGAAGGGTACTTTAACTTTCAGTGGGCTTACCTGGTTGCTCCAGATGTGCCCTGACTCTCCATCGCTTGGGGAGTCCACAGGACCTTGCTGGTCTACACCGAAGCCATTTTACTCTCAACAAGTGGGTTGCTGTTGCCAAGGCTTGTTGGTCTCCAATCTGGACACCGACCCCCCAGCACTCGACATCCTTTGTGGGACAGCTCACCTGTGGACTTTGATTGTCGTCGACGTCTCCTGGTCCCCGTGGCAGTGGAGTCAAGCTTCACCTCATCGCACCTGAAACACCGGACATCCGTGGGCATTCGTCTATCGTGCCCCTGGTTACTGGCAAGTGACCCAGACTCTGTCCCCTCTGCTTTCAGGTTCATCTCATCTTCGATCCAGGCTTGGATCACACCGTACACTTATCCTTTCCACGGCAGGAGCACTTTGCAGCAACTCGCCATTGAAAACAGCAAAGATTCCCGACACCATTTGACACCTATGCATGCACCCGACTTCCCTGGGATAGGTAACACGAGTACTCTGGTGCTCACGTGGGTGCTGGCCTTAGAACCTACTAAGTCTAAAACGGTTTGCTCCAAGTCCTGTCCTAAGTGTTCGTAATCTTTAAAATTCCAACTTCAACTTTCCCATAGGATTGTACTGAGCTCGCGGCTGTGTTCTAATACTGCACGCGTCCCCCGTGGGTCCCCTGTGTCACTACCTTAGGTGGTTCCTTGGGGTCCCATCAATTCTACGTGCTCTAGGCACAGTGTCTAGTCAAGTTATGGTTCTTATACCACTTTCTTAATATATGGTTTGGTCTCCCCCTGGGGCCCATTGTATATTATGCTATTTACTATCGTTTTAGAACTGCAATATTGTGTGCCTTGCTCGATAATCTCATAAAGAGGTTAGTAGAGAGTGTTTAGTAATAAATACATATATTTTATATATATATACCTTGTGTGGTTCTCCTTTCATTTGGTCATTCAGGAGGTTATAATCTGGTAAACCAAGCTGCGTTACATTCCTTCATGACTTAGCCTGAAGGCTGCTCTCCAAAGCTACCAACAGGATAGCTTTCAATAAAAGTTGTCTTTAACCTAATCATCAATAAGGGTTGTTTGGACTGGTACAAGGTGCCCACTATAACAAGCGGACAGCATATACCAGGCCAACTTCTCACAGTTAGCTATCTTTCTTTTCCTTGCTCTTTCTCCCCTTTCTCCCTATTTATCTCTTGTTCTTGTTTGAACAAATAAAACCAGGTCTCCGAGAGTGAGTGTGCGTGCCCTCTGCATGCAAACCAGCATCATGACTTAGGAGCTGCTGAGGGCTGGATCTGTTCTATAAGGAGTGAGTGAGTCTATGAAATGTGCTGAATCACATAAAGTACTCCTCTAATACATCGTATTCCACGACTATTGTTATAGATGGATCCTGATCTAACCGTGATGGGAAGTCCCTATGTGAAGCTACGGATAATGTGTCACTTGGAGGTAGGGAAGGAAGCAAGTCCTTTTTGTCCCTAGTGGTGTCATGCTTCAACATAGGATCACCCTGACGCCTAAAAGTCAGGGTGGGTTCAACCATATTTCATGGAGCTCTTACAGAAGTTTTTGGCCAGGGGGATAAAGATAAAAAATCCGCAGACAGATCCCAGTTTCCCTTTATTCTTGGATCTGCCAGGGATAATAAAACAGAGATGAATAGGGTCAATAGGGATATTATGGTCCTAGGACCCTAGTGCCAACATGTTTCAGTCCGCTTATGCCCCTAAAGGGTGCTGGACATTCTTCAGGGCGATGACGCAGTACCCCCTGGAATAGACAATAGTGAGGGAATTGCCCTATACTATTTATAATAAGGGCAGATAGCTGCTCCTTTTCCTTTCAGTAGAGTATTATTATTTGCGATTACTTCATCCCGTTATGGAAGAGGATGTGCTCTACGAGGGACCTCACATTGTGAAAGGGGTAACCCTGTAGTCACACTGCCTCCAAGAGTCCTGCCCCTATGAAATGTGCCCTATTAGTAGATGTCTATGTGGGCCAAATTCACAAAAGGCTTAGGAGGGGAAATTATCATAAATGTGTTCCAGCAAAATCACAGCTAATTTTTGCAGTTCACAAAGAATTGTATATTAACTCATGGAAATTTATGAAAATCACAGATTTTTGGAGGAACTCTGATGTGCAAAATTACCACCTAATAGAAAAATCTGTGTTAAAGTAGAAAATTTGCATTAAAAATATTAATTAACGACAATGATGACTTCCCTTAGGTATTAAAATGTAAAACATATTTTCAAACGACACATAGTAAAAATGTGCAAAATGTACCAGGCCTTCATTTCCACTGGTAGGCCTCAGCTAGATTTTTTCAAATAAATATATGTTTTTAGGCAATGCTGAACCATGCACAAGTATATTTGTTAGTCTGACCTTAATGTGACTTGCTTAGATTTTGCCATAACTGTAGAATGTGCAAAGTTTATAAAATGTACTCCTTTCTTATGCTACATGTTCTTGATGAACCAAGCTTGAACTTCTTATCTATCTCATGTTCACATAATATTGAAAAGAGAATCACACATTTAACAGTAACTGTATACTTATAAGAAATACGAATGACATCACCCAGCTAGAGACCTGCATGCAAATGTTTCTGTCTTTAGTGTAGTTCATTGTTCCTCAGTGAAACATTAAATAAATGACAGAAAGACACTGCTATTGACTTCCCTGGGAACCAAGGTCCGACGTGTTTGCCATCGGAAAGGAAGAATGAAGCTCCTCACCATTGAAAGATGTCTTCTTGTTGGACCAGAGTGACCAGATCCACAACATTGTTATTAGGCTGCTCTCTTGTCTTTTATATTAGTGTGGCTTTCTAGTTAGAGAGAGCATTATTATTCTTATGATTTTTCACTTGTGCCCAGAGCTTTGCAATTGCTGTAAGCTACTGCTGGCGGCAATTATGGTTGCCTGCCACTTTGGAGGTGACGCTTCTTTATCCTTCCCTACACTGATGGGTGTTGCTACTACTGCATCTGTTTTTGCTTATTTCCCCTTTGAGACTCATTTTGTACGGTTTGCTACTACAAATGCATGCTCACACTTTAGAGAAATGACACTCGGCTGAGTTTAATGAACTACTCTTTATGGGGAGTTCAACCACTTAAATTCTGATTTTGATTTTGATGCTCATTTCATCTCGCTCTTTTCCAGGACTCTTTATGGGTTATATTAGGTTAGGTTCCTCTTTGATAGAATAGGGATCAATTCCATTATGGAACACGCTTGTCAATTTGCATTATTGATAAGTCTAACCATATTCTGCTTGATAATTTCTGTAAACTGATTTTTCTGATTTACTAATTGAATAAAGAGAATTAAAATAATTTCCTCATCTCTTATAAAGAATAAAGTTTTGAAAATCTACTTAAAACTCTCATCATTGACTTAAACGGTAAATTATGATGATGATTGACTTGATTTGATTTAGCTTCCAATAAAAAAATGGTGGCAAAAATCTGTCACATTATTGAAGAAGATTTGGGGGTCGAGTACGATGCCGTCCGGAAAGGCTCCAAACGGGATTCTGATTCGGCAAATCCGATTCGGAACCTGTGTTTCCTACCGAATCGGACACCTTTCCGTACGACCGATTACATTGCAAGAAAACTGTTTGGGCTGTCCGAATATTTTCTAAACGGCATTTGGACAGCCCGAGTCGGTCGGAGCTGATTCGTACAGCTCTATGGACACAGTTTCCAAACGAGCGATTACGATGACCGAATCGGACAGCCGTTCCGATTCTGTCAGCTCGACATGACACGGCTGTCGGAATCTGGCTTTGGGTGCCCGTAGGAGGCCCCCCATCACCCATAGGCCTCTGGGTTGGGCCATTGGGAGTACTCAAGGGACCCCTCTTACACACCATGCACTGTGGGGCAGACACCATGGTGTGCCCGTCACAGGGTGCATGGTTTTCTCCAACCACCCTTTTTTTCAATGAGAGCCTGTGTTCTCATTCAGAACACAGGCTCCCATTAAAGTCAATGCGAGTCCGACCGAACGATGTTCAGAAGCATTGTAATCGGTCGGTCAGACTCGCAGAACCCCAGTCAATCGGAAACGATTCCGAAACCAATTCGGTCGGAATAGTTTCCAAACGACATCCTAATCGACCCCTTGGTGTGGACTTGGAGCCCATTCTTGTAAGTCACAGATTGAACTGGTACTGGAGAGTACATTTTGGACTTGTAGCACGCTATCATCTACACGAATAAATAGTCCACAAATTTGCATGCAGGATTTATTCCTATTGATTTTGTTCTGCCATTGGAAAAAAAGAGTTCTCTTAAAAAAATCTTTCGCTGTAATTTAAGATTGTTAAAAAGCTTGGATTTTCGATGTTCTCAAATGCACTTTACAGAGGTAAAACTCCACATTTACTGATTCTTTCAATCAGGATGTGGAATTCGTTCATGTAGATTGCTGTCTGTTTGTGGTCACCACATTACACTCAATGGGCAAAAACGTTTGTGAATCTGGGCGACTATAATCTTAAAGACACAGGTTTGAGTTCCTTCAGAGCTGATTCAGCTTTTTCAGCTTGATGGGATTGATGAGTATCATTGACTTCAGTCATGGTGGCTCTTCTATCAGTGCAGAGAAGGAATTCATATGGGGTATGTACACTATGCTTCTTAATTGATCATCACTTTTATTATATCCCACATTTCTTAGAACTGGCAATTCTGCCCAAAAATATAACTCTTTCCTTTTCTGAAGTACTCACATTAGGAGCTATATGCATTACAAAATATATGAATGTGCAATAAGGCTTGTTTGCCATAATATGTAGTATAGTGAGAGCATGTAAGTGGTAACAGGAAGGTGGACTTTAACAGAATACCCCATGGGAGAGGAAACAACTGCACTGTGGTGATCATGTTCAGTGAAATTACCTTCATGAGTTACGTACATTCTCAATGTCTGGGAGACAGTCTTGTGCCCAGGTTCACCCAACGTGTAGCTTGAAGCCTACATCAACTTACATTTGAGTTTAGGATGTAATATAAAACCCTACATAAAATGCACCAAACAATACAATGAAAATGGCTCTATCTGCAGAGCTAGGAAAAGTCGGTCCCCAGGACCCTCACACTGACTTCTATAACACAACACTAATACACTGTTCTTGGATAATCCACTGGTTAAGAGGATGAAGAAACATAAAAAAAAGAAAGAGGTATAGCAGGAAGCTGAGTAGAGTTATGGGCTGCCTTGGACAATATCAGAGATGGGTAGTAAATAATAATACATTTAGGTAAAACCGTAGTTTAACTTTTACCACTCATCCTGCACCTCTCTAAGCCCACTCTGGAACAACAACACACTCATCTGTGCTACATGGCCACAGACATACTTAGATGAGCACATAAAGTTGTGCTTCACAAAACCGAAGTCAATATTATCGGTTTGCACATATATCGACTTCACCGAATATCCAAGGTAAGTATATAAAAGGCAGTTAAGATTTGTAGCTCTTAACTCCACATCTATTTACCTTGACAATAGGTTGGTAGTCAATATTCTGGACTCAGTATATGTGCATGGCGATATTAAAACTTCAATATTATGGTAGAACCCTGAAAATACCTTAACTTATGAGTGTAAGCTCGTGTTTGATGTTCACAAAACTAGAATTTAAAGTCATAAATTGATGTATCTAATAGAAAATTGAATAGTATATAATTTTATACGTGAGTTAATCTGCTTCTAAGGACAGGAAGTGGGCATTCCTCAGTGAGAATGTGCAGACATTCTCACTGAAGAATGCCCACTTCCTGTCCTTAGAAGCCTAAGTAGGTGAATACCCATGCACTTTTGCAGGTGTTCATAGACTTTGACATGCACAGCCCCAGCCTGGATGTAGTGAGAAATGTACTTGTGCCATGAACCTCACGAGTATATCTCTATTCAGGGCGAGAATGTTGAAGAAACAATCTTTAGTAGGTGAGATTTGCAGGAAGCAGTTTCTCTATAGGAAAACAGATTTTCCCCGTGGAGAAACAAGTTAAGACGTGCACATGAACGTGGACACTATATTTTTTATATCCAATGATGCATTTGCTACATTGACATATTGCAAAACTGCTTTCAAATGGGATTCATTTACAAATGTAAAATTGGAAATAATCGCAGAACGAGCCCTGAGATTCTGCAGCTGTCACGGATTTACAGAAGGAGTCCTAGAATCCTTTGCAAATTCTCTATTATTCAAAAATGTACTCCAAATTAAGGCGTACGACTATGAAAGGAAATTTCCAGCTATATCTTATGAACTGGGCTCATCATAATGAATGCTGCACCAGGCAACAGAGGTTCACACGTTTGTCAGAGCCCTAAGAAACATGTGCCATCCAGGCTGGCAGTTTAACAAAAGCAAGCCAAAGCAACATACAAAAAGCTGATCGACTATAATGGCTCTATAGGACTTTAATGGCCCAGTAGCATCCCGGCTTTATAGGAGACCTGTGAATAAGGCATTCCCGCTACGCTTCCCAAGCCATCGCTGAACCATAAAGAGGCAATTGACATAACAACATATCAGATGTGGATTATTGGTTTAGAACTTGATCCTGGTCCCAGGAAAGCTGTCAAGGAGACAGAGAGACCTGCTGACAAGGAAAGCTGCCATCTGCAGCTGGTGTGATGTGCCAATTACAGAGCTTGTTTACAGCAACCTCGCGCGATGCAATGGAAGCCATGTCTGGAATTATTCGAAAGGGCCGGTAAGATTCTGCCGCCATTCACAAAAGGTGCTCTGAGCAACGCGTCACTAAATTGGTGTTTTAGTGTCCTTCTTCCACAATACGTCTTAGGGAACATTGTCACGGTGTCCGTGGATGTGTTCAACTGTGACCACATCAAAGCCTTTGCCAAATAATTTTATTGCCCTGGAAAGGGCTCCTATTGATTTCAATTGCAAGCATGGCCCCCTTAATTGTTAGATTTGTGGAGGAAAAATACTATAAAATAGCCCATGCATGAGGAGTCAGACATACAACATTGAATTTTGAAACCATCTTTAGCATGATTATTGTTCAACATCTATTTGAGGGGGAGGGACTATTTTCCATAGCAAGTTTCCCATTTCAGATTCAAATGTGACTTTGGCTGCAATAAGTTCACAAGGGAAGAGGATCCTGTACATTTTAGCTTGCCTTATATCAATAAGCATCAAAGCATTTTAAGAAACAGAATGTTAATACGACACTGATGTAGGACTGTGCACCATTGCAGGGCGCTTTGCCACTCAATGGCGTATTAATAAGCACAAGGAGAAGTAGGGGAGCCCTAGCAGCCAGACCAACCAACCTTGGAACTTCGGAAGCAGGATCGAATCCCAGTCTCGGTTCAACATTCTGTGATTCAGCGCAAATAACATCATTTCACCTCGCCCAAAAATTTGTGTCATGTAATCTGATGTTCAATAACGCTCTCTAATGCCCTTTTTGTGCTATATAAAACTGCAAAAAACTAGCATGTTTACATTCAGATCACATTATGTTCCCTGTTCATACTCAGTCCAACTGCATTCTTCTCACACCTTTCATGCATTTAGACTATAGACAAGTATATATATTTTAAGCATTTGTAAACCCATTGTGGCACTTAGCGAACCCTTCAAGGTCAGATGGACAATGCAATGGTTCAGGTTTGTATCTACAGCACATAACTGCGGTAATGGTCTATCCGCTGCTGGGCACCAGAAGTATGTAAACCATTTTGTAAGAAGCAATGAGTCCCAAAAATCCACCTGGCTCATAAATGGTCAGAAAATCTCATGCATTCACCCAGAGCACCCAGCATCCCATGTATGCATTCATCCACGATTAGCCAAAAAGGGCACCGTTTGCATATTAAGACTGCCATAGATCACCTCGGAAGCCATTTTAGAAACAGGACACATTTCAGGTTGTTTCCTGGTTAGGCAACATATCCAGCTCAATTTAAAAATTCATATTAATAACCCGAATTTCATGTCACCATCCTCAAAGTTCTGGCTGAGTTTGCACAATAACATTAGCAAATTGCGTAGTCTTTCATGCACTTTACAAACAGAAATATCGTAATTGTTCTGCAATGACCCTGCAATTGCTCACATTTACTGAGTGCTTTTGTCATAAGGTTGTGTGGGAGACCAATGTACAGGAATTTCTAAACAGAAATACGCATAAGATTATTATTATTATTATTAAAAAAATTTTATAGAGCGCATAGTCACCCTGAGGTATCCCAGCGCTAAAGATCCCTACCTCTGTGGGTTGGGCGGCTGAGAGGGGGGGACGGCAAGTTTACGAAGGAGGAAGGTTAAAATTAAGGGAACAGGTGAGCTTTGAGCAGTTTCCTGAAATGTAAGTAGTTGGGTTCTTTTCTCAGGTTTCGGGGGAGAGCGTTCCAGAGGCGAGCAGTGTGGACCGAGAAGCGTCTTCCACCCGAGCGGGCTTTCTTGAATCTGGGCATGATGATAAGAGACTCCTTGTCCGATCGAAGGGATCTTTGGGCTTTGTAAGATTTTATGAATTTTCTAAGAATCGGAGGGCCTTGATTCTGCAGTAACTTATGCGCCATGCATAAGACTTTGAAAATCACTCGTTCCCTCACTGGGAGCCAGTGAAGGAGCTTCAGAGCAGTTTTGGCTGAAGCTCTGGCCGGGGTGTTAGTGAGGATCCGGGCCGCCGCATTTTGGATTTTCTGAAGTTTATTTAGGGTTGCTTCAGGTGCGCCCAGGTAGATTGCGTTACTATAGTCGAGCCTGGAAAGTATGAGGCCTTGGATAAGAAGTCTTTGCGATGTGGGAGGAAGTAGGGGCAGGATCTTTCTCATAGATTTCAGTAGTACGAAGCAGGTACCGGCTACTTTTTTGGCCTGCGATAGTTTTACATTTCCAACTGTGCAAAAAGTTGTGAGTTAAAAAGGCGCACGTCCATAAAATGCATTAAATAAAATGCACAAATTAATTCCTGCCCCATTTTCGCACTATTGAATTTAGGTTTTTCCACGGTTTATTTATTTATTTACTGATGTACTTATTTATGTATGCATGCATTTATTTATGTAATTATGTATTTTGTATGTATAAATGTATTTATGTAGATAGTCATTTAGTTATTTGTTCTTTTTGTATGGCCCTCACATTATTTTTCAACTGCTTTCAATCCCTTTAGCCCTCATTAAGAAAAGCCTATAAATCCCTTGGGCTCAGTAAAGGGAGTTAGTTGACAGGCTCATCAAAACAGTACAGTTTTGTTTTTCCATACTTCCATTTCGGCTGTCGATGGCAGTTGATGGCCGCAACATGTACAAAAATGTAGTGGTGGCCATTACAGGATTCCGGCGAGTCTCCTGTCCTGAAAATGAGTCAAAAAAATGATATAAGGGGGCAGAGTAGGGATACACCGCATCCTTGCCTTTGTGGGGAGCATGGGGGGGGGGCAGAGGGCAGAGAGACCACGATTTTGCGGTAATTCTGATCAGGCTTCTGAGATATCTTGTTCTAGGTATTAGTATTTTAGTTCTAGCTTGTTTGTCCTCTTTCTGAACCTGAACCTCTCGGGGACTTTTGATGCAAAAATTGGTTGATATGAAATGTATTAACTGAGTAAAAATTCATATTGTCACACTACTTTGCATAATAATGAGGCATATCATCATTTACATAATATATATATATATATATATATATTTTTTAAATAAATGACCAACATTTATCAATGAAGTAGTCATATAAATATAAAGGGAAGGGGTGTGGCGCCGCGGCCAGGGCGACTGACTCTGGAATCTGGGGATCACGGTTCGATCCCCGGCGGCAGATTAGCCCAGCACCATGTGACTCTGGGCAATAGCTTGCTTAATCTTCCTGACGGCCCCCAGCGCCTAGAGACCCTTACGGGTGATTGTTCGTGCTTTACAAATGTGGATTATTATTCAGGGAGATTCAGTCAAGTGACTCAATGTAGGCCATCTCGCGAGGCTGCCTTTGATGAGTGAGTGACAGGTCAATTGGAGGATTTTATTTCCTGACAGCAGAGGTCCTCAGAGTAATGTCCAGCCTCTGGATTTTCTGCCTGTAACTGCCAGAGCTTAAGTGACTTAAGAGAATTAAACCCCCATGTTGTGTCCCTGGGGTACCATAAACCTCAGATGCACTGTTTTTGAAGAGTTTCCAAATCAGGAACATCTGCACCAGAATATTATCGTCAACAACCTCATTACACCAAGGATTGAGCCCCCATCCCTTACATTTAATCCTTGGTAGCTTCCAGTCATGCTTTATGGATAAATAAGACCTTGTCACCAGGGAAACGTAGGCGTCGTCAGCTCATCACACCCTTTCCCCACACTAATTAAGTGACTTTTTATGACGCAGCCAAAAAAATGTATGCTGCCATAGGACTAGCAGTCCAATGAAGCTTTTATATTTGGATTTTTGAAAATCTCCATTAGGACTACATTAAAGGCTTGCAACATTCATGATAGCCAATTTTACCAAAATATTTGTGGGGCTCAGGTCCTATGGGCGCCCCATCAAATGCAGCACACAGGATGCTCTGAAGAATCTGGTTGATGAAGCACGGAAACTAAAATGGTAAAAAAAAACTGCACGTCCCCAGGTCCTAGAGTCATACATCAACTACTTGATAATTAGTTTTGTGTAGCACTCATCAGCCTACGTCATACACTCATGTTCCCATGAATGTTTTTCATAAACCAAGGTATCATTTGGCTTATGGGAGTTTAAAACGGGCAACATTGTAATACTAACTGCAGACAGGCTTGGTTGATACATGTAACAAGTCGCATTTTCACCGATAAATAACTTGTTCTCTTAGGTGCAACAATCAGATGCAAGTCTGAGATAGGTAATTGGGCCATATATGTGTCTGCCAGTAGCTGCTAGCTTTGCTAATTTTCCCACTAACACTTTGCATGCTCTTTCAGAAGTTTGGTGTTCTGGCACTATAGTTCTTCCAGCTGAGGTTGAGAAGTTGTCCTTCTTAGTTTCTACTTCAATTGTCCCCGCACCTCCATGACTCACAAGACAGGGAACACCACCTATACATCCTTCCTCAGACTGTGGCCTGCAACGAGAAAGTGAAAGAATAACCACCACTCTGTCAATCCCAACCCCTTCTCTTACAATGTGTTTTACTGGGACCTACGCCCCATGGGTCCAACTTGATGCCTATGGTATCAGGAACTAACCCATGAGAACACCAGGGACTAATACCCTTTCACATAGACCCAGGCCCCATGGAGCCAGAGAATTTGGCCCCTATGGTATCAGAAGGTAACACTTGAGAACACAAGGAACTAAGGCCCTCATTATAAGTGGCCTGGTGTTAGGTGTGATAATTAGTGCATGCACCTAATAAAATCCGACACCGATGTGTACTGATTTTATCAGGTGCAATAATTATCACCTACTACAAGTTTTGCCATCAAAATGAGACAAAACAGGAATATTTTGTTGCTTATTGCACCAAAATCTGCGGGAAACATCGTTTACAACGTACGCGTTACAACGCGTATCATTACAACAAATTATTTACAGCGCGAAATCCATTACAACGCATGTCATTACAACGCATAATCAATGACAACACATACCCCAAAGTAACGCCCCAGATTATGCATTGTAATGACATGCGTTGTAATGACATGCGTTGTAATGGATTTCACGTTGTAAAAAGTTTGTTGTAATGCCAAACGTTGTAACGCGTGAGTTGTAACATGTCCTATTACAATCTGCATGCATTTACCAGGCATTTTCTCTCTCTTAAATTCTAGCAGGCTTGACCCTCGAAATTGAATCAATGGGGAGATCTTTATCACACCTAGGGGCATATTTACTGGTAAAGTGGTGAAGTGTGTCATTAAGCCAAGAAGGCTAACGACACGTTCCGTCACTTTAGAAACGCAGGGCTGCATGCACCATAATTACAAGAATATAGTGCACCCTGCATTTCACCCCTGCGCTGGTGCTAAATTTAGCTGCCTAGCGCCAACGCTGGCATCCTTGCACCAATAGTGCAGGGGTGTCTGCGTTGCAGGGGAAGATTGTTTATATGCAGGATGATTTCCTTTCCTGCACATAAACAATCTTTAAAGGGGGTTTTGTGACTTCTATGTGCGCTGCTCAATGCAGCACACATTAAAGTTGCACAATGTATTGCTTTAAATGATTGTTCATGTGCAGGAAGGGACGCCTTCCTGCACATAAACAAGCATTGGCATTTTTCTGTTTCCATGTGTGCTGCACAACACAGCACAAATGGAAACAGCAAAAACGAGGAGAAATGTTTCGTCAGGATAAGGCCAGGCTTTCCCTGGTCTTAATTTAGGGGCTGCCCCCTATTTGCGCCACCCTTGTAAATATGGGGCAGCGTCAAAAGCAATGGGTGTTTTGGTGGAACGCCCACAGCAACACCCATTACCCTTCCCTTTCACGCTAAGTATAGCGTGAAAGGGTGCCTTATTCACAAGGTTGCCACTGCCTGTTGCAGGGATTCTGCTCATGCACAGAACTATGTGCAGGAAACCAGGACCTCAGTGAATTGCGGTGTACCAAAAACTCACCTCAGAACCCAGAGCCCCCATCCGGCCAGCATCAGTGTCTCATTCGCTCTTCATATCATCTCGAAGTTACCAATGATTAGACCACCCAGAACATGCGACTTTAGAGTACTCTCAGGAATAAATAAGGCATAGCCCCTATTGCCACAACAGCGTCATAAAAAGTGACGCTGTGGTGGCGATAGGGGCTTGTAAATATGCCGCCCCGCCCCCCCAGTATTTAGTGGGTGAAATAAATATCATAACACTTATAAATGCAATTCCTGTGCAACCAGGTTTTGCACAAAATTTGCAATTCACCAGGCTACTCCTAAGGAAGGCTTATCAAAGGACAGCATCACTTCCTATTTTCCACACTTACGGTCCCATAGCAGAATAATTGGAACGCCTGCTCGTGCCTCATTGAGCAGTCCCCTGAACCGTGCGGCATTATATGGGAGCCCTTGCCCCCCGTTACAGCTTGATCTATGCCGAGTGTTTTACATCCAACGAGGAAGCATGCGCAGCGCGTGGCAATAAAGGATACAGCCCATGAGCGGAGATCACAACACGTCTTCGCACATCCAACTGCTAAGTAGGACTCCCAGCGCGCAAAGAAAAAACAGACACTGTTCCTTTAACGGGTCAGTCCACGTTTCCATCTAATAATTCATTCGAACGTATCCCTGAGGGCGCTAACCTCTGCGCCCGCAACGAGAACAGCAAACGCCCATTATGTATCTGACATTTGAAATAACATGTTCTCGAGGGCTGGCATTACAGGACTCATTTCACTTCAAAATGTTATTCCTAATGTAATTGTTTTTTAAAAGAAATTCATAAGAGGTGCAGGCTAGCTTTCAGCGTTGCACCGGAGTCACCGCGAGACAGAGGTCAAATTCATTCCATTTCTTTTATGTTTTCGTCTCTCCGCTAGATGGAAAAAATGATTAAGCCTGGAACACTTGGCAGTTCAGCGAATGTGCTCGGCGGAACCATTACAAGATCGATTTTCTCAATGCAGGAGCCCTTCTCGGGTGTGCTTTGCTTGGCTGACATCTGTCGCGGTTGTCATGGCAGCGCCATCTCCCGCACAGTGAGAGGTCAGGCCTGACAGGGAAGGTCTCGCCAGCCTTACCCCAGTCACTTCAAGGTTAACAGCCAATGGACCAGAGAAATAGGCAATTACTGCGCAGTCAATTCTACTTAAGGAAATATCTGAGAAGTAAATATTTCAGCTAAGCGAATGGAAACCTGATAATAAAAGCTATTTACAAGGGCTGGGGGAAGGGGCGGGGTTTCTTATTTTCTTTTCTGGTCTTATATAAGCTGCTTCACCTTTGATTTTCCAGCAAAGAATGGAGGGAACTGCCAATGAACTCCCGTAGGTCGCCCTGTGGTCTGCAGAGGCTTCAGAATTAAATTGCTCTAACGCCAGCTAGAGGGGGAAAAAAAGCACACACAAAAAGCTGTACATTATTCCTCACACGAGGACACTCATTTCTTCCAGAACGTTCTTTCTTGAGACAAAATGATAGCTGCAGGTCAGTCTATGGTTCCCTTCCACCTCTCGGGTTTTTACAGGCATACCAGGCGCACAGGCAGGATGGGACTGGGAACCAAAAGCAGTCTTTTGGAAAATAGTCCAACCCGCATGACCTGTTCCTCTCGATGTCTATTCATTGAACGAGTGTTGAGGTATTTTTGGCACACATAAAAAGACATGACCACTGTTTGGTATTAGGCGGCTGTAGCTAATTTTATTACATCAGCCATAAACCTCTGAAGTAGCAGGTGAAACACTTGAGAATTTTAACTTGCTCCCAATACCCTGGGTACACAGTGTGAAATGTGAGGAATAGGACATGATAGACATTACGATTAGGACCATGTGAAGGTGATAACGCATCCTGCAGACTGTGACATCATGACAACATTGCAAGTCTTAACATCTTGATGAGCTTCGTGCAACTTCCTTTTTCTGACATTGATGTCAAACTATATTATTCGCAGGCATTTATAGTATTTCTTTACAATGTGACATATCAGGAATTTATAAGACTGACGTCAAATCACCAGGGAGAGCCACCAGTGATGAAGGCTTATCACAGGCCTCCCAGCAAATGAAGACACCATGGTGTGAGCAACCCCGGCTAGAGCTAGAAGGCATGGGGTTATCAGCAGGGCCGTCCTTCTCCTCAAGCCAGCCCGTAACCTACATCGAAGTTAGTCTAGACTAATTTCAGTTTAACAGGAGGTGCCATAAACGTGTCCATAATCTTTGTTTTTAACAAATTTTTGGTGAAATTAAAAACTTCTGCTATGAAGAATCTTAGAGATGGATGGGTGGGAAAATTGCTGCTTCGTCATCCGGGCTCCTGTCCCTTCCTGCCAAAGACCACCCTCCTGGTTCGGCACAGGTGATCCAGGCAGCTTCTCCCTCCTTCCAGAGAGTCACTCTATCTCAGACAATCTACAGTCAACTCAACCTGAGGAAGAAAGTAGCCCTAGGGGAAAGGGAACAGGACCCTGCAGGGGGAACCTCTCAGCCTATCCTCTCCGTGCAGTGAAAACTATGGGAGGTGTGTTCAAACCCTCAGTGCGGCTCAGGCCCTCACCTCACTGATCGCTGATATGGGCTGCCTTCTCTCTTGTGTTTTATATAGCACAAATTCGTCATATGGGCATTGAAGCACTGTACATATCACCCCTTAAATTATACAAGATCGGATTTATTGTCTTTTAGGAATGGCGAGATTAAGTGATTTGCCTAGAATCACAGGACATTGAGCAATGCTGAGACTTTAACCTGGTCCCCCGCTAGCAAATCCGGCAACTCCGGCCATAACACCACACCCTCCCCCATCTCACGCTCTTTCTGTTTCTCTCTCTTCTCTATGCCACAGCTGTGGCTGCTACCATAAACCAAGGGAGCTGGAGAGAATGACAGAACCAGAGACCATCTGCCTTCGATAACCAGCATCCTGCAGTTTTGACTTCCCTGGGGAAATAACGATTGACTAAGTGGCCAGTCCTGCCCTGCCCGCAGCAGACAAATCTGTGCCTTTCTGTGGCCATCTATTCCAAGGATTTGCATGTGCAAACTGTAATGCCTTGATTACTTATTGGTAATCTTCGTTACTACATTTCTTTTTTTTGTGTCGACATTGAAAACTCTTGTAATAAATACATAAATATAAAGATATCTAATTGTCAATTAAAATTTTAAGCATATAGCATATCATTATCACATAAAACAGAGAAAATTAGAAATGTACATAAGGTATCTTACATGATATAAAGAAGGTACTAATAATTGAATAGGATATAGTGAGATAATAAGTATACGTACTTCAATATACAAGTATAATTGAGATATTTATAAGTATAAACATAAAGGAAAAAAAAGAATAAATTGAAAGATATAAGGGAGAGTGTTAGGGAATGACAGGTAAATAGAAGGAGAAATAGAAATAAGCTAAAAGGAAATATGAACATAGAAATAAGTAGGAAAAAAAGAATAAATATGCATAACTAAGTAGAGGAATACATAGGTGGATATTAACGTAAGTACAGGTATACAAGGAAGTAGAATTTAAATAGATATAAGTTTATAAAGAAATATATATATACATGCATAACTGTAGAAATAGAAATAGATTAAGATATAGATATAGATATAGACTCCTTGTCTAAGCATAAAGAGGTAGGAAGTAAAGAGAATATATGAAAGGAGAAGAAGGGTGCTCAGGGGTTTTTAAGAAAGGGATTCCATACTTGTTGGAAAATTCCCTCTTGATCTTGAAGTCGGTATATAATACATTGATGAGACGCTGTTTGAACCATTGTCACAAGCCATTCTTCATTCGAAGGAGGGGTAGATGATTGCCAATGTCTTAAGATACACATTTTAGCTGTAGAGAGTGCAGTGTGTAGAAGGTGACATTGCGGACGTGTAATGGAAGGAAGAGGTCTAAAATCATGTGATAAAGTAATAGAAGGGGTAAGAGGAAGATGAAGGGGTAAAATAGTTTTCTGTAGTGTGGTCGCTATAAAAGTCCAATAATTCAATATGGAGGGACAATTCTGCAGTAAATGGGGAAAATCACAATTAAGTTCCGAGCATCTCCAGCATTTAGAGTGCGACAATAGTCCTGTTTTTTGTAATTTTAAAGGGGTCCAATACCAGTCATGCAAGATTTTAAAAAGACAAAATGCCAAGCGAGTTTCTCGGGTGCCTTTATCAAGATCTTCCAGTATATCCAACCATACGTTATCTTCAATAGTAATCTGCAGGCGTTCCTGCCATTTCATTTGAAGAGTTTTAGCAAGTGGCTGTGAAAATAAGTGACGGGTTAAAATATTATATAAGTCTGACATCACTCCTTTGTGTCCTCCCGTTACTACAATTCTTCTTCCTCGTCCCAGTAGTCCATAAGGGTTAAACAATGTAAACCCCATAAGCCACCACTTCCCCAAGCTGTTTTTCATGTCTATTAAAAATGGAGCACTCCTTCGTATAAAAAACAACATCCCCTCAATAACTTCCTGAAATAACAAGCCTTTTATTTGAAACACTGACGAAGGCTACCAGAAAGGGAGGGAGGGAGGGACAGTCAAAAGTACTGGAACAAGAAAGAAGAATTAGAGTAATGAAGATTACCAGTAAGTAATCCAGGCATTGCATGCTAATGATGTCCCTCATCCTATTCCTTACCCCATGTCAAAATGCCGAAGCAGTATACTCTCATCATGACCTGATAAAGATATCTTAAGTACTCACATCAAATAATAGAGACCAATATGAGTGAGGCAAAACCTATAAATCTTTATAACCACACCCAAGTGAAATCAAACTGTTAAATAAAAAGAATGTATTTCAGACTGAGGCTACTTTTGAAAGAATTTCATTAACGAAACACATCTAAGAGCCATAGCTCACTTTCAATCTGTAGTGAGTCACAAAAGTAGAGGAAGTAGACAAAGTAACAACCTTTCAAATGTCCACTCTTAAAACCTCTGCCCAGTCCACCCATGAGGCTAACCCTGGTACAGTGAGCATGCACATGAAGGAGTTAATACTTAAAAGAATATGGTTGGCGTAATCTGAAACGAATACCCAAGAATCTACCCTTAGAATAAGGCTTTTGTAAGTGACAGGAACTCAGGGCACACATTCTCGATAGAGGTAGAATGGAGTAAAGGTTACAGAAACGTTAGAGACAACTTGAGTGGTTCGTTTCCAGCTTTGCATGCTTTGCAGCTCTGACCTGCACTGCAGATCTCCCGAGGCGCTTACCGGGAGCAACGGTTCCTGCCTCCTTGCATTTTAATTGGACCTTGTGTGACTGCGCTCTGGACTCTGCGCATTTCCTCGTTTTTAATCCTCCTACCTGCACACGCTCCTGAGTGCCTCTCGCTCTTCGCTCTTCTCCATTGCCGGTCAGGCTATTGGAGCGGGGACGGGTGAGGTCGCCATCTTGGGCTTCTCTGGGGTTGGCGGTGCAGCCTTTTGGCCCCTCCCCCCCCTGGCAAGTATATCCGGCGCTTGGTAGCGGCCACTCCCAGCTCTGACCTGCACTGCAGATCTCCCGAGGCGCTTACCGGGAGCAACGGTTCCTGCCTCCTTGCATTTTAATTGGACCTTGTGTGACTGTGCTCTGTACTCTGCGCATTTCCTCGTTTTTAATCCTCCTACCTGCAAACGCTCCTGAGTGCCTCTCGCTCTTCTCCATTGCCGGTCAGGCTATTGGAGTGGGGACGGGCGAGGTCGCCATCTTGGGCTTCTCTGGGGTTGGCGGTGCAGCCTTTTGGCCCCTCCCCCCCTGGCAAGTATATCCGGCGCTTGGTAGCGGCCACTCCCAGCTCTGACCTGCACTGCAGATCTCCCGAGGCGCTTACCGGGAGCAACGGTTCCTGCCTCCTTGCATTTTAATTGGACCTTGTGTGACTGCGCTCTGGACTCTGCGCATTTCCTCGTTTTTAATCCTCCTACCTGCACACGCTCCTGAGTGCCTCTCGCTCTTCGCTCTTCTCCATTGCCGGTCAGGCTATTGGAGCGGGGACGGGCGAGGTCGCCATCTTGGGCTTCTCTGGGGTTGGCGGTGCAGCCTTTTGGCCCCTTCCCCCTCTGCCACGCCCATACCGTGCCTCTGTACACTCCATTTTATGGCGCCACAACCCTGGCAGCGCAGCGGACGAGCGCAGCGGGCACGACAAAGGCACGCCGAAGTTGCGCCTAAGTTAAGCCCGTCTGCGCCCGTTCGCGACGGGCCGGGACTAGGGGCTATAGACCCTGCCCCTTCTCTGGTTTATTCTTCTGCCCAGCTCCTTTCTTACTTTGTAAACTTGCCACTCTCCCTCCCTGTGTTGCAGCGGCTTGATTCTCTGGGCATCTCTGCATCTTGCCCTTCTTCTATGTCCCCTCCCTTGTGTACCTTTCCTTCTCCTCCTTTGGGGGCCCCTTCTCCCCTGCACCCCCTTCCCTCCCCTTATATTGCCTCTGCTCGCCTCCTCAATACCCGCTCGGCTGGAAAGCATCAACTGGAACTTTTCAACCTTCTGAACACTGAGTCTCCGGATTTTCTGTTTCTTACTGAAACTTGGTTTTCTTCCGCTTCTCTTCCTGTCGTCCTGACTATTCTCCCCGACTCCTACTATGCCCTCCGGGCAGATCGCCCGGACGGCAAGGTTGGCGGGGGTGTGGCCATGATTGTTCGCTCTTGTTTGCAGTTTCAACCTCTTTCCCATTCTTCCATATCTAGCGTGGACTTTCTGGTGGCTCGCTCAGTCAATCTCTTATCTCCCCTTACGATTGTCCTTATGTATCGACCCCCTCAGAACATGCCCCTGTTTGTAGCCTCCTTGCAGGAACTTCTAGCCACGCTTGTGGTAAATAATTCCTCGGTTCTCTTGCTTGGAGACTTTAATTTCTGGCCGGGCGATCCTAAGGAAGATATGTCTTCCAAAGATTTCTCGGCCACTCTTCAGTGTCTTAATTTTTCTGCCCATGTTACCGTTCCTACCCATAATCAGGGTCATATACTCGACCAAATCTGGTCATCACGTTGTACTGTTTCTTCCCCCAGCATTTTCCCTTGCATCTGGTCTGATCACTTTTTTATCTCTTTTTCGATTAACCTTGGTGTATCTGAAAAATCTCTCTTACCTAAAAAAATTGTGGCACATAGTTGGAACCGGGCTGATTTGAATTCCCTCTCCCGTTCCTTTGCTTCTTCCACCCCTGATCTTTCGGAGCTCCCTCTTGATTCCCAGGCTGATGCGGTCAGTGCCTGGCTGTCTTCCTCTTGTGATCAGGCTGCCCCCCTTAGGAAAATTAAGGCCGTTCGCTCACATGATGCCCATAAGTGGTTCAATACTGAGCTTAAAGCCCTGAAATTGGACCTTAGACGCTCCGAGCGTCACTGGAGACGTAATTACAATCCTGCTCTCCGGGCTAAATATAAACGTCTCTTAAATGAATATAAGAGAGCCGTTCTCTCGGCCAAAATTAAGTATTTTTCCGAGAAAGTTGCGCTTTCCGCAAATAAATCCAAAGAGATTTTCTCTCTGGTCCATAATTTGGCTAGCTCCGATCGTGCCTGCCCTAGCCTTATTCCCTCTCAGGCCCTTTGTTCCTCACTGAACGATTACTTCATTGAGAAGATCGTTAAGATTAAATCCAATATCCCTTCTGTATCTTCTCTCTCCCTTTCTCCTGTTTCTTTTCTGCCTTCTTCCTTTCTTGATTTTTTCCCGCCTATTTCCTTGGATTCATTTCTTGCTCTCCTTACCAAAATTGAGTCCGGCTCTCCGGCCGACTGTGCCCCGGCACGTATTTTGAGAACTTTATTCACTAATTGTCCTGTTCCCCCTCTTTCCCTTCTCAATGCTTGACTTTCCTTGGGTTTAGTTCCTTCATCCTTTAAATCCGCTGTTGTTTTGCCTATTCTTAAAAAACCTAGTTTGGATCCCTCTCTTCTTTCTAATTTTAGACCTATTTCCCTTCTTCCTTATTTGGGCAAGATCCTGGAAAGTTATGTCACCTCCTGCCTCTCCACCTACATCGAGGAGAACCATCTCTTGGCTTCCCATCAAGCGGGCTTTCGCCCGGGCCACTCTACGGAATCAGTGGTCCTGGCAGTTCTTGATGAGCTTAAATCTAAAGCTGATTCTTCTCTTCCCCAAGCTCTGGTCCTCCTCGATCTGTCCGCTGCGTTTGACACGGTTGACCATTCCATTCTTCTCAGCAGTGTCAGCGCAGCGGGCATTCGGGGTTTAGCTTTTTCTTGGCTTGCGTCCTTTCTCAATGGACGCTCTCAAGCGGTTCATCTCTCCGGTTTCTCTGCCCCTACCCGTATGGTTTCTTGTGGGGTTCCTCAAGGCTCTTCTCTTTCCCCTCTTCTTTTTAATCTTTACATCCACCCTCTTATTATCTCTCTTCTCGACCTGGGGGTCTCTGTGTATAATTACGCAGATGACCTCCAGCTCGTCTTTGATCTTTCTTCTCCTTCTGTGTCCCTCTTAAAGTTCCGTTCCACTCTGACCTTCATTTCTGAGTGGATGAGCCTTAATCATCTCAAACTTAACCCGAACAAGACCGAGGTGGTCTTGACGGGTGGCTCATCTAGTCCTTGGTCTTCCGCCTTCTGGCCCTCTGCTCTTGGTCCTCCTTCTTTACCTGTTTCTGTTTCCTCTGTCAGGACCCTGGGCATCAGGGTCAGTCAGGACCTGTCTATGCACGCCCAAGTTAGCTCCGTGGTATCCTCCTGTTTTTTATCTCTTCGGCTTATCCGTAAAATCTCTCGCTTCTTTTCTTCGGATGCCCTCAAAGTTATCATCACGGCTATGATTACTTCCCGTCTTGACTAGGGGAACAGCCTGTACATGGGCATTCCTGCCTATGAAACTCGACGCTTACAGGCCATTCAGAATCAGGCTGCCCGCCTTATTCGTCATCTTCCTAAAACTCATCATATCACTTCTGTGCTCAAGTCCCTTCACTGGCTCCCTGTTTATCAGAGATCTCTTTTTAAATTGGGCTGTTTAGTTTTTCGGGCTCACGCCCGTTCTGCCCCAGTTTTCATTACTTCTCTTATTTCTTCTCACACCCCTATCCGCACTCTCCGTTCTTCTACTTTAGCTCTCCTTCATGTTCCCCGTTTTCGTAAGTCCAGAACAGGTGGTACCAGATTTTCGGTTCTGGCCTCCCTCTTCTGGAACAGCCTTCCCCTATCTCTGCGCTCTATTCCTATCTATTCCCATTTTCGAAAAGCGCTAAAAACCCTTCTCTTCTCTCAGGTGTACTCCTGTTAAATTCCCCGGGCTTTCTTCTTTGTTTGTTGGTTAGAGCTTTCAGCGCCAGGAATCCGCTTGGCCACAGTGCGCTTTATTAAATATTTTTTTTCATTCATTCATTCATTCATTCATTCATTCATTGGTGAGTCTTTGGACATACTTCTATTTGCGCAAATCCTCCCGGTGCCCTCCTGATAAAGGACATAGGAGGCAGTTAATACAAGGTGGCACTACCTCCAGCCAGAAAGCCCACTCCAGTGGAATACTTACCAGGTTATCAGTAAGGAAGTGCTAGTAAAGGGCCAAGAGTGCAGGTGAACCTCTGGCAACCTGGACATCATGAGGACTGGTAAGCATTTCTGTCGATGTGACACAGCAATGAAGACAGAGGAATATTGAAGCAGTAAACAGCAGAGGAATATGCCGATTCGGAGCGCAAGTGATATGGTAGGCAGCCAATGAAGGAGCAAGCAAGATACACAAGGCAAAAACTGCAGAAGAGAAGGAAATAAGGAACAGAAAGGGGAAAACAATCTGGTAAACTGTTGCGTCGACTTGACACATTAATGAAGTCAGAGGAATTTTGAGGGAATGCGCAACAGTGAAACACGCCAACCAAGTAGGTTCAGGGTGTAAGTGGGATGGTAGACAGCTGATGAAGGAGTGGGCAACACAAGAAAGGTAAACAGGACAGAAAGGTAAAAGGTAAACAGGACAGAAGGAAAGGAAACAAGGAAAAAAAGGGGAAAACACTAAACATTCAGACAAGGGGCAAACCAGTGTTTGATAACTACGAGTCAGAGAGCTCTATAGCACAGCAGGTGCGAGAAAACAAATAGTCCTTAAATTACAGTAGACGCCCCCTCCTTCCCTTGAGTCTTTTCTCTGATTAGTATCTTAGTGACTTTGACCTGGAAGGCTCACATGATACCTTTGTGCCCAGCAACACCTCACCAGCCCTGCAAATCCTCCAATCACGCTTCTCCCTGTTCATTCCCTGACCTGCCTGTCTCCTGCCCTTGTTGGTCTCACGATTGATAATACTCCTGGTCCTGACAGCATATACCTTGGAGCATCCTTCCTGTAGTCCAAGTAAGCAAGAGAGGCAAATGTCTTAATCCACCTAATAGAGAAGACTTAGAAGATCTATAACCTCTCTTGGCTGGATTACATTTACACAACTGTCTATTTGCCTAAAGGGTGCCATTGTCTGTAGCTAAATCTTCAATGCCCTTACAACATTGAGAAGATGAATCAGGGAGTCTTAATCAGAGCAACAGACTTCTAATGCAAGAAGAATAATCTCCTGGTCCTGTTGAAAGCAGAATTGGCCTTGTTAGAAATGGGAGTCTCTAGTTGGCAGAGGTAAGTCCCTTTGTCCAAATAGGGTCCCTTGCCTCTAGTCAGGGTAAGGGGGATACACACTTTAGATAACCCCTGCTCACTCCCTTGGTAGCATAAAGCATGTGCACCAACACTGACAGTAACACAGTGATAACACCACAAATGGACACCACACCCAATCAGAAAAATAAAGTATCTTTATCTAAACTTAACAAGACCAAACCGACAAAAATCCAACATTCAAGTATTAAGAAAAATTACTTTCCAAAGGTTTTAGCAAATGAGTCAATAGAAACCTAAGGATGCATGATTTCTTACAAAGTACCTGTCGAAATTCACCAAGCCAAACAGCCACAGCGATGGAAAGCGTCAAAAAACAAAGAGATGCTTTGGTTCCTGAGACCCTCGTGGATGTGATGCGACAGTTACGCTGTACACAGGGGAGCAATGCGTTGTGTCTGGTCTGTAGGGGGAAGTGATGCGTCGATCCTGCACAACTCCAATCCGCGGGTGATGCCTCGGGGAAAACCTGCCGCACAGGGACGATGTGTGGAAATTCAGGATGCGGCGCTGCGTCGACCTTTTCAGCCGCGATCCCTCGATGCGTCAATTCTTGCCGTGGCGATAGGTGCTGCGTCGGTTTCGGCAGCTGCACGGCGATGCAGGGAGATTCTTCTCGTACCACGGCGTTGCATGTGAAAAACTGTTGCAAGAAGAGGGATGTGTCAATATCATTGTCGTTGCATTGCTTTTCCAGCTCCCAACAGCAGAAACAACCTCCAGAGGCCCAAGACAATCACAGGCACCTCTTGGCAGTTCAGAACTCCCAGCAATGAAGTTCAGGGGAGCTGAGGGTGAAGTCTTTGTGTTCCTGAGATTTCAAAACAGGAGGCAAGCTCTATTCAAGCCCTTGGAGACTTTTCTCAAGCAGGGGACACAGCACACAACAAATTTCTTCTCCTTTCCCTGGCAGAAAACAGTAACTGCAGGCCAACCCCAGACACACAGCAAGGGAGGTACTTCTCCTCAGTTTCTCCAGCTCTTCTCTTTGTGAAAGGTCCCTCTTGATTCTAGAAGTAGTTTAAAGTTCAGGGGTTTTAGGTCTAATACTTATACCCCAAAATGTCTTTGTTCTCTTTGTGCAAGGGACTCTGAGCTCAGTCCAAACCAGTTCTGTCCTCTCTGGTGCAGTTGCCCGGCAGGAGGTGGGGACAGCATTGTGTAAGGCAGACAGGCCCTATTCAGATGCAAGGGAAATCTCCTCCCACCACTCAAAATGCAGACAGGGCCCATTCAGGTGCTAGTCAGAACTCCTCCCCCTACTCTGAATGCAGCCTAGGTCTATTAAGCCCAGCCTTGATTCATTCAGGGAAGGAAGGACACACATACACCCCGTGGCTGTCTGAGAGAATGCACCTCCCCAGCCCCTGTCATTCCAAAACCAGAAAGTCAATACACAAACAGGCAAAGGCACACAGAATGGTTAAACAAGAAAATTCTTACTTTCTATAAGTGCCATTTTCAAACACACAATTTAAAAACCTTCTTTAGTAAAAGATGTGTTATTAAATTCTGAGTTCGAAGAGCCTAAACTTTATTTTTCTATCTTATCCCTATGGGAAGATATGCTTGTAAAATGTTACAAAGCATTCCCCATTCGGTTCAATGGGGCACGATAGCCTTTCAATAGTGAAAATGAAATTGGCAGTATTTCACTATCAGGACATGTTACACACATCAGTACATGTCCTACCTTTCACATAAACTGCACCCTGCCCAAGGGGGTACCTTAGGCCTACCATAGGGGTGTCCTATATGTAAGAAATAGGAAGCTTAGGGCCTGGAATGTGGGTGCACTTGCCAAGCCGACATGGCAGTTAGCAAACTGCGCACAGGCACTGCAATGGCAGGCCTGAGACATTGTTTCAGGGCTACTCATGTGGGTGGCACAATCAGTGCTGCAGGCCCACTAGTAGTATTTGATTTACCAGCCCCCGCACACACAGTGCACTTAACTAGGTACTGGCCAGTAAATCTAAATATGCCAATCGGGCAGAACCAATCATAATAACACTTTACACAGAGAGCATACACACTTTAGCGCACTGATTAGCAGTGGTAAAGTGCCCAGAGTCCTAAAACGAACAACAACAGGTCAGGAAAAAATAGGAGGAAAAAGCAAAAAGTATGGGGATAACCGTGCAAAAATGGCCAAGTCCAACAGGCCTTACGTAAAAGAATTAATACTAAGTGTTAAGACAACCCTGTCATCAAAAATTCCTAGATAAGGATGGCAACAAAGCAACCCCCCAAGATTAACAAAGTCTTTTTTCAGGTACTGCCTCTAAAGGTTCAAAAGGAGCTCTTTGTAAAAGAAGCAACACTCAGGGAGGATCCTAGAAAGGGAATAACACCCTAGATTAGGCCTCGGCAAATCAAAACCCTTGAAAAGCTTAGATACCAAGTCTATTGATGAAAAAATCACCCTAGGATGATCCAAAATCCTTAACTGCTGGTCACTGGTATCGTAAGGTAGAAACAGAAAACATTTATAAATCAATCTTTCAGGAATTGTAATATGGCTTTTGGATCACGATCTATTGGAGACAAATTTCTCTCTACACAATTTGTCAAAAGAAGATCAGTGATGGTTGTATGATTTATTAGTAGTTGGCCTTTTAGAAGCTTACTGCAAACAGATCTACCCTCATACTCCTAACCTGATAAAGCTCTCTCAAAAAAGCAGGGGAGTGAGAAGACAACATTTTGTAAACAAGGAACAAATCATCTCAGGTAGCCTTCTACCACATTCCGTAAACCCTGAATGCAGACCACGAGAAACAAAAGATTTAGCTCTTCCCAAGAACAAATTAACTGAGACAGAAGATTTAGAAATCAGGACCCTGTCCCGAACTAAAGGTTCAAGTATGCTTTTGTTTCGGTGTTGTTGATTTGGATCCCAAGATCTCCTCTTTTCAGCTGAGATGAAAACACCTGAGGAGCTTTCCAAACACCAATCAACTCTTTCAATTGAGGGGGGCGCTAGGTGGCGCACACACGGAATGGCCGCACTGTAGTGAGGCTCCCGCAGGCCGGTGACATAATCCTACATTAATCCTGCTCAGAAATAGCGGAGGCAGGCTGTGCCTGCACCAAAAGCTTCATAGAACCTGTCTGCAGCCTAGCTGAAAGTTTTGCGAGAATCGCGCCGAGGGATCCGACATTCTACTGCTGCGAAGTTTGACCGGGACACTGCGGTGGAGCGCTGGGTTGCGCTGAGGCAGCCAACGTAAACACCTGAGGACGCGGCTGCACACAAGGCGGTGGGCCGTGCGACATGGCTCTGACATTGGGGGCTGAGGATTCAATAGCAGTGACCGGAGCAGAGGAGAATGTCTGCCGGAGTCCAAACTGTGCCCGATATACTGGTGAGACTGGGCCCTGGCGGCGCTACGGGCCATTCGAAGGAGGCGGTGAGTGACGACGGGCGGGAGGCCCGGCCTAGCGATCTCCACCGTGCTGCTGCCGAGGTGCGGTGACTGAGGGGCGTGTAGGGCGGAGAGGCCCCCTGCTGCTCTAGGGATTGAGGGAGAGGACCTGCGCTGGGCTCCGGTGGTGGCCTGGACGTGAGTGGAGCCCTGAGACTGTGTGCTGCTGTAGTGGCTGGATTGCATACCTGCTGAGGCCCTGGCTAGGGCCGTAAGCGCTTTCACACCGCCTAGGGGAGGAAACTTTCTGGTTGGTGGCGTACGGACTGCTGGGGAGACAGCCTGGCTTGCATTTGTATGCGGTGGAGAGCTGCTGGCAGAAGAGAAGGAGGAAGGCAAAATTGAGTGTGGCATTTTATGAACTGGAATTCCCCATACTCTGTGGCAGGGACTTCGGGAGTGCGACTCAACTTGGTCACTAGGTGGCATTCCCATCGCAGGTGCTGTTGGCTCACCCCACTACCCGGGCGTCACAGGGTCGGCTGAACTGGGTGGAACTGTGTGGTGGTATCCTGAGGTTGGCTTGGTGAGCGGGCCTAGGGGAGCGGCTTGTGAAGAGGACTTGTGGAATAACTTGGCATCGGCGACGGAGGTGGTGGAGTGTGGTCGGGACAGTGGTGCACCACTTGCGGCGCAGAGCGTCCGCGGCCCAGGAGGAGTGGGAGAGACCTGGCTGAAGGCGAGGAGGGGATAACATACCGCTTGGCCTGCAAGAATACTATAGAGTCATTATGGGCAAGCCAGACGCCAGGCAGCCGAAATTGCATTTTGAGGCAGCGAGGCGCGGGGCTCAGACCCCACAGGTGGATCAGCCTCAGGAGGGGCGGAACGAGGCCCATGGGGGTGCCATGGCGCCGGATACAGATGTTCAGAGCATTCTGCAGGAGATCCGGCAGGGCTTCGCCACTGTAGCTGAGAAAGTAGACCACATGTCGACCAGAATGGATGTTATAGTCCACAAGATAGAGGGGCATGAGGAGCGACTAACAGAAGCAGAAAGGCGCATATCAGACGCGGAAGATACGACTTCCAGACATAAACGCAACTTGCCCGGATGGATAATTTGCTCCGGGTCATTGCTGCAAAGAATGAGGACTTGGAAGCGCGCAGTAGGCGCAATAATATTCGCATACTGGGAATTCCGGAATCCACCAATGTAGGGAGGATGGAGGAATATGTAGAGAAATTGCTATTATCCTCTGTAGGTGCGGAAGCCTTCTCCAGCCAATTCATCGTGGAACGCGTCCATAGATCCCTTGGACCACGGCCGCAGCCTAGAAGTAATCCGCATCCAATCATTGCGAGACTATTAAACTATAGGAACCGCGACGTGGCTTTACGTGCCACGAGAGGGAAACAGTCCTTGACATATGACTGGAATAAATTCTCAATCTATCCAGACTTTACGCCTATTGTACAGGAGGAGAGGCGCAAATTTATGGATGTCAAGGCTAAACTGCGAAAGGCGCAAATAGATTATGCATTGTTATACCCAGCGCGACTCAGAGTGACACATCAGGGTAAGCAGCGTTTCTTCACCGCACCGAATCAAGTGGAAGAATTCCTTAAACAAGTGAAGAAAGCAAATCGTCATGGTGGAGGAATGCCGGCTTCGCAGCAGTCAGTGTTGGAGGGAGCCGAGGAGGACTCGCCGTGAGCTACTACCTGGGGGCCCTCTTGGGTTTTCTAGAGACCTGAAGCATAATACTTCTTCCAAGGCAGGAGATGAGGCTGAGGTTACGTTCTGTTGCTGACTGATGACCTAATTTGAGCGTATGCTCTTGCTCACCGGGCACCCTCTGGCCCCTGGAGCCTGGCTGTTCCATCTAGGGAAGGCTTTTGGGGCGAGAGGTGTCTGTGTGGCCGCCTAGAATAGGCCCCCAGCGGGTATCACCCCGGGGCGGTTCGCTGCACACTCTAGATGGGTGTTGTAGTACCTATACTGGATATGTTGGAGTTGGTGGGGCAGGGAGGGAGTACATCACTGGCAAGTAGGGGCTGCTTCAGTGGGAAGGGGTGGGGACTACCGGGATGTTTATTGGTTTGTATGTGTCTATCTCCCAGCAGGAGGCCAAAAGGAATGGTTTAGGGATGAGGTGGACCAAGTTGGACGTTGAGCATCTCAGACTGTCTGTTGTACTATGCTGTATTGCAGGGTATTGGCTGAACTGCAGCAATTGGGTAATGCACCGGGTCATGGCTGGTAGTCAGGACTATGGCTGATTGTGATGTTGGCAACTTGAATATCGTCACATGGAATGTTCAAGGGCTGGGTGATGCGCGGAAGAGGCGACAATTGTTAGCCTATCTAGACAGGCATCGCACACACATCGCTATGCTGCAAGAAACGCATTTTACTCCCCAGAAATCCAGCAGTTTTGCGAGCAAATGGGCGGAGCACAGGGTCTTCTCCTCTTACTCCTCTTATGCACGTGGGACGGCAATACTTATTAGGAGACAGGTGCCCTTCCATCTTGTGGGATCAGCAGGGGATTTACAGGGTCGTTATTGCCTAGCGTGGGGGCGGTTGGGCTCGGTTTCTGTTACATTGGCCTGTTGCTATGGGCCTAATGTCGACGATCCGACATTCTTTTCCGCGCTATGGGCCAAGATATCTGACGTGGGCTCCCAACACATCATTTGGGGTGGAGACTTTAACGTTACCCGAGTTGCGATAGATCACATCCGGCCCCGCATCGCTACACCAAGGCGGGTGGGATTATCAGAGACACTATCGATACATATCATTTAATAGATGCTTGGAGGCATGTGCACCCGTGCTCGCAAAAGGGCACACACTACACAGCGCAAGCAGCTTCCTGGGCAAGGCTCGATTATTGGTTGGTGTCCAGGGGTCTAGGTCCCGCGATCTCCCAGGTGCAACATCTAGCCAGAACATACTCTGATCATGCCCCGGTTCGGCTTACGTTGTCCTCATTGGACCTTGGCGTGCCGCGTGGCAGCTGGCGGTTGCGTGCTGCCATGTTGCTTGATGCGGTCTTCCAGGAGGAGCTGCGGGAGGAGGTACGGGAGTTCTTTGCCCAGAATAAAGGTTAAGTGGACAGTGTAGAAATAATTTGGGAAGCCTTCAAGGTAACGATTCGAGGGTTCTGCATGTCCAAGGGGTTCGGGGTGCTTAAAGATATAACTAATTTACTGCATAAACTGGAAGGAGAGCTGAAATTGATGGAGGCGGAGATAGCTCTAACACCTTCCACCATAGCTCAGGTGCGGTTCAGGGACACGCTTACGGAGTACCTGGCTACAGCTGAGAGGGAGACACGCTTTCGGGGAAAATACTGGAGGGCCCGCTGCTATGGAGAGGGGGAAAGGCCGGGGAGGGCGTTGGCGAATTCAATTAGGAAACCTCACTATACAAACTATATTTGGGAAATTGAAGAGCTGGAAGGGACGGTTTATCGGGACACGGCTAATATTCTTAGTGCATTTACGAGACATTACGGGCACTTGTACACCACCAATAGAAGGGATGATTTGGACCTGGAGGGCTTTTTGGGGGCTGTAGCTCTGGGATGGCTCAGTGATGCGCAACGTGAGTTTTTATGTGCTCCATTTGAATTAGATGAGGTTCGGGAGGCTATTATGAGTATGCAATTGGGGAAGGCCACGGGGACGGACGGTATCCCAATAGAATTCTATAAGACATATAGAGATATTATGGCCCCCGTTCTGCGAGAAGTATATGAGGAATCGCTGGAGGTCGGTAGCCTTCCCGCGTCCATGAGGGAAGCTCTTATAATCTCGTTGCTGAAGCCAGGAAAACTGCCACGGCAATGTGATTCCTATAGGCCACTCTCCCTCCTAAACTGTGATGCCAAAATACTGGCCAAGTTGATCGCCACTCGCCTGAGTCTGCTGCTTGAAAATCTGATACTCCCAGACCAGTCGGGCTTAGTGCCTGGTAGGGCCACATCCCATAACTTGCGGACACTTTTTGCGGTTCTCAACAATGTCTCGCCTGATTTACCTCTAGCAGCAGTTTTTTTAGACGCCACTAAGGCGTTCGACTCGGTAGAGTGGGATTATATCTTCGGAGTAATGCTGCGAATAGGCTTCCCGCCCCTCTTTCTGTCATGGATCAGGCTCTTGTATAACTTGCCAGTGGCTAAGATACTCATAAATGGTCATACGTCTCCACCACTGTCCATCACAAGAGGTACCTGTCAGGGGTGCCCACTTTCCCCTCTACTCTTTGCCATAGCAGTGGAACCACTGGCAGCGAAACTGCAGCAACACCATAAAGATAGAGCATTGCGGTGCAATCTGTGGCAGATCCTGATATCCCTGTACGCGGATGATATTACGCTATATATCCGGAATCCGCAAGATAACTTGAATCCAATACTGCGAGAGTTTATAGCTTTTGGGAAACTGTCGGGGATACACATTCATTGGGGTGATGAGGAGCTGCGTTATTTGGGAATACGTGTGACGAGGGACAGAGACGAACTTATGCGTTTGAACTATGGTACTGCAATAACACGAATAGCGGATTGTGTAACCCGCTGGATCCCCCTGCCCCTGTCCATGGCGGGCCGGGTCTCCTTGATTAAAATGGTGATCCTTCCTCAATTACTCTACTTATTTCTAAACATTCCATTTTATCCGGGGAGACATTTCTTCACGACACTCAGGTCGGAGCTGACACGACTGGTCTGGGAGGGGCCGGCAGCCGCGGTTGCAATGGGGCATACTCACTAGCCCATACTCGCAGGGAGGGTTTGGGGTACCTGATTTTGAGTCATATTACCTCAGCGCGCAGGCCCATTATGCTTGGTACTGGGTGGCACAGCCCAGGTATATGCCGCAAGTAGCGGTGGAGCATTGGCTTGCGCACCCGATACCCATTGATGGAGTGCTATTTGATCCGGTTGCGCCTAGGGATAAGGGGCCAACTACCATCACTTGTACGATCACAGCTTGGCACCGGATTGGGCGCATTTTCAATGCTCCCATGCAGTATGCAGCCTCCTTACCTCTTACGTATCACCCGAATATGCCTCTGCTGCAGGAGAAGCTGTTTCATAAATTTAGGGAGCGAACGCATATTCAGACATGGGGGGATCTATATCATGAAGGTAAGTTCCGCTCCGCAGAGCAGATGTTACAGGGTCTGCAGCAGACCCCACTTGATATTTTTTTGTATGTCAGACTGCGACAGGGGATCCGAAATCTTACTCCGAACTTCCCAAATGAACCGCAGGCGTTAGCCCCACTGCACGTAAAGCTTAAATGCAAGACAGCCACGCGGCTTGTCTCTTTAATTTATAGGACAGTGCACACACAGAGGGGAGTGGTGGACCCACTCTTCCGTGCGTGATGGGATGAAGAGCTTGACATGACGCTTTCGGATGAGCAGTGGGAATATTGTTGCCTGCAGGCTGAGAGAGTGGCGGCCAGCAGCAGACTCCGCATGATACATTATAAATATCTGCATAGATTATACTATACGCCGGCTAAGATGTATAGATTTCAGTTGAGAGATACGGATCGCTGTGCCAGATGTGAAGCTCCTGGAGCAGATTTTTTGCATCTGGCATGGGCGTGCCCTGGGGTGAATGAATACTGGTGGCAGGTCTTCGAGGCGCTGACTCATATGACACATACGCATATTGAACACGCGCCGTTGATGGCATTGCTTGGGTATGTCTCAACGATACAGGCGACACATCGGAAATATGTTGCACTGGGGCTCTTAATGACTAAGCGGAGGGTGGCCTGTCGGTGGGGTAGGGGACGAGCCCCGAAATTTAAGGACTGGATTGCTGATCTGGTGACATGTCAGGAGCAGCTTGCTGCGTATTCGGAGCTATTACCCAGTGCCTCTAGGCCACGGAACATATGGGCCCCCTTGACCTGCTATTTGATTGAACATCCGCTGGAGGCATGGGAACCTGAAGCAGTAGGGATCACACACTAATGGAATGGGACCGCGGAGATTGGGACGGAGGCTTACTCATATTGCATAGTTGGGATACCGCTGTGCTTCTGATTTCTTTTCTGCTGCCCAATGTTGACAGGCAAATCAAATGTGTAGCCAATAGAGTACTAGGGGACAGTGATAGTCTGCTCCCCCTGATGGTGTGTGCGACAGGGTAGGCTCACGAAGTAGCGCGCACCCTAGCTGGCCTTTGATGTTTCACTGACTTAATGCTATGAACGGATGAAGTACATTTACTAGACGATTATGCTCAAAATGTAAATATAGATGTACTGCCTATACACTGTGTATACTAAGTGAAACTGCTGATGATGCTATTGTTTGTATTAAACTAATAAAAAGACAATAAAAAAAACTCTTTCAATTGAACAAATGGTGAGTGCCTGGATCTGACCAGAGATTCTGGACGGTCTGGGTTTCCAAGATTGCTCCGGATCCCAGACTGCCTTTATCCGTGGTAAGAATCTTTGTGTCCCGAGGGGTAAACAAAGTCCTCCTCTAAAAATGAGGGGATTAGCTACCACTTTAGGTGATCCTGAATCTTTTGAGTTACTGTAATAGAAAACCTGCGATCTTCCAAACTCGAAGTTCATGGATTACGAATGTGGCCAACCATCTTACCATATGAAACCTCGCCATGGAATGGTAAATAGCATGGTTGTCTATAAGGGAAAATAGAGAGAGAGAAAGAAACAGAATTTGTAATTTTTTAACCAACCCACGGATGCACAAAAGATATTGAGAAGAAGCCGAACACTCTATAATTACCATGTCATCTTGAGCATAGTCTTTCTTTCACCACTGCTTCCCTCTTTACTATCAACATAAGTAGGTGTTCCTCAACTTCTCTCTCTAAAGAACTTCCCCACATCCAATATGAACCATGCCCCAGTGTACTCCGGAGACTGGATGGGAGCCAAGTGGGACTTCTCCCAATGTATTAGAAAGCCAATATTCCACAGAAGTCTGATAACCATCTCTTTGGGCCATATGTAGGTAGCCTAACATTTACCACTTCATAAATACCGAATTTTACCGATTCGGTATTTATGAAGTGGTAAATGATATGTAGGTAATCCATCGGTAATATTTACCGATTCGGAATGGGTCGGTAATTTAGAATCGGTATTTACCGATTCGGTAATGGTAACTGGCTTCCCATTGATTCCTATGGGCCAGGAGGCCCATAGGAATCAATGGGAAGCCAGTTACCATTACCGAATCGGTAAATACCGATTCGGTAATGGGGGGAGCACAATCAAGGGTGGCAGGGTGTCACAGTGACACCCTGTTGCACCCCTGATTCCTGCATGTGTGCACATGTGGCACACATACATGCCCTAAGGGCATGTATGTCTGCCACATTGAACACTTCAAAGTGCAAAAAAATGCTTTTTTACAGCTATTCGTCATTTACCACCAACTTTTAGTTGGTGGTAAATAACGAATCCCCACAACATCCACACACTCCCCCTACATATCATTTCAGGATTCGGTATTTACCGAATCGGTAAAATTACCGATTCGGTAATTTTACCGATTCGGTAAATTACCGAATCCTGAAATGTGCCCCCTACATACCAAAAGCCTAAATACTGGTCAGTAACGGGATATTTACCGAAAATCGGCCGTTACCGACCGGTATTGGGCTTCCTACATATGGCCCTTTGTCTCTTAAAGTCTGAAGAGAAGTCGGGGAATGGATCAAAAGATTGCCCAAGTAAAGATGAATACTGATTAACTGATCTTGAAAGATGAATATTACATGAGCTAAACTCTTTGTAAAACACTTAATGCCATCTCCAACTTAAACGGGAGAACCCAAAACTGCAAATGTTGTTCCCCACTGCCAACCTGAGCAACGTCTGCTGGGCATACATAATTGGAACATGTAGAGAAGCTTTCTGCAGATCGATCTGTGATAAAAGAAATTCCCATACTGATAATAGTGAAATCACGTTTTGAAGAGAGTTCATTTTGAAGTGAGTCATTATTTGTTTAGTGACTTCAAATCTATATTCATTCTGTACTGACCTGATGCCTTCTGTACCAGAAAAACTATAGAGTAACACCGCAATCCTCTCTCCTGGACAGGTACTGGAAGGATTAATTGCTTCTTGACCAGCAGAGAATACAATCTTGTAATATCTGTCTCTTGTAAGGGTGCTTAAGCTAAGAAGTCTGAACAAAATGCAAAATTGGAGGAGATAATAGGAAATCTATTGTCTATCACTGCAAAAAAACATTTTTTGTACCTATTTGTTGGTTACTGACTGCTTCCACATATGTAGAAAGTAAAGTAGATAACCTTGCACGGAAATCATCTCCACCTTCATCTCGTAATATGCAGGGGTGGTGTTTCTGACCTCCTTTATCTCCAAAGGACTGCCAGAGGGAGTTATTGCTTTGTGTAGGATCTTTTTTAAAACCAGTCTGTTTAATCATCTTGCCCTTAGAAAAGAACTTCTTTTACTTTCCTGAATACTTATGCTTGTGGTGAAATGGTTGTGCAAGTTGTTGATTTTAAATGATTTATGCAAGACAATTTTCAATTCCTCTTTAACCAGCTTCTTCCCACCAAATGACATTTTCAATAGACAGTTCTTTCGAGTAGCATCTGTCTTCCAGCCTATTAAATGTATATGACATCTAGCTTCCGCTATTGTGCCAGAGGGGATACAACCTTTACAACACGATCATTACCACCCACTACCTTTACCAAGCATCCATTACTATGCATATGCCTTTCCATGCACATGTTTCTAACGAAAATATAAGAATTTCAAAGGTAAGTATATATATATATATCTATATATATCATATATAGATATATAAATTCACAAAACAACCAAAGGTCACAGGGACGTTACAGTTAAACTTAGATTTTGCACACACAAAACTATAGAAATTCATCAGTTATGGATAGAGTTATCTCAAGTAACTATAAGTTGTTCCCTAAGGTAACTATAATTCACGCCCCCGCCATGCACAATTTTCTCATCAATAATTTTACAGAAAACGTTGCAGTGATATTATCAATGATGTCATACAAGATGATATGAATAGTGTAATGTGTGGGGTATTTAGTGCATGGCGAGGGCACAAGTTAAAGTTACTTGCAATAACTCTAACTTTAACTGCTGAATTTCTATAGTTTTGTGTGGTTAAAATCTGAACCTATCTATAAGTTATAGTTAGGTTCATATTTTACACACACAAAACTATAACGTCCCTCTGTTTTTTGTGTGAATTTCGAACGTTCCTTTAAGTCTATTTCCTAACTATAAAGTCCCTGTAACCTTTAATTTTTTCAGAGAACTTCTAGGTTTTTTTATTCGGTGAATTTGTAGGGTTTTTTTAAACATAAAGTAATATTTAATTACCATACGTTAATCCAACCACCGAAGGGTGTGCTCTGCAGGGGGTTAGCCGCAAGGCTTGGTCTGGGGTCAGGCTCTGCGACCAAACCCAGGATGGAGCCAGCCCACGCAACCCCCCTCCCTGGGCCGATTTCATACCTGGGGACCCCATTCCCCAAGACCCAGCACATTTTGTGGGGGAGGGGGCCATGTGTCCTCCTCCTGGGCCAATTGTCGCCACAGGATCCCCATCCTCTGGGGCCCAGTGTATTTGCTTTAGGGGAGAGGGGTATGTGGCCACCCTCCCCAGGACGTTAATGGCTCCGGATACCCCATCCACCGGGGCCCACAACTGAAATTATGAAGGAGGGGGGCATGCATCCCTCCTTCTCGGGCAATTTCCGGGCCCCAGGGACCCATCTCCTGGGGCCTCGCCATATGGTAAACAGGGAGAGGGGAACACAGCCCTCCTCCATGTGCCGATTTCAGCCCAGGGAGCTTATCCCCAGGGCCCAGCACCTTTTGTAAATGGGAGGGACACACACAGCCCCCCTCCCCGGGCTAATTTCAGACCTGGGGACCCCGCTCCCCAGCCATGCACAGTTTTTTTTATCAATAATTTTGCAGAAAATGTTGGAATGATACTATCAATGATGTCCTAGAAGATGTTATGAGTGATGTAATATGTGGGGTGATTAGCGGTGTATGGCGAGGGAGCCAGCTATAGTTACCTTAGAGCACAAGTTATAGTTACTTGAGATAACTCTCACTTTAACTGCTTAATTTCTATGGTTAAGTGTGTGTAAAATCTGAACCTAACTATAACATACTTGTAACCTTTGGTTTTTAAGTACAATTTTATGTTTTTTTAAATTCTGTTTCTTAACTATAGCATACTTGTAACCTTTGTTTTGTTTCAGTGAATTTCTATCTTTTTTTTTATGCTATTTCCTAACTATAAAGTCCTCACGATAACACCCAGGAGATCTGGCTGCTTGCTCCTACTGTGTGGAGAGACTGTTTGCACTCGATGGACCTCCTTAAGGGTGGCTCAGTATGTGGTAAGTGCAATTTTAGTCTTACAAGTCCAAATATAGTCGCACACAAAGAAGTCAAGGATAGCTTTATCCCTCATACAGCTTGTTGCTTTGTCTTAAATTGCTGCTCCCTCCCGAAACATGGGGCTGGAATATTTGAATTCTCACAAATTGCCACAAAGATGCACTTTTTCTCTCTAAAACATTTCTTACTGCTGACTCAGCACCTGATTTTCTGTCTGAAAATTCTCTGACCTATACTTTAGGAAGGCTGGATAGACAGTCCCAAAGGGGAGGAGGGATTGCGGGGATTATTAAACAATTTCTACCCTGTACGTTTGCTGAGTTTAAGATAGTGAGCAGCGAGGCTGCCTTTTTTATTTTAACCTTCTATGGCAACAATACCTTGGCATGTCTTTTGATTTATTATCTGCCTGGTTTGGCCTCTCAGTTCATAATGGCCTCAGCTGATATTGTGCCCACTCTTGCCCTATGATACTCTAATTTTATAATCCTGGGAGACCTCAATCTGCATTTTGAGGATCCCACGTGTAGTATGGCAGCTTCACTCTTGGATGATCTAGAAACTTTCCAACTTAGCCAATTGGTAAATGCTCCGACACATAGGCTTGGAGATACATTTGATACTATTTTTGCTAATTCCCCTTGCGTGAGTGTTGCCTCCCATCTGCCGGTGGTTTGGTCGTACCATTATATATTTCCTTTTTCGATCATGATGCCTTCTCTTCCGCCATCTCTGTCTAGAGGGCACAGATTTTAACACTGAAGTGAGTTAAGGTCACCCCAGCCTCCTTTACGGAACCTTTGACTGCTACACACCCTATTCTTAGTGACTGCACTAATACAGCTAATTCTCAACTTGAAAACCAGATTAGTGAGGCATTGGATGGAATTGCACCTCTGTTGACTCGTACTGTAGCCAGCTCCAAACCTTTGGGTGACTAGTTTAGTGGAGAACTGCTGGCACTCAAAACAAATTGCATGGTTCGAGCGTCAGTGGCATAGGAACCACAGTGCTATTGATAGAGGTAATTACCTCAAGACTCATAAGGACAACCACAAACAGATCAGAAAATCATGGAGTCAGTTCTAAGCTCAAAAGATTGAGCAGGCTCAGAACTCCTCCCAGGAGGTTTTCTCCATAGTTACATCTTTATTTTGTCTGGGGCGGGTGTTAGCACACACCACCCCTTCAGTAGACAACTGTAACCAGATTGCCCAATTTTTTTCTGATAAAGTGGCAAAAATCTAGCAACTTTTCCTCAGGAATTCAGAGAGACTGTTTGCTTGGTTTCCTAGTAACCTCCCTCTGATTCGAGTAGGGCTTTATGAGGATTAAGACGCTGTCCCTGACTGATCTGTGGATTCTGATACCTAAAATATAAACAGGTGCACCAACGGATCCTGCTTCTCGCACGATTTTGGTGAGGGGTATATGGAGGCTCTTCTCCTGGGACTCTGTAACATGATTAAGCTGTCCTTTGAAACAGGACAGATCCCCCTGAAGTGGAAACATGCCACCGTCATCCCTCTCTTGAAAAAATCCACACTTGAAACAGCCAACCCAGAAACATGTAGACCTATCTCTCTGCTCCCCTTTTTTCTAAAATAGCAGGAAAATGTATAAAGCATCAACTGACGAAATACATCATGTCTATAGACCTCTTGCACGAGACTCAATCTGGTTTGTGTCTTCAGTACAGACTCATTGCAGACGAAGGCAATGCCACGGCTCTGATAATGCTGGACCTTAGCGCAGCATTCAACACTGTATCCCACGGCCTTCTGCTTGAACAGCTGTGGTCATATGGTGTTGACAGTACAGCCTTGAGATAGCTGGCCTCCTTTCTTCAAAACCATACACTCCGGTAGTACAACAGCCCTTTCCATCCAAGGTTTTCCCACTGCAGCAGGGGGTGCCACAGGGCTCAGCACTGAGCCCAACATTGTTCAGTCTTTATAAGTGTCCCCTACCTGATGTTATCAAACAGTTTGCCTTTAAAATTGTGTCACATGCTGATGATACCCAGCCGATTAATACTCTGACGCAGGATGGGGGTGCTTATCGTTTTAGATCTTGCCTGGTTGGAGTCATAGCTGCCTCATGCTGAATGAAGAGAAAACCGAGGTGCTGGTATTGGGAAAACAGCCCTCTATCTGGTCCACAGCCTGGTGGCCTGACATATTGGGACCAGTCCCGATCCCCCAACAGAAAGTTAATAATCTTGGTATTTGATTTGACTCTAACCTTACTTCCTGCAATCAGATATCCTTTCTTTCTGGCATCTGCTTTGGCTTTCTAAAAATGCTACAGAAGTTCCTAGGTCTCCTCCCAGAAGCTGCCAGGAAAACAGCAGTCCATGCTTTGATCACATTAAGACTGGTCTACTGTAATGTACCTTATATAGGTGCCATTAAAAAAACTTCAAATGGTGCAGAATACTGCTGCATATATGCTTTTGAACGTCTCTAGACAAGCTCTTGCTAAGCTTCACTGGCTCCTGATGAGGAAGAGAGTGACCTTTAAAGCCCTATGCTTTTGCCACAAAATACTGAAGAAAAAAGGCCCCCGCTATTTACACTCTATGATCAAGGCCTATTGCCCTAGCAGAAGTCTGAGATCATCTGAAGCGGCACTGGCAATAGTTCCAAGAGTGAAAAAAGCCCGTTTGGGTGGTCGTGCCTTAAGTGTCCTGGCTTCCAAACTGTGGAATACTCTTCCACTTGACTTAAGAAAGGAAGGCTCTGAACTAGCCTTACGTAAAAAGCTGAAAATGTGGCTTTTCAGTCAAGTGTAGACCAGAAATTTCCTAGCTCCAGGTCTCTTGGTGTATGAATCTGCAGTGCAGGAACACTGTGAATTGAGTAACCAGGCGCTCTATAAAATGTAAATATAAAAATTCAAACATACATATTGTTATGGGGTTTTTTTTCATTGAATTTCTAGCGTTCTTTTAACGTAAAGTAACATTTAATTACCATATATTAGTCCAACTGCCAAAGGGCGTGCTCGGCAGGGGGTTGGCCGCAGGCCCTGCAATGAAATCCCTGAATGCATCCAACCCACGAAGCCCTAAACACTGGACCGATTTCATTCCTGGGGAATCCCATCCCCCGAACCCTGGCACATTTTGATGGGGTGAGTTCATGTGTCCCCCTCCCTGGGCTGATTTTGGCCCCAGGGATCTCATCCTCTGGGGTCCAGTGTATTTTTTAAGGGGAATGGAGTAAGTGCCGCCAAGACTGTTTTTGGCGCCAGGTACCCCATCCCCCAGGGGCCATCACTGAAATAATGGGGAGAGGGACATGCAGCCCCCCTCCCCTGGCTGATGTTGATTTTGACCCCAGTGACCTCTTCTCCCAGGGCCTGGCATATGGTAAACGGGGAGAGGGGCACACAACTCCCCCCCAGGCTGATTTCAGCCCCGGTGCCCTCATCCCCCGGGCCTAGCATCTTTTGTAAATGGGAGGGGGCACACAGCCCCCCTCCCAGGGCTGATTTTGGCTTTAGGACCCCCACCTCCTGGGACCTGGTTAAATAGTAAATGGGAAGGGGACATGCAGCCCCCTTCCCAGGCCAATTTCAGCCCTGAGGACTCCATTCTCCAGCACCTGGCTAATCATTAAAGGGGGAGGGGGGCACGCAGCCCCCTCCCCAGGCCAATATCGGCCCCAGGGACCCCATCCCTCGAGGCCTTGCCAATCATCAAAGGAACGGGCATATAGTCTCCCTGGGCCGATATTAACCGTGAGGACCCGACTTCCATGGCACAGCCAAACATTAAAGGGGCTGGGCATGCATATGCCTTTATAATAACCAAGTAAGGGGGAGAAAGAAGAGCTTGTGACCTACTCAGCTTCTTTTTCTCAAATGTAAATATCAGGTAGAGAGTGGATCACTGGTCCTGAAAAAACCAGGGTATGCAGAAACAGTGCGAGGCGCCGTTTAAGAAACCCTCATTCACGTTTTTTAGCCGGTGGATTGAAGCGGTATGTTCGATTATCCGCTCTGTGCTTAGCAACGTGACAGCATCATCATTGGGTTACTGAATGCTTCCTCCACCTGGAGGTGTTTCCTCTGGTTGTTTCAGTAGTGATCGTGGAAAGGTGATAAGTGAAGTGACATATATTGAAAATATTAAAAGAAACTCGTAAAACCAGTATATACCTTTAATAAAACTGGGTTCGAGATAATTAAAAGTGTTGTGTGTGCACCAATTAGACTGGTTACGGTCTAGTGCACTACAAAAAAGTCCATAAAAAGGTCGACATGTTTCAGCCCTATCTTATGCCCCTAAGGATCAGGTGGGTTTTCATCAGGACCTAGTAGAGTGAAGGGGACCCTAATTTTGATAAGTCTCCTAGTGAAAAAATGGAAAAGTTGTTCCATAAAAATTGGTCAATTTGAATCTATATTATGAGGAAAAAAAGGGGGGGAGGAAGGAAATAAAACAAATGAAAAGAGAACAAACCGTATTAAGTTTGTATATATGCTGTCTAAATGTTCAAAACTTCAAAGCATCATTCGTTGTAGCAACTGAAAAATGGCAATACTTCAATAGTTGATGGCAGAGTAACAAATATTACTCATTTTCGCATGCAATGATGGCAAAATCGACCCTCTTTTTATAGTAATATGAGCAAGAACACAAGCAAGACCTGACACAACATCCATATTTGTCAAGATTAAAATCCCCCAAGCGCATGCCATCCAAATGTATATATATTCACTAGGAAAACGTCTAACAGTAATCCTGAAGATTGTATATACAGGGTATAGAAAACCTATGGTAAAGCATACTGGTGCTGTCAGTGAAAGGGGGGCACATGAGTTTAGATCATTAGCGATTCTCATATTAATCCATTTATTGGAATCATTAGCAATTCTTATATTGATTACCAGTAAAATAGTGAACCAAAAAACATAGAGGCACTGAACTCAATGCAGACTTGGTAACCAGTGGTTCTTGCCAGACCAGCACTGGAACCAATTTTAAGCGTCTCGTGTCTGTGAGACCGCCTGTTACATGGCAATTTATGTAGAGAACATAAAGGTACACGTTTAGGCAAATAATGACGTATGTTGTTACACATTTCTAAAACCTTTAAGATATGCCGCATTCAAAGGGCATATAGTGACGTATTTGGTTTAAAACACACCGCATTCGTTAAGGGAAAAGCTTCATCGTAGTTACAAGGCGGCGCGTAATGTTACCCGTAAAGTGAGTAACTTTTACTCGATGTAACAGGCGCTCTCACAGACACGAGACGCTTAAAATTGATTCCAGTGCTGGTCTGGCAAGAACCACTGGTTACCAAGTCTGCATTGAGTTCAGTGTCTCTATGTTTTTTGGTTCACTATTTTACTGGTAATCAATATAAGAATTGCTAATGATTCCAATAAATGGATTAATATGAGAATCGCTAATGATCTAAACTCATGTGCCCCCCTTTCACTGACAGCACCAGTATGCTTTACCATAGGTTTTCTATACCCTGTAAATACAATCTTCAGGATTACTTTTAGACGTTTTCCTAGTGAATATATATACATTTGGATGGCATGCGCTTGGGCGATTTTAATCTTGACAAATATGGATGTTGTGTCAGGTCTTGCTTGTGTTCTTGCTCATATTACTATAAAAAGAGGGTCGATTTTGCCATCATTGCATGCGAAAATGAGTGATATTTGTTACTCTGCCATCAACTATTGAAGTATTGCCATTTTTCAGTTGCTACAACGAATGATGCTTTGAAGTTTTGAACATTTAGACAGCATATATACAAACTTAATACGGTTTGTTCTCTTTTCTTTTGTTTTATTTCCTTCCTCCCCCCCTTTTTTTCCTCATAATATAGGTTCAAATTGACCAATTTTTGTGGAACAACTTTTCAATTTTTTCACTAGGAGACTTATCAAAATTAGGGTCCCCTTCACTCTACTAGGTCCTGATGAAAGCCCACCTGACCCTTAGGGGCATAAGATAGGGCTGAAACATGTCGACCTTTTTATGGACTTTTTTGTAGTGCACTAGACCGTAACCAGTCTAATTGGTGCACACACAACACTTTTAATTATCTCGAACCCAGTTTTATTAAAGGTATATACTAGTTTTACGAGTTTCTTTTAATATTTTCAATATATGTCACTTCACTTATCACCTCTTTCCACGATCACTACTGAAACAACCAGAGGAAACACCTCCAGGTGGAGGAAGCATTCAGTAACCCAATGATGATGCTGTCACGTTGCTAAGCACAGAGCGGATAATCGAACATACCGCTTCAATCCACCGGCTAAAAAACGTGAATGAGGGTTTCTTAAACGGCGCCTCGCACTGTTTCTGCATACCCTGGTTTTTTCAGGACCAGTGATCCACTCTCTACCTGATATTTACATGCATATGCCTCGCCAGGCCGATTTCGCCTCGCCCCGGGATCCCCATGCCCTGGGGTCTGGCCAATACATAAAGGGGCAGGGGGCCGCACGGACCCCCTCCCTAGGTAGATTTTTGCCCCGGGGACCTAGCCAAATAAGGGTTGGTGCTCACTAAGGGCACCCACCATGTCCTTGTTGGGAGTTGCTGGGGGGAGTCCTAAAGCCCTAGCTGCCCCAGCTGGCTTCCGCCACCAGCAGGAGCTGGCATTGCTCCCGCTCGAAGGAGCAGCAAAAAATGCTGCTCCCTGCAGGTCGGAGAAATATTCAGGTAGGGAAGCCATTCTGAAGTCCGCTCCCAGCTGGTGGGAGCACATTTAAGCTCCCGCCAGCTGGGAGTGGGCTTCGGGCTTGTGCTCGGGAGATTTGAAACTGCTCGCACCAAGAGAGAGCAAACACAGGTTTCCCTGCCCGCACCAGTGCAGGCAGGGAAACCGCCATGTCCCGGGGATGAGTACCCCAGGACATAGCTGGAGCCCATCCTGGGGGATGGGGCCCCAAGACCCATTTATGGCTTTGGAGGGGGGCGTTAATCCCCCTCTCTCTTGAACCTGTGGCTGGGCAACATGGTATGGGATCCCCAAGGCTGAAATCAGCCTGGAGAGGGGGGCCATGCAGAACTTCTCCCCATTAGTAAGATTGCCCGGCCCCGGGAGCTAGAATCCCCGGGACATAATTGGCCTGGGGAGGTGGCTGCATTCCCCCTCCCAATTTTTCCAGTTTGGGTGGGCTACAGAGGATGGGGTCCCAGGGCTGAAATCAGCCTGGAAGGGGGGCGCCTGCCGCCCTTCTAATTTATGTTAATGGCCGGGCCCCTGGGATGTGGTCTCCAGAGCCAAAATCAGCCCTGGAGGGGGCCACATGCACCCCTCCCAATTTAAAATAAGGCCAAGTCCGAGGTAATGGGGTCCCCGGGCTGAAATTGGCCCTGGGACACGGGCCACTCGCACCCCATCGCCCACTCTTACTGCCCATTATACCCAGGCCTAGGGGTGTCAGGGTATTCCTACCCTGCCCTCTTCTCTTTTTTCCATTCTTTTGGGTCTCAGGCTGACTCTCAAGTCTCAAGATGGCTGCCAACACTTCCTGGTTGAAGTGGTGGCAGCCAATCAGATCTCATCATGAGATCTGTTGGATGAGCGGAGCAACTGCAGCCCTAGATATACATAAATCTTTTTTCTTAAATAACTCCAAAACTACTGAACGTATTTACACCAAATTACAAAAGGGTTCTTTCTGAACAAAGATCTTTCTGCCAAATGTGGTTGAAATCAGTTTAGCAGTTTTCGGTGAAGTTGTGTCTAAAATCCCCTATTTTCTCAGCTCCCGATTGATGAATCACTCAGGAACTTTCCACTCAGCAACTGAAGTGCGTGGCAAACAAGTTTTGACATTTTCGGGAAGATTCATCAAATGGGGCCAAAGTTATTTGCAAAGCAAAAAATGCTTTTCCTATGGAGACTAGGTCCTAACCATAATTTGATATATATATATATATATATATATATTATCTACTGGCGGTCGCCAGTAGATAGTTATAGTTAGGACCGTGTTTCCATAGGAAATCTGAAAATTCTATTTTGAATAACTTTGGCACCGTTTGACGAATCTTCACAAAATTTTCAAAACTAATGGGGCGCTCCGCTCCGCTCCTACCCTGAACGTCTCGGGGTGATTCGTCAAGCAGGGGCCGAGAAAAAGGGGGGGTCCCAAAACACGTTTTCCCCATGCATTTTTCCATAGGGACTTTAGTCGCAGCTACAGCCCGAACGGCTGAACAGAATTATGTGAAATTTGGCAGAGAGGTAGCCATAAGGTCCGTTTGGTGCCTTTTGCAGGTTTGGTGTAAATCTGTTTAGTATTTTCTGAGAAAATAGCATTTAAATCAATATATATATCTATACGCGCGCACCGTGCGCGCTGGGTGCGCGCACTCGGCAGTCCGCGAGCGCACTTCTGATTGGTTGTTACATCTTAGTAAACATTCGAATCGGTCGAAACCAGGAAGTGTCGGCCGCCATTTTGTCTCTCGCATTGAGAGGGGGGTGAAACAGAAAGGAGAAAAACATGTAAAGGGGGCAGGCTGGACAGTTCCTGACCCCCTAGCAGGGGTCAACAGGTCCCATGCGGTCCCCCAAGAGTAATTAAAACATTTAAATTTTTTTTGTAAAATCGCATAGTGCGCGTAGGGTGCGCGCACTATTGAAATTCAAAAAATATCCACTAGGTTCGCGCAGGGTGCGCGCACCCCAAAAACACCCCAAAAAAAAATATACATATCTGTCACCCCGTGTGCGCAAGCTGCGCGTTGTGCAGCTTGCGTGCATGTCATCTAACAACAAACAAATTTATGCGAAAACCCTTAAAAATAATGCGCATCATGTGTCCTCCGTGTGCGGAGGGTGCCCGAAGCGCAGCGTGCGTACATGGCCTATAACGCGTAACGTGGGCGCGCGGTGCACGTAGCGCACCGCGTGCCCACCGTGCGTGCACGGTGCGCAAAGTGCACTGTGCGCGCAAAGTGCACCGTGCGTGCACGGCACTAACTGCGTGAAGTGGGCGCGCGGTGCGCGAAGCGCACCGCGTGCCCACCGTGCGTGCACGGCACGACCGGCGTAAAGTAACTTAGCATTTAAAAAACCGTACAAATTCACTGAAAAAACCATAGGTTTCACACATGTTATAGTTAGGAATTAGCATTTAAAAAACCTTGCAAATTCACTTAAAAAACCATAGGTTTCACACATGTTATAGTTAGCTGGGCATTTTCCTCGTAAAAAACCAATGAAATTCCCCCGTTATAGTTATTGCAGGCAACTATAACTCACGCGACCGCAATCCTCTGCTGATGACGTCAGATATTACATCACTGATGACATATGTGTCTTTCTGAAAAAAAAATATTTGTAATATATGTATAGCTAAAAATTAATGGAAGAAGACATGGGTAAATAAGTGTCTAAATACAGTGATGTAATATCTGACGTCATCAGCAGAGGATTGCGGTCGCGTGAGTTATAGTTGCCTGCACTAACTATAACGGGGGAATTTCATTGGTTTTTTACGAGGAAAATGCCCAGCTAACTATAACATGTGTGAAACCTATGGTTTTTTAAGTGAATATATATATATATATATATATATATATAATTATATATATATATATAAGGAGCACCCGCTGGGTGATCTCAAAATCATTTAATACAGCAAATATCTGCAGATGCGTTTCGGCGTTTAGCCTTCATCAGTGCTTTAACAATTACTAATGCCAAGGTACAGAGTGGGCCGCATGAACAACATGGCTGATTACATGCTGTGGGCATTGTGACCGGTACGGAGTCAGCCCATCGTGGAGAAAAGTTGGAATTGGGACATTTTGGCCGCCATTAAGATTTATTTGATCGCTGAACTAGTCGCGAAATTCAACAGCATGGAGATTTCAATTATGAAAGTAAATCCTTTGCAGCCCTCCTGTTGGCCCAGAATCCACCAATGAGGATGAAGGACACATGTTTTAAACCTATCAGCTACTCTGTACCTTGCCATTAGCAATTTTTAAAGCACCGATGAAGGCTAAACGTCAAAACGCGTCTGCGGATAATTGCTGTAAGAAATGATTTTGAGATAACCCCGTGAGTGCTCCGTACCTTTCTTTCGAAGTTGTTGTGAAACACGCGAGTACCACCCTCATGATTCGGCAGCACCCGTCCTGAGTTCGGTGGTCATAGATGGTGAAACTGTCTGGGAAAATATATCTATCTATCTATCTATCTATCTATCTATCTATCTATCTATCTATCTATCTATCTATCTATCTATCTATCTATCTATCTATATATCTATATATATATATATATATATTACCTACTGGCGGTCGCCAGTAGGTAGTTATAGTTAGGACCACGTTTCCATAGGAAATCCGCAACATTCTATTTTGAATAACTTTGGCGCCGGTCGACGAATCCTCGCGAATTTTTCAAAATAGGTGGGGCGCTACGCTCCGCTCCTACCCTGAAAGTCTCGGGGGGATTCGTCAAGCGGGGGCTGAGATAAAAGGGGGGTCCCAAAACGCGTTTTTCCCATGCATTTTTCCATAGGACCTTTAGACAGGGCTACAGCCCGAACTGCTGAACAGAATTTAATGAAATTTGGCAGAGAGGTAGTCCCCAGGTCAAGGAAGTGCCTTTTGTAGGTTTGGTGTAAATCTGTTCAGTAGATTCTGAGAAAATAGCCTTTAAATCAATATATATCTGTGGCAGCTTACGGTGCGCTTACCGTGCGCTTACCGTAAGCTTACCGTACGCGTACGGTGGCGTGCGCGAGCGCGATTCTGATTGGCTCTTAGATCTTAGTAAACATTCGAATCGGTCGAAACCAGGAAGCGGCGGCCGCCATTTTCTCTCTCGCTTCCTGAGTTGGGCAGCAAAAACGAACCCCAAAAATGTGTAAAGAGGCAGTTTCATGAGATCCTAACCACCCAGCATTGATACAGGGGTCCCCAAACCACCCCCAAGCCCAAAAAAAAAAAATTTTTTTTCTTCGGAAAATCGCCGATTACGCTTACCGTACGCGTACGGTAAAAAATTGTAAAAAAAAAAAAATTATCCACATTCTCCCCACCCCGTGTGCAAATGGTGCCCGAAGGGCACCATTTGTGTATGGCATAAAACATGTAAGAAGTTAACAAAGAATACATTTCACAAAGATGCGCAAAATATGTCCCCCATGTGCGCACGGTGCGTGAAGCGCATCGTTCGTACATGGTCCACCCCGCTTAACGTGGGCACTGTGCGTGCACGGCACTAACTGCGTAAAGTGGGCGCGCGGTGCACAAAGCGCACCGCGTGCTCACTGTGCGCGCACGGTGCGCGAAGCGCACCGTGCGCGCACGGAACGAACTGCGTTAACTGGGCGCGCACGCCACGAATGGCGTAAAGTAACTTAGCATTTAAAAAACCTTGCAAATTCACTCAAAAAACCATAGGTTTCACACATGTTATAGTTAGCTGGACATTTTACTGATAAAAAACCAATGAAATTCCCCCGTTATAGTTACTGCAGGCAACTATAACTCACGCGACCGCAATCTTCTGCTGATGACATATGTGTCTTTATGAAAAAAAAATATTTGTAATATATGTAAAGCTAAAATTTAATGGAAGAAGACATGGGCAAATAAGTGTCTAAATACAGTATTAGCATCAGCAGAGGATTGCGGTCGCGTGAGTTATAGTTGCCTGCAGTAACTATAACGGGGGAATTTCATTGGTTTTTTATCAGTAAAATGTCCAGCTAACTATAACATGTGTGAAACCTATGGTTTTTTCAGTGAATATATATATATATATATATACTACCAATCCTGGCATCCATAAAAGAACAGGCGCTGACTCTGTGGGAATATAACGAAGAAAGATGTTTATTCCAAAGTGACGGCCTAGACGCGTTTCGACGGCGAACTGCCTTGCTTACTACATAAGGTGTCTTTGAATTAACACAGTATATATGTCAGGCACTCTTAGTAGGTTGTCACAGCAACCATTTTAGGGAAAAGACATAGAAGTTTTAGTGTGCTAACCCATGACAGTGCATTTTTGTAAAGAAAGAAAATTCATCCCACCGTTGTTCTAGATTTGGATGCTATCAGCACAACAGTAATTTCTTAAAAAAACACAATTATGCAAACTGTGACATTGACAAAACACATATCCCTTATTACGAATATAAAGTGATGATAACAGTGTTGGTTACGGGCTTAGCTGCGTCCATACAAAAAGGAGAAAGAGAAGAGATATATCTGTATTGTATTCTACCCTTTTTGCTACAACAGAGAAATCTCACTCACTTCATCCTATTAAATACCATAGGGAGTGGCTTATCTAGAGATGTTCAGAGGAGTAAGTGCCTTTGTGTATAATTAGTGCGTAAATACAACATCTCTGAGTTCTAGGTAATGTGCCAATACGAGTAAGGTAGGAAAGGAACAGACGATGTATAAAGCCCAAGTGGGCAATTACCCCAGGATCTCTTTCTCCTTAGTTGATGAATCTGATTTAAAAGTAAAGGCCCGTTCAACAATTATAAGAATTGTCAACTTAACCGTGAAAAATGTGCCAAAGAAATATATAAAGTGACTAAACTGTAAGGACCTAACGCTACGGAATGGGATCAGGACCGGGACAAGGGGCTAACTTATCAGAGATGTACATTAAGTGCCTCGTCTGCAGTCTTCCCATTTGGGATTTTGGAATCAAGTAGGATAATATACCTTGGATAATATACCTTGATTCTAATCTTCTGAGTGATAGCTGTCTGTTCCCTCCTCTGAGGTTTTCGGGGACACTATCGATCACAAAGAAGAAAAGTTTTTGCGCTTTACCACTATGGCATGTGTTCACGTGTCTTGATACCGGATATGTAGGGTCATCATGTGTGATGGCCCTAAGATGTTGTAATATCCGCACGTGTACGGGGTGTATGGTGCTTCCCATGTACAATTTTGCACATGTGCATTGGAGAACGTAAACTGCGAAATCTGGTTTACAAGTGTAACAGCCTCGGATTTCAAGAGGCGTTTGTCTAAGTGGCAAAGGGACTGTTCTAGTATACACTCCGTGCTTGCATGCTTTGCATTTAAAGCATCTGTGAAACCCTCACTGCGGTTTGAGCCAACCGGTTCCCTTCTCTATTGTTGGTGCATTACAGACAAGCTCCTGGTACATAGACTTTGCTCTTCTGAATGTAATCTGGGGAAGTTTGGCACAGGTGGGACCTATGACTGGATCGCTGCGTACTAGTTGCCAATGCCTGTGTAATATTTTACGGAGGTCAGTATGGTAGGCATTGAAGCCTGTGATTAATCTAGGTGTTGTTTCCTTTTAATTAGTGTTTTTATTTCTATTTTTTGTGGAAGATAGCAGGTCTTCTTTTTTAATATTGGCACTTTTCTGTTCTGTGCTGGCTAATGTTTTGGTACTGTATACTCTACATTTCAATCTCTCAAACAAGCCCTTTGTAGACTGTCTCAATCCTTCATGTGTACTGCAATTACGCTTCATCCGGAGGCACTCCGCATACGGTATGCTCTCCTTGAGACTTGTGGGGTGGAAGCTACTGCCGTGGAGGATTGCATTACCAGAGGTAGGTTTTCTGTATGTCCTAGACTGTATTTTGTTGTTTTCTACATAGATTTCTAGATCTATGAATTTGAAGGATTCTCTACTAGTGGTGCATGTGAATGATAGAGTTAGGCTGCATTTAGCACTTTCTTCAGAGCCCTACCAAAGAATAAAGATGTCATCTATGTACCTAACATACGGACTCACATTTTCAGTCATAGATTTACTTTGCGTCTTCATGAGTACTTGCTCCTCCCACCAGCCCATATGCAAATTAGCATAGCTGGGGTGAAGCAACTACCCATGGCTATGCCCTGTGTTTGTTTATAGAAGAGTCTGTCAAAGATAAAGATGTTGTTGTCTAAACACCATTCTGCCATTTGTAACAGCATCATAGTATGCTATAGATATAGATATAGATAGACATATAGATATATAGATATACACATGCACACATAGATTAATATATATGTATGTGTGTGTGTGTATATATATATATATATATATATACACACAAAGGCTTTCCACTCATTTATGTATTCATTTATTTTAAAGATTATAAAGTGCATGGTTCCTCCAATGGAGTGTCCCCATGCTAAGACATCACAATCCATAACAACAGAGCCCTATCCCCCCAAAAGGGACCACAGGTCCCAGCATACGCAGTAACTTCACAACCGGTGCCCTTAACACCAATCACCCAGGGGTGACTGAAAAAACACAGGTTTTAAGTTTTTTACTAAACATTGTTTCAGCTGGATACATCCTCAATTCCACAGGTAGGTTATTCCAGGCCTTAGCCGCGAGAAAACTGAAGGATCTACCTCGTGAGCATGCCTTTTGAGCTTTTGGCACTACCAACTTAGCAGTGCCCATAGACCTAAAATACCGGGTGGGTCTGTAAGTAGTAAGTAGCGGGCACAGGTACCTTGGCCCTGTTTCATTGAAAATCCTGTGGCAGAAACACAGAGCCTTGAAGGTAATTCTGGCCTGTTCTGGAAGCCAGTGTAATTCACTCAAGGCTGCCCCCACCAATCCATGCCTCTGAATATTCTATATCATCTGGGCAGCTGCATTTTGGACCTTCTGTAAAATATTCAAGTTACTTTTTGCAACCCCCAAATAGAGGACATTGCAGTAGTCCAGATGAGATGTGACCAGGGCTTGCACAATGGTCTTTTTGGCATCTAATGGAAGTATATCCAAGATTTTTTGCAACATTCTTAAAATGACAAAGCATGCTCCTGCCACAGCTGATTTCTGCTCTGCAAATGATATGGTGTTGTCAAACCAGACTCCCAAATTTTTTAATCTTACACTTGGGAGTCTGGGTTGGTCTTAATTTCTCGGGCCACCACAAGTGTGACCAGATGGAGGGCTGTTTGCCAACCACCATCACCTCCGTCTTTCCTTCATTTAATTTCAGACAGCTGAACTTCATCCAGTTTGCAAGATCACTCAGGCAGACTTTGAATTTAGGTGCAGCCTCTACCTCCTTTTGCTCCAATGTGACAATCAATAGAGTGTCATCAGCATATGACTCCAGTTTCACCCCATGTTTCAATACAATGTCTGCCACAGGGCACATGTACACATTAAAGAGAGTTGGACTGAGGGCAGAGCCCTGTGGTACCCCTTGAGACAGAGGACATATCTCAGACTTAAAAGCACGTTGTAAGACCTGAAAGGATCTATTCTGCAAGAAGTGCTTGATCCATTCCCATGTGTTACCTCTGACACCGGCCTCCCACAGACGCTCCAAAAGAAGGCCGTGGGAGACCGTTTCAAAAGCCGCACTCAAGTCCAGCAAAATCAATGCTGTTGTCCTTCCCTCATCCGCTGCTATTTTTAGCGCCTCAGAAGCCAGGAGTAAGGCCGATTTAGTGCTGTGAAGCGCCCTGAAGACAGATTGAGTTTCCTGGAGAACCTGTTTTTCTTCCATGAACTTGTTCAATTGGATATTTTGAAATTTCTCTGCATTTTTTGCAAAATAAGGAAGCAGAGATACAGGTCTCAGATTTTCTGGAAGCGCCGGATCTAAAGATGGTTTCTTTATTAATGGCACCACCATTTCATGTTTTCAATTGCTTGGAACCTGCCCTGAGCTGAAGAACATCTTCAGCAATTTAGTAAGTTCTGGTACAATAGCTTCCCTCGCAGTAACATATTTGGAGGATATCCAAGGGGAGCCTGATTTGACTACTGCCATAAGTTTTGGTATGTCATTTTCCTCAGGAGGATGAAAAATAAAACGTCCCTCATCCAGTGTTTCATTAGGTCTCGCCTGACCCAGCGCATGCGCTGGTCTGGCGAGACTTATTGAGAGGGCTCCAAAAAGTGCTACCAGGCCAGCCTAGTGCTACAGTGCATGTGCGCGGGCGCTTGCGCCGCACTTCACCGCGATTACATTAACTTTCACAGCCGCACAGCCGCTTTGCATTGCCAATAGGTCTCGCTTTTGGGACCTTATAAGTATTTAGTTATGCAACTGTTGCATAGCTAAACACTTATATGGTCCCAAAGGCGAGACCTATTGGCTATGCCAATGCTTGTTTTTTGGTGGAGCAAAGATATAGTTCCTGCTGCTTTCAGGGAAGGTAGCATATATTTTCCCTATCTTTCCCAAGAAAAAAACAGCTACTTTATTACAGTAGTCTGCAGATGCAGGCAATGCTGCTTCGACGCACTCTAAGGAAGTGAGTTGTTTACCAATACTAAAGATGTTCTTTGAGGTATTTTTTGCCAAATCAATTTTCTCTATGTAGGACTCCCTCCGCGCTCTCCTAATTTGGTGGTGATAGAGCTTGAGTGCTTCTAAATATTTCAGCTTATTCTCAGTCTGATAGTTCATCCTCCAACGGCGTTCAAGGCGTTTGCATTCTGCTCTACGCAATGCTAGTTCCTCTGAGAACCATTCCACTGACGGAGTTTGGCGGGCACTCTTACAGGGTTTCAGAGGCATTAAAGAGTCCACTACCCCTTAATCCAAAGAGAAACTTGTTTATCTTCTATATGGGTGTCAGCCATTAAATCCGGTGCGCTAGAGGCCTAATTATCCCTGAAAGAGTCATGAGTAAGTAGCGCCCATTTCCGGGTCATTATGGACTCTGGTCGCTTTTTCAGATTGCAGGAGACCTTTCTCGTATTCACAATCCTAAATGGGGGAATCAAATGGTCAGACAAGACAATGGGCACAGGTAGCAGCGCTTCTACTTGAGTACTGTTAGAAAAAATATTATCTAAAATATGGCCCTTAATGTGCGTAGAGGTATGGACCAGCTGTTTTAAACCCAGGGCTTGTACTCCTATAGTCATCTCACCAATTTCTCGATTTTCTTTTTTGTCCAAATGTATGTTCAAGTCCCCCAAAATTACAAAATTGGGGTAGCAGATGGCATGAGGTGGCACTGTCTCAGTTAACTCATTATTAAATGCTCTATCTGGGCCCGGAGGTCTATAAATAAGGAGACCCATAACTGACCACTCGCTATTAGGAGACATGTTAAAAAGGGCCGTTCGCAACCAGACATCAGCAGTTTATACATGTTTATCTGGTATTCTTTTTACGGAGTCTTTTGCAGATTCCAATAAATTTTCATTGTAAAGGCATGCGTGGTAAAGGCATACGCATTTCAATGACTTGCTTGGTAGGCATGCTTGGTAAAGCAATATGCGTGGTTCCGTCATACAGCCGAGCCAGAGCCATAGTAGAAGCTCTGAGATCAAAAGAAATGTCTGAGAGAAATTTAGCATTCAAAATCCAACGCTTTCCCTACTGTTGCGTTGTTTGTAGTGGTAATAGTAAATTTAACCCCTCTAAAGTCCAACACTTTCCCTTGTGTTGTGTAGACTGGAGAGGGAATAGTAAATGTAACTCCTCCAAAGTCCAACACTTTCCCTACTGTTGTGTAGACTGGAGTGGGAATAGTAATCTTTACCCCTCCGAAGTCCAATGCGTTCCCTACTGCTGCTTAGACTAGAGTGGGAATAGTATATTTCACCCCTTTGAAATCAAATGCTTTCCCAACTGTTGCACTGATTGGAGGAGGAATAGTAAATGAAACTCCTCCGAAGTCCAACACTTTCCCTATTATTGGAGTGACTGGAGTAGAAATAGTAAATCTAGTCCCTCTGAAGTCCAACACTTTCCCTACTGTTACATTGACTAGATTTAGAATAGTATATTTAATATTCTTAGGCTCCAATAGTCTGTATAATATTGGTTACATAGGTTACATAGATTTTATAGAATTGGGTGTTTTAGATATTATTTATTTGTTTTTATTTTTTCTAAATGTGTTTTGCGGATATTCAATTTGTAATATTTCACTTACAGTCTGCTTTAAGTAATATATTTTTTCTTATTGAATTGTTTATATTTTATGGTTTGATTGTATATGTATGTTATATCTATCTATACATGTTATCACAAAAGGTAGTGGTGGATATTGCGTCGCACATTCAAACAAATATTTGACAGATAATAGGGTATTCGTATCTGCTGAACACAGTTATCTAGAGGTCAAGCGTATTGACAGGTGCCAACTCGAGGTAGGATACCCCACTACCAAGGGTATCAGTCATACAAGCCATCAAATGACTTGTAACAAATATACAAACACAGAAACCCCGGCACTCTAATTGTGTATATATGCAATTCTAGATATAGATCTCTTGAGCTAGAAAAACGAAATGATGTGAGGAAATGACCCCTGACATAGAGAATGTCCAGGAACGTACGTGTGTATTATTCAAATACTGATTTATTCATTGAAGAAATAGTTAGAAACATAGGTCAAAAACATTACATCCCATGTCAAAAGGTGTTCAAAAACACAATTAGTTTTGTGAAGTTCTTGGGAGTCCAGTTCTTGACATGTGGAGCATCAGAAACAGCCAACGCGCGTTTCGTCACCACCGTGACTTCCTCAAGGCGTCATAAGTTATCAGTAGTAAGATTAGATTCAAAGTTAATAGCCTCTGTTGTGGAGCTCACATAAAGGGGGGGCTTCAGTATACCTAGTCCCCTATAGACTCCAATATCCTGGACAGTTTGTGGAATCCCAGATTAACGTTCCAAAGTTTGAACTAAATTTAGTGGCGAATAAGCGTAATCGTCTTTGTCATCAAAATACGATGTGTCCACAAATTCGGGAACCGTGATAAGGTCCTTGGAAATGTAGTAAATATAATGCAAAACACAATCCCAAATTTGTCATCCACAAAAAGTCGGGCACAGACTCCAAATTAATTTGCCGTTGCATGTCCATATGATGCGTTTCGGCCGCCGTCCGTGTATATATATATATATATTTATATATTTGTATGTATATATATTCACTGAAAAAAACTATAGGTTTCAGGAACTGATGACATCATCCACGTGAAAATCTGATACACCTCCTCACACTCTAATATAACCTTTGATACACCCACTGTAAAATACAGACTACCAGATACCTAGGTCTACACACATATCCACTCATTCAACCATACAATCACTCATACATGCAGTCACTCATCAATACAACACTATCATAAGCACTCATACACCTATACAGACACTCACACACCACCACTCATCCAGAGTCACTCACACACCTAGTCAGTCATGCAAAGAATCAATCACACTTCCATTTACTGACCTATACAGTTATACACACACCTCAACAATTAAACAGAAACCAATGCATACTTACTCTCTTATGCAATCACTGATACACGTACACACTCATCCATACAGCCACTCTCACAATCACTGACTGTCACGTATAGTCATTTATATACTTTAACTCTCACATACACTGCCTTTTACATATGTAGTTACTTGGACATGTACCATTGAGACATCCATTCACTCACCAACATACCCATACACACACTCACCCACCCATACAGCTGTTTCCACATGCACTCTTGAACCTATACACACAGTGAATCCACCACTCAAACATCTATGCACAGAGTCACAAACCTCCCACCCACCCACACACACACACTCAGGCACCCATACAAATACTCAGGCAACCAATCGATAGCCCATATAGACACTCATGTAGCTACTGACCAACCCATGCAGCAGCTTATACAACAACAGACAGACTGATACAGACATTCGCACAGTTTAGTCACTAATCCATGCATTCAGTAAGACATGTAATCGCTCACTTAAACAGTCAGTCACACACCTACTAAATCCTCCATCCAGACACTTATACACCCACTCATTCTTCAATACACCTTGGCTAAACACAGTCACTGGATGATGTCATCAGTGATGTCTTCTGTGATGTCATTTAAGATGTCATCAGTGATGTCATCACTGATGTCACTGACCATGTCATGAATGATTTAATATGTGACGTCATCAGCAGTGCATTGTGGGGGAGCGAGTTATAGTTAGCTGAACTAACTATAACGCCGGAATTTCTATGGTTTTGTACGAGTGAAATGTCCAACTAAATATAACGTTCCTGAAACCTATGTTTTTTTCAGTGAATTTCTAAGGTTTTTTAAATGCTAATTTCTATCTATAACGTGCCTGAAACCTATGATTTTTTAAGTGAAACTCAAAGGTTTTTTAAATGCTAATTTCTAAATATAACGTGCACAAAACCTATGTTTTTTTCAGTGAATTTCAAAGGTTTTTAAAAGAAATTTCTGAGTCTAGTGTACCTGAATCCTATGTTTTTTTATTTTCTTTAAGTATACATATATATATATATTTTATAAAAATTGTGAATCATTTTTAGTTCCGAAATTCATTCTTTTTTTTTATATTACACAGCAGTCGCGCACTCTTCTCATGGGAGGCCGCGCTGAGAGCCGCGCACCCACCGCGTTCACACGGGGGGCCGTGCTGAGAGCCGCGCACCCATCGCGTTCACACTAGGGGCCGCGCTGAAAGCCGCGCTAGGGTTGCGACTCCAAATTTCTTTTTTTTTTAAACATCCACTTTCACTAATTTTTTTTCCCAACAAACGGCAGGGGGTCACGCGGCCCCCCACCAGGCCACTTCTGGCCCCAGGGACCCCATCCCCCGGGGCCTAGCCTCTTCGTTGGGGACCATGGGGGGAGCCCCAATGCCCCCATGGTCCCTGCAGGCTCCCTGCCACCTGCGGGAGCTGGCATTGCTTTTCTTCACAGGGAGCTGCTGACATGCAGCTCCCTGTGTGGAAAAGCAATTCTGCTTTGGATTTTGAAAGAGAGAGCAGGTTTCCACCCTACCATAGCAAACAGAAGTGTCCTGGGGTGGGCCGCCTGGGACACTGCAGGAGCCAGCCTTGGGGGGTGGCGGTCCCCAGGGCCATTGAGAGCTCCAGGAGGGGGGTTGTGCGGCCCCCCTCCCAAAATATCTAAAGCCCCGGGGATGTGGTGGTCCCCAGGGCACGGGGGTCCATAATGGACCCCCAAATTTAAATATTAAGTGCCCCGGGGAGGTGGTGGTCCCTGGGGCAGTGTGGGGGGGGTGAGCCCCCACACACATTTTTATTTATAGCCCCAGGGAGGTGGCGGTCTCAGGGGTTTGGGGGGGTCCTGCAAGGCCCCCCCTCCCCCACTAATTTCAATTTGTGCCCCGGGGAGGTGGCAATCCCCGGGTCTACGGGGGCCCCTGCAAATTATTTTGCGACTGCCCCGGGACCTGACCCACCCGGGGGCTTCTTCAAACGAAGTGCCTTGTTTTTTTAAAATTTCTCTGCAAAATCAGCGACCCCAGTGCGACTTCTGCCGTTAAAGAAAAAATTCTCTTTTTGCCCTGGGGGCCCTTGTGGGACCCCCTGAACAGGCTAAGGGTGGTAGGGTGTTTGTACCCTGCCTCCTTTTCTTCATTTTCATCTTTAATTTTACCTCATTTCCTCTGACTTTGTTACCAAGTCAGAAAATGGCTGCCAACACATTCTGGTTTGGAGTGTTGGCAGCCAATTAAAATGAAGAACGTGGCGGGAGGGGTCGCGAACCCACTGTGGCAATAAATATTGAAACTTTTATTTTTTTAATTTCTCACCAACTACTGAACGGGTTTACACCATTTTAAAAAAAGATCGCTTTCTGAACCAAGCACTACCTTTTTGCCAAATTTGGGGTAATTCAGTTCAGCAGTTTAGGCAGTAGCCTTGCCTAAAGTTTCCTATGGGAAATTGATTTTTTTACTCTTATTTTTTTAATTTCTCAGCAACTACTGAACGGATTTACACCATTTAAAAAAAAGGTCGCTTTCTGAACCAAGACCTACCTTTCTACCAAATTTGGTGTAATTCCGTTCAGCACTTCCGGCTGTAGCCTGTCTCAAATTTTCCTACGGAAATTAACACACGAAAAACGCGTTTTGGGACCCCCCTTTTTTCTCAGCCCTCGCTTGATGAAACACTCCCAAACTTTCAGGATAGGAACTGACCTGGATAGATTTTATTTTGGAGAATTTCGTGAAGATTCGTCGCCAAAGTTATTAGCAAATCAAAAAACTCTTTTACTATGGAAACTAGGTTCTAACTATAACTACCTACAGGCGACTGCCAGTAGGTCATATATATATATATATATATATATATATATATATATATATATATATATATATATATATATATATATATATATATATATATATATATACATATTATCTACTGGCGATCGCCAGTAGATAGTTATAGTTAGGACCGTGATTGAATAGGAAATCCATAACATTCTATTTGGAATAACTTAGGCAGCCGTTGACGAATCCTCGCGAAATTTTCAAAATAGGTGGGGCGCTCCGCTCTGCTCCTACCCTGGAAGTCTCGGGGTGATTCGTCAAGCGGGGGCCGAGAAAAAAGTGGGGTCCCAAAACGCGTTTTCCCCATGCAATTTTTCATAGGGACCTTTAGTCCAAGGTACAGCCCGAACGGCTGAATAGAATTACTTGAAATTTGGCAGAGAGGTAGTCCTCAGGTCAGGGATGTGCCTTTTGCAGGTCTGGTGTCAATCTGTTCAGTAGTTCCTGAGAAAATCAAAAGTAAAATCATATATATATGTGGGCGGAGCCTAACCACACATCTCATCCTGAGATCTGATTGGCTGTCAGCACTTCATCCAAGAAGTGTTGGCAGCCATCTTGGGACCAATATACATGATAGAACCTCATTAAAAAGCATTGTAGTTAATAGAAGGTTTTAAGACTTTAGTTACATTATAAATCATTTGTTGATGGTACCATACTCATTTTAGGAATTGTGGTATGTTCTAAGGTGATTTCACCATGTGAAAAAGCCTTCTGCTGGGATATCATGATTGAGAGAAAAATATGTTCTCATGCTTTTCCCACAGAGATTTGGAAGGTGATCTATAAGCTAAACTGAGAGCTTATTTTCTGTAAATTCACATAATCTTTCTCAGTCATGTGAGAATGAAGTCTGACATTCTCAGTAAAACATGTAGATCCAACAAGGGCAGAGACTGTCAGTTGATTCCTTTGTGTTCTACTGCAGCTTCCCAGAGTGTTCCAAAGAACAACTAGAGCGCTAACAGTCCTACTTATGATAAACGTATGGCACACCTGAAGCCATCTTGCTTGGATTAAAGTGGTAACTCTTAAAACATTTAATTTAAAAAGGAACAAAATGAGGGGGTTCATTTTTCCATAAAAAGTATGATTAGTGCTGCATAAAGAAAAATTAGGGCACATTTTGAGTGACTTCTCAAATCCTCTTCTATTTCATTAAAAAATTCTGACATGCAGACTGAACCATGCACTTTCAATACCAGCAGCAGTTTTCCCTGGTGAGCAGTAGCTTTACTACAGTGATCTAATGAGCACAAAGAGTGCTAACATTCTGAATTTATGGCAAATGTGTGACACATCTGAATGCCTTTGGAATCAAAGTAAAAAACTGAAAGTATTTCCTACTGAGAAGACTGCAGTAAATGAGGAAATTAGGAAACTTCATAACAAATAAGTCTCCCAAGATGGCCACCAGAGAAAAAAGAGCCCAAATGTAGCCCAAATATCACCCCGATGTAGCCCAAGTATAGCCCAATGACAGAATGTCCCAGAGTGTTCTTAAAAACAACTAGAGCGCTTACTGTCTTCATTATGACAAAAGTATGGCACACCTGAAGCCATCTTGATTGGAATAAACTGGTAACACTTAAAACATTTAATTTAAAAAGGAACACAATGAGGGGGTTCATTTTGCCATAGAAATTATGATTAATGCTGAAGAAAGAAAATGAGGGCACATTTTGAGTGACTTCTCAAATCCTCTTCTATTTCATTAAAAAATTCTGACATGCAGACTGAAACATGAACTTTTAATACCAGGAGCAGACTTCCATGGTGAACAGTAGTTTTACTACAGTGATCTAATGAGCAACTAGAGTGCTAACATTCAGAATTTATGGCAAATGTGTGACATATCTGAATACCTTCATGATGGAATCAAAGTAAAAAAATGAAAGCATTTCCTACTGAGGAGACTGCAGTACATGAGGAAATTAGGAAACTTCATAACAAATAAATCTCCCAAGATGGCCACCGGAGACAAAAGAGCCCAAATGTAGCCCAAAATCACCCAGATGTAGCCCAAATATAGCCCAATGACAGAAGTGTGCAAAACACTTATTATTTTGTGTTTTTGCAGTGTTATATAGTGCAGACTTGTCAGGTATTGGAGTGCTTTACATGAGCATTGGTTACATCACACAAGAACAAATTCATTTTGGTTGTAGACATGGGGAGACTAAGTGATTTGACCAGAATCACAGAATGTCGAGCTGAAGCAGAAACTCCAATCTGGTTCCCCAGTTGCAAAGTCTGCAGTTCTGGAAGTAACACCACATCCTCTCCCCTAAGTGCAACATTTAATCAAGTGGTCAACTGGATAAAAAAACATAAAGGTAACAAATAATTTAAAAGTGCTTTCTCGCTATTTGAAAACTCAGAAAATATGTCCTTATTTTAGTCTTTTACAGCACTAACCATAATTTTGATGCCAATAAGACCCTCTCATATATGTAATTTCTAAAGGAAATGCTCTAGGTATTACAGTTTTGATTACATCAAGATGACGTCAGGCGTTCCACACTTTTGTAATAAATATAGAATGTTAGCAATCTAGTTGTTCATTAGGAAACTGTTGAGAGGCAGAGGCCAGGGGCACGGACTCTGAAAATTGAAGGCAGGTAGGAGGGTGCAAAGGCAACAATTTAACCACACTGAGCAGGCAGGAAGGGCCGTGGCAGCACAACAGACTATGGAGGGCAGTGGAAAGGGGGGCAGGGGCAACAAACCAACAATACAGGACTTGCAAGAGAGGCTGTGGCAATGTAATAGACGATTGTGGGCAGAAGGAAGAGGCAATGGTAGTACAACCATACATGCCAACAGACCCGATTCAGCCAGGAAACGTCCAATGTTTTTAAGCTCAAATGGGCTTTATTTTATCTGTCTCCTGTCTACAATCTCCTCTTTTTCAATGTAACTCAAAGGGGAAAATCAATACCCCAGTTTTTTTTCAAAATCTCCCTCTTACCAAGTTCAAAATGTTCAGAAGTATGGTACATTGGATCATGGAAGGAAATGGGGTAGGGACATGGACTTGCATAACAGAGCAGGACAGGAGGGACATGGAGAGGTGCACCAAACTGACCCTGCAGGGCAGGCATCAGGGTTTGCAGCAGCACAATACACCACACAGGGCATGCGGGACGGGAGTGCAGCACAACAATCCATAGAAAGCAAGAGGGAGAGGACAGGACAATGCACATGGACAACAGAGAACAGAGGGGCAAGAGGCAGGACCATAATGGACAGACAGGAGAGAAAGCTGCAGCATAACAGACCATAAAGGGCAGGAGGGATGGATCAGGGGCATTACAATGGAACAAACAAGCCAGGAGGGAGGGAGTAGGGGTCTGCACATGTAAACAGAGGGCTGGGGGCAAGGGGGCAGGGCAGGAGCAGCAAGATAGCCATGGAGGTCAGGCAGGATGGGCACTAGAAGCAAGACACACCATGAAGAGCAACAGTGAGACTGTGATGGCATACACACAGACCATGGAGGGAAGGTGGGAGGGGTTCAGGGGCAGCTAACTGACCACACAGGGAAGGTGGGAGGGGCGATGGCAGCACAGAAGACCATGCATGGCAAGTGGGAGGGTTAGTGGTAGGACAATGGCTAAGATGGGCAAGAAGGAGGGTGCAGGGGCATGCACAAAGGACGATGGAGGATAGAAGGGAGGGTCAGGACCTGTGCACAGACAAGAAAGTTCAGGTGAAGGGGCCTCACAACAGACCGCACGGGGCAGGGAGGAGGAGCAGTTGCAGCACAACAGACCAGGGAGGGCAGAAGGGTGTGGCAGTACAATGGACCGTGTAGGACAGGAGGAAGAGGATAGGGGCATGGCATGTGGACAGGCAGGGTGGAGGTGGCAGGGACAGGTTACAGTCATCTGACAATGCTAGGCAGGTGGGAGGGGAGTGGCAGCTCAACAGAACACTCAGAGTAGATAGGAGTGGCAGGTCCATGGAACATGGTGGGCAAAAAGGATGGAGCAGGGGCATACACAAAGACATCGGAGGGCAGGGGGAAGGAGAATAGGGGCAGCAAGCTAAGCACAGAGTTTAAGCCGGAGGTCAATGATGGGGCATAGAATTGGGCAATGGAGGGCAGGAGGAGTGGACTGGTACATCATACTAAATTGAGGGCAGTGGCAGCACATCAGACCATGCATGGCAGGAGGGAGGAGGCTAGTCCATGGATTCACACAACAGAGGATAGGGAGGAGGGGGATGGGGCAGCAAGCTAACTGTTTAGAGAAGGCGGGTATTAGGAACTTTATTGTTTTTAAAACGTGTGTCTGTGCGAACTACTTAAAATATGAACAAGTATGCAGCATAATCTCACTTTTATTCAGGAAGAAGAGGACGTTTGTGACTGTGATTCCGGGCTCACTTGGCAGAAACACCCCCTGACCCTCCACCCCCTATCGCAAAATGTAATGCCCGTGAAAAGGGTAGGTGAACACAGTGTTATATAGAAAATAGTCCTGAGAGCACGATTGAAAATGAAAACTAGATATAGTGTATGGTATAACCTATGCACCAAAAAGTGTGATATAAGATGAACCGGGCGTGAAATATAATATGCAATACATTGTGCGCAATGACAGATTCATTGGAGAGCGCGAGATAGCACAGGCACTAGCGCGTGCTATGCGATATGCGCCTTGGAGTGTAATATGCACAGGGCAGTGTTGTGTAACCTAACTAGTCTCTAAAGTTGTAATATAAAATATGTGCTGGGGAGTGTAACGTTGCATATGCACTGTGACAAAGATATGGATCCCAGATTGTAATATGTATGGCATAGCACTGTGCGTTATAACATAGGCATCGAGGAAGGCACGTTAGATGGGGCAATATTACCCGTGCGAAGACAAGTGTGGCATGACATATTCACGGGGTGGTGTTACAGTGCACATGGGCTAGAGAGTGTCATAGCATATGCACTAGCTAGTGGAATACAACACAGAGGTGTGTGGCACTCAGCAGGCAATGGTGGGTGTAACACAGCATTGGGCTCTGCCAGGAGCGCGCTGTGACTCTCAAGTGATGTTCGTCCACTTTCAAGAGAGTAAAATTAAAAGTATTACACATCCGGCAGTGGATGTGTGTTTTATTAACCGTGAGGGGGGTTTCTTGCATAGTTTTGGTCGAATTTTTGTCGAATCCCCTTTGAATGGCTTGGTGTGCATGTGTATTAAATGTGCCCGTCAATAGCTACCCATGTTTGTATAAATAAACGACAAGGGTGTCTACCGGGATTAGGCACGGTAGGGCATCAAGCCAATCAACAGAAAGGGGCCCCCAAAGAAGCAAAAATAGAGGTAGAGATGATGGGGAGACTAATTCAGAACAAACGGAGGAGAACTCTACCCTATTGATCAAAAAGGTACACAGTATCAAAGAATATCTTAAGATGCCAGCTAGAGACACACAAGGAAAAAAGAACAAAAAAAAAAAAGTAATTGTATACAAACATTTATTTCATTACTTTAAATGAATGTTGTGAATAAATATGATATATTAATGGCTAATTAATAAAACAAATTCAGGGAGACGAAACAAATACAAAATTGCAAATTTCAAAAAACACACAGGTTCCCACTGGAAGGAAGCAAAATTCTACTCATATACACATTCATTCACACCCAATCACACACATTCGTCAAGGTATATATAACTGTGCTCTTAATGCAAAAACTGAATGAGTGGTTAACACCAAGAACCCAGCCCTCAAGAAGGTCTTCACAGAGGTACTCAAGAACACAAATGAGTATGGAAATTATAGATGGAATATGAATTTCAGAGGAAGACGATATGTCTGAATATTAAGTCCAAGCTCAACAATCAAGGGGGCGGGGCTCTAGGGAAAAACGCCGACGTGCGTTTCGGTGAAACAACTCCGAGGAGCGGAGAACCACCTTCTTCAGGGCGAGAAACAGAACCACACAAATCAAGAACGGGACCTGGGATAAAAACAAAAGAAGACAATGTATGTACATAAAAAGAAACAGAAACATTCAAATGAAGAACAATTTCAGTCTGTGATTTTCACACAAAGGGTGTCTCTACTGCATCAATGAAATGATATATACAATATTGCTATTGAAATCAGGAGATTGGGCGTGCGCACTAGAGATAAGGGATGAAAAAATGAAACAAATATGAAGCACCGGAGCCTGAAAGAAAAACACGAGAATGTATATACAGATAAAATGAAAACAAAACACAACAGAACTTCACAAGGCCAATGTGCAGATAAACATATAATTAAAGCAGACAAATTACCTGAGTTGATAGAAGAAACAAAAATCCAGAAGGTGACCTTTACAAGATTTAGGATGAATTGGGATGATATCAGCGATTTGCAGGCTGAAGTAAAAGTAAAAGTAAATGTAGACAGCGTAAATATATATTAACATATTAACGGACTAATAGAGGAATGAATACTAAATGTATTTACCAGGAAGAAATACAAATCCAGGAAGGCCCAGGGATAATAACAACGCCAGATATTCTACTTGACAGGAGTTTCAGAAAATCGATGCAGACAAGAAGTGCTGCAGCGAAGAGACCTGTTGCTTTTCGGGACGCCGTAAATATAGAAAAGAAAGAGAAAAACAGATCATAAGGTCAATGGTAAAAACCAGGTCCAAAGGATCGGTAGGGTCTAAACTCACCTATATTCAAAACACACAAATGAGCATCTTTATATTCCGTGCGGTAGAAGACAGAAATACTACACGGAGTAGACCAGATTCCACGATGGATGCGTGAAGCTGGTAACAAGCAGCCGAAAGTCGATGATAAACTAGAAAATAAAGTAAACACATACAGATCGGAAATATGACACAAAGAGCCCTCGCGCTACGCAAAAGCGGCAGGGAGGAGCTAACAGAGCAGGAATACCTCAGTCATCAAAAAGCCCTCGGAATTCTAACGTTACGCAAAAGCGGCAGAGAGGTGCTATCAGAGCAGGAATACCCCAGTCATCAAAGAGCCCTCGGAATTCTAACGCCACGCAAGAGCGGCAGAGAGGAGCTAGCAAAGCAGGGATACCTCAGTCATTCGGCGGGCGTCACACACGGATAGAGCAACGTCTCTGAAACGGCGTCCGGAACAATGCAGTCACTAACGAGTGAGAAAACCGGCAAAGATCAGACAATTTAAACCCTCCAATCAGAAGAGCATCAATTGGGGGTGTGAACAAAAGGACTATGGCCTCAGATTTAAAGGGGAAGGGTTCCTGACAATTAAAGGATACAAAAACGAAGAAAAAAGGAATTACCAAATAAAACCAAACCTACAGAGGAAATGAAAAATGGAAACTAAGGACTGATTTAAGACAATAAGTGAACAAAGAACAATACATGGATAAACAACAGGGTAGGAACACCAAGATTTACGAATAAAGCAAAAATGTACACATATAAGCTCCAGAAAGAACAGTTAATAAATAGAGAAGGCCAGATATGATTACAAAAGCGCATTCTCCCATGGAAGGGACTCATTAAGTCCCCTTTCCTTAGTATTAAGGATAAAAATCCAAAAAACTTCGCGTTTTTTGCGAATGCTGTCCGGGTTATATCCCTTTTGGGGACGTATTCTTTCAAGGATAGACCAACGCAGCTCACTTTCTGTGTGATTTTTCTCCATCCAATGGGTCACAATAGGTGCAGTGTGTTTGGAGCATCTTATATTAGATTTATGTTCCCCTATTCGGACCCGGACCTCTCTAGAGGTTTCACCCACATAGGAGAGTAGACAAGGACACTGAATCACATATATGCAGTTCGATGTTCTGCAATTAGTCATCTCCCTCAGGTCAGCGGTATAGCCATTAATGCATATGGTGGTGCCAATAATGGCATTAATGCATGCATGGCAGGAGCCACATTTGTGGTTGCCTTTTACAGGTGATGGACCATCAATGGATTTTTGTATCCAGGTGTTTCGATCTGAATCTTTAGCTCTCACTAACAGGTTTCTAAGGTTTTTGTTTTTGCGAAATGCAAAGATCGGTTTCGGGATAGGGGTAGTTTGTTCACCCAAATTTAACAGATGCCACTCTGAGTTAATGATTTGCCGTACTTTGTTGTTGAGTGGAGAGTGTTTAGTGACACAGACAAGTTTATCAACTATGTTTTGCGGTTTAGGTTCAAACATAGCATCGCGGTTATAGAAACGCGCCCTTTTGGAGGCATTTCTCACCATTCTGGGAGGGTAGCCTCTGCTGATGAACTTAAGCTTCATCGTTTCCGCATGGATAAGGTAATCTTTGACGGTAGTACAATTTCTGCGGAGGCGCAGAAATTGACTAAACGGAATCCCATCTTTTTGACTCCTAGGATGAAAGCTTTCAAAATGAAGCAAGGTGTTTCTCGCTGTGGGCTTCGTGTATAGCGATACAGTAAGCTTACAATCGTGATGTTCAATCCAGATGTCGAGGAACTCAAGCTTGGTAGTGCTGACATGGGCAGTGAACCTGATGTTATGGTCCGCTGCATTCAGCCATTCAATATAGTCGTTTAGAGATAATTGGTCGCCTGTCCAAATGAAGAAAACATCATCGATGTAACGCGACCAATGTCTGACGTTCTCGAAAAAGGGGGCTACTTCGTTAAAGATGTTGTTCTTCTCATAATCGCCCATGTACAGGCATGCAACGCTCGGTGCACAGGCAGCGCCCATGCTAACTCCCTGCACCTGTTGGTAGAGTTGCCCATCAAACTCGAAAAAGTTTTCTTCCAAAACAATCTCAAGGCAATGTGTCAGAAAAAGGCCGTTAACCAAAGAAGAATCGGTAGCAATGATGTTACTCACCACTTTGCAGGCCTCCCTTTGGGGAATATTAGAGTAAAGAGATTCGACATCCAGAGTGACAAGAATATCTCGTTCTGGGTCGTAATCAAGGCCCTCGATCTTGGATATAAAATGACCGGTATCCTTCACGTAAGACGGTAAACTTCCCACGATCGGTTGAAGGAACTTATCCAAATACTTAGACAGAGGTTCCGTCGCCGAGCTGATCGTAGAGACAATGGGCCTCAGGGGCGGGTCAAGTTGGTTCTTATGTGTCTTAGGTAGACCATAAATAATAGGTGTACGGGTATACGTTGGTGTGAGGAAAAGGGCCTCTGCCAAGCAAATATCACCTCTCTCAACCGCTTGTTCCACCGCTCGCAGGATACGACGCTTGATCCTGGGTTCAGGATTCGTCAGAATCTTACAGTAGTGTCTTGTTGAACCAAGGAGATCAAGCATTTTTTCTTTATACCTGATGGTATCGAGAATGACAATGCCACCTCCCTTATCGCAGGGTTTAATCGTAAGTGCTTTGTCATTCTTCAGTGCTTTGAGAGCAAGGTTTTCTTCCCGAGTGGTGTTGTATGCAGGCTTAGGAACATATTTGACTGCCTTTTGGATTTTATTAAGGACAGCCCTCTCAAACAGGTTCACTTCCGTGCCTACAGTCTCTAAGGACGGTGTAAAAGTAGACGGAGGCCTTAGCCCAGACAGGTTATCTTGATTAGCGTTAGTTTCTTCATTCATAAAAAACTTTTTAAGACGCACTTTACGAAAAAATGCATGTAGGTCTTTAAAAAGTTCGAATTTGTTGATGGTAGTAGAAGGAATAAAGGACAGACCCTTAGTGAGAAGGGTCACAACGGGATAGTCCATGGTTCTTTTCGACAGATTGAAGATAGGGATGGTATTCATGTCCTCCAATATTGGTGCTGGCGAGTTTGAATATATCGTTGAGGCTGAGCTTGGCCCTGGTATTGACCTCTCTGTTGAAAGCCCTGAGGGCGGGATTGAAAATGATTTTGATATCGCGGGCGATAGTTGCCCCGTCGGTTGCCTAAAAAACGGTTGCCTTGCAGAGGACGTTCAAAAGATTGTCCCTGTTCAGGATTATCAAGGGACGGTCCTTGTTGCGGATTACCATAGCACGTTAGATGGGGCAATATTACCCGTGCGAAGACAAGTGTGGCATGACATATTCACGGGGTGGTGTTACAGTGCACATGGGCTAGAGAGTGTCATAGCATATGCACTAGCTAGTGGAATACAACACAGAGGTGTGTGGCACTCAGCAGGCAATGGTGGGTGTAACACAGCATTGGGCTCTGCCAGGAGCGCGCTGTGACTCTCAAGTGATGTTCGTCCACTTTCAAGAGAGTGAAATTAAAAGTATTACACATCCGGCAGTGGATGTGTGTTTTATTAACCGTGAGGGGGGTTTCTTGCATAGTTTTGGTCGAATTTTTGTCGAATCCCCTTTGAATGGCTTGGTGTGCATGTGTATTAAATGTGCCCGTCAATAGCTACCCATGTTTGTATAAATAAACGACAAGGGTGTCTACCGGGATTAGGCACGGTAGGGCATCAGACATGTCAGAGCTTCACTAGTGGTGTAAATACATTCCACGTGGATTCATTGTATGCATAGTCACCTTTTAATGAATATCACGCAAATCGTCATGGTGATAGGTACGTACGGTTTGTCCAGCATGTCCTAGGTGTGTCTATAAATATATATATTTTTAAAAATAATAAAAAACAGTGGCTGGCCCTGGGGATTGGGGTCAAAAAAATATAATTAGGAGACAGGCCCTGGGGGATGGGGTCAGCAGGGCCAATAAATTAGAATAAGAAGGGGAACCACACAGCCCCCCTTCTTAAAAAATTAAAATAAATAAAAGACTGGCATTGTGCCGGAGGCCACGCCCCCTCCTTGCAGCACTCTGCAAACGCGCCCCCTGGCGAGTTGTCAGTTGGGGAATTAATTCCTCTTCAATACTGAGGGTCCCTGAGGGCCAACTAGCCCAACAGGCATCTCCAGTATGCACCAGGGAGCTGCGCTGCAGACAGGTGTTCTGAGGCCAAGCCCCTTTTTACACCTCTCTGCAACGCAGCTCTGTGGCGCTTACTGGAGGTACCTAGTGGTCTAGTTTGACCCTAGGGACCCTTAGGATTCAAGGGGACTTAATCTCTCAACTTAGAACAGCCACAGGGCGCGTTTACACAGTGGTGAAGGGAGGGGACAGGGCCTGAGGTGACGTGTGCAAACACGCACTATGGCACGTTTTAAATTGGGGATATAATTTTCCTTCAATACTGAGGGCCCCTGGGGGCTAACTAGCCCACCAAGTGCTTCCAGTAAGCGCCACTGAGCTGCATTGCAGAGAGGTGGTCCAGGCCGTGCCACTTGTTACACCTCTCTGCAACGCAGCTCTGTGGCACTTACTGGAGGTACCTAGTGGGCTAGTTGGACCCTAGGGACCCTCAGGATTCAAATGAACTTAATCTCCCAACTAAAAACGGACACAGGGCGTGTTTACACAGTGGTGAAGGGAGGGGACGGGGCCTGAGTTAACGTGTGCAAAAATGCCCTGTGGCCTGTTTTAAGAGGTAGTTTTAATCCCCCTGCCCTATTATATACTAGGGGCTTACAGAGGAGGTCATGCTAATCACAGGGGGACCCCAACGCATAATGTTCCCTAGTGTATGTAGGTGTTTTCACTGTATTCTAAGTGTCTTTTAACATAGCACTGGCTCTAGGACTGGTTAGTCAGACTCAGTTACCACCAGTATCCGTCTGAAAAAGTTGAGGGTACAGGATGATTTTGCAACAAGGCTTCTTTCTGCTCTTCTTTTTGTTCTTTCTGCACGTTATCCTTCTTCCTGCACTTTTCTTCGTCTTTGAGGACTTCTGTTGCTTCTTTCTGCACTTCTTTTTTTTCTTTCTGTGCATTTTTTCTTCTTTCTTCACATGTCCTATCTCTGTAGGCATAGTTAGAAATTAGCATTTAAAAAACCTTTGAAATTCACAGAAAAAAACCATAGGTTTCAGGCACGTTATAGTTAGGAATTAGCATTTAAAACACCTCAGAAATTCACTGAAAAAACCATAGGTTTCAGGGGTGTTATAGTTAGCTGGACTTTTCACTTGTACAAAACCATTGAAATTCCCCCGTTATAGTTAGTTCAGCTAACTATAACTCGCGCGCCCGCAATGCACTGCTGATGACGTCACATATTACATCACTCATGACATGGTCAGTGACATCACTCATGACATCACTGATAACATCTCAAATGACATCACTGATGACATCACTGATGACATCATCCTTGTGATAGAGTGGCAGACCTCCTCTCACCCTAATATAACCTTTGATACACACATTCAAAAATAGAGACTAAACTTTTCAAAACAATGGACATACCAATACCAGTTACAACAACCTCTTCAGTAATTCTAAGATCCACATACACATCCACTCATTCACCAACAGTCCTATACAGTCACTCATACATGTATTCACTCATCATATGTACTCATACACCTATACATCCTGTTACACAATGCCACTCATCCATAGAGTTACTCACACACATAGTCATTCATGCTAATAAAGAATCAAACATACATTTATTTGCATATACAGTTATACACACACCACCACACTTACTTCTACGGAAACTTACACATACTTAGTCTTTTAAACAATCACTTATAGAAACACATACTTATTCATACAGGACCTCTTTCAATCTCTCACTCTTACATATACTCACTTATATACACCAATAGTCACATATACTAGTTTAAAACATATGTAGATACTCATAAAGACACTATTGAGACAGTCATTCACTCACTAACACACCCATACACACACTCATCCACCCATACAGTCCTGCACACATGCTGTCTTCAACACATACAAAGAGTGAGTCACTCATTCATGCACCTATGCCCTACGTAATACCCCCCACCGAACCAAGCAGACACTCAGACTGATACTCAAAAAACCAACTAATAACCTATATAGACACCCATGTAGCTACTCACCAACCCATGCAGCCACTTATACACAAAGTGAGAGACTGATACAGATATTTACATATTTAAACATTACTCACTAAGCCATGTATTCACTATGATACACTTAATCAGTCAGTTACACAATCAATTTTTCAAAAACAAATCATCCATTTAGACACTTATATACCCATTTATTCTTCCATCGACCTTGAGATATACATATATAAAACATATTTAATTTTCAGAAAAACACACATTCACTGGATGATGTCATCAGTGATGTCATTTGAGATGTCATCAGTGATGTCATGAGTGATGTCACTGACCATGTCATGAGTGATGTAATATGTGACGTCATCAGCAGTGTATTGCGGGCGCGCGAGTTATAGTTAGCTGAACTAACTATAACGGGGGAATTTCAATGGTTTTGTACAAGTGAAAAGTCCAGCTAACTATAACACCCCTTACATACGGAAAACGCCGCGATGGCTACAGCAGCAGACGTGCTCCGTGACCGCGAGGCAGCTGCGGACTCATTGTATTTAAATGTACCAGAAAGCAGCAATACAAACACTAAGAGCGTTCCAAACACCGATAATGGGGAAAAACAAAATGTCCAAGTACTATTGAGGAAATTAGAGAAACTACAACGCACGGAACTAACAAAATGATGGGAAGGAAAATCCCTGCAGAAATACAAAGAGGCAGGAAGAGTTCCAAGGGGGTTGCGGGTCCTAATTGCACCATCGTTTGAAAACCCCAACCCCCTAATGCTACAAGAATGGGCCACAAACAATCTTGATGCATCAATGAACATGGTATGCATACTGATAAAGTACGCGGAAATTGACAGAGCGGAAATAGTCAAACAAATAGATAAACTGAATCAGGAACTTGAAACCATGGATCAACAAGATGTTATCAAAAAAGGAAAAGAGGACATTAAGAAACGTTTAGATAAACATGAGACTGTCATCAAGGAGCGAAAAATTTTCAAATTCGCGAGGGACAAGAAAGATTATGAGATGGGAAAAATATTCACTTTCTCCAAAAAGTTTGAAACTGTGAAAAAACAAACTTTGGGTCAAAAAGCACCAATAACCCAAACACAAAATGAAGACAATGCTATAGTTTTGTCTGATACAGATGCAAGTTCTCTGGTAAGCAGTGGTGAATCAGATGAAGGCAGTCTTTCAAATGAAGGAATAACCAATTCTGCCAGTTTTACTCCATCTGAAGAATTGGGGTTTATCATAGAGGACCGGAAAAATACCCTAAGGCCCAGGTTACAACAGAAACCAAAAGGATTAAACGAAACAAGCGCCGCAATGAGAGGCGGAAGCGGAAGAGGCAATTGGAGAGGCAAAAGAGGAAGGGGGAGACCTCTCCAGAAGTAAGAAATAAAGAAAATAAAGAAAACAAAGAAAATCAAGAAAACAAAAACACTGTAATTAACCTGACTGACTTGAACCTCGACAAGGCAGAAACTCAACTCTTGGCCTTAGGACTTTCATTTTGCCCCAAATCAGGATTTAAGTATGTACAATCGCGAATTGATGTTTTTAAATTTATACGTAAACTGAAACTTGTAAAATTTCACAAACTTAAAAGAGCAACCAACACAGCTACAGCGATCAATATAGAGACTCAACCGAGTAATCAATTCCAGGTATCAGATGTGCCTATGTTGAGAAATGTCTATTCATTAGCAGGCCATGCAGATGAAACAGTGGGAAACACACAGGAGGAGCTTCGTGAAATGGGGATTAACAGTACCAGCCCAGCCACCAGCCCTTTCCGTCCCCCATCAACTTTCATTCCAATCATGCCACGGGATGCTATAGACATTTTCAGTGACTGTGTTGTTGATGAATTGAAAACGTTGAACAGAAATATATCATGTGAAAATAAACACAGAAGTTATAATGAACAACAATATTCGAGATTAATTAAGAAAATCAATGAGCATAACAACATAATTGTGAAAAATGCGGATAAAGGGGGCAATATTGTGCTCTGGCCACGTGATGCCTATATTAAAGAAGCCTATAGACATCTTGGGGATCCATTATGTTATAGGAAGGCAACTTTTTCTGAATTAAGAGCAGTAAAAGATTTGGTCTTTAGGGAACTAGCACAGTGGAAAAGAATGGGTCTTATTAGCAAAGAAGAATATAATTTTCTGAAAACTGATCACCCATGTACCCCGACGTTGTACTTCATACCTAAAGTACATAAACAAATAACCCCGGTACCTGGGCGACCTATAATATCTGCCCAACGTGGATTATTAGAAACTATGTCCAAGTATGTTGATTTTTTTCTTAGAGATTTTGTGGAATTGCTTCCTTCATATATAAAGGATACTGGCCACTTTTTAAACAAACTTAGGGAGATTACATGGAACAGCGAATATTGTTTTATTGTGATGGATATATGCTCCCTTTATACCAGCATCAATCATGAAGATGGCCTTAGAGCCACGAAACAATATCTCGATAGCAGGGATGTAAAATTCAATGAACATAACAAAATGTTATTGACTATGATACGTATATGCCTCAATAACAATTACTTTTTGTTCAACAAAGAAGTTTATCAACAACTACGGGGCGTGGCGATGGGAGCATGCTTCTCCCCCAGCTATGCATGTCTGCATGTAGGCTGGTGGGAGGAGCATGTCTTAAAACACATCTTGACAAATTCAGACATATCTAACATAGTAAGATGGTGGCGTTTCATAGATGATGTCTGCATAATATGGCATGGCACCACTGAATCAGCACAAAAATTTGTTGACATTATTAATATCAACAATCTTAACCTGGAATTTACAGCAAACATTAACAAAGAGAGAGTTGAGTTCCTGGATGTTGAGATATATATTACTAACAATATCATTAATACAACACTCCATAGAAAAACAACTGCTGGGAACTCGATCCTCCATGCTAGCAGCACCCACCCTGGACATTTGATCAAAAGTATTCCTTATGGGGAATTTCTTAGAATTAAAAGAATTTGCAGCAATGAACAAGATTTAACTATTTGCCTAAATGAATCAGTAGAGAGATTCTTAGCAAGAGGTTACAAAATGCATGATCTTAAAACTGCTTTAGCCAAAATACAAAGCCCTCCAGACACAACAACAAATATTGACAAAGATGTGATTCCTCTGAGCACCAATGATGAACCAAATAAAAAAGAAAAATCATTAGTCAGACTAATAACCATGTATAGTTGTCATCACAAACGATTCAGAGGCATCATTACAAGAAATTGGCCTATTTTAAAGTCTGACATTTCATTATCATCAGAAATACAGGACTCACCATCTATCACATTTAGAAGAGCACCCTCTATGAGGGATGCACTTGTAAAAACTAGCCCAGAAATACAAAAAGAAAAAACGAACTGGCTAACGAATAAGACAGGTTTTTACAAGTGTAGCTCATGTAGGGCTTGTAAATTTGGCATCAATAAAACAGAGTTTTTAGACGCTTTCTCTACAAACACATGCAAAATTAAAGGGCAGTTTACATGTAAAACTGACTATGCGGTCTATGTTCTGGAATGCACTTGTGAACTAAAACATGTGGGCAGTACAAAACTTCAAGTTTTTAACCGCATTCTTCAGCATTTACGGGCTATTGTCAACTCTGATTCTAACTACCCTGTGGCTCGACATTTTAAACTAGTGCATCAAAACAATTTAAATGACCTCAAATATTTTGTCATAGATGCCGTACCTAAATCCATCAGGGGTGGCGACAGAGAGAAACAATTACGCAGATTAGAAAGCCAGTATATAGTACAATTAGATACTAAAATGCCAAACGGTTTAAACACTGGGGAAGATTTGCACAACTTTTTATAGTTAAACTATGGAGTATTGTTTGTACAATTTCATTTAAGAACTTCATGAGAGGGCAGAAAATTTGATCTTTGAACGTTGTATCTTAAACTTGCTGCAAATGACTTGATCAATGAAATATAAGTCTATTAATATTTATTTTGTGATAATGGTTTTTAGGATTGATGTTTTAATCGTGTAAGAATGATTTTTATATGAGCTACGATCTTCATTTTATTGGATCTTAACTAGTTTTACTTGTTTTTACTGGTTTTTATCTGGTATTTATGAGGTGGGTGGCTTTGTTAATTGCTATTTGCACACGGTTTTTTATCCTTATTTATTTACCATTTTCATGCATTGTACTGTTAAGAAGCTCTTAAAAGAATTAGCGAAACTGAACATTAGACATGATTTTCGCTGTAATAATCAGGTATAAATTTAATCACAGTTAACTTAGTATTAATGCTAAACCCCTATGGAGAAACTCTTAATGTGTTATATTTAGATGATTTTTTGGTTTTTGCACTGGGCACTTTATATCAGAAAAGCAAATACGAAAGAAAATGCAGGTATATAAATACACATGTTCCCCTTCCTGAGTACAGACAAGGACACATATGTTAAATATTGGGCACTTGCCCATTATAACATAACTGTTATTATGTTTATATTTGTTCTGACATGCATATTTATGCTTCTTTTCTGATTCAACAAAATATATATATGTTGAATTATGGGCACTTGCCCACAAGAACTTTGAATTTTTAACATTTTGAAATTTTAACATTTTAAAGTTTTAAAATTTAAAAACCATTGTGTGTATAATTATACTTATAATTGTCTGTATTCACACATCTACTCCTGTAATTGCAAAAAATAGATATTGGATTAGATGTGTACATATAACAGCGACTATGTAACTAAAAAACTTGAGAGTATAGTCTGTTGTCCCTATTTACTCCTGGGAGGGGCCAATGTTCAATTACACCTGTATTTAAACACGTAGGTGATCGGGGAATGTCATGTGATCAAGACCGGGTTTCCCGGTCGAAACACGTCATGCTGGCTGAAAATATGGAATAAAGCACTGAAATTCAAAAGAATACTTGGCTGTGTGGTGGTCCGTTCCTGCTCTTTCGTTTAACGGATTTATGCTGGATCGTGCTCGATATATATATATATATATATATCCAAAACCAAATTCTTTAGCTTCCTAAAGACGGTAACGCACTCCAAGCCAGAAGATTTTAAATGCTTTATTCCACCATTCTTGACAGACCGGTTTCGGTCATGACGACCTTTCTCAACGTCAAAAGTCCATTTACAATCAATCTTTTTAAATACACGGATGTTGAAGGATATAGAAAGAGGATTTCCATGTTTCAATACATAAACATAAAAGAAGGGCCTTTGTGCTTATATTGCAGCATGGTGGCCATTTTAGAGTTACTATTTACAAGTCATTGTAACATTTAACTGAAATAAATTCATTAGTGTTTTGACTACAAAGGAAGGGCATATAACAATCACGACCTTATACAGTGTTAATATCCACTCTAATTATTGTTAAATAGGATGCCAACATTTTTGTATACATAAAAATTGTTTAAGTTATTCCGCCCTGAATGGGCTAAGACTCATAGTCTTACTTTTGTTCTTTAACTGTCAAATCACATAATGAAATATAATACAACTGACAACATCATGTGTTATGTTTCTAAAGGTGGAAGGGGGCAGCATATGAGACAATAAATTGTTTCTAACATATAATAAAAAATCAATTAAATAAAACGTGTCACATCTTCTCATTAAATTCATTAAAGTTAATAGATAATGCTGTAAACATGATTTGAAAAGGACAATAAAGACAGTGAAGGTTGGGGGACGGACTGGAAGGAAACTCACAGAACTATTACATTGTATCCTGAAAAAACTGCCCAAAAGTTGTATTCTTTCTTATACATTAACCTATGTGTACCCATAGTTCTTCCTCACTATTTAGGCCGAAGGGTGCCAAAGTTCTCAATTCTAGAATGTACCTTGATTCTAGTTGGCGTAATGTTTTAACCCTATCTCCTCCTCTTTGCTTTAGTGGAATTTGGTCTAGGCAGAAGTAACTTAATTTCCGACTGTCACTTTGATGGTGCGAAGCAAAATGTCGTGCGACTGGATAGTTTTTGTCAAGATTAGTAATTGCACGCATGTGCTCCAACACCCTCTTTTTAACAGGGTGTACCGTGCTCCCAATATAAAAAAAAAAATATATATATATATATATAGAGAGAGAGAGAGAGAGAGAGAGAGAGAGAGAGAGAGAGAGAGAGAGAGAGGAACATAATGAATCATATTATTTATTGTACATTGCATTAATTTAAGGAATATTTTAAATGTATTACTATGAACATATATACATATATATTCATAATAATACATTTCAAATATTAAAAAATGATACAATGTAAAACAAATATTTGTATTAATTATGTTACACTATTTATATGTATGTGTTTATATAAATACAAACACATATACGTGTGTGTGTGTGTATTTATATGAGTAAATATTTAAATGGCTGGGTCTGGTGGCTTAGCAGACTAATGCACCTACTGTAAGGGCTTGTGTTTGACCTCATAATCACAGGTTCAAATCCCAGTGGGTCTATACTTCTGAGGTCGATAAATGACTACTATTGAGTTGGGTAACAATAAACCCCTGCTATTCAGCGGCAAGACGCCTAAGGGAGAACATGTGCTTTGCAAATACATGTTATGTTATGTTATATATCATTAAATATTAGTGGAAATTATTTAGTTTATGTTATATTAAATGTATATATTAAAGCATATTTACATTTACTACGTGAACATCTATTCATATTTTAAAAGCAATATTTTTGGACGATATTAGTGGCAAAGATATTTTTCCCAATAATTTTGCACTTACCAATATAAGCATAGGAGCACAATATTGGCACATATTTTTGGCACAACAATTTTGTCAACGATATTCTTCACCACAATATTGTGTCAGTGATCCATGTGTCCTACCAGCAATTTACAAAGAAACACTGTAAAACCATGAGCTGCATAACTTCTCTTTGGCAAACAATCAAATGCCACATGAAGATGCTGAATTACAATCACACACACAGTACCAGGTTTAGCCATGCTGTGCCAGGGAATCCCTTTTAGGCACTTAAATCATTACTCTGGAAGGGGTTACAATGATATGATCCATTTTTATGCAGCTCGGTAATCTTCAGTGTATGGCAATGAACTGCAAAGTACAAGGTATTCACTTGGGTTGTGCACCTTTTTTTTATTTACACATATAAGGGTAATCAGCTAGGATAAAGGAAGATAATAGAATGTGGCCAGTACTAGATCTAACCAAAGACTTGTTAGATGAGGGTAGTCTTCAAGGATTCCGCAAGTCTATTAGCAAACTAAATTAAGCCAACAGCCCTTCTTCTAATTGATACCTGTGGTTTTAAGACATAAATGGAACGCTGTGGACAGATGCGCTTTTTTGTTTTTTAGAGTTTTATACAGCGCAAACTAGATCCGAGGCATTGGGTATCAGAGCTCTTTACATGAGCACCAGTTTCGTTACAGAAGGACACATTCATTTTTAGGTCTCGCCTGACCCAGCGCATGCGCTGGTGTGGCGAGACTTATTGAGAGGGCTCCAAAAAGTGCTACCAGGCCAGCCTGGAGCTACAGTGCATGTGCGTTGGCGCGCGTGCCTCGCTTTACCGCGATTACTTTCACTTTGGCGGCCTCCCGGCCGCTTTGATGTTTGATCGTGATCGCGATCAATTTCACTTTCGCGGCCGCACGCCGCTTTGCATAGCCAATAGGTCTCGCTTTTGGGACCTTATAAGTATTTAGTTATGCAACTGTTGCAAAGCTAAACACTTATAAGGTCCCAAAGGCGAGACCTATTGGCTATGCCAATGCTTGTTTTGTTAGGCATGGGGAGATTAAGTGATTTGCCCAGAATCACAGGATGTTGAGCGTCATTGCCGAGACTCGATCCCGGTTCCCCTGCTTTGAGGTCGACCGCTCTAGGCGTAAGGCTACATCCTCTCCCCAATCTTTTGATACACCAACCACCACACCAAATGCCTGGAAAGAGTCACTGATTCGGAGACCCTACGAAGCTGAGGCTCTGTGCCAGAGCAGCAATCCCAAAAAATCACACCCTTGGTGTTCTAATGGGATGCATCAATTGAAAGAAAGTGCTAATGCAGACTGGACATTAGTTATCAATTGTAAATAGGCGCCCTCCCATTAAAGGTGTTAATGTAAATGTGTCTGTGAAGTTCTTGAAGTGAATCACAAAATAGTACAATCTACGTCTACATAACTGGGACAAAGAAGAAAACATGTCCTGGATCAGGGTTCATTGTGAGGAAGACTTCCCTCTTCCTATTTGGCAGGGGCGTAACACGGGCCCCCGCAGCCCCCGTGTTGCGGGGGGGCCCCCATGCTCCAGGGGCCCACTCACTCACCGGAGCAAGCAAACCTGGCTGCTTGCTCTTAGTTCATGAATCTTAAAAGGTGCTGCAGCTGCGCATGGCCATAACACTGGCCCCGGACCCCTGCAGTCGTCCAGGGGCCCCCTCACTCAGCAGAGGTGGAGCCAGCAGAATGAATTAAATAGCATTGGTGCACACCGCACGCCCGGCGTCTTTAATTAAATGATGGGCAATTTTGTCTGCCGGATCCTCTGAGGCTCTTTATTAATCGCGCGCAGCGCGCGCAGATGTCTCTGCGTCTGCGCGGGTGAGGCATAGGGTGGGGCTGGTATCTGTGAGCATACCATCGTCATGCGCGTTGCGCAGAAGCGCAATTAAAAGTGCGTGCGCGTGACGAGTGAGGTGAGGCATCCCAGCCCAGCCAGAGCCCAGAGTGTCGGAAAGAGACCGTGGCCGTACGGGGCCCCGCCGGACACAATTTAATTATTACTAGCCCATGCTGCCTGGCTAGCCAGCCTTGCCCTGTCTTCGGTTGCCTGCTAGGTGTTCACGCCTGCCTGCCTCTGAAGCTGCAGGCCTCCCAGGCCTCAGGTGAGTCTGTCTGGAGTCTGTCTCAGTGAGGCTGGTGGTGGGGTGCGATCGATGAGGACATTATTGGAAAATGCAGCAGTTTTAAAAGACATATGCAGGAAGAGGCTTATTAGAGACACTTAATTGCAGTTGAAAGACACAAGAAATGACAACAAATCATAAATGTGTCTAATTTCCTAACCTATGCATATGTAATTTACAAACTGCCGTCCAGTGTGCACAGTTACTTCTATTTAACATTATTTGTAAAGTGCTTGCACACCCCAGCTAGTTTATGTGAGATTTCACGTGCTGCCCTAAAGAGATACTTGCACATTTAGAGCTCTGAAAACGAGAAAAACACTTTACTTTTCATTATTATCATTCTCTCGCTCTTGGCAACCATGACACACCTAAAACTCACTGGAATATTTTTCAAATACACCTAACCCGTGTAACTGCCAAAAGTTTCCAGGCAGCCGGCAGGACGTTTTTCTTGTAATAGTCAGGTGTGTTTGTAGCTGGGGCTAGTAAATTCATAGCATTTTTCACATCTAAATAATATCAACAAATCTTAATTGATGCCCATGTTAATATCGTTAGAAAGATAATGTGTGTTGATGGGGTATGCACCCCAAGTCTGTACATCACAGAATATGCCAGGTCAGGAGTGACAGGAAACAGGAGGCGGGCGACAGGGCCCGTTCAGACTCAGCCCTCCTCCTCGGTAATTACAGTGTCAGGGGCAGGCTCCAGATACATCCTGCGGGTCCTGCCGGGCAGTTTTAAAAAACAGGTGCCGACTGGGCCCTAACACCTGCTTTCAAATTAAAGAAGTGCCGGTTACTCAGTCCCGTTCTATTTAAAGCACTGCCTGGTGTCTCCACTGGTCAATATTCATAGCAGGCCTGACTTCAGGATTCGGGATGTGGGAGGGCCATGAAGATTAATGGGATTGCCATACTATACATTTTTCCACATATTGCACTTTATGTTTTGAAGCAATGAACAAAGGCCCCAATGTGTAAGGACAGGTTGCAAAGCAGTAGTGCTTTGAAACAACGACGGCTTCGCAACTCGCCACAGTTTTGCTCTGTGACTGATACACAAATTGGTTGCAGCTTAAAACCACCACCTGCGAGGAATCACAAAAAATCTGGACTCATTAATATGCACAAGCAGGATTATTTTTAAAACGCATTGCGATTGGTTGTGAATTCAGGAAGGAAGACGTGCCAGACAGCATACGCACCATCCCTGCATTCACATTCACATTCACAGAATGCCTACTTAAAATTTTATCCCAGTCTCTTAAAAGGTCAGGGACTGGTAAAAAGAAAAAACATTACATGGATTTGAGGGGAGCAGGTTAGACTCTGGCAAAACCAATGCCCCACTGTACCCCTTCCAAGTTCCCACCAAGGCCCATCTGATTCAGAGAGAGAAGCTTCTGCTTTGCAAATCAATACCACTGGCTTTTAGAAAATGATAACCTGAAAGTAGTTTGTGTCCTAAACTGGGGTGGTAAAGCATTAGCCCACTGCACTACGAATCGGAAAGAGGAAGGGATGCTCCTCTCATGCCATTTTGAAAAACATGTAATTAACTGTGAAATCTTTTCAATTTTTTATGTTCTAATCTCTGGTGTTTGAACCATTGCAGTGCAGTAAGCCTCCCTAATGGAGTCTTAACCACAGCACGCTCTGTTAATGTTGGATTGTAAACTGCTAGCTGTAGTACTTGCCTCTTAATATAAAGCCAACTGCCTGTAAACAGCTAGAGTAAGGGCCTCTGGGTAGATTGCAGGGAACATACACAAAGAGCGCATATGCACTATACATGTGTGTGTGGGTTAGGGTGTGCCTAGAGTGCGTCTGCTGTGCTTTAATGTATGAGGGCAAGAAACCACTCTGCTTCTCCTATTTGTGGATTGAAGAATAGAGACAGCCTGCCAGATAGGGATGTAGACTGATCCTGGCGGTGGATGATAGTGAATATTTCATCAACCACCTGGTCCCCAGCCCTGGCACTGGCTGTGTCACCATAAACATCGACATCAAACGAGCAGTTCCCAGGGAAAATACCTTCAGTCATTCACTCTTACGTCGTGAGAAGCTCCCACGAGTGTGAAACAATCTGGACAGTGTTCCCCAGCCACCAGCTCCCAGGCATATGAACAATTAAAGAGACATTTTATTATCCATCACATATGTGTATACACAGTTACTTTCCACATACAAATGATGTGCTGCAATATACACATATATTAAACTAATATCTTATTACATCTCTAGGCGTAATATTTAATAACAATTGTGTGACGAACAAACACTTCAATGAATTTGTGACAGACCATTTCCACCACACAATCCTGTTTTCACAGTTTTTTTTATCATGGTCAATTTCTTATGTTGACATTTCAACATTTTGCCAAGTGGCACAAGTCTTCCAGACCTTCATCAGAACAACAAGTACGTTTTCATACACAGTGACAGGAACGAGCATGAACACATATCACTACATTTTACTACTGTAGTCAGTTGTATTACAATGCCGTTATACTTATAAAGCACATCATACCCCTGGCAAGCCTCCAAGTGCTTTCTGGTGGACAGGTAGCAAACTACTTCCTTCGACGTTGTTGGTAGAGCATGAGTTTATAGTGATCATTTTGAAAATAATGCTGGTGCTGTGCTCGAGGACTAGTGGACGGCTGGAGTGATGTGGTCAAGCAGGTGTAGTTGTAGTAGTTTACTGGTTGCTGCATACTATATCTCTGTTGTCTTTGTAATAGGTGAAGTGGAGCTCTGGGATGAGGACCAAAATGGCATCAAGAAGCTGATGGCCTGTATTTTCTGCAGAAAACCTAGATGAGGGAATATGTATGAGACACCACCATAATAATAGATAATGAATATACCATCGACCTGTCATCTATGGAGGGATTGATCAATCTCCACACTTTAACCCAAAATAAATGAGAGACCCAACTCTCTATTTATTGGATCCTATGGGGACCATTTATAGTGGTCTAATGGTACCACTGAAGCTAATAATAAAAATAAAAATAACATGCCCTAAGAAACATGGTGAGCTCAACCTATTAGTATTACTGGACGGACACAGACTTCACATTTATGCATGCCTTGGATGCAGTGGAGGAGTGTGGCTCAATGGTTAGAGCGGCAGACCCTGAAGCAGAGTTCTGGCCAAGGACCAGGGTTCGATTCCCGCCTCGGCGGGGCTCGGGCTCAATTTCCTTGGACCTGTCTATTCTCGCCTCAGTGCCTATTCTAATCACGGGCCCCACGCTGCAACTCTGGGCAATAGCTTGCTTAGCCTCCACACTGGCCCCAACAGCGCTAAGGATGCCTGGCTTCACTCTGGGGGTGCCCAGGAGTGGACACTTCACAGGGAAAGCCAGGAGGGGTTCCACAGCAGTATGAGTATCAGCGCCAGGAAACCGCAAAGGCGACACCGCAAGGTGGCTGTCTGGTGACAGTGCGCTCTATAAGTACCTTGACATTTACATTTGCCTTCTGTCAATATATCAAGATATGAGAAAATCGCGGATTCATTTTCAAACACGAAATCCTCCACCCTGGTGGAATCTTACTGAAACAGACTTAACTACTTTGAGTTTATTTTATTTATGCATAGTTAATAAAAACCCTTACATATACATAAAAGCATATTGAATTATTACCATGATAATACAATATTACCACTAAAACATCATGTTTAAGAAAAATAGTAAGTCAGTGCATGCTTTCACTTTTGACTTTGAACAGTTGAAACTCACACAATAATAATTTAATACAATCAATTTTTGAAACAGACTCTTTAATCAGCTCTAGAGTATGAAAAAGGTTTTTCAAGAGTCATAGTAAATTACTCAAAGCATATACAAGTACGTTAAGTTGGACAGTAAAATTCTAATTTTTGTCATATTTATAGAATTGCTATTCTCGTTGTTACAGGTGACGTTACATGTTTAATGCTTGATTTATGTTAATCCAACACAAATGCACGAGGACGACTTTGAAATGACTACCAAGTCATACACTTGCTCCACGTCAATATATTCTACAACATACTTGCAACATACATCAACAACAGTCGCATATGGCAATCTGAAACCATGGCAGCTATGCCCCCAGCAGCCCCCGCTTTCCAGTCTCCAGGGACCCCATCAGCGCTGTAGCGCCCATAGGCAGCACTACACTCTCTAGCCGGCGTTGGTTGCACCAGTCCTTCAAAGTTTCAAGTTATTGTCCATTAATGTTAATTCAATTTCAGACCCTTCTTAGTTGTTCTTTGTTTTTCAGACATAGTGTTTCTGAGACAATAGGATCGCTCCTTGGCATTGTTCTGATTGCTGCCTTAGTTAAATAATCTGCTTTTGACACTATTGTTACAAATGGCATAGCCTGTATGTTAAGAGTGTTTCCCACTTTCTCATTAGAACTTAGAGAAAGACAATATAGAGGCATTTCATTTAAATGTTGGAGGTTTCAAATCAAAATATACTAGCTTTCTGGGTGGTAGGGCAAAGTGGTAGGTGGTGGGCCGGACCGCGGGGGGGGCCCTTCCATGTGCTTTGCAGGGAGCGCCCTCAAGTTTCGTTACGCCACTGCTATTTGGTTTTGTGGAAAGTACAGTAGATGATGAGTAAACCACAGATATGCAAATAGTATATATATTTTCATCATGCAGTTAGAAGAAAGGTCACATGATTCTGACGGTTCCAACACATATGAACTACAGACTCCCAATGTAAACCTTTATACACGCTATCGGAAGCAGCATTGTAGTTTAGAACTCAGCCTTATGACCTATTTCCTGGTGGTATAGATTCTGGGGAAGTCTCATTTAATGGCTAAAGGCAATCTCAGCTATTTAAGGGTATACTCTAATTCCCCTATTCTACTTTCACTCTTATAATGAGGTAGATGTGCACAGAAAGTGAGGAGGGGGGGTCTTAGGGTGTGACCTCTATAAATAGTCATCACAGTGGGTGTAATAGGAGTCAGTATCACCTGCCAGGCAAATCAGTTAGTAAACTGCTTATGTAAAACTGTTGTCAGCCCCCCAACTAACCCCAACCAGTAGGAGAGACACAAAATGGAACAGGTGAAAATGAGGAGGCAATGAAATGGGAATGATAAAAACATACAAGTGGGATTAAAAGGTCAGAATAAACAATAATGGGTCAGGGGCCAAAGCACAGAGAAAATAATGTTCTGTATTGCCTATTTTATCAAAACAAGGATAAATGCAAAAGAAGGCAATTTCTTATTAATTCATGAGGAATTATCAACTGGTTTTACTATGGTGTTGGAGGCGTGGAGCAGAGTGGTTGACTTTGTGCTTTAGGTGATTACCTTTTGTAGTATCAAGAATATGGTACATTGTAGTAAGATACGAAGACCTGTGGCCAGATAGTGTCTTGCCACCCCATCATCTCTGATGCCACAATAGTTTGGGGCTGATATAGAAGAGTGGGGCAATGTAGCATCTGCCATAAAAGTTGCAATATGTTCTAATTTAGAGATGACTGAACTCAGCAGAATATCAATATGTGATGTTAAATGTATCAAAGTGTGAGGCTCAAAGTCCACCATATTAATAGTGCAACATATTAAAATAAATTGATGGATTTGTGGTTGAAAAGTTCCTCAATCCAAAACATGGCATAAATGCAGCAAAAGTGACATTAAAATCAATTGTGTGTCATTAGCCAAATATGTAATTGAGTATACATGGCGTATTTACCTGAAAGAGGTACCTTTGAGTGTTGTGGCATTGCCGTAAAAATATTTGAAATGCCACAGAGTACATGTAATGACCTCGATCAATGCATTCGTGAATACTGATGCAGTTATGGGGAGCTGAGTATAATTTTCATAAGATTCATTTCATACAGTAGATGTCTGCAAATCGGGAAGGGTCCCAGTCCAGCCAAAAAGGGCTTTGAAGAAAAGTCCAAGTTCATTTATCTCTTTACATACACAACATAAGACAGGACTAACTTCATTATGCATTGAAGCACTGTATGAAGAACATTTTTATTGTAGCGGGGATATAGGGGGCATTTAAATTACAGTATTCATGGACGTCAAATTCAACAAAATGCCAGGGCTATCAGAAGTTGCAATATTCACAGTGCTTACTTTGTAAAAGCATAAGTGCCGGGCCCAAAGATTTTGTCAAAAGTGCACAGCTGGCACTTTTGAATGCCATTGTGGCAAATGTCAAGGCTGCATAGTCTTGATTCTACCTTATGACTCTTAAATCCACCTACAAGATCCTGACCACTTTATCTGACTCTTTGTCAGCTCGATGATTCCTCGGGAACGGTTCAATACCAAAAAGGGGTCCACCTCTCGACAGTCCCAACCCTGAATGTGTATTAGCACAGGTGAGTGGGATGATCAAGTGGGGGAAGGAAAGGAAGGGGACTGCTGGGAGGTAGATCCATAAAGCAAAACAACACAGGTAAGTACAGATTTATACCAGGTAGCCCTCTTGCTACCTACTGAGTCTTGCGTACCTGTACAACAAATAACCTTCCTCGTTCCAAGGAGAAGACTGTATGAATAACCTTATCTTTAGGATCGCAGGGAAGAGGGATTTGCGCTAGGAAAGGGGTCAAAAACAGAATAAGCCATAATCACCAGATTCACAAGAAGCGTTAGATGGCTCCTACATATGTATTATATAGAACATAACATTCACTACTATACTGTACACACCATCAGGCATGGCAGTGCCCGCTTCACAGGGGAAGAGCAGACGACCGCCTCTTGAACCCCCTATTAGAAATACACAAATAACAATCACCAAAATAATCCTTTTGGTTTATTGCCCCGGAAATCATATATCAGGCCAACAGAATTTTGCGCAATTGTCTGTTTAATTGGTACATTATTCCTAAACACCTAATGCACCCACTAGTGCTTGTAGTTCAGCGTGCAACAAGGTTTTTTGACGTGGACCGTCAGGTTGAGTTAGTAAGCTCTCCAAACCCACGGCTGGCCAATGTTATCCAATTGCCTCACATAAGATTCCCACACTGTGCTTGTCAAGCGATTACTGTTGAATATACAAAAGTCTTGTTTCTAGTGGTGTATGTGCACCCTTACCGGTACCAGGGAAACAAACAGGGGCTGGCAGCGCAGCGTGCTGTATCAACGAAGAATAATCAGCTCCGAGTCCGGCACCGGAGGTTCTTTTGAACTCTTCCTGCTTCCGGGTCACATGGTTCTTTCCAGTGAGGCAATCGCGGTACTTCCGCTTTGCCTCATGGGAACTGCAGTTTTTAGTCCCTTCCAACCGTGCGCTCATCGCGCTGAATATCGGAACGCTCTTTCACCCTGCATTTGCTGGCCCACCACCCTTCCATCCAGGACCAGGCTCTACATATCGCCACCAGAAGGGTTGTGTCAGTTGGAGACGTGGGACCTACCGCATGGCTATAGCTGAGCCAAGTATGCATGTGACCTCTTGCATGTTTTGGAGTTTCTACCTTTGTCACTATTTTTCCATCTTTTCCACTTCTGTGTTTTTCACTCTCTTGCAGTGGGTCAAAGTCTGATGAGGAAAATTAAGTGTTGGTCCCCAAAAATGAGTGCCGGTGAGCCCCACCTACAACCACCAGCTCAAATTAAGTATGGATTATGCATTGATTGATCCGCAACGACATAACACAGTTGACCTCTTGGCCCACCCTTAGCTCCTCAGAAGTCTCTTACTTTATGCTGATAGGCTAGAAGAGGATTGAGGGCTGGAAATTACAGGAAGTCCAAGGTGTGATTAGCAGAATTTCTTTCTTTAAACACTATACCAGACCTTTTCGGTCTTGGATTAGAATATATTTCTCCATCTTCAAACATGTTTTCTCTTTGCTATAGTAGAATTCACTGGGGCTGTAGACTTTTTTCCTTTTAATAATGGATCTGCCTCTTTTCTGACATAATCCAGTGTCTGATGCGGATTTCTGCAAAAAGTGTGTTTAGGTCTCAAACTGATCAAACGTTAACAAATAAACGCAGCACTCATGATAGAATGCAGTGGCACACACTACTGAAATGTCACCTGGTCACTTTTAAGCTGTAGGTTGCTAACAGTTACTACACAGGATCAACAAAGATGAAAGTATGGTTGAGAAACTAATAAATGCCCTTAATTGATAGAACTGGAGTGCCCTTCTCTGCAGCATGAAAATATTCCTTTCATATTTCATTGTAATTCAAAAAGGTTGATTATTTCTTTGTGTTTCATTATTCATGCAATTCATGTGAATATTATGCATCAGACACACTCCCAGTACAGCATTTAATTTAAAAGAGCACTCAGTGTGGAAAAATCTCAACTTTGGTCTTACAATGTTTCCAATTGAATGAACCTGCATTACAGATGTGTACTGTGCAGTGCTTTGCTTTATGGAAAGAAGGGCCTTTAAGAAACCGATAGTGTTCACACATACTAAGCCCAAAACGGAAAAACTATTTTTAAACATATATGGCATAGACTGCATAAACAAGTATTGGCAAAGCCTTCCATTTTAGCCAATGCTTGTTTTGTTCTGTCATTGTGTTTCCATAACGTCATTGTTGGGATAGCTGCTGGGCCCTCGTCAATATAAACTTGGCAAGAAGCAAAAATATGTTTTGGTCTCAATAAGCACACATTTTCATAGTAGCCTCTAGCATTAAGGAAACTAATTTGAGTGTGGATGTGTTCCTTGTGAAAGAGCAGAATGCTGTCACTCACAGTGAAGATATCCAATGGCTGAAGAGGGCTGTCCAACTGTTGCATGCTGTAGTGGGTGCATAAAATGTGACTGACACAACAGCTGACCAATGGATGCATAGAGCTGGCTGAAAGCCTCTGAAAGTAAGTAGTACCTTCTGACCTAAGGAGTGCATTGCTTATTATGAGACAAGCAAATTTAATGTTTGCTGAATGAAGCATTGCTTGGTTCATAAAACAATTTATTCAGGGACTCAGAAAGGACAGTGCAAATAAAACTGTGCCTCAAAACAAAAGCATTATTTAATGGTGAATAACATTTTGAAGGGATCTGCTAAATGTATATAGGTAGTCTATCTTAAGAAAAGTTTGAATTTCCTGTAGTGTTGAGATCTCTTCCATATCAATGTGTGTTAAAATGTTAAAATAGTTAACGAATTCCTCCAGTTGTGCAGCATGGTGCCTCATAACTTGCATTTGTTGCCTCATAATGTAGTCAATTCTATGTCAGGACCGGAGGCGTGGATTATGCTGTAACTTCCTTTATTCCTTCAGCCAGCAGTATTCAACTCAAACAACAACAAAAAACTAACACTCCCAAGGTGCTCTGGGTAGTCCATAATGTCCACCAATCAGCATGCTCCGTCATCCCCAAAGGCGTGTGCTTCCCGTGTCAACTCCTCTTTCTTTCCTGTTGCCACGCAGTTAAGTTTGTTTTTCTTGTTTCTCTCAGGCTTTTGGTGTTTAACTATTCGTATTAAAGTATTCTTAGGCGCTTATAATATTTTAATGCTTGACGTTACGGACTGTTACTGTTACTGACTGTTGTTCGGTGCCAGTGTTAACGTTTGTGGGGAGAGTTCCCTTTGTATCGCACGCGCGTGTGTTTTCTCCTCGCGCAGCCTTATCTATTCGGCGGGCGCGGTAGGGGGGCACACGCTGCGATACTGTCAGGCGGCTGTTCTTTTCATCAGGCGGCATTCCTTTGTTGGTGCTGAGGCGCGATTCTCAGATTCTTACTTAGGGGCTGCGGGAGCGTTCGCGGTAAGCTCCGCTCGCGGCCCTATCTCTGCTCGCAGTGTGTCTCATCGCTGGGGGGCGCATGTGTTGTCTCGCTGGTCCTGATCGCTTCCTGTGGCGAGGACGAGCGAGATCGAGTGCACCCGCGATTCAAAGACGTGGTGTAAGGCAGCGGAGAGTCTGGGACCTTGACACCTGCTTGCAGGTTGATTATTATTTGAATTGCATTCCACAGCGGGACACCCTTAGGGGTCAGACCTTTGTCGTGAGGCAATTTGCGGGCAGAGGGCATCCTTGGAAGCTCGCTTGCTGTGGTGAGGGGTAGGCCCAGACTTTGGACACCCGGTGAGTGCAGGGTGAGTCGCCCCTTATTCGGACCAGCCGCTGGGCGGCACAAAATAGCGCTTCGCGCATTTAAAACCTGACTTTCTGGCACTGTACTAAGGGAGTTGTAGTTTGCGTTGGCAAAAGTTCCTACTGCACATAGGAGGCAGAGTACTCAGAAGAAGAGACCCTCCAAGTCATTCCTTTGGATGACGAGTTTTGTGAGGCGGTCGATACGTCCATTCATAGGGCAGTAGAGGCGGCAATGGGGCCCTTTGAGCGACGCATCATGAAATATGCCTATGCTATCCAAGCTGAGCAGCCCCAATGCGCTGAGAAGCGGAAGCTGGCCAAAGGGCCCGACCAAGGGGCGTTTGAGCGTCTGAAAACGGCATTTCTGGCCAAATCTCGGCATCTGGAACAAGATTTGACCTCGGAAGTCCCAGAGGAGTAGCTGTGTGCTGGGGACGGGGATGAGGATTCGGAGGAGGACTCCCCGGACGAAGCAGGTCCGTCTACCTCATGGTATTCCAGCGTTCCCCCACCAGATCCTTCTGCTCAGCCCGAAGGACCCGCGGACATGTTGGTCCCTGAGGATCAGGTGCATCCCGGGTTCATCTGTTTGGCTTCCATCTCCTAGGGTGACGGCATTCGTGGCGAGTCGGCTTCGCAAGCCTCTGGAGAAGGAGGTTAGAGCCTGCCTTAGGGCTGAGTGTCCCCGGCCAGTCCTACCAGGCAAGGTGGCCATTACTCCTGAGGTCGACCAGAAGATGGCGACTTTTCTTCAGAAGTACATTAGGGACCCCAAAAAAGGTATTGACAGGTCCTGGAAAAACTGCCAGGACAAGCTCCTGGACTTGACTGGCCCCCTCACGAAGATACTAGAGTTAGCGGAGGAAGCCAAAGCTTCGGGGTCTGCCTTGTCTCCTGAACGCATTTCTAATTGGGCTCAACGGGCAATCGTTTTCTTAGGGAACGCAAACTGCGCCCTTTCTACTGAGAGGCGCAGATCCTTCCTACTCAAAGTGGACCCCAAGTTGGGCGACCTAACCTCTTCGGAGGCGGGCACAGTGGCAGATGGCGATTTGTTCGGGGAACCTTTTATTAAGGAGTTGACAAAATTTGTCTCTACTTTTACATCACTGGATAAGGCGCAGACTTCAATAAAGAAGGTGTTCCGCCCACGTGTTTTTGTCAGTGCCGGTCGTGGCAGGGGCCGCTCGGCCGGCAAGTTTTACACGTAAGGCCCGCAGAGAGGTGGAAAGAAGACCACAGATCCAGGGCGGCAAGAGTTCTTCCAGTCCCACCGGGGCTCCTGAGGCAGAGGAGGCAGGGGTCGAGGTCAGCAACTGGCCGGTTCAGGTGAGTGCCTTTCCTCTGTCACACTTCGGGTGGGGGGCAGGTTGGCTCTTTTCGAGAGCAACTGGAGAATCATTACCTCGGACGTCTGGGTGTTGCAGACTGTAAAGGGCTTTCAGGTAGAGTTTTACGGAACTCCTGTGCAGGACGTTCGGCCCCGACCGCTGTTTTTCGCACAAGACAAAGCCACTCTCGTGGACAGGGAGGTAGCGGATCTCTTGCGGAAAGGAGCGATAGTCCCTGCTCCCTTACATTCGCGGGGTTTTCTCAGCAACATTTTTGTGGTGGGCAAGAAGGATGGCGGTCAACGCCCCGTCATAAACCTCAAGGAATTCAACCAGTGGCTGGTCTACCGCCATTTCAAGATGGAGGGGATCCATCTGCTGCGCGACTTACTGCAACCTGGGGATTGGATGGTCCGCTTGGACCTGAAGGACGCGTATCTGACGGTGCTAGTGTTTCCCCCCCCACCGGCGTTTTCTTCAGTTTATGTGGAGAGACCAGGTCTACAAGTTTGCGACCCTCCCCTTCGGCCTGTCGTCAGCACGTGGTGTTTCACGAAGGTTCTCAAACCGGTAGTGGAAACGTTGCGGGGGAGGAGCTTGCGTCTCATCGTCTACTTAGACGATATCCTGTTGTTGGAACAGTGCCCAGAGCGGTTATCCAATCGTCTCATAGAGACTACGGAGTTGTTGCAGCATCTGGGATTTGTCATCAACGTCAAAAAATCCCTTCTGGTTCCTTCAAGGCAAGTGACCTTCCTAGGTTTTACCATCGATTCGGTGGCTCGGACCCTAAGCCTCCCTCCCAGGAAGATCGTCAAGATTCGCAGGAAGCTCCGACCGACTCTGGCACGCCCCTCCACTTCACTTAGGCAGATTGCACGAATGGTGGGCCTCTTGTCCTTGTCCATTCAGGTGATTTTTCCCGGTCCACTCCATTACAGAGCTCTTCAGCGTTTCAAGGCATCGCACCTCCGCAGAGGGCTCCAGTACTCGGACCAAGTCCCGCTCAGGGAGGAGGTGCGCAGGGAAATGAGATGGTGGCTCGACCATATAGAAGCCTAGAATGGCAGGGCCATTTTTGGTCATTTAGAGTCTGACGCCAGCAAGCTGGGTTGGGGCGCTCGCTGCGGGGACTCCTCTACAGGAGGAAAATGGTCCGCCGAGGAAGGCCGGTTGCACATCCATTGCCTGGAATTGATGGCCGGCTCTTTTGCCATTCGCTGTTGGACCAAGGACAAGGTCTCGTGCAATGTCCTGTTGAAAATGGACAACGTCTCGGCGGTGCGTTACATCAACCATCTGGGGGGGACGAAGTCCAAGGCATTAGCAGATCTGGCCAAGGACCTGTGGACTTTTTGCCTGTCCCACAATATCTCGGTATCGGCGGAGTACCTCCCGAGAGTAGCCAATGTGGTGGCAGATCAGTGCTCCAGGAGTTGGATGGATGTGAGCCTGTGGCAGCTTCAACCAGAGGTCTTTCAGCGCCTCTACAACACGTGGGGTCCGTTTTCAGTGGATCTGTTTGCGTCCAGGTTGGACCACCAACTGCCGAGGTTTTACAGTTGGAAACCGGACCCTTTAGCAGCGGCCACGGACGCCTTCCCGCAGGATTGGTCCGTGGAAGCGGGCTATGCTTTTCCCCCATTCGCAATGATCATGCGACTCACGACTCAGGTTCGCAGGCAGCGAATGAGAGTGGTCTTGATTACCCCGTATTGGAGGTCTCAAGTGTGGTTTCCAGTTCTTCTGGAACTTTCTTGGGATTCTCCAATCCTACTACCCCGAGATCCTTTTCTTCTGAGGGATCCCCAAGGTCTTCCCCATCCCCTTCTCCAGCAAGAGAGGATGCCCCTCGTGGCATGGCGGATTTCAGGCATCGCTGGAGAGTCGGCGGATTATCACAGGACGCTCAGAAGCTGTTGAGGGCAGCATGGGCGGACAGCACCAACGAACGATATAAATCGGCCTGGGCTAGATGGGTCGGTTGGTGTGTTCAGAACAACCAAGATCCCATGGAGTGCGAAGTGGCAGCTAGCCACAACTTCTTGGCGTCCCTAGCGTCTCAAGGCCTTGCCTACAGAACGACTAACTCTTATCGTTCAGCGATTTCTGCAGGACATATGCTGGTCCAGGGTCATCCCGTGGGAGAGCATCCGATAGTTTGTAAGTTACTGAGAGGCATTCGCTTGACGCTCCCTCCAGAACCCAGGTATTCTTCTCTGTGGGACGTTAACAAGGTCCTTCGTCTGTTCAGGTCTTGGCAGGCCAATAAATACCTGTCCATGAAAGAATTGTCGACAAAATTGGCGATGCTTTTATGCCTGGTTTCATGTCGCAGAGTCTCAGATGTTAGAGCTCTGGACATTTCAGGTAGAGTGTATACACCTCAAGGAGTTACCTTCCATATCGTCAGGAGGACGAAATCGAACTCTAGGATCATTTCTTATCCAGCTTTCAATCATTCCCCTAAGCTCTGTGTGGTTAGATGTCTTAAGGAATATGAAAGTATGACTGAGGAGACTCGCCCACCAGGCGAACGTCAATTGTTGCTTTCACTACGTAAGCCCTTCAAAGCGGTTTCACCACCAACGATAGCACGTTGGATCAGATGGGTGATGGAGGAGGCGGGCATAAATGTCTCGCAGTTTGGAGCCCATTTTGTGTGAGGCGCCATGGCGTCAAAGGCCTTCTCCCTGGGTGCCAGGTTGGAGGATATCGTGAACGCGGCAGACTGGTCATCGGATTCGATGTTTAAGAGGTTCTATTTTAAACCAGTCATGGATATGGCCTCGCTGGTGGTGGATAAGCTTTGAACGAGCATAATCCTCACTTCCGGTCCTGACATAGAATGAAAAATTTCCTAGTAACCATGACGGAAAGTTTCAATTCTGTTAAGGACGCGGAGGCGAGGATTATTCCCACCCAGGGCTCTAGCGACCTCCTGTCCCCGGCCGGGATTGAATTTTGTAGCTTGCCTTTCTTTGGGTGAGCAAGGCCTCGTATGGTATAAGTATTCTCTTATTTTGGTTGTTTCAAACGCATGACTTGAGTCATCCTGCTTCTGTTGTTTATTGAATTGTTGCTTATCTTGGGCTAGAGAACAGAGTCATGGGCCTCTGGTTCTTTCTTTCAGGATCTGATGGAGTCAAGAATGAGTGACGAGTTGGACATTGGTTCTGGCCGCAGTCTCGAAAGAGGAGTTGACTCACACACTCCTTCGGGGATGACGGGGCATGCTGATTGGTGGACATTATGGACTACCCAGAGCACCTTGGGAGTGCTAGTTTTTTGTTGTTGTTTGAGTTGAATACTGCTGGCTGAAGGAATAAAGGAAGTTACAGCATAATCCTCGCCTCCGCGTCCTTAATAGAATTGGAACTTTCCGTCATGGTTACTAGGAAATTTTTCATTCTCCTCCATCATTTTGTGCTCCATTGCTGCATAATTCCAGTGGTCCTTGCTATTACTCATCTTAATACAATTTTGATTAAAATGTACATTGTTCATAAACACTTATAATACTGTATAGGTAAAGCATTGCATACAAGGACCGATTGATACTGAAAAGGGGACAACACCACACATCTTGTCGGATTGTTATTTTTCTCAATCATCTTTCATCGATTAACCTGCTGTATGGAGTGTTAGTTTACACTGTTTTTATATAGCACTCATTCACCAATTACTTGCCACCTCAGTGCTTTTAATGACTGATGTATTTGCGGTTGCGAGTTTGCCCACAAAGGGTCACCCGTTGATATATCATGCCCGATACCATGAAAGTCATTTTCTGTTGGGTGTTGGGTGGATTTGGGGTTTTCACCGCTGGTGCTAGTTCGGGACGGATGTCATTGTAATCTATTCTACACAGGTACTTTAAAGTGACCAAATGGCAGAGTACAGTATTTTACAAAACTGCACACAAATAAAAAAAATAAGAAAAAAATGAATAGATAAATAAACCAATGCACACTATTTTCCCCAGCCCATAGTCAGTGTTCCATGTATATGGATATATTTTAATGTCCCCATCTATCCACAAATTCACCTATGACATGATATCAGAAGCCGACGACAACATTTTGAACTAAAAATGTCACCTACACGCAACTTATCTCCATAATGACACAAAATGCAATCTCTTTCACGAGCCACACGATCATATTCTAAAATTGCAGAATGCATCAGCGCCTCATTTGCGGAACGGCCCGCATCTCCCTCAGTACTTGTCACTAAAGTGGAAATATGTTGGCTGTTTTCCATTCTCATTACACTCTTTGTCAGGAGAACAAGGGTAGGACATGAGACTTAACGTCTAGCATCGCCGGTGAGAGACAGTGTTGTGTGGCGCTGGTTGATCCGCTTTGATTGGCTGGTTCTGCCACCCTTGCTTGCACCGGGAGAGCTAGAGTGAGCGAGCAATCACATTCTAGAATGTCGAAAAGGTCACGGCGGTGCAGATTAGGGCTGTCACTCACAGGATGCACGCGGCATTAACATTCTCATACCTCATTCTGATGACAAAGGCTTTAACAAGGGAAGGAAACTGCAACCCGAATCTGTTTCCTTGACGAGGACCGCATTGAGATGAATGGGAAAAGGGGATGTTGTGTCAAGCAATTCATCCAACACTGTATACACCAGGGGTCAAGACCCTCTACGACCCTATAACCTTTTCGATTTTGTTACCCATTTGACTACTCTTGTTGGCCGAAAGTCTTACATCTGACATCCATATATAGAGGTTTAAATATTAAAGTCCCCAAACTGGGATTTCTGAAAATGTGACTTTGGGAGGTGCCTCTGTCGCTACTGTACCCCAGGATTTTCTCCATGTTTGAACCCCATTCGTGACCTCGGTGTTGGGGCCTGTGTATTCTATCCGAACCTAAAGTGTTTCACTTAGAGGACAATTCTCAATGTGAATGTGGCCTGCTTGATATAGAAGTAAAACAAACACCATATCGAACACAATGTGACTACTAAAGGTACATGAATGCTTTGTTTTAATGAAATAACATGTCCCTGAGCTGTGTACCTTATCACAAATTTAACATGAGACCATGTTAAAAAAACATATCTAAAATGTTAAATAAACACAATACCAGGGTTACCTTTGACTCTGATGACAGCACAGGATTGACTCCTTGTTCCACCTTCAGCCCTTCATCAGCCTTCTGTTTGTTGCTGGGGTTAGGAAAAACAAGCAGTGGAACATGCAGAAAGTAAGCAGCTGTGCTAAAACCTTCTTTACTTTATGGTCCTGCTGCTGTCTTTAATATCCCAGAGGCCAGGGATAACAAGTGTGCTGTCAGGAACACCAATGGGATACTACCCCTGTTTTGCCTAATGGACGCCAATTCTGCAAAATGTCATCTTGGTGGCAGTTGTGCTCGCACTGCACAAAGGAGCTGTTGTGCAGAGCGCTTGAGGTGTGGGTGGGAGTTGAGTCATGCTTTTGTGAACTGAATACATACTCCCACCATGTCTGTAATCTTGTATGATCTGGTGATATCTTTTGCTTGGTGAATTTGGGGTGAAGCAGAGCTTGTGAGTGTGGCTGCTTTATTCGATTTTGTATAAGCTGAAACTTGCATGCATGGATGCCTTTTGAGATTTAGTGCAATCTAAAGTTTGCAAGTGTAGATGCTAGGGATGGGCATAATTCACGTAATTCTGTGTAGCGTAATCACAAGGAATGACATGCAAATTCTACAAATTACGCAGAATTACTCAAGAAGAGCAATTCTACGTTTAGTGCTATTTCTTAACGCAAAAATGCCTCCTCGCATCTAAAATGCACGTGAGAATGTATTTTGCACTAATAGTGCTAAATGCAATAGAATATGAAGAACACGCATGAGCAGCTGCTCGTGCTTGCTAAATGTGCTCTTGGGGTAGGAGTTACCCCCAACTTACCCACCATTCATTAAGCACTATTTTCTTATCGCAAAATGCCCCCCTCGTGTCCAAAATGGGCATGAGAAGGCATTCTGTGCTAAGAAATAGCACTAAATGTGCCGTTGGGGTAGAATTCCCCCCCAACTGACTCCCGCTATCTAGCACTATTATCTTACTGTAAAATGCCCCCTCGGGTCCAAAATGGTTATAAGGATGAATTTTGCATTAAGAATCAGTGCTTAATGCAGTAGAACACAAATAGCGAGCACGAGCAGCCGCTCAAGGTCACTGAATGCCCTCTTGCTGTAGGATTGTTTCCCCCAAAATTACTTGTAACTATGTGAGCAGGCGTAATTGCATTATTATCTGTAATTCCATGTCAAAGAGTAGCACAGAATCATTGAAATTACTCCGATTACATCAGCGTACTTAAAATTACGCATGGGCCTAGGGCCTAGTAGATACTTTATTGAATTCACTACAAGTTGGTGGTTGCATGTGACATTCTGCACATAATACGATGGAATGATTCAAAGTGAGCATCACATTACGTATTAAGAAGACTTGATGAGTGAAGTAGAGATCCTTCAATTAAATCATAACAGATCGGTATCAAAACAGTTACTGTGGGGAGTCTGTTGCATGGTTAAGTGGAAATGAGAGATAAATTCAAGACACTGTCCAATAGAAATTGTGATGGCACAGTCAGACTGGAAGGGACAAGGGACAAGGGATAGGTTTTTATTGCTCTATGGAATACAAGATGGTCAGTCTCTTTCCTAATTCACAATTGCTGCATGATCCAAAGTTTGTCAGTCTAAACAGGAAAATCAGAATCCATCTAAACTGGGCATGACAATCAGTAGTGCCACGTCATACATTGTTTGGTAGGTTCATAGTATTTGTTGAAAGAAATGAGGGATTGGCCATCAATTGCCGATGTTTGATACCATGCACCTTAAACAAGTCATGTCAGGACCATTGGCAGATATGATGTAGTTCTGAGGTAGGATGTGAAAGAATAGTTAGACAGCTTTTATTTGGGCCTCAATAGAGCTGATGGGGGGAAGACAGAAGCCACCAGGTAAATGTTATCCGCATGATCTAGCTGGTAGTATGCATCTCAGAATTCGAAGAGATTCAAATTAAGATTTTGCTAACTCGTTAACCTGAGTACTTGCTGACTTACTTATGCCTACTACCCCTCCTGGGGTATAGACCATCAACCAGGACTCTCCAGCCATCTCTGTCCTGGGCTTTGCTTCCAGTCTGACTCCAGGTGTAATCCATCTCCTTGCAGTCAGGCTCGAGGCCTCAGCGCCAGGCGTTTCTTAGCCTTCCTCTTTTCCTTTTCCCTTGAGGGTTCCAGGTTAGGGCTTGCCCCATGGTGTTTGATGCCGGCTTGCCATGGCTGGTCTCAAACCCAGCTGCAAAAGGAGGAGGATTATGCAAGGGGCTAGCTACCCCACCATGCAAAACAATCATATCTACAGAAATATCAACCAAAAGGCTAACTTGAATGACTAGCAAGAAAAGTGTCCATGATGACTCCACGGTTCCTGACCTTGATGACCTTGATCTTGATGATCTTGATCTTAAAGCAGTTAGTTATTCACCTGGTGGAGGTCCCCACCCATGAATATTGCATGTTTTTCTGCCTTGCATGTGAGGTAGTTTTCTTTCATCCACTTTTCCATAGCCAATTGGCAGTAGCGAGTGAGCAGTGGTCTAGGTAGGTCAGTGGGCTTTTCCTGCCCCAAATGATCTGTGTCGTGTCAGTGTAGTTGTAAGCAGGAGAGGTTGAAGCACTTCATTATGTCTGGGACATGAATGAAAGAGGCATTCAATAGCAGGGGAGTGATGATAAAACCTTGATGGATATCTGTTTCCATGTGGAATGATGATGATTCATAAGATGGGAGAGTCATTATCAGGTGCCTCCCTGTGAAAAATGAGAGGAATCAGTCCACAGTGACCACTTGGCCCGTAAGTTCCTTAGGCCTTTGCAGTAGGGTCCAATAATGAGCAATGGTCAGGGCTCCTAACAGGTCAAGTAGCAAAGAAGGTGGCCATTCCAATCCACTGCTAGCCTGAGCTCTTCGCAGTTGGTGATCACTGAGAACCCACCCAGAACAAAATTTGTTCTAGGCTTCGGCAAGGTGTCCTTATGCTCCCAGAAAATAGATAGCTGCTTGAAGGCTGCACTTTCAATCAGCTTTGCAGTGGGTCTTTAGTTTCCTCGGGCAGTCGGGTTTCTTGCTGGTTTCCTTAGTAGTGGTTTGAGTTAGGTGGTCTTGAACTAGGCAAACAAGTGTAGAGGAATTTGCGATTGTTCTGCCTGATACTAGGTTGAAAACACAGGGGCTTATTTATAAAGGCCCTTGCGCCGCAGGTACGTCACTTTTCCCCATATTAAAAGTGAGGCACCGGCAGCGCAAGGGGCTTGTAAATAACCCTCAGAATGTCCTTGAAAGAACAAGGTAACCAGGGATTAAGGGGGAAGTGGATCTGCTCCACAGTTTCACGAGTTCAGAGAATTCTTCATCGGTTAGTCAAGAAAAGGTGCAGAAGAGAGATTTTTTGCTGTGAGTGCTGGATAATGGGTGAGATCCTAGTAGGGTTCTAGTGCTCTTTTATTGAGAAGTAAGTACCTCGGTCACATGCTTTGGTGGCGAAATGATTTACAGGGTGTCAGCGAACTATTACAAGTGTAAGATGTCAATAGAAGCGGTCTCATGTTCTCTGAATAGGAGAACATCTTGTCCAGTTCCTTCGATAGGGAAGTTTCTTTTAGTATTGAGTGCTATTCATCTTAATTATAGATGTCCTTTCTCTGTGTGTAGCCTGAGACAAAGTCTATTTACATCTTTGTTTTCATTCTTTCATCACTTTCGCAGCGTTCCGTTTGCTGTTTTTATGTTCCAAAGTCTCAAAGTTAACCATAAGGGGGTTTGATTTCTTCATCTTGCGGCCCTTCTGTGACAGGAATTAGTTAGTTAAGACATGAAGTCAGCTAAGGAGTGAAGTCCTCAACTTAGTTATATTGTCCCACTGGTGCTGTTCTCTTCAGCAGGCCATGAAGGACCAGATGTACTAAGCTATTTGGAAGTTTCAAAGGCTCTGATTCACAAAATCAGAGCCTTTATAAACGCAAAATAGCTTTTTGGTATGTACCAAACCCAAATAGCCAATTGGGAATGCTTTAACAAATTGTAATTGGGGTTTGCGATTACATACAGAACCGCTATTTGGAAGGGGCATGTTTAGGGCTAACCTTCCAAATAGCGGTTTACAATGGGATATATTAATGTTTTGCAACCGAAATCCTGTAACAAAATATTAATATTTGACTAGGTAGGTCAATTTGCAACCCACTACTATTCAATAGTTAGTAAAACGACCAACTAGAACACATGGCAGTTGTCAAAATACCGATGGATTTGCACCAAATGTGTGTGGAAATTGCCATCACTTTTTGTAAATCTATTTTATCTTAGTACATCTGGCCTCTTGATCCCTTATGCATATCATTTTCTAGTTTTTTTTATATACCTTGTAGGTGGGTCTCGAAGGTGGTGCCCGGTTTACTAGAGAGTGTGTAGCTTAGGTTGAAGGCTTGATGGTCACTACAACTTATCTTTTATTTCCTGGTGACCAGTGTCGTTTGACCCTCGGCAAAGATACCATCTGTGTGTGGTCCTTTTGATTAGTTTTGCAGGGTTAGTGTGTCTAAGGTTTGCATACGAGTTATGTTGTCTGTGCCATTGTCAAACCAAATGTTGAAATCTCGGATTATGCAGAGCGGTTGTGATCCAACATGATTGGGGACCTGTACGTCAAAAACGTTTCTGCACAGACCAAGTACCAGGAAGAGGTCTATAGCTAAGCAGGAAGCAGAACAAGGCTGCCTGTGATGGTAAGCATCTAACTACCTTCAAATCCCATTCTGTACTAGAGCACTGGCTGCAGCGTGTGGTGGGGATGGAGTTAATATACTTGATGGCCCCTTCACCTCAAGCTTTTTAGCTCATTGTCAGAGAGTCATAGGTGAGAGGTGGCAAGCGTGACTTCAGAAAATACTAAAATAATTGTAATAGCAGGGGTATAAGGAGCTTCTGTAGTCGTTACAGCACCCTATTGCAGAGTTATAACGTCCAACCAGGAGCAGAGAATCCAAGAGAAGTCAAGCTTTCCAAACATTACATCAGAAAGTATGCTGTCCTCCTAGGAGTGGTGTGGGTGCACCCATGATATACACAACTTCTCAAAGCAGGCAAAAGTCTTAGATATAGGCTATGATGTTCAATTTGCAGCATTAAGCAGGGATGATGAGGTCCATCCTGAAGCTGCCTGGGCATAACAAATAAAAGATACACCTTCCTATTCCCTTCAACCACAGTAACCAAGATCAATGTGGGTGCTTTAAAAAAAGAAAAGCAATAGTGTTAACCTGAGACCATGAGGTACTCATGGGTAGGCATGTGCGTGACTAAAAGAATACTCAGCTTCTCAGAAGGAACACTATTACTCACAGGCTCAGGAGTGCTGTAAGTGTGACCAAGGGAACAAGGCACAGTGTAATTTAATGTGTAGTTGACCTGCACAAGGCATAAGCAGATTGAGCTAAAGATACAATGAAGATAAGAGAGGATTGGTTATGTTATTTGGGGGTTTACAGCAAAGACTCCATAATGTTTATAACCTCCTGCTTAGGAAAAACACACCAGGGAAACGGAATTGTAAAAATGTAAGGGTAGTTGGCTTTATAGGCTAAACGTAGCTCCATTTTACCTCAAACTCTTTTTAAACATACAACCCTAAGGCTCAGCTAAGCTATCATCTTGTTACCAGTCCTTTATATTTCCCCACTGACAGCACCAAGCATTATGGCATTGAACCACCACCAAGTCTGAAAGGGCCCACCAGCTGAAGCCCTGTGGGCAGGGATGCTACAGAAAATGGTGGAGAGTTCCCATTGTCATGTCCCTGTTAAGGTTAGAAATTGATTCCAGAAGTTGCTCAGCTTGTGGTGATCCCACAGAAGAAAGCCCAGCTGTACTGGCATCGTTAGATCTCATCCCGAAGATTTCACAAATATCCTTTAAGTATTATTGCTACTATTGCTGAATATTCATATAGTAATAATTTAACCACAGGAGAGTTGTGTGAAAGCATTCACCCTGGAAGTGCTTAATAGTTGAAACGTCCATGAGACAAGGCAGAAGATATTGTATCTGAAGGAGGAGGATGCCTATGACTCTGACCATGCTGAAGTTGGATAGGACATTTAGACCAGTTGCTCAGCTTATGGTGATGCCACTGATGTTGTACCAATGTAGACTGAGGTCATTCAATCTTGTCTTAGAAATTTTGCAAATACCATCTAAGTGCTACTGCTGCTGCCTCTATGGAACAGCACTGAATCCTGGGTGGTACAGTGAGGAATAGTAATAAAAATAATTATAACAATAATAATATGAGGTTCCAGCCTGAGAAAGCACCGTGAAAGCATGGTTAGTATGCAAGTCATTATTTTAAAATTGCATTTACACACAATAACATAGTTTGCACAAAATGTGCAATAATTTAGAGTTTAAGGTGAAACAAGTGATTTTTTAAAATGTATATATTAGCTTCGGAAATTGTTTTTGCCACTTAATATTGTGCTCACAGAATCGCCCTTGCATTGTTTTGTGAAAAAAATCATAATCAAATATGTTTAAAAAAATAAGTTATTTCAAAATCTATGTTTTTAGTAATACACAATCAGGCTGTACCCATTGCAAACCTTTTTATATGCTTCCATTAGATGGACGCACAGCACTACTCAGCCGGTAATACTCTTACATCACCTCTCCAAAACAATAAATCTTTGTCACCACAAAGTCTCAAATGACTCCATCAATTAAAGTCATATTTTTGCACCCAAGCAGCATTTAAATTAACTGATCAACCAATTACATGCATGTCCATGTCTTCAGGAACCCTTGTTTCTTCTACTGTTGTCTGTCTCTGCCTTGGTTCTATTCCCTTTGGAGGCACCTCCCTATCCTTTCGACCAGAGGCACCCCAGGGTCGGAATTAACTGGTCTGGAGAAGATTTTTTAAAATAAAAATGTAGGGTAACGATTTTATTTTTAAATTGAAAAAGATTAAGAATGTTTTTCCAATAGATCCCGCCCACTTCAACCACTGCTTGTACTGCTCTGAGAAAATCCGAGTCTGCAATGCCTTTTGAGGAAGAGTAACAACACCACTGAATCCTTCTCTAAATATGTTGAGCTAGCACTGACCATGTATCATGTGAGAGCACCAGGAGATCTCCAAAAAGAGAAAAAAGGCAAAGAAAGGTACTAGGGGCATCTAACCATCTTACATTTTGCCTCTGCCATTAGCATGCACTTTCTCCTGACTGTAGATTTTGGCTTCGGATTTTCTCTCTTTAACAAAGACTCCCATTCAAGCTATCCAGACACACTGATGTCTGTTTAGATACAACCTTCAGCCTCTCTTCCTGCTGAATATAGCTTCTTTTCGAATGGAAATACTTGACCGCTTGTCCTCAACTCTGTCTGATCGCATAGTCTCGGGGGTTGGCCTAACTTGTGCTTTCTGCCCTTATGAAGTTCCACAACTTGATTTAGCGAATGCTGGTAATGGAGAATCAACTAAAGTGGGTCCTTTTATCAATATATACAACTTAAAAAACTTTTCTGTAAAAGAGTGCTAATTTCTAACAAATACTAATTTACACACACATTAAAACAAATACCTAATGTGATGTATAAACAGCATTAACATTTTCGGTCCGCTGCTTCTAACCAGAAAAGAGAGTACGGAACTGCGTCCACTAACCACAATCACGATACCACTAGCAATGCAAGGGAAATGGATACTTCGTTTAGAGTCACCTTCTCATATGGTTCCCTAAGTTGGGGAACACCAACATTTTGAAATATTCTACATAGTTATAAGAGGATCATAAAAATCCATCACTTATTAGCACTATGTGAATGAATGCTTAAGTCATATGCTAGTAATCTATCTTGTTATCAAGCCTATTGCCAATACCTAATGTTCATATTGTGGAGTTTGTTTTATTCACTGTTTTTACATAGATCCTACTTGTGACCCTGGTTTTCATGCTATGATTGGTGTATAAAGAGATTGTGTATTGAAAATTGAGAACTAGAACACGACACCTAGGGCCCGATTCACAGAACTAACTTAAGACAAAATCCTAAACTTACTACCATTTTGGTATTCACAGAAGGCACTTACTCATTTTGGTATTCACAGAAGGCACTTACTCATTTCGGTATTCACAGAAGTTAGGAGTCCTAACTTTAGGACTCCTAAATGCCTTCTGTGAATACCGAAAGTCTTAAAATTAGGATTTTTCTCAGTTTAGTAGTAGTATAGTTAGGACTCCTAACTTTAGGACTCCTAAATGCCTTCTGTGAATACCGAAATTCTTAAAATTAGGATTTTTCTCAATTTAGTAGTCCTAAGTCTAAACTTAGGACTACTAAATTGAGAAAAATCCTAATTTTAAGAATTTCGGTATTCACAGAAGGCATTTAGGAGTCCTAAAGTTAGGAGTCCTAACTATACTACTACTAAACTGAGAAAAATCCTAATTTTAAGACTTTCGGTATTCACAGAAGGCATTTAGGAGTCCTAAAGTTAGGACTCCTAACTTCTGTGAATACCGAAATGAGTAAGTGCCTTCTGTGAATACCAAAATGAGTAAGTGCCTTCTGTGAATACCAAAATGGTAGTAAGTTTAGGATTTTGTCTTAAGTTAGTTCTGTGAATCGGGCCCCTAGAGTGGAATCTACTCTAAAAAAAGCAATTACATTTTTTAGATATGGCGTCAGAATCCTCTACACAACAGCACTCACACACATCTATCATACAGTCAAGAACACAAAGAAATACAGAAAAACATGAGATCAGAAGCTTTCATTTGGTAAACAACCCCATGCTGCAGTAAAAGCTGTTGGTACACTAGTGGTACACATTACTAGTTTACCAACATTATTCCTAAAAGATACTCCATTGCAAGCACTTTGATTGTTTCCCTCACAGGGTTACAATACCACGAAATACCACTGAATATCACTCAGTGTACCTGTGAACAGACTAAATAAAATCGTGTACAAAGCAGTTGTCTGTCTGGAATGTGCTGGAAATGTATAGAAGTGCTCTATTGCCACACAGAAAATTTGCCCTATACAAGTACAGATATATACATGCATACATACACACATACATATCTACATACATGAGTTCACCCCAATAGGGCGACTACTGTTGGCATCTATTAACTTTTCCTGGGACTGGTATCTATCAACAACCCTAGAGCTGTGCCACAGCTGCTCCTCAGCAGGCCCCGTACCATAGTCTCTACGGAAGATCCCCCGGGTTGTGCACTAACTGCTCATGCTATTATCCAATGTGCTCACAACTCTTGTGTTTATTTATATACCTAGTGACTCTCCACAGCGACTCTTGTGTTGTTCTGCTGGCCTTCTATTCTGATAGCTAGTCAGCAAAAACAAATGAAACACTCATTCAAAACACAAGGGTCGCATGCCAGAAATCAAAAATTCTGACGGCTGATAAGTTCCTCTCCCTCACTAAGGGGCCTATTATGATGGCGGGCGGATGGCCACCGCCGGGCCGGCAGTGGCAATCGCCCGCCATCTGTACCTGATTTACCCCCACCATTTTAGTATGGCGGGGGGTACCGCGGCGGACAAAAAAACCGTCCGCCACTTTTCCGCCGGAAGGCAATCGTTACCATTGCCTGTGGTGCAGATCTGGGGCATAATATGGTGGCGGTGCCGAGCAGGCACCGCCATCCATATTATAATGTGCAAATTTAAAGGCCTTTCCACGGCAGCGATGCCGCCATAGAAAGGCCGGCGAAAATTGCTTTGGGGGCCCGTTACGGGCCCCAGGGGGGTGCGGGGGTGGGGGGCTGTACTTGAGGGTACCTATGGAACCCCCCTTTATTGCCATACACAAGGTGGCAGGCACCGCGCGGTGCCTGTCACGTTGTGCATGGCAATGCAAACCATACACTTTTAACATTGTGGACGAAGCTGCACCCAGCAGCACCATCCGCAATGTTAAAGGCCAGAAAGCGCCCGCCAGTGTGGTGGGCGCATCCTAATTGGCCTTGTGGGACCACCACAACTCTGGCGGTCCGTCCCATTTTCCGTTACGGTTTGTCCGCCCGCCATCGTGATGGGGCCCTTAGTCTTTCCTTGCCTTTGCTGCATGAGCAAGCATCTACGGCAGCCATCTTTGAATGCATTTGTATTATTTTGCAGACAGTTCTAACCTGGTTGCCTCAGATGTATGCGTATCTGCAGCGGCTATGATACAAATGGTATTTTTTCCACCTTTCCAACGTGAAGAGAATGCAATACTTCCAGTCATGGACAGAGGTGGTAAGTCACTTTGGGGGGGGGGTGCAAAAAATATATACATAATACACATTACATATACATATAAATATACATATATATATATGGATATATATATATATATATATTTATATATTTATGTATATACACACATATATATATATAAATATAAAGCAATACACAATATTATACATATTAATATAAATATACACGTAAAAAAATCGACTTACCTTGCCCTGCCACTCCACGTTCTGCAGCACATCCTCATTGTTCTGCTGCAGCACGTCCTCCAAGCGTAAAGCCCACAAGCAACTCTCTCATCCAATCATGACGCTGTTCCAAAGTCTTGATTGGGTGGAGCTGGCTGGCTCCATGCTCCAAAAGGCCCTGTAGGCCTGTCCCTGCTCCTCAACCCGGCTGACCAACACAGCCGGGTTGGAGAGGTTCAAATTGCGCATGTTGGTTTGGCCGTAGCAAGCTAGCCAGCCACACCAATATGTGCAACGTAAACTTAAATGGCCACTGCTGCCAACCATTGGCAGCAGTGACGCACCGGCCCGCCCTGCCATCGAACTCTGTGTGCTTGCGGAAAGTGTCAACAATAAAATATTATAAAATCCTTTTCTTACCATTTCATTTTTTATGCTTTCTGCCCAGTAGTGGGGGCGGGGAGGCGACGTCCCTTCACTCCCACAGAGGAACCGCCGCTGTTCATGGAGCAACTTCATTCATATTTCTTCCTGTTGTTGGCTGTTGGATGATGCGAATCAGCAAAATTGTAGGAAGGCTTTGAGGTTTCATGAGTCCAAAATCAACCTGACCTGTTCTGCTTTCAAGAACAAGGGTGTCCTCTCTTCTTGTCACATGCTCTGAGAGGAAAGTATTGCAAGTCTTCTCACGTAGGTCTCTTGAGAAATAAAAAATTATCATAGCAGACTGGAACACTGCACCCGATTTCCATGGTACTTACCCACTTTTCAGCCCCTTTTCAACCAGATATTTCATCATCTTTTAGTTGGTGAAATGGATGGAGGAATTAAAAGCTACTGTACTCCCACATTCCTTGTAATTCTCATTTCTACAGGGAACACTGTTTGCGGCTGAATCTGGAATTATATGAACCCATAATAGGGCTTAGGTTTTTTTTTGGGAGAACGAACTGATAAATCATGTCACTCCCCCAAAGGTATCCTGTTCATCTTTCATTTTTGTTGTCCAGCTAGAGCAGGAATTCCTGCACCCGGTAGAGAACAAATGGCTACATTTATTTCCGTTTCTGTTTCAGTCTGGAGAAATTGCGGTACACCTCCATGAGGACCTGTTCATGTCTTCACCTAGGCTCTCATTTTGATGTTGGGTGGACCGCCACCAACAGGCCACCCGACATCCAGGCAATCAGTCCCACCGTCAGATTACAATACCAGCAGTCGGAGAGACTGCCGCCTCCGACAGGCTCAAGGAGCCCGTCTGGGTGGAGGTCAGACTCTAATCCCTACAATAAAGGCGATGCCTGCGTAGGCACTGCCGTAGGGATTATAATGTCCCTTTCCGACTGCCTTTTCATGGCGGTCTCACCACCATGAAAAGGCAGGCGGAAACTGACTTTGGGTGCCACCTGCAGGGTCCGTGCCTCGTGGGCCCCTTGCAAGTGGCCAGGGGAGCACATGTGGTGTCCCCTCACATATCCATGCACCATGTACCTGGCACACAGTGCCTTTTTCTACTGCGACTTGTGCGGGCTGCCGCAGTAGAAAAAACATTTTACGACAACCTGCACGGTGCTCGTATTGTAATAGGGTGGGCGGGTCCATCGACACATTGTCAGATAGTCACCTGCCTGCAGCGATCGTAATCGGGCCCATAATGAGGCAAAATGTGTGGAAGTGGTTCATCATGCAAAAACAAACCTGCTACAGTTATAATTCGTCTAATCCTTATACATGAACAAAATGCATAGCTATTCCTAAAAATGGAAGTATTCATAACATACTTTGTGCAAATTTTATTTGTATTTGAATATATGGGAGAGACGAGTCAATACAAATAAAATAACCATAGACACACAAAATGGATTCTCATGCTGTATGCTTGACTCAGTGAGTAATATCTGCAGTCTAGATAGTGTGGACGCCTCGAAAACATTTCTATTCATAATTTGACCATGGTACATAAATAAATCTCAGTATAGAAAGTCTGCCACATTTTAATATGCTGACTTTAAAGGGCACTCATGCATGTTAACTGCTGACATGACTTTATTCTAATGCCCCGGATTTTAATTGCATTTGAAATCGTGACGCCTGCAAAAAGACGACAAAGAAAATCAAGCAGTCCTGTTTGCAAGAGCAGAGAGACTTTAATTGCCATTACTTCCGGAAATAAACAAGATGGGGAACATGCGAAACAAGCAGCATCTCCCTTAGCAAGTGTGCTCAGCAGCTCAGCCTGCTTTCCATTTTCAATCATGGCCACACAGAAATGGCCGCCGCCTGCTCGCCCGCATTAGCAGAGCCCCAGAAAACATCCTCATTTTCAATAACTCTTCCCCTTTATCTTCCTCTGCCTGATGCCCAATAAGCTGATTGCTATTTACTTTGGACCACCAGCTAATCTGTTAATGATTGATTTTAAATTTTTAGAACCCATTTGTCTCTGGCAGGCCCTGCAACTGTGAACAGCAGTCTTTCCTAACCTGATGAATTGGCTTTTCTTTTTTTAAATTACATTTAAAGCCGAATGTCTTCACTGCTGGTTTTCGGGCACCCGAGCCGGGGCTGTTTGCAAAGAAATGGTAAATTTGGACACAGAAATCATCAGTCTTTGGCACTGTCAATAAATGTCCTGGGGGAACTTACTGCACAGCACCTATAAATGGTGCTTGAAGGAATACAGTAATATCGCAAGACAACGGATGTACCATTCTCTAGGAAAATATGTACGAAAGCCTGCTTTTTTTATATCATGCAAAAGGTTTACTCAGTCAATAAAAAGAAGCTTGTGACACCATGTTGTATACATTAAGGGTTCTTCATTAAGGGTACTTCGTGCACTTTGCTAGCCATTTACTCCCATACAATCCGCACACAAACACATTTATTATCCCATTGGGCAACAGTAAAAGCTATATAAATGTGTTCCTTAAAAAAAAAAGCTGTTGTAATCAAGTAATACATTCACGAGAAAAGTTTCTTTAAACTTGCATTAATATAATTGAGGAGTGTTCAGAGTATGCCCCAGAGGGCTTTATCCATTCCTGATTTTCAGGATGGCCATTAGGTAATCGAGTTCCATTTAGACTAATTGTATGCAAATGTATTCATGTAGTTATGCTGGAAATCTGGATTGATTCATCACTTCTGGACCTGTTATGGACGCTACTAGTTTATTTCGTTAAGACAAATTTGAATAAAATTGTGTAAAATTGAATACACACACGTCAAGAATGAAAATCCCATACGAAATGTAAAATATTGGTGTCCTTATACGCCCCCGATAAATTTTCAAATAGATTTCAATAGTTTAGTACGTGCGACTGTACAGAGAAGTTGATGACACTGCTTCAATGATTAATTACCTCAGATGTAAATACCATTCAGTGATTGACCCACAATACTATGGGGCAGCTTTTCAAGGTAGTGACGTAAGGCAGCGCAACAACCAATGTTCTTGCACTGCATTGTGTGAGCGCGGGAGAGCAGGTAAGTGCCATATCACCAGGGCTCGAGTCGGGGTACCACGCTGGTGGACGGCGTCCCCCTACTTATTTTACCGGGTGGACGCCGTCCCCCCTGCGCAAAAGCTGTCCGCATTGAGGGCTTCAGGAGGAAAACATAATCCCAGCACAACACCAAATAAAGCAAGAGAGGAAACGGCGCGCGCTCACAAGGGGCCCGGGTTTGGAATAGGAAGGAAGTGTGATGACAACGCCGAGGTTTACTGGTGGCAGCTTGCCCCCTTCACCTTTCGTGACGACACTTCCTGTCGTGACGTCACTTCCGGCGACACCACCTAACTTGGAGCGTCCCCCCACTTCTTTTTCTAGGACTTGTGCCCTGCATATCACCCAAGATATGGAGCTCCTGCTTCCTTCCCTAGTGCGGACGCACAATAAGGCTGCCTAGCACCCCACACACACCGCAGCACCATAGTGCAAAGGTGTCCGTGTAATGTCTAGCATGGGTTTTGCACAGTAAGGGTACCCTTCCAGTGCAAAACACTAGGCTTAGACAAACTTTACAACGTTTCCTACTTTGGGTATGTGCTGTACACATGCAAAGTTAAATGTTTGGAAAAAATCTTTTTCCTTGTAGCGCCATCCTCAAAGATGTATTTATGGGCGCGAAGGTCCGTCTACAAGTAGATAGGGCTTTGTGGTAAAAACCATGGGTGGTTGCATGGGAACACCGATGTAGCACCTATGGTATTCCCCCGTGCTCCCATGGTATGCCCTTGTGAGGCAAAGTGGCACTAGTGCTGCTTTGCTTAACATTAGAGCTATTTTTTAGTGCAAACAAAGTTTTGCACTGGAAGGTAAATCCCAAAGAAATATTTTGCACCGGTTTATATCTCTTTTGTGACACAAACCCAGGGCAGATGTTAGTAAATCTGTAAAAAAAAAGTCAGTCAAAAAATTGGTGAAAGCCATTACTCTGCTTTTCCCTTGCATGAGGCACGTGGTACAAAGATAATCCCTGCATCCTGTAGCTTTCCAGTGACAGCAGAGCAGCTATTGAAAAGAAAGGACCATCCGTGCTTTCTTTCCACGCCAGAGGAAATTTGAGATCATAATATCAACTTTGCGGTGGAAATCATCTGTCAGGAGGAGTGGGAGCATGCTGATCAGATAGTTAATCATTGGCGTGATCATCATTTTGATCGTTTCTATTCTGCCCCACCGCGTTATAAACTTTGGTGACCATGATTCTACGAGTTTCTTAATCTTTTCTAGCATTATGTTCTCGTTATGATGTATTGTGTCGATTAGGTCATTGCCAAATTTTATGCCCAGGTATTTGATGTAACCCGCTTGCCAGAATAAGCCCGACCCCCCTAGACTGTCACTCGTGCAGTGAATATTTAATGGTTTGCATTCAGATTTGTCTTTATTTAATTTTTATCAAGAGAGCCCGGAGTATTCGGCTATAGTGTGCATCAGGCCAACAATTGAGGTCTTCGGCTGTCCTGTTACTATTAAAATATCGTCAGTGTAGGCGGCTACTTTTATGTCAATGCCATTGATATTTATGCCCTTTATGTTCTTGTTTAGTTTGATGTCTTGGATGAGAGGTTCTGGTGCTGCTAGGAAAAGCAAGGTGTCTGGTGCCCTGTTGTAGGGTGAAGGGGTCAGAAAGTGACCCATTAACCACTATTCGGGCTTACACTCATTATGCCTCAGGGAGGAGGCAGTATGCTGGAACTGTAACAAAGAAAAAGGGGATCTAACACACCTTATCCTGTACTGCCCAGCTCTTAAAACATTCTGAGGGTGAAATCTTTAGGTTTTGAAATAAAATGTTTGACTGCACTCTAACAAAAGAATTCTCCACTATTACCACGGGATTTTTTAGCACTGAACTGAAGTCAGCAGATGACAGGGACCTTCTGGACTTACTACTAACAGCCGCAGTGAAAATGGTCCTCACTAACTGGTAAAACACTACTAAGACATCATACAAAGGATGGTTCAACTGGATCACGCATCTTAGAGGAGCAGACAACATGACACTACAGAACTCACCCTGGAAACCGGCCTCCAGAAGGATGTGGGGGTCCCTGGACACGTTCCTAGACTCTTTTGAGCCCCCATGTAAAGGTGGTAGGCCGGGGAGACTCATTATGGCACCCCATGTGAAGCTCCACCCTAGCAAGAATGTAATGGGGCCCTAATGGTCCCACCCAATGTCAGACGTAATGTATAAGCAATGTAAATCTTGAGTGCCTGTCCTCTATCTCTTCTTTCACCCCTTGCTTTTATGCTCCTTTCTTTTTCCTTTCCTTCTTGACTGTTAAGACAGGTAGGGAATGCACAGAATTATATAGGCAAAAGCGAGTGGATGTAAAGATGCAAACCCTGTTACAGAATTACTAATGTGTTCATGTTTTAAATGTAATAAAACATGTTGAAATTAAAAAAAAAAAAAGTTTCAATCCTGGAAAAAAAAGGGCCATATTTGGACTTTGGCGGAGAGGGTACTCCGTTCCAATTACGATGGAGTACCCTCTCCGATAAAAAGAAGGTCCACTCATCTCATTTAGAGTCAGGTGGGCCTTCAGTATATCAACAGCAAAGAATACTCCATGTCCACCACCGAGATACAACTCGAACAGCTTGACAAAGTAAGGGCCATCTGAGGTTTTGCCATAGTTAGAGTAGGCATACAAATGGCAAGTTTTCACTGTCCGTCGTTCTGGCGGTATTTAGCAGTGAAAACTGCTAAATGATCCCCACACAAAGTGAGAAAACTCCCATGGTGAGTGGGCCATTGCTTATTTTATTTTTAAAAACAAAACCCACTTTGTAATTTTGTTTTTGACTGTAAAAAAAAAAACATTAAGAGTTTGCCGTACAGTTGCATGATGTTGGAGCCACCCATCAAACTTTCTGTGCATTGTCACAAATCACTGTGAAAGCAGTTCCCACCAATGCAAGAGATGTCTGCTGGGCTGAGGGCATCCCTAAATTTGGCAGGCAGGCACTCCCTCAGGGCGGCGAGTACTTTACTGTGTTGCAATGAGTACCTTACTCTGTTACCTTGATGGAGAAAATTCCATCTGCCAATATCTAAATGACACACAAAGAAACTAGTGATTCACTGTGGGGTAGAGAGAAATGCCATTTATATTTACATTATATTTACCCTTAAGGATCTCTTTCCATTCTCTCCACTTCTGACCCATTGGAATACATTTGGGATAGGTGGCGTACAAAATATATACAACATACAAATAACGCCTGGAATCCTGTGTGCTATTGTTTATATGTATGGAGACAGCTGCACTGATGTTCCAAGTGTAAGAATGATAGAATTAAACCTACACGTTTTGCTGTTTGGTGGTGGGTGGTACTTAAGTACATGATAGTAGGTTTGCATCAGAATGATTAGTTTTTATTGAATTTTTCTATGTTTCTTTCTTCGGATGGTAAGAGAGGGGACCAATTAAGTCAATATGTACCACTGACCTTCAATTGAAACATTAATGCTTTTCTTATTAGTTATCTTGTAGCCACTATCTGTGCAGATTGCTTTACCAATAAGTTGGAAAGATTTTTTTTATCTGTGGTACTAAACCAGGTCACTGTTGTTCACAAAACCTAGGGCCATATGTAGGAATCACTTTTGCGATCGTAAACACTGCGAATCGCAAAAATCTGGGTGTTTGCGATCGCAAAACTGACTGCACCAATGTAGGAAAGGTGTCCACTGCGCTAAAAAGCGAATCGCTAATTTAGCGATTAGCATTTTTACGTTTCGCAGAATCTGCGAATAAAATTGCGTAATCGCAGTCGGCGTGCTATTATTTGCGAGAATCGCTATTACCGACCTTGCAAATTGCGAATTCGCAAAATTAGATGTAGGAAAAAATCGCAAATAGCGAATCTACGAAATTCGCATTTTTGCACTTCTCAATTACCACCAACTCTGAGCAGGTGGTAACCAAGTGCAACCGATTTAAACAGGCCCACAATGCAACTGGGACTTCCCACCATGGCTGGCCTCTACGTGATAGCCAGGAGGCTGCGAATCAGGGATGCCACGCAGAGAAGGAGACGCCAGGAAAGGATCTACAGAGCATGCATCACCCTCTTCCAAGTGAGCGAGGAGGAGATCCATGTGAACTACAGGCTGCATCCACACAGCATCCTGGATTTAATAGGGGAGCTGACACCCATACTTGAACACCCCACACGCAGGGCACACACCATTCCCACCCATGTTCAGGTCCTGTGCTCACTGCACCTCCTGGCATCAGGGAGTTTTCAGGGGGTCATTGCCACAGCAGGAGGTGTCTCGCAAAGTGCACTTTCGCGCTTCTTCCACGCTTTCCTGGATGCAATGGTACAGAGGCTGCATCACCACATACAATTTCCAAACACACCACAGGCACTGGATCAGACCAAGCAGGAATTCTATGTCAGGACCGGAGGCTCCGATTATGCTTCTCAATCTTTACTAGAAGCTCACAGCAGCCAATGAAAACATATCAGCATATCAGCATATCGAGTCCTCTTTCTTTGCTGCTCCGCAGCCAGTTAAGTACACTTATATTTACCTTTGATGGTTTGCGTGTTATTAAGTATTTACGCTGGTGTTTAGTGACTGATTGAAGTGCGCTTATTGCTAACGCCTATGGTACAAGATACGCGATATAGAAGGTCGCGTGCATGGTTAACGCGTTTCGTTGCTCAAGTGTTTGGAGAGTGTGTCGCTAAGCTCTGCAAGCTGTGTGCGAGCGGCCGCGCTACGAGCGCTTACCGGATTAGTCGTCGCCTTGGTCGCAGGTTAAGCGGAGTCTCCCCGCGTTGCCGGTATTCGTGGAGCGGGAGGTTGGAGGAGCGGGGACGCGCGTCTGTGTGACGCGCAGTCCCCTTTCACTATTTAGCGAGCCTGGGCCAGTGCGCATGCGCAGCGGCCATATTTGCCCAATAACGTATTGAAGGGCTTAAACTGAATGCCGGAGCAGCGTTTCTTGCTCCTGACCCGGATTTGTGCCGTTTTCTCAGGCAGAAGGCTCGTTTTTGCTCCTCAGACGCCCTTATATCTATATAACACAGTGGGGCTGTATAATTGTGCATAGGCTTTGCCTAGAGTGGGGTTTGCAAGCCCTCCCTCCCTCCACATTCTAAACTACTAGTGAGGCTCACCTGTGGGTGGCTACTTTAGGGCTTGTCTGGGGTTACCACTCCCCCTGATCTCCATTTGGACTACTTCAGATATTTGCTGACTTGCCAGGGTCACGAACGCTCCTCCAGGGTCAATAATTGCACATTTTGGGCAAAAAGATGTCTGAATATTATGAGGAGGACTACTACTATTATGAAGAGGAACCCTCAGGGTCCATTGAATATGACCTCATGGAGGCTCTGGACGCGGGGGTCCAGCAGTCGGTAAATTCGGCGTTGGTGAGAGCGATTGCGCCCTTAAAGCGCCACCTTTGCTCTTATGCACAACAGCAAGGCTGGCTTCCAGCGTCAGGTCCCCGAGCAAAATCGGGGGGGTAAAGGGAGAGCGAATCCCCACGCAGCGGATTTCTCTAAACTGGCAAAGTCGATGGCGGAACAGGAACGCTCTGCTTCTAGTAGAGAGGCTACAATTACTGAGATTTCTCAGGAGGATGATGGTCACGACACCACCCCAGACCCTACCACTGACGAGGAAGAATCCCCGCGCCCTGCCAAAAAGGCTAGGAAAGAAAAACATACCGGTCCGTCCACTTCGCCTAAAGTCCTTAATTTTGAACCGGCTGACATTATCCACCCTAATTCCACGTCTTGGCTTCCGTCCCAAGAGGTAGCGGAATATGTCCAGACCCATCTGCGTCAAGCGTTTGACACCGACGTGCGGACCCGACTTAGGTCGGAATGCCCTAGGCCCGAGCTGGCGGATAAGGTGGCGGCGACTCCAGAGGTGGACCCGTCCATGTTAACTTACTTGAAAAAGTACTCAAAAGATCCCAAGAAAGGTTTGGACAGATCCTGGCGGTCCTGCCAAAACAAGCTACTGGACGTCATAGGCCCGCTTACTAAGATTCTCGAGATTGGCTTTCGGGCCAAAGAGTCAGCCCTCTTAATTAACCCTGACGAGCTGATTGGCTGGGCGCAGCGGGCGGTGTGCCAACTGGGCAACGCTAATTGCGCGCTGTCGAGGGAGCGGCGCCGATCCATTCTGTTGAAGCTGGATCCCAGACTGGCCGAATTGGCCACTTCAGAATCGGGTCCGCTGGCCCAAGGTCTTTTGTTTGGGCAGCCCTTCCTAAAGGAGTTAACAAAGTTTGTGGCCACTTTCAGCGGGCTGGACAAGGCCCAAGGCTCTTTGAAGCGGGCTTTCCGCCCGGTTTTTGGCAGGGCCGGACGCTTTAGGGGGCGCTCGTTCGGCCGGGGGTACAATCAAGGCGCCCAACGTGGCCAACAACGAGGAGGTTACCAAGAGAACACTTCCAATACCTCCAATTTCTACCCCTCGCGCCGTTCAAGAAACAAGTTCCGCAGAGGTGGCCGGTTTGGAGGAAACTCCAACAACCAGCATGATGCCGGAAACTCAGGTGAGCCTAATTCCTTTTTCAGAGGTGACGCTGGGGGGCAGAGTGGGATGTTTCCTCAACAAATGGCGCGAAATTTCGCAAGATGCATGGGTGTTGCAGACTGTCCAGGGGTACAGACTAGAGATGTACAGCTCCCCTTCTCAGGAGTCTCGCCCACTCCCTCTGTCTTTTTCCCAACACGATCGGAATTTTATCACGTCAGAAATCAAGGCCTTGTTACAGAAGGGCGCAATTGCGCCCTCCGTGCTGCATCCCCATGGCTTCCTGAGCAATGTCTTCCTAGTCGAGAAGAAAGGGGGCGGCTCCAGATTAGTGCTAAATCTCAAGGAATTCAATTTGTGGATTGTTTACAGGCATTTCAAGATGGAAGGTATCCATCTGTTACGCGACCTTCTCCAGGAAGGAGACTGGATGGTCCGGTTGGACCTGAAGGACGCATATCTGTCCGTCCCCATTTTTTCCCCCACAGGAGGTTCCTTCAGTTTCTCTGGGAGAAGGTATGCTACGAATACAAGGTCCTTCCATTCGGTCTGTCGTCGGCGCCGTGGTGCTTCACGAAACTTCTGAAACCGGTAGTGGAGTCTCTCAGGGCTCGAGGAGTCCGCCTCATAATATATCTGGACGACATAATCATTTTGGCGTCCTCTCCTCAGACAGTCCGAACGCACCTCAACTGGACGGTACATCTGCTACAGAGTTTGGGGTTCATTGTCAACCCGGAGAAGTCCATGTTACTTCCCTCGCAGTCCATCGAATTTCTGGGTTTCTTGATAAACTCTCTAACATGTCAGCTCTTGCTGCCGATGACAAAGATCAGGGCGATCAAGAAGGAATTTCGATCTACTCTTCGCAAGCAGACGACATCCCTGAGATCGTTAGCCCGCATTGTGGGGCTGTTGGCTTCTTCCATCCAGGCGATCTTCCCGGGTCCCCTTCACTATCGGGCTCTTCAGAGGCTCAAAATACGCCATCTCCGGAAAGGTCTCAGTTACTCAGAACAAATTCCCCTCTCAGAGGAGGCGAGACTGGAGATAGACTGGTGGTTAAACCACATGGAGGCCTGGAACAGCCGAGCATTATTCGGATCGACACCGGATGTGATCATCGAATCGGATGCCAGGCGATGGGGTTGGGGAGCCCGGTGCGACACGGTGTCCACGGGTGGTCGATGGTCGCCGGAAGAGCTTCACTTGCATATCAATTGTCTGGAACTGTTAGCTGGTTCCTTTGCGATCAGATGTCTTTCGCCTCAGAAAGCAGATTGTTGTATCCTCCTTCGGATGGACAACATATCGGCGGTACGTTACGTCAACAAGTTGGGTGGTACCAAGTCGCGAATGCTGGCGGAGATCGCCAAAGATTTCTGGCACTTCTGTCTGCAGAACAGAATTTCGGTGGTTGCGGAATATCTGCCGGGTGCCAACAACCAAGTAGCAGATTGGAACTCCCGCCATCTGCAAGACTCCAACGATTGGATGTTGTTACCCAGAGTGTTTCAGCGCCTGACCCAACTTTGGGGTCCTTGCCAGATCGACTTATTTGCATCTCGACTGAACAGGCAAGTTCCCCAGTTCTTCAGTTGGAGGCCGGATCCGGAGGCGTTAGCCACGGATGCATTCCTGCAGGAATGGCCGAGGTCTCTATGCTACGCGTTTCCCCCTTTTCTCATGATTCCACGAGTTCTAGCTCGAGCAAGGACCTTTCAAGCAGAACTCATCCTGATCACTCCTTTATGGAGGGCTCAAGCATGGTTTCCGGTGTTGCTAGCCATGAGTTGTGCGATCCCGATTCTCCTTCCCCAGTTGCAGAACCTTTTGCTGGACCCTCTTCAGAATTCTCACCCTTTGGTGATATCGGGCCAGCTTCCACTCGTTGCCTGGCGGGTTTCAGGGACAGATGGAGTGTCCCGGGCCTTTCACGGGAGGCTAGCAACTTCATCAAAGAAGCTTGGTCGGCCAATACCCACAAGCGATATTCCTCATCTTGGAAAAGATGGTGTGATTGGTGCGCTCAACGGGACGTGGATCCCGTTAAAGCGCATGTGTCTCTAGTGGTCAACTTTTTAGCCTCTATGGCTTCCTCCGGGTTAGCGTACAGGACGGTCAATAACTTTCGATCCGCCATATCGGCGGGACATTAACCTGTAGAAGGTAAACCCGTAGGGGAACATCCTTTGGTATGTAAATTGCTGAGAGGAGTCAGGATGGTGAAACACCCTTGCCCAAAGTACTCTCACCTGTGGGGTGTCTCTCTAGTCCTTAGATTTCTAGAAACCTGGCCACCCAATAGGTTCTTGTCTCGTAAGCAGCTCTCGGCCAAGCTGACTATGCTCTTATGTCTGGTTTCTTGCAAACAGGTGTCTGACGTCCGAGCGCTTGATTTGGCGGGGCGTAGATTTACCTCGGAAGGTGTGACCTTCACTCTGTCCAAAATAACGAAGTGTAACACCACTTCAGTCACATACCCGAGTTTTCCTAATAACCCGAAGCTGTGTGTTGTGCAATGTATTAAGGATTACGAGGTGAGTACAGAGGAATTTCGTGCTAATATGCAGGGACAGTTGCTTATTGCTTTGCAGAAGCCGTTCCGCCCTTTGACTCCAGCTACATTATCGCGGTGGATGCGTTGGCTCATGGGCGAAGCAGGGATTGATATCTCCAAATTTGGAGCCCACTCTGCACGCGGAGCCATGGCTTCGAAAGCATTTGTGACGAGTGTTGTCACGTGGTTTTAGGCCACTCCCTATTTACAGTGCTAAGTTAGCTCAATCAAGTTAGCTGTTGGAAAAACATCTTGTTGCTTTTGCTGCCTTTGCACCCGACACTGTTGTTACATGTTATTCATTTGAGAAATGCAGACTCACTCTTGTCTCAAGTGAATGTTATTTATACATCCTTAACAGTTGCTAGTGCCCTTGGTCTGTACATCGAGTAAAGAACTGTTCTAGGACACTAGACGGTGCCGGCTGATTATGTTCAGGGTGATCGTACCACTGTTTAGTCACAACATGCACGCAGCTGCAAATACCAGAATGTCGTGGGCTTTAATATCACAGCGCAGCATATTGTTAGGGCATTCGATAGAAGAGCGGTTGCAGAGAACACTGAGCTGATCCTGTGATGTGATACACCAAAGCTGATCTATACGGTATGGGGTCCCCTATGCAAGCCTATGAGACCTTCTAATAGTCTAATAATATTTTATTAGTTGCTAGAGAAAGGAGGGTGGTTATTTTCCACTGTCATTATTAATATGATCGCTCCTTTCATTTTCTATGGTATTGTAACAATGCTAATGGTAATGATCTTAACCATTTGTCTGCTTATGTTAGCCAAAGTACTGTATAACAGTCGCATGTTCTGGGTTGTCTATACATTGGGACCGCCGAGCTAAATCTCGGATAACGAATGTGACACTAAGCTAGTCGGATAAGGGGTTCTTAGTTCTGAGGGGAGTTTCTGGTACACCACAATTCTCTAAGGTTCTGGTTACGTAGGGCGCCATGTTGTAGGGATTCTGCGTATGCACAGAACTATGCGCAGGAAACCAGAACCTTAGAGAATTGTGGTGTACCAGAAACTCCCCTCAGAACTAAGAACCCCTTATCCGACTAGCTTAGTGTCACATTCGTTATCCGAGATTTAGCTCGGCGGTCCCAATGTATAGACAACCCAGAACATGCGACTTAGTTATTCTCAGGAATGGTGGGAACCCGAAATACCCGTTTGCACTTATATATCAGTCCACAACAGAATAACTAAGACACAGTAAAGTTTAAAGAATTTATTCATAAACCTCGAGTCCTGTTATACAGTACTTTGGTTAACATAAGCAGACAAATGGTTAAGATCATTACCATTAGCATTGTTACAATACCATAGAAAATGAAAGGAGCGATCATATTAATAATGACAGTGGAAAATAACCACCCTCCTTTCTCTAGCAACTAATAAAATATTATTAGACTATTAGAAGGTCTCATAGGCTTGCATAGGGGACCCCATACCGTATAGATCAGCTTTGGTGTATCACATCACAGGATCAGCTCAGTGTTCTCTGCAACCGCTCTTCTATCGAATGCCCTAACAATATGCTGCGCTGTGATATTAAAGCCCACGACATTCTGGTATTTGCAGCTGCGTGCATGTTGTGACTAAACAGTGGTACGATCACCCTGAACATAATCAGCCGGCACCGTCTAGTGTCCTAGAACAGTTCTTTACTCGATGTACAGACCAAGGGCACTAGCAACTGTTAAGGATGTATAAATAACATTCACTTGAGACAAGAGTGAGTCTGCATTTCTCAAATGAATAACATGTAACAACAGTGTCGGGTGCAAAGGCAGCAAAAGCAACAAGATGTTTTTCCAACAGCTAACTTGATTGAGCTAACTTAGCACTGTAAATAGGGAGTGGCCTAAAACCACGTGACAGTGTCAGCCTGGCAGATATCATGAGTGCGGCTGACTGGTCTAATGAAAATACTTTTAAAACGTTTTACTATAAACCTATTGTCAACGTTGCTTCAATGGTGGTGGCTCAGCTTTGAACAAGCATAATCGGAGCCTCCGGTCCTGCATTGAATTAAAAATTTGCGAACATTCGTGACAAGAATTTTCAATTCTATTAAGGACAACGGAGGCGAGGATTATCCCACCCAGAGATACACATGGTTTGGTGTAATGCTATGGAGTTCATATTCGTATTTGATGTTATAATGCTTTCCCCCATGTCATTGGCTGCGTAGATGGGACCCATGTCGCAATCTCACCCCCATCACACAATGAGTATGTGTTCCGAAACAGGAAGTCATATAATTCCCTGAACATCCAGGTAGTGTGCAATGCCCTTTCCACAAACAAAATGGACAAGTTTTTAGGAAGGCAACTTAAAGCAAACGTTTTTTGCAGTCACCTTTTGAAAAACTGAGAAGGAGAGTACACAACTGTTGTAGAAAAACCCCTCACCCACCTACCTAGTAGGTGGCATGCTTCATCATCGGGGTCCAACTGGATTGCCTAATGCAATCCAGCTGTGCTACAACGCCTGAGTTACAGCGGAGCAGGTTGTTGGGTGAAAAGCAAGTGACGTGTTATGTGAAGTGAAATTATGGGTTAAAAATGTCTCTAAGGAATGCCCTTTTGAAAAAATGTTATTAGAAGGGTCCTAGGACATGAGTTAAAAACACATTCGGGATCTCTACAAAGGTATGGTATATACCTTGGTATCCCTATCAAATGAGGTCTACTAGTTTCAGCCTTCTAGATAGTTCTTGAGGCTTTCTTCAGGACCAAAAAATTGTGCGTGGCCTAAAAATAGGGGGCCACGTGGGGTGTAAATATCAGCACATACCCTAAAGTGTGCTGTGAGTGTAGTGGGTAGTGAAGATTACTCACAAAACCTCTGTTGGGAGTACCTGTAAATAAAAAAAATAATAAATACATATATACAGTTGTTTCTACATGCATCTGTATTGTAAATGCATGCTCCTATATATTTGTAGCAGGTGGTAACATGCATGAGGCAGGGTGGGCAAGCATGTCCACTAGGAGAACTTGCGTGGCTACAATGTGCCCCGGTGGTGATGATATGCAACGGTGAATCCATCGGTGTATTATAGTAAGTGAACAAATAGCGCGACAAAATAGGGCACATTGTGCGCATAAACACTATCGCCTATAAGTATTGTATGAGTGCTATTACACATTAAATTTCTGAATATGAGAAATTCTTTTTCCTTTGTGGCGTGTGGTGGCATTCACAAAGACCATAAAAACAAACTTTAGACATACGAGGTTGACGATGTACAACATGGATACAATTGTGGCGCGTAGTTTTGTACTGTGAAAGTCACGTGAAAAACGACAAAAGACCAACAACATATAAGACTAACAAAGGCAGTCTCACTTTGACTCTGACAATGCTATGCCTCTGGCATCCGATCGGTCTGTTAAGTCCCCGGTTGACCCTATCGAAATGAAAAGGTGTGCAATGCCCAACATATTATCACAGATATTGTGGCCAAATACCCAGGAAGCACACACGACTCATTCATGTTTCGCCATTGTGCATTACATCGCAGACTCTCAAATGGCGATTTTGGAGAGGGCTACCTGCTAGGCAAATGCATGCCATTCAGACACAGAACCAGTAGAGTGATGCAGTGGCAGGACATTATTGAACATGATTCTGTTTATACCCTGCAGGTGACAGTGCGTATGCTGTACGAGACTACATCCTCACACCGTACCTGAATCCAGCAACTGCAGGTGAGAGGAGGTACAACAGCACACACAGAGCTACACGCTGTGCCATTGAGAGGACCTTTGGAATCCTAAAGAGCCGTTTCCGATGCCTCCATAAGAGTGGAGGAGCGCTACAGTACAGCCCTGAGACATGTTGCAAGATAGTGGTTGCCTGTGCAATGTGCTACACAACATCGCTACCAAAAAAGGAACACCAGTGGACCTGACTGACTCTGAATCATCAGATGAGGCTGGACCAGCTCCACATCGCGGCCCGGCAGGTGGGGCTGGTGCGGCTGCCGGACGCATGAGATGAGATGAGATCACACAAAACTACTTCTAAGTGAGTAATGAGGACACGACGCCACTGAATGGTGTTTTACAGGGATGTTTATTTCCTTATATTCAGGAATGAATGTATCTTACATTGTGACTGCACAATTCGTGCTTGCACATGTTTCTGTCACAGTGCAATAACTGCCATCAGCCACTGAGTCATTATGGACTGTGTTGCGTCACACATGGCCATTAGTCCCTGGTGTCCCTTCACCTCCTACGTGCACGGCCTGTTGAGCCTTGCTGTGTCTGCGCTGTGGCCTCCCTGGAGTCATCATCCACTCTGCCCTGGCGTGCACTCCGGCGTCTGTCCTGCGGGATTGGGGGAGTGATGCTGCTCCTGCTTGACTGTTCATCGGTGTCCATTGCAGTGTGCCTATGCCACCTGTGGCAGTTGCGCCCATCTGGTCCACCGCATGTGTAATCTGCACCAGGACACTGCCAATGTCCTGGCAGCAGTGGGCCATCTCGCGCTGCATGCTCACACATCTTCTGGCCAGCAGGGATGTGGCGGTTGACTGGCGGTTGACTGCTCTGGTGTATAAGTCCAGCCGTGTGTGTAGGCGATGTCTCTCCCTGCGCCGGGCTGCCCTGTCCTGCACGATCTCCCTGCATAGTCCCTTCAATGCACCAGTCATGGCCATTACACCTGCGCGCAATTCGTTCATATTGTAGTTGTGTGCAGCCAGTTGCCGCTGGATTGACCGGATCCCCTTTACTTGCAGGCGCTGTTGTTTGAGCATGCTGCCCTCAAACCCAGAGAACACCGTGTCCTCTTCGCCAGGAGCAGTGCTGGTGGACGGCCGTGCCCTGCGTCTCATCCCTCTCCCTACTCTGGAGTGTTCAGGGGACCGTGTTTGCTGCTGTCCTGCACGCTGCCTGTGCACTGGCTGTTGCTCTTCTGCTGTGCCTGGTGCCTGCGCCTCCAACAGTGGCAGTGGTGTGACAATCTTGCGCCGCCTGCATGGTGCAGCGTCTGCAGTGCTGGATTCGCCCTGCTCCTCCTGCCCTGCCTCGTCCTCCATCTCAGCTGTTTCCTCACATTCATCCTCACTTTCCTGTGTTGGTGGTGGTGTTGTGGATTGAATGGAACACATTAGTTCTGTGTCCTGTCTGGCATTTGTAATGCATTACATTTTACACAATAAATTCACATGGGTACTATCTGTCTTTTTCACTATCTGCATGATGGAGTCCTCCCTATTCCACCTGGCTGTGTCTCACTGGCACAGTTATCAGTGCATGTGACTACATCTCCCATAATGCATTTCTGGGTGTGCTGTTTGACATGTACTGGAGTTGCGGTCAGGTGGCCTTTTCGGGGGTGTGAGTGGGTTGGGGATGTATCAGGGGGTTTTAGCATGCATCTTACCTTGTCTGGTGTCTGTGTGTTCGGAGCTGTCCAGGTCAGCCACTCCACTCACACTCTCAGGCTGCAGTGTGCCCTCCACCAGCTCCTCCAGGGGCGTCGGTTCTGTTGCAGTGGAAGGCCCCCCACCGGTTTTTTTGGCCACCCTCTCCTTTGACCTTTGCCGCATGTCATACCACCGTTTTCGTAGGTCCTCGACTGTGCGTTGTGTGACACCAATGGCATTCACTTTTTCTTGGATGTCACTCCAAATTTTTCCCAAATAGGAGATCATGGCTGGTGACAACCTCCTGGGTGAGGACCTCCAGCTCCCTGTCGCTGGATTTATGCTTTCTTTTCCTTGCTGGTTCTTCATGCTGCTTCTCTGGCCCCTGGGAATCCATTTAGCTTGCTTTCAGTAGCTGAGCACAACTGTTCTCCTCTCCACACAGGCTCTCACACAGCTACTGGCTCAAACACAGCTGCTGGCAATCAGGTGCAGCATGGGCAGTCACACTTCCTGGGTGTGATGTCATCATTCTGCACCTGAATTGCAGATTCCCGGATTAGCGATTCCTTATTTGCGATTTCGCAATTAAGGAATCGCTATTTGGGTAATCGCAAATTAATTCTGCGAATTTTTGGGAATCGCTAAATAATAGCGAAAAAATACCTACATCGAATTTGCGATTCCGAAATTGCGATTTGCCAAAAATCGCTATTTCAGAATCGCAAATTCAGTTCTACCTACATATGGCCCCTAATTCTGAAACTCTAAACATATTGCTGTTAATACAAATAATTGAGTTCTGCTTTACTTGGGAAAGTAAAACCTCAAAACAAAACAATACCAATGTAGTTTGGTTATTTGCAACCCCAGGAACAGATTCAGGTATTTCAGATTCAAAAGTGGTTTCAATGGGAAATTCAATGGGAAATGTCATTAACTGAACTGTGAAGTTTAATGATGTTCTATGGTACTTAGGTGCAAGCACTTCAAAATTCATCAGTTTTATTATCAAAGCTAAGAAGGACCTAAGATTCACTGTTAAGCGAAATGTATAGGAAATTATTTTCATAACTACATAGAGTAGCATTGTACTTTTATTCTTTCAATTTATCATGCATATGCTTGTTGAGTTTATGGGTGTTTTACCGTGGACGGATAAGTGGATGATTGTAAGAATGAGTCAGTGAGTAGATGAATGAATGCATGAGTGCAAGGGTGATTGACAGAGTGAATATATGATGAACTGTTGAGTGCCTAAACACTCCAATAACTAAAGATACATTTTCAATTATGATCCATACTTATTGCCAATGTTTGTACATTAGTACCCTTGTATGTTTCTACCTACCATATAGCAGTGCAATCCACTGTTCTGCAATTCCTAGCTGTACTAAATTACCGTTTCCCCATGATTTCTAGTTAACTCAGTCACACAAGCCTGTTGGAACCCCATATTTTCAGCAAAACATGCAATTGACTTTTCTTGCATGGTGGTCACAAACAAGAAAAAACAGAATTGAAATGGCACCCCTAAATCGGGCGGGCTCTCAGATGTAGTGGAAGCAGACTGGCAGCTGCTGGCCACTACTGGGATGTTTTAGTTGTTGTAGCTGACTTCGGCTCTAGCATCAGAAACCCAGCAGTTCCACCAACTTTAATGATGTGTGAGATTCAAGAGGTTGGCGGACAGGATGCCTGCTGATTTTTGACAGATGCCTTATTACTACCAGCCTTTAAACAAGGCTCTTGAAAAGTGATCGATCCCGTTGGTTAGATGGCACAAAGTGCAGGTGTCACTGTCAGCGCTTTGCCTGCATGCTAAGAATCAAGGAAGGTGTTCCAGAGACTTTCTCTTAATCAGGCCGAATCCAGTGACTGTAGCTATTAGTACGAGGGTGCGTGGTTAACACACACCTACATGTAACATTTCATATTGTACATGATAGAGCGCGGGTCTCCAGCTCTGATCACACATACACCTAATACTCACCTGGGCCCAAAACCACATTCATACAATAAGCCAGTATACCCCGCTGACATCAATTTTGAGTAATACCTGTAACTTAATTTTTCACCCTTACCAAGTCTTACCAATTCAGTAAATTTTATTTAATTTCCTCAACAAATCAGGTTGCTGAGTTAATTTAAGGTAGAATGAAATTGACCTCTTTACTCTGAATAACCACAGACTCAAGAAGTTTTGAAAACCTTTATCTAAGTTAATTTGTGAGTTAAAATTCAATTACAGTAACCACCTTAATTTCAAGAGGCAAAATACTCTAAGTAATTTCATAGCAAACAAAAATTGATCAATAATGACGGTACCTGAAAAAGGAGAAGGGGGGGGGAGGAAAAATAGGCATAGAAGTACAGAATTGCTGATTATATTTACCTATGGTCTAAGATGAACCCAACTCCGTAATGGGGGGCCAGATAGAATCTCCAAAACAGGTTACAGGTTGAAGAACGGGCAGATTCAGATCTGGAAGGGTAACTTCTTCTAAAGTACAACACCAGCGTTGTACCCCTCTCTCTGGCACTACTCTCCTCGGGGGTCCCTTTTCTGCAATCCTTCTAGATGAATAGATTATCGATCAGTATCGCAAACTCTCAGACAGAGTTTCTGGTAGCAGCAAGGTCTAAGACAGCGTCTCGGACAGAATCTGAGCAGCATACGCATTGGGTCAGTGACTAGTCGGAATGACAGATCTGACAAGTCGGACGAAGACCCTAGCTATCTTACCTCAATTATACTGTTCTTGATTCGTGTACCACCCCCCCATGTATCAATTCTTATGTCTTCCCTTACTCTGATTGGTCAGGATGAGGAGGTGTGTTCATCACACCACTTAGAATTTAATATTTTCTCTATGAACCATTGTCTATGTGCCCGCCCCTTAATTTTTCTTTTCCTATAGCTTTATTACCACATGCATTTTACATTACTCAGTAAATTAAACATTTTATTCAACAGTGTTGCTCTCACAGGGGTTATCAGTTTAGCTTCTCATGCTTCTTCATTGAAGGTGGTCTTGACTGAGTGACACGGGAGACATCATTGTTTCCGGCTAGTTTCTATGCGCAGGCGCGCAGTTGATGTGAGGTCCGAGGCTCAAATAAGAAGTAATAATAAAGTCAGAAAAGGATACATTAGAACACAGAAACAAATGATTTCACTGTATACCACTTATTTCTACTCTATCCCCTCATACTTATTTAAATCTTTTGCATTAGTGTTTAATAAAACTTACGAGGTTTATTTTAGCAGTTGCAGGTGCATTAGCATGTAAGTTCAAAGTGGCCATTTTTAGTGCTATTGCGCAGCTGCAAAAGTTTCCCACCAAAAGCGATAGAGTCATACTACGTAGATGCAGTAGACGCACGCGCAATAGAAATCCAGTGTTTTTTGTCGGACATTTTAAGACAATCAGGCTACGGGGTAGTAATGCACATTGAAAAGCTTCCCCTAGATAAAATGTTCATGATGAATTGCGGTTTTAGTATTCACAAAACAGATTGATTACATTATTACATGTTATGTGAAAGGATTGAATCCAAGCAAGTTTTTTTTTACGAATCCTTGCTCCATCATTATATTCCAGCACAAGGCATGCCCCTCCACCTTCTTTACTTGTCTGTGCTAGCACTTGTACATGGCCATGATTGCCTTCAACATGCAGTTTCCCTCCAGAAGAAATGTTATTGAGTAAAGGCGGAAGTCTTCCACCCAAAGCAGTATCTTTCAGTCTGACATTGATGGCACTTATGACGCTCCATCATCCTCCAGTTTTCCGAACTTAGTTACACATCTGGTCCTAGAGTGGCTCTAATACAATCTAAGCCCCTTGCTTCCGGCCCGCCACCGCTTTCATTCCTAAACTGTTGTAATTCCTCTAATAGTGCACAATCTTTCTGCTGTAAATATTAATTTCATTGGACTACACTCCCTGATTCTTTCTACTTGCACAGCCTCAGACACCTTCTGCTGCTCCCATTTCTCTCCTTTATACTGTAGTATCAGGCACAGTTCCTTTGACAGCGAACTTCCAGATAACTCGTAGCAAGGAATAGAATGCTCCCATCTGCAAATGCGTAAATGCTCTTTGGCATCTCATCTGGGAGTTGAAGAGCACCAACCTTTAAGCCTATATTCAGCCTCAAGGAGGAGGCAGTGACAGAGCAGCCTTAGCAGAGGTAATTGAGACCTAAGGTCTGGTTTACATATACCAGGCAGAGATACAGCTGTAGAAGACCGACCGCTGAATCCATCCAATTATAACACTTGGTATTAGGTGGCAGTGGTGCATGTATGCTGATACTTCATCTCTCAGGGACATTCCACACTGTCATCCATCACCTGCTCCTCAGCAGTATTAGGATTAAAATGAAGGTTCTAGTCTGCTTCACCTCATGTCATGAACTGTACACAATTACTTTCACTTTCCCTGTCCACATGTAAGTTAAAAGCACTAGCCTGTAGTGTTCCACATTCCTTCTCCTTCCTTATTCAAGCTTTACTCCCAATTATTGACCATGTTCCATTTCCAATTTGATGGTCAGTTATCTGTACTGATGACTAATGAAAGGATGTGGTCTAGAGACAAAATGACGACCTTGGAACAAAAGACTTGGGTTCTAATCTTGACTTGTGCTCTTGAACAAATATTGTGACTGAGAAAATGACTTAGGGCCTCATGTAGGTAACATACTATTTACCGATTCATAAATACCGAATTTTACCGATTCGTATTTATGAATCGGTAAATAGTATGTAGGTAAATAATCGGTAATTATTACCGATTCGGTAAATATCGGTATTTATGAATCGGTATTTACCGAATCGGTAATAATGCATCCCTTCCCATTCATGCCTATGGGCCTAGAGGCCCATAGGAATGAATGGGAAGAAAGTTACTATTACCGATTCGGTAAATACCGAATCGGTAATAGGGGAGGCATTATCATGGGTGGCAGGGTGTAACATTGACACCCTGTTGCACCCCTGATTCGTGCATGTGTGCACATGTGGTGCACATACATGCCCTAAGGGCATGTATGTCTGCCACACGGCACTTTACAAATAGCTCAAAAATGCTTTTTGTAAGGTATTCGTCTTTTACCATCAACTTGTAGTTGGTGGTAAATAACGAATCCAGACACCAATAATGCACTCACTTGAGTGCCCCCTACATTGCATTTCTGGATTCGGTATTTACCGAATCGGTATTTTACCGATTTCTTAAAATTCCGATTCGGTAAATACCTAATCCAGAAATCAGCCACCTACATCTCAAGTGCCTCAATACCGGTCGGTAACGGGATATTTACCGATTTTCGGCCGTTACCGACCGGTATTGAGGTACCTACATGAGGCCCTTAATCTCCTGATCCAGGATTGTAAATATAGCACTGTAAATATGTAAACGTGTGCAATAGAAAGCCCTTACCATGGCTGTGGTCCGTATTTCTGACTGAACTGTGCCTTCCACAACTTAGTGTTTTATGTACAGCAATTCACATTTGACATACACCTATTGGTATGAAATACTCTTCGTAAAGAGCTCCTCTACTGTTTGGAACGAGGACCAAGCATTATCAAATATCATGAATAAAAATGGCACACAGTTGATTAGTAGAGTAGATGAGCTCCCTGTGCAGTCAACTTCCTTTACCACATCTCTACAATGACATGATATGTTCATGCCATCTCAAGCTGGATGGACTGAAACTAGCCCAAGTTCTACCAGCGTAAAATGGGAGCTTCGGATTAGGAGCAAATTCTAACTCTGGTCACCTGACCTGTGGTCTTAGATCTAGCTTACCCTTCAGACCCTTTTGTATTGAAATAGATCTTGGGGTTTCTTATCATTGAAACCATATTGTTTCTGCCAGCTATGAACCTGATGCAAGAACATTCTTTTTATGTTTTCCCACCAACGGGCTGATTATGATCTCGTCTGGAAAGCATTCCGACCGAATCAGTTCCGGAATGCTTTCCGGACGACTCGGATCGGGGGAGTCCGACTGAACGATTTAGATGCATCCGGATGCTTCTGGATACGATTCGGTCAGACTCCCATTGACTTCAATGGGAGCCTGTGTTCCGAATGTGAACACAGGCTCCCATTGAAGAATGGGGTGGCTGAGAAAATAGTGCACCCTGTGGCGGGCACCCCTTGGTGCCTGCCACACTGTGCATGGTAGGAAAGAGGGGTCCCTTGGATACCCCCACTGGCCAAATTCGGAAGGCCACGGATGAGGGGGGACCTGCTACGGACCCCCAAAGACAGGTTCAGACAGCCGTTTCATTCTGGGCAAACCGAATCGGAATGGCTGTCCGAATCGGTCATCGTAATCACTCGCTCGGAACCGTGTCCACAGAGCTGTACGAATCGACTCCGAAAGACTCGACCTGTCTGAATGCCTATCGGAACCGATTCGGACAGCCCAGACGGTTTCCGGGCATCCTAATTGGTTGTTCGGAACTGGGTACGATTCGGTCGGAAACAAGGGTTCCGAATCGGATTCGGCAAGCCTGAATCCAATTCGGAGCCCTTCTGAACGGGATCGTAATCGGCCCCAAAAGGCTAGACTTTATCACACCATTTATATCACAAAGATTGTAATATGGGTCATGCTAAATGTTCTAATAAACCTCCTTTAGAGGGTACAGACTGCAACACCTCAGACTCTGTAATGAGGATTGTGTATGTCACGAGCATTGGTGTCTTTTCAATGGTTACCCCCAATAAGATGACCCAATTCAATGCCTTGGAATTTGCTTCCAGAGTTTTCATGAGCCTGAGCCCTTACTTTCTTGTGGGAAAAGCCTTCATTACTACCCTTGCTGAAATCCTAGTGGCCTAATTGACTAAAATCACCAATGTTTCACAAAATGAGTCATTATTACTGGAAGCTAACAATGACCGACTATTAACCACACCTGATTATGTGGGAAATCTGACAATCCCTAAAATATAGCAAGGATTTTACAATATCACTTTTCCCTTCTTGCCTGTGAAATATTGTACTGAAAATATTTGTCCCTTTTTTACTGTCCTAAGTCACTGAACATCGAACGCTTGTGCTTAGCACCACATCAGGGCTTATTGTGCATAGAGGGGACTATTTATAGATCCGAGCGGTCACAAATGTATGTCTAAGATCAAATGTACCTTTCTTATGTCCGCAAGAAATTCACAAAAGGATACCTACCAAGGGTAAGCCCATTCACATGTGGCGAGATCTCCACACCCGTAAATCCAGATCAAGGGGTGAGAGAGTGAACTTTCAAGGCGTGGTTAACCTTTGAAGTTTGTGAATAGCCACAAAAATGGACATTTGCCAGTATTTACAAACTCCACCCCCTCCTCCTTCCACTTTTGAAAGAGTCAGAATTTTACTCCCTGCTGGAAGTCACGCGGCCTTCCCAGAATGCACCTGGTTCATCTTTCAAGGAATACTAAATGAAATGTTAGTGAATGGCAGAAAGTAGAAAAAGCAAGTGCTAGTGGAGACAGAGATCTATGCCTTTACTTCCCAACTTTCTTTGTCAGTCAGTCCCAAGGTTTTTCTTTTTAGTTTTCTTCCTTTTATTTTTCTCTCTTGACTTCATAAATATAATGTATTTATATTTTCAGAGTTTCGCTTTACGTCTTAGATTTTTTGATTAATCACTCTGAAATTGATATTATCGTTTGTTTGAACCCATTAATTTTAATATTTTCCCTTTTTCATATCCGATCACTATATTTTTGTTAGTGGTGCACGTTTCTTTCTTTCTTTGTGGAAGTAGTCACTGCTGTTCTAACCCTAAACACGGAGGACTTCATCACTCAACACCTGCAGCAGCACAGGAGGAGCATGGAATGCTCTCCCTGGACAGGCACAAACATAACGTGCACCCCTGTCCGCCCCACAACCTTTCCTGCCCCCCACCAGCTCTCAGAGCATGCATTGTCATGCCCAGAGAAGTACTCAGTATTAAAGGGCTCTAGCAGTTACTCTCCATTTTGTTGAAAAAAACATATTCACCGGAATTTTGTGCAGGGATATTGGCTAGAATCAGATATTCCACCCCTATAGTATCCTCTCAGTCATAATAAGCATTACTTACTAAGGTTTTGCATGAATTATGCTGGAGGTATTTCTCCTAACGGGTCAAAATTCCCCTGTGAATTGATCACCAATTTGGGAAAATACTGAAAAACTTATCATATGAAGGGGTAAGCTGTCTCCACTTCTATACCCCATTAAATATGACATTTGACCCTGCATTTGATCAAACACTTATCACCCTGCTCAGACACCTATCAACCTGCACCCTGGGACATACGTAAAAGTTGACACGGTACTCAGTGTGACCCAGACCTTCATTAGTTGATCATGGTAGAGACTAGGGGCTCGATTCACAAAGGACGTCTGTACTTGTGGGGGAGGCCCCACAGTCGTGGCAGGGGTCCTCACTCATGGCAGGTCCTCCGCAATGAGGAACTGCAGTTCGGAGGTCCTGCCACGATGGAGGGCTCCTGCCATAACCAGTGGCCGCCAGCATGGATCTGGGGTGGTGGAGCAGGAGGGGCGAGGAGGTAAGGAGGTAAAATTGTTAATAAAAAAGAAAATTTCACTTACCTCCTCACGGCGCTGCCCTACGTCGTCTCTCCTCAGAACAGGAAGCAGCCAGGCTCCCCTGAGCCAATCACAACGCTGCAATGCAGCATTATGATTGGCCCTCCTAAACCAATCACAACGCTGCAATGCAGCGCTGTAATTGTTCTGAGCGTCGTGCTTCGGCGCTCAGACGGGGACTAGGGCGTGGGCATGTTCTCCATGCAGGCTGTAATGCAGCCTGCATGGAGAACATGCTAAAGTGCGCATGACTGTTTGTCCGGCCCAAGAGGGCCGGTCAAAGCATCATGCGCACTTTAGTGTGCCCACCTCTCCTCCCCTGCTCTGTCAGCAAAGCAGCCCCACCCTCATGCTGCCACAGCAGGGAAGAATAAAGTGATAATAACATTGTGTTATCATTTTATTTTTGCTTTCTTTTACTGCTGCACAGCAGCAGTGGAACGATGCTCCTCCGCCTTAGCGAAGGAACCGCCACTGGCCATAACTGTGAGGCCTCCACCACGAGTGCGGAGGCCCTTTGTGAATTGGGCCCTAGGGTCCTGAGACTAGAATTAGTGCTTCAGCTGGACAGATTGTGATTCTGGTCACCTATTAAAATTCTGTTTACATCTTGAAAATGTGTGTCCTGTTCAAATGCCAAAACACTGCAGTTCTAGCCAGTACTGTCTCAAATGTATGCTCCCATCGTCCTCACATTATCGCATTCTAGTAACTGTATATGTCTGATCTAATCCCACACACCATACATACTGCGTAATATACACATCTCGTGCCACTTCCACTACTGAGCCCCATTCACGAAAAAAAACCTCTAAAAGTATGGGGGGGTGTTTACATCGCCCCCTGAAAGTTTGAGAACGTTCCCAAACGTCCAACGCAAACCACCGCCTGAGGGGGGGTTACTACTACAGATTTCTCCACACTCGTGGGGGAGAGAGATGCAGTAGTAAATGCATTTGCACCTAGAAGGAATTCTTTTGTGGATTTGTGACACACAACATATGCTTATGAGTGAAACGTTGCGGATAGGGCGCAATGAATCTATGCTTTGGGAAAACACTTAGGCCTTCATTAGAAGGGGCTGATTGTTAAATATGGTATTTATCACGCCTGATAAATAGCGTCAGGGTGCTTTATTTATGGCAAGATCTATAGCACTTATTGTGAGTTTGTTTCTCCAAACATAAGAAATATCATGCAGATTTTGTTCCCATGAGCACTAACTACCGGGTGTTTGTCCCTCAATAAATACCGTCAGGCATCTCAATGATTCTAAATGGGCTTCTCTTACAGGCGGAAGACGATAGCCGCATGTTCTTGCTAAGTGGCAACACACCGATCATTGTGGTATACCGACTCACAGAAAGTTTATAGGGCAGGAATAAAACGCTAACTTGTTTGCGAGACTTTAGCTCAGCCGGCATTAATATTTTAAGTACTGAGAGACCCTGAAATCCACCTGCTGTCACCACAATCGGACACACAGTGATGGCAGCCCGAGGGCAGCGCCATTTGCCCCCACCAATGGTCTATTGACCTTCCTGTGACGCAGATACCTTGTGACAACAATTGCCTATCTCAGCACTCACGCTGGGAGCAGGAGAAAGTGCTAAACATAACTAGAGAGACAGTGATGAATTGACACGCAGAAAAATCGAACACTTCAGTAATCAGCTCAAGGATCTGATAGCAACAACATTTTTCAGTTTTGTCCAAACCCATTGAAAGGTGCACTTTACCAAGTTCAGATCTCATTGGTAAAACCTTTCATCTTTATGCAGCTTTCCTGATTGGAGTTTATGTCTTCGCCGGGGCGCCGGGTCCTCTGCATAGAAAACAGACTCACAAGACGTGTGAATGTCAGGAAGACATGTTCAATGCCTACTGCTGATCATGAGGTAAATACAGTCATTCATAAATATCAGGGCCACTGGAATAATGTGGCAGGGAGCATCAAATTATGCAGCAGGGTTGACTAAATAATGTGGCAAGAAAATGAAAATTATGCAGCAGAATGTGGCACGTTGGTTGATAGTATTACTTCATTATTGCGTGATTTTGAATGCTGGTGATACTGAGTGGTCAAAGATTTCTCATCATTAGTGCCGGTTTAACAACCAAATTCAGGAATAAGAAACTAAAAAATGGCCTGTTGACCTTGGCAAAGGGCCTTCCACTGCGCATGTACACATTGCCACGTTTTTAGTAACTTTTGATCTGTATGAGTTAGAAACAACTTTCTTTTGTTAAAATCTGAAAAATCTAAAGAAAAGCAGCAAATCCATAACTATGCGAAAAAAGCTGCAGCAGCAGAACCGCATAATTCCAGTGACACCTATAAATACACATTGCTCCACAACTTGCGGTATATTTTCTCGAACAACTATATATAACTTATTCCCAGGAATAGAGACATAAAACTTTACAAATGAATTAGTAATATCTGTTCAAGGATGTTTTTTAAATAATGAACCCACATTATATTTACTAAAGTTTTGCATTGGCACTGAATCAATGCAACGCAGGCAATAGTTAGCGTCTCTCTACTTAGCATTGTAAAGGCCTGCATGCACAGCACTAAATTATGATGCGTTGCACGAGCACCCACGCAAATATTTGTAAATCCGAGTCATGGTTTGTTGGGATCCCTCACTGTTCAGTGTTGCCTATTAATTCCTTGCATTGTCACTAGTAGACAAAACTTTCAGGGAATTACTGTTCCATAAAATTGTTCACACAAAAGGTCACATTTTAAGTTGCTTTGAGTTTACTTGTATTTACACAAGCAAATGAGCCCAGTGGGGAGGAGGCCACAGCACAAACCACTGATGTGTTTCTATGAGGGAACAACCCATGTCAGAGTGTCTGGATAGTTACTTAAGAAAAATGTACAAACAATGAGGTGCCGATCACGATCCGGTAAAAAAATTCCCCGTGCGACTCGTATCCGGTCTTTTTACCGTACGAATCGTACAAGTGCCGTACGAACTGGCAATCACGATTCGCATGGGAAAAAGACCATACGAATCGCATTGGGAATAATTCCCCACACGTCCTCGGGTCGGAAAAAGTGTCCGACACGTCCTCGTACGATTTACCGTACAAACGTGAAAAGCGAAGTCCGACCGGGGAATCACGATCCGTCCCGGGCGTCCGAATGTACAACCGTATGGTTAAAAGACCGTCCGCACCGAACTCCTATAACAACCATGGAGACGTCCAAACAGGTGCCCGGTACCCCCCCCCAGCCCCCGCATGTACGCGCCGTACCCCCCCCCCAGCCCCCGCATGTACGCGCCGTACCCCTCCCAGCCCCCGCATGTACGCGCCGTACCCCCCCAGCCCCCGCATGTACGCGCCGTACCCCCCGCCCCAGCATGTATGCGCCGTACCCCCCCCAGCCCCCGCATGTACGTGTCGAACCCCCCGTGTATGTACACCCGAGTACGTTCGAGTCGTACCCCCACCCGTGTATGTACACCCGAGTACGTGTCGAACCCCCCCCGTGTATGTACACCCGAGTACGTTCGAGTCGTACCCCCACCCGTGTATGTACACCCGAGTACGTGTCGAACCCCCCGTGTATGTACACCCGAGTACGTTCGAGTCGTACCCCCACCCGTGTATGTACGGTGCGTACCCCCAGCGCGTACATACACGGGTGGGGGTACGACTCGAACGTACTCGGGTGTACATACACGGGGGGTCCGACACGTACTCGGGTGTACATACACGGGGGGGTTCGACACGTACTCGGGTGTACATACACGTGGGGGTTCGACACGTACTCGGGTGTACATACACGGGGGGGTTCGACACGTACTCTGGTGTACATACACGGGGGGGTTCGACACGTACTCGGGTTTACATACACGGGGGGTTCGACACGTACTCGGGTGTACATACACGGGGGGTTCGACACGTACATGCGGGGGCTGGGGGGGTACGTTGCGTACATGCGGGGGCTGGGTGGGGGGTACGGTGCGTACATGCGGGGGCTGGGGGGGGTACGGTGCGTACATGCGGGGGCTGGGGGGGGTACGGCGCGTACATGCGGGGGCTGGGGGGGGTACGGCGCTTACCGGGCCACCTACTCTGGTCGTTTCGCGCCGTACTTCGCATTTGCGGCACTTTTTGGGTGCCGTGAAAATATTGCCGTCCGGACTGCTGTCGGTTCGAATCGTAATTCCTGGGTCGTGAAACGCTGCCTAGAAGCGTCCCGATGTCACGTCGCAGCATTGCCGGATCACATTCGTATGCATATTTTCGTCGGTCGGTGTTTTTTACGATTCGTACGGAAATGGTGTTTCCGTGCGAATCGTAATTCCATGTTTGTAATGTTTTACAACCGAGTACGAGTCGGACGGAGAATACGCTCCGACCGACGGTTCGTACCCGGTTTTTACCGGATCGTAATCGGCACCTGAATGTGAATCAAACTCTTACACATAGGCAGTGGAGGCAGGCCTGAAATTTTGGCATGGCTTTTGTGTTAATGGCCTTAGGTTGGATACCCTTGAAAATGAATTTTTAAGGAGAAATGGATGTTGGATTTACAGTTGTGGTGAAGGTTATGCTTCTAGCTAAATGCTATCTTCACCTGTGAGGATAGCTGAATGCTAAGAAACAGAACATGGTAGTACATTTATGTTGCAGTCAAACCAGGCAACAAAAGCTAAAAGGCAGCAGACCCAGAGATGCAATCCGCCACCTCACTGTTGGGCAGGCATGAAGTTCGAGTAGTGAGAGGCAAAGTGTAGTATTATTCAAGGAGAAATGACATGAAGGAAAGGGATGTGTACCCAAAAATTGCATGACACCAAACAATGTTTTAACTGCAATTTTATAACGCAGACCTGTTTGGGTGTTCTAGCAAAAGCATGTGCAAGATGGGTGAAATCAAAACCAACCAAATGTCCAAATGTTTGCACTACTGTTGGCGTAGTGCCAATTGAATAGTTCTCAATGAGATAGTGAGAGAGAAAGCTCCAGAAATGACCCAGAAGAAACACAACGAAAAATAAAAATAGGTCATGCAAATGTAGAGATTGATGTCATTACAAAGGTTCACTGTTTGCAGTGATGCAAATTTGCCAATTTGAAGGGTGAATTTGGCAACTCTTTGCTGATTGGTGATGAGTACACTTCAAAGGTTCCCATTAGGTGGAACAAAGAGATGTGAATACTTTACTTTGAGGAGTTCTCCTCCATTGTTACTAAGGACGCCCCTTAGGAATAATCACACTGGAGAGATACTCACAAGAAGACTAACTGCTTTTCTTAATTGATAATTTAATGTGCCTTTTGATTGATACATCCCAGCATGAACTACCACAACACGAGAAATTCCCAAAACGAGGATAAAACACTTTACTCATGGTACTTGTCAACACAGGTCCTCCTGCACGTGCAAGAAATAATTTGTGCACTTTGGTGATCACACCATAATTCCATCATTATCCAAATGACCTCTTCTGACCACCTCTACCCTGTTGCGATCTTCCACCCTAAAAAGAATAGCCATCATCAGAAATATTAACCTACTCAAAGATCTTGACAAAATCGAATCAGCACAACTTAGTGCATGAGTTGCACTGCAACCAAGATCATCTGTAATCACACAAAGTATTTAGGGGCATATTATCAAGCACAGCGTTAAAATTATCGCCGCTTTAGCGGCAGAAAGCTGCAGCTGAAGCGGCGATAATGGGCTTGATAATATGCCGTAGAGAATTCCATTAGAAGCCAATGTTGACACCAGAACATGGGCTTCTATGGGAATTCTCACAGGCATATTATCAAGCCCATTATCGACGCTTTACCAATAATTTTAACGCTGTTTCTTGATAATATGCCCCTTATTTTCTAGTAACTGCTATTCTAGTGCCACAATTTGAGACCACCTATGCCTTATCAAAATACACCCTCGACACCTCTACAGCGTTTAGTTCCTCTCTCCTCATTTAAAGTTTAGATACCCCGCCATGTGCACTAGACAAGTTAGCACATTCCCCATTGCTGATGAACAAACAAAGGCCACGTGTTAATGCATTTCCCCATAGACAGAGAAAGAGCAGAACCCTTTGATACATCGGGCCCAAAGTCTTTGTGGTGAAGGGGCCCTCTAACTGTATGTTCATTGTTCTGGTGCAGGGAGGGGGGCTTTTTCTTGGCTGCTGTGTGCAACGAAAGCTGGACATTTGAATGGTAAGCTGGCGGGTGGCTTATTTTTGCATAGACTGCAAATAAAATGAACAACTCTCTCAGAAACAGTTAATGAATCAATTTCGTTATGGGGCATTATGTTACAATGAACTAATTTGTCATATTTCGGCAAGAGGAGGTGTTCACGCTGTTGGTTCACCAAGGCTCTGCAGAAATACAATGTACTGCTAAAGAAGAATGATATAGTTATTATTGCAATAGAGTTCAATTCAATTCCAATCCTTCAACATAAGAAATACTCTAAATGTTAAATATCATATGTGAACTACTACTGGAATATACTGTAAAATGCCAATAAAGATTGTTTACTACTACAACGTTCTGCTAAATATGCAGGGACTATACTTTCAGCACTAAAATGCATCAGTGGTTATCCAAGATAACACTACCTTGCAGCCCCATAAATTGATTTATCTATAACAAGCCGGTTAAGGCTCCCAGGTTGGTCTTAGATTGGAGCAAGGGACAGGTTTTGACAGCAGAGCTGTCAAAGACAGACCTATTGATAACAAAATACAAATCATCCAGACTCTTTCAGCCATTGGTTTGAGACAGTTTTTACTTGCGTCTTAGCTCAGCCCAATAGAGCAGTGCTACCCAAACCTTTTGGAACCACAGCCCACTTTTTAGAACAACAAACTTTCACAACCCACTTAGCTTTAATGGCCATGAGGCGGGCAATTTTTTTAATGTAGCTAAAGAATTGTGTGGCAGCGCACTGTCATTTACAGACAGCACATTTTCAATTGAAATGGCCCTAAATTTTCACAGTAAGTTTTACTTTAAAAACTAAACTGCACACAAAAACTGTGTGTGAAAATCGAGTTTCAGGGAATATTTATAATAATTTGTGCATCAGCAAGTGAAGTGTATTGATTTGTTTAGATGCTATTAAAATCTTTGCTTCCATCACACTTCAGAATTACAAAAAATGTGCTTCATTTTTGCCTTCCTAATTGCTGAATGTATACAGTTCATTTACAGGTATTTATATACTGATGTGTGTTACAAAAATTACATCCTACATCTTTTCTGTTAACACTCTTTGTACCCCAGCAAGATTGCCACATAATTCACTTTACTTTTCTTTCTCAGACTAAAAGTGCGGGGAGTTTGTAAATACCAATCCCTGTGTTAAAAAATAAGCAGCAATTTGTCAGAAAACATATGGCCTTATCATAACTTTGGCGTTGTGGCAGCGGGCCATCACACCAGCCCCCGCCACACCACTAAAGCCATAATGCGACTGCCTGCCAGATTCCGACAAGAATCCAGATCGGGAGGTCCTGCATCTAAGGCTCATACGTGAGCCTTAGCAAGGCACTGCAATGGGAACACCATTGCACGTTCCTGCAGGGCATGGACTGTTAGGTCCATGCCCTGCAGTAACTGGGGGTGCATGCAAACAGGGGGGCACACCATGTACCCCCCTGCATGCATCCTCTGGTGCAGAAGCACCGGGGCCCCCTTTGTTTCCTGACTGCCACACTTTTCATTGTGGGCTCACCACCATGAAAACTTTGAGAGTGAGGAACTCCTACTCCTAATATGTTTGGTGGTGCATCAGCGGCACAGGCAATATATTAGGGGCCTCAGACCGCTACAAGAACATGAGGATGGCAGTCTGACCACACAACTTGCTAAAGGGCGGCCGGACCACACAAAATAAGGTCCATAGCTTAACGTTTGACCTCTGTCTTTGAAGTCAGCAAATATGACAAATTAAATACAGAGTTTAAAGGAATTTTTATTTATTGCTTGGACTTTCAGGACCCACCAAAAATCGGCTTGTGATCTACCAGTGGGTCACGACCCACTGTTTAGGAAACACTGCAGTAGAGTATTCATTGCTCACCTTACACTATTGGTTGGTTAGGCCTATCCTTCCACTGCTCCTCAAGAGTTTGTATTGAACTGCATGAGGAACTAGTTTACAACTATAGAAATGTCTGTCCCTTTCATTTGACTCCCTCCCACATGCTCCACACTAATTTGCAATAGCTACATGCATTAACACATTAACACATTAAAATCAAACCTATTGATTTTGCCAATGCCAGTTTTCTTTGCCGTGTGAATAACAGGAGACATGAGTAGCTGCTTCATTCTGTTGTGACATATACATTCCCCTTTGTTGCCAAGTGAGGGACACTAAGGGGAAAAAATTAGACAAGTCAGGATATCCCATTCTTTTTGCCACCAATTCCCAACGAATAGTACAAGTAGGGCCTGATTACGATGTCGGTCGGAAAGCTTTCCAACTGACTCCTTGTTGGAAACAGTTTCGACCGACAGGCGGTCGGAGGTTCCGACCAACCGATTATGATGCTTCTGAACACCGTTCGGAAAGTCTCCCATTTACTTCAATGGGAGCCTGTGTTCCTACCGACAACACAGGATCCCATTGAAAAAAGGGGTGGTTTTGGAAAACATTGCACCCTGTGGTAGGCACCCCTTGGTGCCTATCCACACTGTGCATGGTTCTACAGGGGTGTCCCTTGGGTGCCCCCACAGCCCCCAGAAGGAGACCTCTGGGTGAAGGGGGGCCTGCTTGGGGCCCCCAAAGTAGTTTTCCGACAGCCTTTTTGTGTCGGACAGACCGAGTCTGAATGTCTGTCGGAATCTGACATTGTAATCGGTCCGTCAGAAATGCTGTCCATTGAACTGTAAGAATCGGCTCCGACCGACTCTGGGTTTTTGAATGCAGGCCAGAACCGAGTCGAAATGACCAAACGGTTACCTTTCCATCAGAATCGGTCGGTCAGAAATGTTTCCGATGCGGTCGGAAACATAGGTTCCAAAACAGTTTAGGAAAATCTGAATGCAGTTCAGAGTCTTTCTGACCGACATCGTAATCAGGACCTAAATTTGTAAGGGAAAAAAGTTTTTAAAAGGCATGATGAACGAAAAATACTGGACATTTTTCACCCTCAAGCTGAGCTAAGTCCTGCCAGATGACGGATTTGTGATGTTGTAGATAAGAAAAATACCAAACTAGTGTATGATAACTCTAAAGAACTCCAAAAGCACGACACGAGTTATGAACAGTGAGACAAAATGCATGCTCCCTAAAAGCTGCCAAACATTAAGCATTATATTCCTCACACAAAGTAATGTGTGTAGGGAGTGCTCAATCGAGGGGGAGGGGAATCAGAGGAGACAGGAAAAGAGCAGGATCGTAGCTGCAACTGACCATCCCAAAAGCCCCGTGCGGCCGGGTCTGGAGAACACCCTGCAAAATCTGTGATCTGAGGCAAGACTCCCATAAAGGTGGAGGTAAATTTAAATTACCGCCTAGACATTGGACCGGACTGCAGCTGGTGCCTTTGTCATAACGACCATAACAATTAAGTATGGTTTTTATTCTCCACTAATCTTTAGCAGAGTGGCAACGTTAGAGGTCCTGATGAATGCCGCAAATTTTTAGTCATTTGGCAGAAACTTGTTGACCGTTGACGATTAGGACATTATTTCAGTCCTGTACATCACTTTCTTTTTAATCCTAGCCCATGGGGACATTTATTAAACTTGTTTTTGTCAACCAGGAGCTAGTTTTAATACACCTTTTTGCTCTTTATTTGCACTCTGCCCCCCACTCCCATTGCCTAAATTGGTAACCTTATAAAACACCTCACGCTCCTCTCCATTTTTGAGAGTTGTAGCCCACACTCTATACCTTGCGTTTGCAGTGTGCAAGAGGAGACCCAATGATGAAGCATGTCACCCTTGGGTGAGTGAGGGTTCTTGTCTTTAAAAGAAAAGACTCCCCCTTCTCTCTTTAATCTTTCTTCGGTTGTAAGACATACTTTGGTTGCGTTCTGAATCAGCACCTTATTACTTTGTGTGAGGAATATAGTTTGGAGTGGTGATGTGGATGCGACTATTCACTCCATTTGTTACTCCATTTGTTACTAACCCTCTAGTGTGACATAAACAATAAGCCTTTCCATTGAGTCTACAAAAAAGTAGGGCGGTGTTAAGACCCAAGGGTGTGGGGGTGTAAGCAAGCCTTGCACAGGGTTTAAATGCCAAGGTAAAGAGTCCAAAGGTAAAGGGAAAATCAAATCGGAGAGTAAAGTTAGTAAATGTGGTTCTCTCTTCTTTTTAAAACTAATTGTAATACTCGTATTTTTGCTAACATTTCCAATACATTTTGCACCTTTGCTGTTGTTGATCTCAATAGAAGGGATCTGACAAATCTAAAAAGTCTCAAAGATGTAAAAAAACATTGCAAGCATAGAGGATCTTCATTTTCACTCGTTTGAGCCCAACTCACATATTCTTTGGATGACTATTTTCTGTAATCTTTGATTTGACATTGTATTTGAATTACCAAAAGCAATTTAAAATGCTGTTACTTCATAGGTGGAATCACAATAACAAAATACTTATACCAAACGCAAGTAATTTTTTTAAGAAACAGTCTGTATTAGCACAACTTGAAATGCTTTTGCTCAATCCATTGAAGGGAAAACAAAACAATGAGTATGCAAATCAGATAAGCAGAGTGTAAATATTTGCAAAGAGAGTGGAGTGGAAGCATCCATCCAGGGACAGCAAGGTTCAAGGTATTATCCTACACTTCTGCTGGTGCATTTCCAGTCAAGTAATTGAGGATGAAAATCTGCAGTCGTGAGCAATTCAGTGGGAAACCAAATTATACCATGATACACCATCTACCTAAGCATATCAGAGGATAAAAGTGTGCTGGTGGGATTAGTCACAGGAATGGCAGTAACAGAAATAAGGGCACTGGGAGTTGCACAGCTTTGGCCATGGGTCATCTGCAGGTTCATATCTGCACCAACGTATCTCACTGGAGGAGCACATTAATGAGGTATGGGAGACAGAGCCATGTCAGTGCAGCAAGAGCGTTTGAAGATCTAAGCACTAGTTGTTGAGATTAGGAAAGAATCTAAGGAAGTAGGTTAAGGACAACGTTTTTTTAAAAAGGAATGGAGGTAGTGGGGGCCACGGTGGGTGTGGCCAAATGTAGAGATTTAGAAAAGACTAGCCCTTTGTCCACACAATGGTATACTGACAACAGCTAACAGAATAGGCCTGCAAAGATTCTTATGAGAACCTTCCCTCATGCATCTATTACAAGACATTTAGAAACTTTTCAGACTCGTAGGGGTGCAGTGGTCTCCCAACTACCCTATTACAATTAGGGGCAGTCAGAGCGCCATTGCCCTGATGCAGCCACTAGGGTACCTCCGTTCCCTGGTGGTGCTGCAGCGGTCAGGAGGCATCAATACGTTTGGCTGGACCACCGCGGTCCAAAACATCTCCAACCAAATATCGAATCATATATATCATTGATGTCATTCGAGATGTCATAAATAATGTCATAGAACATGTCATGAGCGATGTATTATGTGAGGTCATAAGCAGTGTCTGGCGGGGGAGCAAGTTATAGTGAGCTCTGCTCACTATAACTAGTGTATTTCTTTTTAGTTCAAAACATTAATGTTGTCACTGACATATTCACCTAACTGTAACAGTACTTTATCCTTTGTTTTTTTCAGTGAATTACAAAGGTTTTTTTTCACAAAAACAATCTTATCACACCTAACTATAACGCTACTTTGACCTTCTTTTTCAGTGAATGTCTAGGGTATTTTCAACATAATAATATTTTGTTACCATACCAAAAATGAACCCCCTGCCGCACACGACCTTCAGCTTGTGGACAGCCCCTGTGGTGAAGACCCCACAGCCAGTCAACCCCACGCTGAGCATGGCCTTTCATCATGCGTGGGTTTTGCCACAAGGCCTGGCTTCAGCCAAGCCGTGCGTCGAAATCTCCACAGGCAACTACTCTGCGGAAGACAACCCCACGCTGCTGTGTGGCACGGGGTTAGCCGCAGGACCTGACCTGCAGCCGGGCCCTGCTTCCAACTTCCCCACAAGCAGCCAAACTTTGGCCAGGGGAAGTTGGACCCCACCCGGGTCTTCATAAAAAAGAAGAGGGGGGCAGTGTGCTCCCCTTCCCGAGCCTTATTAGGCACTGGAAACCCCACCCCACTGAGCCAAATATAATAAAAGAGAAGACGGGCAGTCAAGTCCCCCTCCCCAATCCTTCTCAGGCTCCGGGGACCCCATCCCACAGTGCTAAACCTAGTAAAAAAGGGGAAGGGCCTGGGTTTTTAAAAAAAGAGGAGGTGTGCCAATGCGGCCACCCACCGAGCCTTCCCAGGCCCCGGGGGCACCATCCCCTGGGGCCCTCAATATAAATAGGTGATCATCCACCCGGGGCACCAACAAGGCACACATTGGGGACCCTGGGGTATCCCCAGGGCCTCTGTGGCCCCAGAAGGCTCCCCACATAGTGTGGGAGCCACTATTGCTCCCACCTGGAAGGAGCACCTGTTTATGCTGCTTCCTCCAGGAGGGAGCAATATGTGTTTTGTTTTCCTGCCCGCACAAAAGTCTCCTTCCTGCCAGCAGAAGTATTTTGAAATCTCCCACCGTCTGTGAGCACAATTAGTGTTTGCTTCCATTTTGCCGGAGATTTTTAAAATGCTGCCGCTAGAAGGGAGCAAAGAAGGAAACAACTGTGCCCCTGGGGTGAGCTTCCCGAGACACAGTTAGTTAGCCGACCTCGGGCGCATAATGTCAATGAATACTCAGGAAAGGGGGGCCGTGTGGACCCCTAATTGTTAAAATGAAGTATAAGGGGGGTGGGAAGAAAAATTTGCGGTGGCCCCACGCTAAATGGCATTTATATTTCAAATAAATTACTTCTGGAGTGGACGTAGGTCCATGGGGCCAATCATATTTGTTTGTTAAATGATAGGGAGGGGCATGAGTGGGACACCCTCCTGAGCCAATTTCAGTCCCCAAGACCCCATCCCTGGGGCCCAGTGCACCTTATGAAGGAGACGGGCCATGGGTCACCCACCTCGAGGAGATTTTAGCCCCATGATCCCCAGCCTCCCTCCCTGTGCCTCAATGAGCCCCCAGTAACTTCATCCCTGAGATAATTTAAAAACAATAAAGGGAGGTGAAATGTGTCTTCCCTCCCCAAGCCTGCAAGAGGACAAGAGGACCCTATCCCCCAGGGCTATTTTCAAATTTGGGGAAGGGGCAAGAAATAGAAACCCCTGAAAATGTAAAAATAACATTCAATAGCCAAGAGTTCTTCTTAAGTCATGACAATGAAAATAACAAGAACAAATTACTATCTTTGCTACAATTACTAACCCAAACCAACTGCCAAACCTAGAAGATGAAGGGAATGTTTAAATCTAGATCTCTATAATTTTCACAAATATATAGAATACATGGCCATTATCTTAACAAAAATGTCCATTAATAAATGCAATTCTCCCAAAGTGCAACATATAACAAATTTCGGACAATGAAGTATCAAAAAACTAACAAATGCATCCCACAAAACAAATGTTATGCATATCAAACAAGCCTTGACATCCACAAATTGTAAAGACTACTCAAACACAGCCATGCAAAGACGATTCTACCATTTTAACTAAACTATATAGAGGCTCCTACAAAATCAACAGTTAGCATAGATTATGGCACAAATACTGAATTTGGTTATGAATTAAAAAAAGGAATAACTTTAACATATGTGCCTATCACTGAAGTTACAAAACACTATGACATGCTCCTAATTCTCCATTCTACCAGAACATGAGCATAAACTATCTCCACTATTGGACAATTTTGAAGGCACTTGGGTTGGTCACTTGGCCCAATAAGGATGCACACGCCAACCCAAGTTTAAGATTCCAGTGTGGAAAGTCTATCAGAGTGCAAAGTCACAAGAGTCACCAACAGCACAGTGGAACGGTGTCAATAAAAGAACAAAGCTATCAAGAGCTACCAACAGAGCAATCCAGAACTAAAGAGAAATGCAAATAGACAAACAGACTAAACAAATAATGAAATGATAGCAACCAAAGCTCCTTTACTTCCTAACAACCAAGTTTTACCTTGTTTCGAAACAATAACCAAAACACTACTTAAAAAAATTCCATAGACAATAAACCTCAGAATAACAATGAACATTAAGCCAAAAGCTAAAAGTAGACACCTAAAACAAACTTATAAATAGCAAAAATATAAATGTATTTCTACCTCTCTGAAATGAAAAATTTACATTTAAAAAAACAATCTAAATCTATTCTAAATTATTATTATTTATAAAAAATGCAATGCACAAAAACACATATTAAAAACACAGTCAAAAAGCAACACACATATCAATAAAACACAATCTCAATGAAGCATATTTAATAACACATTGTAATAGAAACACATTATATAGATACATATTACAAAATAAAAATCTTACTCAATAAGTGAATTATAAAAAATTGTTGCACTTATTATATCATAACTGATGACCTCAGTACATAATAGAATAAAATAAAATAAAAATATGACTCCACCAAGAACAAACAGTAGAAAATATATCAGAAATCAAAAAAAGCATTAAAAAAAAACAGGTAAATCCAACCAATTAGAGCATTTCAAATATATCCACACCATGTAAAACCTGAAAAAATATTAAAGATGATAAAAATGCTCCAGGAGACGCACTAAAACAAGGGGACTTAATTAAAATAAATAGTTAGTGAAAATAATTTAAATTGATATTCAGTGTAACAAAAAATAAAATGCAGCGATCATCCAAAATTAAGATTTTCACAGTGTTAAATAAACCTTCAAAAAATAAAACATAAAAACCCACCCTCAAAACAAACAAAATTACCACACAATCAGAAAACACAACTGATAAGTCTTAGAATAATGTAAAAATCTAACGTACACACCTAAACTACACATACATATCAAACATTTGTTGAATTTACAATAGTCATATGTATTTGTTATATTTGTTTAAATGGAAAGAAAGTCTTTCTTATTTCAATTTTACTGCTATTTGTTTTCCAGTTGCTGTATTTTATAGTCTTTGTCTTTGCAGCTCAACTGTGCGTCTTGAGCATGGTGATTTCATTTGCTGTTCTCCGACACAGGAAAGAGCATTTTCTAGCTAGCTTATAGTTGCATGGGGAGTTAAGATCCATTGTGAGGCGATGCCACAGTGTGGTTTAAGTTGCCTATTCTGCAGTTGGGGCAACAAAATATACATTTTATGAAGGGACTGACTAATAAACAGGATGTTGGTATTATATTGGGGGCAACTGAACCACAGAACTATTACAAATGCATCTTATGATTTAAAAGGCAATAAGAATACATTTCAATATAAGCCTTGAGACAGAAAGTTTTCTTGAAACACATCTTGACAGTGTTTGTTGAGTTAATGGGACTTTATAATAAAGAAATCTGTAACAAAATGATTTTGGCCATACCAGTTTTATGAATATGAACCATACCATATCAGTTGACAGTAAAATAACGTTTTCTTTGATGATGATAATGAGTTACTGCACCTCCAATGAAACAGATATATTTTTATATGACTATATATTTTTCAAGTCATGCAAAGGATTTAAAAAAAAATGTATAATATTGAATTTTTTTATAATTAATATATATTATTAAAAAATGCTGTGCTCTACGTTATTATTAAAATAACTGTAAGATAATAAATGTTTTAAAAAATCTTCTGAATTACTGTACAACTGAGTAAATAATAAAAACGATTGCAACTGAAAACTAAACCGCATTTGGGAAAGTATTGTCACTCTGCTTCTGTGCCTGCTGGAAGAAACCCCAAGAAGAAAGAAAATCAGCAAGGCAAAAATTGTTCTCAAAGCTGGAGAAGAGGGCTTCAGTACAGCTGGACTACTTGAAGTAGATGAGGAGTACTAGGCCAGTGCCAGACAAGAGAAAAGGCAGAAGAGTCCGGGAAGAAACAGAAGTCTGGTGGAGTGATGGAGCAGGAAGACCAAGGCAAGGCTGAAGTACAACAGTGAAGGACGAGAGGAACTGGTAAAATACAGGTGAACAAACTAGAACAGTGCCAGGAGAGAGGGACACAATGGTATACTACTTCAAAATGTTGAAACACAAGGAGTAGTAAGGCTCCACTCCTTAAACTGCCCAGAGACAGGAAGAGAAGGAAGATCATGTGTGACATCTCCATACAGGATTGAGAAAGCCGATGTAAATAAATGGTGATGGCCATTTTGGATTGGGAAAATTATTATCTTCCCAAAACTCTTACCAGAAGAATTCTTGGAAGAAGAAGAGAAATCCCATAATGGTGACATTGCTTTCCGCAAGGAGAGGAGCGCTGCAGGAGAGAACTGTACCCGGATATCAGCTACTAAGATGTATGTGATGCTAAAGAATGCAGCATCCCACCAGTGCTGGAAAGAGACTCCCAGCACATGTGGAACAAAGGGAGCAGCGCAACCTACCAACTGAGGAGAATTCATGGATGATGGCGGACACCTGTGGTGACAGTCCGACCACCGCCACACTGCATGCCCACCTGCAGTATTATCAGTGTGGCAGTCGGACCACCACAGGAGCACTGCAGCCGCCAGGGATCAAGGATCCTGAGGCGGTCGTGCAGCGGTCAGGAGCACTAATATGCTAACGGTGCCGCTGCAGCATTGCCAAGCATATTAGGAGTTGTCTGGCCACTGCCCTTTTCATGGTGGTGAGCCTGCCATAAAAAGGGTGGTGGAGAGGCACCGAAGGAGGTCCTACTAGGGCCCCCTGATCCTCCTGGACCTGGCGGTGCATGCGGGGGGGGGGGGGGGGGGTTCATATGTAGCGCCCCCTGGTTTTGAATCCCCAGTTCCTGCACAGTGCGGCATGTATGCCACACCATGCAGGAAGGTGTAGTCAGCGCTCTGAGAGTGGCGGTCTGCATGTTAGGCTCTTCTTTAAGCCTAACAGACTGCCATTTACAGACTGTTGCAGGACTGCCAGTCAGACCAGGACTTAACTCCTAATCTGGCGGGTGGTCGCACCATGACTTTGGCGGTCCTACAGTGGATGGCGCGTTGCACCATCCATTGTAGGACCACCAAAGTCGTAATAAAGCCCTTAGTACTCTCACTCCAAACTCAACCGTATTGGAGAAAGTGTTGTACTTTGTCCAGGTGAGGGATAGATTTACTATTTCCACGCTAACCTTAGCCACTTGGAGTAAGTGTTGGACTCTGAGGGCGGGGGAATAGATTTACAGTTTCAACTCCAAAATTAGCCACATTGTAAAAAGTGTCAGACTTTGTAGTGTTAGATATATTTACTATTCTAACTCCAAAGTAAACCACATTGGGGAATTTGTTGGATTCTGGGGTAAATTCATAATTTGCACTCAAAGCATAGCCACATTAGGGAAAGTGTTAGACCCTGGAGGAAGTGGGTGGTTATATATACTATTCTAACTCCAAACCTAGCCACATTGGGGAATGTGTTGGACTCTGGGGCATTAGATTCTGTATTCCCACTTCAAACTTAACCACATTGGGGAAGGTGTTGAACTCTTGGAGTTACATTTGCTATTCACACCACAAACATAGCCACATTGGGGAAAGTTTTGAACTTTAGAGGTGTCAGATTCACTGTCCCCACTCCAAATTTAGCTACATTGTGGAACGTGTTGGACTATGGGGAGGCTGGGTGTAGATTTATTATTCCCATTCCAAGCTTTGCCACACAGGCAAAAGTGTTGGACACTGAAGTTCCGAATTTACTAGTTTACCTCAAAAATTAGCCACATCAGCAAAAATATTGGACTTTGTTGGGGGAATGGGTTAAAATATATTTCTAATACAAATATATTTTTGAAATACATCCACACACTTTACCATTACTATTTTTCAAATAATTAAAACATAAATAAAGGCAAAAATAAACAGGAATTTAAGCGTAAAAAAACATGCTAGAATAATTTCACTATTTACATAAAGTTCTAAATAATCCAAAAAAAAAGAATCTCACAATTATCAAAACTGTGAGTCAATTGCCTCAATAAATTAACAAAACCTAATTAAATAATAATTAATGATATGCTATAAGTAAGCATTTGGTTAAAAAAGGTATATTAATAAAGTTTTTTTTAAATTCTAACAATTCTCAAAAATAGACTATTTTAAGAAAGGATTTAATGAATACTAATCAATTAATTCAATGCAAATAATTAATTTTTAAAATTCTAAATATATAGAAATTTAAATATTACTAACAACATAAGCCATTAAAACCCCCATGCTTAAATATAGTATTTAATTAATAAGAAGGAGAAATATAATATATTTTAAAAATCAAATCAAAACTTATAAAACAATGCATTTAAAATTAATGATATTAAACTTTATGCAAAAAATCATAAAAAACTATACCCATCAGGAAATGTAAACCCTAAAAATAGAAATACTATTTTTATAACATACACAAATCTACTAACTTAATATATAAAGATTTCTTCACCAAACATGTTCTAAATATTAAATGAAAAAAATAAATAGTAAACATGGTGCAATTATTAAAAAACAAAACGGTAAAACCTACTGCTCTCTTCTAAAACAGTAAAAAAAAAATGTAAAACTGAATGCCTCCCAAAAAATAAAACAAAATGTTAAAAAAAGAAGCTCAGAGAAAACACAATATACATTAATGAAAAATGTATACACAATGATACTTAAGCACTCTATAAAAGTACCAACTATATTGAATACGAAGTGGAAACAAATATTCTTATCTGCAATATAGTCTTCTATGATATTTTTGACATCACAATATTTCTTAAATGATATTACACACATTATAGTCAGGCCACTGGAATAATGCAGCAGTAGAGTGTCAAATTATGTGGGAGGGCTGAGTAAATTATGTGTCAAGAAAAGACAAATTATGCGGCATAATGCAGCACATTTTGCAATCGTATTAGTTCATTTCTTCTTTTGTAAACTTGTGAACACCCACATATACCAATAAGCAACAGAAAGGTGATGAGTCCAGCTTTGCAAAGGGTCGTCCACTGTGCGGCAACACATGTTGCTGCATTTTTTGTAACTTTTGAACCATTTGAGCTAGAACAAAATCATTACTTGGTATAAAACCTGCAGATTATGTGGCAGATGATGGATTATGTGACAGATGGAGCAATTCTATAATTATGTGACAAAACACCACAGCTGTCCAATCGCATAATTCCAGTGGCCCCGATTATAGTTTTGCAGCAATATTAAGGTCAACCACTTCTGTATAACTTTGTTGCAATCAGTGTTTTTAGCCCTTGTTCGACACCATTGAGGCAACTTTGTAATGCTGTGCCTCAACATCACCCTGATTTCAGTTTTACTTAGTCTTCTGTCTGTGTGTTTTTATTTGAGCTGAATGATTCATGTGTATCTATGAGTTGCTGCCTGATTGCCTTCTTCCGCCATAGAATTTGGATTAAATGAATTTGTAACAGTAAATTGGTCCTAGGCCCATTTGGTTGTCATTAACCTTTCTCCCAGCTATTTTATTTCCCACAATTGTCTGTTGTACTCTGAGTAACTCGACAAATATATTTTTGATTATTTGCTTCCCTTCCACTCAACAGTGCAAATGATAATGACAAAGCACATGTTTCACAAAATATGATCTCAACCATCTAAAATTGCAAAAAGCCTATCACAATCCCTGAATCCATCTCTTTCACATATGTATGTTCCCCCACTCCAGCCAGGCAAGGCAGAATAATGGATTACTGATCTTTTTAAGCCATATCATCCATCGTGATAGTGTGCATATTATAGGTGTGGTTTACCTTTTCTTATTGCACCATTGCTCCAAATAGGTAATTTTTAAGATGCAGTTCAATTTACTAACAATTCGGTTATTTTCCAGTTCAGTTAACTTACAATTTAAAAAATTTAGCAGCTAAAGACTTGTTTAGTCAGTACTGGAAACCTCCTCACATGTGCTTCATTGTTTTCACCATTTCTTGCATGTGAACGTGTTTACAGGCTTCTCAGACAAACATCTGACTTTCTTCATTCTCAGAAGGAGCCCTTATGAACATTTTGTATTTTTGTGGGGTCGACCCAGCCAGTTGTGGTTTTCCCAGCAGTGAGACACACTTTGTGTTAGTACCGCATAGGATAAAGGGTAGAGAAGACCTTGAGTAAGTAGGCACACTTAGAAAAGGGGATAGTGTCTAGAGGTAGAAGAATGCAGTAGAATTATAAAAATTAAAATTTTCAAGAGAATTATATGTACGTAAGCTTTGCCTACTTATATCATTATTACCACAGAACCAATTGGTCACATTTAATGAATCTTCAAATATGACGTGAGTACCAGAATAAACAAAGGCTTTGCCTTACATTACAAATGGTGAAAAAAGACAATTATGTATATGCTACAACCGGAGCTATAGTACAAAAATCACAATTTGTTTCCATCACAGACTTGACATATAGAATATCTGTCATAATTAATCACATCACATATCCAGCATTCAGTTTGAAATGAGACCTCCAGTCTCCTTCAATGCTTTGTCTCTTTCCTTCGCTCCCCATAAATAAATGACTTTAGGAAATAGGCATTGGCCATGCCAATTGGTATCGCCTTTGGGACCTATTGGCTTTGCCAATGTCTTTTTAGATGTTGAGCAGCATGGCTAAACAATTTAATGTGGCTAGTTGTATCATTTTGAAGGCAAAAGCAAGTACGTGCTTACAAAATGACGTGGGGGCTTTTTTAGTTGTATTTATGGATGCATGTCGGATCAAAAACTAAAAAGAAACAATTTGCAAAAGCAGGTTTTTTTTAAATCGGATGGAAGCAATACAGGCAGCAGGGGGATGAAGCAACAGAGGGCATGGAAGCAACATGAGGGTGTGGGTGGGGGAACGCAGACGAGACCTTGAGAGAGCAAACTGGAGTGTGAAGGCAAAAGAGAGCAAAGTTGAGCAGGTGGGGGAGAAACACACAGGCGATAAAGCAATGGGACAAGTACACAAGCATGGGTGTACCATGGAGGAGGCGGGGAGAAGCACAAAGGCAACAAATAGCAACACAGATTGGAAAGAAAGAGAAGTATATGAGGGAGACAGCAGGATAGCACATAAACTCCAATGGAGTGCTTAACCCTAAAGCAAAAAGTAGTGCTTGAAAGCAAGCAGTGGAAGCATAGAAGCCAACCAATGATGAGAGATGGTAAAGAGACTATGCTCTATGGTAAGGACAAACACAAGTTCGACGAGCTAGGACACTTATAAGAAGCAGACAAATGGGAGTCACAAGAAAACCACATTTCTATTTCTTCCATTTGTATTTTCTCGATATGTTGAATTGCAAACTTTATTGCCTTTCTGACTTGTTTCAAGTCAGCACAAACAGACATGTTATGCTTGCGTCTTTACACACCTGGGGGCTCATTACGATGTCGGGCGGAAACTTTCCACCTGATACCGACTCGGAATCGGGACCGACCGGCTCGCGGTCAATGGTTCCGCCCGCCTGATTATGATGCGACCGAACACTGTACACTCGTAGTCCCATTGTTTCCTGTGGTAGCGCGTGTTCCACCCAACAACCGTCCGTAACTATAGGGAAATGGAGAGTGTGCAGAAAACCCGGCACCCTGTCACCGGCACCCCACTGTGCCTGCCACACAGTGAAGGGTTATACATGGGGGTCCATTAGGTAACCCTTCGGCCCCCAACCGGATTCCTCAGGATGAAAGGGGCCCTGCCAGATGCCCCCAAAATCACTTCCCAACAGCCTTTTCATGTCAGACAAGCTGACACGGAAAGGTTGTTGGAAATTGACTTTGTAATCCAAGGTCAGAAACGCTGTCCATAGAGGTGTACTATGCGTTTCCGACCGACACGATTACTCCAAGAGTCAGCCGGAACCGAGTCAGAATGACTGCGTGGTTAACCTTCCGACAGCGAACATCGTAATCGGTTGGGCGGATTGTAAACAGACCGAGATGGTCGGAAGGGTTCCAACATGGTCGAGGAGAATCAGACTGTCGGTCTGAACATTTCCGACCGACATCGTAATCAGCCCCTTAGTGTTGACTTACCTGCCCTTTGCTCATCTGAAGGTAATCAAGGGTTCACTTGCAATGTTTATACTTGATTGTTCGATTGTCTGCCAATAAATGTGAAGGAACAAGCAATGTCCACTTATAACATTTATACCTGTTTGTTCAATTTTCTGCCAATGTATGAAGAAACCAGCAATGTCCACTGATAATGTTTATGCTTGTTTGTTCAATTGTCTGTCAGGATTTGAGAATCTCAAACAAATCTTAACCTTGTTACCTAGTAAGAGATAGCTCTTGTGTAAATATTTTGCACATCACCAGGCCGTGCATCATGTATAAATAACCTTGCAGATCTTTGTACGCTGTCCATGCCTGTCTTAGACATCCTAGCACTGTGATTATGTGCAGCTGTGCATTAAAAATAAATATGAGTTACCTTGGCAGACCTCCGACTACTGGCTTCTTTTCGTAAAGTGGAGAGTGATTTCCACAATTAGTAACCACGAAGGGACCTCGCCAAGAGATATCCAACAGGTTTAGAGACTGTGGTCATTGAGGACCGACTGATCGGGGGCACCCTGCAATTTAAGGAGACCGAGTTTCTCAAGCAGCTGCTCTTTGAAGTCCTAAACAGGCCTCCTGACAACAGGATTTCCTCGGCTGAGATCTCCAGATTCATCCTTTTGGAATAGGCATTTTGTCTAAAGACCAGTGGCTGGATGTCATCAGCAGATTGAAAACAATTGGTGAGATTGTTCTGTTGTATTGGTATAGGAGCTTTTGGTATTGGTGTTTTGGGTATTGGTATTGACTGGTCATATTGGTGTTGGTATTAGTATTGTTTGAATTGTTGATAAATATGGGTAATAGTTGTACTAAAATGAAGAAATGTATTTCAAAGTGTTGTTGTTATATAGATTCGGTGAATAAATTAGACGAAGAAGTTCCCACTCCATTTGAAGATAGTCCTGCTTGGATATCAATGGTAAAGAAAGGAGTGTCCGTGAATGTGTGCAACAAATTATGGGCCAAATATACTAAGGGGAATGAGGAATTACAGTTCTCTCGTAATGAAACCTTTGATCTTGCAAAATTGCAGTACTTACAAGAATGTTTAATGCAAAGAAAAAATGTACATCCTGCAACAATGGAAGTATTAAAATATGGGAAAATTATGCGTGCATTAACAATGAAGAAAAAAACTAGATAGGGAGAAACAACAGAAAATGCTAGAACAAACTATAGCATCCGAATATGATGCTAGGAGAATACAGGAAAACGTAGAACAACTAGCATTACAAATGATGTATGCCACCATTTATGGTTCACCAGATGGCAGATACCAAACATGCAAAAAAGATGCATTAACTAAGAACTATATTGTGACAGGGAGAAAGGGGTTGCCCCAAGAAATGTTGTCCATAGATCCTAAATTATGGGCCCCAAGGACCAAATTGCACATATACCCAGTTCATATAAAAGTGAACAATAATGCTGTGCTGCCTCGCAAACCTCAATACAAGATATCAAAAGAAGGTGAACAAGGACTAAAAGAGGTTATATTGGATTTATTGGAAAAGGGAATAACAGGAGGTGTAACTGGAAATGTAGATAACAGCCCATTTTACCAGTGGTCAAAAGAGATCATGGTGCAGGACAAATTAAATATCATATGGTAGTTGATTTGCGGGCCATTCATAAAATAATTCAGCCTCAGTATCCAGTGGTCCCAGATATTACAGCAATGATTTCTTCAGTCCCAGCTAATGCAAAATGGTTTACAGTAATAGATCTAAAAAAACATTTTTCAGGATTCCCATTCACGAAGATAGCCAATATTTGTTTGGCTTCAGTTTTCAAGGTAAATCTTATGTCTTCTGTCGTGCACCGCACCACAAGGGTATGCAGTATTAGTATAGTCATAGTATGCCCAGACGTAGGTCCCGTGCTCACCCTGCCACTAGAGTCATGCTATCCTGTCTGATGAGGGGTGAAACCCTGCACCGGTCCTAGGATGCTTCTTTCCAGTCCAGGGAGAACCTGGCCTGGCAATTCGGGCTGGACTGTTCCCATTGGGCGCAGGGTCAAGACGAATTTGCATATGGCTGGGTTCAAATTGGAATGGCAAGTTGAGCAAAAAAACGATAGATTTAGGTCCAGATCTCTCTACTGGGGTGAATGTACGACATTGTACTACGTTCTGTCCATCAACTGTTGTTTTTGCATTTGTCACCACGAATGGGACGGGTATGCCCAGACGTAGGTCCCATGCTCTCCATTCCACTGGAGTCATGCTATCCTGGCTGATGAGAGGTACAACCCCCAAACCGGTCCTAGGATGCTTGTTTCCAGTCCACGGAGGACCTGGACTGGCAGTTCGGGCTGGACTGTTCCCATTGGGCGCAGGGTCAAGACGAATTTGCATATGGCTGGGTTCAAATTGGAATGGCAAGGTGAGCAAAAAAATGATGGATTTAGTCCCAGATCTCTGTACTGGGGTGAATGTATGACAATGGTCTGCATTCTGTCCATCAACTGTTGTCTTTGCATTTGTCACCCCGAGTGGGACGGGTATGCACAGACGTGGGTCCAGTGCTCTCCATGCCACTGGTTTCATGCTATCCTGGCTGATGAGGGGTGAAACCCCGAAAATGGTCCTAGGATGCTTGTTTCCAGTCCAGGGAGGACCTGGCCTGGCAGTTTGGGCTGGACTGTTCCCAATGGGCGCAGGGTCAAGACTGATTTGCATATGGCTGGGTTCAAATTGGAATGGCATGGTGAGCAACAAAACAATGGATTTAAGCCCAGATCTCTGTACAGGGGTGAATGTATAACATTGTTCTGCATTCTGTCCATCAACTGTTGTTTTTGCATTTTTCACCCCGAGTGGGACGGGTATGCCCAGACGTGGGTCTCGTGCTCTCCATGCCACTGGTTTCATGCTATCCTGGCTGCTGAGGGGTGGAACCCTAAAACCGGTCCTAGGATGCTTGTTTCCAGTCGAGGGAGAACCTGGCCTGGCAGTTCAAGCTGGACTGTTCCCATTGGGCACTGGGTCAAGGCTGATTTGCATATGGCTGGGTTCAAATTGGAATGGCATGGTGAGCAAAAAAATGATGGATTTAGGCCCAGATCTCTGCACTGGGGTGAATGTATGATATTGCTCTGCATTCTGTCCATCAACTGTTGTTTTTGCATTTGTCACGACGAGTGGGATGGGTATGCCCAGACGTGGGTCCCGTGCTCTCCATGCCACTGGAGTCATTCTACCCTGGCTGATGAGGGGTAAAATCCCCAAAACGGTCCTAGGATGCTTGTTTCCAGTCCAGGAAGGACCTGGCCTGGCAGTTCGGGCTGGACTGTTCCCATTGGGCGCAGGGTCAAGATTGATTTGCATACGGCTGGGTTCAAATTGGAATGGCATGGTGAGCAAAAAAACGATTGATTAAAGCCCAGATCTCTGTACTGGGGTGCCCATTTCACATTGTCCTGCATTCTGTCCATCAACTGTTGTTTTTGCATTTGTCACCCTGAGTGGGACGGATATGCCCAGACATGGGTCCTGTGCTCTCCATGCCACTGGAGTCAAGCTATCCAGGCTGATGAGGGGTGAAACCCCAAAACCGGTCCTAGGATGCTTGTTTCCAGCCCAGGGAGGACCTGGCAGTTTGGGCTGGACTGTTCCCATTGAGCACACGTTGCCTTTCCAATTTGAATCCAGCCTTATGCAAATCAGTCCTGACCCTGCACCCAATGGGAATAGTCCAGCCCGAACTGCCTGGCGGTCATCCCTGGACTGGGAACAAGCATCCTAGGACCAGTTTTGGGGTTTTACCTCTCATCAGCCAGGATAGCATGACTCCAGTGGCATGGTGAGCACGGGACCTACATCTGGGCATACTATGACTATACTAATTCTGCATACCCGTGTGGTGCGGTGCACGACAGTAGACATAAGATTTACCTTGAAAACTGAAGCCAAACAAATATTGGCTATCTTCGTGAATGGGAATCCTGAAACATGTTTTTTTAGATCTATTACTGTAAACCATTTAGCTTTACCTGGGACAGAAGAAAACATTGCGGTAATATCTTTGACCACTGGATACTGAAGCTGAATTATTTTATTAATGGCCCGCAAATCAACTACCATATGATATTTAATTTGTCCTGCACCATGATCTCTTTTGACCACAGGGAAAATGGGCTGTTACATACATTTCAAGTTACACCTCCTGTTATTCCCTTTTCCAATAAATCCAATATAACCTCTTTTAGTCCTTGTTCACCTTCTTTTGACATCTTGTATTGAGGTTTGCGAGGCAGCACAGCATTATAGTTCACTTTTATATGAACTGGGTATATGTGCATATACCCAGTGTCATTTGGTCCTTGGGGCCCATAATTTTATGATCTATGGACAACATTTCTTGGGGCAAACCCTTTCTCCCTGTCACCATATAGTTCTTAGTTAATGCATCTTTTTTGCATGTCAGGTATCTGCCATCTGGTGAACCATAAATGGTGGCATACATCATTTTTAATGCTAGTTGTTCTACATTTTCCTGTATTCTCCTAGCATCATATTCGGATGCTATAGTTTGTTCTAGCATTTTCTGTTGTTTCTACCTATCTATTTTTTTCTTCATTGTTAACTATTACCCATATTTATCAACAATTCAAAGAATACTAATACCAATACCAATATGACCTGTCAATACCAATACCAAAAATACCAATACCAAAAGCTCCTATACCAATACAACAGAACAATCTCACCAATTGTTTTCAATCTGTTGATGACATCCAGCCACTGGTCTTTAGAAAAAATGCCTATTCCAATTGGGTGCAGGGTCAAGACTGATTTGCATATGACTGGGTTCAAATTGGAATGGCATAGTGAGCAAAAAAACGAAGGAATTAGGCCCAGATCTCTGAACTGGGGTGAATGTATGACATTGTTCTGATTTCTGTCCATCAACTGTTGTTTTTGCATTTGTCACCCAGAGTGGGACGAGTATGCCCAGACGAGGGTCCCGTGCTCTCCATGCCACTGGAGCCATGCTATCCTGGCTGATGAGGTGTGAAACCCCGAAACCGGTCTTAGGATGCTTCTTTCCAGTCTAGGGAGGACCTGGCCTGGCAGTTCGGTCTGGACTGTTCCCATTGGGCGCAGGGTCAAGACTGATTTGCATATGGCTGGGTTCAAATTGAAATGGCATGGTGAGCAAAAAAAGAATATGGATTTAGGCCCAGATCTCTGTACTGGGATGAATGTATGACATTGTTCTTCATTCTGTCCATCAACTGTTGTTTTTGCATTTGTCACCCCAAGTGGGACGGGTATGCCCAGACGTGGGTCCCGTGCTCCCCATCCCACTGAAGTCATTCTATCCTGGCTGATGAGGGGTGAAACCCCGAAACCATTCCTAGGATGCTTGTTTCCAGTCCAGGGAGGACTTGGCCTGGCAATTAGGGCTGGACTGTTCGCATTGGGCGCAGGGTCAAGACTGATTTGTATATGGCTGGGTTCAAATTGAAATGGCAAGGTGAGCAAAAACATACTATGGATTTAGGCCCAGATCTCTGTACTGGGATGAATGTATGACATTGTTCTTCATTCTGTCCATCAACTGTTGTTTTTGCATTTGTCACCCCGAGGGGGACGGGTATGCCCAGACGTGGGTCCCGTGCTCCCCATGCCACTGGAGTCATTCTATCCTGGCTGATGATCAGTGAAACACCAACACCGGTCCTAGGATGCTTGTTTCCAGTCCAGGGAGGACCTGGCCGGGCAGTTCGGGCTGGACTGTTCCCATTGGGCGCAGGGTCAAGACTGATTTGCATATGGCTGGGTTCAAAATGGAATGGCACGGTGAGCAAAAAAAATATGGATTTAGGCCTAGATCTCTGTACTGGGATGAATGTATGACATTGTCCTGCATTCTGTCCATCAACTGTTGTTTTTACATTTGTATTAGTATAGTCAAGCACTTAAGAAACAGCTAGATAATTGTATACTGCCAGCAGGAACAACGCTATTGCAGTATGTAGATGACATACTAATACCAGCAGAATGTGAAGAGGATTGCAAGAACGCTTCACATAAAGAACTATCTTTTTTGTAATCAAACGTAAATAAGGTGTTGCTATCAAAATTGCAATTTTATCAACAGGAGATCACCTCCTGTCAAAAGGGGAGAGAAGACTGTCACCTGATCACATTAGAGTAATTCAAAACATACCTCAAACTACCACATAAAAAGACATATGAGCCATTTTAGGCATGGTCTTATTCTGTAGATATTGGGTACCAAATTATTCCTTGCTAGCAAAACCTTTACTGACCTTGACGCATAAAAATATATCTGACCCAGTTCCATGGCATGATCAACATAACTTTATCACCCTGAAAGAAGCTCTTTGTAATGCACCTGCTTTAGCTACCCCTGACTATACTAAACACTTTGCTTTACTTTTGCAGGGAAAAGATGGCTGTGCTTTGGCTGTACTAACACAAAAACAAGGAGAGAACAATAGAGCGTGTACCTATTGTTCTTCAACATTGGATCAGGTAGCAAGAGACCTACCAAACTGCCTCCAAAATATTGCTGTGGCAGTGGCTGCTTTAAAACAGGCAGATTATATTATTTTGGGACACATGGTCATGGAATATGTACCTCATCCAGTTGACATGCTATTGAACAATACAAAAAGGCAACATTTAACTAATGCCAGATTGACGCAATATGAACTGACTCTGATGGCCCCAAATGTCCCTCTGGAATGATGTAACACGATAAACCCAGCCACTTTAATGCCTCTTCCTTTGGAACATGATGAAGGGCCACATGACTGTGTGATTGTTACTGAAATTGAGACAAAGTGTTGAGTGGACCTGATGGATGTACCAATGCCAATGATGGTACTTTGTTTGTAGATGGTTCTTGTCTAAAGAACCTGGATGGGACTATCTCAGTTGCCTATGCGATTACCATCAATTATACTGTAGTTGAGACATGTAGAATAGAACAAACATCAGCACGGGCTGCAAAGTTGACTAGAGCAGGTGAATTGTCAGAAGGGTTAAAAGTAAACACATTCACTAATAGTCAGTACGCATTTATTGTAGCCCATAACTTTGGCTGCTTATGGGCCGAAAGAGGAATTACTACCACTAGTGGAACTAAGATACAGCATCGACATCTCATTACTAGGCTTTTGAATGCTATCACTCTCCCGAAAAGATTAGCTATCATTAAATGAAGTGCACACAAGAAAGTAACAGATGAGGTGTAACAAGGAAATGCTTTTTTGCAGATGAGACAGAACAGTCACTGATGTGTGTGGTAGGGAGGACTGATGATGACAACTGAGAGGAATATGACCCTTATGCAGAGGTGAAGGAAGTACAAAATTTGGCAGATAAGGAAGAAAAGAAAAAGCGGCAGGAAAAGGATATACATTTGACCAACACTATCAGGCATGGATGGAAGGTTCAAATGGAAATAGATGGATTCTACGAAACAGTTTGTTTTGCATATTGTCCAAATGAGCTAATAGAATATCTCAAAAAGAGTGGGGGTCTAAGGGATATGATTTAAGGACTCAAACAGTTTATAATCCCCAATTCAACTAGTATATGCAAAAAAGAAAAACTGTGAGTCAAAAAAGTTTTGTGACCATAACGCAACCACTCAGTAAATACTGAACCAAAACTAACTGCTGTCAACAAAGTCCCAAATGTCCCAATGGGTATGTGTATGCATGAGAAATGTTCCCATCACCCACAACAAGTGGCTCGCTTCATCATTTGGGAACCTGGGAACTTCACCAGAGAACCATCCTCTACCAGATGGACGTAGATACTGGTTCAATGTGTGTCCCAAATGTATCTGTTGGTATATTGTCTGAATCGAGGGAGACCACGGTAATGATGATAAGGGGTGATGTATGCAGTGCACGTGATAAGAAAGTGATGGTTAAGATTGGTTACCAAGGCACAAATGTGTTTTTATTGAAGTGCTACCTTGATACCAAGATAAAATAAAACAGTGCTATGACAGTTTAAACAAATAACTGTGTTGGAAAAGACTGGTCTACATGTTTCAGCTCTCGGATAAATTATATCCCAGCTTTCGTCAGGACCAGAAAGCTACTGCAAAATTATGGTGTATTTAATACAAAAAATCTCATAAATCATACAACCTGGACCTTGTTCCTGGTACAGGGAAAATACCCGAATAATTCTGGGTATGTGCCTCACCCCACCTGGCAACTGCTCAGGTTAGAAGGCACCGCTCTCTCCGTCGGTACCTCTCGCGGCACCTCCCCTTCTCGCTCAGAAGCCGCGAGAGGTATCTTGGTATCAAGGTAGCACTTCATTAAAAACACATTTGTGCCTTGGTAACCAATCTTAACCATCACTTTCTTATCACGTGCACTGCATACATCACCCCTTATCATCATTACCGTGGTCTCCCTCGATTCAGACAATATACCAACAGATACATTTGGGACACACATTGAACCAGTATCTACGTCCATCTGGTAGAGGATGGTTCTCTGGTGAAGTTCCCAGGTTCCCAAATGATGAAGCGAGCCACTTGTCGTGGGTGATGGGAACCTTTCCCATGCATACACATACCCATTGGGACATTTGGGACTTTGTTGACAGCTGTTAGTTTTGGTTCAGTATTTACTGAGTGGTTGCGTTATGGTCACAAAACTTTTTTGACTCACAGTTTTTCTTTTTTGCATATATTGTCCAAATGACACATGGACCAGCTCATGTTGGAGTAGAGGGGATAGTAAACATAATTTCAAAAAAAGGGGAAAACAATACAGTCAGAAAGGTGACTATAATTTTTTTGTAAAAGTTGTTTTGTTTGTGCCCAGCATAATGTGGGAAAAGGAATTGCCGTACCAACACGCAATTTTTGCATGCCAGAGTATCTCTTTGAGTGCTTGCAGATAGATTTTATCTGGATGTCTCCAAGCAATGGGAAGCATTACGTGCTGGTTGTGATATGCAGTTTTAGCAATAGTTTTGAGGCCTTTCCTTTGAAAGCCAACACAGCGTTGAGTACGGCATAGGTACTAATTAAAGAATATTTTCCAAGGTTTGGCTTAACCCAACGCATATGGAGTGACAATGGAGTAATTTATTGAAATTAAATAATGGATTTGGTGTGTAAAGGTTTAGGCATAAGGCCGAAGTTCTATTCAGTCTATCACCCTACAGCTGCAGGATTAGTGAAAATGTGTAATAGAACACTGAAGAACAAGTTGTCAAAAATATGTGCATCCAGTGAACTGAGGTGTGTGGATACCTTGCCCTTAGCCTTGTTCTCTATTAGAACGACAGTAACAGCAAAACATTAATTATCACTGTACAAATTGGTGATGGGTAGACCAGCCAATGTCCATGGGTTTTAATCTCCATCAAAATTACGTGTTATGCCACATCCTGTATTGCTGGATTATTGTAAAGAACTGACTAACAGACTATCCGAAATTCGGCAACAGGTCAGAAACACCTGGTCTCCACACCTGGAAGGACAAGGACATGGCATCAAGCCTGGGGGCTGGGTGCTGACTAGGAACATCTTGAGATAGAACAGCTTGCAACCATGGTGGAAAGGCCCCGTCCATGTCCTGCTGACAACTCAGACTGCAGGACAGTGCGATAGAGATAAAAACTAGGGTCACCTTCCACATGTCAAAAGAGCACCACCATTCTGGCAGGAGCAGCTTTCGGAAGGAGGTGGTTCAAGTCTCAAGAAAGTTACCGTTCCTGGAACAATGGACAAAGCATCTACTGCACCCCACTACAATCTGTGCCCAAGGAGACCAAAGGATTAGAAGTGCACAGGACAGAACAGGCACCCACTGCCAGGCACTCAATGGTGCCATCTTTAAGAGACGAACTTGAGCAGTGAAATTAGTAAAATAAGGACAATGTAAACTATGGTTCACATGGAGATGCATCCCTTTGGCCGACTCGTTACTAAGGTAGATCTGGAAAAAGAAAACGTGATAGGAACTGTTGTAATTGAAAAAGTAAAGAAGAAAAATACATTGATAGTTGTTTTTATAGTATTCATTATCTGTTATTTGATATTTGCTTTGACCTGGTACCTTGATGTTTACCACGCTGTACATGTGATAATGGCTAAAGTCACTTGCACCTACTAGCAGCCCGTTAGATCACCAACATACTTTTTCTGAATATCATAACAATGTAATTGTTCAAATGGCTCACATCTATTAAAAACAAATGAATATCTCACAAAAAATATGGGTATGTATGAAAATGCCAGCACACACCAACAGGTACGCCATTTCTGTCTCTGTCATTAGCCTATAATAATTCCTGTTTTATCCTTTTTGGGGCAGTGGTGCATTACAGACGGTATAGATTTCATGCATGATTTTAGGGATAACATTATGGTCCCCGCATCTTGTAATATTAGGGGAAATAATTCACCTTATAAAAGCATTTTAAATAACTCCTTTTATGTTCTATCAATATGTTGAATTCCTGACTAGAATGAACACAGCTGTTCTACCCATTGATCCAGCCATTTCCTTCCCACCGTCTCTCCAGGTAAATATATCACCTGGAAAAATATGTCTACAAACTAATGGTGCCCAGTGTTTGGGTAATAGTGTTTGCAAGGTACATTTTTCAATGGCTAGTGTCTCTTATATTCATCGTGCCCTCCCACCAGGTGAAGATATATATTTTATATGTGGTTCCAAAACATACCCATGGCTGCCGCCAGGGTGTGGGGGTCCTGCTATTTGGGATTGGCTCTACCTCGCATTCTGGCAATTCCCTCTTATCTTGGATTTGTTACATTACAAAATTCTTTTGGTTGTCAGAAAAAGGATAGCTGAAATATGTTCTCAATAGATCAAACAGATACTGCTAGACAGGAGGCTTATGACTTTGGATTAGGAATGCTTCCTATACTTGGGGTAGCTATGAATTCCCATTGTATTAGGAGATTTTGACAGTTATTGGAGGCCACCATAAACAAAACAATGTCAGCATGAGATAATATAACAGTAGAAATGACTGCTATGCGTTCCATGGTTTTACAAAACTGCAAGGTTCTCGATATGCTACTTGCAGAACGTGGAGGATTATGTAGGGTTCAGCATGCAGAATGTTGCATTTATATACCGGACAATTCCAAAAACATACAACAGGCTATTGGGAACATGCACAAAATAGCCCAACAGGTACATACATTTGCCAATGAAGATATTTCCTCCCTTTGGGATCGTATTACCTCATTCTTCACAAGTTGGGTTTGCAAATTATTGATAATAGCATTCATAACAGGGATTATAGCGTAAGGTTATTGTCTGTGCATACAATGCTTGCCGATGTGTTATGGTATACAGGCAACAATTTGCTGCACTTCTCCAACATCTTCAAATCAGGCAAATGCAGCAATGGTTCAACAGGAGGAAGTCTTTATGTTAATGCAAATAGATGAGACATAATTCTCCAGCGAAAAATTGTGAGCAATACCACTAAGTGCACATTGATGCTTTGGGTTAGATGATACTGAAATGTGCAGAACTAATGTTCTAAGGGTTGATTATGAAAAACGCATTTGTAGTTGTTAGTTTGAACATCAGTTCTTCCATTTGTATTTACCCGAGATGTTGAATTGCGAACTTTCTGACTTGTTTCAAGTCAGCACAAATAAGCTTGTTTTGCTAGTGTCTTTAGAAACCTGGTATGGACATACCTGCCCTTTGCCCGTCTGAAGCTAATATAGGATTCACTTGCAATGTTAATACTTGATTGTTCGATTGTCTGCCAATATATGTGAAGGAACAAGAAATGTCCACTTGTAACATTTATACCCATTTGTTCAATTGTCTGCCAATGTATGAAGAAATCAGCAATGTCCATTGATAATGTTTATGCTCATTTGTTTGATTGTCGATCATGATTTGAGAATCTCAAACAAACCTTAACCTTGTTACCTAGTAAGGGACTGCTCCTTTTGTAAATATGTTGCACATCACCAGGTGGTGCAACATGTATAAATAACCTTGCAGATCTTTGTACATCGTCCACTCTTGTCATAGCCATCCTAGCAATGTGATTATGTGCACCCGTGCATTAATATTAACTACAAGTTACTTTGGCAGACCTCCAACTACTGGCTTCTTTGTTTGCAAAGGGGAGACTAAAAGAGAGCGCTTACCACACAACCAATGTAAAACGATTGGTTGGCTTCAAGCCACTGTACGTTCTTAGTAAGCCCACAATATGCATTGCAAAAGGCAGTCTAGAATGCAAGAATTAAAAGAAAAAAACCTGGTATTTGTAATTTTGTATGTCTGTTTATTTGATACTTGCAAGTGAACTGACTCTTCCTACATTTGTTATTGACTGCGTGACACATATGAAGCTACTGGATTCCCATCATCTGGCTACACAATGGCTTGTAGAATACAGAGAACTGAGAAGTACTGATCCACTTTCTTAATGCACAGACTATGGTAAGTTAGTCATAAGCCAGTCATATACTTCCAAATAACCATAAATTCCACTGTGACTTTAGAAATTGTGGGAAAGGGAAAATTTCACCCATTCACAGACTAACATCCATTTTGTAAAAATAAAGCCATGTTCTTTTAAAACAAATTTTAATATGAGAAGTCCACTGACGGTGATGCCACACCCCAACTAAAGAAATCCACAAAAGGGAAACCTTATCAGCAATGTTCCTGCTACACTGACAAAAACTCAGGTGACTTTTGTAGCAGATTTGCAGTCAGACACAAAAACGAAATGAGAAAATGTATCTTCCCACAAAATCACTGACTGTCTTTCCATAAGGGAACTGTTTAGCAGCACAGAAAGAGACAATGCTGTGGTATTTTCATGCAAAGCAGAACTTAACTTCACCGAACCATAACAGCACACTACACTACCATCAGGTACTGTGCTCTTCTGTTGCAGACCACCATGAAAAATTAATTATTGACACCGTTCAAGGATTAATGTCAAACTCTGAGTGATAACCAGCACATTTTTATTGTTAATAGATTTCAATCCAAGGTTAACTTACACATCACTGTCTATTACTGCATCAAAGAACACACACACACATATATATACTGGAATTCCCAGTCCGTGCCGTCGCGCTGCAAGGAAAGCCCGCACTCCAGGTTAGTCCAAGAAGTATTTTTATTCACAGCTGACGCGTTTCAACCAGTCTATATATATATATATATATATATATATATATATATATATATATATATATATATATATATATATATATATACAAAACACTTGTAAGCCCAATGAGTAGCGCTCGAGGGTCCCAGAAGGTTACCAGCCTTCTTCTTAGGTATGGGCGGCATTCTTTGGCAAGTCCAAATGTTGCAGCCTGTCAATGGCCTGACGCGTTTCGAATTGAATCTTTATCAAAGGCACAGTATAACAGGAACGTACCGCACTCGCTCCCATGCGTTGTTTAAATTCCACGCCCTGTATGGGAACTGCTCCAATGAGACTATGAAACGCGCATGTTGGGAGTTGTAGTGCGTTTAATTAAGTCAAACATTTCAGTGCACTTATCACTGCATAAATAATAGACCCTAAATGAGCCCCCGCCAACTGATTCCGCCCTCAATCCTGCTGAGAGCCTCCGCGTTGAGGTAAGTAAATCTAGTCCTCGCGGCCCCCTTTCTTTTTATCCGGGGTGGTGCTTTCTCGTGGCCGGGCCGCTGCTTTATTGTTGCTAAACACTGGTAAGCCCAATGAGCAGCACTCGAGGGTCCCAGAAGGTTCCCAGCCTTCTTCTCAGGTATGGGCGGCATGCGTTGGCAAGTCCAAATGTTGCAGCCTGTCAATGGCCTGACGCGTTTCGAATTGAATCTTTATCAAAGGCACAGCATAACAGGAACGTGCCGCACTCGCTCCCATGCGTCGTTTAAATGCCACGCCCTGCATGGGAACTGCTCCAATGAGACTATGGAACGTGCATATTGGGAGTTGTAGTGTGTTTAATTATGTCAAACATTTCAGTGCACTTATTACTGCATAAATAATAGACCCTGAATGAGCCCCCCGCCAACTGATTCCGCCCTCGATCCTGCTGAGAGCCTCCGCGTTGAGGTAAGTAAATCTAGTCCTCGCGGACCCCTTTCTTTTTATACAGGGTGGTGCTTTCTCGCGGCCGGGCCGCCGCTTTATTGTTGCAAAACACTGGTAAGCCCTATGAGCAGCACTCGAGGGTCCCAGAAGGTTACCAGCCTTCTTCTCAGGTATGGGCGGCATTCGTTGGCAAGTCCAAATGTTGCAGCCTGTCAATGACCTGACGCATTTCGAATAGAATCTTTATGAAAGGCACAGCATAACAGGAATGTGCCGCACCCGCTCCCATGCGTCATTTAAATGCCACGCCCTGCATGGGAACTGCTCCAATGAGACTATGGAACGCGCATGTTGGGAGTTGCAGTGCATTTAATTAAGTCAAACATTTCAGTGCACTTATTACTGCATAAATAATATACCCTGAATATATATTATCTACTGGCGGTTGTTTTTATTGATGATTTATTTATCATATGGAGGGGCACAGAACAAGAGGCACAGAACTTCATAGATTTGATTAACAACAACAATCTTAATTTACAATTTACTGGTATCATCAATAATACATCTGTAAATTTTCTTGATACCAATATTTACATTGACAACAATTCTATCCAAACAAAACTTTACCGCAAGAAGACAGCGGGAAATTCAATATTACATAGTTCTAGTTCACATCCCCGACACCTGATAAACAGCATCCCCTATGGGGAAATGCTGCAATTAAGAAGAATCAACAGTAATGAAAATGCATTGAAACAAGCACAAAATCAAGCAAAGAACAGGTTCCTAGCCAGAGGTTACTCGTACAAAACAATAGAAGGGGACATTGACAAATCTATGAATAAAGACCGTTTTGATCTAATTAAACCTAAGCTAAAGGGACAACAACCAATTCTTACTGATTATACCGAAGCAAATACCAAAAATGAATTTCGGATAATCATAGATTATAACAATCAACACAAAGAATTGAGCAAGATCATTACGAGCAATTGGCCCTTAATTCTGAGTGATCCAATCCTGGGACACTCTCTACCGAGAAAGGTGTCCATAACATACAAGAGAGCAACCTCAATGAGAGATAAACTAGTATCTACAACCCCCGAAGTAATTGAAACTTGCAATTGGCTCAAATCTCACAATGGATTCTATAAATGCAAAACTTGCAAGGCATGTCAACTAGGTGTAAACAAGATATCATACAAAACACCATTTGGTAAGGAGGAAATCAAAATTAAAAAACTACTCACATGCAAGACAGAGTATGTTATATATGTTCTATTATGTCCTTGTGAGCTACAATACATTGGTAGCACGAAACTACAAGCTCACAAAAGAATTTTACAACATATCAGAGCTATCAACAATCATGACAACACATACCCGGTAGCTAGACATTTCCGAGAGTATCACAATTCCAGAAGTCAGGATCTGAAATTTTATTTAATAGATTCAGTGCCTCCAAGTAGACGAGGGGGCAACAGGGAAGCAAAGTTAAGAAAACTAGAAACCCAATACATTCTGGAACTGGATACAAAGGCCCCATATGGTCTTAACATTACGGAAGATCTATATACTTGCATATAAAGAAAATGTTTACACAAATTGCATGGCCTTTACTCTATTTTATTGCATTTTAGCCTTTATATTGACAACATTTTAAGGACATTTTTATAAGACTTTTTTTATAGTGAGGTCTATATCTCTTTTATGTGGTTATATGTACATATATATTTATATAATCAATTTATTTATTTATGTATTTATATATTTTAGCATTATTTTGCACCACAGTTTGGAGATGTATGCTCCATATATAATAATATAAAAAAATCCAACTGAGCCACGATTGATTTAAATTTCCAAAGGATACCATACTACACTATAAGGGCGCATTTTATCACTGACTTATTGAAGCTCTAACAATGGTGATAGATACAAATGTATCTTCACAATGAAACAATTCAAAGATTTGTGCACAAAAGAATATATATTTAAATAAATAAAATGTACAACAAACAAAAAAATGACACTATGAGCGACAGATGCATCAAAGTTATGATATATATGTCAATTTTAATATAAATCATAATTTCATTCTATTTATTTTTAAAAAAATGTTTTTAGCACTAGCACTTTGCACGAATTTAGCACACAATTTGCACATTATAAAACATTGGTTCCCATTTTCTCCCAAATAATCTCTTGAACCAGATTATACTCCATCGCATTTAAGTGATGAATAAAAGTTGAAATACTAAATGTGTATCAGTATGATGCCTAAAAACAAGCATCATTTTTTCATTAAGATAACTGGAATTATAATAGGGTCAAACATTTGGGAATAACCGACAATCAGCGATAACAATTTCATATATAACTGCATTCAGGCATGTATTTACAATTGTAGTCTACGCGTTTGTCAAAAAAACTTTATCAAAAAAACTTTATTGAAAGAAACTTTATAGTTTGACTCTTTGGAGAACAGGAGAAAAGGCACAGAAAAAATCGCATTTAAGCATGATATAAATTTGAACAATTAAATGTGTGTAAATATGTAAATGTTTTTCAAGAGAAAAGATCTCTTCTATGTTTATTACCATGTGCAATGTTAGAACCTATCACCAATGCGCACTGTCACTTTAAAAATACGAATGCTGCGTAATACACTTTACCATGTGATCAAGACTTGTAAGAGTTGAAACGCGTTATGGCGGCATCGAAGCAATAAAGAAGAAATAATTGGCACCAGTTTTTGCGGTCCGTGTCCGTTTGTAGCTGCACAAAGGCTGAGAAAACTGCGGATTTTCTTATATATATATATATATATATATATATATATATATATATATGTATATATATACAAAACACTTGTAAGCCCAATGAGTAGCGCTCGAGGGTCCCAGAAGGTTACCAGCCTTCTTCTTAGGTATGGGCGGCATTCTTTGGCAAGTCCAAATGTTGCAGCCTGTCAATGGCCTGACGCGTTTCGAATTGAATCTTTATTAAAGGCACAGTATAACAGGAACGTACCGCACTCGCTCACATGCGTTGTTTAAATTACACGCCCTGTATGGGAACTGCTCCAATGAGACTATGAAACGCGCATGTTGGGAGTTGTAGTGCGTTTAATTAAGTCAAACATTTCAGTGAACTTATCACTGCATAAATAATAGACCCTGAATGAGCCCCCGTCAACTGATTCCACCCTCAATCCTGCTGAGAGCCTCCGCGTTGAGGTAAGTAAATCTAGTCCTCGCGGCCCCCTTTCTTTTTATCCGGGGTGGTGCTTTCTCGTGGCCGGGCCGCTGCTTTATTGTTGCTAAACACTGGTAAGCCCAATGAGCAGCACTCGAGGGTCCCAGAAGGTTCCCAGCCTTCTTCTCAGGTATGGGCGGCATGCGTTGGCAAGTCCAAATGTTGCAGCCTGTCAATGGCCTGACGCGTTTCGAATTGAATCTTTATCAAAGGCACAGCATAACAGGAACGTGCCGCACTCGCTCCCATGCGTCGTTTAAATGCCACGCCCTGCATGGGAACTGCTCCAATGAGACTATGGAACGTGCATGTTGGGAGTTGTAGTGTGTTTAATTATGTCAAACATTTCAGTGCACTTATTACTGCATAAATAATAGACCCTGAATGAGCCCCCCGCCAACTGATTCCGCCCTCGATCCTGCTGAGAGCCTCCGCGTTGAGGTAAGTAAATCTAGTCCTCGCGGACCCCTTTCTTTTTACACAGGGTGGTGCTTTCTCGCGGCCGGGCCGCCGCTTTATTGTTGCAAAACACTGGTAAGCCCTATGAGCAGCACTCGAGGGTCCCAGAAGGTTACCAGCCTTCTTCTCAGGTATGGGCGGCATTCGTTGGCAAGTCCAAATGTTGCAGCCTGTCAATGACCTGACGCATTTCGAATAGAATCTTTATGAAAGGCACAGCATAACAGGAATGTGCCGCACCCGCTCCCATGCGTCGTTTAAATGCCACGCCCTGCATGGGAACTGCTCCAATGAGACTATGGAACGCGCATGTTGGGAGTTGCAGTGCATTTAATTAAGTCAAACATTTCAGTGCACTTATTACTGCATAAATAATATACCCTGAATATATATTATCTACTGGCGGTTGCCAGCAGATAGTTCTAGTTAGGACCTAGTTTCCATAGGAAAGGCGTTTTTTCTTTTCCGAATAACTTTGGCGCCGGTTGACGAATCTTCCCGAAATTTTCAAAACTTGTGGCCCGCTCCGGTCAGCTCCTATCCTAGAAGTTCGGGGTGATTCGCCAAGTGGAGGCTGAGAAAAAAAGGGGGGTCCCAAAACGTGTTTTCTCCATGTTATTTCCGATAGGAAATGTTAGACACGACTACAGCCCGAACTGCTGAACGGAATTACACCACATTTGGCAGAAAGGTAGCCCTTGGTTCAGAAAGCGACCTTTTTTTTAAATGGTGTAAATTCGTTCAGTAGTTTTCGAGATATTAAAGGAAAAACATCTTTATATATCTGGGTGGGGCCTAACTACACAAGCACGAGCTTGGCTCTAATTGGCTGCCAACACTTCAATCCAGGAAGTGTTGGCAGCCATCTTGGTGCAATGCTTTTTAGGTCTCGCCTAGCGACGCAGCGCATGCGATGCCCACTACACAAACACCACTGCACTGCCCTAAACCCTAAAACACTACCCCAGCATGACCCCTACACTGCACGAACACCACTGCACTGCCCTAAACACTAAAACACTACCCCAGCACGACCCCTACACTGCACGAACACCACTGCGCTGCCCTAAACCCTAAAACACTACCCCAGCACGACCCCCTATACTGCCCGAACACAACTGCACTAAACCCTGAAACACCACCCCCAGCACGACCCCCTACACTGCCCAAACACCACTGCACTCCCCTAAACCCTGGAACACCACCCCCAGCACGACCCCCTACACTGCCCGAACACCACTGCACTGCCCTACACCCTGAAACACTACCCCCAGCAAGACCCCCTACACTGTCCGAACACCACTGCGCTGCCCTAAACCCTGAAATACCACCCCAAGCACGACCCCCTACACTGCCCGAACACCACTGCTCTGCCCCAAACCCTTAAACACTAGCCCAAGCACGATCCCCACACTGCCCGAACATCACTGCTCTGCCCTAAACCCTAAAACACCACCCCAGCAGGTCCCATTACACTGCCCGAACACCACTGTACTGCCCTAAACCCTGAAACACACCCCCGCATGGCCCCCTACACTGCCCGAACGTCACTGCACTGCCCTTCTCAGGTATGGGCGGCATTCGTTGGCAAATCCAAACGTTGCAGCCTGTCAATGGCCTGACGCATTTCGAATTGAATCTTTATCAAAGGCACATCATAACAGGAATGTGCCGCACTCGCTCCCATGCGTCATTTAAATGCCACGCCCTGCATGGGAACTGCTCCAATGAGACTATGGAACGCGCATGTTGGGAGTTGTAGTGCGTTTAATTAAGTCAAACATTTCAGTGCACTTATTACTGCATAAATAATATACCCTGAAAATATATTATCTACTGGCGGTTGCCAGTAGATAGTTCTAGTTAGGACCTAGTTTCCATAGGAAATGCGTTTTTTCTTTTCCCAATAACTTTGGCGCCGGTTGACGAATCTTCGCGAAATTTTCAAAACTTGTGGGCAGCTCCTATCCTGGAAGTTTCGGGGTGATTCGCCAAGTGGAGGCTGAGAAAAAAGGGGGGGTCCCAAAACGTGTTTTCTCCATGTTATTTCCCATAGGAAATGTTAGATACGACTACAGCCCGAACCTCATTTGGCAGAAAGGTAGCCCTTGGTTCAGAAAGCGACCTTCTTTTTAAATGGTGCAAATTCGTTCAGTAGTTTTCGAGATATTAAAGGAAAAACATCTTTAGATATCTGGGCGGGGCCTAACTACACAAGCACGAGCTTGGCTCTAATTGGCTGCCAACACTTCAATCCAGGAAGTGTTGGCAGCCATCTTGGTGCAATGCTTTTTAGGTCTGGCCTAGCGACGCAGCGCATGCGCTGCCCTCTACACAAACACCACTGCACTGCCCTAAACCCTGAAACACCATCCCAAGCACGACCCCCTACACTGCCCGAACACCACTGCTCTACCCCAAACCCTTAAACACTAGCCCAAGCACGACCCCCTACACTGCCCGAACACCACTGCACTGCCCAAACCCTGAAACACTAGCGCCAGCACGACCCCCTACACTGCCCGAACACCACTGCTCTGCCCTAAACCCTGAAACACCATCCCCAGCACGATCCCCTACACTGCCCGAACACAACTACATTGCCCTAAACCCTGAAACACCAGCCCTCAGCACGACCCCCTACACTGCCCGAACACCACTGCACTGCCCTAAACCCTGAAACACCACCCCACACAACCCCCTACACTGCCCGAACACCACTGCACTGCCCTAAACCCTGAAACACCACCCCCGCATGACCCCCTACACTGCCTGAATGTCACTGCACTGCCCTAAACCCTGAAACACCACCCCCCAGCATGACCCCTACACTGCCCGAACGCCACTGCACTGCCCTAAACCCTGAAACACCACCACCCAGCACGACCCCATACACTGCCGGAACACCACTGCACTGCCCTAAACCCTGAAACACCACCCCCAGCACGACCCCCTACACTGCCGGATCGCCACTGCACTGCCCGAAACCCTGAAACACCACCCCCCAGCACCACCCCATGCACTGCCCGAACGCCACTGCACTGCCCAAACCCTGAAACACCACCCCCAGCACGACCCCCTAGACTGCCAGAACGCCACTGCACTGCCCTAAACCCTGAAACACCTCCCCAGCACGATCCCCTACATTGCCCGAACACCACTGCACAGCCTGAAACCATGAAACACCACCCCCAGCACGACCAACCTACACTGCCCGAACACCACTGCACTGCCCTAAACCCTGAAACACCCCCCCAGCAAGACCCCCTACACTGCACGAACATCACTGCCCTATACCCTGAAACACCACCCCCTGTATGACACCCTACACTGCCCAAACACCACTGCACTGCCCTAAACCCTGAAACACCACCCCCTGCATGACCCCCTACACTGACTGAACACCACTTCATTGCCCTAAACCCTAAAACACCACCACCAGCATGACCCCCTACACTGCCCGAACACCACTACTCTGCCCTAAACCCTAAAACACCACCCCCAGCATGACCCCCTACACTGCCCAAACATCACTGCACTGCCCTAAACCCTAAAACACCACCCCCAGCACGACCCCCTACACTATCCAACCACCACTGCACTACCCTAAACCCTAAACCACCACCCCCAGCACGACCCCCTACACTACCCAAACACAACTGCACTACCGTAAACCCTAAAACTCTACCCCAGCACGACCCCCTACACTACCCAAAGACCACTGCACTACCCTAAACCTTAAAACACTACCCCCAGCACGACCCCAACACTACCCAAACACCACTGCACTACCCTAAACCCTAAAACACTACCCCCAGCACGACCCCCTACACTACCCAAACACCACTGCACTACCCTAAATGCTAAAACACTCCCCCCAGCACGACTCACTACACTACCCAAACACCACTGCACTACCCTAAACCCTAAATCTACCCCAGCACGATCCCCTACACTACCCAAACACCACTGTACTACCCTAAACTCTAAATCTACCCCCAGCACGACCCCCTACACTACCCAAATACCACTGCACTACCCTAAACCCTAAATCTACCCTCAGCACGACCCCCTACACTACCCAAACACCACTGCACTACCCTAAACCCTAAAACACTAACCCCAGCTCGACCCCCTACACTACACCAACACCACTGCACTACCCTAAATCCTTAAACACTACCCCAGCACGACCCCTATACTACCCAAACACCACTGCACTACCGTAACCCTAAAACACTACCCCAGCACGACCCCCTACACTACCAAACACCACTGCTCTACCCTAAACCCTAAAACACTACCCCAGCACGACCCCAGCACACTACACAAACACCACTGCACTGCCCTAAACCCTAAAACACTACCCCCAGCACGACCCCCTACACTACACAAACACCACTGCACTACTCTAAACCCTAAATCTACCCCAAGCATGACCCCCTACACTACACAAACATTACTGCACTACCCTAAACCCTAAAACACTACCACCAGCACGACCCCCTACACTACACAAACACCACTGCACTACCCTAAACCCTAAAACACTACCCTCAGCATGACTCCCTACACTACCCAAACACCACTGCACTACCCTAAACTCTGGAAAAGTAACCACCACCCCATGCCCAATCCCCCTTACCTCTCAGTCCTCGTGGTTCCTCTTTCCTCGTGGCTCCTGCTTCATGTCGTCTCTGAGGGGCGGTGCACGTCGTTGTGAGGAAGCGGAACAGCCTCTGTTTCCTTACAACATCGTGGATCATCTACGTTTTTTTAGAACTCATGGTCATTTACCATACATACCTTTACAACAAAATTTGTTGTAAAGGCATGCGTGGTAAATGACCATGCGTTCTAAAAAAAATGCATAGTAATGACTTTGCGATGTACAACGCATGCATGGTAATGCATGCGTTGTAATGGTATTGCGAAAGTAAAAAAGTCATTGTAATGGCTGTTTACTGATCGAAGCTGGCCGCTGTTCTTCAGTGAATCGTTTATTTGATAAATAAGGAGGAAGGAATGTGGTTTTTTTACCGAAAAGTGCATTCCCGGCTGTTGTATTGTGAAAGTGTCCGCGTGGCCTGGTTTCACTTCCGGTGAGAGAGTGGAAGAGTCTGTTTGGATCTAAAGGGTTTCTGCTGTTGGATGGGACCAGCGCAACACATCATCAGAAAACACAGCTAATGGAAAGCGTTGTCCCCGAAGTGTGGAGCAGTGCCATGAGAGGTCAACGAGTGTGCATCCCACCGCAGTATGACCGTACCGCGAGACCCATGTGCCGCCTCCAGTGTACGGAAGGCAGAAGCGGCATCCATCGCAAGTCCTGAAGACCGTTATAGCACTAATTCTACATTTTGGAACTAGGGCATTTTAACCATGTTGTTCCTGCCAGATACAAAGAAAAGATCCTGTGTTATTCAGTGCCCTCGTTACCTTTTCTGTGGGTAGTGGTGCTTGTCACTTCGCTGCCCCGCCGGTGCACACGACTGGGCTCCCCACCTCGTGTGCCATCTGCAGGGTCTCTGCCCTCAGATCACTGGTTTCGGTTTATGGAGTGGCAACATAAACAGTTGCTCCCAAAGGACTAGCTTGTACACTTAGGTAAATATCCCCTGCTCCAGCATTCCGCAGAAATTCTTTCCTAGCTCTCCGACGTCGACGACAATGTCATAATAGCACGGCTCCGCTCGCGACACTGTATGACATCATAGAGCCATAAAAGGACCTCGTCGGTGTGCTGACGTCAGTTCCACCCATTTTTTCCGTGCCACCGAGGTAAACAAGTGGACCGACACATTTTCACATGTATACATAGTATACTAAATATATATATATATATATATATATATATGCATCACCAATCCACCTTCCCAAACGAAGAGGCACGCACACCGGTCTGTAGATATGGGGCTGATTTTAATGACAATTCAAGTCGCCCTCGACCCCACAAAGAAGAGAGACGCGTTTCGCCTGCGCAGCAGGCTTTATCAATCTGAATGGCACCAGCAAATCACGGAAATATATAGTTCCCTCCCCCTCCTTCAACCATTAGTAAACATGATGGAAAGACTAGATGCAAGCGGTCACTGGCGTGTTAAAACTGAAATCTGCTCAGTGCCGAGAATTCAAGTGTCAGCTGCTTTACAAGGATCTAAACACAATGTCTCATAAGCCTGCTGAGCTGAATGATATACATGGATAGTAATTCTATATTGGCATAATATGAAAAATAAACGTAGCATCTGATTATTGGGGGTGGGAGCATATGCTGTGGATGTGGTGTCATTTTTCTCAACATTAGCTTTCATGATTCAAATGGATAGCAATAAGAAAAAATGAAAACTGCATGAATGCAGAGCATAAAATCGGGCTGCACACTGAGATGAGACACTCGCTGTGCTAAAAAGTAAGCAACAAGAAACCCAGCCATCGAGGTGTAATTGATTAGTCCCGTGAGGAAGGGGGCAAAATTAAATTGACAACCTGCAACTATACATCTCGAGTGAACCCATTGCTGGCCTCACATAAGAGGGCGGTCCAATGTCCATGGTGCTATGATTTTTGCTGTCCCTAGGGAACTACAGGACCCATAATTCCCTTTGCTGGCCTTGGAATACCAAAGTCTGTTTTTAAAGTTGACCAGCAAAAAGGGGTTCAAATTTGCAAGTGTCTTTTGGGATGCCCAATCGAAACGGGTTTTCTAGATTGTGTCCAAAGTTTAGGCATGGGGATATTCGCATAGTGTCACACAACCTGGATTCGGCAGCAGCTCGAAGCATGATTCCTGAATGAACATGTCATGGAGGTCGGGGGAGACTGGTATACATCAAGCATAAGCAAGCCATAACAGACCTCACCGTTTCCGCATCAGCATCTACGGTGACCAGTCTCCAAAGGGCGCCAATATACCAGGTGAGGCTTTTCAAGCATTGGAAAGCAGATTCGCATGCTGGCCGTCGGTCACAACCACCTAGCTCTGCAGTCTCCGGTTCCATAGCTGTCATCCTCGCTCCATTCGTCTGGCGCGTACTCTGGGTGCTCCGCTGTGTAGCACTATCGTACTCCTCCCAACACCATTGCGGTCAAAGCGGAGCCACATGATGACTGGTGGTGCGTGGAGAACGCCAACCGCCGACGTTCGAAAATGACATGCATCACCAATCCACCTTCCCAAACGAAGAGGCACGCACACCGGTCTGTAAATATGGGGCTGATTTTAATGACAATTCAAGTCGCCCTCGACCCCACAAAGAAGAGAGACGCGTTTCGCCTGCGCAGCAGGCTTTATCAATCTGAATGGCACCAGCAAATCACGGAAATATATAGTTCCCTCCCCCTCCTTCAACCATATATATATATTCACTTAAAAAACCATAGGTTTCACACATGTTATAGTTAGGTGGATATTTCACTCGTAAAAAACCAATGAAATTCCACTGTTATAGTTAGTTCAGATAACTATAACTCGCGCGACCGCCACTCTATCACAAGGATGATGTCATCAGTGATGTCATGAGTGATGCCACTGACCATGTCATGAGTGATGTAATATGTGACGTCATGAGCAGTGGATTGCGGGCGCGCGAGTTATAGTTATCTGAACTAACTATAACGGGGGAATTTCATTGGTTTTTTACGAGTGAAATATCCACCTAACTATAACGTGTGAAACCTATGGTTTTTAAAGTGAATTTGCAAGGTTTTTTAAATGCTAATTCCTAACTATAACGTGTGTGAAACCTATGGTTTTTTCAGTGAATTTGTACGTTTTTTTAAATGCAAATTTATTTATGTATTATTATTTTTTTTATATATTTATTTTACAATAAACGACGTTTTTTGGGGGTTTTCACCCCCGCGATTTAAAAAAAAAAAAAATAATAATGTTTTTTGTTTTTCACCGTGCGCGCACGGTGCGCGGACCCCCGCGATTTTTAAAAATGTATTCTTTTTTTTTCTGCCTTCGGGGTCCTTCAGGGACCCCCTGACAAAGGCTAGGGGGTCAGGAACTCTCTACCCTGCCCCCTTTTCACGTTCGCCACCTTCCTTTTTCACTCTCGCACTGAAAACAAACAAAATGGCGGCCGACACTTCCTGATTTCGACCGATTCGAACGTTGACTAACATGTAACCACCAATCAGAATTATGCTCGTGCACGTTAGGGTGCTCGCACGGTGCGCGCACGGTGCGCTCATGGTGCGCGCTTATAGATATTGATATGCTTTTAAATGCTATTTTCTCAGGAAATACTGAACAGATTGACACCAGACCTGCAAAAGGCACTTCCTTGACCTTATGGCTACCTCTCTGCCAAATTTCAAGTAATTCTGTTCAGCCGTTCGGGCTGCAGCTGTGTCTAAAGGTCCTATGGAAAAATGCATGGGGAAAACGCGTTTTGGGACCCCCCTTTTTTCTTGGCCCCCGCTTGACGAATCACCCCGAGACTTTCAGGGTAGGAGCTGAACGGAGCGCCCCATCAGTTTTGAAAATTTCGCGAGGATTCGTCAACCGGCGCCAAAGTTATTCAAAATAGAATTTTGAGATTTCCCATGGAAACACGGTCCTAACTATAACTATCTACTGGCGACCGCCAGTAGATAATATACAAATGCATAACCAATAAAGGCATAAAGAAATAGCAACAGATCAAGCATTTCTCACTATTAAAACATAAGCATGATTAAGACATATTAAAAACATTCATGCCAAACAGTAAAAGCATCTTTTTGGTAGTAACAGGAGGACAACAGGGAGGCGGGTGGGACAGTGAGGAATCCACAGGCAGATACTGTATCCACCAGAAAAAGTGTTACCAAAGGTAAGTAACTTGCTCTTCTGATGGATACTTCTGCCTGCTGATTCCTCACCTTTTGAATAGAATCCTCAATCTGTACCTCACCCGGAGGAGGGTGTCCACCTGCCTAGACCAAAAAATCTTGCAAAACAAATCGAGCAAAATGGCCATCCCTTCTAACCTCCGAATCCAATAATAATTGAATAATTTTTAGTCGAAATTATATTGAAAATAATACTTTAAAAATACTTTTATTAATAAATTTAGACAAACACTTAAAGGAAAACTTTTATTTATAATGAATTTAAAGATATTTCATACTTTACAAATTACGCCGAAGTCGCGACCCCAGCGTGACTTTTCAAAATGGCTACCAGAATGCGAGCAGCCATCGTGTAGGGTGTGCGAAGGGTGCGCGACTTCTGTATAATATTTTTTTTTTTTAAATGATGAATATAGCTTTCCTAACTAAAAATTATTCACAATGTTTTTAAATATATGTATGTGTGTGTATATATATATATATATATATATATATATATATATATATATATATATATATATATATATATATATATATATATATATATATTACTGCTCCAACACACCGGTCAGGTGCACTCTCAGGCAGGTGCTTCTTAGTGCGGGGGTGTACCCGCATTCTATTACCGCTGCAACTCCCCTTCTCACATCCAACTTTACTGGAGAAAGACAGCACTCACGGGGGGCAGTTCCCAAAGTTTATTTACTGGAAACTTACACGATCACAAAACAGACGCGTTTCGGTAACAACCTTCATCCATGTTTACCTGGAACGCGTCTGTTTTGTGATCGTGTAAGTTTCCAGTAAATAAACTTTGGGAACTGTCCCCCGTGAGTGCTGTCTTTCTCCAGTAAAGTTGGATGTGAGAAGGGGAGATGCAGCGTGGATGATGTCATCAGTGATGTCATTTGAGATGTCATCAGTGATGTCATCAGTGATGTCACTGACCATGTCATGAATGATGTAATATATGACGTCATCAGCAGTGCATTGCGGGGGCGCGAGTTATAGTTAGCTGAACTAACTATAACGCCGGAATTTCTATGGTTTTATACGAGTGAAATGTCCAACTAACTATAACGTTTCTGAAACCTAAGGTTTTTTCGTTAATATATATATATATATATATATATATATATATATATATATATATATATATATATATATATATATCACCACCTAAAATCTTCATCTTCAATGGTCCAAGCATCACATCTCAACACATATGTTGGAGAATAAGATTTTCCCCCAGGTGAGCTGTGACTGGCCCTCCAAAAATCAATCCCATTCAAACCAATGAGCTTGTTCTCCACAAAACCCTTCAAATTAACACCCACTATATGGCCTTTCCTTGGACCAACCTCTTACTCATGAACTTCACTAACACCCAGACTAACTTCCAATGATGAGCAGCATCACACATATTAACTACATTTGCCGCTCCTCCAAAACACCACCTGCAATAAATTCTCAGTGATGCCACACAGCATTTATTTCTAACATGTACCCTACATCCTCTACACGACAATCTTCAAAACATCAGGGAAGGATGCGCTCTTCCATACAGCACACAGCTATAAGAAACATAATGGTCAAAATGTCAACTTTCTCTCTTCACGTCAAAAGGCTGAATATGCATAGAGATGATTTTGAATCATAATAAACTACACATGTATTAAAATTGTCTCTATAGAATTACACAAAATATCATTATCACAACAAAGCAAGACCACAACTAACCTCACCAGAAGAAAAATAAAAGGCCTTCCTTCCTCTCCCATGAGCTAATATTTTAGTGTAGAAACTCATCCTCCTTAGACCCCAACAATTATAAGGGAAACTCCAACACTCCAACTGTCTTAATTAAAAAAATGACAAACAGCGTAGATGATATTTAACAAAATACAGTGAAGCCACAGTGGAATATTCAATTTCCAGCAATCACCAGTACCTAAATCACATTACAAACATCCCCACCGTACATAGCATAGTTGAAGAACTATTTATTTTCCAACTCCATGTTAAATTCAACGACCCCTGTCTCATCAATCCACATCAGATTAGATTTCATCCTGAGCAAGGAACCAAAGAAGCAGCACCTGAAATCTAGAATGAGGCCCTTGAAAAGCTGAAGATGTTCAGGCATGTATCCCAGTAGTTCTTGATTCAAATGTGTTACTATTCAATGCTATCAACCTAAAAAATCTGCTTTTTCACCACTTCGAAGAAGTAGGGAGCACACATTCTCCTGCTTTTCCTCCTTCCTATCCAAACGATCGCAGTAGCCGAGGCTAGGCTGCTTTGTTTCTGACTTGCTGCAGATCTCAAAGAGATCCGAAAGAAACTCTAATCGTCAACAGCTACCATAACTGCTCCTGAAGATCATTGCCGACCTTGATGTCCCCTACCACTTGTATACTGGTGACTCTTAACTATACCTCTGCATCACTTATGAGCAAACCCCGTACCAGCTACTAGCATGGGCGTCCGCAGGGGGGGGGGGGCAAGGAGGGGCGCTTGCCCCCCCCCCCCCCGGAGTGCTCCTTCTTGCCCCCCTTGCGGCCACCCATGCTTTTACAGACGCCTTTTGTCCGTAATTACGGGCCCTGCAGGGAGCAGAGGTGTTCCCTGTCAGAGGCCTTAACTCCCTGATGGGGCGCCTCACACTCCTCCTCGCAGCCCCTCCCGCCCATTGTCATTCTGTCTGTGGCTGATTATCACAAACAGAATGACAATGGCCAGTTTGAGCTGCGCGCCACAAGCACGAGTGGTTGGGTCTGGACACAAAGACCTCCTTTTAACACTCTGTAGCCTGAGAGCGAGGGGTCTTCTGAATGAAGGTCTAGGGGGAGTCGATGCATTATTCTCCCAAGTCTAAAATTGAGGTTGCAGTATAGCCCGGATTTCAGATTCCACTAAAACGTACACAGACTCGTGTCAATAACATATCTATCTGCCAGTATGCACCCTATCATGTCTGGCAGGACGTCCCGACCCTGTGTTTCACTACCTCATATCCCTCTGCTCCCCACTCCCCACGCTCACTGCCTCATATGCCCCTGTACCCCACTCCTCGTGCTCAGGGCCGGCTCTAGGGCGGTGCGACCGGAGCCACCGCACCGGCTGCTGACTTCGTGTAGGGGGCCCTAATATGATGATTTTAAAAGCACCTGCTTCTTTCCTGGACTCCTAGAAATTTTCAGCCACCAATAAAAATGTTAAATGACTGCAGTGATTAATGCACTTCCTTAGAGAGAGAGAGGGAGGGAGAGATCAAAGTTTTGTGTAATAAAAGTTTCTACTCATCCTAAGGTAGCGCAGAGGGTTACTATGCTTGCTGCAAAGAACGTGCAGCTCACAAAGTGCGTATAATGTAATGTAAATAGGTCAGTGGGTCACACTTTTGTCAGAGAGACCATATTGTTAACTCTTTATGAGTTAAAATCCTAATGTGGAACAGTGAGCAAGTAACTGTTATCAAAGATACATGCAAACTGGGCTAGAGCGTTATGATTTCCCCCAGTTTTTCATTATCCTAATGTGGCAAAATGGGTTAATTTGGGTAGAAATCAATTCTTATTAATAAAGAGAACCCCCCATCCATGGTGCTAGGTTTTAAATTCTAGGTTTCTGATTCTCCTGACCAAGCACTCTTAAACTATCCTGCCTACCTGTATGGATGACATGTGACTCCTACACCTTCTTGTCCTCTCTCTTATGTAACATTTCCTATGCACTGATTTACACACTTATGATTGATTGTCTCTATGTAATCTGTGTGATGTAAAGTGTTCTGCCACCTTACACTGATAGGAGCGGCGCTATAAAATGAATTAAATGCACCTGAGACTGAATGGTTACGGAGGCTTGAGGGGCGCTGTGAAAGGATGGTTATGAAGAACCTGTAGTGGAGGTGGTCATTGGGGGTGCCAAAAAGCATTGTCGCACTTGGCGCCACGAGCGCTAAAGCCGGCCCTGCCTGTGCTCACTGCCTTATATCCCTCTGTAACCCACACCTCGTGCTAACTGCCATGACATATCCCTCTGTACCCCACACCTTGCGCTAACGGCCACAACATATCCCTCTGTACCCCGCACCTTGTGCTCACTGCCACAACATATCCCTCTGTACCCCGCACTTCGCACTCACTGCCACATATGCCTCTGTATCCCACTCCTCACACTCACTGCCTGATCGCTCATTTTACCCTGCCATTCATCTTCTACGTGTTCTCTCCCCTTCCACTCGTTCTACCTCTGTTCACCCCTTTACTTCTTTTTGTACCTTACTTCTTTCTCAATATCTCTACTTCTTTTCCTCTTCAGTAACATCTGTGACACATCTCTGCACTTCCTTTATATCAACGCACCCCTCTACCTCACCTGTCTACCTCAGTCTTTATTATTCCCTCTTCCTCAGCTGTCTCTACCTGTCTCTGACACACCTCTCCCTCTCTCTACCTGGCCCTCTCACGTTCTACGGCTGCGTTATTGTGCCCTCTCCATCTTTGATTTACCTGTCTCTGCTCCTGAATCTTTTTCTTTTACACCTCACTTCTTTGTCTACCGTTCACCCCTCGCTACCCTTCTGTTTGCCTCACTACGGTCTTTACCTGACCCACCTTCAGTGCCTCTTCCCATTTCGCCTCACTCCCTCACAGCGCTCTCCTAGCATGCATCTGTTTCTCCCCTCACCACCATGCCTGCCTCTACCCCGCCTTACCTTTCTAACCAGCCTAACTTTCTACCTTCCTGTTATTCGTGGTAGTGAACCTTTCATTTCACCCCTCCGGTTGTATTACCTACCCATTCAAATTGAGTAGGTCATTGCTGTGCTCCCAACCAGACATCGAGACCCAGTCCCCTAGCCTCCCAACATGCCCAGATATAACAACAAGCTTTGGCATAGCCAATTGGTCTCGCCTTTGGGACCTGCTGCAGAACTAAATACTTATACTGCCGGCATCATACTTACCCAGCGCCAAGACGCCTTGTCAAAAGTGCGCTTTATAAGTTCTTCAGTCAGTGAGTCAGTCATAAGGTCCCAAAGGCGAGACCTATTGGCTATGCCAATGCTTGTTTTTCTCAGGTTGGCTGAACATTACCCGATCCTGATTGTCTGCCATTTTAGCCCCGCCCCTATTGATTAACATTAGCCACGCCCCTTCATTTGCCAGGTTCGCCCCCCCTGGAAAAATTTCTGCGGACGCCCATGGCTACTAGTACCCTGTCTGCCTTCTGTCTTGTACTCAAGTATCTTATCAACTTATGTTTTGACAGCTCCAGCCCTCTCTGCTGTGATCTGCCCAAAAATATAATCTTTGACTCCAAATTGTTCGCAACACTGCGAGCCAGGCTGGTAATCAAAATTAAACCCATACTTCCTCTCCCTGGAAAAGAAAGCTATTTACTTGCCCTTGGTCAGCTCAGGTCACTCTCAAAGTGACCACCTCACCCACATATATATCCTTTAGTAAATTCTTAGAGCCCTCAACAGCAAAAATATACCTCAACGTACTGCAGCAGGCTCTCTACAGGCAAACAATCAAAGCCTGCTGCATGGCCCTGCCCAGGTGCAGCCACTCAGAAAGAGGAAGGCTTTGTCAACAACCACATAAAGTAACCATGACTCATTCAGAAAGATGCTCAAACCCAGCATCTAACTGAACTATAGGGCAATCAGGCAGTGCCCCAGGGCTTAGGCTTACAGACACATGTGTAAGCCGTTTTATTTGTATTTGTGGGCCGGTTTTAAGGCCAGTTGGGCCAGGTTATACACTTTTTTAGCTAGATGATTTGCTAATGAGGGCTACTTTTATTTTGGTGCCTGGGACTATTTTTTGTCCCAGTGGGACACAGTGCTGTCTTTATGCATGGGCACACTGGGCAGTTGCCTGGGAGCCCCACAAGCATAGGGGCTCCTTGCAGACCAGAATTTAACACACATTTTCTGCTAAACATGTGTATTCCTGTGAGTGGTTGTGTAGGCAGGGTCCAGTGCACTGCTTTGCCCGGGGGCTTATAATGCTGTTAAGACGGCCCTGGTCCAACCCTGCTCCAACCCCTCATTTCTGACTTTCCTCCACAGTATTCCTTCAAGACAGGAAATCCTTCGGGCAATTCATTTGACAGAGCAAGGATACACCATCCATGTGTTAGTGGATACTTGAAGGGAGGCCGAATTCAAAACAACGGTGCTTCACCAATTATTTTACATGTACAGTTCAGAATTGTGAAGCCCACAAACCAAAGTGTAGCCCCCCTCTATTTCAACCCAAAAAATATGAAGCATATCCTTCTCTTAACTAAACCTCAATGTGCAATAGCAGAGATCCCACCTCCCCCCCCCACCCCCCCCCCAGGCAATTTCTAATTGCCTGCAGAAATGCGCGGAGTAGGAGAGGATGACAGAGAGGGGGAGGAAGGGAGGTGGGAGCAGCGAGCAGTAAAGGGCTGCTGGTGCTCCTGCAGCTGCAGAGGGGGTCTATTTAAATATCAGACTCTGGCACACTCCAGGCTCTGCTGACAACTTCATTACCTCCGCATATGAAAATGACTGTAGGGTAATGCAAATGGTTTTCCATCACAGGCCTGCATTTTGCATGCAGGCAGAGGGCACCAGGAGACATTGCCAACAGCCACACAGCTTTTGTCCAATTTTAATAAGATAACTTTGCGGCAGGGTCCTCCCGCTCTCCGTTGGTGACGGCGTCCAGCGACCCAGCTTTTCAAACACTTTGAGGAGGCCGTGTCTCCAGCCTGACCTCAGCTGTCAGTCTGGCAGCGCGCGGAGGCGAGGAGGGGGGGGGGGGCAGCGGGGGACTGCAGCCCAGCTCCAAGGAATTTCTAATGAATGCTAAGCAAAATCCGCGCGGCTTGACAAGGTGATCTAATTAATATTAGAGAAATGCCAACAGAATATCATTCTGCAGATAGGATTTATCACCTTGAAAATGCTGTTGTACAGACGGCGCAGGGATGGACATTTCCCCCCTGATGCTGATTGAATCAGACGCAAGCATCAATATGTGACTCATCACGGGGCTAGAAATTTCACGCTTCCGCTCTCCAGTTTAACAGAAAATTGTTCCAATTTGAGAAATAATCAAGACTTCCAGTTCTGCCTGACTGAAAACAGAGAAAAGAGGTATATGCGTGCACAATGTTTTGTCTATTTGCAAGAAACCTAGCACTGTCGCTGGCGTCCTTCAGTGACCTTGAGATATGTACTGTATACGTGGCACTTAATTTAAATGTAAATTCTAGGTTACTGTTTGGACCCACAATACAAATCACAGAAACAAGGTAAGGCAGGGAGGGTAGTAGTTACTGTTAACTACAACATTCAAAGATTACAGCAATTCCGACATTTGAACTGGGCTCGTGTTCCTGTTTAGGGTGGATTTAACTTATCTTCGAACCTTGTTTTTCAACTATCATGGATAGCTATATTGGTCAGTATGGCTATCTTTGTACTAATATTATTTTCTTGGAATATTGATAATCTTCACACCATTTTGATTGTTTAATTTATCTACCACATACATCTACATAAGCATGCATGTCATATGAAAGTGATTACATTAAAACCAGTGTGAAACATGTAAGCTGCCAGGGCTAAGCACCAATGTTTTAAGCAGTACCTTTGTAATACCGTTTCTTAAAGTTGTCAGAGGAGACAAAAGTGAAAAAATCAGGCAGTCAAATTAAAGAGAGCATAAGGCTGTGTGGTATATATGTGTGTTTATGCACTTGTGATATATTTGTGTTGTACATGGGTGGGGGTGTGGATGTGTGTGTGGGGGGGTGGGTGTCTGTGTCTGTGTGTGTGTGTGTATGCTTGTGCTTGTACCTGGTGTGGTTGTGCTTGCAGTGTCGGCCAGGCGCATGTAAGCGCGGTGAGACAGGGCAGGGGTGGGGTGCGAGGGGGGAGTCAACAGACAACAGAAAAGGTAATGTTATAAATTGAAACAACGATGTGATTAAGCATTTACTAAAGACATTAATTCCCTTCTCTAGATCATGTTTTCTCCGTTATGTTGACCGAAGTTCGGACTCCATTTTGTATTGTTATGCTTCCACGTGTTCCCCACGAGAAGAGTCCAACCTCTGTGTTAGTTGCTCTTGTAATCTGCCTAGTAACAGTCTATAAATAGCTCCTTTGTCCATCTGGCGCATGCCCAGACTTGACCACATCTGTTATCAGTTAGCCTTGCTTGACCATGTTTTCGCGGGCTCAAGGAGTGCGTTAGCTCCGCCCACATATTGATTCAGTATTGAAAAGGACCATAAATGGTAATGTTCTTCGGCCTCATGTTGTATCCACCCACTTATGAGCCCCTCTATTGTGTATAAAAGGGGACCATGTACGTAAGTTCTGTGTGCTACTCTATGCAATACTGAAGAGTGTTGTGTGGATTGTAGGACCACCCTTAAGGGTTAATAAATGCTGTCTTTGTACTTTGCAGTTTCCGTGCCAACTTCCTTATAGATTCCATTACAGGAGAGCGAACCCTTGTGTCCTGCGGGCCTAGCTGGGGCCTGTATTCATCAATTGGCGCCCGTCACGTGGGGCTCATCGGCGACTCGGATGCTCAAAGGACTGGTCGCGACGAAGGTGAGGAATTTGGCCGGGGACGTGATCACTGCCAGCGGCGTCTTAGCCCTGGCATCCCGAGGTTTTTCTTCCTTCCCTTCCGAGCTGACCGTCTGGGTGGCGCCGGTCCTCGACTGAGACCTCTTCTGTCGGTCCTGCCGTGAAAGCCGTTTGGGCGATTGTGGAGCTTGGCAGTTGGAATCTGGACTCTTGATTGGTAAGAACCGGTGTACGGTACTTGCTCCGAGTTTTTGAAGCCTGGTCCGGCTATTTGAGTTTGATTTGTGATGACTAGTCATATTTTGTATTTGTCTTTGTGAAAATATATGCGTTGCAACACATATAGGCAGGTAATGTGGAGAGATTTCTCCGGAGCTGTGTAACTTTGAACGGCGCAACGATTAAGTGCCATTTTCTCTATAATATTGCATATTTTGCATTATTCCTGAGCATGCCTGCTTTTAGCGCACTCCGTAAGTGGTGTTGCTGTTTTGGAAACCGGTTGAACCTCGAGGAATCTGCTCCAGCTCCCCCAGAGGGGACTCCTAATAGGGATATGTATGTGAAGCATGGTCTTTCTTCCATAATGTACAGCACAGTATGGAGGAAATATACTAAAAAAGATCCTGAGTTGCGATGGCCTTTGTATGGATCGTTTGATATACGTAAGATTGAGTATGTGGAACAGTGTATGTGTAAGCGGCGTGCTCGTCAGGATATGTTTGAGTGTGTGCGGTTGTGGGTGAAGGAGGTGCGTGAGCGAGAGAAGCGTGAGAAAGCGCTGTTCGATAAAGAACAACGGAAGAATGATCATGTGCGAGCACAGGAAGCGAGGCGTCGGGAGGACAAAGAACAAACGGAGAGACAAGAGAAAGAGCGTAGGCTGCAAGTCTCGGGTCAATATGCTGTTCGGCAGCCACTTTATCCTGTCCTTAATAATCTTGATGATGATTTTTATTTACTAGATCGCTCCCCGCCCCCTTATGTTGGCGCATCTGCTCCGAGGCCACAAGATTCTGTCCCGGGTCCGGGTAAGGTAGATACGCGGTCCATGTTATCGGCTGAGCATATGGCTGAGCTTCGGCAAATTTCCTTCCGTGCACTTAAGGGCAAGGTGTCCGTGGATGAATTGTTCCATACGTGGGGGTCGTGGCAGGATAGAGAGAGATTGTATTTTTTGAGTCATTTCGCGGAGGAAGTGATTGCTGCTTTTCGGAAATATTCTAGTGTCTTTGAGCCTGAAGAAGTGACATCGGATGCTAAAGCATTGCATGATGGTGTTTTTTCTCCCTCTAAGGCTCCTGATACGGCTCGGCGGCTATTCGCCTTGCGGGACGCGGTGCTGGCCCATAAAGAAAAAGCGCGCCAACGAGCAGGGGAGGAGACGCAGTCGGATTCGTGTACTACAGAAGGCCACTCATCCACCTCTCAATCAGATAAGAGCGATCTAGTGCATGCTAAGCCAATGCGCGAGGCGGCGCCTTTGTATGTTCCTCCTAAAGGAGCGGGGACTAGTTCGGACATTACCTCCGCCGATGCTAAGGGATATTTTGTGTATAATTGGGTTTATACTCCGTGGCATAGAGCTGATGTTATGGCATTAAAGAATGCGCTGCCTGACCCCCGCAAGAATCCAGCGGCCTTCTACGAAGAAGTCGAGGGGGCCTTGAATTCTTGCGTTATGACTTTAGCAGATATAGACCTGTTCTTTGGCCTTATTCTACCACCGGATATGTGGCGATCTGTCCGAAAGGTAGATGATATAGTTGCCTTTAAGGCCCGGTGGTCTGACCTTGAGGATGAGGATAGGGAGCGGAAGCCCGCGCAGAAACCGCCCCAGAGTATTTTAGATCTCCCTGCTGCTATTGTGGCTAAGTTGAAGACAATTATCCCCCCTAAAAAGATTGACTGGAATATGTTAGCTGCATGTAAACAGAAAGTTGACGAGTCAGTTGCGGACTTCTTTACGCGCTTTGAGGAGACGTTTCATGATTTTAGTGGCCAGTCGCTTACTGACGATACGGGCCGCCACCTTTTTGCGGATAAATATGTGGCTAATCTGCTGCCGGCAGTTGCGGCCCGTTTAAAAGCGAGTGAAAGTTCTTGGTCTTCCGCTACACCGACAGCGCTCCTGACTATCGCCCAGTATTATGAGCGTCAGGAGCAAGAAGCAAAGGGCCAGGAGGAAAAGAAATCGAAAGATTTGAAAACAAAGGTGATGTTGGCACAATTCTATGGCCCGCCCCGACGGGGTAGTAATAGAGGTAGGGGAGGATCTTATGGTCCTCCCTCGGGCCGATCTGATTTGAATAGGAACCAATGTGTGTATTGTAAGCAATCGGGTCATTGGGCTAGGGACTGCCCGGTGTTGCATGCATCGCGTCAGGGGCATACCCACGGTGGCCCGCGAGGTAGAGGGGGTTTCTCGAATTTTCGAGGGAATTCTAACGAACAGGCTCGTTTTGACTCTGATGGGCAGCACCGAGACAGATCAAATGTTTTCGATCGCCAGCATCAGTATCAAGTGTCGGGGATTGACCGGTCGGGGTACCATGACTCTCAGCATGCATAGGGATGCGTTGGATGGGGGTTAGAATCAGTTGAGGTGCCGGTCGATCAGAAGGGTCCTTATGTATCGGCTGAGGTTTTGGGCTCTACTGATCAGTTCCTAGTGGATACAGGAGCGACACGTAGTGCACTGTCTAAGCAATTGGTTCCGGGGGCTCCCCCATCCGGCTTAATGGTCACATCGGTAGGGTTTGACGGTACACTCTCCCGAAGCCCTCTTTCGCAGCCCCTCATGTTTAAGGTTGATTCTTTTTCTGCACCCTGTCCGTTTCTGCTTGCCCCGTACACACCGGACAACATTATGGGTCTTGATATGTTAAAGCATTTTAGGGCTACGATCCGCTGCTCCCCTGCTGGTGTGCGGGTAATATTGAATGACAATTACCCCCGATCTGAACGGATGTGTGCGATGTCAGAGGATGCGCTGTTAGCTACCCTCCCTCGTGCTTTGTGGGCAACTTCGGATACTGATGTGGGACAAATGGTGATTCCACCGGTCCACATTAGCGTCCAGGAGGGGGCGGTGTTACCACGCCTCCCACAGTACCGTATTTCCCAGGAGGGTGAGGAGGCTCTCATACAGATAGTGCAGGATTTGATGGCGGTAGGGGTAGTGGAGGAAGTCCCCTACAACATTTGTAACAGTCCGATTCTTCCCATACTGAAAAAGGATACGGATGCCAGAGTTTATCGGTTTATAATTGATTTGAGAGAAGTGAACAAGATCGTGATACCTCAGTACCCAGTGGTTTCCGATATCACGACGTTGCTTACTTTGGTACCACCTACGGCGACTATGTTCTCCGTGATCGATTTGAAGAATGCCTTCTTTTCCATTCCCATTCACCCTGATAGCCGATATCTTTTTGGGTTTACATTAAATAATAGATCTTATCGTTTTTGTAGGATCCCCCAGGGCTACACAGAAAGCCCTAGCATTTACAGTCAGGCTTTGAAAAGACAATTGGATTCCTTTGTTCTGCTCGAGGGGGTCGCCCTCATTCAATATGTCGATGACATCTTGCTGGCGGCTGACACCCTGGAGTTGTGTGAAAAAAGTACGTTATCCTTACTTTCCTTTTTAGCATCCCACAATCATAAGGTATCTAGGAAGAAATTGCAATTCTGTAGACCAAAGGTGACTTATTTGGGTCACCTTTTGTCTAAGGAGGGACGTGCACTCACACCGGATCGTATCCAAGTAATTTTGGACACACCGAGACCGTCCACACAGAAGGATGTGCGTGCATTTCTGGGCCTTGTTTCTTTTTGTAGACAGTGGATATTGGGGTTTTCGCACATAGCTAAGCCATTGTTAGCCCTCTTGACAAAGGACACGCCTATCCCAATCCCTTGGTCAGATGAGTGTGATACTGGTTTTCAGCAACTACGACAGGCCCTTTGTTCAGCACCAATGTTAGGGACCCCTGATTATGCAAAACCCTTTTCGTTGTATGTGCATGAGAAAGATGGATGTGCATTGTCAGTTTTAGTGCAGATGCACGGCGATAAGCAGCGCCCTTGTGCATATTTTTCGGCTGTACTTGATCCTGTCGCCCGAGCATTACCAGGGTGTTTTCGCTCGGTTGCGGCGACAGCTGTGTCAATACGCCAAAGTGAGGGAATTGTGTTATCTCATAAGTTGTTGGTATTAGTCCCCCATGCTGTCGATGCCCTGCTCAATCAAACGAAGACGCAGCATTTGACCAGCGCCCGTTTAACGGGATATGAGTTGACGCTTTTGGCTCCTCATATTACGTTAAAAAGGTGCGTAACGTTAAACCCGGCAACATTGTTGCCATACCCCGAAACCCAGCCTGAGGCGGGGAAAGCGCATGATTGTATTCTCGTGACTGAGGAACAAACAAAGGGTCGTATTGATCTCCAGGATACGCCCTTTCCAGATGTAGATGGAGAACTGTGGGTGGACGGATCATGTCTGAAGCTACCAGATGGTACGACTTCAGCAGCGTATGCGATTACCACATTGCAAACGATAGTGGAGACAGCACGCATACCACAGAAATCAGCTCAAGCAGCGGAACTGATAGCATTAACACGAGCATGTGAGCTCAGTACAGGATTATGTGTGAATGTTTATACAGATAGCCGCTATGCCTTCGGAGTAGCGCATGACTTCGGCCTACTCTGGAAGGAGAGAGGGTTTTTAACGTCACATGGAGTACAGATAATGCATGGAGAGTTAGTTCACAATCTTTTAACCGCATTGACATACCCAAAGAAAATTGCCATTGTTAAGTGTAGCGCCCATAGGAAAGTAGTTGATAAAGTTGGAGAAGGGAATGCGTTAGCGGATCGAGTAGCACGGGAGACTGCGATGCAACCCGGTGCTACTGCTATGTATGTAGTAAAGTCACAGGTGGAAAGATGGCATGATGCGAAGGAGGAAGTGCGAGAAATGCAAAGGACCGCTTCTGACAAAGAGCGGGAACAATGGGCCAGCGAGGGAGAACTGGATGACGAGGGCTGCTGGAGAAATAAGCAGATGGATAGATGGAAATTACCCACGGCCTTTGTACAACCTATGGTTCAGATGGCACATGGGCTAGCACATGTTGGAGCTTCCGCAATTGTGAAATTGCTTACCCAAGTCTGGGAGCATCCAGAGATTGCTAGCACAGCGAAGAGGGTGGTGCAGACCTGTATGATCTGCCTGAGGTATAACCCAGGAAAGGGTACTCGAACTCCGGCAGGAGGATTTGTGACACCTACTGCACCCTTCGAGGTTTTGCAGATGGATTACATCCAGCTTGAGCGCTGTAACAATCTGAAGTATGTTCTAGTAGTGGTCTGCGCTTTCAGCAAATGGGTTGAAGCGTACCCTACGAAAGACAATACTGCAATGACTACTGCGAAGTTGCTGCTGAAAGAGTTCTTCCCTCGATATGGCGTCTGTAGACTTCTGTGGAGTGATAATGGGCCTCACTTTGTAGCGGATGTTATAAAGTACGTCTTGAAGGGCCTGGGCATCACCCAGAAGTTTCACGCGGTATTCCACCCTCAGTCTGCAGGACTAGTCGAGAAGTATAATGGTACACTGAAGCTCAAGATCGCTAAAATTCAAGCTTCGACGTCCTTGACTTGGCCAGACGCTCTACCACTGGCGTTATTGTCAATTAGATCGGTACCGCACTCTCGAACTGGCCTTACACCGTACGAGATTGTCTTCGGACGCCCAATGAATATTTGGGGTCCACCAAAACCTAAGGCTGTGTATGATGTACCTTGTGTAATGATGAACGATTATCTGGCACAGTTAACGGATAACTTGGTTTCTATTCATCAACAGGTCCGAGAGGCGCTCCCTGATCGGTCTACCGGTGAAGGACATGGTCTCCGACCTGGTGACCACGTGATGGTGAAAATATTTGACAGAACAAACAGCTTGGAACCGAGATGGGTGGGTCCTGAGCAGGTCCTCCTCGCAACGAGGACGGCTGTGCGAGTCTCCAACAGAAAGAACTGGATCCATTCCCTGCACTGTAGGAAGGTGCCGCCCGGATTGGTGGAACCTGCCGTGCTGACCGACCAACGAGAAATCTTGGCTGCAGAGACCGGCCGTGCTGCGGAGCCAAACGCCACTGAGGAGCTCTTTCCGGACCACGCGACTCCTGGAGGAAGGCGATATCATCTTCGACCAAGGAAGTGAGTTTTCCAGTACCGGGACACACTGTCAGAACGGCCCTTGGGTTAGTGAAACGGAGAGCCGATGAGGCAAGGGGGGGGGATCAGCCCTGCATTAGTGTAGCGACACCCGTCTTGGCCCGCTGGTGAAGAAATCGACCGCTGCCCAAGGGGAAGAGTTCTGACAGACTTTTAGTTTCAGGAAGATATTGGGTTTTTATTTTTTTTTACTTTGACATGGAGAAAAAGAAAATCCTTTGTGCATTAGGGTTCATGTTGACAGTAGCCATTGTTGGGATAACCACATGGTTCGTGGAGGATGTAACTCCCGCCCGGAAAATTCTTGTGTTGACAACTCCGGTGCCTGAGGAGCACTACTTTTATACATTACCGTATCAAGAGTTGAAGCATCGACAGTCTTACTTGAACAACACTTTCATCCAGATGCTGCATCATACCCACGTTGCTACGAATGCTACGAACTGTTGGATATGTGGGATGATGCCAGCTCATCAGAAGAAAGGAGGAACGCCATTTATACCACTTCCTTTCTCTCATAATGGCTCTTGTAGAGCATGGTACACTTTGCTTTTTGCCACTCGGAAACCGACAGTGGGACGATTGCTCTTCAGACTCAATAAAGAATGCCATCAAGACAAAAATGGGTATCCACAAGCGAATGGGACAATTTGGGAGTGGGAAGAGTACCGACCAGACAATGAATCCATTCCCTACATCTTCACGAACACAAGAGACACTGTGGGAAAGGACAAATTTGTGATTCAAGTAGCACAAGCTCAAGCGGACCTGTGTGTCCAGAGTGTGGGTTTTATCCCTGTTGGTGTTAGTGATTGTATTACTGTTCTGAACATTGATGGGTTGAACAATAGTACCTTTTTAGCCTCCCATAATACGTACTTTGTGTGTGGAAATAAAGGTTATTACCGTCTGCCGGCTGGGTGGTCTGGGGTATGCTATGTATCATTTCTATTACCTCCTGTATTCCTAGCTCCCGCATCTTATCATAAGGATCTGAAATTATTGAATAATGTGACTGTAAATAGGTATAAACGTACTTTATCAATTGACGATGTAGATCAGACTGATACCAGTCTGCAGCAGTATATTGATTTTAACTTAGGACTGTTTTTCTTTGTTGGAGCTGCCCTGAACAGTAGGAAGATCCGAAGATTAACAAGAGTGGTAGAAGCTGTGACAAATCAGACTGCTGCTGCACTTGGGAATCTTACGGAGGAATTGCAAATTACTAGAATTGTTGCATTGCAGAATCGTATGGTATTAGACGTTATGCTAGCTGACAGAGGAGGAGCATGTAAAATTATTGGAAGTAGCTGTTGCGTGTTTATCCCTGATCATACGCCATCAGTTTATAATGCCATCAATAAACTGCATAAAATTGCAGCTGAGATCCATACAGAAAACGGCACTTGGTCCTTTTCTGGATGGTTTTGGGCGTTAATTACTGCCTGGGGATGGAAGGTTCTAACTGGTCTCTGCATTATTGTAGCAGTTCTGTTTTCGTGCTGTATCTGTGTTCAATGTGGTCCCTTGCTCTGCTCATTATGCGTATCATTCTTTATCCCTGATAAGAAAGCTATTGCCGATGTTGCTCACCAGAAACGTTTAGCTAAAGAAGTTGAAGAAATGATGACAATTGATATATATGATGATTCTCTTAACAAACCGGATGTCTTCACTAAATGCTGAAAGGGTCGTCTGTTGTAAATTGAAACAACGATGTGATTAAGCATTTACTAAAGACATTAATTCCCTTCTCTAGATCATGTTTTCTCCGTTATGTTGACCGAAGTTCGGACTCCATTTTGTATTGTTATGCTTCCACGTGTTCCCCACGAGAAGAGTCCAACCTCTGTGTTAGTTGCTCTTGTAATCTGCCTAGTAACAGTCTATAAATAGCTCCTTTGTCCATCTGGCGCATGCCCAGACTTGACCACATCTGTTATCAGTTAGCCTTGCTTGACCATGTTTTCGCGGGCTCAAGGAGTGCGTTAGCTCCGCCCACATATTGATTCAGTATTGAAAAGGACCATAAATGGTAATGTTCTTCGGCCTCATGTTGTATCCACCCACTTATGAGCCCCTCTATTGTGTATAAAAGGGGACCATGTACGTAAGTTCTGTGTGCTACTCTATGCAATACTGAAGAGTGTTGTGTGGATTGTAGGACCACCCTTAAGGGTTAATAAATGCTGTCTTTGTACTTTGCAGTTTCCGTGCCAACTTCCTTATAGATTCCATTACAGGAGAGCGAACCCTTGTGTCCTGCGGGCCTAGCTGGGGCCTGTATTCATCAGTAAGATTAAGTAAATAAATAAAACCTATTCTGTTGTCTGTCAACTTCCCCCGCCCCTCTCCCCCGCCTCACCATGCTTGCCTGCACCGACCGCCACTGTGTGCTTGTGTAAGAGAAAGTTAGAATGAGGGAGGGAACTATATAGAGAGCAAACAAGAATACTCTATTAGATACTTTGACATGGTTATTTTTGCGCTGCAGACCCTATTTTTACATTTTTTGCTATCTGGCAAGTTTTCACAATCCATATTCCATACAAGTTCAAGTCATCCTAGTTAAGGATTCAGCTGTTGAGGAATTCCCAACAGTTATATTTACCGGCCAGTGTCACCAATGGGCAGGTTTATCGCCTTAATTTGAGTGGTGACATAAAACTGTGGTACCAGATTTCAAGCACCTGCAACAAAATCCAACTTGGTATTATATTGATGGTGGTGGGAGTCTGAACCCTGCCTGATAGTGAAGTAGTGCTTTGGCTAACATTGGTAGTGTACATCCTGCGTACAGGTTGATCATCTAGATGAAATAGAATTGATGAAATTGATTTGTCTGTCAATCTAACAAAACTCTCCTAAAAAGAATGTCACGCCATATGATTATGAACATTAAGGAAAGAGAATTATAGATTATAGCACAAGTAACAACATATTAACCCTAAAGTAGTGCCCTATCTGGTAAATGGATGGCACCTTTAAATGCTGTTCACCATCATTTACCCAGATATTCACTCTCTAAGGCCAGCTCCAAAACACTAACATTTCACTCATTTATGCCTTCTTGCCCAATAAATAAAGCAGCACATATCATGAATTACAAAAAAATGACCAAAGAAAAAGTGAATAATTACTACCCTAAAATTTTGTTAGGCATTTTGAACAGAATGTGTAAATAAGGACCCTCTGTTATTAATAAATGTTCCTAGGACAGGGAAAATACAATTTAAAAAATAAGGAAATCTCTAGGCAAGAATTTGGTCAATTTGATTATTAGACCATAGCTAACAAGAAATGATACTCAACCCAAAGTACCATGAATGGAATTTTAAATACAGAATGTTTATTAATACAATATCTGATGGAACCCAAAATCCAAGAAACATACATAAAACAACTGAACAATGCAATACTTTGTGGAAAGGGTTTGTATTAATGTATCCGAAGGATACATTGATATAAAGACACCTGATTAAACTTGGTTCTGTTTCCTGATGAAGGTGCCTTGTTCGCCGAAACGCGTGTCGAATTTCTGAAGAATCAACATTGTATTATTTCCACAACCAAAGGTTCTTTGTGTGTTTTGTTATCCAGTACGGCTCATTTATATGTAAAATTCACAGTTTGTTGTAAAGTTTACAGACATAGTCTTAGTTTGTGACTTTATCAGTCGAAAGCAATATCGAAGTATTTTCAATTATATTTATCTACCAATCTCTTATTTTCCAAACCCTTTCCACAAAGTATTGCATTATTCAGTTGTTTTATGTATGGTTGGATTTTGTGTTACATCAAATTTGAGCCTCCATTTTAATATATTGTATTAAGAAACAATCTGTATTTTAAATTTCATTCATAGTACTTTGGGTTGAGTATCATTTCTTGTTAGCTATGGTCTAATAATCTCATTGACCAAATTCTTGCCTAGAGATTTCCTTATTTTTTCAATTTTATGGATTTTGAATATTCCTATTTATCAAAAGAGGGGGACTCTCGGAGCTATTCAAAAGGTCTGGTGAACTGTGCTCCCGAAGTTAAACTTATAGCAAAAGGGAGTCACCGTTCCTAAGTAGAGAGAGAAAGAAGGGAAGTAAGAGTTACTCCCGTCATGTGCTACTCTAATTGTGGGGGGCAGTGTGTCCTCATCTTGATGACCTCGCACACCCGAAGGATGTCATGCTTCATCATTGGGCTTTTGCTCCTCGTCGGTCCGGCGCTGCAATGCCCTATGGGTCCCCCGAAGGGTCTCTTTTTCTGAGATCTTTTGATTAAGCCGTATGAGTGTGTGGGTGTAAGTGATAGTGAAGTCCTAGTAGGTGTATTAAAAAATGGCTCGAGGGAGAGTGATTCATTTTTATTAAGGTGATCCCTCTGACATTATTAAAACAAAGTGTATGGTGCTGCTTTAAGGGGTATTATGTCCCTTGGTAGCTGGGTAACTATATGTCACTAGTGGGCATATGTTCTGGTCAACATGTTTCACTCTTTAGTGGTCTCAGGGGGAGATCCAGGGTGCTTCGTCAGGACCGAGTAAGAAAGTTGTATCTACAGTTGCCCGAAAATTTCAGTGCCCCCGGATAAATGAAGGAAGTAGAACTTCCCATAGGAGGTAGGGTAAGATCCCATGAGATCAGTGAGGGTCAATTGAGAGGGTTTTCTCGGTGCATCTGGGCTGGGACACCTGTGTGCGTCTCGCTGTCTCCTGAGGCACACAGGTGACACAGCCCAGATGCACCGAGAGAACCCTCTTAAGTGACCCTCACTGATCTCATGGGATCTTACCCTACACTAAGGGAAGTTCTACTCCCTTCATTTATCCAAGGGCACCGAAATGTTCGGGCCACTGTAGATACAACTTTCTCACTCGGTCCTGATGAAGCGCCCTGGATCTCCCCCTGAGACCACTAAAGCGTGAAACATGTTGACCGAACATATGCCCATTAGGTACATATAGTTACCCAGCTACTAAGGGACATAATACCCCTTAAAGCAGCACCATACACTTTGTTTTAATAATGACCGAGGGATCACCTTAATAAAAATTAATCACTCTCTCTCGAACCATTTTTTAATACACCTTCTAGGACTTCACAGCCACTTACACCCATACAGTTCATACAGCTTCATCAAAAGATCTCCGAAAAAGAGACCCTTCGGGGGACCCATAGGGCATTGCAGTGCCGGCCCGACGAGGAGCAAAAGCCCAATAATGAAGCATGACATCCTTCGGGGTGTGTGATAGCATCAAGATTAGAACACACTGCCCCCCACAATTAGAGTAGCACACGACAAGAGTACCTCTTACTTCCCGTCTTTCTCTCTCTACTTTGGAAAGGTGACTCCCTTTTGGTATAAATGGATTTTGAATAGGCAATCATTTAAACAGTCCTTAAAATATATCCTCACACAGCAACAAAAGGGTGTTATTTCTATTTTAATCAAGCTTTATGAAATCATACCTAAAATTCAGTCCTCAAGTATTGACTTCTCTGAAAATATTCAATTTGCCTTTAAACCAACTTATAGCCTCACATATATACCACCAACTGAGGCAGAATAACATTATGACTTTTTCTAGTATCACCATTCTATCAACCAAATCAATAAAAACAACTTCTCTTCTTAGACTATTTTGAAGATACTTGAGTTGGATGCACGCACCGTTCAGAGGTTAAGTGTTGATGGAATGTGTACCGCAGAACACTAACCCATGAAGCCATAATTAATAGTGTAGTGAAAGAATGGCATAACTCTGTTCTAAGATACTCTTGGAATAGGCAAACCTACTCTCTATCAATTTCTAGAAATTTGAATGAAAGCACCTAGCTATTACGACCTATCCCTGCCAGAAGCAAGCCCCAGTGCAACAACTACACCCTAAACTCTCCAAGCATACTCATCAAATGCATGAAATGTTGGCTGTTAAAGTCCTACTCTTTCCAAACAGCCTAGGACTAAATTATATAGAAACCACAGCTCAAATGACAATATGACCTTCTCCACCAAAACCACATTAAAAAACCTTGCTAAAGAGAGGCGTGGCTTGGACGGCAGAGCTAATGGCTGCCTGATTCCTTCGCTCCATCTGATCGGAGAAAGAACACTGATCCCGGATGAGAAAATGAAACGAGAGGGACATGGCGACTGAAAATCTAACCATCGGAAGAGCCACTGCCAATGAGGATACCATCACGACAACCTCCGGGGCTCGAGGAAGGCAGAAAATCGGACTTATCCCTCGGGAAGTGAGAGCGAGAAGCAGGGCAAATGGCGGCGACTCGTGCCTCAAGGAAACTGAAACCAGGTGAAACCAAGTGAGAAACACACCCGCAAGAGCAGCACATCACCGATGAAGGCACCCACTGAAGTGTTGGAACACTCACAAAAGGTACACTAGCTTTTCTAGCTCATTTCGGTGATTGATGCGAGGAAGACTCGGTCTCGGCAATGGCAGTTGTTATAGACCGCTCTCACGCCGGAAGTAACCTAGTGTAGGGGTGATTTTAGCCAAGGTAGCGAGCTTCGCAGTGAAGAGCGACTGTGAGCCTACGGCGCCGAGGGGGTACCGAGGGGTTACCGAGCACGCACAGCCTAATCCCATCCAGGGCCTGTAAACGGCAGGCAAAATAGCGAACTAAGAGCGCTTGAACGTTTTCGAACGTCTGAGCTCTGCACCGCCTTGAAGTGTGTATGAGTACAAGTTAACCGGTGGTGTGAGCAGAGCTGCGCAAGGTACCACAGTGAACACTTATTTATTTACTTAGTGATTGCTGAGACCATCGAGTGAAGCAATCGAAGTGCAAACCAAAAGTGTAACTGCCGCTCGTCGAGGGCCTGAATCTCAAAATGGCGCCTGCAATGCAACAACCACAGATAAGGACCGATAAGGACAGAGGGTGAGCAACAGAGCACAGTGAATACTTACTAACTTAATGGTTACTGAGCCCATCGATCGAAGCGATTGAAGCACAAATCAAAAGTGAAAACTGCCGCTCGCCGGGGGGGCCCAATTCTCAAAATGGCGCCTGCCATGCAATGATCACTGATAAGCACCGGGTCTCCCAACATACCGGCTCACACAGGTGACCACATGGTTATGGTCATAATGGCAAGCTAGAACCCGTTCAGGTGACCCAACAAGGTACCGCTAGCTGGGCACCCATTATCTTCTCGACGGCGCGAGCGTGCCCGCCTGATGCCTGACTCCAAAATGGCCGCTATGATATTCTGACCTCGCACTAAATCGGGGTACTTACAGCCGGCACAATCCTGGCTGGGAAACGGCTGTGGTGTAACATTGCCAGAAGCATTCCCACACTGTAGCAGAGCGGTACGGGGGCTGGGTGTCGAGGCGGCGACTCCCTGAAAATCCGCAGGAAAGGCCGACAAGGGCCTAAACAAACAGAACACAACCAGGATACGACAATCACGATGCCCGTCGAGGGAAGATAACAGCAGGAAGGTATGTGGAGGGCCAGGAACACCAAAGGAGCACCAAAGAAATCCCAAAATCCCCCCCACCCCCAAAAAAAGAAATGGTGGACAGAGAATCCAGGCTACACCAACAACAACTAAAAAAGAGTAAGGGTAAGCTAGCAATTTCAGACTCCCCGCTCAAAATGAAACCGGACATTAACGGCACCCTGGACATGATACTAAAAATCTGGCGGATGTCCATGATCTAGCTAAATCCACAAAGCACACCACTGAAGCTATTCAACTGGAAATAGTGTCCGTCAAGGCGGACCTAAACACAGTGAATAATAGGCTGGCAGCGGCCGAGCAAAGAATCAGTGATATAGAGGATATCACCGCCAACTCAAGTCACGAGGTGAAGACCTTAACAAGACTTACCTCAACACTACAAAGACAAACAGTGGAGCTGGAAGACCGAAATCGACGGGGAAACATTTGCAGACTGGGGTCCCGGAGGACGCGGAAGACCCAGCAGGCTCATGCTTAGCCTTCCTAGAGGATTGGATCCCTAAACTTACCAATGTAAAGTTTGACCGTCAGTTTGAACTCGACTGTGCGCACAGAGTACCCACCTTTAAATCCATGGCAAGACAAGCAGCCCGGCCCATTATTTGCAAACCACTGCGATCTCAGCACACAGAAGCTATCCTTATTCATGCACGAAAAAATCATCAAATTATCTGGAATGGGCATAAGATCATTTTCACACAAGACTACTCTAAGCCTGCCATAGACACCAGGAAGGGATTTCTTGCCTTACGCGACAAACTCAGGAGCAAAAACATGCAGCTCTCCTTCATTGGTCCCACAAAATTTAGGATAACCCATGGCGGTAGACAGCACTACTTCAACGACCGTAAGGAGCTTGCATCATTTCTGGAAGGCCCAACAGTTCACGACATGGAAGCTTCCCAATCCGCCTCTAGCAAAAGAAGATCCTCTCCTGACCCGGGCATGGGGTGAAGAAGCAGCCAGCACTGCATTGGGCAGGCTAAGTTCCTTAACCACTATTAATATCCACTATTAATAAGGGAAACCTAACCACTATCTACCTCATTATCTACCTCATTACTTACCTCATGTTAACAATCACCCTATGATGCTGTCATCACTACAGGAAGAATCTCAAATAGTTTATGGACCTTTACTCGTATCCTTTTAAATATGTTACAGTGTGAATTATGCCTCTGGACACCATAATTGGGATGTGTCAAACAAATATAGTATACTCATAAGGAGATCTACGATATAGTTTATTACAACAGCTGTTCTCCAAAGGACGGAATGACGATCCTGCCGTTGCACCTCCTACATACAAGGTTTGCAGGGATGGGAGGGATGGGGAGGGGAGGGAGGGGAAGTGGAGGGGGTGAGGAACCCCAGAGGGAGCAGAATGCTCCGTGTAGTGACTGGATATCCGCTTCGGGGTTTCTTAGTCTTTGCTTTCTCTATTGCTTTCTCTATTTTCTAGCTTCTTTTCTCTTTTTCACCTCGCTTTCTTCTCTAAACGGTGTTTGACACTCCTTGATGCACGGCCAATTAGTGAGTTTTGGCACGCAAGAACAGCCGGAAAAGCTTTTTAGACTGTATACAAGACACATGAGAAATGCACCCGCACTATGCCTAGTTGGAGGGGTAACGGTCAATTCTTGTCACCTTTTTCCCTCCAGGGTCTTGGCAGTGATTTATTTTGGCTTCTTAAAGTTAGAATCGATGTATCTACCACATATCACCTTAACTGATGGCCTTCAGTAACACACTCACCCTGGCAACTGACCTAAATATAGTGTCCCTAAATGTCAAAGGTCTTAACCACCCAATTAAGCGCCGAAACATTCTGGACTACCTAGCCAAAACTAAAGGGGATATAATCCTACTACAGGAAACCAAGCTGTCTTCAGACGATGCCAAACTCATTAGAGGTAACTGGATCTCACAGATGGCTTGCTCGCCTGCAGATAAAAAGAAACAGGGTAATTACACTAATATCAAAAAGATCCAACATCTTGCTAGTTACCCAGTCTCACGATAACGAGGGCAGACTCCTGGTCACACACCTGAGAAGGGGGAAGGAGCTAATTCATGTAGCAAACATATACGGCCCCAACACTGATGACCTAACCTTTTGGTCAGAGGTGTCCTGCACGCTGGAAGGGTTCCCCCAAAACGACCTCATGGTAGTAGTAGGGGATTTTAACATCCCATTAGACCACATAACGGATAGACAATCCACCTGTCAATACCACCCTACGAGCTCACATGCTGTACTGAAAAATATCTGCTCCAAATTTAACCTTAAGGAGGCGTGGCGCCTCCAACACCCAGATACTAGAGACTACACCTTCAACTCTAATCCCCACAACTCATACACCAGAATAGATTATTTCCTTATCTCTGGCTCCCACACACAACTAATCAAACACTCAGACATAGCCCCAAGGCTAGTGTTGGATCATTTGTGTATTAGCCTAAAATTGGCAGGGTGTCACAACGATTCGGTGCCTAAGAGATGGCGCTTTGACAGCAATGTAATTTCGGACCCTGCTGACAAAAAAAAAAGATCGAGGAGGCTATAATAGACTACCTTAAGCATAACAACACTCCAGAGACTAGCACTAACACACTCTGGGATGCACTGAAAGCTACCATCAGGCACACAATAATCGAAATCAAGACAAGAATCAACAAGAGTACCAATCGGAGATTAACCCAGCTGAAACAGGAGATCAAAAAATTAGAACTGTCACACGCTATGTCCTTACAAGATAGCAAGCTCCTCGCTCTGCTAACACAAAAAAAATATGAATACAACAAAATCCTAAGTGAGAGGGCAGGTTTGTCGCTTAATAAATATAAAGCTCTTAACCTATGCAAAGCTAATAAGGCGGGGAAACTTCTTGCTTCCTATCTCAAACACAAAAGGAACCAGTTTGTCATAACATCCATTAAAGACTCTAACAATAAAGCCCACACCAAACACAAGGACATCCTTAGGACCTTTAAAGAATTCTATCAGGAACTTTATAAAAATGATCAGGCCCTCAGCGTAGAAGAGTGTACCAAATATCTCAAACCACTCAACTTACTGCAACTGAACAGAGAGGAGACAACTAGGTTAGGACAAGAAATTCATTGCACAGAGATTGAAATGGCAGTTAAATCATTAAAAGACAACAAAGCCCCTGGCCCAGACGGGTTCACAGCCTTTTTCTACGAGACCTTCTTAAACCAGCTAAAACCAACCATGAAACAAGTCTTTAGCCACACAGCATCTAAAGGGACCGCGCCATACACTATGTCGGAAGCTAACATAATAGTCATTCCCAAGGAGGGGAAGGACCAGCTCTCACCGAAAAACTATAGACCTATATCCCTGATTAACGTAGACTGCAAAATATATGCTGAGATCTTAGCGGTCAGACACAACTCTGGTCTCCCAAAGCTAATAAGTAACTTCCAGGTTGGCTTCCTTCATACTCGCATGTCTAACGATAACACTTGTCTACTGTGCCACATTCTAGAGAATGCTGCCATTAAGTCTGAATCGGCAGTAGCTATCACTTTAGACGCCGAGAAGGCCTTTGACAGGGTTTCCTGGGCTTTTCTGGAACGATGTATACAATCCTTCAATCTAGGTGAGGGCTATATACGTATGGTTATGGCCCTATATGGGAACCCATCAGCCCGTATTGTCGTTAATGGCTCGCTCTCTGAGCCCTTCACATTGCAACAAGGTACTAGACACGGTTGCCCACTATCCCCATCCTTATTTTTACTGGCATTGGAACCCCTTATCCAGGACATCAAAGCAAACTCTAACATTAAGGGGGTGGATATCAATGGCGTACAAATAAAATTAGCCGCTTATGCAGACGACATACTAGTAGTAACAGAACAGCCTAGGGCATAAATTGCAGCCTTGATGGATACAATAACAAAGTATTCCGGCTTTTCAGGATATAAACTCAACAGAGAGAAATCAGAACTCAAACCATTAAACATCCATTGCACGAGAGACATCCTGGGAGAGTTGGGGCTAACATGGCAAACAGGCTATATCAAATACTTAGGTATAGAGTATTGTAGCAACTTAATAGTAACACTACACCAGAATGAGAAAACAATACTAGAAAAAATAAGGAAGCTCCTGGACTCTTGGTCACCTAAATTCATTACGTGATGGGTCAGAATCGAAACTATTAAAATGATGATCACCCCGATGGTTAACTACCTCATTAGTATGCTCCCGCTCCTTCTTAGTGATGACTTCCACTGCAAACTAGATATCCTCATCTCTAAATTCCTCTGGCGCGAGAAGAAAGCAAGGATCAGTATCAAAATATTAATACTGGACAAACCGCTAGGAGGGGTTAACTTAGCGACTTTCAGACCATATCAGCTGGCTTTCCTGGCGAAACAAGGCTCATACTGGATCTCACCACCTACAGGCTACACCCCGGTCTGCCTAGAGGTGGAGAGGGCCATTCTCAATAACCTAAGCCCTCTTGCATTACTAACAACAAATAGACTATACCCACATACCTCCAATCCCATTTTTAAAAACAAAAAATCGCACTGCTTAGGGTTGATAAGAATCTGGAAAACAGTTTTAAGGGTTCTAAAATGGAATCACTCTGGGCCAATAGCAAGTTACTATACAAAAGCAAAAGCCTATCCCTTGACACATGGATTAAAAAAGGTATCCTTTTCCCTTATCAACTAGAAAACGCCTCATATCCAGTCACATTCTCAGACCTTCAATCGAGATATAGCCTAGATGACATTGAATTCTATAACTTCCTGAAAATTAGAACGGCCCTTTCAAAATCCAAATTAAACACCACCCAACCATCAATTTCACTGTTTGTGACAAACATTAACAAACTGGGCCACCAGGTCTGGCAGATTTACAAACTCCTCCATCCAAAAACTTCTAAACTTAATGATAAGACTATAGCCTTTTGGGGGCAACTGTCTCCTGACCCACCAAATGAACATGAATGGTCCGCACTATGGAGATCCGTCTCACGAAATAAGAAACGGGGGACTTAGCCCATCTTATCTTTCATTGTTCATTACTTACGTCGTTTTGGGACACATTTTTGCCTTTGTAACAGGTTTGTTTAAGTGTACTATGGACAGAGAATACTTTAACCTACCCATGGCCTGTATAGGCACAAACTTGAGAACTGACTCTGAAAAAGATCTACTTGATCTGTTGCTAACATCTGTGGTGAAAATGGTTCTTGCCAACTGGAAGGACACGAGAAAGACATCTTACAAAAGCTGGATAAACTGGATCATCCACCTCAGAGGGGCAGACAACATAGCTTTACAAAACTCCCCATGGAGAGCTTCATCCAGGATGATGTGGAACTCTTTGGACATGTATCTAGACTCTTACGAACCTCCATGAACTATGTACCTACCATCGATCCATATCCTGTACCGTTATTGACGCACCACCTGTATGAATGTATTTAAGTGTACTAACCATTGTTACCTGTACTAGGCTGCTGCACTACGTTGGACCTGCCAATATCTGACTGCTCTGGTGCCAACATATGCATAGAATGTTGGAAGTGATTGATACTGCTCGACTAGCCGTTGCTCTTCCTTCCCTTCTCTTCTTCTTTCTTTCCTTTTTCCCTTCTTTTGCCTGTCCTTTCTTCTTCTATTATTGATCACTGGGGTTAGTCTCATGCTAACCATATATGTGCAGTACCCTTACTTTATGACTATATATGTATAACTTTGCCGTGATATTTTATGCTAACCCTGCTCCAGGCTTTCTGTCTAACCTCGTGAAAATAATAAAAATGTGAATAATAAAAATAAAAAAAACCTTGCTAAAATAATTAACAAAGCAATCCATCTAAAAAGCCTCTATAGCTGTATTAAGATTTTTCCAGGTAAATACAAATGTATTTTATTTTATGCCATTCTGAAAATACGTAAACATTAAAAATAGAAAACCAAGTGAATGCTTCTATATGTGCATTAACACTTTTCAAAGTAAAACATTTTTTATTTTATTTTATGCCTCTCTGAAAAATAACCTAAAAATTAAAAATACTAAACTAAATAAAAATCAGAATGAAATAATACATTACAGTTTTTATAATACTTACTATTTTATATTCATTAGCAATTAATACATACACACACAATTCTAGTAAAACATCTAACAACTACAACTTTGTTTAAGTTATTAATATAAACCATAGCACAATGAACAAATATATTATCTTTAGTCTAAAATACATAATACAAAGCAATGCCTGAGACTACCACACTAGGGCAAAATATAGTAAAACAAATATCAGCAAAAATATTTTAATAATAAACTATAACTGTATCCCACCCAATGTATCATCAGTAACAATACATTTAAAAAGCGCTTACCATTTAATAGCTACAGGTCCCTTGAAGCAGAAATCTTATTTCACATGTGAAATTTCTAATTAAAAAGACCCTAAAAATATATTTGTGCTGAAAAAGAAATCCATTGAAAACTTCAATATCAAATCCCAGCAATGCCTGCAAAACCAGAAAATAGATTTAAAAAGTTGAATTCTCCAGCAAAAGAGCAAAAAAACAATTGAAAATGATTGCGGAGCTTTGGATATAAAATAATATAGACAATTGTCTTTGAAAAATGAAAGCAAGCCCCCAGAACCAAAACGGAACATCTTCACATGTAGCAAAAAAGGATACATTAACCTTTACTAACCTCACTGTAGGCCCATCCTGCCTAGTACTATTGTTGTACAAATAAATGCCTTTACATGTATCAGTATTTATTTTTAAATGCATTATTAATGTATTATATTTTCTAAAACTTATTTTTCTTATGATAATTGTTTTCTACAAGAAATTAATGTTATTTTATTTTATATCTACCTCAGTTTTTAGTTAAATAAGCATGTTTGTTACAATTATTTTCTATGTAAATCTACCTAATAAAATATGTTTATAAAGATGTAATCTGTTTAAATGTAAATATGCAATTGATTTTAATACAAAAGCTATTAAATAAAATGTATCTACTTTATTATGAATAGGTTATGTGCACTTTACATATTACTTTGTTTTAAAATATATTTACAGTTTTTAAAAATGTTTTATGTGTAATTTGCATAAACTTGCGTTCAGTTTCTTTGCTCAATGCATGATACTTGCCAGCTATAGACCTTGGGGTCCAAGTCATGCAACAGTTTGCATATTTATGCCAATATTCCACTCTCAGCACAATGTGATTCATTACAATAGCAGTTTCATGTGCATTTTAGGTAGGAATTTGTGAATCATTACTTTCAAATTACCACTTGCAGAGATTAAACAGTAAAATGCTTGTCATTATCTACAAATCGACTTGTTGGCAAGGACTTGGAAGGAGCACCCAATAATTAGCTCCAAAACAAAATTGAGGACCTACATAAGTATATCCAAGTTTGTGCTTTAAAAAGGTATTATGCAGGGGATCTAATGGATCTTGTTGATAGCTCACAAATCCCAGTCATATCTGATGTGGCTACGAATTACAAAACAGGAGTTTCCTGATTGGAACAATTCTGTGGAAGAGAAAGATGGTTCTAATAGACATTTGCAATTGTGGCCTGAAAGCAGATCTGTCCCAGTTTGCTATGGTCAAAAGATATGAGCAGAGAACATTGCCTTAGAATGCAGTAATTAAGTTCTAAATTCGGTGAAATCCATACCAATAGCTGGCATCTATTCATACCTTTATTAGGGTTTAAAATATTCTGTTGACAACTGCTTGTGTTTTTAATTATTTGCATTAATTGTGCAAAATGTAAATTGCAGAAAATCCATAAACAAATGTTGCCAAATTTGTCTTTGGTTTCTTTTTGGTGAAGGTGATCTTCACAATTACCAAATTATAGTGAATGGAAATTGGGAGCTTGCATGAGTAGTCCTCACAGAAATTAAAGAGTACTATTATGTATATTGTACCATGTAAAACCCCAAATCATATATCAGAAATATAAAGGTATTCCTTAATCGAATGTTACAATCAATTTTCAAATATTTATATTCGGTTACACTCAGTTCTTTTTATATGTTTTATTTCATTGATAACATTAAATATTTATGTAGACGCACCATTTATGTAGACAAATGTAGATAATTCACCCTTTTACTGAAATGCTACAGTTACACCCATCCATCAATTGTGTATGTTTTGCTTTCTCCCCCTAAGGGTATACCCAGACGTGGGTCCCGGGCTCGCTGTGCCACTGGATTCAAGCTATCCTGGCGGATGAGGGGTGAAACCCCAAAACTGGTCCTAGGATGCTTTTTTCCGGTCCAGGGAGGACCTGGCTTGGCAGTTCGGGCTGGACTGTTCCCATGAGGCACAGGGTCAAGATTGATTTGCATATGGCCAGGTCTTAACTGGGGTGGCATGGTGCGCAAAAGAATGATGGATTTAACCCAGATCTCTTGACTGGGGAGTGATTGTTTTGTTTTGTTCTGTATTCCATCCATCAATTGTGTGTCTTTTGCTTTCTCGCCCTAAGTGCGCCGGGTGTGCCCAGACGTGGGTCTCAGGCTCACTGTGCCACTTTATTCAAGCTATCCTGGCTGATGAGGGATGAAACCCCGGAACTGGTCCTAGGATGCTTTTTTCCGGTCCAGGGAGGACCTGGCTTGGCAGTTCGGGCTGGACTGTTCCCATGAGGCACAGGGTCAAGACCGAAATGCATATGGCCAGGTCTAAACTGGGGTGGCATGGTGAGCAAAAGAGTGATGGATTTAACCCAGATCTCTTGACTGGGGGGTGAATGTTCTGATTTTCTCTGCATTCCATCCATCAATTTTGTGTCTTTTGCTTTCTCACCCTAAGTGCGTTGGGTATGTCCAGACATGGGTTCCGGGCTCACTGTGGAACTGGATTCAAGCTATCCTGGCTGATGAGGGGTGAAACCCTGAAACCGGTCCAAGGATGCTTGTTTATAGTCCAGGGATGACCTGGCATGACAGTTCGGGCTGGACTGATCCCATGAGGCACAGGGTCAAGACTGATTTGCATGTGGCATGTGTTGCTACTATTATTGTTATTAAATGACAATAACTCTTTAGTTACTCTTACGAGATTCCTAGTCAGAGATGTTTTACAGGAGTGTGGCTATCACTTGGTGTCAGGCTTCGGTCTGCACTACACGAAACTTACAAGTGAAGATGAGACAAGCTGCATGTTTCAGAGCACCACGGGACATTCATGAGATCTGCAATGGAGGTGGTCATCATGGAGCATAAGTTCCTCATTTTCAGGGCATTCATTGCTAAGCAATCAAGATATTTAGTTGCTAGGAGATTGGTCTCCTTGTCTGTTCACCTGGAATTAACAAAGACTACTGGAAAAAGAGTAGAGCCGGACTGGCTACCGGGCTTTTCTTGAACAATGCAAAACAAATGTTTAAAAAAGTACGCTTTAAAGCCATTTGTTTTCCATTGTTCATTTAGAAGTGCCGGCAGCTCCCCAGCAACAAAATCAGCCCTCCGCAGTGAACCTGGACCCCAGCCTGCCACCCCAGCACAACATGCCCGGTGGGCAGTCCAGCCCTGAAACAGAGTATATTGGGATAACACTAGAGAGAAAAAATTTAGACTTTGAGCTCTAGTGCCAGAGTAATCGTTTCCAAAAACTACAAACTCTATTGCAATTATTATTTTGCAAGAGGAGCAGGAAGAATGTTGGAGCTGTACAGACTTTGTTAATATTACTTTTAACTCACATATGGTGTTACGGTAATGCTGATGGTGGAGAAGTGAATATACATGTCAAGATTAGAAGCACAACACTAATATGAATTCAAGGTGAATCACTCAATGTAGTTCTCTAGATAGAAAAGCATGTTACAATTCAGGTTTTTTCATACACGTACCATTAAAGTTTCTTTGATATGTCTGCTGTAGAATGTCAAAAATTATCGACCATCCATGGAGACCCAGGGGCTTATTTACAAGCTCACTGCACCGCTTGTGCGTCACTATTTTTGATGCACTGGCGGTGCCGTGTGCCTGCCCATATTAACAAGGTCAAGTAAAGTCACACTGCATGACGGTTCATGGCCTTGTAAATATGGGAACCTTTCACGCATTACTCTGCGTTATGTGGGTGTTGCTGTGGGTGTTCCCACACAAAATCCATGGAACCTGACACATTAACAGATTTACAAATTGTTGCAAACCTGAGAATCCATCAGAATCCTACGCAACGAGGAGAAATACTTTTATTTCTCCTCATTATTGCTCTTTCTATGCAAAGGAGGACCAAACAAAATTAATTATTGTTTTGTGTAGAAAGGTGTCCCTTCCTGTACAACAATAATCATCCCTGCAAAGCTGGCACACTTGCACCATGGTGCATGGGTGTCTATTTTGGTGCATGACTGCTGTATGTGTGCTGGCGCTAGAGGAAAAAGACAGGAATGCATTGTATCTGATAGATACGGCACATCCCTGCCACTTTATATTGATACACGGCAGCACAGCAGGAAGGCCATGCATCAAAATATAATAAATGAGGCTGTCAGTTCTACAAAGATTGTCACATGGTACGTTGTAGGACATGTGAATGGGAATGCAAATAATACAATATTGAAATTGTTATTTCTTGTTGAAGACATCAATACTTGTGCATGCAGGTTGAGCCCAGCAATACGAACAGGCAGAGTGAAGTTATCCAGTCTCTGTTTCTGTTGCTCATGTTCCATTCCTCTTCCCCATGTCATTTTCTGACCAGCATAAATATCCTATACAAGGTTGACCGTGATTTCAGGAAAGTTTGGACATTAGGATCACCCCTGTGGGATCCAAATTACTAAATTAGTGCAAACCTGACACTCCTTACATGAGTGTTCTACATAACCCTTCATCATGATAATTCTCTCCATATGCCGAATACATTTTGACCTCTTCAGTATATTAAAGCGAGCATCTATCTCTATCCATTCTTTTTTGCCAAAACGTTTGGACAGAATTGTTCATTTTTGACTCTCAGTAGTTCTAAATGCACACCATCTTCTGTCTCCAGTCTAATCTAGCTTTTGTTAGAACACTCCATACACACAGCTCATATGTTTATCTAAATTATTTTTGATTAAAATTATCTAAAAAAAAGTGTTGTTCTTGGTTTGACTGCAAATTCCGACACGGTGAATAATCCTACCTTTCTGTTTGTTTTTCTACTCTGCTTATTCCTGCAACCGCATAAGATTGGATCTCCTCTTATCCTCCAGCACACCATTTCGCTCTTCCATGATCCACAGGGAATCTTTTCTTGATTCTTTACTGTTCTCTACAGAACCCCTCCACTCCTTTCTGTGATTTCATCGCTTGAGTTTAGTTTCTATTTTCATTCAGTTGCCATGCATTTTTTTTAATTTATTTCTTTTTGCTTATTAATTCTGTTCACGGGTGTCTCACAGCTTCTGTCTGCTTAAAAACTAGGAAGATAAATATTTTCTTCATTTTAATCCATTAGATGGAAATGAATCCCTTCTGCTCTCCAGTATCCACGTAACTTGATTTACTTTACCTCTGAATTCGTTCTTTTCACGTTTTACTTTTATTTCAATATTCCTCAGGCTGTCATTGAACAACCCAGCTTAGTTGTTCAACATCATGAAACTTTTCAAGTTCATTCCCTTTACTGCTTTTATATTAAATCAGTAAGCACTTGCATTTTTATTTAAACTATTGCTTCTTTTTACACATCAATATTTCTGCTTATATATTGTCACTTTACTAATCTAGTCTTAATTCTTCCATGACAGTTATATTAGGGCTTCCGTTTTTGTCAGATATGTATTCGTTTTATGATTACTAAATCAGCTTTCAGTTTCTTTTTTTTCATTCTGACACCAGGATGCCAAACTGGCAGGATGCTCCATGAAGAGCTTTCACTCAACCACAGATAGCCTCCATGGAGTTTCTGTCCTGTGTCCCACAATCCATTCCTACCAAACTACCATTGTCCTGTGGTTCCACTTACCAGCTGGTAACAGCACTGAAAGACTCATGACCATTCTGGCACCATAACCTTTTTAACATAACTGATATAGCTGCCTCCTACCATTCTTCTCTCAGCATCCATGCAATAGCACCAATCGCTCTTTAACAGCAGGAATCAAGATTTGATGGGATTTAGCTCCTTGTCATTGCATCATACAAGTCATCACAAGGCAATGCTAGTGGTTTCCCATCACTTTTCAGCCGCAAAGGCATGCTAAACAGCGCCTTGCACCGCCTTGTGTTACCCTGTGTCTGATGGCGTTACATGGGTGGAGCATGGGTATTCCCATGCATCCCCCATGTATTTTGACTCAAATCCAGATTTACTGCATTCAAGAAACTTGGGTTTGTGCTAAAATGGTGTGCCTACCTGAGAGAGATGTAACAAGAAGAAATAGAAAGAGCAATATCACTTCTTTAGGATTAACTTTCTGAAAGAAACCACCAAAGCACTCAGGAACAAAAACTTGACACCCACTAATCTTCCTCACTGGTAAACCTATACCATCTTTCGACTGGCATGTCTTTATGTTAAAGGAAACCACCAGCAGCAAGATTACACCATGTCACCACTGAATGCTGCCATCTGGGGTGCAATTGTGCTTCCACCTCCCATGATTGTATAACTTGTCCAGTATCACCACCCCAATAAGCCTCATCCACATTCAACTAAAATCCATCCATAAATATGCCCATCATGATACTTCCAGTAGCAATAATGATCTAACTTTAAGGGTAATGAAGGGTCCTATGGCCCGTGGGCCCCAGAACACATTATTGCAAGCAGTATCTGCTGTATGCACAGGAACCGTAACACACTCACTCTCTGACAATCAGTTCACCTCAATCTGTGAGGCCCCTAAGGCCTTTGTTACCACTCCAAGTCGAATCCTACAAACACAATATTTAGTACCTGTGTGGTGATCATATGCAGTCATTATCTTTATAGATTTGCGTGCTTTACTCTATTGATTTCATCCTAGGGACAGACACAGATGTCACTTCTTTAGCATCGGAGCAGTTTGTTCATAATGGAGAAAATAGTCACGATATGGAGAAGTATTAAAAAAAACTTTACCTAATGCTGTAAACAGAAAATATGAAAACTGCTACAATCAGTATATACATCTAGCTAAGGGTACTAGAGTAAACTTGCCAAAAATATGCATGAGATGCAGAGCCCAGATTAAGCAAGGAAATAAATGTCAATTCAGAACTCTGAAATAAATTGTAATGTGGTAAAACATGACAGGTGATAAAGGACAACAGTATCAAATTGCATTGATATAAATAGTGTTTCCTGTTTTCAGTTAAAAACAATTAAAACCTAAAAAACTCCACTAAAGGAGATATTTTTTTTTCAGTAGAAACTTGAAAACACCAGGTTTTGCTTCACTTTTATTGCTGTGGAACTCGCTAGTGTCAAGCAGTATAAGTTCAACCCATATCTCTAGGCACTTTTCTGTGACTAATGCTCCCGTTATGATCGACTTGGGCTATGTTAAGACCCTTAATATACCCTTGTGACCATAAGCAAGGTCTCAAGAAACTCAGGACCTATTTGATGTCCTAGTTTGTGAACACGGCTCACAGTATGTAGACTTTGAGCTGAGTTCATTTTGCTGATGGACATTTCACTGCCGGCACTACAGTGCCTGATTTAGCAGAACTGCAGTTGGAGGCAGTAACATTTTCATAGGCAGGTGGAGAGGGGGGAGCAGTAGAAATACTTTGGGAGCACCCACTTTTAAAAGAAATAAACAAATACAGCAATCAGCACAGGGCAAATACCACCGTTGAGAGTGTGTTGGTGTTTGCACAGTGGTGAAATGTTCACAAATCATGGCTCACTTCATGCGGCTTCAGCTCACGGTTTAATGTACGTTACTGTGTAGTGGGCAAAAGCATCACAGTTGTACTCTGAGTAGTATGTCAATCCCATGCCCAATAAACGCCATGTGCTGGTTTTGGCAAAATATTGCTGTTTTTAGCGTATACATTAACTGAGAAAATCTCTGCCTTAGTGTATGAGCTATATACAATACAACTCAAAAATATGAATAGACTACAACTGCTCTGTGTTTCCTAGTACATGCTGCAGACAGAGCAGATTCAGCAGAAACAGGTGATGGGGCCTCTTCTGACCCTGTACACTGATGTAGGATGTGTTTATGGTACAGGATACTCAACTCTCATCCCTAATGCATATGTGTTAAACCTATATTCATTGTTCATACTTAATGCCTACATGTCAAACTAAAGCTGGGAACTTATGAGGCTGAAACAAGGCTTGACACTTGGCAACATCACCCCTAAAAGCCACGGTTTGGATGGCATTTAAAAGAAGCATATTGAGGTGTGATAATTCTTCCTCACAAGATGTAAAATTCACTAGAAAAGTGCTCACTGAACCGAACACAAAGGTAAAGTGCATTGCGCAGTTGTCACACATTTACTGCAAAAGGTAGTCGCCAAACTGCTTACAAATAAACAAAGGCCTCACATGCTTGGAAAAAGTCAATGCCTAGAGGTCCTAGTGCTGTCTTCATATAAACATAAAATGTTATAGGCACAGCTAACAACATAAAAAAAGCTTCATTCACCGGGTGAACTGCACCAGCAGGTAGGTCATGAAGATTCTTTACTACATAGCTTAATGTTTTCCTAATTGTGAGTCGCAACCTAGTAGTGAATCGTGATCCGATTTTTGGTGGGTCCCAAAAGTCCAAGCAATAACTATAGATGCCTTTAAATTCTGTATTCATCTTGTCACATTTGCTGCAGTTCAGAGACGGAGATCAAATGTCAGGCTATGACTTCTGACAAATTGTTGCTTATTTATTAACATGGGAATTGGTGTTTAAAAGCACTTTTCTCTTTGCAGTCAGAGAAAGAAAAAGAAAACCAATTATGTTACAATCCTAATGAGGTACAGCAAGTGTGAAAGGAAAGGCTATGTTTTGTAACGCACAACAACATCTAAATACCTGTAAATGAACTGTACACATTCAGCAGTTAGAAAAGTAAATATGAAGCATATTTTGGTCATCCAGAAGTGTGATGGAAACAAAGATTTTAATAGGATCAAACCAAATCAAGAATGTTTACTTGGTGCTGAACAAATTATAAATAGTCACTGGAACTCAATTTCCACAAAGTATCATTTGTGTGGAAGATAGTTTTATAACTGTATGTCTGTGCAAATTTAGTGGCCATTTCAATACAAAATATGCTGTCTATAAATGATAGTGCGCTTTCACACAACACTTTAGTTACATTAAAAATTGTCCATTAAAGCTAGATGGGTCGCACAACTTTGTTCTTCTATAAATTGGGTTGTGGTTTTAAAAAGTTTGGGAATCACTGACCTAGCTGCTTCTTTGTAAAGCAACACAATTTGCTATGACCAGAGACCCAATATCTAACAATGTGCACATTAGATACTTAGCAGATTTCTCAGTGATGATTATGTATAGGAGAAATAGGCCCTTATCAGACAGTAATAGTACATGAATTACTCCAGTTCTTTCTTGGTGTATAGGCAAAGAACCAGACAGTGGAAAATTGGTTTGGAATAACTGGGTAATCCACATTATATATCTCATGTCCTAAGTAGAAAATCTTTGTATAGTTATTCTTTGCCATTTGTCCAAAGAACAGAGCAGCAAGGTGTTTTAAATGCCCACCAATAGTCTTTTTAGGTCTCGCATGCGATGCAGCGCATGCGCTGCTTCGCCTTGGCGAGATCTATTGTCGTTGCTTTTGTGTCCGGCTTCTGTGGAAGCGGGGTTGGTGTCTGCCCTGTCAGCATTAGGCCCCGCCCACCCGGACTGGAGATTTCATGAGCCTTAGCCAGGCTTTTTATGAAGCATTCTCGGTGTTTGTTGGTGGCCGCCCTGTTCATTAGGCCCCGCCCACCTTGTTAATAGTAACCGACAAGCAATCTCTGGGCAGTCATTCACTTCGTACACACCACGCACATTTAAATATTTCCATCCAGTATGATAGAATTTTCTTGCGCTGTGTCTTTATTAAGTGATCGTACCATATGGGATAAATAGGCGGCAGACCGGTAAGTTTTTTATTACATTCGACACATCAATGCTTTGCACTAAAGGCAGATATATATATATATATATACATAGCTGCTAATATATCTAGGCTTGGATCTTTACTTGCCACAGCAACATGGCGACTGTGAGCAAGTTAAGATTCGGCAAAACACTCACAATATAGGTCTCGTGATGTCTGACGACATCACCATACCGCGAGAAGATCTACGTTTTTCTGAGCAGGCGCCGTATTTAAAGACCGGATCAGTGTCTGTCTTAAAAACGCAGAAATCGTACCGGGTACCGAGCGGGATACTCGCTGATTTAGAACTGGACTGCCTCGCAGCAAGGTAAGAATGGGATATGGTTATTAGAGAATCACACATTCTCGCTTTCGATATTAGCACTTTGTGAATTTATGTACGGTGGAGGGAGGCTCTGCACACCCACAGACTGAGAACTGCAATGCGCGTCAGTTCATATAACATAATTGCGCTTCTATTTGCTGAGTATGGAAACCTAATAGCGGAAGTTTGATGGCCGTCCAACCTTCAAAGCTGCCAGCACTCATATAGGTATAGTGAGGGGCGTATTTTATTCTATGTTCATGTTTCCTATGAGCTGTAAGAACTTAACGGATAACACTTGGTACAGCTGCAGACTTTATGAGACTTGCAGGATAACTCTACTGGAGCAATGAAGCACTAGTAGTATATATATAAAAAAGGTGAGAAAAGGTCGTTGTCGACTTTCGAGTCCATTAGATACATAGGAGAGCCTAAGGACATCATTTTTTGTGACTCATAGATAAATGTGAGCACACGGAATCAACTGTTGAAACAACCATGACAGTTTTCCCCTTTTTTGCCTAAAAGCACATCGGAGGTCCAAATTATAACTGAATATTAGCAGCCCGAAAAGAGACGCCATACCTTGAACTAAAGGTGGAGCCCATTTGAAAGCTTCAATGAGGGTAATATGTATTTTTACCAACCATTTCAGAAGAAAGGTGTATCAAGGACAAACTAGTCTCCTAATACCTTAAGTTCTCATGGTATCCTTCTGTCCTAGATTAAATTCGTATTTTTGGGAACATCAGCCGCTAATACCCCGGACACATGCTCAACGTGATTGCCAGTGGTTGCTAGCCACAGGTAGATAAAGCTCATGGCACTGCATGCCATTTAGCGTTAAAGCTGCAAATAACAAAGCTTTAGACTTTCCACTTTGTCTATACAAAGAAATACTGTGTGTCATAGTCACATGGAGTAAGGCTTGCTTCATTATATACTAATTATTTTTTAATAATTGTCACCTGGTGTGTTTTCTTTTTCTACTTGGGTCACATGTCTCGCGTGCATGCATGCAGGGTGGCATGATATGAGTCTTTCGGTCTATTTATCACGGGCTCTTGGTGCACTATGGATTTTAGAATGTGAGTACCTGGTCACCGATTATGGATGTAGTCAGCTTTGTCAATTTAACTCATTAAATGTCAAACCCTTTTTTTGCTGTTATTGATTCACATCGTTATGTCACAGACAACCCCCGGACACTTTTATTTGAGATTCAATTTTATCTTGCCTTGAGCCTGAGGAAGGTGGTCTGATTGCGGAAACGCGCGTAGACCAGTAATACACATGTGGAGAGGTCCTTGAGAGACAGATACGCCAGAGGCATCTGATGGGTGTGATTTATATCACCATACTATAGAATCTGTCCCTTTTACACTGACAGTGGATCTCCCCTATCCTTGAATTTCTTTTTTTATGGATGTGTGTAGGTTTGAATGAGCAGATTTGAATGGTGTACTCCTGGGATGCCGCTTTGTCTGGCGTGGCTGTGCTGTTCACTCACGCCCTATCCGATTATTGCAGCTCGGGGGATTAAGGCTCGGACAAACCGCGCAGTCCGTTTGCACTACTCGACGAGTCAGTGTGCGGCGCCCACAACACGAGGAAGAGCATCTATAAATGTTAGGTGTGCAGTTTCAATCTATACTCGCGCCATTCCACTTTTGATGTAAAGTTATCTACCTTTTAAAGATATATTTCATTTTTTCATTGCCATGGGTCGCTTGAGAGTCTCACATGTTTCTGCAGAACAATTGTTCATGGATGAGTGACCATCCTGGCTGGTGGATGTGTCACGCTTGTCAAGCCAGTGGTCCTGATGTTTGAGCAAGCCACTTGTCTGAATTAAATTGTTGTAAATGGGTTTTGTCTTCTATGCCTCCCCTTCCAGGAAGGCCCATTCTTGGGGGACCTCCATAGAAATAGAAAATAGACATCCGGTCGTGATAGAGACGACGACGAGGAAGTGGATAGAGTGTTCCACCTCACAAACACACTCTAGCATTCTTTGAAGCCTTCAAAAACTTGTTCAGAGACCGCTATGTTCTGTCCATTCAAGGAAGGTTTTCGACTAGAAAGCATCCAATGCAACAGTCCAAACTCGCCATCACCCACAAAATAATTTCAAAGTTTCTATCATTCCTAGACACTCCTAATCTGAGATTTGATTCTATCCTATCCTAATCTTTATCCTTGTTAGTTGCTGCTGTTTAAGGGACAGTGCATGTAAGATTGCCGTACTTCACTCTATATTTTTCCCACCTTAAATAAAGAAAAATGTTTGCTTTGTCCAGAGACTAAGTAGATCAGCACACTTTCTTTCAGTGTTTACTCGCATGCGCCCAATCCTAAAATTATAATTATCCAACCAGCCGCGCAACGCCCATAGGTGTCAAAGGGCTTTTGCCCTCCTCCCCTCCCCTCCCTGTTGTTTGTGTCATCCCAGGCTGAGACAGCTTCCTGGGCTCACACAGACAGTTTTGAGCTGCCGTGGGCTGGGTGGTCTGGTGTCCATCTTATTGCAGCCGCACCAGAGTACTTCACAAGTCTTTAAAAGACCATTTACTTGTTAACGAGGCTTTGTTGTTTTTTCACCCCTTCTTAGAGCCCCTGCATCTCCACTCTGCCTATTGCTGGAAAAATTATTCCCCCCCCCCCCGAAATTTGACTCTAGTTGTGCCTCTGATCCCAACTAGCTTACTTTTTAGATCGAGCATCTGCGAGGCATGCTGTATTGGAGTTGGGACTTGAAGCCCTTCCCACCCTCCGCGCATATTGGTCATTGGCTTGTGTCATTGGTTTGTGTCATTGTCCTCCATAAATGCTGGCCTCTGATTCGTTAATAGCCTTATTAGTCCCTCCTTAGTACCTCCTTGTCTTCATTTTTAACCTCCCATAAGGACTGGCCCTTTTACTTCGGTTGATACACGGTACGTCTTATTTAGTCTGTAAGCACTATTTTCTTTAATGAGTTTCTCGTACTGCAGGCACAACATGCTTTCCTGCAACATTCAGCGTGCCATGCACGCTTTCACAAGCCGTTTTTACAAAAAAAAGTATGTGTTTTTTAACTTGACAAACACATGCCTTTTCTAGTAAAAGCACACAATACCATGCTTTCATTTTAATAGCGGCTGCAGACCTTTCTTTAGACACGGTTGTCTAAAGAAAGGGGCGTGGCCTCTTAACATGAAAGCACAGCATGGGGTGCTTGTACACAACAAGCATTGCATTTGCAATACAATAGGTCTCACATTTTAGAAACTTTGACCTATTGGTATTGGAAAGGACAATGCATTTTATTATTGCAGGTTTTTTAAACACATAAATAAAAGGCATTGTCATTTACAATGCCAATAGCTCAAAATTTCGTAATTGCGAGACCTATTGCATTGCAAATGCTTGTTAACTGCTACAATCAAATAGTAATGAGGTCCGGGGCTGGACCACTGCTAAGAGGGATTTGAGTGCTTGGAATTTGGACAGGAAGGGAGGAAAGAGAGAGAGATAAAGAGAGAGAGAGAAATAATGATGTTACTTGAAAGAGCAAATTCAGTGAAAGGGTTTGATGAATGGAGTTTGGAGCAGGAAAGCAATTATTGACAAAAAAGAATGAATGAGGGGTGGAATTAAATAAGAAAATTCTCCCATGATTTTGTAAGGAGCAAAACAGAATAAACACTGATAACCACTAATTTTTTTAATTTTTCAAAACATTAGAGAACACTAAACCCCCAACCCCCTTTACTGGAATTCACAATAAATAGAAACTGAAAACAGGAAAGTCTTTATATAAACGTAGGTGATCTGAGCATATTGCAAAATGATAACACAATTGTCTCTTGCTCTGAGAATGAGGATTTATGGGAGCCTACTCTGTAGATAGAAAAGTTCCAATTAGATAGTATTGATTTCTTGGGGAAAGTGGTATGTGGGCCCCTACGCAAGGCAGTAGTCCAAAAGAGTAACTGCTTTCTCCTGACCAAGACAAGTTTAATTTTATACCTGAACAAGCACTCATCCCAGTTCTTATATAGTGAGGGTGTAATGAAGCAGATATCAGACTAAACAACAGGATCATAGAAAGGAAATCCATTTAAAGAAATAAGCCAATGTGTCTCCCCTCTCATTGGTAAAAAATAACCAAAGGGCAAGAGCAGAATTGCACCACTGAAGGAACAGTTATCACATTGCCCAAAATAGCTCTGAAGAACAAAATTGACCAAAAGGGCGTGAATTTCGGACAACACTGTCCTAGGACAGAAATCCAGGACACACAGGGAACTAGATCTAGATAGAAGATAGAAGTATCCACTACACATTCAACCAGAGGTAATCAAGCAGACTGGAAAAAAAGGGAATTAAAGCCTCAATATCCCTCCAAGAGGAAGGGACAACACAGGCACATCTAAATCATTGCACATCTCCCAAGTGGAGAAAACCAAAGGAGCCCCAAAACATAGCACAGCACAGCACACCACAAACAACCTAGGATGGCACAATCCAGGCGTTGAAGAAACCGACCGCACAAGAAAAGGAGACTGCATTCTGACACTTGAGACAAACAACCATCCACTTCAGCTGTCATATGTCTCTGCAACAAATCTCCATAGTCCTCAGACTACAAAACAAGACATGACTGTCAAGTAAGTGGACCACAACACACAGAAAGCGCCCAAGCTCGACGGAGATTGTGGAGGCATAGAGGACCACTATGTCAAGCCCTCACTAACAATGTGGAAATAAAACAGGACCCTACGAGAAAAATGAAATGGCCCGCCATAAGCGCACAAGGCATCATGATTTGCTATAAAAAGCTCTCCTCAAACACCAACCTTAGGAGTTCAAAGGGGACAGAGAGGACAGAGCCCCCTGACAGGCTGCATAAAAGAATATTTGAATCCATAGATTTGCTATACACAGCCCAGAAAGCAGCCCAGCCATTGAGATGTGATAGCCGAAAGGGAGCAAAGAAACCAAGGCTCAAAAACAAAAGCAGATACCATAGAAAAGACTTTCAGCATGGGCCAAGTTCAAAATAGCCATGGAGAGCACCGGAACGTTATAAATGGAGTTCTTCCAACGCTGAAGCAGAAAACTATTTATTGCCTTCTCACACACTAATTAAACAATTGAAACATGCTGTGATTGGACAGATCTTTAAGCAGATACATGATCATGGTAGCAGCAGGATCTGCATTCTTTCCCTTAAGGCTGAAAACCAGAGTCCTTAATCACTAGGACATGAGAGATACTCTCACCAGTCTACAACAGCTGAGACTTAAGCTTGCGGAGCGAGAGTCAGTGAATATAGCCCCTACGCCAGGAGTGACATGTATGTGAGCACATGAGCACAACAGGGTACAGTTGCCAAGGTTGTTAACTCATTATGCCGTACCTTGATGAAAAATAGGAATAAAAATAGTCCTCTTCTACTCTTTTCATTCGCAGAACAAGAATACAAAAGTGCTCTAAAAAAATTAAAAAAGACTGACATTTTCTAGCCCTAAAGAGACCACAGGTTTCACAAAACACAGAGCAAATAGACAGGACTCGCGGACATTTCACAGGAATAGATTGTCCTGAGAGCCCGTCTCTAGGAAAGACCTAAAAATCTCTTAGTACTACTAATTTATTGTAAAAGCGTGAATGTCACTGACGTGACGTGAAGACGTTAGTGCTAGAAGAAGAGCCACCTTCCTTGGCAGGGCTGCCTCCGCATCTTCCACAGGACACGAGGTACGAGAGGGATTGGGGGAAAAGCGTAGGCAAACAGATTGTACCAGTTCATCAAAAGGGCATTGCCCCGTGACCCTTGATGGGGATGCCAGCTTGCATAATCTCGGCATTTCTGGTTCTCTGGTGTGGCAAAGAGATCCAGCTGTGGACGACCCCATCATCGAAATATCATCTCTAGAGTTGGTTGATGTAGCTCCCATTCGTGGGTCGATGAGGAGGATCTTCTCACTCCGAAAATTAGAGGAGGTGCCGCGTCCGCGTGCACCCCGATAGGGCTGTTTCCTAAATTGCAGCGTACCTAGAGAGCGAGCAGTTTCTGTATCTTTTTTGATCGATTGGAGAGCTTCATCCACATGATCTCCGAATAAAGATTCTCCGCCCATAGTTGCCGGTCGTAACGACCTAAAATGGCTAAGGCATTGGCCGCTCTTACAGTGGTGGAAGCCATCAATGAAAATTTGTGTGAGGCGATAGGGCTCTCTCTACTAATTGTACCGCATAGACCTAGCAGTCCACTTTACTGGTGGACTGTACTTGAGCAAACTTACAACCATAGCTAGCATGCTAGATTAAGCGGCGATATCTTCATCGGTTTGTAACCAAACATAATCCTTCTGTCATTATTGCAGGGTCACTGTTAATCACGGAGAACCTATCCTCATTATCCTTTTTGACCTAGAGTGCCAGGGTAAGTGGGCTAACCTTATTAGATAATTTCTGCCACATACCCAGTAGTGACTATCTAGAATTAATTATAGTTTCTGGCGGCCCATTTTATTTATTTATTTGGATTCGGCCCTCCAGGCACACCTATCAGCTGCTATTTCGAAAGTATGTTTTGAGCACTGGTTCCGGTGCGATCCGCACACAAGGTAAACATTAGGCTGGCCACATTTTGTAACAATAGGGAAGCATGTCGTTTCGCATTCAGTCACGGGTGTATTTCAAGTCCTGTGCACTACTCTGGGCAGTTTTTCATTAGTATATTCTCTTTATGTTTATCTTTATGGAGGCGGCATACCATTCTTTTCTGTATCACTTTTGACAACACTGGTGTGGTAACAATTCCCTTTTCTATTTCTTTCTTTTGAAATCTCATAATACAGTTGACTTTCATGAAATCTTCTGTGACAGTCCATTAAGTGTAAATATGTATATATTCTGTTTTTTACATTTATAATGTATGTATTGTATAATGAGTAGGATTGATAACATGTACTCCCCTTGAATGTAATTACGACACCCTTCCGATAATATCCTCCCCCTGTTCTTATTTTTCAGATTGCACAATTACATGGCTACCTGATGAAGGCCCAAGGCCGAAACGCGCGTAGATTATAGTTTTAGCCATGAAAGATATATGCAATTGAATCCCATCTGTTATTTTCCTCTCCTCTGTTTTTTGGACATTCATTGTAAACACGTTATATGAATGTGATATATAAATACTGATATTGGATGGATAAAATGATGGACGTATAGATTATTGAATATACTATATAGATGGGATTGTTTAATTGGACAATTGTGTCAACAAAAAATTGATTTAATATCTGTGGTCTTATTAATTGATGTGTACATATATACATAAATTGATCCTTTTTTCTTTATTGCTTTCCTTTTTGTACGAAATATTGAATAAATTAAAAAATACGAAATTTTGAATAATATTTACCCATGGGTGTGTACATGTTTGTACAGTTATTCAGTCCACGTTTTATTGTGTTTCCTATATGTTTATTTTCATATATGGGTCTTTGATTGGGTGCATGAGTGTCTGAGTATAACTATGAGTGGGTGTGTGAGTGTCTGAGTGGGTCTGTCAGAGGGTGTATGAGTGCCTGAGTGTATGTGAGTAGGTGTCTAAGTGTCTGTGTGGGTGTGTCAGTGACTCGACCACAAAGGAACCTAACTTTTGTCCAATAAGAGTCAACAGTTTTTCACAGAATATCTACCTAAGTGGAGTTCTTTCTACTGGTAAATTAATAAGTGCTACCTCCTTGGGTAAATGTCCAGTATGTATTCAACACTACTGCTGCGTAATGGAGCATAAGGAAATATCACCAGTGACCTTGTATGCCTTTTGGCAATGTGATTGTTCCTGGTGCATCTTTATCCTGAAATCTGTAATACCATGAATCCTTCTAAATAGAAGACAACGAGACTACAAAGAGGTAAATCTACACCAAACAAGGGTCCTTCTTCTTATCTATGTGAGGTAAGTGCTTCTTTCTTTGGTGGAGATGTACTCATCTTCCTTGGTATCAAGAAAGTGTCCCTAAAATCGTCAAGAAACGAGCTGGAAGGCCACTTCTTAAGCTGTCCATCATCCTGGCAAGAGGGAGGAAGACCTTTGCATAATACTAAGGTGGACGGGGTGAGGCCAAACAGAAGGAGTTTCCAAGTTATTTTCACTAATTTAAAGGGAGAACCATGGACTATGCGCTCACCAGGACAGGACAACAAAGGACACACTTGTCACAGTCACATACAGATTGCGCTCCAATAGATAAAAGATGCAGTCACCTCCATGAAGGATTTCCGATAATTTTTCAATATGGAATTGCTGAGAAAGCCCACTTGCTTTGCTTCCGCCAAACCCAGGAGTTAGGATCATTTGTCCTTTACAGAAGTGGAACTTCAACAGGGGCACCTGCTATGTTTTTTATTTGTAAGTGCCTCCGGTTGAGGTTTAATTTCCATGAATTGAGCAGCAGGGTCAGGATGGCCCTGGGGAACCCATCACCCCAGGCCCAGCCATGATTTAATGGGGGATGGGGCTGCGCCGACCCCTCCCCAGACCAATTTTGGCCCCGGGCCCTGGACTAAATGGAATGGGGGAGGGAAGCCATGTGGCTAGCCTCCCTGTGCCAATTTCGGCCCCAGGCACCCCATCCCCTGGAGCCCAGCCATGTTTCCCTGGGTGTCTGGTCACACCCACAGTCCTAGCTGGCTCTCCACCTTCTGTGGGAGCCAGCATTGCTCTGGCATGCAGGGAGCTGCTGAAAATGCAGTTCCCTGCATGCGAGCTCAATAGTTTCAACTCTTTCCGTGGCCACATGTCTGTGACCAGGGAAAGAGATGAAAACTCTGCTTCTAGCAAGTGGGAGCAGTTTGACAGCTCCTACCAATGTTTGCTTTTGCTTGGCAGGAGCTGTCACAACCCCCTTATATTATGTTTTGTATGAAGTCCCGAGAAGGTGGTGGTCCCAGGGGCCCAGTGGGGTGTGAGCACCCCCTCTGCATTATTAAAACATAGGCCCCAGGGAGGTGGTGGTCCCTGGCGAATATATAAGTCCTACGAGGGGGGCCCCATGTGCCTCCTCCTTATTCATTAAAGGAAAAATGATTTTTTTAATGAATAGAAGGGGTGCACAGAAGCGGAGTTTTTTTATCAGATAAGAATAGTAAAAGTATAAATTAGGGGGACATGGCTTCGGAGCCGATCTCGATGGCCGCATGCCAGTAAGGCTCCATGACTCCCCAGGCTTCTGCCCATAATTAATCCGCCACAGATCCGAAAACTCATGTCGGAACAAGATCTAAATACTCATTCGATATCCCGAAGAAAGCAATCCCGAAAAAGCGGCGAACAGTGGGGGTGAAATCTGCCGGTGCCTGGAGGTGCGGCCTAGGCAGGAGGAGAAGCCCAGGCCTAAATTTGTGCAAGAGCCCGGCCGGCAATGCCGAAGATAACGGTGAGGGTCGAAGAGACCCAGAAAGTGCCAGCCTGGCGATCGCTGATTGAGGGACCTGCAGGACAGTGGGTACCTCAGCAAAGGACGCCGTAATCTGTCCAGAAAGATGAGATCGTGAGAGTGACGCAGGAGGGCCGAATTGGAATCGCGGGCAGGCAGATGCCCAGCAATACCGGCCGCCATTGAAGTCAGTGATGCATGAGCGGTGCAACTCAGCATGCAGCGCCCGGTGAGTGCGCGCGGTGGAATAAGAACCACCAGATAAAGCATCAGCCAAGGCGCAATCATAGCGCAGGAGAAGGCACTGGAAAAACAGTAGTTAAGGAAGGACGGATTGTGACTGTAAGACGGGGCTGAAAATAGAAGAAGCTGGGTGCGGCGGCCGGAGAGCATTGACCCGGGACACAGCGTGGGAGAGTAGGTGAGCAGGAACCCCCAAGGCAAAATCGTAGCTCTACTAAGCAGAAGTATTTTGAGGCTGTGGGAGCTACAAGACCTAGCAACTGCCTGCACAGGCACCTGGAAGTACAGCAGGCAGGAAGAGAGCAGTGAAGGAGAGTCATCCTGCACCCCGAAGCCGCACAAGAGAGGCAGCAAAGCCATTCCTTGGCTGCGTGCTGGGACAGGCCAGATGAGCCATTACTTGGGTCCTGATGGGGCCCAGACAATAGAGGAATAAGTCCCTCCCGTGGAGCCGGGCAGTCCATACTGGAATATCATGCAAGAGGGACCAGGAAACTGCAGTGAGGTGTTCAGTCTCACTGATCAAAGCCAGGGCTCCAGTCAGAAACGTAAGGCCACGGTCAAAAGTGCAAGCCACCAAAGATAATAGGGGCTCCTGGGGACAGAAACTAAGTCGCAAGCAAGACTCCACGGAAGGGCAGCGGACCTGGGAGTATATAATAACCGATTGGGCCCCACAAGAACATCAGCCAACTGGTCATAATGTCTGGGAATAAGGGAGTAAAAGGGACCCTCCAAACCAAACTGGATAAGCTTGCAATGCAGAAGCAGTCTGAACCAGATGCCCTCGTTAAGGGGGGAGAAGAATTGGGGCAGGGGCCGGAAAGTGGCGATCCATCACTAAAAGATATTATGGAGGCCATAGTGAGAATACGGATGTCCCTAGAAACAAAAATGGACTCTACCACGACTTAGGTAACACTGATGAGGGCAGACATGCACAATATAAATGAAAAAGTTAAAAGCATGGAGGTGGTCACTACAGAGTTAAAGGAAGAGACAAATCAGAAAAAGGAGAGATTACTGAATGATTATGAAGGCCGCTCACGTAGAAATAATATCAGGATACGTGGGGCCAGCGGCTGACCTCCCTGTCGAAACACTTATTCGCGACTATCTGAAACCAAAGACCCTATCCACATTTTTTACAGTAGAAAGAACGCACCGGATTTCCGGAGGTAGGCCAAAACTGGGTGCCCCTCCTAGGCCCCTATTGGCGAGACTTCTACATTTTAGGGTTCGAGATATCATATTACAAACTGCCTGCACGGCTCCGCCGATTAAGTTTGAAAACAGCGAGGTCATCTTCCACCCTGACTTCACAATCACAGTCCAGAACAAAAGGAGGACCTTTTTGGAAGCTAAGAGGCAGCTGCGTGGCAAGGGTATCCAAAACTTGATGTTATTCCCAGCGAAGCTCAGAGTTGAGGCGAAGGGAAGGTCCTGGTATTTTGAAACTCCAGAATCAGGGACAGATTGGTTGGAGGGATGGAGACCGGCAAGAGATCACAATCCTAGAAAAGGAAAAGAGCACTTCTCAAACACTAAACCTCTACAGCAAGGCGGGCGAAAGGATCCCTAATCAAAGGAGACCGGGGGCAGCGGCACATATGGCTGACGGACAGGCGGACTCAACGCCGCAGCTGGACTGAATTGCACCAGAACGATAAGTGAATATATCTAACTAAAACAGATGAGTGATTGCAACATGAGGATACATTGATCGGTGGGGTGGGAAACGGAGGGTCCAGCCTGGGGCCTCCCCCTAACATTACTTTATTTAGTTACACATAGGGTGACAGGCACTCTGCATAGTTGGGGACATGGGCAGTTTCAAGCCCAGAGTGCAGGGGAGCAGGGAGGGGGGTAATGGGGGTTTTGTAATTGTTATATTGTTTGTTTGCTACAGATTCAAATATAGTGGACAGGGACACAAGAGGGACAATGGGTGGGGAGCATCGACTATGGTTAGCACCCTTGGTTAAATAAATTTGGCGTGGGGAGAGGGTTGGGAGCCACACTCGATGGTGAGTAAGGAACAGTGCCATGGACACCGCAGGTGAGAAAAGATTCAGGCTCCTATCCTGGAATGTAAATGGGTTGCGAGATAAACTCAAAAGAGGGATCATATTGCAGTTCATTAAACGACACGCCCGAGGTTGTGCTCCTCCAGGAAACACACCTAATAGGAAATATGTGCAAAGCCCTAGCTAGATGGAGCTATCAACTGGTAGCACACTCTGGGTTCACCACGGGTTCGAGGGGAGTGGGTATAATGAAGAAACGGTCTTTCCCTGTGACAATAGACCATGTCTGCATGCGATATGTCCTAACTTTACTACTCCTAAACTGAGAAAAATCCTAACATTAAGACTTTCGGTATTCACAGAAGACATTAAGTTAGGACGCCTAACTTCTGTGAATACCGAAATGAGTAAGTGCCTTCTGTGAATACCAAAATGAGTAAGTGCCTTCTGTGAATACCAAAATGGTAGTAAGTTTAGGATTCTGTCTTAAGTTAGTTCTGTGAATCGTGCCCCAAGGGATATAGCTCCATAGCGGCTGCAGCTCCCACATTTCCTAGATGCCATGGGACTAGTATACGGTCTGTGTTGACCCATTCCTAAGCATCTGTCACCCGTGCGTATTCCTTGTCTCAGTACTGCACACCACCATGCCGTATACTGTCTGAGGAATCCCCTCTATAATACCTGCCTGCATTGAAACATTAGGCTGAGGAAGATTCCAGATTAAGAACCTCAAGGTTTCATTTTTATCTTGCGACGACTGAGTCTGTTTTACCAAGAACTGAATTTCATAGAGAGATAAAATACGAGTGCGCCCATAATTAGAGGATCGCATTTGTATAGTAATACAGAAGAGGGGCCTGATATTTTTCCTGATTTGAAGAGAAGACACTTAGTGGAACAAGCGTACAGACTGATGAGCCCTGAAGAAATCCTTTAATAGGACGAAACGCATTGGCTACTGAGAAGAATCAAAAAGAAAATAAAGATTCAAGGAATAAAGACCTGTGTGAACTATCTTATTTGTTGAACGGACTCTCTGGTTTATGTGTGCGGACGGAAATAATCTTTGAATAAATACATTATGCATTCTTTTTCATTCTTTAACTGTACTAAACCTACACCTGGTGTCCACGATAACCACTTGATGGTGAGTTCCTGTTTTCTAGCAAATTACATTTGTTTTGGCATTTGGTAGACGAGGAAAAAATGCTGTAAGCACACTATCCACGTCAGCATATTGTTTGTTGCTCATAAGGAAAGGACACCAACAGTTGTCATATTAGCAGCAAGCTCGGTATGCTAAACTCAGCTCATGAGGTAAGAAGCCTGCATACTTCTCACTCAGCCAAATCCAAAGCCATCAAATCCACATGCTATATACACCACCCCAAATCCATTCTTGTATAATGAATTAGATCATTTACCACAAACCGCACAAGGGCTACTGAATTACAGTTACAAAGGCTAGAGTGGTGACGGATGGGTGAATACAAATCCCAAAGACAGCAAAAATCGCAGATAATATCTTTTAATTTTAGCTGAAAGTTTATTTGTAAATGGAGCTATCAGAAGATCGCTAACACGTGTACCCCATAGGTGCTCCCTTAGGTGAAAGGGCAGCATTCCTGGTGTTGGCCGCTAGGTGGCAATACTTGTATAATGCAAGCGGAGACCTGTCGTACTGCACTGGGAATAAAAGGGAAAGTTGGCGTGTTCCACCCTGGGGCCTGCCAATGACGAGTCCTGACTCATACACGCAGTGACCACACCCATGCTCTGTGACCTTGGACGAATTCTCTCTCTGGGCACTCTGGAGATGAGCTGTCCATAAAACAAATTACACTGGTAAGGTAGCTCAGAGGGTTCTGCTACGCACCGCAGAGATCAACGTGAATCCTCTTTAAATGGTCGATAGTATGTTACTGAGCCAAAAAAATCAGTGCGCGGGTAATACAATCAAGGGTCTGCACATGCCTGTTTAAGGCTGTTTGATGCAATTATCGCAGAATTGATGATGAGTTTCATCACCTCGTATTCTCAAACTTTGTTATTTACATTGCGCACAGCTGTCGCAATCACTGCCTAGTACCGCAACTACAGCGCTTTAGGAAGGCATTCAATTTACATTTTGTACCAACAGTGGATTGTCAGCGTTTTAGTTTGCGAGTGCACACTAGGGAACAGAAACTGCAAAAACCTGCGGTTCAAAGGCTAAAGGCCAGCCTTTAGACTCCGTCTAGGTCTAGGTCGGTGTCGGCTGTGCTCCACTCTTTAATATGAAAAAATGCTCCGCTGGCTGTGGTTCAAGCAAGAGAAAGCCAGTGCCATGTCTCGTGCCAGTAGTCAGCCATAAAGGGCCGCCAGAGAGAAGTCAGACACTGCACTCCAGACCGAACAGAAAAGCTGTTACATACAGAAATGGAAACACGCGCGCGCGCCTCGCGCTGAAAGTAAAAATAAAAAAACAAGTTTGACGAGGAGAGGAGGAGGCAGCAGGGGGAGGGGAGAGAGGAGGGGGCCAGTGCCTGTTTCCCTTGCGGGAGCGAGCATAAACCATCTGTTAGTTACAAACAGATGGCTTCAAAGCTTGCTCCCGCAAGGGAATCGCCAAACGTGCACGCGTTGCCATTGAAAGCAATGCAACGCGTGCACGTTTTTGGGCCACTAACTGAATCGATTCCTAAAGGTCTCCTCCTATGCAGCGCATACGTGCTGCGTAGTCGAGACCTAAAAAGGAACACAATGCTGGACTACTCCAGCTAGAAGAAGATATACTGAAATTAGAGAGTGAACTCATTACATCAGATGAACGGAATGCAACACATATTCTCAATCTAAAGAAAGAAGAGTACAGGAGTGAGGCGCAAAACATGGCTAGAACATTGAATAGGCACAAGCTGGGACGTTTATATGAGCTAGGGGGCAAAGCAGGGAAATTGTTGGCCTGGCTAGACAGGAGAGAACTGGCGAGCCGGCTTGTCACAGAGCTACTAGTGAATTCTGGGGGATGTCTTACAGATACACAAGATATTGCGAACAAGTTCGCCAAGTATTATGAACAACTGTACTCATCCAGAATCACTAGGCAAGAAAATGAAGTGAGGGATTTGTTGTCCGAAATGCGTCTACCGGCGCTAATAAAAGAGAATAGAACTCTGCTTGAGAGTGACCTTGCTCAGGACGAAATAGCTCAGGCCATACGTTCTCTCCAGACTAGGAAAGCATTGGGCCCAAATGGCCTCCCAATCAAGCTCTACCAGCTGCAGCCAGATAGAATAGCCCCCCACCTTAAGACAATGTATGAGAAGAGTCTTGAGATGGGACTCTTCCCACAAGACCAAAGAATAGCCACTTTGGTAGTGATACATAAGGACGGAAAACCTCAAAATAGATGTGCATCATACTGACCTATATCACTGCTGAATGCAGAGGCCAAAATACTGGACAAATTGCTGGCCACCAGTAGGGTCAGAGTTATTTCTGGATTGGTCCACCCTGACCAGTCGGGATTTATGCCGTCAAGAAATACATCTTTAAACTTGCGAAGATTGCGTGGAGTAATGGCAAGGGGGGATACCATACTAGAAGAGGCGACGGTGGTTTCCTTGGATGCTACATGGCGTTTGACACCATAGAATGGACATATCTCTTTGTCGTCCTGGAGATACTTGGGCTTGGTCCTAAATTTATTAACTGGGTCTGATTGCTATATACTGACCCCCTCGCGCAAGTTGTAGTTAACAATAAAAAATCTGCTGTTTTCCAGCTCCATAGGGGGACGCAACAGGGTTGCCCCTTGTCCCCGCTTTTATTTGCGCTCACCCTAGAGCCCCTAGCTTATTGGATCCGGAAAGACCCCATAATCCAGGGATAACTCTGGAGTGGGAGGATCGCATCTCGCTCTATGCTGATGACATCTTGTTGTAACTATTACAAATTAATGGGGTAACCCAAATAGCGCCACAGGACCTGGGTACAAGGTAATATGAAAAGGTTTGGTACTTGACTAGCTTTGGAAAGAACAACCAATGCAAAAACATATGATCTGGGGGTTGCCAGAATGATCAATTACTGTTAATTAATACAGTTCAGCTGTAAATCCACTGTAGGGGCCTGTGTTCGACCTCATGGTCACAGGTTCTAATCCCGGCGGGTCCACTCAGCCTTTCATCCATCTGAGGTAGATAAAATGAGTACCATTGAGTTGGGTAACATTATACATCTGTTATTCAGCGCTTTGAGACCCTTGGGTGATATGTGCGCTTTATAAATACACATGTTACGTTATGTAAAACCACACCCTGAACAACATTTCCTCAAAATACACACTTCCTTAACATACACAATCCATGTATATAAACTACACCCACACATTTTTAATAGAGTAATTTCATTTTTATATATATATTAGCTAGTCAAGGACCAAACTTTTTCATATTATCTTGTTGTATCTGGCCTCTTCAGAGAGATCCCTACATAGAGTTCTTAACAATTTCACTAATTTCGGTGCCTACTCTGGATACACTATTAATTGGTCACAATCACTCATATTTGTGTTAAAGGGAAGCCCTCCTGCCCTGACTAAAGAGTGCAGGCTCACGATAGCTATATTTAAATATCTAGGATTGTTTATTACCATAGATCCCAAATTGTATTAAACGTCTAACTTGTTGCCGCCGCTACAGAGGCTGAGACACAACGTGGCGCACTGGAAGTCTCTACCATTGTCGCTACTAGGCAGAGCGCACTCTTTAAAATGATGTTGTTGCCTCGGTTCTTGTATATCCTTCAGAATTCACCTGACCCTGTCTCCGCATCACACTTCAGAATGGTGGAAAGTGCACTGAGAATGTTGCTTTGGGGAAATAGTTCACCACGAATTTCCTTCCCAAAGTTAGTAAAAGGCTGATATGATGAGGGAATCGGACTGCCAAATATAAAAACATACTACTGGGCGGCACAACTAACTACCATCAATTATTGTACATACCGACCCCAGAATGACCCAGGATATGCTATGGATAGATGGCTTTTGCCCAGCAGCAATCACACACGGGCATTGTATTCCAGGCCCACGAAATTCCATCTAAAAAGCCCCACAAAGCATTCTGTTAAGGTGTGGCATTCGCTTCACAAGAGTATGGGATGGGCAAAGACCATAACACTGACCACCCCGCTGTGGGATACAGAACAGTTGGGTTGCCTCTGGAGAACGAAGGGTTTCGACAAATGGGATACCATTGGGATCTCTCGGGTGGGAGATCTTTGGTAAAAAGGGGAGGTAGTACATTTTGCGACTCTCCAGCGGAATCCTGAACTGGTGGAAACTGAGAGATTCCGGTATCTGCAGGTACGACATGCTTTGCAGACAGACTTCTGGACGAATATATGCCGTGAAAAGCAATATCCCTGACTTACTCAAAAGTGAACAATCATTCACCTGATCCTCTTCTGCAGTTCTGAGAAAAGTGGGAGAGAGACTTGGCGGGGATGGAAGAGGAGGACTGGCAGAAAGCACTGGCATCCCCAAAGGAGGTGGTAATATCCTCTAAACTAAAATTGGTGCAGTTGAAAATATTGCATAGAATATACGTCACGGGGCCATACATTGGTAGGTATTTGAGTGAAGTTGTCTTGTGCATGGGCGAGGTAATGGGAGAGAGAATAACATCTGAGGCCAAACGATGTCTGTTAAACATATGGGAACCAACAGATTTGAGAAGTAAAGAAAGATCATGGGTGACTTTGGGTCTGATGGTCGCTAAGAGAAACATAGCAAGAAAATGGGGGGTACAAGTTGTCCCGACATTGGCGGAATGGAAGAGCGATATGGACTGGCGCATGTCCAGGGAGAAAACGGTTTATGTATCAAGAGGGTGCCTGAGAAAGTGGATGCAAATATGGGGTAAATGGAATGAATACAGGGGAGATATATGTGTACCACCCAGACTACAGTCGCAGGTCTCCTCAGAAGAATCAGAACCTTAATATGCAGAAGAAAACTCTAACCAAGAGAAGTGTTACTTACTGAAATTAACCTATGTGTTCCACAATAACAATAAAAATATATATTTTTTAAAACTGTAAATAAGTGTACTTAACACTTTCACAATATTAGTGCAGTCTATATTTGGTTATGATATATTTGCCCTCGATTTTATGACAAACAACCATACTGAGGCATTGCTTTTTTGTACATATTTTGTACCTTTGCACCAGTATGCCTTGCTAACAGAATATGTATCTTGAGATTCATCCACACATCCATGTGCCAGTGTAGTGATTTTAAGGATAGCACTTTGTGGTTGCAAGTATTAAGGTTCATGCACAATCTGGCAATCTGGTTTCAAAGCGTTTGCAGTTTGTAGATGAGCTTGGCATTTGGGTATCATCTACATAAATCTGGAGCTTTGACTGATACTTCCCAAGAAATTGGGCTGGTGGTGCTCCCGGCGTGTCAGATTATAACTTGTCTTATGAGACTTTTCCTGGGCATTCAAGGCTGCGGTAGGAATAAAATGCTTTCCCTGGGCACATGAGGCTGCATGTAGACATTAAGCTATACCATAGAAAAGAAGATATACAGTGGCTTATAAGACTTCACTTGAGCATATGAGATCATACTTGGTTTTAAAGGCTTTCCCTGGAAATAAGAGATTATACTTTGGTATAAAAGGTGTGCCCTAGGAGATTGAGGCTATAAATATGGATTTGAGACAATACACTGAACCCTCACTTCCTTAGCAGTGCATTGGATACTGTAATTGGCCATATGATGGATGTAGCTAGTCTATCATGGATTCTGGACGTGACCTTGTTTCTTGTCAACATCCTAATTAATATATGGTAGATGATTTTTTTTTTTAAACTGTCGATCAGCTTATCAATCAATCAGAATTTGTTGGGTGCTCTGTGTCCTTCCAAGAGCCAGGTATTGAGCGTCTCTCTGAATTCTGCCAGCAAGGGAACCATATGGAGCTGGAGGGGGAGATCGTTCAAGATCTTGGCTGCAATGTAGGTGAAGGAGAGGCTGCCACTGCGGGTGCGGCATATGCGGCAGGGTGTGCGAGGGTGAGTGAAGAAGAGCATAGGTGTCAAGTAGTTTGGTGGAAGTTCAGTTGATGGTTGAGGTAGGCAGGTCCTAGGTCATGGAGGGCTTTGTAGGCGAGCGTGAGGATCTTGAACTGGCATCTTTTCTAGATGGGGAGCCAGTGGGGTTTCTCAGGTTGGCGTGGGCGATGTGGGTGTGTTTGGGGAGCTTCAGTATGAGTGTGGCTGCAGCGTTCTGTAGGGTCTGGAGTCTTCGGAGGAGCTGGATGGAGATGCCAGTGTAGAGGGCATTGCCCCAGTCAAGGCTGCTGGTGATGAGGGTCTGAGTGACGGTCTTTCTAATGTTGGTTGGGATCCATCTGAAGATTCTTCCGAGCATAAGCAGTTTGTGGAAGCAGGAGGAGGTGACTGTTTAACTTGTTGTTTGATGGTCAATTAGCTGTTGAGGATAATGCCGAGGTTGCGTGTGTGGATGGTCGGTCGGTGTGGGTCCGAGTTCCGCAGGCCAAAAGCTGAGGTCTCATGCATGGTGTTCTTCCCGAAGATCAGTACTTTATTTTTGTCAGACTTGAGTTGGAAGCAGTTGTCTCTCATCCATTCGGCTAGGTTGGTCATGGCATTGCAGAAGTTGATTTTGGCATTGATAGGGTCCTCGGTGAGCAAGTGGATCAGTTGAGTGACTTTTGCGTAGGAGATTATGTTGAGTTTGTGTGATCTGACGACAACTGCAAAGGGGGGGGGCATGTAGATGTTGAACAGGGTGGGCCTGAGGGATGATCCTTGTGGTACGCCGCATATAGTGTCTTTGGGTACGGAGGTGAAGGGAGGCAGCGGCAGCCAGCATGGCTCGCGGGTGGTCGGGCGGGTTGCGCGGGGGAAGGTCATGCACATTTAAAACAAAAATAAATAAACTTACTGTTGCGCTGGTTCCAGCGTCTCTGCTCCTGCTCTTCTCCAGTGGAAGCACAACCAGGCCCCACTGACCAATCACAATGCTGCAATTCAGCATTGTGGTTGGTAGTCACCCAGGCTCCCCTGACCAACCACAACACTGCAATGCAGCGTTGTGATTGGTTTTGAGAATCCTGGTTGGACGCTCCACCAGGGAATGGGAGCCTGGGCTTGTTCTCCATGCAGGCTGTAATGCATATCTAGTCACAAGTCTGTATTGATCCTGATATGCAAGTACATCTGGGACAGAGCCAGTCACATGCCCATCTAGAGCCACTTAGATAGAGCTGTATCACAACTGATGTGAAGTCAAGGCTATGCTCTGGATGGAGAGGCACTGCCGGTCTCATGTAGGCCATCACCTGTAAAATTCTGATAGGCTTTGAAAGAATAAGTCATCGGTCAGGACGATGCCAGACTGGGTCTGACAGACAAACAGACAGACAGACACCTGTTAGCATTGTGCTGAGGAAGATGATGTGAAAACTCACATCATGCATGGCAGACAGTTGTGTATACAAGGAGAACATATACAAGCTTTTATAGCCTGTACAAAAGTGCATTCCAACAAGAGGGATGGGGGCGAAATGTTTAGCAATTCTAAAATATTTTAAATATGCAAATACAATATGGTAACGTCAACATCTCAGCAGCTACTGCAACCATCGTGAACGAGCAGACTATTCGGAAATGTTCTCCACTTAGCACTAGCAGTTCTCATTATTAATAAATTTTACATTGACATCTATAAAGTGAGCCGTTTGAATTTATACACATAACCTAATTACATACCCTGGCTGTATGCATCTCATTACGTACCTGACAGGTTCACTCTATAATATAAATATTTTAAAAAATATCAAATATTAACAATCAGGCTGATGCATATTATGCCTTTGAGATTCGGTGGAAGCAATCATCATATTTTTAGTCTAAAAACAAAAAGATTGTTTGTTAGTTTCACTCTTAGCGTTAAGTTTTCAGTTATTTCTATTTTAGGCTTAGTACGTTTTGCAGAGTGACAACATGCAGAGCGTTTCCTGGGTTGGTTCTAGCAGTTGCAATTAATATGTACATTAAAAAACGTGGGCATTCATAGCAGACCAAGGTACACCAGTCTGCCCGTTGTTCTCCCTGCGCCAGATTTTGACGCCTATCTTGTCTCTGAATGTTCCCGCCTCTTCTAACACAGGCGCTCATTGACCTTTACTACGAGCATTTGTAAACCCAGTCATTACTAGGACCAAACAATCACAGCCGCGGAGAATTGAGCCCGAGATGGAAAAAAACACAATAACACCCTTGTCTCTATTTCCTAGCGCTCAATCACTACTCACCTTGTTTTTTTCTCCATACATCTGCGGTTTGATAGTCATTTTCCATCCTTCTGAGACAAATTGCTTACTTCACCTTCACCTGAAAGACTTCATCTGAACCACTTTCTGTATGGTGCATTCTCGGTGGAATAATACTTTTTTGTTTCACCTTATTTGTACCATTGACATTGTCAATTTTTTCTATAAAGGTGGGCCCGCAAGACTCCTCCAGCCCTGATCTAGCAGTATACTACACCTCTTTGTGGTTGCTTTGTCTAATGAGTTGGGAATCACTGGAAGATGTAAGTATTTATGCTTCAATGACATTGCAAACTTTAATACAGAATTGGAATATTAAAAACGTCCACAATGGGGGGGCGTGGCTTGGACGCCGACGGGAATGGCCGCCTGACTTTGGAGCTCCGCAACGCCGGGACGAACTCTCAACATGTACGGAGGCGTTCCTGCATTGTTTCCGTTTCTTCTATCACTCCCAAACATCGGAACATAGTGTGCACCTGGTGAGGTCTGGGGGCTCGCTCATTTGTCAAGAAATGCCTCATTTTCGGCGATTTTACTAATCACCTCAGCGCGTCCGCCATTTTGTGGTGATTTCACGATTCCACCGCGTTTGAGGGGAATGCTTCTTCTGTGGCTTGCTGCTACTCCCTGACCCTGTCAAGTCTGTCACATCTCCCTCAACGCTCCTGAGAGGTGAATTAAATTGTTTTTTACATAATGGTGGCGCATAAAGATAGATTCTGCACCAGAGACTCTCTTGCTGTGACATTTATACAATTTTAATGAAACATTGCAGAATTTGTTTTCTTCAGTCAAATCTCACGTGGCGCTAAACCTACTATTGGGCAATGTTATTTAATCGCCACTCCTGTATGTATTGTTTCTGGTGGCTGCGTCAAGGGGATATGTCATCTGGCTCCATGTGGTCTCTTTATTAATGCCGGCTTCTGAGACTTCCTGTGGCTCCTGGAAATGGATAGCTTCGTCCTGAAGACGTGACTGCCTGACTTCGCTTCCCTGCAGTTGCAATGTCTGCGCGCCGCTGAGGTGATTCCTGCTCTTTCTTCAATCACTAGACTTTACTCTAGGCAACTAAAGACCTCTCCTCTGTGTTTTGCGCCCTGTCAGTGCGCTATCCTTCCAGCTCACTCCTCATGTTGGTGCTCCGCTCTATGTGACCTTTGCCTTCATGCCTGCCACATACGCTGTGCTCCTCAGTGATAACTTACCTCAGTTCCAAGGCGTAAGACTCATTTTTCCGTATTTGTGCCAGTTCCTTTTTGCAATTATGCTCACCAAGTCTTAGTGCGCATGGCTTTCGTGCCCACTGGTGATCTCCTGGTTAGGATTGGAAACACCTTCTAACATCTGCTGGCATTACCTCTGGTCTGGGGTATCCTTATGATTTTTCCAAGTGTCCTTCACTACTCCTGCTGGTTGCTGGGCTCTTCAGATCGGATATATTGACATTTTCTGCTTTTGAGTGCTGGTTGTTGTGTTGGTTTGCTTCTTTGCCTCCTGTCACTGTCACAGGCACGTTTAGGTTTCTATGGGCAAACTACGCAACCCAAAGTTTGTCTTTGTGCCCTCGAAGACTTCACCGTCCTCCGCCTCTTCCTCACCAACAGTTCACTCTCCTCATCCTCCTTCCACAGATCAAATGGCGACAACAGCCTCCACCCGCTCTTCTCCATCACAACTTACCTCCAGTAAGTCTTCTCCTCCTGCCTCCTTACCCAAGCGCTTGAAGCAGGACTCCTCTCCTCCTCCATCCGAGTCATCTCCACCCTCTATATCTATGGAGTTGATACTTGAGGAGATTCGCGCATTGCGCCCGTTCGTGGAGGAGACTAATACTAAGATGCAGCTTTTTGAGGCCAAATGGTCAACTATGGAGGCTCGTGTTTCTTCTGTGGAGCAGCAGGTTCCAGAGATTCAGTCAAATTCTCAACGTATCTCCTCTCTGGAAAAGTCTCTTCTTGCCCTTCAGCAACACACTGAAGACTTGGAAAACAGGAACAGGAGGAATAACCTACGCGTTTATGGCCTGCCAGAATCCTTGGAAGGAGATGATCCTGTCACGTTTTTCTCTTCTTTCCTTCTGAAACTACTGGACCTTCCCGCCACTACCTCTCTCAGCATCCAACGAGCCCACAGACTTGGCCCTCGCTCCTCCTCCTCAACCAAACCGCGAGGGGTCATCATCCTCTTCCTCAAATTTACTGATCTCCTTCTGGTCCTCTCTACAGCTCGAGCGAAGCGCCAAGTGTCCTGGATGGGTCAAAGAGTTTTTCTCTCTCAGGATGTCTCTAATGTCACTGCTGCCAGAAGAAAAGAATTCTTATCTCTTCGTCCCCCTCTGCGCTCTATGGGAGCCAGATATGGCCTCTTTCACCCCTGTACCTTCAAGGTAACTCACCAAAACAACACCTGGACTTTTCAAGATCCGGCTGAACTTAAGAATTTCATTCACATTCAAACTAATGCTGGCATGGACACATCCAATCCCCCTACTGGTTGATCATTTATCTATTTGGTATCTTTTTCCCTACAGGTTCCTGCTGGAATTTTTTCCCGCCTTGGTTTGACTCTTCTCCTGCTTGATGTGATTGTATAATGGTTGTTGTTTGGGTTTCCTATTTTGTATACGTCTGTTTTTTGTACTGTTTTACCTCCCCATGACTTCTGCATAACATGTTTCTTTTTCCCTCCCTTAGATTTTCCACTCGATAACCCTCTCATGTCCCTCTTCATGTCATACGGTCCGTCTTCCTCATATTCCGTCCTGGTGCGGTGTATTGCTCTCCGGCTTGGGGAGCTGTTCTTGTCGAATCCTCCCATACCCCATCGTCATCTTGTCATCTCCCTTCCCCCTTCAGGTATGTTTTCCTCAGTCATCCGTTTTGGATATGTACTGTCTCTCCTTCTACTCCTCTTTTCCTCCCTTTTCCTTTCTTTCCTTTCTCTTTGCTCTTCTCTTGCTATGTCTTCTCACTTTCTTTTGTCTTGCTCTTTTCTCACACTCACTTGTTATTCTCCTTTATGGCGTTTTTGGTTCTATGTCTTTCCTATGTTCTTTGCACATTTTATTGTTATTTAATTCAAAGTAATCTCATGGAATGTGAAAGGTTTTGTTAGCCCTATTAAACGGCAGAGAGTGCTTTCCCATCTAGCCTCTTATACTCCTGACTTAGTTCTTTTACAAGAGACTCACCTTTCTGAGGCGGAGTCTCTTAAATTAAAAAGAGGCTGGGTGGGAACGGTTTTATTTTCTCCTACGTCTAACAAGAAGAACGGTGTGGCCATTTTGTGTCACAAGAAGCTCAAGTGTAAAGTTCTTCTTCAAGAAAATGATACTGAGGGTCGTTGGGTCTTAGTTAAACTGTTAATCAATTCAGTATCCTTGACTGTTTTTAATGTATATGGCCCTACTCATCCTGATTGTAATTTTTGGCCTCTAATAACTTCTAAGTGTTTTCAATACAGTGATTCTCTGTTCATTCTGGGTGGGGATTGTAATCAAATTGTTGACCCGTTTCTTGATCGCAAATCCTCTGCCCGCTTTACCCCCCACAAATCACATACACAGTTCCTTGACACTATTTCCAAATCTCACCTTCTTGACTCATGGAGACTGTCCCATCCTGACTCTTTGGACTATTCTTTCTTTTCACCTCCTCATGCCTCTTTCTCTCGGATTGACTACATCTTCCTTTCTCAGTCTCTTTCTCAAAATCTTCTTTCCTCATCTATAGAGCCGATAGTTATCTCAGACCATGCCCCCATTGTCACTGTTCTTGACCTTCTTCCTCCTCATCCCAAATCCTCCCGCTGGCGCTTCAATAATTCTCTCCTCCTGGATCCCCTCTTTTCTTCTTCTTTTCTTTCCTTCGCTACGGAATTTTTCCTACTCAATTCTGATCCTTCTTTACCCCCTCATGTTATTTGGGACTCTTTTAAGGCTACTGCTCGCGGTTTTGTGATTGACTTTGTCTCGAAGAAAAAGAAATCTTATCTTAAAAAACAGGAAGACCTTCTCTCCCATATTAAATCCCTGGAACATAAATTCTACACCTCTTCTACTAAATTGGTTTTACCAGATCTTATACGCGCCAAACTTGATTTTAACAAAATCTCCACTGACAACGCTTCCTCAATGTTACTCCGCAGTAGCGCCCGCTACTACGGTGGTCGCAACAAGTCAGGTAAACTTTTGGCCAACTACCTTAAGTCTCGCAAGGAGCGTAACCTGATTGATTCAATATACTCCGCCGATAATCTTCTCTTGCACAAGGAGCAGGATATACTCGCCCAATTTCAACAGTTCTACCAATCCCTTTATACTCCTGAGTCCCCCCCTTCGGCTGCTCTTATTCAATCCTACTTGGATAAAATTCCTGCCCCCTCCACTTCTCATCTCAACTTCCCTGATCTTGAACTTGATCTTTCCATTACCGAACTGGATAGCGCCTTAACATCTCTAACCAAAGGTAAATCTCCAGGTCCGGACGGTTTCTCGGTGGAATTTTATCTACATTTTTCAGATCTCTTGCTTCCTAAACTTCTCTCCCTCTTCCAATCCTTCTTTACCTCTGGCACAGCTGCCGGTACCTTTCACGAGGCTACGATCTGTCTAATTCCCAAAGAGGGTCGCGACCCGCAATTCTGTAAAAACTACCGCCCAATATCCCTTGTCAATGTAGACTATAAATTATTTGCTAAACTTCTTGCCCGACGCTTAGATCCTTTCCTCCCACATCTCATAGGTAAGGAACAATGTGGATTCGTAAAAGGCAGACTCACTTCAGATAACTCCCGCCTTTTTCTCAATGTTCTCAATAAGGTACCTTCTCTCAACTTCTCTCTAGCTGCCATCTCGGTTGATGCTGAGAAGGCTTTTGATAGAGTAGATTGGTCCTTTCTCTTTGCCTCCCTTCGTTGGCACGGTTTTGGTCCTAATTTTATTTCCCTTGTTTCTTTACTTTATTCCTCCCCTAAAGCGTCTGTTTTAGTCAATGGCCAGCTATCCCCTTATTTTCCCTTGCAGCGTGGCGTCCGTCAGGGCTGTCCTTTGTCCCCTTTACTTTTTGTCCTAGCTTTAGAGCCATTTCTTACGTCTATTAGAAACAACAGTTCTATTTCTGGCTTCCCTTATGACAAGACTCATTTGAAACTCTCTGCGTATGCGGATGACATTCTTTTGTTTATTTCTGATCCTGACCAATCTATTCCGGCCTTACTACTTGAGTTTAACTCCTTTTCCCAAGTTTCTGGTTACAAGATCAACTCTGACAAAACTGAGATCCTTCCTCTTACTAAATTTTGTCTTCCTCATCAGTTTTCGACCACTGGCTTTGCATGGAACTCATCTAAAATTAAATACCTTGGAATTTGGTTCTCTAACTCCGTCTCCTCATCTATTCGGTTGAATATGTCTGCTGTACTATCCCGTATGGATAAGTTGTTCTCTTCTTGGAATCCCCTCTTTCTTTCATGGTGGGGTCGGCTGGACTCGATCAAAATGATGATATCTCCTATTCTTATATACATCTTTTCCATGCTCCCCATTCATATCCCTGACATCTATTTCAAACGCATTGATTCCTGTCTTTCTAAGTTTCTCTGGAATCATAAAAAGTCGAGAGTTGCGCTAGCTGTTCTCCGGAAACCGAAGTCCAATGGCGGAGTCAACTTTCCGGATTTCCGTCTCTATCATAAATCTTTTGCTCTCCGTCAGGCTTCTAATTGGCTTGTTCTTGCGCCCTCCCCTCTTGCTCCTCTTTGGCTTTCTATTGAACGCTCACTCCTCTCCCCTTTCTCTCTATCTGAAATCGTACATTTCACTGCTAAGAATTTAACCACTCCTCTACCCCTGTTCAAGCATACTTCTTCTCTTTTACATGCTCTGGTCCGTCCTGATCCGATCTCTCGTGAATCCTTTTTGGCCTCCCCTATCTGGTACAATTCGCTTATTCTTCTCAACAATCGTCCCATTTGTTGGACTGTGTGGAGAACAAAGGGTCTGATGTGGGTTAACCAACTTTTCGATGGTGTTCTTCCATGTTCTTTCCCTCGATTCCGACTTCTGTTTCACTGTCCCCAATCCTTTTTCCGCAGATTCTCTGTCCTTATGGCCATCATACTTGATGTTTATTATTCACTTCCCTTGTCATCCTCTCCCGTATCTCATTCCCCACTTCTTCAGATCCTGTCTACTCTCCCTAAAGCCTCTCTTATCTATAAGTTCTTCTCCTCCCCCAATCCGACCCGCTCGAAATCTAAATTAGAACTTGCCTGGGAGCTAGACTTGGGCTGCGACTGGTCTATAGCTATTTGGGATAAAGTTTGGGCCAGGTCTTTAAAAATTTCCCGTTCCGCCTCACTAACTCAATCCTTGTTCTTTCTATATCATAGACTTTATCTCTCTCCTGTTTCCATTTCTCGTTTTTCTCCTGATAAGGACTCTGCCTGTTGGACCTGCTCTGCTCCTAATGCTGATCTTTTCCATTTACTCTTTCTGTGCCCTTCTGCTCTCGCACTTTGGGATCAGGTGTGGTCCTATATCTCTCGTCTATTTTCTATCTCTATCCCATACTCTGTCCCTCTTCTTTTTTTAGGTAGTATCTCTGACACTCTTAATATTCCTTCTCGCTCCTCTGGTCTATTAGATCTTATGTTGGCTCTGGCTTTTCAACACATTTCTTCTAATTGGAAGGATCTCTCTAAGCTCTCTATACAATGTTGGTGGAATTCTCTCTGTCACTATCACAGGCTTGATGTTCGTTTTGCTGCTGCCTCCACTCCTACCCTTAATAGAGATTTATTCTGGTTGCCTCTTACAGTATATCTTGACCGCATGGCTCTGAAATCGAAATCTATCTCTCCTTTATCCTCTGAGAATTTCAAACCCCCATAAGTGACCTTTCCTCTGTCCCTCTTCTTCCTTTCCTCTTCTCTACCCCTCTTATATCTTTTACATTTACATTTTACTTCTTTCCTGCCTTTCAACTATTCCCTACCCTTGGCTTATTTGCTCTTTCTATTCTACCTACTTTCTCTCTGATCTCTTCATTTATTCTTCTCCTAACGCCTCATACTTACTTTTCTCTTTCTCCTCTCTCTTCCTTCCCTTCTCCTCCTTTTTTCTCCCCTTTCCCCCTCTCCCTCCTGGTTGCCTTTAAAAATTTTACAAAATGCTTTTTAATTTTCCCTCAGGTTTCTTATGTTTAACACATGATGACCCTCTAATGTTTTTTCTCTTTTTGATTCTGTATGACAATGTTCTTTATATGACATGCATTTTGTTGCTCACTATACTTTTTCTTCAATAAAGCATTTCAAACATAAAAAAAAAAAAACGTCCACAATGATCACGAAATACAACATTTATTTGGATGAACGCCTGCTATTCTGTCTTCATGTTGACTTTGAGATCCCATATACACGTTTTTGTTAAATCATAAAGTCTTCTTACTGAGTGACCCTACTATGACATTTTCTATGTTGTTTTGGTTATATTTAGTATGTGCAAAATGTAATATGGAAGATTTTAAGCAATGGTTTATTACTGTAACTATGTACTTCTATGATTCACAAGAATCGAATAAAGTTTTTCAAACGAAACGAGTGATCAATTGGGTACTCTCTGCTGATCCCATAAAGTCTCTAGCTGTAAAAGGGATTTCAATTAGACCTGTCATCCTTGGTGTGGTCTTCCCCCAAACACTTTGTCTTCACCCCTCCTGTTTTTCCAATTTCGTTGTTGCTGGCATTAAGACTCTGTGCACTTTACCACCGCTAACCAGTGCTAAAGTGCTTGTGCTCTCCTTGAAACTTGGTACAATTGGCTTACACCTGATTGGCATATTTCATTTACTTTTAAGTTCCTCGTATATGGTACTACATGTACCCAGGGCCTGTAAATTGAAAGCTACTAGTGGGCCTGCATCACTCATTGTTCCATCCACTTAGTGACCCTGTAAAACATATCTCAGGCCTGCCACTGAAGCCTGTAGTGCAGTTTTAAAAGTGCCAAGTCTACCTGGCAAAATAAACCTTTTGCCAGGCCTAAGCTTTCCTTTTTAAAGAGTATAATACACCTCTAACTTATGTCCTAAACAGTCCATAGAGCAGGGTACATTGTGTTTAAAAGGTAGAACATGTGTTTTTAACATTTACATGTCCTGGTAGTGAAAAACTCCTACATTTGCTTTTCACTTCTGAAAGGCCAATCTTTCCCATTGGACAACATTAGGTTACCTTATTACATTTAGTACCTGCTAACTTTTGATTGGGAACAGATAGGAACGTCAAGTTTGGACTCAAATGAACTGCAATTTAAATCCCTCTTTAATGGTAAAGTCAGATTTTAAGGCACAATTCTGTAAATGCCACTCTTAAAACGTTGGCATTTCCTTGTCTTGATCATTTGCTGCCTGCTGCCTGTGTCCTGGGCCAAATGACTGTGAATAGCTTGGCAGTAAGCCTTTTTGTATTCCTCCCAGACAGTGAAACAAAGCAGGCCTAGACGCTGGCAGGATAGACCATTCTTCCAGGATGGGTGGGGCAGAACTGTTCCCTGCCCCACTTACATTTAATAAGGGCTGTCTCCATCAAACACACACAAAGGGACCTGACATCAGCTATTTGTTAACGCAAACTACTTGGAACCTTGGCAGGGGAAGGGAACAACTTTCCAGAAACACATGTGGGGCTATGCAGGATGTCACCCATCCTTCAAAGTCTGGTGTCAGGTACAAATATTTGACCTCCTGAACCACCTCTCAGTATACTCCTTGGACATGTGGACACTACAGACGAAGGACTGCCTTGTGCCCCAGAGGACTGCCCTGCTGCTTGAGGCTTGTCTTGTTCTTTAGAGAACTGTCCTGCTGCTACCGAGGGCTGTTCAGCTGCTTGAGGCCTGCCTTGTTCTCCAGAGGACTGCTCAGCTGCTTGATGCCTGTCCTGCTCTCTGAGAAGGTTGGATGGACCTACTCCCTTCATCCCAGGCTAACCTGCGTGACTGCAAAGGTCAGTTGACTGACTTCTGCTCCGAGCTACAGGGACATAACAGCTCCAGAGGCCCCTCTACAACTGCCCAGCCGGCCTGCTACAACTAGACCTGATTGGACCTGCAACTGGACTTATCTGAGCTCTGCTTGCATCTGCTAGAGCATGGGTACTCACAAACATTTTACCGGAGGCCACAAAGATTGGCCTTTGGTGTGTCCGATGGCCGCACTGATGCCAGCGGGAGGTGTAAAGTCGGTATAGGGGAAGCAAAGCATAGTCTTTTCAAAATTCAAAAAGTGTATTTCATTGATCTGTAGAACCATTTCACCTTGCTAAATCAAATTATAGCAGTGCATTCAGAAGTATTTTTCTTAAATTGATGGTTTTCAAACATTAATTTAGAGACTGTTCATGCTTCCTCCCACCTTGGAAACATTGCCATTAGTGATTACATCCAAGCACCACATGAGACAAATTTGTACTCCTTGAATCTAAATGGGACCAATGTACATACTGGCTATTCAGAAAGTGTAGCACGAAAAATGCCATTTTGAGCCAGTGCTGGACACTCTTACCCTATTGCGCTTGTATTTTAGTATTTTCTAGACATAGGTCACTTTTCTTTTCTTCTCGGAAGAAAATCTAATTTTTTGCTAGATGCCTGCCTTTACAAATCTCTAGATAAACCAATACAAGCTGTACACACACACACATACAAAGCTTTGGGACTAAGCAGAACAAATAATAGATTCAGCTTAATGTCTGCGGCGAGAAATGACAGTCTGCGGCGGCTGATGGCTCAAAACATAAAGCTTTTTAGATAAAAGGCCAACAAATAATCTGCTGCAGAGACACGGGTTGATCCCCTCTGAGGACTCATTCAAACATAATTATGTGGTAATTCAATCTAAAAATAATGTAGCGTAGAGCGATACACAGAATCCCAATTCTCCAGTTCTGATGTAATACTGAGCGGAACTATCGCTGTCTTCTACCAATGGAATAAATACAATATTTTAAACTGTGTGCTTGAGTAACTTATTTAAGCATCATGTGTTCTGCATCGAAATCCAGTTCTGGGATGATGCTTTGTGATTAAGTCCATCATGCAAGTTGGAGATCATCCCAAATGCCAAGGTATTTAAAGGTTTGTATTTCTCTCAGACAAGCAGAAGATATAGATTTCGTTACGTCAGTCTTTCCAGGTATGCTTTCCACCCAATTTAGTTATGCCCAGTTCCATTCACTTTCTTGACGCCTTCTTTTGCCCCTCTTCATATATGCATTCTAGTGAGTAACAGAGATTTTTGGCTTATGGTGGACCTCACCCTGTTAGGGGCCCCATGGTCACACCACAAGCAACCTTGCTCCAAGCTGCTTTGATCACTAATAAACTTCTCCAAACAGTTCTTGAAGTTTGTGTTTTGTGAAAGACTGGTACATCATATTTGAGTCATACTACCCTAGTAAGTAATGCAAAATCACCCTATGGAAAATCAGTTTCAAGGAAATAGCTGCTGTGGTTGTGCTCTCCTGAATGCTCACTTGTTCTCTGTTGTGCTATCATCGCACTTGCACACGCAGCAACTGAGCGCCTTGATCTCTCTATTAGCAGCTGCTCCAGTTACCTCATGGCTGTTTTCTGACTTTCCCATTCCCTGCTGCTTACTTACTTCCATGGTCTATGGTCCTAAGAGCTTTAGCGCACTGGTGTACCAGCATCCTTTCGCAATCTCTCACAAAGCTGACACCTGTAGGGATGCTGTGGGACATGCTGTGCTTGCGGCCAGTGAGGCCAGCAAGGGGTGATTCTTTGGATGGTAGAGGAGGTGCCACCTTGATCTTGGAGAAGGTGGCAGCGTGGCATGTGTCCTGAAGCAAGAAGTAAATTGAGAATGCTACAAGTGCTCCAATACTTTCATAATTGCTAAGAGATTACAATACGTGGCAAGGCTGTTGTAAACTAACACATATGGCCTTAGCTAAGAAATTAACCAAGGAATTAAGCAATAGTAGAATTTGCAACAGTGCCTACTAGGATCCTAAAGGGTTCAGAAATCTCAAATATCTTAGAGCCTGATTTAGATCTTGGCCGTCCAACTACCAGCCAGCCGCCACGGTGGTCTCTGAAGCACTGTCAAGCTGACGGCGGTCCACCCACCCTATCTAGATGTATACACGATAGACAGAAGACTGCTGCAGCAGCGGTCTTCTGTGCCGGCAAGCCGCCCACCGTTGACATCCTGACAGCGGGCTCCTGCTTAGCAGATCTGCATGTTCCCGTTGGACTGGCGCTCACCTGTCGGTGGATGACCCTGGAGGTGGGGAGATAGGTAAGTGGCATTCCTTTTTGTTACGTAAATCACATATATGTGGTGTCGGTGTGCATATGTGTCTGTGGGATATGTATTTGGTGCATTATGTGCACATTCTGCACTGCACCCCACCAACATGTATACCCGCACACACCACCAACACTTACCTTCCAGTCCATCAAATCCAGGTGCCGGTACATCACTGTCAAGGTGCAGCCGGACACGGGGGGCCTGGACGAAGGAGAAAAGGAGGAAACTGCAGACTGAACCACAAACAAATGTGAATATTCTGTCTATTTCGTCCATTTCCGTCAACTTGAAGTAGGAGAGATTACAGTTGGAATTCCCTCTGAAACAAGCCAGAACCAAATGCAGACAGCGGTAATCCTTGCTGGGATCCCGCCACAGCCTCCTACAGCCCAACCCACCGAGGGGGCAGGGAGCAAAGTCCTCACAGAGTCAGCAGGACCATGGTGGTCTTCTTGCCCATTTCAATGCAGCATCTTAATTGGGCAGTTGGGAAGGCCGCCAAAAAAGCCCACTCCGTTGCGGTCCCGCCAACATCTAAATCAGGCCCTTAATGCTACAAACATTCTAATCGCCAAACACCATTAACGCTAGCAAGGTTGATAAGGGAAAACAGACCAGTAAGTCTACTTGATCTTACAAATACAAAACAGGGGATAAAAAATAATTAAACTCAAGTCACAAAAGCTCATGTAATTGACGTTGGATGGTAACGAGTGCACTGAAGAGCATATCACTCCTCCTGACAGGCATATGTGAGTAGACAAGATGCCAGACAGCCGCACTGCCCACAGAGACACCATCCGCAACCACCACCACCTCATCAGGACCGCCAAAAGAATCTCCTTCACAGACCGCCTTGACAACAACGCACACAACAGCAAGGAGCTCTTCACCATCGTGAAGGAACTCTCCAACCCCAGCTCCAACGCCAATGACATCCCACCATCGCAAGCCCTGTGCGACTCCCTCGCCACCTTCTTTCACCGGAAAATCACCGACATCCATGACAGCTTCAAACCCCGGACGACCCCTGCCAACCACACCACACCCATCCCACCGCACCCCACCACCCACGACACCCTGAATTCCTGGGCCAACGTAAGCATCGAGGACACAATCAAGACCATGGGAACAATCCACTCCGAATCCCCATCCGACCCTCTCCCACACCACATCTTCAACAAAGCCAGCAAGTCCACCGCTCCCCACCTGCACAGAATCATCAACCTCTCCTTCAAGACCGCCACCTTCCCTGAGATCTGGAAGCATGCAGAGATCAACGCCCTACTGAAGAAACCCAAGGCGGACCCAAGCGACTTCAGGCCCATCTCCTTGCTTCCATTCCCAGCTAAAGTCATCGAGAAGATAGTAAACACCCAGCGCACCCGACACCTCGAAGACAAAAACATCCTAGACCCTTCCCAATCAGGATTTCACAGCAACCACAGCACCGAGACAGCCCTCATCGCCGCCACAGACGACATCAGGACCCTGCTGGACAAAGGCGCGACGGCTGCCCTTATCCTCCTGGACCTCTCCGCCGCCTTCAACACTGTCTGCCACCTCACACTACGCACACGCCTTTACGACGCAGGGATCCGTAACAAGGCCCTGGACTGGACCACCTCCTTCCTCTCCGGCAGAACGCAGAGAGTCCGCCTCCCCCCGTTCCGATCAGAGGCCTCCAAGATCATCTATGGCGTCCCTCAAGGATCCTCCCTCAGCCCAACACTGTTCAACGTCTACATGGCACCACTAGCACGCATCGCCCGACAGCACAACCTCAACATAATCTCATACGCCGACGACACTCAGCTGATCCTCTCCCTCACAAAGGACCCCCTCACTGCCAAATCCAACCTTCACTAGGGAATGAAGGCCGTCGCCGACTGGATGGAGGACAGCCGACTCAAACTGAACACAGACAAGATGGAAATCCTCATCCTCGGACCCAACCCCTCCGCTTGGGATGACTCCTGGTGGCCCACTTCACTGGGGTCCCCCCCCGGCCCCCACCGACCACTCTCCTCCACCTGTTTCAACACCCTCCGCATGCTCCGCAAGATCTACAGATGGATTCCAACAAACACGAGGAAAACAGTCACCCAGGCCCTAGTCAGCAGCAGACTCGACTACGGAAATGCCCTCTACGCCGGAGCCCTGTCCAATCTCATCAGCAGACCACAGAGAATCCAGAATGCCTCCGCACGCCTGATCCCCGACATCCCGCGCCGCGACCACATCACCCCCTACCTGAGGAACCTACACTGGCTCCCTGTCGACAAAAGAATCTCCTTCAAACTCCTGATCCACGCACACAAGGCACTCCACAAAACCGGCCCAGCCTATCTCAACAGCCGACTCTCCTTCTACGTACCCAACAGGAACCTCCGCTCCGCTGACCATGCCCTGGCCACGGTCCCTCGCATCCGGAGAACCACTTCTGGAGGCAGGTCCTTCGCCCATCACGCCGCCAAGACCTGGAACACCCTCCCCCTCGACCTACGACAAACCGAAGACCTGCTGTCTTTCAGGCGACAACTCAAGACCTGGCTCTTCGACCAGTAACAGCTCCTCCACCTCCCAGCGCCTTGAAACCCTCACGGGTATGTAGTGCGCTTTACAAATTTTGTGATTGTTTGATTGATTGACAATTAATGCTTAACAAACTTTTTGAAGCTCAAATCAAAGAGGATAATACATGTGGCATCTGGGAACATTTAAGTAAACACCTGGGAAATATCCAATGATTAGAGGGGAAAAGGTTCAAGAAGCTAATGGCCGCAAAATTACTAGGAAAATGTGTTCTGTGATAGCGAATAATTAATTTTACACCAGAAAAAACATCTAGAGGCACTTGCAAGCTATAATATATATTAGGCTTGTATAGAAGTTTAAAGATTTTTATCGCATTACATGCAAGGATATATTCTCAATCGCATTTAGACCCATCGAAAAGAAAAATACTGCAAGGAAGGAAGCTGTTGTTACATGGTCACAAAAGAAAATGATAGACCTGCTACTTAACCATCATGAGACCTTCTCCTGAGGGATAGTATCTGAAAAACCACAAAGAGAATTACACCTCTCTATTTCATAGAGATCTGTCAAAGGGCAAAATAATTCATGAGGATTAGTAAACTGGAAACAAACAAAAAATGTTAATGGAGAGTACAAGGCTGCCAACCCTTATCAGAAATGTTAGGCCCTCAGTTTGGCTTACCTGGGACCTGCTTAGTGGTACACAACAAATCACTGCGCTTGGCGGTCAGATTAAACAAAATTGAATCTGGATAGCTACCATATTGACACATATTAGGTTTGGGATTGTAGGGTGAGCATATATAAGAAACTCTCAGTATGAATGACACCCTTGGAGCAGTAAACTACTCTCATGGAATGACGCAGGCTTACATCAATCACATAATGATGCACACTTTCTGGAATACATCACCAACTATGAAAAATGCTGCTTAAAAGAGTCATGGTTGTTAGATCAACTTTCAATAGCAGGATCAAGAGTTTGCAATGTTCCCCAAAAAAGTCAACATTTTCTGACGTCCATCGGGTGGTTTATCTATTTACATTTTAGCTACTGCACTAAATGCTTAGGACGTTCACTGCACACTGTCTGCATAAAGATTTGCAAGGGCTTAATGTTCTCACTCAGATACTGCTAAGAAACATATAGCTAAACGTCTTTTTAAACCTATCAAAAGATGATGCCTCAGCATGCCTTGAATCCCAGTAGGGCATACCACCATGTGCATATAGCTCACAGATCTGGTTTGAATTTGTTGGGCTTCCTGCACGCTCAAAACCTAAGGGCCAAGAATGGCCAAACTACTTCAGACTAGCCCGGTCCTTATACACATCTCAGCTCGTCGACCTTGTTATAACTTTTCTACATTGCCTCTATTTCGCCTTCTCAAAAGATGCTAAGGTGGATAGTCTTCACTTTCCACAATCAGCAATGATTGGGTTGCCTCAACGAGTGGCCGAGTATTCAAATGCATCTGGTTACATTGAAGGGTGGCCCAGATGAAAAGAATTCCATGGTGGCCAAAAGAAAATTCAGTGAATGGAAAGCTGCACTGACTGAAACATTCATGCTTGACGAAAATCTCGCTGGGACATGAGGTTCTCCACAGCTAGCGCTCTGGAACCAAGCAATAAAGTCCCTAGTGTAGCTTTTTCATTGGTCCACAACTCCTTAATACTTGTTGAAAATCAACATGCAAGACATCAAATCAATGGTACAGCATAAAGCCTAAATACAATTGCAAGGCGCTATGGGCACAAGTAGAAAAGCTATTGGAACATTGAATCTAAACCCCAGAGACAAGTTCACAGATCAATGTGCTGAAAGAAGACTGTCGCATATTATTCTGGAACAGAATAAAGAGCCACACAGATGACCAATGGAAGAAAATTCACAATATCTGTAAGTGTTCCTTAATAAGTGATCTTGACCTGATGAGGCCAAAGGGCCATTCAAATTCTATGGAGCCAGCGAGATGGATTACACCTATTGAGCATCTTTATGCAGATGCAGAAATGGAGCCTTTCACTCCCAGGCAGGCCATTACATCAATAATTACTATATTCAATGTACGTAGCACTCATACTGGGGCTTTTTGTGAAACAATCATGGAGCCGCTCTGAAGGCCATGAGAGCAGATGGTGTCCTAGACCGAAATGGCCACCCAGATGTACTGTTTAAGGCAGAAATTGCTTGATTAGAAGTAACCCATTCACATATATATGATGTTTGTTTTCAGCATGGCGTTATCCCAGACTCATGCAATGCATCTATCCTGCATCCCATTTACAACAAGGGTGAACCAGCAGATCAAGTCATTGTAGGCTTAATGTCCCTCTTGATGTGGATGGAAAAGCATGTGCAAAAGTGTCACTTGCTGCCCACAAAAAGTGGGATAACGTTAGGGCACTCATATCTTTTGTATCACATAGGGTCAAGGATTCAATGGAGGACCCTGGATAATGTCTTAGAATCTATAAACTAAGTTTGGCAAGTGGTCCAAACCTTGGATCCCCACCTATATACGTATCGCGTTGATCACAGTGCAGCCTTTCACGGAGTGGACCAAGACCTGCTGTGAGCGAAGCTCCATTCTTGGGACATTCAAAGTCCCCATTTAAATACAACTTGTTGTCATTACAAAGGCACTTGGGTAAGTGGTGATCTAGCACGGGGTTCACACGTCTCAGTACCCATCCTGTCCAACAAGGAGTTAAAGCAGAGATACATGCACCTCCCCTTGCTATTCAGCCTCTTTATTGATACTTGGGGACTGGTTATGCATAGAGAAATTTAATTCCCACCAAAAACTGGGGCAGCAGCAGATACCAATTCTTCAAAACGCCGACAATCTTGTCATTTTTTTACCACATCAACATTGGCCTGACAAGATCACTGAATCAGCTAGAACTTTACAGGAAAGACAATCATTGTCTTGCTAATTCTAGCATAATGATGAATATGATCTTCGGCAAAGCCAGAATCCCTCCCACACATGATACTTAGACACACACATATGCCCTCTTGTGGACCTTCATTCAACTATCTGGGGTTGTGGCATAGCAAAGCAGATTCTGCCCACTTTCATATATCTCAATCACAAACAAATTCACTTCCCTAAACTCTGCATACTGCCAGCTGTATAAGAGAATTCAAAGCCCCTCCATTTCACCCATCGTTGTAGCCACAAGAGCTAAGATGATTCTTTCTTTAGCCTAGGGCCAGCCTTTAGAGGTCTAGATAATATAAAAGCCTGAATGTACTGTGACACTAGCCATTACTGGAGCTTTAACTGCTGAACCTGTGAAGTTTCTAAAAGGATTTGCTGAGATAGAAGAATGTCAATTTAAAAACATAGAAACATACCTTGTGCTTGTGTGGAAAAGGAGTTCTGAATGTCACACATTTGACGATCTTTGGTACAGTGAGTTCGAGAGATCAATCCCGCTAAGTGACCTTCCACTGACATCATATTCTGTGCATGGACACATTAAAAGAGCGTTCTACTCGATCAGAAGATGTGTAAATGTTTTGGATCATGCATATGCAGAGAAAGATCCTTGTGAATTTGTTTGGGAAGGTATTGATGGGGTGCTAAAACCAACAAAATACCTAAAGCCCCTACCCACAGAACTTACACGTGCATGTACTTCCAAAACCAGTGCTACAAAATGATGTCCCTGTCGATATGCTCTCCTCAAATGTTCAACATTCTGAAAATGTACCACGAATGATTGACAAAACAAATAATTAAAGTGAATTATGAAAATGTGTCAAAAACAGGAGTGATAAACATTATTTTTTCTCATATTCCCCTCATAAACATTGTTTGGTGAATACATAAAAGGATTAAAACCGTTATTTGCTTCATTTCTAAATATTTCTCTTCTTCCTCTATTATAGCCGCCGTTTTGGAAAATGGCGGAAGGGTTTCTCTGAGGAGTTATTTTCTGTCTCTATAAGACTATTTGACCCTCAAAACCTGTGTTTTGACACCAAAATGACGAAAATAGGTGTCATGGTTCCAGAAATATTACATCATCACTGCAACACATTTGCCATTTTTATTAGGTCGAGCATTCGAGACCTCTTGTATATACTTTAGTATATACTTATATGTGTATATACTTTGTGGGCTCTGGGGATCAGCCCTAGGACTTGTCTGCTTCCGCTTAGGGACTTTTTTTTTCTGTTCAACTGCCTCTATTTAACTGTCTTGATAGAAAACCAGTAGAGTTCAGTAAAATACCAGAATTGCTTTCTACTTTGGGACTTTCTTTTTTCTATTTTTCTGGCAACTGGCTCTATTTAACTTTCTTGATAGAAAACAACCAGCAGAGGTCAGAAAAATACCAGAATCACTTTAGCATTCTCTAGATTCCAGGCCATAGAAATTGTCTTCCATGAGCACCCAGAGACAATAATATTTTTTTCAAATCTTGTATTTTCAGTAATATGACCACCGAAGGCCCTGATTTTATATTAAAAACAAGCTTTGGACAATACCATTTCCCACTGAAAAGCAATATTTCTCCCCATGTGTTCCCAACCCTGGTGTGTCACGCAGTTTCGTGTTTTCTTTCCCTCCATGTTAAAGATCAGTAGATGTTTCAGCACCCAGGCTAATGTGCTACATAGCTAAATACATATAAGGTCCCAAAAGCGAGACCGATTGGATTGCAAATGCTTGTTTAAAATGTCGGCTTGAAAAATTTGGCCCAGATCAGCAATGCCTACCCAAGCTAAATTACTTCTCTAATGATTCATTCCAGACTTTGGGTAGGTGCAGCATTCCCCTTCATACCTTCTTCTCAAAAAACACTCACTGCTAAGATTTCCTTTTGTTATTTGATTTCCTTTCAGTTACGTGGCTCTCCCTACCAGGACATACACCAGTTTGATGAACGACATTGAAGCATGTACATCCATGGTATGAGAGACCATCCGTTCCCATTATGTTGATCATTACTAAAAGACCCCTTTTCACCCCTTTCTTTTTTCTTCCTTTTTCCCTCTCGATTTCCTTCCCTACAGGCATTTTTAGCCTCAGGCATAATACTAAGTCCTGATGATGATCCCAATATTTAGAAGTAGGATCAAAACGTCGTCGACATACAGTACCATGGCTATCACAAACACCTTGGTCATAAATGTGACAGTATTGGTACTCTAATTGTGACTAAAATTGTTCATTGCATTTGCAGTCACTAAAAAATGTCTGAGCTGTAAATTTACTTTTCAGTTGTTCCTTGTTGTTTCCCACTCACCCCTTTATTTTTGTTTGTTCCTTGTGTGTTATATAATTGAATAAATACTTGCATTTTTTTATTTTGTAATGTTGTTGACATAGAATGTATTGTTCTTCCATGTCTAATATTTAGGTCTTACATTAGATGAAGGGACCACTTGTTCCTTGACAAATCCTTGTACCCTTACATAACTCTGGGTCCCCTTGTTTACGAAAACACAGGTGATTACCAATAGCAATCCTATATGAGCACTCAACTGTTGCACATAAACACATAGTTATAAATGCGTAATTTAGAATTTTTCTAGAATGGTCCTTGTTTTGACCAAACATGGCAAAGATACACTTTTAAAAAGTAATATTCAGTTCTATTTAAAAAAAAAAAAAAAGTGAACAGCCGAATTCTCTCTAAAAAGCGTAAAACATCTACATTTTAAAAGTCAATCAATAAGTCAAAATATATTTCAAAAGTACGCAATCTCCTAGAACGATCAAACAGTAAAGTCAATATTTGTGGTGTGTAGAAGTTGGTTTTCAATGAGCGTGAAGGAGAAATTAATTATTTTTCACTAACATACGCAAATTGCCAGCCTGCTGAAGCTTACCGAAGGAAACAGTTAATGGTTTGTAAACGTCTGAAATAAAAATGTAGTATGAGAGAAGTGACGTGCGGCAGTGCCAGGCAGCTAGGACAGGCAGGAACAGCGTGTCAGATTCGTGCTAATGCCGCACTGACACCGAGACAATGCGATGGGATGACACCGGAATCTTTCAGCAGGAGTTTCTTTGCAGCCTTCCCTTGGGAGCGTCAGATGGGGCACTTTCTCGGCAGGCAGCTTCTCCACTCCAAGTTCTGGCATGCCCCTTGGAGGTCTTATTAAAATTCTCCTTCTGTCTTGAAAAGTGTGGGCAGAGGCAGATGTCAGTGGGCGACTGTGAATACGTTATTGTGTAGGGGGTCAGTGGAGACAGTAAAATAGGCCTAGTAAAATAGGCGAGCAACTGGCAAATTTGATGGGAGAGTGCCTACGGGGCATTTCTGGGCACATAATTAACACTGAAGGGGTGAGGATGAAGTTTGGGGAAGATCTCGATTGGTTACATTTTCAAACATGTCACTAATACATTTTACTAACATTTGACCATGTAAGTTTGGCTTACACGGGCAAAGAAACTTCTTTTGCGGGTGCAAAATATTTTCGCAATTTTCCTAATGTCGTTTTTGGACTTGTAAATGTATCTAAGAAAGTAGAGCTCTCCATGTGGGTGCATCAGTTCCTGTAGCAGGGGAGTGGGCATGCCAAGGTGAGGATGCTGTCCCGGGAGTTTGTTCATACCCACAGAAACGTTTGTGGGTATGCACAAACTCCCCTCTGTGCCATCCGCTCTGGAAACGTTCACAGATTTTCTATAGACAAGGTGGAAAGTATACTCCATTTTAGCGTGAAATGCGAATAATCCACAACAGGACCGGCTTTAGGGCTCTGCGACTGGTGCAGCCGCACTGGGCGCTGACCTGTGTAGGGGACGATGACGGGGCGGGGGGGGGGGGGGATTGCTGTTTTTAGCAACAACTTATGTTTAGAGAGATGAGGGGCACTTTTGCCCGGTGGCAGTGAGAGAATCAGAGGAGGTGGTCATAGGATGTGGGGGTTAACAAAAATGATTGTTGCACCAGGCGCCCACAGCGCTAAAGCTGACCCTGCTCCACAATATAGGTAGGGGTGTAGGGAAAGGTAGTCATTCAAGGGGAAAAACATTTTCTCTGTGTGGAATAAAAAGAATAAAATAAAAGATTGCAAGTACGTTTGCAGTGGCTATTTTTTTCTCATGCGAAAACATACGTGCGCCTATTTTCACTTGAGAAACTGGAATTCTCAAAACTTCTTTAGGATCTACCTGGAGAGCTGCGATTGGACATCACCAGAAAAACATTTGAGAATTGAAAAAAAGTCATAAATATGCACCCAGAAGAAACAGTGACCAGCTATGAAGACCGCCTTCGCTGCGACGCCAACACCCTCGTCGCTCTCAACCCAGGAAGGACCCACACCTGCTGCAAGGCCGCCCCGAAGCGCACCCACGGTCCCTTCGCCTGCCGGAACTGCAGCTTCTCCTGCCTCGGAGGCGCCGAGACACCCGCCACGACGGATCCCAACCAACTCAGATGCATCCTGATCAACACTCGCTCCGCACGCAAACACGCAGTCGAGCTCTGGGACCTACTCGACACCGCATCCCCGGACGTTGCCTTCCTGACCGAGACCTGGATGAACGAAGCCTCCTCTCCAGACATCGCCATAGCCATCCCCGAAGGGTACAAGATCACCCGCAGAGACCGCACCAACGGAGCCAGAGGAGGTATCGCCATCGTCCACAAGAACACCATCAGGTCTCAATAAACACCAATGACACTCTCAGCACCGCAGAACACATGCACTTCCAGATCCACACGGACCCCAAGACCACCCTAAGAGGCACCCTTGTCTACAGACCGCCAGGACCCCGACCACAATTCTGCGACTCCATCGCCGACCTCATCAGCACGCACTCGCTGACCTCCACCGACTACATCCTCCTCGGAGACCTAAACTGTCATCTGGAGAACATCAACGACAACAACTCCTCCACCCTGATCGACAACCTCGCCAACCTCGGACTCAAACAGCTCGTCACGATGCCGACCCACATAGCCGGTCACACGCTTGATGCCATCTTCTCCTCAAGCCCCCACATCGCCTTCAGCCACGCCTCCGAACTCACCTGGACAGACCACCACTGCATCCACTTCTCCTTCCGAAAACCCCTCACACACCACCGCACCCTACAGATCCCCCGCCACTGCTGGAGCAAAGTCACTGAAAAACAACTACAGACAAACCTCGCACTCAACCCACCGACCAACCCCACCAACCCCGACGATGATGCACACACCCTCGGACGCTGGATGGACGACTGCGCCAACGCCTTAGCCCCGCTGAAAAAGCCTACCAACAGAGACACCAGCAAGAGAGCCAGCTGGTTCACCCCGGAACTCCTAGCATCAAAGCGCACCTGCCAGAAATTGGAGAACAAATGGCACAGCGACAAGACGCCAGACAGCCGTGCTGCCCACAAAGACGCCATCCGCAACCACCACCACCTCATCAGGACCGCCAAAAGGACCTCCTTCAAAGACCGCCTTGACAACAACGTACACAACAGCAAGGAGTTCTTCAACATCGTGAAGGAACTCTCCAACCCCAGCTCCAGCGCCAACGACATCCCGCCGTCGCAAGCCCTGTGTGACTCCCTTGCCAGCTTCTTTCACCGAAAGATCACCCACATCCATGACAGCTTCAACCCCCGGACGACCCCTACAGGCCTCGACATGCCGGAACCACCGCACCCCACCGACCACGACTCCCTGACAACCTGGGCCAATGTGAGCATCGAGGACACAATCAAGACCATGGGCACAATCCACTCCGGCTCCCCGTCTGACCCTCTCCCATACCACATCTTCAACAAAGCCGGCAGCTCCATCGCACCCCACCTGTGCAACATCATCAACCTCTCCTTCAAGACCGCTACCTTCCCTGAGAGCTGGAAGCACGCCGAGATCAACGCCCTCCTGAAGAAACCCAAGGCGGATCCAAGCGACCTCAAGAACTTCCGGCCCATCTCCCTGGTCCGTTCCCAGCTAAGGTCATCGAGAAGATAGTTAACATCCAGCTCACCCGTCACCTCGAAGACAACAGCAACCTGGACCCCTCCCAGTCAGGATTCCGCAGCAACCACAGCACCGAGACCGCCCTCATCGCCGCCACAGACGACATCAGGATCCTGCTAGACAACGGCGAGACGGTGTCCCTCATCCTCCTGGACCTTTCCGCCGCCTTCGACACCGTCTGCCACCGCACACTACGCACACGCCTCCACGGCGCAGGGATCCGAGACAAGGACCTGGACTGGACCACCTCCTTCCTCTCCGGCACAATTCAGAGAGTCCGCCTCCCCCGTTCCGGTCCGAAGCCTCTGAGATCATCTGCGGCATCCCGCAGGGATCCTCCCTCAGCCCGACGCTGTTCAACGTCTACATGGCACCACTTGCACGCATTGCCTGACAGCACGAATTCAACATAATCTCCTACGCCGACGACACGCAGCTGATCCTCTCCCTCACCAAGGACCCCCTCACCGCCAAATCCAACCTCCACCAGGGAATGAAGGCTGTCGCCGACTGGATGAAGTAAAGCCGACTTAAGCTGAACTCAGACAAGACGGAGATCCTCATCCTCGGGCCCAACCCCTCAGCAAGGGACGACTCCTGGTGGCCCGCATCACTGGGGACACCCCCGGCTCCTACCAACCACGCACCCAACCTGGGAGTCATCCTCGACTTGAAACTCACCATGACCAAACAAGGCAACGCAGTCTCCTCTACCTGCTTCAACACCCTCCGTATGCTCCGCAAGATATACAAATGGATCCCGACAGACACGAGGAAAACAGTCACCCAGGCCCTAGTCAGCAGCAGACTCGACTACGGAAACGCCCTCTACGCGGGAGCCTCGTCCAAGCTCATCAACAGACTGCAAAGAATCCAAAACGCCTCTGCACGCCTGATCCTCGACGTCCCGCGCCTCGACCACATCACCCCCCACCTAAGGAACCTACACTGGCTCCCCGTCGACAGAAGAATCTCCTTCATGCTACTGGTCCACGCACACAAGGCACTCCACAAAACCGACCCAGCCTATCTCAACAGTCGACTCTCCTTCTACGTACCCAACAGGAAACTCCGCTCCGCTGACCACGCCCTGGCCACAGTCCCGCGCATCCATAGAACCACATCCGTAGGCAGGTCCTTTTCCCACCGTGCCGCCAAGACCTGGAACACCCTCCCCTTCAACCTATGACAAACCGAAGACCTGCTGACCTTCAGGAGACGACTCAAGACCTGGCTCTTCGACCAGTAGCAGCAGCACCCCCCGCCCTCCCCCTCAGCGCCTTGAAACCCTTACGGGTAAGTAGTGCGCTTTACAAATTAACTGATTGATTGATTGATTGATTGATTGACCACACATGGGAGCAGATTCCTGGCTTTGTGAAGCAGCTTGCATGCTTTTAAAATATTTACTCCATGTTTGAAATACGGAAATGTGAATCTTTTAAATATGATGACGAAGGGTAAAATATTCAAAACAACCAACATGCTGAGATTATATTAATTAGTTAGGGTCTTGGATAATGGAGTTTTGGGACTGATTTTTCCTCTGCAGGTCTCCGTAAAGCATGTGCCCCTGTCTAAAATACCCTATGCAGTATCACAGTTTTTGTTGATTTTTCTGCCACGAGGTCGACAGACCAGTCTTCCAAGTTCGGAAGGACAAGCTGGGTTGGGGGGTCAAGGGGTTGAGCAAGGGGATGGTTTAGGGTGACTAGAAAAGGTGTGGGGGAGGAGGGCACCTTCCTTTTCCTGCACCTAGCACCACCGGGGGAAGGTCGTTAGACTTAAGTTAATCCACCCACCCACCCTGCAAGTTTTTAGGGTAAGAGGACGGGTCGTGTTAAGTGTGCCAGTTTAGGACAGGGTGAAGTTCTTTGTGGGTTTGGCAGTACTCTGGAGGGGTGGTGAGTCATAGATGGGCACATCCACCCCTCGGGGGGAACAGGTGAAGGATGGGGCAGTGCGGGATGCAAGAGAGCAACAGCAGGAGATCCAAGAGAGGATGTTGACAGAAAAGTGAAGGCGAGAATGGGATGATGGAGGAGGTCGCAGAGTGAAACGGAATGAGCGAAACAGGTGTGAGGTTGGAGGATGGATAGAGTTAATGAGGGGTTTGATGAGGGCAAATGATATAGTTATTGATGTTTGGTTAATGTGATGTTGATACAACCCTGTCCTAATAAAATGGCCTTTTATGCTTCAATAACAGCGTGGAGTATATTATTGCGCGATGTATGCTGCAGTCATGCATATTCGCTGAGGGCCTTTCGTGAACTAGTTTGAGAGATAGAACAGGGCTCTGTACACCCCTCCTTTTCGGAATCACTGTTGTGATTTCACATGTCTGAGAAGTACTGACAGTGGTGGCACCAAATTATTATAGCAGAAGGAGCAGGCCTTTCTAGGGTTGAGACTTCAAGAGCATGTGCTATCGTATGCGTCTCGCTTGCCAGACACTGCTCTCAACAAAGAAGGACTTAGAGCCCGCCCATTGCTTACCATTTGTTGGCTTGCATGGTAGTCTTCTTTACAACCTTGTAATTCGTCACTGCAGGCCAAACATAATTTCCGTTCCTTTCTGTGGAGCAGGGACCAAGCACTTATTGATTCAGCTTAATCAGTGCCGGTCCACTGATCCCAACATCATTGAGGTACTATTTTGCTCTGTTTAACCTTTAGTGCTCTGCAAACGGAAGGGCTGTGACCTGCAAAAATGTGCCTAGCAGGGCAAACAAAATAGCAAAGATTTATTTTCTCTAGTTAGCTTTCTTTTATTTCATCAAGTCTTCTTTACTCACTTTGCACTCATGTTTTCTTTTGTTTTTGCTCACGGGCACTGTTCTCAAAAGAGGAAGATTATCTTATTGGAAAGCAACATTTTTCATTCTTATGCGTAATTTTGGAACTGATGATTTAACACAGAATTGTGCAGTACACCTCAATCTACCCACTCCAATCCAACCCACCTCAAACTACACCAATCCGCCCTACTCAATCCAATCCACTCACAACCAACCCAATCTGTCTCACTCTAATCCAATCCACCACCCTCAAATGTTCCCAACCCACCCACCCCAATCTTCCCCACTCCAATTTGAAATAATCTGTCCTTCTGCAATAGAAAACAATCTACCCCACTCCAATCTTCTGCACTCTAATCCACCCACTCTAATCCAAAACAATCTGCCCCACTCTAATCTGCCCTACTCCAATCCAAAGCAATCTGACCACTCCAATCCTCCCCACTCTATTCTGCCCCACTCCAATCCAAAATAATCTGCCCCACTGCAATCCAAAACAATCTGCCCCACTCAATCCAAAACAATGTGCCTCACCCCAATCTAAAACAATCTGCCCACTTCAATCTGGCCCACTTCAGTATACCCCACTCCAATCCAAAACAGTCTGCCTCACTCCAATCCAAAACAATGTGCCTCACTCCAATCTAAAATAATCTGCCCACTTCAATCTGGCCCACTCTAATATGCCCCACTCCAATCCAAACCAATCAGCCCACTCCAATCTGCCCCACGCCATCAATCTGCCCAACTTCAACAATCTGCCCTATTTAACAATCTGCCCCACTCCAATCCAAAACAATCTGCCCCACTCAATCCAAAACAATGTGCCCCAATGCAATCTAAAACAATCTGCAACACTCCAATCCACCACAATTCACCCCTCTCCAATTCAATCTAGCCCACACCAACCCAGCCCCCCAATCCAGCCCAATCTAAGCTACCCCACTCCAATCCGATCCACCTCTGCCCAATACAAATCCACCCCACTCTCTCCCTAATCCACCCCACTCCAATACAAAACAATCTGCCCCACTTCAAAACAAAACAATCTGCCCCACTCAATCCAAAACAATCTACCACATTCAATCCACCCACTCCATCCCACTCCAATCCACCACAATCCACCCCTCTCCAAGTCAATCTACCCCACACCAACCCAGTCCCCCAATCCAGCCCAATCCAATCTACCCCACTCCAATCCGATCCACCTCTGCCTAATACAAATCCACCCCACTCTCTCCCTAATCCACCCCACTCCAATCCAAAACAACCTGCCCGACTCCAAAACAAAACAATCTGCCACACTCAATCCAAAACAATCAGCCACACTCAATCTATAACAATCTGCCATACTCTAATCTGCCCCACTCCAATCCAAAACAATCAGCCACACTCCAATCTGCCCCACTTCAATCTGCGCCACCCCAATCCAAAACAATATGCCATCTCCAATTCGCCCCACTTCCTTCCATAACAATCTGCCCCACCCAAGACTGCCCCACCCCAGTTTGCCCACCTAAATCTGCCCTACCCTAATCTAAAACACTCTGCCCCATTCCAGTCTGCTCCACTCCAATCCAAAACAAACTGCCCCATTTCAATCCAAAACAATCCGCTTCACTCCAATCCTCCCCACTCTAATACAATCCACCTAACCCTAATCCAATCCACCTCACCCCAATTCAATCCAACCCACTCCAATCCACCCCACCTCAATCCAATCTACCCTAATCCAGCCAAATCACACCCAACCCACCCCCAGTCCGCCCCAAGCCAATCCAATCCACCCCACCCCAATCCAGTTCACCCCACCCCAATCCAATCCAGCTCAATCCAATCCACCACACTCAATCCAATCCACCTCACTCCAATCTAACCTACGCCATTACAATCCAATTTACTCCACTCCAAATCACCCCACCCCACTCCAATTTAAGCCACCTCACCTCAATCCACCTATTCCAGCCCAATTCATCCCACTCCAATCCACCCCTCTCCAAACCAATCCAACCTACTCCACTCCAATCCAATCCACCTCACCCCAATACAAATTCACCCACTCCCTCCGTAATCCACCTCACTCCAATCCAAAACAATGAGTCCCACACTAATCTGCCCCACTCCAATCCAAAACAATCTGCCCCACTCAATCCAAAACAATCTACCCCACTCCAATCCAAAACAATCTGCCCCTCTTTTTTCTGCCCCAATATAATTTAAAAAATCTGCCCCATTCCAATCTGCCCCACTCCAATCCAAAACAACCTGCCCGACTCCAAAACAAAACAATCTGCCACACTCAATCCAAAACAATCAGCCACACTCAATCTATAACAATCTGCCATACTCTAATCTGCCCCACTCCAATCCAAAACAATCAGTCACACTCCAATCTGCCCCACTTCAATCTGCGCCACCCCAATCCAAAACAATATGCCATCTCCAATTCGCCCCACTTCCTTCCATAACAATCTGCCCCACCCAAGACTGCCCCACCCCAGTTTGCCCACCTAAATCTGCCCTACCCCAATCTAAAACTGTCTGCCCCATTCCAGTCTGCTCTACTCCAATCCAAAACAATCTGCCCCATTTCAATCCAAAACAATCCGCCTCACTCCAATCCTCCCCACTCTAATACAATCCACCTAACCCTAATCCAATCCACCTCACCCCAATTCAATCCAACCCACTCCTATCCACCCCACCTCAATCCAATCTACCCTAATCCAGCCAAATCACACCCAACCCACCCCCAGTCCGCCCCAAGCCAATCCAATCCACCCCACCCCAATCCAGTTCACCCCACCCCAATCCAATCCAGCTCAATCCAATCCACCACACTCAATCCAATCCACCTCACTCCAATCTAATCTACGCCATTACAATCCAATTTACTCCACTCCAAATCACCCCACCCCAGTCCAATTCAAGCCACCTCACCTCAATCCACCTATTCCAGCCCAATTCATCCCACTCCAGTCCACCCCTCCAAACCAATCCAACCTACTCCACTCCAATCCAATCCACCTCACCCCAATACAAATTCACCCACTCCCTCCGTAATCCACCCTACTCCAATCCAAAACAATGAGTCCCACACTAATCTGCCCCACTCCAATCCAAAACAATCTGACCCACTCAATCCAAAACAATCTACCCCACTCCAATCCAAAACAATCTGCCCCTCTTTTTTCTGCCCCAATATAATTTAAAAAATCTGCCCCATTCCAATCTGTCCCACTCCAATCCAAAGCAATGTGCCCCACTCTCAGCCTCACTCCAATGCAAATCAATCTGCACCCCTCCAATCAGCCCCAATCCAATCCAAAACAGTATGCCCCACTCCAATGCAAAGCAATCTACCCCACTCCAATCCAAAACAATTCGCCTAACCCCAAACAGCCCCACTACACTCCACCTAACCCCAATCCAATCCACTTCACCCCGGTCCAGCCAACTCCAATCCACCCCACCTCACCCCAGTCCACCCCAACCCAATCAAATCCACCTCAATCCAATCCACCCCACCCCACTTCAGTTCACCCCACCCAAATCCAATCATTCTCAATCCAATCCACCCCACTCAATCCAATCCATCCCATCCCAATACAAGTCTACCCCACTCCAATCCAAATAATCAGCCCCACACTAATCTGTCCCTCTCCAATCCAAAACAATCATCTGCCCCACTCAATCTATACAATCTACCCCACTCCAATCTAAGACAATCTTCCCCACTCCAATCCAAAACAATATTCCCCACTCATATCCAAAACAATCTGCCCTACTCCAATCTGCCCCTTTCCAATTCAAAACAACCTGCCTCACTCCAATCTGTCCCACTTCAATCCAAAGCCATGTGCCCCACCCAAATCAGCCCCACTCCAATCCAAATCAATCTGCGTCACTCCAATCCGACCCACTCCAATTCAATCCACATGTGGCACCTTATTGAAAAGACCCAGAGATACACTGTTACACTGTTGACTTTTTCTCCCATGCGTTGCTGTCCTCCCTGGTCTTCTCTCTCCTCTGAGTTTGGTTCCGCAATGTAGACCACTGTCCTTGGTGGGTCTGAGTCTCCCCGTTCCTCCATCTCGGAAACACTCCGCTCGCTGTAACACCTCCTTGGGCCACCCTCTGATTTTGGGCCTTCCGTGTAGCTCAGGACACTAACACCGATGTTACCTTCTGGGGGTTGGGGCTTCAAAAGGAGTGCGCTTTGTGTTCCTGCTGTGATTTTATGATCGGAGCACGCCCAGAGCTTAGCAAGTCACCTTCCTTAAAAAGGCCATCTTCTTCTACCAGGCCGTCTTCTTCCGTCAAATGGTGTCAGGGTACGCGGTATGTGGGGGCTGAAAACAGAGGAGGGGAGAGATAAAAGTGCATCGTCTTCCTCTTCCCTCGCCTTGCCCGTTTTGCTGTTTCCTGTCACTTTGTGACACCACCTAACCCCAATCCAATCCACCCCACCCCACCCCAATCCACCCCACCAAATCACATCTAGCCAAATCCAATCTACTCCAATCCACCCCACCTCTGTCCATCCCAGCCCAATCCAATCCACCGCAATCCAATCAACCCCACCCCAATTTAGTTCAAAACGCCCAAATCCAATCAATCTCAATCTGATCCACCTCACTCAATCCAATCCACCTCACTCAATCCAATCCACCTCACTCCAATCCAATCCACCCCATTGCAATCCAATCTACTCCACTCCAATCCACCCCATTGCAAACCAATTTACTCCACTCCAACCCACGCCAATCCAATTCACCCTTTTCCAATTAACTCCATTCCACCCCACTCCAGTCCAATTCACCCAACCCCAGTCCAGTCCAATTCACTCCACGCCACTCCAGTCCACCCCACCCCAATCCACCCCACTCCAATTTCATCCCCTCAAGTCCAGTTCAATCCACCCTCCTCCACTCCACTCTAATTCACCCCACTCCAAACCATCCTACCCTAATCCAATCCACTCACTCCATCCCAATTCAATCCACCACACCCCAAACCAATCTAATTCACCCCACTCCAATCCACCCCAATCCAATCCACCTCACCCCATTTCAATCCATCCTACTCCAATCTAACCCTCTCTAGTCAATACTACCCACTCTACCCCAATCCTATTCACCACACTACCTCAATCCACTCCAACACACTCCACCCTCTTCCACCGCCACACCACTCCATTCTATGCCACTCCCCTCTATGCCACTCCATTCTAAAACACTCCACTCTATGACACTGCACTCTACGGCACTCTCTGCCACTGAACCACTGAACTCTACTCCCCTCCCCTCTACTCAGCTCGACGACACTCTACTCCCCCCACTCCACTATATGTCAACAAATCCAGTCTAAGACACTCTGCTTCCATCACTCCACTCTAGGACACTCCACACTACTAACTTTTAGGCTTGCTGAACAGCAGCCACACTGGTGTACAAAATGACAAAAAACACATTGCCAAAGCCAATAGCTCTTGTATAGGTGAGACCTATTGGCTTTTTTTTTGTTTGTTTCCTTTTTCAGAGTTTTATATAGCGCAAACTTGACCCGAAGGTATCGGGTATCAGGTCGCTTTACATGAGCAATAGTTGCATTGTACAAGAACACATTCATTTTTGTTAGGCACTGGGAGATTAAATGATTTGCCCAGAATCACAGGATGTTGAGCTTCCCTACCGAGACTCGAACCCGGTTTCCCTGATTGGAGGTCAACCGCCTTAGCTGTTAGGCCACATCCTCTCCCCAATTCTCGTTACCTGTTGCCTTTATTGGGCCTGCATTCAACTTTTCCTCTTTAAAAGGGTCTGCAAGTTCCTCTCAATTCTTTGTTGTTTGGCTCCGTCCAAGTGAGACCTGGACAGAGTAGTTATTTAAATGCAGAATAAGTCTGCTGTTCTTTATTGTCTGGTTGAGATGGAAATGTAGTCTATACCTCCTTTGTGTAGATGGCTGACAACATGGAGACTGGAGAGGAGCCTGCCTGGCAGAGATATGATGTGTTAGAATGTTTGGAAAATGTCTGGGGTCCTTTGATGTGAGACGACTTCCTGTAAATGTAGGGTGGAGAGCAAATGCTCCCTTCGAAGTGCAGGACTGCCCCTGACCCCTCCTACCGCCATTCTTCCCTAGAGTTGTACTGCAGACAATTTTGTTGTATACTCAGATAGGGAAAGACTGCTACGTTTGTGCCACATCTTAGAGAAACACTCAAATCTGCCATCTTCATGCCAAATCTGAAGATCATATAACTGGGATCCTGTGTGTAGGTTGTCAACTTCCTCTGAAACCAGATAGCATCCAAAACAAAGAGGAGCTCTGGAATTTACATCTTTGACATCCAGTTAAGGATAAATACCAGGCAGAAACCACAGGTCAGTGTTCCAGGAGTTTTGACCGATCTTTGTCCAGGATCCAAATGGCAGTGTGTGAGAGAATGTTTTCTAAGTTTAAGGCCTGGCGTCCTTGACTCTCAGCTTCCCTGAGGTTGGGAAGAGAACCTGAAGTCCAATGTCCTGCTGGAAGTCATGTGGACCTCTCTCAGGGTAGGTGCGACCTTTGCTGCCGAAAATAGAATTACTGGAGGTGTCCCACCTGGCAGAAAGACGTTGTCTACAGAAGATATCAACCTAACTCCTGAAGAAACAAGACTTAAGGCTTGGCGGCGCAGGGTACGCCTTAATCTCCTGAGTTCACCTGCTTTGTCGAACAGAGACATGGGACACTCCGTTAGGCGTAGAAGATAAGGTTTATTAGCTGCAGCTAAGTACAGTTGTCCCAGAAGTACACTCGGTATGTTCTCAGGAGACTGCCACTTTACTTCGTGGCGCACAATCTTTTATAATACACATATTCACCAAGAACACTCCCAATGCATACAGGGTTAACCAATCAGAAGAATGTGAAAACAAGATATTAAGTAACTCAAATAAGCCTCTCTTCCATCTGTGTTTGTCATCCTTCTCCACAAGTTAATCAGTGGTAGTGTTTACAAGCCGATTTGCACGTGGCGAGACACATTTGTATGCCCCGGAGGACAGTTGTGAAATCAGAGAATATGGGTAAAGAATATCGAAGGCCAGAGGATAAGATAAAGTCAGGAAAGAATGGTGCGAACCAACAGATAGTTGAAACAGGGATCAGTCAACCAGACGAGGATTAGTAGAGTCGGCCGGACCCTGACACCAGCTTAAACAAAGGCAGGAGGTTATTTGACACGTTGCAGAAGGAAAGAGGAAAACAACACCTCGTTCACCGTGCTGCCTGAGTGAGGGCAATGCAAAATGGCGGAAAGACACAAAATGGTGGCTAAATATGCACGGGATCGGAAAACTGAATTACCTCAGACCCTCCTTTTGCCATTACTCAGGCAAGACACACAGACTCATTTTTAATCTGAGTCAACGTCAATGGCCATGAGGTCATCAAGCTGTTGCTGCAAAATCATTTTAATGCTCTCCGTCTTCCGTGGCACAGGCCTTGGGACACATATAGTGGTACAAAGACCACAGATGGCGGGGCCACACTGCATACAGAGACAACAGGAAAAAATGATAGCCAAAACCACTCCAAGGAATGTTAATACCTTCCATCCCCATTTGGACAGTAATCCCCAAAACCACTCCAATAAGGACCAATCTCCTTCGTCCTGATGAATCGACTCGGAGATCACATGCAATTTGGAGATGGCTTGGTATACTGTAGGGGCGTCGTCAGGTATATAAATGCAACAGCTAGATCCGATCAATTTACAAACTCCACCGCGATCCGCAAGAATAACATCCAAAGCAATCCGGTTCTGCAATGTCATGAGACGATCCACCTGAAGTTCAGCTGTGAGATTACTCAAGGCTCCCACAGTGACATCTATGGTAGTCTCAACAACCCGAACCAATTGTCTCATGTTTCCACTGTTGGCCATTGGGCCCCAGAATGGGAGAAATCCTTTAAGGAAATCACATCCCTCTTGTCCTGCCGTGTCTTTAGAATCAATAATCCCTCTGCCATATCTGTTTCTGTGATGTCCAGAAGGAGCAGTGTATGTAGGAGGGAGAAGAAAGGCTATATAGCATGTTCCTGAAAAATCCGTCGGTAGCCACGTGTAGGCTCTATCGTGGCAGACAAAATACGTGCCCTTTGATGGCACTAACGGTGGTGAATTCTGAGAGGTGTGAATGTATGTATGGGAACAAAAACTCTTTCCTTGTCCAGTGTCAGTAGCCTGGCCATTCATTTGTAAACAAAAGTTACCTCGATGAGGCACAGTCCAAATTGGTGGAGATTTTCCTTGTTTAACTCTATCTGTAAGGCTAGTAGCGTAACGAGTCACGTTCCAACCATCGTATGGCCGTTTCTCATCAACAGGAACCCTACTATTCTCAACAATTCTAGCCATAGCCACTATTCCTTTTATCAGAGAACTATGACTAAAATCTTGTCCACTACCATATGAACCAGCTGGACGTCTAAATCGGTTCTGATATGCATTTGAAAACATCACAAAATAGGCCCAAGCGGAACCTTCATAAGAAAATGGAAGGGCTAAATATGGCATCCCTTTGTCTGTGGTATGAGGCATAAGTCCACACACCCAACAGTCGGTTGTGTTGACTATCAATTGGTGTTGATGCAACAACTGGACAAATGAATTGTTAAAGTATTCTGTTCTCCTGATTAGTTCGTGTTGGGGAAGCGTATATAATTGATGTGGGGAGATAGTAGAATGAAGAGGCAAGGAAATAGAAGTAGGGACAGATTTGTGCTGCATAGCATGAACAATCCAACCTATACAAGCCAATAAGATACTAAAAAACATAAGAACACACAATGTTATGCCACATTGACTGTACACTAATTTACAATATTTTTTTCTCATCTCTTCCTTCTTATTATTCTTTCCTAATTTGACATCCATCCTCTAAAATTGTTGCTCACGGCAATCTTCCTTACTCACTTGGCTGTGATTATTAGCTGTCCTATGACACTGCAAGTCCTGGAGGCCTAGCCACTATACAGGTCACAAACCAAGACTCCTACCGTGACCCTGCAACCTGGACAGATGGTACATGTCACGAAAGAGATGAAAATCTCAGGTGTCCTTGACCAGTCTAGGCCTTAAATTATATCGAGTTCTGTTCAGTACAGTTTGGTCCTGAAATAGTGTCTGTGGATCTGTAGTGTTCAATCGGAGATGTGGCGGTACGGCTTCTTGTAAAACGTCGTCATCTTCTTTCTCTGACCGAGCTCCTTCTAGGTGTGCACTACTGAAAGGTACAAATCGGGGCACCCTTTCGCCTTCAAAATCACCTACACCCTTAAGGACCCACTGGTCAAAAGGCAAGGGCAAGGGTACCTTTTTGCAGTGCACGCCATGGATCCAGTTCTTTGTCCCTTCGACTTTCACTGCTGTACGTGTCACCAGAAGAACCTGTCGAGGCGCCTTCCAATGAGGTTCCAAATTCCTTGTCCTCTGGAAATTTTTCACACAGACCCAGTCTCCCGGTTGGATAGAATGACCTGGGTCTGTGGAGGCCTCTGGTAAAGCGTTTTGAACCTGTTGGTGGAGAACACGTAATTTAGTGGTGAGGTCATGCAAGTAGTCAATCAGCATTGGATACTGTATGTCAGAATACTTTTTAGGGCGAGGGACTCCCCAAACATTAGCCAGGCGCCCAAAAACAACCTCGTATGGGCTGAGTCCCAAACGAGAATGTACAGCTGTTCTAGTGGATAGGAGAGCCAAAGGTAAAGCATCGGGCCAGGCAAGTCCCGTGCTAGCCTGTACCTTTGCAAGCTTAAGTTTGAGAGTGCCGTTATAGCACTCTACCAAACCCGCTGATTGGGGATGGTTCGCCACGTGGAATTTCTGCCTGATACCGAGACCGGTACACACCTTTTTCATAATTTGGCCCACAAATTCACTTCCATTGTCACTCCAGACAATGCGCGGCAAACCAAACCTAGGGAAGAACTCTTTCAGAAGAACTTTGGCAGTGGACAAAGCAGTGTTGTCTTTCAGGGGGTAGGCCTCTATCCATCTGGAGAAGGCACACACCACCACCAAAACATATTTGAGATTGTTGCCTCGTTCCATGTGAATATAATCAACTTGCAACACCTCAAAAGGATATGTTGGGGGAGCAAAATGACCTGCGGGAGTGGGGGTTCCCTTTCCTGGATTATGCATCAAGCAAACGATACAATGCTTCACTAAATTATCTGCACATTTTGGAATTCCTTCGTTCAGCCACACTGGAGCCAGAAGCCTGCATATTCCTTTCGCTCTGATGTGGGCTGGACCATGCGCCATAGCAACTACAGGCAGTACATAGGCATCTGGTAACAGCCAACGCTGATGTTCTGACAATTCTATCCAACATCCCTTTGCGTCTAACATTCCTGTACTCTCTTCCCACTTACTCAACTCTTTCTCTGTAGCCTCTCATTGAATCGATTTCACACTTTCTATTGTATCCTCACACATTCCTTTTTCCTTGACCCAATTTGCAGGACTCGTAACATACATGCGACTTATAGCATCTCTGGCTGTGTCTTTCGCTACCTCATCCGCAAAAGCATTCCCACGACCAACATCATCAGTAATCTTCTTATGCGCACTACACTTTATGATTGCTATCTGGGTAGGCAAAGCAAGTGACTCAAGAAGATCAGTTACCAACTGACCATGCTGTATTTTAGTACCGTGGGAGGTAAAGAATCCTCTTTCCTTCCACAAACGACCAAAACTACGTGCCACACCAAACGCATACTGGCTGTCGGTATACACATTCACTCTCTTTCCCTTAGATAACACACACGCTCTGGTCAAAGCTATCAGTTCAGCTGCCTGAGCTGAATTATGTCTGATGCGTGCTGTCTCTACGATTGTATGCAAGGTGGTAACAGCATAAGCTGAAGTTGTTTCACCATTAGGGAGTTTAAAACAAGAACCATCCACCCATAGGATCCCATCCGGGTCCATTAGTGTTGTATCTTTCAAGTCAATCCTACCTTTTGTCTCCTCCTCAGTACGGAGAAAACAATCATGTTGTTCCCGAATACCTTTCTCTTCTGGAAGAGGTAACAATGTGGCTGGATTTAAAGTGTTACATCGTTTGATGTGCACATGACTAACCAAGAGCGTCAGCTCATACCCAGACAAGCGAGCGCTTGTAAGATGTTGCGTTTTTGTCCTATTTAGCAAGGTATCCACTGCATGTGGTACCATAACAATAAGAGTGTTATCTAGCACCACTCCAGCAGACTGACAAATAGAGATTGCTGCTGCTGCTGTAGCTTTGAGACAACTAGGCAATGCCTTGGCTACTGGATCTAATGTAGCCGAAAAGTAGGCACATGGCCGCTGCTTGTCTCCAAATCATTGTGTTAAGACTGACAACGCACAACCCTCTCTTTCTTGGACATAGAGCGTGAAGGGCTTACTGTAATCCGGAGTACCCAACACATGAGCAGAGCACAGAGCAGCACGTAAATCAGAAAAACTCTTCTGACATTTGTCAGTCCAAGGAAGGGGTTGGGGTGTGTCTTTCAACATGAGTGCCAACAAAGAAAAATTTGGAATCCACTGTCTACAATAAGAGGTAATGCCCAGAAAGGCACGCACTTCTCTTTGTGTGGATGGCACAGACATTTGCGCAATTGCTTGAATACGTTCTGGGGTCAGTCGCCTTCCCTCCTTCGACAAGAGATGACCTAAATAAGTAACCTCTTGGCGGGCATATTGTAAATTAGAAGGTGAAACCTTATGGTGAAGGTCAGACAAGTGACGCAATAGTGCAATAGTCACGCTCTTGCAAATATCCTCTGAATCAGCAGCAATCAATAAATCATCTACATACTGAATAAGGGTAGCACCTGGCGGCAAAGGAAAAGCATCAAGCTGGCATTTCAGAGCTTGGCTATAGATGGAGGGACTTTCACAATAGCCTTGGGGTGCGCGCTTGAACCGGAAACTTCGGCCTCCTAAAGAGAAGCCAAAAAGATCCCTACTCTCTTCAGCAATGGGGATGCTGAAGAAAGCATTTTTCAGATCAATAACAGAAAACCAAGCTGCCGAGGCAGGTATCATAGTTAACAGGGCAGTAATATCTGGAACAACAGGAAACTGTGGTACAACAATTTTATTAACCTCCCGGAGATCAATAACAAAGCGATAAACAGGAGGCTGAGAAGGATCAGTGTGTTTAAGAACCGGGAGAACAGGACTATTGCATACATTTCCCCTTGTCTCCTCAACCACACCCTTCTGGACCAAATCATAAATAATAGCAAAAAGTGCTTTTTCACCATCATTGGGAATTTTGTATTGAGGGATGCATGGCAATTTAGCATTGGGCTTGAGGGTAACGACATAGGGTGGGATCTCAAGACAACCAACATCATTTGGACCCGTAGCCCAAAGTGTTGCGGGGAGAGAGAGCAATTCAGGTGGAAATTGATCTTTAGACAAATACATTGGAGAAGTCAGTTTCTGCCCCAAAGCCAGATGTACACCAGAAGGAGAACAATATATTGTTGCATGCAATCTTTTCAATAAATCCAAACCCAACAGATTTTCGCCGCAACCAGTCGTTAAAAGAAGCGGAGCTTCCAAATCATAAGAACCAATTGAAATAGGCAGAGGACAAGAGACCGGGCTATGAACTGGGGCGCCAGAAAATCCTACGGATAAGTTTGTTAAGCCAGACAAAGGTGCCCCAGGGAGTTTGGAGTGAATAATAGAACTTCTCATCGCACCAGTATCTAAACGAAATGGCTCTGAAATACCCATTGTAGTGACATTAACATAAGGCCCATTCTTATCTACTGGAATCGATACAACTCCCTCACTTTGTCTATGGCTGTCCTAGTTAGCGTGAAGACCGTCATTCTCACCTTCAACATAGTAATCATCATTGTAATACTGTGTAGACTGAGTATTTTGCTGATCAAAGTAGTTCATAGAATGTGGAGGTGGAAGGGAACGCTGTGTCTGGGGCGGCATACCTCGACCTCTACCCCTGGGCGCTAACTGGGAACCACCACGACCTCGTGGAGTAGATAGTCCTCTATTACGCTGTAATAAAACCGGGCAGCCATTCTTAAAATGACCTTGCTCCCTACAATAGGCGCATTGGTTAGGACCGAACAAAGGCCGCGGAATATAGGGCTCAGGCTTTTGAAACACCCTCTGAAACTGGGGAGGCTGTTGAAACTGGCGCTGAGCAGAGCGAGGAGGATAAGCTTGTTGCAGAAGAACCTTCATTTTTAATTCTTTAGTCTTTTTCTCTTGCTTATCCTTTTCCTCTTTGTCCCTGTTCTCATAATATTGTGCAGTAGCCAATATCTGAGCAGAAGAAGAAACAGCCCATGAACTTTCAGAGTCTTTTAATTTATGTGACAACTTGGGGAGCAAATTAAATACAAATTTATCTACAAATAATCGCTGTCCACCCTCCGTAGTCATATCCTGACCACTGTGATCAATAAACGTCTCCTCAATACAAGTGAAGAAATCGGAGACACTCTCATCTTTCTTCTGTTTACACGTAGCTAATTTATCCCAATTAACTCGTAAGGCGGGCATCATTGTTTTCATTAAAGTAATAATACTACCAGGGAGTTCTGTGATCAAAACATCAGGCTTAGCACCACCCACTTGTGCTCTATCCGAGGCAGTTATAGCATTCCATGTACCACCCAATTCTTGAACGTGATCCTCTCTACGAATCCGAGCCCATAACGCTTGTGGGACTACATTTCCCATCAACATGTCGATATCGGCTAAATTCATAATACAGGCATCAACAGTCTGGGACAATTCTTTATAGTAACCAGCAGGGTTTTTACGGGGATCCGGTAAAGATTGTTTGAGGGCCAAAAAATCAGATCTCTTCCAGGTGACATGTACCCATATATGCTGGAAGTGAGCGGGAATAGCTGGATTATTACCTGCTTGCGCAACCTTTTCCCTCCATATCGGAGGAACCTCTCTCATTGGGTAATGTTTTAATGTCTGCCGAACAGCAGGTTCAGAATCAAGAAAAGTTTGTGAAGAAAATAAGGACCTAAAAGTAACAAGTGTCCTTACGGCGTCCTCAACCTTAGAACCCACAATGAGTCCTTTATCGAAATTAGCCTGAACATCCAGCAGACCCTGGGGAAGTAAACCCAAATCCTCCCATCCTTTAGCAAGAGTGTCACACATAACATTAAATACATATCTCTGCGTGGGGGCATCCCACTAATGAAAGGTGATCATGATATCTTTCACACTATACTGGGGACCCTTCTCGATCCATTTGCGAGCAAGAGAGTCCAACACCACCCGTTCGTCTGAACCTGGAAGTTGACTACGAGACTGTCTTCGAGAGAAAGCCGGAGACATGTTTAGCGTCCCAAAGAAAGGGGACAAGAAACCAGAGACAGTATCTGTTATTCGTTTGCGCACAGAAGGAGAATTAGACATAAGGACAGGGGACAAGGTATTAGGCGATACAGGAGAGGAACTGGCAGTTATAAGGGGAGCCGAAGGCAAAGGAGATTGGTGCTCAGGAGATGGAGACAAAGGAATCGGTGGCACAGGAGGTGGAAGTGGCAATACCGGAAGGGGCAAATGTGGAAAAACCGGAACAGGTGGGGGAACAACAGGCAACTGAACAGGTTGTAACAACGGGGGTGCATTAGCACCTTGTACATAGGGTGGAGGCAATCTCAATAGGTGAGACATCAAAGGGTCCTCCTCCAGATCCTTACTTTTATCAGAAGGGGAATTAAGCAATACCGGATAGCATCTATCTATTGCCATACGATGCTGTCTCTCTGAAATTTCCATTGCATTATCAATCTCATTATCTTTAAACTGCTGGGCAGCCTGTATAATCGTCATATTTTGTGCTTTCTTATCTCGTTTTGCCTGTTTAATTTCTTTCTGTTTGGCTTCCTTACGCCAGAGGCAGAAAGAGTCAAACATTGCCGGCCGGGGTTGTCTTTTGAACAATATCGCTTCCAAATTGTCTAATATGTCAGGCTCAAAACTACCATTTTGTGGCCACTGCAGAATGCCATCTGTCTTCGTGTGTCGGATCCATGCCTTATTAAAGGCAATGGGGCCGACACCATGTTTTGAATAAAGCTCATAGGTGGGAGTTCCAACCGGAGGAATCGGACAAGAGTCCTCCAGCCGGGAATCCCTATTACAATCAAGGCAACAAAACTTCCTAAACTTACTCGGACCAGGCATCGTTATTTCACTGGACTGTTCACAAACATCAAGGGGTTAAATCAAATAATACAGCACAAGCGTACTCACCCCTCGGCTTCGGCTTTTGCAATAGCCGAATCAAAGACTCAAATCAAAACAAAATAGTGGGAGCTACCCACCAATACTTAACTAAGTGTCTTCTTACGCCAACAGAGGCCCGTCTAATGTCTCGCGATACCAAAAATCATTAAGGGACCAAAGCAGGGCGGCAGTCAGGGCAGCAGTCATCAGCAACCGTCGGAAAGGAGAAACCGCGCTGAAAAAGACCTTCGGACCACTTCGACATACAGGGGTCGCTTGACGTGGTTCGCGATTCCTCCAGAATTTTCTTGCGGAGCTCCTCACGATCCTCGGGCAGAACTGCTACCTCTGAAACCGGCCCACGTTCGGGCGCCAATTGAAGAACCAAGACATAAGGCTTGGCGGTGCAGGGTACGCCTTAATCTCCTGAGTTCATCTGCTTTGTCGAACAGAGACACGGGACACTCCGTTAGGAGTAGAAGATAAGGTTTATTAGCTGCAGCTAAGTACAGTTGTCCCAGAAGTACACTCGGTATGTTCTCAGGAGACTGCCACTTTACTTTGTGGCGCACAATCTTTTATAATACACATATTCACCAAGAACACTCCCAATGCATACAGGGTTAACCAATCAGAAGAATGTGAAAACAAGATATTAAGTAACTCAAATAAGCCTCTCTTCCATCTGTGTTTGTCATCCTTCTCCAAAAGTTAATCAGTGTTAGTGTTTACAAGCCGATTTGCACGTGGCGGGACACATTTGTATGCCCTGGAGGACAGTTGTGAAATCAGAGAATATGGGTAAAGAATAGCGAAGGCCAGAGGATAAGATAAAGACAGGAAAGAATGGTGCGAACCAACAGATAGTTGAAACAGGGATCAGTCAACCAGACGAGTGTTAGTGGAGTCGGCCGGAACCTGACACCAGCTTAAACAGAGGCAGGAGGTTATTTGACACGTTGCAGAAGGAAAGAGGAAAACAACACCTCGTTCACCGTGCTGCCTGAGTGAGGGCAATGCAAAATGGCGGAAAGACACAAAATGGTGGCTAAATATGCACGGGATCGGAAAACTGAATTACCTCACTCCTTGAAATGGAAGAGTTAACCAGGATAAGACTAGAATCTCCATCACCTACACTGCATGGCCCAGTGGGAAGATCAGCAGCAAACTGGACGATGGGGAGCCCCATCTTTATCCCACTGTGCACCTCTGGCTGCCCTGAACAGGACATTGAGCACACATGGTACCCCTCTCTGGCCTGAGAGAGACTTACAGTGTTTTCAAAATGTTTCTCAACTCTAAAATCCGATCTTGATTTGTGTTGCCTTGTTATTTTTGACCCCATTTCACTGCCGGGTCCAGACATTACAATGCATGGGTACAGGAAAACAGTTATGGTTTGCCACCAAAAGTCCATTGTACCCTGAAGAATCATTCAATCTCCATTAGAAGATTCTTTTCTTTGTACTGAGATGTACTTTCTGTTGTTTGGGTAGAGGGGTTTGTGTTGGGCCTAAAAAAGCAAAAAGATTTGTAAAAAGCCTCTCAGAGTGGTTGTACCAGCAGTGCTTAATTTGAGCCAGTGGTTTCCACTGCTCAGCACTGGCACTTATTCGTCAACAACGGTGCTTGTGACAGTCTGCCACAAGGTGGTGCTGGTCTGGCAAATTTAGAGATGATCACAACAACAGTCAATTATTAACTCAATAAACATTCAAAATTACTATTACCTGCCGCTTTGAGGGCCTGGAATAGCCAGAATTGTCACACTTGTAGGAGTGTGATGGTTAGTAGTTGTGTTGTTACTATCATTGGCAGCATGGCAGATGCAATGTGTGGTGCAAGCTGCAGTGGCCTCCTGACGACAGCCCTGGCACTATTTATTTTTTTTACAATTTAAGCACTGTCTAGGATTAGGATTCCCCCTCTTGATCGCAGTACTGGGAAAAATCTTTCTCACACGAGACATGTCTGCTCAGGGCTCCCAGAGTGCCCCCTTGTGGATGCGTGCAAGCATAGACGCGTACCAGACAGAAGGGGCCACATAGAAGCCAGACAGAGTGGCCAGGGACGAGCCCGCGTGGCCATTGTTAGCTTCCATGTGTAGATGCAAACGACAGAAAGGTCGGGTGGGCTGGGACCATAAGAAGCATCTGCGTAGCTACCGAAGGAAGCATACCCAGCGAGCCCGATGGCATTGAAACCTTTTCCCCTAGGAATTAAAGGGACATGATGGGAACCCCCACAGGCCGCACCTTCTCCATCTAAAACATTATATTTTTTATGTGTGGTATTAAGCTTTTAAAGTAAAAGCACTGCTGGAGTTGTCATCGTATTGCATATCATTGGTGTCTCCATTGATTTCTGAGTCTCCAGCCTACACCAGGCTCCAGGCTGCTCTGCTCCGCCACTTTGAGAGCCAAGTGCTGAGGGGCCACACATGGCGCTCCGTTTTGTGTCAAAGAGTGGATTGGGGTTAGGAAAAGGCCACAGTTGTCACATTTGGAGCCCGGTAGATTCCTGTGTGCCCTGTGAGCTCTACACCAGATCCTTCTCAGAGTAAGCATTTCACCCTCGGAGACTATGCCAGTTAAAATAAGTTTTGTCGTTTGGAAATTGAAATCTACTTTTCTAAGATTTTCTAAAAAGTAATGTTGGGAGGGTAAACAGAGCGGATTTCCTCAAGGCACACTGTCCTTACCACTGTGCCAAAGGGATAAGGGTGTCTCCAGGGTCCTGTTGTGACAAGGTATTTTGTGATTTAATTATCTGGAAAATGAAACTATCGATCCTGTAGACTTCAGGAAATACTGTGACGGCACATGGCATTTTATCTTATTTTTATTGATGTTATTTGCAATATTATCTTTTTGACAACATTTAGTGCGTTTTAAACGGAATGAACCGCTGACTGTGATTTGTATGTTGCTTTTATGGATGGAAAACCTTCCGAATTAAGTGAATTGAATTGACAAGGTTTACCAATGCTGAGCATCTTGCATCTCGCTCAGGCCACAGAGGTGTCACAGGATTGTCAGCTCCCCTGGAATTAGCAGCAGTGCATGTAGGTGAGTCGGTGCCCGACCTCCCTGACACCAGTCATGTCCTACCTTGAGCAGTTCATGGGCTGTGCCTCGTGGGCAGGGCCGGCTTTAGCACTGGTGGCGCCCTGTGCGACAATGTTTTTTGGCGCCCCCCCCCATGACCACCTGTGCAATGAATTCCCGCACTACCACCACCCCATAACAGTCTCCATAACCACTCTTACTCAGATGCATTCAATTTGTTTTGTAGTGTCACTCATAAAAGTGAAGGGTGTCAGAGCACTTTACATTGCACACACATTACTCAATCATATGTGTGTAAATCAATGTATAGGAACCATTACATAAGACAGAGTGGTAGGATTTATATATCATCCATTCTGGTAGGCAGTAAAGTCTCTGGAGAAGCACAGTCTCAGAATTTAAAACGAAGACCATGGTTGGGGATTATCTTTAATAATTGGATTTGATTTCTACCCAAATCAACACTTTGTACAACATTAGGATATTGAAAGTCTGGGTAAAAAATCAATACGCTTTAATCTATACTTGAAGTCTGCATTTCAGTTCTTTGACAGTTTACTGTTTTTTATTAGTATTTTAACTAATAAGCTACAAGTAACAAAACAAAGTCTCCAACAAAAGCAGTAACCCCCTGACCTATTTACGTAATGTTCACTTTGTGAGTTGCGTGAGGCACATTCTTTACAGCAGGCATATTAACCCTCTGCACTAACTTATGATGAGTCAAAACATCCCCCAGTCAAAACTTCCACTAGCCAAAACTTCTTTCTCTCGCCAGGGAGAACATCAATCACCGGAGTAGACTTGATATTTTTATTGTTGGCTGAAAAATGCAGGAGGTCAGGAACGCTGTGACGGGTGCTTTTAAAAACAATATAGTCTAGCAAACAGGCGCCCCCATGCAAGCCAGCACCCGGTGCGGTGGCACCAGTCGCACCCTCCTAGAGCCGGCCATGCTCCTGGGGAGGACTGTGCTTTTCTCTTCTGGACTTGCGCTACAGCTCCACAAATCGTCGATCTCCAGGCAGCCAGCTCAGTTTGGTACAGGGTTGAGGATTTTACTCCAATAATCTTTATTCCTTTCGGCATAAAGCCCACCTCTGAATAAAGCAACCCAATCAGGGTGAAAGAGAGGGGTCATACTAGACACACCCGCATACTTAGAATTCATAGGTAAACTGGAACACAGGGGAGGGCAATGGAAAGACCACAGGTCAAAGAGTTGTAGCAAGAACTACCTTCACTCTGTCAATCATCCCGTCATCAGATGATGCAGGGGCTGTCAGAGAGATGCTCTATGGAAGGGGTAGTAAAGGGGTGCAATGGGGAGGGTGAAGCAAATGGATCTAGAGTGGTGTGATGACAGACACCTACTCTCTCCCTCAAGCCAGTGTTAGCAACCTCTGTGTGGTAGTGGAACTCTGTTGGTGGAGCCCAGGGAGGAGGAAATTAAACCTTGGCTCTCTACTATGATACTCACCAAATAGGAAATCAGAGAGAAGGCTGACGTAGAACAATATACTAAAGCCGTGACGCAGTCAGACCGCATCCTAGGCTCACGCTAGGCAAAGTGGTAGACCTGACATTGGTTTAGCCAAAAAGCTCAGTAAGATGATGGGTTGGATTGGCACCTACACAAAAGTATTCTAATCCATCTAGAGGAACAAGGGCATTGGTAGGTACCGGACTCGGAGGTGGTGATCCCCTGCAAGACTCGTCTCCTTAAAAAAAGAACTCATGAGAAGAAGTACGATAGCAGTCATGGGGCAACAGTGGGAAATAGGGAGAAATCAGCCAAATGTGCCCCAATAAAGACAAAACAACCACTGAGCATCAGCTTGGAAGAAGTGTACTGGGTATGGAACAAATCCAACTGACATTTCTATATAAGGGAGGTAAGTATGGACCTATAATTCACCAGTGGGCTGATAGAGCCTGCCTGGAGTCGGTCATCAGTCCAGAATTATGGGTACTCACCCTTGGAGGTCCGGAATGCTACAATATTCATTCACAAAGGTACTAAAACATATCCCATCACACGCATAATGCTAAAAATATATATGATCAGCCAAATGGAGGGAAAGAGAGGATTACAAGTCCAACACACGTCGACCGATATAAACACAATATAAACTAAGGGGCTTATTTTGATGTCGGTGGAATTGCTTACGCCCGACACTGACTCGGACCTGGGACCGACTGACAACAGGTCGGCAGTCCCTACTGACTAATTTCGATGCGACCGAACACTGTTCAATCGCATACTCTCTTTCTTCAATGGAAGCTCGTGTTATGGCCATAAACCAGCCATAACACAAGCTCACATTGAGGACAGGGAGGTACACTTCATCCCTGCACCCTGTGGCATGCACCACGAGGTACCTACCACGGGGTTCAGGGATCAACAGGAGGGGACCATAGGTGCCCCTTTGGCCTCCAACCGGAGACCGTGCACCAAAGGGGTTCCTGCTGGGGGCCCCTAAACACGCTTTCGGACATGGTTTCCATGTCGGACAGGCTGGCATGGAAACCATGTCGGAAAGCGTGGATTGTAATCTCAAGGGCGGAAACACCCGCCCTTGAGATTACTAGCCGGTGTCCAACTGGGGGATGGTCTCTCCGAGCCCATTGGAAGCCAGCCGGAATGACCGGCCGTTTACTTTCCGACCGTCTCCATCATAATGAGGCAGTCGGAAAGTAAACTTAGCAGCCCATTACGATGCGGCCCAATAGTTGGAGCCTTTACGGGCCCCTTTGAAATTGGCCCTCTAGTGTGCAGTTCTGAGAAGAGATGAATTCCTACTCATCCAAAGTAGGTCCTTTTAAAAGAAGACTATCTCATAGTGTGGTCATCAGAGGCAACACAGTTGAGGAGCACAAGTCCTCACTCACCAAATGCTGGCATGCCTCATCACTGGGCTGTGTTCCTTGCCAGGCCACGGCTGCAATACCTGACAGGCCCCACAAAGGGGCTCTTTGCTGGTGTTCTTTTTCAGAGTAGCCATGGAGCCAGATTTGTCTGTCCCAAAATTATTGCAAAGTAGATAGGCCAAAAAGTAATAGGGAAATGAAAAAAAATACGTTTATATTAAATATAGCTAACAGCTTCATGCTCACTTTGAGAGTCATCTTTGAACTTATCTGATTAGAGACGGATACCCAAAATTTCATGTGCCTGTTCTATGGCTAAATAAATAATGACTTATAGTAGGAAGAGGCTACTTTTCACATGTGGATATGCAGCCACCACTATATCATGAAAAGAAAAAATGTAATCAAGTAACATCAAGAAGCAAGGCAGCTGATGATGACCCAAACCTCCCATTGGGTACAGGGTCAAGACTGATTTGCATGTGGCTGGGTTCAAACTGGAACGGCATGGTGAGCAAAAAAACGATGGATTTAGGCCCAGATCTCTGTACTGGGGTGAATGTATGACATTGTTCTGCATTCTGTCCATCAATTGTTGTTTTTGCAAGTACCACACATTGCGGCAGACCTTCCACCTCCGGCCACTGATGGTAACTGGAAGGGAGAGGCACAAGGATCTAGAGTGCTGTGGTAACAGGTACCTTCCAAGAAAAAGGAATGTAATTTTTTTTAATCATCTAAAAATAATAAAAAATAAACTGCTCTTACTTGACGATGCCCCTTTCCAGTCCTCACTGGAAGCATTAGTTGACGCTTACTTCCCTATTAATGCCAACACTGCCTCATCGCCACAGGTACAGTGAGAAGCGTTTAAAGTTTTGGTGTGAGGCCAGCATTTCTGAGATAGCCCCAGCCCAAAAGGCCTTGGAGCAACAGGTTAGAGCCCTCACGGACAGAGTGGGTGTCCTAGAACGGAGAGCCGAAGACGCGGAGGGGCGCAACCGACGGAACAATGTCTGGATTTTGGGCCAGCCGGAGGGAATCGAGGGCAACAACATGAGCCCAGGTGAGACTGTGGTGGGACTGGATCGAGGCCTAGAAGACTGGGGCCTCTCAGCCTGCAGGTCCTAGAGCTGAATTGAGGAAACCGGTGGAGTTTGGGAGGTCGATTTCTTGGAAGCTCCCCTCTGGGAGCGTTCCTGACGACGTTCTTGGAGAGGAGCTTCCAAGAAACCGACCTCTTCCCAAACAGAAAGGGAGAGTGCAGAAGCTCTGCAAGCAGTCGCGGCGATGATGCAGGGTAGGAGCCCCACCCTGAGACAGCAGCTCATTTTTCGAAGGATTCTGACACATCCTGCAGTGACAGTGTGAGGATACCGGTGGTGATGCCACACACAGCCGACGAGGTTATCTGAGGCAGCCCAGAATAGTTCGAACCTTTGGAGAGTTGCTGGGCTACTGGTGGTGGTCTCCGGTCCTGGTTTACCATGACTTGGTGGGGTCGGAGCGACCAGGACGGTTTGTGAGTTAATCCTATGTTGTCTTTTGCTCTTACTGTCCACCCCCCTTGAGAACCTTACTAGTGTAAGGCCTCACTAAGGGTCATGTTCCACACATTGTTTGGATGACTGACCGTTGTCAGGCTATCCTGGGCTTGGGGAGTGGTTTAAGATGAGGGTTTTTTGGTTGATATTTTTCTCTTTGTTGGTTTGGTTGTTTGTGGAGGAGGGTGGTGGTGCATACACTGGGATGCGGACGGATGAGGGGTCCCCCCTATGTCACTAGGGAGAGGGTTCCTGTGGCAATGGCAGGCACATTTAACACTGTAAGGTTCTTCACGTGGAACATCCGTGGTATGGGATCAAAAGCCAAATGTCATAACGTATACTCCTACCTTCGGCGCAGGGACGTGCACATAGCTTTTCTCCTGGAGACACATATTAATATAGAGGAGGCTGGGAGGATACAGAAGAGGTGGTGGGGGCAGGTTTTCGCGATTACCTTCTCTGCCTTTGACAGAGGGGTCTTAATTTGGGTGAAACCTGGGATCCCCATCTTATCTGAACGCGCATGGCTGGATTCGAAGGGGAGGTACGCCTTGCTTGTTGGCCGACTGGCGGGACGGGAGGTGACCCTAGGCAGTGTTTATGCTCCCAACCAGGACCAGGTCGGTTTCCTGGAGTCTTTCTCCGCTTCTCTGGCCCAATGTCTAACAGGTTCTCTTAAAATTGGGGGGTGACTTTAACTGTGTGGTGGATGTTACCATCGATCGTCGCATCTTCCCATGCCAGGGACCCAGCCACATCGTACTGCATCGGGTTTCCAGACCTTGATGTCCCATTGGGGCTTAGAAGACACCTGGAGACTGCAACACGCAAGAGATAGGGAGTACTTTTCTTTTCACCGGTGCACCAAGTCCATACCAGGCTTGACATGCTCCTCTGATCCCCGGCCTTCAACGACTCACATGGAGTACCTGGGGCGTACCCTATCAGACCAAAGCCCATTACTCATGCTACAGCAACCGTTAGGTCGGTGCCCCGATCCCAACTTGGAAATTGAACCCGCTCTCACTTGACGATGCCCCTTTCCGGTCCTCACTGGAAGCATTAGTTGACGCTTACTTCCCTATTAATGCCAACACTGCCTCATCGCCACAGGTACAGTGAGAAGCGTTTAAAGTTTTGGTGTGGGGTCATTGCATGGCATGGCTCAAGGCGCACAGGGAGATTAAGCGTAAACTTCTGGCCCTGGAGGGGACTAGCCGCAGATTGGATAATTTGCAGGGTATGGGTGACTCAGCCCTGACGTCACTACAAGAAGCAAGGGTGCGGTACAATGAAGCGCTGGGTAAACTGAGGTGTTACAACTATAAGGATTATTTGGACAAAGTAAAGAGGGAGCGAGGGAGGGCGGGCCGACTGTTCGCATGTTAAAATAAGCCTGAAATAAGGGGTGCGCCTGTCACGTGGCTTGGTCTGTAATCAGGGGAAACAGTGCACGACCCTGATATCATTAATGACACTTTCATGCAATACTATGAGGGGTTATACGAGTCCCCCACTGCGGACCCCTTGTCGGATATACACAATTTCCTAGCACCTCTTCAACTCCGCAAATTGGAGGTGGATGATCAGGATGAACTGGGAAGCCTGATCACAGTGCAGGAAGTCAGGGCTGCCACAGCTGCACTGGCACACAGTAAGATGCCTGGGGTTGGTGGCCTCCCGGCCGAGTTCTACCAGAGGTTCGTTGATATCTTGGCACCGCATCTGGTTGCATTGTATGTGGAGGCGTATGAAGGAGGGGGGGGTGACTGATTACACCCAGATGGCACTAGTGATCCCGCTCCCCCAAGTCCAAGGAACCAGACGAGGGAGTGAGAGACTACCAGCCGCTCTCCATGCTGAACGTAGACTTTAAGATCCTGAGTAAAGTATTGGCGGGTAGGTTGCTCCGGCATATGAAATCTCTGATTCACCCAGACCAAAATGGGTTTATCTCCACTCGTAGCACCTCTTATAATCTCGACAGGCTCTACTCCGTGCTCTATCACGCAGATGCTCCAGCTCTCCAACAAGCAGCTGTTTTATCGATTTGGAGAAAGCGTTTGACACAGTGAGCTGGGAGTTCCTATTCAAGGTGGTGCATCGCATGGGCTTGGGGGATGACTGGGTGCAGTGGGTACAGCTTCTTTATGCCTCACCCACTGTAAGGGTCAAGACGGGAGGAGCCATATCCAGACCCTACAAGATTTCCCATGGTTCCCGGCAGGGCTGCCCTCTTTCCCCGCTTCTGTTTGCCCTGGCTGTGGACCCGCTGGCGGAGCGTTTCCGACTGGGGGCGGGGTGGATTGGGATTGACCTTGGGCGGGCTTTGCCACCACGACTCTCTATATGCAGGGTCGCTGCGGCCTTGCAAATCCTAGGCGATTTTGCTGTCCTTTCAGGCCTTAAGGTTAATAAAGCCAAGACCTATCTGTTCCCAATAGCGGGGCCTTTACCAAGGCCGGAGGCGTTGCCACCTGATACCCTCTGGGCGCAGCGTACATTTAAATATCTGGGCATACAAATTTTCATGACCTGGAAGATCTTAAGGATGGGAATTTGGGGAAGACGTTGCGTTCCCTCCGCTCTTGTGTTTAGTTTTGGAACTCGTTGCAATTGCCATCATGGCCCAGATTACGCTGTCCAAAATGGTCATGCTGCCCCGGTTGCTCTATTTTTTTGTGGTGAATCTCCCGGTTGCAGAGAAGCTGGTTTAGACCTCTGCACACTCTCCTGCGGCAATTAATTTGGTGAGATGGACGCCCGCGGGTATCCCTGCAAATCCTACAGCATCCTATGTCGGAAGGCGGACTTGGGGTGCCAAATTTTGAATCATATATGGTGGCCGCCCAACTGCAATAGTTAACACAATGGGTGGAGGGAATGAACGAAGAGGGAACGTTCCAGAATGAAGTCGAGGTTAGTGATGGCAAAACTCCTACTACCAGCTACATACATCCCCTCCTGCTCCCTGTTGCAGCCCATGTCTTTCCAGTGGAAGACAACAACCTGTAAAGTATTCCCCGTTGATTCCTTTGGTGGGTCAACCACACGGTGACCCTCAATCTATATTCACGGATGCCCAACTATCCAGATGGCCAGATGCTGGTCTGGAGACTGTGGGAGATTGCTACTTAGATAAGGCTCTGCACCCTTTCGCGGACTTGATGGAAGATAGTGGACTCCCCCGGGCCAGTTCCTGTGCTAGGAAGAGTTAATGAGCACGTTTGTGCAATTATGGGGCCCTGGAAGGGAGGAACCCGCTACACACCCTGTCCTTCATGTGTTATTTACCCTTGGTACGGCGAGGCATCTTGTGAAGTGGCTCTATGCCACTTTAGTGGAGGCCTCCACTGGATAGACTCTGGGTGCGCTGGGATACGATGGGGGGGTACAGTCCTTACTGACTCGGAGTGGCGTAAAATTTTGAGATATTCAGGGAAGGTTTCCAGGAACACCAGACTGAAATATATCCAATTCAACTATACGCATATGACTTATATGACACCACATCGGCTCAACGTGACATATGGAAGGGAAGTGAGACAATGCCCTAGGTGAGCACATCCAGATGCTGACTTTGGCCATATGACTTGGGACTGCCAGAGGTTACGCTCCTATTGGGAGGCGGTGTTGGTTAAGATCAAGGACGTGCTTGGTAGGGAGTTGGCCTAAACAATTCCGACGTGCCTGCTAGGTCTCTTCCCCAGACCGCCTAAACGCAAAGTTGGGAATCGCTTGATTGATCTTGTGTTGGGCTTAGCTAAGCGCAGGATCGCGATGGAGTGGAAATCGGCAAGAGGTCCACAGATTTCAGTTTGGAATAAGGATGTCATTGCATGGGCTGGGGCAGAGGGCAGAGCATTGGCATGGAAGGAAGCCAGAGGGGTGAGGAAGCTCCCGATGGCTCAACAATGGAAGGAAGTAATTGCTGAATGGGAGAAACTGACCAAATAGATAACGAGACCCAGGTGAACAGGCAGGCGCCCTCGGGGGCTTCTGGCGTTTGACGTATGGTGAAGAAATGCATAGCCTTGGAATGTGCCATGGAACTGCTGAGTCTACCGAGGGTGGGAGAGTACCGGCAAGGGGGGGGTCCCCTGCACGAGTCCAGCTTAGCGGGTTGAGAATGTTCTCAACCCCACTAGATATTAGCGCCAGGATACCCTTCGGGTGACAGTTTTGCGCTATACAAGTACGCCATACATACATACATACATACACCATTCCTCTGCACCAGTTTCTCGTTGCTTGTTTCCTTTCTGTTTCTTTTCCTTTTCATTTCTCATTGGTTTGGATTTGTATAAGAGCAATGGCATACTTTGGCTCAAATTATAAACATGCATGCACAATATGGACTGATATTGGACAACTCTCTGCATAATTGGCGAGACATATTTGTATCGGTGGAGCTGACACCCATGATTCTAGACAGTGATGGTAAATGCAATCAGTTTTGCTTCCTTTCTTTTTTTTGTTTTTTGTTCCCTTTTCCTTCTCCTGACTGTATTCAATTGTTGATTTCAATAAAATGCCAATAAACATATTTAAAAAATATATATATCTAGTGCATTGCATACATTAAGCCATCACACATGTTCACATTATATCATCACAAATCACCGTTTTGTCTTAATCCTTTTTCTTCTAGACTCCTCCAGAAATTTAGTTTAGTCAAAATATTTACATTGTTTGTCTTGTAGTTCAAGATTGGATCTTGTTCTTCTCTCTCCTCATGTATTCTTTTCACATTGAGAGAATTTGATAGATAATATCCTCAGCATTATGCACAAAGAGATCACCACTAATGGTCTAAAGATAGAAATCACTAGTCCATGACCTAAGGTACCCAACCAGTTGCTAATTGTAGATAATCCGTTTCCTATCATTTCCCAGGCACCATCAGATTATAAACCTTTCAGGTCTTTGTTTAAGTCAGTAATGTTTTTAATATAGCTCTTTAAATCACTGCTCTTATCCGGTATGTAGGTGCTACATTGTTGGGCCTTTAACAACCAACAGACTCCACTCTCCTTCATGAGAAGGATGTCAAGTCGAATTTGCATCACCATTGATCTTATTGAAAAGATTTCAATATCTACAACAGAAAATACCCCAGCTGCACTGATGGCTAATTTATGAACTATAGTATAACGCTTCTAATTTTATGAGTTTAATGCTACACCTACAGAAGGTATTAAAGCTCAAAAATTATCATCTACTAATTCACTACTGCTCACATCCATCTTCATTCTCCTGTTCTGTTCTATTATTTCTCCTGAGATTTTTTTCGTATGAAGATTTTTGGGAAAAACAATTCCTGTGTTAAAGCTTCTATACCACCCTTTCAGTAGTTTTTAAAAAGCATTCTTTCCACAAATATAATACACTTCAGAAAAGATAGAATCAACTCCATTTAGGTATCTTCCTCAGTTTTCATAAATATTAAAGGTATGTTCACATTCACTAAAACCTACAGATTGTATATACAGAAAAAGATCAAATAATACCACAAAGTGTTCCTTTATGTTGCCAGTCTAAGGTTAAAGTAGTTACTGCAGTTCTACTATTTTATTTTCATCATGTGGTAGATTACAAAGTGTTCATTTAAGAGGATTAGTGGCTTTAACTGTCGCATTACCTCACCAAGTTTCTACTATATTTATGAATTTCTTTTCAGCCGTCCCTAATTTACATGTTAGGTTATTTCTATGTGCATAAGCCATATCAAAAGATTGATTTGGTCTAAATAGATATCCCCTAGTTTCAGCAAGTAAAGCTTCAGGATGTGGGTTTAAGCTTTTTAGTACAGGAAGTGCAGAAAAGATCAGATCTTAATTTGAAAATTAATATTTTCAGCAATCAGTACCATAAAACAAGCTAGTCAATACGATGCAAGAAATTCCATATGTTAATGGTAGACTATGATAGGTAAAACCTTCAGCAACTGATCAGGAAATTGCATACATACGTAGCAATCACTAGCATCCATTATGTCAATATATTAATTTAGTAACCTAGTGTAGACATTTAATGAATGATCCATTTTAGAGAGATCAAGATGTAAAGGGTTATCATTCAAAGCATTAAAATCAGTGCTATTTGTTTTGGCAGTTTTGAAAGAAGTTGCAAGCTTAGCATCTTTACCAGATACATAATGTGGCAATTTTAAAATAAAAAGCAGTGCAACTAATATCAAGACAATAACAGACAAGATTCCTGCATATACATGTTTGCATCTAAGAGTCATTTCAGTGATAGGCTTCATGGCTTCTCATGACACGGACTGTTTCAGTAAAAATATATTATTTTAAAAGCAGCAAGTGGTTTGAGTAATTCAGCGAATTTTGGCATAAAATAATAAGGCACAGTTCAATAGGTCTGTTCAGATATGAGAAATATGCAGATTAGCTTTGCTGATGACTATATTTAGGATAAATTGTGTCAGTCCTTCGAGTGGTAAACCAAGACTGAAATTCAAATCCACAACAATGCTTGTTTCAAGGAGGTTCAGGTGGACTTGTATTACTAAAGCAAAAGGCAATAAACTCCTGCTCTCATTAGTTTGCGGCCAGATAAGCCCTTTCAGGAGACGAGTACTATTGGCTGGGTACTCTTGCTCTTTTTGATCTCCTTACAGCTGTTCACTCATCATCTCAGTCACTCTGATCAGACTGATCTGAACTTTCAGGAATGGGCTGTGGCACTCGCACTCTATTGAGCAAAGTCGCAGTATCTCGCCTCTTCTGGGCCAACTGTCTCCAGGTACAACTTGCTTTTTTGCTGCACTAGGCTTTTTGTTAAGATCGGTATCTCTCCTAGTCAACTTTACTGGCTGGGACACTTTGTTACCGACAATAGTTGACACTTTCAGATCCCCCTCAGGCCCATTGAGTGCTGTACCAGCTGCTTGCTGGTCCCAAATAGCTTGACTTTCCTGCTGCCTCTGTCTCACTGTAACCACCAGCACATCAGGAACAGGTGCTGGTATATCATCAAGGGGACATGGAACTTTGCGTGTATGGGCAGCGTGTACTCAATTCGGGAGGCATCTACACTTCACAGCAGTGTTGGTAACCAGGATCAGCTGGTAGGATTCCTCTCCAACAGGGTTCCAAGCACGAGTTCCACACGTGCTACTTTACCATTACTCAGACTCCAGGACTGAGGTAATGGCGCTGCCCCTGTAGGGCAGCCTCTCCAACCTGGTGAGACACAGAACGTACCACATCAGCCAAACCTTTACAATAGTCCAAAATCAAATCATCTATAATATTGATGAAAGTGTTTGCAGGAACAGCTGGCTGTCTCATCACTCGACCCATAATGATTTCATGAGTTGACAATCATGTTCACTTATCTGCTGTACTTCTCAGACTCATCAACACAACAGGCAATGCATCAGGACACTTCAAAGATGTTGAAGCACACGCCTTCGTCAATCTGGATTTCAATGTACCGTTTATTTGCTCCACTAGTCCAGAAGCCTTTAGACAGTAACTGCAATGGAGCTTCTGCTCAACTTGTAATGCTGCACATACCATCTTCAGGATATTATTATTAAAATGAGTTCCTCAGATGGACTCAAGAAAAGTCGGAAATCCGAATTGTGGAATCAACTCTCTCAACAAACATTTAGCTCTTGTGAGACTTTCATTTCGGAGTGTTGGATAAACTTCCACTCATTTCGAGAAAATGCAAATAATGACCAAAACATATCTCAAACCGTTGCAGAGGGGCATTTCCATTAAGTCCATTTGCATCCGGTTAAAGGGACCTGCTGATTTCCCTACATGGCTCATTGTAACAGATGTTCTCTTTCAATCATTTTGTTGTTGACACACTATGGGTCTGGTGGCTAAGTGGACTAATGCATCCACTGCAGGGGCCTGTGTTCGACCTCATGGTCACAGGTTCAAATCCCAGAGGGTCCACTCAGCCTTTCATCCTTTCTCAGGTCGATAAAATGAGTACCATTGAGTTGGGTAACAATAAACATCTGCTATTCAGAGCCAAGAGGCCCCTTTGGAGGTGAACGTGCACTTTACAAATACACGTTATGTCACACATCTGTGGCAAAGGCTCTCAACAGTTGATCTGAATTTGGGGATAAACCACACTGGTCAGAAGAGGCACATCATTGCATCTCTTCCTACATGTGCAGGACCATGATAATTTCTAGCCATGTCTAGACAAAAACTGTATGCCTGTGGAAATATAATGGTAATTTCAATTGAAAATGTGTTGTCTGTAATGGCAGTGTGCTTCCACACCATGCATACTCCACTCTACTCTACTCTGCACACCCTCACGCCACTGCACTCTACTTTGCACCACTCCACTTTACACCACTCTGTTCTATTCTGTGCCACTGCTCTCTACTCTACACTGTTACAATCTACACCACTACACCCTATGCCTCTCCACTCTAGGCCACTCTATGCCAATGAATTCTATGCCTGTGCACTCCACTTTGTACCACTCCACTCTGAGCTCCTGCACTCTGCACCACTGCCCTCTATGCCATTGCACTCTACACCCCTTTACGCAATTACACTCTGCACCACTCTACTCTATTCCACTGCACTCTACCCTACACCACTCCACTTTACACCACTTTACTTTGCTCTGAAACAATCTACTCTACGCCACTGTACTCTAAACCACTGCACTCTATGCCTCAGCACTCTGTCACTGAATTTTGTCAGTGCACTCTACTCTGCACCACTATACTCTACACCACTGCACTCTACGCCAATGCACAGTATGCCACTCTACACCACTGCACTTTACGATGCTCTACTCTGCAACACTGCACTCTCCTCCACTACACTCTATGCTAATGTACTCTATGCCACTCTACTCTGTATCACTGCAATCTACACCACTGCACTCTGCGGCATTCCATTCTATGCCACTGCACTCTACACCACTCAACTCTATGTTACTATACACTTCGCCACTCTACAACACTGCACTGTATGCCACTCTACTCTGCACCACTGCACTCTGCGCCACTCTACTATGCACTATTTTAATCTATGTCACTGCATTCTACGATTCTGCATTGATTGCCACTGAATTCTATGCCACTGCACTCTGCCCAACTATTCTCTGCAACACTCTATGCCAACGCATAAATCCAATTGCTCTTGCATAGGAGCGACCTATTGGCTTTGCCAATGCTTGTTTATCAATTCACTAGAATTAGAATATCCTGGACAAAATATTGTTGTCCAAAAATATCATAGGTTAAAATATAGACTTACTATTCTAAACTCCACGTTCACTTACCTTGAAGCTAAATGTATTGTCCAGATACTTGTGAGTGGAGTTAAATTCAATAACCTGCACTTATCTCTCTATACATTCCTTCACGATATTTTTGTAGACAATATTCCAGCTACAATATTTATATTGATATTTGCCCACGAACTCTGTAGTACACACGTCACACAGAAACAGCTATGCCAGCATCACTTTTGAATTGTGTCATTGTAGCGTGCAAGATGATTTTGTCCAGAATCTACTAAAGATATTCAAGCCGGGTAAGTGGCTTATGTTGTGGGTCACTCTATGCACATTGTGTACTGAAGCACGCATCACAGATTACTTACAGCTGATCTCAACCGGTACCAATTTGATACTTGCAAGGGTTTAAAAAATCTCAGTTATCTTGAAAATACAAAAAAGTGCCCAAGTGACACATTGGTGTGCAAATAATTTCACTGATGAGTAGAATTTCAAGTTAGTAATTTACAGAACATGAAGCTGAACTCGTAAACGGATTTAACCCTGCTTCAGTTTACACACTACTGCATCATTTTAAGTGTGAGACAATTCCACAGGGGCTGATTGAGGGTGTTACCTATGTTTATGGGTGCTGCCTACATCTAAATTTACCCATGTTTAGGGGAAGTCATAAACCTTTTACGGGCATTTTCCCACTGTGGAGATGGCTGCAGACTTGAACCTTTTTAGGGCATTTTCAGGATGGAAATGAGAGGGAAAGCTCTCAAGATTGGTAGGTAGGGGCCGAGTGGTTTATCCATGGTGAAAAAAGATTCCCCATTTATTATGGAAAAAAAAGGTTTTTTAACGCAGATTTACGGATATGCTGCATTTACACACACGACTTGCTATATTTCTGTATGCATAAATATTTACTCATGCAAGTACTCCTGGGAATCTTGACGGTCGCAGCACCTTGGAAGAATGCGTTATTCTTTATGCATTTCAAGAAAGATGAAAATGTATGTAAAATAAAAGGCATAAATCAGCGAATGTCCCACTTTCCTTGTGAAACTAGACAGAAAGAGGGAAGGTCCGATTAGTAGCTTGTAAATCACAAGTTTATATTTAGTCATACAAAACTGGAGTCTTTTATGAAGTTAAACTATCAGTAAACAATTCCGATATGGGAGGGAGGGGGTGCTGTCGTCCCGGTTTCCAGTTTGCAGGGGGGTCAGGCAGGGGTGCGTTCTGGCACCAACCCTGTTCTGCCTCTATGTGAATGGCGTTATATCGCATTTGGACGCGGTTCCCAATAACGATGCACCCAGATTGGCAGGCAGGAGGGTGCCGGCGATAATGTTTGCCGATGACACCCTCCTGCTTTCCAAGTCCCCCACGGGGATCCAACGAGTGTTGGACGGCTTTACAGACTTTTGCCGATGCCGCGGACTGGAAATCAATGCTGATAAGACCAAATTTATGATTTTCAGCCCCCCGGCATCGACCCGCCCAACACCGATCCTGGGTTCGGTTAGACTGGAGAGGGTACAGACTTTCCAATATTTAGGGGTAACGATCAATGAAAATCTTTCCTGGGGCCCCCAACAGGCGAAATCACAACTTAAACTCTCCCAATTAGTGGGCGGCATCCTCAAAATGTCTAATACATCTACAATCAAGCCAGTGAGCCCCGCACTGGAGATTTACAAAGTGAAGGCGAGGGCATCGGCTCTTTATGGTGGGGAACTCTGGGGGTACACCTGTAGGCCCGAAATTTCTAACGTGGAGAACAAGTTTATGAGGCAGCTACTTGCACTCCCCCAAAGCACACCCCTCCTTCCGCTGAGATTGGATTTAGGACTGAGTTTTATCCAGGATGAGCTAGCTCTGAAACCTCTTAGGTTTTGGCGCAGGCTATGGATAACTCCAGAACTGTCCAATTATAGGCTTGAATTAAAGGATGTGCTGAACCATGGTAGTGCAGCGAAAATCCCCTGGCTTGCATTTGTGAAAAAGGAACTGGGGGAAATGGGACTATCGGACCTTTGGTATGAGCCAGAACAGGCATGCAGGGGGGTTTCATGCAAAATGCTTGCGAAGTCCTTTATGGACTACAAACAAAATATATGGCTGCATGACTCCAAAGCTGGCCCGCTGACAACGACCTTTTTAACACTTAAACATTCATATGTTTTTGAGGAGTTTTTGAATTTTATTTACCAATTTGGAGCTAGGAAGTTATATACCCAATGGAAATTCGCAACACTACCTCTAAGGGCATTCACAAGTAAGTGGCCTACACCAACGAACATTTCTTGCCCTGGATGCGGTGCGATTGAGGAAGATGAACAACACATGCTCTTTTTTTGCCCTGCTTACAGTAAAGCCAGAAAGTACTGGTTGGTACCCTTGTGCAAGAACATGGGCTTTGACAAATGTCTTGTTGCAATGAGAGTCCTTAAAACTGACACTTCACCGCACATAGTTTTCGCACTCTCAAAGTTCCTGCTAGCTATGTGGTCCAAGAGATGTTCTCTCATTATAGCAGCATTCAGGGGTGATTGTATATCATGATTGCATACCCTGCTTGATAATCTGATTTTATGAAATGTTTATTTATCTCCTGTGGTTTTATATATGTTTTAACTGTTTTAACTGTAATCTTTTATGACTGAAAAAATGTCGAAATAAAGATCAAATGAATGAGTAAACAATTCTGGGATATGATTGGCTTGTTCTGAGTGTTATGCACCATGTCATCAATGTGCAGTTTTGTTACAAATAGCCAAATATATTAAGACCACGGTGGATTCTCCTTGCAATCCAGATTATGCCAGGTGACCAACAGCCAATATAATTAAAACTGTCCAGAGTTCCAAAATTTCTTTAATAACAGACATCAAAGTCTCGAGACACGTCTATCAGAATAGGGTAAAGAGATGAGGAAGGGGTGAGGAATTGGCAAGACCAGGGAAGGAATCGGGCCGGACAGGTCTCTTATTACCCCGTGCATTTCCCTGGTGGGCTGAGGCCCTGGGGCCCTAGGAGGGTGCTTTTAGAAAGTCTAGAGCTGCCCCTGGTGCCTCTGTCACTTTTCCTAGTTCTTCGAGGTTAATTACAGCAGGTATGGGGAGGCTTTTAGAGAGAGAAAGAGATCGAGGGAGGAGGAAAATAGAGAGGATCCGATTAGCGGAGAGAGGAGTGGATGAGTGGGAAGTGAGCGAAAACTCGAGGAGAGGAAGGAAGCGGGGCTGGTTCGACCATTTTTGCCAGGACTGCTTTTGGTTCTCCAGTCTGGCCCCAGACGGACTCCAATATTTTAAATGTCCCATCTCTCGATGCTTCTGAAATTGAGCTCAGTCCACTTCACTTAAGGGTAAGCCTACGGTTCTACAAAAAAAGCCCTTTGGCATTTTATGGTCTACGAGTTACTTTTGTTGCCAAGTGCATGTTCTGTTTCCTCCCTTGCAATGCCTTCTGCTACAGTTACACTTATGTCTCGTTAACTTTCTTTGTTGAAGCCAAGCCACTTTGGAATGATCTTCAATCTGTCACTGGCAACTTGAAGAGCTTTCTGCAACAGTGTCTGGGCAAAGGGGAGTTAGTAAATGCTCAATAGATATATGAATAAAAAAAGACTACAAATTCGTCCATGTGCACATGAAGACCATACAGCAAGCAGCAATGTTTTTCCTTTTACATGACCTTCATGCGGATGCTGTTTACGGAGCATGTGCAGCTTCATGATTTCCTATCTGCAGAGGCTACTGCACTTCTGGCCTGGCCTAAGGACTGAGCTCATGTACATCTCAGATGACGCTGCTGTGTTGGAAGGCTTAATATTTAGGCTGTGTGTCTCTAGTTGACCGCATCCTGGGAAATATAACTCTTTCCATGTATATACTTTTTTCCTTCTGATCCTTAGCCGCCTTGGAGCTACTTAGACTTGTTTCTGAAGATATCTAATATTGCTACTCAAATGCCAATGTCTGGAAAACAGATCATCACATATTTCTGGTGGCAAGAGTTTAGTTGAAGATCAAGTTTCTATTTGTCACCATATGAGAAGTGGCTGGTGAGACAAGCACATGTACATCCATTACATTTCCTTTTCTCTTCCTATGGATGCTACTGGTCGAATCTTTGGGGCTGGTTTAGAGTTTGACGGAGAGTATTTTGTTGAACTGGTGATGGAGTACCCTCTCAATGAAACTGAAGGTCAGCTCTCATGATTTACAGTCAAACGGACCATACTTATATCAGCAATGGAGCCTACCCCTCTTACTCCAGCTCCATCACTGACATACTCCTCTAACAGCTCAACGGAGTATGGACAGTCTGAGGTCCACACATGACTTCATCTGCCTAATTAAGGGGCCGATTACGATGGCGGGACGTTCGCCACCGCCGCCGGTGAGGTCTGCTGGCCTGGCGGTGAGGTCCGCCGGCACTGTGGACCGCGATTCTCCCACCGCTAGATTACGATGGCAGTGGGATCCAGACCGCAACCCCGGTGGAGGCAAAGCCCGTCCGCCACGGAACCACCACAGGCAATCGTTACGATTGCCCAGCGGAGCGGTCTGCATCGATAAAATGGTGGCGGTGCCTAGGATGAAGTCTCCAGCCAGCCTTTCTGCGTTTTTTTTCTACTGTTTGTACCAGTGAACTTATGAGTTGTCTACCATGCTTTGAGAGACATAAATTTTACTTTCCCCAAAAACAAACTCCCACTTTGGGAGTTAGTTTTTAGAAAAAGTAAATGTCTGTCAGGCCGTTGTCGTGTTTGATGGAGCAATTTCTCTAACTTTTATATTATCGACAGGAACCACTGTGATGGTGGTTCCAGCTAATGGTTAGAGTTGTCTGCAGAGCTGGTGACCAACTCGAAATTTGATGGGTAGCGGACCCTCAGTATGACAGGAGTAAAGTACTCTGATTATATAAACAGTTTTTGTCATGCTTAAACACCCCTCAGAACTAGTACTGCAGACTTAATTCCACAATGATACGCATGGCTTAGACTTTTCAGTGTTAATAATAGGAGATAGCAGTTCATATGGTTGATTCCATAAACCTGGAAATCCAGAAAAAGGCATTTTCAACATGATTGGGCTTGTACCTAGGATAACTTGTGGTACTCCTATCTCAGCACCTCAACTTGCAATCCTCCCATCCCAGTCATGGATGCTGTGCCAGAGATGATGTGCTGAGAGGTGGACATGGGTAGGTGTTACAGATCAAGCACTACCACTGTGTCCTCCTTCTAAAATACTTTTACCCCCTCACTTACACTTTTTATGGTGCCAAAGTGGGGATGATTAAAGAAGAAACTTCGACAGTCCTGGGGCAGACCTCTTCATGCTTATCCAAGACTCTGCAACAACCCCAGCTAGAGCTTGCTAAAGCACTCAACTAATGGGTGCCCTCTGGACCAATGAGAGAGTATTGAAAAAATGGCTTTTGATAACAATTTTGTGTAGACTTCCATGTAAGCTGCACTCATTTCTCATGTATTGAGTGTCACAACACTGGCAATTCTTCCTTCAATATAGTGGATATCCAAATATCGTTGAGCCTGTAAAGGAATAAGAGAATAATTCATGCCTGGTGGGGATCTCTGTGTCTTCAGTGCAGCTGCCTGAGTGGCAATCGCACTGAAGGCACAGAAGTATGCAGAGTGGACTTCATGTGTGACCTGTTCGGCATTCATACTTTATTTCAGAAAAACAAAAATCAATGACCCCCTCGAAGGTGTCTTGGAGAAAAACAGATCGTTGAAAGTGTTGCTTAAATAGGGCAGGGCTTTGAGGCTCACAAGCTAATGGCCTGAGGATGGGCAGCTGCTAGAAGGTCATTTCAGATGGCAGAGCTAGTTGACAGGCCACCTCCAAAAACATAGGCGATCTACCAACTCCGAATGAGGCAAGTGAACCAGAGAACTGACAGAAGTTCTCCCATTCTGCCAAACCCCAAAAGGCTTGAAAGTCTTAACTTGTAGAATGAAGGTATCTGATACTACTCAAATAAAAAGACACGTGACACAATATACAGCATGTCAACCTTTGAAGTATGGCACTTTTGTAGGTCAAGCCTAGCGGCAGAACGCATGCACTGCTCGCTCTGCGAGGCATGCTGTAATAGAGTATGCAGTGGAAGCCCCACCCACTCTCCGCCCATATTTGTCATTGGCTTGTGTCATTGTACTTCTTAAATGCTGGCTTGTGATTCATAAATAAGCTTGTTAGTCCCTCCTTGATACCGCCTTGTCTGCATTTGTTACCGCCCATAACCACTGGACCTTTTATTTGGATAGTTACAAAGTCTGCATTATAAGTGGGTGAGCACTATTTTGTTTATTGACACTGATGGGGACAATAGTGGCTGCTTTTCTTTGTATTTGCATGCTGAGCCCGGAGCCCGCTTCAGGGACACCATGCTCTGTTTATTTATTTATTTTCTTAACTTTAATACCCCGCTCGGTTTCATTTTTTTTTTAACTTTAATAATGAGCGCAGCGCCCGCTTTAGGGACACCAAGCACTCGCTCTTTTTTTTTTTTTACTTTCATGATAAGCGCGACACCCACTTCACGGACACTGCGCTGATCCATGCGCAGCTGCTGCTATCAACTTGCATCGGCTTCTTCACTGCCCACTCCCTCAGCCAGTCTGCACTCGCCTCCTCTTTTGGGACACTCCCTCCCTCGCATGATGGGGCGGGGCTTAGGGGCAATCTTAGCAAGTGAAAACAATCATTTGCAATGCAACAGGTCTCACATTTACGCAAGTTTAAGCTATTGGCATTGTAAATGACAATGCTTTTTATTTATGTTTTGGTTTTTAAAACATAAATAAAAGGCATTGTCATTTACAATACCAATAGGTAAAGCAACGTAAATGTGAGACCTATTGCATTGCAAATGTTTGTTATGTAGGAGCTTTCAGTTACAGCAGCACATTTGCACTTGTTTCATGTATTTTAACAAACATGGACCCATGCTGTAGAGACGGAGTGAAGAATGGCAGCACATGCAATGTTAGCACTTTATCCTGTTAGCTAAATGGGAAACACCACATTCAATACAATATACAATTCAAATCTCTTCAGTTATTTTAATCGATTTGAGCTTCAGGATAGGTTTTTTCCTAATGCGGTTTAAAAAGGTTCTCACTTTCAGCCATTAGACCCTTGTGTAAAAAGAGGGAAGAAAATGTGCACCCACCAACTTTAGAAAAGATGCAGTACTCAAAAAGATATCTAGTTTGTCCTCTGCTCAAATGAGAATTCATTCTTGATTATTTTCAACAATTTTCAGAAAAAGTAGACAAAATTACACGCAGGGCCGGCTTTAGGGCAGTGCGACTGGTGTGGTCGCACTAGGCGCTGACCTGTGGAGGGAGGTGCTGAGACCTCAGGGGGGCGCCTTGTTTAGCAATATCTTATGATGGGAGAGATAAGGGGCACTTTTGCAGGTGGTAGAGAGAGAATCTGAAGAAGTGGCCATGGGATGTGGGGGCACCAAATGTGATTTTTGCACAGGGCGCCATCAGCCTGATTACACGTAAGTTTCCCAAAATGCACATTGGGGTATCTTGAGTGAAAACTGAATGGAAGGGTATGAGGATATCATTGTGTTAAAAAATCCTTTGAGATATGATTAAGGAATCTGGCTTGAGGAGGAAATGTCTCCAGGGATACATTTTCTACTCGATCTAGTCTCCCGCAAGACATTTTCTGCTAGAAGCTAGTCCCCCATGGCAAAAAAGGTGCATGTCAATTCACACTCTGGTGGTGCCCGAACACCCAAACCACAAGGTGGTTCCACAAAATCCCACCTTTTAGATTGCAGTTAGTGTTTTCGGTTAACTGCGAATGTTTCAGCTCGAAGTAAATTTCCCAATTTGAGCAAAGCCGCCATCTGCTCGCATCACCTTGGTATTGTTTCCCCATCTCCTCGGCATCATTTAATGCAGAGGAGCACCGGTGATTACAAAGAGAAGCGCTGTGACTGCTGCAATAGGTCTTCTTCACTAACGCTCAGTGTCAGGGACACTCCAGCTGCTACAACGAATAAGAGGTTCAATCCATATTTGCCAGCCCTAATATGAAATCTGTCAGGGCCCAAATTAATGAGTTCCAAATTCCTTACATCACGATAACAGGTTAAGACTGGTCAATTAATTACATAAATCTTTCCCGATTCATTGTGCATTTTCAGCTCGGATTGTGTCTTACATTACTTCATGACACCAGGCCTTTTGCCTCTTGTTGTTCTGCGGAAAGGCCCCATTTAAGCGGAGCCTGCCTGCCACGGTGAAATGTTAAATGTCAGACGTTAAGTTTGCACTTTTCTGTAATTGCTTTTGTGTGAAAAAAAAATCTAATTAAAGTCCTTCGTGATTCCAGGAGGCAGTGACTCTGCCAGATCGGTATTAAAAAAAATATAAGGCCTTGATGCTGAAAGGAGATGGGGGAATTATTTCTTGTAGCTAAATTCAAAGAGCCTTTATCTACACGGTCCCAGAATTTTGCCACCTCCACTCTTTTAAAAAATCATGAAGGCTATTCGTAAATCATTAACAAACATCAAAGGGTTCATTTTTAAATGATCATTCTCGTGGTTCTATTAAAAATATGAAAATAAAGTGCAGTTTTATGGATTGCGATCCATTATGTAAAATATGATCCGTTGCAAAAGGCAGCAGGCGGGGCTACCGTCTGGCAGGACAGAAGACAGAATTATGCAAACTACAGTGATAACAGATGTGGACTGCCACCAGAGGAATTCCCATCAGCAGGAGTGCCCGCTCATGATCCCCAGTGGACGGGTGCATGGGCGTGGTCTCATTTATATGGCCGCATCCCCCTGCTAACGAGCCCTGCCCCTTGCACAACAGGCTCTGAGCACCCAATGGCGTCATGGGCTTGGCAGTGGAAGGGTGCGCAACACACTGCGTTCATAGAGGAAACCAGCAGATCTCCCCGAGACTTGTTAGGCTTCCGGGGGGTGACCGGAACCCGCCCCCCCCCCCCCCAACAAAGGTTTCAGGGGGTGACCCAAAGCCCCCCGCCATCCAACACTCTATATTGAAGGAGCAATGGAAGATCCTTCTTAGAGATGTACCACTTAGACCCCTTCCGCAAAAGGACACTGGGAAGAAATGGCCTAGCGAGTAAGGAGAACAGTCAGGGGCTGATTCTCCATATTCTTAGGCAGGGAGGAATTATTGTGCACTCTAGCTCTGCTTTGATCTTCTGGAAGGCTTTGAGGTCCATAAAAATGCACAGCAGGAACTCTCTGTGTAAGTCATTTCCACCTGCCTCTGTCCAACCCTGTTAGCAGGAACACATTAATGAACAACCCAGTCTTCAGCAGGGGGTCTCCAACCTTTTCAGTAATAAGAGCTACTTATGTTCAATAAAAATCTTCCAGAGCTACTGATATTATTAGAAATGTAATAGCAACCATACGAGACAAGATTACATTAGTGGCCACCATATGTAACATTACCAGCAGAGATCACCTCAGTGCATCACGCATGGTTGCCAGCAGGAATGTAAAAAATGCTTTGTCAATGTGGAATGCCTCCACATGGGTAAGAACATAGCAGCCACAGCTGCAGTACCCATAGCACCAAGTTAATAATATTAGCAATAGGTCTCGCCAACGCAGTTTGTTTTGTATCACTCAAATATCCGTTTTAAATAAATATTGGAAATCCAACAATTTTTTTCCCAAACTTCAGCATGATATGAGTTCTGAAAATACACACACTTTCACCTCGAATACACACTTTTCAATTTTGGTATACATAAAATCATTCAACCAAGCAAAACCTTCTAATTTAGTTCACTAGGCTGCTGACGAGAGAATTACTTATATGTAGCTGGAGAGCTACCAGTAACTCATGAGCAACTCGTTGGAGAAGCCTGGTCTTGAGAATACAGGAGTTGGTGCAACCAGCAATATATTCACGGGAACAATGCCTTAAACTGATTGTAGTTGGAAAGGGTACGTTATCGTATAAGGTTATGTATTGAGTTAGAATTGTGCCAAAGACAGCAGGCATGCTCCACTGATTAACACAAGTACACACGCCCACTGTCCCAGCTTCTGTTAATTGTGACTTTCGCTGTTTACTAGTTATGGGAGTGAGGCAGGAGTCATATTTTGTTTGACTGTTCTAGTAACTTCTTACAGAAAAAGCTGTATATCTGCAAATTGGAGGTCACAAAAGAGATATGATGGATTGATTCGTTTATTCATTCATTATTTCAGTGAATATTGTTGTGCAGTAATTATCACATGGCACTATTGTGCCTCTTCTGGACGCTTGAGGGTATCCTGTATGAGAACAAAAAGGAGGGATCAGAGAGAACACACACGCAGAGACATACAATGGATTTAAGAAAGGAGCAGGAAGTATGATAGAAAAAAGTAGGAAGGAACTCTATTTTAAATGCAAGTTAATTTTGTTTCTTTTAAAACATAAAACTATTACTGTAGAAAAAGCCATTGAATGCTTTGTCTATCATTCATAATATCTTTTCGGCATAAAGCTTCTTGGTTGAGGATTTTGTAAAATATTCATTATTTCCATCGTACAAGAATTCAGTGGTGGCAGAATGTAGTCAAACTACTCCTTCGGCATTTTAGTGCAACCCACAACAAGGGAAAAGTTAATGAACGTGAATGTAAATTGCAAAATATAATACAATACACAGACATACACATAATAGCTGCAAAGAAGTCAGAGAGCAAAAATACAGGTAATATGGAGGGTAGGCTGCCCTTCTGTGTGGCCTACTGGAAGCGGATCAGTAAAAAACATATGTGCTACAGAATGTGTAGTGCAAAAGGTGGAGCCTCCTCGCATGTTTAGGCCTGGGAGGAGGAAGGCTGATGAGGAGGCAATGACTGTCTCTCCAAACATTTAACACTGTGGCTGCGTCACTATATCTCTTATATGTGGCACTGTTTGATTCTGCTGTGCTGTGTGTGCTTATTTTATAAATATTAATAAAAACAATTTAAAAAAAAAACATTTATCTCTATATGTAACCGCATATAGAGTCCTATTAGGATGGCGGGTGGACTCCAGTCCGCCCGCCACCCTAGCAGTGCTGGGACCATCTGCCAGTGGTGCAGCAGTCCCGCACTGCCAATTAGGATGCAACCGCCACCCTGGCAACTGGCAATTCCAACATTGTGGCAGGCAGTGCTGTGAGCAGCACGCACCACAATATTTGGTATGCATGTTGTGCATTGGCTTCACAACGTGACAGGCACTGCGCGGTGCCTGCCACCTTGAGAATGCCAATGTAGGGTGTACCATGAGTACCCCCCAAGTGCAGCCCCCCACCGCCCCTACCTCCTGGGGGCCCACAACGGGCCCCCACAGTAAACACCGCATGCCTTTCCATGGCGGGGTGTCCGCCATGGAAAGGCGTTCCACCGCCATCATCATAATATGGATGGCGGTGCCTGCAAGGCATCGCCACAATATTATGGGCCTTTTCCGCCCGGCAGGCAATCGTGACGATTGCCTACCGGCGGAAAAGCAGAGGACAGTCTTTACGTCCGCCGTGGTACCCCCCACCATGCTAATGTGGCGGGGGGTAAATGACCGACCGGTGAGATATTTTGGAAGGCTGATCGCCACGGCTGGTCGGGCGGTGGCGATCCGCCCGCCATGCTAATGGGCCCCATAGTGTCTTGGACAGACAAATATAAAATATCATAAGATTCTCAAAGCACTCATCTGGAGTTATTCATAAATACATGTGCAGATTTTGTGTTTTTTCAATTCTACAACAAGGTTGTGAAAAATAATCCAAACTGACTTGAGGTCAGAGGATTTCTGTGTTTTAAATCACCCCAGTTCAAAAATATTTTCTCTAACTAGACTTTGCATCAGGCATTTTACTTTTCGTCTAAAATATTTATGCTTGCAAACAAATTAGATACAGTAGGGATGAATCATAGTTTATCTGCTCTTCTCATTGGAATACACAGTGATGCTAGTCCAGAATGTTATATTATCTACTGGCGGTCGCCAGTAGATATAGTTAGGACTGTGTTTCCATAGGAAATCCGCAACATTCTATTTGGAATAACTTTGGCGCCGATTGATGAATCCTCGCGAAATTTTCAAAATAGGTGGGGCCCTCCGCTCCGCTCCTACCCTGAAAGTCTCGGGGGGATTCGTCAAGCGGGGGCTGAGAAAAAAGGGGGGGTCCCAAAACGCGTTTCCCATGCAATTTTCCATATGGACCTTTAGTCCAAGGTACAGCCCAAACGGCTGAACAGAATTACTTTAAATTTGGCAAAGAGGTAGTCCTCAGGTCAGGAATGTGCCTTTTGCATATCTGGAGTCAATCTGTTCATTAGTTCCTGAGAAAATTGCAGTTAAAAGTACATACATATCTATAGGCGCGCACCGTGCGCGCACGGTGACGTGCGCGAGCGCAATTCTGATTGGTTGTTAGATGTCAGTAAACATTCGAATCGGTCGAAATCAGGAAGTGTCGGCCGCCATTTTGTCTCTCGCAATCTGAGGCAGTGAAAAACAAAGGTGGAGAACGTGAAAAGGGGGCAGGGTGGACAGTTCCTGACCCCCTAGCCTTTGTCAGGGGGTCACTGAAGGACCCCCAAGTGTGAAAAAAACATTTTTTTTTTTTTTCGAAAATGCGCACGGCACGCTCAATGCATCGTGGGCGCTCGGTCTGACATGCAGACTGAAAAACCTGAAAAAATATATATATTAATAAATACATAACTTAGCATTTAAAAAACCGTACAAATTCACTTAAAAAAACATAGGTTTCACACACGTTATAGTTAGCTGGACATTTCCCTCGTAAAAAAAACCAATGAAATTCCCCCGTTATAGTTAGTGCAGGCAACTATAACTCACGCGACCGCAATCCTCTGCTGATGACGTCAGATATTACATCACTGTATTTAGACATCTATTTACCCATGTCTTCTTCCATTAATCTTTAGCTATACATATATTACAAATATTTATTTTTCAGAAAGACACATATGTAATCAGTGATGTAATATCTGACGTCATCAGCAGAGGATTGCGGTTGCGTGAGTTATAGTTGCCTGCACTAACTATAACGGGGGAATTTCATTGGTTTTTTTACGAGGGAAATGTCCAGCTAACTAGAACGTGTGTGAAACCTATGGTTTTTTAAGTGAATATAGATATATATATATATTTAGAGCCTAGCCCGTGCTTCCTGAGACCAACTCAATTTATACCCAAGAGGTACTCTTAATAAACGCAGGTCAATGTTTTAGCTAGTGCTTGGCTGTATTCAGCAACAGAGGCACCAGAAATATGGGCAATCAGTTGCCAAGTTTCAAGCACAATGCGAGAACAGATGCCGCCCTCTGCTGCACGCTTCCAGTCCCTTAGGGTTGGTCATATAACAAAGTGAGCTCTGAGGGTGCTAAGCTTAGTCATGGTCTTTGACACAGTTTTGGGCTGGCTGATGTGTGTAGGAAATGCAACTTTTTGTCCCCCCACCCCACCCCCTGATTTTTGGTCTTTTGCTAACCCTTATATGTTCTGACTTTACCATTTTCATGCACTTTAACCCTACTAATCAGTGGTAACGTACCTGTGCTCCACCATTCAACCAAATTGGTATACTCCTAATTGGAATATTTAGCTTGCCTATAAGCTGCTAGTATATTGTACAAAATGTTCCCAGGTCCTGGAAGTTAACGGACACTAGTAGACTGCAGCGCCTACTGCGCCATCCACTAGAGTGTCAGTGCAAACATGGCTTCAGTTCTACCATGGTAGCCTGACTACAGCAGTCTAAAAACTGTAATTTGACCAGTCAAAGTAAATCCATTTTGACAGGCAAAAACTTTCCTTTTAAATATTGCTAAATGTAAATGTTAATAAGTCACCCCTCTTGCAGTGGAACAGGACAACACCTATGAACATGCTGAAGCCCACAAGGAAATTAGGACATGCAGAAAGCTAAAGTTAGCAATTCCTGGCAGTTCCAAAAAGCTATTTTTACTGTAGGGAGGTTCTCTGGCTCATAGAAATGCACTGGGTAGCAATATTAGTACTATTACTGTATCTCGAGAAACGGATTAGCTAGAAAAATAATGACACCACTATTTTTAATAGGTATTAAAATCCCATTCAATGGTGAAGTCAGATTTGTAAAATATATACTAAGGAAATGTAACTTTTAAAGTTACCCTTTACCTGCTGAAACTGTCTGAAGGCTAATTTACATAAGAATCTACCAGCTCCCAGCCAGTAATTAGCCTTGAATAGGTGTGAATAGGCTTGAAATCCCTCCCAGGAGTTATCAATAGGCGGACCTGAATGGACAGAGACGACTCTTCTGAACTCTGCAGAATGTGCAGGGTGGTGGTTATGGGTATACTTTTTGACACTGAAAGTGTTGAATCCTGCTTGGGCGTCAAATCCCGCTTGACAGATCTGCAGGGTTTAAATATAATCCTTGGTGCACACTTGAGAGTAGAGAACAGGGTGCCAAGGTACATCTTTGCCAAGGTACATCTTGTGGATCCGCTGTCTGGTTGCTGAAGGACTCTGCTTTAGTCCTACTAGACTCTGCTTTAGTCCTACTAGACTCCTGTCTCTGGGTTTATTGTGGATACAGTGGTTACCTCAAACTAGATTTTAGTGCTAGATGTGAGTGGACACTAGGATTACCATAGTCACTTCCTACATACACCTAATTGCTGTACTTTATTAGCCAAGAGCAGGCCAAGGGGCAATTTTCATTGCTTGAATCCTTGCTACGCTACTACTGCCAATGTTTCCAGGGTGGAACGTATTGCCAGGACAAGTGTTAATGTGAGTTGACATGGGCATGGGGGAGTCACTGCAAAGGCTGCAAATGCTGTACTTTGAGCAGAGAGATACTTTCAAAAACTTGATTGCATTCAATGCAGTTTTAACGTATCACTGTATGCCTGAACCTCTAAAGAGCAAGGACAAGATCTGCCAACTAATTTGTCTGACCAGCTTTGTAGTGTCCTTGAAACGATGAGAGAGTTGCTTTAAGAAATGGACTATAGAGTGAACATAAGCGCATCCATTTTTGTCTTTGGGCCTACATGTTGTTTAAATCAAAGCAACTTGAAATGTTCCACTTCACAAATAGTTTTGCCCTTAAGTTTGTTTCTTGGAGAAATAGGCCTTTGGTATTTTACACCTCACTGACATGCTGGGAAATTGACTGATGTGCCTTACTTTACTTATCAGTTTGTGACATGTAACTGATAACCACAGAACTAGGAGAAGGTCCTGTCACTGATGTGAAATGCTTACCATGAAAAGTGCAACCTTTGTTCCAGCCACGGGCTGGCACAGGGAATGTTAAGAAAATTTGTATGAAATCCCATAGTCCTGCTTTGAGTTTGGTATAAATATGAGAGTCTAAGTGTTGATCTTTGTCCAGTCTACACAGGCTTTCCTAAGTGCTGCCTTGTACATTGCACCTGCTAAGTGCAATAAATGGCATTGTTAAAGCTTGCCTCCAACTCCTCACACTTTAATTGGAGGTGGATAGAGTGGTATTATCCAGAGCGTAAAAGTGCGCTTTCCACAACGACACACTAAGCGCAATACAAAACAGCAAAAATAAATTAATTCAGTACTTGTATAAACATTTGATTTTGCTTGTGCACAGTAAAGTAATTGTCAATGATGTGTAGCAAGGCTAAGGTCAGAGAGCAAACTAACAGTAGTAGAGTAACACGAAGATGCATCAGGTGGCACTTGCCACATGCTCCAGTGCTTGTAGCAACCGTATAAGGAAAAGTTTGACGATGCAGCTTCTTAATCATTTTGTAGGCACGTGCATGTGTTCAATATGCATGCATGCATCTACAAATGGCAAATTTTTTTAATTTCTATTTATTGATCCAAGATGGGTCAAATTCAGTACATTAAAAAAAAAAAAAAAATTTAAAGAGTAGCCAAACCAGCTTTACAAAATATAGCACAAAAGCATGTTATTTTTTTTTAAAGATTGATTGGGTTGTGGTGGGGATGAAGTAACATGGCAAGTAGGGGAACAAGCAACATATTGGGCAGGGGATGAGAAACAAACAAAAGAACAGGAGTCAAAAGCTGAAAAAAGGAACATGCAGCTCAGGGAGTTTGGGTGGGGAAGCACAGATGTGAGAGAGGGCAATATGGCTGCAGGTGGCTTAAAGAGAACAATGTGAAGGAAGGGATAAAAACTCACATGGGAGACCGCACGAAAATACAGCAAAAGCAAAAAACTTAAGCAAAAGAAAAAGTAGTTCCTTAAATGCGAGCATTTGGATGCATAGAAGCCAGGTAGTCAATGGGAATGGACCTCCATGGGAGGGGCAAAGAAAAGACTGATATGCTGGGGCATGAAAAGCCATGAAATAAGAAGTAGGCAACCCAGAGTGCCCATGAAGCCAACTAATGGTAAGCAATCAGCAAGCTGCAAGCCCCTGTATGTTCTTGGTAAGTTCACAATATGTCTTTTGCAGCTGTCCGGTAGGTCTGAGGTGAAAGCAATGCTTAATTTGAGCCAGTGGTTTTTGGTGCTCAACACTTAGGGCCTCATTGCGATGTCAGTCGGAAAGGCTCCTAATGGCATTCAGATTTTCCTAACCCGAGTCGAAACCCATGTTTCCGACCGACTCGGAAACATTTCCGACCGACCGATTACGTTGGAAGGTAACTGGTCTGTCCGACTCATTTCCGAACAGCATTCGGAGACTCTGAGTCGGTCGGAGCCGAATCGTATGGGTCTATGGACCGCGTTTCTGACCGATGTATTACGATGTCGGATTCAGACAGCCTTTCCGACTTGGTTTGTCCTACATGGAACGGCTGTCGGAAACTGACTTTGGGGGCCCATAGCTGGCCCATCTTCACCCAGAGGCCTCCGGTTGGGGACTGTGGGGGTACCCATGAGACCCCTCTTTACAAACAAGCACAGTGTGTCAGGCACCATGGGGTGCCCGCCACAGGGTGCAAGGTTTTCCACAACTACCCCGTTCTTCAATGAGAGCCTGTGTTCTTGGTTGGAACACAGGCTCCCATTGAAGTCAATGGGAGTCCAACCGAACGGTATTTTGAACTATCATAATCAGTCAGTCAGACTTCCCAAACCCTAGTCGTTCGGAAACGATTCCGACAAGGGGTCAGTCGGAATGCTTTACGCCCGACATCGTAATGAGGCCCTTAATTGTTAATGCCGGCACTTATGACAGTCTGCCACATGGTGGCGATGTCTTTCTAATTTAGAGATGAGCACAACAACATTTGTTTATTAATTCAGTTAACATTAAAAATGACTAAAACCTACTGCCCAAGCCATTCTTGTAGCTATAGGGGCATGGAATAGTTTGAATTGGCACACTTGTAGGAGTGTGATGGTTAGTAGTTGTGTTGGTACTGTCATTGGCAGTGCTGGAGGGGGCAATGAGTTAAGCAAGCTTCAGTTTCCTCCTGACAATTATTATTTTCTTACATTTTTTTTTTTTACGTAAATGAAGCACTAAGTGAAAGGGCTTGGTAAGAACAAGGATAGCAATATACAGAGCCCCGTTGTGCAGCAGGGCAGAAAAGAGGACAGAGAATGACATTGAATGGATGAAGTGATGGTGTGCAAAACAAAATGGAAGAGGAGTGCTCTGCGGACAGAAAGTACAGGTAAGTTGGGCAACAACAATTGGAGAAATATAGTTGCGGATGTGTCCTCCATGTAAGAAAGGGCTAATATATTAAAGATAAATGCAAGGATCTTTAGGGTGTTTCTCATATTTAGCCTCATCGGAAAATAACTGGCGTGCAAACATATAAAAACGCCCAGCATGCAGAAGCATGACAGACCAGAACGAATGAGGGAAAACAGGCATTGCCATACTCTGCATGCCTCTTCCACCTAAATTTTGAGAGCCAATTGTACCTATTTGCGCTTCAGGGCAGATTCTGTGATCCTACTCCACATTTTTCTTTGTGAAAAAAATACAGATATAGGAACGTTGTTCTATTTTGACTTCTAACCGTGCCCTACAATTTTCATCTTTTTTTGTTTGTTTTTTTACAAGCCAGTGTTATTCTTTTTATTAGCAATTAGTACATACCATTTAAAACATAACATTTCAGTTACAATGGCACACTTCCCAAAGACCCCCTCCATCCCATATCTCTCAGTCTGAGTTTTCAAGTCCATAATAGGACCACCATTTGCCTCAAATCTTGGTGTTGTTCTGTGGGCAGCCCCTGGTATGGTATATTGGTTGCTCTTGCTTACCTGTCACTCCACCCCTCTCCACCTTTCTGCCACTATAGGGGGTTTTGGCGTCCTCCAGAGGTGAGCAATGTCACGCTTGGTAATTGGAAGCATGTTGGCACTGGCAGTCTCCTGGCCAACCACAGGAACTTGGGCATAAAGTATGTTGTGTGGAGGCATTGTAGTTGGACCATTTGTAGTCTGGAGGAGATCACCAGTTCATGAGGTCTACCCTACCATTTTTGTCTCCTTTTGGTGCATGGCATGCACCAGGAGGCATGCAAAACTAACCAAATAACTTTTCAAAGCACTGACTGCACTGAATGGTATCGTGTTAATGGTCTGTTTTTTCAGTCACTTCAGCACTGCGCGTCTCCTAGAGTGTTTTAATTGGTTGGCTTCATCAAAGTGATACATTTTTGGGATGTCACATTAATGTGATTTTTTTCTTCAGTTTGATTAATTTTGTGGATCTCACATTAATGCGATTTATTTCTTGAGTTAAATTTTCTGGGCTCACGATTAAGAACCTAAAGCTGGATCTAAAGGCTGTATTTGTTGAATAATATGAGCTGAAAGTGCCACATGATTTGGTCCCTCTTTCGGTTGACTAAACACCTTTAACTGGTGTTGTTTCATGGCTTTGGTGGTAATTTAAGGCAGTGCTGGCTTCAAACCCCTTTTACCACGGTACTATGGAAATAGGATTCTAGAGATAGTGATGTGTTACACGAACCTCACACTACTTTTGTTGTGTAGTATTTTGTTGCCTTGGTGATGTATTCTGTTGGTTTTTTGTGCTAATGTGCTTTTGTGCTGTATCATTTCAATTTGATGTTGTTGTATTGTGGTAGTTGTGTTGCAGTCTATTTGAAGTGATGTGCCCTGTTATGATTTAATTGTTCTATGTTACTTTGTGCTTGGTATTGTGTTATGTTCTGTTGTTTACTTTGAAGTGCCGAGAAATGCTGCTGCATTTGCAACTGAAAGTAGCACATCTTTTGAACGTTCCTCTGCCAAGTAACCATTTACCGCTGTCTAAGGTGGCAACATGGTGCTGCTCCAGCTATTCAACTCCTTGTGACTCAAGTCAGCCCTGGGTCAAAGCCTAATGATAAGAACATATGTTTTGCTTCCAAAAATGAGTGCAGCTCCTGTAACCACCTGCACATACGAAACACTGCACTCACCGGAGTAACACAGCTCATAATGCAGAAGTTTGAGTTTATTTTGCTTCACAAGCAGCAAGAGTTGTGTGGTAGTAGATAGTCTGGATATTTACAGAGCCACAACTGCTGGCAGCCCAGAGAACGAGGCTGCTTTTATGGTCCTAATCTAACATAACATAACATGTATATTTGTAAAGGGCGTGTTCACCCGTAGGCATCTTAGCACTGAACAACAGATGTTTATTGTTACTCAACTCAATGGTACTCATTTTATAGACCTCAGCTGGATGAAGGGCTGAGTGGGCCCACCAGGATTTGAACCTGTGACCATGAGGTCAAACACAGTCCGCTTCAGTGGGCACCATTAGTCCATTGAGCCGCCAGACCCAGCATCTCAAGCTCCCAGCTCCTATGAATATACAGGCTGTCATCAGGCAGAGAATAGTTCTCCTCCCCGTTTCAGGCTTCTTCTTTCGCTCCACGTGGGTCAAGTCACCCCTCAATGGCGCTGAGGGAGGAGGCACTGAGAGGGAAACAGGGGCCATTTTAGGAGAGGGAGACATCAGCATTGGAGGTAAACGGACATTGGTTCAGGTTGGCAACAATAGTGGAACTTGGAGATGCAGACACTGGGCCTTTCCAGTGGATCAGGACACCACTAATAAAGGGACAGAGAGAGACGCCAAGATTGGGACAGGACAAGAATGACTGTGGAACATGAAGGCAAAGCAGAAAGACACTAGCAGTGTGGCAAAGCAAGAAGCCATGCTGATACTGGGACAGTGAAACAAGACCACACTGAAATAGGGACAAAGGCGCATGAAAACTGTGACAGGAAGACACTAACAAAGGGGCAGAAAAACACCATCATTAGGACAAGAAGACACCAACACTGAAACAGAAAGACTCCGACAATGGGACAGGTAGACATCAAAACAGAAAAAAACACAGTGATAGTGGCAATGGACAGGGAGATTCGCCTGGTGGGACAAGAATACACCTGGATGTACACAGACAGGTGAGTGCTGGTACAGGCAGACACAGATAAGGGGACAGGCTCGCACACGGTGTGGTGGAGGCGCTAAGCTAATGACCTTGGGACCGGAGTTCAAAACCTGGCTTTGGCACTTGCCTGGAAATCAGTGAAAAGCTTTAAAATTGTAAATACATAAGAAATGTAATTGTGAATTCACAATTGATGTGCAATGCTTCGCTGCTACCCAGTTAGGTTTACACTAGATACATAACACATACTGGGTCAGGAACATACCAAAAAACATAAGACCCTGGGACCAGGGCGCAAGTCCTAGAAAAAGAAATGGGGGGACGCTGACGTCTCGACAGGAAGTGACGTCACAAAAGGTGGCTTGCACCATCAGACTCGTTGCCTCCCCTCGCTCACCCCAGGGCCATAGATGCGATTGCATCAGAGAAGCCAGCGCGTGAGCAGCGTTCTGAATGAGCTCCCATCTCGCCCCAGAGAGGCCAAAGGTGGATGTGTGTTATACGGTCTAGTGTCTCGTCCCCTCTGTGTCACGTGACGCCCCGTCCAATCGGGACGGGCGGCTTCGTGACGCGGAGGGGGGCGGAACACTAGACGGAGAGAGCTGGCGGCGAGCGGATCTCGTCGCTCCTCGTGGGCCTGTATATCGGAATTACTTGCAGTATATTGTGTGAATAAACTACACGCTGTTATCACTACCTGCCAGCGTCCTCCCAGTTATTCCTGGCACAACAAATGGCGACGAGGGTTCAAGAAGTGGGGCCCACGAGTGTCTCTCCATGCCCTCCTGTTCTTGCTGATTGAGGCGGAGCCCTCCCACGTGGGCGTCTGCTGCTGAAGTCCGTCCCTGCTGCATCCAGTGCCGGCCCTGCTGCCTGTCTCGCCTGCCTCCTTGCCTCGTGCTTCTGCCTGTTGACGCTGTCTCCGGTCCTGAGTGCCAGGTACCTTCTGTTGCTGTGGGGTCTCGCCTAGCGGTGTCCGCGCCTCGCTTGGTCCTCACTCCTCGTGCCTGCGTGCTGTCAAGGCTTTGGGTCCTGCTGCTGCGTGGGAGAGCCTGCCGTCCGCGCCACGTGTGCCGGGCGCGCTCAAAATGGCGCACGGAGGCAACATCTGTGTCCCGCCTCTATTTTTGGAGGTTCCCGGCAAGCCATGCATGAAGTGGAAAAGCTGGTTGAGGGCTTTCGAGAACTATATCGTTTCCATTGATGGCACGGGGTACTCGGCGGAGCGGAAAAAGGCGCTGCTGTTCGGACTGCTGGGGAAGGCTGGGCAAGAGGTCTTCGACAGTTTGCCTGTGTTCGTGAATCCGCCTGGCGTTACCACTCAGCTCAACGCGTACCAGGAAGCGGTAAGGAGGTTGGAGCTGCAGTATGCTGAAGAGACTAACATCATGGTGGGGCGCCACAAGTTCGCGCTTAGGAAGCAGGAAGAGGGGGAGTCTATTGAGGAATACATTGCCTGCTTGCGCGTTCTTGCCCAAGACTGTGAATTTGCGGGCATGACGGACACCTACATCAGAGACCAGGTGGTGTTCTACTGCCACTCCAAGAAAGTGCAGGAACGATTGCTGACATGCCGCGATCCTACGCTTCAGGAGGTGGTGGCCATTGCGAAGGCCATCGAGAGATCCCTGGTGTCCGCAGAGGAACTTGCCAAGACTAGCCACGCTGCCAGTGTGTTTTATGTGCAGGACAGGAGCAAATCCGCCCAGAAGCCTCCTGATAGAGGGGCGAATGATAAGGGGGCGGTTAGGAAGCCGTTCGCTTGCTTCAGGTGCGGAGCGATAGATCACTTGGCGGACAGTAAGGCTTGCCCTGCGCTGGGCAGGAAATGTACTAAGTGCAGGAGGGTGGGCCACTTTGCTGCTGTATGCAAGACCAGGAAGCCAGCTAGCAGTGTGAAAGTGAGTTCTGTGAGCGAAGGTGATCTTGAGGCGCTAGGGGATATAGTGCTATCTATTGATGCTGAGGATGGGCGAGTGAAGGGGCCCATAGGCTCCGTGATGATTGGCTCTGTTGAGCTTCCGTTCACTGCTGATTCAGGTTCCCCCATTACCCTGATTTCCGACACTACCTTTGATGCGATGTGGCACGATGTGCAGTTGCGTGTGACGGACGTAAACCCGAAAGCGTTTGGGGAGCAGGATATAGTGATGAAAGGGTACTTTCCCGATACCCTCACTTTCAAAGGGAGGGCCATCAATACCAAGATTTACGTGGCCGAGAAGGGGAGAAGCCTTGTGGGATGGAAGGATCTGGCAAAGTTAGGAGTGATGTTAATCCCGGGGGCAGCGGATCCCATAGTTCTCAGAGCGGACTGGGTCAATTCCATTCAGGCGGACGATGACCCGGGTGGGTTGTCCGGCGTTCTTGCAAAATTCAGCTCAGTCTTTGCAAATGAAGTGGGATGCGTGAAAGGCTTCGTGCACGACATACAGCTGAAGGAGGGGGCGATGCCAATCAAGCACAAGGTCAGGACTGTGCCTCTTTCTGTCAGGGCGGAACTCAAGTCTGTGCTGGACAAGTTGGAGAATGAAGGGGTAATCGAAAGTGCCGGTGCTTCGGAATGGGTGTCCGCGATCGTCGTATCGAAGAAGAAAAGAACTGGAGACATCCGTCTGTGCGTGGACCTGCGTTCCCTCAATAACAACATCCTAGTCAATTGTCACCCGCTGCCCAACATTCAGGATATTTTGGCGTCGACGTCCGGATCCTGCCTGTTTACCCTGATTGATCTGAAGTCCGCGTACCACCAGGTCTGCCTCACCGAAGGCTCTAAGAAGCTGACCACATTTGTCACTCCGTTCGGGGCATACAGGTATGTCCGGCTGCCTTTCGGACTCGCCTCTGCCTCGGGGGTGTTTCAAAAGCTGATGGATCTCTTGTTCTGTGACATGGAGGGGGTTGAAGCGTTCCAGGACGATATCTTGATCCACACTAAGGACGAGGCAGAGCACCTGGCGGTGTTGAGCAAGGTGTTGGAGGTTCTGCGTGAAAAGGGGATGACAGTCTCCAAGGACAAATGCAAATTTATGGAGTCCAAGATCGAATACTTGGGGCATGTGTTGACCCCGGATGGGATTGCTCCCAAAGAAGACCTGGTGAAGGCGATCAGAGAAGCTCCGTGCCCTGGTGACAAGGATGCACTGCGGTCTTTCCTGGGGCTCAGTGAGTACTATTCGAAGTTCCTGCAGGGGTACGCGACCACTGTGGAGCCACTGAGGGCCTTGTTGAGGAAGAATGTCAAGTACGCGTGGGCAGCGGAGCAGGACGCGGCTTTCGAGGCCGTCAAGAGGAGTATCGCAGAGGCACCGGTGCTGCAGCCTTACAACAAGGACTTGCGGAATGTGGTCACGGTCGATGCAAGTGCAAAGGGCATTGGGGCGGTTTTCTGCCAGTTCCACGGGCAGAAGGAGAACACCATCGCCTTCATATCCCGCTCTCTGAGCGATGCCGAGAAGCACTACAGCACCATTGAGCGCGAGACGCTCGCCTGTGTCTGGGCGGTGGAGAAACTCAAGAACTACTTGTGGGGCAAGGTGTTCGAAATCGTCACGGATCACAAACCCCTGATCTACATGATGGCCGGCGAGGGCCGTGGTAATGGGAAGGCCAGTTCGCGGCTGCTGCGCCTACTGTCCAAGCTGCAGGAATACCACTTCACCATCAGGCACATCAAGGGTGGCCTCAACTGCAGAGCGGATTGCCTGTCCCGCTTGCCCGTGGCAGGGGACGTTGATGGGTCCCTGGATGATACGGAGTGTGTGGTGGCACTGGTGGATGCCACGACGATGTGCGAAGGTTCCATATCTGAAGAGGAGTGGCTTGCTTCTCAGGAGAAGGACGTGGTTCTCCGCACCGTGATGGGCCACGTGACATCATATTGGCCTCCCGTGCGGAATCTACATGGGTCCCTCCGGAGCTTCCAGCAGGTGAGTGCGGAACTCACCCTCGAGAATGGCTTCTTGAAACGGCATGAGCTGTTTGTCCCGCCGGAAGGTCTCAGGGGTAAACTAATAAGGATTGCCCACAAAGGTCACCCTGGCGGCACCGCGACCAAGAACCTATTAAAAATGTACTACTGGTGGCCGGGCATGTCCAGCGACGTCTGCGAATTCATTGACAGGTGTGAGCAGTGTCTGAAGGCGGACAAGCATTGGAAAACCAGCAGAGGGGAGCTGCAGAGAGTGGAGATTCCGGCTGGCCCATGGAGCAAGATCGCCATCGACTTCGCGGGCCCGTTTTCACTGCTGCCGGAGGATTGCAGATTTCTCATCGTGATCACCGACTATTACTCCAAGTGGATACAGTACAAGTTCGTCCGAGAGGTTACCACGGACCGGGTGATTCAAGTGCTACGGAAAATCTTCGCTCAAGAAGGGCAACCGAAGGTCATGGTATCGGATAACGGCACCCAGCTGGTATCCAAGAAGATGATGGATTTTCTCGCCCACGCGGGGATCAAGCAGGAGAAGACCCCATTGTACAGCCCGAAGAGCAACGGGCAGGTAGAGAGAATGAACAGGTTCCTCAAAGAGGGAATCCAGCTTGCCCTTGCGTCCAACTTGGATGTGAAGATGTTTCTCGCAGACAAGGTGCACACTTACCACAACACTCCAAATGCCGTTACTGGTCACACGCCTTTCTATTTGATGAGGGGGAGACGGTGCACCAGCGAACTTACCCCCAAGTACAACGAGTGGTATGATGTGCGAGAAGACACGGAGGGTGTACATGAGAAGACGCTGAGAGTCAGGGAGCGACTCATGGCTAAGCAAGAGTATGCTAAAAAGTACGCCGATACTGTGAATAGAGCCAGAGCTAAGGAGGTGGAACAGGGAGATTGGGTCCTAGTAAGGAAGCCGCATAAGGTGATGAAGGGGGAGTCAGTCTTTCAAACTCCTGTACGTGTGCGGGAGGTCAGGAAAGGGGCAGTGTGCTTGGAAAGCGGAGGATGGAGAAGCAAGGATGACATTGTCAAGCTCAAAGCAGGCCAGGAAAACATCATTATGAATGGAGGCCGTGCGAGTGGGCCCAGGCATGACGATAGTGTACATGAGTGGCAAGAGTACGAGGTTGTGAGCAGAAGTGAACGGGCGGATGATGGTTGGCTGCACACCCCGCCTGTTGACAGAGCTAGCAGTGGTGAATCAGCATGTCATGAGGAGGTGCGAGTTGAGACAAGTGGTGCCGGTGGGCGTGGTGGAATGAAGTCCATGCGGGAGTTCGTAGGCAACCAAGGTGTCCAGGAGGGTACCAGATATAGTAGCCCGCTATGCGCCGAGGGGCAACCTCGGTTTGTGACTCCTAGGAGGCCTACCAGATCTGTTAGGGCGCCCAAGCGCTTTGAAGACTTTGTTATGACATGATTAACGTTTTGCTGTTATATTATTGAAGGGGAGATGTTATACGGTCTAGTGTCTCGTCCCCTCTGTGTCACGTGACGCCCCGTCCAATCGGGACGGGCGGCTTCGTGACGCGGAGGGGGGCGGAACACTAGACGGAGAGAGCTGGCGGCGAGCGGATCTCGTCGCTCCTCGTGGGCCTGTATATCGGAATTACTTGCAGTATATTGTGTGAATAAACTACACGCTGTTATCACTACCTGCCAGCGTCCTCCCAGTTATTCCGGGCTCCATTTGCTCCAGTTATCGAGCTCCCGGTAAAATAAGTGGGGGGACGCCGTCCACCCGTGTGGTACCCCGACTCGAGCCCTGCCTGGGACACAAAGACATTGGGACGGGAAGACAGTAATGCGGCCACGTGATGTCGTAGCCAAAGGCCAGCAGTGTAACAAGATGGCACTGACATGAGAACAAAGACGCATTTCCAGCCATAACGTGTGGTCCAAACAGCCCTCACAGCCACAACGGAAGAAGTACACCACGCAAAGCCACGTCACATGAGTTAACTATTGCTATTTCCAATTCTTATGTCTTCCATAGTATCCTTGTCAAAACTATACTATATTTGCGATATATATATTTTTTATCAGAAGAGGCATTTGTTAATTTGAGCGGTGGACATGCGAGTCTGTTAGGTGTACTAGCAGACAGCGCTTTCAGAACGCTTCGAACCGCTGGCTGGTCTTCTAGATCGATAATAAGGGAAGACCCGTGCACTGTTCCTAACACAGCCCTTCAGCACCTCCCTCTGAACAGAAACGGAAAACACCGCAATACAGAACCTGGATTGCTCGGAAAGCACGGCCTCCTTGTACAGCCTGCGCCAGGCACCCTAGTGAATCACTAAACCGCGCCTTAAACGAACAGAACATGTTCTCAATTTATAAAATAGATCGATAGAAAGAAAGCGCTTTTAGAGCGCGAGAAGGAGTGCAACTCCGCAAAGAACGGAATATGCTTGTGCTCGGAAATGATGTTATTTCCCTTGTTGTGGGTTCTGTTGCAACTCTTTATTCCAATGCATTATTCATAAGAAGGCGGGGTTCCTTTCAATTCATTGGCCCTGCCTGTCAGTCCGAGGAAGGAGGCGGGCGTGACGCATTAGAACAAAGGTTCCGCATGCATAAACACAACCTGATACTCTGACAATAATCATTAGAAAACAGCGGCATTGTTCGATAAATGTTAAAACAAAACCATGCTTTTACAATCACAAGAAAGAGCAAAGAAAGCAGAATGACTTGAGAGATGCACTAACATGCATATAGAAGAAATGTCTCTTGTGTGCACAGGAGAAATCAAGAAACCTTTGAATTCCCAAAAAATAAAATGAACGTGTGCTAAAGTATTACAAAATCAGCTAGGCACGTAAAATCTGGGCAAGCAAAAACAGCGTGTGGCCCAGCTCATAGGTGAAACTGGCTCGTCTCCCTCCTTCCTTCATTATGCATTTCCTGAGACATGGCCACCATAACTCACCCACCCCACGTACAAAGGCCAGTTCATTGCCTCCTTTCATAAAAGGGACCACTTCTTTAGAGCTGGTGGCTTGAACGAGGTCTTAGTGAACATTCTTCAACCCACCCTCATACAGCAAAGCACGTAAAGCATATATAGATGATGCAGTTTGAGGTGAAAGTGAAAACGCGTGGAGGCGTGCACTACCATGCAAACCATGGTACTAGCACTAAGACCATGGCCCTTGGCCGAGGCCCACATCTACTACCCCTGTTCCTATATACCTTCTTCCAATCATGCCATGCCCTGACCTCTTGACAGGGACCTTCTGGGAAGTCCTCACAATGTCGCATCAATTCCATACTTCGATTGACACAAAGCCTCCTATGACTAGTATGTGTTCTACAAGAGAGTAGTAATTAGGGGTACATCAATCAAACCTCTGACTCCATAGTAGGTCACAAAGATCAAGATGGTCATGCTATGAGGGGCATTCGGAAGACATTCATATCTGTCCCTTTATCAAGAAGTGCGGTGGACAACCGTCCAAACGAGGTTTGTCCTTTTCCCAAGATCTGACCACCCCCCCCCACCCCCGCCCCCAGTATTCTCAGTGGTTCCAGTCGCTCTGTGTCCTTGAAGTTACCATCAGCCTATGCACCTAGTGAGGGGTGCGCTTGTTGTGTCTTGCTGAGAAACCATTAGTTAAAGGACCGGCTGCTGCTGCTCCTTCCACTCCAAGCATGCCGAAAGTGTTGCTTGTTTTTCCTACTAATCCTAGTTCCAACCCAGTGACATTGCAGACTACAGGGATGAATAGGAATCCCTGGTAAGCACCGAGGATTTCTTTGAGCGCATTCTCACCACCTCCCATTTATGACATCACACTGCACATAGTGGTGCAAATTCATAAAACTGGCAAAGAATTGTAGACTTACATCACAGTGCTAGTGCCTTTGATTTGCATGATATGACTCATTTTTGAGATTCATAAACAGACACCAATACACGTGGAAAACTACTACTGGTGTATCAGTTGTATGCTTACCAGCTGGGACCCCATTGCCAGTACTTAATTTGACCCAGTGTTTACCATTGCTGACAAATGGGGGTCATTTTTGCTTTTACTGTGGTAGTATATGCTGTCTCAGGTAAGTGCTTAATGTACACACTTGCACTTACATGAACACAGCAGTTCACAATAAAAAAGCTAAACAGTTGTTGAGATTACTGCGTTACCACACAAGGATGAACAATTAGTAGCTGCGTGCCTCCCAGGTCTCAAAAAAAGCCACACCCCCCAAAGCCCTCCCACTGGCTGATCTGGGCAGCTCGTGCACTTTCTTTTCCTAATTCAAAGCGGGAGGTGTGCCTAAACAAGGACACTCCTACTCGTGTGCATCATCGAGCACCACAGCACATTAGTGGCCCATCCTAAGGAAAATCCTTTGTCCACGGCCTCAGCTGAGGAGAGGTGGCTAGAATCATCCTAAGGAAGTGGCTGTCAAGTGGCGGAAGTCCCCCGAGGAAGTGCTTGCACCTCCCTGGATAAAGCCACTACGTGTTCCATCAAAAGTGGCGATGGCAATTTACTGCTTAATAGAATGCTAAAAAAACCAAAGATGGATTACTCAAGTGTTGATTGCACACAGTGGCGGCTCCTCCGCTAAGGAGGAGGAGCATCGCCCCACTGCTCTGTGAGCAGTAGTTAAAAAACTACAATGATAATAACTAGAGTTATTATAATTTCAGTTTGCCTTTTCTGGTGCAGGGTGGGACTGGGCTGCCAGAGCAGGGGAAGAGAGGTTTGTCCACTCCAAAGTGCGTAATGAGATTTTGACTGGCCCTATCGAGTCGGCCAAACCGTCATGCGCACTTTGCATGTTCTGCACCCAGGCTGCACAACAGCCTGGGTGCAGAACATGCCCCAGGCTCTCATTCCCAGTCGGAGTGCCGATCCACTGCACTCAGACCAGCAGCGCTGTGATTGGCTAGGGGAATCAGGAGCCTGGGTGTTTCCTGTTCCTGCTTCCAGGAGCAAGAGATGGCAGCGGCAGTGAGCAGACCAAGAGGTGGCGGCCTGCCGGGTGGCTGGACTGAAGGCAAGTGTGTTTTTTTTTTTTTTCATTGGAACCCTCCCATCCACCCGCCACACCCCGCCACCCCCTGTAAATAGCACCCGCCACTGTTTGCACATCTTGCCAGATGCAGTGAAGCAGCGCGGTTACTAGTTTCTTTATACTTGGTGGTAAAAGTATGTGGAGAAAAAAGCAGCCTACATGGATCTGGTTCCTCTCTTGCGGAGCCATGAATGTTTTATCCAGAAATTAGCTGGAAACAGAGTTGTTTAAACTTTGCCTTAATTAACCTTAGTCCCTCCAATCTTTGTACCAGCACTGACCACAGCTTTTCACCTTCTACGCGGATAATCTACCATGCACACTTAACTCTCCTTGCACCACTACTGAAAATCCCCATTCACGACACCCCAGCACAAACGACATGGACTTCCTTTAGCGCCCTGTCACACTGTGACGCTACTTTCACACCAACCCTACCACATCCACACTAACCCTACCACTCTCGCCCTTTAGACTTCCTTCACCACCGTGTCAATGTTGACACTACTTCCACACTAACCCTGCTATAACCACACTAACTCTACCACTCTCCCCCTCTAGACTTCCTTCACCACCATGACACACTTTTACACTACTTTCACACTAAGCCATCTACACTAACCTCAGGGCTTTAAGTGGGATGTTATAACTGGGGGTCTCTCAAAGGGTCGTAGCCGATGTAATTAAGGGCATGGCTTAACAACACCTAAGATAAAAATCTCTGCTTAGCATAGTTTGCTGCCCGGCTGGTATTTTGTTGTTTCTGTCACTGCATCCAAATATATAATACAAGTAACATTATACCTACAGCAATCCAGGACTATTGACTTGGTCAATGGTTGTTAGTGGCATAAGATAAATAAGGAACAACTATTATGAGGATGTAAAAGAGCTATAACGAGTCTCTTTGAAGTTACATCAAAGGCAGTGAAGTGTGGTACTGCTGCAGAGCTAAAAAAAAGTCCTCCTGGGAGGAGGGCAAAAATAGCGAGCCCGATAGGAACCTGTCTCAGCACGTGCTTTTTAGAACTGCCAGTGCTGAGCACCGGTGGGACCCGGCCCACTTAAAGCCCTGACTAACCATAATACGTTCACCCTCTAGACTTCCTTCACCACCATGGCACACAAAGATGCCAACTTTGGAGCTAGGAAACCAGGTTCGAGTCTCAACGTGGGCTCAACAGCCTGTGTTTCTGGGCAAGTCACGTAATCTCGTGCCTAAAAATGAATGTGTCCTTGTGTAACGTAACTGGTGTTCATGCAAAGTGCTCCAATACCTTCGGGTCGAGCTCGCGCTATATAAAACTGCAAAAAAAAACTAGAATTACCTCCACGCTTTGTTCGAGCGTGCATCATCTCTTATCTACTCTAACAGTACTGTTTGAACTGTGTTTATTCTTTGATAAATTGAATCGGAAGTTGTATTACACACTGTTCACTACTGTAAACTGTTCTGTGTAAGAGAAACCTTACATCTCACTGCTGTTGCTTGCACAGCGTCATTACACCCTTTGGTTACGTGCACTCTGTAAGAGGAACCGCCAGGTAGCCAGCGGGGAAACCAGCCCTGAGGGAACACACACGTATTGCTTGTAGTTTCCCCGGCCTCTTGCACGAAGACTCGCGGAGAAAGTAAAGATCGCGTGCTACAAACACTTCGGACACTAGGGGGCAGTAGAAAGCACCAGCTACTTTGAGTTCCCGGTGCATCGAGCCACACTGCATCCGTTGCCAGAATTGCTGCTGCTCCAATCAACGTGCAGTGTGACTGCCGAGGGTTCTGGATGCACGAAATGAGGAAAAGGCCACATTATTAGAAGTATGTTAGCGCCAAGGTTTTAAGGCCACCTCGAGTCATGCTCCAGGGTCGAAGACACCGACCTTGCCGTCCTACCGATTTGAGAAGGTCTAAGATTTTAACCCAAAAAAAGCAGCTGAATGCAGAGCATTCAACCCCTTGCACACAATCATATCTCCGATCATTCCCCGAAAACGATCAAATGCCTCAAAACGACAAACATTCTCCTGTGTGTCTTCTAGTCTCCTGGCTTCTAGTCCTTCACGGGAGGCTAAATTCCATAGCAGAGATTTGTAAAGGAAAGAACACGCCATGATTCACAGGGATCACCTAATGTGCACTGATAAAAGAAGCCTTGTTAAAGTGGCCTGCCCAAGATCACACATTTGGTCCAGGTGGATCCAGCAAAAGTAATTCACCTGACAAAAATCTAGCAGCTAACTAGATCACGTCTTCTAAATGCAGTTTTATTCGAAAAGCATCACGACTATGTTAAAAGAAAAGGAAACTATTTCAGAATCAAGAGATCGGGGTGAGTTGAAGGAGTTCAATAGTGCTATAAGTTTAGTAGTCCACTTTTCTAATGAGGGACTTCTAGTCAGTGTCAGAAAGGAGATAAGTGTGGGCTCTGGCACTTATTTGGTTACTAATTATTTTCTGCCCAGTATTGCATATTGCTAAGCTAACAAATGTTGCATTTGTCACTCCAAGTGGGACGGGTATGTACAAACATGGGTCACGTTCTCTCCATGCCACAGGAGTCGTTAGCCTGGCTGATCAGGCATGAAACCCCGAAACCGGTCCCAGGATGCTTATTTCCAGTCCAGGGAGGTGCTGGCCTGGCAGTTCGGGCTGGACATGGGGAACAGGGTCAAGACTCATTTGCATATGGCTGGATTTAAACTGGAATGCCATGGGCAGCAAAACAACGATGGATTTAGGCCCAAATCTCTGTACTCGTGTGAATGTTTGACATTGTTCAGCATTCTGTCCATCACTTGTTCTTTTTGCAATATTGCATATTGTCCGTAGAATGGAAAATCATCAGTCCTAGATTAGGATACATATACATGCAAATGCACCTTTTTTCTATTTTGTTCTCCACAGTGAAAACTTTTCCATGACAAAAAACCCTTAGCCTACATCAACAGAACCCTCGGGTATCCACGCCCTTTTCCACCGTTGCTCGTCACATATGCTTAACACACAACTTTAGGTGTAAAATGGAGGGTTCAGTTAGGGTGAGAAATTAATTGCAAATGTTAGAGAAAACCAAGTTCTGAATGTGTGCACTTTCTCGCCATTTGCATTGGTGCTTCTTAGGCAAAGTCAGAGTTCTCACCACTATTTCTCGAGAGAGTGGCATACTGCAGCGGAATAGTACACCAGCATGGAATATTGCCCAATATTACACCAACATGGAATACTTTCCCCAGTCTCGCTCTGTGCACCTATACGAATCACTATATCCTAGTGCGTAAGTGTCACTAAGGAACACAAAACTGGCACCACACGGTTTCCTCAAAAGTCATGTAAAACTTACCGCTGCAGTGATACATTATTTGTAAATGTTAATAAATAACCACTTTGTACATACACCAAGAAGTACAAAAGGGTAGGAATTTGAACAACAGTATTCGACTTTAGTCGCAGCCAATGCAAACAATACTTCACTGATTATATTAGGATTTAGGAAGGGAGGGCTCAACAGGTCAGTGGTGGCTTCTGCAAGTGGGCTCAATTTGTGCCCTGGCCCGGTGTTGTAATGTGTATCCCAGACCTCTACACAATTTGCTGGCAGCACGGGGTTCATTATTTCACGTCTACGCAAATAACACTCTGGCACTGTTCTGAATGTGGAGTTTGAGATGGCCTCTCGGGTAGGGACTCAAGTGGTTAGGGAGGTGGACCAGCTATCTTGCCTTGAATATAACCAAGACAGAATTAATTTTGGAAGGCTGGCTTGCTCTGGTTAGGAAACTTAACTAGTAGTAAGTGATAACCTAAGGGTTGCTCGAACATCGATTTAGAGGTGAAACCTACAATGGTCTCTTTTCACAGGTTGATAAACATGGAGGGCTAAACTCCAGCTGTTACAATATTCCTCTGCTATCAATACCACACGCTTGGCTGGCTGAAGAAAATAAGTTGCAATCACCAGAGCTATATCCAGGCTTGAGTACTGCCCTACTTTGTACGCGACGCCAAAAAGTCATAAAATGGCTTAAGAGTATTCAGAACTACGCAGCGAGAGTTGTAATTGGGCATCATGGTCGAGACCACATAAGTCCAAACCTTTAACTGGGCCAATGGCGAGCCATAGTAAATGCTGTATTCAATTCTGAACCTTGGCAATGGTATTTAAGATACTCCATCAGTGTGCTCACAGCCAAGCACACCTCCAGCCCCACGCCCCAACTAGGACCCTAACATCCTCAGGAAAAGGGTGGCATGATCAATCAGAAAGGTTGCATGGGGGGGGCATAAAAGGCAGGTTGGAGACTCAGTTCCTCTAGTCCTGGGTATGCTCTCTTTGATGGCCATTTCGGGAAAAACTTTGGCGACCATCGGGTCTGGTGTGACTTACAAAGGTTAAGAAAGGGTATCGGGTTGGTGCATCTCATGGATGTTTGTGGCCAATGTATGTATAAAAATGTATTGATAACCTTGAGTCCTCAAAGACAAGGTACAAGTAGCAGTGCACTTGCTGTCTGTTAGCAGTAGTGAGTGTGGGACGTTTCCCTACAATGCTAATCTGCCATGTGCCTTTTCTACTGGAGATCTCACATTTTTCAGTTGACATGCTAAAATATTTGGAAATTATACAGCTTTCAAGGTCCTAGCTGAGCTTTCATAAACACTGCTTAAGCAAATAGATGATATTTGGGTACTGTTTTCCTTTGTTGCCAAATCTCGTGTTTCTTTGGTGGGCGTGTGTGGTGTATCAGATCTAGAATTGATACTGAAAAAAGATGATCAAATAACAGGACAAGAAAGTGAATGGTGTAAAAGTGCCATTCCTGGTTGACACAGGAACAACCTCATTACTCCTGACTGACGAGGAATTTGATAGGCTACCCGAATGCACTCTACACAAGCCATCTGGCAGAAAGATTGTGATTATACTTCCGCTGTGCTAAGCTGGACATCAACTAAATGCGTAGTCTCCACCAGCCAGTATTGAAACATGTGATAAGCACGTGCTATAATATCTCCCGTGCAGGGCCGGCTTTGGGGTTGTGCGACATGTGCCACTGCACTGGGTGCCGAGCTCGAGGAGGGGCTGAATTTTGAAATATCCAATGGAATTATAGGCACCTGCTACATAGTTCCTTGTATGGCCAGTAAATTTTAAGGTAGTGATAACAATGTCAAGATAACTCCGGTGATTAATGCATCTCCTGGAGGGATCTGAGTTTTGTCTAGTTGCAGTTTTGACTGATCATAAAGTTGTGCAAAGGGTTGATATGCTTGCTGCAAAGCACATGTGCCATGCAGATCACAGAATGTTACCTTTATGCATATAGCTCATTGGATTACTGCTTCTCTCACAGAGATCCTTCGGTTACTTGCAGTTCATAAATTGCAATCCTACTATAGTGCAGTGAGCTATGAACCATCATCAAATAGCAGCATACAAACCACAAGGCATGGGTTTATCACCTTATGTTTCAGTCGCGGCTGCTCCCATGAATCAGCAATGGGGCGGCGAGGAGGGTAAGGGGGAGAAAATTAAAATTAAAAGAAATCACTTGCCTGCAGGCTGGCCAGCCGCAGCCTCTCTTCTGTCCTCTGCCTAGCTTCTGCATGAGCAGGAAACATGATAGGCTCCCCTAAGCCAATGACAACGCTGCAATGCAGCGTTGTAATTGGTCTGAGCGCCATGGTTCAGAGCTCAGATGGGGAATGGAAGCCTGGGTATGTTCTCCCCCAGGCTGTAAAGCAGTCTGGGTGAACATGCAAAGTGTGCATGAATGTTTGCCGGCCCAAGTGGGCCTGCCAAACATTAATGCACACTTAGGAGGGTGCCACCACTCCTCCCTCCTGCACAGCCTAGCCCCGCCCCACACAACTGCCCCAGCACAGAAAAATAAATGAAAATAACATCTCGTTATTATCATTTTATTTCTACTTGTTTGCCATCATAAAAAAAGCCAGCGGGGCAACGCTCTTCCGCCTTAGCGGAGGAGCTGCCCCTGTATGTTTTGTTCCCCAGTCTTTTGTTGCTAAAAATGGTTTATTTGGGTAGAAAGAAATTCTTATTAGAAAAGAAAACTTCTGATTTACGTTTCAAATACGAAGTTTGTGCTTCCGGATCAAACACTCTTAAAATATACTGCCTACTATTATGGATAATATATGGCACCTACACCTTGTAGTCCTCATGGTCTTATGTGACATTTCCTATATATCGATTCACACACTTGTATGATTTGTTGTCTTTGTGCAATGGGTGTGATATAAAATTCTCTGAAACCCTACATTGGTACGAGAAGAAGGCAATTGGGGGCGCCATCAAAGATTGTTGCAGTGGGCGCCACCAGCACTAAAGACGGCCCTGCTCCAGTGGAACAAAGCCCAGTGAGTTAAAAAGTCAAAAATCACCAATTTTGAGTTCAGTCTACTCTATACCGAACTATCAAGAAATATATGCAATCAGTGAACCACTCTTTTGGAGGGGTGAGCATGAACACATCTCTGTGAGTGGCAAACTGGATTTAAAATATGGTTAGTTGCATTCACCCATTTCGTTTTTATGTGTGGTGTTTTAAAACCATTTGGGCAACGAAATGTGATAGTGCAATTTTAATGGTTATTAAACGAAAAATGTGCAACAACCTGCGAATAGGAGTATCGATAAAATGGGGAAATATTCTAGTACGTTCCTGCTTCCAAAAACAGACGAACTGCTTCATTTTTCTCCGTTTATTTGTAAAACGGTTATTGTTCTACACGCCTTCAATGGTTCAGGCAAAAGTAAAAACTTTGTAAACCAAAACATTTGTTAACATCTGCTAGAAATTATCAGCCTGCTGAAACATTCAACACGTTCACAATAAGAAGCAATATAACAGCACACAAAAACGTGGTGAGATCACGTAGCTCTGGGATCTGCTGCTTTTGTCTGAAAAGAGGCGTGGCTTATTTTCCGAAGACAGTCGAAAATCAAGAACTACACACATTCCACGGGATCCCAGAATATTGTACAACGCCGGCGTCTGCTGCTCTTCAGGTTTGTGTATTTTTTTTTATTGTATTTGAAAAAGATGTGTTTGCACTTTGAAGAAACGCAGAATGCACCCTGTGTGATGGTTGTGTAAACGTTGCATGTTCAGAAAAGGTGGCAAACATAGCAATGCATGGTTTTAGCTCTTCTCTAGCAATCCGTAGTCGTGTATTAAAAAAAAAAAAAATCTTTCCACGAAGCACAAAGCTCTGCGCGCCATGACAATATATTCATGACAAAAATACGTTACGCCGTTTTAAATATAGCAGTGCGATGCATTCAAATACACATTTGTAAAAAGAGTAAGACTTGATCCACTTTGTTTCCTGGTTAGTGGCAGGAGTACTTTGTGGGCAAGTAAGAGGAAAGGGGCTTGGCTAGTTATTGACAGAGGAGTAGACACTAGACCACATTTATTAGTTGAGCTTTTTCATTTCCTGATAAATTAAATGTGTCTGCTAAAAATGGTGAACAGCTGATACTTCCCTTAAACCCTCCAATTTAAAGTTTTGGACGTTTTTTCCCCCAATTCACAGAGTAGCATTCAGTTTTAAATTATGCATGAACTTTTAGCCACAATTCAGTTCTCGCCATGTCTCATTCAGTGTTATTAAGCCTAATTCACTGCTCACCTTCATTGCAAAGCACAGTGGACAGCTATACATATACTGCAATAGCTCTTGTAGTTGCACGGGGTTTTAAATGGAATTGTTTTTTCTATTTGTTTGCTCAGATATGTAAAACACGGTGTATCATTATTGTACATTAACATGGGTCAAAACCTGATCGTTGACATGCTCGCTCTTTGGAAGTTTACAATGATAACATTGCATTACTTTCCTCAAAACGAAAAAAAAACCTGACTTAGTATGTCCCTGTGGGTCGCTCAAAATGTCCTTTAGTAGCACGTTGATTAATAGTGTTCTGAGCAATAGCATGTGAGGGAATACTTGGGAACACTGGCAATATTTGTGGCTTAAAGGAAACGTTTTTGCACCCCCCCTCCTCCCCCCACCCCCCCCCCCCAAAAAAACAAAAAAACATTGGAAATATACCAAGTTGGGTGCAAGAAACATGCTGGAAAGGAAACTAAACAAGGCAACTCTGTGGCTGAGTCAAATTCAGAGGTAACATGGACAGCAGCAGACAGCATCTGAAGCTGGTTTCCCTGTGGGCTAAAAATTCTCCTAAAAAAACGGAGCTACAAATGTTCGCACTAACACAGGGTATCATGGACCCCAGCACTATCATATAGATACCTCTGTCTCGCAATCTTCTCCTCTGCATACCAAGCTTTTCTAAGGCATAGGCTACTAAAGGCTCACGGTGGGAACACGTTTTAGTAGCACAATTGAAAATCCAAATTTTCTGGTTTGTTGGCACTTCTATGAAGTGCATTTATCTAATATACTTCTATATACTCCATCATAAAACCACTAACAGCAGCCAGACGTGGCTTGCTCCTCGGGTCTGAACAGGCTCGAGTTAGATGTACATTCTGCGGCTTTGTGTGGGGATTTGCATTCAGTTGCAGGCGTTGCATAACAAGCTCCTCCAGACACCGCTTAAACTTGCACTTCAATACAATTATTGTGTTCACTAGAGAAACGAGCTTCGATAGCAAACAAACGTATATGAACGAATACAGGTGCACACACTAGCACTGTACAAAAAAATACTTTATTTTTGCCTAATGTACATATCAAAAAATACCCAACATTGAAATTAGGCGGTACTGTAGTACATGCTTGGTTGGAGTGGTTGGGTACAAAGGCTTCAGAGCGAAAACATCTTTTGAAGCAGCAGTTAAGAAAATGCACATTTAGCCACAGCGCAATGCACATCACTTTAGGGCACTCCATACCCCTCCGTCCCACGCACACACCCACCCCATTTAAAATCTGTTGTATTTTGTCTTGACAACAACAATCCCCATTTTCAGTCACATTAACTTAAACCTAGTGCACACAGTGAAATGAGTGCGTGCAAAGGCAGCACTTTAAAAAAAAAAAAAAACGTATTTGCAATTTCGGCCCTTCGGCAATTCTACGCTTATCTGCTGTTCTGCGTAGCAGTGTGTGCTACAGTCAGCTATGCAAGTTAAGGTCCAGTGTTGTATATTAGACATGGTATGGGGTTATCCTGTCTATAAGACAACCCCTTACTGGCAGACATGGGACAGCAGGAATTGAGGCATAGGGAGAGAATGCTCACACAATTTGCAGAAGCGAGGTAGGTGCAATAAGTAACCAGATATACCGACCTCGCAACCAATTTTAGAACCAGCTGACACCTGGCAGTGTCTTTACACACAGCTAAATAGATTTCAAGGTGTGTGTTAGGTAGAAACCACATCTTTACCAATAAAGGATGCGGCACAGAGCAGCAGGCTTGGTCCCTCACCGCAAGCAATGCAGCGTGAGTGTGAACCCGGCTTATTCTGTTGCCCTTCGTTGAAAGGCCAATCTTACTAGCTGTTTATTTTTCCAAAGGGCAACTTTTAAGATTGCTTACTTCATGTAACAGGTCCAAGTGGCCCCTGGGAGTTTAACCATTTCACATTATGTGGGGAGGTAGGATCCTACTTCCTATATCTCAAAGTACACTCGCAAAGGCAACTACAGGTGAAATGCACCTATGACAATATGTAGTCAATTTCACCTGATCAAACTGGACAGGTTCACGCATTCAAAAGCCTCAAAACCCAATCACCACCGCAGTTAAGCATTTACTTTAACATCTAAAACCTTCTAGTCTTAGAATTGTGATCCCTCCTTTCTTTACAGTGTCTGGTAATTGTCATAGTAGGTCCATTTTATGGTGGTTGCTTGGACGTCTCACCCCTTAATATTGCAAAGAATCTGATTCTGCTAAAAATATGGAAAACAAGCTATATATATATATATATTTTACACACAAACACACACACACATACAGGCACATACACACAGAGCTAAATCTAAAAGACATTTGCAAATGAAAATGAAGAGACAGTGGTATTCCACCTCGATTCTGCATTACCAAAAAAAACACCAGGTACTAAAACATGAAAAACAGTAGTACAACGTGGTATTTCGCCTCCATCTTACATTCAGCAAACAAGAGATAAGGTTCCGCGCCAGGCTGTCTGGACATCCGTATTACAAAGTGTTCCGGCTGAAAGCCTGTAGTGCAAACATATGAGCCCAAAATATAGGCGAACCTATTCTAGAGTGTACTGTAACTGGCAAAACGAACCAGCCAGAAACTAAATCATTTTGCAGTGGCTATTTTTTTTTTTTTAGCAAACAGTTCACCATTCTGTACTGCTTTTGTCTCCTCGTGGCTGATTTACTGGGGCGGGAAGGCTGGAATTATTCTTCAGTTCTTCGTGACCTTTGTCTGAGCTGCGTCCCTGGGAAATGCTGTCATCGCCGTGCCCGAGCCCGGAGGATGAACTGCAGAAAGGAAGGGGGAAAAAAAGGAAATTGGTTTTCACAACACACTCAAAGCCTGAGTAGCAGAGGAGAACTTTAATTATCTTTAGTCACAAAGACAGGAAATTTGGACTTTTAATTAGCCATTTGGAGTGAAGTTGGCTATTTTTTTAGCTCGATAATTTAAACGCAAATAATTCAAGTCTGACTAAATGAAATTCACGTAATCAGAATGCAGATAATTGAATTTCCACGGCATTCATTAATTCGGTGTGGAGGTGTGTGAAGAACTCTGTGATGAGCTGTCACAGCTCAATAAAGTCCCAGTCAATTATTTTTTTCATTACCACATCTGCACACTGCGAGGGCATGCGCATGGCTCGGCGCAGTACCTTTCCGAATCGGAGTCCGAATAATTCTTTATTGGGCCTTCCCCGTTTTCCGCAGGAAACCGTCGATTCGAGTAGGCGAACTTGCGAATGGCCTGGGCGACCGTGTATTTGGTGTGTCCCGAGACGCAGGCCTCGATGTCATCGGTGCTCAGCTGGCTTTGCAGGAAGAGATGGAGCCTGCTGTCCGAGAGGAGCAGAGGGCTCTGCAGGACCCTGGGAGGGGAGAGGCAGCGTAAGGAAGAGGCAGGTACACGCAATAACTTTACAGCACACATGCAGTTTTTAGTAGGCCCTGCAATTACCCATTTTACACAGTCACAATGATACTTATGGCTAATACCACCTAATTGCTTTCGGATTGTATCAGCTAAGCCAAAGAGGGAATATTTACATCCCACTTCAGATAATGAACTGATAAAAAAAAAAAAAGGAGGATTAGGAAGGCGTGCAGTCACCTCAATTTAACGCTAGTATTAGCCAAAATGAAACACAATTTTACAGAAAAAAACATAAGATAGAGTAAACGTCAGAATATGTGTGATAGGGCTAAAAAAAAAATGCAATCTATTAAAGACCAATATTTTAACTGTGTGCTTTCGTCTCGTGTTTTTTTTCCCTACAGGCTCCATGGGTACGACGGCAACAAGTCATCTTGTACATTCAATTTGTGAAAACAACACTTCCTTAGTGGTGCTTATTTATGGCATTTTAGGGACCTATGCATCAATCTCGGGGGCACGTACAGTAACAACACCAACTAGGAGAGCCTGGCGAATCCGCACATCAGCTGCCCAGGTCCATGTGGGGCCTACATGGGTGGGTGGGTGGGGAACCCCCTCAACATTACATCCTTAAGAGGTGCTATAAAGGTGGGTAACATACGCTGTTGTCAGCACCTACATAACATTCTCTTGGCAGAGCACACTTGCGTAGCGACACTGAACACACATGTGATGCTGGCATCCAGCTGTCAATCAATCCGCCATCCAACAGAAGATGTCTGCTTGAACTGAAGGGGAACGCAAAATCAGGCGTTGGCAAGGAGTAGTCGCCACGGCATGTAGGATTCCAAACGATGAAGCTCCTGAAACCTCCATTTCAAAGCCCTGCTTTCTACATCTGTCCATGCCACACATCGCATCCCAAAGCACTTCCTTCGACTTCCCGTAAACTTGTGCTATGTTTATTTGTAAAACGCACTATCACCGGTGAGGCTATCCTGGTGCGAAGCAGGTGGGTAAGCTTGCATTACATTTTTTTTCACTAAAACAAGACTTTCACATAAAGGCTTATTAAGGATGCTCTTTTGCACAGCATATTCAGACCTGCAGCGAATGGCAATTGGATCAGCTCTGAGGCCCGGCATGACGCCGTCAATGGTCCCGGCAGCAGTGCGCTCGGCATTTATTTTAGGCCAAAGTCAATCTTACATAGAATCAAGGCAGGGAAATCACTGGGGATGCGCTGAATGAAGTGCAATCTGGGGGAATATAATTCCAGCTAGCATGCCAAACATACCTCTCTAATCTACACAATTGCATAAAAGGGGCTGCCATACAATTCTTGAAAAAAGCATACAATGACTTTAAAATCATTAGTAGTCATAGAAAGTGTAATATTGGCTGCAATTTGTAGAGAAAGTATTTAGGATTAGGTAACAAAGTTTTTAGGTCTTGCCCACAGACAAAAGTCAGCTGTTTGTTGTTGGAAGGACTCAATGTGGACAACACCAATACTTACAGTGGGCTTTAGGTCAGCCCGCTGCTAATCACTGGTTGTTTTTTTTTTTTACAATCTCTCATGCTTGCTTTTATTTGATGGCTTTTCTTCCACTTCATGTATTTGTCCCTCTCTGGAGCATAGCATCTTTACCATCATTTTGGTTGCACGACTTGTATCCTTAAACTGGTTGCATTCAGGAATTATTTTTATTTTGCTGTTTGCACTCCTTGGCAGTGCATGTGCTTTCTTGCTCTGGGAGTCTTTCCTCTCTGTGCTACTTCTCCCTTCACCCAGTCTCTCCTTTGCTCAACATGTTTCTTTCCATCCCGAGCTTGTTGTTGAATCCTTCACCTCTTTTACTCCGCTTTTTGGTATAACTCCCCAGGCCCTCTGTAGCTCCCAGCTCACAGCTGCAGCTCATTGGCAGCGTTGACTTGCTCCCCCATGCCCTTTTCCAAGGTCTGTCATTTTGTACGAGTGCCACTTCTTTTTGAAAATGCACTTTCACATCCCCTTATTTATTTTTTAACAATGTACTGCTCCAAAAGCATTACCCATTCTAGATCAGCAAATAATAAAAAAAAAAAAGGCCACAGCATCAGGATGTTTGCATACAATCGGGACCATTAAACGGACATGCATAATGATGCTTACAAGTATCAACATCACACTTTTTTGCCAATGCTGTTCAGCATTGACAATAACCATTTTGATTTTTACATGTATCCGATGCTAAACAGGATCATCAGAACACATTTACAAAGGCAAGGGCCTGCGCATTGGCACAACTACAAGGCAAAAGCTATTGGCTTTGCCAGTGTTTGTTAGAAACTGTAATGTTTGCTTTTTACAGCGCCTCTTGGAGCGCAGAGGGCTGTATCGGTAAGTACAGGGTCACCTGCTGATTAAGAGTTTCCCTACGAAGGAGGGCTCATAGGGATGTCCGAATGGGATTTACTTTGAGTTGGTGTTTACTGTTGGGCCCACTACCTCTAATTTTTGGGGACAGGACTTATTTCTAATTCATGAGACTTTGACCCAGAACAGGAAAGAAAGGCAGAAAAGGGGAAAGCAGGAGGAAGAAAATGACGGAAAAACAGGGATGAAAAAAACCTGCAGGAGTGAGACACTAAGATACAGGGGAAAGGGGTGCAGGATGGCGGACGAAAGAGGCATGGGATCGAATGAAGGTTTGACCGCATTGGGTATTCAGCATTCCAGACAATCAGCATACACGCCTGGGGGCTTCTGAGGAAAAAACTTGGGCACCGGTACTTGTTCCTCTACACATGAAACACTGCAGCGTATGATTTGGAGCGGCGACCACCCTCAGCTTGACAGCAAGGGAAGTCAGAGGTTAGCAGTGCTAGCATTGGGGGCTTCCACACTGTTGCGTCTGGTGATTACATCCGAGTCTGTGTCTCCTTTTCTCCAGTGTCTGCCATGAATATCCCTTCCATGTCCGCACATTTTAGAAGTCAATTTCTTCAGCCTCTTGCATGTCTTTTGGCCACAGTGGCAGAGTTTGCGTCTTTTTGACCCAGAGTCTCTGGTGCCCATCTCCCAGCATCTGTGTCTCCCTGCTGCAGTGTGGGAAGCTTGTGCTTTTATGCACACAAGCCATCGTCCCACTTGTTGCTAGAGAGGTGGCTTGTGTGAGGGGAAACGTGCTGTCCGCTGGCAGCGACTGGGAGTGGAATTACAGTTTTTAGTGGGAGAGTGGCTTACGCGAGGCGGGAGAGCACTGGGATCCAAGAGAGATGGGAGATTTGTAGACTGCCAAGGTCTAGGCCGGCTGCTTCTCCAGCCACGCCAGAAAACAGATGATCAGTGGTAAGAGGTGATAAAAGTAAGGTAATGATAGCAGGAGAACTGCAACACAGCAGGGACTGGGGCGCGCACAGTCAGTTCATAGCTGGGGGGGTTGTGAGATGTGGTTCAGGTTGCGTCAGTGGGCGTTTGCCAAGGTGTGGGGATGAGAGGTGGGCTGGCCAGTGGCTATACAGCTCACCCATGTGATAAGCAGCACAGCTGTGGGACTTTTTACTTCTAGGCCAAAATCTTAAAAATCACACTGTCAAAGGTTTGTATCCCTTGAAGGGATCCTTACAGAAGGAATTCCGCCAAGGTCACGTGACTTCATCTCGAGCACGAACCACTTTCTGGCATGGGACATCTTCGTGAATGGTGGAAGAGGTAGGTGCAATAAAGTAACGACCTCTAGCCTTGGGAGAGCAGACCATGTTTGTGAATGACCCCAGCCTCATTTCATAAGACCACCCTCACAAAACTTCATGACTCGCTGTTCTGTACATAGGATTACAAGTCCCAGATTCTAAGTGTTGCATATCCTGAATTTAAAGTGACTTGATTCATATGTACACCTCTGAGAGAACACATTTCCCAGAATGCACTCCATCTCTCCCAGTGCATGAATCCACACAGGTCTACATGCCGCAGAATGCTCCCTCTTCCTGCATTACAGGTGCCGCACAAGGGCACCCATCTCGGAAAGGACACCATCTTGCTCGGAGTATACCCTCTTCTTACCCTGCCCCCTTCAGCCTCAGGTGAACATGTGAAGGAGGCGGTCTTACAGAGTCCTACACCATCACCCGTTGGAGCCAAAATAAAGAGACAATTTTACCTTTGTCACGCTTTGAATAACTAGACTCAAAATGAACAAAACAGGTTGCATCTCAATTATTTGGAAACCTACGGAAGTTCTTTAATTCAGATTGTATACCAACGTAACTAGAATGAAGTGTGCGTGCTGATATTTAAATGTGTACTTTGACCCCCACCCGAAGAATGCAACTGCTGCGAGGCTTGGGGGGGCAAAAGCTAAGAAACCCTTGTGTTTAAAAAGACCATCACACGTTTTCAGACAGCACAGATTCAGACAATACCAGTAGGATTTACAAAATCAAATGTATTACACCAGATGGTTCAAGTGCTTATTTGCTAACTGTACACGTTCACAGATTTTTTTTTTTTTTTTTTTTACACATTTTTCCCCAGCCAAAGGTTAAACACCAGAATGACAGGGGGGAAAAAGGGTAATCGCCACTAAGGATATTATTAAAATCGTTCCGTAATCTAATGGATTCCGTAACTGAAGGCACCATCAGGATTACAGGTGATGCATGAACACCATGGCATGAACAGCTCATGGAAGGAAGGGAGAAGGGTTCATCGCAGAGAATGCCCAAATCAGTGAGGACACTCCGATGTGCAAGTTTCTGCAACTCCAGAGACCCCGAAACTCATTTGTGAAAGGTTACTTGTTGACATCTGTGGAAGTGTGTTTTACATAAGTTAATACCTTGCAAATTTTTATATTTTAAGTATACCTGGCAAATTTGTATATTTCAAGTGATTTTCGTAACCTTTACATACAATAATATGTTTTACAGCACGCGTGTATGTACCTACCTAGTTCAAATCACATATTTCAGTGCAAACATAATTGTTTGAACTAAAAACAAAACAAAAAAACCCACAGAAATTCAGCAATTATAGTTAGCTGAGCCAACTATAAATTGAGCACCCCTCATGTGGTCCGCTCTTCCCCAAGCCTTATTAGGCCCCACAACACCATCCCGCAGGGTTGATTTGCATAATTAAGGGGAGGGGTGTGCATTCCCCGTCCCTGAGCCTTCTTGGGCACCTGGGACCAGGGGTAGGTGCCCAAGCGGGGTATCCACAAACCACAAGTCGGGGGGCGCCCCATGGCTCCAGGCTTCCCTGCACAGTGCGGGAGCCGGCATTGCTCTGGCCCAAGGGTAACAACTTTCTGCTTACTCCCTGCGGGCGGGAGCAATATGTGTTTACTTACCAGCACTGTTCCCACCTAACAGCAGCATGTTTACATTTCCTGCCAGGTGAGAGCAGACATGCCTTTCCTGCACGCTCTGCTGAAGGCTGGAAGGCATGTTTGCCCCGCCTATCGGGAGATTTAAAAATGCTCCCACAAGGCAGAAGCAAACATATGTTCACTGCCCTCACTGATGTGAGCAAGGAATCTACTGTCTCTGTCAGAACAGGGGGAAAAATTCACCGAGTCCTGTAATGGCTGCCAGCAAAACCTTTCTTCATGTTGCTGGCAGCCAATCAAAGCTCTCGCAGGATCGAAGCGCCCCAAGGGAAAAAAGCTCCCTGGGCCAATCAGAATGCTCAATTTTTAACACTTGGGTTCAACCGACTTTCACGAGAGGCCCTCGAACCAAACAGCCCAGATATACAAATATTTTTAACCTTCATTTCTCAAAAACTACTGAACAGATTTACACCAAATCACAAAAAGCATGCTTTCTGGCCCAAAATCTAGCTTCCTGCTAAATTTGGTACATTCCATTCAGCAGTTTTTCAATAGTGCTTCTTAAAAAAGTCTATGATAAATGCATGGGGTTTTCCGTTTTGGGACCCTCATATTTTCTTGGTGCCGCATGACGGATCCCCCCGTAACTTTCTATTCAAGAACTACGCAACAAGCAGCCCTTTTTTTGGATAGTGAAGATTAGTCAAACGGTGCTAAAGTTATAAGCAAAGCACAGATGTCATTTCCTATAGAAATGCAGGTCTAATTATAAATACCCAGCAGCAACTGCCACCGATTAATAGTGCATAAAAAAACACCAGGCCAGAAAAAAACACGGTTAAAGGGATGTTATAGTCAGGTGAAAATGTCAGTTAAAACATACCGTTTTAAACTACCAAGAAGAGGAAATAATTTTGGGCGATTGATGTGTTAGACTGCTAAACAAATTAATACACACCCCGGATTGGATTTGTGGTGAGTTTGGTTACCTCCAGACCATTTGAGTCACAATGTAGTATTCAGGGCACTGTGACCTTCCCTTTAAGGTCTACCTTTTGGAGCGGTATGATTGTTAACAACGATGACCTACCAGTCATGTGCACAGCTAGAGATTTGGCCGTTCCAAAATGGTCCGGAGGCAGACCCTCTTGAATGATATCTCACAATATTACTGGAGTCAAAACATCGACAAATTAAGTATCTGTGCTTACATCAGCTGGCAGCTAATACAAGAACTAATCAAAGCTTGCCTAGCAAAAAACTTTTTACAAATGTTTGGAGATGGACAGACTTCAGAAAAAGTAGACAATTTAAAAAACGCTGTACACATTGGATAATGCGCACTCTATTACAACGAGCACGTTTGCACTTCAAATGTAGCACCCTACTTTGTTGTAGTGATTACGTAGTGAATTTAACTACTATACGGCAATATTCATATAACTTATTTCTTTCCAACCATTCTTAAGTGTCTGATATATTCAAGTGGAACAATTATCATCCGTATAGGGAGACCGGATTCAGCCAGCACAAATGTAACAGATGCAAATGTGGCCACCATGCACAATATGGAAACACTTTCCACATAATTTCAAAGGAAAGACACCTTTCCTCCAACCATATACCGGTGTAGCGTGGACAAGCACTTCAGTACTTCACATACTGCTTGTATTGCAAAAATACCGGTCATTTTGGAATCCATAACTCAAGGGCATATCATACCTGTGAGGCTCTGAATTATTTGCCATAATGCAAAGAAATGACTTAACCTCAATTAATGATTTCAATCGTTGTACAGTCAAGATTTCTTTTACAAAAACTATGAAACAGCAAATAAAATTGCTAGTCAATAATTGTGACTTGGAATTATGGTGACATCACAAACAACTTTACCTTTGGTTTTATTGTGTTATCCAGTCATAACAAGTACTAAATGGTCTCATAAACCAATAACACAATGTAACCGTCACGCGGCCACTCTCCCTCGTAATCTCTTTCCTACCTAGTCTCACTCGCTCTCTCCCTTTCCCACACTGCGCTCTCGCTCTCTCTTTGCCCTTCCTTTAATCCCCTTCTAAAGTCTGAGTTTCTGAATGAAAAAAATATATATATTGGACACATTTCACTTTGTTTATATTTTTCCCAGGCTATTTTACTAATCACTACAATACCACAACAGCATTTGTTTGCTGAGAACCCATCGCACCGGAAGAACATAACAGGTGGAAGTACAGCAGGCTCTTCAGAACCTCAAAGGCGCTACAATTCATACATGCATCCCTCACCAAACCCTCCCACAGTAGTGAGAACCTGGCTTGGTAGTTCGGCTGGACTGTTCCCGTTGGGCGCAGGGTCAAGACTGATTTGCATATGGCTGGGTTCAAACTGGGAACGGCATGGTGAGCAAAAAAAACGATGGATTTAGGCCCAGATCTCTGTACTGGGGTGAATGTATGACATTGTTCTGCATTCTGTCCATCAACTGTTGTTTTTGCATTTGTCACCCCGAGTGGGAAGGGTATGCCCAGATGTGGGTCCCGTGCTCTCCATGCCACTGGAAGTCAAGCTATCCTGGCTGATGAGGGTTGGAAACCCGAAACCTGTCCTAGGATGCTTGTTTCCAGTCCAGGGAGAACCTGGCTTGGCAGTTCGGGTTAGACTCTTCCCATGAGGCACAGGGTCAAGACTGATTTGCATATGGCTGGGTTCAAACTGGAACGGCACAGGGAGAAAAAAAACGATGGATTTAGGCCCAGATCTCTGTACTGGGTGTATGTATGACATTGTTCTGCATTCTGTCCATCAACTGTTGTTTTTGCATTTGTCATATAAAGGCTACCTTACGATGTGCAGGAAATTCTTGCATATAGAATACCAAAAGGCAACCTGAACAAACCAAGAGGAGCAGAGTGGCTGTGACCATGTTTAGCAGCAGTAAGGATTACACGGTGGAATATAATGTCGCCATTCCAGAACCAATGCATCATGGAGCACTGGCCACCCCACAATATTATGCAGCAGAAAAAGAATATGGCTCACTTAAAATGAGCATTGATTTTGATTTGTATTCTACAAACCTTTTGTGTCCAAGAAAGAACTCCAGTCCATCAGAAGAAGACAAAAGAAGGAATTTGCTTCCAACAAACTACTTCAACTGCAATATGTTCAGTAAATTATTTTTAGAATGGGGCGTGTCAGGCTTTTCTCCTGTCCCTGAAGCTGCATGGACAATCAATACAGTGCATGAGGATACCGGTCTTCCCCACTAACAAGACTCTGGGTACTGAAAGTGTATCAGAAACTTGGTACTCCAAGCCCAGTGCCACTGGAATTATGCGGCAGGAAAAGGGCCCAATCATGCGTCAGGGTCGAGTAAATTATGCGGCAAGAAAAGGCAACTTATGCAGTATAATGTGTTGCATTTTGTAATAGCATTAATTCATTATTTACTCATTTTTAAACTCTGTAACGCTGTCTGGGCATTTGCTGCACCTTATTGGGACCAGTTTAACAACTAAATATAGCACTAAGCAACAGAAAGGTGACCAGTCCAGCTTTGCAAATGGCTTTCCGCCACAAGGCAACATGTGTTGCTGCATTTTTAGTAATTTTTAAACCGTTTGAGCTAGAAACACATTTGTTCTGTTAAAATCTGCAGATTATGCGGCAGATGGTGGAGTATGTGGCAAATTTATAATCATGCGATCATCACCGTGGCCACACAATCACATAATTCCAGTGGCCCTGCCCAAGCCCCTTTGACTTGCAAGTAGCTGTAGAAAAGAAGTCAATGCTTTGGTGAAAGGAAGTTGAGTTGAGTACAACGCTACATGGTTATTACATATATAATAAAGATGTGAATGTCCAGCCAGGATTATGATGTTTTGGTAAGGACCCACTTTAATAAGATCTAAAAATATATAAATTCATGTACAGAAAAGATGAAGGTCACAAACTGGAGCACACTCAAGTACATCTTCGAGTTTTCTAGGTCTCATGGCACATTGGCACCAGAGTGCAAAACCTCTGCACGAAAGGCACAGTCACAGTATTCCAAAAACAACAAAAGGTGGGCCGTGGGGCGAGTGTGCTGGTCAGGCAGTCCGCACCCCGCTCGTATGCACTTAGCGATGTTGATTCTTGCTGCAGCCCGGCAAACAGTTTCAAAATGTGAGGGTACAGACTTGGTATCGAACACAATTTTAGTCTTGAAAACAAGTATTTAAGAATCTAGGAAACGTTAAAAATGTGTGAATGTCCAAAACCATACTATTTATGGACAAGCTTCTGGCCCAGTTCTGAAATGCCCCCTCATTTGAGATCTCCTCCATGGAGATCCAACAACAATGGCGTGGAAGTATTCTCGCTAACTAATCTGTAGGGATTAAGGTTCTACAATGGCCCCGCCAATTTCAAATCAAGCAAGGAGGAGTTGCATTTCGGGGGGAAAGATTTGATTGCATACTTGAACATTAAGGTTACAAAATGACAGTGTCCTGGGTTTTCATATAGCCAACAAAATGCCTTCTGGGCGTTGTAGTACTGGTACACTTCAGCTGATGCAATTGAATGAACACACCTAGGAACAATGATTTGTAAAAGAAATGACCAGGTCATAACAAACTGTCTATGGTGAAGTAGAGTCATCTGGTGACCTTAATTAACAAGGTATCCTGAGGATTCTTTTACTCTAGTTACACAGTTTTCTTCAACAAGAAATTTAAAAATAATTGTTTCCTAAAAATGGAGGATGCGCCTCGTCAGCCATTTTTGTGTGTACCCAGACCAACTTAACCCTTCAACTCTGTTCCATTTTAAAATCAACTTTGTTTTCAGATTTCATTTCCCTTCAAGACATTTCTCAATTTTTCGCTCTCTTAATCTGTCTACACCTCCTTCGCGCCCCTCTCAATCTGGTCTTCCTAGGGTTCCCGACCAGGTCAATCGATGCTTCCATTTTCTCCTTGAAAACCAGATCCTGTTTGTGACTCTGTTTAGCCCTGCTTTCCCTTCTAGGGTCTCACCTTGGCATCCCTCTCCTTTGTGGCAATTTCCACTCTATTACCCCCTCCTTCACGTTCCTAGTTTTTGGCACCACCCTGATCGATAGCCCTTCAAATCGGTGTCCTATCTTTTCCTCAGTTTTATTTTCTCCACTATATTTCACTTCAGAGAGCCATTTAGGTGCCAGCGAATAAGTACTACGCTCTACCCTTCGGAGACTTCCAAAGACGAGTTGAATGAGATACTGGTACCCAACTCAAAAAGTGACACAGATTGGTCAATCTGCTTAGGAGACATGAAGCCTCCTGGTTATGGCAGTTGTGACACCTATCTTTGATCAGACAGTGTTAATATTTTGGCTATTTTAAGATGCCACTGAGAAGGACATTGATCCGAAGCAATGGCTACTTAACGGACATAACCACAGTTACTTTACAGATCTGTCTTGAGAAAAAAGGAGCAATGAGTGGTCAATTACAGCCAACTGTATAAGGTGAACTGCTGAGAAGGTGAAGAGGTAGAGGCAGACATCCACAAATGAATATCTTTTGACTTTCTGTATTTGCTTTAAACATCCTTTTGGCTACTCTTATGTCAACACTAAGAGTTTCAGCATTGAACAAGTGCGCCCTTCTTCGAAGGTGGAAATCTTGGTGTCGAAGATATTAATCTTGGCCTCTTGATCATCATATTTCTCAGGGCAATCAATCATGGCAGGAATATGGCTGCGTGTGTTCTATGTTTACTTTAACCGCTTCGACGCGGCTGGAATTCCCCCGCTGTGTGTGAGAATTCCCCGCATGTGCGGAACGGACGGATCGTGACTGTCCTCCACACACGCACACCGTGACGTCAGACTGTCCGACGCATGGAAGAGGTTATTTGAACCCGTTATGGAGGTTGGTGGTAACAAATGGTCGCAGGGTATGCAGCCAGAGTCGCCAGCTCCTGTAGGTTTTTGTTTCGACCGAGACCCAGCAGCAGACTCCTAGGAGGCTCTTGGGCAAGGTTTCTGACCTATGAGGGAGGTTTCCTCTCTTCTCATGGGGTTACTTTCTCCGAGTTATTTCCTTAAATGGAAGGCACTGCACATAGAGTGAAGGCATGAAATAATGTGAAACTGGAATACAAATCTGGCTGAAATTTAGTCTAAATAATATGAACATGGGCACGGAAAAGGAACTGGCTCATCAACTACCAAAGAAGTGTCTGTGGCGGGGGAAGGTTAGTCTGGCAGCTCAAAGGTACAGTGCGCTTCCCTTTGTAAAGCTTGGTTGGCTATTTGTCCACTCCCTTTCATTACAAAACAATTCGGAGGTTCCGGAGTATAAAAAGTGTCATTTTAAAGATTTGACGGATTTGTTTTTAATTAAAAACAAAAGGAAAGAAAACTGCACCTCTAGATAAGCAAGTGCTGAGTGAAAAGATCTCTCTTGAAAAGTGTTCCTTTATCTCATACACTGGCACAACTATCAAGTGTTCCAGAAAGTATCAATTATTGTGGTCCTGTGTGTAAAGCTGATATTTAACTACGTAAATTGTTAGTTTACCTTGTAACCTTGGTAACTGTTCGCATGTAAACTGCTTGCGTGCAGTAGTAGCCGTTCCTGTGTAAAGCGCTCAGATACCCTTTTGGATCTCGTTTGCGCTATATAAAATTGCAAATAAAAAAAATAATAAAGCTGCCGGAAACTCAGCTGTGGCCCTGGAAGAGCGCGCTTTGTTACCAAATGGGTCCTTAAGCTATAAAAAGGTCAGTTTGATTTGATGAGTGTCCGTGAAAACCCTCGATGGCGAGACATGCGGACCATTAACATGTTGCTTTTTAACTGCTGCTACAACCTCTTTTACAGGACTACCTTATGCAGACCTGCCTTGGCAGGGAAGAGTTTGCAGCACGGGGAATGCAGGGCATCCATTCTACTTTTGCAGTAAGATCAGGTATTCTATCCCTCGAGAGTGACCTCTCCGAACGCCAACTGCCCAGGAAATAAAGTGTCCGCTCTCCCGTCGCCTGCATGGCACCTTCAGACATACTTCATCAGTCTTTTATCATTTGAAGACCTTCTCAAGAACAGAATAAAACCGCAACAAACTGCAGTTTTTTATTTTACCCTTCCTAAGTGCTGTAAACAACAGGGGTCACTGTTAACCAATTTAAGAAAACGCAGTTATCGACCTCAAAAGCATGAATGGCTGAGTTGGCCTTGACTTGATTGCCCATATTAGCCTGCGTTTAACACCGGATGCATACAGTGGGCCCTTACATTACAGATCCTTCATGAAAGCAAAACAGCGAACTGAGGTTTCGTCTAATGCTTATGATAAAAAAAATCTTTTAATGTTTATATTTTTTTTATAAACGGTTGTTCAAAATGTTTAAACTCATAAAAGGCAAGGTTACAGATTTTAAAAAATGTATTTGCAACTGGTATTAATGCACGCATATGAGTATACACACAGCATGTTGTATGGCAAGAAGCAAACTGCTGGCCAATTTCTCATATTAGCCAAATCATTAAACTGTGTCTCTCATTGTCCTACCGAATAAGGATTTCTATGTGTGCTGTGGCTTATACTTTGATCACCTGCATGCTGGAAAATAAAGCCTGCAGCAGTGTTCTGGTGCCCTCTGTTGAACACACACTGAATCCCACGATGTTTTCTGTTGATACTGTAATGGTCCGGATCTGTGCAAACTCGGGAAGGTATAAAGCAAGACTGTCTCTCAATTACGAATCGCATTCATTCCTTTGCAAAGTACTACCTGAAATTCTGATAAAGCGGCTAGGTTACAAGTCGCCCCCCATCCATAGAGCCAGAATGAATGAAACCTACTCCACTACTCTTTCGCTACCTCAACTGTACCCTGGCACAGCCATGATTCAGACCCTATGCAGTGCCTGCAGACTGGCTCAGTGGGGTCGGTGCTCGCCCGAGTGATGCAGTGATCTCAAGGTCACAAGTTCGAATCCGAGTAAGGAAGACTCGACCTCTGAAACGATAGGGCGTTTTTGAAGCTGGAAAGTCTGACGTAAAAATACCAGAGTCTGATAGACATTTAATGGTGCCATGTAGGAGTCTGCCCCTCAAAGTCCACTCAGTGATTGAAACTGTTTTTCGTTCGGTATTTAAATGCATAAAGAAAATTTAAAGTTTGCAAAAGTGCATAGTTGCATTGATAACGTCTAGTATTCTAATTTACATAGCGAGCAGCTTGACTTCCATAATTGGACTAATCCTGGCCAATGCCATATCCATTCTGAATTGTAACTGCACCCAGTGCTTAATTTGTAAAAGAAGAAGGGCCGGGCCCAAAGTCTGGCTCAGAAGCCCACGGCCGGCACTATCTAATATCGGGGCTGCTGAATACCAAGGTTTCCTAGTCTTGATTCCACCTCATGCCTCTTTAATCCAACACCAGGCGCTCCTGCCTCTATCTCATCCTTTCAAGGTCTTTTCCATCCCTACTTTCACCCTTTGTTTGTTTTTTCATCTTTCTCTACCGCCTTTAGTGTTTTTCTATCTCTTGCTCTGGGTCAAAGTCTGTTGAGCTAAGTAAGTGACAAATGCCAGCCCCTTCAGCCACAGTTCTGCGTCACCCACCTCCTTAAAGTATTACAACTACTGACACTGTGGGCCACTCGGTTCTGAAACAACGACTGGCCGAGACAGGAATTGGGGGCTCTGCTCTCAACCCGCTATGCTCCTTCCTCAGTGAAAGGGAGCACGCAGTCTCTCTTGGGGATTCCACGCCTGAGCCTGTTCACTACCTTATCACTTCCAACAAGTGTCTTCCTTAAGTCCCACGTTATTTAACATTTATGGGCTCCTCTTTGGAAACTCATCAGGACTTTTGGATTCTCGACAACCTCCTATGGCAAGGTCTTGCCACCAAAAAGCCATACATTGGAATTCAGTGTACACCTGCCCAATTTCCAAAAGTACAGAAAGGGACTACTTTTGAATCCTATAAATCAAATTAGGTTTATTGGTGTATTATGCAATCACTTGTGTACAGGACACCCCACGTTTTTCGTTCTTTACAGATCATGAGGATATTTTTTTTAAAACAGAACCATGGATTGTAGGGCATTATTAAAGTGTTCAGATCGTTTTGAGGAAAACCTTAAGTCTCAAACAAGGCTTTTAACCCTGGTCTAGTTCTACTTCCTGGATCCTGATCTAACAATGAATAAAAGCAAGCAGTTTAAACACACACTGAAATGGAGATATGTAAATAATACCCTTGTAGAGTGCCCACAGTCCACAAGAGCGTCTGTAAATACGATTAACTTACGCAATCTGACAGTGACCGTTCCCCTACTTGGGGACTGACTTAATGATTGAAATTCATCATACATTAAATGGCATCCGGAAAAAAAAATGATAAATGTAAACGTAAGTTATAGGTGCGTACACGTTGAAATGTTCCTGCAGGACTCTTCCAATTTGTCAAATGAATGCCACCATGTGCTGCAACAACCTTTCCGCAGCATTAGGCAGGATCCGTCACGGGCACCAGAGTCTATGTACTTTTGATATGTGTGTCAGTCGTTAATATTTACAAGTGTGCTTGTTAAACATAAAAGTTCCTTCATGGGACATACTATTGAATCCAATTATTAAACCCTTTGAAGAGGTTATTAAATGTCTCTTCAAAGGGGTTCATTTAATTGGTGTATTTTTAGTCCAGGTTTGTGATTCTTCTAAATGCAACTCTGAATGCGACTTCTGTTCCTCGATTAATCATCCAGATATTTTTTCATGGTCCATGTCGGATTCAGGTTCTGGTCTCAGCAGCTCCTTTGACTGAGGTTTTCTAAAAATCTGCAGATTTGGTTGGCTTCTCAAACGCAACGGTATTTGGTTCCACAGCTGGGAAGTAACAAATAAAACTTCTGCCTCCCAAAGAAGTTTTAAGAAGTTTTTTCGCTATTGTGGCTAGAAGGCATTTTTTAGAATGGTACCATGAAAAATCTGTGTTGAGAAGTCGGGATCCGTGTGGTTAAGGGCTTTATGTGCTGTACAGAGCACCTTAGATGCTACTCTCTTATTAATGAGAAGCTGATGTAGTTCCTCCATTACTTTCAAAACTGGTTCACACTTCCTAATGTTCGTAAGAAGGCGGACACAGCTGCATTCTGAAGTTTTTTCAAAATGCCTTCTTGCACCCAGATATAAAGGGTGTTGCAGTAGTCTAGCCTCAATAGAAACAAAGGTGTTTTTTGCAGGTCGTAATGAATAAACCAAAATACTTTCTTCCTTTTAAAAACATTGAAGAAGCAAGAAGACGACAATCTGTTAGTCTGATCTATTAAAGTAAGTTTGGAATCAAAGATGATACCCAAATTCCTTACTTTCAATACTGGCTTTGGGTGGATCTGTGGTCACCAAAAAGGAAGTCTCGCTTCCAAAAAAGAGCACCTCCATCTTTTCGGAATTAAGTTTGAGACAATAGCTACTCATCCAGCTGAATATCGCTGTCATACAGTTGTTTAAATTAGAGGCCACCCCCTTCATGCTACTAATAATCGACACCACAATTTGGGTATCGTCCGCATAAGTTGTTTAGGTGGGGAAACGGCCACTACAACGCAGCAGTTTCCATTCCTAACAATAACCACGCATGCATTACAACGCATGCGTGGTTACAACGAATAGCCTTTACCACGCATACCTTTACTACGAGATACGCAGTAAAAGCATGTGTGTTAAAGGTTAAAAAAAAAAGGGGGAGGGCTTGGGGGGTCACCCCCCCCCCCCCCAAAAAAGAAAATAAAACATGGGTTAAAAAAAAGGGGGCTTGGGGGGTCTCCCCCCACAAAAAAAAAAAACGCACCTGAATTACGTTATTTTCAGAAATTGAAGAAAAAAGATGAGGAGGCAATCGGCGTGGTAAGAAGAAACGGAAAGACACTTCTGCTTCCTCTTTACGAAGTGAAACGTAAATAGGAAGTGCTTGGAGTGAAGAGAACGTAGAGAGGTAAGGGGGAAAGAGGGGGTGGTGTCGCACAGGGGTTAATTATAAAGGTTAAATTTAAAGGTTAATTAGTAGTGATGGAAGATATCCTATAAAATGAAAACGCCATTAACATGCATAGTTTAACAACGAATATCGTAGTAAAAATGTGCGTGTAAAAGGCATTTCCGTGGTAAAGGATATGCGTGGAGAAAGCATTCGCATTGTAACGCATGCATGGTATAGGCATGCGTTCCAACGGAATGCGTAGTAACGTCATACAACCGTTTAGGTGGAGAAAAGGAGGCCATGAGTAGGCTTTTACAGTGATCTGATTTTCTAGAAGTGAATGAGTGAGCGGCTCGGCCTGCGAAACTGGGGCAGAGTGTGCATTTTCTTAATACTGAGAATCTAGCTGCTCTAGCTGTGGTAGAAATAAAATAATCTAGAAACCTCCTTAAATTGAACATCCCCAAACTGTCAGAGAGAGTAAGTATGTGGCACAGAATTGCATGAAGGTCCTGGAGTTCATAGACTAACCTTGTTGGGGAGAATTTCTCTTAAAATGATAACCTTTACGCTTATAACATTTAGATCACATGAAACAGGTATTTCAGAAAGACAAAGGCATTGTTAGCATGACCCAAGACCATGCTTAAAACTGACAGAGGTCTGTTTCTGCAAAGTATACCTGCTATGGTAATACGTTTGAAGAGCACCAGGCGCCCTACGGTGAACACTCAATGTAAAGTCACAACAATGTTTAGATCTCAGGGAGGAGGTACGCAACTCGATGTCTTATTTTACACAGTCTGCCCACCACACCGTCTGACATTAAGGGGCACTGTACAATAACAATGCATCACTATTTCTCATTCTATTGATGTTGAAGGTTGAAAGGCGGAGCCAGCAATGTTAGATCTCAAACGTTTGATCTCCTGGTTATGTGTCAGTCTCAGCAGCAAGGACCCAAGCACTTGTTCACACGGCATCAACCACCTCAGCAGCATTTCCGTAAGCACCAACATCTCGGAACAAACTCCAACAGGTACAATTTGTAATCTTTTTTTGCTACTGATCATCTTATTAAAATCAAGGCAATAAAGGGGGTGTTTCACATACAGACAGATGCATGACACTTAAATATGCATCTTACTCATGAGTCTCGACAGCACATTAGAATGCATTTTAAGGCAGAGTTAGTAAGGTAACCATGTGGCTCCTGGTCACCGCCACATCACAAGTCTAATCCTGGGGTTTTCAGAACTAATCATTCCTGTTAGGTACATCCGTCATAGTGGATCAATGCAGAAAATCAAGAGAACGGCTTGCAGGTTCTGTTTTTATGAAAGCCTAGTCCTAGGAAGATGCACTACCACTGAGAAGATGGTTCAACTTTAGTGTGAATTACACAAAGACAATACATTCATTACTAAAATAATTGCAGGAACATTCATCAACACGTCATCCTGCTTAAATTCACCCACTAGCCTCTTGATGACGGTTTTATTCTTCCAAGGATTGAGGATTTACACATTTCAAATTTCTCATTGACAGGCAGCCTGTATTTCGAGGAATCCTCCCTATATCAAGGCAATAACATTTTATTCCATCATGAATATTTATCCTTAGGACTCTAATTCCTGACTACACATATCTGTGATGACACCTACATGAGGCGTTTAAATTTGCTCCCCGCTTCCAACGTATAATCTTCTAAACAAGTTCCTGGTTTTAGTTGGAGGAAGCAGTGAGGCTACGATTCTCGAGTAAATAAACTAAAACTTGCTAACAATTATATCAATAACCTTGTATGGACAGAACTCTGCTTATTCTCAACGGTGCCCTGAAAGACACTGTCAGTGCTAGTAAGGTAAGCATTCTTTTGCCCAACTTTTCATGTTAAAAACAATTAAACACAGACTTCAACCTTCTTAAGAAGCTGGTAGAAGGCCCACTCTGTTAAAGTTCAATCCTTTGCCTCAGCAGAATCTATCAAACTCCGTGCCAGCTGTGACAGAGAGGTTTAGACTCTTGCATAATAGCAGTGCTTAATTTGTGCTGTGGGTGCAGATGGTGGACACTGGCACTCAATTTTGGGGACCACAAGGTTTTTTTCATCATCAGGCTGTCTATTTGTTGCGTCTGTTTTTCTTGCTTTGGGCCAAGGAAAGCGGTTGAGAGAGATGAGAGATCAGTGCCAAAGGGGAGAAAGCAGTGGAGAAAAAAAACATGCAACAGTGAGGTAAAGCGTGTCGGGTGATGAAGGAAGGAGGCATCGAGTGAAATCAAGATTAGGTGCCCTTTACAGTTGGTAAACCTTTTGAAGCCTGTCCTTATTTCATATTATTATTAATACACAAATTAAGCGATGGATAAGTGGGTCAATGCTCTTACACGTTTTCCCTTGTTTTGAGGCATCTTAAACCCAACTGTGATCACTTTAAAAAGAGTCCAGTGTGAACAAGCGGCGAAGAGGTTACACTGTTACCTTTTGTTTTTTTAAGGCTGCAGGTATGCAGCACGTTGATTCAGTTTATCACACAGTACCAAGAAAGTGCACTCCATTCTGGTGACATCATCTGCGGCACTGTGGAGTTTTCTGCCAGCATAGGTCGAGAACCTCCACCACCTTATCATATCAGTCTGGTGAAAAGTTTACCAGCAATGCACTAAGGGGCAACCACTTTTTTTCTAGAGGTGGGACAGATACTGAAAACTCAGGCCAGTCTTAAGCCAGATTCCTAGATCTGACTTAGTTTACGGTCTTCTTGGACCCTCAAGCCACAAACAAGCCGAGCTCACGTGTGGTTTCCTTCTGCTGCCATTTTCTAACCTTGTGCACCAATAATTTAAGAGAAAGCAATAACCTTTGATGTAAAATGGAATGCAGGACAAGATAGTGGCTGAACTGCACAGGGTTGAAACTAAAAATCTGTGAGCAATCCTGGCTTCCCTGCTTGCAAACTGTGTGACCCTGCCTACTTTATTTCACTGAACCTCCGTTTTCTTCATTGTCACATATGAGGGCACTTTCAAATATGGGAGTTCAGGATGAGAGCTGTACAAAAAACTCACGTTTGATTTAAAAGTATATAATGCTACGTATCATAAGAATCTAGGAACAATTTACATTACACATGACGACTGACTTGCCTCTTAGTTCACTTGTGGCACTGTCGGCAAAAGCCGGGGGGCATGAATGTTCTAGGTTTCAGTTTAAAAACGGTCACTTTTAATATAAATACCTATCAATGCGGTCATTTAATCAGATATACTAAGGGTAAATGCTCTGCACGTTAATGATATACACTTCGTTTGCATTTTGAAGAGACTATCATATTTGTTCACATTTGTTGCATGATTTACATGCCAAATATTTTCACGCCTCGGCTCGTTCACAGGCTCTTTGGACCTCCTCTCCCCGTTAATGTTGTGGCTCGCTCACCTCTACTTTCTCCCACTGCGGTTTGTATCCTACTGCGTGACCCACACTGCACTATTGGGCATGACCCAATAAGATGACGGTTCAACTAGCGCCGAGTCACAAACCACAGTACAGTCAGTAACCACCCTACATCTCCCTAGAAATGGCTCCAACTTGCTTTTGGTGCCCTGAAGGATTTGCAATCTGGCATTTCCGTGTATAAACATATGAGGAATTGTAGCACAGGCGTTTTACGTAATCTAGCGCCTGCTCCCCACACCCCCAAAACTTTCAGTCCACCACTTTCAACGGGATGGCAGATTTTTACAAAAAATGCCACTAAATCACGTTATCAAATCACAGGAATGCTTTGCTTTAACAAAAACAAGAAGCTAAAACGCTTTTCGAAACACTACGTGAATGACTTTTAGATCTGGCTCACGTTAAAACTGAAGAGGGGTGAACTGTGGGTAAAATGTGTCCAGAAACGATCAGAAGTGTCCGAATCGGTTTGCAAAACGGTCTTTTTAACCGCCGAGGCAGCGTCAAAAGGAATGAAAAGAATGCGGGTTTTATTTTTCAATACATGCTTTTAGCCACAAGATGGCTCTCCCATACAAGACAAGGCATGGTTTGTAGCGCCCCAGTTGTCTTCCTGAATGTCATGCACACTTACTTCTCAAGGAAGCTTTGCAAGCCTTGCCGTCGCTCGTCCATCTGTTGTGCATTTCCGGGTTTAAAAAACGGTGACTTGGGAGGAAGTTCTGGTAATTCGCTTTAAAAAAGAAAAAGAAAAAAGCTACTGATCAGAAAGAAGCAAGTCAATTACTAAATGTAGCCAAATACGTTATAATTGTTAACCGATTTCATAAACGTTCTTCACACTGACGTCTGTAAACATATTGCTAAAGGCATTTCAGAGGTCTGTACATGAAGGATTACTTGTCAATCTGCTAAAGTATGCATTCCCAACTGTTCAATCTTTTGAAATGAATATGATTTCATGATAACTGTTTGCAGAGCACCAGGAGTACCCCCATTCCAATATGGCTGCTGCTGTTGGACTGTAGTTAGGACCTCCCCATAACACATCCAAAAGTTGTTTCATTCATTCTAGGAGAGTGAACCTTCAGCCTAGGTCAGAATGCGAGTGAAAGGATCCCGAGTGACCTGGAATTGCTGTTCATGAAGCAAACCTACGTGTGATTGGCACTGCACGGAGGACCCCTCGCATCAACAAGCCTTGGCATCCAAGCTCAGAGTTCCAAACGTACCGGAAAACACCCATTGTGAATGTGTTTAACAGTATATTTGCCACTGTTGAACATGTCAAATATGCACATATAATTCTTAGGTGACCTAGAAAATAAAACCGACTTATTCAGGACTGTCGCCATGTAGGAACAAATTACTCTTATTAACTACAATGTCGGCGCCAAGTGCAGTGCTGTGTAAACAAAGCAAACACAAGGAGATGATGGACGGAGTGTTGAAACTTTTCAAACACTCACCCCCAGTCACAGATCTGGGTTGAATCCATCATCATTCTTTAGCTCACTTTGCCACCCCAGTTCAAACACAGCTATATGCAAATCAGTCTTGATCCTGTGCCTCATGGGAACAGTCCAGCCCGAACTGCCAAGCCATGTCTTCCCCGGACCGGAAACAGTCATCCTGGGACCAGTTTTGGGCTAACAGCCCTCTTCCGCCAGGCTAGCTTGAATCCAATGGCAAAGTGAGCAAGGGACCCACGTCTGGGAATACCCTGCCAACTTAGGGCGAACAAAGCAAACACAAGGAGATGATGGACGGAGTGCTCCCATGAGGCACAGGGTCAAGACTGATTTGCATATGGCCAGGTCTAAACTGGGGTGGCATGGTGAGCAAAAGAATGATGGATTTAACCCAGATCTCTTGACTGGGGGTGAATGTTTTGATTTGTTCTGCATTCCGTCCATCAATTGTGTCTTGTGCTGTGTAAACAGGCATAGGGCACAGATTTGACACAACCTGTTAGAGGAGAATACATATATCACAGGATCTGGAAACATGCCCATGCTTACAGAAGACACAAATAATCCAAGCTACAGACTTCACACCAATGATACAGCAACGGCTGAGGAACATCATATATCGCTTTGCACACGCAGGGGAAAGATCACACTTAGGCAGAGATAACGTTTCCTACAACTTTTAGTTTAACTATTTCACGTTTGTCTCCAAAAGAGCAATACCAATAAGATGCAATAGAGAATCGAAAGTACTATAAACTTAAATGGGGCAGTGGTACAGAGCACCAGATGGTCAATGACCTCCAATGAGGGTTTAAAGGTAAAAGAGTAAACGCTAAATGTAAGTGAAGCAAAACAATAAACAAAACTAATCAAGGTTTTTCATAGGGAATTAAAACTCTAAGAATTAATTTTGAAGGCAACGGCCCCCCACTACACACCGAAAGTGCGGCACAAAAAAACCACCAGGGCGGAGAATTCCTGCTGCTCCTGAAGGCCACGGGTTTAAGACAATATTAAGCGGAGAGCAGATACCAGGGCTTTAGAACCACCTTGAATTAAAAGCAAAATCTGACCAACCGCCACAGCGCGTCGCAGGAATAACATTCATAGGCAGACGACACGCTGCATGGATCTAACGCTTTAATATAAAAGTCAAATGCGCACTTGAAATCAAGCACGCATGGGTCAGAACCCTTGTCATGGCAAAGAGTTGCGATTGTGCACCCTAGGAACACATGAGGTCAAGGCCGAGATTGGCTACTTGTTCTTATTTTCAGTGAGCACACCACTGGCAAAAATGGCCTCCAAAAAGGTGATGAAGTTCACCTGCACATTATTTTGGACAAATCACTGTTGAGCAACCCACATCTACTGGCGGCAAGTGTGTTAAGGTCAAGTGGATGTGACCAAAACACAAGTGTGGAGACCAGGACGTGTTTCTGTGAAGTACCAAATTAAGCCAGAAATTGTAAAACTACTCACATAAGTCGAGCATTGTTTTGAAGTCTTTCCTTCAGCCACACAAATTCTCTGAACCGCCTCCTAACACGAGAGGTCTTTTGCGTAAAGCACATGCTGTTCGTCTGCAGAGAGGATTCAGAAACAAGATTCAATATTAAAAATAAGTCAATGGAAAAAAGCAATGGATCTGAGCATGCATGCAGGCACACCACAACGACACACTCTGTTTTAACGACACAAAACACCTTTGTGAGTTGTTCTTTACATATAGGACACAACTGAAATAGCTATAAGCATGAGCAAGGTTGGTCTACTCTACACACACCCAAATGGCATCGTTTTGCTTTGCAAGAGTTGACAGTCTACTCCTCAAGAGTAAATCTCTTTCCAGGCTGCGAAATTGAAAAGCACACCTGTAAAACTGGCAGGTGTGTTCGCGGAAAGGGTTCTCCAGAGAGGAAAACTCACCGAGAAAAGAAAAAAGAAAAGTTAGGAAGTACATTGGCAAATGGGCACCATTCTGCTTGCATATCTGCTCATACGAGAATGCAATTCTCACGTTTTCCAGCAGTGTGCCCTGGAAACCTGGATTGCCACTTATTTCCAGACATAACCTGGAAACCTTTGAATTGTAAAAGGATGAGTAAACACACCCACGCAAACTCGTAAAACCATGTGGTGCAGATGGACTCATTTTTTGAGCATAAGTCTTCAAATGCTTCAAACCCATTATAGAGGAGACTGTTTTTCAAAAATAACTTTAAAAAGCAATTTAAAAACTCTGCAGCAGTAAGCCTTTATACCCATGAAATCCTTATCTTAAAAATGTACACTCTTTAAGGGAGTTTACTTGGGGTAAATGTAATGGATTAGAGGTCTGCACCTCCAAATGAAGGTACTAAACGTGTCTGCTACATCTGCACGCATGCGAGATCACCCCTCACCTGCAAGAAAAGCCTTCTATTAGGCGATGACATACAAGTGATATTACCCAGGTCCTAAAGCCATGCCCAGCCTGGACTTCAATATGCATATGGGATATTGTTTCCTTTCCCCTAAACCTTCCAGTGAATTTATTGTGGACAAGTGCCACACAAAATTGTAAAAAAAAATAAAAAAAATACACATTCATTACGTAGTCAAAATAGTTTAATTGTGAATTGAAACGTGCAGTCTACTCACGTGAACACAAATCTCGTAGTCTATGTACGAGTGCCAGTAATCTTCCTTCTGTAGCTGCGGATCTCGCACCCAGACTCGGATCTCTTCCTGTAACGGCATGACAGACAGACACTTCAGGGTCCGAGCTGCTCCCCAGAGACGTGACTGAAGGGCGCAGTGAGCGGTTCTGCTGCCCCGGATTTGTAATGGTGAAAGCGGAAGTAAGCTCGCAAGCAAAGAAGCTTAAATAGCCTGTCTGTAACCCAGGCCCCTCCCTCCACCGCTGGTTTTGCCGCAGGTTACAAGTGCGGTCTCACAATGGAATGGAATTTCTCAATTTAGGCAATGCGGAACTTCCCGATAGAAATACGGGGTTTGCCCTTCCAGAGACAGACTTCAGATATCACAAAGCTAAGAACAAATATGGACACAGCGAATTAACTGCTATCAACTTACCGTAAACAAATGAACACATTGCCAAAACATTACTTTTTTCACATTATTTTTCTGTATAGCGCTTGTGTTGTCATTTGGCCGCTCCAAAAGACGTTGGTTACACGGGGCCTGATTAAAGAGAAAATAACGAGAGAAAAGAAAGCAGAGGACAGGACCGCAGCTCGGGGGCCTTTACGCCTGCACGCATGGAGACATTTGCGATGTTTCACTCTGTAATGGCACTTTTGAACTCTGCCTCCAGGGAAACGGGGAGTTCTAGGCAGTTCCATAGAGTTACGCTTTGTGACTGAAGGGGTCAAGTGGATCTCATATATAAAACTTAGAAGTTTTATCTAGCGCTCCTGCATTGGAGAGAGTAGTCAATGACTCTACTGAGAACTTAGTAATGCACACGATGATGGCAGTAGAACACTGGGTAAATAAGGCTGTAACAGAAGGTCATGGTTACACACACCCTCCCCCACTGAGTTTCTAATGACAATCTTCTTTGGATTTGCTTATAACGCCAGTGAAGCTTGATGAATCAGCACAACATTAGGTACACAGTTTGTCCACTAATGTTCCCATGGCAAGGTGCGTGCGGATCCGTGTGGGAGTGGGGAGGGGAGAGTTATAGAGGCGGAACAAACCCCCCACAGGAAAGTATGCCCGAAACAACAGCTTAACAGAATTACACCAAACTCGCCGCGGCACTAGCCCTTTACTCACAGTAGTGCCTTTAAGTGGCATGGTGTACATCTGTTCAGTAGTGTTTGAGCTATTTGTATCACAAAAAGGTGTTAGGAGGGCATCAAAGGGATAATCAGCTGGAGACTTTGGGCCAAATGCAAAGGGTTTTGCCCATTCTGTGTCTATGGGAAGATGTGTTGATGCATATGGCCCTTTGCATCTCTTGATCACATCTCTTGCTAGTTCGAGGACACAGATGCAAGGGAAGTTTAAGGAACAAAACCTGCGTTTTATTTATTTATTCATTTAAACAGACGCCCTCCCCCTTTAAAAGGGGGCCCGGAACCCACACTCATGCCCATGAACCCGAGGACTCTGAATGGAAGTAATACACAATTGTGGCTGAAGTGCCTACATCAGGATACCAAGTGTACCAAACCCTTCCTCCTGCGAAGGAAGGGTTAATGGATGTCTGGGGACTGGATAGGAATTTCAGAACACAAAAAAAATCCCCCAAAAATAAAAAGATCCTGGTTTTATCACCTGGTTTAAAGATTAGGTGGCCGATGACCTAGACTATGATTGTTTTGTGTGAACCGTTGATGGAGCACAGATGTTATCATGCATCCATCTTCACTAATTCCCACCTGTGACAAGTCGATTTACGACTTGTTTAAATGGATGAGGCATACTAAATGATATCTTGAACTGCTGAGAGAAATTTCATCTGTACACTCATGTTTAGACACTGCATCGTAAAAGCATGCAGAATGTTAGAATAAATAATCATGTGGCAATGACAAACTATGGTACGAAAACAACAATGTTATGCTGAAGCATTCACATATTTTATGAGAAAAGATGGAAAAACCAAACTGCAACTTTGAGAATTTAGAACGTCACAATATTAGAGTGTAATGAAATAACGTATTTTGTTTTACTGTATTAGTACATGTGTATTGACATTAAATGAACGTAAAGAATGCATTTAATAGAGAACTGAAATAAGATTTGTAGAAGGTTTGACTGTAATGAGAATAAATGAAACACGCATTTTAAGGTAACCAGTTGAAATAAGCTTACATGGCAACGTATAGAAAATACTGACCTGCTACTGAAAAGAAAGACCATTTTAAGTACTTAATATTGACATTAATTTAATGTGAAACCATGCTCCTGATTAGTTCGACAAACTAAAATGTTTAGAAATGTGTAATGTTTAAATATTGAAATTCTCTAATTTGGCTGTTCCCTGCTTAGGCCTCAAAGGCTTTCTGTACTTAGCCAGCGTTGAATCATGTGAAAGCGGTTACCCAAGTCCTATGAAAACTTTCTGTAAAGTTTCCATTTGCGTTCTAGTTTTGAATAGTCTCCCTTCACACTCGTAGCATATTCGATAGAAATTGTGGCAAAGTTTTGAAACATCCCAGCGAAATGCGCTTGGGAACTGACTGACGGCAGATGACTAAAGGTACCGCCTACTTCCAAGAGTGTTACTAGACTCCAACCAAAGGGAATAGAACGATTCTAAAGAAAACGTGAGAAATGGATTACTTCATTCTTCCGGATTTGTACAATTTACCGATCACCACATAACAGCCCATCGTATACGACCAATTTAATCCATGGACTGATGGAACAGATACTTTAAGGGGTGTGAACTTGAACATATTGGATAAAATTGCCCAAATTAAGGCGTCGCCGCGGGCTGTCTGTCGGATTTACCTTGCTTTCCCTGCCTGGCATGCGGTTGGTTTTTCCTTTGATCCACGCATGTTGCTATCACAAGTTTTTCCTTTGCTTGCCCCTTACCACTCACTTGGAGTGGTATAGACTCTAACAAACTGAACTCTTGCGAACTGAGACTTCATCCTGCGTCATTGCGGCTGGCAAGCGTGTGTGGGAAATAGCCTTTCGGCTGAGAGGTTATCTGACTCCTGATGTGGTAAGATCAACGCTGCATAACGGACACAAACCGATTACTTGAGGACAGATTGTGGAAAACAACAATTGGTTTGTATGAGCATCACAACCTGTAATTTCATGTACTGTGTGGTTTTCTTTGCATTAACCCCGTTATTAAATCTGATTTTTAACTGTATTTCTGTCACTATCTGTATTCTTGAGGCATTAGATAAAGGTTTTTACTGAATTATCTTTATCGATTCGGTCTCGTTGTCTCAAGGATTTTATACTAATAGCTGATAAAGGTGCTAAATTCTGCTGAGTCATTAGTGTGAAGTTAAGAATTCTCTATTCCAGGTCCCCCTAGGATAATTGTTCATTTCCGGACTATTCTAGTCCCTTTTAGCTCAAAACAAGATCCATCGGAGGACCTAAGAAATGGCACATGGTAGCAGCTTTGTAAGGTGATCCAAAGGAGAAGGGACACAAAACGAGAACGATTGGGTTATGGGACTAATAGTTTGAGTACATGCTAAAGAAGTTGGGAAAATTAATTATTTATGAAAAAGTCCCCCCACAAGTTTCTGCTGGATCACATTGAAAAATAAATAAATCAAAAAACGTAAATTCAAATAATGTGGGCATGACGGCTGGTAAAGGGTCTGTGGACAGAGTCCCCTGTGTGATTGCACCAAGCAATTAGGTGCTCAGAAGTTGTGAGCAGGGAATGACGGAAGCCCTGAGGACAACACAGCCCTGAGGACAACACTGCTGTGCACAGGTAAAGGTGGAACGGGGCTGGGCATATGCCCAGAGACCAATTTCCACCGCGCACCACCAAAGTTTGTGCATTACAGGGGCTTGGTGCATGGGCCATTAGATACAGTGTTTAGCCGTAGCAGCTACGCCTAATCTCTTGCATGCATGGCCGAAAGTCGCGAGCAACAGAGATTGATTGTAAAGGAGGTTGAGCATATCCCCCAAAATGAAATAACTATTGGCCGTAAAAAAACAGGCTGTTTCTGCATTTCATATGTATGTGTCTGTGGTGTTTCTGGACAAACAAGAGACTTGCTGCCAACTTATGAGGCCCTGAGAATATCTATAAACTGACAAGGAGTGGCTTAATGAATTTTCTCAGTGTCTCCAGCTATTCTCCAACATCTAGCTTAAACATTACACACTCACGTCACCGAGTGCGTCCCCATATTGGGTGGGACAAACTAATTTCTGCTGAAAATCTTGGCTTAAAAGTTGCTGAATTTCTTTTTACTTTTAAAGTGTTTTCCCACCAGCAGCAACTGTAACAGTCACCACAAGTAACAAGTCCATTCTCAGGTGGTGGGCACTACTAGCAATTGACTGCCTGCTGATTTCATTTAATATCTTGGCCTTTATAAGACTGAGTTGAGGTAAAAGTCCTCGTGGGCAAGAACCTGGATGCCTAAACCACAAGGAGTTAATGGAGTGTAAAAGGTTCCCATTCCGTTGGCGTTGTCCACTGAGTAGGGATTGTTCCAGAGCCTAAAATGTCTCCATCCACATTTGACAAACCATGTTCAAGAGTTAAATCCCCAAAATAAAATAAAAAATGTGTTACTCAGGTGGGGTGCACCCTATCTCAATATCCAAAGCAGAAGCAGACCCTTCCAGGGGCATTCAAGGTTTGTCGTCATCAGGTGGAAGGACGACTGGCCACTCCAAAATACTGCCATTCAAACAAACAAGTCCTCAAGAGCTGAATATAAAAGTGCCTACAGTAAATATAGATTTCCATGACTGGGCTAGCAACAGTCTTATGAAACACACAGCTAAATTCACAATGGGATGACCAGCCTCTTCGAAGCAGTATCTTGCAACCAACATGAAGTTGAAATGCTCAACAAGAAAAGATTTGTAAGCTGCCAGCCTAAACCTGGACTGTGGGGTCAAGACCAGAAATGTGGCTGTCAATGGATGGCAGCCTACACCATCTGCTGACCCAGACATGGAACAACACGTGCCTAAACGGACACGTGACAGCTGTAAAGACAAAAGGGCTTGGTCTGAATTCTAAAGATTTCACCAGCGAGAAAATTATAATTTCATTAATATATCACATATCAAGAACACGGGCCTCTGGAAACGTAGAATTCCCAGTACTGCCTTTCTTCCGGGCATAATGAGAAATTCGCTTGGCCAGGGTCTTGTGGATTTCTTGAAACTGAAGGAGGCCTCTCTATTAATGGTAACTTACCCGTCCTCTCCAACAACGAGGCTGAAGGGGTTTGTCGGATATTGCGTTCTCTCCGTTTGGTTTTCTGTGTTTCAAAGAAAATGATCTTTGAATTTATCTAACAAATTATCTATTTAAGGAGGGTGATGAGAATATTTACAAAGGAACCTGGAAAGACTTCTTAGATTAGCATAGCTAATGTGTCATGCACATATGGCCCGCTTATAAGTAACATGATACAATAAGTGCCTTGTGATTTTATGAATTATTTCTACCAGGTTTGTTTTCTCCATAATAAAAAACCCCAAAAGAATACAATCTTTTGTGCCAGAGTTTAAACCCTCTGTTCACACCTATGTCTTTTATAGTCGTAATATTTGCATAGGCCACAAGAAAGGGCTTAGTACTTGGCAATAAATATTTAAGGCTGTACTTGCCTGGCATTTTAGGGTGTGACACAGACACACACACACACACACACACACACACACAGAGACACAGACACAGACACAGACACAGACACCCCCCCCCCAGAAAAAACAGTGGGATGAAAGAAACGCCTCTGCACCCTTCTGTGATACGAATGGACATAATATATGGGTTAACAGTGCTTGGGAAAAGTATACTCCGGGCGTTGGATTTCGGAATTGCACAATAACGCTAAGAACACAATTGTTTGATAGTGGAGTTAATCTGAAGCAACTGAAGTGCAATTAATACATCTCAAGTAATATCAAACTGCAGTTAGCATTCTTACACAGGTTTAATGGCATATTTCGATCAAAAGTTTTTGTTTTTTTCAATCTATAGTTAGAGGTTCATGTAGAAACATGGAAGTGGTTTGTCAGTAAACTAGGAATTGGGCCCTCCCATATTGGAACCCATTCGACATTATCTAAAATGAATATTTTCTTGTGCAGGTACAGCAGCAGCTGTGATCACGATTTACTACACCGGCCCAACCATGAACATCAATGCTTCCGACAAAAGTTGCAAATAAACTGGCCATTACCAGTTGTTGCATCATTCTGCATGCATTAAGAGGGGCACGGTCTGGTTCTTTGTGCAACTTTCAGCTCCCTTTATAGAACCTCTTAAATACACTGTGGAGCGTTCACTTGCTTATCCACTCTAACATAGTGAGCCAGGAGTATTTCAAATAATTATATTTTCTTCCATTTAAACTAAAAATCTAGGTTCACATAGTACTACAGTCTTTTAACGCTCTGTTGACAGGACTAGTTTCTGCAATTACATACCTTTGCAAGCTCTCTGGGGAGCATCTTCACACTTGTGTGGGTCGACGATCTAGAAGATAAAGACAAGCCCAAAATGAAGAACATTTTTTTGTAATTCTCTTACACAATGAAAAAGCTCGCTCATCTATATTTTACAAAGTGGAAGTCTTCTTGGGAAACAGTGTAAATATCGAAACTTCCGATAATAGCCCCTAATGCATGTTTATCCTTAAATGTAAAGACAGAGGAACTTCTTGTTTACAGTTTGCAACTGATAATTCTGTGGTCCAAACCCGCCATGGCTTAAGAAAACCACTTTCAGGTGACGTGAAAGAAGGGTACCTTCAAAACAAAAGCTGTGTTTTTGCATAAACATTCCATTCACTGAATCTGCTTAAAACATTTGATAAAATACACACTAAAATACAGAGACTAAAATGTGTAAACCAAGAAGGAGAGGCAGAAAGAGTTGTCAGAATTTAGCAATATATTTTTTTTAAATTTTGCTCCAGATAATTAAAACTGAGGGTCTTCTCCAAGCAGATGTAGCCGCAAGAAGCCACTGCGCCTCTCCGGCTTCGAGACTACGCCCCATGGTCTGAGGCCAAAAGTGTATGGTGGGGTGTGTTTGGGTGGTTCACATCTCAAACAGATCCAATACTGTGCGTTCAAGCCCAATTCATCTGGAGAATAAATTAGATATACTGAGAAATGAGACCAAGGCCACCAAATTGCGAATTACAGGTGTTCTTCTCCTCTCTGAAGTAACCTGAAAACAAAGGTTCAGCAGTTTCTGAAGTCATTGGTTTATGCGGACAATCCAGTTTAACCGATCTTGGATGCAAGAAGTTCAGTGGGTGAAAAAAACAGACCATGCTGGCATGGTTTTTGTGGATCAAAAGAACAAAGGCCTGAACAGAGGTCAAGAACAAAGACCTGACGCTGGATGGCTCCAAAATGCAAGGATCTTTTGCCAGTAGGGATTGAGGTCTGAATGTGCATCACAGCCACAGTCGTGGACTGTGACAATGGGTGGGAGGGAGAGTAGGGTATTTACACTTGCAAACCATATTTACAACAAACAGGGGAAAGGAGAAATTAAATGAGACTCGACACCTCACAAATTGTTAGATATACCGCATGAAAAGAGATAAGATGCCTGCTCATTAAAGGATAGTGGGGGAGTGGTCCTATCTAGTTCCAAAAACCTTGCTAGGGGAAATCCTTTTTAGGCTTTTATAGGGAATTTCACCCACGGATTATTCAAGGCAAGTACTCTTTATTTGGATTTTCAGTGTGTGTAAAAACCTACTAAAACATTCATACACACTTACATACATTCCTTCTAAGGGAACCAGTGAATTGTCCATGATTAGGTCAATTCATTGCCCCATACAATGCATGAGAGGACCGTCTACGGGTCACACATTCTTCAAAAGTCATTGTAGGTAGGCACGCCTAATTTCATTTTCGTTACAGGGATGTTCTCTTCGTAAAAATCTCCAAATAGTGAATCACTACCAGATTTAAGTATTGTTGATCGGGATCTTCTTGGTCCTGACAAAGGCAAACTGACCTGTACTGCCAATGAACGGCCATAACATGTAGACCAGCGAATCAGAAGCACCAAGTAGCTCCCAGAACCCACCAGCACCACCCTTTTTTACTCTTAGGGGTAAACCCCTTATAAAGCAAGAACATGGGTATACTCTAGATAATTTTATTTTCACCTGAACCTCACAATATCAACAGCTCCCTCAAGCAGGTTGAGGCCATTCAGATGCACAGTCATTCTGGATGAGAGACTAGATGATGAAGTATGCAACCAATAATCTGTGGATGAGAGTCCAAATAAAACCTTAGAAGGGTTATCTACTTCAAACATAGGGGTGCTTTCCCGTTATCCTTTAAACATCAGACCATATTTTATTTGAAGAGCACATTCTCAAAACATAAGACTACCAAAACGTTTCTTAAGTCAGTTAAAGGAGTGGAGTGTAGTCCCAAGTAGGGTTACACATAGAAGTGAGTGTAGAGGTAGCAGGAATCTTGGCAACTTCTTCCTGCAGGACACAGTTTAAACTTTCTCCCGATAGGAAGACAAAGCCAATCTGATTCAAGCGTACTTCTACTCGATTATGATGCATCACTACTCTGAAGGTTTCCAAGCAGAACATTTTGAGCTCTATTGGTTGAGCTGCTTGTGTCTTTTTCTTTACTCAAGCCCCCTTTATCAGAAGAAAAGCCTTTTTGGTGGGGCAGAATACTAATAAACTTTGGGTATAGCATGAAGAACAAAAATTAATTATTTCATCTCTACTCTTGAGAGATGGCAGTATGCTTACAGAGAATGTAAGTGGTGTATGGTTTCCAGGTATTTTTTTGAAATTCTGAAGTGTGTTGAATCAATGATGTAAACCTAAAAATACCAAACATGTCAAAAGGAGTAGAAAAGGAAAAGTTTAAAAAAAGCAAGCAAAACAAGAACATGAAAGCATGACTTTCACATTGTAACTAGACTTTTCCTTAATCCAGTCTAGTTCCAATGTTCCCAACAGTAAAGTTGGCATTTCCTCAAGCACAGTGTTCTATACAACAAGACAAAGTGCTGTACTGAATGTTCCCAAGCTATAGGGAACATTCTATTGTGAGGTGTCGGATTTTGGATGGAGTGTTACAGGGATTTTGGGTTGATCAGTTGGTGGCGGATTGGTTCTCTGCTCGCTTGGGTTATCCCTGTTAACTTAATAAAGAAGTAACTCTGCAGAAAGAATTCCTGTTAAACGCTAGCGACAAGCAGAGCCCCAGCAAAGGACCCCACATACATATTTATTTATATGGGAAAGCTACAATTTTCCAGCAAGCAAGACCTCACTTATTTAGAGATCGTTTGGTCAGCAGCCACCCAATCAGCTTCGATCACAATCCTTGGGAGTATCGTTCTGCTCCCTCCTGGGACCATAAAGGGAAATCTCTATTGAAGCAACGTTGAAGAACCGTTACTGCTTCACACGGCCACAACAGTAAGGGTAACGCTGTGGCTCGCATACTTCCATTATCACAATTCTTTGACAATGTCATTCTAAATGATGAGGCATGCATGTGCTGGAGTCACAGTGAAAATATTTGTGTCATTTTTCCTCCACTTGTCTTATTTTTGGGGTACAATGTGAGCAGCGCAGGCTTGATCATTAATTCTACTGCAAACACCCTTTTTCATTTCCTGAAGAACCACAAATAAAGTAGCAAGAATGAATATCTTAGGAAATGTAACTCCGCTACTTAGGATAACACCAGTGCAAAGTTCAATCCCATCAGGGGAAAAAGACCCTTACATACCCTTGGTCTTGAAGGTCTAAGAATGTACAACCGGATGGAGAAAAAAACATTAGATGAATCATTGAAAAGGATGCGTTTTTCAAGGCATTCGGTGACTTGGGCAATAATTCAATGCTTTCAATCGGTGTTGCTGTGGATCGCTATAATGGTTTTCAAAAGCATCCAAGACAATCTGCATCTGTAGATCAAGATGTTGCTGCATTTACAAAGTTTGCTTTTTCATGCCAATTTGCCAACTGCCAATCATCCAAGACCAAATAGTCATGCACCAGTAACTCTGGAGTACAAGACAGTTTGAGGTGGAAGGTGACTTGTTGAAAAGATGCTGTAGCTATAGTCAAGAAGGCAAAACTGACAAAGATGTGATAAAGCTGCACTGGGTAATGCTTCTAAGGATTCCTTAATACAAAGTGACCCATGCAACATCTTACTCTACTAAGAAAAAGGACAGAAACCTTTTTGGTGTTTAACAGTGGCTTGGCTCAAATCTCATAGGCAGAATAACATGCAGAGTCATCGTTCAATATGCTATAGATGTGGCAGCAAGGATCATTAGCTCCAAGTCAACGATGTACCAACTGGGACATTGTGGGACACTTTTTGAAGGTGTCTAGGTAGGGGAAAAAGGAATGAGATTCAAATTGAAAGTGCTGAAGAGAATTCAAGCTCCTCTTCTGAGTGTGTTGAGATTAATGAAGTGTGTTGTGTCCTAAGTGTAGATACAAAGCAAACAAAAGGAGATGATGGAAGGAGCGCTGACACTTTTCAGACATATGGCTGGGTCCAAACTGGGGTGGGACAGTGAGCAAAAGAACTATGGATTAAACCCAGATCTGTGACTGGGGGTGAGGGGTTGAAAAGTTCCAGCACTCCGTCTATCATCTTGCTGTGTTTGCTATGTTCGCCCTAAGTGGCCAAAGGTATGCCCAGACGTGGGTACCATGCTTGTGTGCCACTGAATTCAAGCTAGCCTGGCTGATGAGAGGTGATACCCAGAAACTGCTACCAGGATGCTTTCTTTCGGTACAAGGAGGACCTGGCTGGGCAGTCCGGGGTGGACTGTTCCAATGAGAAACAGGGTGAAGACTGATTTGCATATGGCTGGGTCAAAACTGGGGCAGTATAGGTAGCAAAAGAACAATGGATTAAACCCAGATCCGTGACTGCGGGCGAGTGGTTGAAAAGTTTGCATAATCTTGTTGGCACTGTTTGTTACTCCCTGCTGATCTAAGATCTGTTATGGGAATCTACCAACTAACTTCGGATTTCAGTAATGTAAGCCGATCCCATATAGGGCCATGTGCATGATGAGAAGGGCCTTATACATGGATCACTTATGAACCCGCAGTCGATGCAAACCTTTCAGTGCTTCTGAAATAGATTGATGTTTTGAAATTCTCAGAATGTCTTGCCGCCACATTCTGAGACACTTGCAGTCTTGCACCAAATGTTTTAACTTTCAAATAAAGGGAGTTAGAAAATCCAGGCGTGAGGCTAAATTCTGTGCGCTTGCGACCACATGTTAGGAGAGTTGTCATATATAAGGACTTCTGTCTTCTCTCTGTTAAGTTTTAGACAGTTAGCCCTGATCCAGTATACACCTCATTCATGCAGCCCTAAAACTTAAGGCTACCAGCATGAATCCTTAGAGATGTTAATCACAATCTGTGTGTCATCAGTGTAGGATGAAACTATGACGCCGTATCATCGCATCAGCTCTGTCAACAGTACCATGTAGAGATTGAACAGTGTTGGACTGAGAGATGAACCTTGCGGTTCACCACAAGGAAGAGAGATTGATCTAAATAGCTTAATTAAAACTGATTGAGCTCTGCCTGTAAGAAAGGAGTAGGGAAGCCTTATCTTTGGGGACCACTAACGCATTGGTGGCCACAGTGCCGAAAGCTGCACACAGGTCCAACAGGATCAAGGCAGCCTAGCTTTCCTTATACAGACTCACTCTTCACTAATCAGCTACAGTCACCAGTACTGATTCTGTACTATGTCCTTCCCTTGAACGAGCATAGGAAGTATCTAAAAGATTGTGACTCCCTCTTCTCTCAGGAAATGTTGTTGTAGTGGACAGTATCCACTACAGAATTATGTGAATGGAGTGTTTCAAACCGTGGCACACAAGATGTGTAACATTCCTCTTGTAGTACTAGATGAGATTGTTGAGGAATTAGAAAAGCTGGAAAAAGAAGGCATAATTTACACTATAGAGGATCTGGTCGGGGCCAGAGAGGCTAATGACAAATTTAGGCTTTGCAAAGATTTGAGAAATCCGAACAATGGCATTCTTGTTAAAATGATTCTTCTGCCCGAAATCAGTGAAATGCGGACAATGACAAATGGAGTTAAATGGTCCTCCTATGTCGACCTAACTTCGGCCTATCTCCAGATTATGTTTCATCCAGATAGTAAGAGCTAGACAGCATTCATCACACTCTTTGGGCGTTATCCATTTGTACGGATGCTCTATGGGCTAACTTCGTCAGCAGCCGTTTTCGAGCAATTAATGTACCAACTTTTTCAATGATCAAGTTGAGGTCATTTTTTTTCAAGATTACTTTTTACTCATGGGACGAAATGGGGAAGAGCATGATTGTTGATTAAAGTGTTGGGTGCGTTAAGCAAAAAGGAGTCGACTGCTTAATTTAAAATATGCAAGTTTGCTGTGGTTTCAGAGAGCTACCCTGTGGTGAGGTAGGTAAAAATGGCGCGTTTCACAAAAGAAAGATTGTGGAAGCAATTAACAATGCTCAGCTCTCCCCCAATCCCCCCACACCTACCCCCACTTCCAAGGATGTGAGCTCCTTCCGTGGATTAGAGTTTCACGCCAAGTTTGTACAAAAGTTTTCTTCAAAAACCTATAGTCAGACAACTACAAAAATATGCAGAAAGGTTTGTAAAGCAAAGATCTACAGTAGGTTTTGAGAGTGTTAAGAGTAACAGGTGCAAAGAAGTTTCCTTTCAAGATTTTGACCCGAATGTTAGGAGCATTATTATTAAAAGCGGGAATTGGTTAGGAGCTGTAGGCAATGGTCGTGAAAACTTATCTCCTTCTCATCAGGCTCTCTTACTCCACCAGAAGAAACATTTTCTATGCTAAACAGAGATAGATAGATAGATAGACAGACAGACAGACAGACAGACAGACAGACAGACAGACAGACAGACAGACAGACAGACAGACAGACAGACAGACAGACAGACAGACAGACGTTGGCCAACGTATGTGGCATGGATAGATTCATGAAGTATGTGTGGGGTTCTGAGTTTTTAATTCGTACTGATAACAAATGACTCACCAATATTTTAATGACCAGTGGTATGTTGAGAGCCACTCCACACACTGCCAAGATGTCTCCAAGATTACTGGATTCCAACTATCGGGTTCAGTATTTTCTAGGAGCCAACAACAAGGTTGTTAATTTCATAATCGACCCCTATTGTTTGCGAGTGGCCATAACCCTGATGTATGGGAAGAGCTTTCTGTGGCTGTTGTGGAAGTTGACAGTATGGAGGCTACTACGAAGGCGCAGTGGGGTTATGGCTGTAGCATGGATGCGTTTTTTGTGTAGTGAGCATGAGTTTACATGGCCTTGCAAAAAGATTTTGAGGCAACTGTGAAGAACGTTTGAGAAATTAAGGATACATTATCTGTGGACAGTAGAGGATTCTTGTTACAAGGTGCCAGAGTTCTTGTTTGAAAGCCAGAGTTCTGGAAATTAGCATAGAGGATTACATAGGCATTGTAAGAAGCACAAGACGGGTTAAAGCATTTTACTGGTGGCCTGCTGAATGTCGAGCGATTTGGTGGAAATTCAAGACTGACAAAACACAGCTAATCTCTAGGCCCCCTTTATGTCTGTTAGAATGCCCAAAGAACCTGTGGGAGGAGTTGGCCACATCCCTTAATAATTCCCTTACAATACCCAGAGAATCTGTGGGAGGAGTTGGCCACATCCCTTAATAATTCCCTTACAATACCCAGAGAATCTGTGGGAGGAGTTGGCTACAGAAATTTTAGGGCTTGATTTGGATCACGATGGTGTGGCGAAATGAGTCAGTGCGATGTTGGATTTATTTTCAAAGTGGCCAGAAATGTCTATTGTTGAGGAGCAGTCTGTCCGCTATTGTCAAGTTTTTGGATGAGTTATTCCTGCATGAAGAAATACAGAACCCTATTCTCGGTAACTAAGGACCACAATTTGTATCAGAGTTAGTCAAACGTACTTGTTCGCTAATGGTGTTAAGCAAAAACACATCTTTATATCATCCTTCTGGGAATGGTGCTGTTGGGTATTTTAACAGGGTTATTTGGGGAATTGTACAAATGGCCATCAATAGTAGCAATAGAAGGAATTATGAGGTGATCTGGACATTGTGTCTCATTCCCAAATTAACAAGATATATACTCTTTAGATTATTGAAGGGGATACAGCCTTTTACTGAGGATAATATCGCATGGGTGTTTGGAAAGAGACATGTAGATTGGTCCCCCAGTGTCAACGCCACGAAAACTCAGGTACTCTACAAGGAGAACTTTGCCCGGAAACATGACTCCAGAGAATCAAAATTGGAGATAGGTTGAATGAGTCAAAGTGAGAAGGCAAGTTGGGTGTAGGAAGGACAGTAGAACGTTTTGTTAGCCTTCAAAAGTTGAGCAATTGTTTACTAAATGTGTCAAGTTGAGTGATGCAAACAGTGGCATCTCAGAAAGACTTCCAGATTGGGGTGTGGATTTGTGCAATGTAATAGGCAGTTATATCAGGCGATGGCTAGAAGAGGAGGCAGATGTTGTGGAAGATACTAGAGAGGGTTTTGGTGCTCATCGGGAATAGGGGTTGGTTGAGTGAGTCTATGTCTACTGAGGAGGTGTTTCAGTCGAGCCTACTTCCTGATGGAGGACATTTCACAATTAAGTAAACGTTAAATTCTACAATGATCCAAGAACACGCCTTTCCAAAACGCAACACTGACGTGTCCACAGTTAAATTTTTGTCTGGTACTAAACAGTTAAGTAACAGCAATGCGAGTGTTTAAGCAAAGCAAGCAAAATCTGTCCAAGCACTCTTCAAAACAAAGTGAAACAGTAAAAAAAAAAAAAAAAATCTGTTTGGCACCATAAAAGCAGAAAGCAGATAACAACCGTTCAAGATAAAGAACAAGCTAGGGCTAGAGAAATTGCTCACAAAGCAGGAAGTAATAATGCCCATTTGAACTTGAAAGCGCAGCTACAGCAAATTATGTATACCCAAGACTATACCAACTGTGAAAACAAATGGAGAGGAAGCAAACATTCAGAGTTGGAGTGTAAACGCTGGGGTTTTTGTACCATGTGCACAACTCCTACACTGCTAGGGGCATTGCCCAGGAGGTTGCCTCCCCCTTCAACTAGAGTAAAAACTAAGACAGACACTCGGTTTTTCCCGAATGAAGCAACCGAAAAGGTGAAATTAACACCCAAACTAAAAAATAACCTCAACGAGGCTGATTTAGCCGGCCACCACCCACCGTAGTAGGTTATTAAAGCAACATTTAAAAAATTAATCTAAATCCTTCCCTCTTCTATGAAGGAAATTGTGAAACAATATGACAGTAAATTTATTCATTTATCCGAAAATGCAATACCCAAGAAGTGACCAAGGAAACGAGTAAGGTTTCAAAGCATGTAAGGAAATTCCAGGGTCAAGAGGATATTACCAGGGCTTTCTTTGACTGTCCTGCTAAAAGCATCAAGGAGGATTGGGAATCTGAAAATGAGATGCCGCTCATCCCTCACATTTAGTTAGGGAACCATGTACAGATCCCCCTGGAGTCATTTGCACCACACCTTTTCTATGGTACCTCTTGGTCACTCCCCGAGAGACCGGGGAACTGTTCACGTCCCAGTGTATCGAGGTTATGCCAACTACTCGCTAAACACGCCTCTGATTTCATTGGACATTTGCACCAAGTCCTTCCTTTACAGGGCTTTCCACTTCCACCTCTCTATAGTTTGCAGAAATGAATAACTAGTCCTCCGCGGCAGCTGCTAAAAGAATCGGAAATTGGGCTTTACAAGAAACTCCTTTGATTTGTAGAACGCAGTGGCAGTCCCTCGGTTTTACAGCTCTGAAACCTAATGATAGGTTAGCTATGCAAAGTGTTATGTCACTGGGTATTTGTACAGCACATCATTTGCGTGGGGATTTTTCCCAGCAGAGGTTCTCCACAAGGCAATTCATTTCAGAGCTTCCTTTGAAGTGGGTATGTGGGTTGTCGGTGTGAAAACCACGTTTCTATGATATGGACATGATGTTTGATTGGATACGCTGATCATCATTACCTGTTGATTAGTAAAGATGCTGTACTTTCCCAGTCTTTTTTTGTTGCAAAAAGAGAACTTTGCAATGTCTTAATCTTGAAATCCTAATCAAGCAAAACCTTTACTGAGTGACTTAACTCCAAACAGGAGCCTGCAGTGACCAGTGCGGCTCTGCAACCCTTGGGAGTTTTTAGAGAAACTCATGATCATATGGGGCACGGGAAGTTCTTTGACTGGAATTGATGAAAATAGCTCCCCGAATGGAAAACTGATGAGTGTTTCTCTGAGACACATCCATGTGAAGGGTTTTCCATGGGAATAAAGGCGACAGGCTACCATAGCAGTTCTGCAGTGAGATGCTTTCTCTGGTCTGGTCCTAGTTCAGTGAGGCTTGATCACGTCTGCGGTTGGAACATGCTTCACCGGGGAGTGAGCGGCTTGCCAGTGCCTGCGCAGATAGAGCCGTGCCTGAATAGTAGCACTAGGGTCTTTACCTAGCAGAAGCGAAGCATACAGATCTAGTGGTTGAATTGCACAAATGCGAAACCAGAAAATCTGGGAAAGCCAGCTTCCCCACTTGACCAAATTGTAGATCCATAGCAATTTTTGATTTCACTTTCCCTCCTTTTTCCATCACATATAAGAGGGCCTCAAAAAACATTACTTCAGGATGTGCGCTGTACGAAACCTTCTCCTGTGTTTGATATAATCAACTATAATATTGTTCTTGTATAATAAGAACCTAGGCCACCCTAAAGAATACATTACAACTGACTTGCCTCTTAGTTCACCATCAGCATTGTTGTCCGGGGGGGGGGGATGAATGATTCTAAATTAATATTTGAAAACTATCACTTTAGAAAATACTTCTCAATGCACTGTTAAGTTGTGATATACAAAGGTGAAATGGTTCTGCATGTTAATAAAATACACTTTTTAAATTTTGAAGAGACCTTGTCACATTTTTGCACTTTTGGTGCAAGATGGCTTTGAAAATTAAGGTGTTCCTAAAATTAAGTGGTGCTGGACAACCTAGTTACCTCTTTTCTTTCACTTCAATTAACCTCCACATACAGGCTTTCCTGTATATTTAACATCATTTTAATGTTAGTGCTGAGTCGAGTCAACGGCAGCCCAGTGCTGCTGTTGATCAGGGGGCCACATGTAAAGGTCAGGGGAGCCAAATATGACCTCAGGGATGTTCATTGAGTATCACTGGTGTATAGAAACCAGAGGGCATATACATGTATTGCCCCAGAACTCTAAGTGTATGCATGCAGTGCCTGTGGAAGCACACGTCAGTCAGCAGCAGACATGCCAACCTCCTAAAACAAGTAAAAGTAATTCCCAGATATGTACCTGGGGATACCCAATGCACTACAAAAGACACTATCCAGTGTGACTATATAACATACATTGACATTGAGTTAACATACAGTACAAATGAAACACATTAAACAATGAAAAACAACAAATGTGCGCTGAATCACAAAGAATCCAGTGGACGTTGAGTGTTGTTTGAGAGCAATTCTTCTTTAATTACTGAAAAGCACCAATGTTCAAGGTGACTGTAGCCAAAACTGGCTTTTCTTGTGAATGAAAATCAAAGGCGAGAATTCAAAGTGAAATAAATGTCCAAATTTACAAGTCTCCCAATGCATTTCGGGCTATAAAACAAAAGCCCTTCGTCAGGGGAATCTGCAGAAAACAGATAACAATGATATGTATACAATAAGAAATACAACATAGGTTTATGCAACATGGCTCATAGAGGACAAGAACCGAATTGACCAAAGATTGCTTAAGGGTCGAAAAGAAACCATACACAAAAGGAAATAAAAATATGCCCACAGGAGAAAATAAAGAAACCATACACGAAAGGAAATAAAGATGTGCCCACAGAAGAAAAAGCCATCACCCAAAATGATAGCGACCTATAAATGTGTCCGCGAAAGATGAACCAACACCAAAATTCTAACCACCTGTGAATCTGTGTGTCTTTAAGTAACCAAAAGACTATCATACCTTAAAGTGAACAAAGTGGCCATATCGGGTATAATCGAAAATATACCAAACAACTAAGCGAGGTGAAACCTCCTAAAACAAGCATTGGTAGTAGGGTAAGTGGACTAGAGTAGAGGGGAGTAGAGTGGAGAAGGCATGTTTTAGAATGGAGTAGCGTGGTATATAGAGCAGTGGCATGTTGTAGAGTGGCGTGGAGTGGCACAGAGCGGCATAGAGTAGAGTGGAGTGCTGAAGTGTGGAGTAGGCATAGTGTGGTAGTGAACTGCCATTACAGATAACACATTTCAATTGAAATGGCCATTGCATTTGCACAGACATACAGTTTTACAGCACAGAAATAATGTGTGGAAATATCATCACTTAGTCTAGTGATGAGCTTTGAGACCATTCTAATATCTGTTTCCACCACATGTCAAAATTACTGCTTCATTTGTACTTTTCAGATTCAGATATATTCTAAAATATCAGCACAGTTCATTTACAGGCATTTACGTTTTGTTGTGTGTTAGAGAAAAGACTTTCCTTATACAGTAAGACTGTCACATAAATTCTCTCACTTTGAAGTCCGAGAAAGAAAAGGAAACACCAAGCTCTCTCGGAAAACAGAGCCTGCATTTAACCTCGGTCTTTGAAAGCACAGCATATGACACAAGATGAGAACAAGATTTAAAGGCCTGTTTACAGAAAGCGAGCACTCAAATGAATACAGTAAAGAGGCACTGCTCCATGGGAGAGACAAAGAAAGAAATAAGAAATAGGAAGGAAAGAAGGGATAGAAAGCAAGCAACTGTGAGATACAAACCACAAAGCAAATGGTAAGCAATGGGCAGAATGCATTCCCATGAAAGCCTTCAGAATATCCACAAGTTGTCATTAGCAAACCAGACAGCTGCACTGTCCAGTAGACTTTGAACTAAAAATTCACCATGTGAAACGTAGGAACAGGAGGGATGGGGCCTTAAGCCTATTATCTTCCAAGTCCTGAAAGGGTTTCTGAGGGGGTATGGCTATCGTGGTAGGTGCGGGGCTTAGGATAGTCACTGCTTCCGCTGATGCCTTTGAGAAGGTTGCAAAGCTCTGAAGACATCAGCTGTGCTCAACCTTGCAGACAATGTGAGTTGGAAATGCTCTCTGTAGGACAAGTGTCACCAACCAGTTGATCAGCCCTTAGTTCCTTTTTTAAAAGAACTGAAATAATTAAGTGTTGCATTTTCCTTTTAAAGGAAAGGCTTGGTTTATTTTACATTATCAGCCTGCAAATAGCAGAGCCTGATAATGAGAAGTGATCCACTCAGATTTATGACCCATGTGGGTCACAGAGGTTCAGAACTGAAGTATTTAACTCTCAAATAATAAAGGCTCACAATTCAATATTGGAGCATGACACCAAAATGATATTTCTGAATGGTTTTAAATGAGAGAAAATTAAAATGAAGAGTTAACTTAATGATTTAGTTCTTCATTTTTAATTTCTGTCCTTTCAAAGCTGTCCTTATAACTGAAAAATAGTCAATTTCTTTTAAATTCGAGGAATTAAAAGTGAAGAAAAACGTTTTGATGAAACATTGTCTTAATGTGTTTCTCTATTTTAAATTAAGCCAATTAAGTCCTAATGTTTTATGAAGCATGTTTCTTCACTTTAAATTCCTCATATTTAAACATATGACTATTTTATCTTATAAACATGGCATCATGTACACAGGACACTAGGAGTAATATGCCTGCTGTCAGTAAATACACTTTGACATGGGAGAAAATTAGAAAGAGGAGTTTTATGTAATGCATCTAATCATAAAGTTAACTCTTCAGTTGAAATGTCTCCCATTTCAAAGTGTTGCATTTACACACAGCTGACATCTTGCTCCCAGTGGCTGGTAGGTACGTTGCCATATTTATAACTGAGAAATAGTGTTTTTTTGGGTTATTTAAATGGGAGAAATGTAAAGTGCAGGCAAATGTTCCCTCAAGTGCAGACATTTTTTTCCTTAATATGAACATTTTTGCATAACATTTTTCTGCACTTTAAGTTCTCCCAATTAAAAAAATGGTTGAATGTTTGTATTGCACATGTAACAGTGCCTTATATGGCAAAAGTATGTTCTGTGCTGCAAGTACATATGACACAGGCTCTCAGTCACCCACACATATATACCCCATTCATTCACAAACATGTTTATACATCCCCACAGACTATGCACTCAATTACGCAATGGCAGCCCTATCATAGTCCCCCAAGTCACAGTATTTTTTTCAAACCATGGACATTAGGTTATAGTCATAGAAGCTGGGTGAGGAGATGTCTGATAACAATGAGCGAGTAAATTGGCCTTCAGTAGCTCATGACGATTTTCAGTGATCAGCAGCAGTAGCTCTCATTACAGAAAGGTCGGAGACCCCTGCTGTAGGTTTTTTCAATTCACATTGTCTACCACCAAGTGAGATCAGCTCCTCACTGGCTGGGTGACAGTGTGAAAGGCGCAGATATTGTGTGACACATGGTATGTTGGCGCCGCACGGGTGAGCAGTGTGCAGCAGTAAACACGAGAAGGCGCCGGCCTGGAGCAACCGAGAGCACTCGGCAAAGAGAAAATAAGCAGCCACTCACACGGGAAACCCAAAGTTCTCTGCTTGCGCATACAACAACACCCAGAGCTCACAGCATGAACATTCAGCAGGCCAAGAATCAGGTTTCAAGCAGCAGAGGCCACGCGGGGTTCACAAGCATGTGGTCTAACCCTAAAGTAATTCAAACTTCGCAAATGGGTTTAAAAGTCTCAAATTATAGTTGTGGAGATATGGTTTTCATAAACTTCACTGCGCGCTCCAATATTTTAAACCTGAGAGCCCAAAGACTGGAGTGGGGATAAGGGTTCAATAATAGACACAGAATAAATAATAATACAAGTGTGAAGAGTAATGCAGAATGGAGAGAGCCCGGGGATATGGTGAGGGAGGATGCAGTACAGGAATGGAAAAGGAAAGCAGATCACAGAGGATTAGGGTTTTTTGAAAAACAAATGACTGTTCCCATTATTTTTTTAACCTAGGCAGTTGAAGTCAGATTTACAGAATGATACATGGGTGGTCTGTGGAGAAATGGTGGCGTGGGTAGAGGGAGTAACAAGCATTGGTAAAACCAATAGGTCTCACCCATACAAGAGCTTTTGGCTTTGCCAATATGTTTTAGCCATGCTGTACACTAGCGTGGCTGCTGTTCAGCATGACTTGAAGTGAGTGGCGTGGAGTGTCGTAGAGTGGAATTGCGAAGAGTGCCTCAGAGTACAGGTGCATAGAGTGATGTTGAGTAGACTATAGTGCCATAGAGTGCAGTGGCATAAAGTGCAAAGGTATAGAGTGGAGTGCTGCAGAGTACAGTGGCGTAGAGTGGAGTGATGCAGAGTAGAGTAGGGTAGAGTGCATTGGCGTAGAGTGCAGTGTTGCAGATTAGAATGCTATAGAGTGCAGTGGTGTAAAGTAGCGTATAGTGTATTGGCCTAAAGTGCAGTGGCGTAGAATGGATCAGCATAGAATGCAGTGGTGTATAGTAGAATGCAGTGGCATAGTGTGCAGTGGCATAGTGTGGAGTGGTGCAGGGCGCATAGGCATAGAGTGCAGTAGTGCCGAGGAGAGTAACCTAGAGTCTAGTGACTTAGAGTGCAGTATAGCAGAGTAGTGTGTCGTGGAGTGCAATGGCGTAGAGATGTGTTGAGTGCAGTTGAGTGCAGTAGAGTAGGGTGGCGTAGATAACAGTGGTGCATAGTAGAGTGCAGTGGCGTAGAGCACAGTGGCGTACAGCGCAGTGGCATAGAAAGCAGTAGCGAAAAGCGCAGTGGTTTATAATAGAGTGGAGCAGAGTGCTGCGGCGTAGAGTAGATTGTTTCAGAGTAGAGGGAAGTGGCACAGAGTGCAGTGGCATAGAGTAGAAAGGCACAGAGTGCGATGACAAAGTGGTGTAGAGTTCAGTGGCATAGAGTGCAGTGGTGCAGAGTAGATTAGAGTGGTGCAGAAGGGATTGGCTTAGAGTGCTGGGGTGTAGAATTGAGGGATACAGAGTAAAGTGTATTGGCGTAGAGTGAATTGGCATATAGTGCAGTAGTGCAGCATTGCAGAGTGGCGTGGATGGGAGGTGTGCAAAGCAGTGACGGCCCGTGTAGGGTGTTTTACTGGGGCGGTGACGTGGCACAGAGGAGGGGCAGGGTGGGGGGTTGCAAAATGCAGCAACTGGCCGATTTCAGGTAAGTTACGAAAAGAATTAATAAAACGAATTTCGTTGCGAGCGCTGCATCGCATTTGGCGATGCAGCGCGCACAACGAAATTCGTTTTATTAACTTTTTTTCGTAACTTACCTGAAATCGGCCATTTGCCGCATTTCGCAACCCCCCACCCTGCCCCTCCTCTGCGCCACGTCACCGCCCCGGTAAAACGCCCTACACGGGCCGTCACTGGTCCAGAGTAGACTGGAGTGGCCTAGATCAGGGGCGTAACGCAGGCCCCTGCAGCCCCAAGCTCCAGGGGGCCCCATCAGCAGATCATTTTGCACAGAATTACCAACCTTTCCAGCCCATGTCAAGTCAATAAATGGCCTCGAGGTGTCACTGTGCTATGCACCGTATCCGACATCGTGAAACCTAATCCTGTGGTCCGGATATAAACACCGAGGTGAAAGAAGATGGGAAACAGACCATAGGTTTCACACACCACTTAACCTTTTCGGGGTTACTGATTTTGCAACCAGTACTAGTCACCCCAGTTCAATATTTGAGATAGTTTACTCTTCAGCCATTTCCAATGTATCATAGTAGATAACTTGCATTTTCATAAAGATAGTAGTGTAACAAAAATACCCGTCCCTGGGGGTACTCGAACCACCAACCTTTTGGTTACAGCCGAACGTGCTAACCCATTGCGCCACAGATACCAAATATGATTCTTTGAGTGTAGGGGTGTCAAGGTGTTTTGGAGTTGCTGTGGGCCGTGTTTTAACAATACCAAATATTGTTAAGTGCTGATTGGTGCACAGGGATGTCTTAATCTAAAAGGGCTCTTGCTCCGGATATGTTCGTGTCACATCCTGTTCTGGATGCTGCGAAAGCACTGCCTCGTAAGTGATCTTATGTTTGTTGTGTCCGGGAGGGGAATTGGTGTTGGGATAAAAAAATACAAATAGGCAACACATAATGCACCTTTTATTTAGAATCTTTCCTGTGCTCAAACACCTACAGGGATAACAAATATATCACAATGTATTACCCGAATGAAAGATTGTTAGCAATGCATACATTGTAAAGTCGTGTTGAAACCAAAATGTGTGCATATTTTTGTACTTGTAGTTTGCAATAATTGCTACGGTTTCACAATGCAGACTATTTTGAAAAGTGGGTCCTTCCTACTTATCAAGTACCGATGGGTGTGAGAAACACTCAGCCCTTTTATACAGTCCCTGCTACCCTAACTGCACTTTGAATTCAATCACCCGAAGGCACTTCCATAGTATACTCTGGCAGATATGAGTGAGATATGCCACAGGCAATGCTTTTCTATGGCAGACATTAGGCTGACATCTACAAGTCAACAAAGGGCAAAGCAAATTCATCTGTCAGATCTGGTGAAATGCAAATGTGCAGTAATCATGATCCAACATATGTATTAAAGTATAGAGGAATGCCCAATCACAAATCAAAACACTCCTTGGCTCTTTTAATCGAACTAATGTTGTCTCTGTGGGCGAAGGGCGGAAAAGGAAATAGACTCATTTCAAAAGACCCCAAAGCTGCAAACAGTGGATGCTATGTTTTTTCGGCTGTATTTCTCAAGGTTCAAAAACCTATAGTACAAATGGAAATACAAAGAATCCCAAACTCGATATTATCCAATTTACCAAATTGGCGCAACATAATAATTTTAAAGTGATAATATGGATTATCAAAAGTTACCAGGATGTATTGGATCTATATAAATTGAGCAAGCATTGAAAGTAAAATTTTGACAAAGCCTTGATAACACTTCACATTTGTATGGAACACACAGTACACATCGAGAACATGTACATGGAGGAAAATATTTCAGCAGACCAAACTAGTAGGCGCATAAAATAAATAAGATACATGTTCAGCTGGAAATTGATCAGGCAGACATGGACACAGCAGAGACAGCATTACCACATAAAATTCATTTTACCGTGTGTACACTTCCAATAATTAAGGAAAGTAATTGAAACTGAAATATGCTTTATTGTCCGGGTATCAGATACAGTGCTAATGCATGTTTGACTATATGGGAAAGGGAGGAAACGTGTGAATATTCGCGGCACCCTACGCAGTTATTCCATTCAGAAAATTAGAAACAGGTATGTTCACAAGTAAAAGAACATGATTTATTTTAGTTCAGAACTTCTATTGTTTTAGAACTGCTATAAAGTGTGACACCTCGCATTAAAATCCCAACGCACAAGAAAAAACCATGGGTGACACATCCTTCTCTGCTCAAGTAGCCAAACTATGGAACTCTTTACCCCCAACATAAGATCCACGGATAACCACCTTATCTTCAGAAAACTACTGAAGAATTAGCACTTCCCCACATAACCACCATACGCAAACAGAAATATACAGCATATCCCTCTGTATATAAGCTTTTATTTGGACTATAGATATGTACCTATATATGTGTATTGCTTTGTATAAACCAGTGGCGTAACACAGGTGCCCGCAGTCCCCGGTGTGCAGGGGAGCCCCGAGCTGCTGGGGCCCCCATGGCACAGTACTCAGGCCTGACAGCTCTAGATTAAATACAGAGCGGGACCCCTCCATGTACTTTGCAGGGGGGCCCCCTCAACTTTTGTTACGCCACTGGCCTAGACTAGAGTGGTGTAGTGAAGAAGAGTTCAGTTGTGTAGAGTGTCAAAGAGTGGAATTAGCACAGAGTAGAATAGAGAAGCGGATAGTGAAGTGGTCCAGAGATGAGTGGTGCCAAGTACCATAGATTGCAGTGGCATGGAGTGGTGTAAAGTGGAGTGGTGCAGAGTAGAATGCAGCAGCGAGTGTGAAGTGTGCATGGTGTGGTAGCACATTGCCATTACAGGCAACACATTTTCAATTGAAAGGAACATTACATTTGCCCAGATATAAAGCTTTACTAATAATGCTACACAGTGCACAAATGATATTGTGTGGAAACTGATCACCTAGTGTATTGATTTTTTTTATCATATTAAAATATTCGTTTCCAACATACTTTAGAACTAACATAAAATGTGCTCTATTGGTGCATTGCTAATTCTGGTATTCACTGAAATACTTGCACAGTTAATTAAAATGTTGTTCTGTGCTAGAAAACAATTATTTCCTAACCCCGGTATCCAGCATGATTGTCACATAAATCCTCTGACTTTGAAGTCAGACAAAGAAAAGTAAATACCAAGCTCCCTCAGGAGACAAAGCCTGATATTTGACCTTGGTCCTTGAATACAGAGCATATGTGATAAGATAACAAGATAAACAGGCCTGTTTACAGAAAGGAGCACTTGTGGAAGAATACATGGGGAGTTGGTGGGAAAAGGCTATGCTCCTTGGGAGGGACAAACTCGCCCTAGACAGCCTAAAACAATTAAAGCCAGCATAGAGAAAGCCAGAAAGTTGGAGCTACAAACCACAAGGCCAATGGTAAGCAACGGGTGGAATGCATTCCCAGGGAAACTTTATGAATGTCCCTAAGATGTCTTTGCAAACCAGACAGCTGCACTGCCTGGTAGGCTTCGACCTAAAAATAAATTCTGTTGACCTGCAGCAAGAAGGGGTAGTGCAGAGGGGGGAATAATTCATACAAAACTGGGCAGTTTTGCTCTCATTCATGCTGCAGGGGATGAGGGAAGGGAAAGGCTTCTTTAATCCTCAATTGCATCTGCAGGAAGTTGATGAGATTAGCAGGGTTAGAGGAGACTCTGGACAGGAAGTGAGAGCAAATGTACCCTGCACATGGAGGAAGCAGAGAGAACCACAAGGGCAAGAGAGAGCAAAATGAGATCAGGTGAGGAGGGGGGATGGGGAGAAAAACACGGGGGAGACAGTTGGAAAAACACACACTCTTGTGGAGCAAAATGAAAACAAGTATTTCCCTAAAAGTGAGCAGTGAAAGGACAGCAGTAAAGAGGCTATACTCCGGGGAGAGACAGCCAATATGGGCAATACAAGCCACTGAATGAGCAAGTAAATGAGAGGGACAGTAATGCCAACAATTAGAAAGTAATGGTCAGGCTTTAGATCCACTGCAAGGTATGATAGATAAACTATCAATAACCTAATGAACTGGGGGTCTAGCATCAAAGTACCAACAAGTGCCTAGGGCTACATGGGACAGAGGTAAAGAAACAAAAAGAAAAGAATATTGTGAAAGCATAGGGACCCTTGAGCAGAGCTTGGATTCCCATCAATTGTCTACGTGATCAATCTTATCATCTGGTCATCCACCCAATCGAATGATATGTCTCTTGATCATAGAGACTATCTTCAAGGGAAAGCTCTCTCGTTAGAGTCAGCGAGGGAGCGCCAGACAGTGAAATAAATAGCAGTTATTTGTTAATACTGCTTTTAGCACTGTTTTTGGTTTTATTTAGAGTGTGAGGCGATATCTTTAATAAACTGTGTTTCTCTCCTTACAACTCTATTTTAAATACTGCACTCACTTTTTTATGCACTGCACGATGTTTCCATGTGATCATTAACTAAAGATGCATATAATCTGTTTTTTCACTGTCTGGCGCTCCCTCGATGACTCTAACAAGAGAGCTTTCCCTTGAAGATAGTCTCTATGATCCAGATTATATCATTCGACTGGGTGGATGACCAGATTATAAGATTGATCACGTAGACAATTGATGGGAATTCAAGCTCTGCTCAAGGGTCCCTATGCTTTCACAATATTCTTCTTTTTGATTCTTTACCTCTGTCCCTTGTAGCCCTAGGCACTTGTCGGTACTTTGATGCAAGACCCCCAGTTCATTAGGTTATTGATATTGTATAGATTGGGGAACAGAACTGTGGCAGGTCGTTAAAACTTTCCCTTTGACCCTACTATTCTCTGCGTGTTTGGTTATGCTAGATAAGCTGACAATAGGTCTTGTGAAAGCTGTGCTGTCTCGAAGGCTTGACCTAAAAAGTTAGAAATTGCAACAACCTCTTTACCACATCATCTGAAGCAGAAGTGAACACTGCAGCATTAGGAAAAGCTGACGTACTGGGGCCACAATAATGATCAGGTCTGCAAAAATGAAGCACGTGTTTTGAGATATATTCTTCATCCTGCTGAAAGAAGGATTCTAACCACTAAAGTTGTCTCTCCAAATAAGCATTCTCTAATGACATTCCTACCCAATGGAGTTATATTCTTGGTCTTCATAACCGTTATGGCTTTAACTTGCAACGTTTGGCTACTTCTGCACCCACCAAGAACATTAGCATATTGTCGTTTCTGAAACTGAAAAAGAAAATGAGTGAAAGAGATTGTCAGAAGAAGTCTCCGATAGTGTTGCGGTCTTTGGGTTAGGAGAAAGGCTGGAACGTTATGGAAATAGAAACTTGCAAGCAAAAAGCAAGTGAGAGCGATAGTCTTTCTTGAGACGATGGGGAAAGGTAAATACAATCGTAGGAAGCAGAGGAGTTTAAAGGAGGATGAGGCTCCTAAGAAGAGGGTGGGAAGTGGGTGAAGAAAAGGAAAAAAATTAAAGATTGGAGTAGAGAGGGAGAGACAAAAGCTAAAAAGAAACTCATGGTGCAAAAAGCATCATGTTAGAGGGAAAGAAACTAAGAGACAAGGAGGCTTGAGAAAAATGTGATGGGAGAAGAGAGACAAAAGAAGTAGGAAGACAAAAAGACGGGATGGGATACAAGGGTAGTAATAGTAACAAAGATGAATAGACAACATGAGAGAGAGGAAAGAGACAGAGGGATAATAAGAATACAAGTGGGAGAAACTAAAGGGAAAAGAAATACTGAGTGGGGAGGAGGGGGAGAGCTTGTCAGTCCGAGCGTGAAATAAGGGAGAGAAAGTGGGGAGGAGGGAGACAACAAAAGGGGAGAGAGAGAGAGAGAGAGAGAGAGAGAGAGAGAGAGAGAGAGAGAGAGAGAGAGAGAGAGAGAGAGAGAGAGAGAGAGAGAGAGAGAGAGAGAGAAATGGGACATTTAAAGATGGAGACAGAAGAGGAAGAGAAGTTGATGTCAAGACCGTCCTAGTGTGGAAAAATAAAAATAAAAAAGGAATACTGGATTGTATCTTACATCTTAGATCCGCTGTGGTCCACCAGTCTAGAAACCTGATTTAGTGGTGGATCCTAATGCAGAATCCTCATACCCGGAAGATGTGATGAATCTTGTAGATGACCCACTAGTTAATTTTGCTTCCCCACAGGAATACTAATGCAAAGGAAATACCAGTGGATTCTGCTAATTTTAACACACTCCACGGACATCTGGGGATTTCCCATTAACAGACAATTCCAAATCAGGACCTAGTCCTGCCTACAGACAAAGATAAAAAACAGTCCCCTTCACTTCCTTGTCTCACTTCAGGCAGGATGAGGAACTCAAGTCGCTTGTAATACAAAAACAAGCATTGGCAAAGCCAACAGGTTGTGCCTATGCATAATCTTTTCGCTTTCTCAATGATTTTTTACATGTTGAACAGCAGCGCGACCTGCTAAGCAACATGACTAAAAGTTTAAAAAACACAAAAAACACTATGACGAGGCCAGCACTGACGTGTCATATCACTTTTTAAAATTTTACTTTAAGCCATGCTGCACCGCAGCATGTGTAGCTGTGCAACATGAAAGCAACATGTGGGTGGGGAGGGTGTTTGATGGGGTCAAGCTACACGAGAGAGGAGGGTGGGAAAAACATGGGAGAGGGGGAGGAGGGGTTGGGTGAAGCCATGGGGGGAGGGGGTTAAAAATGGAAAAAAAGGGGGGTTTTGTAGGCTTAAGCAGCACCAGGGAGGAGGGTGGGAAAGACATCAGAAAGCGGAGGGGCTTGTATCAAATCAATAAAAAAGTAAAAACAGTTCCTCTTTTTAATTTTTGCAAGTACACAATAAAATTACAGATGGGAGAAATCATTGCTTAAAGCCATTTTACATTATATTTTTAACTTTTTCCTCAAATGAACAGGCTAACTGCTAGGTGAGCTTTCTAAGGAGGGAATACTTTGCTCTTGGCTCTGTTCCGGAAACCACACCATACAGATGGAAAGAGGATGTGGCGTAATGGCCATAGCTGCCCACTTTGGACCTGGGGAACCAGGTTCGAGTCTCGGAGTCTGCTCAAAATCCTGTGATTCAGGGCAAATCACTTAATCTCCCCGTGCCTACAAACAATGAATAGCTGGTGCTCGTGTAACATTCAATCAAAGCTCTGCCATCAGAGGATGCTTAGTACACCCCTATGCAATACGCTGCCTTCAAACAAATCACCAACAGAGCAGAAAATCTTTCCTCACACAACACAGACAAGGCTGCATTTGCTTGCAAACGGCATAAATGGGCAGTCATGTCATCGTACACGGCCTGGGGCACACAGCACTACTTGTCCTCTTACTTTTCTGCGGCAGGAAACATTATTTGATGCTTGGCGTCTTCCCATCCAAGGACCTAGTCCCTTCCTGGAAGCAGTCTTGGCCCAACAACCAGTGCCTCCTTTGCAAGGATACCAACAAAACGCTGCCCTACCCACTATGGGCGTGTCCGGCCTAGCTACAGCACAGGCGAAATCTCTTATGTCCTACCTTAAGATCATTACAAGTTAGAGCATGTCACCCAGCAGTAATAGCCCTGCTCAAGGGAATCCTCCGGTCCAATCATCATGCAAGGCTGTGCGGTGTCTCAACTAAGTTTCCAAAACGCTGGAAGGGCACAACAACTATATTATTGTGTTACACATAACTGCCTTGCTGTGTTACACAAATCTGATTTGCCACTTGTCATTCTGAGGGGCTATCTTAGCTGAACTTTATCATTTTGGCAGAAACACAGCCCGGTTTCAACCTCACCTTAGGTTGTCACAGTAACACATTAAACACTTTATCTCGGGACTGGTCAAGTGCCGTTATATTGATGCAAAAAGTATTAAGCACTATATACTAGACTGTCCTTCACAAGCTCCAGCACTTCTCCCTTCAACGAGTACTTATTCTAATACTGCTGGTCTATTTTATGTGAATTATTTATGCAATGGATATAGCGGTCCGTGACTGGCTCCACTTTAACCCTCAAATAAGTTTCACCCTTATTAGGTCTCGCCTAGCGATGCAGCGCATGCGCTGCTCGCCTTGGCGAGATCTATTGTCGTCGACTTGGTTCATCCTTTCTAGTTTATTTTAGGTAGCGCTTGATTGGCCAGGTCAGAATATGGACATGCTGCTCTTTCAGGCGCCGTCTTCCCTCAGGCAGCATCAGCCAGGGCATCTATCACACACACACAGGTGACTGTTAGCCTGCCTCCGTCTCCCTGACAGCAAACACTTCCGGCGGGAGAGCATAGTGGCATTTAACAGGTTTCATTTTCAGTTGTTCTCAGCAGTGTGTGCAACCAAGGATACAGCTGAGATTTAAAGTTGATGCAGGAGAGATGTTTTGTGTTCTGTACTGCTTTAGGTGCCCTTGCATTGTAGCCTATTTGACTTCATCCGCTACCCTGCACCCACCTCATCTTACTGGGATGTCTGCACCCCTCGTATCTCCTAGCAGTCCTTGCTGTTGAAGCTGTGTGCGCTCTGAGGGGGCAGCTGTCACGGCTACCTATCCGATACCAGTTGTGGGTGTACCATTGGCACTGCTGATTAAACAATGTATGCTATGTTTTTGTGGGGGGGGGGCATTTTTCACTGCTACAGCCTATTACTACTATGTATAAGTTTACATTGCTGTGCAAGGTGAGTGCAGATGTTGCTGATACCCGTTGTGTGTATACAGTTTGCGCTGTTGTCCAAGCTGTGTGCTTTGAGGTCAGTGCTCCTTCCTGTCCCTCCGTGTTTCCATCAGGCCCCTTCTGCATTCATTTGCTACCCGTTTGCTCATACAGTACTGCGCCTTTAATCCTGCTTTTGATAGATCAGGCTAATTTTTACTGCCTTAATACACAATAGTGCCTTACCATACAGACTTTTGTTAGACCTTTGTTCGCTCTCTGTTTCCCTTCCCATAGAGTCTCTCCACCCTCCATTCTGTGACAAGGCTGGCCAAAGCCAAACGTTGCTATGCACGGACACTATGTGTTTCAAGCCACTATTAAAAAAAAATACATTAATATGCATAGCACGCGTTCAGTTACTGTGTCTAGCCACAGTGCTGCCATAATCGTCTTGCAACACAGCATTATCCTACTGGGCGCTCCCTCCCTGTCTCCATCAGTCCCCTTCTGATTTCATTATATGCCGCTGCTACAACTCTTGCTCTCTCGCTCTCTCCCTGTCTCCATCAGGCCCCTTCTGCTTTTATTATATACCGCTGCTTTTCGCTTTCCCATTTGCTCGCTCACTCCCTCCTTCCCTTCCCATACAGTCTCTCCACCCTCCATTCTGTGCCAAGGCTGGCCCAAGGCAAACGTTGTTATACACGGACACTGTATGTGTTTTAAGCCACTATTAACAAGCATTTGCAATGCAATAGGTCTCGCATTTACGCAAGTTTGAGCTATTGACATTGCAAATAACAATGCCTTTTATATTTGTTTTCGTTTCAAAAAAATAAATAAAAGGCATTGTCATTTACAATGCCAATAGCTTTAACTCGTGTAACCGCGAGACCTATTGCATTGCAAATGCTTGTTAATTGCCTGTTCATGTTTATTAATGTATGTTGAAAAGATTTTGATTAATCAATCATAAATCATCTTCATAAAAATGACCCCTCTCTCAAACGACAAACCACAAAAACGTGGTGCAATCAAACTACTTGCTGCAGGCTGTAAATTGTGTTTTTTAAGCAATGACGGGCTGTGTTTTGCGTTGTATCCCTTGGTGGTTAGAACTTTTTAGCGCTGTGTAAAAGCTTGGGTGGACGGGTAAACAGAATGAAATAAGTGCGATTTGGTTCGAAGCAGTGCTGCATGATAAAGCAGCCTTTTCTTGGCACTCGCAGCAAGATCCTGCTGCTGCTGAAAGCAAAAATTCCAAATGGGTTGAGTTTCATTTTGGAAGGAGGGGGCGGCAGAGGCCATAGAGGGGTCCGTGTGAGAGCAGTGCAAGATCCAAGGATGAGGATGCAAAGATGATGGGGAAGCAAAAAGAAAAAGCATTGGCATAGCCAATAGGTCTCGCCTTTGGGACCTTAAGTGTTTAGCCATGCAACGGTTTATGTTGTTGTGCCCAGGGTATTGTGCTGCATAACAAAATACTTATAAGGTCACAAAAGCGAGACCTCAAACCCAATAGTAACTTTTCTATGCACCTATAAGAATCCTATTTTTCTATGATCTTTATTAAAACTAAGAAAGGTTTCTATGGATGTTTTATGCACAGTTGCCTAATAAAAAGTACCCATAATGTTATATTAAAAATATATGTGATAGTTAATTAAGATATATATATATATATATATATATTACCTACTGGCGGTCGCCAGTAGGTAGTTATAGTTAGGACCACGTTTCCATAGGAAATTCGCAACATTCTATTTTGAATAACTTTGGCGCCGGTCGACGAATCCTCGCAAATTTTTCAAAATAGGTGGGGCGCTACGCTCCGCTCCTACCCTGAAAGTCTCGGGGGGATTCGTCAAGCGGGGGCTGAGATAAAAGGGGGGTCCCAAAACGCGTTTTTCCCATGCATTTTTCCATAGGACCTTTAGACAGGGCTACAGCCCGAACGGCTGAACAGAATTTAATGAAATTTGGCAGAGAGGTAGTCCCTAGGTCAAGGAAGTGCCTTTTGTAGGTTTGGTGTAAATCTGTTCAGTAGATTCTGAGAAAATAGCCTTTAAATCAATATATATATCTGTGGCAGCTTACGGTGTGCTTACCGTGCGCTTACCGTAAGCTTACCGTACGCGTACGGTGGCGTGCGCGAGCGCGATTCTGATTGGCTCTTAGATCTTAGTAAACATTCGAATCGGTCGAAACCAGGAAGCGGCGGCCGCCATTTTCTCTCTCGCTTCCTGAGTTGGGCAGCAAAAACGAACCCCCAAAATGTGTAAAGAGGCAGTTTCATGAGATCCTAACCACCCAGCATTGATACAGGGGTCCCCAAACCACCCCCAAGCCCAAAAAAAAAATAAAAAAATTTTTCGGAAAATCGCCGATTACGCTTACCGTACGCGTACGGTAAAAAATTGTAAAAAAAAAAACAATTATCCACATTCTCCCCACCCCGTGTGCAAATGGTGCCCGAAGGGCACCATTTGTGCATGGCATATAACATCTAAGAAGTTAACAAAGAATACATTTCACAAAGATGCGCAAAATATGTCCCCCATGTGCGCACGGTGCGCGAAGCGCATCGTGCGTACATGGCCCATCCCGCTTAATGTGGGCACGCGGTGCGCGCTGCGCACCGCGTGACCACTGTGCGTGCACGGCACTAACTGCGTAAAGTGGGCGCGCGGTGCGCGAAGCGCACCGCGTGCTCACTGTGCGCGCACGGTGCGCGAAGCGCACCGTGCGCGCACGGAACGAACTGCGTTAACTGGGCGCGCACGCCATGAATGGCGTAAAGTAACTTAGCATTTAAAAAACCTTGCAAATTCACTGAAAAAACCATAGGTTTCACACATGTTATAGTTAGCTGGACATTTTACTGATAAAAAACCAATGAAATTCCCCCGTTATAGTTACTGCAGGCAACTATAACTCACGCGACCGCAATCTTCTGCTGATGACATATGTGTCTTTATGAAAAAAAAATATTTGTAATATATGTAAAGCTAAAATTTAATGGAAGAAGACATGGGCAAATAAGTGTCTAAATACAGTATTAGCATCAGCAGAGGATTGCGGTCGCGTGAGTTATAGTTGCCTGCAGTAACTATAACGGGGGAAATTTCATTGGTTTTTTATCAGTAAAATGTCCAGCTAACTATAACATGTGTGAAACCTATGGTTTTTTCAGTGAATATATATATATACATATATATTATCTACTGGCGGTCGCCCGTAGATAGTTATAGTTAGGACCGTGTTTCCATAGGAAATCCGCAACATTCTATTTGGAATAACTTTGGCGCCGGTTAACGAATCCTCGCGAAATTTTCAAAATAGGTGGGGCGCTCCGCTCCGCTCCTACCCTGAATGTCTCGAGGGGATTCGTCAAGCGGGGGCTGAGAAAAAAGGGGGGTCCCAAAACGCGTTTTCCCGATGCAATTTTCCATAGGGACCTTTAGTCCAAGGTACAGCCCGAATGGCTGAACAGAATTACTTGAAATTTGGCAGACAGGTAGTCCTCAGCTCAGGGATGTGCCTTTTGCATATATGGAGTCAATCTGTTCAGTAGTTCCTGAGAAAATTGCAGTTAAAAGCACATACATATCTATAGCCGCGCACCGTGCGCGCACCGTGCGAGCATCGTGCGAGCACCCTAACGTGCGCGAGCGTAATTCTGATTGGTGGTTACATGTTAGTCAACGTTCGAATCGGTCGAAATCAGGAAGTGTCGGCCGCCATTTTGTTTGTTTTCAGTGCGAGCGTGAAAAAGGAAGGTGGCGAACGTGAAAAGGGGGCAGGGTGGAGAGTTCCTGACCCCCTAGCCTTTGTCATGTGGTCCCTGAAGGACCCCGAAGGACCCCGAAGGCAGAAAAAAACAATAAATTATTATTTAATTTTTTTTTAATCGCGGGGGTGAGCGCACCGTGCGCGCACGGTGAAAAACCAAAATATATATATATATATATTCAATGAAAAAACCAAAGGTTTCACACACGTTATAGTTAGCTGGACATTTTACTCGTAAAAAACCATTGAAATTCCCCCGTTATAGTTAGTTAAGCTAACTATAACTCGCGCGCCCGCAATGCACTGCTGATGACGTCACATATTACATCACTCATGACATGGTCAGTGACATCACTCATGACATCACTGATGACATCTCAAATGACATCACTGATGACATCATCCCGTGAATGTGTGTTTTTCTGAAAATTAAATATGTTTTATATATGTATATCTCAAGGTCGATGGAAGAATAAATGGGTATATAAGTGTCTAAATGGATGATTTGTTTTTGAAAAATTGATTGTGTAACTGACTGATTAAGTGTATCTTAGTGAATACATGGCTTAGTGAGTAATGTTTAAATATGTAAATATCTGTGTCAGTCTCTCACTTTGTGTATAAGTGGCTGCATGGGTTGGTGAGTAGCTACTTGAGTGTCTATATAGGTTATTAGTTGGTTTTTTGAGTATCAGTATAAGTGTCTGATGTCTGTATGGTTCGATGGGGGGTATTACGTAGTGCATAGGTGCATGAATGAGTGACTCACTGTTTGTATGTGTTGAAGATAGTATGTGTGCAGGACTGCATGGGTGGATGAGTGTGTGTATGGGTGTGTTAGTGAGTGAATGACTGTCTCTACAGTGTCTTTATGAGTAACTACATATGTTTTTAACTAGTATATGTGACTATTGGTGTATATAAGTGAGTATATGTGAGAGTGAGAGATTGAAAGAGTTCCTGTGTGAATAAGTATGTGTTTCTATAAGTGATTGTTTAAAAGACTAAGTATGTGCAAGTTTCCGTAGAAGTAAGTGTGGTGGTGTGTGTATAACTGTATATGCAAGTAAATGGATGTTTGATTCTTTATTAGCATGAGTGACTATGTGTGTGAGTAACTCTACGGATGAGTGGCATTGTGTAACAGGATGTATAGGTGTATGAGTACATATGATGAGTGAGTACATGTATGAGTGACTGTATAGGACTGTTGGTGAATGAGTGGATGTGTATGTGGATCTTAGAATTACTGAAGAGGTTGTTGTAACTGGTATTGGTATGTCCATTGTTTTGAAAAGTTTAGTCTCTATTTATGAATGTGTGTATCAAAGGTTATATTAGGGTGAGAGGAGGTCTGCCACTCTATCACAAGGATGATGTCATCAGTGATGTCATCAGTGATGTCATTTGAGATGTCATCAGTGATGTCATGAGTGATGTCACTGACCATGTCATGAGTGATGTAATATGTGACGTCATCAGCAGTGCATTGCGGGCGCGCGAGTTATAGTTAGCTTAACTAACTATAACGGGGGAATTTCAATGGTTTTTTACGAGTAAAATGTCCAGCTAACTATAACGTGTGTGAAACCTTTGGTTTTTTCATTGAATTTCTAAGGTTTTTTAAATGCTAATCCCTAACTATAACGTGTGTGAAACCTATGGTTTTTTCATTGAATTAGCAAGGTTTTTTAAATGCTAATTCCTAACTATAACGTGTGTGAAACCCATGGTTTTTTCAGTGAATTTGCAAGGTTTTTTAAATGCAAATTTTTTTTTTTCTTCTATTTTTTTAAACATATTTTTAATTTAATGTTCTAACCTTTTATAAAGACTATGATTAAATTTTTAAAATTCTTTAATATGTTTTTTTAAATATATTTCATAAAATAAACATGTTATAATTTTTTCCAGTACATTTTTTCCTTTTTTTTTTTGTACGCGTACCGTAAGCTTACGGTAAGCGTACGGTTAACGCAACGCCCGTAATTTATCTACGCTGTTTGCGTATAGTTACGCAATTTGCGTAGCCGCGCGTACTCCGCGTGGGACGCGTACGCGTGTACGCTACACGCGCACGTTACGCGGAAGTGTCGGGTAGTGACTTATGCGCATGCGCGCAAGCGCGTGTCTTTTTTACGCGCATGCGCACTTTTGCCGTAAGCGTACCGTAAGCGTACCGTAAGCGTACCGTAGGTCATGTGATCATGAAACACAACTTTTGATTGGTTGAAACTACTTTCAGTTCTAGAACTCTCCTACACCACACCCATTCCCCTCATTTCTGCTTGTGATCCCTTAGGAGAAGGAGCTGGGTTGTCTTTGTGATACGATGGCAGAACAGCAGAGCTCTTCTGAGAGTGAGGCTAGCACTAGCAGCACTACCTTGAGGCAGAGAGCGAGGAAACAAAAGACCTCTTATGTATGGGATTATTTTACTTTTCCTGAAGGCCAGCTAAAGGTAAATGCACCCTTAGTGACTTGCAAGCTGTGTCAGCGTGTACTTTCAAGAGGTAATCCTGACAGGAAGTATTCCTTTGGGAATCATACCATGATGAGGCACCTCAGGGATGTACACAGAAGGACACATGCTCGACTTTTTGGAGGTAACCCTTCAGAAAGTCAACCAAGCACATCCACAGCAGCTCAGCCTGGACCATCATCTGCAGGGCTGACTCCTTCTTCTGCAGGTCAGGTGAGCCCTTCATCTGTGGGGGGAGCATCTCCTTTTGCTGGCCCTCTGGAAATTAACCCTCGATTTCTGAGGGTTGATATTTGATGTGCCTCTTGTCATGATCTAATTTGTCATAGGGAGACCAATGTTTCCCTAGTGAACCTCAAAATAGATCAGCACACTTGTCACAGAGACTAATTTTCCCATTCTTTCTTTCCTCTCTCCCTGCATGAACACAACGGCTCTTTTAAGAGCCAACCTTATCTTTCATCTTTTTTTTATAGATGTTTTTAAAAAATTTTTTTTTTTTTTACCGTACGCGTACGGTGCGCGTAATTTTTTTTTTTTTTTTTTTAAAAACACTAAAAATCAATAATCACATTACAAGGACTTTGAAACACTACAATTATTATTATTGACTTACCATACCCACTCAAAAAAATATTTATTCATTTGTTTTTTTTAAAAAAAATTGCTTTAAAAATGGTTCTAGTTTTCGAAAATTTTCTATATCAATCTGAAAAAAAAGAAAAAAGTATTAATATTTTTTAAACATTTTAAAATACAGTACACGTATTTACATATTTACCAAAAAATATTTTTGCCTTATTTTTGCTGTTTTCAGAATATATTGCATTTCACTTTAAATTGTGAAAGCAATTGCATTCATCAATTAACAGCGGGCAAAAAAAAAATAACAATCTCAAAGATTGTATTAAAAAAGCCCAGAATCTCTTCTCACTTAAACTTAACATTACAGAAATGCATAATATTCTTAAAAAATATAATCAAAAATCAATACTTATTTCTTTAAAATACCGTCTGATATTTTTGTTTCAGAAGTATAATCACAATATTATATCTCAAATAACTCCACAATACATCTGATTCCATTTCCTTTAGGCCAAATAGTAATTTTAAAATTTTTTTTGGATTAAATTTCCAATGGTAATCCAATAAAATTCTAAAGTTTAATTTGTCCAGATCTCACCGATTCTCTGTAACATTTTGGTTCACGAAATTTTTTTAAATAATTTATTAAGTCCACAATAGAATTGGTTACTTTTCCGCATGGCCAAATAGTAATTTTTAAAATCTTTTTTGAAAAAATTTCCAATGGCACTCCAATAACATTCCAAAATTTAAATTGTGCAGATGTTACCGATTATCTCTAAATTATTGGTTTTTGAAAGTTTCATTAAAAATTTAAAAAGTCCACATTACAATTGGTTATCTTTCCATTAGGCCAAATGATAATTTAAAAAATCTTTTTTTTAGAAAATTCCAATGGTAATCCAGTAAAATGGTAAAATTATTTTGTCCAGATCTTGCCAAGTCTCTCTAAAATTTAGGTTTCAGGAAGATTAGATAGGAATTTGCTAAATCAAAAGGCAAACGTTGTTTGAAAATCAATTGGGAATCATTACACAGTGTCCAGCCTTTTTCACATTTAAGATAAACTGTGTAATGTCCAGAAGTAACAGTAGGTCCATCATGGAAAATTATTGCAACAGTTACAAAAGTTTTTCCTGAAATTGATAATTGCTGTCCTGTAAACTTCTTTATTAAAGTATCCAATTTTGAACCATCAGCTCTACATCGTTGCATCATTAAAATTACATACTGTCCGTATTCCTTTAAAATTAATGTTGAAAACATGTCAGATTTACACTCACCGCATTTCATGCTATGATTAGCATCTTTAACTAATTTTGCAAAAGTGACTGTTTTACTCTCTGGCAATGTCAAATAAATAAACCTTTCATTATCAACATTAGAGCCACATATATTATAACAGTTTTCACAACTATGTTCCCATTTATAAGAGAGACCAAATAAAATATCAATTGCAACTTCTTCTACTTCCAGTACTTGAAGAAAATACATCAAAAATTCGTGTGCAGGGGGGAGGAGCCAAGATGGCGACCGGAGCAGACGCTTGAGCGCCCGGCTCCGTCGGCCCTTGGCCCCGGACTATCATCCTGATTCCTATCCTTGCCGATTCTCGAGGTGAAACGTGTGCGACGACGCGCTGTCCCCGCCGCCGCTTCCCCGAAGTCTCAGCCCGCCCGGATGCCGGAGTTCTTGGTGCCTTTGTTCTCCGCCCTGGACCCCTGCCGGCCCCCTGGAAGCTCCGCAGTCACCGGACCCGCTAGCGCAAACCCGAGCCCCGCGGTCCCGACCTCACCTAACACCACGGACTGTCGCCAGATGAGCCTGGGGAGGGACGGCCAGACACCTCCTGCACCCTGCGCCTGAAGGGCTGGGGCTGTAAGGTCTCCTGCCCCGATCTGTGGACCGCGCTGTGGGAGGCTGCCGACCCCCTTCTTCTATTGCCTAGTCGGCTGCAAAGAGAATCCGAGGGAAGGGAGGCGACTGTTGGCTTTCCCAGTTGCGGCGCAGACCTGAGGGGAACTGACTCCTTGCTACGACCCCCCCCCTGGCCATTGTACCGTCCGGCGGTAAAACATGGCGTTGTTTGCCTGCTCGCGGCTGGGGGGTGATACTCCGGTCTTGCCCGCTGCCCGCTTCGCCCTCCCTCCACCAGACACCAGCTTCACAGTGCCGTCCCGGATTGCTGCCGATGTGGGGGTGCAGCCTCCGCTGACATGCGGCTCCGTTCTGGCCGTCCTGCGGGACTTTCGTCTACAAATGTGTGCTCGCTTTCAGGCGCTGAGTGAGCAGTTTGACTCCATGCTGTCGGCTGCGGGCCGTGAGCGCTCCGTTTGTCACCAACACGGCGTGGGTCTGCCAGTGCTTTTGTCCTCTTGCGGGGACGCAACGGCTGTGTGTGATCGTGCTACACCGGTGCCTGCATCTGGCTTTCCCGGCACCCAGGATCAATTGCTCTCCAGCTCAACAGCGGATACTTTGTTTCCCCGTTCATTGCTGCCTGCTTCATTGTTGCCTGCCTCACCGCGTCTGCAAGAGTATCCAGCTGAGCAACACCTAACATCCTCGAGGACTCGTTCACGGTGGCCTACTGCTTCTTTTCTGTGGAACTCCTGTACTCTACATGCCATGTCTGGACTTCATGTGGTGCACAAAGGGACCTCTACAGATGGTCGGCGGCCATTTTGTGATTCTACTTCACCATCTTCTCCCAAGCGGCCATATTGTCTTTGTCTGCACGGGATGCGGGGCCTTCATGTAGGGGCTGGCTTAATCTCAAGCCCGCGATCGGGCCAGGGCTAGACTGATTTATATTGCCATGGTTTCACGGATGGGCTGGACTGGGACTGGAACTGTATGTATACTTTGTGCGCACTCGTCGCGATCTGTCTTCCTTCAATTAAATTGTTGTGACAATTCATTTTCACATGACTGCTTTTGGTGTAGTGGGTTCTCAGTGTGTGGAAGCCATAGATGGCCGATGGTTTAGGGCGCTCTGATGATACGTAGGCTCCTCCCCACTTTCTTCTTTTTGGGAGTTTAGATTAGAATAGTCCTATTCTTTTCTCACCCCCTTTATCATAGGTGTACTGTTTTCTTATCTTTCTTTACTCTATTCTTACTCTCTTTCTTGTCTATATTTCGGGTTTATTGGGCGACAGGCACTATGCTGGGGGGGGGGGCAGGCCGTAGCCTCCGCATTGGTGTAGGGTGGGGGGGTAATTTACTGTTTCTAATTAGTTCTATGGGCCTTTTTTTTCTTTTTATGTTTCTGCGCTATACTTGTTTCGATTCTGGGTCCGGGTGTGGGGTTGACTGAGTGGGGGCGGCACAGGAGGGGTGCGTAATTGCTCATGTGACTATCCTGTTATATAACTGCATTGCCTCACTGCCTGAGATTTGACTTCCATTGCTGTTTTAATGATGCTGCTGCTCTCCCGTGTGGTGAAGATATCGTGCGGACTCGAATCTCCTTGGTTCTTATTCTTCACTGACTTTTTCCCTGATAACATTATTTTGAAAAACTTTAAAATTAACCTTCACTTCTCCTTTCCCTGGGGTCAAGGATCTCTCCAGTGTATAATTCATAAATCGTTGCTAATCTTGACCGTTGAAGCACAGGGCCGTAATGTCTGTATCAGTGCTTAACCGTATCGTGGCCGGCCTGAAGGTTGTAGGCCCGTATTTGTTCTTTTAATATGCACGAATAAAGGTTTTTAAAAAAATAAATAAATAAATAAATAAATAAATAAATAAATTCGTGTGCATCTTGCTGTTCATTTTGAGAAAACTGTGTTCGTCCTGAACATATATCTAAAAGTTTTCTAATTTCAGTAGCACTTTCTATTTGAGTTTTATCTTTACTCAGCTTTTGAAAAAGGAGACTCAGCTCAGAACAGAATCTTTTTCCCTGATTTACTATTATCTGCTCTTGCAAACTTTCCAGATAAAATGCAACATTCAGCACTACATTTGCGTAGCAGTTGACACCAGAGCTATTTTCAAAATGACATCCTACAACCTGTTCTTCATTTTCCTTTTTCTTTTTGCTTGCAATTACATCACTCCTCTTTTTTTTCCTCTTCTCTACATCTTCATTACAGATATTCTCATTTTTTCTTTTACGAGAAACTACACGTTTCTCCAACACAGGATACTGACCTAAATGAGGAGCATAGCTTCTTCTTAATCTATTATACTCCTTTACACAGTTTGTATCAGCACTAACTTTTGAATCATCAAAGTCTATCATGAATAAACCTGATAATGTTTTCACTCGTGACAAAGCAACATATGCCATACCTTCTTTGAACACAGTTGAACCAATGTTCACAAATGCACAATCTACAGTCAATCCTTGAGACTTGTGAATAGTTACAGCATATGCTAGAGAAAACGGAAACTGCTTCCTACGTACATATAAGTCTTTCACAAGCATGAAACGAACTGTACAACGACAAATATCTTTAACTTCTTCTATCTGATCAAATTTTATTTTTAAACATTCAATTCCATCTTTTTTCTGATAATTAATAAAACCCACAACTCTTCCCATAGCTCCATTAACTAAACCTTTTTCAACATCCAAATTTCTTCTTAAAAATACTCTACAGTTCATGCAAACATATAGATTTTTTTCTAATCCAGCTGTTTTGGAGATGTTCTTCTCTAGTGAATCCAATTTATTTTTCAGTTTGCCTGTTACTGTGACAGTAATTCTTCCATCCTCAATTTTGTCCACTGCTTCCAATTTCCTGATCTCCTCATTAAATATTGAGCATTCACGTAGAGTTGGCATTAAGCAGATGACACTTTTCTTTTCTGCAATGTTCTTGTATATTCTCTCTGCAACTATTTCTTCCTTTGGAAATAAATTATGTAGCAGCCGACTCTAATGCTTTTTTGCCAACTTTTGTGAGTAGTCCAATTCTGATATCTTTCAGAATACTTCCATATTCTTCATTGCTTGCTTGCCTCATATTAGTAGTAAGTTCCTTGTACTCAAAGAAGGACCAAATATTTGTATTTCCGATGCTTCCCAATGACTTCTTCGTGTCTTCATGTGTGACAGTATTAAACACTGGTTGTCCTTTAACTGGAGTAAGTTGCAAAAGATCTCCAAAAACTATGACGTGTTTTCCACCAAATAACATGTCATAGTCTGTCTTCAAAATTTGCTGCATTCTTAAATGCACAAATGCAAGCATTAAGTTTGATACCATGCTCACCTCATCAATAATGAGAACTTGCATCTTCTTCAATACTCTTGAAACTTCCAAGGATGCTTCTCCAGTTAGCTTGTTGTATTGTATTTTGTTCTCATGCTCCACTGGTAACATTAGCAAACGATGTAAAGTGATTCCTTTTATGTTATATGCTGCTAACCCAGTTGGAGCAGTAACCACACAAGACAAAGTAGAATCTGTTTTTTGCTGTAGGTAGCTTCTGATGACTTTTATAAGGAAACTTTTTCCAGTTCCAGCTTGTCCGCTTACATACATCCTGATTGGATGAAATGATGTGCATGAGCACTCTTTTTTTTCATGTAGAAATCCGTGATCAATTTTGTTTCTGATCTCTTCATAAATTTGTTGCTGCTCTTGATTCAGTTGTCTTTCCAAATTTTCTAAGTCTATAAATTCTTCTTGAGCTTGATTCATAGCCGTTTCCACTTCATTCATGGCTATTGATGCTTCATTTTCAACGATTGGTTGTCCTAGGGGATCTTGACTGAGTGTTCCTGAACTTTGGCTGTCCTGAGAACTGTCTCTAGCTATTTCTGCTGCAATTGTAGTTTCCTGTTCAATTTCTTCATTTAACATTTGCAGATAACTTGAGAATGTACTGCATTGTATGCTGTCTTTGCAAGCATTAAAAGAATCTTCATAGCTTTGAAATTCTCCCAGTAGTTCATCCTCTGTACGCCATGGTTTAAACAACTGTAAAAGAGCCAAGTAGTAAAATTCCTTCTTGTCAGTAGTGTCGCAACTCAGCTTCCTGTGATTTATCAAACTTCCTTTTGTTTGCTTCACCAAACATCCTTCCTCACCAACGACTTTATATTTTCCATTGTTGCTGTCTTCTGCGGCTTTCCGTGAATAAATGTAGTTCTGCAGCACTTCATAGAGACACATGTTCTCCAGATGTTGACTTCTCTTGGGATAATATGTGTCCAACATGTTTGATTTCAAAATATCTGTACTTTCTGGGTCATTCGCGGCCAAATATTCAATTTCTCCAACAGATTTCAGTACCCGATTTCTCATTGCTGCAAGGCCTAAAGTTGCCCAAATTATTCTTCTTGACTTCGAGTAGAGACTTGCAGAAGATAACCTATCTGAACATTCGTAGGATCCAATTTCTCGATGCGATAACATCTTCAAACTGAAACTGTACAGCTTCTTACTGACAGTCTTCTCGTGAGAAATCTCTTCCCACATTTCCTTCAATTCTGTTTTTTCTGATTTCGTAATGTAAGACGTTACATATCGAGCAACAGCAATGGAATTGTCAGCTACATACTGTATATCCATGTTAGCGTTCCACATGGATAAAATGACTGGGTTGTAGTCATTTATATTTTTTGATTCTTCTTTTCTTTTTAGGTTGTAGGTATTCTTAGGTGATTTTCTTGTGATAGTAGGTCTCACAGCTGACATAAAACTGTTGACTCTTCCATTTGAAAGAACAGGTCTAGGAAATCCAAATCGACATTTAGTGTAGTATTTATCTTTGCTCTTGTATTTCCGTCGACAGTATTTTCCACACCGATGACTTTGGAAACGTAAAACTTGCTCCTTTAACTTTTTCTCTTCTGTGCTTTTTGGTATAGCACATGTTGCATATTCTTCAATGAAAGATAACACTGCTTCATCAGTATCTGTTCCAAACTTTGGGGCATCCTTGATCCACAACAGCATATGAATATGAGGAGCACCTCTTGCCTGGTACTCTTTTCTCCAAAAGAAATCTACTACTTCTCCAAGAGGTGGATTTTTTTTATTGCAGATGAAGGACATCATAGCCTCAAATCTATGATTGAAATATCTGCAAACATTAACCGGATCCAATGAGCACAGTTCTCCTGCTGTCTTGTATTCAATGTTTTTAATGTTTGAATTTGCCTCTCGTAGAAAATCCAGTAAATCATCCCAAGCGTACTCCGCACAGCTTAGGGTAACGAACCATGTTGGTGTTCCTAAATTCCGTAACATGCATTTTAATTCACCATGGCGTCGGTACCAATATTCATTTGTCCCACGCTGACAAGCCATCAGATTGATCAGTTGTGTTTCCAAATGATCATCTCGGTGCTGCACTTTCTCCATAAAATCCTTAGCAGACACATTTTGTAAATGTACTCCACTTTTTAAAATGTGATTTACTGCATAAGACAGTGCAGACAAGTCGCTTTCAAATAAAAGATGGAACAAATAAGGAATACTTTGTCGAAATCTGGGATCTTCAGCATATATCCACAAAATCTCGACAAGAGGGTCTGGAGGGTACCAGTTTACCGACTATACTACCTTCAGTCCCCAGAGCATATCTACAAACACTACATGAAGGTCCTAAGTCGAAAAATAAACAAAATGCCGCATGATGCTGTATGTGCTGTCCCTTACATCAAAACATTAAAGCATTACTGCATCACCAGGCAGGGAGATTAAAGGGTCTATCGGGCCACCCTTAATGGCGGAGCTTCGTCATGTACGACCCTCGGGGATCAGAGTCAGGGCCCCTACTCTCTTGAGCCACCCGGCTCTACTGGGTACCCGTCCCAATGATCCCTAACAAAGGAAATCTCCTGCCAAAAGTGTGCAACAATATTTCAAAGAATACAAAAAAGTGCAGTGCGATAATGTGATAGTGTACTAAAAATGACTACGTGGTCAAAAAATATGTTTAATGTGAATTGACCAGGTGTCATGTCTAAAAAACCAAATTAGTCAAAAAACTTATAAATGACTACTTCCTGACTTGGTCTGTCTAGGTCGACATGTTTCAGCCGATCTGGTTGTTTTACCCGGCTTTCTTCAGGACCTATTAATTGATGTTAAAAAAAGGGCTACTGCAGGATCAATTTGGTAAACAATGGTGTAAATCAAATTCAAAGGATTCTCGTGAAAAAATATTATGTGGCCAAAGCCACCCTACCAGACTAGCATAGTTTATGCTTTGATTAGGTATAGTCACCTCTTCTTCTTTCCTAAAAGAGAAGATAGTAGGGGTCACAAATGATTTATGATGGGGTTTACACAGAACAAAACAGCATCAGCGACTAATGTTTAATAGTGCCTCTCTTGGGCACTACTTAGTTTATGGTATGGCCACCAAATGGTCCACATAAAAAGAGAACATTCTCTCAAAACATGCAGGATTGTAACTCACCCAGCGTTCTGTGGGAGAAAAGCCTCACCTCACCCGGCAGATTGCTCGGTATAGGAGGCACCGCTCTGTTAAAAATAATAAGGACACAAGAGAACGGGTTGTATAAACATATGCCAGTACTCAATGGTCCCTACATACAAGTTAACAATAAACCAATCAACTCTTGACTCACAGACCAACACACCCAATGCCTGACAAAACTGTGCCATGCACATTATTTCACTTAGAGTTTGCTTGCTGGTAATATCTTCCAAAGCATTATTCAAATAAAATCTAAACATATCACCATCTTATATGGTCATTTCAAATCAACAGCATACACCTCTGTTTAATGCTCAAAGTGTACAGGTTGGGATGGTAGAAAAAACCGAGGGTAATGCTGTAACAAAGACCCAATCACAGAGGTTCAAAGTTCACCCATGCTGATAATCTCGCATGTATTATCTTCAAAACAATCCTAAATCAAGGTACACAGTTACTCAATGCCTTACCTATCCGTCGAGACCTCAAACTGGACCTCGAGCAGTCTGGGAGGTAGTGACGTCTAGGCAAAGGCTCCTTAAATAGCGGCTCCAGTTAATTAGGATTCGCGCCAAACCGCAGGTGTTGTGTTTCAAACTCTGCTGAAGGTAAATCATTACAGCGACGCGCATGCGTGAATACAGCGTCGCCACTCCCAATAAACAGGGTTGGCCACAGCAAGCATGCGTCGCATAGTGTATGTTGCGCGTGTATTGAGACACTAACGCCGTTCTGACTGCGCATGCGCAGCCCGAAATGTCACCAACAGCTGCGCATGCGCAGTAACTCCAAACAATCACGGCAGTGGTTCGTGAAAACAACATAATGTCCACTAATACTCCCATAGGAACTACTACAGAGTACGCGCCAGTGTTGACACAATCCCGGAATCACGAGTTCCAGGACGGAAACATAAAGAGAACAAGGCAGAAAAAACCAGGCAGTAATCATCTTGGTCGTTATTATACAATGTATAACCACCCTCATACAAGCCAAAAAGCCACTACACACCGCGCATGCGTAGTGATACAAGCCAAGCAGAGCATACAGTGTGTCGACACTGTTCAATCATGCAACGTACATTCAAGAAATCTCAGTGCATGTAGTACCAAACAATGGGCAGCACGCGATGTTTTCACTGTTGGCAAGCACATCGTGTTGTTTATTTTGACACTATGCCATAATATATCTCCTGAACATTGTGACTTGTACGCTAGTCTGAACCTGGTGTAAGACTTGGAGGGGAAGCCTGCCCAATAACTTCTCCAAATTCTAGATCGGAGGTTATACTACCTCAGTCCGTATTAGGTAAGCGAGACTAATGTCGAGGTATTATTTTGAAAAATAGGGTACAACATCTCAGTTAAATTACCCAGGTCTATTGGTGGAACAGGGCCAAACGGGGCTAAAATATTAATGTAAGTATCCTACCTCTTAGGGTAAATGTACTAAATCCCAGAGCAGTATCGATACCTATCAGGAACAACATAAAGTTATTTGAAGCAGGATTAGGGAACTGTAACGTATGTTTTCTCCCTAAGTAGGTATACAAGTCCAAATCTCTCTACTGGTGTAGTCCTAGTTGTAGTCAATCTAGTTGGTCTCATCTAGATCTGTTAAAAGTGGGTATTTTCATGTTGTAATTAGAAATAGACCAGGTCATCATAGATGTCCCAATCCATTTAGTCCTACGTGTCACACTGCCCAATGGCCCTCCAAAATCTCTGTGGCAGAATGGCAATGTATAAGGTAGTCTATTCACTGGTAATCAGTTACAGAACGAAGCCATTTTATATGTCTCGTGGAGTTGTACACATACAGTGGCCATTCGGAAGGCGAGAGGTTGACAATCAAATGGATGTCCACGGAATGTTGTCGTGGAGTCCATGTGTGTCCGTTTTCATTTTAAAAATCCATTTCTGCTCTTTCACAAATAGAAATTTTGAGATGTCACTCACATGTGAGGGAATGAGCGGTCGTTCAAGCACAATCCATCTCATGTCGTCTGCTCTATGATGCTTTACAAGAAAGTGGTCTGTCAGACATGTAGACTGTTTTCTGCACCGGATCGTGCTCTTGTGCTCGCTGATACGGAGCTTAATCTTCCTTGTTGTGTGGCCAATGTAATGCAGAGAGCAAGGGCACGTGATCATATAGATCACGCTCTCTGAATTACAGTTCGTATGGCTGGTCAGAATCCAAGGCCGTGCCGTACCTATATCAACGGAGGTGGTTTTAGAAGTCTGAGGGCAGACACTACATGACCCACATGGGTAGTGTCCCCTTACTGGTGGTAATGACCACAACGTTTTTTCACCCCCTATGTGTTCAGTCCGTGGTCGTGTGTGGACTAGACTGTTGCGCAGACTGGGACCTTTTCTGAAAGCGAACAGAGGAGACGGAATGTTCTCTGCGGCCACGTTCAAAATGTGCCAGTGCTTCCGTATCATCTTCTGCAGATTGTTTGAAAGGGTGCAGAAGGTAGTCACAAAAGTGAGCCTCTCATTAGGTGTCCTCATTGTGCTATTATCCAAGAGGGCATCACGATGGTTATTGGACGCTCTTTTCCAAGCCTGTCGTACAAGTCTCCTGGGGTACTGGCGTGATTGCAAGTGATTAGCCAATACTTCTGCATGCTTGTGAAAGAGGTCTTTAGTGGAACAGTTCCGTCTGACACGCAGAAACTGACCCACCGGGAGGTTCTCTCTTAAGGCCCTCGGATGGTGACTATTGAATGACAAGAGAGAATTCCTGGACATTGGTTTTTTAAACAGCTCACAGTGTAACGAGTTGCCAATAGGGAAGATTGATATGTCAAGAAAAGACAAGCGTTGTTTGTTAAACTCTATCGTAAATTTCAGGAAAGTGTTTTGCTCATTAAGCCAGGCATGAAAGGCCTGAATCTCAAGGCTGGAGCCCCGCCACACCACCAAAATATCATCTATGTACCTCTTCCACAACACCAGATGTTCAAAAAAAGGGTTGTTGTGGTTCAATACATGTTGTTGTTCAAAGAGGTGTACATAGAGGTTGGCGAGGCTCGGCGCAAAAACACTCCCCATCGATGTACCAGAAATTTGTAAAAAGATCTGGTCCTCGAAACGAAAAAAGTTTTCGGTCATCGCTATTCTAGCGCACTGCATGATGAAAGGGACCGGTGTTATGCTGTCAAGATCCCGTCTTTCCAGGAGCCCTCTGATGGACTCAAGGGTCTCCATTTGCGGGATGCATGTGTAGAGCGACTCTACATCAAAGCTCGCCAGAATGTCAGTTTCAGGATGGAAATCAATATCTGGCAGCAATCTTAAGACATCTGACGTGTCTTTTAGATAAGTTGGCATTTCTGACACCACGGCCTATGGTGTCAGAAATGCCAATTTTACAAATTTCTGGTACATCGATGGGGAGTGTTTTTGCGCCGAGCCTCGCGGTGTGGCGGGGCTCCAGCCTTGAGATTCAGGCCTTTCAAGCCTGGCTTAATGAGCAAAACACTTTCCTGAAATTTACGATAGAGTTTAACCCCTTCAGTGCCCGCCCCTTTCCCCGCCCAGTGCCGGCCGTTGCATTAGCGGGCGGGGTCTATGACGAGCTGGACTCGTCATGGGCACAGCGCCACCGCGGCCCATGACGAGTCCAGCTCGTCATGGGCACTGAAGGGGTTAACAAACAACGCTTGTCTTTTCTTGACATATCAATCTTCCCTATTGGCAACTCGTTACACTGTGAGCTGTTTAAAAAACCAATGTCCAGGAATTCTCTCTTGTCATTCAATAGTCACCATCCGAGGGCCTTAAGAGAGAACCTCCCGGTGGGTCAGTTTCTGCGTGTCAGACGGAACTGTTCCACTAAAGACCTCTTTCACAAGCATGCAGAAGTATTGGCTAATCACTTGCAATCACGCCAGTACCCCAGGAGACTTGTACGACAGGCTTGGAAAAGAGCGTCCAATAACCATCGTGATGCCCTCTTGGATAATAGCACAATGAGGACACCTAATGAGAGGCTCACTTTTGTGACTACCTTCTGCACCCTTTCAAACAATCTGCAGAAGATGATACGGAAGCACTGGCACATTTTGAACGTGGCCGCAGAGAACATTCCGTCTCCTCTGTTCGCTTTCAGAAAAGGTCCCAGTCTGCGCAACAGTCTAGTCCACACACGACCACGGACTGAACACATACGGGGTGAAAAAACGTTGTGGTCATTACCACCAGTAAGGGGACACTACCCATGTGGGTCATGTAGTGTCTGCCCTCAGACTTCTAAAACCACCTCCGTTGATATAGGTACGGCACGGCCTTGGATTCTGACCAGCCATACGAACTGTAATTCAGAGAGCGTGATCTATATGATCACGTGCCCTTGCTCTCTGCATTACATTGGCCACACAACAAGGAAGATTAAGCTCCGTATCAGCGAGCACAAGAGCACGATCCGGTGCAGAAAACAGTCTACATGTCTGACAGACCACTTTCTTGTAAAGCATCATAGAGCAGACGACATGAGATGGATTGTGCTTGAACGACCGCTCACTCCCTCACATGTGAGTGACATCTCAAAATTTCTATTTGTGAAAGAGCAGAAATGGATTTTTAAAATGAAAACGGACACACATGGACTCAACGACAACATTCCGTGGACATCCATTTGATTGTCAACCTCTCGCCTTCCGAATGGCCACTGTATGTGTACAACTCCACGAGACATATAAAATGGCTTCGTTCTGTAACTGATTACCAGTGAATAGACTACCTTATACATTGCCATTCTGCCACAGAGATTTTGGAGGGCCATTGGGCAGTGTGACACGTAGGACTAAATGGATTGGGACATCTATGATGACCTGGTCTATTTCTAATTACAACATGAAAATACCCACTTTTAACAGATCTAGATGAGACCAACTAGATTGACTACAACTAGGACTACACCAGTAGAGAGATTTGGACTTGTATACCTACTTAGGGAGAAAACATACGTTACAGTTCCCTAATCCTGCTTCAAATAACATTATGTTGTTCCTGATAGGTATCGATACTGCTCTGGGATTTAGTACATTTACCCTAAGAGGTAGGATACTTACATTAATATTTTAGCCCCGTTTGGCCCTGTTCCACCAATAGACCTGGGTAATTTAACTGAGATGTTGTACCCTATTTTTCAAAATAATACCTCGACATTAGTCTCGCTTACCTAATACGGACTGAGGTAGTATAACCTCCGATCTAGAATTTGGAGAAGTTATTGGGCAGGCTTCCCCTCCAAGTCTTACACCAGGTTCAGACTAGCGTACAAGTCACAATGTTCAGGAGATATATTATGGCATAGTGTCAAAATAAACAACACGATGTGCTTGCCAACAGTGAAAACATCGCGTGCTGCCCATTGTTTGGTACTACATGCACTGAGATTTCTTGAATGTACGTTGCATGATTGAACAGTGTCGACACACTGTATGCTCTGCTTGGCTTGTATCACTACGCATGCGCGGTGTGTAGTGGCTTTTTGGCTTGTATGAGGGTGGTTATACATTGTATAATAACGACCAAGATGATTACTGCCTGGTTTTTTCTGCCTTGTTCTCTTTATGTTTCCGTCCTGGAACTCGTGATTCCGGGATTGTGTCAACACTGGCGCGTACTCTGTAGTAGTTCCTATGGGAGTATTAGTGGACATTATGTTGTTTTCACGAACCACTGCCGTGATTGTTTGGAGTTACTGCGCATGCGCAGCTGTTGGTGACATTTCGGGCTGCGCATGCGCAGTCAGAACGGCGTTAGTGTCTCAATACACGCGCAACATACACTATGCGACGCATGCTTGCTGTGGCCAACCCTGTTTATTGGGAGTGGCGACGCTGTATTCACGCATGCGCGTCGCTGTAATGATTTACCTTCAGCAGAGTTTGAAACACAACACCTGCGGTTTGGCGCGAATCCTAATTAACTGGAGCCGCTATTTAAGGAGCCTTTGCCTAGACGTCACTACCTCCCAGACTGCTCGAGGTCCAGTTTGAGGTCTCGACGGATAGGTAAGGCATTGAGTAACTGTGTACCTTGATTTAGGATTGTTTTGAAGATAATACATGCGAGATTATCAGCATGGGTGAACTTTGAACCTCTGTGATTGGGTCTTTGTTACAGCATTACCCTCGGTTTTTTCTACCATCCCAACCTGTACACTTTGAGCATTAAACAGAGGTGTATGCTGTTGATTTGAAATGACCATATAAGATGGTGATATGTTTAGATTTTATTTGAATAATGCTTTGGAAGATATTACCAGCAAGCAAACTCTAAGTGAAATAATGTGCATGGCACAGTTTTGTCAGGCATTGGGTGTGTTGGTCTGTGAGTCAAGAGTTGATTGGTTTATTGTTAACTTGTATGTAGGGACCATTGAGTACTGGCATATGTTTATACAACCCGTTCTCTTGTGTCCTTATTATTTTTAACAGAGCGGTGCCTCCTATACCGAGCAATCTGCCGGGTGAGGTGAGGCTTTTCTCCCACAGAACGCTGGGTGAGTTACAATCCTGCATGTTTTGAGAGAATGTTCTCTTTTTATGTGGACCATTTGGTGGCCATACCATAAACTAAGTAGTGCCCAAGAGAGGCACTATTAAACATTAGTCGCTGATGCTGTTTTGTTCTGTGTAAACCCCATCATAAATCATTTGTGACCCCTACTATCTTCTCTTTTAGGAAAGAAGAAGAGGTGACTATACCTAATCAAAGCATAAACTATGCTAGTCTGGTAGGGTGGCTTTGGCCACATAATATTTTTTCACGAGAATCCTTTGAATTTGATTTACACCATTGTTTACCAAATTGATCCTGCAGTAGCCCTTTTTTTAACATCAATTAATAGGTCCTGAAGAAAGCCGGGTAAAACAACCAGATCGGCTGAAACATGTCGACCTAGACAGACCAAGTCAGGAAGTAGTCATTTATAAGTTTTTTGACTAATTTGGTTTTTTAGACATGACACCTGGTCAATTCACATTAAACATATTTTTTGACCACGTAGTCATTTTTAGTACACTATCACATTATCGCACTGCACTTTTTTGTATTCTTTGAAATATTGTTGCACACTTTTGGCAGGAGATTTCCTTTGTTAGGGATCATTGGGACGGGTACCCAGTAGAGCCGGGTGGCTCAAGAGAGTAGGGGCCCTGACTCTGATCCCCGAGGGTCGTACATGACGAAGCTCCGCCATTAAGGGTGGCCCGATAGACCCTTTAATCTCCCTGCCTGGTGATGCAGTAATGCTTTAATGTTTTGATGTAAGGGACAGCACATACAGCATCATGCGGCATTTTGTTTATTTTTCGACTTAGGACCTTCATGTAGTGTTTGTAGATCTTCAGCATATAGTCTTGTAGTCCGATACTCAGAAGCTGGAATCTGTTCTGGACGTTCATCGTATCGTCCTCCTTTTCCTTTAGGAAACAGCTGGGGAAAACATCGAGCTTCCAAGCTCTCCTCCCATACACTCACGGGAGTTCCTTTTGCTTTCTTCATCTGAAAGAGATCAATATTATCTCCCATAACTTCTTTTGAATGAAGAGGATGTATGCTAAAATGTTCATAAATTTCTTCTTCCTTTGACTTGTCCACTTTTTCAATTTGTCCAGTTGGTGTTTGTGTGTCTTCTTGTAAATCTTCTTCTTCTTCTTCTTCTATATAAATTGATTCATACCATTTGTTATTCCTTTTCAAATACAAATTTGCTCTTTGTACTTTCCGCACATCTACCAGCTCCTGCCAAATCTTCTTATTCTTTGTAGGTACACCATTAACCAGAATAACTAATGGTTCAGTTTCCAAAGTATCCGCATCAATAGTTTCCATATTTTTTTTCAAATCCAAGGGCAAATACACCACTCTTCCTTTTAAACCTCTCAGTAAATCAGAAGGAGGTAATTTACCAGTTTTGGGCTCCATACGTACTATGGTCTGGAACGGATGAACACATTGAATGAGTATAGACTCATATGTATTTAATTCAGAAAGTTCGGCAGGAATAGCATCCAATTCTAAATTATTATGTACAGCTCTGGTCGGCATTCTATTTTCCTCTAACTTGTTGTAACAGTATTTACAAATACGCTGATCTTCACCCAAATCAAAACAATTTTCTAGAAATATATATGTGGCAAAATCCTTCCACTTATAATTATCTTCATTTTCACTCTTTCTGTAGAGATCAACATTCCTAGTTTGTTTTCCATAATGAGTTCTGCGGCAACAAATACAAGTAAAATTTGGTCTTTCATTAGAGACTATTGCAAATTTTGTTATGTGATCATTAAATGTGTTACTTACAGAGGGTTCTACATTCTCTTCCACTTCTTCCTCATTTACTGTGTCCTTCTCAGCACTGTTTTGTTCAGGACCAAAGTAACAAAACTGAATTTCATCAACAACCTTCTCTACATCTGATACCGTTCCTCGGAACAGAGCCCTATTCAATTCATTTAACTTTATTGCTGGACTTTTGGCAAAATACAACCGTCTCACAAACTTTCTCATTTCAGTATGATGAACAGCCAGCATCCTAAAATGATGGAAAACACTATTGCACACTTTTCTAGATAGACAAGCCAGAGAATGACCCTGCAAACCAGTATTCTCTCTCACTCTGCATGGATCCAGACTTTGAAGCACCTTAATCTTCTGTTTTATACTTTTTTTACTATATTCTCTTAGAAACTCTCGAAATTTGTCAATAGATTCCTGACGCACAGTGCAAATACTACTACAATTCCAAGTGTACACTGGGGCTTTAGGACGTCTCCCCATAGCCTCATCTGCCATCACTTGTACCTCATCTCTTGGAACCATTATCTCCTTCTCCATTATGCAACCATTTTTTACTTCGTAAGAACGACCTCTGGTGTCAACTGCATGCAGCAAACTATTACTTTGAAAATAGCTCTCTTCATTAAAAAAAGGTTCACTACTTGAACTATGCATCCACTTTCCTAAAAACACTTTACAAAAGTTTGTTCTGTTCACTACTCTTTTCCTTTTGCTATGTGATTTCAGTACATTAACCATTTTGTCTAATGTACGCATCCTATTCAAAATTAAAATGAATAGTTTCCTTTTTAATTCTAATGCCTTTGCTGCAATGGCTTCTATTTCTTTTTTTGCTTTTATAAAACTTTGTCTTTTTCTTATATTTCTTCACATCCTTCATCAAATTGGACATAACTCTTCTCTGAAACATTTTTCTACGTATCTCTTTAAACACTGTTTTTCTATTTATATAAATCTTTTCAGTTGCTGAAGGTATATTTGCATTAACTAAATTGTCAATTTTTTCCTCTCCTTTTTTGTTCAAAACATCCTTTCGAGTACAGACATTTTGTACATTTTTCATTCTTTTGAATATATTTTTTAGAAATTGTTTTTTCTGCTTACCAGAAGATTTTTTCTTTTTCCCAACATGAGCATCTTCTACTAACTTTGGTCCTCTAGTTGTCTTCAAATATAGGTTTTTTTGTGCGTTTTTTGAACTCTGGATTTTGTAGGCATCTTAAATTTTGTCCACTGCTCTTCAGCAATACCTGAAAAAAACTAAAAAAAAATTCCTTTATTTTATTTAAATATATTACTACATTTCTTTTCACAATAGTCACAAAACGTAATTTCTTTGCCAATTTGAATGCACACTTACTGCTCTTTTTTTTTGGCAAGTTAAAATCACTTTTACAGACTGACACATTATGAAACCACTTTTCAGTTTTTTTAAAAAGCCCATGTCCAGACTGCTTTTTCAGACCACCACCATGTGTATCCTCGGTGACTGCCTACACTCCAGCAAGGGCAACCAGCCTTAGTGATGCTGAATGTATTTGCATTACAGACTGAAACCTCAAAACCCCACTCGCTTCTAAATACTGTGCATGATTATACATGGAAAGGAGCTGGGTGTGTGCTAAGAGTCTGCTTCTTCCCCCAAAAAATCGCTCCCCCTTTTTCCTACTAATGCAACTGTGAAATCACCACAGCAAAACGCAATAAATCTCTGCCTGTAAATCCTATTTGCACACAGAGTCATGTTTTCACATTAGTCACAAAACGAAATTTCTTTGCCAATTTGAATGCACACTTACTGCTCTTTTTTTTTGGCAAGTGAAAATCACTTTTACAGACTGACACATTATGAAACCACTTTTCAGATTTTTTTTAAAAAGCCCATGTCCAGACTGCTTTTTCAGACCACCACCATGTGTATCCTCGGTGACTGCCTACACTCCAGCAAGGGCAACCAGCCTTAGTGATGCTGAATGTATTTGCATTACAGACTGAAACCTCAAAACCCCACTCGCTTCTAAATACTGTGCATGATTCCACATGGTAAGCAGCTGGGTGTGTGCTAAGAGTCTGCTTCTTCCCCCAAAAAAATCGCTCCCCCTTTTTCCTACTAATGCAACTGTGAAATCACCAGAGCAAAACGCAATAAATCTCTGCCTGTAATTCCTATTTGCACACAGAGTCATGTTTTCACATTAGTCCCAAAACGAAATTTCTTTGCCAATTTGAATGCACACTTACTGCTCTTTTTTTTTGGCAAGTGAAAATCACTTTTACAGACTGACACATTATGAAACCACTTTTCAGATGTTTTTAAAAAAGCCCATGTCCAGACTGCTTTTTCAGACCACCACCATGTGTATCCTCGGTGACTGCCTACACTCCAGCAAGGGCAACCAGCCTTAGTGATGCTGAATGTATTTGCATTACAGACTGAAACCTGAAAACCCCACTCGCTTGTAAATACTGTGCATGATTATACATGGAAAGGAGCTGGGTGTGTGCTAAGAGTCTGCTTCTTCCCCCAAAAAATCGCTCCCCCTTTTTCCTACTAATGCAACTGTGAAATCACCAGAGCAAAACGCAATAAATCTCTGCCTGTAAATCCTATTTGCACACAGAGTCATGTTTTCACATTAGTCACAAAACGAAATTTCTTTGCCAATTTGAATGCACACTTACTGCTCTTTTTTTTTGGCAAGTGAAAATCACTTTTACAGACTGACACATTATGAAACCACTTTTCAGTTTTTTTAAAAAGCCCATGTCCAGACTGCTTTTTCAGACCACCACCATGTGTATCCTCGGTGACTGCCTACACTCCAGCAAGGGCAACCAGCCTTAGTGATGCTGAATGTATTTGCATTACAGACTGAAACCTGAAAACCCCACTCGCTTCTAAATACTGTGCATGATTCCACATGGTAAGCAGCTGGGTGTGTGCTAAGAGTCTGCTTCTTCCCCCAAAAAATCGCTCCCCCTTTTTCCTACTAATGCAACTGTGAAATCACCAGAGCAAAACGCAATAAATCTCTGCCTGTAATTCCTATTTGCACACAGAGTCATGTTTTCACATTAGTCACAAAACGAAATTTATTTGCCAATTTGAATGCACACTTACTGCTCTTTTTTTTTGGCAAGTGAAAATCACTTTTACAGACTGACACATTATGAATCCACTTTTTAGATTTTTTTTAAAAAGCCCATGTCCAGACTGCTTTTTCAGACCACCACCATGTGTATCCTCGGTGACTGCCTACACTCCAGCAAGGGCAACCAGCCTTAGTGATGCTGAATGTATTTGCATTACAGACTGAAACCTCAAAACCCCATTCGCTTGTAAATACTGTGCATGATTATACATGGAAAGGAGCTGGGTGTGTGCTAAGAGTCTGCTTCTTCCCCCAAAAAATCGCTCCCCCTTTTTCCTACTAATGCAACTGTGAAATCACCACAGCAAAACGCAATAAATCTCTGCCTGTAAATCCTATTTGCACACAGAGTCATGTTTTCACATTAGTCACAAAACGAAATTTCTTTGCCAATTTGAATGCACACTTACTGCTCTTTTTTTTTGGCAAGTGAAAATCACTTTTACAGACTGACACATTATGAAACCACTTTTCAGATTTTTTTAAAAAAGCCCATGTCCAGACTGCTTTTTCAGACCACCACCATGTGTATCCTCGGTGACTGCCTACACTCCAGCAAGGGCAACCAGCCTTAGTGATGCTGAATGTATTTGCATTACAGACTGAAACCTCAAAACCCCACTCGCTTCTAAATACTGTGCATGATTCCACATGGTAAGCAGCTGGGTGTGTGCTAAGAGTCTGCTTCTTCCCCCAAAAAATCGCTCCCCCTTTTTCCTACTAATGCAACTGTGAAATCACCAGAGCAAAACGCACTAAATCTCTGCCTGTAATTCCTATTTGCACACAGAGTCATGTTTTCACATTAGTCCCAAAACGAAATTTCTTTGCCAATTTGAATGCACACTTACTGCTCTTTTTTTTTGGCAAGTGAAAATCACTTTTACAGACTGACACATTATGAAACCACTTTTCAGATTTTTTTAAAAAAGCCCATGTCCAGACTGCTTTTTCAGACCACCACCATGTGTATCCTCGGTGACTGCCTACACTCCAGCAAGGGCAACCAGCCTTAGTGATGCTGAATGTATTTGCATTACAGACTGAAACCTCAAAACCCCACTCGCTTCTAAATACTGTGCATGATTATACATGGAAAGGAGCTGGGTGTGTGCTAAGAGTCTGCTTCTTCCCCCAAAAAATCGCTCCCCCTTTTTCCTACTAATGCAACTGTGAAATCACCAGAGCAAAACGCAATAAATCTCTGCCTGTAATTCCTATTTGCACACAGAGTCATGTTTTCACATTAGTCACAAAACGAAATTTCTTTGCCAATTTAAATGCACACTTACTGCTCTTTTTTTTTGGCAAGTGAAAATCACTTTTACAGACTGACACGTTATGAATCCACTTTTTAGATTTTTTTAAAAAGCCCATGTCCAAACTGCTTTTTCAGACCACCACCATGTGTATCCTCGGTGACTGCCTACACTCCAGCAAGGGCAACCAGCCTTAGTGATGCTGAATGTATTTGCATTACTGACTGCAACCTCAAACCCTTAAAGTATTCCTTATTTTTACCAGTACACCTTAATTTATCATGAAAAAATAGTCCATATTATTTTACATGTTCCTCACATTTAAATTTCTCCCAAAACAGAAAATAATAAACACAACTTCTACAAAAGGAATTCCAATTCTATTATTCATTTCTTAATTTACCATATACATCCCCTCTCAAACTCATAACTCACCTTTAAAATTAGTTAGTTGTGAAAGAAATGTGGCACTCAAACAGCAGATTATCAGAGCCAGGATCTCTGTTCTCTACACCTCTCTCCTCTCAGCAGAACCAGAAAATGGCAAAGTTTCCCTCTATTTTTCCACACATATACATGTAAGTTTCAAATCTCAGTGCTTCCCCCTTTTTTTCAAATGTAATCACACATTTCTATTGGTTGAAAACCAACCCTTTTCTTAAAGTACCCTTCCCCCAACTTGACTTCTGCCTGCTACCATAGCAACACCTCATGGAACACTGCTGTGTGGAGTTAGGTCAGAAGTTCGCCCAACAATGTTTCAATTCCACAGAGCAAGAGTGCTTGACTTTTCAAACCTTACAGCAAATCCATAGTACTGTTCTTTGGTAACACATTTTTCTGTACCAATACAAAACATGCTTCTATCAATTTACACATACAGCCTAGTTTTTAGTGTAGAATGGTATGAAACAGCCAATCAGTTCTTTTTTAAAAAAAAAAAAATATGTATGCCTCCATTTCCAAACTGTTTTTCATTTCTTTTTCCCATTCTACTGAATTACACCTCCTGAGTGCATCCAGATCTCCTTTGAAGATGTTCACAGTGTGGATTGTAGGGCACAGCTATGTCTTCTGGAGTGAAAGGTTTGCAGAGAAAACAGGTATGGTGAGAGACCTTGCTTTGCCAAATGTAGACATTAAATGGATTGGTCAGAGAGGGTTAAAGTGGCACCAATTGATGCCATTGGTGAAATCCTTCATGCAAATCCAACACCCTGACCTCATAATAGTGCACTGTGGTGGCAATGACCTAGGCACTTTGACTGGGGTAGGTCTGGAAATGCTTATGAAGGACACCTTTGCACAACTGTTTTCTCTTTTCCCTAAAACTGCCTTTGTGTTTTCCAACATATGCCAAAGGCAAAAATGGAACTGGTCCAATCATTTCTGTCCGCAAATTGACAAAGCAAGGAAGCACGTCAACAAATCTGTTTCTGCTTTCCTCCGTGACTATGGTATGGGTGCCATTTACCACAACAACTTGCGTTATGACATGCAAGACATTTATAGAGGAGATGGTGTGCACTTCAATGATGAAGGGAACAGAGTCTTCCTCTTGAACCTTAGACTCTGCATCGGTACTTACTTGTAGGTACCACTTAAAAAATCACTTCATAAACACAACGGCTCTTTTTAGAGCCCCCTAATATCTAAACTCTTAAATCTGCATTTCATTTCTTTTTTTATTTTTTTTTTCTTCCGTACGCTTACCGTAAGCTTACCGTACGCGTACCCCGTGATTTTTTTAAAAATCAATAAATGTTTTCTTTGTACTTTTCTGTCCTTCTTTGACCCCCTCACAAATGTAAGGGGGTCTGTAACTCTCCTCCTTGCCCCCTTTTCTTGTTTTCACTTTTTTTTCCTGAGTGAAACACACAAAATGGCGGCCGCCGCTTCCTGGTTTCGGCCGATTCGAATGTTTACTAAGATCTAACAACCAATCAGAATCGCGCTCGCGCACGCCACCGTACGCGTACGGTAAGCTTACGGTGAGCGTACCGTAAGCTGGCTCAGATATATATATTGATTTAAAGGCTATTTTCTCAGAATCTACTGAACAGATTTACACCAAACATACAAAAGGCACTTCCTTGACCTAGGGACTACCTCTCTGCCAAATTTCTAGTAATTCTGTTCAGCCGTTCGGGCTGTAGCCCTGTCTAAAGGTCCTATGGAAAAATGCATGGGAAAAACGCGTTTTGGGACCCCCCTTTTATCTCAGCCCCCGCTTGACGAATCCCCCCGAGACTTTCAGGGTAGGAGCGGAGCGTAGCGCCCCACCTATTTTGAGAAAGTCGCGAGGATTCGTCGACCGGCGCCAAAGTTATTCAAAATAGAATGTTGCGGATTTCCTATGGAAAAGGGGTCCTAACTATAACTACCTACTGGCGACCGCCAGTAGGTAATATATATATATATATAAATAAGACTGGTATCTGTTTGCTGGCATTTCATTCTGGAGCAGATAAGCCTTTGAAAAAGGGAGGATTCCTGAAACGCGTCAGGCTCTGCTGATGCTGGTGGCACCTTGGTTCTCCCCTGAAATTTGAACGCGCTGATCGTGAGTGCTCCCCGCACCTTGGGTGAATGTGGACTTTGATAAATACGGCCGACCCGGCCGGGGGATGCACCGCCGCGGACTTTGGCGGTTCCGCTGCTGGTCTCTGATCGGCGCTGTGAAACTTTCTGGCGTTATTTGGAAAGGGGGAGTAACAGAAGGGTGCACCCGTGATGTAACTTTATTTTCCGGATGTTTGCCATCAGCCCACTAGGGTAGTATTTTGCACAGACTACCAGTCCCATAATTCTTTGCTGATTTGCTACTCACCTGAGAGTTATCGAGTTGAATGAAAAGGGAAATAAGACTGGTATCTGTTTGCTGGCATTTCATTCTGGAGCAGATAAGCCTTTGAAAAAGGGAGGATTCCTGAAACGCGTCAGGCTCTGCTGATGCTGGTGGCACCTTGGTTCTCCCCTGAAATTTGAACGCGCTGATCGTGAGTGCTCCCCGCACCTTGGGTGAATGTGGACTTTGATAAATACGGCCGACCCGGCCGGGGGATGCACCGCCGCGGACTTTGGCGGTTCCGCTGCTGGTCTCTGATCGGCGCTGTGGAACTTTCTGGCGTTATTTGGAAAGGGGGAGTAACAGAAGGGTGCACCCGTGATGTAACTTTATTTTCCGGATGTTTGCCATCAGCCCACTAGGGTAGTATTTTGCACAGACTACCAGTCCCATAATTCTTTGCTGATTTGCTACTCACCTGAGAGTTATCGAGTTGAATAAAAAGGGAAATAAGACTGGTATCTGTTTGCTGGCATTTCATTCTGGAGCAGATAAGCCTTTGGAAAAAGGGAGGATTCCTGAAACGCGTCAGGCTCTGCTGATGCTGGTGGCACCTTGGTTCTCCCCTGAAATTTGAACGCGCTGATCGTGAGTGCTCCCCGCACCTTGGGTGAATGTGGACTTTGATAAATACGGCCGACCCGGCCGGGGGATGCACCGCCGCGGACTTTGGCGGTTCCGCTGCTGGTCTCTGATCGGCGCTGTGGAACTTTCTGGCGTTATTTGGAAAGGGGGAGTAACAGAAGGGTGCACCCGTGATGTAACTTTATTTTCCGGATGTTTGCCATCAGCCCACTAGGGTAGTATTTTGCACAGACTACCAGTCCCATAATTCTTTGCTGATTTGCTACTCACCTGAGAGTTATCGAGTTGAATAAAAAGGGAAATAAGACTGGTATCTGTTTGCTGGCATTTCATTCTGGAGCAGATAAGCCTTTGAAAAAGGGAGGATTCCTGAAACGCGTCAGGCTCTGCTGATGCTGGTGGCACCTTGGTTCTCCCCTGAAATTTGAACGCGCTGATCGTGAGTGCTCCCCGCACCTTGGGTGAATGTGTACTTTGATAAATACGGCCGACCCGGCCGGGGGATGCACCGCCGCGGACTTTGGCGGTTCCGCTGCTGGTCTCTGATCGGCGCTGTGGAACTTTCTGGCGTTATTTGGAAAGGGGGAGTAACAGAAGGGTGCACCCGTGATGTAACTTTATTTTCCGGATGTTTGCCATCAGCCCACTAGGGTAGTATTTTGCACAGACTACCAGTCCCATAATTTTTTGCTGATTTGCTACTCACCTGAGAGTTATCAAGTTGAATAAAAAGGGAAATAAGACTGGTATCTGTTTGCTGGCATTTCATTCTGGAGCAGATAAGCCTTTGGAAAAAGGGAGGATTCCTGAAACGCGTCAGGCTCTGCTGATGCTGGTGGCACCTTGGTTCTCCCCTGAAATTTGAACGCGCTGATCGTGAGTGCTCCCCGCACCTTGGGTGAATGTGGACTTTGATAAATACGGCCGACCCGGCCGGGGGATGCACCGCCGCGGACTTTGGCGGTTCCGCTGCTGGTCTCTGATCGGCGCTGTGGAACTTTCTGGCGTTATTTGGAAAGGGGGAGTAACAGAAGGGTGCACCCGTGATGTAACTTTATTTTCCGGATGTTTGCCATCAGCCCACTAGGGTAGTATTTTGCACAGACTACCAGTCCCATAATTCTTTGCTGATTTGCTACTCACCTGAGAGTTATCGAGTTGAATGAAAAGGGAAATAAGACTGGTATCTGTTTGCTGGCATTTCATTCTGGAGCAGATAAGCCTTTGAAAAAGGGAGGATTCCTGAAACGCGTCAGGCTCTGCTGATGCTGGTGGCACCTTGGTTCTCCCCTGAAATTTGAACGCGCTGATCGTGAGTGCTCCCCGCACCTTGGGTGAATGTGGACTTTGATAAATACGGCCGACCCGGCCGGGGGATGCACCGCCGCGGACTTTGGCGGTTCCGCTGCTGGTCTCTGATCGGCGCTGTGGAACTTTCTGGCGTTATTTGGAAAGGGGGAGTAACAGAAGGGTGCACCCGTGATGTAACTTTATTTTCCGGATGTTTGCCATCAGCCCACTAGGGTAGTATTTTGCACAGACTACCAGTCCCATAATTCTTTGCTGATTTGCTACTCACCTGAGAGTTATCGAGTTGAATAAAAAGGGAAATAAGACTGGTATCTGTTTGCTGGCATTTCATTCTGGAGCAGATAAGCCTTTGAAAAAGGGAGGATTCCTGAAACGCGTCAGGCTCTGCTGATGCTGGTGGCACCTTGGTTCTCCCCTGAAATTTGAACGCGCTGATCGTGAGTGCTCCCCGCACCTTGGGTGAATGTGGACTTTGATAAATACGGCCGACCCGGCCGGGGGATGCACCGCCGCGGACTTTTGCGGTTCCGCTGCTGGTCTCTGATCGGCGCTGTGGAACTTTCTGGCGTTATTTGGAAAGGGGGAGTAACAGAAGGGTGCACCCGTGATGTAACTTTATTTTCCGGATGTTTGCCATCAGCCCACTAGGGTAGTATTTTGCACAGACTACCAGTCCCATAATTCTTTGCTGATTTGCTACTCACCTGAGAGTTATCGAGTTGAATAAAAAGGGAAATAAGACTGGTATCTGTTTGCTGGCATTTCATTCTGGAGCAGATAAGCCTTTGAAAAAGGGAGGATTCCTGAAACGCGTCAGGCTCTGCTGATGCTGGTGGCACCTTGGTTCTCCCCTGAAATTTGAACGCGCTGATCGTGAGTGCTCCCCGCACCTTGGGTGAATGTGGACTTTGATATATATATATATATATATATATATATATATATATATATATATATATATAGAGAGAGAGAGAGATAGATATATATATATAGATATATATATATATATATATATATATATATATATATATATTATTGCAGTCATATGGCTATCAGGTTTCGATGTCAGCATGTTTTCTGGCTGCATTTAATCGGGCAGCATTGTTGGTTTGGTTGCACGGGCACTGTGAGAAATGAACATTTGCTTGGAAAGTTCTCGGGCACACAAGCCTCACAGGAGAGACTAAAGAAGATGCTTGGGTGTTGCCATGAGCAGCAGCAATTAAGATGTCCTTGTTTGCAGTCAAGGCTGTGCTACTGTCAGAGCTACTACGACTCCCCTGCCCAGTGTTTGCAGACACTCAGTTCAGAAGAGCACTGAGTAACGTTCTGCTTCACAGCTGGGTGAAGTTCTCGTCCTGTTGATTTAACGCGCAGTTTACTGTCTATTAAAAGTTGCTCACCGTTTGCCTTGCCATTAACCGGAGGTCGGGACTGCCCTTCCACCCGGTGCAACCACCGTGTGTCACCGGTCGCTCTGCAACATTGAGGAATAGCTCAGACCCCACATGCACTTTAAACATTTCCCTTCCTTTTGCTAGAAAACACGTGGCTTTTGCAAGCAGCTGTCGCGGACTGTGCGCCCGTTTCCTGCCCTCTGAACTCGTCCGATAAACAAAGAAATAAAAATGCGTCTGTGTGTTACCTGTAAAGCCATCGCGGGAGGGGGAGGTGCAAGGAACAGGCACCCTGGGAATGCGTCTGATGAGCAGGAAACGTGTGTTAGCTCAAAAGCGAAAGCTAAAAAAAAAAAACATTGTAAGAAAAAAAAAAAAAAAAAAGAAGATCGTTGGCGCGTTCTGTTCAATTACTTAGAGAAAAGGCGGGACATACACCCACCTTTGGCCAATTGCGTGCTTTCAATTTTGAAAGCCACACGCAAAGGCCAATAGAATGTGTGGAAGTTGAAAAACCACACTGACAAGTTTTGAGAAAGTCTGGATTGACTCCAAGAGGCCTCTCCATAGAGCAACGCATGCGCGCTGCGCTAGGCTCGACCTAAAAAGCCCTTGTTGATGGATGCATTTCAAAGGGAACCAAGCTTTAACCTAATTTTCCCAAACTCACATTACGCCACAACTCAGAGTTGTTTTCAAGTTTCAAAAGTCACCAGCTATAGCCATTGTAGAAGCCACTGTAGAAGTCTTGTTTTGGTGACACATATTATAAACGCTTGAAAATAAAATAATGCTTGCTTGTTAGGCAAATGGTTAGGTAATTTGCAAATTCATTGAGATGAAAGGGCTTCCTATGATGCAGTTGGACGGGGAGTATTTAGGTGACAGGTTCTTGTTACGCCTCTGCATGATTTGTTTAAAGCGCCCTCCATTCAGACAGCTGAAGGAAGCAAGGCTCTGAGAGAGGGGCGAGGATGTGGAGTAACGTCCAGAGCTGGAGATTTTGGAGCTGGGAAACAAGGTTCGAGTCTCAGTGTCAGCTCAACATCCTGCAATTCTGGGCAAAACGCTTAATTTCCCTGTGCCCACAAAAATGAATGTGACTTGGTGTAATATAATCAGTGCCCACATAAATAGCTCCAAGGCCTTCCACACGAGTTTGCGCTATATAAAAGTGAAAAAAAGGGGAAATGATTTGTCTAAAACAAAAAAAATGCCCAAAACCGCACATCTACAAAAACGTATGCAGTCAAAAAAGACCTTGGTACCAAAGAAAAAAGTAGCTCCAGCAACAAAAAAGCAGATAAAAGTCTTCAAAACGAAGGAATGCTTTGTCCAAGTGCCACAGAAAAGAAAACCACATGAGGGCAGATATAGAGAAACCAGGAAATTACACACGATAACCAATAACAAGAAAAACAAGCATTTACAATGCAATAAGTCTCGCATTTACGCGAGGTTAAGCTATTGGCATTGTAAATGATGCCTTTTATTTATGTTTTAAAAACCAAAAGATAAAAGGCAGTGTCATTTACAATGCCAATAGCGTAAACTCGCATAAATGTGAGACGTATTGCATTGCAAATGCTTGTTAAAGGATTGATGTGGTCTATGGCTGCTAAACCCTTTCCAGAACTTTCAGTCATAAACCAGCACCTTGTCGACTCAATCAGCAACACTCCCTCAAAAAGATGTTTCAAACCTGTGCCCATCATTTCATAGTATGGTAGGAGCTGAGACGCATCACAAGGATGGCACTAGGCAATACATAAACTTGCATTCGTCAACAATAGAGCTCCCTTCCTCTCAACCCGTTGCAGGGTGGCAAAAAGGTTAGAGGTCAGTCTGTACAAAAGCTACAGAAGACAGTCATGGAAGAAAGAGAAACAGCAAACCAGATGTTACGAAATCGAATTGAAATGACGTCATACTGGGCTGGGTGGGCAGACGTCAAGATACCGAGCAGGAAGAAGTGAGTCACTAACAGTAACTTACTGCACGGCAGCTCGTGCAGACGGAATGAACACGTGTCAGTGCAGAGTGCCTACACCTCACCTTCTGCCGGACACAGATCACACTGGCTGTCAGTAGAGCACCCTCGCCCCCATGCACACTGGTCATCATGGCCATTTACTGATTGCCACCCCTTCCAGTGCACCCTCCACCCATTAGCAGTGGTGACCGAATTAGAACAGACCCCACAGACCTGGAAGGGGGCAATAGGGACCCAAAGTCCTTAAAGAAACACTGGCAAAGTCAAAATGTTTGGCTACTGTACTGTGCAGACACACAACATACATGCACACAGTCCAACTTACAAAGGCACGAATGTACGCAGGACAAAAGAAGGATGCATACAAGTGGTCATGAAAACAGATCAGTAGACATCTCTAAACAGATCAATATTCATCCAACCACCCATGTACACAGAACACACACACACACACAATATGTATGATTGGACAGACACGAATAATGGGGCAGACTGACACGTTGATAAAAACCCAGTACCAGGGAGATGCAAGTCTGAGCTTTATCTCCTCCTCAGTGGGAATCAAGGGGGAAAAAAAAGAGTAAAGTGCAAATCCATTCGATCATTGGCCACTCCTTGGAGGTCTTCTGTGTGACAAAATAATTGAGGTTCAATCCCCATCCAAACCCTTGGTTTTTTGGAAGGCTCCCCTCCACATAAGAATGAAGTGCCACGCGCATGACTCTTCCATGGCTGTCTTCTATACAGTGAAATGCAGAGCACGCCCCTGTCTGGAGTCAGCACACACACGGTTCAAGATGGTTCCATGTAAGCCACACAGCTCTCATAATTCCTTCCACGAATCATTGTGTCGTGGTAACATTGTTCAGATATTTTTGGCTGCTAAAAAAAAAAAAAAAAAAATTGCAATGCAATCGGCCTAGCTAGCATTTGCGTCAGTTTAAGCTATTGGCATTGTAAATGACAATGCCTTTTATTTATGCTTTAAAAACGAACAACAAAAATGAAAGGCATTGTCATTTGCAATGTCAATAGCTCAAACTCGCGTAAATGCGAGACCTATTGCATTGCAAATGCTTGTTTAGTTAAAAGTGCCTGCCTTTCACCACAACAGAACCAAGCCTCGCGTGACGTGCCTGGCTCTAGCCCTGCCTGTGCCCCTCATCTGCAGGGGGGGAGGGGGGGCGACAGGGGGGGGGGGTTGGGCCGTGGAAGCTGCCGACCTTAATTCATGCACATCCAGTCCCTGGCCTCTCTCCAGACAGAGCGATGGTCAGTTATGCCCGCAGAAGAAAACAGCAAACTAATTAAATATCCAAGCACAGCTGCTAAAGCGAGCGGCCCACGCTGCACATTAATTAAATAAACAAGTGTGGCCGCTAAAGTGAAAGCGGACCGCGCTGCAAATAAAAAAATAAATTAAAAAAATTGTGCTCTTAGCCATGATAAAGCAGACCGTGTAGCATGACCAGTAAAAGGCCCAGTCCTTATGGGAGGTAACACATGGAGACAAGACTGTACCAAGGAGGGACCAAAAAGCCTATTTACCAATCAGAAGAACAAATATGGGTGGAGTGTGGATGAGGTTTTCACAGCATACCCTACTACAGCATGCCTCGCAGAGCAGCACATGCACGCTGCCACTAGGCTCGACCTTAAAACCAAGGAAATCAGAGTGACAAGCAAGCCAACAAATGGTATTAATCGGCGGGCTATAATTCCCCTTTAACATATTTTTCTTTGTTACAAGAGATTTTGCAAGCACAGCACAAGTGCTTTGAATGGAAAATCTAACAACTAGCCACTAAAAGTATAAGGGGAATTGTTCACTTCTACAAAGGTGCATGTCTGTTAATGCAGGCAGTCACTGACTGCTGCTGTGTATGTTTATTTTAGACAGCTTGTCACTAATCATCGATCCTGGTCTAAAATCCTTAATTGGCGCAGGGCCCAGAACTGCACAGTGGAAAGACAATTTTGATACCATAGGTTCCAGGTGACCTATATCCAGTAAGGAAAGAGTTAGTTGGTGATCTCAAAACTTCAGGAGCATTGTATCGGTTTTAAATCAGTTACTAGTTGGTCACAATTTACACAAATTGACCCTTTTTGATGTTACCTCATTACATGAAAATAACTGCTTTCTTGAACTCACTATAAAGTGTCACTGAAAGTGTCACACAATACTCCTGAAAGCACTAAAATTTGTAAATGTCACACATAAGCAAACTGAAAAAGTGGCAAGCTAGTTCACGCTGCATAACACCGCAAAAATAGCTACAATGATTATAAAATGGCCGATATGAGAGCTGCCCTCAGCTGTGGTACAGGTGGTCTACTAATCTGCAAGGCTAGCTGTGCTAACGCCCATGTGTGAGGTTGTGACTAAGCAGTAATAGAGGCCGTGGTAAGACTGTTCAGATAACACTGGCACAGGCCGTATGTGAGGTTGTCATTTAGCTGTTGCTCACTTGTATTTGGAAGTGGTGATTAGGATGTGAATTGTTTTCACAGAATATACTGGCACATGCATCAACAATACCATTTGCGATTCCTTATTAGCGAAAAATAAGGATTCGCTAATAAGGAATAGCAAAAGGCTATGCATGTAGAAATCGCTTAAAAAATTGCGACTTGCAATTAAGGAATACCTCCCCATTCATTCCTATGGGCCTAGACGCCCATAGGAAAGAATGGGAAGACATTCTCAATTTGCGATTCTCAATTAGAGAATCGCAAATTGAGAATGCAATTTCAAGGGTGCCAGGGTGTCAAAAGGACACCCTGTTGCACCCCTGAAATCTGCATACGAGTACATCTTGCACACACACATGCCCCAAGGGCGTAAAATGGAACTTTGAAAAATGCACTTAAGTGCATTTTTCAAAGTTTTGCAAATTACCATGGAGTTCAACTCCATGATAATTTGCTCCCCCTATTAGCGAAATCGCTAATTTTTGTACTTTAATGCATTGCATTTAAGGAATCACAATTTGAGAATCCTTAAATGCAATCGCAATTTAAGTAATCGCAATTTAGAGATAACTTCAATTGCGATTTTTGCATTTGGGATTATGCATCCCAAATGCAAAAATACAGGTCGCAAAGGGGCAGATTCTGAGAATCTGCCAGTTTGCGACCGGTTTTTGCTTTGATGCACGTGGGCCATAGACTTTAAAGTAACAAACATTATGCGTTGAACAGCCTTACTTCAACTACAGACCAGAGAGGCTACAACTAGTACGCACAACTGACAATGAAATGGTCGCACAGCTAACGCGCAGCAAAAACATCGGAAATTCACATCCTTTGCAAAGTCATCAGGATATCAACAGTCAAATCACCTCTGTAGCCCCAAACTACCACATAGTTTCAGTGTAATTGAATTATTTTGCTATCAGAGGAAAGTCAATGGCTTTTTCCTATACACTATGAACCGGCTTAAATTGCAATAAAGCGAGCATCTAAATCGAACATCCCCATAAAATGTCACAGTATAAGACAACTGCTGATAAGGCCTATAAAGAAAGGGGGGGGGGAGGAGGGGTAACGTACCTGGAACTGGAGGGAAGACGTATTTCAAGGATGGTCTGTAAGCTGCATTACATATCAGGTAATGCAGCTTACAGACCATCAGAGCAGAAATCCAGGTCAACTCTTTTGGGCTGTACAATTTTATTACAACAAACACCACATAATGAGCAAGCATTAATCACCAAAATGAGCAAGGAAACCTAAACACTCCATATATAAGCTGCAGTTCTACTAAAAATAATTACATCTCCAAGTACTTTGAATAGTGCAAACCAGCAATTTTGTGTACCCGGCAGAAACGCCTATCAGCAGCCTCATGATACAAGAATCTGCTTGGGATTTCCTGGAATTTATGAAGGCCATAGGTTACCAGCCTGTAAACAACGACCTACCCTTTGTGAAGGTTCAGAGTTCAAAATTAGCAGCAGTAATTGAGGCCTAGGTTGAGCACCTTGCTTTGTATCTACCAGTAGGTCTCTGAGCGTTTTACATTTTTTAATTTTCCGAGGTTCACCAACGCTGAAAAAACAGCACGGTGAGTGATTTCCTACAAAGCTTCTGTGACTGTGTCTCAGTGACCACAGCCAGTGATGCGCTTTTGAGCAGGTGTGCATTTCCCTCACTAAGTGCTCTACACCACCCCCTCTGTGGCACAACGCATAATTGATCTAATTTATATTTCTACCTGCATAGGAGTAGGCACACTAGCTAGCCTGCCTATTCACAATTCTATTCACATTACCAAAGGGATGTGTAAATCCAAGGGTCTTCATTTTGATATGTTGATACAGAAATCCCCTCTCGGTATTTTCCATATGAACACCCTTACAAGATGGCTCCATGCCATACTCTTCATTTATCCATGGTGTGACATGCTTTATCTCAGTGAAACATAGAAAAACGACGGAATTCCTTTAGGAACATGAGTACTCTAAAACCCTTTTTAAACAATAACTTACAATAAAATGACTACTTTCTGTTCAGCCACCCCACAAAACTGTTCAATTCGTTTTTCCATTGGAGGAAAACACCCTCTACCCGTTTACAAAACTGATCCCTTCCATTCATCAGCAGAAACTTATCCTAACAAAGCTACTGTTGAAGAGGTAGTCACATCCACATGCTTAGAAACGCACCTACAAACAGAGCTGCAATGAACCTTAATGAGCTCAGAAGACCTGTGGGTGTGGTGGGAATGGAGAAATGAAGGCACAGACAGAAATATCCACATGTATTGAATACGCACTGTAAATAGAGGAGTTGTTTTAAAGCATGCACTGAGAACTAAAACACCGCAACTGTGGAGGACCAGAACTGAAAATCTTATCTGAAATGCCTAAAGTACCTGCTGAAATCCTACACAAATAAATGTATGCTCATGTATTAGTTCCTTGACCTAACAAAACCAGGAGCACGTGTGGGTGTCTACATTAAATGCTTTATGAAAAGACCTGATCATATAGGTCCACCATGAAGGCAATGAAAATTATGTAATTTATTGTGTTGCACCACTTACATTGTGCGCAACGTTGAACTCAATCCACCATACAGATATTATGAGACCATGGATTCTCTTTATGTTCAATTACTAAACGCTTGAGTACTCTAGCCTTTCAGTCATTCCAGAACGGACACACACAGGCAGCAAGATTGTGTTTAATTTGAAATAACCTAGAGTTCAAGTGACCAGCAAGAAGACTTCTGGTGTACAGACAGGAAGTTCAATCCCCGTCATGTATTTGTACTGTTGCGGGGATTCTGCACCTACACAGAACTATGCGCAGGAAAACTGGACCTCGGTCCTCGGTGTATAGGGGTGTACCAACCTACCACCTTAGAGCACAAAATCCCCAAACTGACTAGCTATAGTGTCTCATTTGGTCTCCTCCAAAATCACGAAGCTACAAATGATTAGAGAACCCAAAACATAACACTCCCGACTCTCTCAGGAATCGCGGTAGCAAGACATACCCTTTCACTCACTCACTCATACTTGTCCACAATAAGAATTGGCAGAGTCACTGTAATAGTTTAAAATATTTATTTTAATTATCGTGCTCTATAATGCAGTATACGAGCCACTACCAGCAGCGAAATGCATAAACTCAAAACAATTAGCATTGGTACAATTCCATAGAATATGAAGGGGGATGTCATTATATATAAACAGTGGAAAAAGGACTATAAGGCCTAACCACCCTCCCCTTGACTGGAAGAAGTTTATTATATAAAATAAGATCTCTGTGCTTTGTCAGCAGACCCCATACCTTAAAGCCTAGATGTAAGGTTTACATCATAGAACAGCTTCTCTATGGAAAGGCCTCTCTCCAACTGTGTGTTAAAATAACATGCATCCCCATAATATCAAAGCACGAGTCTCCAGCAGTGCAGCTGTGTTTAGAATGTTTTGTCTAAGTGCTTGGGACTAACCAGAAAAGAATAACAAGGGGCTTTGTTCATCGACCTTGCACATCGTGTTCAGACTAAACTCCAGGAACTTAGCAGAGAACGCGAAAAGCAGACAGTTCTCATGTGAAAGGTATAAACAGAGTCTTGCAAAATAAAGAGCATGTAGTAACGTGAACAAAAGCAGTATCATGGCAGCAAAACTCATGCTAACTTAGCAATGTCGACAATGACCCCAACGGCCATATAACAGTACATACCGGAAACAATCATATAGTACACCTGCACATCATTTTTTTAGGGCCCAAGTGTTCATCGGGTTATGAATGTTGCTTATTTCTCTACTTCACAATAATTTGAACATGACAAGATGTGTTATGCGTTCACTCCGAGTACCCTCAATATGATTTTGGAACACAAGGAGATGATGGAGGAAGCGCCGAAACTTTTCAGACACTCACCCCCAGTCACAGATCTGGGTTGAATCCATCATCATTCTTTAGCTCACTTTGCCACCCCAGTTCAGACACAGCTATATGCAAATCAGTCTTGAACTTGTGCCTCATGGGAACAGTCCAGCCCGAACAGCCAAGCCATATCTTCCCTAGACCGGAAACAAGCATACTGGGACCGGTTTCGGGCTAACAGCCCTCATCAGCCGAGCTAGCTTGAAACCAGAGGCAAAGTGAGCAAGGGACCTACGTCTGGGCATACCCTGCCAACTTAGGGCGAACAAAGCAAACACAAGGAGATGATGGAAGGAACATTGAACATTCAACATAACTTGTGTATTCATTTTATTATCAATGGATTGCCTTACTCACCTAGTCATTTTGTCTTCTTAATAGGAAAAAGGAATTTTTAACAACGATACATGCAGTGAGTAATGGCCCGCTTCAAGTATCCGACCGCCAGAATTAAGGAAATTAGGCAACTCTCCTGAAAATTAAAGGTTAAAAGATCACAGGGACACAAGACAGGGTTGTTCTATTTGTTAAAAGTTTGTCCTGTTGATGGAGCCTTTAGCTCAGCAGATTCGGGAGCAATCCTTGGTAGAAGGTGTAAAACTGGAGAGCGACCTCTTCAAATATTTGGGGATGACATCTTAGCAGCACTTACCATTCCTGTTATTTCACTGCCTGCTTTAATTACATATATTCAAAGTAGTCTCAGGATCCAAAGTCAACATGAACAATCCAGAAACCTTGAAATTGACCCTACAGAGGAACTGGCTCTATGCCCAGAAACAAAACAAAAATAATTCAACTGGACAAACAAAGCTCTTCTATATCTAGGTGTACAAATAACCTCCGGCATCTAAAATACTTCAGCAATAAATTACAAGAGCCAACTCAATACAATTAAGAAAAAGCTGAGAAAATGGCAAAACCTATCTCTTTAATGAATAGGTAGGGTAGTAGCAATTAAATGATAGTCCTTTTAAACAACATCTATTTTCTCAAGCATCACCTATTCCACTTCAACAACCCCAGGTTCAAAAGCTCTAAAGGTAATGTTAAAATTTATTTTGGGACATACAAAAATACTGTATGATTAAACGGACAGAGGGAGGTCTCGATATTCCAAATTGGAAGTTGTAGTGTCAAGCCATACAGTTCTGATTTATGGTGGAATGGGTCAAAATGTACAGTGGTAAAGCTTCTTGCTTTTTGTTTACAACACTATGACAGAGCAGCCACTCTAGGAGAGCCTGCAGATCAGGGGAATAGCAGAGAGCTGCTTTCATGTTCCACTAGTGGTTAACACGAAACTGAAGATATGGGATAACGTGGTGGATTAAGCAGGAGATTACAAACTTCCCTTCCCCCACCACACCTCGATTTGGAGCTCCAAATTGTCCTCTTGAGTGATTAGGGGTTGGTTTAGTGAAAAGAAACATTTAGTAACATTAGGACTTTCCTAGATACAGCTATATGTGTTTAACCCCTTCGGTGCTGATGACGGCTGGGAGCTGTCTTGGCACACGGTGGGCGTGTGCTCATGACGGCCCCCAGCCGTCGTGACACCCACCCACGGGGGGAGCGCTGGCGCTCCCCCCATGGGACACCGATCTTTGTTCCGGCACCGGGGAAGGCAGGGGAAGGGCTTCCCCTGCCTCCCCCCGCCCCCCCTCCACGTCATCAATGACGTTAGCGCGCGAGGCGCGCTGACGTCATTGGAGGCTTCCCTTAGTTTCCCAACGCGCTGGAAGCCATTTGTTTTCAGCGTGTTGGGAAAGTAAGAGGTAAGTTTTGCCTCGTGGAGGGTGGGGGGTGTATTTCCAAAGGCATCGGAGGAAAGGAAAGGGTTTTCCTTTCCTCTGATGTCTTTTGAAAAATGCATTCCTGCTGCTCGATCGCGCCTGGCGCGCGATCGTGCCGCAGGAATGCATTTTTTGTGTGTTTGTGGGGTTCGGGCTGGTGTTCTAGGCCTTAGGGTTCAAATTTGATAGGGTTCCCGGAGTCTAGGGCTCAGGGCCCGATTCAGGTTTGTGCACAATGGTGTTGGGAAGGTTTTAGGGTGGTTTGGCAAAATTCCATCCAGATTTGGCTGATTTTGGGGTGTTTTTGTGGGTTTGTGGGGGGCGCGTGTTTGGGTGAAAAGTCGTACCCGCTCCAGTGGATGGATTTGTGTAATTCTTGCTGAGATTCTTGGGAATCGCTGGAACTAGTGTCCCAGTGAGTTTGAAGATGATCGAAGCAGTGGAAGTGCCAAAAAAGAGCATTTTTTGGGAAGGCCTGGTTTGCAATGTTATCCAATGGGCGGTATTGGGGTGCGAGGAGAAGTGGTTTTTAGGGGGTTCCAGTTGATCGACAGGAACGGGGCTGCAGTGAGTGGTAGGGAGGGGCAATTGATGGGTGTGCAGGAAGTTTGGGAGGAATCTATCGATGGGAAGGGTGTTTTTTGTGTGTTTGGGGCGCCTTTTGGGGGTAACATTTTAAGTTGGATCTGCCCCCTTTGGAGGGGGGCAGATCCGTTTAGAAAAAGGCCAGAAAAATATTTTTTTTAAAAATTGTGTGTGGCCCAACCGGGCCAGAAAAATATAAAAAAATAATTTGTGTGTGGCCCAACCGGGCCTTTTGGGCAATTTGTTTTGGGGAGCGGCCCCTTGGGCAAGGGTCGCTCCCCTGTGGGGGTAAAATTAAAAGTTGGATCTGCCCCCCTTGGAGGGGAGTAGATCTGTTTGAATAAATAAAAATAAAAAAAAGGTGTGTGGCCCAACTGTGCCTTTGTAAAAAAAATTCACCATTTGTGGCCAATCTGTTTTGGGGAGCGGCCCCTTGGGCAAGGGTCGCTCCCCTTGGGGGGGGAACATGTAGGGTTTCCTTTTTTTGTTTTAAATCTGTGTGTGTGGCCCTTCTGGGCCAGTATGATTTTTTTTTTTTTTAAATGCCCTAGCTGTTTTAGGGAGTGGCCCCTTGGGCAAGGGTTGCTCTCCTTGGGGGGAGCAAAATGTTTTTGGGGAGTGGCCCCTTCGGCAAGGGTCGCTCCATTCTGGGGAGCATTTTTCTTGGCCGTTTCTAACCCCTTGAAGGGAAGATTCAACAATTAATTTTATTGTATGCCCACTAGGCCACCAGGGATTGTTTTTTTGTTGTTGGGAGCAGCCCCTTGCGCAAGGGTCGCTCCCCTTTATGGTTAGTTTGTGGACTAGTGCATTATTTGTATATGTGATTGTAATGTTTTATTTCTCCTTTTTATTCTAGTGTAAAGCTTTTGATTCCTATTTGCGGTTTCGGCAGTGGTTGTTTTGCAGTTTTACGTAGTTGACTTGTTTTGGTAAGAAAAACCTTTTGTTGTATTTACTCCAAATCAGTGTTATTGTCATGCATGAATGAATTTTTTTGTAAGTGGTTTCGTAATGGCAGCATATTTTGTTAGTGTTTTGAGCATGTGTTTTGTAATGTCTTATGTGTAATTTTCTTTTCTTTTTCTTTTTTAGTGGGATATTGTTGATCCTTACTGCGTCTGTGCAGAGTAGGTGGTGGTGAGTCTAGCTGCTTCTGGCACGTGAGTGGTATCGTTTTGGAGTATTTAGGTCTTTGTGATAAAGAGGCATTTTGTTTATAACTTATTTTTCAAAGTGTTTGTTGTTGACTGGTTTGACAAGTTACCTTTATTAGTAAGGATTATGGCTAACCGTAGAATGACCGCTCAGCAGGTTGTTGGTATGCTGCTTGAATCTTCCTCTGAGCAGGATTATGAGACTGACAGTGCGTCTGAGGGAGAGGAGGGAGGGGAAGATTCAGGCAGTGAGTTTTCTCTCCACATGGAATCATCGGATGATGAAGATACTCTCAGTGCAGATGAAGCTACTCTCAGTGCGCATGAAGTGCCTGTTTTAGAGGAGGATACTGCTGTGCCGATGGTGCAAGAGGCTTCTGGATAGCAGCCTGAGGTTGCTAGGCTTCCTACTGGAAGTGCTGGACTGTGGGTTGATCCAAACATGGTGCAGCCGGTGTTGCCTGCCTTTAGTGGTGATGCAGGGTGTAGAGTGGTTTGTGAAAATATTTTGCTTATACATTTCTTTCAGTTGTTTATGGATGATGTATTTTTGGCTGAGATTGTTGAGCAGACTAATTTGTATGCTGAACAGTTTTTGAGGGACCACAGTGCCACACTTAAGCACCACTCTAGAGCTACCCGGTGGACTCCCACAAATCTGGATGCGATGAAGAAGTTTTTGGGTTTGACTTTTTTGACGAGCTTGATGAGGAAACCGTCCATGGCTTAATATTGGTCTACCAGTCCCTTGATGGCAACAGCCATATTTCCTGCAATTATGTCCCGTGATCAGTATTTACTTTTGCTTCGGATGCTGCATTTTGTTGATAATACTTTGGCATTGCCACGAGATCACCCTGACTGTGACCGTCTTTTTAAGATTCGGCCTGTACTTGATCACTTTGTAGATCGATTTTCAGAGATCTATACTCCTGGGAAAGAAATATCTATTGATGAGTCTTTGGTCCTGTTCAAGGGCCGTTTGGTTTTTAGGCAGTACATCCCTAGCAAGAGGGAACGGTATGGAATTAAGTTGTATATGTTGTCTGGGAGTAGAACAGGATATGTTTTTAATTTCCGTGTGTACACTGGGAGGGATTCCACTATTGACCCCCCTGGTTGTCCGTCTACTTTTGGAGTTTCAGAGAAAATTGTGTGGGATCTTGCTAGAAAACTGTTTTAACAGAGGCCACCATTTGTACCTTGATAACTTCTACACTGCTGTGCAATTGTTTAAGGAATTGTTCAAAGTTGACACTTTTGCTTGTGGCACGATCCCCTCTAACCGTAAAGGTTATCCAAAAGAGCTTGTTTCCAAAAAAACTTCAAAGGGGGCAGAGTAGTTCCTTGCGTAGTGATGAACTGCTTGCTGTGAAATTTGCGGACAGGAGGGATGTGTACATGCTGACTACCATCCATGATGAGAGTACTTCACCTGTGGCTGTTTGGGGTCAGTTTGCTGAACTACGCAAACCGGTGTGCATTTTAGACTACAATAAGCACATGGGTGGTGTTGATGGAGTAGATCAGAGGTTGGAACCTTACACTGCTATTCGTAAGGCGTACATTTGGTACAAAAAGTTGGCCATCCATCTCTTCAATTTAGCAACTTTCAATGCTTTTGTTGTGTACAAGGAGTGTTCACCTGAGTCAAAGTTGACTTTTGTACAGTTTCAGGAGTCTGTGACAGGCAGCCTTGTTGTTGTGGAACAGGCAAGTGTTCCTAGAGTTTGAGTGGTGGAGGATGTGGCCTGCCGCGGGTACTTGGGCCTCCCACACAAGTGAGGCACCATTTTTACCGGGAGACCTGGGGGAACGCTGGGTGGTGGGAAATTTGTGTGAGCCCGGTGATGCCACAACTTTCCCACACCAAAATGTGTGAAAAAAGTGATTTCTTTCATCTAAAATTGAGGTTTGCAGGGGATTCTGGGTAACACACCCTGGTGGGAGGCACTCAAGTCACCCCATCCTGGATTCCCCTGGGTGTCTAGTTTTCAAAAATATATAGGTTTGCTAGGTTTCCCTAGGTGCTGGCAGAGCTAGGGTTCAAAAACTACAGCTAGTCACTTTGCCAAAAAAGGGTCATTTTTCACTACAAAATTGAGGTGTGACCACGTTGCGTTTTGCGCCGTTTCCTGTCGCGGGCACTAGGCCGACCCGCACAAGTGAGGTACCATTTTTCTAGTAGGACTTTGGGGAACGCGGGGTGGGTGGAAATTTGTGGATCCACGCAGTTTCCATAACTTTCCATCACAGAAATGTGGGGAAAATGTGTTTTTTTTGTCAATTTTTAGGTTTGCAAGGGATTCTGGGTAACAGATCATGGTGGGAGGCAGTCAAGTCACCCCATCCTGGATTCCCCTGGGTGTCTAGTTTTAAAAAACGTATAGGTTTGCTAGGTTTCCCTAGGTGCCGGCAGAGCTAGGGTTCAAAACTACAGCTAGACTCTTCGCAAACAATGTGTAAATTTTCATTGTGAAAATGTGGTGTGTTCACGTTAGGTTTTGAGCCACTTCCTGTCGTGGGCACTATGCCTACCCACACAAGTGAGGTACCATTTTTATCGGGAGACTTAGGGTAGTTCAGTTTTGTAAAGCAACTGTTATTACCTATTGATTTTTGATGCATTTCTCACTTCCAAATGAAAGTCATTGTGTAAAAAAAAAGTCATTTTGAAAAATTACCAATAATTCTCATGCTAGTATGAGTATTCCCAATTTCGAAAATGTGCAAATATGCACTGTTTCTAAACTCTGTAATTTGTTCCCATTTCAGAAATACATAGGTGTCTTTCATACCGATTTTTCCATGTACTCATTTTCCCACAATAAGTGCTATATACCCGGAACATAATAAAAAACCATTACAAAATGCTGCTCAGTTTTTTACTCTGGGTTCGTTGGCCTCTTGGTGAACCTACAAGTCCTATATATCCCCATAACCAGGAAGGTCCAGCGGACGTAACGATACATTGCTTTCAAAGAGATGTCATAATTAAAAGAAGTTACAGGTGAAAATGTTGACACAAAAGGCTGCTTTTTTCAACAAATTTTTAATTTTTCCTATATTTAACTGGTAGTTTCTATAAAGAAACCTTGATGGATCTACACAAATCACCCCTTGCTGAATTCAGAATTTTATCTACTTTCCAAAAATGTATAGCTTTCCAGGATCCATTATTGCTTTTGTACCCATTTCTACCATTAACTGGAAGGAGGTTGAAAGCACAAAAAATAACAAAAATAGGGTGTGTGCCAGAAAAATGCCAAAACTGTGTAAAAAATGTTGGGTTTCTGACAAAAATCTGTCACTCCCTAAGGCTGGAGAAATGGTGATTTCAGCCCCACAAACCCTTTTTTGATACCATTTGCAGAGAAAAACCCAGACGCTTTCATTTGCAGCCAGTTTTTCCCATTTTTCAAAAAAAAAAAAAAAAAAAAAGAATTTTGCTGTATTTTGACTAATTTCTGGGAACCCTCTAGGAGAATCCACAAACCCTGGGTACCTTTAGAATCCCCATGATGTTGGAAGAAAAGGACACAAATTTGGCGTGGATACCTAATGTGGTCAAAAAGTTACAGGGGCCTAAGCGCGCACTACCCCAAATAGCCCATAAAAGGCTTAGCACAGGAGGGGAAAAGGCCTAGCAGCGAAGAGGTTAAAGTTTCTATTAAGCAGGGCTCAAAAGGACTCGTTATGTGTTCACAAAAATTAATGGCGGTGACAGAGTAGATTTCCTAAACCTCAAAAGAAAACTGCAACCTTTACGAAGAAAAGGGGATAATGGTAGGGGTCTCTCACCCCTTCCGAGTTATACTTGTGCAGTATGGACATTGGGAGTTGGACCAACTTGTGAGAGAATCTCTCATTTGCAGGTGATAAGGCACAGTCCAGTCCCAGTTAGTCCCAGAAATTAAACAACAAAATAAGAAACTCGTACACGTATGCTAAAAACGAATATGCATTCTGTGCTATTCTTCTACAAATCATATGAGCAAGAAATAAAATATGTAAAAATGTGAACACAATTAAAATAGTACATAGTAGTCTACTTTTATCCATAAGTCCCAAGGGGGCCCAAGTCCAGTATTCTTGGGTGAATCAAGTGAACACAATGATTCCTCGTTCTCTCACACCAGACATGATCTGTAGTACTCAATCCAGACATTTTATATAAAAAGATGCCTGGACTACCTCTCCTACAATACTATGGGGCCTTACTGAAAATTGCCATACTGAAGGAGCTGTTTTGATCACCTGCTTCCTCAAACTGTGTGTTTGAACAACTAGTTCCTAGTCAGCAGGGTCGACTGAAACCAACTTTAAAATGATAGTATAAAAATATATTGAGAGTAATATGTATGCATTGGTATGAGTTAAGAGGAAGGGACCATGTTTCCCATAATTAGCGAGGCTACCCGGACACAACATCAACACACTTGAAGCAGTGGGGCTAATTTTATTTCCCCCCAAATCCCAGGGGGTCCAGGAAGGTCAAAGTTCTTGGACGAACAGTGCTCTAGAACATCCTCAAACTCATTTCCTGAAACCTTACATACTATGGTTACTTATCAGTGCCCTCCGGCAGTCATGTCTCTGTCACTCATGGGAGAACCCTGGACAGTATATACCATGGTTGTCTAACAAAACCTCCAGTTGCTGAGTCTCAGCCTCTTCTGGCTGTACTTCTTGCAAAATACTTCCTGAATGACCTCTGATATCCATATAGTATAAACAACAGGGTAGTCTAAATTTTAGAAAGCAAACTCCTCATAAAAGGAAGGTATGCACTGGTGTCTGTTCTCTCACTCGCCACAACACTTCACACTTATGTGCAGCGTCTCGCACCAAAATGAAGCAACTCTTTGAACATTACGCACCTCACTCAACACTTCTTATATAGGTTAACTGCATTCAAAACCCTATACTATGAAGGATGGTCCAGAAAACATTGCAAAATGGAGTGATTAATGGTCTCATCGGGGAAATGAAGCTGTATATAAATGCTACAACACAGTGCCAGTCATTAAAATGTGTCCAACAACTGAGAATTTACTTTGGGTTTTCGGAGCAGGAGAGATTTTGCTATAGAAAGTTAAGATACTGGGTAATACATGCACGACAAAGAGCATTAGTGAAAACTGCCCTAGTTTGAGAATTACCTCCAAGGGAAAAAAGAATATCAAACAGAATCCAAGATTTGTGGAATAGTAGCTATTCACCAGGTGAAATACAAAGGGCAATTGAAAAAGGCATGGGTAAGAGAACTGGGAATAAACCTGTTTGAGGAGTAACGGGATGATATGCTGGCTAGCTGGTTAAGTAACTACATACAAGAATAGGATACCATGTACAAAATGTTACAAAAAGGTGTTAAAAGGTAGCTCATCTGTGCAAATTAAAGTAATGGAAAGGAACAAACAGGTGAAGGGGCGATTAGCCCGAGACCGCAAGATGTTTATACTTAGCAAACCCTATACTGGGATGTACTCATGGCCTTGAAAAACGGTAAATTAATTTCATGTATACTACTATCATCAAAGCAAGCTATCCTTGAATAATTGGGGATCAGAACAGATATAATCAATTGAAAATTGGCAAGAATGATTATTGTACTGATTGGGTATGGAAAAAATAACTTGTCACAAGCACGGAGATGTTAGAAGCTTTGGGAGGGTTGAAGGCATCTCCCTGAAATAATGCTGGAAGATTTTAAGGAGACCACTTGCCCAAAGATGTTTGGCACTTTCAACATTCTAGAAGGTACAGCTAAAACCAAGGAGGCTTTGGAAAGTATATTTGATCATATTGAACTTTCGGGGCAATGTCATTTTTGTCTCAGCCATGGCAGTCAAGACACACACATTTTCAAAATCCTATGATAAACTATGTAAAGGGTAGAGTGTAAGAGGTCTTGAAGAGACCTTCAAGTCTGGTTGTTCAAGTTGGGGTGTGGCACTTGGTAGCTGTAAGGGATTGTGACATTATTGCCCAGCCTAGGAAAGGATGAAGATTGTTTATGTAATAGCAGCTGTTGGTGAATCAAATCAGCACAAACATCACCTCAGCCATGGGCTGACTTAGTTTATTGTTGGTTGTTGTACCACCATAAAATGCTAAATGAAATTTAATAAAAATCTCCTCAGCCCCAAAGTCTCTCCTGTGGCTCTCTCTGGGGAAAATAACTTGAGTTCCGTGCAAGCCCTGCAATAAAATCCTTGAATGCGCAACAACAAATACCTTGCAGCAACCTATACACCCTCTAGTAACGTACACACAAGCCAAGTACACTTGCTCTGCTGGAAGAGAGACAGAAGGAATTGACATGGATGCAAATAGTTAAGAGTCCAGAGCCTGAAACTCTAGCACAATCTGTCCAGCAGCACTAAATTGCCAACAAAGGGACAAGCCTTTCTAGAATGAGCTGAAAAATGTCCTGTTGAATGAAGATTTTCCTTCTAGTTGTAGATCACAGGAAACCATACACCTATGTCTCTGGGGATAAAAAGAGGGCCTCTTCACAACAGTAGCTCTTCCTCCTCGTTGTCTATATCCTGTAAGGTGGTGCATCTCTGTCCCGTAAGCCTGCTCTAGCATGCCAAACAGAACTGAGGTCTCACATCATTACCACATGCTGAGCAGGCAAGGATATATCCCCCTGTATCCCAGCCATCACAGCAAAGTTCTCAAGACAAGCGCAAATAAGAAGAAGGGCTATGGCTGTAACCAGAATTAAACTAGACATGGTAGGTTGATAAATACTATGCTGCACACTTGATATTCACTTTTGCTTATGTATTTAGCCATAAGAATCTTTTAGTCACAAATTACCCAATAATGTCAAAACTTCTCGTTAAAATTGGTGACAATTTTAATTTTAAATGTCATTTTACAGGTTATGATAAACAGAGGGAATATATTTTTTTTAAATTTAAACTAAGCATTCAAATGTATTGAAACAAATCCAGTCATATATTTTTGCCCTAGATCCACTCATATCCAAGTTAAATGGCTTTGAATACTCTAAACCTCAGTTTAAAAAACTCTCCGATATCCACCTATTAACACTGTACCAGTTTCTTGCAAACTCTTCTGGAAGAACCTGTAGTTTAAGAAGACAAAATGAAGGATTTGCAATCTTCAATATATTATTTTCAATATATATGCCATTAAGGCGAACACACCATTTCATACATTATGTGCTGAAGGTTGAAGCTTAGCCTATACTCCTGATTTGTAGTGACAATATGTCACAATGGTGTGGCTACAGCTCACCAACAATTGGAAAACTGTTTTAACAGTCTGCAACCATCCCCTTCAAAAGCCAAGCTCTAATTAAGGGCCCAGCATATGCCTTTTATGCCACTGGTGGCCCTGCCTAGGCTAAGGCTTCCTGAACTGTCTAGAGAGGGAGGAATGAGAGCTGAAGGGGTGTTTCTGCGTCAACACGAATGAGCAGCAAAGAAACTAAACCAGCTGCATCCTGAGGCTGCCATGGCTAAAGCAAAAGAAGGAGGAGGTTGTGCAGCAGATACTGGCTTCCTCTCTCAAGTACACAAAACTTGCCCTTTTTAATCTAGATCACATAAAGCACTGTATTCAGGCAGCTGAAGCAGACCTTTGCCAGCTGCACTGACTGGTTACCATGCTTTTCTACTTCCACCCCCCTGCAACCACCTGTTGAGGCTACTAACTTGCCTTAGCTATTCATCTACAAACCACATGAACAGTTGAGAACCCCAACTTCATATTCCCCCTCTTTCAATGCAGGATCCAAAGTGTGTTTCAAGTCTTTTATTTCCCAATAACCAAAGCGAATCTTGATAGAAAACGACCAGTAAAGGTCAGTAGAATACCAGAATTGCTTTCTGCTTGTTCAACTGCCTCTATTTAACGGTCTTGACAGAAAACGACCAGTAGAGGTCAGTAAAATAACAGTACTGCTCTCTGCTGAGGGACTTTTTTCTGGCAACTGCCTCTATTTAAGTTTGATAGAAAACGAATAGCAGAGGTCAGTCAAATACCAAAATCACTTTAGCATTCGCTAGATTCCAGTCCATACAAATTTTCTTCCACGAGCACCCGTAGACTATATCATTTTTCAAATCTTGTATTTTCAGTGATATGACAACAGTAGGCCCTGATTATTTTGCAAAATGCTTGTTATTTTGACACCGTGAGACTACCGCCTCAACGACTGGATGATTCAAGCACGTGAAACTATGAAAAATCCAATACTGGAGAATAGGAGAATCTAATTTAAGATCCTTAGTGAAGCCTGTGCAGGTTTCCTACAGTGGCTCTTTGCCACTTCAAAACAAGAAGCAGTGGCAAGGCCAAAAGTCTGGCATTAGCAAGAGCTTGATTGTATTGTATTACTTTGTTATGACAAGCTTATGGAACAAAATAATAAAAATTAGAAACCAAAAAAGCAACATGCTGCTTCCTAAATGTGGTGGCTATGTGCTTGCAATAAAATAATCCTAGTATATCTTTAGTAAACTTAATGGTGCATTAGGAAGGCAGATGTACTCAGAACAGGTATGCAAACGGTTTACAATTTTAATGCACATTACACAAAAACAAGACTGCTATTGGCACAAAGAGAAAATACTACCAGTTATGAATTACCCTCGCCTGAAGATATAATTAAACACATAGGGATGACTAAAAAAAAATTAAACGATAAAAAGGAAAGAAAAAACATTGTCAAAGTCAAGTATTTACCAATCAACCTTAGCACGAACGTAGACTTCTTTTTTAAATGCAGGAGCACACAATCTCAGGCAAAATGTTGCCACTCACAATGCAAGAGTGGAAATGGCTGAAGTGGGCTCACCCACTGCCCAAGGTTGTCTGCTGTAGTGGGCACTTAGTTGTAGATATGAAAAAGATTGGGTTAGACAATCTAAATCCTCCACTTCAAAACCAAATTCAGCCCGAGGTTGTTAATGCCCATCAAAACGAGTATCTTACGTCATCAGAACAAATAGATGTATATTTTCTTGACCTATTAAGGCAATGCCCCCGTTATTAGCTTCAACTTGTGGCATAAGATGAACAACATCAGTCTTACCATTTGAGTTCAAGTCCAAGCTGACATCTTTGTCACACAAGAGGTTGATGAAAGGGCTGTGGGTTGCCCACCTACATCAGCATGAGAATTCCTAGATGCCACATGTAGTTGGCGATGATGCTGGAATAATCCACGAAATGTAGAGTGAGATAAGGACTGACCCGGTTTGTTTCCTGATAAATTTGAAGACATTCTACCTACTCAGTTTAAGACCAATTCAACACTTGAGCAAGACTGAAAACTCAGACAGGTGTGTTTTTACCAGATGAGTGGGCAGTGATAATCAGAGAGCTACTGACAACTTCTTTGACAGCAGGATGCTACAGAGCAAGGCCTGCAGATCCATAGACAGATAGCCTTCATAACGTTTGTGGTTCAATAGCCAGTTACATTTCAGGCCATTGATCTAGCAATTGCATGTGCACCAGGGGCAAGAGCTAAGCCTCTTGTCCAGTATAGCAGAGGGTAAAGAGGAATGTGGGTTGACGGCCGACACTCACAATCTAGCAAGAATCATTCCCACAAAGACTCAACCTCTCATAACTATTATTATAGTTGTGAGGAGTTTAGGTTGACCTTATAGTGCCACTTGGCACAAGGTTGGTGGGTTCAGAAGAGGGAAAATTGTGTGTGAATTTGCTAATAACAAAATATGTTTACTCTTTGCATTTATAACTGCTTCTCCGTAAACACCCTCTGAATGGTTAGTATGGGCGGGGAGCAGTCCGCTCTACGGCTGCTTGGTAGCCATATCTCAAGTGTGATGCGCACAGCCAGTTCTGGTTGAGCAGCAAACAACAATTCACATTTAATAGAAAGCTTTATAAAAGAAACAACCAGTGGCAAGCCAATAGGTCTCGCTTTAAAAAATATTGCATGGTAATGTGAAGCATTACTAGTAGAAGCATGGGATTGGATATGTACATGCGTGGAAGCAAAAGGCTGTAGAATAATATTGGTATATGTTAAAAGGTCAAGTGGCAGTTGCACTGTCAAGCCTGAACCAAACATCCATGTAGGTTAAGGATTGCTTGCTTTGCCTGTGCCCACATCGATTGTCCAAGTTTGGCACTTTCTGCACCATCCTCCTCCAGTTCAAGGGAATGCTTTCAACATTACGGCTGCTGAGTCAGTGTGGAGACTGAGTTGGCAAGCTATTCTCTGAACCACAACTATCTTTAGATCTGGTGAGAGTCTCTAGAGAGTGTTAGCCTGTTAAGTGTGGCTGTATTTATTAACCATTCTTTTGACATATGTTTTTGAGCTGGTGTACCCTCCTTATGGTCTTGACGGGCCTTATGGTTACGGTCTTCAAAGCTCCTTTTGAATGCGGCTTTCAGATGGAAAAATATTTTTATATTGATGCACAGTTTCTGTTACAAGATTTGAGATTAATTCTCTTATGCCAGCACTGGATTAACCTTTTGTTCTGGAAACAGTGAACAATCCCACTCCATCAAGCCCTTGATTCTGGCATAGTTTTCCTTCGCCACATCGCAATGTTTGGACGTGAGGCAGGGCCAATTTTTCATAGGTTAATGTCATTTTGTGAACCTGACAGCCTATTATGTTTGTGCTGTCCTTTGCCCCCTGTTCTGAAGCACTAGTCTCCTTGTGCATGTAGATCAGAAGAACAACTACCATGACCTGCATTGTCAAATGTGTGGCAAGACTGCAATACTTCCAGGAAGCTAATCTCAGCCTTGCGTGTAGTATTGCAGCGTGTGCCCAGACCTGCTGCTTCTAGGTCAGCCACAGTGGAATCTCCACACACCTTCATCCATCATTACCAATTGTGGGTCGAAGAAACGTCAGATCCCAGTTTTGGTATAGGAATTTTGTGGTTTGTGCAGAAGTGAATTGTTTTTAAAACACAATTTACTGTTATTGCAGCATCGCGTGGTTGGTCAGAAGCTAATAGTGATGTAGCATGTCTCACTTGGAAGGATTGGAAAAAGGAAAAGGGCATGGCTATCTACACATAAGTTGCATAAGCAGTGTCCTTGGTGTGCCCTTATCGCTCATAAGACATTGAAAATATATAGATTAGTCGCATAAAATTTGAATGCTGGTCAGTTCAATTGTACATATAAGAGACAAACCAAGAGATCTGACTAGATTTAGATGGTTTTATGATGACTTGCAGAGTGTATATTCTTATAACGAAAACACAATTAGCACTCAAAAAAGTGGCCTAGCAAAGATTTTAAACAATGTGTAATTTAATAACTGTGTCCACGTACGAGTGGATTATCTACAATAAAGAATTTTTAAAATGAAATGAAAAAAACGTAAAAAGGTCGTGTATAAATCCAGGGGACGCATACAGAAATAAAATATGGGGTGCTTGGCTGAAATAGTTGTAAGGCCGAGAAAGTACTTTGTATCACAATGTTCCTTTCATAACTCAATATTGTTATTGCTATTTACGACATCATTAAAAACGACTACGGTGTGCCGTACATTGTTAATGTGTTATAAACACAAAAAAATTGTATTTGAAAGAATAATAAATAAACGAGACACAACTGCAATAGTACAAAAACGGGGTGGGTGGGTGAGGAATGTAAGGAAAACGGGTATGGCTTCGACTACTTACAGGTAATCTAGTCTTTCACACCACAATCCGTATGACCCGTCCCCCCTGCTGCAATGCATGTCGATTCGAGCGCCAAGGGTCAGAATCTAATGTGCACTAGTGGGAAGCCTTATTCCTCTCTCGGTGGGTGGCCCAATGAAAAATAAGCAACCGTAGTCCCTTAAGAGCAAGGATTTCACATCACTAGTAAGGACTGTGCCTAGGAAAAGTAGAACTTGGAAAAAAGGGGGTTACAAGGAAGTTATTTAGACATTACAATAACAACCTCTAAATCCATCTTGCATGGTTTTATCTGTCACAAACGTTAACTGCACGTCTTATTGGATACATACAATCAGGCAAAATAGGCTTTTAAACAAAAAGGCTAAGGCAATGCGTTTTAAACACTGACCAATTTTAAAAAGTTGTGTGACCAATGCTGAGAAGTGTCCTATTTACAGGCTTCAAATGAATAGCCCATAAATCACTGAGGGGTGCATGCTTTTAAAAAACAAATTGTAAACTCCTATGAGCTTGGCTGCTTTTAACATTCCGGAGAATCCAAATGTATTGTTAATTCAGTTTTGTTACCGTCAAAGCTTTTATTTCTTGCAACATTAACGCACAATAGGCACTTTGTTTCTCCCCAACCTGCAGATAAAACAGGGTCACAAAAAGGCCTAAAGGCCTTCTCTTGTTTACAGGAAATTAGATGCTTTACTCTTGGAACCAGAAATAACAATGCAATTCTTGAATTAAGTCCAAAAAAAAGATCTGATGGTCAGCTCGCGAGGACGGATGAGTATAAGATGGCCGAAGACCAATCAGTAAAACGAATATGAATACGAGAGGAATAGGCAAGAGCTACCAACCATACGTAGAATTAGCATCGAGAACTGTACTGTTCACAGCCGAAATGGAAGCTTTAGAATCCAAGAAGTGACTTTTAGCCAAGTGTGATGGGCCAACCATCATAAACATGGGATTGGCAACACTAGCCGAGTATATGGACACTTCTGTAACAAGCAAGTGCAAGATCCTTTCAAATTTCCCTGGGGGCGAGAGATTCCTGAACTCAGTGGAAACCACATAGGCCCAAGATCTAGAGGGAGATGCTGCGAAAACCAGCTGCCCACTATGGAAAACCGCTTCCAGGAGTAGGGGTTAGAAGAGACGTGGTGATGGGAGAGAGCAGCAGACGCTGAGGAGACATTGGAGCTGGAGAGAGGAGATCAAGAGGCGTGGAGACGAAGGAGAGCAGAGGAGCGGACACCTGGATACAAGGAGACATAAGGGAGTTGCAAAGCAACAAACGGAAATACCAGAGCCGTGGACGACAAAAGTCCCAGTACTGCACACATTACAACCAGACCACAGAGAGGAAGATGCAGAAGTTCCAGGATGCCATCGCCTCGTTCTGGGGTTGGGTTGGGACTTGATACATCCCACATACATTCATACTGGCCTCTCCCGGTCTTCAGTAAGAAAAAGGGAGCATGAAGTTTTGGAGGAGTATATAACATAAGAAAAGTAGTGTCCAAGCCCACTGCTGCTTAAATACTAAGTTTATGACATGACATCCAACACACTGCCATATTTGTGTATGGTGCTAACAGGGCACTACAACAACAGTTTATCTAGCTTGTCTAAAATGGAGCTATTACAGTCAGCTTTTCTTCCTAATGGTCTCCAGACACTAATGATAGCAGAGAAAAAGCAAAAACAAATAACAAAAAGACCAGATAGAAACTGTTACACAATATGGCCTAAGAAATGCCAGAATGACCCTTTCCTCTCCGAGTCGAATAAAGAATCTAAATACAAAAGCAGCAAGTATTATGGAAAGCACGTTCACGCACACCTACAATTCCATTTTTGTTTCCAATTGATTTATTACACTGTATCAAAGGCATTGTAAATATTGTTCTCTAATTACTTCCCTAAATTCACCCTTTATTGTGAACAGTTAGTTGGTAAAGAAGTACAAAATTCAAAATGCAAAATGCGTTAAATCCTCCAGCCCACTGATTGCAAATGTGAGAATTTACTGCCATAACACTATTATTGGCAGTCAGGGGCGGCTGGTGACATTTTAAAGTGGTAGGGCGTAAGATGATTGGTATACTTCACTGTTGCGAGCGAGCGCAGCGAGCGAGCCCGAACCCCTATAAGGAGGGTTCGGGGGGGTTCTCCCCCCGAGAAAATTTTGAAAAAAGAGAAGAAAAATGGTGCATTTTCAAGCAAATTTGAGAAAGCAGGAAGGTTAATAAAGCAATTGTGAAAGTGCAGGTATAACATTAATAAAGAGATGTCATATAACATAGGTAGCTGCTTATTCAGTGTACAACCACAGAGCTTCATAACAGACTTCGAGATACAATGCATTTCTGAGTACCTCACTCACAGATGTTTTTTATTTAACAAATAAACTGGTTGCAAAGTAGCAGCATTCAAAATTGTTTACTTTTTGTAAATGAAATCAGCACGTCTCTCTCTAAGAGCAGCAAACTTTTCAATAACTTTTGTGTTAAAGTCCGGGATTTTCTGAACTAGCTTGCTCTCTACAGAGAGCATTGCCAAAGCATTGAGTCTTTCCTCAAGCATGGTGTTTCTCAGGAATGTCTTAATCCTCTTTAAGGCTGAAAAACATCGTTCTGCCTCGACTGTTGTCATAGGAGTGGTTATGACAATTTTAAGTAAAGCCACTGTCTCTCCAAGTGACTTTTCCATATTAAGTTTATGAATTAAAGCCAGCAAAGACAAGGCACTGAAAGGTGATAAAAAAACACGTGAATTTGCGTTTCAAATGTCCGATCCTGCTGCAGCACACTTACAAAGCCCACACATGACAGTAACTCGATTCAAGGCCCCATTCTCCCGATTTTTTTTTTTTACAATCTCCCACTTTGCTCTTCTGAAATGGTGGCATGTACGTTTCAATCAAATGTCCGATCCTGCAGCAGGTTTTATGACAAACAGCAGAGTAAAAATCTTACAGTCAGCAGAAAAGGACAAAAAAGTTTCATAAACTCAGCAAAGCACAATACAGAATAAAACTCCACCACATCCAACACCACAGCCGAGCCACCCCCATCCATTGAGCACTGAAGCCTGCGCTGCTGATACTTACTTGGGCGCTTCACACTGGGCCTTGGCTAAAGTTATTTCTAGATTGGACCACAGAAATGATGCGACTCTGTCGCTTTTAACAGACTTGACACACTCTCAAACACTTAATGCATCATTTTCTGCAGTTCTAAAGGCTCACGTTAATTTTATTTTTTGCATATTTATATAGCGCAAACTCGACCCGAAGGTATTGGAGCGCTTTACATAATTAGCACCTATTTACATTGCACATTCAGGCATGGGGAGATTAAGTGATTTGCCCAGAATCACAGGACGCGACCCCGAGGTTTCCAGCACCAAAGTCGGCAGTCTAGTTGACGGACCACATCCTCTCCCAACTGAAGAAAGTGCCACCTTTTAAGTCCTGCACAGGAAAACATAACACCCTAGGATCGTGGTGGTAATACAGTGAGTGCTTCTGTGTCCAGTTGGGGTGGTATGTAGATGCATAGGATATTATCATGTTTCCCCTCTACCGATCCCTCAATTCCCACATAGTCACCATGTGACTCCTGGAAGGTTCACATCCCCACGAGCCGGACATGTTTGTGAAGGGGTATGTACAACCCCCCTAGATCCCCTAGTGAAACCAGTGTGAAAGACCTGGTCATAGCCAAATCTATGTAGGAAGTGGCAGTTGGAGACTAGTAGGTGGGTGCCCTACATTAGCAGTACTTCTGGTGTGAATCATTTGGCAAAGCTAGGGACTGCCATGAGTTTGATGTGGTCAAAGAGGCCGTTAATATTTCAAGACATGACTTGAAAGTCAGCCAGGGCTGGTGGTCCTACGCGAGGCAATATTTGAAAATCAAGAGACTCTCAATCACAGTTGTTGTAACTGACTTTTGGGGAGCGTGGGGTGAACCACGCGTGAGCAGCAGGAGTGTAGAGGGCTGGTGAGACGGGGGCTCGTGGAGGTGGGCTCGCGCAGCCCAGAACACAAGGGATGATGGCGAAGAACATTTACAAAGTGTGACAATATTTCTTGGTAATAGTATTCTGTATTTGAGGGTGTCAGTAGGTACTGCATATCCCAGGTGGCGGCAGATTCCAGCGCACTCTGAATACATCCCCTAGGACTCCCTCCCTCTGTGGCAGTCCTGCAGTCAGTCACCCACTCCTGACCGCAGCCTTCCCCGCCCCAAGTACACGCTCTGACCTTATCCTACGTCTACCGCTGCCCCCACCCTCCTTTCCCGTAGAAGAGGCACGGCTCGCTTGTCGCCCCAGGATCGTCACATCCAGGCATGCGGCCGGCTCTCATCCGGTTTCACAGCCGCTAAAAGCCTCAATTAACCGCGCATTAATTATTCAGTACGTGGAAGGCGCGAGCCGCTGGCTGAGGTCTGGTTACAGTTTACACCTCTGCTTCTGGGGGAACAGTAGAGACACTAGTACTAGTCTGATCCGGAGAGGATGCAGACAGTGTAGGCACTCCTCAGACTCCTTGGACACCGATCACAGCCTCCCCCAAAAGACAGGGTCCCTGTGCAGCGCCCCTGGGGCCTTACATTGACCAGAAAAGTCCCATTGGTAGCTGAAGTAAAGTAAAACACCATCGCATTACAAATGCTGGGGAAACCACATCGAAAACGACAGTACTCACCAAGTCAGGGCCCAGGGGGACAACAGTAGAGACTCAGCACTGCAGTGTAGTACTACACAACAGAAAAAATTGTCACCACCACCACCACGACGAGTCGGTCGGTCGGAGTCAACCCACGAGGTGTGTACGCAGAGGCAGTGGCACCACCGCGTGCATGATGACGTGACAGATTGATGCATTGAGTGCGCAGCGCACCTCATGGCCAATCACTGTCACTGTGTTCAGACTAAGCCACAGTGATTGGCCATAGTTGCGCGGCACCCAATCCAGTTACTCCTAGGCTGCCGAGACAGTCTCAGGCTCTCTCAGCCAATCCAGAGACGCTGCATTAGCAGCGCCTGCCCTGGATTGGCGAAAGAGCACGGATAGGGCTCGCCCGGAGGGGCTGCTGCAGAGGCAACCCTCAGCCTCTCGACCCCCTCCTCTCACTTAGTAGTACACATGGCTACAGTGCGGCGAATGCGCATGCTCGTGCTTGTCGTGAGACAAACTCGAGCATGCGCAGATAAATTGCGAGCCGCCCGCTGCCGCTGTCAATCAACTCACTGTGTCACTGTCAGTGCTCGCCTCGCCCCCTGGCCCCACCCCCTTCATTGTCCGACGCTCGCATTCATTGCCTTGCAATAATAATATATTATTGCATTGCTGGTCTCAGTCTGCGACTCTGCGTGCGTTCGTTCGCGGTAAGTGGGGCTCCGCCCCTGCGCCCCAATGGACGCACCGCCACTGTTGGCAGTACATTTGACGAGATGGACAGCAATTAATAGGCATAATCCAGCGGCAGGTTGATTTATCTGCATAAACATGAACTGTACCCAACCTCTGAGCATATCACATAGGGACACTTCCATGTGTTAAATGAAGGAAGCATCGCCCTCTTTAGAATGCCAGCATTATGATTTCTTGGACTCAAAAACCTGTGTTTAAATTTTTGACGGGGAACATTACTTTTTACTTTATCTTTAGGTTTTACTGTAGAAACAAGTTACTAAACGTTGTCATTCGTACATAGTGTCAGTGCTAATGTCAACTGTGTTCCTGGACTAGATTACTGCTACAGTCTAGACTGCGGCTGTGTAGGCCCAGAGAAAGCATAGAGAGAAAAGAAGTACCAGGCTTCGGACGAAGATGCGCCTGGCACCTACAGTTTAACCAGTGCCTTAGGTAAACCCTTTAAGTGTCTAGGAGAAGGCCTAGTAGCACATGAAGGCATACTAGGAAGGAGCACAAATTTAAGTTTCATACAGCGGTCCCTTTGTCATTTGGAGCCCTCCATACAACTGACCTGGTTTGGAGATTCCCCTTGCCTCTGCAAATTCAGAGATGGGCTATGCCGCCCTGTGATACAGGTAAGGCAGATATCTTTCTTTCTCCTACTTTCTTGCCACACACGAAGGACCGAGCCAACCATTATAATTTGCCCATTCTTTGGTTGGCCTCATGATCCCAGCATAACATGGCTGACAAATGTAGAAGAAAAGAAAAATTATTTAAAACCCACTCTACACGACACAGGAAAGGCAGGGGATGTACTTGAAGGATCTCCTGATAAGTCAGCCATGGACGTCGATTCATCAAAATGCCAGGGGTAGCGGACGTGACATCACATGCCATGTGACCCCCCACCTGATGTCACAGGAAGTAGCATCATACAAACTTTGACCTGGTAACATCACAGGAAGTGACATCACCTGCCCTTTGGAACCCATGAAATCAAAAGAAGCGACATTGCATGACCTTTCGCTTGGTGCGATCGCAGGAAGTGATGCATCTTATTTTTGGTTACTTACATCACGCACGGAGGCTGGAAAATCTCTACAGATACAAAAGAAGTACCCTATAAACAGAAATACTTCAAATCCTAATGAAAATGCAGCTACATATATTGTTTCAGGTAGTATCTTCAGATATACAACTAAGAAAGTAGCATTGATTAAGAACCTATCAAATAGTGTACAACAACGGCAAATATGGTAGTCAAGTTGAAATCAGCCATTATCAATATCAAATAACTTATAAAATTGGAAGGTTGATAAGCCTATAATGTTCAAAAGAAGTTCACATTATCATTTGTTTTAGAAACTAAGAGTATCATGTAATTAAATCTCAGTCTTGGAATGTAGAGAACAGTGCTATGTAATGCAGGTCAAGTTCTACGCAGCAACCTTCCTTTCCGTGACAAGGTATACATAATTCTAAACCGGGGGAGCCCACTGAACTTTCCAGGTTTACGATCATTCATTTCTTTTACAGAAAACATGCACATCTCTGGCTCATTCCACCAACACATGTGACAAGCACAGCTGCTCCTAGAGGTGGGCAAACCAACAAAGTAACAGGGTCTGGCTTGGCTCCTAGAGCCCAAGCACGAGCCAATCCTTGAAACGGTTTGTTTTGAAAATCATACAAAAACATCACATAAAATATGATACAGCCTCTTCAAAATTCAGAAAGTGTAATACATCACATTATAGCACAGCACTGAGAAGTGCTTATTAAGTGATAGCGTTTAAATACGAGCCATCAGTGAACCACAATGCAAGACAGCTGTCATGTAAACCCTATAGGTGGCCCAGATTATAGAGCAACTTTATAGACTAATAAATTAAACACAATAAGTTTTATTACAACTGATATTCTGAACTCACATATTTTAAAGTGCTTTCATATGCAATACTGAAGAAAAACAGGTTTTGGTCAATTACAATATTTGCCTACTGCCTAGGATTACACAATTTAAGAGGGGAAGTCTTGATTATCCAGGTTTTCTGGTTTCACTTTTATTTTGTACAAAATAAGCCAGTAAAAGGCTCGGTGTATTACTGCTTATGGCCCCAACACTCACAGTAGTGCCCATAAAAACAACAGCAGCTGTTGGTGACGTACCTTCCTGCCACAGGCTGCCTTTAGAAAGAGTCAATAGCGAATTAACATGGACTCTGGACTCACCTACACCCAAGGCGACTCCTGCAGTCCTCGAGCTATCCGTGTGAGGTGCGGATCTCTGCGTCTGGGTGAAGCAACACTGCCTGCAGAGAACAAATACCAAAAGAAAGCACAATTAATAACCGGAAACAATAATCCAGCACAGTTTCTAGCAGATAATTCACAGGCAACCACAAAGAGTACAAAAAAAGAGACACATAGCTAGTTAGGCGGGCTACTGAGCAGCGACGAAAGAGGAGTGTGTGCACGGTACTGGGTTAGAGCTCGTACTCTAATGCTGCTTGTTTAATGTTCTCATGTTTGGAAAACGTGTCTTTAATGTCACATCTATGTATTGTCAGCTTTGTTAACAAAGTGAAGCAAGTTGCGCATATACTAACCTCTCCTACATGACAGAATTTTCAACTCAGAGAGTGTACTAGTAGTGCACATCATATTTCATTCGCATAATGCCTACTATTTTAGAAAAGAAAGCAAGCACTACTTTAATTCTCCAATTACAAAATAACGCGAAAACGAGATAGTGGTCAGTAAAATTATAACTGTCCTGGGAGGGGGGGGGGGGGGAGGGGGGCGCAGTGGCGGCTCGCCCATTGGGGCGTGGGGGCGTCACCCCACTGCTTTCTCGCGGTGCGAGCAGGCAGAAACGTAAACGGTAAAAATTACCATTTATGTTTCTGCCTTCTCGCATTGCGAGAAAGCAAAAGTGCCGCTGTGTCTGGTTGGGGGCGGGAGGGTGGGCGGTCCTGCTCGAGGGCAGGGGGGAGTGGCTTACCCACTGTTGTGGGTACTGACTGTTTGGTCGGCCCTGGAGCCGACCAAACAGTCAGTACCCACAACAGTGGGCAAGCCACTCCCCCCCTGCCCTCGAGCAGGACCGCCCATTTTCCCTTGTTCTCTACACAGAGAAAATGTCCCGGCTGGGGCGCTCGTCTGCTGCGCCTACTAGCCTTGTGATTGGCTTGAGTTGCATTGTGTAGGGGAGGAAAGCTGCCTCCTGGCTGCTTCCTGCAGCAGGAACACGCAGACCCACCAGTACAGCGTGGCCGGCCTGGAGCGGACTCAGGTACGTACATTTTTTTTTGTTGATTTTTGTATTCCCCACCCGCGACTCCCCCTCCCTCGAGTATGCCGGCCGCCACTGTGCACATTGCTCTGTTGCCTGAATGTTTTAGGTTCACCCTGCACAAATACCACTTACGTGCATAAAGTTGCCTTTAAATCCTAGTGAGTTCAGGGCTGTTACTAAATTAATAGGCTTACAAGCACGCCGTTTGCTTTTACAGTGCGAAGCAGCTGCAGCAGCACTATTAACGCCATATTTGCAAATGTAGACCCGGGCATGCAGACTGCGGCAACGCCTGTCCTCCGAGAAAGCTTCTGCTGGTTTACATCACATTGGGTCCTCACATCTAGGCCGCGAACTCCAGACAAAAGCCCTCGGGCCCCTACTGTCGCGGTTTCTCGTGTGAATTCACTTAGAACAGCTGGCTGGGACAAACAATTAGAAATGTGACTTTTGGGCAGGTGGCCATCGGGGAACCATACTCCCTCACCCCACTCCATTGACACTGCAGGGCGGTTGTTTGAGCCCTGAATCCTCTGACACTCATGGTATTTTTTTAGGACGAGACTTCACTATGCGTGCCAGCTGGGGAAACTCGTGTGGGCAAAAGCACATGATTTTTGATTTCTCAGCTGACACGCAGGGGTCCGTGAGAGCTGCCGGCCCGGGCAGAGCTGCGTGGCCACATTTAAAGACACTTTCCCTGTTCGGTACAAAGCATCTGTAGGGGGATTTCAAAATCTAATTTGAAGCCAGAGGACTTTCCAAAAGACCATTGATGAATCCTGAGCATGAGACCTCATGAAAGACAGTTGTAGAAATGGGGACTAACATGGTACCACGTTACCTCAGCGCTAAGAAGGGTGAAAACTGGATGTAAGGGAAACGTTATCTCTGTGGCCCTGCCAGGGGCTGCTGCTGGCGCCCTCCCCGCACCTCCCGGAGCACATTGACATGCGGTAGCACTAGCAGCCTTTCAAGTGCTGGTCTCGTCACGAAGCGCGTGATGAATCGATGCCCTCTTCTGGCGCCCTTGACACGCATTAATGTGGCTTTTTAGGATATGAAGAACGCGCGCACTCGGTGTGCTGTGGACACACACCTTCTTTGAACACCGCCTCGAAAAGCATTCCTTACTGTGCGTTTCATGGCTGCAGAGCTCTGGCACAGTGCCGTGGCGCTGGCCAAGGTCACACAGCGAGGAGGAAGCAAGTCAGTGACACGAGAACAACATCTTGAATAGCGCCGATTACTGCTGCCTTGTGGCTTTGAGGCACAACGCACAAAAAACTGTTATCATTACCCAGACACTAAAGAAACTCGTTTGGGGATACCATCATGTGTTTAATGAGTAGTGGGTGGGCCTTTTCCCGATGATTTTCATTAATAACCTATATTTTGCACGAAGTGAACTTGCAAGTTTCAAAACCTGGGTTTTCCAGAAATTTCCTGAAGTACATGCACTTTTAATCACTGTACAGCCCAAGACACTGCTCTCTTGATAGAGCGTCTACCAGCGTATGCTTACACTGATGGTGTTTGCTATCGAAGGAGGCACCACTGCACCAGATAACCGGAACGAGGCCTGCAGCTCTAGCCATGTGAGACACAAAATATGACGCCATCAGATTTTGATCACGGCTGCCTGAGTTACTACTGACTCTGTCCCAGTGGCGTAGTGAGGGTCCTAATTAAGCCTGGGCAAAGCACTACGCTACGCTCGCGTAGTTTGCGAAGTTTGCGGTACTTCGCACTACGAAAATTGCACGTAGCACAGTGCAAACATGCGTAGCGTAGCATTGCGTAGTGCAGCGGTCATTTTTTGCTTGCTCGCGGTCCTCAAAATCAAGTTGCCGATCGCGAGCATGGAAAATAAACATCCCGGCGAGATTCTCAACGCGAGGAGGTCAGGTTTCTCATTGCGAGTGGTCGCGTATGCTCGCGGCCGCTCGCGATGAGAAACTACCAGTCCGCGTTGAGAAACCTATTGCATTGCAAATTATTTTTTTGGTAGGCACGGGGAAATTAAGGGATTCCCCAGAATCACAGGCTGTTGAGCGTCCCTGCCGAGACTCGAACCCGGTTCCCTAGCTTCCAGGTCGACCGCTCTGCCGTTAGGCCATATCCTCTCATCTACTTCAAAGCTTTCTCGAAGTTGCAACAGAATGTTTCTAGCTATGGTACCATAAATGCCTGTTCAGCGTGGCTCCATGGAGCACCTACCAGCATGATATGCTTACATCCGTACGTCAAAGTGAAATAATTTTTGTAGCCGCCCAGTGAGCCACAAAAGTACATTTCAATGGGCCCGACATCACAGGAACTATGAAGGGCGGGGATCACACCCCCACCTACCGGTCATACTGACTCACCAGCGTGTAATCGAATGTTAATTTGCAAATCGATTTTTGTAGCACTATTTTAAAAAGCACCGCATTTGGCAAACATTATAAGTAACGTATAAGGATATGGTAATTGTCATTGTATAGGGATTACCCTCATATCAGCTTGCAAGCACTAATAAGCTGCAAAGCCAGCATTTACACATAAATAACAAAATACAATGCATTTCTTTTGTACGGTTCAAAAGTGCACCAGATTAACAACCTCGGCTAAGGGTTTCTGGTTTCTTGCGGTCCAAGTAGGCCCTAATGTGGGCTTTCCAGCTCGTCTCCCACCACTACTGTCCAATGAACCCGCCACTGGCCATGAAGTGTGAACAGCTGATGCAGCACTGCACATCACAAAAACATGAACATTGTGTGTGGACGAAAAGCCCGTCAGTGCTGCATTTTCAGCGAGGAAAAAGTGGCCCACTAAATAAAACCTTTAACTTTTTAGAAAAAGACACACATTTACTACTAAAACAAACCTTGCAATAACTGTACAGCTTTGAGTGAAATGAAATAATGCCACAGCTGTAAGATCTGGCAGCGGCACGCGCTGCTGGCTGGAGTCACGGGTGGGGTGTAGCAATGGCCCCCTCGAGTATCAAAGCAGCCATGCTCTCTCCTGCATTCAGAGAAAACTTAAGCAATGCCTCGTATAAGCCCCGAGCCAGAGCCCTGGTGGCAATTAACAATGCACTCCAGGCCACAAGTAACTGGGCTAGAGGCGACAGATCCCAGTTTGCTATGGCCCTATTAGGATGCCTAAAGTGAGCTTAGCGCTCGCCCCTGAAACATACGGTGCTCTGCTTCTATATTTGCTTTACAGACAGAGTGAAAAATTGTCCGTCCCCTATCCCCGCGCTCTGACCTTGCTGCTGCGCCCCTGTTTGGCGGAGTCCGTGCAGGAGCTGGAGGGTGCCCAACAAACAGCAGTAGGTTGGGGGCTGTATGGCCGTGGCGGGAGCTGCCCTGTTGCAGCTGGCCCGCCATGCTGCTTCTTCCCCTCCCGCCTTCCTCCAAGACTACTTCTCAGTGCCGCCACGTTTTCAGCTTCCTCAGCTGGCCTCCTCGCTCCCCGCAGGCAGCTGCTCATATGCTGACCGACTACATTACATGATAAACAAGCCATTCAGCTGGCGCAAATAAACAAGCGCGTTGCCCCTGAAGCGGGCGCCGCGCTCAGTCTTGAAGTTAAAAAATAAAAATAAACGCGCGTGGTGTCCCTGAAGCGGGAGCTGCGCTCAGCAGCGTTGCAAACCCAAAACAAGCGCATCTGAAGCGGATCGTGCTGAAAATGAAAATAAAAGAGTGCTTACAGACTTCTGAAGGAAATCGTGTAACGCTGCAAGTAAAAGATCCAGTCCGGGTGGGCGGGGCCAAACAGAGACAGGGCAGTAACAAGGAGGGACTAAGAAGCCTCATTCACAATGGAAAGCCAGCGTTTAGCATGAACTACGACGCAAGCCAATGGAAAGAAGGGGCGGGGCTTTAAGTACACTTCTGAAATCTGCTCGATTTCAAGAAGCCTCGCAGCGCAAGCATTGCATGCGCGCTGCAACGCAGGTCTACGAGACCTAAAAAAAACAGGCCGCCGATAACTCACGCTGCTGCATCAGATTGGTCCTCTATAGGCAAACCTGCCAAATCTGAATCAACCATGACCTCATGGCTACAGTTCTAGGTGTTCAGTTGATTGTCATGCCCTGTGTGGAATGCCAAGAAGTTTGTGAGGCACCTGTCAAAGCAAATCAGACTTGACCCCAGTTTCACGGTGGTGCTCGATGCATGTTGGTCATCGCGTTACCACAACTTTGGAACTAGTAATATCTGGTCAAGTGCACTAGGGAGATCGCAAGCCTCAGTCCAAGGCCTGTTGATGGACTTTGTGGGATCGATTTTTCTTAAACTATGGTGTTTAACACAGTGCTAACATGTAGGGGGAATGTCACCACCGTACATGCACAGAAGACAAGTGAATGTTGCAGGTTCATGCGGTTTATCGATGACGCAGGCCTGCAATTCCATAAGTTGTAAGAAAATATGTCCAAACATAAATAGAATGTATTTTTTTATCTCTGTGCCAAAACATAAAGGCTGTGTACGTTCAAAGAGTAAATAGGAGCGAAGAGTCGCAGGCAAAGCAGCAAGGGTCATAATAGGGGTCTTAAAGTTTGCAGTTGCGACCCTTGTCGAACCCCAATTCACGTCCATGAATTCCGTGATGACAAATGGTGAAAAACTACTATTAAAATCGATAAATCACCTTAACAACGAGCTTAACCAAAAGACTTCAGAGACTGAGAATGCGGTGAAGGCAGCAGCAGAGAAAATAGTAGACTTGTCAATGCTCGTGTTGGGCCTGAGAAATAAATGATAAACTAGGCAACTAAAATTGAAGTGATTGAAGGGCCATGCTGAGACACCAAAGAGTCACTGGAAGGTTTAACAACTTTCATAAAAATCGGGAAAATTAAATTCTGGGAAACTAGACTTGAAAAGAGGCCTGCATAACAATATCAGAAGAGGCTCCCATTTGGGGGTACACCGCAATTGAGGACAAGCCGACGGTGCCAAAGTGATGATCAGTCTGTCATCGGTTGACTTCAGACACTACATAGAACAAGAGTCAATGTGATAAAACTGTGTCACTCGAAGAAGGTCAACTTCTGATGTTTATAGACCCAAGTCCAGACACCTTTATGAGAAAGGCAAACACAAGGAGATGATGGCCGGAGTACTGAAACTTTTCAGACCCCCAGTCACAGATATGGGTTTAATCCATCAATGTTCAGTAGCTCACTTCGCCACCCCAATTCAGACCCAGCCAAATGCAAATCAGTCTTGACCCTGTTCCTTGTGTCTACCTTTGTGAGAAAGGCAGCACTGTTGGAATTCAGGAAAGACTCGATATCCAGAGGCCTGGTGACTTTGGGTGCCCTGCCTGTTAAGCTGAAAGTGACTCATCAAGGTAAAATACGTGTTCTCTCAACTTGAGGCTGCCACAGCCTGCCTATAGAGAGACTTGGAAGTCAGGAGGCATTCATCTTCTCAAGAGTAGCTTTTTCTAATACTATGGCCGTGGTTTCATCTTATTTCCTCCTGCCACTACTGAAGCATCTTTATTTGGGCAAGCGGACTGTGCCCTAGCCGACAACCTGACTACGATCTCAAGGAAATCCTCTCCCTCTAGAGGGTGCAAGTGGTATGGGGGCTGGCTTCCTGCTAGCTTGGTTTCATTATCCAGAGATGGATTCCTCTGTTACTTATCTTCCTCCCCATATTTTGTTTTTGAGGCTCTGGGGGTAAGAAAAGATTGTATTCGTCTTAGAGAGGCCATAACATTTGAAGTAGCAATTGGTTTATTGTTTATTTTCCTTGTTGTATGGGTTAAGACACAAACACCAGACTAAAAACGTATAGTGTGCTTTTTAGAGCAACTCATTGTTCACCACTGGTTGGATTGCCTGTTCACTCATTTGCTGGCTTATTAATTGATGGCTTTCCTTCCTCTTCTTGCATCTGTCCCTCACCTGAAACAGCTTCTTTACCACTGCATGGTTTCTCATTTTAGCACCCCATGTTTTCTGCTCTATCCGCATGTGCTACTCCCCCATGCTTTCTGTATTACTTCCGCCCTCCCAGAGAAACTGTTGCTTCACGCACCCCATATGATTTTAATTTTTTTATAACCCAAACCTTCTCATTGTTCTCCAGCTCTCTGTTGCTTTCCAGTGAAATGTGCACCTTCCCTCTCCTCCCCCAATTAACCCTGCTGCTTGGCAGCATTTACTTTTTTACTCCAGCCCCCACCCCCCTCTACCGCTCCCCATTGCTATATAAACATTTTAGGGGGGCCCAGAAGCTGCAAACTGTTGTGCTGTCAGTCAGTCAGTCAGTCAAAAGTCTTTATTCGGTTTAAGTGCAAACCATAAAAGCATACTACAATATAATGGATAAAAAACGGATTTCATTTTAAATGATCTATAGCACCTATAAACATATAAAAACAGCTAAATATCCAATTTAAAAAGGAAGAACAATACCAATTAAAAAACATTTAAAAGAGGACACAATTCATTTAATCAAATCTAATGACAACAGATAAAAAATTTGCAATATTAAAAGTTTCCCAAACATCGGTTAACATTTGAAGGTGGAGAAGAGCAGGTCTCACCTGCACAAAACTTTTTTTTAAAAAAAAATAGGGTGTAAGAAGCGTTTCCTAATATCAATAAAGTGCTCACAAAAGAAAAGAAAGTGTGTGATATCCTGTTGCGAAAAATTATCACAGGAACAAGGGCCGAGATCCTCTACCCTTTTCCAACCTTTCTTATCTCCAAACAATAGGTGTAATTGATTTAGTCTGAATCTAGTCAATAAAAAACGGTGATTTGCATTTGTGACATATCCTAGGTATGGTTCCATAGATGGTGTGGTTTTACATAGCTGGTGAGCCCTGACAGTAACCTTTGTCAGCTCATTTCCTTCCCGATCCATAGTAGCTATGTTCATAAAGGTTTCCTTACACCATTTTATGTCTCCCTTTACTAGGGCTTCTGGTGAATGGTATAATTCAGGTCGACCCAACTTTTTTGCCAGATTCTGAATATATTTCAGCCAGGGTATAGATGACCCATGATCTAGTAACATACAATCTCTCATGATCGTACGATTGAACTGTAGGTCCGGGTTTAACCAAATGCTGATCCATTTCAATAATGGGGCCAAGGCAATAGAGTCTTCTACAAAACCAATTCCAAGCTCCTGATGGGTATTATAATTTGCAGTTGAGATCGGAACTGAAAGGAGGTTTTTTAAAAACCTATCCTCAACAATCTGTATACTTTTAACATTTTTAATACCCCATACCTCGGCTACATACATTGCTAGAGAGAAGCATTTTGCTCTATATACTTGAATAAGAGCCTTCATTGGCCTGGCACCTAACTTCCTAGCAAAACCTAAAACAGCCACAGTCGCTCTAGATAAGACAATCTTTTTGGCTGTTATTTGGGTTACCCAGGAACCTTGGTCATCAAAAAGAACGCCCAAGTAGGGAAATGATGATACCCTGGATAATGGATGGCCCCCACATTTAAAGGTTTTAATCTTTGAGGATTTTGGTCCAATGGCCATTACATGCGATTTTGAGAAATTGACAGTAAGATCCAACGCCTTCATAAAACCCGCGAATGAATCTAACAATAGCTGAAGGCCCACCCCCGTTCTTGCAAGTAAGGCGGCATCATCCGCATATAAAAGTGCGGGAATTAGACATTTCCCTGCACGCGGAATATCATTACATGAGGTGATTAAAGCATTATCTAATTTGTTTATATATAGGGTAAAGAGCAGGGGTGCCAAGATGCACCCCTGTCTAACTCCATTAGATATGGGTATGTCTTCTGTACAGTTGCCCAATTGGTCATACCGAACCGTGGCCGATAAATCCCTATGTAAATCAGCTAAGAAGTAGACGATGTTTTTGTCTACTCCATAGGATAGGAGCAAGGACCACAATTTTGACCTATTTACACGGTCAAAGGCCGATGACAGGTCCATAAAAGCTACCAATAGGACTCCCTTCTTGGCCACCGTATATTTGCCTATTAATAATTGCAAATTTATACATTGATCTATGGTGCCCATCCCTTTTCTGAATCCGTACTGAGCCATAGAGAGTGTTCCTGATTCCTCTAACCAACCAGTCAGTTGGGCAAGGACCACCCTACCCAGTACTTTCACTGAGGAATCTATTAGGGATATTGGGCGATAGCAACTCGGGTCACCTCTGTCGCCTTTTTTATATATAGGTATTGTTAGAAATGGGATTTCTGGTTGGCTAGGGCTTGCGCCAAAGCCAGACAGAAACCACCACTCTAGTCAGGGCAAGGAAGTTACACGCCAAAGATAACCCCTGCTCACCCCCTTGGTAGCTTGGCACGAGCAGTCAGGCTTATCCCTGAGGCGATGTGTAAAGCGTTTGCGCGCGCACCCAGCAACAACACCCAAGGCCCACCACAAAGGAAACTCCACACAAGGTATTCTATAAAAATAACCTTTGTATTATACACAACACATTAGATAAAAACACACACTTTACAATGTGCCAACAGGCACGGGCAGAATTTACAAGGGATTATATATACAGGGGACAGGGCCACATGGACCACTGTCAGGAATTAGCACTTTGTAGAAATAGCACTTAGAACGTAGGAATAATATTTTAGAACATAGTACATACCATCACTGTAGCACTAAAAATAGAACATATAGCACACAACCAGTAACTACTGGTAACCAGAAAGTACCACCTACGCAACCCTAACCACCTTTAGGAATATCACGCAGGGAACTAGGACCTTACTAGTATCACCTGTACTAAGGAGAAAACAACCACCTAAGTATCACTCTACCTGTAGGGGTCTAAGCACATAAACACAGGATGCATAAAATACATTTAGAGGTGTAAGGAAATAAAACACATGATGCATAAAAACATAACCTACACTAGGAAAGACCTTCCCCTATGCATAGGTACAGCTAGCAATCAACATAGCATAAGGGCATTGCGCAGGCGCAAAAGTACATATGTAAACATCAACAGGTACCCTAGGTGAGGGCACGACACAGCAAAACTGTCCCCAGGCCAACTGGCCTCTCAGGGGTGCAGAAATGACCAATAGCCGATAATGTCAGGGCGCGACTGCGCAGGCTGCGCAAGCCAGGCGCACAATGCACAACCTAAACGTTGCAGCTGCCCACTAAGTGCTGGGCAGCTGGAGAACATGAGCGTGGGCACTAAACAAACAATGTGCCCCGTCGTGGGAGCCTCCTAGACTCTAAACAAATATGCCCCCAATGATGGAGTCTCGTGGGCTCGAGACAAGAAATGCCCCAACGTTGGAGCGACTCGCGCTCAAGAAATAATGCCCCCGCATGTGGTGGAGCCTCGTGGGCTCTCAAAGAATGCCCTCGCAACGTTGGAGCGACTCGCGCTCAAGGAATAATGCCCCCGCATGTGGTGGAGCCTCGTGGGCTCTCAAAGAATGCCCTCGCAACGTTGGAGCCCTCACGGCTCTTTATCCACGAAGAACAATGCCCCCAAACGTTTAGAGCCTCCAAGCGCTCTACAGTAGAGACTGCCGACACCACGGAGCCCCCAGGGCCCTCCCCTACTCACCGGGCTGCTCGCAGGGGGACTCCGTTCTTCTCGCTGCCGGTCTGCTTCGTGTAGGGAGCCTCCGGCGCTCCCGTCACACCGGACTCTTCCACCGGGGCAGTGCGAGGCGGCACCAGAGAGCTCCCGCTCCTCGGGGCTCTCTCACTCTCTCTCGGGTTCTTCCTGCTTTGCCCGGGACAGCGCGGGGTAGGCTCCCGGCTGCTTCCGGGTCAAGTCCCGCCCACGTCTCAGCGAAGGCTGCCTGACTTCCGGGATTTCGGCCCGGGCTGCAGCGGTGATTATCTCTGCGGCGATAATGAGGGGTGGGCTCCCTCAATAAAAACGGCCATAAGCGGGGTGGGCACCCGCGCCAGAAATACTTGATTATGCGGGGTGGGCACCCGCCGATGTCCACGGCAATGTCCCTGGCAGGGTGGGCACCTGCCAGGGGACTTTCAGGTCGGCAAAGACGGGGCAAACGCCGGGTGGGCACCGGCTTGGAGAAATAAAGCGCTCTGAGCGCTAAAAGGCAATTACAAGCGCTTCCAGGCGCTTGAGGGACAAATAAAGCGCTCCCAGCGCTTTGGCAAATTAAAGCGCTCCCAGGTGCTTTGGGGAGCAGGAAAGTAAAAGAGAAAGTCCAGCAACAAAAGTCCTGGCAGCAAAGTTCTCCCCTTCGTGCAGCAAGGCAGGGGGGGGCAAGGCTGGACCCAGAGCCAGCTCACTGGGCCTCCAGGCAGGGAGGTAGTCCAAGTGGCGGTCCTCTGGTCCAGCTACAGCAGCAGCCCCCCTCAGATAGGATCCTTGAAGAGAACAGTTTCTGTGGGGACACAGCCCCATTTTTATACAGGCAAACCCTTTGTTCTGGGTTCAGGGTGAGGGGGAAAACCAGTCGCAGCTGGTTGGGGAGCACCCTTGATGTGCTCAGCCCCTCACTCTATTCACTGGAAGGGCTAGGGTCGTCAGTCGCACCACAGGGGGCGGGGACAGCATTGTGTTTGGAAAACCCTGTCCTATTCAGGACCCAGGTGGACTCCTCCCACCCATCTAGCTGCTGATCTCCCCATTCACCACTGGGTGACTCATCCTGACACTGGGGAATCCCTAGCCCGTCACATGACATGACCAGCCAATCACGCGACAGACACACTGCACACAGAAGTGCCCACTTCTAGAAGTGGCACTTCCACACTAGGTACATACACGCCGCACACATCATCGCGCAGCATTCACTCCCACGAGTCCGCACATACCAAACTCGGGCCTGCACACCCCACGCATCAGGAACTACTAGGGACACATACATTCCCCATGCATTCCTATGGGAGGGCAGGCCTATCTCACCACATGCACTCAGAGCACGCACGCACTTTACCCTGGGACACAGGGAAAGTGCGCAGAAACCAAACAATCACCACACCAAGTCACCAGTAAAAATCAAAAAAGTTCAGGGGTGAACCTGCCAGAAGGGCCAAGTCCAACACAACCCCCTTCCAGCCAAAACGCAGGGCAGCCCAATCACCACCGTGATGGACTTCCCTGCTTGGGGCGATAGAACACGGACGCGGGCCCGCAACTGCAGGGACACCCTCCGGTTCTACGCCACGGCGAACCCATGGAATTCTTTCTAACACCACTGTCTGGACCAACTGGGCTACCCCACTGGTACTCCCAAGTTGTCCGCGGCCAAGACCAGGCCCTAGGCCACCCAGGTGCCACTGGTCGTTGCCTAACCACAGAGTGGGGGGTAGTAACCCCTGGCACATAGCGGCCATTCTCCACTCTTCCTCTCTGAAAGACAGGACTAGACTGCCACTGGTTCTCCAGCCTAGGGTCTACACCCTCAGGCGGACCAGGAGTCTCAGGGAAGGCTCTCCTCCCCCTACCTCTTCTCCTAGGGTTCCTCCTCCTCTGGCGAGGGGTACACCTAGAACGCCATTCCAACCCAGGGTTTAGCCCCTCAGGTTGTACCGGGGGCAGAGGTGGGCTCTCCCACCCTCTGCACCCCCTTCCAGAACCCTGCTCCCTACCAACTGGGGCGGTAACTCTGGAAGAAGAACTGGTCGGGACGCTGATTACAGACGTCCCACCCTTCAGGTCAGGCTGATCCCGAACCTGGCCTTCCAACCTCCGGCCTAGAACCTTTGGTGGAATAATTGCCTGGCACTCCAGGACTTCTGGGGATCTCCACTCCATCCCCCTGAGGCTATCAAATGACACGTATGTCGAGCGACTGTCTGTCTGGCGCTGATCTCCCGTCCCCTGTCCACCTGACAGTGCGCGGAGATCCCCCAGAACAGAAGTGGTGTCACCCTGGTCACTACACGGGATCCTAGCCCAACTGGGAAGTCCCTGACCCACCGGCTCTTCCACTGGGGAACTCATCCCCCAATCACTCACGCTGGACTCCTGTACCCTCCCTACCGGAGCGGTACTGCCAGACTCCAGAACCACAGGAGCCCTGTTTACAGGCGCTCCAGGTCCTCCACTCACTAAGAGATCTTCCTCAAGTGGACTAACAGGACAGCCTAGGTCCCCAACTTGGTGTTCCCTCATGAAACCATCCAAGTCCTGAGGCAGGGTTTCGGGCGTCTGGGGACCCTCGGTCACCCCCTCACTCCTGCTCCACTGAGCCAGGCAGTGAGCCCCTACACCCTCCTCGCTATCCTGGGACCTAGCTGGGCTACACTGAGCCTCCTCCACCACGCTGGGCTGGAGGATCTCTGACCCACTATTGTTGGAATCACTCACTAATGACACTAGAGAACCTCTGGCCCTTTCCCAGCGCTCTGCTTCCTCTGCAAGTTTCCATGGACAAAAAGAGTTATACCTCAACAGGTGTTGGCGCAACCCTGGAGAACAACTACTGAGCATCTGCTCTTTGATAATCATATTTAGTACTCCATCCAAATCCTGCTCCGGGTTAAACACCAGCCAGTCCACCAGTGCATCATGACATTCCTCCACAGCCTCCTCCCAAGACTGGTGAGACAGCTTCTTACTGCCCCTGAACTTCAACCTACATTCCTCCTCTCGGGAACAAGGTACCACACTCGGGGAACTGGGACTGGGACTCTCTGTACTGCACTTTATATCGCTGCCCCCCCTGGACTTCACCCTCACTGGGGAATCCAGAAAACTACCACTGCGCTCAGGGGACAGGGAAAGGGATGAGCCGCTATCTTCTACGCTGGACCCAGCAAGGGACTCCCTACCTACGGGGTCCTCACTCTCTACTGGCGTCCAGGTACTGTCATCTCCTTCTGAATCTTCAGGGCTCCCCACAGACCCACCACCCTCCAGGTGCGAGGCCCGGGCCCTGTCTTCCTCACTGCGCTCACGTTTCCATTCATCTGCTTGCCATCCAATCATGTAGTTCCTCAATTCGTACACAGTGTCTGACTCTCTCACCCCTATGTTTCTTTCTCTACAGAACCTTTCCAACTCCTGCATACTGCAATAAACTAGATCACTGAGATCAAAAGCAGGCTCCATTCTGGCAGACGTTCTAGAGAAAAGATCACACAGGGAACCTAGAGGTCTGAGTTTAACACAGGAGTACACAATTCACAAAGGATTCGGCAAGCTCTCTATCCCAGAGAACTCACACTCACTTGCCTAGTGCCACACACCATTCATCCACACACAACCCTCCCCTCGGACTGGTAAGGCAGTTTCTACCACCCCTGATTCCTCAACCTGACCACCACGTGACACAGGTACCAACTCTGGGCGCAGGGCGGGGGACAAATGTACTGGACACTATTACGCTGCCACCACTGGATCCCACCCTCTGGTGAATCCAGAAAACACAATGCACTAAGGGGGATGATCTACCCTCCCGAGCTAGGGACACCTAACTCACAGTGCACAAAAACACATTTCCAAAGAAATGACAATTAAAAACAAACTTAGAACAATAATCCCTATACCATGTGATTTATCTAAATGCAGAGTTTTGTAGTGCGGCCAGTTGCCGCTGCGGTACAGCGCAAACGCAAGTCCAAATCCCACCGCTGATCACCAATGTTAGAAATGGGATTTCTGGTTGGCTAGGGCTTGCGCCAAAGCCAGACAGAAACCACCACTCTAGTCAGGGCAAGGAAGTTACACGCCAAAGATAACCCCTGCTCACCCCCTTGGTAGCTTGGCACGAGCAGTCAGGCTTATCCCTGAGGCGATGTGTAAAGCGTTTGCGCGCGCACCCAGCAACAACACCCAAGGCCCACCACAAAGGAAACTCCACACAAGGTATTCTATAACAATAACCTTTGTATTATACACAACACATTAGATAAAAACACACACTTTACAATGTGCCAACAGGCACGGGCAGAATTTACAAGGGATTATATATACAGGGGACAGGGCCACATGGACCACTGTCAGGAATTAGCACTTTGTAGAAATAGCACTTAGAACGTAGGAATAATATTTTAGAACATAGCACATACCATCACTGTAGCACTAAAAATAGAACATATAGCACACAACCAGTAACTACTGGTAACCAGAAAGTACCACCTACGCAACCCTAACCACCTTTAGGAATATCACGCAGGGAACTAGGACCTTACTAGTACCACCTGTACTAAGGAGAAAACAACCACCTAAGTATCACTCTACCTGTAGGGGTCTAAGCACATAAACACAGGATGCATAAAATACATTTAGAGGTGTAAGGAAATAAAACACATGATGCATAAAAACATAACCTACACTAGGAAAGACCTTCCCCTATGCATAGGTACAGCTAGCAATCAACATAGCATAAGGGCATTGCGCAGGCGCAAAAGTACATATGTAAACATCAACAGGTACCCTAGGTGAGGGCACGACACAGCAAAACTGTCCCCAGGCCAACTGGCCTCTCAGGGGTGCAGAAATGACCAATAGCCGATAATGTCAGGGCGCGACTGCGCAGGCTGCGCAAGCCAGGCGCACAATGCACAACCTAAACGTTGCAGCTGCCCACTAAGTGCTGGGCAGCTGGAGAACATGAGCGTGGGCACTAAACAAACAATGTGCCCCGTCGTGGGAGCCTCCTAGACTCTAAACAAATATGCCCCCAATGATGGAGTCTCGTGGGCTCGAGACAAGAAATGCCCCAACGTTGGAGCGACTCGCGCTCAAGAAATAATGCCCCCGCATGTGGTGGAGCCTCGTGGGCTCTCAAAGAATGCCCTCGCAACGTTGGAGCGACTCGCGCTCAAGGAATAATGCCCCCGCATGTGGTGGAGCCTCGTGGGCTCTCAAAGAATGCCCTCTCAACGTTGGAGCGACTCGCGCTCAAGGAATAATGCCCCCGCATGTGGTGGAGCCTCGTGGGCTCTCAAAGAATGCCCTCGCAACGTTGGAGCCCTCACGGCTCTTTATCCACGAAGAACAATGCCCCCAAACGTTTAGAGCCTCCAAGCGCTCTACAGTAGAGACTGCCGACACCACGGAGCCCCCAGGGCCCTCCCCTACTCACCGGGCTGCTCGCAGGGGGACTCCGTTCTTCTCGCTGCCGGTCTGCTTCGTGTAGGGAGCCTCCGGCGCTCCCGTCACACCGGACTCTTCCACCGGGGCAGTGCGAGGCGGCACCAGAGAGCTCCCGCTCCTCGGGGCTCTCTCACTCTCTCTCGGGTTCTTCCTGCTTTGCCCGGGACAGCGCGGGGTAGGCTCCCGGCTGCTTCCGGGTCAAGTCCCGCCCACGTCTCAGCGAAGGCTGCCTGACTTCCGGGATTTCGGCCCGGGCTGCAGCGGTGATTATCTCTGCGGCGATAATGAGGGGTGGGCTCCCTCAATAAAAACGGCCATAAGCGGGGTGGGCACCCGCGCCAGAAATACTTGATTATGCGGGGTGGGCACCCGCCGATGTCCACGGCAATGTCCCTGGCAGGGTGGGCACCTGCCAGGGGACTTTCAGGTCGGCAAAGACGGGGCAAACGCCGGGTGGGCACCGGCTTGGAGAAATAAAGCGCTCTGAGCGCTAAAAGGCAATTACAAGCGCTTCCAGGCGCTTGAGGGACAAATAAAGCGCTCCCAGCGCTTTGGCAAATTAAAGCGCTCCCAGGTGCTTTGGGGAGCAGGAAAGTAAAAGAGAAAGTCCAGCAACAAAAGTCCTGGCAGCAAAGTTCTCCCCTTCGTGCAGCAAGGCAGGGGGGGGCAAGGCTGGACCCAGAGCCAACTCACTGGGCCTCCAGGCAGGGAGGTAGTCCAAGTGGCGGTCCTCTGGTCCAGCTACAGCAGCAGCCCCCCTCAGATAGGATCCTTGAAGAGAACAGTTTCTGTGGGGACACAGCCCCATTTTTATACAGGCAAACCCTTTGTTCTGGGTTCAGGGTGAGGGGGAAAACCAGTCGCAGCTGGTTGGGGAGCACCCTTGATGTGCTCAGCCCCTCACTCTATTCACTGGAAGGGCTAGGGTCGTCAGTCGCACCACAGGGGGCGGGGCCAGCATTGTGTTTGGAAAACCCTGTCCTATTCAGGACCCAGGTGGACTCCTCCCACCCATCTAGCTGCTGATCTCCCCATTCACCACTGGGTGACTCATCCTGACACTGGGGAATCCCTAGCCCGTCACATGACATGACCAGCCAATCACGCGACAGACACACTGCACACAGAAGTGCCCACTTCTAGAAGTGGCACTTCCACACTAGGTACATACACGCCGCACACATCATCGCGCAGCATTCACTCCCACGAGTCCGCACATACCAAACTCGGGCCTGCACACCCCACGCATCAGGAACTACTAGGGACACATACATTCCCCATGCATTCCTATGGGAGGGCAGGCCTATCTCACCACATGCACTCAGAGCACGCACGCACTTTACCCTGGGACACAGGGAAAGTGCGCAGAAACCAAACAATCACCACACCAAGTCACCAGTAAAAATCAAAAAAGTTCAGGGGTGAACCTGCCAGAAGGGCCAAGTCCAACAGGTATTATAACCGATTTCGCCCAAGTGGGAGGAAGACCCAGTTGACAGGCATTACCATGACATTGTATAAAATTTTGGACCAAGTTTTTATGTCTGATTTAAAAAGTTCTGCCGGGACTCCATCGGGTCCCGGTGCCTTATTGCTTGTCATTTGCATGATGGCATGTGTAACCTCTAGTTCTGTAAAAGACAGAGTATAATTCTCAAAGTTTAGTGTAGGGGCCACCCTTGTACCTTCTCCATCATACACCTGTTTAAAATGACTAAACCATTTTTTTTCTTGAATACCGCAGTCAAGCTCATTATTATTTTTGCCATGAAAAAAAGGCTTATTGACCACGGACCAAAATTTGGCACTATTTTTATTTACATCTATAGATAAAAGTTCATTCCATGCTTCCTCCCTAATTTCATTTTTATGCTTACTCTCAGCCTTTTTATAAGCTTTCCTAAGTACAGCGATTTCTGTTTTGTCAGATGGCACAGCTTTCAATGCGCTCATTAACTTCCGTTGGTCTATTGAGCAATTATGATCAAACCATTTCTCCCCGTTCATGGGTTGCCCCTTCCATACTTTTTTCAGGTCACTATTGACCTGTAAGCAAATTTTACCATAGGCTACCAGGACCTCATCGCCAGTAATCCCATCTTTCATGCAGGTAGACATTTCCTCCCCAACCTTTCCCAACAAATTTTCGTTAAAGTCCTTTGGTACCACTCGGCACCATTTCAGACGACGTGTTTGGTCAATGGGCCTTATATCCAAAATTCCAGCAGCAAGAGTGTCATATTCTCTTTTCCTTAAGTCGTCAGACAAGGTCAACAGGACAGAATTATGGTCACCATAGATAGACCAGTTGACCTTGTACTGACTCACACTATCTACTAGAATTGTACTAACAAAAATATAATCAATGGTAGAGCCCAAGCCACTTCCTTTGTATGTTGGGATATCATCTGTATGATTAGCGGGATAAACCAAAGCATTTCCAGCGAGGAGATCCTCTAAATATATACCCTGCGGGGTATGTTAAAAATGAATATTTTCTTGGTTTGATGGACCTAAACTGTCCCACACAAAACAATTGCTTAAACAACGATGAACATTAAAATCTCCAAGCACTATAACCGAATAGGGATTCTTATTATTATCATTATACGTTTCCAAGAAATCATGAAGACTGACTAAATGTTCCTTTTGCGTACTCTTAGCAAAAGAGTTATAAAAATTAACAATAAGCCAGTTGCCGTTTGAGTTAGTTTGAATTTCTACAGCAAGGCAATAAGGCGAACCTGTCTCCACTTTACTATAAGTACCCTCGAGTTTCAATGAGATGAGGGTTAAGAGTCCGCCTTTTGCCCTCCCCCTGCAAGAGGCCACCGCAGCTGACCAGAAAGCAGAATACCCATCCAACAAAAAGGTACTTTCCGTGTCCCAGGTCTCTTGTAGCCCAATAATTTCACAGCCTAATAAGCAGTCCCTCCACAGGGGATCTTGCGCTTTACTATTAAGCCTGGCTATATTCCAGCTAAGGACCCTCGTACCTACAAACTAGGATGGCACACCAGCTGAGCTATCCATATTTCCATCATTAGTATTCATCTCTACAGTCATGACATTTGGGGTGCCCTCCAACCCCATACATAATTGAATTTCGTTTATCCCCTGGTCCTCCTCCATGGTCAGAGTGGGAGCTTCCATAATAGATATAGAAGGATCCCAATCAAAATCGAGTCAATCATTTGAGTCTAAATCACTCAAAGGTTGAAAACGATTAAATGTAGCGACACCATGGAATGACTGCCCTTCGGACATAAATACTCTGCCCCTCGAGGGATCATTAATAGGTTGCTTTGTTTGATGCCTATAAAAGTATCCCAGTGGGCGGAGAGTGATACCCTGGTCAGTGTGAGGGAGCAAAGAAGCTCTTAATAGGGTATTATTAACCAGGAATGGATTTCTGAAATTTATTATGACACAATCCCCCTTAGTGTTCTTACGTGAGTGCCCTATCCACGAGACTCTCCTGGTAGTTAATATCTGATGTGATAATTGTACAGGGAACCCACACTGTTTATTTAGCCACGAAACAGATTTATTCTTAAGAGATTCGTGGGATTCTGATTTGTCAGGTCACCATCCGGCAAAGGTGGGACATTTGTCAATACTGCCACAAAAGGGGCACACTCAGGGGGTAAATCTGGTTGTGCACCCGCCATACGCGTAAACCTGGTTTCCCTCTTGCTCTTTGGACAAATGTCTAAAGGTGTGGTATTATTAACTTGTGTCATAGGTACAACATCTGGGGATTCAAAAGGATTTAATGCTTCCTTTGTGAACTTGTGTGGCTCAATGGTTCCGCAGGTACCCCCAGCTGCAATACTAGCTTTTACAGATGAACTACTGCGAGGACACAGAAGGGTTACTAGGGGTTCGACTATCTTAAGAATTTTAGCCTCCATAATGCCAACCAGACAGTCTAATTGATCGGGATCTATTTTTGTTTTGGGGTTATTAGGTGGAACTTCCCTCAAAATATCCCCGGTTATAGGCACGGGGCCTGTTTTTTTGTGACTGCTTCGACCACCTCCCCGTTTAGATTGTATATGTTTACGGGGTCTCAGGACTCTCTGCATTGCCGGAACCAAAGACCCCTCTGATGGAGCCTCATTAATGTCTTTTGGGACGTCCATATTGGCTTCGATCAGCTCTAAATCAGAAGAAAGAGGGGTTGGATCTACCAGAGTTACCGGGTCGTGTTTTTCAGTGCTACAACTCACACCATGAAATGGCGGAGATGATGTAGTGGGCGCGCTGATCAATAAAGGGGAAATGGTGGTGGGAGTGGAACCCTGGCCTAATGATTTGCGTCTTTCACTATTTATTTTAGTGACCACTTTTACTAAATAATTATCTAGTGTAGTAGCAGTGGAAGATTTATTTCCTAACGTGGATTTCGACATGTTCATGGATACCTCGGGATTTGTTAAAAATGAATTAAACAATAGCAGGATGTGAATACACCTACACAAAATAAGAGTTAGCCACAATAGTTCAGTTAAAAAACATCAAGCAGTTTCTTATCCTGCACAATAACGCCTTCGTTCGTGGGACAATACAGTTCACCAAGTCCAGCTAATCTCGGATGAATACCCGACACCTTAATGACGTGGCCCGTCCCGGCCTCACTCGGTCCTCTGAGGGCCACAGAGGGCCCGCCCTTTGCCCGGGCTTAGCCCGGCGCCACCCGCGCGCGTCCCGCGACGCGGAGGGAGCCTCTCGTTTATGTAGCGCCTCCGGGCGCGCTGGTGACAGGAAGGAAAGCGGAAGGCGGAAGCCAAGAGCAGAGGATGACGGGAGCTGTAGTCTCCCCCGACTGCGGCCAACGAAGGTGAGTGGCGGCAAGGGAGACACACAGCGTGGACGTCCCGTGAACAGTCCGCTGCGTTATGCCAGGTGAGTCAGCTTCAAGAGGAAATGTCTGGCAGCTGCAAAGCGACTTTGTGCACATTTAACCTCTTTTTTATTTACCACTCCAAGATTGGCATCCAATATAATGGAATGGTAAATAAAAAAATAATGGCCATTTCATGATGCATACGAACCATTGCAGCTTTTTCTTTATGCTAAAGCTGCCAAAATGTGAGCTCTATTGGCTTTGCAGCATGTAAAAAAACAGATGTTTACAAAATCAAATCAAGCTGTTAACACGGAGATGATATCGGGATTAGGTATTTTTCCTCCATTTTCTATACACCTTTAATAGTGCTACAGCATCACAAGTGGGATCAGGCTACCAAAAATAAATCATCTAGTTTTAATCCCCAATATATTTGGTGCAAGAAGAAACTTTTTCCTAAACGAACCTATTGAAGGCTTCAGAAATGTACATTTTTTTCCTTTAATAATTAATTAGTGTCCACAGAAACATGTAACCACCAGGAGGTCTAGAATACCAAACCACAGCGGTCTTCTGTAGTCCATATAGAAACGTGTGGGTGTCCAGATCCACACGATTTAACCCGCTATCAGTCTTTTTTTATCCATTAAGGGTCATCACTCTCTTCTAGTCACTAATGGCACTTAGACACTCAAAGAAAAACATGAGATTATTTTTTAGTACACATCACAGACGTGGAGGATCACACTAAACAGCGATTTAGAAAGATTTTGCAAAGTATGTTATATATGCATGTAAACTAAGCCAGGGTGGCAAATTCCGCCCCGCCAGCGGAGTTTTGCCAACTCCACGCTCTATTGGAACCGCAGAGTTCAGGTAAAACTCCGACTCGGCTGCGGAGCGGAGTTAGCCCCTGCCCACGCCAAAAAACAGGAATAAAAATTACTAACCTGCTTCTCCAGGCTGCCCTCCTCGCCATGGTCTCTCCTCCTCACCATCCTCGTCAGTCGTAAACCCCTATGTTGTACATCTTGGAGGACGGTGAGGAGGAGAGACCACGGCGAGGAGGAGAGCAGCCAGGAGACGTCAAAGCAGTTAAGTGTTTTTTTTTCCTGTTTTTTGTTGGTGAGGATGGAGCGGAGTTCCAAGGAGGTTTTTTACCATCTCCGCGTGGTGGCATTCCGCCCAAGGTTAATGTAAACATTGTGTGTGTGTATATAGAGATCTCTCTCTCTCGCTCTATGTGTGTGTGTGTGTATATATAGATATATATATATATATACACACACACACATTTATTATAGAATGGATATAGCCACCTTGTAATTATGGCTATGGTTACAAGAAGTAGGAATTTCCGTAGCAGCCAAAGGCACAGTTGCATTTCCATGACATTCGGCGTGCTTACACATTAGTGTGCCAATGATTAATGTTCTGGTTACTACAGGTAAGTACTATAAGTATATATATATATATTCACTGAAAAAACCATAGGTTTCACACATGTTATAGTTAGCGGAAATTTTACTGATAAAAAACCAATGAAATTCCCCCGTTATAGTTAGTGCAGGCAACTATAACTCACGCGACCGCAATCCTCTGCTGATGCTAATACTGTATTTAGACACTTATTTGCCCATGTCTTCTTCCATACATTTTTAGCTATACATATATTACAAATATTTTTTTTTCATAAAGACACATATGTCATCAGCAGAAGATTGCGGTCGCGTGAGTTATAGTTGCCTGCACTAACTATAACGGGGGAATTTCATTGGTTTTTTATCAGTAAAATTTCCGCTAACTATAACATGTGTGAAACCTATGGTTTTTTCAGTGAATTTGCAAGGTTTTTTAAATGCTAATTCCTAACTATAACGTGTGTGAAACCTATGGTTTTTTCAGTGAATTTGTACGGTTTTTTAAATGCTAAGTTACTTTACGCCATTCGTGGCGTGCGCGCCCACTTAACGCAGTTCGTTCCGCACCGTGCGCGCACAGTGAGCACGCGGTGCGCTTCGCGCACCGCGCGCCCACTTTACGCAGTTAGTGCCGTGCACGCACGGTGGGCACGCGGTGCGCTACGCGCACCGCGTGCCCACGTTACGCTAGATGGGCCATGTACGCACGATGCGCTTCGCGCACCGTGCGCACATGGAGGACATATGATGCACTTCGTTTTGAAAGGTAATATTGTAATTTTTCGTATATTTTATAAGCCATGCACAAATGGTGCCCTTCGGGCACCATTTGCACACGGGGTGGAGAGAGTGTGGATAATTTTTTTTTTTTTTAATTTTTTACCGTACGCGTACGGTAAGCGTAATCGGCGAAATTACCGAAAAAATAAAAATTCAGTTTTTGGCCTTGGGGGATCTTTGGGGACTCCCTCAACATGGCTATGTGTGTGGGAGCTGTCTAAACAGCCCCTTTACATGTTTTTGGGCTTTATATTTTAAAAATCTCTCAGTGCGAGAGAGAAAATGGCGGCCGCCGCTTCCTGGTTTCGGCCGATTCGAATGTTTACTTAGATCTAAGAGCCAATCAGAATCGCGCTCGCACACGCCACCGTACGAGTACGGTAAGCGCACCGTAAGCTGGCTCAGATATATATATTGATTTAAAGGCTATTTTCTCAGAATCTACTGAACAGATTTACACCAAACCTACAAAAGGCACTTCCTTGACCTGAGGACTACCTCTCTGCCAAATTTCTAGTAATTCTGTTCAGCCGTTCGGGCTGTAGCCCTGTCTAAAGGTCCTGTGGAAAAATGCATGGGAAAAACGCGTTTTGGGACCCCCCTTTTATCTCAGCCCCTGCTTGACGAATCCCCCCGAGACTTTCAGGGTAGGAGCGGAGCGTAGCGCCCCACCTATTTTGAAAAATTCGCGAGGATTCGTCAACCGGCGCCAAAGTTATTCAAAATAGAATGTTGCGGATTTCCTATGGAAACGTGGTCCTAACTATAACTACCTACTATATATATATATATATATATTTAGATATATTTTTTTTTTTTTACTTATTAGGCATTTTAACCTAGTGAGATGTCTGGTCGCTTTCAAAAAAAGTTGCAGAAGCACTGTGGTACATAGCGATTACAAGGCATTATGTGATTGGTTAATGATCAACTTAGAGGCAACCATGTTGTTTTTATGTACACTTTGGCTGTGTTCGGAGTTAAGCTGTTCAATATAGGTAAGTATTAGATTTGATATTTTTCCCTGCATATTACCACTTTATTAGAGTGGTAATAGATAATGAAAAATATTTATACGTTTCTATATATATATTTTTTAAAACTATACGCAGTACCGCGGTACTTCTTCAGGTACACAGCAGTACTTAAAAGAAATTTTTTTAAAATGTAAACATTTAACATACACCGTATTTTACTACTATAGTGTACTACAGTGTATTTTCAATTTTTAACAAATTTAAATGTTCCCAAAAAAGTCTACAGTGTACTGCAGTAATCCCTACAAATTACTGTGCTACTTAAAAAGTTTTCTTAATGCGCATTTCTACTTAAAATGCTGCAAAAATATGTATGTATGTATACAACTCTACTCCACGGCACTCTATACCATCAGACTCTACAACACTCTATGCAACGCCACTGTACCACACTCTAGTCTACTCTACCTTACTCCAGTGTACAACACCGTACTCCACTCTATTACACTCCACTGTATAACAGTTTTCCCAGACTCTATGACACGGCATACCACTCCACTGTACAACACTCCACTCCACTGTATAGCAATTTACTCCAATATACGCAACACCACTTCACTCCACTCTATTCCACTCTACAACACTAGACTGAATGACACTGTCCTTCACTATACTCTATGGCACTGTCATTAAATGACACTGGACACTGAGTAGAAACACTTTTATTAAAAAATAAAAATTTAATTAACAAACCAAAAGGTTAAAGCGAAGTTATTGTTAGGAAAACTTTATTCTTTCTATTCAAACCCAACTTAAACTATACAAACTTTAGAAATTGTAAAGATATAGTTATAACTTACATTTCTAATTTACGTATTCACCAGTTACGACTTGCAATTATAATTTATGCACCACCATTAATTTACTATACGTCGAGCACTTCCATACACAGTCTTCTCGCATCACTCGCCACACTACTTTAACTATAACATTCCCCATGCACTGGTTATACCCTTGCATTTTATACGACTTCTAGCATGTGAAATCATAGCAGTCATAATAACACTTATGACATCTCAAATTATAACATTGCATGGTTGAGTGGTGAGTTATAGATAACGTAAAGGCGAGTGATGCGAGAAGACTGTGTATGGAGGTGAGTGGCGTAGAGTAAATTGAAGAAGGTGTGTAAATTATAAACGTAAGTTATAACTGGTGATGCATAAATTATAAATTTAAGTGATAACTAAACTTTTGAATTTCCAAAGTTTTTTAGTTTAAGTTGGGTTTGCATAGAAAGAATAAATAAACTTTTCTTATCTATAACTTAGCTTTAACCTTTGCGTTTTCATTATATATATATTGCGCCCAATGAATCGTGATGAAGTACTATACAATGATTTTCTCTTAACTGCACGATCAATTAATTTTATAATCACTTCCTCCACTTATGCTAGGGAATTATGATTAAATACAACAAATAAATTAACAAATGTTGTTTTGAACGTAATTAATAATTTCAACTGAACAAACACATGTGGTTGTGTACAAGTATTTCTTTTATGTTCATTTTGCACGCTGCGTCGTGTGTGTATACTGCACCTTCAAATATATGTGAAACTCACCTAAGGTCATGTGACCAAGATCTCGGCTGAGATCGAAACGCTTCGTTTGTCTGCCAAATAAACCCACAATACTGAGAACACAGAACTGGAGTGGCTCGTTTTTTCTGCAATATTTGTGGAAATCTCTACACACCTACACACCTACACACACACACACCTACACACACACACCTACACACACACCTACACACACACCTACACACACACCTACACACACACCTACACACACACCTACACACACACCTACACACACACCTACACACACACCTACACACACACCTACACACACACACACACACACACACACACACACACACACACACACACACACACACACACACACACACACACACACACACACACACACACACACACACACACACACACACACACACACACACACACACACACACACACACACACACACACACACTTCAGTCACAGTACAGACACTTCAATGAAGTGCATGAGGGAGATTGGACAAAAGGCAAATACTTTGGTCTTGCTACGATTCCAAAGCACCCAAGAGGAGGGAATCGAGAACTAGCACTGCGCAGACTTGAGTCTAGACTAATCTTACTGTCAGGCAGCATGTTCCCTACAGGATTGAATAACGATGAGGAATTATATGTACACTTATAAATTAGACTGACGCTTCCCCTCACCCTACTCACTCAGTTCCTTTTAAGTGAGACCATGCAGTCTTGGTTTTAATTTCACCCGACAGTATGTGAATACTATTGAGTTTATGTTTCTTTATGATGTCTGCTCTGAGTAAACTACTGCCACCGTGAAGTACGAAGCACTAAATGAAATCTTTTAAATATTTGATGTATTGCAACACTGGTACCAGAATTGGTTAATCTTGTGGTTATGATATGAAATGTATTGACATGTACTACTTTAGGATGAATCAATGGGTTGTTGGAATTGTGATAGTAGCATTCTCCGTCTCTCATATCTATTAACAGATCGCTCAAACTTGAGAGAAGGAGGATAGCCACCAGGATATTGCTAAGAGCACAAGAGATTGAAGTATGTTCCTTGGAACGGCCATTTCTCCATATATTTTGGTCACGATATAGGTAGCTATGCAAAGCACCTCACATAGATCAGAGCACAACTCCACAATATGTCTCTTATCCGGACAGGGCATGAGGATCAATACATTATGACGATAGGGATTCAGACAAGCACCGAGTGCATTATTGATAAAAGTCACTACCAATCACGATAGCTTCCCTTTCTGCCTGCCCATACAGGTATAATCTAACCACATGTCTAACATGTCACTTGCCATCAATCAATTGCAATTCACTGTTGTGAGCATCCTCAAAGGGATGGGGCACTTGACCCAAGGCGACTGACATTTCATTTCACGGGGTAGGGGGTACTATACCCAGGAGGCACAACCTAACGGTCTGCACATTATGGAGACAGACATCAGATTCACAATTGAACATTGTTTTGTATATATTACTTTATACATTAAAATACGTTATTATCAAGTATTTGTGAAATAACAATAATACTTTTTTCATTTGAACTCACCGAAGTATTTTGTTTGCGTCATTCACTGCACGCTGCATCGTGCGAGTCACTGTATCTTTAAATGTACTTGGAACTGGCAAGTCATGTGACCAAGACCTTGCCAAAGGTCGAAACGCGTCTTATTTGCCAAAATAAACCCGTAATATTTCACCTCAAAACGGGAGTGGCTTGCTGTTTCCTGCCGCCAAGAAACGCAGGGATTCTTGTGTGTGTGTACATATATATATATATATATATATACACATATACATATACACACATATACATATACATATACATATACACACACACAGAAACACACACACACACACACACACACAGAAACACACACACACTCCCCACCACCCCATCACTGCAGTAAATATTTGAGGCAATATAAAGCATGCATTTAAATATAATGCATTCACTTGTTAAATACATTGATAGCTTCAAGGCGATATAATTCAAAATAAGGACTGCAAATGTTGCTTTAGAAAGCAAAGCGCTACTGTTATACGTCATATTTAGAAACTAGTATCAAGTTAAAATCAGAGATGACATTTAATATCAAATGCACTTATTTGAGATACATTATAGAAAACGTACCATGCGACATAAGTCTGATCTAGTAAGCAGAAATCTCAGAGGCATGTAATCATGTTATATATTTTATTAGGGCTCTGACACTGCCACCAGACTGTGTGAGCACGATATAAAAATAAACCAGATATATTCAAAAACATATATTTTATTTTACCTACAGTAAATTGTATGCGTGTTTTGCATCAATGGGCATTTGACCGTGTAAATAAATCAAAATTCAAAGCAGAGGAGGGGTAAGCTTGGTTGGCGCACTTAAGAGGGCTGTTTTCAGGTCTTGCCAGGCGATAGCGCATCTATTGTCGGTGCAAGGGTACTGTTTATTGTAAAGGTTTTGGAGCCAACCTATTGCTTACCATTCGTGGGCATCATTGTCACTCTTCTTTGCTGTCACCTAATTGGCCAGCACGTGCCAGGCATCACTTCCTTTTCTGTGTATGGAGCATGGACGAAGCACAGATTGATTCATCTTAATTAGTGTCCGTCCACTGCTTGCGCTGTGATTGAGAAGGGGATTGGAGGGCGAAGAAGAAATAGTACCTCAATGTTGCTTGTTCCCCTCCACCTACCAAACCCCAATTTCTGAGAAAGTTGTCATAGAGCTTCCTGATTGTCAACTCGGGAACAACTTTGGTTTAAACCTCTAACAGTCTGTTCTCCCTCACCCTTTAGCCCATCCCGGTCATAAACACACTTATTTGTAAACAAACCTGTTCTCCCAGAAACACTGTACATACTAAGAAGCTCCTTCATCTGATCAAAGGCATCAGATGTTTACGTAGATAGTAGGTCAAGATAATTGGTAACATATTGGATTATAATTGGATTTGTATATCGCAAGTCTTCGAACTGCTATGGGGCAATTCATTAGAAACTCAGGCAACTTTCTATACCACAGTACCACATCCTGCCAGAGCATTTCAATCCATGCCACACAAATCCAATCCATGCCACACATTTCCACTCCTCGCCACACATTTCCACTCCACTCTGTCAGGGACTGTCCGGGACTATGTCGGGAACACAGTCAGGGACTTGGGCAAGGACTGAGGACTAGGTAGAACAAGTACACAGAAAGAGCAGTACAGCGCTGCCTACGATCACACAGGAAGTCAGAGGAGTAAAAGAGATCCAAAGGGGAAGCCTGTACAAGCGAACAAGATGGCTAAGACCCAGAAAGGACAGGTACTTATGAGGTAATTTAGCATTCAGAAAAACTACACCCAAGACGAATGTGCAAGACATATATATGAAACAACATTGTGGAGTGTAGAGTAAAGCACTCAGGAGCTCCACACGGTAAGACTGAAGCTCAGTAAGTTCCTCACCCACAATTGCGGTTGCAGATACTGACTGCAAATACCCACATATAGGATATGCATGGTCTGTGGAGCTTATACCTATGGTGATGTTATAAATGTAACTCAAAGACCATACTCACAGTTAACAAGAAACACCACCTAGGTAGTCAGCTGTGCCCTCGGACCCTGGCGATCAAACAGGAACACACAAGACAGCAACAGCAAGGGGGTAGAACTAAACACATGCACAATAGGCAAGGATCTAGGAAGGAGCAGTGCTTAAAAGGAAAGGAAGGAAATCACAGGGCACACTTGGCAGAAAGCAGGTAACAAACATACAAGGTAATGGAAGCAAGACAGCAAAATAGAAAGATAGCAAACTAGGAACTGGAACCAAGAAAATGGGAAGAAAGGCAGGGACTGGAAAAGGATATACAGTAGGGGAGGCTACAAAGGTATACTAGAATAGTGCAGGTTCAGGGATCAAGAAAACAAAGTAGCATTGAATGCAGTGCTGGGGCAGGAAAGAATTGAGCTAAGGCTCAGGAGTCAAGGTAGCACTGCAGGCAGTGCTAGTTCAGGAACAGGGAATAACTAAAGCCCAGGAGTCAAGGTAGCACTGCAGGCAGTGCTATTTCAGGAACAGGGAAATTACTAATACTCAGGAGTCAAGGTAGCACTGCAGGCAGTGCTAGTTCAGGAACATGGAATAACTAAAGCCCAGGAGTCAAGGTAGCACTGCAGGCAGTGCTATTTCAGGAACAGGGAAATGACTAATACTCAGGAGTCAAGGTAGCACTGCAGACAAGTGCTAGTTCAGGAGAAGGGAAACTGCTGCAGTTCAGAAACCAGAAATGCCAAGGCTCAGAAGTCAAGGTAGAACTGCAGGCAGTGCAGGTTGAAGAGGAGGGAAACTGCTGCAGTTCAGGAACAAGGAATGCTAATGCTCAGAAGTCAAGGTAGCACTGCAGGCAGTGCTAATTGAGGAATAAGGAAAAGGAAAACAGCAGGAGCTCAGGAACAAGGAATACATAAATCTCAGGAAACACTGGAAACAAGGATATCAAAGACTCAGGAAACACTGGAACAAGGATCGGTCTCACCGGCAAACAGCTACAATGACTAACCCTGGACTGAAGGGAGAGGAGGCTTAAAAGAGCTCACAGCAATTACATGCATCAGGTGTGAGCAAGCTAGCAGCAGCCAGCCACAGGTGAGCTGAACTCCTCCACCCATCCTTGGCCTGCAGGGGTGGAGACAAAGCAGTAAGCAGAGGATTATAGGTAATGGAGTTTCAGCATGGCAGACTGGCTTCCACAAAACCCGGAATGGATGTCAATTCCTAAATGGTGTCGAAATGCCTGGAAGTCAGGATATGCATGCAGGGGAGTGTCTGGAAGCATATTAGAACACTGGAAAGCCCCACAATTCGTCCCCCTGGTGGTGGGCACCATAGCACAGGGAGTGAATGGTGACACACAATTTCACTTTATGCCAAATTCAACTCCACCCTCCCAAATCCCACTTCACCCTGCCCAACAAAATTTTCACCCCGCCCACTCCACACAATGCCACTCCACTCAATGCTACTCAACACCACTCCACATATGCCACTCCATGCCACAGAATGCCACTCCACGCCACACAATGCCACTTAACGCAACAGAACTCCAACAAAGCCTATAGATCTCACATTGGTATGGTCTACTGGCTTTGCCAATGCTTATTAACAAGTGTAAAACAAATGTTCTAGATGAAAGGCCCGGCTGCTAAGGATCTAATAAAAGCAAGACTTCTTGTAAGTGCAGTCTTAAAGTATGTCTCCATCTCCAATCCCAATTCCCCCCCCCCCCACACTCTCCTTAAGATACACTAATCACCTGTAACACATCTTTAAAGGGATCTTGCTACACCTTAAGCTTCAGGTAGGTTCTAAAAGTATAATGAAAATTAAGGTCTAAGCTTGACCCAGGTGTATTTCCCTTAATAGACCCTGTAACTTCACATCCATGATTATGTTCAAGCTACTTACACATTAATAGGCATCGAATCTGAAACTTCCGACACAAAATGCCAACTTGCACAAAGCAAACAAATACACCTCAAAATATCATGAAACAGGTACAACTTCAAACAATAATAAGGCTAATAAGGAGAATTCTGTACATAACTACTTACCGTCTACAGCAAAGAATTACAACACACTCTACAGAGGGAATCAATATTAAATATTGATCATTCGTTACCAGCTGTTACCGAAATATGAATGTAAATATCAAATCTCAAACTATTCTACACATGAATAAAGCTACACAAACATCTCATATTACATATATGCCAAAAATGTATAACAGGAAAGTGGGAGATGTTGCACAAAAAAAGTCAGAGGAATCTATTTTTCCACTGATTACTTCTTAAGTAGAGGCAGGAGATATAAAAAATTAGGCAATTTTTTGGCTTAAAAAAACTGGAGTCTACTGCCTTAATCGGGTCTGTTAGCATGTAGAATATTAAAAGGCATTGTCCTGCTGCCAGGAAGCCCTATAGGAATGAATTTGGTAACCCACTATTTACTAACTGTGGTAGAGCAGAGGTTTTTATGACAATTTACAAAGAAAACTATTTGTGACACACACTTTACATGGATAATGACAAAACAAGTGTTAAGCTCCACGTTTCTAGAAATGACAAAACGTAATTCCGATTTAGATACTAAATCGTAAAAGCATGCAGAACGTTAGAATGAGCTTATGTTACATTTTATATTTACTGAATGGATGTGAATTTTAACAATTTAATGACATTTGATCGTGTGATTAGATAGTGTGATAACAATAATAATTGAGAAATTTAGATGCAAAAATTAAACGTTAATGTGTTAGAGATGAATAGTATCATATGTTTAACGTGTACACTGAAAATGACAAAAGAAAAGTAAGTGTTGCACGAGTTTAAGTTGTGCTAACCATTGTGAATCCTTTATCAGACATACTTATAAATGTATGTGTACTTTAACAACATAAATACCAAGGAGCTATCTATGTTCAATTTCGATATGCAACAGTGACAATTTAAAAAAAATGGACGGGTACCCTATACTCACATGAACTATTACGAGTTGCTTGAAGTGTACATTAATGCAGTTAGTCAAAAGATTAATATTTCAAGCTATGCAATGTGAGATTCATATTTTAGCATAATTTCATTGTGAACAAGCCATATTTCATGTAGGCCTCTAAATTGTGCCTCTTGTCCCAAATGTGAACTCAATCTCAATGGTCTGAAGCCCATGGTAACTTTTCGTAAAATTGCAACTTGTGCTCTAACTTTCAATTGCTTTCTTTGACATCCACAGCACAGCTCGACTAAACTTGCAACAGAAACTGTTACATGCTAGAACAGATGCTGGAGAACTCGCTCTCGGAAGTTTCGAAAGCATGATTTTGCTTACTCTTTGAAATGATCTTATTGTTCATATGACTAAAACTTGCAGTAGCTGAAGGAAGCTACGTAACCGGCATTACTAAATTGTTCTGGATTGTATACTTTTACCTACTACATCATCCTCATCCTATCAAAGACGACCAATAGGACAGAGTGGTCTGATATACCTCGATGATGTCAAGGGGTGTTAACCTGGAACTGAACCGGAAAGGAGGGCGTTTGTTCAAATAGTTTGCTTGCTCACCCGGGTTGCAGCAGTTCAGACTGACAGCTTGGATATCTAGAAACAAGGAGCACTGTGACGTAATACTGCGATCCGTTGTAGGCTGGTATGCTAGCGTAGGGGAACCTTTTTAGCTGTAAGGGTTCACGTAAGGCTGCTGTGGCTTTGACTACTGAGACAGATTTTCCGGTCTTTAATGAACTGGAACTGGTCACTTGGAACTATCTGAACATTCCCAAGGGTTTGTATGAGGCTTACCAGATTTCATAATTGAGCCCAATACTATATATCCCTCAGCTGAGGAAGATTTTACCCTTCATCTTTGAATCTCACAGTTTGATATTCCTCTTTATTAAACCTAAATTAGTTTAATAGGATTGTATGTCATTTAATTAAATGTGACTTCATTTTCATTGAAATACTAATCTTTGAGATATAACTGAACTCTGCTGATTTTGAATCACCATTTGGTTGTGGGTATAATCAATGTTTGATATACTTTATCTGCACATAGTTTCTTTAATCTTTGAAAGATAAATAAATTAGTGTAGCAATTATAATATTCCTGGTCCACATTTGGATAATTGCTCATCCTCCAATATTCCAGTCCCTTTCAGCACAAAGCAGTCCCTTTCAGCACAAAACAAGATCCAAAGGACCAACTAAAATTAACGGTAGCCAAAAGTTAAAGATCAAAGACAAAACCCTAGTCCTATAGTAAGGGGTTTTATGAGTCAGTGCGTAAACACCACAACACTGGTAACAGCACACTGATGTAGACGCCAGAGCCGCGTGAGACACCATAAGCGTGCCCGCCCATCACAGCTTTTACAGTCTTCACTCCCAGCGTTCCCAACCCTCCGTCCGAGAAATCGATACAGACTGCCAGCATTGATCAGTCTAGCAGCACCACGAAGCCAGGTGTGTGCAACGCAAGAGTGTGGTGAACATTCAAGGAGGAGAGTGGGAAAAGGACCTCAAAAAAGAGCCTACTGATAGGAAAGACTCCCTTGAGGAGACTACCAGCCATACTAGCAAGGATTCACTGTGCTTCTTAACTCCATAGCCTTGATTCAGAACCTGCTAGTAAACCAGGCGCAGAGGATGACAGATGGATTTTAAGGTACAAATTTAGAGTCTGTGGCACTGAGCTCAGGGCCAAGTTCCTTGTCACTTTCTCCAACCCACTGGGGAGGCAGGTGGGACCGAGCATGCGGAAGGGCGAGGTGTAATGTCTTCCATGGCAGATGCCCCAGAACAGAGTCTGGAAAAGAGAAAGGGTGAAAAAAAGGCAAACTTACTTATGCACTTAAGCCCATATGCTGAAGAAAAGGCAAACTGTGGTTTAGGTCTATGCTTGAAAAAGAAAACAAGAAGCGTAGAGGAAAGAGGAACCGACTAATAAATTAAATGGACAAAAAGTCAACATAAGATTAGTCGGCTTGATACTTTAGAAAAGTTCCATTTAATGCAGCTGTTGCTGGGTGGAGGTGGCGGTGCTGAAGTGAAAACAGAGGCACTTTGGGAAGGAAGCAAGTACTTGTTTGAACAGGAGTGATTAATTATGACTGTATTGTCAGTCCTATTATGATTTTACTGAAAGTAACGTAGTGTAATGTGCTACATGCCAAGTGTGGTTCCCATGCTTTTTACAAGCAAGTAGCAGACACCCATCAGCTTTCTGGTAACAAATCAATAGATTATGCTGTTTTAGATAATTTAATTTAGAGATAGTGCGAGTAAGTAAATAAGGAACAAGAAGCAGAGCACAATACGGCTTTACAGACCTGCTTTGACCCATTTGACAAACTAGGATCAGTGTGAGGGAATGCTGTTGTAGCTTTCGCACCACTAATAGATGAAGACCCTGTGGGTGAAGTTCCCACTCGTGGATCTGCTGCGTCTGTCTGCTGAGCAGATCTGCCATGGTGTTTTGGACTCCTGGTACATGCTGGGCCAGGAGAAAGATTTTGTGTGGAATTGCCCATCTCCATATGCTCTGTGCTAGTTGAGAGAGCTGTGGAGAGTGTGTGCCGCCTTGTTTTTGAATGTAGTACATGGCCGTCATATTGTCTGTGCGAATGAGGACTGCCTTGCCTAAAATCTGTATTTGAAAGGATTTTAGGGCTAGAAAGATTGCCAGTAACTCCAGATGGTTGATATGGAGTGACTTTTGTTGCGGCGTCCATGTGCCCTGCACTGTGAGATGTAATAGATGAGCTCCCCAGCCGGAGAGCGATGCGTCTGTTAGTATTATTTGTGGAACCGGGTCCAGGAACGGTCGACCTCTGGAAAGATTTGTGGTGTTCCACCACTGCAGAGAGCGATGGGTGCGACCGTCTACCAACACCAGATCTGTCAGTTGCCCCTGGGCCTGGTTCCATTGGCGCGCTAAGCACTCTTGGAGTGGACGCATCTGGAATCTTGCGTGAGGCACTATGAAAATGCAAGAGGCCATCATCCCGATCAGTTGCATAAACACTCTTGCTGGAAGGGAGTGTTGAGGTATGAATCTTTGACGCAAAGCCTGAATGCTTGCAATCCTGGCCGGATTGGGGTAGGCTATGGCTTTTGAGGTGTCTATGGTGACACCGAGGTATTGCTTTATGTGGGATGGTGTTAGCTGGGACTTTTGGTTGTTCACCGTGAAGCCTAGCTGGTGAAGTAGTTGGATTGTAGTGGCGGTGTGGTGTACACATTGGTTGTAGGACGTGGCTTTTATCAGCCAGTCGTCCAAATATGGGAAGACGTGAATGTGCTGTCTTCTGAGGTGTGCCGCCACTACCGCTAGGCACTTGGTGAATACCCTTGGTGCTGCTGTGACCCCGAATGGGAGCACCTTGAACTGGTAGTGTTGCCTGTCCACTACAAATCTGAGGTACTTTCTGTGAGCATGGTGTGCCGGATTGTGAAAGTATGCGTCTTTCAAGTCCAGTGTGGTGAGGAAGTCGTTCTGGGAGAGGAGCGGAAGTACCTGCTGAAGCGTTACCATGTGAAAATGGTCTGAATGTATGTATGTGTTTAGGGGCCGGAGATCTAGAATAGGTCGTAGAGTCTCGTCCCTTTTTGGTATTAAAAAATATAGGGAGTAGACCCCTAAATTTTGCTGATTGACGGGAACTTGTTCTATTGCCTGTTTTTGTAGGAGGGAGATTACCTCCTGTTTTAGTAATGTGGAATGTTCTTGTGACATTGGGCGTTGCCTGGGTTGAATGTTTGGGGGCGGGGTAGATGTCAATTCTAGGCCGTACCCTGAGCGAATAATTTGGGTCACCCATTTGTCTGAGGTGATGGTCTCCCAGACCTGAAGGAAATTTTATAGTCTGCCCCCGACTGGAGTGGGATGGTCTGGAGGGAGTGGGGGGGAAGTCATTGTGTAGGCGGTGTGGCAGAGCGGGCGGTATTTGTTTTGCCTCTGCCTTTATTGTTATTGCCCCTATAGCCGCCTCCTTGATAACCCCTTGTGAAGGTGGACTGAGCAGGGGATTTGTAGGAAGTGGACGCGCTATCTGAGGAGTAGCCTCTAGCCGTACCCCGAAAGGAAGAGCGGCGAAAGGAGCGCCTAGGAGGGTGTGACTGCAGGGCTCCCATAGATTTTGCCGTATCAGTGTCCTTCTTCATTTTCTCGAGGGCCTCATCTACCTTTGGGCCGAATAGGTGTTCTTGGTCAAAGGGATGATTTAGGATGGAGGCCTGTACCTCAGGTTTGAAACCTGATACTCTCAGCCAAGCATGGCGACGGAGGAGGACGCTAGTGTTAATGGCCCTGGAGGCTGTGTCTGCTGCATCTAAGGCACAGCGTATGGAGGTGTTAGTTATAGTCTTACCCTCTTGAATTAATTAATTGGCCCTATTTTTGTATCTTTCTGGGAGGTGGTGCATTATGGTTTCTAATTCATCATAATGCGCCCTATCGTATCTGGCCAATAGCGCTGGAGTGTTGGCGATACACCATATATTGGCTGCCTGTGACGCAGTGCGCTTTCCTGACGAGTCTAGTAGCTTTGACTCCTTGTCAGGTGGTGGTGCTTCGCCTGACGCCTGGTAGTTTGACCTCTTCCGTGCAGTGGAAACCACTAGGGAATGTAGTGGTGCTGGCCCTTTGATATAGGCAGGATCTGTGGGGGCAGCTTTGTACTTTTTTTTCTATGCGTGGGTTAATGACCCTAGCCCTGACTGGGTCCTTAAAAACCTCTGGCGCATGTTTTATCACCCCCTTGAGCATAGGTAGTATGGAGGTAGACCTATGTGCGGTATCAAAGGTGTCGAGGAGGAAATCCTCCACTGGGTCAGTGTGTAGCTCTACCATGTGATAATGTGCCGCCCTCTGAAGTAGGTGGTGGAAACCTAATGAGTCTTCCGGTGGAGATGGCCTGGAAGGGTATAGGTCATCTTGTGGGACGTCTGGAATATCTGGATTATTGTAGTTGTCCCATGGGTCTGGGGATCCTGTAGGGGTGGGGTCTTGGGGCACATCCCCTGGATCGTAATATGGGTCCCCCTGATCATCATCGTCTGGAGACGGGGTCGGAGAGCGATGAGGTGGGGGTGGAGAAGGTGGAGGGGGCGGAGGTGGAGAGGGTGGAGGAGGTGGGGAAGGCATTCTGAAAGGGGAGGTAGCAGAGTCCTTCCTCTTTGGAGGTGGAGGCGGAGCAGGTTTGTCCAAATGTCTCTTTTTGGAAGAGAGTGCCAAATGTCCAGTTTTTGGATCCTTGTTAAGAGTCTTTTGCAAGGGATCCGGTGTAAACAGTTCCTGTGACAATGATTGTTCCGTCGGCGCCGAAGGTTTCGGGGCTGATGACTTTTTAGGCTTATCCGTGCCGTGCTTAGCACTGGGCTTGGGAACCTCTGTTTTCTTGGTGGGCGCCGAGGTGGGCTTCGGCGTGGAAGTGTCGGTGCCGAGGGCCTTATGGGGTTTGGTCGGTATCGAAGATGGCGTCGGCACGGAAAGGCTGGGTTTCGACACCAAGGGTTTCGGTGCGGAGCTCAGTGTCGAGGTAGAGGCCGGTTTCTTTTTCGGTGCCGAAGTGTGTTTCTCGGCACCGCTGGAGGGCTGGCTCGAGCCCGAGCCGCCGGAAAGCTTATTTGGCTTCTTCACTGGGCCCGAAGGTGGGGTGTGTGAAGCAGTCTCTCTGGTCTTGCCTAGGCCCGGAGGCAAAGGCGTGACCGAAGCCTTTTTGGGTGTGGGCGCGGGTGTGGGAGGGGGTATAGTACTCACGACCCTCTGCACCGGGGTGATGTCCTCCACATCCGAGTCGTCAGCTTCGGAAGCACTGACGAGGTCCTCTTCGGTGTGCTGCTGTCCCGGATCTTCGACGTCGTCACCGAAGATGTCGACTGGAACGGAGGTCGAGGAGTGCGCCATGTTTCGTCTGGCTCTTCAATCTCGAATAGTCTTTTTCGATCTCAAAGACTTGCAGGCCGGACAGTCTCGAGCCTCGTGTTCAGGGGAGAGGCAGAGGTTGCACACCTCATGAAGATCGGTGTAGGGGAATTCGGACCCACATCGAGGGCACTTCTTGAAAGGAGTGCTTTCCATCAGCCGGGACCGGAGATTGGGTAGGCCCGAAGGCCGCCGTTGACGACTGGAATCGAAGATGTGTCGAAGAGAAGGTGATTGAGGAGATCTGGATCTGAACAATACCGCGTTAAGCGAGGATTCCGCTTCGATCGTCGAACTGGAAATGTTCGGAACCGGAGCGCGAAGTATTACATCTGAGCCCGATGGCGGAAAAAAACAATCTGAGGATGGAGCCGAAGCCCATGCGCAATACGATCCAAGGGAGGAGTCACCGACCTCGTGACTTCCAAAGACTTTCCAAGAGGAAAAACAAACTGCAAACATCCGGGCCCAACACCAGATGGCGAACTATGCAAAAGTGTGTAATCTGCAGCTCATATGCCTCGAACACTTATTTATCTCATAGATGCGTAACATTTTTTGTTTGTTTTTCCACTCTAGCAAACGTGTTTAAATGTTTTAGTAAGGACTCAAATTGGAGAACGGTTATCTTTTCCAATGCTTGTTATGTCCACTCCGTGATGTTCTTTCTATCGACCTGCAAAGTAAGGCATGCCTGACAGCCAGTGACTCTGTACCAGCTCTTCTATCCTCTCAGACACACGGTTCTGTATGTTATGAATAGCCTCTCCACTTCAGGGAGTTGAAAGGCTAATTAAGGTGCTCCTGCCCCAGCAGAGTGCCCTGAGCTAGACGGCCTGGCCTCACCTCAATCCCCCCTCCCACAGTGGGTGTGCCTGCGCGTGAGCACCTGTGTGCACAAGACAGCTGAAACGAGCCTCCTGCAGCCCTTTACCAGCCGCACCCTCCACAAGCTGAGCCAGGAAGCGGTAGGCATTGTTTCCAACAAGTTATACACATCGTGACCTTGAACCTGAATATTAAATTGCGCTGTTTGCATCTGATTTTTCTAGGATTCATTAGCTAGGACAGGCCCGGCTACAGGAATTTTTATTTGGGTGGGCCACGGGTGCATTCGAGTGGTTCACAGCAGGCCCTAATTGTCGCTTATATATCTAGCCAGGCCTGCTTCAGGGCCCTCCTTTATCTCTCCTTAGTCTTACAAGGCTCAGTAAAAAGCACTCTTTTCCAAATCTCTTTCTAAATGTTATCACTCTCAATGAAGTGTTTTTTTCCATGTAATTGATAGAAAGAGGAGGTTTCTGAGGTGGGAATATCAGGCAAGTTACACTACTCAGGCTCCTTCTTTGCGAGCCTTCTGGGAGAATCCCTTTTCATTACTACCTCCACCTGAGCCCGGACTCTGCAGTGCACTCCCTTCCAGGCCCGATTATCCACTTTTCTACCATGCCTTTCTAGTGCACCTTATCTCACAGCTGAGCCTGGGCCCCGGCCCCATATGGGCCAACATCTGGTTCCACTTTCATAATTCCCGGTAAAAAACATTAGGAAAATCACCTTCAAACTTAAAACATTGAATATAGCAGTAAATCTAATCAGCACGCATTTTAAAATATGTTCCACCGTTGCCCTAATGACCTGATTGCTAATTAAATAAACAAAAATAGAAAGGCCATAATAGGGCCGGCTTTAGCGCTGGTGCCCTACCAATGACCTCTTTCTCCGTAGATACCTTCACTACCACCCTCCAACAGTGCCCCTCATCTCACCGTAGCCTCTCCCCCCTCATGACCTCCTCCTCAGACTCCCTCACTACCACCCTCCACAAGTGCCCCTCATCTCTCCGTAGCTACCCCCCATGACCTCCACCTTGGATTCCCTCACTGCCACCCTCCACCACTGCCCCGCATCTCTCCGTAGCACCCTCTCATATGCATTGCATTTGTTGTATAGCGCTACTCATATCAGTGTAGGGTGTCACAGTACTTTACATCACACACACATTACACAGAGACAATGAATCACACAAGTATGTAAATCAGTCTACAGGGAATGTCACATAAGCCAATGAGGATTACAAGGTGTAGGAATCACGTCATCCATACTGGTGGGCAGGATATTTTAAAAGGGTTTGGTCTGGGGGAACACACACTCAGGATTTAAAGAGTACTCCATTGGTTGGGTGTCAGCTTTACTGATAAAAATGTATATCTGCCCGAACAAACTCTTTTTATCAACATTAGAATAATGAAAGACTTGGGACGTTCTAACTATATCACAGCACAAAAAAAGCAAAGTTCTAACTATACCAGTCAGGTTTGTATGCAGCTCTTTGATAACAGTTCATAGGTCACTGTCCTAGGTTAGAATTGTAACTTCTTAACTGCAAGTACCACAGGGATCTCTGTGACAAAGGCAGTAACCCACTGAGCTATCAACATAAAATACAGTTCATCTGCATTTCAAAACTACCAACAGACAAAGGATTGCTCTCCAGCAGGATCATTAATCACCAGAGTTATCTGAACATTTTTAGGTCTAGCCTGGCGTAGGTTGCGCACATGCACAGTCTCGCTGGCGAGATTTAATGATTTGGGGTATTTTGCCTTGGCATTAAGCCCCGCCCCTCTTTTCCATTGGCTGGCGTCACCGTTTATGCTAAACGGTGGCCAGCCATTGGAAAAAAATTGGCAGTGACGTTTTCGTCCGGCTTTTTCTGCCGTCCCACTTGGACGGCCTCGTCCGCTTTCCTTCTCAAGTAAAAGGTTTCTTATCTTTATGGGCCCAAACACATGGCCCCATAAAGATAAGAAGCCTTTTAGCAGGCGAGGCCGTCCAAGTGGGACGGCAGAAAAAGAGAAAAATATACGGCATGGCAAGCACTTGTTGGGTTACTCGCCACTTAGTTGTGCAGGGTTCAGAGCATTCGGGTTTATAATGTGACTTGTGCATCGAGCTTGCTTCCTGGGGCTTCATTAAAGCCAAGGGGCCTCGAGAATGCACGCTTTACTTGGAGCTGCTTAGCCAATCTTTTCCTCGCCTAGTTGAACTCGTGATCCCAACCCGCTAAACCAACAGCCGCCCCCTCCTACAAAAATATGAGTGGTGTTGTGCCCGGGGAAGGACAGCGTTTAGCAAGAACACAATGTGTTTGGAGACATTTTTATTAAGTTAGTATTATCTGCTGTGATTTCTCGGTCCTCAGTTCCAGCCCATCTCTTTTGCCATGTCTTGTGCAGCAGCGGAGAACCAGTAGCTCCCCAGTGCTTACTCCCCCCGCTCTTTGCATTTATTTATCTGCCGAGCCCCTGTGTGCAGAAGAAGCTGCCTCCTCCCCGCCTCCGGGTCCCCAGCAGCAGCTGCCGCGTGCTGCCTGTTTCTGCTGCCGATCGGGCCCTGGCTGCCTGACTGTCTGTCACTGGAGCTCTCCTTGGCCTTCTGTGGAGGGAGGAAGGAGGGGTGGTGGATGGGACGGGAGCTGAGGGCGGGGGCGGAGGAGGAATGAGGGAGGGAAAGGAGGTGGGAGGAGGGAGAATGTCTTGTTTGTGGCTTGTCAGCAATTGCTTGAGACAAGCTTCCATGTGTGAAAGCTACTTGGCATGAATGCCTGGGCCGTACCAAGTCTGGCGCGAGGGGGGGAGCCGACAGGCAGGCGGCACGGACCACGGCAGACAATAGGCCCCTAAAGTGTCCCCCCGGCCAAGTTGCTTTGATGCGTCGCGGGTGCCAGGCCGCCAGGGGCCCATGGATTGCAGGACGGAGGTCTCTCTCGGGCGGTGCGTACTTCTACCCTCAGTTTCTGGAAAGAAATCTGGAGGCGCGCTCTTGGTGACACAAAGGTAAGCGAGGCTGCATTCCTGCTGCCTTGTTAACCTTTCTTTTGGTCGTTCAGTATCTCAAGTGCAGTGTATTGTGCGCAGACTGACAAAGTTGCGGAGCTTGTCTGCATGACAGTTTTTTGTTTGAAGAGACGGTTTTGTACATTACGCAGTATGACGAAAATGTGATGTAGTCTGGTAGGGGGAGAAGGCAAATTAGTTTTGAGTTAGGGCTATAAGGTCAAAGTTCCTTTGATAGCTAAAGAGGCAGGCAGCTATGAACGCAACAGCTTTCATAATGCTAAAATGGTTAAAGGAAAGCCACTCTGCACAGCAGTGGCTCTGCCATGAGACAGGACAAGATCTTAGTAAGGGAGCCCAATGGCAGAATTAAGTACAAGCGGCACAGGGATACAAAGCTTGGGATTGGGCAGAGATGTGGGGTTGGACATGTACATCGTCCGTATGGGACAGATTATCATTTAGATGGAAGACAACTTGGCTTGGCTCAGGTGGTAATAAAAGTAGGATAGTCACTGTGGTTCATATTGGGAAAAAGCTGAAACCTGCAGCTACTGAAGAGCATGAAATCTTTTTGGTTAAGTTGAGCTTTTGTTAGACGGCACACATCAAAGTTTGGATGGGTTCTGGGCAGCATCTGGATGTTGAGGACAAATGATTGTGAGATACAGCTGTGTGTCAAAAGCATATTGATGGAGAGAAGTCAATGGGCAAGCAGGGCTCACGTGCTTTATGTAACAGCTGATCATCATGGCTCTGATTATGCTGTTAGCCACTGCAGTTGACCAACAGGGGATCTAGAGAAGTGGTTTTAACAAATTGATATCGGTCAGAAAATAACTGAACCAACCCAAGACAGTGCTGGAAATACCCACAAACAATACGATTGCTAGCAAGTGCTAATGAACAGTGCCAGAATTCAACAGCTGGGCTTTGCTTTATGTGTGGACTTATGGAAAATTGAAAACACAGAGGTGGGTTTTAGCAATGGCAACCAGAGATGTGAATTCTGAGAATGTTTTGAGAAGATTGTTTTTATTTTTTTAAGACCAGTCTAAGGTGATGGACTAGAAAGTACATGAAACAAGCATTGGCATAGCCAATAGGTCTCGCCTTTGGGATCTTATAACTGTTTAGCCATACAACAGTTAATGTTGTTGCACCGAGGATATTGTGCTGCATAACTAAATACTTATAAGGTCCCAAAGGCGAGACCTATTGGCTATGCCAATGCTTGTTTATTGTTGTCTTGCATGAGTCCACTATGAAACAAATCTCTTACCTGCTCTGGTTCCTCTTCACAGCCCGATCTGATAAGCAGCTGCAGGGGCGTGATTGGGGGTGCCAGTGAGAGAGAGCCCAGGCCCAATCACACAACAGGAACAAAAACAACGTTCGGAGGAACATTTTAAATTAAAGTGGCCATTTTCTACTGGCCTTCATGCAGTCACTGCGAGGGCCAGTGCTCATCTTTGAGTGGGCCAGGCTCATGTTTGGGTGGGCCTGGCCCAACCGGCCCACCCTCTAGAACCAGGCCGGCGATAGGATCTGGATTGTGATAACTGGGTGAGTACGCATGCGCCCTCCGAGCAGATTCAACACATTTCACATAGTTATTGGCAAGTGCCCCCCACGCTTGATGTTTGAGTCACGACGGGGCAAACTCGGACGGTCATCCTTACGAGTTCAAATAAATCAAAGGACATTGGTAATGAGAGTATTCAAGCGCCAAGACACAAACCCACTCTTAAGCACTTTGTCAAGGATTACTTAATTACTTAGTCAATGTGAGATAAACTCTGAAATGTTTGTGCCAAGTGAGTGAAAATGCAGAGTGTTATTAATTCACCGGTTTAGAGTTAAACCTTCACTCACCAGTAATAAACTCGTTAAAAGGGGGCAATGTTTACTTTGTGTTAAGGCTTCGCCTTCATTCCTCATCCCTGGGCAGGCCTGTTAGGGACACACAGGTGTGCCTCACCGCTCATCTAATCTTACTCACTTGCCAATACTCACTCTCTGGGAGGGCTCCGAGCCATACGCCTGGGGTCTCCCTCATCTACTCTCACTTACTTGCCTATACTCACGTTTGCTAGAAGGCCTCCAAACCCTCCACAGGGGGAGGGGGTTATTGCATACATCTCAGCGGATCTCACTCACCTGCCTACACTCCATCACTCTCACTGGGAGGACTACAAGTCCTACACTTGGGGGTCTCACAGTAGCACCCCATGCGTACCCCCAAGCACAATTCTCACACTCTATCTTTAGTATGCACATACCCTCGCCCATCAGCCTCTCTCACTTTCGTGAAACCACACTTATGATCACAGTAGTGCCTCACACCCATGGATGCCGCTCACCTCCCAGCCCCAAATCTGCACGAGACTTGCATCTCTGATGGGCCTCCAAGCTCACTCCCTTCCTCGGAGAGGCGCTACAATTCACTATTTTCCTAGGAGGCGTACAGCGCTTAACCTCGCTTACTTCCCCACACTGCAACAAAATCTACTTTGATTTTTAGTCAAAGTCCACGTTTTAAAGCACAGAGCTTTACACTTTTATGGTTCATATTTATTATGACTGAATAAAGTTTATTGAACTGAAGTGCAGAGCTCTGGGCAGCCCCAGCCAGTTCGAGGCAAACCCCAGTGACAGATTGTGAAACACGATGAGTGCAGGTGCAACCGCCCTCTCCAAACGTTCAAGGAGAAGGGAGAGCATTTTCAACTTTCATGCCATGAAACTAAATAGTGCTCACCCACTAGATAAAGCATGCCGTGGAACGAGCGAACTAAAAGGTCCACTCCTTATGGGCGGTAACAAATGGAGACAGGGCGGTATCAAGCCGGGACTAACAAGCCTCATAATGAATTGGAAGCCAGCATTTACCAAGGACAATGACACAAGCCAATTACAAATATGGGAGGGGAGAGTGTGCGGGGCTTCCACAGCACTTCTACAGCATACTCGATTACAGCATGCCTCGCAGAGCGAGCAGCGCATGCGTGTTGCCGCTAGCTAGACGCGACCTAAAAAGTCAGAAGTGCTTCTGTGTCACATGTAACAAGAACTATAAAACACAGCATCCCTTCTGTGGTGGATTGGTCTATAGATGCATGTACCGATGGTCATTAAAATCCATCTTTGAGTCGGAATGATACACATACGCTCTAATCCAAGATTATATACAATGAAACAAACATTTATATGAGATTCCTTCCATTCTGGAAATCAGTCATTATAGATATAGGCTACAACAAAGAGAAGTCCTGAAATTTAAAATCATAAAAATACACCCTATTGAAAAGACTAGAGCAAAAACTATCTCTGACCTCAGGAACAAAATGTCAAACAGTACTAATTCATTTTTGCCAAAATCAATACACATAGGTAGTTTGTGTAAAAATATAGGGTTACTCTAAATAGTTTCACTGCATCCCACATTGTGCCTCCCATCTATAAATTGCACTGAGCTGTATATATTTAAAATGTACCTCTTGTAGAGGATTACATATAGTTGAAGAACATATAGTGCTATGGGTTGGAAGAGTCTCATTTTTGTGATGAAAAAGAGAGCAGAACCATCAGTAAGTAAATTACTCTATCACAGTCTAGGTGTAAAAAGTACACAATCTCCTAGGCAGCCTCTTTCTAGTTCTGCAACTGGGATTCAACTTCGGGACAGTCCTGTTTAATCTTTAAAGTTGACCATCATAAATGGAAAAGCACATGTATGCTGCCCTGTATGGAGAAATGGGAAATCAACATACATCCAATACATCAATGCTGCCTCCTTTGTTGTTGCCCAAAAGCCCTTTAAGAAACAACTCGCATACAGCCTCTTCAGGAAGCACTAACTACTAAGTCAACATGCCTGCTTCTGCTGCGATGCAGATTGTTAACCAGGGTTTCATAAACTTTTCGCCCAGTAACCTATTTCGACTAGTGTACTCCTGGTCTCTCCAATTTTCAACATTATGTTGGGGAGGGGGGGGGGTTACCAATTGATCAACGTCATTCACACATCCTAGGTCAACCAACCCATCGCAGCCTCCTCCAACCATACATAGAAGCTATACATTAGGTTTTTCAACAGCACCTACTACCATTGTTCACATAACGTTCTTATGTGCAGAAAATGTTTTACCAGTTCTTTCAGCGAGGAATACAACTCACATTCCTGTCTGCTTATTTTCATAAAAAGGAACTTACAGACAAATCTATATCTACACACAGAGCTCGCTCCTCAAGTCCATTTCTATATGTTTTGCTAAATACGTGTTTCCAATGCCAGTAATTGAAAGGCTGTTCTGGTCGCCTGCCAGGATCCCACATTCAAATACTTAACAACTTTAGTTCCATTCAAATTCGGTGAAAAAACAATTGGTAAATGGTAATTTGCATGCACAGCAAGGCGTGAAAACACAGCTCTGATGATGCGTTCAGCCTTCATCTTATAGTTGGGCACTCTTCTCCCCAACATGCCATATTATAGCAATAGCTACATTTTGAATATGATTTCGTTAAAGGTTCTATACTGCAGACCTGGGCGCTGCCTTGAAGGTGCCAATTTAGTTACACCAAGGCTGGGCAGAGTGCGTCTCCCCACCTTGTAGTATGCAGATGACATTGCAATCTTAGACCACACCAGAGCACACACACAGAAAGCCCCCAATGCCCTTCATCCCTACAATCAGGAGAACAAACTGCAGGTGAATCAGAGTAAAACTAAGGTTGTCTGTTTTGGCAAGTACCCCCACAAAAAACAAATCCACTGGCAGCTTGGAGATCTACAAATTATGACATCTCCAGCCTATAAATGACCTTGAGGTCTGGTTCATGGTTGTCCACTTGATGCACCTCAAAACTAAGTCTACCAGTGTCATCCACTCTCTGAAGTACCTAAGCAATCTACAAAGCTCAACCTCGGAGCCTATGCTGACAGTTTTGAGAGCAAAACTGGTTCTGGCCCTCAACACGTCTCTAATAAACTCCCAGGTCACAGCGTATAAGAAAGTCCTGCTTGCTCCCCACTAAGCCAGAAGAACAAGGCTGAGGCTAGAGTTGGGCTTCTGGAGCACAGATCTTGTGTGCCAGGGGGACCTAAAAGAATACTATCTCAAAGTCCTGCAGGCCCCAGAATCCTACCTCAAATATCATCTGAAACCAATTTTTGAAAAGGGAGGCACAGCCATTCGCAGATTAACTCCTTCCGTGCTCATGACGGAACCACGCCGTCATGAGCCACGGTTGCCGTGTGCTCAACGGCCGCGGCGCTAATTCCCCGCCTGTGCGGGCAATTAGCGCTGTGGGCGGAGTCATGACGGAACCACTCCGTCATGAGCACAGCCCAACCGTGGCTCATGACGGCGTGGCTCCGTCATGAGCACCGGGCCACCGCGCTGCCCCCCCGCACCCCCCAGCGCTGCGGCGGAATTTCCGCCGCAGCGAAGGGGTTAAAGATCATGGCAGACATCCTGCGCACCCAAGATATTCAATTCTCAGCCTGAAAAAAAGTAGTGAAGGAGGGCGTGGGCAACAAAGATGGCCAAGCGGACTTAATCCATGAGGGCTCCATGGTAACCACATAAGAAAATTGGGAAACTGCACCTTTCCACGACAACAACATGCTTTAATTACCTGTTCACACCCATGTTCGGCAATCTGACACGTGAAGAAGAACCTGGGGCTCTACAGAGCGCTTGGATGCTGAGAGATAGCGAAGGCACCGAGCGTAGACGCCAACCATGCCCCGGACTTCAGTGAGTCACCAATCCACAAGGATCAGCGGGAGCGCCAGGGAAGTTACCGGCAGCTGGTTACTGTGGCACCTGGGGGCTTTCTAGCTCTGAAGGAGCACCGGGGACAGAGATTCTCACAGGGCCAGTCACCTGCTGCGGAGGCACGGAAGAGGCGCAAGCTGACTGCCACGGTGAGCCGAGGAAATCAGCGGAGGTCCTCCTTGACGGAGCTGGCATGCCGAGTTGGCAAAGGTTAACAGCACACAGCCCTATAGGTCCAATACAGGGAATTTTCCGCCTGCACTAAAGAATGCATTTGGGGAATTAGAACTCAACAAAACCTGGCGGAAGCTACACCGAGAGATCGGGACTACACATTCTTTTCACACTCACACAGAAGCTACTCCCGCCTGGATTATATTTTTGTTAGCAACGCCTTGACTCTGGAATTGCAATTGGTCACTTTTCACCATATCGCGCTCTCTGATCATGCTCCTGTGTCCCTGATAATGGACTGGGAAGTACCCCCACCCTGGCACCATAGGTTGTTCTTTCCCAACTCATTGATTAGAGAACGCCTTGTGAGAGATGGCCCAAGGAAGTCAATTAGGGACTATTTTCAGACCTATGCGCCACAGGACACCTACCCTTCTACCAACTGGGACACATTTAAGGCAGTTTTCGGGGACAGTGTATAGCTCGGACGGCATCCCTGAATAAACAGAGTGAAAGAGGCAGATTCTGGAAGCAGAGTTAAAGGTTGCAGAGCAAGCACATAAGGAACACCCGACTTTGGCGCTCCAAAGACGAGTGACAGTTTTGAGGGGGAAACTCAACACCATCTATAGTAATAGGGCAGAACTCACCATATTATGGCTTCAATGTACGACATCTGAGCAAAGCAACAAGGTGGGCCCTCACTTAGCTAAACAGGTGCGAATTAAGAGGGAGAAGGATTTCAATGGGAATATTACTTGTGAGGGAGGAGGGGCAGTTGCCTCAGACGCCGAAAAAGCTCAGATCTTTAGAGGATGTGATAAAACTCTTTACAGGAATCTAATAAGCAGACTCAAAGGGTATATCTGGGAAAGGTGATTATACCCAAAGTCACAGATGCACAGAATGAGATTCTGGGCGGTCCCATTACAGATGAAGAGGTACGGACAGCAATTAAGAGCCTGAAACTAAATAAATATCCAGCGCCTGATAAGCGGACGGCCCAGTCCTATAAGACCTATGGAGCAGAAGTTATTCCACACCTAGTGTTCTTCTTTAATTCAATGGCCAAAGCCAGAGCAGTCACACAGTCAATGGGCGAGGCCCTCATCTCTTTCATACCAAAACCTAGTAAGGACACCACAGTCTATGGCTCTTTTCGCCCTATAGCACTCTTAAACAGACGTGAAGTTATACTCAAAGATATTAGCTACCAGACTAGAAGCCTTCCTTCCTGACTTAATCCACCCAGACCAATCAGGATTTATCAAATGTAGGAAAAAGCATGACAATATTAGGAGGGTTATCCATCTTATTGAAAAAACACTAAACGGGCAGCAATCTAATGGACACTGGATGCCGAAAAGGCCTTTGACCAGGTAGATTGGTCTTTCTTGTTCAACACTCTCCGCAGCTTTGGTTTTTGTGAGAAATTTATCACCATGATCAAGGCCAACTATGTGTCACAAAGTGCCAGTGTGCTGGTGAATGGGGAGAATTCAGAGCCGTTCTGACTTGCAAGGGGGACGAGACTTGGGTATCCCAGGTCGGCGTTACTATTTGCCTTAGGCATTGAACCATTAGCAGCCCCGATCCGGGTGACCCACCCAGAGATTAAAGGCATACCATTTGACTTCATAGAGCACAAGATGTCGCTCTTCGCAGACTATGTTCTTTTGTTCCGGACAGCACCTCATCAATTGCTGGCGGCGCTCTTGACAGAACTGGAGCAACTGAATGGGTAGCAGGCTTCCGGGTTAACCTAACCAAATTATTTTTACTGCATCGGATGTGGCTATGATCTGGAGGACACACCATTTCAATCGGCTAGGAAGGACGTCATGTACGTCGGTATTAAAATCACTCCCAGTGTTTCGGACCTCTTTTGTTGTAATTATCCCCCCTTGCTGCAGTAGTTAAAGACCGATCTGCGCAGATGGGCCCCTTTGTACCGATCATGGTTGGGGAGAATTCATGTTAAAATGACCATACTGTCCAAGTTGTTTTATCTGTGTCAGGCTCTTCCAGTTGAACTACAGAGTAGCTACCTCCCAACATTGCGCACCTTAATAACGTGGTTTGTTCGGCAAAACCGTAGAGCTAGTCTGCGATATAGTCTGCTACGCTTGCCCAGATCGGCCGGTGGGGTGACCCTACCAGACTTCGATTTCTACTAAAAAGCTGCCCAGTTGAGGGTGATTACAGAGTGGTCAGCAAGGGAGTCAGATAAACATTGGCTCGATAGGGCTATTGTGGGAAAATATATCTGGGACCTGCTGTAGAAACCCAAGACAGACAGGCCTCGAAACGCATATCTAAGCACTCTGACTAACACCACACTTCTAGTATGGGATGAGGTGCTTAGACAATTCTCTTGGACGACCTCTCCTCACATCCTACACCTGTACACTTAATTAGCACATTTCCTCCGGCATTGTAGTTGGGTCCATTTGAAGCCTGGAGGGAGGGAGGATGCTTGACGATATCTGAATTATTCCACAGCAGGGAGATTTTAACTTTTGAGAACTGCAGACGGGAGTTCCACCTACCACCTACAGAACACTTCCACTACACTGAATTAGCCCATTGGGTACTGCAGCCGGCCATGCGGGAAGCAGCCACTAAACTTTGCCCGACGGGGGGGGGGGGGGGCACAAAGGATGCATTTCCACTCTCTAAACTCTCCCGCTCAATTCACTGACTACTTCACGAACGAGGCATGTGGAACTTTGAGTACAAACGTTGGGGGGCACCATCTCGGAGACCAATTGGTCTAACCTTTGGCGGGATATTCCTAGATTTAATTACTCTATGGGCATGAGGGAGGCCCATTATAAACTCCTGTTCGAAAAAATCTTCACAGGTGTCTGACCTTTGTTGGGAGGGGGAGGGGCGGTGGGAAACTGTCCGAGTATTAGGCCCTTTTGGGAGGAGATCCTGGCTCAACTTAAGGAGATCTTGGGATATCCAACACCTTCTGATCCGGTATTTGTATTGCTGGATCCATGCAGTGAATCTTGAAATATCAAACCACTGGGGATCAAACAATTATTTGGCTTTGTTTGGGGGCCGCAAAACTGGCAGTGGCAGCAGGGTGGAAGAGCAAAGAGGCGCCCCCCCTGACACAATAGTACGCAAGGCTCTAGTGAGTGCTCACTATGGAGTGCATGGCAGATATTCTGTCAGATACAATTAAAAAATGTGCATCCATTTGGGGTCCACTGGTCCAATATCTCCTATGGGGTCGCCCACTGTGTGCTTGCCACACGAGGACGAGGGCCATACATCTGTTCCATTTCCAACAGGGGGCATTGAACTGGCATGGAGAGAGGTATGCGGAGAACGCCACCTGGAATGTGTAGGCCGTCTCCTCATTCGGAGTTAAGAATCTCATTTGTACAACAGCTAGAGCCCCATTGTACCGCAGTCAATTTAAGACAGGTTTTGGGGTGAGGAGGAGAAAAGGGGGTGGGGGAAGCAGGGTTGTTATTCTTTCGGTTCTGCCTGTTGAGGGCAATATGCATGGTATTGATAATAGCCGGTTCCACAAAAGACAATGATTCCATCTTTAGCTATGTACTTAAAATAGGAACTGTGTTGTACGATTTGACCTACGGTTATACATCTGAAACTAATAAAAACAGTTTTGACAAAAAAAAAAGTAGTGAAAAGCCAGTGATACTTACCTTGTTCAAACGGGACACTGAAAGGCTATGTGCCAACCCCACAACCAAGTTGTTGGATGCATCTTACATACCAGGGAAGACCCAGTCTTATTTTCAACATGCTCACTCAGTGCAAGCACGCAGGAAAATCCACTATGAGGCTCAACACTTTGCCAGTCTGGGAATTCAAACCCGTCTGGGCCCGTCGAGAGGAGGCAAACGCATGCAGGTTATGCAATTACCGCCAAGAATCCTGGCTTCACCCGCTTTGTTGCTGCCCCAAATTTGCAGACGAGAGACTTCGTCTGCTTCTTACTCTGTTTCGGGCCATAAACAAAAGACACAGTTGATGGACGGAATGCAGAACAAATCAACACATTCATCCCCAGTCAAGAGATTTGGGTTAAATCCATTATTCTTTTGCTTGTCATGCCACCCCAGTTTAAACCTGGTCATATGCAAATCAGCCTTGACCCTGTGCCTCATGGGAACAGTCCAGCCCTCTGTGCTTCATGGGAACAGTCCAGCCCGAACTGCCAAGCCAGGTACTCCCTGGACCAGAAACAAGCATCCTAGGACCGGTTTCAGAGTTTCACCACTCATCAGCAAGGACAGCTTGAATCCAGTGGCACAGTGAGCCTGGGACCCACGTCTGGGCATACCCAGCGCACTTAGGGCGAGAAAGCAAAAGACACACAGTTGATGGACGGAATACAGAACAAATCAAAACATTCATCCCCAGTCAAGAGATCTGGGTTAAATCCATTATTCTTTTGCTCACCATGCCACCTCAGTTTAGACCTGGCCATATGCAAATCAGTCTTGACCCTGTGCCACATGGGAAAAGTCAAGCCGTAACTGCCAAGCCAGGTCCTCCCTGGACCGGAAACAAGCATCCTATGACCAGCAAACGATGGACTAAGGCCCAGATCTCTGTAGTGGGGTGAATGTATGACATTGTTCTGCATTCTGTCCACCAATTGTTCTTTTTGCATATGTCACCCCGAGTGGGAAGGGTATGCCCAGACGTGGGTCCCATGCTCTCCATGCCACTGGAGTCAAGCTATCCTGGCTGATGAGGGTTGAAACACTGAAACCGGTCCTAGGATGCTTGTTTGCAGTCCAGGGAGGACCTGAACTGGCAGTTCGGGCTGGACTGTTCCCATTCGACGTAGGGTCAACTCTGATTTGCATATGGCTGGGTTCAAACCGGAATGGCATGGTGAGCAAATAGACGATGGATTTAGGGCCATATCTCTGTACTGGGGTGAATGTATCACATTGTTCTGCATTCTGTCCATTAATTCTTCTTTTTGCAGCCGTTTCGAACTATGGGCATTAGGCGCTGCAGGGAGGCCTCAGATCTGTGCTTCATTGAAAACACACAAAGCACTCTAGCCAGACTGGAGTAATTCACAAACTCTATCTGACGCGCAATTACTAACGTCGCCACAGGCTGACACTAGCTCCCCAAGTGCTTACCACATTTCTTCATTTTGCTACTAGGAAAGGTAGTTAGCCCACATCAACAACTGCAAAGGCCATTCGTAATGCGCCCCATGGCTCTGAGCCTCTGCACACCGCAGGCTGTCAGCACTGCACCATCTTTGCGAGTCTTAACCAGTGGGGGCCAGGACGCTAAAACATTCCAAATTAACACTCCGATATGCCCATTTGCTAAGCAACATGGACCCAAAGCAGCTTTAGGTCCCACTAGTTTGCACTGTGCACTTTATGCCCTCCTCCCACAATCCTGGGCGCTTTCGCCAACGCACAAAGCTGCTAAATCCATCCGAACTCCCTTTTACTCTGTTTTAATCAATTTTAACAGTGTCCATAGGGCGCTGTTTCCCTTTCCAAGGTATGTTTTTGATTGTATTCTTTCAAAAGTTTTACCAATAATTCGCTGGTCGCATTTATTGTTTTACTGTATAATTGCAACGCAGTTTCAGACATGTAATGATTTTAATTTATCAAACATGAATAAAATACTTACAGATACGGAACGACTTTCCTTCCATTCAACTTCAGTGAAAAAACAGTTTGAAATAAATGGTAATTGGCATGCACAGCGAGGCGCGAGCACACAGCTCTGATGACGAGTTCAGCCTTTCCTTTACCATGGAGCACCCTTCTCCCCAACATGCCATATTATAGCAATAGCTACATTTTGAAGATGGTGTAGTTAAAGGATCGATCCCTCCCAGGATATTTCAACTTGAAGTTTGTAAAGCATAGAAGATTGAAGCATTGTTCAGACTGGCCATAGCATAAGGCCTTCAGCAAAGAGTTCATTCATGCACTCAAAGTCAAGAATGTACAGTCGGACTGTGCTGCACTGTGGTGCTCCCCATTACTGACTCAGTTACTTTTGAACAATTAAGGCATGGTTGGTCAAATTACCCCAGATGTAGTAATGAGAAGCCTTGCGGTGCAAAGTAGTCAGCTGGTTGACTGCATTAATTTGGGTGTGGTGCCAGTTTTCTCCGTTTTGGATGGTAAAACTATGAAATCCAATTAGGAATCACGAGTTGTCAACTATGAAGAACATCTGATTTTGTGGACCTATACATTATTTAAGCAATTGGGATGATGCATTTTCTCATAAAATATTAAATAAAAATAAGTTTTGAAAAAAGGGAGTAAAACATCATTAGCGCAAGAACATATACGGACCAATTAACCAACCTCTTATAAAGTCGAAGTTGTTAAGCTGCTGAACAGTAGGCACAAATTTCCACAGTGGCTCGGTCCACGGCAAATTAGGTTCAATCAGATTTGCAAAAGAAATTACAAAGTTATGGTGAGGCGGCATTCTCCATTCACAAAGAAAAACAATAAGTTTCAATGGTAAAATGACTGCTTAAAAACCATTGGGTGTGTCTTGCAGAAAAAGACAATGCGACTGCTTGATTTCCTTTCACCACCTGGAGAACTATAAGCCAATGGAGCCTCTCAAACATTCTGCATTTCGCTTTAGCGCACCTGGTTAAAAGTGGGAACTCCTGTTGAGCAAATGTTTGAAATGGCCGCCATAAATTGGCACCTGGAAGCAGTACCTGAAAAGCATTCCTGAATGGTATTTCCATAACACCAATGTAAGATGGCCTGATCTGTCCAGTGGGCCTACTTCTCTAGGTAGCACCACTGTCACGTCCCTGCGACAACCAGGCTGCTAAGTCGAATTTCAAAAAGTCAGATGCATTCAGACTACCTTTCTACAAAGAAAGCACTACAATGCCACACAGCCCCTAATGGTTTGTGGGACACAGACTCTTTATATTAAGAATGTAAAAATAATTCTTGACATCACAACCTCAACCAGAGATAGGGTGAATTAAGAACAACCTAAAATGAGGAGACTACAGTGAGCTCCCATCTTCTAGATGCCACCACTGTTGTGCCCCTGAAACAACTTGACAGACTAGAGTAGTCACCTATTTGAAATTGGGCTCTAGTTGGCAGAGGTATGCACCCTGTCCAAGTATGGACCACAATCCTTGTCAGGGTAAGTCAGATACACACCATAAATTAACCTGTGCTCACACTCTGGTAAATATGCAAATTATGAATAAGCCAATGTTACCATATTTTTAGGGAAAGAGCATATGCACTTTAGCATTGGTCAGCAGTAGTAAAAGTGCACAAAATCCTAAAGCCAGTAAAAATGAAGTCAGCAATACAGGAGGTCAGAATGCAAAATGTCAGATGAAACCACGCCAAGGATGCCAGGCCTAACACCTACCTCCCTTATAGTAATTGCAGGTCCCGCGTCGTGTAGAGCTTTGTAGGCGTGCATGAGGAGCTAGAAGGGGATTCTTTTGTTGACTGGGAGCCAATGGAGATCTCTCAGATGTCCGGTGATGTGGCTGTGGCGGGAGATGTGGAGTATGAGTCTAGCGAACGCATTCTGAATATTCTGCAGTTACTTAAGGAGTTTCGGGGTGATGCCGGCGTAGAGTGCTTTGAAATAGTCAATTCTGCTGCTGATGAGCGCTTTGGAGACAGTCTTTCTAGCCTCGGTGGAGATCCACTTGAAGATCTTTCGAAGCAGGCGTAGCATGTGGAAAGATGATGGTGAGATGGCGTTGATCAGGTGGTTCATGGTGAGCAAGGAGTCAGAGATGACGTCAAGGTTGGGTGTGTGGTCTGTGGGTGTGCGGGGTTCCAAGGTCTGCGGGCCACCAGGAGTCATCCCAGGGGTAGGGGTGGAGCCCATTATGAGGCCTTTGGTCTTCTCTAAGTTGAGCTTGAGGCAGCTGTTCTTCATCCAGGTGGCGACAGCCTTCATGCCGTCGTGGAAGTTGGTCTTGGGTACTGTGGGTTCGTTGGTGATGGGGAGAATCAGCTGGGTGTCATTGGCGTAGGAGACACTGTTGAGTCGTGGTTCCTGATGGCAGAGAGCGGGCCATGTAGAAGTTGAAGAGAGTGGGGCTCAGGGAGGATCCCAGAGGCACACCGCAGCTGATCTATGTGGGTTTGGAGAGGAACAGTGGTACTCTGACTCTCTGTGCTCGGCCTGTGAGGAAGGAGTGAATCCATTGCAAGGTTTTTTTGCGGATGCCGGCATCATGGAGTCTTGCGCATAGGGTGCAGTGAGAGACCGTATCGAAGTCGTACGAGAGGCCCAGGAAGATAAGGGCTGCAGTTTTGCCTCGGTCAAGTAGAGTGTGGACGTCGTCTGTGACTGCGAAGAGGGCGGTCTCGGTGCTGTGGTTGCTTGGGAAGCCAGATTGGGAGAAATCCTGGATGTGATTTGCTTTGATGAACTCGGAGAGTTGGGCGTTGATAGCCTTCTCGATGACCTTGGCTGGGAAAGGGAGAAGAGAGATCGAGCTGCAGTTCTTGAGGTCCGTCGGGTTGGCAGAGGGTTTCTTCAGTAAGGGGTTGATCTCTGCGTATTTCCAGTTTTCCGGGAAGGTGGCGGTGGTGATGAACCAGTTGATGGAGCAGCTAAGTTCGGAGGCGATGGTGGTGCTGGTTCTGTTAAAGATTTGCCGTGGGCAGGGATCCGAGGGTGCTCCTGAGTGGATCATGATCTTGAGGGTGGTGTCCGCAGTGAGCGGAGTCCAGCTGAGGAGGGTCTGCTGGGGTCCAGTGTCGTTGGGTGTGCTGGTTGCGGGTGAAGTGGGAGGGTCCTGGGCATCGAGGCTGTCGAAGCGGTCGTATATCTCCTTAATCTTGCGGTGGAAGAAGGTGCCTAGGTTGTTGCAGAGCTTTTGGGAGGGATGTCTGCTGTCTCTGTGCTGGGTCTGGCAAATTCTTTGATCATGGCGAAGAGTTCTTTACTGTTGATTGTGCTGGCATTGATCCTTTGTTGTAGGGCCGCTTTCTTTGATGTTCTAATGAGGTGGTAGTGTGCGGTGATGGTGGTTTTGAAGGCGAAGTGATCTTCAAGGGATCTTCTGCTTCTCCATCTCCTCTCGAGCGGTCTACAGGTATGTCAGGACTCCTGAAGGGTGGAAGAGAACCAGCTGGCTTTCTTGGGGTGTCGCATGGCCTGAGGCTTTCTTCAGGGGAGCCTGGGTGTAGATGCAGTTGAAGATCAATCGGTGATGGCTGCGTGCTGAGGTACTGGCATCCGTGGATGTCAGTGGGGGGGGATTTTGCTGAGGCAGGTGGTGAGCTGTTCTTCTGTGACCTTGTTCCAACATCTGCGAGAGTAGCGGTGGGCGTGGTGGTGTACATGGGTTTGGTGAAGGAGAAGTGGACACAGTGGTGGTCGGTCGACAGGAGCTCAGTGGTGTGGCTGAACGTGATATTGTCACTGGTGGAGAAGATTGAGTCGAGCGTGGCCCGGCTAAGTGGGTTGGGGAGGTGACCCGTTGTTTGAGTCAGATGGTGGAGAGTTCCTCCAGCAGAGACGAGGTGTTTTTGTCGTTGGAGTTGTCCAGGTGGAAGTTGAGGTCGCCGTGGAGGATGTAGTCTGTGGAGGCAAGAGCGTGAGGTGCGATGAATTCGATGATGAAATCACTGAAGGGTGGGCGGGGTCCCGGGGGTCTGTAGAGGATGGTACCACGGAGGGTGGTGTTCGGGTTCGTCTGGACCTGGAAGTGGAGGTGCTCCATGTTGGTCGAATGGTCCTCCGCGCGACTGGTGAGGCGGAGGGTGCTTTTGTGTACGATGATGATGCCTCCCCATCGGTTTGTTGATGCGGTTCTTGTGGATGATATCGTAGCCATCCGGGATGTCGGGGGCTGAAGTGGAAGATGATTAATAATGCCGCAACATCATATGTGTAGGACATGACCTTTCTTGCATCCAACAAAGAATTTGTCTGTGTACTTCAAAGTGTTAGGCTAAGCACTGCACACATCCACATCAAAAGGAATATGGTTTGCTGCACCAAAAACTTCAGGAACTATTAGAAGTCTTTTGTTGCCCTGCAACTTACCTAACAATGAAACAAATATAATCATAGTAAACCCCATTGGCTCAAAATTAAAACAAACTTAGCCAGCCCACTACACTACGAGCTAGTGGCCTGGAGCTATAATTTGCAGAAAACTACCACACAAAACGACTATCGGACACACTGAAAGCAATAACCAAAATATTGATCCTTGCCCATCTAGAATAACGGACATTTTTAACTATCTATGGAACTATCTGTGATCTGCTTCCTAAATAAAAACTCAAAAGTGGCAATCTTTCAACTCCAGGCCCTGAAAAAATAAAGCTACTTCAGTCCCCATTTCTTCTAAAACCTACAGCTCATGCACGGATTCGCTCAAGTCTGGAATTCGGTGACGCGGTTGTTGCAGTTATTCAAATCCGCACTATTGCCTTTCAAATCTGTCTTGCATGCCACTGTCAGACTTATCTCATGTTTGAGGGAATTTGAAACCACCCTGATCACTGATGACATCAGAACCCTCCTCGACCAGGGAGAAACAGCGACCCTGATCCTCCTCGATCTCTCAGCAGCATTCAACACCATATCCTACCACACCCTTATCAAGAGGCTACATCAGAATACAAGTAAACACACTCAAGTGTAATAGTAGTAGTACTTAATCACTCACACAAGTAGATCGCCCTATTCTTTACCGGAAAAAACAGAGAATCTGCGTACCTCCTTTCACCTCAGGACCTAAAGACATCTGTGGTGTCCCTCAAGGCTCGCTCCTCAACCCCACAGTGTTCAACATATACATGACCCCTAGGCCAACATTGTTAGATACCACAGAATAAACATTGTAACCCACCTGCTATCCGGGAACCCTTCCATTACCACGTCGGACGCCTGTACCAGCCGGAGGGGAATTTGATTTCTATACTCCTGAAGCTAGGGTCCATCAGCACCCTACCCATGGATTATTAGCCCACTTACATTTTCCTTCCGCCCTGGAGAGGGCAAGCGGCCCCTCCATGGTATCTTTCATGTCCCTGGACCCTCTAGTGTCTTACTTTGTGTTATGCTCCTGAGGACTGCGATATTATCACCACCCGACTCGGGGATTCCGTTAAATGCATTTTTTTGGCTCTAGTCACGAGCCTATTCATCGCCCCTTGACCCGCCATGTTGGTTGCCATCTTTTGTCTTTTACCAGGCACTTCCTCCCTTGCTTGTAATTCACCACTGCGCCCTGAAGAAGGTTAAGACCCATATCAGGGTCACCCACCGAATCGCACGTCGGCACTGGAGCTTCTGTGTTAATTTGGTTTTTCTCCCCCTATATTCACCAACTTGCCAATAAGAAATTGAATCACAACTATGAATTTTATCATTCTTTGCCCCTCATTTGTTGATTAACTCTGGAATTGGATGATTTGTCTAATCTTTGGGGTTTTGACAAAGTCATGTATTGTCTCTTGTAAATAAAAAAAAAGGTGGGGATTTTTTGTCTCCATGTATACATTGATACACTGAAAGTTTTGAACCCTCATTTTGTAGGACGTATGAGTATGTGTGGGTTGTATGAACGTTTGTGTGTGTGTGTGTGTGTGGTTTAGGATGCGCCTGGGTGACTTATGGTGCATTAATGTATTGTGTTCATATAAATGCAATGTTATATTTATTAAATAAATTTGATATTTTTTGTATCGAATGCACCCGTGTATTATATTCTGGTAGGCCATCGTCTCATTTTGGCAGCATCTATATCAGTGACGATTAGCACTCTTGATTATGTACACAGGCAGATAAATCTTGTTCTGATTGTATTGTAACCTACGCAGACAACACCCAGCTGATCAGCTCACTATCAGAAAAACCTCCACAACAAAGGCCAACTTCTGCAGGTGTATGGCAGGCGTCACCGACTGAATGAAAAATAACTGCCTGAAACTAAATACTGACCTTTGGGAACAAAACCTCCACGTGGGGCGACTCCTGGTGGCCTTCAGAACTTGTATCAGCACCCACCCCAACAGACCACGCACATAACTTCAGCATAATCGTGGACAGAAAGCTCACCAAAACCAGATCAATGCAGTTTTGTCCGCCTTCTTCCTTGCTCTTTGCATGCTCCGTAAGATCTTCAAATGGCCAGCCGGCTGGTGACTAACTTGTGTGATGGTTTGTCTGGTGTCGAACCATCACACAAGCTAGTCACCAGCCAGCTGGACTGCAGCAACAGGCTCTACGTAGGAATTACCACACACCGCCTGCAGACCATTCAGAACCCCACAACCATACTCATCCTCAACCTCCCCATACGGATTCACATCACCCCCCACCTCAAGAAGCTCCACTGGACCCCCATTCAGGATAAATGTCAATTCAAGAAGCTGATCCACACCTACAAAGCCTTTGACAAGCATGGACCAGCATACATGAATCACTGCCTGAACTTCCCCCAAACCTCCAGATACCTGAGCTCTGGCTCCCTTTATCTCGCGCACCCCCCACCTGCATCCACAGGAGCAACAGTGAAGGGCACTCCTCCTCCTACCATGCAGCGAAATCCTGAAACAACCTCTCCCTTCACCTGCAAACCTAATCTTCTCTACTGGAATTCAGGAAAGGACTCAAGACCAGCCTGTTCAACTGAACTTCACAGCTTGGTCTCAGCACCTGGATACCTTCACAGGCGATTCTCCGCAATCTATAAATCTGATTCGATTTTATATTACTCCAATTCTCATCGAGTTACACTGGCTCTCTATTGAGGCTAGAATACAATTTAAACAAGGCCTGAGGGATATTTTAATTATGCAGATTTAATTTGCGTAAATTCAGAAATTCGTGTTCTTCCTGTTATGTGAAATTCCTGAAATTACACTATTACATAACATTACGTAATTAAGCACCATTTGCAGTACAAAATTACAGAGAATGGTGTCATTCGCTGTAAAACACGAGAGCAGATGCTGTTTGCAGAGCTTTTGTTTAAATGTGTCCTCGTCCAAAAATTGACAAGACGATGCAAACCTAGCTAAAATAAAGCACGAAAGGACAGATTTGCATTTCACGTAATTACATGTCATTTTGCTTAGCTATTGAAAGCAAATTGCGTGAATTTGGTAAAACTCCAATATAAACTGAGATGCCTAGTCTATAAAGCAGAAACCTTACAGATAGCGGAGAATGATTTTTTTGAAACGCTTACTATGTGTTCCCCGTGGCACATCTAATTTAGCGGTTCACGAGGAACTGGGGGTTCCCTATTTAAGTGATGCACTTGCCCTGCGACCTCGGATTTTCTGGCTCAAATGTTGGTTAAACAAAGATCTTCCTCTCACCCACCTGATCCTAACAGAATGCATGACTCTGGACAACTCGGCTCGTATTTATTGGCTGAGATATATTAAAAAAAGTCTTGATGAGTTAGGGCGGGGGGACTTATTTGCCAACCCTGATGTCATTACAAAGAAAGATGTGGAATCAACCAAATTAGCCTTTTTGTCACTGAGGAAAATGGAAAGGGAAGCTAAGGAGGTGCTAAAACCTAGTGTGCGGACGTATATAATGCTCAAAACAACCCCCATGATGGAACCCTATCTCATGGGTTTGTTAACCAGGTTGCGGTTGAACTTTTTTCATCTTTTGCTCGCCATACCCAAGGGTTTTAATAGAGGTCAAGATATAGTGCCCTGCGACTGCGATGGACAATCTCCGCAGGATACGTTACACTTCCTGTTTTTATGTAAAGTATATGAAATTCCGTGTAAACGCTTTCTGGTTCCTATTTTAAAAAGAATTAATTTTAGACAGGCTCGACCGGCCCTGATGTACCTTCAATTATTGAAAGAGGACTGTATATTTCTTATAGTAGGGTCTTTAAAAGCCACTGTTAAATCTAGGAGTTATATGGATGTGTAAAGAGTATCTCCTCAGGCTTTTTCTATCCATTCATTACATGTAATTTTATTGTTGTATTGGTTGTTATCATAATTGGTGCACTTTTGAAACTGTTTTATGTCAATGCAACCTTTATGGTTTAAAAGCAAAAACCGAATAAAGTTTTTCTGACTGACTATAAAGCAGTCCACAAAATCTCAAACCCAAACTCGTCGATTTCCTCAATCTATCTAGCAGTATGAGAGGTCTCAGAGGCAAAAACAATCTTCTTCTGGAAACTGCAGCTATACAACTTTCCATGAACTGCACCGGTTCTCCCCAGGAGCAGCTACTCTCTTTTGGAACTTTCTTATCATAGACCTCAGGGTCAAACCTACCCAGCAGTCCTTCTGCCAACACCCGAAGATGCATCTCTTCAGTTTGTATCGGACTCATAAGGCCGAACCGTATTTCACTACATGTGTTCTTATGCTATATTTTCTATTTAACTATCACTGAATTTAATTCACTCAGTCCCGTCACCCCGTCCTATCACATCCATCCTGCTCCCTCTCCCCCATCTTCTCCAACACTCTTTATGCCTTCACCTATTCCCTACAGTCACATTCTGCTGGTCATCCCCGCCCAAACCACTGTTCCCTGATCCTGTGTCCCGCTCCTTCCCCCTCACACTCGCTCTAATTCTTCACCCTTTCCTGACAGCCTCTTTCTTCTGGTCTACCAAAGTCCCTGTTTACTCCTCCTATCCATGTCATTACCCCAGCTCCTCCTCGACCTTCCCTACCCTACCTCTAAATCCATCCAACTCCTCCACCATTCATTGGTTCTTCTGCCCACTCTCTCCTTACCTGTCCTGCTCTTTCTCCCCCTTTCCCCCTTCTTGTTCCCTTCAACTACCTCTCCTGCCCCGCTAACCCTCCTGTTCCTCTTTTCCCCTCTTCATTTCTTTCCCACTCACAGTTTCATTCCTTTTGTCCCTCTGCTGTGGTGCCACTCCCTCTTCTCTTGTTCTCTCTCATGGATACCTCTTAACCGTACTCCTTCCTGTTACCTCTTGTTCACCTCCTATATCTTCTCACATTTGTACCATTTCTTGTTCGGTGTAAGAGCTTTGCATGCTTGTGTGTATTAAATGAAAATGATAGCTAAGCAGAACATAATCATAACAGATGGCCAGGAAAATGCAGGTATATATTTTGGAGATCTACGATATGGTAATTACCCACTATCAAATGTTTTTGCCCCGGTGAAACACAAATACAATGACCCCAACGTGAAAGTTGGGACGTTCTAATCAACTCTTGTGCTCTGGATGTGGACTTTACTCTCCTGTCCCCTAATTAAGGTAAGTCTTATATATCTATGTCACAGTATAAGTTTCCAACTTGTGTCCACATTTCACTTGACTTGCCCTGCTCTGAAATGATCATTCCAGACAGCTCTAACTGATTATAATGAAAATCACCTCAACCTATGTCATTGTTGAAGGCCTCTTTCTCGCCGCATGCTGCCGATTTGCAATCCTCTTCCTCTTTTAGGTTTCAGTATGCTCTAGTAGAGAGAGGGTTCACTTAAGTAGGCTGTTCTTACTTACCCATCAAGGTAAGAAGGTCTGTTGTTGGAAAACAGCTACATAAAATCACAAGAGCAGATCGTAAAGATCCCCATTCGCCAAATATTTTCTGTTGCTTTGAAATAGATTTTTGGACTCTACTCGGTTTGATAACATCCTTACACAAAGGAAAATAAACTATTTGTTAAATAAATGTAGTAATTTTCTTGCAAAAATATTTAACTTATAAATATTCAGCTAAACAGAAAATCAAGTTCTGCTTTTATTCGTTAAATTATTTTTTTAACATTATATTATATGGTGCACATACTTAATTAGGCAATGGCAAAGCCAATAGCTCTGGTGTTGGCTGCCAGCCTTTTGGCTTGGTCAATGCTTGTTTTGTTATGATGTTTTTAAGGAGCTGGTGGTTCCTCACCAATATAAAAGTAAACATTGGCTAAAGAAAAAATATTTTTGGCCTCACAAAGCACACTTTCCATAGCAGTCCCTGGTACTAAAGGGAACTCTTTGTGTGGACATACTCTTCGTGAAATAACAGAATGCCGTCACTAACAACCTGAAGTGGGAGGAAGAAAAATGTGAATCACACGACAATAGACCAATGGATGAAGAGGGCTGGCTGAAAACCATTATAATTAAGTATATTAAAATTAAAAGGTCTGGGGGAAGGGAGGAGAGGTGAAGAGGGTTAGATCTGGACGACTAACTTCTTTACAACCTGAGATTGCCATAAAAATGGATTGACTGTTGGAATCTGCTAAGGGGGGTGGGAGGGAAGGAGTTTGTTTGTTGAAGTTAATAAATAAATGTGTAGTAACAATAGGGATGTGTAAAGTAACTCGGAACTAGAATAAGAATGAAGCGTATTTGCGAGAGGACTTTAACGATTGAAAAAAACTTACACAGCTAAGTAACGAAATATAGGTCAATATGATGCTTGAAATTACAATAAAATATATTTACAAAAAATAAAATTAAAAGGTCTTGGCCAACGCAAAACCAGAAGACTTGAATATGCGAACTCAGTCTGCACATATCAACCTCGAAATTTAGTCTCAAAGTAGGCCCTTAATGCATCATTTTATTTGCCTTATAGTCCCAAGAAACTCAAATTATTACATCATTTAGACTTGAGGAAGAATTGAAAGAACCTAAACTGATACAATGCACTAATTTGCGGATAATTGTTTTTGACTATATTTATTTTTTGCAACAGTAAACATTTGATTTCTGTCGTGCATTTGCCAATTATAAACAGTTGCATTAAAGATCCTGATACAGATACTCCCAGTCCCTCCTTGAGTACTTCCGTCACATCTCTACACGTCCCCTCTCATCTGTGGTGCCGAGTTCTAAGGGCAAGGTGTCTGATGTGCAGTTGCAGAGAAGAATTTCCGTTTTTATCTTGTAGCCACCCACAGATTGAAATTCTCGACAAATCGCCAGTACCCTCCCCTGGGACATCAGACCGGGTTTTAAGACCAGTGCAATGTCATAAGAATATAACTTGATTTTTGACATTCCACTCACTGGGTGTTCTATGCAGCTATCTTCTCTCATTCCAATAGCCAATGCCTCTATTAGAATTGCAAATAAGATGGGTTAAAAAGGGCACACCTGTCATGTGCCCCAATTTATCTTAGAGGTGCCTATACCACCGAAATATATGTATAAAGATGCCTTTGCGCCCTCATACAGTCTAGAAATAACCTGAATACAATTCGTAGGGAAATCAAATTTCTCAAGTGTAACAAAAGGGCTCTTGCAGCAGACCAGGACGAATGCCTTTTTCGCATCGAGTAATAACAACTGATCTGAAATCAGTTTTTGTTTGTACTAAAACTACTTGTACTTATTTGTACTAAATTATCTACCTCTGGAGAGGAAGATTCAGTCACTTTTTTCAAGGTGGATAGGTTTCTCTATATCTTTAATGGGACGAAACGCGTATGTCATATGTCGGTGTTACCTTTGTTTAACTTTTTATTCACTGCTTTATCCTGTGTCCTGCAGAGGATTTATATATTTTTTTGGGGGGAGAAATCGAGGGACTATTCTCCGCTTTTATTTGGGCCGACAAAACACCACAGACACACTGCACTGAGCACTTTATATATACCAGCAATAGAAGGAGGTCTTGCTTTGCCTAATTTAAAAGAGAATTATTTTGTCAGCGTTGCACATTTTGCATACAACTTTTTTAACACCCACGGTCCTGATAAACCATGTGACAATTTTTGTTTAATTACAAAACAATAATAAACAACTTTTTACGCCTGACCAAATCACAAGAAAAAGTCTGCTACAAATTGTTATAATGGCTGTTAAAACGCAAAGAACAATTGTTTAAATATTTCAATATACCGTTTATTAATGGGTCAACTCGACTTACTGATATTTTTAAAGGATCGCATCCCTTACTTGATAAGAATGCCACTCATAAATGAGGGATTCATGGCTATTGTAATATTGGGGATTTTTTTAAATGTGGATACATGGAAAGAGTAGCCTGACATTGTGGCCACTATTAGATATTGGAAGACCTCCCTTCAATGGTCCACTATTCATATTAGATATTTTTTAAAGAATAGGGTTTTAAAAAAAATTAAAGGTAAGTCTCGAATTAACAAAAGAACTGGTCGAGTCAAGTGTGCAGGCAGACCGGTTAGGTACTGGATAGCCTCATTTTGAAAATTTAGGGAGGGTTATCCGTTTAGTAAAGCCAGACAGAAATGGCAGTTAAGAGAGGGAATGCAAATTTTGGTGGAGGTCTGGAACAAGAAAAATTTGCTTAACTTCTCCCTGTTGAAAGATCCGATTCAGAAGATATGATCCTGTGTTTCTGGACCTAACTGATACGACGGATTTACCTCCTTTACTGGATTATTTACTACCACTTACTTACTTGACAGCTTGGTCCTCCAATAGACCTTTTCCATTGGACTAACTTGACAGCTTGGTCCTCCAATAGACCTTTTCCATTGGACTAAGGGAAAGAGAGTTGGCATTATCTTGTCCAATCAAATTCCACTGACAGTGCAACCAATTTGGCTACACAATGAGAACCAGGAATCGGTAGACAATTTTAGGGGTGTTTATTACAAATTTGTTATCAAATTAAAGTTTATCTCTCTTAAGATCAGACCATGTAGGTACAAAATGGCAACAGGGGGGCCAAGCCTTCTAAAAAAAAGTTAAGGCAAACAAGAATCAGACATCCAAGCAGCTATGAAGCTGCAATGCAAAACAACAACTTAAGTATTTGAAACTCAGAATACAATTTAGCTTGATCCTTCCTAGGCATTAGCAATCTAATTTTCTCAGACACAGATTAATGCACTTAAACACTCATAATACAAATCTACAAAAGATAATAGGAATCAGGCAAAACAGTATGCATAGTACTAGAAATAGCATTGCGGAAGCTCTGTCATAAGTCTTCAAGGGGTCGGGAAAAGTGTTGGTCTAAACAAAACTTGGGGAAATTAACCAATCATGGTAAAGATCTGTAAAAGTCCATTTAAAGGGGAAATGGAATTTGGGAACATGGTGCAGATCGGAGTCCAAGGAAGTTTCTACAAAGAAACTGCAGAAAGGGTTCAGCATAGCAGTTCAGCAAGAAAGTCCGCAGTCATCTATGATCAAAGTCACCAGGTCTGTTGCACCCTCAACTAGGGTAAAGATAAGTTATAATCGACATGGTCTGCAACTCCCTTTTGGTTGCATAATTAAAAGGAGTCCATTGGATTGTTTTCAGTATCTGTATGGAATCACATGGTATCATAATGAAACACTGGAAAAAAATACCACACTGGACATGGGAAGACCATCTTGATCACACACTCCGTGTTTAATTCAACAGTCAACTGTTAGTCTACAGGTTTCTCAAGTGCTTGTCGTTGAAATCCATTCCCAGACATGTATCTATTGCTTGTATCTAGATTAAACTAACAATCTGTGGGAACAGCTGCAAAGAGAGCAAGTCAGCAGAAATGCAAAAATGTAATAGGTTCCCATGGGACAAATATTCAGGCCTTTCAGGTGAAACCCTGCCAACTTAAGACATTAAATCCATAATGCACAATTGATATGTGTGTGTACATTTAAACATGTATGTATATAATATGTCTTTAGTATTTTGTCCCATGTTACATAAATCAAATAGCAAGCAATGAATTTGCACAACAGTAAGTATACTTGGGAACTACATTTGAAAGTACATTCATGTAACTTTAATGCATAGACTGTTGAAATGTTATTGTTCAACCTATCATAACATTCTACACGTGCAAGGATCATTCAAAGTTAAGAACAACATTTCTAGCAGTTACACAGACGAATTAGCACACATTCATGATTCAAGTACAAAGCGGATGGTTTGTACAATAAACTATACATTGCAAACGTCTAATTATTCAATATATCATGTAATACAATTGTTAATCCTTTTAGTTCTAACAAAGCACAAGAATGCATTTAAATCATTCATTTTAGAACATCTCTTATTAATCAAGAGAGGCTCTACGTTTAAGTCTCACATGCATTGCTCTCTGCATTAGTCAAACATTCGATGAGAATCCAAACGTTAAAGTAAAGGCTCTCTGCATCCGCAGTGTCAGGTGTAACATGTGTAACAATTATAAGGACACATAGGACTCATGTGCAAAGTGCACACTCATTTTGTGTGTTCAGTATTAGTCGTATTTAGGTTTTATTGATGCTTAAAGAGTAGGCAACATTGCTTTGCACCAGGTGCAAACCTCCGCCAGATGCAATTTTACACTGAATGGCTGCTATATAGAATATCGGATTTTTAAAACTAAGATCAACCCCAAATACAGATCAAACTTGTAGATGTTTAAAAGAGGGTGTGGGCAATTGGCAACATTATTTAGGACTGTACAAAGATTGTGAGATATTGGGCATCTATCACAGATTATTGCACATGAATGTAAAACATACATTTTTCTTAGGATGCTTTAGCGATTCTTCTTGGTGCTCTTCAATTGTTAGCATCAGTATGAATGATAAGAATCAGCCTCTCTTAGTTACTTTGATTGCTAGGTCCATAATCCTAAAAAAATTGGTGGACTGAGGTTGTTCCCACCTTTGAACACTGGTGGACTAAAATGTTGAAAATAAAAGGTCTGGAACGCGGTTTCTTAGGCTGTGGGAGGGTCTGTGAATGTAGAGATTTCGTCTATAATAGAAATTATGCTGATAAAGTCCAATTCTGTGAGTGGGTTGAAGAAATTTTGACAATTTTGCACTTTGGGTTTCATAAGGGGCAGTAAGGCAGATGATGCATGAGGGCGTTACTGTGTGCCGACTCTATATTTTGCGCTTTCTTGTCAAATGATGAATTTGTGGGAAGTCTTCCAATAAAAATTAAAAAAAATAGACAATCATATACCTCAGACACCCAACATTTATATTTATGAAGTAAAATACAGAGCATTTTGCTAACATTAGAACATAATTTGTACGTCTAATTTTGCAAAACCAGCTGAAATCCTAAAAACGAAATATTGTGAGTTGAAGTTGTAGATCAGAAAAATATTTTAGGATCTTTAATAAAATGAAGATTCACGGTGTGTTTTGATTCGTGGTATGAGACCCTCTTATACAGAGGTGCGAATAGCAGCCAAAGAAATGGCACAAACGTTTTTAGAATAGTGATTGCTTTATAAGTAAATTGTGTGCATCTAAAAACACAGTTTATTAACATCATTTGGTGTTGAGAACCTTCAGAGTCCATAGGAGTCTTAGTAAGCCCTAGAACTTCAAGATACATGACTGGCCATGGTTTGATGTACAAACAGGACTGCAACCGGTACTTCTAAACATCATTATATTTGAGCCTGACTTGCCTTGTTCTGCTGCTCGCTTGTGGCTGTAATGTGACCAGATCCCTTATTTTGTACTGCCATTGGTGGACGCTGCTAACCGCTGCGAGTACAAAAACCTCAAGAAACTCCAGTGGAGTCACTTCCTATTTGCAACAATCAAAAAGACGGTTCTGGTTGTCACTTCAGCTGGCCTAAGGCCCAAAAAGAATAACAGAAAAATATTGTTTCCTATTTACAGGGTTCTTACTCATCCAAAGGCTTCATGGAAAGAAGTCCAAAATTAGCACACAAAAACAGAATTGTTCATAGAATAAATGACTATTAAAACAGACTAGTTTATTGCTTTTGGGAAAGACTGGTAATTAGAGCAGATTGAATGTTAGCAGGAGAGAATTCTAGATCTTAGGTGTCATAAGAAAAACAATTGCTCCTCTAGTTTGCACTTCTGAATCTTGGCACTCTAAGAAACCTAGATTCAGAGAGAAGGAAATGAGAAGGATGATAAGATTGAAGCTTTTACTAACAGAAAAGAGGCACAACTCTTTGAAAGTTCTGGTGGGCAATGCAGACACACATATGGGAACCTGTGACTTATAATGCAGACAATGCATTTGATGCAGTCTATGTCAGGGATGACTGGTTGTGAGAAGCCTCAGAATAATTAAACAATTATCAATCTGGATTTCTGTACAATATTGAGATGTGAACCCAAGGTAAGGTATGGCAGAGGATTTCAATTCAAATAATCCTCTTGTGGTTATGCTATTACCAATTCCAAGCAATCCTACATTAATACTGCTGGTTTGACATCATACTGAGTGAAACTATCTATTAATAGAACCCAACAACAGTTTTGGATCACTTGTCTTTGGAGGCTGCATTGATTTGTTTACCATTGATAATGCAGCTTCTATATTTAGTTTTACTGAAGAATTAACTTTAGAAGGGGACACAAACATTTGAGGGACATACACAGACGATCAATAGTCAAGGATATTGCGTTATGTATCGACCATATCAATGGATTGATCTCTACAAGGTTAGATGAAGCAATAATCGCATCAAATGTGTCGCTCATGCCCAGAGTGGTAGAGGGAAAAATATGCTAGACACCTAAAAGTCCTAAATGAGATGATGCTTTTTGAAGAGGCTGAAAGGGAGAAGTTAATTTGCCTGTAGGTTAAAATCAGCTAGAGGTGCTGTTTTTGCAGCAGACTAAGTAACCAGACTTACACGCATAAAAGCTAAAACAAAATGAATGCCACAGGAAAAGTGGAAGCAAATAGCACCAGACGTGTGAGGGAGAAGGAGGCATACAATCAGCAAGTAGTGCAGTGCATATAGTGGAGTCCAAGACTGAGAAACAAAACACACCCATGATTTTGTGTCAATACCTTAAGAGGAAAAGTCTGCGGATTAGACTGTCCAATCCTTTTCCCAAATACTGCGATACTGTCCCATGTTAGCACCTGAATATCAAAGTATTTCAAATGACATTGTTTTGCTAAGAGCCTATGCACAAATCGCCAATGTACTGAATTCCATTTCTGTAAACGAAAGATTGTAGGAAGGTCTGTCCACATGACATGGATGTACATTAGAGTTTGAGCTGGGACGTGCCTGACCACCATGGGATGAGATTCTCTAGAACATACAGTAAGTCTTGCAAAGCTGCTCAAGTCTGAACCAGACATCATCAATCACAAAGATGTTTTGGGTGCTAAGATTCATCTCATGACTAGCCTTGGCTCAGCTCCATTTGTTGCCTATTCGCAAGTGCATCTATGTTAAAGCACTTTGTATTGTTTTTAAAGCGCTGAATGGCCTCGGCCCAGGATATCTGCAGCAGAACCCTGCGGTCTTCCTCTGCTCTCAATGTGATGGTTCCGAAAGTGAGGAGAGTTCACTGGGTAGGCAGGAGCTTATATACTGTACACCTAATAGATGGAATTATCTTATTAATTCTCGAAAGAACTGTACAGATCTTCACGCATTCAGGTATACCTTCAAAACATGATTTTTTTAGTAATTTTTTTTAAATTATTATTTTAAAAGGGATGCATAAATTCTGAGTGTTCGATCTGTTTCTATCATTTTCCTTGTACATTTTTTTAATGTCAAATTTGTTTATTGAACATTAGAGAGATAAACAGTCATCCCCTCATACATTAGAAAACTTGTTTTTTTTAATCAATAGCGTTCATTTGCTTCTTCGTTTCTCAGGATCTTTCTTTCTAACCCATATATCTTTCTCGTTTCCTTTCTTGTGTGCAGTTGAAAGCACCTAGACGCCTTCAGGAAGTAGTGCGCTATATAGCAAATAATTTTCATTTCATTTGAGGACTCGCAGGTGTTATTACTTTTCCTAGTAATGTTAGATAACCAAAAAATGTAAAGGAATCCTGCATATGCAAAACACAGTAGCACAAACATAGTCTGCCTTTTATATGTTGAGACAATAAATACACTGGGATTCAGCCAGTCACTCATTAGAGGATTATAGTACACTTACGAAAATTTCCACTGAGGGCAACTGTCATGCAGGTAAATCTGCATGCCTGTGGCATCTTTGTAGTTAGAGGCATTTTAAAAAGTAAGAAGTCAGTGTGATATTTGAGGGCAAGGAAAGGGGTGGTACGGTTCATCAGGGTTACAGATGATGAAAAGTGACTTTTGCACTTGAGCTGATGAGGCCTGTCAATTAACTCAAGGCCGAAATGCACCGACATGATTGGAAGAAACTGCTAAATACATGGAATTGCAAAACTGAGGTTTACACAAGAACTTTGGCAATATCCTCCTCCTAACACAATTAAAACGAGTACAAAAGGTTCTATGTGGTGTCATCCAAATATAAAACTGGGTTATGTATATATAATAGATGCAGTTTTTTATGCTGAAAGATATTGAATGTAAATGAAATTGCAATAAACGTTTTACATTAATAATGAAAGTCATTGCTACTGGATCAAGTTTGTGTCAAAATTTATTGAGATGAAGTAAACAAAACATATGAATAAATAGCCAGTGAGGGATTAGAACACTACATTAATGTAGAATTACAAGAAGAAAAGTAATGTGCTGATGACTTTTTACTTCTATAACTTACTTTGGGAATAAGAGGGTTCCCTAAGCATTGTCCCTTCCCTAAGCATGGTCGCTAGAGAGGGAACCAGCTGCACTTCCTGCTGCCAACCAAACAAATGCAGTATATCAAACAAAAACCTCCATGGATACATTAGGAACCACCAACTGGAACCTCTCCCCCCCCCCCCCCCCTAAAAAAAAATTAGGAACCACCAGCAGGTATGTCAACAGCGAGTGTTTTGGAGCTGCTCCGTCATTCGAGTTTTCTGGCAGCACATTCACTCTGCTCTGGGTGACCTTACAGGGATTACCTGCATGAACACATGGGAAGCCAGCGCCCTAGGGATCTTTCGAACACGCAAGCAACACAAGGTGCGGACTCGCTTTCTCTCCCTCGCGGTGCTATTGGCCAAACGCATCATCGCCATGCACTGGCGTTACCCCGCCGGCCCTCCACTGGCAGCTTGGGTGGGAGCTACACACAAATGGGCGGCGGCGGAGGAGGAGACATTGCGGGAGGAGGAGGAGGTGAGAGGGGTCCGCAAGAACCCTATATCCATGGAATGGGCCATGTTATTATTTCGTTTCAGGCAGTTGACCCCTGGTGATGACCCTAAAGACGACGCACCCCCACTACCAGCTCCGCAAGAGCAGTCTCAAACCCTAAACGTCAAAACCCTTAATATACTGAGGACATGATCACATACAAAGCAGCCTTATAGTGCATACTATTGCAGTTGCCAGTCGACCCTTAGAGGAGGTCAAAGCGCGATCCATTGAGGCGCCACACCCACACGACAGTTCGAGCACTCGTCTGCGAGGTCCGGAGGTGAACTTCCATGCCCTTCCCCTAGTTTAAACCTGTGTTACACCCCAGTTCAAGTGACATATTATCTATTAGAACCCATGGGGTACACACATTGTTTCGTATTTGATCAGTTCAGTTCCTTGCTGATCCTACATCAGTTTCTGCCGACGAAGTGTGATACCACATACTGTACTATGTGCCATAATTGCCGAAAGATCTGTATAATGTACAGTATATAATCTCTGAAAATGCCAATAAAAATAGGTTACAAAAAAAGGTGTCAACAGTAAGCCATGGGGCTACCATGACGAACGTTGCAGAGAGATGAAGGAGAGAGAGGGAGAGAGGGGGAGGGAGAGGGAGAAGGAGAGAGAGAGGGAGAGAGACCGCAGACTGTACCACGGTGGTTTTCCCCTGGCGTGGGGAAAAGGCATTCAGACAATTACCTAGCAAGGATTCCCTCTAAATAAATGTTTGCCCTTCTGCTACCTTTGCAAGCAATTTGAACCACCCAGTGAGGCCAGCGATGAGACGGATCTTGTTCAAAATAGAATTTTGCATTATATATTTTTAAATCACCGGAGCGTGAAACATACTTTTTCTCATTTTAGTAGATAGCAGCCTATTAACCATTAACTTTTATTAACCATTATATCAGTATACTGCAGGCCAGCACATCTCAGAAAAAGTGTCCGGATTAGCAAGTAGCTACGTTTAGAGCAGGAAACTCTCCCTCTTAAGGGAAATACTATATCAATCTTGTCCTGAACATGGTTAGCACAAGACTGATAACAATGTTATTTGTAAGGATAACACTTTGCAGTGAAGGGAAATTATAAATATATAAACAAATGAATAAATATATCACAGCATTCAGCTAAGGGAAAATCCACTGAATGGGTTACAACGTTCTGGATAATTACATATAGGTTTACTTGCGGGTTCAGCGATCCCAAAAAATCGAGAATTTGTTTTTAGCCACAAGGAGTTTTAGGTAGCTGCTTGCAGTTTCATTCTGATTACTAACATCCGCATTACTACCTGAACACTGCAATGCTTTTGCTTTGCGTTCTAATTGCTGCTGGCTGGCTCCTTCATTACAATTAGCTGCATCTGCACTGATACCCAAGCACTTCAATTATTATTTTAGGAAGACAGTTCAGAATTCATCACACGAGTACTTTGTGAAATGCCTTTTTATTTTTTTAAACGGGGAGTTTTAGTTAAAAATAATACATTAACTGTGACCAGAACTGGAAACCAGCCCGCTGTGTGGGTGACAATTTGCAAGTGCTGAAAAGTATGCTGGGAAATAGAAAATGGGATGGCACTGGTATAGCCACATGGCTGACATCTGAGGGTAGGATCCACCGAAACCATTTACATTACCCAAACAAGAGTCTAGACTAGCAAACTCTGATTTCCTTAAAATACATGCAACTCAGCCGCATCATAAGTGCACTCATACTCAAGCGCATGATCTTGTCAGATCAATGCTTTAACTGGGAAGAAAGTAGTGCAGGTACTACCCAAACTGAGTATGGGAATGAGCGGGCTAGAGGCAGGGATAAAGGTGGGGCATGTGTCCCGCTAAGAAGGAGGTATACTGGAATAGTGCTAGGTGATACTGGACATGGCTGTATGATATTACCACTTTGTGCTGTACTATATTGGCCACTGCTCTTCAATTCGATGCATCTGGAGTGGGACGGCAGAGTACATTGAGGCAGATGATTCTAATATTTACTAGAAAAGACCATTCAGTCCTATCTGGATTACATACAAAATTTAGATATATTCGTTCATGATGAACACAGAGTTATTATAGGTAATATGTGTGTTTCTCTCTCCTCCAAGGGTATTCTATTGATACCAATAATTTTCATCAATAAATAACTATGGGTACATAGTTCGATTAACACAAGTAATTCTTGCAACAGACGTAGAGTAACGTTTATTCTCAAGGTTCAAAAGGTTCTCTTAATTAGAAAGATTAGTTGACCCACTCAGGCCAATACCCGTGCTGTTCCGCAGCATGGGGATTTGATGGGAGTCTGTCCCTGGGGCTGCTGGGACCAGGCAGGACGAGGAGAGGCGGTGTGATGAGAGGCTGGAGGCATAAAGATATCATTTTTTAATTAACGTATTACTAACCCATTGGAGCGGCCCCTTCCGCGTTCCCTTCACCCGCCAACCACCCTTTGTTTATGGCAGCCGCCGCTGAAGTGCTGTACAGTGGAGTGCAGGGACGCAGAGTGCAGGGAGCAGAGATGTGGAGTACAGTGGTGTAGAGTAGAATGGAGTGCAGTGGCATCAAGTGCAGTGGTGTAGAGTGACATAGCGTGCAGTGGAGTAGAGTGCAAGTAGCATAAAGTAGAATGCAGTAGAGTACAGGATCATAAAATGCAGTTGTGCAAAGAAGTAGGTGCAGCGGCATAGGTTGCATTGGTTTTGAGTAAAGTGGTATAGAGCGTAGTGGTTTAGAGTAGTGACAGCATAGATAGACTGTAGTGGCATAGAACGGAGTAGAGTGACATAGAGCAGACTGCTTCAGAGCATAGCAGAGTGGTGCAGGATAGCGTATAGTGGTGCACTGTAGAGCTCAGTGGCATAAAGTAGAATGGTACAGAGTGACACCGCATTGATTGCAGTGGTGTAGAGTGAAGTAGTGCAGGGTATATTGGCGTAGAGTGAAGTGGCACAGAGTACAATGGCGTAGAGTGAAGTGGCATAGAGTGCACAGTGTAGAGCAGATCTTTGAGAGTAGAGTGAAATGGTGTAGAGTGGAGTGGTGCAGGGAAGAGTGCAGTGGTATAGAGTAGTGGCGTACAGTGCAGTGTTGCAGAGCCGAGAGGTGCAGAGTGAAGTGGCCTAAACTGGAGTGGTGTAGAGTGCAGTGTCAGAGTGCAGTGGTGCACAGTAGATTTGAATGCACAGCAAATGTGACAAGATAAGAACAAGATTTAAGGGCCTGTTTACAGAAAGCGAGTTTGTGGAAGAATAAAGTAAACAAGGTTTGGCAACAGGAGATACAAATTAACCCTGCAGAGCCTAAAGCAAATAAAACCAGCAAACAAAACACAAAGCCAACGGTACACAACAGGTGAAACACTGTAAGAGAAGGTGCCCCCTATTTAATTATGGGTTGTAGAGGAGGGGGAAGAAACAAACTATGAAAAGACCTCCAAACTAACCCACTTAATTTCGCTACTAGCTAGAAGCTCTCATGAGAAGACATATCCCCAAAAAGAAATTGCATTCCTACAAACTAGTTAATTCATACAAAAGTATTTTATTATTCATAAAAATACATTTTTTTTTATTTCTTTATCTTTTTTTCCTTTTTTCACATTTGTTTTTATGTTATCACAATTAAATAGACATACAAATATTTACAAGTTTAGTGTAAACATGGACTTAAAACGCAATTTAAACAATTATTTATAACCCCACAAAAACACCAATCAAGACTACATTCACACCTCACAGAAATCCTACAGTCACACTACCATTCAGACAGCATAAACAATATCACAGATAGGTGTGAATGTAGTCTTGATGGGTGTTTTTGTGGGGTTATAAATAATTGTTTACATTGTGTTTTAAGTCAGTCTTTTGGGGGATATGTCTTCTCATGAGAGCTTCTAGCCAGTAGCTAAATTAAGTGGGTTAGTTTAAAGGTCTTTTAACAGACTCAACAGGTGAAATGCATTCCTAGGTCAACTTTCTGAAATTTCCCCAAGATGTCTTTATCAAACGCAGACAGCGTCGCTGTCTGGTAGGCTGCGACCTAAAAAAAACATGAACAGTCACTGAGCTTGTATTATGTCACTTCATGTCTTATCTTGGTGAATGAAGCTTTGGTACTAAGTATAAATCAAGTCAATTTCCACTGCATGCCAACCAAATAGAACGTTAGGACTCCTACAGGAGTATGACGAACATGACACAATGTATCAATGTCCACTTAAAACACAAAAAGGACATGATTCGTCATTACCAGGGACACTGGGTGTATGAGATTCAGGGACTGTGGCATCTTCCGCACTTCCCAGTAAATACTTAATCTGTTACATAATTTCAGATTTTAACAAAAAATAGTTTCTAACTCAAACCGATCAAAAGTTATTAAAACACGTGATGTCATGCAGTGGAGGGGCCACTACAAGGTTAACTGATCACCTTTAACTTGCTGAGCTCTGTATTCAGGTGTTCAACAGATACCGAGTTGAAACCTTTGCCCAGGGCGTGTTTACTTGTGTAACAGAAATCCAAAACAATACGGTCACAAAATGTGCTGCTTTCTGCCACATAATTTAAGTTTTCTTCCCACGTATTTGAGTTATCCCTGCCACATAATGTAGTCCTCCTCTGCTGGATAATTCGAGCGGCCTTGGTCTGACCTAGAGATAAAATGTATAAACAATACTTAGTGTAAATATTTTTACAAAATGAGGCTGAAGGGAAATATATGCATCCACACTTTTAGAAAGCCTGAATTGTCTATTCCATATCTTTCCAGCGTTTAATAACCTTTATTCGAAAACCAGCATATTACCAGAGTGAGGAGCGGTGGGCACAACAAATACACCGATGCACTCACATACACACAATCACATTGACAGAGTCGCACAAAGACAGCCATGCACACGCAGCATTCGAGCCATTTTTCCACCTAATACTTTGCATCTCGTCCTAGTTTCTGCCTACCTCACCTCGCCTGGATTTTCAGCCTGTGCATGACAAGGCAGGGTCCCACCAATGGTTATGGCCATTCGCTGTCAATCACTGTGTCCCGCAGGGTCTCCAACCCGCTTGGCTCTGATACCTTCTCAGCACTGAGCTACCGTGGTGTCCGGATCTCCAAGTGGTGGCAGCTTCATTTTTAGCAAAACCCATATTTTCAGCTGCTCTTGCTAAAAGTTCATGAGTACTATGACTCTCCTTGGCCAAGGAGAAGTACAGGTACTCTAGGAGAAAAGAAATTAAGAAGTGCGGGTACTCCGTGTTTTACAATGGCTGGTATGCAACTGTACTGTGCCAGACAGATCTCCCGAAGGAACACAGAGTCCTCTTGGAATTAATATCCAAGAAGGCAATCTCGAAGATCTACAGAACCATATTAAACAATATGATATCACCGTTGACGAATTTAAGATTAACATGGGTAGGGGACCTCAGTGACCAGAAGTGGGATGAGGCACTGCAGTGTTCCAATAAGTGGCCATTTGGGTAGGATTTAGACTAGTGCATAGGTTGTAATATTCCCATACAAGACTACATCTGGTAGACTACAATCAGAGGTTGCTGGTTGGGGGGAGATTTATATTACACAGTAGGGGCATGCCCTAGACTATTCCCTTTTTGGGATAAAAAGAGCAATATATTGGGTAGGATTACTGAGACTGATGAACACACAACGCTTCTGGGTACCTGGATTGAGGGCAACATACCCATCCACAATTATGAAAAATTGTTCTGTTAGTTACATAGGTCTGGTGGTGGCCGGACGAGATGTGGCAAGAAAGTGAGGAGGGACAACCTCCAAAGGTGGTTATATGAGAGGCCCACATGGATTGGTGTATGACAGCAGAGAAGTTAGTCTACAAAGTTTAAGGACTTCACAAAAAGTTTGGGAAAGGAAGTGGACCCTTATTACATTTCTGTGGCATGTCATACAGGGAGCTGGGTCAGGGAGACCTTTAAAAGTGTTGTTTACCACCCCACTGAGACCACCTCCATACACATTAAGCAATTAAAGCTGTAATTCTTGGATCTGTTGATATCCAAGTGAGATCTGGATGGCTGCTGTGGCACGCGGTCCATTGTGGCCAAATGGTATGGAGAAATAAAGGTGAATGGAGTTGGACCCTTTCTTGAAGAGGGATGTAAAACAGTCTTCATCTGGCCTTGTTTGTTATAATGAAACTCAATAAAACTGTTTTAAAAACAATAAGTTGAACAGTAAGAACAAGAAAGCTCAAGGTAGAAAGAGCATGTTAACAGCCAATTCGAGAGATCGTTGGTATAGGCCAGTCTTTGATGGGGATTAACCCACTTTTATTTGGCACAGGAATTAGGGCATAGCCGATAATTCTCACAAAGGCAAGTTGCACTGAGTACTTATCAAAAATATTACTAAGGAGAATCAGCTTTGTAGACTGGTAGCAAAGCTCTTAATAAGAGGAAAGATTGCACTGAGTAAACAAAACTGGACAGTTTAGACCAGGGCGAGGACTAAGTAAGTAGTTCCCCTTACATCTCCCCGTACGTTTTCTTTTGGTGATCAGTTATGGCCCAATAATTGAGTAACCAGTTTTGAGAAAATGACTATTATTGATGTAGTCCCAAATTTCGACCATGCCTTAACGCTTAGTATCTCTATACCCAGGCATCACTCCAGTTGATTTCAAGGGTGTGCCACTGACTCAATTCCTTTGTCTTTAGGACTCCCATAGAGGATTACCACAAGGGTCAAACTTCGACTCCTATACCACGGGACGGAATCTCTGAATGCCTATTGAGGAGTCCATGGAACAGCCTGTTCATCAGTTTACATTGTATTCCAATTTGATTCAACCCTGGTCTCCTCTCGTCTTATACACCAATCATCACACGTTTCTATTGTAATCCACCAACACCTTTTTTATGTTCCGCACACTATATTTTGATTGTGACTGTATTGCATTACATCAGAAACATCGTTTTGTGTTTGTATATTGCTGTTGGTGCTCCATATTAAATTGTGTTTGTGTCTGTAGGATTAAAAGCATTGAATTGTATGGTTTGTCGCCTTCGCATTGTTTTGTACATCGGATTGCTGTACCTCGTCTAATAAGAGTCATTGACACCAACTGGTTAACAAATGCAGTCCTTGTGCTTTCAATGGTAGTGAGTGGCACGGACTACCAAACATCACTCCACAGCAAAAACACACTTCATTAGAAACTTCACATCTATGCACATCTTTGGAAGCCTGGGGCATGTGTGCAGCGACATCAGGGGAGTGCCCCAAAAACGCAGCTCCGGGGAGCAGTCTCACTCCTCAACCGAAGGCACATTATTTCATACTACTGACAGTTCTATCAAAGCAGGTAGACAAGTAACAATGCAGCAAAGCAACAGGTCTAACAAACAAGTTTAGCAAATGTCAGAGTGCTGGCACAAACAACGTGCCTATGTGAGTCTTATGACACGCAGGTGCGCTAATGTTGATACTGGATGTGTGCACAGGGAAGGAGGACAAAGAAGTATCTATTCACTGCTCCAGGCCGCTGCAGCACATCCTAGGCTATGTGATAATGTCAAAGCAGGCAACTCAGTAACAAGTAGGCTAGCAACAAGCCCACACCATCCAACATGAGCGCCTGTGCACGGTGTAATCCTTCAGAAAGAAAGTCAGAACCAAGAACAGACTGGTTATGGCATATCCTTGTAGGCATCCTGTAGGTGCCACCAGGGCAGATAGGACCCTAGCCCACCTGCCCAGAAGCTGAAACTCATGAAGAGCAGATGGTGCCCCATCTTTAGGGTATGGTGAAGGTCCCCATGCCTGTCTCTCTGTCATTCAAGACCAAAACAGAGTCCACAAGCTCTTGGAACCAACCAGCAACCAGAGGCTAAAAAGGGTCTGGCGCCTACTCTGACAGAATAGTCTTAGAAGGAAATTTAGAGGAATAACAATGGATGGAATAAAGAGCAGACAAATATATAAAGCCACCCCCTACTGCTCCAACCTTCTACTTCCCCAAACTATTAGAGGTACATTGAGGCAGATATGGTGTACAGAGATCCCTGCCAACTCTTCCAAAGGAGGTGAGAAAACGAAATGGTCCTCTAGAAGACACCAAGAGATGATTAAAGCTCTCCAGTTCATGGCCCTCATAGAGCCCTCGTGAAAACGTGCATGCAGACCAAAGGACCTATCACCACTGACTTGTAAGCACTGTAACAATTTCACTTCAAGTCACTTTCAGAGATAGGACTGGCATGTGATCTGGGAATTGGACACAGTAAAAGGGTGAGGAATAGGAACAAAACCCTGAAGACAAAACAAACAATAACAGTCTGGGTGAACATCAAAAAGGGAGTGCAGTTTGGCTTACGGTCTGTTATGCAGGGCCTCAGAGGCAGTGGCCATCTCCTCTTGTGTTACCAATGTGCAAGGTCTGTGTCCCATATTCTTCATGTTGGGATTGTCTGGAGATCTGGTAAGCTTATCAAAACCAAACATTTGTGCTTAACCCTTGTCTACAGTCATCACTGCACTGTGCAACCACTCAACAATATGCATCTTACAAAATAAATGTATATAAAAGGAGCACTCAAAAAAAACACAAAAACCCCAGACAACCAACAAAGATAAAGGTTGCCAATAAAAGTGAAAAAGCTAACTAAAAACTTGAGTCTGTCCCTTAAATCTCGATATAGAGGCAACTGTCACATTAATTAGCTCACTGTTCTATAATAGCTGGCACACAGGAGCTACTTTTTCATAACCGTGGGTAAGTCAGGGGCAATGGAATAGGGAAATAACTGCACATTGTCGTTTTCTACTTGCCCAGTTCTCCGGTCCTTCCCCAATAGTCCTGTGCCGCTGGGCAGCCTGACTCTGGGTCAGACAAATGAACCAGCATCTCTGGGTCGATTTGGCAGTTGGGCATGTGCACTTCATAAAAGCTTGATCCGCATGCAGCACTTAACAGTAGCCTGTTTAACACCTTCATGGCTCTAACAACTGTGCAAAGGTTGTGTGTTACTGATGCAGTTTAACATGTGAAGAACTTTTATGTTTAGTTATACTAAACCATCAAGTTAATACACAATAAATAAACTCCAAATACAACAATTAATTATTAAATACTTAAAAATGCATTAATCTTATTCATTTCGACACAGGTTAGCGACACATTAATATAGGTCTCACAAATAAGTTTATTTATTTATTTTATTTATTTAGTGCATTTTTATAAAGCGCGGACATTACCCAAAGGTGTCAGAGCGCTGTACAATAGAGCTAGTTACGTTACAAGAGAAAAGTGGTACAGAATATAACATTACACAGACTAAAAATGAAGGGTACACAAACACAAAATCCAACACAGCACACAGGGGAGAGGAATGTACAGGAAAAAATACAAATTTACAACGAAGAGCGAACTTCCAAGAGGGGCCTGAGAATAAAGGGTACACAAACACAAAATCCAACACAACACGCAGGGGTGAGGGATGCACAGGAAAAAATACAAATTTACAATGAAGAGCGAACTTCCAAGAGGGGCCAGAGTATGAAAGTATTAGTTCTGAAAGTGTCTTTGGAAGAGAAGAGTTTTGAGTTCAGCTTTGAAGATCCGGGTAGAGGAGGTGGCACGGAGCAATGGGGGAAGTGAGTTCCATATTCTCACCGCTTTGCCTGAGAAGGATTGCGCAGCATTATGAGAGGGTCGAGAGCCTCCGGACAATTTTAATTTATTTGCCAGGTAACGAGGGCAGGACGTGTGCAAGGCTTTGTGTGTGATGCAGGCAGTTTTGTAAATAGATCTTGCCTCAATCGGAAGCCATCGAAGAGAGGACAGGATAGGAGTAATGTTGTCGCTTCGTTTAGACCCTGAAATGAAGCGAGCTGCTGAATGGATTTGAAAGGGAAGAGATGGGATTTGGGTAGGCCAGTCAGAAGAGAATTGCAATAATCTTGAGAGAACCAGCGATTGTACCAAGGTTTTTAAGTCTTTCTCCGGGAAGAACCGACGGATCCCCCATAGAAGGCACAACTGGTACCGTGCGTTCTTGGCAATAGAGTTGATGTGGGAGATTAAGTTGAGTCTTTTGTCAAGAATGACACCTAGAGATTTAGCGCTGTCGACAAGGATGGGTTTGTTGTTGAGCAGGTTCAGCTGATCCATCTACGATTGAACAGGGGGAGGTGAGAGAGAGGTCGAAAGGAGGAGGAATTCAGTTTTGGCGGGATTTAGAATGTGTTGGTGAGCTAACATCCAGTTGTGGATGGAGTTGAGAGTAGAGTCGAGTAAAGAGAGATCGTGTGCGGAAGACACCTTGAGGTAGATTTGAGTGTCATCCGCATAAAGATGGTAATGGATCCCAGATTTGCTTAGGAGGTTCCCTAAAGGTTCCAGGTAGAGATTAAACAGAGTGGGTGCCAGGATAGAACCTTGAGGGACACCTTGACCTACAGCCAATGGAGATGAAAGACTGTTCGCTATCTTAATCATTTGGGATCTGTCTGAGAGGAAAGAGGCAAACCATTTAAGCACTGTGCCATCCAATCCCATTCTCTGTTGAAGAGTGTTGAGGAGGGTGCTATGATTAAGTGTCAAAGGCTGCAGAGAGGTCTAGAAGAATCAGAAGACACGATCCCCCGGAGTCGAGTATATGCAACGCATCATCAATCACTTGCAGCAGGGCTGTTTCAGTGCTGCAATTTTGGATGAAGCCAGATTGGAAAACATCGAGGAGATTATTGTCCATAATATGTAGGGAAAGTTGTTTCGCAACACATTTTTCAGTGATTTTCGAAAGAAAAGGGAGGTTGGTGATAGGGCGGAAGTTGTTGAGGTCGGTTGCATCAGCGGAGGGTTTTTTTTTTTTTTTTTTTTTTTTTTTAGAAGAGGGGTAACCTGTCCTGATTTAAGGGCAACAGGGAGGAAGCCTTGACTGAGGAAGAGATTAACTAGCCCGGTCCAGTAAGAGAGAGTATGGGTGTAGAAATCGATGACGATGATGCTAGGGATGGGGTCAGAAGAGTGGTTGGATGGTTTGGTTTCAAGGATGCATTTGAGGAGGTCATCTTCCGAGATAACGTCAAAGTATTGCCAGGTGACTAAGGATTTCTGCTCCTCAAAGGGGGTGGGGTGGGCGACTTGCTCCACCAGTGCTTTGACCTTTTCATCAAAGAAAATGACAAAATCGGCTACTTTCTTTGTGGAGTCCTCGGGCTTAGTAGTTAGGGGAAAACAGTTTGGGTTTTTGATGAGGTCAAAGAGTTTTTTGGGTCTGTTTTTGGCAGAGTCAAGGAGGGATCTGAAATGGGATGCTTTTACATGGAAGATGTGGTTGTGGTATTTGGATCTTTCTGAACGTAGCAGAGAGAGATTGAAGGTAGAAGGAGATTTTCACCAATGTTTCTCCAGGATTCTAAGGTTTTTCCTTTCATTGTAGAGAGCTTTATTGAACCAAGGTGCTGAGGGGGCGTGTCTTTTCCTTTTGCTTTTGAGTGGAGCGACATTGTCGATTTCAACTGCTAGGACTGAGAGGCACTGAGTGGTGAGAGTGTTGACATCCACGTTAGGGTCAAGTCTAGGATGTGACCGCATAGCAGAGTCACAAAAAGTGTCAAAATCAATGTTTTTAGTGTTGCGGAACCAGGTGGTAGCTCTTTTAGGTTGGCCGAGAGTTATAAGGTGCAAGAGATTAAAACGGAAGGGAACGAGGAAGTGGTCAGACCAGTCTACATGGATGGGGGGGGGGGGGGAGCAGTAGTCAGCAGATCTGCTTTGGATATAACAAGTTAATCAAGTAGTCTAAAATTCGAGCATTTCTCGACCTCATAACACACATTAATAAAAAAGAAAATTAGTCACAGGAATCCTCTGATTTAACACAGGTGCCATGAGACGGCCCTGATCACTTGTCAGTGGGCCGACCGAAGGGGGTGGGGGGACTGGCAGCTGGCCAGTGTGCCCGTGCCTTAAAACATCCGTCTACTTCAACACACATAAAAACCCAGAGGAGTGTAAAACGGAGCATATATTGAATGTATTTGCAGTACTTCCCTCCGAATAACTGATAACAAGCTCATCTAAAAATCCCCTGTTCACAGGCGTAGAATACTTCAAACAAGCACAATATTATAATAATGGCCAACAGCGACAAAATATAGGTCGGAGAATATGCAAAAAACCGAGAATAGTTTTCGCCGAATATGCTTGAATAAAGAGATGCTGCTGTAATTCCGAATCACGTCTACAGTCAAAATATGAATTATTCTAAACCATCATAGGCTTTTTTGTAATAAACATCTTATTGATATTGCAGATAGAGAACATGTGACTGGATACAAATAACACAACAAACTTAGAGACTATACAGCATCAGTCACCTCGGAAACGGCTGAACCAGCATAGGCTTTTAAACTAAGGGTCCCCAAATAGCTGCCTTAAACAGCGTTGTGAACCACTGAGACACGTGTAGAGAAAGCAACATGTTTCATACAGGATACATTTTGAAAAACGAGGGGCTTACCTCCGACTTCCACACGGAGAAGCCTGAGAAACTGAACCCGATCACTGCCTTCCTTCCCACTCCATCCAACTTCAATAAACGAAAGCGATCTGAAAACCAGTGTAGTGATTGACACTCAGAGGGGCGGTACTACAAAGAGTGCGTGAAAATACTGCCGCACCAAAATCTTACCATTGGTTAGAATAAAATGATGACACACCCCCAGCAAAAGACGCCTCCAACCGGAAATGGACGCAATGTCCCTCCGGAAGACTTTTAATGTTCCGGAAAATACTGCCCCTTGAGCTCCGGAAAAGGTTGTACAGCACATGCGAGCCGCTAAACCAGGCAAATCTCCCTGTCGCTGAATAGTTAAGCTGTGTGTGGTCCGTGCTGAAGCTTGAGTCTGAGGCTCATGTGGAAACATTGATCCTCAGGGAGGACGATCTCGGGCACAGACAGACCATCTCCTTTTTTACTCGAAAAAAGAGCGTAGCTGTTGGATGCAGTCACACAGCACATCTCAATTCAGGTGTGGTTCAGGGTTGCCAGATTTTTTAGGTCGAATCTAGCTGCTCTGCGAGACTTCTTGTAAGGGGCTTCAGAAAGCTCACCACACGCTCGTGCATGTGTTTTTGTTTTCTCACAGGCTATTGGCGTTTGCGTACGTCTTTCTAATAAAGACAGCACGCAATTGGGAAAAAGGCGGTTGCATGTCCCGCCTTTGCTCCGCCCACAGCCTATTGCTTGCAGTTACCCACATGGGCGACATCTGTTTTGAAATATCGTGCCCAGACGCGTGCGCGATAATGCAAAACAGATGTCTCGCTGTGGCGCGAGCGTGCGGACCACTCGCGTGCTTGTTCTTTGGAGGTACATTGTTTTCCATTTCTAGCGCTGCCCCACTTGGCCCTTTTGGTCACACTTAAAGCACTGCAGTCTGACTTCTGACTACCCGGGGCTCTTTTTGAGGCTCTGTAGCGCCTCCAGCCACATGCTCATCACCTGACATATAACTGGCATTCCTGCCAACTCATGGGCTTCTGCCGGCCGTTCATGTGCCCCAAAACACACTGACGTCTTCTCAGACATTGATACTGCACAGGCCTCTGCACTACTCTGCAGCTGTAGCGCTGCTTCTTATTCTTCCAGCATGCGGAATTCAAATCCCTCGTTCATGCTGGAGTTGTATCTTCCTGGGCCAGCCAGCTCTTTTTGCCAGCAGACGCAGCTGGTAGCAGGTTTCCAGCTTGCAAAGTTTCGGGACACACAGTTTTTTGGGGTGTCGGTCCCCTTGTGGCTGAGCAATCTTTTCCTGGGCAGTTCAGCGACCGCTTCCGGTGCAGCGAGAGTCGATTTCTTCAGTATTGGATAGCCGTGCTGCTCGATGCAACCAATCGCAGGAGTTAGCTGGAGGTGCAGCCAGACAGTCACTCCCAACGAGGCGCCCTGACCTGTCTGTAGGAAGGTGGAATCTGACTGCATGGTTACCCCCACTTTTTTCTGGTGTTTTGATGGTTTTTGACTAGTCTGGCTGGGATCCTGCTATTCAGAACCCCAGCCTATCTACTTACTCCCTTAAACAACTTGGAGTGCATACAAGATGCACTAGTGATTGGATACTGTGGTACCTTATGAGCCCCTAGTATATGGTACCAAGGGCATAGGTACTTCACAGGCCTACCAGGGGCTGAAGCATGTATTATGCCACCCCTGGGAAGCAGACTAAATCTGACACCACAGGCCTGCTACTGCAGCCTGGGTGAGGTAGTGTTAGCACTCCTCACTGAGGTATAGGTTCCCTATATCTCACCTTACACACACATATAAACCTATCAGTCATCCATAAGGCAGGCTCTAACAATCCTGGGGGCAGGGTGCTTGGTTTCCATGTGAGGGGGTGCCTCTGCCTGAGCAGGGCCCCTCTGCAGCTCTCAGAGTATATTCTCTGTAGATGTTTGTGGATGCGGTTACACCATATATCTTAAGTGCATTATAACCTAGCTGTAAATGCTAACTTTGGAGTGGCTGCATCAAAACATGTCGTGTTTGGTGTCAAACGCTTTGAATCATACCCCCATACCAGTAACTGGTGTGGGAGTATGATCCCACCCTTCTAGAGGGATAGACATGTACCCACTGTGGAAACACAGTAGAATCCCGAAGAGCGCTGGCATCACAAAATGGATGCCACCAGCACAGACACTGGGCTGCCCTCCTGCTGCTGACCGAAACTCGCAGTGGAGGAGGCCCAACAATAGGCATCCTGTCACAGGGAGGTGTAACCACCTTCCAGACAGTATTTAGTGTATTGGGGCTGGGTGGGTTCACTCCTAGAGTGCTTTGAAGTCCTGCACTGGGGGAGCAGTAGGCTCCTCTGTGCATATGCCAGCTCAAACCGGTTCAGGGGCTACCAGCCCCTGCTCTGGCGCGAAACTGTACAAAGGGAAGTGGGTCTAGCCACCCACTCCCCTAACCCTCCCATAGGAGTGGTCATAGAGCTAGTCCCTCCCTTCCTTGTAGTATAAGTTAGGGAACCCTTGCCATTGCAAACTAGATATCCCTGGACGACGCTCTGAAGAAGAATCCTGGACCTTCGATGTTCCACTACCTTTGGAAGACTGAAGAATCTCCCTTGGAGTCAAGGAGTGAATCCCCTGCCTGGCAGGCACCAAAACTTTCCATCAACGGTCACAAACTTTCCCGTTCCCGCCAGAGTCCGAAGTCCCTGCAGCCCCGTAAGTGGATTTCCTGACTTCTCCAAGGCCATCGTGAGTCCTCAGCGAAGCTGAGGCAAGTGGACCCCACGAGTGACAAGGAACAGCAATACCCGGGTACTGTGCACCATTGTCGAGTGCAACCCCTTCACGACGTTCTACGAACTTGTGCTTTGGACCACGTGTGGTCCAAGCCTCCAGCAGGATTTTCACCGAAGATCAGAGGCCTACCTCGTCCCGAGTGACCGTGGGATCCTGGTGAGTGATTCCTCCTGAAGCGTCTTCGCGATCCCTTGCCAGTTGGGTTGTGGGTCCCCAAAAGACTTTTCTACAGAACCAAAGGGCTTGCCTGGTTGCTCCAGGCCTGCCCTGGCTTACCCTCGCTTTGCGAGTCCCTCAGACCTTGCTGGTCTGCACCGCTGACTTTCTTCACTTTCCACGAGACTTGCTGTTGCCAAGTCTTGTTGGCTCCAATCCGGTAGCCAACACCTCAGTAAGCTGCAGACTTCGTGGGACACGCCGAATCCAGCTCCTGGTCGTCGTCTATGCCTCATGGCCCTCGTGGCTGAAGAGTCAAGACACCCGTGATCACCTGAAATCACCCGACTACTGTGGGCATCCAGCTTCCTGGCCCCGGGTCACTGGCAAGTGACTTTGAACACTATCTCCTCTGCTTTCAGGTCTTCTTACTTCTGAATTCAGCCTTGGATTCCACCGGACACTTCTCCTGTCTTCACAAGCAGCAAGTCTTGTTTGGCTCCCATTGAAAACGACGCCGCGACCCGACACCAAAAGACACCTATGCACCCGGCTTCCCTGGGTGAGGTAACTCCAGCACTACGGTGCTCCTGTGGGTGTTGGCTCTAGAACTTCTTACCCTGTAAGTGACTTGCTTGTAGACTCTCCCGAAGTATCCTAAAACTTTAAAATTCCAACCGCGACTTGCTCCATTCAAGTCTATTGGGATCCGCAGCTGTGTTCTCACACTGCATGCGTCTCCCGTGGGTCTGTGGAAATATGGATTTTTCTGGTCAGTTATGTCCCCTATCTTGGACCCCAACGGTTCTATGTGCATGTTACAAGTACATGTATGTTCCCTCCAGTTCCAGTTATGAAGACGCAAACACATGTGCGTCCACCGTCAACATGTCCTCTGTCAGATCCGCCATGAATAAGCCGGATATTCCATTCCTAAGTATGAAAAGCCACCGTCTTTATATGGTTCACCTATGCCATTTTACAGTCCAGGCAAGTAGGCCCTGATTCTGTCATCGAACTCTTCTTGCCTTCTGCCTCTGAAAGCTCCAGTCTGAGCCTGCATCTGTGACCATGAACTTTGTCTCATTCTCTGCGCGGCTCACGAAGCCTGACATCAGCCTATTCTCTGCCAAGAACTGTATTTCACCCTCGAGTTATCTGCTTCACCCCTCAGCCGATGCATTCCTGTCTAGTAGTTTAAATAAACATTCTTCCAGCTACCGAGCAATGGCTCGGCTTCTCTGTCTTATGCAAGTAATTCATAGTCCTGTTACCATGGAATATTCTTACCCCCTCGCATTTAGTGTAGACACTTAGACGCTTGTACACGCACGCACAGTCAGTATAGAATAGATTCTGTCCGAGAGTCCTTCTTTTGTGGATAACACAGTTCTTTAAACATAGGATGTTAGATATGATTTGGGATTAGGTTGACTTGACCCCCCAGACTTTTCGTCTCCACATGTAGAGCTAAATGTCAAGTCCCCTTCACCCCCTAGTTGCACGTCAATCACACGTCATGCTGCTGCGCGCGCATCTATGCCAAGTATTATCTTATAGATCCACCTATATATGACATCATAACCAATTATGTTCCTTTTTACTCCTTATTACACCCATTTTCGGTTACGCATATGAATCGTCATTTTCCTTATCAATTGTTACGCCTACTGTATTCGCTTCATTGTAATGTATGTACTATAAAAGTCATTTCTTGTCAATAAAGTATGTACTTCACTTCCTGAACCTCCGTGGTGATGGAACTTGGAGCAACCGATTATAATCGTTCATTGGAATAAAGCCCATTCCGAACCTCTGATACCACGGATTCTGCCTCTCATTTTACTGAGCTATATTTATTATGTTTCCGTATCAAATTAAGTCCCGGTAAAGAATTTTATTTACCACATGAATGGCGCCCGAACAGGGACACTTTCTCATCTCACGCGCCGGCGGTGAGTTGCAGGCCCGGTCTCCTGCCACAGCTGGACGGACAATAACGCGTACCAGCAGGATTTCCTGTATCTCCCTCCGGTCAAGCGGGGGCGACTGAGGCTGCGATCAACACCCAGACGAGGCGGTGAGAAGTGCGAAGTATCCCGACCAGAGCCTAGCTGAGAGAGCAAGATCCGAGGTATACAGAGGCCCACCAGTTTCCGAAGTCCCAAGTCGAGTCCAGTTTCCGACGAGTCGAGTCGAGTCCAGTCCGGTCCAAGTCCAGTTTCCGAGGCCTTCCGTTTCCGAAGCTACCCGGTGAGTACCATTACTGGGGAGGCATTTCTGACGTGCACATAGGTTGTGCCGGTCAAGACGGGTTTGGGTACACAAATCCGGTCTGCACTGTTTTAGCAGTGTATATGTACTGTTTAGCAGTATATCAAGTATTCCGAAGTATCTAGTTATTGTCAAAGAATTATGCCTGGTGATTAGTTATGCAGACGATCATCATTGTCGGTTATTTTAAAGGTTAAAAAAAAAATGTGTTTAATGTTTAATGTGTTAAACGTCCTGCATATTGTGGTATGAATGGTTGTTCATTATTGTGCTTTTGTACTAAGTGTGTTCAAAATCAAGTATCAGATCAGTTCTCAATATGCCGCTCTTTTCGAAACTAAGACAGATCACTACAAGAAAAGGGGTACTCGAAGAAGCCGTTCCTATTCCTCCTAGGGACACTCCAGGGTACTTCATGTATCATAAACATGGCTTAGACGCTATATTATTTCTTGATTTATGGGTAGACTACACCAAGGAATTACCAGAAAGTCAGAGGTGGCCCACAGCGGGAACCTGGGATGCAGAGTGCATCATGAAAGTCGAGGAAGAGTTATGGAAAAAGAAAGCTAGACAATCACAGAAAGACGCCATTAAATTATGGCGTAAAGAATCACATAGACGAACAGAAAAAGCACGTAGACAGGAAGAGAAGAGTAAAGAGAATTCTAATGAAGTCCGAGAAAATCTATTAATTGAGGAAGGTATCCGAGTGAAATCAGAACAAGTAGACAGACAAAGAAATGCCCTTATGAATGGTATGTATCCCCTTCTGGCCGAAGGATTACCTAAGGCTACTCCAGAAATACCGAAAGACTTGCCAACCCCATTGTTCCCGATAAAGGTACATCCTAAGGGGCATCCTAGAACCGCAGAAGATGTTTTTCTTTCCTCATATTTAGATGACGCAGCTCCCGAGTATGCTAATTCCGCCCCACATAGACCGCCTGTCAGGGAGGTTCAACGCCAAGATCCGGTACCCGTATCTCTACAGCAACGAGTTCCGACAAGCACATCTGTTTCTACATCTGTTCCTACAGCTGCTTCTATAGCTGTGTCCACACCTATAGTTGCTGTGTCACGTTCAACGAATCCTTTCACACCCGACACCCCAGATGGGGCTACGGGAGGTGCTAGTAACATTTTTTCTACGCCACCCAGAATAAATAAACTTACTTTTCAAGAGTCAGGACATTCACGTACACCCAAACTCATTAATGCCCGTACGCTTAAGGAACTTCTTATAGATTGCAGATATGACCCTGTGCCCGGAAAAGAGGACGAAATGACCCTAGCATCATTGCGTATCAGACGAGCCGCAGTGTATTTAGGGAAATTACCAGGAATGACTGCGCATCTAGATAAAATATACCATTTTGTCCAAACAGGGCGAGATCCAGAATGTATTAACAGAGCTATGGAATACCAGAAAGTGGAGATACAGGGGGAACTGTTACGTTTCCTCATAAATTGTGTGATCAGAAATGAAGACCGACCGGGGGTAGACCCGGAAGCAATGCAAATTCTTACCCGATGGAGCCAGAATATATCAGAAGGTAGACATGATAAACAAAATTGTATAATAGCCATGTGCCGAAAGATCCGTAAAGAAATAGAACGCCTACACGAAGAAAGATTAGCGGTAGATCAGTTCGAACAAAGCGAGGAAGAAGCATCAGGACTGCCCACAGGACAGTCAGAAACTATAGCCTATGTAGGTAGAAGAAGATCTTGTAATAGTACTAGACGTCCTATTGACCCGATACGTCCGATATGTCCAGATAATAACAGGAATTTCCAAATACCTATAATTAAAATCAGGTCTAACGAGCATTCGTTCCAAGCCGCCGACAAACTACTCCGAGAACGAAGGGGTTATCATTTCCTCGATTCTATGGATGAACAAGATTTAGCTAGGGCAGCTGTCCATTGGGTGGACAGTCCCGGAAAATATAGTGATGATACAGTAGCACGCGCATTTTCGAATCTCACCCCAGATGAACAGCGTTTAGCTGGGATTTATATGATTCAACAACTTCTTATACTATATAAAAGCCAACATTCAGATCCTGGTCCCTTATCTGATATATTGACCGAATTACTCACGAATAGATGGAGAGGTTCAGGTACTAAGCTAATTAAAGAAATACTAGAATCAAGAAAGCAGTACATTCTTTTTATATGCCCAGAACATGTCTCACTGCCCATCAAGGAAAGAACCACGTATTACATGGATAGACAGAATCCCTTACGAGAAGTGCACCCAATAAAGGGCGAGGACAACGAGTTTAAGCGCGTATTTGTATATACGCCCATATCAAAAATAGAATTGTTAGAAATGAAGAAAGTGGTACCCAGTCATGACAAAGACCCAGCGGGTTTTCACCGAGAAATTAAAGACATGTTACTCATGGGAGAGTATACCTATCCCGACATTATGACAATATTAAAGGTATTAATGCCTGCTGGCATTTATGAGAAACTCAGGGAAAAAGAGTGGGAGGTAGGAGACCAAAAGATAGAATGGTCAGTATTAGAAGCAGAAGAAAAGGCCCGAACTGCAGGAGCAGGACTCGGGGATAAAACTAAAGCACTACCAGGTTTATTAGTACAGGTACTGCCACGTTTATTAACTACGAAAAAGGAAGATTGGGGTACAATTTCAGCCTGTAAACAGAAGCAAGATGAAGACACTAGTGATTACTATGCCCGATTTGAAAAATGTTTTGGTATAAATAGTGGCATAAAAGCAAGTAGCGAATCATACCCACATCTGTTTGTAACAAAATTAGTAGAAAATGCCCTGCCCCAAGTAAAGAATAGAGTATTAAAATTCGAGAGTACCTGGCAAGGTAACACTCCATCACAAATGTTACAAATGTTACAGTACCATCACAATAGAATTAGAGAGGAACAAGAACATGAACACAGACGCATGAAAGACACGAAAATGAAAATGCTAGTTTCTCAGACAGTTCCAGCTGAAGGACATAAAAAGGGTATGACACATTCCGGTGATTCAGCAGGACCTGTAAAAGGGACATGCAATTATTGTAAAAAGCCAGGTCATTACGTACACGATTGTCCAGTTTTGAAACATAATATCACCATAGGTAAGACACAAGAAAGACCACGGCCACCTAGACAGGACCAGAATGAACAAGGAGCTCCGCAGCATGCACAGTCCATGCCAGCTTCACAACAGTCTATACAGTTTGTGCCAGCTGCACCAGCGCTGCCCGTTGCTGCCACACAAACCACGACACGACAACTGTACCAGACCGCACAGTATGACTATCCTGATTATCAACGATACTCATGAACCAGCCTAGAGAGGGAAGTTGACTTACCCCTTATCGAGATCCCTGTAGATCAAGAAGGACCTTATGTACATAGTGAATTGTTAGGCCAAGACAGAAAATTTTTACTCGATACAGGGGCAAGTCGAACGACCATAAAACGTAGTGAAGTTCCAGGGGCACCCCTCTCAGGCTCACAGAATATTTCCCTTGGTTTTTCAGGAAAACCTATTGTTAATGAAGTGTCACAACCTCTTCCACTTACGATAGGACCTTTGACCCGAACTACCGATTTATTGCTTACTAAATCATGTCCAGAAAATCTGTTAGGAATAAAAACACTGAAAGCTCTAGGAGCTATAATATGTTGTTCTCCGGAAGGAGTAAGATTGTTTTTACGTGATTTTAAAGGTCATTATGTGTCTAGAGACATGGATCCCCGACTGCAGACTTTACCTACACATCTATGGGCACAAGGCCCTACTGATGTTGGATGCATGAATATTACACCATATCGAGTCACATTAAAGGCAGGAGTGGTGCTACCACGAATGCGACAATACAAGTTACCACCAGATGCTGTAGTGGCTTTACTACAAATCATTGATGAGCTCATTGCCCAAGGAGTAGTTGTAGAAACCGACTCCAACATATGTAATTCACCAATAATTCCGATTCTTAAACGAACAGATCCAAAGGCCCCGCCAGTATATCGATTGGTTATTGATCTGCGCGAATTAAACAAATGCATTGTGCCACAATTTCCTGTGGTCCCAGATATCTCGTCATTACTGACAGCTATTGATTCCGAAGCGACATTCTTTACTGTAATCGATCTCAAGAATGCCTTTTTCAGCGTCCCAATAGATCCGGAAAGCCAATATTTGTTCGGATTTAGTTTAAATGGACGTAGCTTTAAATTCTCACGCGCACCTCAAGGATTTACAGAAAGCCCCAGCATCTATAGCCAAGCACTGAAACGAGAACTTGACAGTATCCACATGCCGGTTAACACTGCCTTACTTCAATACGTCGATGATCTGTTGATCACCGCGAGAAGTGAACCGGAATGTGAAAAAGCATCACTGACAGTTTTACAATTTCTAGCCGAAAAGGGGCACAAGGTGTCCCCTTCTAAGCTGCAATTCTGTATCCAGCGAGTTATTTATCTTGGACACTCGCTGTCCAAGGAGGGAAGGCAGCTTACACCCGACCGCATTCAGTTAATAGCTAACATGCCAATACCTAAGACACAAAAGGAAGTACGGGCTTTCATAGGCCTCACTTCATACTGTAGACAGTGGATCCCTCAATATGCATTTCTAGCAAAACCACTCATTCAGTTGACAACACAGGAGGCAGCCACATCGACTGTTCTCCCTTGGACTCAGGAACATACACAAGCTTTTGAAAGCCTAAAGAAAGCTTTATGTCAAGCACCTGTTTTAGCAACGCCATGTTACAGAAAGCATTTTACACTCTTTGTTACAGAACGCGAAGGTACTGCCTTGTCAGTACTCACACAGGAACAAGCAGGAGCACACAAACCATGTGCTTATTTTTCTAGTACATTAGATCCCGTAGCTCAGGCTTTGCCTGCATGCCTAAAATCAGTAGCAGCGACAGCTTTAGCAATCAGACAAAGCGATGCCATAGTGTTAGGACATCCATTGACAGTTCAAGTACCACATGCAGTAGAGGTTCTTGTAAATAGAACGCAAACACAACACTTGACTATAGCGCGACTTACAGGGTACGAACTTACATTGTTTCAGCCACACATAGAAATCAGACGCTGTAACACATTGAATCCTGCCACACTTTTGCCAGTAACCGGAACAGACCCACTAGCCCATGACTGTATTGATGTTATTACAATCATGACGAAACCTAGACAAGACTTAACCGATGTCCCATTGTCAGATCCGGACCTGACATTATATGTAGATGGTTCATGTATGAGAACAAATACAGGAGAGTTGGTGGCTGCTTACGCAGTCACAACAGATACTGAAGTCATTGAAACTAATCGTATAAATACTTTGTCAGCTCAAGCCGCAGAGCTTATTGCTTTGACACAAGCCTGTATTCAAGCCACAAGTAAAAAAGTCAACATATACACTGATTCACGTTATGCATTCGGAGTTGTACATGACTTCGGCGTGCTGTGGCGAGAGAGAGGTTATTTAACTTCCCACGGTGCCCACATTCAGCACGGACCCCTCATTCATGCCTTATTAGATGCAATACATCTACCTACTGCAATATCAATTATGAAATGTAAGGCTCATACGAAGGTTACTGATATCATTTCTCAAGGCAATGATCTAGCCGACAGAACAGCTAAACAGACTGCTCAAACCCAAACATCCGACATGACAAAGACAATAGTCCCGATGCCGACACATTGTATGACAGTTAAAGATCCTACTTTTGACGTAATTGACATACAGACACATGCTACGCCAGACGAAATAAAGAAATGGACTGAATTAGGAGGGATCCAAACGGACCAAGGATGGATGATGAAGGAAAAGTCTGTGTGGTTCCTTCCTGATTCAATGGTCCAAGTTATAGTTAACACTATACATAGTCCAGCACATCTAGGAGAAAAAGCTATGCTAGACAGCATTCAACACATTTGGTTCAATAAACATTTACGAGCAGCAGCCAAACAAAAGGTCCGTACCTGTATGATCTGTTGCCAGTTCAACCCAGGAAAAAGCGTTCCCGTAGAACAAGGTGGATTTCATCCTCCTAATCACCCTTTTGAAGTCCTCCAGATGGATTATATCCAGATGGAACGATGTCGAGGATTCAAATATGTTCTCGTAGTTGTCTGTGCTCTTTCCCGTTGGACGGAGGCATACCCGGTTTCAGATTACACTGCCCCGACTACTGCCAAACAGTTAGTTCGAGAATTCTTCCCAGGCTACGGTTTACCACGTGTTGTTCACTCAGATAACGGCCAGCCGTTCTCATCCGAATTAATGAAACATGTTTCACTTTTGTTAGGTTATCAGTGGAAATTCCACTGTGTCCGACACCCCGAAGCCGCAGGTCTCGTAGAAAGACATAATCAGACCCTGAAAATTAGATTGTCCAAAATATGCAGGGAGAAAGGTGTCGACTGGGTAGTAGCACTACCAGTTGCACTCTTTTTCACAAGAATGGTAGCACACTCTCGAACAGGGCTATCCCCGTATGAGGTGATCTTCGGCAGACCACCAAATATGTGGGGGACGCCTATACCACGCAAAATAACTGATATTGACTGTAATATGCTGACAGATTACTTGGCTTCCTTGATGTCTGCACTACAATCTTGTCGTTCACAGGTAGCTGCAGCCTTTCCCGACAACACTGAGGTGAAACCCCATGACGTAATTCCGGGGGACCTCGTCCTTGTGAGGAATTTCGACCGAAAGACTCAGCTGGAGCCCAGGTGGAAGACACCCAAGTTGGTCCTGCTGACCACAAGGACAGCCGTGAAGATCGAAGGCAGAAAGGGATGGATTCATTCAAGTCATATCAAGAAATTTCATGGACTAAAATCAGATGTGAATACCTCACCTTGTGTGTCTTCACCCATTGACTCAAAACTTCCTTTTGTGGAAAAAAGTGACTCTGAACACTATAAACTAAAGCTTAGGCCCAATCAGTCGAGCAATTTGATTGTTTAAGTCCTCTCCAAGGTGAAGCGGTTGAATTGTCTCTGACATGTATCCCTTGGACCTGAATAGAGAAAACACCCGGAAAATGTTGAAACGACAGGCGTACTGTAAATCACTGCGTAGTCACTGCATAGTGACATTATTAATTTTGTTTTTCTCAAGTCTTTTAATAATTACTGCAAGTATATTGTTGCACATATATTATCCTATTTCTAGACATGCTTACAATGTTACTGCTGAACATTCTTTTAGTGACCTACCGCCACATGAATTGTCTTATAGACTTGCGCTGCGCAATAACACTTTCATTAGTATGTTACATCATTCCCATCAGACTAGTAATGCAACTAATTGTTGGGTGTGTGGCCGGCTCCCTCCCTATCAGAATTATGAAGGAGTCCTGCCTTTCTTTCCACATCCGTTTACACATAATGGCTCCTGTGGAGCATGGTTTAGTTTAATTAATTCCATAGACTCAGATACAGCCGTTTACCAAGACCAGTGGGTATGGGGAAATCTGAACCTAGTTTTATTCAAAATCTGTTACCCTGACAAGGAGGGTCGCCCCAAAGGAACAGGAACTGATCTAGAAAATGAAGTATATGGATTAGGTAACTTTACTCCTAATCTCATGGTTCTAAATGTCGAATCCGAAGTTGAACTAGTTTTACCAACCATGTCAGTATTCCCAGCGAAAGGTGAATTGTGTGTAAGAAAAGTTGGTTCCATACATATGGGCCATAGTAAATGCACTACTACAGTAGAATTCAGTGATCAAGGCAAATCTTCATTTAGAGCTTATCGCCATTCCTACTTTATATGTGGTAAGACTGCATATATGCGTCTACCCCTAGATTGGGATGGTACCTGCTACATTGCATTCCTTTTGCCACCTGTTTTCCTAGCTCCTCCTGATTATTATAGAAATATTCATTTAGTACACAACAGAGAGCGGAGAGATCTCCCAATTGTCGATTACACTGAAACAGCATGGGAAAAATACACAGATTTCAATAAAGGCATCTTTCCCTATATAGGTACTGTTACTAATAGTAAGCTGATACGTAGATTAACTAGAACCCTTGAAGCAGTAGTGAATGAAACTATTTCCGCTTTAGGCAATTTAACAGAAGAGCAGTCTGCTATGCGGATTGTTGTGCTTCAAAATCGTCTTGTCCTTGACGTCATCCTGGCTGATAGGGGCGGAGCTTGTAGGGTCATCGGATCAAGCTGCTGCGTATTCATACCAGAAAATTCGCCATCTGTATATAAAGCTATAACTCGCCTTCATGAGATTGTAAGCCAGATACACCAGAACCCAGGCACTTGGACTTGGTCCGTTTGGTTTTGGAGTGTGATATCAGCCTGGGGATGGAGAGTTCTATCATTCCTAGGTATTGGCCTTCTCATACTATTCAGTTGCTGTCTATGTCTACAATGTGGACCAGCGATCTGTGGTCTGTGTGCCACATCGTGTATTCCACCACCAAGATCTCATTCGTCACGGAAGAAGAAAGAAGAACAAATGATGTTATATGAACGGATCAATGGATTGATGAAAATTGATATCTCTTGACGGGCAAGTAGGGGACAAGGAGGGAATGTGGAAATATGGATTTTTCTGGTCAGTTATGTCCCCTATCTTGGACCCCAACGGTTCTATGTGCATGTTACAAGTACATGTATGTTCCCTCCAGTTCCAGTTATGAAGACGCAAACACATGTGCGTCCACCGTCAACATGTCCTCTGTCAGATCCGCCATGAATAAGCCGGATATTCCATTCCTAAGTATGAAAAGCCACCGGCTTTATATGGTTCACCTATGCCATTTTACAGTCCAGGCAAGTAGGCCCTGATTCTGTCATCGAACTCTTCTTGCCTTCTGCCTCTGAAAGCTCCAGTCTGAGCCTGCATCTGTGACCATGAACTTTGTCTCATTCTCTGCGCGGCTCACGAAGCCTGACATCAGCCTATTCTCTGCCAAGAACTGTATTTCACCCTCGAGTTATCTGCTTCACCCCTCAGCCGATGCATTCCTGTCTAGTAGTTTAAATAAACATTCTTCCAGCTACCGAGCAATGGCTCGGCTTCTCTGTCTTATGCAAGTAATTCATAGTCCTGTTACCATGGAATATTCTTACCCCCTCGCATTTAGTGTAGACACTTAGACGCTTGTACACGCACGCACAGTCAGTATAGAATAGATTCTGTCCGAGAGTCCTTCTTTTGTGGATAACACAGTTCTTTAAACATAGGATGTTAGATATGATTTGGGATTAGGTTGACTTGAACCCCCAGACTTTTCGTCTCCACATGTAGAGCTAAATGTCAAGTCCCCTTCACCCCCTAGTTGCACGTCAATCACACGTCATGCTGCTGCGCGCGCATCTATGCCAAGTATTATCTTATAGATCCACCTATATATGACATCATAACCAATTATGTTCCTTTTTACTCCTTATTACACCCATTTTCGGTTACGCATATGAATCGTCATTTTCCTTATCAATTGTTACGCCTACTGTATTCGCTTCATTGTAATGTATGTACTATAAAAGTCATTTCTTGTCAATAAAGTATGTACTTCACTTCCTGAACCTCCGTGGTGATGGAACTTGGAGCAACCGATTATAATCGTTCATTGGAATAAAGCCCATTCCGAACCTCTGATACCACGGATTCTGCCTCTCATTTTACTGAGCTATATTTATTATGTTTCCGTATCAAATTAAGTCCCGGTAAAGAATTTTATTTACCACAGGTCCTTTACCTACCTGTCTTGGGTGGATTAGTGAGTCCCCAGTGCTTCTGAAGGCCCTAGGCCTTGTCTCTTCCCAAGTCGATATTTTTATACCTTTTTTAGTATATGGTCTGGTACGCCCCTAGGGCCCCAGCCATATAAGTGCTTAATTTGTTGTGAAACGTTGATTTGTGCATATGTCCTTGACTTCTAATCTCATAAAGAGATTAGTAGAGTGTGTTAGAAATAAATACATATATATTTTATATATATACCTGTGTGGTGTTCTTTCATTTAGTGATTCAAGAGATTATAAGGTAAAACAGGATGCTTTACATTCCTCTAACGACTTAGCCTGAAGGCTGCTCTCCACAGCTACCACTAGGATAGCTTTCTTTAAAAGGTTGTCTTAAACATATCTACCATAAGAGTCGAATTGTACTGGTGCAAGGAGGCCACTTTAACTAGTGACCAGCATATACCAGGCCAACTTCTCTCACTGTCCATCACAACAAACCCAGCTTTCCCAATTATCTCGATGGTTAGAGTTGGAAGCGATGCAAAAGAAGCCTGGTGTTCTTGGGGCGGTAGGTAAAGTGCACGCTCGGGTTTCTTCAGATTGTGAGGCTAACATCAGTGTTTCCTCTAAACAAACTCAATAGAAATTAGAGCAAAATAATTTCACGGTGTCGCTTTGGGCACTTAACTTTCTTATTATTTCAAAGTTGAAGCTTGTACTTCAGTTTGTCAAACGTATGTTTGACGCTGTGCGTGTAAGTTCCACAATGCTGCTTGCGAGTGAAAGTATTAGGTAATGTGATTCTGAGGTTCCGTGAAATCTGAATCTGCGTAATAAATATCATGGTTCCGTTACGATTTTGGTAACAGCGAACCGTAACTAGTGAGTTCAGCTAGTACGTGTGTTTTCGTCACATTACACCAATGGATTCACTGCGTATTTAGGGTTTTCGTTCCGAACCCTGGGTTCCATTTTGCGCATGGTAGCCATTTTGTGGTTGCCCTCACATAGGCCGATGACTGTGGTTAAACGAGCTCTTAGCTCGAGTTTGTGCTGACTCCTACATGACTCGAGTGAACTGACCTCGTTGCCTGAGGCCGACCCTGCCAAACCCGTTCCCGCCCGCTAGCTGATCTTGATTAAGGGTCAAAGCACGGGATCTCGTAAAGTTTTATTGCATACAAACATGCCCCATCCTACCTCTATCTGTTTCTGTTTCTTCTTTTATGGTCCATTTACGATATGGGTTGTGGTCTCTTTATTATGGGTCTGTCCGGCTTGTCTAAAGAAGAATGTTGGGATTGTTCGATGATTGATCATGGGCCGGACAACTGAAAAGTGGGTTTTACCGTCATGCGATACTTTTGGTGTGGTTACATGCGATTGGACAATTTGTAAAATAATGGGTGTTTGTCTGGAATGTGATGTTTCTGGCATAAAAAGGGATGATTTGCTTTGTAAATTTGATCAGTCTCCTGAGAACTCATACCGTGATGACTTCTAGGACTTCTGTTACTGGCTGCAGCCAATAAATTCGATCTCTGACGCCACCAAGAAGTATCCTGTGTCTCTGTATTCTAAGACAGGTGAACCCGAAGACTTTGGGCGTGCCCCTGGTGCCGCTGGGTTCTAAAAACCCGGTTCTTCAGTTGGCGCCCGACGTGGGGCGACATCAAGCGGTACCGGTCCAAGCCCGAGGATCGAGAGGAACTTCGTGAGGAAACTCTGGAGGAGGGCCCCCACTTCAGCGACCCCTGATTGTTGAAAACGTGGACCGAAGGTCTTTTCCACGAGATTTCCCCCTTCTGACGGCTACGTAAGGACCGCTGCCCTGACTGTCGCCCTGTCTTGGACACCCCCCCCCTTTTTGTGAAACTTCATAAGGCGAGACGATCGACGGATCTTCTGGGTGGCGTAGCAGACGACTTGGTTAAGTATAAGTGGGTCGCTCCCACTAATTTGTTTGGTTCTTAGTTTTACTCGGTCCTTAGTTTGAGCAGTTCTTGGTTTTGCTTGGTTCTTAGTTTGGTTCTTAGTTTGTTTGGTCCTTAGTTTTGATTTGAAAATTGCAATTTCCAAAGCCGAGGGTCTCGTATATTTACGAGTGTATCGGTAGAGATAGCCCCTTGAAGTTTGAAGCTCGATTAGTGAGCGAAGATGCCTAATCGTAGCAAATTTGGTACTTGGTTTTGTTGTGGTTATAACAGGAAGTTCCGAAGTACAGACTGGCAGATCTCCGCAATATTATGTTGATGATTGCTACGTTGAGAGTGAGAGTACTGGCTATAATGATTGCTAGGACAGCCAAGGACAAAGAGAGGGAGTAGTGTCAGTTCCAGTAGACCAGGATGGACCTTATGTTGCAGTGGTTACATCGGGTGTAGTAGAGCCTTTTCTTTTGGATACTGATGCAGCGAAGAGTTCTATCATGCACTCTAAACTCCCAGGCGCACCTTTGTCTGGCTTAACGAATATTTCAGTGGGATTTTCTGGCGCCCCGGTTCGTAATCCAGTTTCTAGTCCCTTGTCTCTTTCTATTGGGCCTTGTGAATTGGAAGCACCCCTTATTTTAACGACAGGTTGTGGTGAGAATTTGTTGGGTCTGGATTTGTTAAAGAGACTGCACGCGACATTGTATTGTTCTCCTTCGGGAGTACACCTTACATTGGGTAAGCGAGTGACCTCTCCGATGTATCTGTCTAGAGATCAGCTTCCACTGGAATTGCGTTGTCTCCCTGATACTCTTTGGGCTACTGGTCCTAATGATGTGGGTCTTTTGGGGATTCCACCATATGTTGTGATGCTCAAATCGAATGTTAGATTGCCACGTATTCCCCAATATCGGATTTCGAGTGATGGTGAAAGAGCGCTTTTAGCGATCATCTATGATTTAATTGAGAAAGGTGTGATCGAAGAGACGAGAGGTAACGTGTGTAACAGTCCTGTTCTGCCTGTCTTGAAGCGTACTGATTCTTCTCAGCAGCCTGAGTATCGGTTTGTGATTGACCTTCGAGAGGTTAATAAGATTGTGGTGCCCCAGTTTCCTGTTGTTCCGGACATTACTGCTTTGTTGACTTTGATTCCAGCTTCAGCTGCCTGGTTCTCCGTCATAGACTTGAAGAACGCTTTCTTTAGTATTCCAATCGCCGAAGAAAGTAGAGATATTTTTGGCTTCTCTTTGGGAGGACGAAGTTTCCGGTTTAAGCGCACTCCTCAAGGCTATTGCGAAAGTCCGTCCATCTATAGTCAGGCTTTGAAAACTCAGCTTGATACTTTTGTGTTGCCTGCGGGTGCTGCTCTTATTCAGTATGTTGACGATCTGTTAGGGGCTGCTGATGATAAGGAAACTTGTAAAGAAACTACTCTTTCGTTGTTACAACATTTGTCTGATTTGCATCATAAAGTGTCACCTTCAAAGTTACAGTACTCTCGCCAAGAAGTGACCTACTTAGGTCATCTCTTGTCGAAGGAGGGAAGAAGGTTGACCCCAGAATGAATCCAAGCGATTGCTCAAATGACTGTGCCTAGTACGCAGAGAGAGGTACGCGCTTTCTTAGGTATCACGTCGTACTGTAGACAGTGGATCCCGAATTTCTCCTTGTTGGCAAAACCTTTGTTGGCTTTGACTTGTAAGGATACACCGAGTCCTCTTCCCTGGTCTGACGATTGTCATAAAAGTTTTTCTGAATTGCGTGACGTGTTGTGTTCTGCTCCAGTGTTGGGTACTCCTGACTACAGTAAGCCTTTTACACTCTACGTTCATGAGAGAGAGGGATGTGAATTGTCAGTTTTGACGCAGCAGTTTGGTGAGAAGCAGCGTCCATGTGCGTATTTCTCGTCGACTTTGGATCTGGTAGCTAGAGCATTGCCGAGTTGCTTGAGAGCTACAGCAGCAGCGGCTGTTTCCATCCAACAGTCTGCTGGGTTGGTGATGGATAATACGTTGGTGGTGATGGTTCCACATGCAGTGGATACTTTATTGAACAGAACAAAGACTCAGCATCTTACTAGTGCAAGGTTGTCGGGTTATGAGTTGACGTTTTTGGCCAGTCACGTGCACATTAAACGGTGTAACGTATTGAATCCAGCGACATTGTTGCCGATTTCTGTGGATAGGGATGGTCAGGAAGAGCATGATTGCTTTCTTAGGACAGAAGAGGAAACGAAGGGTAGAGTTGATCTAAAAGATACTCCTCTTTCAAATCCAGATAGTACGCTATGGGTTGATGGGTCATGCTACAAGCTCCCGAATGGTGATACGACTGCGGCATATGCCGTGACGACATTGTGTACGATTGTTGAAACTGCACGAGTGAGCTATAATTCAGCACAAGCAGCGGAATTGATCGCATTAACAAGAGCGTGTGTCTTATCTGAAGGAAAGAGAGTGAATGTATATACCGATAGTCAGTATGCGTTTGGTGTAGCACACAGTTTTGGACGCTTGTGGAGAGAGAGAGGATTTCTTACGTCGCATGGGACTAAAATCCAACATGGACAGTTGGTGAATGAGCTTCTTGAGTCACTTACTCTGCCGAAGCAAGTTGCGATTGTGAAGTGTAGTGCTCACCGAAAGGTTACGGACGATGTTGGCCGTGGTAACGCATTTGCGGACGAAGTTACAAAAGAAACAGCGAAAAATATGATGGGTCGAATGTATGTTGCAGGCCCTGCGAGATGGATTGGCGTGGCTGGAATGTGTGAGGATACGATTGAGAGTGTGAAATCGATTCAGGCCGAAGCTAAGGAGAGTGAAAAAAACGTGTGGAGAGAAACTACGGGTAGATTGGATTCGACTGGTTGTTGGGTTGAGTTGTCGGAACACCAAAGATGGATGTTACCCGATGCGTATGTGCTTGCAGTGGTTACGATGGCACATGGAATGTCTCACATCAGTGCGAAAGGGATTTGTAAGCTGTTGGCTCCAGTGTGGGAGAATGGAGGAATTCCCAAGTGTGCGGAGAATGTGGTCAAAAACTGTATGGTGTGTCTGATGTATAATCCTGGTAAGGGAACTCCAACTCCAGCTGGTCACTTTGCGCCTCCGACGTATCCGTTCGAGGTTTTGCAATTGGATTTTATCCACATGGAAAGATGCAACAATTTGAAATACGTCCTTGTAGTGGTTTGTGCCTTTTCTAGATGGGTAGAGGCATACCCCCTAAAAGATAATACTGCCTTGTCCACAGCTAAAGTCTTGCTCAAAGAATATTTCCCTAGGTTCGGGTTGCCAAAGATGGTGTGGAGTGATAACGGAAGTGAGTTTGTGGGCAGGATCATGAAGAGAGTATGTGAGGGTTTGGGCATAAAACAGAAATTCCACGCTGCAAATCATCCCCAATCAGCTGGTTTAGTGGAGTGCTATAATGGCACTCTGAAGCTGAAGTTAGCCAAGATTCATGCGAGTTCTGGTCTCCAATGGCCCGATGCCTTGCCATTGGCACTTTTGTCAACTAGAACTACAGTGCATTCCCGAATTGGACTTAGTCCGTATGAAATTGTTTTTGGTCGACCGGCAAATGTGTGGAGAGTGCCGAGACCAACGAAATTCAGTGACATCGATTATCCTGTGTTGGTGGACTATTTGTATGACCTGACGGCTAAATTGCGTGTCTTGCATCAACAGGTTCATGATAGCTTGCCACCAGCATCTGTGGACCCAGGTCATACTATCAATCCTGGTGATTGGATCCTGGTAAAGAATTTTCAGAGGACTAAGAACGATCAGCCCCGTTGGACGGGCCCTTACCAGGTGTTGTTGTCTACAAGGACATCTGTAAAAGTCTTCGGAAAAAGAAATTGGATCCACGACGTACACTGTAAGAGGGTACCTTTACCACTGCCATACGACCAGTGGATCCGCGAAGGCATCGCAGACACCGAAACTGAGAGATTACCGAAATTCACACCGTTTAGCGACGCTGAATTGGTATGGACAAGGTCTGAGAAAGGAGATGACGATGTCTTGCAAGCAGCTGTGCCTTCACCTTTAAGGTTGGACACCACTGAACCTGAACTGTTATTCCAAAGTCAGACAGAGCCTGGAAAAAGTTGTTATAACCTGCGGTCTAGAGACAATGGACTAATAAAGAACAAATAATTCCTTTCATTTTGAGAACAGCACTCTCTTAGCCGAGAAACTGTTTTGATCCTTTTTTCGAACCACCATCCGGGTTCAGCTGTAAGGTCGCGGTGTAAAGACTTGGGATTGCAGCCATGTAGACACAAGGTCAATGATTCTGGTTGGTCCTAGGGCGTTCCCTGGACTGACAGACGCACTCCTTAGCAGAAGAAAACCAACCGCCGCGAACAGCACGGTGAGAGGATGGAATTTCTTTGAGGTCAAGAGAGCTGTTGAGAAAACGAACTTTAAGATCAAACTATGCAGGATAATGCATCTCAAATGTTTTCCGATTACATGAATTATGATGTTTCTTAGCATGACGTTAGCTTTGGTGGGTTGGATTGTTTTTTCTACCCAATTGACTTCTGCACCCACTTCCCAACCTACGTCTTTTCTTATTACTACTTCTTTGCATTCCTTTCATATCTTACCCGAACACGAGCAGATTAGAAGGTCAGAATTTGTAAATAACTCATTTGTACAGCTTCTGCATCAACATCAGTTGGTGGTGAACGTCACTAACTGTTGGGTGTGTGGTCTTATGCCACATACTACGGATAGAGGTATTCCCTATCTGGTACTGCCGTTTAGTCAGAATGGGTCTTTATGGGCTTTCCAGGCGATGTTCATTTATGCTATCGAAGTCTATCCCCTGCGTTCCATAAGAGATAACTCAAGTAATGTTATATGGGTTAGTCACTCCCTATTTACAACACTAAGTTAGCATAACCGAGTCAACTGTTAGAAAGCCAGCTTGCCGTTTCTGCTGCTTTGCACGCGACACTGTTGTTATATGTTATTCATTTTAGAAATGCTTACTCGACTTTGCCTTGCAGGATAACAGTTTATTATTTAACATTCTTAACAGTGTGCTGCGACCTTCGTCTGTACATCATGTAAAGAACAAGGCTAGGACACTAGACGGTGCAGAGTGTTGTGTTCAGATTGATCGTACCACTTTTTAGACATATCATACATGCAGCTGCCAATATCTGAAGGACAAGTGCCTTTAATATTACAGTACAGAATGTTTTAGAATGCATTCGAACAGAAGAGCTGATGCATGAGAGAGCTGATCCTTTGATGTGATTCTACTAAGCTGATCTATACGGTATGGGGTCCCCCTTGTTAGCCTAGGAGACCTTCTAATAGTCTAATAATAATAATTTATTAGTTGCTAGAGAAAGGAGTGTGGCTGCATACCACTGTCATTATTATTATGATTGCTCCTTTTATTCTGTATGGTATTGTAACAATGCTGATGGTTTTGATCTTAACCATTTGTCTGCTAGTGTTAGCCAAAGTACTGCATCTTAGGACGCGAGGTTTATAAAATAAACTCTTTAAACTTTACCGTGTCTGTATTATTCTGTTGTGGACTGATAAATAAGTACAAACTGGTATTTCGGATGCACACCACTCCTGAGAAATATCTAAGTCGCATGTTCTGGTTTGTCTATACATTGGGACCGCCTAGCTAGATCTAGGCTAACGAATGGGACACTAAGCTAGTCGGATATGGGGTTCTTGGTTCTGAGGGGAGTTTCTGGTACAACACAATTCTCTGAGGTCCTGGTTTCCTGCGCATAGTTCTGTGCATACGCAGAATCCCTGCAACATGGCGCCCAACGTGGTTAGGTTCTGATACGCCTTAGTAGTACTTTTATTAGTCCACAACGCCCTCACTCTGGTTTCCGGATAGCGGGAGTGACGGCTTAATCTACCTGAGTTTCGACTAGAGGTTCGTTCAAGCTTGACAATTAAAAAGATTAGTTTTTACTGAACCCAAGTGCTACTGTAAGACTTGTCGTTATTCTTTAGTGTGTCCTAATGGCGGTCAATATAGCCGCACATAGTAGGGTTCCTCTACGTAAGCATTTGCGGACGTATGGGGTGCCTGATGACGGGCTGGCTTTGGTCTTTGTGGTAGCTGCTGACGCAGCACACCCTTATGAGTTGTTTTACTCTTGGGTGACTTTTCCAGAAGTGGATGAAGATGATACGTTCCACAACTATACTGCCACACAAGTACCAGCAGCTTATGCTCCGTATAGGACACTAGAAATACCTATTTCTGCCTGGCAGCATACAATTTGGTTTAATGGCGCCCTTCCCCATACGGTAGCACCGCCAAGACTTGGCCCTTTGTCAATTGCAGGGGCTGATTGGCCGGTGCTGGCCGGTTTTACACCCCATCCAAACTACATGACAGTTGGGGTGGCAGACTTAAGTGTACTGCACACTGCCCTGATTACGGTCCATAGGGCGTTAGTACAGTACGTGTCTCGCAACGTACAGGTGGGGGCACCTGCTGTTGCGGGTCACACGACTGACCACCGAGCTGTGGTCATTAGTCCCGTGATGGTTAATGCGGTTGTAGGCAAGCGCCCCCAAAATAAGGATGAATTTCCTTACTGGCTTGCTGAAAAGTTTGATCAACTGGAAGCCGTGTTTCCAAACACTTCTCCTGTGGATAAACACAGGATACTCACCATTACTTTACCGAAAGATCTGGTACCTGATTTTGTCGATTGTAACAATTGGGGCACGGTCTTTGCTGCAACCTATTCGAAGTGCTATGGCACTCCGTCTATGTCAGTACTACCCTCTGTCATCAAGAAAGTTCAGGAAAATCATGGTGCCTAGGCGGCCATTGAATTGGGAATGAGGCTTGTCGACAGCTTCGATGTGGTTTCTTCTATGGTGATGGGGAACCTAAAAGGAGATGCACTGCAGTTCCAAGTAGGCAATATGCTGGAACTTGTGGCTCCTGCCGACAAGCCCAGGGAATTTGCAAAAATTATTGCAAAAGCCTACAGAATGGTGGGACATAGCGCCTTAGGCGTGAAACCCACTGTTAAGATTCCTGATGTAGTACAGCAGACTAAGGTGAGTTCGTCTACAAAAGACGAAAAGCCCAAGTTTCCGAAGGAAAGTTGGCGTAACAAAAAACAGGGATAGCAGCAACAGAAGCGTAGGTCACGTTCTGCCTCGCCAGTTCAGTCGACTACTGAACGCAAATATGATTTGCGCGATCGTTCTAATATTAAGTCACCTGACAGATTTCAGGTTTCTGAACGCTCTCCTTGTTCTTCACAGGAAACATCGGCTTCACAATCCGGTGGCGGGGATCGTGGAAGAGGAAGGGGTGCTCAAGGTCGTGAGCAGCCCCGTCAGACTGACGTAAAAGGCAAGCAGGACGACGCTGCGCGTCAAAGACCTCCATTTCAGAAAAAGAAGGTTGCTGCTCTAACTGCGAGATATGCCTCAGATGGTACGGACACTGCTTCAGAACCGGACATGGGCTCTAACGGTGTTAGACAGCGCGGCGGAAGTTACAGTAGTGCGGCAAGCACTGCGTCCGTATCTGGAGGTGACAGCAACTGATACATATGTGAGTGTTGAAACTGCTGATACTCGCGAAAAAACCCCTGAAAGGATGTTTGACATAATCCTTAAGATAGAGGGTGACATACATCGTAGAATTAGAGTAGTTTTTTGGGATAATTTGTCCTCCTCTTATGACATTCTGTTAGCGGAAGAGGATTGGCCTCCGGCTTTCATTTTAGATGCTCCTAGAGGGGAGGTGGTGATCCTCCCCTCCTTTGGACACACAGTGCCTATGGAACATACTAACAGGTTGGCCGGGGAGTGGGCGCAGGTGCAAGCGCCTGCGTTGTATCGCAATCAAGTGGGCTGGGATAAAATTTCTCCCGACCATACGATTCCTTTGCGGTCCGATCCCCAGCCACAACCCCAATATCCCATGCGTTGCGAGGCTAGAACTCACGTCGCGACTATCCTTGAACAATTGGAATATCAGGGAGTTATTGAAACTTGTGTGTCACCTATGAATAACCCTTTATTCACTGTGACGAAGCCTGACGGGTCGTACCGCCTAGTTTTGGATTACCGGCACTTAAACTCTCACTGCCGGACGTGCGCGGTACAGAATACTCACAGTTCGGCTCTCGTCGATAGTCTTGTGAGAAAACGGTTTAAAACCACACTTGACATTTCTAATGGCTTTTACAGCCATAATCTGTCCCCTCAGAGTAGTGAGTGGACGGCTTTTACCTCGGGCGGTAAACAAAGAAAATTCAAAAGGCTACCTATGGGCTATAAGAACAGCCCTGGGGTCTTTGCTGCTCGAGTGGTCTCGCTCCTAGAGTATATAGACCCGGATGCATACTCGTATGTCGATGACATCTATCTAACAGACGACGAGTTGCTCCCACACCTTGCTCGCGTGGATGGCATAATTACTGCGTTTGCAGACTTCGGATACAAATTCAATTTTGCGAAGTGCCACATTGCCGAGCTCACAGTGTTGTTCTAGGGGTACGAACTCAACAGTGAGGGTCGCGGCTTGGCTCCGCACTTCCTTGAGAAGTGCGCACGCCTTTGTACTCCTACGACGCTGAAAAAATTACAATCATTGCTGGGTTTTCTGAATTTCGGTCGTACCTACATTCCTGATTATGCCCATCGTATCAAGACGCTTTATGCCTTGGTACAACCTACTTTTACCAAATCATGCTGGCTGCCGGGGCATACAGCTGCATTACAAACTTTGCAGTCTGATCTTCTTGCTTCTAAATACTTACAAACTCGTGATAACCACACTAACCTGGTCATTAGAATTGTACCAGGCGCGGTGGGTTTCACGTACTTAACGTTCAATGAGGGCGACACCGTTCCCATTGCTTACAAATCACATCTGTACACATCAGCTGAGCTGCGCTTTTCCGCTGTCGAAAAAGTACTGACAGCAGTTCAGATGGCGATCTTGAAAGAACAAGCTCTATCACAGGGTAAGCACATGCTGGTGGTAACACCGTACCCTGCCCTCGAGGCAGTCACTAAAGCTAGTGTACCAAATTCTAAGGCTTTGCATCCAAGGTGGATACAATGGGCGACTTCCTTGGCTTCGCACGACGTCACATATATCTTTGATGCGGCGTTGCAGTCTCAGGAGTTCTTGGATTATGAATTCGTTCATCCGACTCCTTCGACATTGCGCCCACTTGAGGAGTACCGTTGTGTCATTTACACTGATGGGTCTGCGCAACCCGCTACTGGATCAAAGCACGCCTATTCAGCTGCCTGCGCAATTGTTGTGGGTACCTTCGTGAATGGAGAGTTTCAATCTGAAGCTGTGCATACACAGACTTTGGGTGATTGTACCGCGCAGTTGGCTGAAGTACGTGCTCTGGTGCTTGCACTGGAGTACGCTGATCTTCGAATCCCCACTCTTGTGGTGTGTGATTCATTCTATTGTGTTCAATCTTACAATGACAATCTACATTTTTGGATTCAGAATGATTTTCATGATTCCAAAGGTAGCACAATAAAGCATAAAACGCTTTGGGTTCGAGTGGCAGCACTTAAAGAAACTCTACCACTCGTGAATGTAATTCACACTCTTGGTCACCAACGAGTTGGTGTCCATGCTGTCGGTAACAGTTTGGCTGACGAGGCAGCAAAAAAAAGCAGTGGCAACATATCTAGTAGCAGCAGTTACAAGATCCAAAAGTAAGATCGATGATGACATCTTGGCAGCTATTGCTGCTTCCGAAAAAGGGACGACTTTTCCGAAAGGCTTCCCTTCACGATACCATTATCGCTTAAATCCTGATAACGTCCCGTTAGTGAGGATTAACGACGTTGGTGACAGGGTGATTCCCAACGCGGACCGTAGATGGGCTTTGATATCAGCAGCTCACGAAGGTGTTGCGTCTGCGCATGCCGGAGTGTCGGCTACTGTATCTTTGTTGCAACAACGTTACTGGTGGTACCGTTTATACAAACAAGCGCGGGCATATGTTCTTACTTGTGACATTTGCCAGCAGATTAAACCTTCCTCTGCAGCGCGTCCACCACAAACACAGTTGCATATATCTAATCAACCACTAGCGTGCGTTTATTTAGATCACTGCGGTCCTTTTACCTCTGATACTGCGTACAAATACATCTTGGTTGCAGTTGATTCGTGCACACGTTTCCTGTGGGTATGGCCACAAAGGAGTGCTGATGCCAGAACTGTCATCAAGGATTTGCGTGTCTTTGTAGGGAGTTTTGCATGTGGTACCCTTCATTCTGATCAGGGTCGTGCGTTCGCCTCACAGGCGTACAAGGAGGCCATGAGAGATCTGGGGGTCCAAGTCAAATTTTCGTCTCCATACCGGCCTGAGGGCAACAGTGTTGTGGAGCGGATGAACCGTGACCTAAAGCAATCTTTGGCAGCGAGGGTATTAGGTACAGGCCGGAACTGGCTCTCCCACTTGTATGACGTACAACGTGCACTTAATAATCTCCCTAGAAGGTCTCTGGGTGGGAGGACCCCGTACATGATGCTCTATGGTGTAAGAATGTGTGTTCCGGACCTTGCTGGTCTAGACATGGCGGCAGCAGCCGCCCCTTTTGACCTAGATGACCACTGTGCTGTATTGCAGAATCTACAAGAAGCCAGAGACACTCTAGCGAAAGGACATGTACCCTCTACATCAGAAGCTGCGCTCCAGATTCCGGTAGTCGGCTGGCTACCTCGAGTTGGTGACCTGGTCCGTGAGAAGGTGGAGAATAAGAAGGAGTTCGGCCCCTCTTATCGTGCACCGGTCCCGGTGCTTGGAGTCCTGGGTACGCGTACAGTTGTTTTACCTCCACTTCCTGGTCGCAAGGATAACAGGTACATCTCGATTGACAATGTCAAGCTACAGCGGGTGGCCGTTTCTCCATAGTATGACACCTTCAGTTTCTTGCCCTTCAATGCTGAGAAACTCTGTTGTGGTGCCACCCTCTAACATCTTGCCTGAAGTTTCCATTGAGCTTGCAGTTACTGGTCCTTCTGTGCCATCTAATGCTGGTGGTCTACCTGATGATCCTGAGTATGCTTATCCAACAGAAGTACCTTTGCCTCTATTACATTCAACAACAATTGCCCAGTCACATTCTTCCTTTGAAACTGAATCATTGACTTCCACTGCCCCTTCCAAAATTTCTAAATTTTTTGCCTGGTTCAAGAGACATTTTTTGGTTGCACCTTGGACTTACATCTGGCTGGTGCTATTAAGTATTTCTTTGTTCGTGTCCATTGGCTTTGTGGTAGTGTTTTTTAAATTGATAAATGGACACTACCTGAATGAACGATCTACAATACGATTAATTGATGGAACTTTAGCCCCCCATTCCTCATCACACATCATGAAAAGGGACCAGACTTTTGTGAACATCACCGCCTGGCCTGTACGTGATGGAATTGCGTGGGATGCTGTGAACTTTCAAATTCATGGTCCCACCAAAGTGATTAATGTGCCTACTGTTTTTCGTGTTTCTATGGGTGATGTAGTTAAACAGAACATCCGATCAGATGATTGGGATGTGCAAGCGATAGAAACACTGTTTTCTGATTTGAAATATTATGCTGCATTTGATGCTGAGGATTTGTATTTAAATATTGCAAATTACGATGAACAATTTTGCTATCAACATTATGGCACACATTTCCTACACAGGGCAAATACCTTTCGGAATTTTGTTAATTTCACTCAGTGGGAACATTGTCCTGTCCCTATGAGTGTCAGTTCTGCCACTTTAGTGAAAAAATTCACTTACTTTTCGGATTTTAGTGTGTCTGACCCTAATTCTTTTTATTTCAAAGTAGCGGTAGAAACAGCTTCTAAGGTTAGACTGACACACACCAAATTATTATATTCCAAATCCTTTATGGATGAATTGGCTATTGGAGGTTATGACCTCTGGAAAGCTACTATCAATCTTAAATCGGTTTGGGGAACTAAACCGTGGCAGGTACAGGGAACAGAAGCTTTGCATCGTGCCTGTCTTATCCCAAATCTTATGTTATTTTTGAATTCAACTATTTTTCAGACCACCTGTTTTGGATTGGCTATATCTAAAAAATTGAATTCCCCCACAATCCCGGATCTGGGTGCTTATCCTAATTGGGCGAATCACACAGATCTGTCCCTTACTATGTTGCAGTCCCTCGTCTCCAACACTACCTTCAATATTTCAGTAATTAATCCTGAGGGATGGTTGGTGTGGCAGACGGGTTCAGATTCCTGTCAACGTCGGTTTCTGAATTTGACGCCAGGGTATACACAATTGAGAGTAGACCCTCGTTTTCAATCAACACACACGGTAACTACCTACTCGGTAGGTAAGTTATGCCAGTCATGGTTGCAACATTCCACATTAGCTTCAGTTAAGCTACATTTATTACTATTAAATGACAAAATAGATTTGAATGATTTTGTTAAGGGTCCTGCGAGTGACAGGTCCAAGAGATGGGTTTATGCTATTTACAATGAAGTTTGGAAATTGTCGCAAATTGAAGCTGCTTCCAGGTTACGTGCTATTGACCAGGCCAATATGGAGAAAGTATTGGCTGTTATAGATAATAGTATTAACACCTTGTCTTCTAGAATTTATACATTAGATAATATTGTTTCATCTGTCGTAGACATTGTGCAAGATGAAGTATCTGTGTTATATCATGGTCAAAATCAGTTGCGTTCAATTATGCAGTTTGCATGGACCTTGCAAACGTTAAAGGCAGGGAAAGTCCCTTGGGATTACATGAATACGTCATCGATATTCCTTCCTTTTAATTTGACCAATAAACAGCAGTTTATGTCCATGAAAGACGCAACTTACGCATTGTTGCACATTGAAAAACTAGAACCATTACCTTTTTCTGTTGCTGAATTGAATTCAGCTGTGTGGCTCGTACACAGATTGATCATGTTGCCTTTCAGTAGGTTTAAGTTCAGTTCGTGCATGAAGCATTATGCCATGGGCAGATATGAACAGCTTGGTAATGCCTTCCTGCACGAAGTTTGGTCACTTCCTTTCACATATAGATGCGTGAGAGATGGCAAGGAAGTGTACTTGAAAGGTGAAGAATGTACTTCAGCTCCTGATCATTCTGTGGTTTGTAGACATATACAATTACATGGCGATTGCAATATATACGCTCCTAATTTAGCTTGCGTACTAAAAGGCTTTCCGGTGCAAGTTATAGCGTCTTCTTTTAAGCTGCTTGCAAACGGTAGTTATTTGCTTTTAAATAATGAAGCTTGCTGTGGGATGCTCATGGGTATTCCGTACATAGTCACTGTTTCACAAAGGGTGGTTTGCTGTAATAACGTCCTTTTCCCACCCCCGCATGGCAGGCTCGATATATCCATCTGGCCGGCGATTCCAACCTTGAACGCAGAGTTCAACAGGATGAGTAGAATAAGAGCTCTTTTGTCTCAAAGAGAAGTTTCTTTGACTTCGTCCCGTGAAACATTTCTCCTTCACATAGCAAACACACGCACTGAAGTACAAGCTCTTTTAAATACTGACCTCCCCCTACATTTTGGAACATTGATACAGACTATCTTTAATGCTTCGTCTACGACTGGCCTTGTTCATTTTTTTAAAATTGTCGGCTCAGGCCTCGTGACTTCTTTCCAAACTATTTTTGGTGTGATCCCCGCGTTTTTACATTCTATTTTTTCAAGTATCTTCGGAGGGTTTCCCTTGCTACTGGCTCTTGGGGCCGGGATCCTCTTGTTGATCTGCGCTTTTCGTTATGGCTGCACGCATGGGGTTTCAAGACAAAATGCTCCGCCTGCTACATCTTCGTAGCCAGATGCTTGATTACTATGGCACTTTACCGCTGGCGACCTTAAGCGTCAAGTATGGATTGTCATTCCAGTTTGCTTATTTTACCTGTGTATAGCCTGTTTTTCATTGCCTAGATTGTCCCTTCCAATGGGCTCTGGACTTGTGTCTGTCAAACTTGGTGTCACCTGACCCGGATTTTGATGAACTGATGTGTCCATTACTGGATCATGAGTTTGCTTGTTCTGGAATTGGGTTCATGGCTTTGGGTGCTACACAAGGAGTCCTTGGTAACTGGGATATCGGAGAGGCGGCTATTGAATTCCTTGAACGATGTTTTCTCGAGGAGACTGACAGTTGTCCTGTTATGGTGCTGGATGCTCCGATATTTGAGGAACACGTGTGTTCTTTTCCACTATTGAATTGGATGGCAGATACTTTTGCGGAACGCTCCAATGATTTCCTCTTGGAAGCTGTTGCAACTTATGGTGCATATACCTTGATGGATTGACTGTTTCACATAGTCACGACAGGATGCATCCATAGATATCAATTTTTTTTAATCGAATTTTTTTTTTTTTTTTGATGGTTATTTCTATAGTACATCGTTTCTGTTTTTAAACACGATTTTTTCTTTTTTTCTCGAACTTTACACTTACCTTATATGGACTTATAGTTCATGCTCTTGGTTCTGTTCTATATCACTTGAACTCTGCGTTCTTGCTAAGTGCGCCCCTAGTGGTTAGTGATTCGATCAAAGGGGGGTGTTATATGGGTTAGCCACTCCCTATTTACAACACTAATTTAGCATAACCGAGTCAACTGTTAGAAAGCCAGCTTGCCGTTTCTGCTGCTTTGCACGCGACACTGTTGTTATATGTTATTCATTTTAGAAATGCTTACTCGACTTTGCCTTGCAGGATAACAGTTTATTATTTAACATTCTTAACAGTGTGCTGCGACCTTCGTCTGTACATCATGTAAAGAACAAGGCTAGGACACTAGACGGTGCAGAGTGTTGTGTTCAGATTGATCGTACCACTTTTTAGACATATCATACATGCAGCTGCCAATATCTGAAGGACAAGTGCCTTTAATATTACAGTACAGAATGTTTTAGAATGCATTTGAACACAAGAGCTGATGCATGAGAGAGCTGATCCTTTGAAGTGATTCTACTAAGCTGATCTATACGGTATGGGGTCCCCCCTGTTAGCCTAGGAGACCTTCTAATAGTCTAATAATAATTTATTAGTTGCTAGAGAAAGGAGTGTGGCTGCATACCACTGTCATTATTATTATGATGATAGTATATGTGGCAAGTTATTCTTGTGTGCTCTCCAGCTTTTTAGCATATGGAATTTGGCATTCTTGAACCTGTATGTGTGCATCTGCCGGTTTCCCATTGTGAGTATAGGCCTAAAATTCACAGAAAACAATGTGCTGTTGATAAACAGCCCTATCCTTTGCCACAAATGTTAATGAAATTACTAAAACCGCCTTCAAACAGTGCAAACACTAAAACGTATCATCCACTGAATGACCATTAGCCAAGTGGGTGAGGGTAATAACATACCTCCGGAATGCTGGCTTCTCACCCTTCCAGAAAAACTCCATGACATAATATGCATTGCATGATTAGTGCAGAATACCACAGGCATCATGATAAACCGCAGGCCAGTTTCACCCTCGTAATATTGAGGGTTGATTTCTCTACAAGCCTGTTCCTTGGTGCCCTGTGCTCAATACGATTAAAAATTCAAAGGATCAAGAACACAGCAAGGAGATTACTACTTCACCTCTACCCAAGAAAACACAATACCACAGTGTTTTAAGGACTGCACCAGAGTTCTCTTACCTTTTCTGTAGTGAAAGCTACTTCTGATTAGTAAAAATCCTTGTGAGCTACTGAGGACTAAACAACTTGTGCATTGTTATCAGACATCCAAACACCAATCTTTACTGACTTTAAGCCTAATGTCTATAGAGCCAGATACTATGGTTTGAAGAAAATACTTTGACTAGGGGCACTATTGACAGGGCTGCCATGTGTGTCAATGAGAACGTGGCCTTTGAGGATGTTTGAAAATGTGTGCGATAGAATATGATATATGTGTATGGATGACTGAGAGTCTGTTGTATGTACTTGTGGCACGGGACATACCTTTCACCATATTTGGCACTGTTAAATGTATGACACAAACATACAACCATTTTTTTATTAAATGGGAGACATTTAAAGAGCAGAAAAATGATCTGGAACATTTTTCTGCACTTTGAATGTCTCCCATTTAAAAAAATGAAAAATGTTCAGTTATACACATGGCACAGGGTCTACTGGCCACTGGGAGCAAGAAACCTGCTGTTTGTAAATGTGACACTATGAAATGGGAGGAAATTTAAATAATTTAAGTAACTTTTCATTTTCTCTCATTTAAGAGTATTCAGAAACATCATTTTGATCTCAGTCTTCAATACTGAGTAGAAAATGACTTTTATTTCAGAAATAAATACCTCAGTGCTTCAGTTCTTCACCTCTGTGCCTCAGCCCTAGTCTAGGTTTTAAATCTGACTGAGAGCGGCTTATTATCAGGCCCTGCTATCTGCAGCCTGATGATAATGTAAAATAAACACACCCTTCCCTTAACTTTAAAATGAAAATGTGACCCTGTGATTATTTAAATATGAACTCAAGGCTGTGAGCTGCTCTGAAGGTGTCTGGGAGCTACTGGTACCTCACGACCGACTGGTTGGAGACGCTAGCCTTAATCTGTGATAAGCCCTAATCATTGTATTGGATCTGACTCTGTTTGACTTCCTTGTAGTGGCAGGAGTCCCGTAGGAACCTGCTCATGCCCTCATCTCAAGCTTGTTACCTGGGTGTAAGTATTAATAAAATAAAAGACTCTCTTTTGTGCACCCACTTTATATGCATAAATTGTCAAACTGTATTAAAAACCCAGTCAGACTGCACTAAATCAAACAGTCCATATATATTATCAGTAGTACATGAACCCAAATATGACTATGTCTCCTTATTGTGAAAACATATATATATATATTCATTACCATTATTCAGTAGAATTTAATACTGTTCCCTGTTCACATATACAAAACAATACACAATTAAAAAAACATTCTTTAAAAACATAGGGATGATGAGAATATTGTCGCATCAATATAGTCTATGTGTCTTTCAAAATACAGATTTCAGTTTATATGTCAAATCATCATATTTATTTGTAGTATTGCATAGACCAACAACCCTTTCTTCATAAACACTGTTTATCTAACCCACACTGTAAATAGAAATATAAGAATATTCAGATCAGTAATAAATTCCTATACATTAAAATGCAATCACATCAAATCCTTTTATGAAAGAATTCTGTCGATGCGGCGTTTTGGCGGTTCTTGAAATCAATCCCCCTCCTTCCTCAGAACAAATTTATTTATATATAAAAATTCATATAGTAAAACAAATGTTTCTTAATCATTATTGCACCCATCTATCATGGTTGATCTTGCAGTGGTCTACATGTAGTTGCTTCCGGAAACGTATACATCTGTTTTAGATTACTTTTATATCATATCACACTATTTTAATGATATATCGCCCCTTCATAAGAACTATTAAGAGCCGCCAAAATAGTAAGGGTACCTCGTAGATCAATTCTTGCTACGTTGCTGTATCACTGGTCATTTTTAATCCAATATGTACATAACAGCAGTATCACTGTCATTCGATTTCCATCAATAAATGTAGAGCTGGGTGTAATCATTGCACAATCACAGCTTCATTTTGAAACAGATTTTATTAAAGGTTGCTGAAAAGAGGACACACAAAAATTTGAAAGGTAATTATCTGGCAAGCAAATGTCCAGTACATGAAAAGACAGGAGTCATGACAACCATATAGTTTTGAACGAAAATTGAGCGATAACTGAGGACATCTGCAAAACAATGACAAAATAATTGGCAAAGGAGATACCTTCAACATATGAGACATGCATGAATAAAACCAAGGCATCCTAAGGGAAAGGAGGGAGAGGACAAGGAAGACGAAAACAACAATTAACCAATGAAATAAAACCGTAACAAACGGTCAATGGGTGAACTTAGCCCTAATCGGGAAAATGAATGCTGGAAGGGGCGTACAGGTCACCAGAGTTTCACCATCATTATCTGCCTAAGTCTCTCTCCAGATCTAGACCCTAGCCCTGACCCCTAAATCCAACTAAACTCTAGGTATCAAATCGGCAGTGTCCTGCTCCAGGGGGAGTAGCAATCAACCTTAGAGATATATACTTGGGCAATCCTGGGGGATTAATATCCATACTCACAAAAGGTAACCGGATGGTGTATCTGAACAACTCAACCAAAAAGCTAAGGAGAGGGAGAAAGGGACAGACACACTCATGAGTTAAGACGAAAACCCTCACTCACCCTAGGGTGACATGCTTCATCATTGAGTTCCCTCTTACACACTGGGACCGCAAGGTACCCAGTGTGGGCTACAACTTCCCAGTAGGAGAGGAGCGCGAGGTGTTTTGTGTCATCCCTATAGGGCAGAGTGAGGGGCAGTGTGCAAACAAAAATAGAGTTAAATGTGAGTTAAAACTATCTCCTGGTGGGCAAGATTAATCGTTATTAGTGTCCCCCAGTGGATAGATTAAAATAAGTTCAGTGAGAATAGGGATATGGACATTCCCTATAAGGATCAGGCCGACATGTTTCTGCCTTAGTAGACCGGAAAGGTTCTTGGCATTCCCCAGAACCATTGACTATGTCACTCTGCTTAGGTTGTGCAAAAATAATAATATTAAAAATAGGTTACTATACTTTTACCTGTATGGGAATAATCAGTGGTACCAGCTTGTAGTCAGGCCCACATTCTGTAAGGATATAAGCACACGTCAAAACACAATATGGATATTATAAGGTCCCAATCAATGTACCCTCTAATTTAATTTCTCTGTGTGCAGTAAGAAACCCTCTATGTGCACACTTACCATGGCCGTGTGCAAAACACCTCCTGGGTAAGCTAGCTGTAGGGTTGAGAGAAAGCTAGGAGTGGTCCATTTTTATTTTCATACAAAACGGTACCCTTATAAAGTACTTTTAGCAAAATGTTTGCCAAAACAGATTTTATTGCACACAAATAACATTACACATCATAAAAGAAGCAATTTTCCTTCTAAATGGAAAACTGTTTCTCAGCGTCCTACCAAATAAACACTTATCCACATAGCACTCTTACCAAAAAGATCAAATTCCAAATATGGCTTGCTCCAGGATACAGAAATACAATAAATGCTGAGAATAAAACCAAACACAGCAAAGATAACAAAGTATATTTTATATAGCACACACAGTGAAGTGAATTCTAAGCTGTTTTGCTCTGGGGCTCATAATGGTGATGTATTAAAGGGAATTGACCATCATGCCATCGTGACGTGGCTAGAGATTAACTCAGCCAATTAAAAGGTTGTGGACCTAGGCTTGACAAAGCAATCCAAGGACATACAGTTGGCAATGCAGTTCTAAGCATGTCTCTTTTACAATAACATGACATAACAGAAGGAAGGATTGCCTCGTGGAAGAGGGATTAGGGGGAAGTTTCAGAAATTGGCAAATGGGCGCTTAAATCCCAATTCTCTCTGACTACAACAGTTTACCTTGTTAAAAACATTTAATCTCAACCGGGAGGAGGGGGCAGGGGGTTGGGAGGGGGAGAGGAGTGTGGGGGGATAGTTCAGGTTTGAAAGTAGGTGTAGTATGTTCTTCGTTTAACAGTAAAACAAAATGGATTGTGCTGTTGTTATTGTGATACATCTGCCTGGCTGACGTACCTGGAGGTCAGGGCTCAGCAACTGTAATGCAATCATTTAATAAAATTTGTTTTAAAAAAAAAAAAACATTTAATCTCCTTGCAGATGAACACTATATTCCTAAATCTCGTTTAAATAATTACAATTTAAATACCAGAAAAATATAAACATTATCATTTGTGGGATCCTTAAAATGATTGATATTAGCACTAAAAATAAGTGAAAGAATATACTCTTGATAAATAAACTGTAAATAATCTCTAAACTCTTATCTAACAGTGTTAACTTGCAATTTGTTGTTCTGTAAATACTAACTCACTGCAACAGATCTATCAAATGAGTAGGGGCATGAAGAAACATGCTCAAGAGTTTGCAGGGTAACCCCTTGTGACATGTGACACTACTCACAGAGCCTGGCCTCGCAACACCATCATAAAAACAAATTATTTGTTTTACATAAACGATGCCACAGTATTTATAATTCTGGGGAATTCATTTCAACCCTGACAGAGTTTCATTACAAGTTGCCTGTTATTTTATGAAGTAATGTTTTAGATGGTAAATACAGATACCACCGGCTGCAGTATTTACTAGGACTTGTATTACCTTCCTGTTACGGAGTTCCGTCCTGCAGAACTGGGGATACCGCTGTACTATTCCATGTTTCCCCATGTTTCCCCATATATGAGCTACAAAACTAGGAATGTTCTGCATTTTCCCTGAACACATTTTGTTACGCTTTACCCAGCAAAAGTTGAGAGGGAAACGCTCTGAATTTCTTCATCAATTTGGACACTAATTCCTGTACATTAGACAGCAAATGTTTCTCTGTTGGGAAATGTAAATCTTACATTTTTCATTTGTTACCAAAGGCACAGCAACATTTGGATTATGAGTTAGATAAATTATGATGAATTATTAATCTCAAACTTGCCAGCAGCCTACATTCACACAATCAATCAATCAATGAACCATAGCATTTATAAAGCGCACTACATACCCGTGAGGTTCTCAAAGCGCTAGGGGTGGGGGGCTGCTACTGTTCGAAGAGCCAGGTCTTGAGAAGTCTCCTGAAGGTTAGGAGGTCTTCGGTCTGCCGCAGGCAGATGGGGAGGGTGTTCCATGTCTTGGCGGCGAGGTGGGAGAATGATCTGCCGGCGGCAGTCACTCTTCGGATGCGGGGGACAGTGGCAAGGGTTTGGTCTGCGGAGCGGAGCTGGCGGGTGGGGGCTCTTTCACTGCTCCTCAGTCTTAGGACTTCCAGCTGTTTGTGTTCACATAGCTTTGACAATGTACTTCACTCACAATGCTCAATTTAGGCAGCATTCACACTGCTCCACCAATGTCTAATTGCTTGTTTTAAATTGCATCCTCACACCTATGACATGCATCTCAGTCACAGGGCTGACTTCAGTTTGCACTCACATAGCTCCAGTGATGCATCATTGTCAGGGGGTTGCCTTTATTTGATGTTACACTGCTACACTAACACAGCTTTGACAGTGCACTGTTTTCACAGAGTTGCCAGTCCATGTGCACACAACTTTGAAAATACACCGTAGTTATACAACTGCATTCAATCAGAATTCATGCAGCTCTAAGAAACCTGTTGCAAGACATATTGCAGACTATCACATTTCTCTGTGATGCTACTGTGGCACAAGGAAGCACATTTCCCCACGTATGCCAAGTTGACTGAGCAAGACCGATTCACCAATGGTACGCTATTAATGTGTTTTTACATAGCATTTCATAACACTACTTCTGCCATTTCTAAGCACTGTAAATGTGGGTATTACTATTAACTAAGTTATAGTTCTCAGTATATTGACCTCAGAAGGATGAAATGCTGAGTGCGCCGTGGGGCTGAAACTCATGATCTCCAGAACATTGCATATGTCTGCAACAATTGTTTAGCTCAGTGAGCCATCATTCTGGCTACTAGATGCAAGAATGCTGTACACTCCCTAATGTGCAATAGCATTCCGGAAAGCACATGCTCCATGCATCAGGAGTGATGAAAGGGACGATCAGTGGATTTGTGAGGCTCCTGTGCAGATCTGAAACTGCAGATGAATGTTAGCACTGAATTTGGATACTACATAGAAGCCGGACTGAATTATGTGCCCTTGGGCCAGATTTAGCAGCTTCTCACGCAGCACAGTGCAGAAGCCGCAAATGCTGCGCTGCGCGAGAAGGAGAGAGCAGGAGAGAGCCATAGTTACATACATTTGGCACTCTCCTACCCTCTCCCTAATGCTGGCACAGAACGTGTGGCCATGCAAGTGTTATCTCTGTGAGTCTAGCATAAGGTTTGTACTGGAAGGTTCCCTTCCAGTACAAAATACTATGCTTAGACTAACTAAATCTTTTCACACTTTGTATGTGTGCTGTACAAAGCAGCACACATGCAAAGTCAGAAAACAAAGGAGAAATAAAAGCATCTCTCCTTCATAGCGCCTACTTGAAATGGGTGCTATTTTCTGATGCTAAACCTTGTCTGCTTTTTTAACTAAATAGGGCTTAGCGTCAGAAACTTTGAGTGGTTGCATGGGAATGCTCATGCACCACCCATAGTATGCTTCCTTGGTGCAAAGCAAAGCAGCGCGATGCGATACTTTGCGTTACTTTCAAGTTATTTTCCAGCATGAAACAGGCACTGGCATAACAAAAACTGAAGGGGCCTCCCTGCAAGGAACGTTTAGGGGCTCAAGCAAGAGCTCTCCGGCAAGAGTGTTGTGCTGAGGGGGCCCCCTGGAGCTTGGCCCCACCTGAACCGCGGGGGCCTGTGTTACGCCCCTGGACAGGTTTTAGGCTGAAAAGTAAATAGGGGAAAACGATTTAGCGTTGTTTTGCATCGCATTTGTAAAGCAAACACAGAGTTAAATCTTAGTAAATAGACCCCCTTATGTTCTTACTCAAAAGACATATTGTGTGAACTTGCAAAGAAAAGGTTGACTAAATGCTTTCGTTTGTCATTATCTCTATTCTTCCTAAACACCGAGAGCGCCTGGCCACAAATATCACCAATTTCTGAAAGGAGTAATGATGGCCTATTGCATGCTTTGGGATGCTTGTGGTTCAGGGTATGTCTCCTGCAAGAGTTGAAATTCCTCTTTTTTAGCCCCTCAAAGCTGAAAAATAGTTTCAAAAGCTGCCATTGAGAAAGACACCTTCTGTGCTCTAACACCTTCTCATAATGCACCTTGTAAACAATGGGCCTGCTCTGAGGCCTTTCCGCACAGATCATCTTCACACCGTGAAAGGTGAAAAGGGAATCCCGCCAGGCAGCTCAAGTATCCCTATTTAGTCCCTCCATTCAACACCATTGTTGAAGCCTCGCCTGCTGACCCCTCCCATACTTCACAAGTAAGATGTAGCAGTGGTGAGGGGAGGAAGAGAGACGCCTTTCAGGCAGCGCCAGGGTTAAGACGGAAAGCACACAGTGCATGTGTTTCATTTGCCTTTTTACGCAGGCCTGATTGTATTTTAGGAGTGTGCGCACTCCTAATATTGAAATGCGCAGGAGTTAAAGTGGAGCTGCGCGGCCGCACAGAGGCGCACCTTAAAGGGAACATAGGTCCCAATATTTATAAACCACCAGTGTCCCACACCAGCACTGCAAACGTGTGTTAATACAAATAATATAATGTATACAGTCTCACCAATTCGAGACTATTAGTCAACATCCACCTTCATAAGTCCTTTCGTAGCAGGTATCAGGACTCTATAGGTATAAAATTTACAGTAACACATTGTCAGACAAAACAAAAGCTTCCTAGTCATCTCCACCTTTTAACCTGAATACCACTCCACTCAAGATACGGGTAATCTGTTATGAATGACAGGTTACGCGTTATAGACCATAATTATATGTCAATCTCTAGATAACTATATATTGTGAACTTATGTCACATAGCATGACAGGGCATTGTTAATATTGCCACTTAGCACATCATGTACATCTATCACAGCATTTAGCGAGCACGTTATTAAGCATTGAGATCTGGGTTGGTATACTGCATTTGCAGCATTTAAAACGTTGTGCCCTGCTCATTATCTACCTACTGTGAGCCCGTTACCAAGTTTTGAGCTCATGGTGGATATTCAACAATGCGGAGTTGTGCATAGTTAACAGCAGTCTCCCCATGCGTAACATGCTAACCATGTAGTGTGAACAGGCAGGGCATCGTTACTAATACATCTTGCACATGTAACGTGGTATTCAGAAGCAATACAACCACGCGCTATCTGCCTTAGAGAGTACGTTATCAATGAGCAGCAATTTCGTCTCTGCTCACTGTCTGCATCTTGTGAGCGCGTTTACAACCGTAGCACTCCAAATGAAGTAGCTGAACTTAGCTCCATTACCGGTTATATCAGTAATGCGTGGCCACGTTCCGCTACGAATCACTTCTAACTCAGAACATGGGCCACACACCGAGTGGTGCCTTACCTTGCGCCCTGTCTCCTCCCAAGTCTATGAAAGGTTATAGGGGAAAAGCAGGTTCCCGGCACTTCGGATTTAGCGTGGTTAGGCGGAAATGATCACATGATCCATTTCTGGTCACGGTGTAGTGTAGTTCTTATATCCCTGATAGGCTCTGCGCATTGGAATAACATACACTATATATTTGACATAGGACTAAGGTCAGGATGTCTCTATCGAGCATATTAAACTTAAATACTTGTGTGTGCCAGCTAACTCAGAGGTCACTGGAAACTTCTTGAATATACAAGAAGGGATTCGTCTCTGACAACCGCATAAACATGACAACTTTGTTTCCTTTTAGAATCGGAACAGTCTCAAAATCGTGGAAACAATAGATAACAGTTTCACTCAGTCAATCGTGCATGCTTCGTTTCTACAGAGTTGCACAGAAACAGAGAGACGGGTGTTTCAATAAAAGGGATTATTGAGCAGTCTTATTTCTCATGCAAGAGATATGAATTGCTTCAATCGTAAGACAGACTGCGAAGTACAATATGTACAAGCTTAGCAGTAAGATAAAATAATACTGCAACAGCATGGTTTGTTGCTAGGACATATATTAATCAAAATACATACATAAATAACATAAGCTAAAATGTGATACTCATTTGATGCTTCTAAATTTTTCTACCCCAGTGTACCTAACCTAAGTGTAGTACGAGGTTTGAAGTAGGGGCCATTACTAAAGTATAGCTAGCTATATTTTAGTTTAGCCGAGAGTTGCCAAAAGTTTCTCTAAGTTCTAGCCAGCTCCATACCTTAGAATGAGAGAGGTTGGAATCTCTTTTCTGGACTCGATAGTCTAACCCCCCACAAGGGAAGTCAGAGAGCACCTGAGCTGCATTCTCTGCGAGGAGGATGACAGCGTCAGGTCAGTGCATCAGGCTGGAACTCGATCTCATTCCGAACTTGCCGAGGCGAACCGCGTAGTCTGGGTTGGATCGAATCCTCCGGGAACCGCCATTTGCCAGGGCAAGTGCTGGTATATTTATACCTTGAAGGTGTCTAGGAATGCCAGTATTGACGTAAAAGTCGGGTAGAGGAATGTCATGAATGAAGCCCTAAGGAATAGATGTTCATGCATACTTAATGAGTTCTTGGACCAATCAATATTAAAGCTGAGGGAAATTCCTAAAGGCTTAAGGGTCTGGTTTTCCAAGAATTCGTTGTGACGTGGATGGACGGATGTAGGTGGCCATGCCTGTATTTGGTTTGTACGGACAATGTCTAAATAAGGGACGGATTTCTATGTCCAAATAAGGGCAATGTGAATTGTACCTATATAAGGGCATAAATCGGGAAACCTATATACGGAATCTAAATCTGCACACAACACCCACTCCAGTTTCGTATGAACGACGTTACTAAATCCTAAACGTTCTAAACATATCTTAAAACAGAGTATCGCATGGGTTTGCTAAAATAAGCTAAAAACATATCTAAAACATATGTTCTAAAAATACATTACAAAACCATTGCTATGCATAAAGTGTTGTACATATTAAAGGCAATGTTCCATTCTAAGCATAGGATCACAATGGAATGCTTAATGAATGAACCAAACTATATACATGTGATGAAATGGCTCGAATGTCCCTGGAAGTGTTATCAAAGAACTATTTTCTCTATGAATAGTTCTACTATAAGCAGATTACTGTGCCAAAAAATGAAAAATACAATTTTGGGACGGGAAGAGAAAAAAATATAATAATAGAAAAAGTTCCAAAGTCAGTATCACGTTTGAAAAAGAATAAAGGCCAAATTCAGAGTCTCTCCGGAACACTGTGTGCTTCAATCAAAAGTCAGTGTGTGGGGATGGAGAAAACAACATTTTCTAATCCTGTAGACAACAAGTTGTCTACCGTTGTGGGTGAGAGTTGGAATACCTCGTGTAGAAGATCAACAGCACGTAGATGCGAACTATCGCCTTCAGCATGGGAAGCATCAGCAATGTCCGGATTGGATATTACCTGCGCGCCTGGTGTTTCCTCTCGTACCTCAGCAGTAGCATGTTGCGTCTGTGAGATCTCAATGAATGCCGCCATCAGGATTGGTAGCCGCTGGGGATAACACATAGCATATGCCGTTATCGGGTCCAGCAGAGTATCAATATCTGTAGGATGGGAGGGTCAGACAAATGTCAAAAACATGTCCAGCACGCATTCTTCACCGCATAGCAGGCAGCGTAGAACAGGTAAGATGCAATCTTGCCAAATTGGTCTGAATGACAGAAACCAAGTGGTGTTTAATTCTCGTAGACGAGGTAAACCCAGAATTTGGACGATGCGCTCACAACACTTCATCTCCAATAGAGTTCTTTCCATGGTGAACTGGGTGTCGCTGGTGATTTGGCTTGCCATTTCGTAGCAAAAATAGTATCCCTGCAACGAGTGCTAAAAGGAGCGGCAGTCCACCAAACACAGAGTGCACGAAGTTTGGAAAAATTCAGAGGACTGCTTGAAAAGGTGCTAACAGTCCTGCACACACGTTCTTAAATACATGTACAATACCGCTCGTATCAGACATGTTTAAGATACGACCTAACATTTCTGAGAAATGCACAGGGCAGTTTGTATACAAAAGGGTATGTATCTCTGCAGAAGTCCTTGCGACTTGGAGTTAATAGGTTTCTTTGGCAGAGGTCAAAGGCACAGTTTTTTGTAAAAGAATGGCTTTCATTCTGCTTAGAGTATCAACTCGTATAGAAGAGATATTCAGTGAAGGCCATAAAGGCAACTCCCTGACTATGTCTATTTGGGGAAACAAGACTTGCATACAGCAAGTGACCCTGGATGTAACCGTTACTAGATATGGGATACCTGGCAGCATGCAACAGCAGCTGTGATCATTCAACATAATGTAACTCCCATTTGAAAGTTGACCAAAGATTGGATTAATCACTGCTGCCGGTGAACCCTGCAGATGGCAGGATAAGTTTGTAGTGGAACCTTCACAGGCCCCGTGTAAGTTAATACCCTGACAAAGGAGAGAACCGCTTAGTGCGTGTTCACAGTTTTCACCGCTAATAAACACTTCACGTCCCCCACTCCAACATCTGTGTGTGTAAGGTAAATCCCAGGATGTCTTGATGTATTCTTTACCCAACCTTTTATATTTGCCTGCTGGTATATTTTTTAGGCAATACTGAAAATGAAAAGTCGTAACAGGCAGAGTAATCTTACCAGGTATAATCCACTCAGTAGCTGGTTTTTCTGCCACTGTGAATAGTAATTTCTCCAGTTTTTCAATGCTCAGCACCGTATAGTCTGCTCCCCTTTGTGCCAGTTTGATCTGTCTATCAGTGAGATTCAATTCTGCAAACAGTGACGTAGTATTGATTAAACGCCAAGGCACATAGCCAGAACGCAGCTTTTGAAGCGTCCTGCCTAATAGCATGATAGAACGTAGCTGTGACTGACCATGTTGCAACATGACCAAGTCGTGTTCCATGATGCCTATTAATTTGCATCCAGAACTGGAAAGGAGCAACACGGGTGGAGAACTGATCCATCTTCAAATCCTAAGTACAAAAAGGATACACCCTGAGGCAACAGTGTCTTAAAAATAAGGTGCACAGACAGCGGTAGTTCATTGGATACCGGCCCACCCTAGGAAAATAATACAATAAGTTTTATGAAGATCTGTCAATCTACTGGTGGAACGTGGGCCAACCTACTGGTGAACTTTAAAGTCTGCTAGAGACAACAACTCCTGGCTTACAGTTTGCTTTATGTTTCAGACCTTCTTCATATGAATTAAAAATAGTTCGACCTTAACAGAGGGAGGCAGAGGTCCCCTAATTACTTGCCGGACCCTCCAAAATTCAAATTCATCCTGGATCACAATCTAAGGCGGTTCAATTTGTTCTAGGTTTTATTTTTCACTTGAGAGAGTCACGAAGGTTTTAGTCTTGAAAAAGATGGCTACTGGCTAATAAGAACATAATCTGTGAGAAAACTGGGACCACTGAATGCTCATTTTATGTATGGTATCAAGTCTCGGCTTTTAAATGAAACAATCATGGATATGTTCTCCCAATGACACAGTCTTTTGTTTTTTATGTGTACTCTCTCTGATTTTTATATGAATCTTTTTTTAATGTGCAATTGTACTGTATTTCTGATGTGATCTTGTTGCAATAGCGATAGTGTATATTGATGTATTGTTAAGTGAAAGCTTTTTTTAAACTAAGTAATTCATTGTTATACTTTTGATATAAATTTTGTTTTGTAATCACTAGTTAAATGGTTGCAATTATACTGTTCCCTCCACGTGTGTTGATAGATTGAATGCAGGTGTGAGTGTGCCGTAAAGAGAATATTTAGCCAACAAACATTTAAACAGTATCTTCTCCAAAGGAAACATTTTTTCATGACTCTCCATGATGTCTATGACAGAGGATACAATGCTGTCCAAAGAATACATCCTGGACGACAGAGTCGTTAACCCATTGTCTACTACAGAGAGAGATTTCTCTAAATTAATGCGATCAATTTCTTGTATTTGCTCTGCAGTCTCTGCTTGGGTGACCTTCCATGCTTCATTATAAGCAGCGTAGATACCGGCATATATGAAACGTTTTTGACGCGGTTTTCTTGGTCCTAGCAAGAATTCCCTAAGGTCTGCGCCTTCTTGAAGTAAAGTTGTGTTGTTTTACATCCTCTAGTGTAGCTTTCTGTAGCCAATCAAGGCAACGTTTCCCTACACTGTAAGTTGTTACCTCCCCTGGATGCTGTCTTTGGACATAACGTTGGTCTGGCTAATGAAAGGTAAAACCTTGTGCTTTGTTCAGGAATCTATCTTGACAGTTGTTTGTGTCTAAGGGCCAGAGCAACCATTTTTTCCATTCAGGATCTGATCTGTTATTTTTCAAAATAGTATGTACGTCGACCTCCCCCTGTGTAGTGCTTTCACTTGTACTTGCAGGTATAGACTGAGTGTTCATGTCTTTTATCTTGGCTATCCAATGATGTTTGTTGGACAGTGTCGTTCAAAAACATAATTTGCTCAGGGATAATACAGGCTCTAAACAAAGCTTCTATATCCTGTACTTGCCAATCTTTAGTACCCCAGACAGTTTTCGTCTCAATGTTGTCTTTCCAAAAGTCATAACCCTGTCTAGACAGTTGAGCAATAAAGGCTGTAGAATAAATCGGTTTGGTATTCGTTAACATATTTTTCATTCTTGTCTTGTTGACATTCTTAAAGTAAAGTGTCTCTGCATTCGAGATATTAAACCCTGAAAAATATGGAAATTTCATTGCAAATGTTTTCGAGATATCCTTTGGTGGCGTAGGACAATGTTCCCATTGGTTATACATAAATACATCTCTAGGTGTTGCAGATTTATGCAAGAAATGATGACAATAGTGGTTATAACAATACAGTTGTTCATAGTCTGATGAACCTTGTAAATATTCATTATTAGTAAATGCAGTTGACATCTCTAGATCAGACATCATATTATTAACAGTCTCGAAGTCCCAATCATCAGAAAAGGTACTGGAGGTAATAAAGTCACTTAATGAAATTTTAAATAAATGTGGAATCTTCAAAAACTCCGACGGGCCAAAAATGTCATATTCGGTTTTGTCCCAAACTATACCATCAGGTATAGGAATCGCTGTGATGTTCACCGCTGACAAGTCTCTTGCTTCACGATGGGATGATTTGTGTGGCTGGAAAAGTAAGTTCACTCTTTTACTTGCTGTGTCCATTTGAATATATCTTCCATTAATCAGCATAATCAGAGTTATTACCAGAGCTAACCAAAGTAGAAAGAAGAATATTCCCAAAACAATCCATACTTCAATCCATGGTGAAACCAGATAAGTTTTTTCCAGTAGATGAAAAAAGTCTGTTGCTTGCTCTTTGAAAGTTCTTTGTACTGGCCGTTTCAGACTCGCTGGGATCCTCAGAAAACGTATCAAAGTTCATGAAATAGCCAGAAGCAGTTCTGTCAATGGTTGGAATTGCATCCGTATTTGATGAAATTGCTGGAACCAGTTGATCACTTGTTACTTTGTTGTAAACAGGTGTATCTGGACGAACTGTTATTTGGGTCTCAAGAGGTACAAGGTCCATAGCATTGTTGCTTAGTCCTCTATTTCTTACTGTTGAATCTTCAAAGGTGATGAGTCTCTCGGTTTGAACCTTTTGGATTGTAGCTAGAGGAGTGCGTCTGCTACATTGGCGGTGTCCACTTGGCCTACTGTTCAGTATCGGCCACATAGTGTGGTTTGATCAGGTCAATGGACACAAATCTTTTCTCCTTTTTACCAGCAAGGGGCGGCAAAAGTACTGTTCTTGATCCGTGGATTGCTAGGACAGGTACTGGTTGTCTGTATGAAGGCCCAAATTCCTTCTTATCCTCGATCTTATCTCTGACTAGATCCCAAGCTTTGGGATCCAGACAGGCCTTGCTGGGACGGCCGGATTTTTCTCAGTGGTGGTTGGCTTCAGGACCACGTTGCTTTGTTGCTTTCTTAGTTCATTTAAGTCCTGTAAAACAGCCAAATGATCTTTGATATCAAATTGTTTTGTTTTCCACCACTGTGCCTTTCATATCGAAGTCCGTAACCAACATTCTAGTCCCAAACAGGACCTCATATGGAGTGACACCACCTAGAGAACTTCTTGGCAAGTTGTTTATTGCACGCTGGACCCCATATAAATGTTTGACCCACCCATCACCCGAACCTAATACCCTAGCTGTTATAGACTGCTTTATGTCCCGTTTTTTTCTTTCCACAACAGAATTTCCCTCAGGATGGAATGGAGAAGAATACCGCAATGCTACGCCCAGACTGCCCATGGCTTCTTTGTAAGCCCTAGAGCTAAACACAGGACCCTGGTCAGAATGTAGTGTGCCTATTGCGTATGTGCCGATAAAGACTCGCAAATCTTTTATAACAGTTCGAGCGTCTGCCAAGCGCTGAGGCCGCATCCATAGGAATCTAGAGCACAAATCCACTGCGACCTTGATATATTTATAGTTCCCATCCCTTTGTAAGAGACCGCAGTGGTCCAGGTAAACACAAGCTAGTGGTTTATCTGAAATTAACAGGGGCGTCTGCGCAGGACGTTTCACAGTAGAGACTTTCATCTTTTGACATATCTCACAGTTCAAAACATAATTTCTAGACTGTTTCCTAATGCCGGGCCACCAGTCCCTTTGTTTTAATAAAGCCACTATGGCTGAAACACCTGCATGGGCAGAGGCGAGCCCTTCATGTGCTGCTAGGATTAGCCCTAGTCTATGTTCCATGTTTGGAATTACTCTATCCCCCACTCCAGGGATTCGAGCAAATGGAACACCATTCGCATCAATTATATATGAGTTTTTGAGTGGAAACCTTTTAGGTAATGCCAAACCGCTGCCTTTGCTTGATGCATTGACAGTCAGCATTATTTCGCTGTCTAGTTTAGTTTTTGAACAAGTGATTGCAGCTACGGAAGCCGTTTGCACAGCCCCTTTCGCGGCTTCATCAGCCAATGAATTCCCTTCAACGTGAACGCCATCACGTTGGTGACTCAGCGTGTGTATCACGTGAGTGTTCTGTAGTCCGTTTCGCAACTGAACTACTTGTTCCCAAAGCAGTTTGTGCTTGATTGTGCCACCTTTTGCATCTTTGAAACCATTTTGAATCCAATTCTGTAATTATTCATTGTAGGATTAAACACAGTAAAAAGAATCGCACACTATCAGTGTGGGGAATTCGCGACCTGTATTTTCAAGTGCCATCTTAAATGCTTGTAGCTCAGCTCGCTGAGCTGTACAATCTCCTAGAGATTGGGTTTTTGTGACCATTGGTCTGAATTTGCCATCTTGCATGTGACCTTTAACGATAGCACACGCTGCACTGCAAGCTTGTTTACTCCCCGTAGCGGGCTGTGCAGATCCGTCAGTATAAATTATAAATTCGTACTGGTCCAGAGGGAGAATTTCATTAGGCAGAGGACATTCGTGTTCATATTGCAGGAATGCTTGTGCTTTTAAATATGGATCAAAAACATATTCAACATCAGTTGCAGCAAGAGAATTAACCCATTGTATCCATCTCGGATATAAAGCTTTTGCATTTGGAATGCTAGCCTTTGTAAATGCCTCTAGGGCTGGTACAGGAGTCACAACCGTAATGCGTTTCCCCTGTGCTAGGGCTCTTTCTTTTGCTACAGCGGTTTGAACTACTGTCACAATTTTTTTCTGTGGAAGTGAATTTCATTTCTGCTTGTGTATACAAGTGGGATTTGTATGCAATTGGTGCTTTTTCACCTTTGTTAAAAGTTAAGTAGGTGAATCCGCATTGACCCGGAATGATTCGGATCACTAAGTTGCGTACATTTACGCGTGTTTGCAAGTGTTTAGTTGCTAACATGTCTGTTTGGAGTGAACGCAAAATTTCTGTGTGTTTTTGTGTCCAATGTGTGATTTTAAAATCCGGTTTGATTAATTCGTAGAGAGGTTTAACCCTTTATGCGTAATTTAAAATGTAAGTTCTTCCGAAATTCAGGAAACCTAGAATCGACTGTAAATTTTTCAGCGTTTTTGGCGGTTGGAGCAGCGCACACTTCTCTAAAAGTTGGCTGCCAAGCTTTTGCCTTCACTTGATAGTTCATATCCTAGGAAAAGAACGTTGAGGTGGGCAATTCTTGATTTTTTAAAGTTTAATTTGTAACCCTCTGAGGCGAAGCCCAATTTTATGGTGCTTACCCTGTTCAAGTGCCTATTCAGGTCATTGTCTGTCAGATATATATCATTGAAATATGACAATGCCTTGTCATCATAAGTTTGTAGTAACTCTGTTACCCTTGCTGAGAATAACCCCGGGCTGTTTTTGAATCCCTGGGGCAGTCAACAAAATTGACGCTTGGTCCCCATTATTGAGAAAGCGGTCAAATATCTGCTTTCTGGTGCAATATTTTGATAAAAGAAACCATTTGAAATGTCTAATGTGGTTTTATATTTTTCACACACAATGTTATTCATTAATGCTGTACTGTGTGCATTTTGCACTGCAAATGTTTTGCAACAAGAATTTAAGTGTCTGTAATCCAAAACTAGACAATATGTATTGTCTAGCTTGGAGACAGGAAACAAAGGATTGTACATTGATGAGGTGCATTTTTCAATCACCCCCTGATATTCAAGTTGATCTAAAATCTCCCTGACCTGTTTTTTAGCTTCTTGCTTAACTGGGTACTGCCTTTCTGCAGTCTGTTGATTTTTTAACTGGATTTTATGGTGAGGTGAGTCCTCACCCCATCCTACATGATTTTTATACAGTGCTAGGGATTGGGCTACTGCCTATTTCCTGGCTAATGTATATTTTAAATGAACTGGAATTAGGTTGGAGAAGGCAGGCATAATGATGGCCTCACCATGTGGGCACTCCCTGACAAATTCTGGTGGCCAGTCCTGTTCTGCTAGAAGTATATCATAACCCCTTGAAAGATGCTCCAAAAAGAGTGCTTTCACTTTTCTTGGTATGTCTCCCTCCATCCGGAGTGTTATTTCATATAACCTATGTGGAGAACTAATCCTGGTGTCTACAGTCTCAACTTGTATGTCTTCATTCAAGTCCACTGTCTCCAGAAGTCCCTTCAGGTCCTAGCGAGCTGTTGTAACTTCTGCTGCACTGTCCAGCGTGGTCTGGGCCCATTCTCCGTTCTTGAGTTGGGTTCTCAGTATTCTCGGCATGTCTGATCTTCAGACCTGCTACCTTTTTCTTGGAGAATTGAGGTTTTGCTTTATTTTTCTGAAGGTGTTGATCGTCTTTGGACTTCACGCGTTCTTCCTTGTTTTCTGACCGTCCTCTTCTTTCGGATGTCTGTGACGATATCTGAAAGGTACAAGAGGGACGTGTATCATTATCTTGATATCTGTCAGGTTTTCTCAAATTATCCCTATTCCTGAGGTTGTACCTCCTTTCAGAGGGCTCCTTCTGTGGAGGAGACCTGCCTCGGGAATGAGAACGCTTCTCTTTGGAATTCTGTTTACTATTTTCCCACTTCTTTTTAGAAGAGGTGGGAGTGTTTTTAGGAAAGACCTTAGCAGGACTTTCAGACAGTTGTGGTTTTACTGGTTTCCCTCCCAAACTGTCTATGCCTAATTTCTCATAGGATTTTTCAATTATTCTGGCTAGTTCTTGAGGTTGTTCTGTTACATCAAATTCCCTTCATTTCTGGCGGATCGCCACTGATGCTGCTTCTCCTTTAATATTAGATAATATTATTGCTGACACCTGGTCAAAATTTTTAAGTAACTCCATACCTAAATTCAGAGCAGGCTCTGCCCCGTATTCATTTTGAATCTGTTTCAGGACATCAGGTATTACCACCATTGACGGAACACCATGTGTTTTTGTGTAGATGGCAGCAAAGACTGTGCCCCGAGAGGTGCAGTCTTCCAGATGTGGTGTGATCCCCATTGGTAAACAAATTGTTAAAATTCTGTGTTTTTCAAAAGGGGTAGTATTAGGAAATACTGCTTCGATTTGAGTAATTGTTTGAGCTAACCAGAATGGAATTTGTTTGCGTTTTGCGTGTAATTTACTCATGACTGAGTGTAAAGTCTGTGGAGTAATTTTTAACGTATTCACCTGATGAGGTGCTGGATTTTGAATTGTTAATGGTTGTTGGACTGTGAAAGTCCGCATGACATATTGAACCAATTGTCTATATATCTTGATTAACTCCTTGAGTTGAGCAAGTAATTCTACGTCTGACATAGTTTCAATGTCAGGATGAGGTGTAGAGCCGGCTAAAATCGGCCATGTTGCTCCTGGTCTACCTAGTGGACCGAGCCTGGTAATGTCATTGTAATGTTTTAGGGCGCCTTTAAACCAGAGCTCATGATCCTGGTATTTGAGTGGAATTTCAATATCCTCGAAAGGAATATATTCCTCAGGTGGTTCATCTTCTTTGTAGAAGTGAAACATATGTGTTACTGGATTTGATTCTGGGAATACTATCCATGAATAGAATACCTCTGTATTGGTGAGATTCATGTTCCTCTATCACAAAAACTGCTCTACCACCTCTTGGTGTCAGAACATGTTTTATAAGTTTTAGAGTGATAGCTCTCCTTAAATTTGGTGGGATGTGTATAACACCCACCTCGTCTTCATTAAGACCTGTAAGATCAGTCGCAGCTGTACCGTTGTCGACGATAACATCTCCGGTGTCAGACATTGTTAAATGAAAAAAGGAAACAAAGATAAGGTGCACAATATTTTGGAACACTGTATCCTTCAATGTTGAACAAAACCAAACAGTTAATACATAGGACTTTCATCCTACTCAGCTATGGAGGATATTATCCATACCCACTCCAGACGTCTTATGGAGTATTATGAGTAGAGGGTCTCTGAGAAAAGCACAACTGAGTTACTTCAGTATCTAGCATTAAATTAGTACCTTACCAAACCGTTGGGCGCCATGTAGTGTAGTTCCTACATCCCTGATAGGATCTGCGCATTAGAATAACATACACTATAGATTTGACTTAGAACTAAGGTCAGTATGTCTCTATCGAGTATATTAAACTTAATTACTTATGTGTGCCAGCTAACTCAGAGGTCACTAGAAACTTCTCGAATATACAAGAAGGGATTAGTCTCTGACAACTGCATAAACATGACAACTTTGTATCCTTTTAGAATCGGAACAGTCTCAGAATCGTGGAAACAATAGATAACACTTTCACTTAGTCAATCGTGCATGCTTCGTTTCTACAGAGTTGCACAGAAATAGAGAGACGGGCGTTTCAATAAAAGGGTTTATTGAACAGTCTTATTTCTCATGCAAGAGATATGAATTGCTACAATCATAAGACAGACTGCGAAGTACAATATGTATGAGGTTAGCAGTATGATAAAATAATACTGCAATAGCATGGTTTGTAGCTATGACATATATTAATCAAAATACATACATAAATAACATAAGCTAAAATGTGATACTCATCTGATGCTTCTAAATGTTTCTACCCCAATGTACCTAACCTAAGTGCAGTACGAGGTTTGAAGTAGGAGCCATTTCTAAAGTATAGCTAGCTATATTTTAGTTTAGCCGAGAGTTGCCAAAGTTTCTCTAAGTTTTAGTCAGCTCCATACCTTAGAATGAGAGAGGTTGGAATCTCTTTTCTGTACTCGATAGTCTAACCCCCCGCAAGGGAAGTCAGAGAGCACTGGAGCTGGATTCTCTGTGAGGAGGATGGCAGCGTCAGGTCAGTGCATCAGGCTGGAACTCGATCTCCTTCTGAACTTGCCGTGACGAACCGCGTAGTCTGGGTTGGATCGAATCCTCTGGGAACCGCCATTTGCCAGGGCAAGTGCTGGTATATTTGTACCTTGAAGGTGTCTAGGAATGCCAGTATTGACGTAAAAGTCGGGCAGAGGAACGTCATGAATGAACCCCTAAGGAATAGATGTTCATGCATACTTAATGAGTTCTTGGAGAAATCAATATTCAAGCTGAGGGAAATTTCTAAAGGCTTAAGGGTCTGATTTTCGAAGAATTCGTTGTGACGTGGATGGACGGATGTAGGTGGCCATGCCTGTATTTGGTTTGTACGGACAATGTCTAAATAAGGGCCGGATTTCTATGTCCAAATAAGGGCAATGTGAATTGTACCTATAGAAGGGCATAAATCGGGAAACCTATATAAGGAATCTAAATCTGCACACAACAGCGGGGGTTGTGGTAATTGTAGTGTTTTCTATACTTCTATGATATTGGTGCCAATTACGCTTTCTGGCCCCCACTTCTGCGTGGTATGTCATCAATCTTTATGTTATATCCCACATAAAGACGGATAGTGATGTATTAAATACAACTTCATGAATAGCAGGTTTAGTACTTTGTGTGCAAGTCATATTGTGCATCTACTCACACAGTTGATAGGTCTATTATCATAAGTCTCTTGGCAGATCTCTAGTCATAAGTCTCTTGGTAGATACACTATGCAGGGAAAAAGATAAGGGTACAGCTTGCATATAGGGCACAACCATAACTTAAATATGAATTGCGGTCACGTCAGTGATCTGTATGTTGTTTAGTTACTACTCATGGTTAAGTCCACCATATGGTTAAGTCCACCATATCTACATCTACCAAATATATTATAGTGAACACCAAGGGATGTCATCATTAAGTCCTGTGGTGTGACTCTTAGTTCGGAACACCCAACATTGTACCCTCCTAAATAGGACTCTCTCTAAGGGACTCATTAGCGTATCATATTTTGGTTTGTCCAGGACCACCCAAGACAGATCGACCTCCGTGTGGCCCATTCCCAGGAAGTGTTTAGTCATCGTGTATTTGACTTTTTACATCTAATGGAGCTGCGATGCTCCACAAACCTGTGTTTAACTCTACGTGTGGCCAATATACCTGAGTGAACATGGGCACGTGATCATGTAAATAACTCCCCATGAATTGCAATTAGTATGGTTAGTCAAGTGCCAAGGTGTCTGTAAGCCCAGTTCTAGTTTTTAGTATGCAGTGTGAACGGACACACTGAACATGACCCACATGGGAAATGTCCTACTATAGGGGGTCTTCTCCACAATGATTGTTGTCTCTCTTGCATTTGTCTGCATCTTGGTCGTGTGTGAACCAATAGGTCCCTAAGGTTACTAATCCGTTTGAGAGCAAATAAAGGTCTGTCAAGAGACAGCTCTCCTATGTTTAGGATATGCCAGTTCCTGTTTATTGCTGTCTTGATGGTGTCCGTCAGATGGCTAAATGTGGTCACACACACCAATCTGTATGTCTTTTCTTTGTGGTGTGTCGCCAGAAGAGCCCCCCCTATTATTATTGCGTGCCCTCTTAGCAGCTCCACGTACGAGGTGATCAGGGTAATGGCGTGTCTGTAATTCACTGCTTAGAGTTCTGGCATGTTGCTTATACTTCTCTACCTCCATACAGTTTCTCCTCAACCTTAAGAATTGACCCACAGGGAGATTGTTCAACAGGGGGTGAAAGCTAGAGTAGCTCAGTAGAGAGTTGTGTGCCATAGGCTTCTGGAAGAGTTCAGTGTTAATTCTGCCATCTTTAGGACAAAGCTGAAGATCCAAAAAAGAGACCTCTGCAGCACTCGATTCACCAGTGAAAAGTAAGTTAAGGTCTTGAGTATTCCACCGACCTAAGAAGGCATTAGGGGGCATCTGGTCTCCTTCCCAGATGACAAGAATGTCATCTATATACCACCTCCACAACTTAAGATTCTGTTGGAATGGATTGGTGACAGAGAAGATGTTCTTGGTCTCGAACCCATACATGTATAAATTTGCCATGCTTGGGGCACATGTGCTGCCCATAGAAGTTCAGGTAGTTTGCCAGTACACCTGACCTTCAAACATGAAGAATATTTCTTTCAGTGCCAGCTTCGCACAATGCATGAAGAAGGAGTTAGGTGTCTGGTCCTGGAGAGGCTATCGTTCAAGAAGATGGTATATGGTGTCAAAGGTGTCGTCTTGAGGAATATTAGTATACAATGAATCAACATCATATGTAACCATCAGGTTGGAGTGTGAGTCAAAGGATAATGTATCCAAAAGCGATAACACATGCTTGGTGTCCTGAAGACAAGATGGCATGTCGGCCACTAGAGGCGTAAGAAGTGGTCTACAAATTGTGAGAGAGGTTCAAGGAGAGAACCTATTCCAGAGACAATAGGTCTCCCTGGTGGTGGTCTTTGATCCTTGTTGATCTTGGGTAAGATGTAAAACGTCAGTATTTGTGGATGTTTCTGAGTCAGAAACTCGGCTTCCCCTTTTGTGATCCAGTCTGAGCCTCTCCCATCATCGATTAAGGTCTTAATTTCTCGTTGCAATCTAGTGGTGGGATCCCGTTGGTTGATTTTGTAGAATTTGATGTCCTTCAACTGTCTAAGACATTCATTACGGTAGACCTCTGTATCCAAAATCACAGTGGCACCGCCCTTGTCAACTGGTTTGATGGTAATAGTGACATCATTGCCTAGCTCTTCAACACACTTCCTCTCCTCTCTGGAGATATTGCAGAACAGTCTTTTCGCTCGATCCTTGTTAGACTCATATTCCTTCATCACAGCCTTCGCAAAAGTGGAGACTTCCGGAGGTACCTGTTGTAGCGTAGGTAGAAAGGTCGATTTGTTTCTCAAACCTGTATTGGAATTGGAGATGGATGTTTCTCTCTCAGTGTTGGAGAAGAAAAAATGTAGGCGTACTTTGTGAAAGAACTCCGCAAGTTCCTCATGTGTCCTAAAATCGTTGCCCAATTTAGTGGGCACAAAGCCTAGACCTTTTGCTAGGACTTGATTCTCCAACGCTGTGAGTGTTTTGCTACTCAGGGTCACAATTAGGTTGTCAGGTCCCTTGTGGATGCCATGGGTTCTGCCGTCATGCTCCTGATCGCTCTCTGTTCCAAGGTGGGATCCCAATTCACATGTTGGTGGTTCCATGTTGACTGCCCTCTGTTGCCTCTTCTTCCTCTGTCCTGTCCAAAAATAGGTTGGAACGAAGGGCCTCCAAAAGGGGGGCATGTGTTAAAGGGCTGTGGTGGAAATACTCGAGGTTGTGATGGCCACCAAGTTGTTGCGGAGGAAAGAGCTGTGGTGTACCTCGACCTCTACCTCACCTAGTGTTGAACTTTAATGGGAGATCTGAATCTGAGTCGTTGGTGTCACTCCACTCATCTGAGTTAGACGTCCACTCATCTGTGTCTCGGCGCCAGCCCCTCGTTCCTCTCTTATTTGTTCTTTTGTTCAGTGTTGCTTGATAACCATCAGCTGTGTATGGATGAACTTTTTCCAGGGAAAATCCCTCCAAGTCTTTCTTTCATTTGGTAATCTTATATTTGATCAGTTCTTCTTTTGTCTCGTTTACATTTTTTATGATTTCCTCCAACTTCTTCTTATACACTGTTATTTGTATGGAGGTTTTCAGTTGGTTCTCCAGAGTCTGAATTTCTATAATCAAGAGATCAGCCGTTTCCTTTGCTGTATTTATCAGTAGAACCAGCCAGTCTCTAGTACATCGCCAAGCTATTTTAGACCAGTTGGTAGTAAACACCTTATTATCCAAAAAGAGTTGTGGTGCATTGGACACTATCAACCCTTGTGGGGCAATATTGCCTCTAAGGTATTCTGTTAGTATTGCTGCGTGTAGGATCGTTCTGACGTCTTGTTTTTTGATACTACTGAGTTTGGTCCGGTCTTCTGTTTGCGAGAGTGTTTGTGAAATGTGGGTATCTAACATACTAGGTGTTTGTAGGATCGCCTGTACCATCTCATCATCAAAGGCTAGTCCTGTAGTATCAGTCATGTCTAAATAAGTTGATATCTTAATAGTTTAGTTCTGCCGCAAGGATAAAATAACATAGAATCTGAATGCCTGACAATCACAACTGTGAATAATTGAAAATATTGATCACCCACAACTGTACTCAATATAATCTCACTATAGGGGTTCTAGAGGGAGGAATTATTACCATCTCTGGTACCACTCCATACAATCTATACTCACAAAAGGTAACCGGATGGTGTATCCGAACAACTCAACCAAAAAGCTAAAGAGAGGGAGAAAGGGACAGACGCACTCATATGTTAAGACGAGAACCCTCACTCACCCTAGGTTGACATGTTTCATAATTGGGTTCCCTCTTACAAACTGGAACCGCAAGGTACCCAGTGTGGGCTACAACTCCCCTGCAGGAGAGGCGAGCAAGGTGTTTTATGTCATTCAATGTAGGGCAGAGTGAGGGGCAGAGTGCAAACAAAAATAGAGTTAAATGTGATTAAAAACTATCTCCTGGTGGGCAAGATTAATCTTTATTAGTGTCCCCGTGGATAGAATAAGTTAAAGTTCAGTGAGAATAGGGATATGGATATTCCCTATTAGGATCAGGTCTACATGTTTCTGCCTTAGTAGACCGGAAAGCTTCTTGGCATTCCTCAGAACCGTTCACTATGTCACTCTGCTTAGGTTGTGCAAAAATGATAATATTAAAAATAGGTTACCATACTTTTACCGGTATGGGAATAATCAGGGGAACCAGCTTGTAGTCAGGTCCACATTCTGTAAGGATATAAGAACACACGTCATCAAAACACAGTATGCATATTATAAGGTCCCAATATTTATAAACCACCAGTGTCCCTCACCAGCACTGCAAAAGTGTGAGAATATAAATAATATAATGTATACAGTCTCACCAATTCGAGACTATTAGTCAACATCCACCTTCATAAGTCCTTTCGTAGCAGGTATCACAACACTATAGGTATAACATTTACAGTAACACATTGTCAGACAAAACAAAAGCTTCCTAGTCATCTCCACCTTTTTTTAAAAAAAACAACATTTATTGCGTCAAATAACGAATATTCTGCAGAACTCTGTAACCCAGAGAACTTCTGCCACATATATGATACAGTGAGGGCAGTGACATTTATGACATGCAAATTATAAGTCAACTGAAAAATAACAATGAGAAAGAGTAACAATCCCCCTCCCCCCACCCCCCTGATGCACAGTCAGTAAACCCTCCCCCGCAAGTTACTGCTCATCCCTCATGGAACAAAAAATAGAGAGAATAAAAAAGGAGAAAAGAAGAAGATCTCGGCTAAGCAGAGCCACTCCTGAACTACATTTCAACATACTATCCTCAGTGTGTGTCGACGTCAAGTGAGGCGGGTTCTAATGGAAGACCCTCCGTTTCTATATCTTTGTGTGCTTACGCAGACATCCCCTGGCCTTAAAAATAGGAAGCTCTAGGCCCATATTGAAGTCTAAGTCATTCTTCTATGCTGCAAAGGGGGGTGAGGTAGTAGCCTTCCAATTGCGTGCAATGTCACGTTTGGCTAACGTAAGGCCCAAAAACATTAGGTGGCGCTTGTATATATTGCCACCAATCTCTTCCATGATGTGCAGGAGTACCAGCTTGGGTGAGTAGGGAAGGTCCCATCCCAGGACATCCGACAGGCAAGCTAACACTCTTTGCCAGACTTGCACAATCACCTCACATTGCCATATCGTATGAAAAAATGTACCATCAACTCATCCACAACGTAGGCTGAGCGGAGAGGCTATCAAGCCGGTCCTGCAAAGGCAGGCACAGGTATAGTACACCCGATGTAGATAATTAAACTGAATTAAGCGAAGCCGCATAGCAATAGCAGCTTCTCTGGGGGAATAAAAAGCCTCTGTCCAATCTTCAATTTCTAATAGGCCCAGATCCCGCTCCCAGGACTCCCGGAGTCGATCCAATGTGGTGGGACTATTAGTCACCAGGGACTGGTAGATTTTGGAGATTTTGTGTTCCTGTAGATCCCCCATGATCAACTTGGCCTCAATGGGGCTGAAGTCTGGGAGGCACTCCAGGTTGGCAACACTGGGGAGAAGGGCATGTCGGAGCTGCAGATATTTATAGAATTGAGACTTGGACATCATGAAGTCCCGTTGGAGCTGCGCAAAGGACTTAAGGGTCGTACCCTGCATCACATCCCCAAGGGTGGAGATCCCTATGGCATATTAGTCTTGGAAGCCCGCCAGGCCCGCCAACTGGGGCTGCATCCCATTTGACCACAATGGGGTCTCCTTAGTGAGTCTACCCCACCATCCAATTTTACGCAAGGCCTGTTTCCAAACCTGGAACACTACTGTGGTATTAGAGGGAAGGGCCCGACGTAGCGGTGCAGAGAATAGTATAGTATGCGTCATCTCCACCTTTTAATCTGAATACCACTCCACTCAAGATGAGGGTAATCTGTTATCAATTTCCTGTTTCACGGTAATTTAAAAGTAATAGACCATAGTTATATGTCAATCTCTAGCTAACTATATATTGTGAATTTATGTCACATAGCATGACAGGGCATCATTAATATTGCTATTTAGCACATTATGTACATCTATCACAGCATTTAGCAGGCACGTCATTAAGCATTGAGATCTGGGTTGGCATGATTTCCATTTCCATTCCTAGCCAAAAAAAATTTGCATGACTGCTGCTGAGTCGCCCACAGAGTTGGATGGAGGATCATAATGTTCTTAGCCGTTCCAAGCTGGGTTTGGAGAAAATATGTCTACACTAGATAAAAATTTTAGGCTCCAATTATTACGCTGGAAGACTGTGTGTATAGAGGGTGGCAGTCTCTACTTAATATTTGTGGACCTAAAATCTGCTTTTGATCTAGTGCCAAGAGACAAACTTTGGGCAACCCTACTGGACCTGGGGGTCCCAGTGTACCTCTGCCAACTTCTGAGGCGATTACACGAAGGTAATTTTACCCAAATTAGGTTTGGCAAACACGGAGAACTTACTACGCCCATATCCGTAGACAAAGGTGTTTGCCAGGGCTGTGCCCTTGCCCAGACTCTCTTTTACCTATTCATAAAAGGATTAGTTGAAGCTTTAATGACAGGGAAGGACATAGACGCCCCCAAGTTGGCGAACCGTAAAATTCCAGCTATGAAGTTCGCTGACGACACTCTGCTACTTTCAAAAACATCTATGGGTATACAGAGGGTCCTTGATAAGTTTGATGTCTTTTGTAAGGAAAGGGGGTTTGAGATTAACTTATAGAAAACAACATTTATGGTGTTCAGCTCAGGTAATAGCACCCAGCCAAATCCGTGTTTGGAAGGCAGACCTCTGGAGAGAGTACCTGTTTTTGGAGAGGGTACTTGTTTTTGAGTATCTTGGCATCACGATTACAGAAAAAATTGACTGGGGGGCACTAATTAAAAAAGCCAGTCTAAAACTAACCGAGACAACGGGCGGCCTGACAAAGGTATTCCGAAATTCCATCTATAAAACTGTCGGCCCGGTAATAGAAATCTACAAAGTGCAATCTAGAGGTGCTGCCTTGGATGCGGCTGAAATTTGAGGTCACTGTCCCCCTGGCAGCTTAGTAAAAGTTGAGAACACCTTTGCCAGGCAATTATTTGGCCCCCCTTGTAGCTCCCCCTCACACTGCTTCGCCTAAACTTTGGGATCAGATCATTCTCAGAAGAAGCTGCCCTCAGACCACTTCTATTCTGGCGATGTCTGTGGGCCACCCCACAGCTGGTTGAGTACAGGGAAGAACTGAAAGCGGTGCTGAGTATACAAGGGGTGGGGAAACTACCATGGCTGGCTTCTATTCGGGACACCTTTTTGACTATGGGAAGGGGTAATTTGTGGCACAATCCAGAAGTAACTTGTCCTATAGTATCAAGGAAGGATTTGAAGGAGAGCTACTGGGAGAATAAACTGGCCTACCGGAGGACAGGGGAGCTCCACAACAGGCAAGCTTACCATAGTGTTTTTATCAATTAAAGAACAGTACAGATTAGAGCCCGTACTGGATGACATTAAACTGGCTGCTGCAAGGAAGCTATACCTGCAGTTTAGGCATGGTGTACTCCCACTGCGTGCTCTCACAAACAAATGGGCGGGGTTGTGGGAACTAACTGCAATGGCTATTAGCATCAGCTGAAGCCATTTTGTTTGTGGCAGCCATTTTAGTTAGCCATGTGCTCGTCATGTGCTTTCTCCCTCTTCACTATTGCCTGCCCTTGTATTCTGCTTGTGTCATCTGTTACAGTTAACTCTTTCAGCACTGAGCCAGGGCCTTGCACATGCTCAGAAAGACCTGTAGCTGCCAGAATGCACCTGCTCTTAGTATATAACTGTCAGGCTGTTCTTACTGATGTAAGGAGAAATGTCTCCCCTCCCACTTTGTTGAGCAAGCAATTCTTGTATACCCATATTAGTCAATAACTATTCTTGTATGTGCCAGTACCTCCCCTTAGTCTCATGCTGACTATGCAACAAATGTATCTATAAGACCCATGTTCTCTGTACTCCTTAGACTGTCTCATTACAGTGGCTTGAGGGTACCGTATTGATGCAGTCTCCCTCATGTGAGGTCAGTCTCCCTCATGTGAGGTTAATAAACGTGTGTTTTACTATTCCAGCTTCCGTGCCAAACTCTTCTTTGTTGGTTTAAGGACCAAAAAGGTTTTATTTTCTAAAAATTAGCGCCCAAACGTGGACCTCATCGGAGAAGCGGCTATTCAAGGGAGTGGTCATGACGGAAGGCAGGAACCCACTGAGGAAGGTACCCTGCATGAGGAGACTCTTTGACTTTGCAGACCAACGTGTCTTCCGGTTTTCCCGTTCTGACCCTCCAGGTGTTAGCCGCCTCCGACTGAGATTTTCTTTGGCGTGAGTATTTTAAAACGACCGTTAGGTCACTCAGAACTTGACAGAGGAGGCTGGAGACTTTGGTTTGGTAAGGTTGCTGTAGCAACACTTTTTGGAATGACTTGGCCAAGCTCTTGTTTGTTTGTTTGTTTGCTGCAGCAAATGAAGGCAGGTAATTTTGAAAATTTGAACGTCACACATTGTGTTAAGTGTCACTTGGTGAATAATATTGTACATGCTACAATATCCTTGGCATGCCTGTTTCTAGCACACTTCGTAGAAAGTGTTGCTGTCTTGGAGGTACCAATATGGATTTAGAAAGTACTCAGCTGATTCCCCTAGAGGGGATACCTAAATAGGTTTAGGTATATTAAAAAAGATATTTCTTCCATGATGGAATAAATATAATATATATATATATATATATATATATATATATATATATATATATATATATATATATATATAAAGGATCCGGATCTGCTCTGCGCACTTAGTAAAATTCATAAGTGGTGATATGGTTGCTTTTGAGTGTTCTACCAGCCCAATTGGTAATTTGGTGGCTTCTTGAACATGGAACAGTCTTTGGGCTGTTTTGGTGCAGTCTTTTGGACAACGTTTTAGAGCTCTTTTTGTAAGTTTGACTTACAATTGGTATTTACAAATGGTTTGGTTTGAGTACAGTCTCTGGGCTGTCTCTTGTTTTTGTCCTAAGTGTTGATTTGTGGGTTGATTGTTTTTTTTCTTGTATGTGGTTGTGGACTGACATACTTGTGAAGTACTTGTTTCAGTAGACTATGTTTTTTCTGTGAGAATGGCTTGCTTTAATCAAGCAGTATCGTGTGTTTTGAGTGTATGACCCCCATTTTGAAAATGTTTGGAATGAGCTCAATTTGTTTGTTGTTGTGATTCTGTTATGCAAATGTCATTGAAAGAACTACATTTTAAAATTCAAGGAATGAATTATGTAACATATGCTAAATAGCTACACGCTACCATTAAAAGTGAAAAAGTAAGAAACTATAGATGCGTGACAATTGCCACAATGGTAAAAACATTAGAATTAACACTCACGGGCCGATTCCGGTCAGAAGGACTCCGACCGATGGTCGGAGCCCTTCCGACCGATTCGGATCATATCGGACGGATTCCTTTCCGACCGAGCCATTCCGATGGGCTCGGTCGGAAAGGAATCCGACACGGATTTCCGGATTGCGGACGACAGGCTCGGAGAGACCGTCCGCCATCCGGAAATCTCCCAGTACTCCCCCGGCTGCCTCTTTGCGACTGAGGGAGTACGATGGCAGCTTTTCACTGCCTTTTCATGCTGTTTTTTCTGGCACGAAAAGGCAGTCGGAAACTGTCTTTGCCCCCAGTAGGGCCCCCATGGGTGCGAGGCTGCCGGATGGCAGCCTGGGGGCACCTATGGTGCCCCTCTGTGGATCCCTGCACCCGGTGGTAGGCACCTTGGGGTGCCGCCCACAGGGTGCAGGGATGAACTGCACCCCTGCTTTCAAGGATGCATGCATGCATTCCGCTCGGAATGCATGCCTGCATTGTCTTGTATACGAGTGCGACTGAACCCTGTTCGGTCGCATTGTACTAGCAGGGCCGTAACCGACGACAGCAGGTCAGTCGGTTACGGCTCCTGACCGATGTCGGATGGACCCGAGTCCGTCCGACATCGGAATCGGCCCCAATATAGGAAAAAAAAATAGGTCTCATAGAAAGGAAGAAAAAACGAAATTGTGTGCTTTACACACCTAGGACTCAATACAAAATGTTACAGCATTCTCCTTAGATACATTGTATTAGATATTAAAAGGCATTCACATTATTTGAGTAATTAGTTGCTGTAAAATAAAATTACAAAACGATAGATTTTGACTGGCTTGAAAGGCCTGAGTTTTAAATAGACTGAACCGTGCTCAAAATTCCAGCACCAGAAAGAGAGCCTTTCTTTTTGCAGCTGTTCATAGCTGTCTAAACCGAAGGAAGCTGTCTGAACAGCAGAGGTTAGAAATGGTTTGCAAACTTTTTCAGGACATTACAATCCAGCAAAAGAGGTTTTCTCCTGAAAAAGCTTAAGAAGTTGACGCCTGCTGGTCGTAAAAAGCACAGCTGGGTAAACAACACATGGCTGGCCACAACGCTACAGATTAGGCTGTGGGAACTAGGTTTTACCTTAATAACGCATGATATGAAGGCATCCGTTAAAAGGCTACTGATTTTGAAAAGTTAGAAATACAGTTTCATTATTTTGGATAAAAGAGAAAGGATTAAAAGTAAGGACTTTCTTTCTTGTTGCTTTTTACATAAGTACATCTGTGGATCTGATGGTAAAATTATTACTGCCCTTTAAAAAGTGGCGCAAGCTATTTTATGTTTCAGTAAAGCTTCTGTGCTTAGTGTTATAAATAAATGCATTTAAAGGCAAAAGGAAAGGAATGAGGCCTGCTTTTCATATGTGGAAACATCAAAAGGGTGAGTGATAATTATTAAAAAAGAATTGACTATATAAAAAAACACATTTTATTAAAAATAATTGCACTAAAATCGTTTTTGATCTTTGTAATATCTAATAATCATACTGTGAAAAATATAAGCTCCTAGCATGAAAGTTGAATTTGAGCAGCACTTTATCACAATGTGGGGAGTGACATGTGAAATTTCGCTTTACCGTGGCGTAAAAAAACAAATTTTTTAAGGGTGTACCTTATAAATGTCTGATCCCCCACCCCTGGGATATTTAGGGGAGACCCTGGGGGTCCCTAATATGCCAAAACATTGTAGGTTATCCATTTGTAAGTGCCCCTACCACCAAAGTCGAATTTAGGCACAATTTACTTTTTAAAAAGCAGTTCTGCCACTCAGGGCAGTTTTCAAACTGATCTCAGGCTTCAGCAATGCACACATGCAAGTATAGAACAAGCAGCTGACCTCTATACTGCTAGAAAGCACACCACACACTGCACACAAATGAAAATAAGTATTAAAAAAACCAGCAGAAGTTATTATCCTACCTTTAAAATTGTTAGCACACAGGTACGGAACAGGACTGCCTTTCAGCTGTGATTCTTCAGAGTTACTTTGAATTGGAAGGACCGCATGGAATAGCCTTGCTGACAGGGGACAACAGGTTTAAGGGTCAGAGGACAAGTTCTGCAATTAGAACCGACCAGCCCTGAATCTTAGACACAACAAAAACGTCAGAGGTCAAGCATCAGGTCTCAACTGTATGTTCTTCGAGGTAGATTACTGAAACTTAGATGTGTCCATCAAAACTGTCTACATTTTTTTTTTAGAGATGTGCCATCGCTGAAGAGGTGGGCCGTTCCGTGAGCAATAACACAGTATCTCGCAGGGCCAGCGAAGGAGTATTGAATGCCCAAGCCTTTCATTCTTGGGCGGAGCTCTAAGAAACTTTTCCTTGTTTCCACTGTCACTTTCAAATAGTCTTGTGCGATGAAGATTTTTTTAGAGTTCCAAAGCAGGTGATTTTGTTTCCTCATAAAAGCTAGTATTAGCTCCACATGCTGGTACCGTAGCTGTTTGCCGACAATGGGTCTAGGTTGAGCTTGAGTTTGGTTTCTACTCGCCGAGACTCTGTGGGCCCTGACAAATTCCAGCGGTTTGGCGAATTTTATTTTCGTCATAAGTGGCAGCCGTTTTTCTAGAAACAAAATGCAGGAACCAGCCTCATCCTCACTTCCTTCAGGGATTCCAAAAATGCAGAGATTCCCCCTTCTATTTCTATCCTCCAACTCTGCAATCTGTTTGTTAAGAGATTGAGATTTTAGATCCAGGTTCGTGACTGCTTTTTTCGTTATGACTGTTTCATCTTCCAGCTGACTGACTGTTTTCCACTTCTGCGATTTTGCTGTTTGCATCCCTTGTGTCTTTACGGATAGTGGAAATCTCGATTTGCATGGTGTCCATGTTTTCTTTAGTGGATTTTGCTATTTCATGCACTTCAGCAAGTTTCGATAAGATGATCTCCATGGTTGTGTTCATATCTTGCTTGGGTTTGAATGGTGAGTCTGGTGATGGTGGGTCTGCTTTCACTCACTTTAGACTCCCTTTTGGATCTTTCTCCACCATAATGGAATGCTTCCCTCCCTTTGTTTTTGATTTCTTATTTTGGTTCATACGTTGGTTGAGTCCGTTACACTATCCTTTGTATCCTTATGTTTTATTATTGTATCTCTTTGGTCTGAGAGCTTTATTAAAAGTAAGAAGGGTAGCTAGATAAATATGTTCTCTCGGGTCCCCCGGTTGTGTTTCACCAGCTCACTAGCTTGCGGCTCACTGGACACTGGCTCACTGGTTTGTGCTCTCTGAACCGCTAGCAGTAATGATAGTACTGATAGTACTGATAGTGATGAGGGTTAATAGTGTGTGGAAATATGGATTTTTCTGGTCAGTTATGTCCCCTATCTTGGACCCCAACGGTTTCATGAATAAATCACAAGTACATGTATGTTCCCTCCAGTTCCAGTTATGAAGACGCAAACGCATGTGCGTCCACCGCCAACATGTCCTCTTTCAGATCCGCCATGAATGGGCTGGATATTCCATTCCTAAGTATGAAAGGCCACTGGCTTTATATGGTTCACTTATCCCATTCTACAGTTCAGACGAGTAGGCCCTGATTCTGCCATCAAGCTTTTCCTGCCTTCTGCCTCTGAAAGCTTCAGTCTGAGCTCGCATCTGTATCCATGAACTTTGTCCTCATTCTCTGCGCAGCTAACGGTGCCTGACATCAGCCTGTTGCCTGCCAAAAACTGTATTTCACCTTCGAAATTATCTGCTCCGCTCCCTATCCAATGCATTCCTGTCTAGTAGTTTAAGTAAACATTCTTTCAGCTACCGAGCAAAGGGCCCGGCTTCTCTGTCTTCATGCAAATAATTAATAGCTCTATTACTATGGAAGATTTCTGCCCTCGCATCTAGTATAGACACTTAGACGCTTGTACACGCACTAACGGACAGTATAGTCAGTATAGAATAAGATTCTCTCCTAAGAAGACCTTTCTTTCTGGATAACACAGTTCTTTAAACATAGGATATTAGATATGATTTGGGATTAGGTTGACATAACCCCAGACTTCTGTCTCCACATGTAGAGCTAAATGTCAAGTCCCCTTCACCCCCTAGTTGCACGTCAATCACACGTCATGCTGCTGCGCGCGCATTTCTGCCAAGTATTTCTGCTGACATTGCGAAACTCTTTCATGGAACCACCCTATTATGACATCATACCTGATGACGTTCTTTAGTTACACCCAGTTACACCCATTTTTGCTACGCATGTATGTTTTATCTTTGCTATCAATTATTACGCCTCCTCCATCTGTTTCACTGTAATGCCTATTGTATAAAAATGATTACTTATCAATAAAGTGGGGTTCTTCACTTCCTGAACCTTCGTGGTGATGGAATATGGAGCTCCTCAATTTAAATTGATTCTGGAATAAAGCCCGTTCCGAACCTCTAATACCACGGATTCTGCCTCTTATTTTACTGAGCTATTGTTATAGATTTTCCGCATCAAATTAAGTCCCGGTAATTAAATTATTTACCACATAAATGGCGCCCGAACAGGGACACTTTCTCATCTCACGCGCCGGAGGTGCGTTGCAGGCCCGGTTTCCTGTCACAGCTGGACGGACAACAACGCGTACCCACAGGATTTCCTGTATCTCCCTCCTGCCGAGCGGGGGTAACTGAGGCTGCGATCAACACCCAGACGAGGCGGTGAGAAGTGCGAAGTATCCCGACCAGAGCCTAGCTGAGAGAGCCAGATCCGAGGTATACAGAGGCCCACCAGTTCCGAAGTTCCGAAGTATCGAGTCGAGTCCAGTCCGGTCCGAGTCGAGTCAGGTCAGTTCCGAGGCCTTCCGTTCCGAGCTACCCGGTGAGTACCATTGTCGGGGAGGCGTTCTGACGTGCACATAGGTTGTGCCGGTCAAGACGGGTTTGGGTACACAAATCCGGTCTGCACTGTTTCAGCAGTGTATCTGTACTGTTTAGCAGTATATCAAGTATGTCTAGTATATGAAGTCAGGATTATCTAGTTAGTATCGAGTATTATGCTTAAGTGAGCGGCCATCATTGTTGTTCATTAAATGTTAAATGTTAAAATGTTTTAAATACGTTCTGCATATTGTGGTGTGAATGACTGTTCATTATTGTGTTTCGTTGTATTAAACGTGTTCAAAATTAGGTATCAGATCAGATCAGTTCTCAAAATGCCGCTCTTTTCGAAATTAAGACAGATCAAAACTAGAAAAGGGTTACTCGAAGAAGCTGTTCCCATTCCTCCTAGGGACACTCCAGGGTACTTTATGTATCATAAACATGGCCTAGACGCCATATTATTTCTTGATTTATGGGTAGACTACACCAAGGAATTACCAGAAAGTCAGAGGTGGCCCGCAGCTGGGACCTGGGATGCAGAGTGCATCGTGAAAGTAGAGGAAGAATTATGGAAAAAGAAAGCTAGACAATCACAGAAAGACGCCATTGAATTATGGCGTAAAGAATCGTATAGACGTACGGAAAAAGCACGTAGACAGGAAGAGAAGAGTAAGGAGAATTCAAATAAAGTTCGAGAAAATATATTAATTGAAGAAGGTATTCGAGTAAAATCAGAACAAGTAGACAGACAACGAAATACCCTTATGAATGGTATGTATCCTCTCCTGGCCGAAGGATTACCTAAGGCTACGCCGGAGATACCAAAAGACTTGCCACCCCCATTGTTTCCGATAAAGGTACATCCCAAAGGACATCCCAGAACCGCAGAAGATGTTTTTCTTTCCTCTTATTTAGACGACGCAGCTCCCGAGTATACTAATGCTGCGCCACATAGACCGCCTGCAGAGGGGGTTCAACGCCGAGACCCTCTTCCGTCTGTACCTCCGCAACAGCAAACTCCGACACAAGTTCAGGCAAGCACATCTGCTTCGACATCTGTACCCACACCTATAGTTGCTATATCACGTTCGACGAATCCTTTCACATCCAGCACCCCAGGTGGGGCTACCGGAGGTGCATCAAACATTTTTTTCCACGCCACCCAGAGTAAATAAACTTTCCTTTCAAGAATTAGCTCACCAACGTACGCCCAAACTAGTAACTCCCAACACGCTCAAGGAACTTCTAATAGATTGTAGATATGACCCGGTGCCCGGAAAAGGGGACGAAATGGTGCTAGCATCATTACGTATCCGACGAGCTGCTATATATTTAGGGAAGCTACCAGGAATGACTACGCACTTAGAAAATATATATCACTTTGTCCAGTCAGGACGAGATTCCGAAAGTATTGACAGAGCCATGGAGTACCAAAAAGTGGAAATACAGGGGGAACTGTTACGTTTCCTCATAAATTGTGTGATCAGAAATCAAGACCGACCAGGGGTAAATCAATAATACTAGATGCTTCACTGATCCGATACGTCCGGTACGTCCAGATAATAGCAGAAATTTCCAAACTCCTATAATAAATATAAGGTCCCCCGAACATTCGTTCCAAGCCGCTGACAACCTACTCCGAGAACGAAGGGGTTATCATATACTCGATTCTATGGACGAACAAGAATTAGCCAGGTCAGCCGTTCATTGGGTTGACAGTCCCGGAAAATATAGTGATGACACACTAGCACACACGTTTTTGAACCTCGCCCCAGATGAACAGCGTTTAGCTGGTACCTATATGATTCAACAACTCCTTATATTATATAAAAGCCAACACTCCGATCCTGGTCCATTACCTGATATATTGACTAAATTACTCACGAATAAATGGAGAGGTTCAGGTACTGAGTTAATTAGAGAAATACTAGAATCCAGAAAGCAGTACACTCTTTTTGTATGTCCCGAACATGTTTCACTGCCCATCAAGGAAAGAACGACGTACTATATGGATAGACAGAATCCCTTACGCGAAGTGCACCCGATAAAAGGTGATGACAATCAGTTTAAACGTGTGTTTGTATACACACCCATATCTAAAATAGAACTATTGGAAATGAAGAAGGTGGTACCCAGTCATGACAAAAACCCAGCGGGTTTCCACCGTGAAATAAAAGACATGTTGCTCATGGGAGAGTATACCTATCCAGACATTATGACGATATTGAAGGTATTAATGCCTGCGGGCATTTATGAAAAACTCAAGGAAAAGGATTGGGAGGTGGGAGACCAAAAGATAGATTGGACAGCATTAGAAAACGAAGAAAAAGCTCGAGGTCCAGGTGCAGGGCTTGGGGAGAAGACCAAAACACTACCAGGTTTACTAGTACAGGTACTGCCACGTTTATTAACTACGAAAAAGGAAGACTGGGGTGCAATCTCAGCCTGTAAACAAAAGCAAGATGAAGACACTAGTGATTTCTACGCCCGATTCGAAAAATGTTTTGGTATAAATAGTGGAATAAAAGCAAGTAGCGAATCGTATCCACATCTGTTTGTGACAAAGTTAGTTGAAAATTCTTTGCCCCAAGTTAAGAATAGAGTATTGAAATTCGAGAGTACCTGGCAAGGTAACACTCCGTCACAAATGTTACAAATGCTACAGTACCATCACAATAGAATTAGAGAGGAACAAGAACATGAACAAAGACGTATGAAAGACACGAAAATGAAAATGCTAGTTTCCCAGACAGTTCTAGCTGACGGTCATAAAAAGGGTATGACACAGTCCAGTGTTTCAACAGGTCCTGTAAAAGGGACATGCAACTATTGTAAACAACCAGGTCATTATGTACACGATTGTCCAGTTTTAAAACATAATATCGCCATAGGTAATACAAAAGAAAGACCACGGCCACTTAGACAGGATCAGAATCAACAAGGAACTCCGCAGCATGCACAGTCCATGCCGGCTCCGCAACAATCTATGCCAGCTCCACCACCGCAGCCTATTGCTGCCACACAAACAACGACCCGACAGATGTATCAGACCGCACAGTATGACTATCCTGATTACCAACGATACTCATGAAACAGCCTAGAGAGGGAAGTTGGCTTACCCCTTATTGAGGTCCCTGTAGATCAAGAAGGACCTTATGTACACAGTGAACTATTAGGCCAAGATAGAAAATTTTTACTTGATACAGGGGCAAGCCGAACAACAATAAAACGTAGTGAAGTTCCAGGGGCACCCCTCTCAGGCTCACAGAATATTTCCCTTGGGTTTTCAGGAAAACCTATCGTTAACGAAGTATCACAGCCTCTTCCCCTTACGATTGGTCCTTTGACACGAACTACAGATTTATTGCTTACTAAATCATGCCCAGAAAACTTGTTAGGTATAAAAACTTTGAAAGCTCTAGGAGCTATAATATGTTGTTCTCCGGAAGGAGTAAGATTGTTTTTACGGGATTTCAAAGGGCACTATGTGTCCCGAGACATGGATTCCCGACTGCAGACTTTACCCACACATTTATGGGCACAAGGCCCTACAGATGTTGGTTGCATGAACATTACACCATATCGAGTCACACTAAAGGCAGGAGTGGTACTACCACGAATGCGACAATACAAGTTACCCCCAGATGCTGTAGTGGCTTTACTGCAAATCATTGACGAGCTTATTGGCCAAGGAGTGGTTGTGGAGACCGACTCCAATGTATGTAATTCACCGATAATTCCGATTCTTAAACGAACTGATCCAAAGGCTCCGCCAGTATATCGATTGGTTATTGATCTGCGCGAATTAAATAAATGTATTGTACCACAATACCCCGTAGTTCCAGACATTTCTTCATTACTAACAGCTATTGATTCCGAAGCAACATTCTTTACTGTAATTGATCTCAAGAATGCCTTTTTCAGCGTCCCAATAGATCCGGAAAGCCAATACTTGTTCGGATTTAGTTTAAATGGACGAAGCTTTAAATTCACACGCGCACCTCAAGGATTCACAGAAAGCCCCAGCATCTATAGCCAAGCACTGAAACGAGAACTTGACAGTATACACATGCCAGTCAACACTGCCCTGCTTCAATATGTCGATGATCTGCTGATCACCGCTAGAAGCGAACCTGAATGTGAAAAAGCCTCACTGACGGTTTTACATTTTTTGGCCGAGAAGGGGCACAAGGTGTCCCCTTCTAAGCTGCAATTCTGTGTCCAGCGAGTTGTTTACCTTGGTCACTCGCTGTCCAAGGAGGGAAGGCAGCTTACACCAGATCGCATCCAGTTAATTGCTAACATGCCAATACCCAAGACACAAAAGGAGGTGCTGGCTTTTATAGGTCTCACTTCATATTGTAGGCAGTGGATCCCTCAGTATGCATTTCTAGCAAAACCACTCATTCAGTTGACAACACAGGAGGCAGCCACATCGACTGTCCTCCCTTGGACACAGGAGCATACACAAGCTTTTGAAAGCCTAAAGAAAGCTTTATGTCAAGCACCCGTTTTAGCAACACCATGTTACTATAAACATTTTACACTCTTTGTTACAGAACGCGAAGGTACTGCTTTGTCAGTACTCACTCAGGAACAAGCAGGATCACACAAACCGTGTGCTTATTTTTCTAGTACATTAGATCCCGTAGCTCAGGCTCTGCCTGCGTGCCTGAAATCAGTGGCAGCAACAGCTTTAGCAATTAGACAAAGCGATGCCATAGTGTTAGGACACCGATTGACAGTACAAGTACCACATGCAGTAGAGGTTCTCTTGAACCGCACACAGACACAACACTTGACTATAGCACGACTCACTGGTTACGAATTAACATTGTTTCAGCCACATATAGAAATCAGACGTTGTAGTACATTGAATCCTGCCACACTGTTACCAGTAAACGGAACAGACCCACTTGCACATGATTGTATTGAAGTTATCACTATCACGACGAAACCTAGACAAGACTTGACAGATGTCCCATTGTCAGATCCAGACCTGACGTTGTATGTAGATGGTTCATGTATGAGAACAAGTACAGGAGAGTTAGTGGCCGCGTATGCAGTCACAACAGACACTGAAGTCATTGAAACAAATCGTATTAATACCTTGTCCGCTCAAGCAGCAGAGCTCATCGCTCTGACACAAGCCTGTATTCAAGCTACGAATAAGAAAGTTAACATATATACTGATTCACGTTATGCATTCGGAGTTGTACATGACTTCGGCGTGCTGTGGCGAGAGAGAGGTTATTTAACTTCTCACGGTACCCACATCCAGCACGGACCCCTTATTCATGCCTTACTAGATGCAATACATCTACCCACTGCAATATCAATTATGAAATGTAAAGCTCATACGAAAGTTACTGATATCATTTCCCAAGGCAATGATTTAGCTGACAGAACAGCTAAACAGACTGCTCAAACTCACACGTCTGACATGACAAAGACAATAGTTCCGACACCAACACATTGCATGACGGTTAAGGATCCCGCTCTTGACGTAATCGACATACAGACACATGCTACACCAGAAGAAATAAAGAAATGGACTGAATTAGGAGGGACCCAAACGGATCAAGGATGGATGACGAAGGAAAAATCTGTGTGGTTCCTTCCTGATTCAATGGTCCAAGTTATCATTAACACTGTACATAGTCCAGCGCACCTAGGAGAAAAAGCTATGCTAGACAGCATTCAACACATTTGGTTCAACAAACATTTACGAGCAGCAGCTAAACAAAAAGTCCGTACCTGTATGATCTGTTGTCAGTTTAACCCAGGTAAAAGCATTCCCGTAGAACAGGGTGGATTTCAGCCTCCTGATCACTCTTTTGAAGTCCTCCAGATGGATTATATCCAGATGGAACGATGTCGAGGATTCAAATATGTTCTCGTAGTTGTCTGTGCTCTTTCCCGTTGGACAGAGGCATACCCGGTTTCAGATTACACTGCCCCGACTACTGCCAAACAGTTGGTTCGAGAATTCTTCCCACGATACGGTTTACCACGTGCTGTCTACTCAGATAACGGCCAGCCGTTCTCCTCCGAACTAATGAAACACGTTTCACTCTTGTTAGGCTATCAGTGGAGATTCCACTGTGTCCGACACCCCGAGGCAGCAGGTCTCGTGGAACGACATAATCAAACTCTGAAAATTAGATTGTCCAAAATATGTAGAGAGAAAGGTGTCGACTGGGTAGTAGCCCTACCAGTTGCACTCTTTTACATGAGAATGGTAGCGCACTCTCGAACAGGGCTATCCCCTTATGAGGTGGTCTTTGGTAGACCACCAAATATGTGGGGGACGCCTATACCACGAAAAATAACTGATGTTGACTGTAACATGCTGACAGATTACTTGGCTTCCTTGATGTCTGCACTACAATCTTGTCGTTCACAGGTAGCTGCAGCCTTTCCCGACAACACCGAGGTGAAACCCCATGACGTAATTCCAGGGGATCTGGTGTTAGTGAGGAACTTTGACCGGAAGTCCCAGCTGGATCCTAGGTGGAGATCGCCTCAGCTCGTATTGTTAACAACGAGGACAGCCGTGAAGATCGAAGGTCGAAAAGGCTGGATACATTCAAGTCATATCAAGAAATTTCATGGACTACCATCCGATATAGAGACTAAACCCTGTATTTCCTCAAAGACAGACTCAAAGCTTCCTTTGGTTGAACAAAATAACTCAGAACAATATAGACTAAAACTACGGTCCAACAAGTCAGACAATTTGATTGTTTAAGTCCTCTCCAAGGTGAATCGGTTGAATTTGTCTCTGACATGTATCCTCTGGACCGGAATAGAGAAGGAGATAATCAAACCCAGTTGAAAAAACATGCGTACTGTAAATCACTGCGTAGTCATTGTACAGTGACGTTATTAATTTTGTTTTTCCTAAGTCTTTTAATAATTACTGCAAGTATATTGTTGCACACATATTATCCTATTTCTAGACATGTTTACAATATTACTGCTGAACATTCTTTTAGTGAATTTCCCCCGCATGAGTTGTCATATAGATTTGCGCTGCGCAATAACACTTTTATTAGTATGTTACATCATTCCCATCAGGTTAGCAATGCTACAAATTGTTGGATATGTGGCCGACTCCCTCCCTATCAGAACTATAAAGGAATTCTACCTCTCTTTCCATACCCGTTCACACACAACGGCTCCTGTGGAGCATGGTTTAGTTTAATTAATTCCCTAGATTCGAATTCTGCAGTTTACCAGAATAACTGGGTATGGGGAAATCTGAACTTAGTTTTACTCAAAATCTGCCACCCCAACAAGGAGGGACTTCCCAAAAGAACAGGAACTGATCTAGAAAATGAAGTATATGGATTAGGTAATTTTACGCTCAATCTCATGATCCTGAATGTTGAATCCAAAGCTGCACCAATTTTGCCCGCTATGTCAGTACTTCCAGTTAAAGGTGAATTATGCATAAGAAAGAATGGCTCTATACACATGGGCCACAGTAAATGCACCACTGTAATAGAATTCAGTGATCAAGGCAAGTCTACATTTAGAGCTTCTCGCCATTCCTACTTTGTATGTGGTCAGACTGCATATATACGTTTGCCTCTAGATTGGGATGGTACCTGCTACATTGGATTCCTTTTGCCACCTGTTTTTCTAGCTCCTCCTGATTATCACAGAAATACTCATTTAGTACACAATAGAGAACGGAGAGATCTCCCAATAGTTGATTACACTGAGACAGCATGGGAAAAATACACAGATTTCAATAAAGGTCTCTTTCCCTATATAGGTACAGTTACCAATAGTAAGCTGATACGTAGATTAACCAGAACCCTTGAAGCAGTAGTGAACGAAACTATTTCCGCCTTAGGCAATTTAACAGAAGAGCAGTCTGCTATGCGGATTGTTGTGCTTCAAAATCGTCTTGTCCTTGACGTCATCCTGGCCGATAGGGGCGGAGCTTGTAGGGTCATCGGATCAAGTTGTTGCATTTTCATACCAGAAAATTCGCCATCTGTATATAAAGCCATAACTCGCCTTCATAAGATTGTAAGCCAGATACACCAGAATCCAGGCACCTGGACTTGGTCCGGTTGGTTTTGGAGTGTATTATCTACCTTTGGATGGAAGGTCCTATCCTTCCTAGGTATTGGCTTTCTCATACTATTCAGTTGCTGTCTATGTCTACAATGTGGACCAGCGATCTGTGGTCTGTGTGCCACATCGTGTATTCCACCACCAAGATTTCATTCATCACGGAAGAAGAAAGAAGAACAAATGATGCTATATGAACAGATCGATGGACTAATGAAGATTGATATCTCTTGACGGGCAAGTAGGGGACAAGGAGGGAATGTGGAAATATGGATTTTTCTGGTCAGTTATGTCCCCTATCTTGGACCCCAACGGTTTCATGAATAAATCACAAGTACATGTATGTTCCCTCCAGTTCCAGTTATGAAGACGCAAACGCATGTGCGTCCACCGCCAACATGTCCTCTTTCAGATCCGCCATGAATGGGCTGGATATTCCATTCCTAAGTATGAAAGGCCACTGGCTTTATATGGTTCACTTATCCCATTCTACAGTTCAGACGAGTAGGCCCTGATTCTGCCATCAAGCTTTTCCTGCCTTCTGCCTCTGAAAGCTTCAGTCTGAGCTCGCATCTGTATCCATGAACTTTGTCCTCATTCTCTGCGCAGCTAACGGTGCCTGACATCAGCCTGTTGCCTGCCAAAAACTGTATTTCACCTTCGAAATTATCTGCTCCGCTCCCTATCCAATGCATTCCTGTCTAGTAGTTTAAGTAAACATTCTTTCAGCTACCGAGCAAAGGGCCCGGCTTCTCTGTCTTCATGCAAATAATTAATAGCTCTATTACTATGGAAGATTTTTGCCCTCGCATCTAGTATAGACACTTAGACGCTTGTACACGCACTAACGGACAGTATAGTCAGTATAGAATAAGATTCTCTCCTAAGAAGACCTTTCTTTCTGGATAACACAGTTCTTTAAACATAGGATATTAGATATGATTTGGGATTAGGTTGACATAACCCCAGACTTCTGTCTCCACATGTAGAGCTAAATGTCAAGTCCCCTTCACCCCCTAGTTGCACGTCAATCACACGTCATGCTGCTGCGCGCGCATTTCTGCCAAGTATTTCTGCTGACATTGCGAAACTCTTTCATGGAACCACCCTATTATGACATCATACCTGATGACGTTCTTTAGTTACACCCAGTTACACCCATTTTTGCTACGCATGTATGTTTTATCTTTGCTATCAATTATTACGCCTCCTCCATCTGTTTCACTGTAATGCCTATTGTATAAAAATGATTACTTATCAATAAAGTGGGGTTCTTCACTTCCTGAACCTTCGTGGTGATGGAATATGGAGCTCCTCAATTTAAATTGATTCTGGAATAAAGCCCGTTCCGAACCTCTAATACCACGGATTCTGCCTCTTATTTTACTGAGCTATTGTTATAGATTTTCCGCATCAAATTAAGTCCCGGTAATTAAATTATTTACCACAAGTGGGCTACTGGTGGTGGTCGTTGCATGCAGTGAGTGAAGATACGCTGCACTAGATTGCATTAGGTTGTATTAGGTTGCATTGCCTAGCAGTTAAGCATTACAGATTGCCTCCATCTTAGGGTCAGGAAGAAGGATAAATGTATTAAATGTGGATTTTAGAGGTGCCCTCTAGAAGTGGTAACGGCATACACACCGCGTAGATTTCATTGCATTACCTTTCATTGCATTACAGTACCTCTGTTCGCTATTGGGATGCATTGTATTTCAGATCAGCAGGTATTTTCAGAGTGCCTCCATCTTAGGGTCAGACAAATAAGAGCGATTATTATCTTAATATCTGCTCTTGCCATTCAACCAGAGAGACCAGAGTTGACTTGTTAATTGTTGAAATTGCTTTTAATATGATGCAGTCAGTCAGTAATTCAAACTCTATTGTCGCTGGCACCGTTCAGAGCCACCAGAGCCGCACTCACTTATTTGGCACCAATCCCGATCGCAGTCGTAGTTCTGGCAGATGAGACCGGGTCGAGTTCATCGGAACGGATCGGGATCACAGCTCCATATGCTCAGGAACCGCTCTGTGTATTTCACCTGAGAAATCCTACATTTGCCGCTGCGCGAACATCAACGAGGACTGCAATTCAGGATCACAGTCCTAGCAAATTGCATGTCTAGCGCTCCTTCTGAATTGGATTTTTGTTCTCATTTTCATTCCGTGAATACGGAGCTGAAGGCTCACGCCGCCATCTTCTCCGCTCTCCAGGCCTCAGGCATAAACCACGGTCTTATATTCCCTTGTTCTATATACCTCCATGTTTCGGATGTGACATTGTTCTATTGTAAAAATTGGTCGTATATCCCTTTGAGATATATATCTGTATAGGTGTGTGGATCGTGTGTGTTTATATATATATATATATATATATATATATATATATATGTATGTCATATATGTATATGTATGTATATATGGATGTATATATATGATATATATATCTGTACTGTAAACATTGGGTCACTAAAATAATTACATTGTGGTTATAACACTGCTTGTTACAGGATCTACATGTACTACAAGGTTACAGGTAAAAGATACTAACATGAAACTAATATATCTCAGACTAGCACAAGATAATTTTATTTCTTACGATATTCCTCCATGGTTATCCTAAATACACCTACTGACAGGATACTAGTATATCTCAGACTAGCACAAAGCCTATTATATCTCATACGACATCCTTCCAAGGCTATCCTAACTAAACCAAGGTTAACCTACTGCCACAATCAACATTACCGCTCCAGCTACTAACCACTAGCTGCCACGAACTAACTACCAAAGCTTTTTACCTACTGTATTGCTGAACTACCGAATGCACTAGTTGTGCATTAACAACAACCTTACATACACTTCCAGCTCAATCCATAATACTAAAACCGTTAGGGCGCTCTTCACTACACGAACACAGATTACCTGTTCACAAGACCATCAGTTGTGCAGTACTCTTGTACATCCTAATGGTTTATGCACTGCGACACCTAAGATATGAACTACTGCGTTGTTCTGTTGCGTTGTTCTGCAGTAATCTCGTGCTTCCTAAGAGTTTATGCACTGCGTCACCTAAGATATGACCTATTGCGTTGTTCTGTTTTTACACAAAATGTAAAAAGGGTTTTGATAAGCATAGTTTCCACCTGAAGGAGTTGACATTTTCCTGCAATCGTCATGTCTTGCGCATCTCATTACCTGTTCTATTTTTTGGATGGCTTTTCAGGTATAGAGAGCAATTGATTTGGACGGACTGGGTATTGATTCATAGGTTCAGGATATTTTCTTTATGCAGCAAGATTCTAAAGTAAAAAACCGCAAAGTGTGTTAGTGGAATAGGTAAGTGTCTGTGAGGGTCAAACATAATTAATATCATGGCTGTGTCCCTATTTACCTTTTGCTGTGTTAGACGAATGAACAGTACGCTGATAGATGTTTTAATGGATGCCGTGTGGATGACGGGCGTCTCGTTTTGAGAACAGATGTCCTGGAACAAATGAGACAAAGGGCGAAGGAGGGGGGGGGGGAAATGAATAGAACTAGCTTTAAAATAATATGTGTGTAGCGATCATTTAATGAGTTAAATGGGTAGGTGTGGCTGAACTCAAGTTAGTGTTGTTAATTACGATGTGTTTATAATAGTTTTGTGGAGGCAGGAGGTGTTTAAATGTCAGCCACGAATGAGAGGAGGGGAATAATATGAAGCTACGGAAGGGATGCAATGAGCAAATCTGTTCCATGAGTGAGTTAAGGTTATATCTGAATGATTACAAGGTTTTTATATTTAAGAAAAAACGGAGTTTGCAGGTATAGCTTAGAGGTGCTGGAAATGCTCGTTACCTGATCTGCAGCGTGGTGAAATACCGATTGCTTCTTTGTAAACGCTAGCTTGGCAGTAGGTCGGGCGGATAAGCGGCGATGGCGGGATTCACATTCATTTAAATATGTAGGTTAGGCTAGTCTAATTGGATGTGGCTGATCGTGCATATTACGTGGGTCATGTGTGGGAGGGGTAATGGTATGTTTCATGATCAATGGTGACGTTTGAACTGAATCGTGGTTTTGTTAAAGGTACACGAGCGGAAATTTGACAGGGCTACTGCTGCAAGCTAAGGTATGATACCCGAGCTGCCTTTGAATTGAAATATGTATATGTAGATATTCGTGATGAATAGTGACATTTAAGCGGAGTAATGGTCTAGTGAAAGGTACATGGGCGGAAATTTGATAAGGTTACTGCTGCAGGCTAAGGTGTAAGTCCCGAGCAGTGGTCATTATCTGTTTTTGTAGTTGTATTTATAAATACATGTGAATGGATATTACTGATTGGGTTTTCTGATTTATATAAACAAGCATAGAGAAGCGATCTCATATGCATAATGTACATTTATTGTATTTATTTTAGGGTGGAAAGTTATGAACAAGGAATTAGATCTTGTATGTGAAAATGTCTGATGTCCGTGCAATATGTAGATATTTAAATTGGAGACAGAGGAAAAAGTGTGTAGCTGTCTGTGTTAGGGAATAGGAGCAGTTATGTGATCTGTTACATTGGGAATAGTTGAGCAGTCGATATGAGGGGGAACTTGCATTTACTGTGGAAGGAAGATGCAAATGTCAATTATGAATATTACATCTATATGACTATGTGTTAATTAAATGATTGCATTTTCCCACGGTAAGTCACTGTTTAGACCCTTGCGGAAGGTGTTAAGGGAAAAAATCCAAAACACTTCTCGTTTTTTTCTTATTGCATTGCCTCCTTGGGTGTCAGGTGTTTTAATTTTTTCCAAGATGCACCAACGCAGGTCATCTGGATGATGTTCTGCTTGGAGATGACCTTAACACCTTCCGCAAGGGTCTAAACAGTGACTTACCGTGGGAAAATGCAATCATTTAATTAGCACATAGTCATATAGATGTAATATTCATAATTGACATTTGCATCTTCCTTCCACAGTAAATGCAAGTTCCCCCTCATATCGACTGCTCAACTATTCCCAGATCTTCTAGAAGGGTGGTCTCCCAAATTCTTATTGTGGTGGGGGAGAGTAGAAACGATTAAAATGATGATCACACCTCTCATAAACTATCTTGTTAGTATGTTGCCCATAATGCTCTCGGATAACTTTCTGAATGAGGTAGATAAGGCTATTAGTAACTTCCTATGGCAAGGAAAAAAAGCGAGGATCTCCACAAGTAAATTGAGGCTGGGGAAAAACATGGGAGGAGTAGGTCTTCCTAATTTCAGAAATTATCAAATAGCTTACCTTTGCAAACAGGGAGCTGCTTGGTTCATAGATAACCCTAATTACAAACCACAATGGGTATATGTGGAATTACACCTCACTAAAGGAATTCCACTCCAAGTAATTATGACAATGCAGACCAATAAACTGGAACACTCTAAATATATCATAATAAATACGAAAAAAGCATTAAAACGGCTGGATACTCTCTCTACAAAAAAAATGGGTGCCTCAAATCTACAGGCGATCTGGAACAACCCTGCGATAAAAAAAAATAAAGAAACCATATTTTGAAAAGATTGGTCGCACAAAGGGATCAACTTCCTCAAAGACCTATACAATAAGACTTCTCCTATTACATTCTCCACACTTAAAAAAGAAAAGGGTTTAGCTGAGTTAGACTTCTATGATTTTCTGAAAGCGAAAGTCCAGATCTCAAAACTTAACGCTATTTTTAACCCCCCCTCACTACCCTCAAGAGTCACCCAATTACTGAGCGCTGGCCACACAGTTTCAAGGATTTACAAATTACTGCTCCCCGAACCGTGCAAACAACATTTGAATAATGTGGCAAAATGGGAGGCAGAACCAAACAGCAAAACAATTACACTGGACTGGAAGCAAATACATACAGTGCTTTTCAAACACAAAATCTCCCCTACTCTCTCACAAACAAAATGTATGATCATAAACAGGTCATATTGGACCCCGTCAAGACTATTTAAATTAAATCTAAACCAGTCCCCACTATGCTGGAATTGCAACGCACACACTGGTGACTTATCTCACATGCTCCTGCTATGCCCGTTGCTACAAAAGTTTTGGAATCAAATTTTCAAATACATTGCACAGACAATGTCTCCCCAGTTAAAGAACTAGCTTATATATTGGCAGGCTTTTTGGACCCTGCTCTGACGGAGGAGGATGACCGCTTTCTGCTTGAATTAATGTTAATACTGGCGTGTAATATAGTCCTATGTAATTGGAAGAGCTTTGGGAAAATCACATTCAAGAAATGGCAAGAATGGTTAATTTTTTTAAGAGGAGCAGACAATATTGTCTTAAACACCTCTCCTTGGAAACCCAGACACAGGAAACTATGGAAGGCGCTTGACTCTAGTCCTAAGGTTTTTAAACCTCCCTGAGTTACTAGGCCCAGGTGATCTTGCACCATATCACCTCACGCCCCTCACTGCTTATGTAGACCTCCCATTGGGATTAAATGAATGCTCCTTTTTTGAATTTTTGAATTTAGTGTATACCGCTTCTAGTCTTAGCCCTTTGACACCGAGCCCTAGCTTCTCTCTTCTTACCCTTCCTCCTTCTGTACCTCTTTCAGTCTCTGCTTTTCTATTCCTCGTCTCTTTTTCTACGGGCATTGTACTTTTCATAACTCGACCCAAGCTTGAATTAGGATTATCAGCAACTTCCAGGATAATATATTGTTCTTGACTACCAGCTTCAATCAGTTTGTTCCTCACGGTCCATTACAGAGGAAAGCATAACTCAAGCGTATTGACCTGACACGGATCTACTAAAGACAATTAGCGTGTATGCTGTCTCTTCGATGACTTAGTCACTAAGACCTACTGCAGTCCAATGTTGTACACTCACTAACTCGTGCCCCATTGCATTGATCCGATTGTAATGTACCATCTGATCCATCTCTTGTAGGCTTCTAGTAATGGCGACATGATTGACTTGATGTATCTACACTACTTTGCCCTGTCTTTTATGTATTTTGTGTTGTAAAGAAAATCAATAAAATTTCTTTGAACAAGAACTGATCAGCCCTACTGAACATGAAATTTCCACGCAGGGAGCCATTGTCAGTATGTGATTTCTACATTACACTATGAAGGCTCGTAATGTTGAAGAGTAGTTTGATCAACTGATTTCTTTGTATTAATTAAATATCCTGATTCTCACATTGTAGGGAAAGCACTACAAGTAATGTTTTAGGTAACATTAGCTAAAGGAAATATTGCATATTCTGTTAGGAAAACATCACTGTTTTCTTGCGCAATAATGCAAGAGTAGGAGATATGCAGGTGGGGTTTATTCTATTGAATAACATTATCAAGGGATAGCAGCGTCTGTAGGCCATATGCCATGTGCCATATGCCATATGCCATGTATATAGCACTAATGCTTTTAGTTTAAAGATTACTGTCCAAGGGCTACAATAAGGAGGCAATGAAATTCAGTTTGCATTCATGCGCCCTCATGTTACACTAGTACAATTGCTAAAGGAATTGGTAGTTGGTTATTAATGTTTTCTAGCTAGCTCAATGTGCTATTTACCTCCTACAAGTTTGTTTGTGCCCACTAGGGGTAGATAGTGTCGACAGAAGGTTACCTGTTTCAGGTTACCTACTGTCGCATGGGGGAGAAGATTAGCTCCTGGGCAAATTAAGAGTAACTAAAATTAAGTAGAGCATTGTCATTTTTTCTTGATTTATGTGCTCTCTCTCTCGCTCTCTCTCTCTCTCTCTCTCTCTCTCTCTCTCTCTCTCTCTCTCTCTTTTTCTCACTCTCTCTTGAACCTGTCTAAGCTGTCTAGGAACGGCCATAAGATATTTATTTGGCTATTCAGTAATACTGTTTTAAAATTATTGTTAGAATTAATAAAATGAATAAGTAAATACGTCATGTTACTGCCCATCCTGTCTGATGAAATTATGAAAGGATGAGTAGTCTAGGTTGCTGTTCCCTTATTTGACCTTTAAAGGGGAACTATATGTGGGTAGTTTTTGTTCTAAAATTCTCAGGTGATAACACCATTATTGTTTATGTTATTCTCATGCTATATACAGTTTTTGCAGAGGCATTACTAGTCTCTTATTAGTCTGTGTAATTGAGCTGACAGGATCCCTGTTAAATTAGCACTTTTTAGACTTTCCCGCTGCGCCTATAACATGAGAGCATGGTCCTAAGTGTACAATGTAGCTGCTTTTATGTAAGAAAAATCATTTTAGAAGTGTTTGCTGTCCTGTACAAGTAGTGAAAGGTTATGAAACACAAGCTTGTTAAGACAAGAAGCACAAAAGAATGCCTGTTCTGAAAATTCCCTTTTTTGAGATGAATAATATAGGAATACACAAATGTAAGGATTTAGAGTATGTCTGTATTGTTTTTCTTTTTCCTTCAGAATTTAGTAAATAAACATAGACTTCCTTGGCTGCTTCAAATAGTGTAACGTTTTATTCTTGTCAGTTCACCAAAAAGTTCCTTTTATACTCGCTAATAGGTCCAGGGTGTTTTTTACTCTCAGATAGATGAAGTGGTTCTTGGGTGCCTTGCTAATATATGGGGCGCCCCAAGACTAAGGAAGTATTCTGAGAGTATCCTCTCTGTTGATAGATTATTTGTATGCCTAGTCTAAAGATCTTTTGTTCTGTCCACTAATAGATATTTGCTGCCCTACAACCATTTCCACAGGGGTCCGGACATCAGAACCAGCCTGAGGAGTCAGTGTCAGTCCAGCTTGAAGCCAAGGTGAAGGGAAACAGCACAGGCACTGCTGGCAACTAGGACCGCAGTGAAGGTAGAAGGCCGGAAGCACTGGGACGTGAAGTGTGTGCCCCTGCCACTGTCTTGGGCGAAAGACGGGGTCACAAATCGGAATGGAGAAATTGTGAATCCAGTTTTTGATGCCCAGCTGAGAGAGTCACAGACTGACAAGGACAGCAAGGAGGCTCTTTTGCTTGAGGTGACCCCTTTTGAAACAAGGGTTGCTTCAGATATCCCAACATCAAGCCTTTGAGTCCTGTTCTCCAAGTGATGCAAGTCTTCACCTCTGTTTGTTGATCAAGGGATGCCTGAGCACACCGGGTACAATCTGTGGCCCCAACAAAAGAGCAGTGCGCCAGCGGAGCAAAACAGGCGTTAGGGAAGGACTTGAGTTCAGGGTACAGGTGCTGTGCCTTTGGTGTCTGTTAGATTAAAGTGAAGAAAACTGGTGCACTGCCTGAGACACTGGACAGGATCGTTGAGGGTATTTGCCCCGGAGGGTGATTCCCATATCCTGAAAGAAGAAACCTTTCCCTTAAAATTGGGCCGTGATTGTTTTCTTGAGTTGCAAGTTGTGCAGCTCCACCGTTGGATGAACAATAGGAGCCTGCCTGTGAGGCTCAGACGGACACAGGGAGAAGACTCCCCTCTGGCTGGTTGCACAGCGGCTTCAATTCCTCAAGGACTTTTTGTTAGTAATGTACCCGTTTGGTCGTCCCATTTTTGAGGATGAGCAGGCCTTTGCGGCTCCTCGTCCTAATTCCCATGGCCCCGTTTGGTCCTCCTGGTTCCCTGCAGCCAAGATAGTTTTTGTAATGATCCTTATATTTTCTTTAATATTTGCATTAGGAATGTTTATTCTGCAAGAGATACGTTTTGTTGAACAGTTAATAAATTCTTCTTTGCCCTCTTCCAGAATGTATTAATTGGTACTCTAGCGCTCATGAAAAGAACACTGCAAAGGTCTATTAAAAATGTTTTTTTAAGATATTATATTAGACATGTGCTGTTGGCTATTCTGAAGTTCAAATAGATGATCACTGAAATTTATCGGAGCCCTGATACATAGAATTGGACTGGATGGTTTGGGGATTTACTTTCTGCTTGGGGTTGGAAAATATTGATAGTTCTGTTTGTAATAATAGTCATTATTCTCTCCTGATATCTGTGTATTAATTATGACCCAATGCTCTGTTCCCTTTGTCCTCCTGCTTATACCTTATATATACTCGTTCAATGAAATGTTTAGAATGTAAATGCCTACCTAGCAATGGATCAAGATATTAATTTATGAGAATGAATGTGCAAAATATTTCCTATATTCCTTCTAGATCATAGCGGATGTCTTCAGCTAATGCTAAAACGGCCATCTGTGGAAACAAGCTGCAATGGCTGTTAGCATCAGCTGAAGCCGTTTTGTTTGTGGCAGCCATTTTAGTTAGCCATGTGCTCGCCATGTGCTTTCTCCCTCTTCAATATTGCCTGCCCTTGTATTCTGCTTGTGTTATCTGTTACAGTTAACTCTTTCAGCACTGAGCCAGGGCCTTGCACATGCTCAGAAAGACCTGTAGCTGCCAAAATGCACTTGCTCTTAGGATATAACTGTCAGGCTGTTCTTACTGATGTAAGGAGAAATGCCTCCCCTCCCACTTTGTTGAGCAAGCAATTATTGTATACCCATATTAGTCAATAACTATTCTTGTATGTGCCAGTACCTCCCCTTGGTCTCATGCTGACTATGCAACAAATGTATATATAAGAGCCATGTTCTCTGTATTCCTTAGACTGTCTCATTACAGAGGCCTGAGGGTACCGTATTGACGCAGTCTCCCTCATGTGAGGTCAGTCTCCCTCATGTGAGGTTAATAAACTTGTGTTTTATTATTCCAGCTTCCGTGCCAATCTCTTCTTAGTTGGTTAAAGGACCAGGTGCATCAGTGAACCTCTAAAAAGGTTTTATTTTCTACAGGGTCACAAACTTTGGGTTGCCCGGCCTGTAATAACGCAGCAGAGACAGACCAACATGTTTTTCTTTTCTGTCCAGGATACAAGAAGGCAAGAAAACGATGGCTGATTCAGCTATGCAGAAACCTGGGAACCAGGCACTGCATAGAGGCTTTTAGGATATTGAAAAATGACATGAGTCTCCCTGTAGCATTTTCGGTAGCAGGCTTTTTATTCTCTGTGTGGTGCCCACACAGAGCTTTCTTGAAGTTGACCCCCATAGACTTTGGCTGATTATCTTATTATATTTTAAATGGATGTATTTTTACCTGTATGTAATTTTATGACTCTTTTATGAGCTTTTTTTATTATATTATTGATATATATTTGGTTTTATGAATATTGTACATGTGCGTAAGACCGCCAACAAGTTGAATGGTGGTTCTCGGGCTAGGGTGTATGCTCATGTTTACAGTTTCTAGTTGATAGGCACAAGCACTTTACAAAAAGCTATTGTCATGGATGGCCAGTGGGCTAGAGCTCGTGCTTCCTTTGCCCAGCCTAACATATTGCACATAAATTGCATATGCACTTTAATGAAGTTAGTGGGTTTGGACTGATCGAAACATAGATTGCCTTTATGTTATATCTACGTGTTGCACATGCATTGTCACGTGAAGAATGGATTTCCTTTTATTGTTTTATTTTTTAATCAAATGAAATGTATATTATTATATATACTTTTATGGTCACATTGGCCGAAATAAAGTTTTCTGAACTGAACTGAAAGTCAGAACCAGAATGAGTCTGTAGCAGTGATCGCATGATCCATGTCAGTTGCCCAGTGGTCATGTAGGCCGTCCTAGTCACCCCTAGCTTGAGAAATCATCACCTTGTGGAGAAGGGTGATTGCATGAGAGAAGTTTCAGGCCCTCGTGCTTTGGTGGGTGGGATCCCCACCCCATGTCCAACATAAGGGCAATGTCACTGCTCCATATAGTAGGAGAAAGCGCAGGAAGAGCATATAGTCACCTACCAGGCCACCGAAGGTTTGTAATCTTCCATTGGAATAGCAGTCCCCGAGAGGAGCAATGCAGCGCTCGCTCCAGCCATGCAACCCAAACCAGTCACCCCCATGGGGTAGGCATAATTAGACCTCCAGGAGGCACTCTTTAGCATAAACACGTTTTGTCTGGGTGGGTTGGAGGGCGAGGGCCCATGTGAAGTGAAGGGTAGAAAGCAACTGACCGGCCCAAGGTGCAAGCAGGTAGGCCAGTATGGTAGGTCGAGTAGGGACAAACTTAGAGTGAGTGGCCAGCCCGCCCCTTCGTTGATCCCTCCAGTAGGCCGCCCATATTAGCTGTGCTAAAAGATAATAGATCTCTAGATCTGGTACTGCCAACCCACCTTCATCCATGGGCAATAGCAGTTTTGCCTGTGAAGTCCTACGTCGTTCGACCCCCCAGAGGAGGTGAACCAATTGGTTCTCCGATTCACGGAACAATGATTTAGGAAGTCAGATAAGCAGGGTGGCAAAATAATATAAAAGCTGCTTGAGTGAGATTATTTTTGAAAGAGCCATCGGGCCCACCACCAATGGGGGCAACGTCAGTCAGAATTGCATAGATTGGCATAGAGGTTCTATCACCATGACAAACAGGACCTGGGATATTGAGCAGCCCTGTTGGGTCCCCCTCTCCACCCAGCACTATTGCGATATGATTATGCTGATTTTAACCATCATCCGGTGGGTTAGTATAAATTAGACGTGTCCAGCCAAGAAAAACCAATAGAGAGTACCAAGCCGGCCATCATTACATATAAGTAGTCCGATCGCAGAGAATTTAAGGCCTTATTGATATCAATAGAAATTGCAAGGGCCCTTGGCGAGTCCAGTAGAGGGTAATGGACCACCTGTTCCTGTTGACGGATGTTTGGGAATCAGGAGAGGACGCCCCCGCTCCTCCCGAAACCTCTGACTTACCTGCAAACACGCCGCGTTGCTGCCTGGTCCCGATGACTTCTACAGGGGCTGGGGAAAGAAACCGAAAGTGAAGACAGACTGTTGTTTCTCCCCACAGGAAAAGGAAGGACGAGAGAGGAGCCAATCAGGAGGCAGAGAGAGAGGAGAAAAGGAGAAAAGGAGACAGGAATAACAACAAGGGACTACAGGGACCGGGAAGAGGACGACGATATCCAGAAGGGTGCTGAGAGGAAGAACGCTACCAACAGGAGAGGAAAGAAGGACACCACACCCATGGCGAAAGGAGGCGACCATCGGGAGACCAAGGAGGACGACAGCCCCATCAGGGATGCAGAAGACGAGGAACCTCCTAGGTGAGAAGGGAAGTCAGTTGCTGTCTCCCTGGGCTCGAATGTTTGGTTTGCGTGATTAAGCCTTTCTCGCCACTCGCTCCTGTCCTGATTCTGACTTATGTTTTAACTTGGATTATTCCTTCGTTTTTAAACTGGTGCTGCTATTCTTTTAAAATTTACCAGTTTGGGGAATTGATTGTTTTATTTGTAAAAAATGGACCGCTTACTGGCACTCTGCTCTACGCACACACCAGAATCAGGAAGGGACACTTTCTGTTTGTCTGCCATCTTGGGAAGGGCGCGCTCTAGCAGCTGGGGGAATTCACTATAAAGCATGCGCGCTACGCGGACGGGCCGCTGAAGCGTCGAAGGCGCACCTAAGGCAAGCCCGTCTGCGCCCGTCAGCGCCCAGCGCCTGCCATGCTGCCCATTTTCCTTCTAATGTTCACCCTGTACGTAGGTCTTGGAGCAGGGAAAAATTGGGATTAATCGGTGAGTCCCTGAGCAGGTGCATTCACGTTTGGACCGTGTTCGAAAATATTGACAGCGTTTGTCCGAGCAGTAATTTTAAATTTCTTCACACGGGGGGCTCTACTCCCTTACCCAACCATATTCCCTCTAACCATTTGGCATTAAAGCAGCCTTGATTAATGCGCGGTCTATGGCAAAACATGTGTCGGATATTTTTGAGCTTCTGGTGGATAACCAGCTTGATCTTTTATTTATAACAGAGATCTGGTTAAATGATTGCTCTGCTCCGGTTATCACCTTGGCCATCCCTATACGATTTAAAATTGCCATGGTTGACCGCAAAACAGGGAGAGGGGGATGGGTTGCGGTTGTTTTTAGGGAAAATTAGATTTTTACACAGGGGCTTTCCAATGACTTTACGGAGGGTGAAGCGTTGGATTTTACCTCACTATTTCTCCACATTTTTTATTCGGAGCCATGCTTTTATATCGTCCCCACGGACCCACTAATCCTTTCCTCAAAGCTCTGGATGAAGTCATTGTGCCTAGAGCTCTAAATTATACTAATTATTTACTGCTCAGCGATTTTAATATCCATTTTGATTGTAGAGAGGCTTCTGATACACACACCCTCAATGAGTCACTGGATCTTGCCCAACTTACACAATGGATCAACTCCCCCACCCACAGTGGAGGTCATACTATTGATGGGGTTTGTTCTAATTTCCCGCTAACTGTACTAGATCCTCTCTCCGTCACTTGGTCTGATCATTTTTTAATTCAATTTTCTTGGACCATTAAGCCATCCGCCTCCTCTATGAATACGCCGGTGGCCAGACCTCCCCCTCGCATCGAGCCCGCTGCTTTTGGTAGGGTCTTGGCTGACACACGCCCAGGCACGCCAGGGAATTTACTGGAAGCAGTCGGTAGACTCAAGATTTGGTTGATCGACGCGGTGGAGAGCTTCTCTGTTCCACTAGGCTATAATAGAGCGAAAAAATCCCCGTCCCAACCCTGGTTCTCTAAGAAGTTAAAAGAACAAAAATCTTCATGCAAGAAGCTAGAGCGGCACTGGAGACAAGCTTACTGTCCTCTTGCCAAAATAGCTCTCAGGAAAGCTCAGAATAACTATTATTCCTTGGTGAAGGTGGCCAAAGGCCACTTTTTCGCAGAGCACATTGACCAATCGAGGACTTTTCCCGGCTCTAAGGATTGGTGTGAACAGCTTTCAGGTTTTTTTATCAATAAAATTAAAGCCATACAGGATAGTTTTAGGCCTGTCAACCAGCCTCAGAAGATTTATTTCCATCACAAAGCCACAGCACCAGGTTCAGTGTGCCCTTCTCTGGCTACATTCTCTCCCATTCCACTGTCTGACACCCTGACTATTCTTAAATCACTCAAATCAGGCTCTCCTACTGACCCCTGCCGTGCAAGGCTATTGGCGGCAGTTGCGGATGTAGTCAACCCGGAAGTTAACAAAATTGTTAATATGCCCCTCCTGACCGCTACGATCCCACCGGAGTGGAAACAGGCAAAACTCCTCCCCTTGCTGAAAATACCTTCACTCAATCCCACCACCCCGGCTAGCTACCGCCCAATCTCACTCCTCCCGGCTGTGGCAAAGGTGTGTGAGAAGACCGCTCATAAGCAGCTCTCAGAGTCTGTTGAGACCTCTGGCGCCCTCCACCCTGCCCAGTCGGGCTTCAGAGCCTCCCATAGTACCGAGACGGTCTTGGTTGAGATGGCGGAGGCTATTAGAGAGTGTTTGGATGCCGGCGGCAGAGCAGCATTAGTGCTCTTAGACCTCTCTGCCGCGTTTGCCTCATCAACAACTTTTGGCACGGCTGTCTCACATCGGCATCTCGGGGCAGGTATGGAAGTGGATCGAATCCTTTCTAGCCAACAGATCACAGCAAGTATGGCTGCCTCCTTTCTCTTCTACTCCTAGAAGCCTTAATACAGGAGTCCCTCAGGGCTCTACATTGAGCCCTCTTTTGTTTAATGTCTATATGACACCCCTGGTCTACTTGGCAGAGGAGCTGGGCGCTAAAGTCTTAGCTTATGCTGACGATACCCAGCTCCTTTTCACGTGGAATAAAACTGACTCCTCTCCGACCATTGCTAAAAATTGTCTCGCTGAGGTATTTAAGTGGCTAGCAAAGGCCCATCTGAAATGCAACGAGGAGAAATCGGAGGTGCTCCTCTACGCTTCCTTCCCCAGCATTTCAGAGAGGACATTTGGCCTGTGGGCTACCCCATGCCCAGCTCCTCGGGGTGTCAGGCAAAAAATCTGGGGGTTTGGTTTGGGGAGGATTTAAAATTTCTCCCCCAGATGAATAAGTTGGTGGGTGTGTGCTTTGGCACACTGAAACGCTTAAAGAAGTTTCTGCCCCTCTTGCAAAAAATGGCTAAGGAAATGGTGACCCGCACGCTCATCCTGTCAAGGCTAGATTACGCCAACGCCTTGTACATTGGTCTCCCGGGATACCAGTTAAAAAAGCTGCAGATTGTTCAGAACGTGATGGCGAGAGCTCTGTTGGGTATGCCAGGTAGATCCAGCGCTAGTCAGAACCTTCGAGATCTACATTGGCTCCCGGTTGAACAGCGGGTACTGTTTAAGGCTCTCAGACTAGTTCATGGTGCCCTTTATAAAACAGGGCCTCAATATCTTAGGAGATGTTTTTCATTCTATGTGCCGCCTCGTTACCTTCGATCTACAGGTCAATGCCTTGCTGTTGTTCCTAGGTATCGCCTGACTAGATTAGGCGGCAGCTCTCTTTCTGTTAAAGCAGCTATGGCTTGGAATGCCCAGCCCTTTGAACTACGAAACTTAGAGAGTCTCAGGCTGTTTAAAAAACAGTAAAAAACCCTGCTATTTAAGTAATCTTACATCAGGCTAACCCTTTTCCTTCTCTACCATTTGGCATTCGCGCCGGGACACTTCCGAGTAGCCGTGCGCGCTATAAATGGAGGCTAACATAACATAACCTCCCGACAGCTGGTCCGAGGAATGGAGGTCCCCGGAGGAGGCAAGCAGTCTCCTATTTCTTTTGCGAACATTTCTATCCTCACTACTCTGCACCCCACCGGTTTCTGACCTCGTGGTTTCTTAAAAAAGGCTTCCAATATCAAGAGCAGAAGCCAGGTAATGGAAAAAGGGAAGAAAGGAAATGTGAGAGAGAGTCTGCCTGTCCCACCCACAGGCATATGTCTGCCGTGGTGTATTGAGAGAGAGAGAGAGAGAAAGACACAGTGAAGCAACTGTAGAACCCATGAACACTTGCAACGAACAGTGCGCTTTAATGTGGAGAAAACCCATATTCCCATAGCTTTTTCTGGCTTAACCTGTAATTCAGCAAAAACCAAAGGAAATGGTGGACGGAGTGTTGAACATCGCAAGCACTCACCCCCAGTCTACTGATCTGGGTTTAATCCATCACCGTTCTTTAGCCCACTCTGCCACCCCAGTTCAGACATGGCCATATGCAAATCAGTCTGACCCTGTGCCTCATGGGAACAGTCCAGCTTGAACTGCCAAGCCATGTCTTCCTTGGACCGGAAACAAGCTTCCTAGGACCGGTTTCTGGCATTTCAGCCGTCTTCAGACAGGCTTGCTTGAATCCAGTGGCAAAGTGAGCAAGGGACTCACGTCTGAGCATACTCTGTCAACTTATGGCGAACAAAGCAAAAACCAAAGGAAATGATGGACGGAGTGTTGAACATTGCAAGCACTCACCCCCAGTCAACTGATCTGTTCAACACTCCGTCCATCATTTCCTTTGGCAGGGTTTGACAGAGAACAGGTGGATTGCATTACAGTTATCCCTTGAGCAAAAGACTCAAAGTTCTGTTAATAACCAGATTAATGACATCAACCGCCACTATCAGCAATGCCAGGGGACAAGCATCCAATGGAGATCCCAATTTACACTCTAAAATAGCCTCAGTAGGTTGCTCAAGAGAAATTGACCTAACCTGGTCGAACTTACTAGCTGCATCAAGCGAACTAGCAGGCAACAGGCACTCAATAGAGGCAGGGAGCCTCTATTAGATGTCAGCGATCTTAGACTATTGCCAAATTCTATGGAGGACAGAATACATCTGGTAAATTGTTAGACAATTGTCTTAAGACCAAACAAAATAAACTCCACATAGAATCTATAATAACGGACACTAACACTTCTAAATACAAAGACGCTGATATTCTACAAGAATTTGTTCGGTTCTATGAACAACTTTTTACACCAGCCATCACTCCCACAGATGACAACATCTCTCTTTAACACTCCTCAATCCAAAAACGTTCAACCTCGTCTTCACATCTGAACTTCCTGGATTCTGACCTGTCTCAGACTGAATTACTCAATGCACTTAAAACCCTCAAGAAAGATAAGGCCCCTGGCCCAGACGGCTTTACCGTTGAATTCTTTCTTAACTTTGCCCAAGTAATTTTACCTTTAATCTCCTCTTTTCTTGTTTCTGGTAATTCATCAATCAATTTCTTTGAGGCCCTGATCTGTCTTATCCCAAAGGAAGGCAAAGATCTTCATTATTGTAAAAATTATCGACCCATCTCCTTAGTTAATATATATTACAAAATCTTCTCTAAATTGTTAGTTTTTCAATTGGAATCTCATCTCCCTCAACAGTTAGGTAAAGTACAAACGGGCTTTGTCAAAGGGCGATCTATCACTGACAACACAGTCTGTTTTTTGACATTATCTCCAAGTCACCAAATCTTTCAAAGCCTATCGCTGCCATTGCCCTTGAGGCTGAGAAGGCTTTTGATAGAGTGTATTGGCCTTTCATTTTTCAGACACTAAAATGGTTTGGGTTTGGCCCGAAAATCATCTCCTTGATTTCCCTGCTCTATTCAAACTCTAAAGCTGCAATTTTTGTCAACGGTCTCACCTACCCCTACTTTACTCTTCACAGAGGAGTGAGACAAGGCTGTCCTTTATCCCCCTTTCTTTTCAACCTGGCCCTAGAACCTTTCTTATCCAAAATAAGACCAAATCAGTCCCTCATAGGTTTCACCTCAAACTCTCTACAAGTTAAGCTAGCTGCATATGCAGATGATGTACTTCTATTTCTTTCTCAACCTCATCTTTCCCTACCAGCCTTTTTAAATGAAGTCCAATCATATACCTTGGTCTTGGGTTACAGATTAAACAATGACAAGTGCAAAATCTTACCCTTAACTAAATGTACTTTCAAAGATGACTTTTCTATTTCTTTACTTGGAACCCACTTCACATAAAATATCTTGGTATATGGTTCACCCCTCCATTAAAACATCAATTCCTCTGAATTTCAATAAATGTATTGAGAAGCTTAACACCGTCACAACCAAATGGCATCCTCTATATCTTTCATGGTGGGGGCGCCTTGACACTATTAAAATGATGCTAACTCCTATTATCCTTTACCTTATCTCTAATATCCCTATACCCATTCCAACAAAATGGTTCCATAAAATGAACTCCATCCTTACTTCCTTTCTATGGCTTAATAAAAAACCTAGAATGTCCATACTAAAATTATTACGTCCGAAATCTGAAGGTGGTGTTCGCTTCCCTGATTTTCCCAAGTATCGTAAAGCCTTTCTACTAAGACATATATCCATGTGGTTGTCTGACCCTTCGTCTGATTCGCTTCTATGTCTTGATCTAGAGAGTTCCTTTCTTTCCCCTTTTTCTTTTCAGGAATACTTATCTTTCACGCGAAAACCACAAATACTATGTACACCAATTATTAAACATTCCTGTAAAAGTTTGAACACTCTTTTATACTCTGAGCCACACGATTTGGCTACATTTCTCAATCCCACCATATGGCACAATACGTTCATCCGCGTTAAGAATAAACCTGTTTATTGGAAAACCTGGAGGCATATGGGCATTCTGTGGGTACATCAATTATTCGATACTGGCACTTTCCTCACTTTTTCAAGGGCATGCTCTCTTTTTCACTTATCGACCTAATTTTCACATACATTTTTAGCTTTACGCACAGCTATACTAGATTCACACTCTTATTTTAAATCCTTGCCTTCCCCCTCTCCATCACCAGATTATACTTGGTCTAGCATGCTTCGTAGCTTACCCAAGGCTTCCACTCTTTACACCTGCTTATTAATCCCCCTCCACGGCAAGAGTCAAAACAAACACTGAGCTTTCTTGGGAAGCTGACCTGGGTACACATAGGCCCATTCCTATTTGGGATAAGATTTGGACGAACATCAGGAAGTCATCCAGAGTGGCTAGCGCTATACAAACTATTTTTTTTATTTACAACAGACTCCTATTAACACCAGTTTCCTTGCATAGAATGCATCCTGATATTCCTGATGATTGTTGGTCATGCTCACTTTCACAGGCAGATCTTCAACACTTAGGGCCCGATTCACAGAATTAACTTAAGACAAAATCCTAAACTTACTACTTTTGGTATTCACAGAATGCACTTACTACTTTGGTATTCACAGAATGCACTTACTACTTTTGGTATTCACAGAATGGATTTGCGACTACTAACTTTACGTCCGCACTCGGGCCGGAGCTTCCTGCCCGGAGGCGGGGCTTCCGGCCTGGAGGTGGAGCTTCTGGCCCAGAGGCGGAGCTTCCGGCTCAGAGGCGGAGCTTCCGGCCGGTGGCGGACATTTAGCCATGGCCGAAATCTCCACCTCCGGGCCGGAAGCTCCGCCTCTGGGCCGGAAGCACCGCCTCCGGGCTGGAAGCCCCGCCTCCAAGCCGGAAGCTCCACCTCCGGGCCGGAATTTCCGGCCCGAGTGCAGACGTAAAGTTAGTAGTCGCAAATCCATTCTGTGAATACCAAAAGTAGTAAGTGCATTCTGTGAATACCAAAAGTAGTAAATGCATTCTGTGAATACCAAAAGTAGTAAGTTTAGGATTTTGTCTTAAGTTAATTCTGTTAATCGGGCCCTTACTTTTTTCGTGTCCACAGGTTTTGCAGTTTTGGAAACAAGTCTGGTCACAAATGAATATTATTTTTGTTGATAACATTCTCCTATCTTTTGCAAACATTTTTCTAGGCAGCCTCTCCACTAGATGGATTAGCGCGAAATCACAATTGCAAATCATTGAATTGTTATTGACAGCAGCTTTTCAGCAGATAACAAACAACTGGAAAGATGCTTCCAGACTCTCGTACTTAGCTTGGTGGTATTCTGTATGTCACAATCACAGACTTGACACGACCTTTGTATTTCCTATGTCTTTTGCAAATCAAAGATTACAACTATGGCTCCTATCACGCAATTTTTGGATGATAATGCAAAAAAATCTTTTGCTCCAGTACCTCGTATCCAAGAAGTTGTTCAACCTCCTTGAATTTACTTATTTTGTGAATACTATTATCTTTATTTGGTCCAATTTAATCTCGTTATAGTTGTATACTCATCAATTCTTGAGCCTGTTTCTACTTTTTTATTCCTGCCATCATTTTCACTTCTCTAGTGATTTCCTGCCTATATGCTACTAGTGATACCCTTCGCAGTGTATTTTGATGTTCTAACACTTGATACTTTGATGTTCTCTTTTGATATGCATTCAATAAACGTATCTTTTGAAACTTAAAAAAAGATGTCAGCAATCTCAGTTTAAAAAATAATTGCCAGCCCATTGCATAGCCCGGCCAAGAAACGGGAGTCACAGTAGTCAATGCCACACTCAGAGGGGACAGAGCCCTCCCTCCAACCGGTATAATTGCCCATAGTCGCCACTCCTCTTCAGTAGCAGGAATGGGGAGGCGTTCAAAGTTCCGGGGGACAATAGCAGCTAGGGCAACTATTTTAAGTTTGTGTAAATAAGAGCAGACCCTGACAAATTGTAGTGTGACCCTTTTATCTATGTTTGGCTTTATGTTTTAACAATTGGTTTTATTGAATAATTTTAGCTAATATATGTACTGTTCATTTTTTAACTGGTTTTATATTATTAATCGAAAATTTCTCGCTTTGTACGTATTTTAATGCTACACTAAGCTTTGCTTGAAAAACAACAAAATTAACTAAACTGGTCTAACTAAACTGGTCAATTAGAATTAAAATTTGGGGCTACCTCTCAATATTTCTAATGTCTCTCCAGAAACCAAGTTTCAGAATCATGACCTCTCTATTTCAACACCAATTCCTGTCCCACGGTTCCGGAATATTTTGTTTCTAAGCTCCAGAATAATGGCATCCCCTCTATTTTACAGAAGAAATATGCCCTGTACCTCTAAGTTCAGAATAGTCGCTTGTTTCCCGTCTCGGATCCTGTCTCCTACAGTTTGAGAATAATGACTTGTGTCCCGCTTTCAGAACATATTTATAAGCACAATGGTCCCTAATAAATGAGACAAAAAAAGTAATACTCAAAGCTCTTCATTTAATGAAAAATATATATAAACATAGATATATGTCGGTGTTCTTTTTACTGCGATATGCACTAGTGAATAAAATGATCAACAAGTGCATCATGTAAACAAGAACACTATACATTTGATTCAAATACAACAATGTAAATAGGTTAGGGTTAGAAGTCAACAGCATTTCGATCCAGTGGCGGCTACTCCGCTATGGCGGAGAAGAGCGTCGCCCCATTGCTTTGAAGCAGTGCAAAGTACGAAACATGAAATGATAATAACTTTAAGTTATTATCATTTTATGCTCCCTGCTGCTTTGCAAGTGGGCAGGGCTGCTCTGCTTTCGAGCAGGGCAGGGGAGGAGTGGTTTGCCACTCCTAAGTGCTTAATGACTGTTTGGTCAGCCCTCTTGGGCAGCCCAAACCAGTCATGTGCACTTTCCTTGTTCTCCATGCCGACTGCATTACAGCTTGCATGGAGAATATGCCCACCCCTCCAGCCTCTGGCTGAGATCCGTGTCACGGCACTCAGACCAATCACAACGCTGCATTGCAGCGCTGTGATTGGTCAGGGGTGCCTGAGTGCATACCAATCACAACACTGCATTGCAGCATTGTGATTGGCCAGTACGGCATGGCTGTACTTCCTGTCCCAAGACGAGGAGAGCAGGAACATAGACGCAGGACCGCCGGCAAGGTAAGTTTATATTTTTTTTAATATTGAGTAACCCAATCATCCGCCCCGTACGTGACTCCCCCCCCACAGGTGACTCCCCCCGCAACACCCTCCCTGCTCCGCCACCCATGAGCCATGCCAGCCACAACTGGTTCGATCCCCAAACTAGATGTGAGATCATCATGAGAACTCTGAGAATTTCGAGGCCCGAGGTGGAAGATAAAATTGGGAACACAGCACAAACAATAGAGAACAGAAAGGAATTTACATTATATACAGTATTTACACTATTTACATAGGCCCAAAAGAAAGAATTATTAATCAAGATTCTGAAAAAAGAGGGAATGTTCACCACACAGATAATTTAGCCCCAATAGAAAGGGTGGGGAGAGGTGCTCCCAGAGTACCAGAAAGCGACAGGAGTAATGACTGTGGGGGTAGAAAAGGACCAGTGAGTCAAAATCCATTATAGAAGAAGTGAACCGGGAATGTAAATGCACAAGGGTCAAATTACCTGTACATGAAGAAGAGGGCCACAGGTAAAATTGGGCAAGGCAGGAACATAATCTGTATTGACAAAAAGTTTTTTTTTAACTCAGTGCCCAGTTAGTGATTAAAAGAAGAACTTCCTTCCCTGTAATTATGTTGAACATACCTGGGGCAAACACAAATCACACAGATAATCCAGCGATCCAATTTTGCTTGCAGGGAGCTGGAGAGGAGTGGACTGTATGGCGTAAACAATGGAGCCAATGAATAATGTGACCGCTGGCCAGAACTGCTATAATTAGTTCCTGATTGAGAGTCACGTGACTAGGTGGGCAGCCTCATAGCCAGCAGAGATTGGCTGTTTGAAGCCGTGGCCATCTGGGATCAGGCAGGGGTGTATAAGAGCCTGGCATCCATCATGAAGAGGAGTCCATAAGAGGGGAAAAGGGCCAGACATAGGAAGTCTTGCTAAACTTTATAATCTTTCCAGGTCTTGAACCAATTGCAGTCACAGCACTTTTCTCTGCTTTCGCTCCACGTCCACACCCTCACACCCACACCTAGACACTTTCTAGTATTAAACAATCAGTAGTTCAGCTTTCAAAAGGAAGGAGGCAATATGACTGGATAAATCTAAACTGTAATTTTAGGACTTGCAATGCCAAGGAAATGCAACTATGACTTCAAACATTATGATCAGTATTTAACTGAAAGTTAGCTGTTAGAAATGGGATTCCTGGTTGGCTGAGGTATGCACCCATGCCAGGCAGAAGTCACCACTCTAGTCAGTGTAAGCTAGATATACAATAAGATAACCTGTGCTAACCCTCTGGTAACTTGGCACAGAGCAGTCAGGCTTTTCTACAAAGGCAATGTGTAAAGTATTTGTGCACCACACACAAACACACAGTAACACCACAAAAAAATCCACACAGGTTTAAAAACATGGATTATATTTTTATGAGTAAAACAAGACCAAAACGACAAAAATCCAATCAGAAGAGCCGGATTTATTAATTTTCAAAGAATAAACCAAAAATAGTGCTAAGAAGTCAACTGCGCTAAAAGGTTACTTTAGGTTACGCTAGACCAGAGTAAATCCAAAGTTCAGACCTACTGCAATGGAGCATGGGTCGAATACAGTTCCAAACAGATCCCGCTGAAGTTTTACCTTCTCAAGTGAGCCAAGAGTCTGGTTAGTGGGGTAGACGGTTGCCAGGAGCAAGTAAAGCGTTGCTAGTGGTGATTCTGTGAGCGCGAAAAGTCGGCTGGGCACCACGGATGGCAGACGTGACCTTGCGGTCTTTGGTGGTGATGCTTGCTGTGTGAGGAGACGATGCTGTGGTGACTCGTGCTGATCCTATGAGCGAGCGGCCCAGTCCCAGTATGAACAGGACCGTACGCAGTCATGTAGCGACCAAAAGCTTGATTTCAAGGGCCCAGGAGCTGTAGGTGATTAAAGCACCTGCAGATCCCACTTCTGAGGCCCAAAGCTCGCAGGGGGCATCCCAGGCAAGTGTAGGACTCACAAAAGGCAGACTCTAGCAGCACCAGCAGAATTGTAGGAAGTCTTTTGTAGCCCTGAGACTTTAAAAAACTGAAGGCAAACCAGCAAGCCCTTGGAGATCACTTGGGGGATTGGCAGAGTCCAGCTCTCCTTCCAGCAGAGTCAGGGAGCAACAGGCAACAGGGCAACACGCAGAAAAGCAGTCATTCCAGAAAAGCAGTCCAGTTGACTCCTTAAAGCAGCACAGTAGTCATTCTGATAAGGTTCAGTTTAACACTCAGAAGTGTTTGTTTTGTGGGGGGTCAGAGACCCAGTACTTATACCCAAAAGTGCCTTTGATGTAGGGGGTGACTCAATATAACTCTCTGAAGTGCACAAGGATCCCTTTCAGCCCAGTCCTGTCTGCCAGGCTAATTCTGGGGGGCAAATCAGTGCTTTGTGTGAGGATAGGACTCTGCCTATTCAGATGCAAGTGTAAGCCCCCTCTCCTCCTTCCTACCCAGGAAGACGATCAGAATGCAGATGAGTCACACCTTCCTGTGTTTGTGGCTGTCTAGAGGGAATGCACAAAGTGTAGCTGTCACCAAAGCCAGACATATATTGAAGACAAGCTGACAGGCACAAAGAGCAGTAAGCACAGTAAGCACAGTAATGTTAAATCCAACTTTACCAGTAAGGAGGATTTATCATTACCATTCCAAACATATCAAACATGTAAAAGCTACTCCTCTCTGATCAGGAATTACACTTTAAAAACATATTAAGGAATCCCCAATGCTGGCCTCTGAGAGGGGTAGGCCTCACAGTAGTGAAAAATGAAATAGGCTGTTTGTCACTACCAGGACATGTAAAACATAAAGGTGCGTGGTCTACCTTTTACTTACATAGCACCCTGCCATTCGGGTTACTTAGGGCCTACATTAGAGGTAACTGATATGTAATAAAAGGAGAGTGTAAGGCTTGGCAAATAGTTTTAAATGCAAAGTTGAAGTGGCAGAAAACTGCACACACAGGTACTGCAGTGGCAGGCCTGAGTTAGCTTTGAAAGGCTACCTCTGTGTGTGGCACAATTAGTGCTGCAGCCCAGTAGTAGCATTTGATGCACAGGCCCTGGGTTTATGGTATACCATTTTACTAGGGAGCTATCAGTAAAACAAATATGCCAATCAGGTATACACCAATGCCATCATGTCTAGGGGAGAAGCACATGCACTTTAGCCCAGGTTAGTAGTGGTAACATGCTCAAAAATGACAAAAAGAATCAGCAAAAATGGGTAGCAAAAGTCAATATATTAGGGGAAACACCACCCTAAGGATGACAGCTCTAACACGTAGCCCCCCCCCCCCCCAGCTAAAAATGGGGAGGTCTACCCAACCTCTAGGGAGTTCTCATCACTAAGATGGAACCACCTGGACTGTCCATCAGCATTGGGGGGGGGGGGTCTACTCCTGGCCTGTGTTCCACTCTAAATTCCATACCCTGTAGGGAAATTGACCACCTCAACAATTTTGGATTCTCACCCCTCATATGCATGAGCCACCTGAGAGGCCTATGGTCTGTCTGAATCAGAAAGTGAGTGCCACACAGCTTTGGCCTCAACTTCTTACGTGCCCAGACCACAGCAAACGTTTCTCTCTCAATAACTCTACACTTCTGTTCCCTGGGGAGCAACCTCCTGGAAATGAAGGTTACAGGTTGGTCTTGGCCTTCATTAAGCTGGGATAGTAGTGCACTTATGCCTTGCTCTGAGGCATCTGGCTGGACGATAAACTCTTAAGGGAGAAATCAGGGCCTTGATCACAGGAGCTGTGCACATGGGTTGCTTCATGGAGTCAAATGCAGTTTGGCATGCCTCTGTCCAAATCACATTTTCTGGGCTGCTTCTTAGAAGTCAGCTTAGTCTAGGGGGCAACAATGGTGCCATATCCCTTGACATACCTCCTATAGTACACAGTGAGACCCAAGAATGCTCTGACCTCAGTCTGGGTTTTTGGAGGCTGCCGGTCATGATGGTTTCTATCTTGGCCTGAAGGGGTTGCACCTTCCCCTCCCCACCAGGTGTTCCAAGTACACCACAGACCCTTGCCCTATCTGGCACTTGCTTCTCTTGATTGTCAAGCCTGCCTGTTGCAGAGCCTGGAGGTGAAAAAGGTGGTACTTCCAGCTGCTACTGAAGACAGCTATGTCATCCAAATAAACAGCAGATAAGGCCTCCATACTAGCAAGGACCTGGTTCACCAGCCACTAGAAGGTGGCAGGGGCATGCTTTAATCCAAAGGACATCACCCTAAACTGATAGTGGCCCTCTAGAGTGGAGAAGGCTGACCCCTCCTTTGCTCCCTCTGTTAGGGCGATCTGCCAGTACCCTCATGTAAGATCAAAGGTACTTAAGTACTGGGCAGCTCCTAACCTGTCAATGAGCTCACCTGCCCTGGGGATGAGATGAGCATCAGCCTTTGTTACAGAACCTAGCTCTCTATAATCCACACAGAACCTCGGTTCAGGTGTGGTGCCCGCTGGGGCAGCGTTTGGTACTAGAACCACAGGACTGGACCTGGGGTTACTGGAGGGTTCTATCACACCAAACTCCAGAGGTTTGGACACTTCAGCCTTAATGCTGGACCTCACCTTATCTGACAACCTGTAAGACTTCTTTTTAACAGGAAGGTTGTCCCCTGTGTCCACGCCATGGGCACACAGGTGGGTTGTCCCCGGGATAACAGAGAAGAGTATTGTCGCAACACTTGGTGGCAGTCTCTCTATTGTTCAGGAGTTAGAGTGGGGAGAAAGGATTACTCCTTCCACAAACCCATCCATTATCCTTGGAGTCCAAGAGGTCAGGGAGAGTTTCACTCTTCTCTTCCTCTGCTCCATCAGTCACCAACAGCATGGTAAGCTCAGACCTCTCAAAGTGTGGTTTGAGGCGATTTACGTGCAGCACTCTGTGGGGTTGCCTAGGGGTCTTGAGCTCTACCACATATGTGGCCTCACCCTTTCTTTCAATCACCTCATATGGCCCTTTCCAGCTAACCTGGAGGCCCTGTGCTCTACCAGCTCCATCACCCACACTTTTTGACCAAGTGGGAATTTCACAGTGGTTGAATTTTTGGCATACCACTCCTTCATCACGTTCTGGCTGGCTTCAAGGGTACTGGAAGCTATCTTCCATAACTTAGCTATCTGGCTTCTGAATGCCAGCATGTAGCTCACTACATCCTGGGGTACTTTCCTGAGAGCCTGCTCCCACCCTTCTTTCACCAGACTCAGAGGCCCTCTCACTGGGTGTCCATACAACAGCTCAAATGGACTGAAGCGCACTCCCCTCTGTGGCACCTCATGGTAAGCAACAGGTATGGTACTTTTTCCTTGGGGCCTCAGGCAGGCCTCTGATCATTAAACACTAACAAAGAGGGGGGGACAGGGAGCGGTTGCAGAAAAAGTAGGTCCAGTACCAGTGCTCCCAAGAACGTAACTGTACTCACTGGATGGTAACTGTTCCTATTAAAGAAAGCAGTAACCCATTAGGTTACAAGAAACAAATGTGCATAGTTGGTCTCTTAGTGTGTTACTGCTCTGATGAAGATGGGGAATTTCTCCTATGGAAATTAGTGCCCTCACACACTCTTGCGAGTGTCATGCTTCATCATCGGGCGTTGCTCCTCGTGGGGGTGGCGCTGATATCCTCCACGGGTCCCGCGAGAGGGCTCTTTATCAGAGATCTTTTAAGAGATGCCGCAGTTGTGCATGTGTGTGTGTGTGTGGGCCTACAGGGAAGATGTGGTGTAGGGGTGTTAAAATTTACCCATCGGTACCATTAAATGAATTTTATTTGTAGGTCCGTGGGGTAAGGATAAAAGCCAAGTGGTAGGAGACTAGGGCACCTCTTAAAAACAAATGAGGTAGAGGTTGAGGTATTACTCTGCTGCTCTCAGTCCCGTGTGTGTTTAGTGAAAATGAAGACTGGTCGACATGTTTCGCGCTGGGGAAGGGGTTCCTAGTGGATCCCAATGCGCTTCTTCAGGACCTTGTGAAGTGATAAAGTGCGTGAAAAAAAGAAGAATAAAAATGGGAGCAGGGAACTAAACCCCTATAATCCCATAGTACCTCGATTGAGGCTCTGCTTGAGTGATAGTACTCAGGGGAACACTTCAATAGTAGTGTTCCTGTTTATTACCTAAAAGGGGAAAGGACCAAACAACAAAAGACATCGTAAACAAACACAAAAGAGACATGCATCAATATTGGTGAATCAGCTTGTATTCACAACAAACTTCACTAAGGCGGCTGTATGTAAATCACGCCATGCAAATTCTTTTTGATCAACACGTGTCTCTCGTACTTGTTCTCATACGGCCACCTGGACAAGAGTAGTGCCAGTGCACTCTGTCTTAATAGTTGGGTCAGTAAGAGGTCTCATGCGTAGGCCTCTCGTTATCTGTACTGGTTAGGTTTATGCCAGGAGCCATAACTCGTACAATATAATATCAGTACTGATTGTTAAAAAGTACACCCACACATACGTAAGTGAGTGACGTTTAAAAAGAAGAAAGGGTATGGTGACCATTGTGTCGGGAGATATGACAGTTACACCCGTAATGTGCTCAGTGGACACAAATTGTGAGCATAATAAAACGTGACAGCCTGGATACATAGTAGCCTCACTAGTAATGTCGCTGTTAATTACCCCTTCGAGTGAGATGAAGTGCCTCAACGGCGGGTCCCAGCGGTACTTAAGAGGAGGCTCTATAAGATTAGAAACAGCCGTAGGTATCGCAGCGTTCAATGACATACATGGTGTTAGCAGAGTTCCAGCAGAGTAATACTCACAGTTGCGCCCATATGAAATGGCTTTTGTGCCTACATTGCCGCTTGGGAATTGCCGGAGAAGGAGTGTCATCCTGCCGGTCAGTTTTAAACTCTGTGTACAGCGGACAACGCCTCACAACGTGCGCATACACGGTGACGCATGCGCGGTAAGGTGTGATTTGGAAAACTGCAGCGTAAATGTTTTGGATATGGGGCGGCCATATTGGAGTGGTTACGTTGCATCTACTAGGTGATTCAAGTTGCCTCGCCTACAGTACAACCTTCGTTATTCATAAATAGTGTACCCCGTTATGAGAGTCTGAATGTCACTATGAAAGTAAATTGTGCATAGCTTGGGGATATGGGGATGTTTCCAAACACACACCGTGATCAGTGTGATGGAAAGAACGAATCACATGCTAGGAAGGGACGTGTATACTATTGCGTATGAGTAACCTTGGTGAGAGGTACTCTTGTCTGATCTTCGGATTGGCGACCTAGATGCTCTTAATAATGATGTGGAAAAAAGGCTAGTTAAAGTCTATGGATTAGCGCCCTACTTGCTTGTGGTAGTGAGCAAGGTAAAGGGGATTGTCCCTATTATGTGGCAACAATATCTGATAGTTAATGATGAAGCCATTTATAGCCAACTAATCAACGCTTGGCCCAGGTAAAGGGAAATGAATAGTGGCGATCTTAGCTGCTGTTGTGTGTTTTGGCAGTATTTTCAGATGTTAATTGGCAAATTCACTCTGTGGCTCATTCCCTTTGGTGAATTATCTAGTTAACTCTGCCCAAGGTATATCATCATTCAGCCCCCTTGTGTTGCATTTGAGTCTGAATACCCATTGTTGCTCTTGTCTGAATAAAGTACTTTGAGTCCAGTTGGGATTGGACTCAATGATAGTCCACCTAAGGCTTGTCGGTGCATGTTTTTTCTCAAGAAAGTGACTTAGTAACTTGGTGCTTGTGTTTTTTGCACCGTATTGTGCTTTTATGCTCTCCGATTCGGATTTTGACAGGTCTGGTTGTCATCCCCACATATTGCATGTTGCACGGGCATGTTATCAAATAGACACCATTTTTTTTTGTGTTACAGTTTGTGTGTCGTTTTTGAATCCATGGTCTGGCCAGACCAAGGTCAATTTGTTTTTTGGCCGCTGTGAGCGGACACAAGGAACAGGACCCGCAAGGGTAATGTCCCTCCACAGGTGGTAATATCCAGAGAGTTTGTTGAACGGGAATAGTCGTCTGTGGACCAAGAGGTCACTGAAATTGTGCGTTTGTTTAAATGCAAAGAGTGGTGGGGGCCCAGGTTGGAAGTCGCCAGTCTCTAGGATACTCCAATGTTTTTTAATCACTTTTTGAATTCTATTGGAGCTGGGGGTGAATGTGGTGACACATGTAAGTGCATCTGTTGGGTGTTTTTCTCTCACCTCCAGTAGGGCATCCCTGTGGTTGGTCCTTGCCCGTTTTTTCGCTTGGCGTATAGTTCTCATGGGATAGTTCCTTGCTGACAGGTTGTTAGCTAAAATTGTGGACTGTTTTTCAAACTCGCAAATGGTGTTGCAGTTACGTCGAAGATGTAAAAATTGTCCTACAGGGAGGTTATCTCTTAGTACCTTGGGGTGATGGCTTCCGTACATCAGGAGGCTATTCCGATCCGTGTTTTTTTTTTAATTGGTCGTAAGTAATGTCCCTCCCTGTAAGGTAATCAACAGATCCAGGAAGGTGATGCTGTCTTTAGATATAGTCCTAGTAAATTTTAGAAAGGGATAAAAAATATTCAACTATTCGCAGAATATTATACATTGGTTTTCGTCTCCTTTCCAAAAGAGCAGGATGTCGTCAATGTAGCGTCGCCATGTCATCACATTCTCTTTGAATGGGTTGGTATCTTCCAGAATGTATTTTTCTTCTAAGTCAGCCATGTACATACATGCCAGACTTGCTGCGAATGTGCTTCCCATACTGGTTACTTGTATTTGACGATACAGTTGGTGTTGGAACGTGAAAAAGTTTTTTTTGAGGGCCAAGGATGAACGCTCGCAAATGAACGAGACCGGAGTGTCATGTGGCCAAGGGTGTATTTTTTGTAGCATTGTTTCCATGACCTCCAGGGTGGCGTCTTGAGGGATATTTGTATATAATGCTTCAACGTCAAGAGTGACGAGCAAGGTTATTGATTCTGGTTCTGCAAAGTTTGCACTGAGATTGAGAACTTCTGTGGTGTCCCTCAGGTACGTTGGGGTAGCTGTGACTATGGGGCGTAGAAAAAAATCACAAAATTGGCTTTGTGGCTCTAGTAATGAATCAATCCCGGACACTATTAGGCGACCTAGGGGTGGGTTGGTACCCTTGTGTATTTTTGGTAGGGTATAGAAATATGGCGTCCTTGGGTCGTAATTGATCAGAAAAGCTGCTTCCTGGGATGTGATCCAATCCTCACGTTCCGCTTCTGTCACCAGACTCCTAATCCTTGTGGTCAGTCTTGCTGTAGGATCTCCTGTTATGGGTAAATAGTACCTGGTGTTCGTGAGTTTGCGCCGGCATTCTGCATCATATGTGTCAATGTCTTGGATCACAATGCCACTGCCTTTATCACTTGGCTTGAAAATAATTGATGTATCTTCAGTGAGTTTTCTTAGAAGTATTCTTTCTTCCTTGGTTAGGTTATCAAAGGTGTGTCGTTGTGGTTGTTCGGAGACATCCTTCAAGACTGCCTGCTCAAATGTGAGCACTTCGTTGGGGGTCATCGCCGCCGACGGTATGAAATTGGATTTTTTCTTCAGACCGGTCCCTCTGGTCGTGGTCTCTGGTCTATCTTGAAAGAAGGCCTTCAATCTGACTTTCCTGAAGAACTGATGGAGTTCATGATGTAACCTGAAAGTATCATCACAGGGTGTCGGGACAAAACCCAATCCCTTCTCCAAGAGGTCGGATTTGTCTCTTGACAGTGACCTGGAAGACAAGTTGACCACTAGCGTCTCGGTCCTGACGTCTTGCTCCTCAGGATCATCTGCCATTGAACGTTCTTGCCGCCGCTTCTCCGCCTGCCTCTTCCTCTGCCCCTGCCTCTGTTGTGAAAAGGGGGGTTCGGAAATTGCTAGTACTGGGGTATCTGGAATGGGTGTCCTGGTGGTGCGTTCCACATTGGTGGGTGACCCATCCATTGTCCTGAATAGGGCTGTTGCTGGTACTGGATCGGGGGAAAGTTTTGGAACAGTGGAGGTTGGTGTTGTCTCCATGAACCTCTCCCGGATGGTGTGTTATATCTTCCATCGTTACTTGAGTCACTACTCATAGATCCTGATCTTATAGAATTATGGCTACTCATCTCATCTGATGATGTGTCATGGTTTAGAAAAACATAGTCTTCTTTCCTGTATGGGTACACTTTTTCGTGACTAAAGCGTTTGACATCTTTTTGTAGTTTTGTTATCTTTTGTTGGGTCAGGAAATCTTTATGTTCCGTCATCTCCTCGTTGATCTCCTCTAGGCGTGACTTAAATGCAGTCACTGAGATACCTGCTTTTAGGCCGTTTTCTGCCAGGATGATTTGGATTAGGAGTTCGTCTGAGAGACGTTTGGCCGTATTGATTATTAGCACAAGCCAATCTCTAGTGCATTTCCATGCTATTTTCGACCACTCTTTCCTGAATGTTAGATCCTCTAAGAAGATCCGTGGAGTCAGTGTCACTCGTAGACCATTAGGTGCGATGTTAGCCCTGAGATACTCAGTCATTATTGTGCCATGTAATGCTGCCTTGATCTGTAATTTTCGTAGTGTCTGTAAGGGTTTCCAATCGTCATTCTTGCTCCCTGTCGCTGAGCTACCATCACCAGCAAGCAGAGAGGGTGCTCTTAAGATTTCTGCCACTGTGTCATCATCAAAGCTTAATCCTGGATTATCCATAGTGTCACTGTGATGTAATCCCCGTGGTGTTGGGGAGCTTGTATGCTAAGCTGATGGTAAAGGGGGTGTGTTTGTTAATTTCCCAAACGTTACGTATGGTGGGTGATCTCAAAAGAGGAAAGATAGTGTATAGTAGTCCCTCGGCTTGCTGCCGTACTTAATCACTAAACACTAACAAAGAGGGAGGGGGGGGGAGCGGGGAGCGGTTGCAGAAAGAGTAGGTCCAGTACCAGTGCTCCCAAGAACGTAACTGTACTCACTGGATGGTAACTGTTCCTATTAAAGAAAGCGGTAACCCATTAGGTTACAAGAAACAAATGTGCATAGATGGTCTCTTACTGTGTTACTGCTCTGATGAAGATGGGAAATTTCTCCTTTGGAAATCAGTGCCCTCACACACTCTTGCGAGTGTCATGCTTTATCATCAGGCGTTGCTCCTCGTGGGGGTGGTGCTGCGGCTGTCCTCCACGGGCCCCACAAGAGGGCTCTTTATCGGAGATCTTTTAGGAGACGCCGCATTTGTGCATCTGTGTGTGTGGGCCTAAAGGGAAGATGTGGTGTAGGGTTGTTAGAATTAACCCATCGGTACCATTAAATGACTTTTATTTGTAGGTCCGTGGGGTAAGGATAAAAGCCAAGTGGTAGGAGACTAGGGCACCTCTTAAAAACAAATGAGGTAGAGGTTGAGGTATTTCTCTGCTGCTCTCAGTCCTGTGTGTGTTTAGTCAAAGTGAAGCCTGGTCGACATGTTTCGCGCTGGGGAAGGGGTCCCTAGTGGATCCCAATGCGCTTCTTCAGGACGTTGTGAAGTGATAAAGTGCGTGAAAAAAAGAAGAATAAAAATGGGAGCAGGGAACTAAACCCCTATAATCCCATAGTACCTCAATTGAGGCTCTGCTTGAGTGATAGTACTCAGGGGAACACTTCAATAGTACTGTTCCTGTTTATTACCTAAAAGGGAAAGGACCAAACAACAACAGACATCGTAAACAAACACATAAGAGATATGCTTCAATATTTGTGAATCAGCTTGTATTCACGTCAAACTTCACTAAGGCGGCTGAATGTAAATCACACCATGCACATTCTTTTTGATCAGCACGTGTCTCTCGTACTTGTTCTCATACAGCCACCTGGACAAGAGTAGTGGCAGTGCACTCTGTCTCAATAGGTGGGTCAGTAAGAGGTCTCATGCGTAGGCCTCTCGTTATCTGTACTGGTTAGGCTTATGCCAGGAGCCATACCTCGTACTATATAATATCAGTACTGATTGTTAAAAAGTACACCCATACATACGTAAGTGAGTGACGTTTAAAAAGAAGAAAGGGTATGGTGACCCTTGTGTCGGAAGATATGACAGTTACACCCGTAATGTGCTCAGTGGACACAAATCATGAGCGTAATAAAACGTGACAGCCTGGATACATAGTAGCCTCACTAGTAATGTCGCTGTTAATTACCCCTTCGAGTGAGATGGAGTGCCTCAATAGCGGGTCCCAGCGGTACTTAAGAGGAGGCTCTATAAGATTGGAAACAGCCGTAAGTATCAAAGCGTTCAATGACAAACCTGGTGTTAGCAGAGTTCCAGCAGAGTAATACTCACAGTTGCGCCCGTATCAGACACAACTTCCTTGGGGAAACCCACTCTGGTAAAAATCCCTATCAGGGCCTTTGCCACTGCGGGTACAGTAGTAGTCCTCAGAGGTTTTGCCGCTGGGTACCTAGTGGCATGATCCATCAGAACGAGGATGAAACTGTTGCCTGATGCGGTTATGTTATGTTATGTTAAGTTTATTGTACAATTAATAAAAATTCACAATATAAAAGGCTTCAAGAGAATACGTAATAAGCCTTATTTACATTTGTAGTGTGATTTTAAAAAGAAAAAATGATTGTATTCAATAAAATCACAAAAGTCTCAGTTACTTTTTGGTATTGTCCATTTGTAGGTTTATAAAGTCAAGGTGGTTTAATTTGCCAGGCAGAGCTGTAACTTGGCAAGTGAGTAAACCCACTGTCCTTTATTGGATTGAAGTGCTGGTGGTTGATGTTTGTTGAATGAGCATTGTGGCTAGTTCAGAAGCCTTCTAGCCACTATATCAAAGTACTTTGTCAGTCTGCAGTTTAGCTGAGTTTCAACTGGATTAAAGCACAGCATCACAGCCTGCCTGCAGCTTCTTATGCCCTTTTGATTCCATGGAGCTCGAAGTAAGGAGCGCCTTATGTCCTTCAAGATTGGGCAGATGCAGATTATGTGTATAAGGTCCTCTTTCCCTGCTCTACAAAGTCGGCAGAGATGGTCTTCTGTTCCCCTTTTCCAAGGTGGCAAGTGGGGTAGTATTGGTAGGATGCCTAGACGCAGATTTAAAAATGTGTTTTTTGTCACCTGCATAAGGCCCGTTTTCAGGTAATCCTGCAGTTTCAGAGCGTTGTAGTCTTTCAACACGGACCATCCATGAGCCCTCTTGGCCAGAATTTCTTTGTCGTCTATGGATGAAATCATTTTGGTTACTTTTGTAACCACGTTTTTGAAGCTTTTGATGTTTGTAGATGACTCCCAGAGGTTTATCAATCCCAGGATCTCCAGGGATTCGTTTAGATACTTCCTGGCGGGGGAGTTCTCTCGGGTGGAAAGTTCGGTCCAAAGATGGGCGTTTAAGGATCCTTGCTCAGCGCCTCTGATTTTTCGCCAGCTTTTTATATAGGCGCCTCTTCTCTCCACCGTTTGTCTCTGGAGTCCGAATTCGAGTCGAATTTGGGCAGGGGAGACGTAGTTAGGCAGATGGAAAATTGCCCTGTATGCTTGACTGATAGTTTTGTCTAAAACCGTGGCGTCTTTCCCTTGCATTGATTCGCTGCCGTATGTGAGCATAGGCTGTAAACGTGCTCTAATCACCTGTAGAAGGGGATCCAATGACCGGTCAGGGAGGACTTTCTTCAAGGGCTTCATTGAAAGGTGGAATATTGTGCCTTTCCGTCGAATTGCCTCTAGTTGGTTTTTAAATGAACCTCTGCTGTCTAGAAGTACGTCTAGGTATTTGTAAGTGGATACACGGTCTAGCCTCTGTTCGTCCAGAAACCATTTGTGTTTCTTTGATTTATTATAATTTACTGACATGACTTTAGTTTTTTTTAGGTTAATTTTTAATTCATTGTTTATTGAAAATGTGTTAGTGGTGTCCAGAAGATGCTGAAGTCCAATGGGGGACCGACTAATAAGGACCAGGTCATCTGCGTATAAGAGATTTGAATGCGTGATGTCTCCCAGCCGCGGGGCATGCGATTTGGTTTTCTCCAATTCTCCTGGGAGGTCTGTGAGAAAAAGATTAAACAACATGGGGGCTAGGACGCATCCTTGTTTTAAGCCTTTGGTGGTATTGATTTGCCTTGAGAGGTGCGTACCAGAGCCCAGTTTGATCTTGACCCAAGTGTTGGTGTGTAGTGATATCAGCTGTTGTAGGAGTGGCCCGGGAATCCCCCATTTTTCCAGCTTCTGCCAGAGTTAGCTGCGGTCTACGTGGTCAAATGCAGCACTGTAGTCTATCAAACATAGGAATAGCGAGCTCTTCGCTATTTTTGCCGCGTCTGTCAGAAGGGTTAGCGCCATGATGTTGGTTATTGTACCCTGGCCTCTGCAGAATCCGGTTTGATTAATTGGAATCATGTGCTTGAGGGTTGCCCAGGATGTTAATTCCTCCAAGATAAGTCCTGCGTAGTACTTTGCTTCAGTGTCGATTAGAGCAATGAGTCGGTAATTGCTTGGGTTGCGCCTGTCCCCTGTTTGTAAATTGGACTTATTATTGATCCTCTCCAGGATGATGGACTTATTGCTGTTTCCCTGATTTCCTGGAAAACTGACGCCAGGGTGTAACTCCAAAAATCGGGGTCTTGTTTGTACATTATTGGTGGGATTCCGTTGGGGCCGGGAGCACCCTCTAATTTCCCTTTTGAAATTTGTAATTTGATCCTGGCCGCCGTTGCAGCGTGGGTTTTTTCCTTTCTGTTTAATGTTGATTTGAGGCTTGTTGTTGCTGCCTCATCCGGTTTAGCTATTGTACGTAGAGGCGCTGTTGTGGTAAGGTCTTCATATTCTACGTCTTTTTGGGTTCCAATTTTGTAGGTGCTTGTTTTCATTTCGATTTTCCAGGTTCTACCACTAGGTGGATCCCCCTTTGGGTTATTATCATTGAAGTGATTCTGTAAGTGATGTGCCCATTCGGGTTCTGATGTGTGAATTAATTCCTTTGTGGCCTGTACTTTGGAGGCTATGGATTGTTTTCCAAAATCTAGCACTGTTCTTCTGTTTTGAATCGTGTACGATTTTTACCCAGAGTTCCTCGTTCAATTGCCTTTTCCTTTCCCATTTCTTCTTCTTTAGCTGTATCTTTAGGGTTCTCAGCTCTTTTTGCAGAAGTTCGTGGTTTGATTGTTTGCGGAGCTGTCTAAGGATCTGGGTTATTTGCCGTTTTAGAACTTTTATCTCTGGTGTGGTTACCTTACCGAGTATGTTACACGGGATATTCTCTTTTCCGAATTTTTGCTCTGTGGCGTGTGTTATTCCGAATTCTTCCCAAACCTCTAATGGCTTCTTGGTCAGGCTTGTAATCTGGTGGAGGATTATTTTTGCATTAGTTGTCAGTTCTTCTGCTTTGTCAGTCTTGCACCTTACACGTCTATAGTTGGTGGTGTATTCTGTGCCAAAGATAATCAAAGGAGGAAGGATCACTAGTTACTGGCACCAGGGTTCAAGTGGTTGTTTCCGATATAGGTAAAAAACCCTCAATCACGTCAAGATATGTAGGGGCGGTATATCTTGGTTCTCCGCCTTTAGATACGTGATAGCATCATCATTGGGTTGATTCCATGCATCCTCCACCCGGAGGGAACCACTGAATTCTCCAGCAGTGATCAGGGAAAAAAATGAATGATAAAATAAAAAAGTGAGGAGTGCTCAAGTGAGTGATAAAAAGGAGTTGTTCCTCATGCTACCTATAAAAAAGTCTTTATTCTGATAGGTGCTGGGGAGACGTTAAAAAAGGTCAAGTTGCAGGTCGGATGTATAATGGACCCTCTGCGACTTTAAACGTGGTGATTGGTCGACATGTTTCAGCTCATGTAAAGCCCAAAGGTCAGGGAGCTTTCTTCAGGACCACAGGTGAATAATGTGAATTGAATATATCAATTATAAGTAGAAGTTCCAAGGTTGATTCAGATGGACTTCATCAGGACTAATACCTGAAAGTTTCAATGTACGAGCTCCGTACGAGGATACAGGCAGCGTTAATACGCAAAGGTCCGCTACAACTTGTGCTGACTCTAGAGTCAGCACAAGTTGTAGCGGACCTTTGCGTATTAACGCTGCCTGTATCCTCGTACGGAGCTCGTACATTGAAACTTTCAGGTATTAGTCCTGATGAAGTCCATCTGAATCAACCTTGGAACTTCTACTTATAATTGATATATTCAATTCACATTATTCACCTGTGGTCCTGAAGAAAGCTCCCTGACCTTTGGGCTTTACATGAGCTGAAACATGTTGACCAATCACCACGTTTAAAGTCGCAGAGGGTCCATTATACATCCGACCTGCAACTTGACCTTTTTTAACGTCTCCCCAGCACCTATCAGAATAAAGACTTTTTTATAGGTAGCATGAGGAACAACTCCTTTTTATCACTCACTTGAGCACTCCTCACTTTTTTATTTTATCATTCATTTTTTTCCCTGATCACTGCTGGAGAATTCAGTGGTTCCCTCCGGGTGGAGGATGCATGGAATCAACCCAATGATGATGCTATCACGTATCTAAAGGCGGAGAACCAAGATATACCGCCCCTACATATCTTGACGTGATTGAGGGTTTTTTACCTATATCGGAAACAACCACTTGAACCCTGGTGCCAGTAACTAGTGATCCTTCCTCCTTTGATTATCTATGACTAGCCGGAAGCCGGTTGGATCACAGCTTCTCTTTCCCTACTCTGATTGTATCGTATTCTGTGCCAATACATCTCCTTGCTTCCGTTTCGTTCCCGCTGGCGACGCCCAATATCACTTCTAATGGCAGGTGGTCGCTTTGGCCGTTTTCTCCAACCTTGAATGAATTTATTATTTCAAACAGTGGCAGTGTTGCGAGGGTGAAGTCAAGATGAGAAGATGTGGTTGAGGAAAAATATGTTGGTGCTGGCGGTGTATCCTCCTTGAAACGTCCATTTAGTACTCTCAGGTTGAACTGCTCAAGGTCTTTCAGTAATTGGTTTGAGCATCTTGTTTGCTTGTTTAGATAGGCTGTAGATTGGTTTGGTATTCCCCACGCAATGTCCATGTCCAGTGATATTTCATCATCTGATTTCTCTCCGAAGAGGTGAAGGTTGAAATCGCCTGCTAGAAGTACGTTCTCCATTTCTCTCTCCTCCATGAGTCTTGCTATTTCCCTAACTAGTTCTCTTGCCCCTGTTTGTCTGTGCTTGGGATGTATGTATGTGTTTATAATGTAAAGTAGTTGAGCCACCTGATTTTTTTCAATTGTTATTGCTAGTGCCTGTATCGCACTAGGAGGGGTGATTTTTACATTGATTTCTTCCATTGTACCGATTGTTAATATTGAGGCGAATGACGCCAGGCCTCCTGAACTGTGACCGTAGGAAGAACCTCTGGTTGCTGGGTGAGTTTGTGTTGTATTTCCTTGCAAGGGTATCTCTTTCTCTTCCCAGGTTTCTTGGAGTAAGATCAAATCAAATGTTTTTAAGTAATTTGATGTTTCTGGGTCTTCCAGTTTATCAGAAAGACCGTTAATGTTCCAACTGCATATTTTAATAATGGGGATTTCCGCTTCCGTAGAGGTCTGGCCTGTTACCCTTTGTCACTTCTTTAATTATTGTCCGTCGTATGATTACCTTGTTCAAGTCTAATTGCTGAGTTACTAGGTGTTCCAAGTGTGAGGGGTTACTATTTGGTCCTGGGGAATGGCTACGGGCTCCTTTTAAAATTGATTTAACTTTTTGTAAGCGTTCTTTTTTGCTTTCTTCTAGGAGCGGGGTGGGGTAGGCTGGTCTTTTTCCTGCTTCTAGCTTTATTCCCCATTGAGAAAATCTGAGCGTTTGCCCCAGGATTTGATCTGCTGCGTCATTAGTATTCCATGTTGTCTTTGTTGTTTCGTGACCTTGTGAGTCTAGGGAGGGGAGAAATTAAATTGCAAGCAAGTCTGTTGTATTAATATGTTTTATTTGTTCGATTGAGTGGATAAGCCTTAGTATGTTGCCCCTGTTTAGGGTGTCCGCTCTTCCTCTGGATTTGAATTCTGGAATGAATAAAATAGTATCTGTCTCGGTTTTTCCGTGGCTCATTGTTCGGGGGAGTGGTAATACTTCTTTTTGTTTGACCCCATGTTGAAACTGGGTTTGATTTTTTGTGTCGTTGCTTTCTATGCTGACTCCATGAGGGTCCTCTTTCGCCTGTTCAATGGCAGGCTTGTTCCTGCTGTGTATACTTGCCTTCGTCTTTTGTCCCTGGATGGTAGTTTCCATGGAGTATTTAGTACTGTTTGTAGGTAAGTAGGCGTTTGTGTTTTCCATTTTGATTTGGGAGGGCTCATCAAAGACTTGCTCTGTGACCACCGTGCTGGAATGTATTTTTGCTGCTGGCTGGTTTTCTACGATGGTCCCTCTTTTATTTTGCATGTCGTTCGCCTGTTCAGATAGGTTGCTAGATTGATTATTTATGGCTTGACCGAAGTGCTTCTGATCTATCGGTGTTCTTGTTATCTCTTTAGGAAGTGTCAGTGTGACGGTCTCTACTGCATTTACGGTTTTTGTGTCTAGTGATTTTTTGTCTAACAGTGATGTTTTTCTAAGGTCCGTATGCTTCGTGGTGTTGTTTGTGGTGAGTCCTGTTTGCTCCGTTCCCCAAGGTGTAGTCGTTAGCTGATTTTCGTTAGTGCTATCTGCTCCTGTAGACTTTCTATTCCTGCCCTTTCTCTTTTGTTTACGGTGGGCTCGCGCGTTTGTGGATGTCTCTAGGCCGGCTTTTTCTTTGGTGTAAGTGTTTAGAGGGGACGCTTCTAATGTACTTGTGGGTTTTAATGTTAAGTCCCTTTGCTTGATAGCTAAGTGGTTATCATAGATGGTTCCTGATGGTTTGTCGCAGAAGGTTATGCTACCGGGCTTGTTCTCCATTGTGGGGTGCATTAGTATGTTTTGTTTTAGGTCCCCTAGGAGGTTCCCCAACATCTTAGGTAGTGTAGATAGTTTGTCTACTATTGGGGAGCAGGCGCAGTTTGTTCTTTCTATTTGGAATGATTTTGCTGCTTCTTGTCCTCTTTTTATGAGGCCGTTAAGGTCCGCGAGTTTCCTATCTATCCCGGAGGTAGCTTCTGCTAACGTTTGGAGGACTGTCAACTGTAAGTCTAATTTGTCGGATTGGTACTGTAGGGCTGTTGATGACAGCTGAATTGTGTTGAGTAAGGATGCCCAAAAAGCTTCAGTGGGACCTCTACTCCCTTCGGTGTAATGATGGGAGCACTCTTCAGTGATACTATTGAGAGGTGATTTAACATTATAGGATGCCACTAGGTCTTCCCACTCTTGTGAGGCCAGGAAGGTAATTTCGCTATCTATTGTGCACGAGTCCTCGCGTGGCTAGTATGGAGGGAGGTTTACAGGGTCCATTTTCATTTGATGTTTCTCAGCTGTTAGAGTGTCATCTTGTGTTGTCTGTTGCACATGTGGAGGGCTGTTTGTTGCGTGTGGTGTTGCAATCTTGTCATCATTTTTTAGCTGTTTGTGCTGATAGGATGGTGAGGTGTAGATGAGGAATGGCTGGCCACTTAAAGCATTGCGGCTTTGATGCTCCAGGGAGCCTTCTGATGTTGTGGCCAGTTTGCTGACATTCTCCTTCTCGGTCACTAGCCCCCTGGGTTTTATTTCTTGGCCGCCTAGGCCATTTTGTGGGTTGTTTTGGCTGGTGTCTCCCTCTATAATTCCTATGGTGTCGTCAGCCTGCGCACGTTGGGCTTCGGCCCCCATTGTGCTTCTTGAGGAGACCGTAGACTCCTTTGAAGACTCATGTATTTCTGCGGTTGTTGTGAATGATTTTTGGGGCAAGGAGCTGGCTGCGATGACGGGTCGTAATGGGGATTGTAAGCCAGTTATGGTGTCATTATTTGAGTAAATTGCTTTGCCGGGGCCTTTAAGAAATGTAAATTTCATATAAATTTTTGGCTGAAAGTAATTTGTAATCTTCCTAGGAGGTTGCCCTTCTATATTTATAAGTTCTTGCGGATTTTTTCTTTTGTCACTATTGAGCGTGTCATTTGTCTGAGTTACGTTGGTTTGCTCAATTGTCGAGATTGGACTGGTTCCTTTATCAGTTATCGGGCGTTCAATTGAGCTCGTTTTTTTGTCCTTCAGCTCCCCTTCACTTGAGTTGATTCTTTTACTGTCCTTAGTGACTTTAATGCTGTTTTCTTTCAAGTTATCGTTTTCTGGGATCTCTTTACTTCCGCCGACGTTCTTTCTTTTCCGTTTGGGTGATGGCCTTGTTGTAGGTTTTCTTTCTCTTCCAGACCTCATGATGATCCCACTTAGCCCTTGCCTATGTTGCTCCGGGCTAGGGGGGCCACAAGAGTGAGGAGGGGAATTAATGATTGAGTAATTGAATAATTTAGTGTGTTTACTCTTGGGTGCTGGTTGCTGCTTCCTTGTCGTCCGTTGTTTACTTGTCTGTACCACCCGTGTTACCACCCGTGTTGGGTTCTATGGTACTGGGGTGAATGGAAGCAGGGTCAGGGTCAGGGTCAGCAGGAAGGGTGTAGCAGCTATAGGGACCCGATTCGTCCCTTAATGGAAAGATGGTAAAAAGATGTTATTAACTGGAGGATGGAGCCAGCTCATTGTCGAGAGGCTGCTATGCAGCGCCAGCTGCTTTTTCCTATTTTGTGCGCCGACTCTGTTGAGGTTAGATTCCTGTGGGGGTTCCTGTGGGGGAGGCCAGAAGGGGTTTTGAGGGATTTGAGGGGGTCAAGAGAGAACCAGACAGACAGACGGGAGACCAGGAGACAGGAGACCAGGCCGGTATAGCCCCCAAAAGTACTGTCCTTAGGTTGCTGTCCTCTGGGAACCCTCTCTCCCTGCTCTCGCCACAGACCTCCCACTCTTCTGTCTACTCAGCGCTGGTTGCAGGGATGCCCTAGGGAGGCCGGGGGACTTGCCGATGGTGCGGGAGGCTGGAGATAAGGGGGCCCGACCCCTTCCTCTCTGGTGTTACTACTATTCTAATATGGTTCTAATATGGTTCAGTCAGTCTGTCTTGTCTCCCGTCTTCTTTTGGACAACTACAAAAGCGGAAGACTCAGGCAGAAGACACAGGGTTAATCAGTACAACAGGACGACAAGACAACAGGAGGAGGCAGGAAGGATGCAGGCAGGGACCCGGAGCCTCTGGCTAGATCTGCTGGACCTCCGGCTCCAGCTCCAGGCACCCACCTCAGTTGGAGTAAAAATCACTGACGGTTCCCACCGTGCCTCGCGGCGGCCGCCGGACTCACTCTTAGCGTGTTTCAGGAGATCGGAAGAACTCTCGCGGCCCCTGCTGCGGTGTTTGTCCGGCCGCGTCCAGCTGCGTCCAGCCGCGTCCCATGTCCTGCGTCCTGACAATCTCCTACGAGTCTCCTGCCCCCGCCGCGTCAACTAGCCTTTCGCGGCTCGCGGCTCAGGGCCCGCTGCGTCGACAAGCACTCCCAGCACTCCCAGCTCTCGCTGCTCTCGCGGCTCTCACGGCTCCTGAGCTGGTGCGCTTTCGGTTTCGGTTTCGCTTTCGGACCTCACAGAGTAGCTTCCCTGGCACAGTGATTTTTTAACACTGGGTCTGAAAGGTTGGCAGAAGAAAAGAGATAGATTGGTCTGCTATAACATCGAACCCAAGAATGTCCCATTGATTGAAGTGTTGCCTGATGCAGTCTGGGGATCCATAGGCCCTACAGTGTCGATGCCCACCCTCTCAAAGGGGGTGCTAACGACAGACAATTGGTTAAGGGGGCTTTCAGCCTCTGCCCTGACTTCCCACTGTGCAAAAAGAACAAGTGATAGACATAATACTGAACAATGTCAGACGTTCTCCCCAGTACAGAGATCTGGGCCTAAATCCATTGTTTGTTTGCTCCCCATGCCATTCCAGTTCAAACCCAGCCATATGCAAATCAGTCTTGACCCTGTTTCCCATGGGAACAGTCCAGCCCGAACTGCCAGGCAAGGTCCTCCCTGGACTTAGAAAAAGCATCCTGGGACCAGTTTCGGGGTAACACCCCTCATCAGCCAGGCTAGCTTGACTCCAGTGGCATTGAGAGCACAGGACCCATGTCTAGGCATACCCGTCCCACTCAGGGTGACAAATGCAAAAAGAACAAGTGATGGGCAGAATGCTGAACAATGTCAGACATTCACCCCAGTACAGTGATCTGGGCCTAAATCCATCATTCTTTGCTCCCCATGGCATTCCAGTTCAAACCCAGCCATATGTAAATCATTCTTGACCCTGTTGCCCATGGGAACAGTCCAGCCCGAACAGCCAGCTCAGGTCCTCCCTGCACTGGAAAAAAGCATCTTGGGACCGGTTTAGGGGTAACACCCATTAATCTGCCAGGCTAGCTTGACTCCAGTGGCAAGGAGAGCACGAGACCCACGTCTGGGCATACCCGTCCCAGTCGGCTGACAAATGCCAAAAGAACAAGTGATGGAAAGAATGCTGAACAATGTCAGACATTCACCCCAGTACAGAGATCCGGGCCTAAAACCATTGTTTTTTTGTTCCCATGCCATTCCAGTTCGAACCTAGCCATATGCAAATCAGTCTTGACCTTGTTTCCCAGCTGTGGTTTGTGCGTGAGGGTGTCTGGGCGATGCCTCCTCTACTTTCACCCCCAGGGTCAGCCATTACAAACGTAAAACAAACTCTTAATTATCAGGAACTGCTGTGATCATAAGTGATCACGAGTGTCATCTCACATGACCCTGGCAGCCAAGCCGATGCATTCCATTTTGGCCTTGAGTCTACTTTGCTGGGCTGATGAGCTCACAGCCCTGAGGCCTATGAGGTCATCCGCTCGGCAAAGACATAGCCTCGAGGACAAGTCTCCACCCACTAATGAGGTGGAGGTAAAGTTATCCCCGGGCGCTTCAGGCTCAAGCCCTGTAGCCTCAGGGGCTTTGCGTCAGTCAGGGAGTGGAGACTGGAGAGGATGGTCACCACACCCTTTCCCAACTTGTCATGGGGGGTGGGTCCTGCCCTGTGAGGAGTTGAGAAAGGGTGTGGTAGAGGCTGCAGGTGGGAAGCCGAGTCTGCGCAGTTTGTCATCCAGACTTTTGTTGACACAATTATCAGACTCGAGGTGTCTGCTTCCAGTGCTGCTGTTGCAGGACTGTGCGGACAGCCGCCATTATCCATTTGCAGCTGCGGTGGTCAACCTCACCCCTCTCACGTGCACTTTTTTCACCTCATCCAAGCCCTTCCCAGGGTCTTCTCAGGCCCCAGACTCCATGCTCATGAGTGCTGGAGTCAGTGCTTTAAATGGGCCGGTACTCACCGGTACTGAGTACCGGCACTTCCAAATTTTCTAGCCGTCAGTACCGGCACTTTTCTTTTGTCAGGGAGAGTACCGGTACCCTGATTGATGGGCAGGTTCGGTATGTCCTCCAACACAGGGGATCTCGCAATCGCACTGAGGGTCTGAAGTAGACTTTTGCAGGGACGCTGCTAAAGTCTAGAGGCGCCCCTTTAAATGTACCCACACTGCAGGGGTCGACTCTAGGCAGACCCTGCACTGTTAATTAGGCGTGCAACGAGCATTCTGGTGAAAGTGCTTTAGCCACCCCCCTCCCTGTCAGGTGCGTGAAATTGCCTAGGCTGGGGCTGCGTTCAGTAATTGAGTCCCATTAATAGGTATTGAACTGACCTTACAAAAGCGAGTGGCAGTGCAGCACAATCCTACACCTTCCTCAAAGCCGGTTTTCTTTTCATGTTAGTTTTTTTTAGCCCAGGAGCTGCTTCCCTTTGTGTGCCCCTCCAACACTAATGGCCGTATTTACATAACAGAGAGAGATCCATGGGTGTGAAGATAGCCCTGCCCAAAGAGCAATGAAAAGCTGCATCTCCAAGAATGAGCTCACATTACAACTGACAATGGGTCTGGTTGGGGGGATATCGAGATGGACATAGAAGGAAGGGGGAGGGAGGAATGTAAAAAAGTGATGTGACAGGTGAAGTTAGGATTGACACTTTTGCGGATTAAAAATACCAGATATGTGTTCAGTTCTGAAATCGGAGCTTAGAAATGGCATTTTAACACAAATTTTTGTAAAGTTAAAAATCTGCTGTATTTCTTGTTAACTGTAATAAATATACATATATATGTAAATGTTAAAATATCATCCTGTTTGGCTTTCATTCGGTGTAATGATTAATTTTGTTTACATAAACACATTTCTCGTGTTTTAATATGTGCCGCAACCTGCATAGCAGTCATTATGTATAATCATGTCTTGCCTTTGCCCCGCCCCTATCCCCGCCCACTTGCCACACCTCTAGCTCATTTTGATGAGTACCTGCACTTATTTTTTCCCATTTAAAGCACTGGCTGGAGTAGGAAGTCTGGCTCCACCTGATGAATCTTGAGTCATCTACCCGCGTTAACGAGAGCTGAAAGGCATGCTCCAGGCCTCCAGCCACCTCTTTTTACCACACCGGAGAAAAGCAATCCAACAACTGTGAGGCGAGGGGGACAAAGAGGGCCCAGTTGTCTATAATCAGGTGAGACAATCCCTCAGCCTGACCCTGTTCTCTGTTGGTGATAGTTGGTAAAACTCCCTTTTGGTTAGCCCAGCCTTGGTGGGACCTTTCTAAGCTGAAATTGTCTTCCGTTTTGTATGGCTGGTGCCAGGGACCTGACTTCGCCCCCTTCGGTTAGAAGCAGCTCCAGAGGGCTCCGAAGGCAGGGTGCATGCTGTGGTAACGGAGCCATCCGGCCCGTGCGGACACGCAACCTACGCATGCACGCACCCGGAGGGCGGGCACGCCCGAAGGGTTAAATAAACGGGCGCAAGACCGCTCGTGGTCTTTGGCCCTACCCCCATATTAGTGTCTGTGTCCTTGGTATTGTGCGCTCCTCCCTCGTGGCCTACTCTCGCCCCCCCCCCCAGCAGAACTCCACATTGGCGACGAGGCGGTCTGGACCCGCGCCGTGCTACACCCTTGCGCCTCCCCTGACGTGGGGGTGTACATCGAGGCAGCCCGAGGTCTGCGACAGCAACGCGAAGAAGCGGACCACGCGCGCGCCCTCGCGCAGATCGGCCAGCAGAAGGAACCGCTCTGGGAGCACGGGAGAAAGGTCGTGACCCCGCCCACAGCCGGTAAGCTCGCTCCGGAGGGGGGGAATCGGCCCTCGCGAGCCCGCGCTGGGTCTGGCTGGGGTGGGAGTGTCCCCAACGCTGTCTGCCTGGCTTTGCCCCTGCCCCGTGGTGTATACACAGAGGAAAGGAAGGACAGGGGTGATATCACCGGAGCCGGTCAGGGAGGCTCAGCCCACGAGCAAGGAAAGAGGAGCAGCCAGTGGTCTCGCCCGCGCGCAGCGCCAGCCAGTTGGAAGCTGGTGTCCCTCGCAAGGGAAGTAGCCGGAAGTGGTCTCGCCAGAGGTCCCGCGCAGCGCTAGCCGGCCGCAGGCAGTTGTCCCACACAAGGGAGGGAATCTACAGCGGTCTCGCCCAGAGGCCCTGTTCGTCGACACAGGAAGCAGGTCTGAGGAGACGACGCCAGAGGTGCATGTCTTGACAGAGGGGCGCAGCAGACATGACCACCCCCAGCACCAGCGGAGGAGGCACGCAGCGCCCGCCCACGCAACAGGCCACGCCGCCAGCGCCCGCCCCGCCAGGGCATGGCACGGCAGCCCCGCTCCCTCCATTTAGTGAGCTTTCGGACCCCTCCACGGCGGCGGTGCGATGGCGCTCATGGATAGGACGGCTGGAACACTACTTTGTTGGGGTGCGGGAAACGGATGAAACTGTCAAGAGATCTCTCCTCATGTGCTACGGCGGCGAAGTGCTGTATGACCTCTTCGAGACCCTACCAGACCGAGGGACCGCCGATGACTACGCAGGCGCCGTAAGGGCCCTCAATCGTCACTTTGATCCACAGACAAACCCCGACTTCGAATGGTTCAAGCTACGTCAAGCGCGACAAGAAGAAACGGAGACCATCGACCACTTCTATGCCCGCCTCCGCAAGCTCTCGCTGTCGTGCACGCTGCCGGACCAGAGAGCGGAAATCAGGGCACAGCTCATTCAGGGATGCCGGTCGGTGCCATTGCGGCGTCTCATCTTACGACAGCCGGGCATCACCCTCGACGAGATCTTGATTCTAGGCCGGTCCCACGAGCTCTCCAATGCGCGTGCGGACGCGATGGAAGCGGCCCTCAACAGGCCTGCAGCAGCCCAGAAAGCGCCGGCGATCAAGGAAGAAAGGGTGGATGCACTCCAGAGGCGGCCCACTCAGTCACGTGGAGCCACGAGGGCTCCCCAGAAGAATACCTGTGGCAACTGCGGCCTGAATCACCCACCAGGGGGAAGGTGCCTAGCGAGAGGCCAGACTTGTTTGAAGTGTGGACGGGAAAACCACTTTGCCAAGGTCTGTCGGAGCGGAAGAGGGCGAAGCAATATGGGGGGCACACGAGGTGCAACGGCGAGCGTGCGTCAGATGACGCTGGAAGATTCCCCCGCACAGGGCGACACTACTCAGCCGGAGTTCGATGGTGGGGCGGAGGACGACGAGATGTTCTTCGTCTCGTTTGTCGGCAGAGAAGGCACGAGGCGCAGGCCGCCGCCCATGTGCGACATCATGGTGGCCGGGTCTCCGGTGAGCGCCCTCATCGATACCGGGGCATCCGTGAACGTGATGGATAGCAGTCAATACGAGAGGCTGTCGCCGCGCCCACCCCTGCGACCCTCAAAGGCCCAAATATTCACGTATGATAGCGACAAGCCGCTGTCCCTGCGAGGAGTGATTGAAGTTGAAGTCGTCAGCGACGGGAGGAAACTGGCCACAACGTTCCACGTGGCGGAAGGAAAACGGGGCACCCTGCTCAGCTGCCACACTGCCGAGGACCTGGCGCTGGTGTTCTTCGCGAACCAGGTACACGACCTGCACGCAAGAGACCTGCTGAAGGACTTCCCCATGCTGTTCCGCGGGCTCGGATGCCTGCGCGGGAAACAGTTCAAGCTGCACGTGGACCCCATGGTCCGGCCCACGGCGCTCCGGCATCGGAGGATACCATTCCACCTGCGACCACAAGTGGAGGAAGAGTTGCGGAAGCTGGAGGACCTGGGGGTGATTGAGAAGGTGTCGGGCCCCACCCCGTGGGTGTCCCCCCTTGTCGTGGCCCCCAAACCCAAACAGCCAGGGGACATCCGCTTGTGTGTCGATATGCGCCTCCCGAACAAAGCCGTAAAGCGAGAAAGACAACTCACGCCCACCATGGACGACATTGTGGCCGACCTCAACGGCGCCCAGTGGTTCACGAAACTAGACCTCAATGCCGGATACCATCAGCTAGAGCTTCACCCAGACAGCCGCAATATCACCACGTTTTCCACCCACGTTGGCTTACGTCGGTATAAAAGGCTGAGTTTCGGGGTCTCGTCAGCCGCGGAGGTGTTCCAGAATGCCATACGTGAAACCCTCTCTGGCCTCCAAGGGGTGATAAACCTGAGTGATGATATCCTCGTGTTCTCACAAACTCTGGAAGAACATCACAGGCACCTTTGAGACACTCTACAGCGGCTGGCAGACAATGGCCTAACCCTGCACGAATCCAAGTGCTCGTTCTACCAGGAATCTGTCGAGTTCTTCGGTTACGTCTTCTCGAGGGAAGGGCTGAGAGTCGATCCAAAGAAGGCTGAGGCGATACGAGCAGCCCCGAGGCCCACATCTGCCACCGAGGTCAGGAGTTTTCTGGGGATGGCAACTTATTGTGGACGGTTTATCCCCAATCTCGCGTCCCTGTCGGAACCACTCCGCCTCCTCACCAAAAGCGGCCAACCCTGGACCTGGGCAGCGAAGGAGGATCTCGCGTTCCAGGCGGTCAAAGACGCGCTCGTTGACGACAAGGTCATGTCGTACTTCAGACCGCATTGACAGACGGAGGTGGTGGTGGATGCCAGCCCCGTAGGGCTGGGTGCAGTCCTGATGCAGGAGACGGAAGCGCGAGAATGGGTCCCCACAGCGTACGCCAGCAGAGCCCTGACCGCCACAGAAATGCGGTATGCGCAAATTGAACGAGAGGCGCTGGCCATCAAGTGGGCCTGCCAGCATTTCCATCTTTATTTGTATGGCCACGACTTCCGGGTGGTCACTGACCACAAGCCTCTCGTCCCGCTTTTCGCTGGCACCGCACGACTGGGCCCGCCTAGGATTGAGAGATGGGCAGTCCAGCTGCAAGCATACAGGTTCGAGGTAGTATTCCGCCCTGGGGCCAACAACCCTGCTGATTTCCTGTCGAGGCACCCGGGCCCATCCCGGTCGGGTCCAGACCCGTCTGAGGAAGACTGCACTGAAGAGTTCGTCCGCATGGTGTCACAATGTAATGTAATGTAATGTAATGTAAAATAGCATTTGTACCGCGCTGCAGTCACTCCAGGGAGCATCAAGGCGCCAGATACTGATTTAGTGATGAGGGAAACAGGTAGGGAGTGGATGGAACTCACCCAACTGTTACACTAGTGCTCTAACGCGGGAGTCCTGTAGCTTGAAAATCCAGGTTTTCAGTCCCTTTCTGAAATCTTTTTCCTTGTCGCATGCCCGGTGGCACTCACGCTGGAAGACATTGGTAGAGCCACGGAGATGGACTAATGCCTCATCAAAGTCAAACAGACGCTGATGAACCGGAACTGGCGGAATTTCCTAGACGGGGTGCAGGCCCTCACAGAAGAAGAACGGACATTCCGACAGCAGGTGTGGAAAGTGCAGAGTGAGCTCAGCGAAGGACCACAGGGAGTGGTCATGAGGGGAACCTCGCTCGTGGTCCCGAGGAGTCTCCAAGGAGAAGTGGTTCGCCTAGCTCACCAAGGGCATCAAGGCGTCTCCAAGACCAAGGCCAGGGTGCGGAGCAAGGTATGGTTTCCAGGGATGGATGCCAGGGTAGAGGAGGTTGTCCGCAACTGCCACTCGTGTAACATCACTGGGAGTGAGCCGGCGCCGCATCCGGTGATCACAGAAGACCCTTGTCAAGAGCCCTGGTCCAAGCTATGCGTGGACTTCGGATCCTTCCCAGATGGGCGACACACCCTGGTGTTAATGGACTCGCACTCCAAGTTCCCGGTGGTGGAGGTGGTGCCCTCCACGGCGTTCAGCCAGGTGAAAGCAGCGCTGGACCGCACATTCGCCATGATGGGTTTGCCCGAGGAGATTCGATCCGACAACGGGCTGCCCTTCCAGGGCAGGGAATTCCACGAATACCTGGCAGCTCGAGGAGTCCGACATCGTAAGATCACCCCGCAGTGGCCCCAGGCTAACGGAGAGGTGGAACGGTTCATGCGCACGATGAACCAGGCGCTGAAGATCGGAGTAGACCAAGGGGAAGATGCGGAACAATGCCTTTCACAATTCCTCAGCGCGTATCGACGGACACCCCACTGCACCACTCGGTGCGCACCTGCCCACCTCCTGTTACGAAAGGCCCCCAGAGACAACATCCCGGCAAGTCTGTCGTGGCGGCCTCTGCCGTTGGACCAAGATGCAGCTCAGACCAGGAGGCGGATTTCCAACGAAAACGCCAGTCGGGCGCGGAGAGCCCGGGTGAGGAATCTCCAAGTGGGAGACAAGGTCATCATGAAGGATCGCCATCCGAACTGGAAGTATCGCACCCCGTTTGAGCCGGAGGTGTGGGAGGTAGTCAAGGTGCAGGGCACCCTGGTGTCGGCCCGGCGCGGAGCACGAGTGGTCACCAGAAACACATCCTGGTTCAAGCAAGTCCACACGGCCCCGCGAGAGGTTGACCCGCCGGAGGAGGACTGGGAAGTAGGAGAAGGCTGTAGCTCCCCCGGAGGACCGAGGAGCCCGCAGCGTAGGCGCCCCAACAACCTGGCGCCGAGGGGCGAGGTGACGGAGTGAACGGGTCCCCAGAGAGTGCAGGGGCGTCCCCGGTGAGAGGAGCCTGCGGGACCGGACGAGGTGAAGTTTCCCGGAGCCAGAAGTATGGCCTCCGGCCGAATCCGGCCCCGAGCCAGAGACTGAGAGACTTTGCGTGGTGTGCGCAAGAGAACCGAACAGTTCCATAGCAGAGTGGGGCTCTCTGTCTGAAAGATTGGAGGGATGTGGTAACGGAGCCATCCGGCCCGTGCGGACACGCAACCTACGCATGCACGCACCCGGAGGGCGGGCACGCCCGAAGGGTTAAATAAACGGGCGCAAGACCGCTCGTGGTCTTTGGCCCTACCCCCATATTCGTGTCTGTGTCCTTGGTATTGTGCGCTCCTCCCTCGCGGCCTACTCTCGCCCCCCCCCAGCAGAACTCCACACATGCGATGGGGAGGCCAGCGTGACCGCTGCGTGCCCAGCCTTGTTATGCAGGGAGCTTTGTAGTGGCAGCCATGATTTGGTCCTTGTGAGAGTGGCTGCATTAGGTAATTAACATTTGTTTTCAGTCCGGTGGATGCCAGTTGTGTTTGGGAATTGTAGATGCTTCGCAGGCAATGCTCTGGTGTTTTTTACGCAGCTGTCGAGCAGTCATCTGACCGTTTTGGCTAGAACTCTACTTTCTCCCTGTTTCAGTTCTGTGAACTTTCCCCCTTAACGGACCGATTTCAGTTGTAATCCTGTGGGAAAAGCAGTTTGCATATTCACAGGCCCTGCTCAACAGGAGAAGCACAGGAATGCTTTTTAAGAAACAAATAAGAGGCCATGTCCTGTTCATTGGAGAGCCGGCAAGCAGCTCAGAGGCCTGCGGAGCTCTACACACTGAGACTTTGTGGTGTGTCTTGTAGTGACTTGGAGAACGCCCCAAAAAGGTATTAGGCAGCCTGCATGTCAAACGCATAGTGTGATCGCAGCGTACATGAAGCACCCTACCTCACAGTGCTCTGAAAGCTTCCTGCCATTAGAGGCCAGACAGCTGATTTATAGTCTAAGAAATGTTTATTTCCAAACTGCTAAAATATGATTTTCACCTGGGTGTCTGCAGAAAAATCTGTGCTACAAATGTGACTGAGATTGAACGTGAATGGTGGTGCTAGGACATTCTCTGCACTTGCAACACATATAAAGCGGGAGACAAGCTTTGTTCCTGCTGGGGACCATCTGCTGCATCTTCAGCCAGCGGATTGTCTAGCAAACACAGTGTCTGCTGTGATTGGGTGGAGCGCTACAAATGCCTGACGTCAATTCTGCAGTCACTCGAGGGTCTGTTTCATTTGTCACTTAGTGCTTTGAAGAAAGTTTCAGTGGCTACTCACATCCATCGGCATTAATCTGCATCTCTGCACACACTAAAAAGTTGCTCATGTTCTTATTTCTTTTGTCTGGTTGTATGTTTGCTGCTTTGTTGCTGTGCCTTTAGCACCAGACTATTTAACCTGCACCATCTATATTACTGGCAGCAGTGCTTTTGTATTTACTATCTGAATCACCAGCAGTACTTGTGTTAACTTCCTACATCACTGGCAGTACTCCTGTGTTGACTAACTAGGGGGCATATCAACAACAACCGGCGATAATGATCTCTAAGCGCACTTAGCGCTAGGATAATTATCGCCGGCTAGCGTGAATTTTTTTTCGCTGAGATAGCGTGCTTTTAGCAACGCTTATCTCAATAGCGATAAAAATCCTCACGCTAACAGGCTAACTTGAGATTATCGCTGGAAACCCAGCGATAATCTCACGTTACCTTGTTGATAGGGACAGGCAAACTTAGCCATGATATCCTCCTTCCATAGGATATCATGGCTAACTCAGAAAAATACAGACGTAAAAAAGCAGCGTTAACCGCGGTTAGCGCTGCTTTTTTTGTCTCTAACAGGGTTAGCGACATTCTTGATAATAGGAGGAATGTCGCTTAGCGACATTTCTCCTATTATTTTACTCTGGAACGCCCCCTTTGCATCTCATTAGAGATGCAAGGGGAAGCGTAGAGTAAAAGGGTGCTAACATGCAAATTTGCATGTTAGCACCCTGTTGTTGATAGGGCGCTAGTTTTATCTCTCCTTTTTTGGCTTTTAAAGCCAAAAAAAGCAGAGATAATGCCCTTGTTGATATGCCCCAAGGTTACTGGCAGTAGTGATGAGTTTACTATCTAGATTAATCGCAGTACCAATGCCTTTGCTATTTAGACCAGTGACAGAACTCTCGTTTACAACCCAGATCATTGCCAGTACTCGTGTTTACTATCTAGATATCTGACTGTAGACTTTGTTTACTATCTAGATCACTGTCCATACATATGTGCTTAGAATCTACACTGTTGGTAGCCGCTATATTTTTCATTTACCAAAGCCCACCTGTCTTTATTAATTAACAGGAAGATAACTAGAGGTGTGACACTTCCTAGTAGTTATCATCGTTCTACCTTGATGATTCAGCCTGCTGTGACTTTATTATTTACCATCATGCTTAACCGACTTCCAACCTTTCTTTTCACCATCAACTCTTTTATGTTCAGATCACATGTTGTTGTTGGTGGTTTCCTTCATATTTATTTGTAGTGTGTTGCATTATATTATACTGTCTCATTAAATGTTGCAAAGTGCTTTAGTATAAAAGTGTTTATAGAAGTCCAATATACAAATTAATGAAATAAATAAACTCTCCTGTCCCCTGTTGCAGAAGGGCCTTCCTTCAACAAAAGTGTTTGTGCAAGTAAGCAGCACTCATTCAGTATGCCCTCTGGCATCAGATGCCTTCAAATATGGAGTGAATATGCAAATTGCCCATTTAAATGTACAGCAGATGAGCAGCTTTCATTCTGGACCTGAGGTGAGTTTGCTGAAAGTGCCACTTACCTTCTGCACCCTTGGGCCCAGTTCCAGAATGGGAAAGTGCATGGGAAGGCACTGGGTGAAGGTCTATTGACCTGGTCTGCCATGATTGAAGGCGGCAGTGTTGCTGGGACAATTTTCAGACTGGAGCGGGATACTGTCATCAATGTTGCGGGCCTGACTGAAGTAATAGGGCTTGTGAAAAATACAAGAGTAGCAGTGCACAAAGAATAAGAGTTGCAAATTTGCAACGGCCTACACCCATTCAACATGAAAGTGGTAAGAGTGTAGTAGCTAGCTGGTGGTGCATTTGGGGCACATGGTCACAAATACTTTACTAAAGGATGTCATAACTATACTTTCGCAGTTGATTTATTAAACTTCTTGTTTTCTCAAATTTGCTTGACAATGCACCATTTGCCCACTCTTTTTTTCAAAATGTTCACAGGGGAAGAACCCCACCAAACCCCCTTTATGGCGGTTGGGATTGTTCGCCACACTTGCTCGCCACAGGGCACTCATCACAAACTTTTAAACATCGCCACTTTCAAATGTCACCAGCCGCCACTGCTGTTCCATATGGGAAAAGTCTAGCCCGAAGTGCCAGGCCAGGTCCTTCCTGGACTGAAAAATAGCATCCTTTGACCGGTTTCAGGATAACACTCCTCAACAGCCAGGCTAGCTTGACTCCAGTGGCATGGAGACCACAGTACAGGAGGCTGTCCTACCTATACATGGTGTGACTAACAGAGGCATCATCTGCTGCTTGGGCTTCAGCCTGTTGCCTCATGCCCGCAAGGGTTGGGCACTCCATCTGTGCCCTACAGAACTCCTCCTCGGTGGGTCCTCCTTCCACATGACATTCAGCAAGCTAAGGCAGGTCACCAAGGGAAGCAATGTCCTCCTCAGTGCACTCCGGGGCATTCATCTCACTGGAGGTACTTCACGGTCTGCATTACCACGCCATCTGCCTTTCCCCTTCTTAGCAGCTGGCTGGGCCATTATTCCAGGCTCCAGCCCTTCTTGACTCCATTCCCAGGCAGCCATAGACCTTGTTGTGGCACAGATCCACTCAGGCAACCCCAACATTCCACATGAGCCTTGAGCTCCACTTCCTTCCAGGTAGGGACCTCTAGGTCTTTACCTAACAAACAGGCCACAAGCACGGCTGGGCTCAATGCAACTACCAGAAGACCTGAAACCCCTCCCCACTCAAATGGAACCAGGGCTACAGGATAGTGACCCTCTCTGCTGTCAACCACCACAACCTGGTGGAATGCATTAGGAATAACCAGCTGACTGCTTACCACAGTCATACTGGCTCCTGTATCCCTCCGAGCCTCTACACCTTGTTCATCAATGGTGACCCATTGCCTATACTTTGTAGTATTAGAGGGGACATGGATCTTAGGAACCATCTCACTGTCACCCAGGGACACTAGGGTAACCCCTGTAAACTCCCCCTCCCATTAACTGGGACAAACTCCTCCCCAAACGTTATACTAGCCACCCCTGGAACCTTTCCTTCAGTGGAGGGCAGTGCTCTTTTTGGACACTTGGGATCCCCTTTGTAGTGTCCATACTCGTAGCAATCATAGCACTTGATAGGCTTGAGCTGGTGATCTTTGTCAGGTTAAGTTTTCGTCTGGTGGCCAGATTGGGAATGTGAACCAGGCTCTTTCCCCTGTGAGTTGTTTTGGGGGCCTGTAGGGAACTCAGACTTTTTATCTCCCCCTCCTTCAACTACCAACAGCATTATGACACCCATATAGAAGATAAAATGTTCATAACAAAAATGGATCAGGCACCTCTGTTCAGCTGTGTTTCCATCAGAGATCTTAGGCTGACCTTCTTTAATGAGTGTATCAATTTGTACAGTAAAAACAAAACATGAGTTTCAACACCTGCTTGAAAAACTCTGCTGCCTCATATTAAAGCCAATCAAATTACACATTGGCCCAATCAAACTATGCATAGGCCCAAACGTCAAACTAAGGACTCTCGGACACTGGAGGGTGCCCCGTCTATGTGACAAGAATTGGCAATACTACAAGCACTAGATATCATTGAAAATGTATCAAGACTTACACAATGCATCATCTCCATAGTTGTCACCTCCAAATCAAAGCAACTAGAGGTTTTCTGCATCAGAATGAGACCAACTATCAAGGTAAAAAGGAGGGAATTGCATCTATTGCCAATGATCAGTGACATTCCGGCAGACCTGAATGGAGCTATTTGGTTTTTCAAGCTCAACAAGAACTAAGGGTACCTACCTATCAGCTGTTGGTTGAAAAATGAAACATATACATAATCATTTTCTACACACACCTGGGTGCAGCATTTGTGCCTCAACTTTAGAAAATCCTGTGCTGCCAAGGTATTCCAGAATACCAGCCATGAGGCCTTCTCAGGTCTGGAGGAGCATCATGAACATCAGCTATGACATTCTTATAGTCATGAAAAACATCACCGACCACCAAAAACAGACTGAGAGTCATCCTACAAAGATTTCCTGAACGCGGGCTCACACTACACGTCACCAAATGTGAATTTGTAAATAAGAGAATCCAGTTCTTTGAGTGTGTATTGTCAGGCGAAGGCATCACATCAAAACCAAGAAGCTATCCTGAGTGCTATAGCACCCCAGAGAAACTTTGAAATTTGCAATTTCTTAGGAATGTCGAATTATTACACTTTGTTCATTCAAAACTTTGTGACACTAACTGAAATACTTTGCAACCCCACTAAGGTCCAGACCCCACATGGAAGTGGTTGGAAGAACACCAAAACGTATTCCAGAGCATCAAAGACACTACTATAGGACAGTGTCATGAAGTATTTCAAACCACAAGAGTCAATGCAAGTGAAGGTGCAATGGTACCCAAACCTTAATCTCTTTGTAAAATCTTCAAATATATTTCTCCATTGGTTGTATGGACCTTTGTTAGTTGGCTTGAAGCGCTGTAAGGGAGATAATCTCAGAAATACTTTCCCAATTTGTGAAGCCAATGTGACTCCACAATAAGAACCAAAAATCAGTAATATTTGCTAAATGGGCTTATTTTGAAATATTTTTCCACCCAGCACATATGCTGTAATAAATGTGCTTTTCACTAAAAGGACACACCCAAACCCTGCACTCCCACTCTGGAGGCAAATAAACTACTGCACATTTAAATAATACACTTTGAGAAGCACCCCCCCTAAAACCAAGGAAAGGACACAGCACTCCCTTTAGGCGAGGCAAGAAAACAAAATCCGGTGCATTTAAAATAACACACACAAGTTTTTTTAATGCAATGTTTAGAACGGTAGGCCAAATATATCAGTAAATGCAGATTCCCAAGTATCAATTAACTACAATGAACAATTAGAATAAAATGCAGTATATACAAGTAGAAAAGTGTAGAAAATATATACAAAATGGTTAGGAACACCTCACCGATTGAATTTGCATCATTCTTGCCAACTCAAGCTGGGGAAGCCCAGGAAGGAGTTCAATCAGGACTCAAGTTTTGTTACCTCCACCGCAATACATCTATTCTGTAGTGAACTTTCACGTGGCCCCCGAAGGCTCCCAGTTTTAATACCATTACTCAACGTGAAGCGAAGCTTCTAAAAAACCTCGCCCCCTTCTCATGAGAAAGAACCGAGCTGGCTGTACCAGTCTGCGTCATGGCCAAGACGGAGGCTGGCCAAGCTCCTGTATTTTGACTTTGAGGCAGAGTGGCACATTCTACAGATAATATCCAGTTCACTCTGGTCAGTGAGGAGCGAAGAACAAGTGAAGAGCAGAAAACTGCCCTCCCCACTTTGCAGCTATGTGCAAGCAGCAAGGCAAAACCAGAAAACGAGATGACATGAGGCCATGTCAAAGCCAATATTAAGAACTCATAATTAACCCAAACAACTTGCAAGCACTGCTGTGCACGCACAAAAGCTGAAGCAAGGCAAAGTCAGAAAACAAGATGACATGAGGCCATGTCAAAGCCAATAGTAAGAACTCATCAATGTACAACACAATACACATTTATGCACAACTGCTTATAGCATCACATACTTTATCTCTCAATGTCCTATAGCATCACATACTTTATCTCTCAATGTACCACACAGAGCACAACACTGCACTTTGAAACCAAAAAGTACATTCCACACCTCTCTCTCTCCCTCTCACGCTTTCAAATGCACATCCCACTCACTCTGCTTTTGGCAAGACTGTTCTACTCCGTGACAGCTCCCACAGAAAGACAGCAAGATTACAAGAAAGAAGAGAAGCAGGCATATGCAGGACCGTCTCATATATCCAGGCTAGGGTAAAATAACACACTAAAGTCAGTTAAAATGATGGTAGTTGAAGGTCATCATAGGGTGCCAAACCACAAGAGTGCCTTTCACTACATATACAGAATAAAAATAAATAAAAAAGATACAGCAATACAGTTTGAAGGCTGAAATGTGCCAATAAATTTTGAGCCATAATAATGTGAGATACAGAGTATTAACAGCCACAACGATAATAAAACTAATTCTCACACATAGGGGTTCTATAAAGAAACTTCCCTTTTCTATTCTAAACATAGATTGAGAACATGATTAGCTAACAGGAATTTCTAGGTAGGGAGTATAGAAGGTGTCAGCATTGAATAAAACTTCTTTAGAAGTCCAAGAATGTAACAATGTGCTCAGCATGTAGCTTCACACTCAGAGAGAGCCCAACAGAGAGAGATCTGTTCCCTCTCAGAGTGAACAGGAAGTCTCCCTAACTAACTATAGAAACACCTATTAAATATAATAATAGCTTCAAAAACATCCATATCTCTCTTCTCACCACCAGGAGCCAACCAAATTGTTGAATGCGGAAGGAGTTAACATACTCTCTTTAGTTCCCATCTCATTGAAACTGGTCAACCTTGAACTCCCCACCATCCTGGTACACTATAAACAGAAAGCTTGCTTTGACGATTATTTCTCTGAGTTTGCTGCCGGCTTCCTCCTCGCAGGCCTCACTATCAGTTGGCTAATACAAACAATGAACCCTTCTCCAACTAACAAGAAGAGTGATAAAGCACCTGCAGAAGGAAAAAACAACCTACTAACAAGGTTAAGATACACATTTTAGTTGAGGCCTGAAGTCAGGTTAAGTTAACTCAAGAATCAAAATGAACTTTGGTTACACAATTATGCATATAATGAGCTTGAGTTTCTTTTAATTTTTTATTACAATTACTTAATGGTTTTGGGTCTTTTTTTGAGTTGTTTTACAGGTGTACATAGAGTTCCCAGACCCAAAACCATGAAGGGAATTGTAATAAAAGATTAAAAGAAACAAATAAACATGAGCTCAAGCAATCACTCACTAGAGAGTTGTAAAAGTGATACCAAAGATTAATGTGAGCAAGCAAATGAAGATGAGAATGAAAATGGTAAATTAAACTTGATACCAGCATCGGACAAGACACTACTTATCAGCAACTCAAGAATCAAAATGAACTTCGGTTACACAATTATGCGTATATATATATATATATATATATATATATATATATATATATATATATATTACCTACTGGCGGTCGCCAGTAGGTAGTTATAGTTAGGACCCTGTTTCCATAGGAAATCCGCAACATTCTATTTGGAATAACTTTGGCGCCGGTCGACGAATCCTCGCGAAATTTTCAAAATAGGTGGGGCGCTACGCTCCGCTCCTACCCTGAAAGTCTCGGGGGGATTCGTCAAGCAGGGGCCGAGAAAAAAGGGGGGTCCCAAAACACGTTTTCCCCATGCATTTTTCCATAGGACCTTTAGACACAGCTACAGCCCGAACGGCTGAACAGAATTACTTGAAATTTGGCAGAGAGGTAGCCATAAGGTCAAGGAAGTGCCTTTTGCAGGTCTGGTGTAAATCTGTTCAGTATTTCCTGAGAAAATAGCATTTAAAAGCATATATATATGTGGGCGGAGCCTAACCCCACATCTCATCCTGAGATCTGATTGGCTGTCAGCACTTCATCCAAGAAGTGTTGGCAGCCATCTTGGGACCAATATACATGATAGCACCTCATTAAAAAGCATTGCAGTTAATAGAAGGTTTTAAGAATTTAGTTACATTATACATCATTTGTTGATGGTACCATACTCATTTTAGGAATTGTGGTATGTTCTAAGGTGATTTCACCATGTGAAAAAGCCTTCTGCTGGGATATCATGATTGAGAGAAAAATATTTTCTCATGCTTTTACCACAGAGGTTTGGAAGGTGATCTATAGGCTAAACTGAGAGCTTATTTTCTGTAAATTCACATTATCTTTCTCAGTCATGTGAGAATGAAGTCTGACATTCTCAGTAAAACATGTACATCCAACAAGGGCAGAGACTGTCAGTTGATTCCTTTGTGTTCTACTGCAGCTTCCCAGAGTGTTCCAAAGAACTACTAGAGCGCTAACAGTCCTACTTATAATAAACGTATGGCACACCTGAAGCCATCTTGCTTGGATTAAAGTGGTAACTCTTAAAACATTTAATTTAAAAGGGAACAAAATGAGGGGGTTCATTTTTCCATAAAAAGTATGATTAGTGCTGCAGAAAGAAAAATTAGGGCACATTTTGAGTGACTTCTCAAATCCTCTTCTATTTCATTAAAAAATTCTGACATGCAGACTGAAACATGCACTTTCAATACCAGCAGCAGTTTTCCCTGGTGAGTAGTAGCTTTACTACAGTGATCTAATGAGCAAAAAGAGTGCTAACATTCTGAATTTATGGCAAATGTGTGACACATCTGAATGCCTTCTTGATGGAATCAAAGTAAAAAACTGAAAGTATTTCCTACTGAGGAGACTGCAGTAAATGAGGAAATTAGGAAACTTCATAACAAATAAGTCTCCCAAGATGGCCACCAGAGACAAAAGAGCCCAAATGTAGCCCAAATATCACCCAGATGTAGCCCAAGTATAGCCCAATGACAGAATGTCCCAGAATGTTCTTAAAAACAACTAGAGCGCTTACTGTCTTCATTATGACAAAAGTAAGGCACACCTGAAGCCATCTTGATTGGAATAAACTGGTAACACTTAAAACATTTAATTTAAAAAGGAACACAATGAGGAGGTTCATTTTGCCATAGAAATTATGATTAATGCTGAAGAAAGAAAATGAGGGCACATTTTGAGTGACTTCTCAAATCCTCTTCTATTTCATTAAAAAATTCTGACATGCAGACTGAAACATGCACTTTTAATACCAGGAGCAGACTTCCATGGTGCAGTAGTTTTACTACAGTGATCTAATGAGCAACTAGAGTGCTAACATTCAGAATTTATGGCAAATGTGTGACATATCTGAATACCTTCATGATGGAATCAAAGTAAAAAACTGAAAGCATTTCCTACTGTGGAGACTGCAGTACATGAGGAAATTAGGAAACTTCATAACAAATAAATCTCCCAAGATGGCCACCGGAGACAAAAGAGCCCAAATGTAGCCCAAAATCACCCAGATGTAGCCCAAATATAGCCCAATGACAGAAGTGTGCAAAACACTTATTATTTTGTGTTTTTGCAGTGTTATATAGTGCAGACTTGTCAGGTATTGGAGTGCTTTACATGAGCATTGGTTACATCACACAAGAACAAATTCATTTTGGTTGTAGACATGGGGAGACTAAGTGATTTGACCAGAATCACAGAATGTCGAGCTGAAGCAGAAACTTCAACCTGGTTCCCCAGTTGCAAAGTCTGCAGTTCTGGAAGTAACACCACATCCTCTCCCCTAAGTGCAACATTTAATCAAGTGGTCAACTGGATAAAAAAACATAAAGATAACAAATAATTTAAAAGTGCTTTGTCGCTATTTGAAAACTCAGAAAATATGTCCTTATTTTAGTCTTTTAGAGCACTAACCATAATTTTGATGCCAATAAGACCCTCTCATATATGTAATTTCTAAAGGAAATGCTCTAGGTATTACAGTTTTGATTACATCAAGATGATGTCAGGCGTTCCACACTTTTGTAATAAATATAGAATGTTAGCAATCTAGTTGTTCATTAGGATACTGTTGAGAGGCAGAGGCCAGGGGCACGGACTCTGAAAATTGAAGGCAGGTAGGAGGGTGCAAAGGCAACAATTTAACCACACTGAGCAGGCAGGAAGGGCCGTGGAAGCACAACAGACTATGGAGGGCAGTGGAAAGGGGGGCAGGGGCAACAAACCAACAATACAGGACTTGCAAGAGAGGCTGTTGGAGGGAAGATCTATTACGGGTCAAGGAAGCTAGGGGCGGTCCCCAGATCCCCGGGAGCCACCACAGAACTGAGCAGGAGAGTGAGTCAGGGACAAAAGGGGCACCTTAATTTGAGCTGGGGTGCCTAGGAACGCTTGCTCCAAAAATGAAGAAAACAGACATATGAGACATGGAATTGGAGGCAGAATACAATGGCAGTTTAATGAGAAGATGCAACTTCAAAGAAACCGCAGAATAGAGACATAAAGTACAAAATACAGAATCCAGATAATCATACAGCTGTCATAATATTCTCTGTATCTCAATTAATGTACTGACAGAGAGAGAGAGAAAACACATCTATAAATGCATCATGAGAAACAAGTTACACCAAGGAAAATGTTACCTAGGAAAACTCACGTTTACTCTTAGAGCAAGCATTCCTGCAATTACAATACAAAATCTTTTAAATGCAAAAGTAAAGAGAACAATGGTTAAACATAACATGACATTTCATATAGGTAAAATAGAATAAGATACTTCAAGCAAAGCAGAGCAAGACATTTTAAGCAAAGGAAGACAAGAGCTCCCAGCTCTTGGGGAAAACCTGCACTGCCTGTTAACCTACATACAGACGGCGAGGTAGTCCGTCGATATCTGTGGGTGCTCCCTTTTTATATCATTTTGTGGGCTCCTTTGCACGCTACATCTACCTACGTATGCTACCCAAAAGCTTCGTCTGCAGATTTTACCAGACATTTCGTCATTTACCCACTTAATGCTGACAATGGACTGGGTGAAAAGGTCAGTCTCTCAGGCCAATCGCTTATCGTAAGTTCCATAGAGCAAGCAGAAAATAATGGGTATTGTACAGGAATTCAATATATTCATGTATAAAATCTCCTCAGTTCTCCTAACTTGACGCTCTGCGGTTGCCACTTCCTTAAAAGCGGGAAACCTGCCCAGGAAGCAAGTACCCGTCCAGGATGCAGCCTACTGTATGTCGACAGCTTCAGGGGGATGTTGAACTTTGATACCGAGCACGGAGCACTCGGGTAGGGTGGGGGCTACTAGTTTGGATCAGAAGGCCTCGCAGACCTGCCTTCAGACTGCTATACACTAAAATTGCAGAGCTATGGTCAATTTAACAAAGAGGCCTACATATTGAACAGAAGGGCCTACACAGGGGTTTTATGCTGGCTGAGTGGTAAGGATGTCTCAGGATAATTATATAGCAACACAGGACCCGCTGGTCAATTTAATACGGCCTACAAATGCAGCTGGCAGGGCAAGGACAAGGGTCTCATACTTCAGGTGTGGACAGAACGGGCCAGGGGCCCCCTGTGATACAAAATCTACCCTCCTTCAAGGCTGTGGCAATGTAATAGACCATTGTGGGCAGAAGGAAGAGGCAATGGTAGTACAACCATACATGCCAACAGACCCGATTCAGCCAGGAAACGTCCAGTGTTTTTAAGCTCAAATGGGCTTTATTTGATCTGTCTCCTGTCTACAATATCCTCTTTTTCAATGTAACTCAAAGGGGAAAATCAATACCCCAGTTTTTTTTCAAAATCTCCCTCTTACCAAGTTCAAAATGTTCGCAAGTATGGTACATTGGATCATGGAAGGAAATGGGATAGGGACATGGACTTGGATAACAGAGGACAGGAGGGACATGGAGAGGTGCACCAAACTGACCCTGCAGGGCAGGCATCAGGGTTTGCAGCAGCACAATACACCACACAGGGCATGCAGGACGGGAGTGCAGCACAACAATCCATAGAAAGCAAGAGGGAGGGGACAGGACCATGCACATGGACAACAGAGAACAGAGGGGCAAGAGGCACTGGTAGCTAGCTGACCATAATGGACAGACAGGAGAGAAAGCTGCAGTATAACAGACCATAAAGGGCAGGAGGGACGGATCAGGGGCATTACAATGGAACAGACAAGCCAGGAGGGAGGGAGTAGGGCTGGGGGCAAGGGGGCAGGGCAGGAGCAGCAAGATAGCCATGGAGGTCAGGCAGGATGGGCACTAGAAGCAAGACACACCATGAAGAGCAACAGTGAGACTGTGATGGCATACACACAGACCATGGAGGGAAGGTGGGAGGGGGTCAGGGGCAGCTAACTGACCACACAGGGAAGGTGGGAGGGGCCATGGCAGCACAGAAGACCATGCATGGCAAGTGGGAGGGTTAGTGGCAGCACAATGGCTATGATGGGCAAGAAGGAGGGTGGAGGGGCATGCACAAAGGACGATGGAGGATAGAAGGAAGGGTCAGGACCTGTGCACAGACAAGAAAGTTCAGGGGAAGGGACCTCACAACAGACCACACGGGGCAGGCAGGAGGAGCAGTTGCAGCACAACAGACCAGGGAGGGCAGAAGGGTGTGGCAGTACAATGGACCATGTAGGACAGGAGGAAGAGGATAGGGGCATGGCATGTGGACAGGCAGGGTGGAGGTGGCAGGGACAGGTTACAGTCATCTTACAATGCTAGGCAGGTGGGAGGGGAGTGGCAGCTCAACAGAACACTCAGAGTAGATAGGAGTGGCAGGTCAATGGGACATGGTGGGCAAAAAGGATGGAGCAGGGGCATGCACAAAGACATCGGAGGGCAGGGGGAAGGAGAATAGGGGCAGCAAGCTAAGCACAGAGTTTAAGCAGGAGGTCAATGATGGGGCATAGAATTGGGCAATGGAGGGCAGGAGGAGTGGACTGGTACATCATACTAAATTGAGGGCAGTGGCAGCACATCAGACCATGCATGGCAGGAGGGAGGAGGCTAGTCCATGGATTCACAAAACAGAGGATAGGGAGGAAGGGGATGGGGCAGCAAGCTAACTGTTCAGAGAAGGCGGGTATTAGGAACTTTATTGTTTTTAAAACATTGTGTCTGTGCGAACTACTTAAAATATGAACAAGTATGCAGCATAATCTCACTTTTATTCAGGAAGAAGAGGACGTTTGTGACTGTGACTCCGGGCTCACTTGGCAGAAACACCCCCTGACCCTCCACCCCCTATCGCAAAATGTAATGCCCGTGAAAAGGGTAGGTGAACACAGTGTTATATAGAACATAGTCCTGAGAGCACGATTGAAAATGAAAACTAGATATAGTGTATGGTATAAACTATGCACCAAAAAGTGTGATATAAGATGAACCGGGCGTGAAATATAATATGCAATACATTGTGCGCAATGACAGATTCATTGGAGAGCGCGAGATAGCACAGGCACTAGCGCGTGCTATGCGATATGCGCCTTGGAGTGTAATATGCACAGGGCAGTGTTGTGTAACCTAACTAGTCTCTAAAGTTGTAATATAAAATATGTGCTGGGGAGTGTAACGTTGCATATGCACTGTGACAAAGATATGGATCCCAGATTGTAATATGTATGGCATAGCACTGTGCGTTATAACATAGGCATCGAGAAAGGCACGTTAGATGGGGCAATATAACCCGTGCGAAGACAAGTGTGGCGTGACATATTCACGGGGTGGTGTTACAGTGCACATGGGCTAGAGAGTGTCATAGCATATGCACTAGCTAGTGGAATACAACACAGAGGTGTGTGGCACTCGGCAGGCAATGGTGGGTGTAACACAGCATTGGGCTCTGTCAGGAGCACGCTGTGACTCTCAAGTGATGTTCGTCCCCTTTCCAGAGAGTAAAATAAAAAGTATTACACATCCGGCAGTGGATGTGTGTTTTATTAACCGTGAGGGGGGTTTCTTGCATAGTTTTGGTCGAATTTTTGTCGAATCCCCTTTGAATGGCTTGGTGTGCATGTGTATTAAATGTGCCCGTCAATAGCTACCCATGTTTGTATAAATAAACGACAAGGGTGTCTACCAGGATTAGGCACGGTAGGGCATCAGACATGTCAGAGCTTCACTAGTGGTGTAAATACATTCCACGTGGATTCATTGCATGCATAGTCGCCTTTTAATGAATATCACGCAAGGGGCAAGAGGCACTGGTAGCTAGCTGACCATAATGGACAGACAGGAGAGAAAGCTGCAGTATAACAGACCATAAAGGGCAGGAGGGACGGATCAGGGGCATTACAATGGAACAGACAAGCCAGGAGGGAGGGAGTAGGGCTGGGGGCAAGGGGGCAGGGCAGGAGCAGCAAGATAGCCATGGAGGTCAGGCAGGATGGGCACTAGAAGCAAGACACACCATGAAGAGCAACAGTGAGACTGTGATGGCATACACACAGACCATGGAGGGAAGGTGGGAGGGGGTCAGGGGCAGCTAACTGACCACACAGGGAAGGTGGGAGGGGCCATGGCAGCACAGAAGACCATGCATGGCAAGTGGGAGGGTTAGTGGCAGCACAATGGCTATGATGGGCAAGAAGGAGGGTGGAGGGGCATGCACAAAGGACGATGGAGGATAGAAGGAAGGGTCAGGACCTGTGCACAGACAAGAAAGTTCAGGGGAAGGGACCTCACAACAGACCACACGGGGCAGGCAGGAGGAGCAGTTGCAGCACAACAGACCAGGGAGGGCAGAAGGGTGTGGCAGTACAATGGACCATGTAGGACAGGAGGAAGAGGATAGGGGCATGGCATGTGGACAGGCAGGGTGGAGGTGGCAGGGACAGGTTACAGTCATCTTACAATGCTAGGCAGGTGGGAGGGGAGTGGCAGCTCAACAGAACACTCAGAGTAGATAGGAGTGGCAGGTCAATGGGACATGGTGGGCAAAAAGGATGGAGCAGGGGCATGCACAAAGACATCGGAGGGCAGGGGGAAGGAGAATAGGGGCAGCAAGCTAAGCACAGAGTTTAAGCAGGAGGTCAATGATGGGGCATAGAATTGGGCAATGGAGGGCAGGAGGAGTGGACTGGTACATCATACTAAATTGAGGGCAGTGGCAGCACATCAGACCATGCATGGCAGGAGGGAGGAGGCTAGTCCATGGATTCACAAAACAGAGGATAGGGAGGAAGGGGATGGGGCAGCAAGCTAACTGTTCAGAGAAGGCGGGTATTAGGAACTTTATTGTTTTTAAAACATTGTGTCTGTGCGAACTACTTAAAATATGAACAAGTATGCAGCATAATCTCACTTTTATTCAGGAAGAAGAGGACGTTTGTGACTGTGACTCCGGGCTCACTTGGCAGAAACACCCCCTGACCCTCCACCCCCTATCGCAAAATGTAATGCCCGTGAAAAGGGTAGGTGAACACAGTGTTATATAGAACATAGTCCTGAGAGCACGATTGAAAATGAAAACTAGATATAGTGTATGGTATAAACTATGCACCAAAAAGTGTGATATAAGATGAACCGGGCGTGAAATATAATATGCAATACATTGTGCGCAATGACAGATTCATTGGAGAGCGCGAGATAGCACAGGCACTAGCGCGTGCTATGCGATATGCGCCTTGGAGTGTAATATGCACAGGGCAGTGTTGTGTAACCTAACTAGTCTCTAAAGTTGTAATATAAAATATGTGCTGGGGAGTGTAACGTTGCATATGCACTGTGACAAAGATATGGATCCCAGATTGTAATATGTATGGCATAGCACTGTGCGTTATAACATAGGCATCGAGAAAGGCACGTTAGATGGGGCAATATAACCCGTGCGAAGACAAGTGTGGCGTGACATATTCACGGGGTGGTGTTACAGTGCACATGGGCTAGAGAGTGTCATAGCATATGCACTAGCTAGTGGAATACAACACAGAGGTGTGTGGCACTCGGCAGGCAATGGTGGGTGTAACACAGCATTGGGCTCTGTCAGGAGCACGCTGTGACTCTCAAGTGATGTTCGTCCCCTTTCCAGAGAGTAAAATAAAAAGTATTACACATCCGGCAGTGGATGTGTGTTTTATTAACCGTGAGGGGGGTTTCTTGCATAGTTTTGGTCGAATTTTTGTCGAATCCCCTTTGAATGGCTTGGTGTGCATGTGTATTAAATGTGCCCGTCAATAGCTACCCATGTTTGTATAAATAAACGACAAGGGTGTCTACCAGGATTAGGCACGGTAGGGCATCAGACATGTCAGAGCTTCACTAGTGGTGTAAATACATTCCACGTGGATTCATTGCATGCATAGTCGCCTTTTAATGAATATCACGCAAATCGTGGTGATAGGTACGTACGGTTTGTCCAGCATGTCCTAGGTGTGTCTATAAATATATATTTTTTAAAAATAATAAAAAACAGTGGCCGGCCCTGGGGATTGGGGTCAAAAAAATATAATTAGGAGACTGGCCCTGGGGGATGGGGTCATCAGGGCCAATAAATTAGAATAAGAAGGGGAACCAAACAGCCCCCCTTCTTAAAAAACTAAAATAAATAAAAGACTGGCATCGTGCCGGAGGCCATGCCCCCTCCGTGCAACACTCTGCAAACGCGCCCCCAACAGGCATCTCCAGTATGCGCCAGGGAGCTGCGCTGCAGCCAGGTGTTCTGAGGCCAAGCCCCTTTTTACACCTCTCTGCAACGCAGCTCTGTGGCGCTAACTGGAGGTACCTAGTGGTCTAGTTTGACCCTAGGGACCCTTAGGATTCAGGGGGACTTAATCTCTCAACTTAGAACAGCCACAGGGCGCGTTTACACAGTGGTGAAGGGAGGGGACGGGGCCTGAGGTGACGTGTGCAAACACGCACTATGGCACGTTTTAAATTGGGGATATAATTTCCCTTCAATACTGAGGGCCCCTGGGGGCTAACTAGCCCACCAAGTGCTTCCAGTAAGCGCCACTGAGCTGCATTGCAGAGAGGTGGTCCAGGCCGTGCCACTTTTTACACCTCTCTGCAACGCAGCTCTGTGGCACTTACTGGAGGTACCTAGTGGGCTAGTTGGACCCTAGGGACCCTCAGGATTCAAATGAACTTAATCTCCCAACTAAAAATGGACACAGGGCGTGTTTACACAGTGGTGAAGGGAGGGGACGGGGCCTGAGTTAACGTGTGCAAAAACGCCCTGTGGCCTGTTTTAAGAGGTAGTTTTAATCCCCATGCCCTATTATACACTAGGGGCTTACAGAGGAGGTCATGCTAATCACAGGGGGACCCCAACGCATAATGTTCCCTAGTGTATGTAGGTGTTTTCACTGTATTCTAAGTGTCTTTTAACATAGCACTGGCTCAAGGACTGGTTAGTCAGACTCAGTTACCACCAGTATCCGTCTGAAAAAGTTGAGGGTACAGGATGATTTTGCAACAAGGCTTCTTTCTGCTCTTCTTTTTGTTCTTTCTGCACGTTATCCTTCTTCCTGCACTTATCTTCGTATTTGAGGACTTCTGTTGCTTCTTTCTGCACTTCTTTTGTTTCTTTCTGTGCATTTTTTCTTCTTTCTTCACATGTCCTATCTCTGTAGGCATAGTTAGAAATTAGCATTTAAAAAACCTTTGAAATTCACAGAAAAAACCATAGGTTTCAGGCACGTTATAGTTAGGAATTAGCATTTAAAAAACCTCAGAAATTCACTGAAAAAACCATAGGTTTCAGGGGTGTTATAGTTAGCTGGACTTTTCACTTGTACAAAACCATTGAAATTCCCCCGTTATAGTTAGTTCAGCTAACTATAACTCGCGCGCCCGCAATGCACTGCTGATGACGTCACATATTACATCACTCATGACATGGTCAGTGACATCACTCATGACATCACTGATGACATCTCAAATGACATCACTGATGACATCACTGATGACATCATCCTTGTGATAGAGTGGCAGACCTCCTCTCACCCTAATATAACCTTGAACATACCAATACCAGTTACAACAACCTCTTCAGTAATTCTAAGATCCACATACACATCCACTCATTCACCAACAGTCCTATACAGTCACTCATACATGTACTCACTCATCATATGTACTCATACACCTATACATCCTGTTACACAATGCCACTCATCCATAGAGTCACTCACACACATAGCCACTCATGCTAATAAAGAATCAAATAAAGAATCAAACATACATTTACTTGCATATACAGTTATACACACACCACCATACTTACTTCTACGGAAACTTACACATACTTAATCTTTTAAACAATCACTTATAGAAACACATACTTATTCATACAGGAACTCTTTCAATCTCTCACTCTCACATATACTCACATATATACACCAATAGTCACATATACTAGTTTAAAACATATGTAGTTACTCATAAAGACACTATTGAGACAGTCATTCACTCACTAACACACCCATACACACACTCATCCACCCATACAGTCCTGCACACATGCTGTGTTCAACACATACAAACAGTGAGTCACTCATTCATGCACCTATGCACTACGTAATACCCCCCACCGAACCATGCAGACACTCAGACTGATACTCAAAAAACCAACTAATAACCTATATAGACACCCATGTAGCTACTCACCAACCCATGCAGCCACTTATACACAAAGTGAGAGACTGATACAGATATTTACATATTTAAACATTACTCACTAAGCCATGTATTCACTATGATACACTTAATCAGTCAGTTACACAATCAATTTTTCAAAAACAAATCATCCATTTAGACACTTATATACCCATTTATTCTTCCATCGACCTTGAGATATACATATATAAAACATATTTAATTTTCAGAAAAACACACATTCACTGGATGATGTCATCAGTGATGTCATCAGTGATGTCATTTGAGATGTCATCAGTGATGTCATGAGTGATGTCACTGACCATGTCATGAGTGATGTAATATGTGACGTCATCAGCAGTGCATTGCGGGCGCGCGAGTTATAGTTAGCTGAACTAACTATAACGGGGGAATTTCAATGGTTTTGTACAAGTGAAAAGTCCAGCTAACTATAACACCCCTGAAACCTATGGTTTTTTCAGTGAATTTCTGAGGTTTTTTAAATGCTAATTCCTAACTATAACGTGCCTGAAACCTATGGTTTTTTCTGTGAATATATATATATATATATATATATATATATATATATATATATATATATATATATATATATATATATATATATATCCACCAATTCTCCCCTCAACCGAAGGAAGCAGAGCACACACAGGACTTCAGTTCAAGGTGCTTTTAATTCTCCAATTGGCTTTGCATGACGCGTTTCGCTACAATAGCTTTCTCAAATGCTGCCAAATAATTTCACGGTTCTCCCGCCCTCCTTTTAAACTGCCTGCCTCATTGTGATTGGTTGAGGCAGTGCTGTCGTCATGCCACCGGGAAGAGCCGAACCCAGGAGTCCAGGTCCAAGCCGAGCAGACATCAGAGTAAGTACTTGCCCCAGTGGGCGGTGTCTGCTCCCGTTTCCCCATGGCCGCCTAGTTCGTAAAGGCTTCGATATGGAAATGAGCGGGATAGCACTGTCCTGGGTCCTTCACCCCACCGCCGTAACTCCCGATAAACTCCTGTGCACACTGCCTAAGTAGGCAGTCCGTCCCCTGCGAAGTCGCGGTCCATCATTGACAGCCAGGTACTGATCAGGTAAGCGGTGTTCCGGCGTCTACCACAAAGTCTGTAGTTACACCAAGATTTTGCCACAAAAACCGCCGGACACTTAGGGGTTGGTACTCTTAAAGTGCTCGTGGCTCGCACCATAAACATCCACCAATTCTCCCCTCAACCGAAGGAAGCAGAGCACACACAGGACTTCAGTTCAAGGTGCTTTTAATTCTCCAATTGGCTTTGCATGACGCGTTTCGCTACAATAGCTTTCTCAAATGCTGCCAAATAATTTCACGGTTCTCCCGCCCTCCTTTTAAACTGCCTGCCTCATTGTGATTGGTTGAGGCAGTGCTGTCGTCATGCCACCGGGAAGAGCCGAACCCAGGAGTCCAGGTCCAAGCCGAGCAGACATCAGAGTAAGTACTTGCCCCAGTGGGCGGTGTCTGCTCCCGTTTCCCCATGGCCGCCTAGTTCGTAAAGGCTTCGATATGGAAATGAGCGGGATAGCACTGTCCTGGGTCCTTCACCCCACCGCCGTAACTCCCGATAAACTCCTGTGCACACTGCCTAAGTAGGCAGTCCGTCCCCTGCGAAGTCGCGGTCCATCATTGACAGCCAGGTACTGATCAGGTAAGCGGTGTTCCGGCGTCTACCACAAAGTCTGTAGTTACACCAAGATTTTGCCACAAAAACCGCCGGACACTTAGGGGTTGGTACTCTTAAAGTGCTCGTGGCTCGCACCATAAACATCCACCAATTCTCCCCTCAACCGAAGGAAGCAGAGCACACACAGGACTTCAGTTCAAGGTGCTTTTAATTCTCCAATTGGCTTTGCATGACGCGTTTCGCTACAATAGCTTTCTCAAATGCTGCCAAATAATTTCACGGTTCTCCCGCCCTCCTTTTAAACTGCCTGCCTCATTGTGATTGGTTGAGGCAGTGCTGTCGTCATGCCACCGGGAAGAGCCGAACCCAGGAGTCCAGGTCCAAGCCGAGCAGACATCAGAGTAAGTACTTGCCCCAGTGGGCGGTGTCTGCTCCCGTTTCCCCATGGCCGCCTAGTTCGTAAAGGCTTCGATATGGAAATGAGCGGGATAGCACTGTCCTGGGTCCTTCACCCCACCGCCGTAACTCCCGATAAACTCCTGTGCACACTGCCTAAGTAGGCAGTCCGTCCCCTGCGAAGTCGCGGTCCATCATTGACAGCCAGGTACTGATCAGGTAAGCGGTGTTCCGGCGTCTACCACAAAGTCTGTAGTTACACCAAGATTTTGCCACAAAAACCGCCGGACACTTAGGGGTTGGTACTCTTAAAGTGCTCGTGGCTCGCACCATAAACATCCACCAATTCTCCCCTCAACCGAAGGAAGCAGAGCACACACAGGACTTCAGTTCAAGGTGCTTTTAATTCTCCAATTGGCTTTGCATGACGCGTTTCGCTACAATAGCTTTCTCAAATGCTGCCAAATAATTTCACGGTTCTCCCGCCCTCCTTTTAAACTGCCTGCCTCATTGTGATTGGTTGAGGCAGTGCTGTCGTCATGCCACCGGGAAGAGCCGAACCCAGGAGTCCAGGTCCAAGCCGAGCAGACATCAGAGTAAGTACTTGCCCCAGTGGGCGGTGTCTGCTCCCGTTTCCCCATGGCCGCCTAGTTCGTAAAGGCTTCGATATGGAAATGAGCGGGATAGCACTGTCCTGGGTCCTTCACCCCACCGCCGTAACTCCCGATAAACTCCTGTGCACACTGCCTAAGTAGGCAGTCCGTCCCCTGCGAAGTCGCGGTCCATCATTGACAGCCAGGTACTGATCAGGTAAGCGGTGTTCCGGCGTCTACCACAAAGTCTGTAGTTACACCAAGATTTTGCCACAAAAACCGCCGGACACTTAGGGGTTGGTACTCTTAAAGTGCTCGTGGCTCGCACCATAAACATCCACCAATTCTCCCCTCAACCGAAGGAAGCAGAGCACACACAGGACTTCAGTTCAAGGTGCTTTTAATTCTCCAATTGGCTTTGCATGACGCGTTTCGCTACAATATATATATATATGTATATATATATATTCGATTACCTATATCTAGGTAATAGAAATAGATGTTAAACATGAATATGCAAAAACATGATTACTTGGGTCAATTGATCATTTAATACACTTGTATATAAATCCCTATTGGCTACAATGGTTACACATGGTTAATACATTGTAAATAAATGCATCACACATGTTAATACATTTGAGTCACACATTGAATATAAATATCCTAAATGTTAACATAAATGTATATTTATACCATATAGAGGGCGGAGCCTATATTACGCTGCTCTACAAGCCCATTAAGAAGAATGTCAAACCGCCAAAGAAAATAGAGCTAGTGGTCAACATAAGCCCATTGGGTCTAGGTGCAGTCCTTTTTAGAAGCAAAGTAAAGTCACTTGGGCACCACTAGCTTTGACAGAAGCTTGATACTCACAAATTAAGTATCCTGCCAAAAAGTGGGCCGCACTCACTGTCACCTCTACTTATATAGGCACATATTCAATGTGATAACCAACTACAAGTTGCTGAAAAATCTCTTCATGGGTATGTCTCTGCTACACATCAAAAAGTGGGTGCTGCAGCTGCAGAAATACTGATTCAACGTAAGTTACTGGCCAGGCGTTGACAGCCGTCTGCCAAGAGACCCTGCAGCTCCTGAAAGGAGGGCAGGACTGCAATCCTACAGCCCAGAAGATTAGTTGAACAATGTAGTTCAGGCGGCATGCACAAGGCAATGCCGGTAGTGGAACGAATGATGAATACCTACAACATATCAGAGACCATTCCTGGACAACATTCCTGACCAGAATTAGAAACAGGACACAACAGACAAGCTTATCAAACAGAGACAAATCGTGGACAACATCCCTGACTGTAATTAGAACCAAGAATACTGCCAGCCAAAGCATACTACAGTCACTCTAGAGGTCTGTAATGAACTGAGCGTCACTGATCACGGACTGATCCTATGGGCTTGCAAGCAGGTGCAGCCGGTACAGGTAAGAGCGGTGAGGTGGGGGTGGGGGGGGGGGGTTGGTCGACATACGACAGGATAGGGAAAATAAATAAATAAGACCACTTACCTTACAATCGCCCTATCGCCGAGTCAGCAATGCGGCAAGCACAAGGTAAGTGGTTTTATTTATTTATTTTATTTTCCCTATCCCGTCGTATGTCGACTGCCCACCCACCCCCACCCCGCCCCCGCCCCACTGACCACCGCTCTACCTGTACCGGCTGCGCCTGCTCACAAGATAGTCTGTCAGAACCCCCTAGACAAAGTAATCAAGGTCGCCCATTAAGGCTATTAGGAAATACATAAGATGAAGACTAGACTAAGGGACATTAAGTGAATTATACATATTTTTATCCAAATGTATCTCAACGTTCCTTACTGCACAACACAATACACCCCTGCAACACTCCTATTTGGCAGACCAGTCGGGGACTTCAACAGCACCTAAATGGATACCTGCCATCCATGATGTGCAAGCAAGTCAAAAAAGAAGTGAAAAGAGCAACCGTCAAATTAGCTGTGGGTGAAATCACCAAACCAGACTAGCTGTTGGTCAGGGACAGACAGCCTGTTTGGAAATGTATGGCGCCATTTGAGGCTTATGGACAACTGTTGCAATTAAAGGCACAATATTCATGGCAGCACAAAGCCAAGAGGTGGATAATCGCCAGATCACTATTAAAAAAGCTAACAAGGCAAGCTACTAGCGGGAAAACTACAATGTCAGAGGGGCGCTAACAGTGTACAATCACAGACACATCAACTCACCGGAAAGCAGTACTGCTTCAGACAGAGCAAGAGGTTTGTTTATCGGGCAGAGGGACTGAACACCCTCCGCCTCATGATTGCAGATGGTATAACTTGCAACCATACCCTAAACCCTCTCCAAGTCTACGAGACAATCTGTTAGAAGACCTGTATTAAGTTTTGTATATGTGGCTGACCCTGTGATTTTTAATCCAAGTTGAGAAGAGATGTAGTGTGCCACTCAGCACATGCATACAATAGTGCATCTAGGTGGCGCTGTGTGAGTGGGGCATAGCTGCAGGTATAAATAACAAGTATTGGCAAAGCCGATGGGTTTCGCCTATGTGAGAGCTATTGGCTTTGCCAATGTCTTTTAGCCATCTTGTACAGCAGAGTGGCTACTGTTCAGCATCCTAAAAGTTAGTGGTGTGGCGAAGAGGAGAGTGTTGTAGAGTGCAGTGGCGTAGAGTAGCTTACAGTTGGAGGAAGCTGGGTTTCTGTTGCTGTAACCCCCCACACTTTTTGCCAGACTATTGATGTACTTTGAGTTGTTGTGCCCTGGGTCCCTGCCTATCAGGTTCCCAGGGTTTGTGTTCTTTCGCAAAACTGTACCTTGTACCCCCAATTGGCACCTCTCTGGCAACATGTCAGTCCCTTGTAAAAGGCACCATGGGTCCAAGGGCACTGTGGCGAGGGAAGGCCTCTAAGGGCTGCAGCACTTATTGTGCAACCCTTAGAGGCCCTGTACCTTTAAACACGCACACTGCCATTGCAGGCTGCGTGTTTTGGTGAAGATTTGACATGGCACACATGCCTGTGTGCCATGCCTACAACCCACTGCCCTGGCATTGGTCAGCCACCCCTCTAGCTGGGTGCACTATACCAGTGGTGAGGGTAGAGGTGCATGAGCTCTGTACCCCTACAGTGTCTAGACCAATTCTTAGACATTGTAAGTGCAGTAACGCCATTAAGAGTATATGGTGCTGGGAGTCTGGGAGTCTGTCATTACGAACTCCACAGCACCATAATGGCTTTGCTGAAAACTGGGAAGTTTGGTATCAAACGTCTCAGCACATTAAACCCACACTGATGCCAGTGTGGGATTTAATGAAAAATGCACTCAGAGGGCAACTTAGAGATGCCCCCTGCAAAACGACCAGCCTCTGGTGGGTTCCCTAACTTGTATACACCAGCCTGCCACCACAAGACATGTTTCTGGACCTCTGGGTGGGAGCCTTCGCTCCTTGAGCCCAGACACAAAGCCTTTCCTGGGCAGAATTGGTCACACCTCCCCCAGGCCAGGAAGAGCCACCTGTGACAGGGGAGCTTCAAAGGCCTTGCCGTCTCTGTAACGTGACCCCCGCCTCTCCTGCTATCAGGAGCAGGCCCCCTTTCTGTCTCCCCTCCTTTTCGGCAGGAAGACAGGTGGGACAAATTAGCACAGCCCAGGAGGTGTACCCACCTCTGCCAACCCCACCCCTCAGGTGGGGGAGGCGAGGTGAAGCCCACTCTTCAGTACCCACCATTTTGCAGGATTAGGGATTGTGCCCACTCCCTCAAGTGGGTTGAGCACACCAAGGGTGTAGTCACCCTAAGGTCAGAAGCCCATTGGCTACTGACCTCGAGACCTCTAAAGCGCCCCCTCAATACAGTATTTAGGTGGCAGTGCTGAACCAAGAAGACAGAGTCCTGCAACCTACAAAGAAGAAGGACGAACGAGGACGCCCAGCAGAGGAGACTGCAGAGAACAACTGAATTGGCCGCAGCACTACCGGCCTATCGGCAATTTCCAGCGATCCTGCACCAAAAGATGCCTTTTCCTCCAGCCAGTGACCTTTAGAACCCCTGGGAGGACTGACTGCCTTCAACAAAGACCGGATCTCCTGTGAACAGCAGCTCTAAAACTTCCAAGCAAAAGAAACTCCCAAGACAGACTCTGAGCCTGCTGAGGACGAAGAAACCTGAGGCCTGGAACCACCACTGCACCTGACGCCTACGGCCTGACTGGCCCACCGGTTCCAGCGAGGTCCCCCAGTGCTCCAGAGTCCGAGTTCACCATGGGTTGACCCCTCCAGGACTCTCCGACGTCATCTGCAGCCTCTGCACGGAGACCCCCCCAACTGCTAGTGGCCTGGTAAGGTGAAATCCGACCTCAAAATACACCCCTGCATCCAGCCGCCCTGCGCCCTGGAGAAGAGAACCTGAGGTGCACCTACATGCCCGCGTCCTCCAACTTACCTACCCAGCTGTTGGTTCCTCCCGGAAATCTTCCTGGACCGAGCCTGCAGCCAAAATCCAAAACCGGCAACTGCCATTGAAAACAACAGGGCACCCAATGCAAAAACAGCCCCCTGCACACAGCAGCCCCTGCGCTGCTGCGGGTGCACCTTGTGTGCTAACTTGGATCCCCCTTTGCCCTGAGCCTAACACCAGGAGCTTTGCTTCCACAACCTTGTGGCCTGCTTGTGAGCAGCCACCAACCGGAGGCCCCCTATCCCCCTATGGATAACATTGGGCCTCAGCACTCTGCACCCGGCCGCCCTAGTGCCTCTGAGGGAGTTTCAAGGGTGCATCCTTGACCCTGGTTCTAATCCCAGAATACCAACTCCCACAAATAACTACTTACCTGTAAACCAATAACTTTATTTCCTTCCATTGGATTGCATTGACTGCTTTTCTTGAAAATTGTTGCATGGAAATGGTTTGTATGAAACACTGAAAAACTGCAAATGTCCAAAAACTGATTTACTTACCTTTTCTCTAGGAAATGTCTCAGAGTGAGATCTAGGCATATCACACTGAGTAGAAAAAGTAAATTAAAAAGTAATCTAAAAAGTAACACACAAAGTAATCTGTAAAGTAACTGAAAAGTTATTATGAAACATTTACTTACCTGTAATTCAATCAACTGCATTTGAACCTGCATTCAATTGTAAAACATTGCATAAAATTTTGCAAAGTATTTATTTCACTTACCTGCACCCGGCTTGGTTCTAGAAATAAAATAACTTAATATTTTTGATACAAACAAATTGGTATGAGTTCAGTCTTTCAGTTTGTGACATCATTTGGTGCCTGAGTGTGTACAACAAATGCTTAACACTACCCTCTGATAAAGCCTTACTGCTCGCCCACACTACCACAAATAGAGAGTAAGGTGCTATCGACGTTTACCTCTGCCTACCTTTGGGGTTCCACTGGACTCTGTGCACACTATACCTCATTTTGGTATAGTATATACAGAGCAAGATTCCTACAATAGTGAAGTGGAGTGGCGTAGAGTAGAGTGGCATAGGGTAGAGTGGTGTAGAGTGGAGTGGCGTTCAGTGGAGAGTGGTGTAGAGTTGTGTGGCATACAGTGAGAGGTGAACAGTTGAGTGGCGTGGTATAAAGTGCAGTGGCTTGGAGTAGAATAGATGAGTTTGGTATAGAGTAGTGTGGTGCAGAGTAAGTATAGTGGCGTAGTATGGAATGGAGTAGGGTGGTGTGCAGTAGAGTGGCATACAGTAGAGTGGGTTAGAGTAGAGTGATGTATAATGGATTGGCGTAGAATGCCCTAGAGTGTCATTGTGTAGTGTGGAGGGGCGTGGACTGGCAGGGAGTAGGTTAGAGTGGAGTGCTGTGGTGTAGAGAGGCATAGGGTAAGGTGGTGTAGAGTGATGCAGAGTGGCATTGGGCAAAGTAGCGTAGGTTAAAGTGATGTGGCGTAGAGTAGAGTGGTGTTGCTTAGAGTTGAGTAGACTGGCATAGAGTGGAATGGCGTAGAATGGCATAGAGCAGAGTGGCATAGAGTAGAGTGTCCCAGTGTAGAGTGGGTGTGGCGTAGAGTGGCATAAAGTGGAGTGGTGTAAAGTAGCATAAAAGAACAGGGATATAGGCCAGAACTGTAGGGCATTTGAGGCCCAGAGTTTTGCAAAATGAAAAATAGATATGGATCTTTGCAGAATTATAGAAGCGCCAATATATGAAGCCAGGGGCTGACCACATAAATACCCAAAAATCTGGGAAACAAGGATGAAGTACTGAGAGGACACATTAGAACTTATGTAAGCAAAAATGTTGCATTAGTGCTTCATAATTTCTGAATTCTTACCAAGTCCTTCTAAATAACAACTTGTGGGAACTGTAAACGACAAATGATTGGTCTGAGCTATTTGTAGTTTATGTTTTAAAGTAATGTATCAAAAATTACCAGTGAAATGGCCTATTGAAACAAATCCTCTCATGCCCCAGGCCCTGATGTAATCACAAATATTCAGCTAACTCGAACCCTGTCTGTCGAGCCTTAATATTCTCCTCCTTATATAATTTTCTCTTAAACGCCAGCTATTTTCTGTCATAATACAGTAGCGGTATTGTGGTCTCAATTTAAGAGATGAGCGCAAGTGGTGATCCTGCTCTAAAACACCTTGTTGACCTGCTAGTCAAGGTTTTTGTTAAAATATTTTTTGTGGAAAATCGACTACTAACCAAAGTCTCATAATAGAACTTTTAACAAAAAACAAATTCGAAGGACAAATGGACTGGTAAAGTGCTGCTCAGATACTCTTTGGATCTTAGCTACGATTTTTAAAGTTGTCAGAAACCACAAAACTGCTCCTGGTCCTCATTTTAGAGATGTAAATTGGAACTTCGTGACATGTTAAAAATACTCAAATGAGGTTCACTTTCAAAAAGTTTGAAGATTTGAACGGAACTAGGCAAGATGTTTGTTAGCAGCATTTTTGCTCCTTCTCTATCTTGCTGATGTATTTTACACTTTACATGATGCAGCCCTAATGTGTTCTCATAGCCCTTGGCTTGGAAATAGTGCTCAATTTCTAAAAGAATATGTGTTGGGGCACAACATTGTGTTTGGAAGCGCGCTGTTGGCACTATCGAAGGGTGGGGTGCGGAATACCTTGGCTGCATAGTCTTGATTTCATTGTGTGGCTCTTTAATTCCTCACTAGACACTCCCTGCCTCTTTATTTCACTCTTGAAGGTTCATTTTCATCGCTACTTTCTCGATTTGTTAGTTTTCCTGTCTTTCTCTTTATGCTTTTTTTCTCTCTTCAGTGTTTTTCTCATTCATGCTCTGGATCAAAGTTTCATAAGAAAAAATAAGCCCCATTCCCCAAATATTAGTGCACGAGGGCCCCACCTGCAACCACTGGCCAACATTAAGCACTGGTTGGGGAGCCACAGGCAATCTGGCCAAAACCAAAACGATGTATTTAAGAAAGCAGAAAAGTTATTAAATGTTATTATGAAAATGCAGCAAATTGGGAAAGTTAATAAATCCTGCATGGATGTTAATTCAATAAAATGCCAGAGGAAGAGACATCATTCATCAACTCACCCTATGTACGGGGGGTAAAGAGATATAGAGCAAATTGAGGAGCTCTGCTTGTGTTCGGACGAAACCCCTCACTCACCCTAGGGTGACATGCTTCATCATAGGGTCTCCTCCACACACTGGGGCCGCAAGGGAGCCAGTGTGGGCTACGACTCTCCCATAGGAGAGGAGCAGGGGTGTTCTACAGCACGTAAATACTACTTCCTATGTGGGCGGAGTCACAGCAAGAGTGGAAAGGAAAAAGTGAATAAAACTATCTCCTGGTTGGCGAAAAACTTTATTCTGGTGCGCCTAGTGGATAGAGATAAAAAGCGAAGTGAAATAGTATTGTGAGGAAGTGCACAAAACATCCTTAGTTCACCAAATAATGACTCGGGACCAAAATTGTGAGGATCGGTGCTCGATGCGCCTGCATTACCTACAACTCCCAGGGTGCAACAGGAGAGAAGGCAGAGCAGAAGCTATTTAGGGAGGCGACGCGCGCAACCTCATACGTGTAATCCTGGATTCGAACCTGTCGAATCAGTTTCCCGGCGACGCGCACAGAGGCTCACGGCTTTGGAGGCGGCAAGTTTCAAGGGCTTCATGTGGTTCCAGGACGGCGTTGTCGAGCATTCCGTGTGCTCGTTCGTCATGTAGGAGCTTTGTCAACCCCAGCGCTTCTACGTAGGAGCAGCATTCTAGTGTTATTTGGAGTAGTGGTTACGCTTGAACTTCCATTGCGGGCCACAACCGTATTTGTTCGTTTTTAGGTCTCGGCTGCGAAAGGCTGCGCTTGCGCAGTCTCGCTCCGAGATTTAATGAGTTGGAGTGACTTTGAGAAGAGGGGCTTGCACCCGCCCCTCTTCTCTCCTGTTCTCCATTGGCTGGCCTCTTAAATGCTGGCCAGCCACTGGAGAAGAGGTCCAGTCACTCCGTTGAAGCCCCGTCCTTTTCGGATCGGGGGGCGTGTTTTTTGCGAGAAGTCTCAGGGAGGAGACAACAGCAAAACACGCCCCCCAATCCGAAAAGGACACTCCCTTTCTCCGAGGCATTTTCTGCTGTGCCTCGGAGAAAGGCGGTGGTGTCCCGGCGTTGCTCCCTCACCTGATCTCCTTGTTTACGTTGCCTGGAGAGACTGAAAACAAAGAGCACGCCGCTCTCTGGCTGTTTTACTTCGCCGACGGCAACTGGGGATCCACGTTACTCAGAAAGAGTGAGTCGCCGAGCGCCCTCCAGTCTCGGAGCCTGCCATCTGTAGGGACTGGTGCTGGAGCTGGCACCGAGCTGCCTCTGGAGAGACCCTTGGATGTTTGTTTCATATTATTGTTTAGATACCCTCTTTATATTCATACGTCTTTCCCTGATCACGCCACTGTATTTATGGTTATCTATAGTATTCCACTTTTTTGGATACTTTCCTTTTTGTTTATTAGAACATTTATCTGGCAATATTAATCAATCGAGGGTCACACCGCACGCTCCATGCATTTTCCACATTGTTAGAGACTGCTGGGGATTGCCCGCACGGAACGATTAAAGTTTTTGTTGACATCGTAGAGACTGGCCCAGATTGGCCACATTCTAACATGTGACATACAGGAAGATGTCATAATGCGGAAGCCGTTGCAGCGTCGGTTATCGAAGCGTGAGGAGGATTATGTTATCGGGCGCACATGTTGCAATTCTCAAGTAAGTCTACAATAAGACAGCGCTAACTTACTATTTACATAGATTTTTATCGCTGAATAGCAATATTGGACGCCTCCGATCTAGGAGACAGAGTCCCTCTATAGCGTTCGCCCATTTGTCCCATCGCGCATACATATATATTTTAGAGCTCAGTATTCTACCATGTTAGCCATCGTGCCGTAACATATTACAGAGTTTCACTTATGCAGCTTTTGTGTTGCATGTACACCTATTTAGATTTCAACTCTGTAGTTTTGAACCCTGATTCTGTGGGCGGGTTCACTCATATGTAACACATTGAGTGACGAGGGTAATAGACCGGGTATCATTGTTTACTGCCCCTTCGTCGCTCCACCGCATCCCCATTACGTTTGAAAACAAAGAGCACGCCGCTCTCTGGCTGTTTTACTTCGCCGACGGCAACTGGGGATCCACGTTACTCAGAAAGAGTGAGTCGCCGAGCGCCCTCCAGTCTCGGAGCCTGCCATCTGTAGGGACTGGTGCTGGAGCTGGCACCGAGCTGCCTCTGGAGAGACCCTTGGATGTTTGTTTCATATTATTGTTTAGATACCCTCTTTATATTCATACGTCTTTGCCTGATCACGCCACTGTATTTATGGTTATCTATAGTATTCCACTTTTTTGGATACTTTCCTTTTTGTTTATTAGAACATTTATCTGGCAATATTAATCAATCGAGGGTCACACCGCACGCTCCATGCATTTTCCACATTGTTAGAGACTGCTGGGGATTGCCCGCACGGAACGATTAAAGTTTTTGTTGACATCGTAGAGACTGGCCCAGATTGGCCACATTCTAACATGTGACATACAGGAAGATGTCATAATGCGGAAGCCGTTGCAGCGTCGGTTATCGAAGCGTGAGGAGGATTATGTTATCGGGCGCACATGTTGCAATTCTCAAGTAAGTCTACAATAAGACAGCGCTAACTTACTATTTACATAGATTTTTATCGCTGAATAGCAATATTGGACGCCTCCTATCTAGGAGACAGAGTCCCTCTATAGCGTTCGCCCATTTGTCCCATCGCGCATACATATATATTTTAGAGCTCAGTATTCTACCATGTTAGCCATCGTGCCGTAACATATTACAGAGTTTCACTTATGCAGCTTTTGTGTTGCATGTACACCTATTTAGATTTCAACTCTGTAGTTTTGAACCCTGATTCTGTGGGCGGGTTCACTCATATGTAACACATTGAGTGACGAGGGTAATAGACCGGGTATCATTGTTTACTGCCCCTTCGTCGCTCCACCGCATCCCCATTACGTTTGAAAACAAAGAGCACGCCGCTCTCTGGCTGTTTTACTTCGCCGACGGCAACTGGGGATCCACGTTACTCAGAAAGAGTGAGTCGCCGAGCGCCCTCCAGTCTCGGAGCCTGCCATCTGTAGGGACTGGTGCTGGAGCTGGCACCGAGCTGCCTCTGGAGAGACCCTTGGATGTTTGTTTCATATTATTGTTTAGATACCCTCTTTATATTCATACGTCTTTGCCTGATCACGCCACTGTATTTATGGTTATCTATAGTATTCCACTTTTTTGGATACTTTCCTTTTTGTTTATTAGAACATTTATCTGGCAATATTAATCAATCGAGGGTCACACCGCACGCTCCATGCATTTTCCACATTGTTAGAGACTGCTGGGGATTGCCCGCACGGAACGATTAAAGTTTTTGTTGACATCGTAGAGACTGGCCCAGATTGGCCACATTCTAACATGTGACATACAGGAAGATGTCATAATGCGGAAGCCGTTGCAGCGTCGGTTATCGAAGCGTGAGGAGGATTATGTTATCGGGCGCACATGTTGCAATTCTCAAGTAAGTCTACAATAAGACAGCGCTAACTTACTATTTACATAGATTTTTATCGCTGAATAGCAATATTGGACGCCTCCGATCTAGGAGACAGAGTCCCTCTATAGCGTTCGCCCATTTGACTCATCGCGCATACATATATATTTTAGAGCTCAGTATTCTACCATGTTAGCCATCGTGCCGTAACATATTACAGAGTTTCACTTATGCAGCTTTTGTGTTGCATGTACACCTATTTAGATTTCAACTCTGTAGTTTTGAACCCTGATTCTGTGGGCGGGTTCACTCATATGTAACACATTGAGTGACGAGGGTAATAGACCGGGTATCATTGTTTACTGCCCCTTCGTCGCTCCACCGCATCCCCATTACGTTTCCACATATTCACCAGTTTCATCACATCTTTTTGTGATATCGTATGTATACACCGATTTCCCTCACTAGCAGGTTGTCATATTGTTTTCCGTGTTTTTCTTTATTTCCTAGATTTATCCTATATCATATACATCGTCTGAATTCTGATGTAAGTATAATTTTCATACTTTTTTGAAATCCTCAGTCTTTTTCGGCTTCTTTTCCGGCTTACATTTAAATATACTTATAGCAACTCCAGGTAATTTTGTTAATTCATTACGTAATGTGAAGGAAGCATTGAGTGGCCTTCATTTCTTTTTGCAGTATCGTCCTATTTCTGGCTCCTTCTTTTTATCAAGAGACACCAGTATGTCAATTTTATCTACACAGACATAAATAAAAATATACGATGTAAGTATTAGGGGCCTTTAATCTTTTTCTTACATCCTTTAGAACAAATGGTGAATTCTGTTCCATTAATCGTTATAGACCCATCATGTAGCCATCTCTCAAACATTAAGCAGTTTCTTTTCTATTGCAGTATCCTTCATTATTGACCTGACCTTACCACAAATTATTACTACATCCACCTCTATTTTATGCGTGAACTATTCACCATCGAGATGTCCTCATGCATTGGACTTTACATCAAGGTATAGATCACCACATCCGAAATACATAACATTATCACATCTTTATATGACAACCTTTATAGAAGGCAATGTGTTTACTTTCCAGTGATGAATAATGCAGTTTAAAGCAGAGTCCATGCTACACTTTTAAGAGACAGTTCAGGGCAATCACTCTCGTTAAAACAGGGTACAAGCCCATTACTTATCTTTCTTACTATCCCCTCTCTATCTCCTTACATCGGGTGTTCACAAGTATACACACAGTAGGTTTCAGTTGGGTATAGTTTTTATTTATACCTTTTGAGGTTGTAGCATTTCTATCATTCACTGAGCATGACACTTTATTGCTCTGTCTGTACAGCGCTTAGGAGTTGCAGTCTCTGGTCATAGGAGCTATGGTAATCCCGCACAATGTATTGTATTTGTTATCTTGACGTCGTTTGTGTCTTGCGCGCGCTTTTCGTTGAGAGCTTGTGGAACTGTGGCCCTCTGTTCCCGGCTGCCACATAAATAACTTTAAACTGAAGAGGTCTTGAACGAAGAAGCGCTGTTCTCTGCAAACACTTCAAGAATGTTCTTTGGCGCGATACATGCAGATACGTGAACTCAGATGACGTGCTCTACAATACTGATTAAGTCGTCAACAACTACGTTAAAAATCCTTATGGCCATCTAAGTCCACGCTGCAGGTCCCGTTTATATTTATCTTCACCTTAGATAATTTGTGTTTTCCATAACACTCTCTACCTCACTACTCCACTCTATCTCACTACCTCACTATCCCACAACTTCTCTCTCTCTCACTCACTACCTCAATCACTCTCTATCTCACTACCTCACTCTTTCTATCTCACTAACTCACTTTGACTCTCTCTTTCACTTCCTCTCTCTCTATCTCACTACATCACAACATCACTCTATGCTTATATATCACTACCTCACAACACAACATCCCTCTCCCTCACTACCTCACTCTTTCACTACCTCACTCTTTCACTACCTCACTCTTTCACTACCTCACTCTTTCACTACCTCACTCTTTCACTACCTCACTCTCTCACTATCTCACTACCTCACTCTCTATCTACCTCACTCTCTCTATCTCACTACCTCACTCTATCTACCTCACTCTCTCTCACTACCTCACTCTCTATTTCTATACCTCACTCTCTCTCTATCTCACTACCTCACTCTCTCTCTGCTAATGCAATAGGCATCACATATGCAAAAAAAAAAGCTAATGCCAATAGAAATGACAATGCCATTTATTTAGGGATACAAAAATGATAAAAAAATAATGAGCAATACCAATAGCTCTACCTATAATATTGCCGAGACCATTGCATTGTAAATGCTTGTTCTTTCATGGCATTACTTTTTTTCCGATCATTAACCCAAAGACTTCCACGTTCACGCGGAGTGAACCTCGGGTCATTCAAAGTCCTCCCCGTGACATAAAGACCATCAGAATTTGGTACAAAACGGGAGGAATAACATTGAGACCTTTTGTTTTTGTTCACGTTTATAGACAATGAGCCTTGATGAACCAACGGAGATAACCTTTGTTCTTTATTTGATAAACTGCATATACTAAGAGGGAGAATTAATCGAACCTGGTGCATTGTTAATTAGGATTCATTTGTTTTCACTTACGGATTTGAAGGGTTACAAACAGGTGTGTAGGGAACCAGGTGTATTTCATTGCTTTAGTGTAAAAGGACCTTCATAAGATTAATGCTGGTGTGTTTCTTTTATCTAACCTGATATCAGGTATGAGGTAATACCAAGTGATTTAAAGGAAGACAGAAGTGGCGTGTTGTTTTAATGTTACAGGTACTGGAGAACACATAGTGAGAAATAACAGAGTGTAGTGTTGCATGCTTCTGTTATTTAACGGTGTGTGTTTGTATTTAAGGTTCTACTCCCCGCTGTTCCCTTCCTACCCATCCCTCACTTGATCGTTCTAATACTCCGTGCAAATACTGTTGGAGTTTGGGGAGATCAAGGGGTGGAACCCTTGTTGCATTGCTCGAACCCTGAGGAGCACCCGTCTTGGGACAGGAACGTCACAAATATATTCTTCTCTGCCTTATAACTAAGTTAGATAATCAAAAGGGAATGGATCACTTGTACCTGTGTTCCAACCAGGGTCATGTGTGTTGACCGACTTAAAAAACCCTAATTCACATACAGGTATGGTGGAGCGGTATATCTTGATTATCCGCTTCTTACATAACATGAAAGCATCATCATTGGTTCTTTTTTTGACAAAATGCTTTTCTCCACCTGGGTACAAGGTACCACCTTGTAACTCATTGCGGTTAGCATGGGATATCACAAGTCTAGGAATGGTATCCCCAATTGGCCAACCTAGTACGGATGAACACTGACAGGTGAGCCCTAAGTTGGATGAATTTAGAGTTCACCCACAAAGCACCCTTAAAAATTGTGGGTGGCTAGGCCCACATACTTTATGAATGAGCACACAAACACCAGATGTATAGTGGATAACGGGCCAGGAGCACGTGCGCTTGGCCCCTTTTATTATCAGGGTTACGTGACTGGTGACGCCTGTGGTGGGTGGGTGTTTAGTGTGGGTTCACAGGCAGTAGGAACACTAGACTGTATCCAGCAGGATACTACACACCCTGCCAAACAATGTGTCCATCACGTGCAGACCAATTGAAATGTCGAATATGCGAAGACTAACAATACCATACACTGAGAACACCAGGTTTGCCCTTGGGGTGCTGGTCCAGGATCATGCTGATCAGAAAAGCATGCAGCCTACTATTCCGCAGCCTTGGAATTACAAGATTGGTGTGTGTTTCACCATATCATATATACGTAATAAAGGAGTTTTTTTTACCAAGAAAAAATGTGTTGAATCTAATTTTAAGTCCTCAGGTTTTACTCCTATTTCTTTTTCCACCATTTATTTTTTGTATTGTTCACAATTTTTATGAAATTTGTAATTTTCCAAAATATTGTTTACAATTTTTTTTATCAACAACCATGTGTGTATTAAATTTGAGCAAATATAACCATTTTTTAGGAAATGTGTGAAATAACAGTAGCACGCTCATCAATGTATATGATGTAAAAACTCTTGAAATCTATTAATTAATTTAGGCCATTTATTAAAATGAGACGACATGATTGATTACATTGTACTTATATTTTTTTTAAATTCCAGCAGAGAAGGCACATTCATTGTTTGTTTATTTTATTTTCCAGCGGTCCAGCACCCTCTGCTCTTTAGGAATCCTACCCAATTTATAGAGGTCTGTCCTTTCGATTTTTTTGCATTCCATGCTGTTGTTGCCCTTCTTCTCACTACCAACACCCAGGACATCTCTACAACCAGGTTATCCCGATATGAGATTTTATTATCTATTTCACACATCACGCTCATTAATTGTATCTCTCTGAATCCAACATCTCTGATGCCTGTGTTTGAGAGGGAGACCCCCATAACTGTTTACATGTGAAAGGTCATGTCATTAGGCCCTGTGTTCATTTAACTAATGTCCATCTTCCCTATTGATATACTCTGTTGACGGATCCTGTCTCAGAAATGATGAAGATGTCCTGCTGACGCATTATGTACTGTATACCAAGTTGTGAAAAGGTGTTGCATACCAAATATGAGATCTGCCGAAGTGGCTGAGCTTGTTGCACTCACCTGCATGTATAGCCTGGCCAAAACTGTATACATTGACTCAAAGTATGCATTTGGAGTGATGGGTGACTGTGGTCTACTTCAGAACTCTCATTAAAAGTGGCCAATGTGTGCAAAACCTTCTTAACACTCTAATGATGCCAAACCGATTGGCAGTTGTCAAGTGTTCCACTCATCAATATCCTCATAAAGATGCATCTAAAGGAAATGCCCTGGCTGACTCAGCTGCTGGAAGTGCTGCTTTGTCTGAAAATGCCAGTGTTGCCATGCATGTTGTACAAACTGATTTATTTCCTGTATCTTCTCCGAAATATTTGTCTTATTTGCAGAGGAAAGCCTCTGAAATTGAGAAACTATACTCAATTAATCAGAAATGTGAAAAGGATACCATATTGGGCAGTTGGCATGTAGTCGCACCAAAACGTATACTCCCTAACTTTGCACAATTGTATCATATAGCAGCCCATGTCAGTAGGAGAGGCATGGTATATGCAGCAGTATCCCACTGGTATGCACCCATCTTTCCTTCTATGGCCCAAAATCGTTCTCACTCCTGTGCCACTTGTCAGCCCCATAATGCTGGGAAAGGGATTAAGACCACCCCCATTGCTCACCCTACTCCTTGGTACCCTTTTTATGCACCTGCAGATGGATTTTTTCCGGATGCCAAACAATGTATCATATTCCTATGCCCTGGTGATTGTATGTTTTCAGGGTGGGTGGAAGCGTGCCCCTGCACAAGAGCAGAAGTCATTGCAGTTGCAAATCAGTTACTTAGGGGTTTTATCCCCCATTTTGGAATACTGAACCGACTATCGTGTGACTGAGGAACACACTTCGTCTAGACTGTGATGCAGAAGATTTGGAAAGTCTTAGGGATAGATCAGCATTTGCGCTGCACATACCACCCAGAATCAGCCGGCAAGGTAGAAAGGACCAATGGCACCCTTAAGAATAAGATAGATAACATATGTTAAAAACCACAACTGAAGTGGCCCAATGCTCTGCCCTTGGCTCTATGGTTCATCAGAGCCATACCTATTCAGAAAACCAAGTTGAGCTTGTAAGAAATTGTGATGGGATGACCTATGATGTTACCCTCAAAACCTCCATTCTCTGCTGCTAAGGTAGACTTACAAGTGAATAGCGATGTAGTTTTGAAGTGTTGCAGAAAGCGTACAGGCTTTCTGTCAGATGATATGAGATTATTCAAGAACACGTTAAAATAACTATCCTGCATTCTACTGGTACAGAAGGAGCAATGGTTGAAGATTTGCCTTCTATGCCCTTTAACACTTTTCTCATCGGGTGATATGAACACTCGACCCTAGAGGTCATCAAGTGGGAGGAGGAAATGGGATGACAGAGAAAAGATTTAATGGAAAGATGCCTCTCTTAGAATTAGTTTGTTGTGTTGCTTCACACTGGTTCAACCAGTGGGATACTTCTGTCTTTGGTTTTACCTAGTATTTTCTGCTTGTCCTCTGTAGCTAGTAAGGTCACAAGCAGTACTTAGTACAACATTTATACATTCAACTTAACCAAACGTTCTACCTCTAATGGTTGTTAATAATTCACCTTCAATAATTTCTGTTCATTCCCAAAGTCTGTGTGGTTGATCTAAGGTTTAAGTCACTATGCAATCAAAGTGTTTATTTAGCTTATAGTCTTTTTTGTTAAGGAAACTCTTTACCAAACAAATAAAGTGATGATTCAGACATCAAAACTTCCCTTTCACAAGTCTCTTTGAGTGGGTTTTGGTTTCCAAATACTCTAAATGCATTGGAAGTCATTCTGTCTCTAGGTCAAATGTCCTCTTAGCTCTTTCTTTAAGGACTATGATTAGATGGGCTTTAATTAAATTGGTGTCTAAGGTCAAGTTACTATACACAGCGCTACTCTACCTTTGAACTCATCTGACTTTACAATGGGTCTTGCTTGTCTCTTTCAGTTCTTCTCACAAAATGGTACAAGCAACATGAGCAGATTCAAGATCCTTTTGTCCATGCAAACAGATTAGAAGCTTTAATGGGCCTAGCGGATATTAATTGACACCTGCAGTGCGTCCCGACAAAAGCGGAATCCAGAGGGCTAGAGGGCGTTCAGTCTACATTTGATGACCCTCAAGTAGGGATTCAAGTCATTGCCACTGGGGAAAAATCAATGGCTGATGGTATAGAATGTTCTTTAGGCCCACTATTTTCAGAAGAAATCCCTATATTACCCATCTGTTTTGATCCGTGTTTTCTTGCTTTATCATGGAATATAGCGTGGGTCAAGTCAAAGCTGAGTAATGAAGATTGGGTGTCTTTCGTATTCAGATTTGACTTAATTTGATTTCAGGAGTCATGTTTCTCTCCATGGTACCAAATATTTTTATTGTGTAACTTAGGCCTTGAAGAACTGCTAAGTATAAACTTTTACTATAACATTTTTCATCACCGCGATTCCCATGTAGCAGATAACTGGCTAGAGGAAATTTGTAAAGTAACCACTTAGAGACACCCATTATGTATCATGCAGAATGGGGATTTTAATTGCTTTATGTGTAAATTTAGTGTCCCTCGAGTCTGTGGGATGGAAAATTATGAGGGTCAGTCGATGTCTCACTTTACCCACTCAACATATGGGGATGCGTTAAATGGAATTGTGGCATCAAATGATTTGTTCTTTTTAAATGATGCATCAATGCTATTAATGGACATATGTGAGGGGAGGTCATGCAAGTGTCATTGATTATGTGTTACTCTCTAGTGTTTTTTTTGTCTTTTAGAGGATTATAAGGTCATGTCACATTGTTGTAGCGATCATAACCTCCTAACATCATCATATCATGGGAGAATTCAATTGTCTGATGTTCCTATTAAATATGATACTAATTAGGGAGTAAGGCTGAAATGGCATCGGGTAATCCCTTGGGCTTTTGAGTATAAAATCATCCATGAGAACCTGGATCTTATACTCAGTTGTTTAAATCATGATTTCTCCCCAGAGGTTGTTATTCAGAATTTTCAAGCTATGTGCAAAGCCTTTTCACCTGAGCTTACAGTGAAATGCTCTCACCCTAAGGAGAAGCCTCTAAAACATTGGTTTAATAGTGCTTGTACACAAGCTCATAAAGATCAAAAAGGCGCTCTTCAGGCCTCTCCGTGGGATAAAATCCTAGTGAAGGCTCTGAAGAAGAAATACAAAGCCAACAGAGGAAGGAGGAGCTAAGGACAGAGGTCTGGCAAGATTTAGAGGCAGCAAGTGCTCTGAAGGATACAAAAAGGTTTTGGGACGTTATCAAACGTCCAATATTTGCAGATGTCCATTCTCAAAAATTGGATTCTCTGATCCTAGGGGACACCTGGGTGAAACATTTTAATTGTATTTTTAATCCTTTTAACATAACAAGTGCCCTGGTTGGACAAGGAATAGAAAAACCCCAATCTCTGGAACAAGCAATTCACTTCAGTAAATCCATTTCAGTAGAAGAGGTGGAGATTGCCATCTCTTAGGGTTGCTGTTCTGAAGCCCCGGGTCCTGATGGGATACCTGTTGACCGTTTCAAGGAAAATGGTTCTCTTTGGACCTCAGTATTAACAAATATAATTAGAGCTGCCATTGCTGGACCTCTTCCAGTTTCATGGAAAGAGGCATCAGTGGTTCCCGTCTTCAAGAAGGGGGATACAAATTACCCGGGGTATTACAGACCCATATCATGGATTGAGTCAGTGGTAAAGGTACTGGGTAGGGTTCTTCGGGCCCATTTAGAAGACTAGGCAGCTGAGAATAACATATTGCCAAAAACCCAATATGGTTTTAGGCGAGGAATGGGCACAGTAGAACAGTGCCTCAATCTGTCACTGTCATGTACTCAGTACATCTTGCCTTCATGGACTTATCTTGCATGTTTGATTCTGTCAATCGTGACAGATTGTGGAACATGTTGGGAGACATGGGAGTAGAGGGACTTTTGGTCGTTTTATTATACAGGCTTCATTCTCACACTATAGTTAAGATCTGCCATGGTATTATTAGAGAGAAAACCAGGCCCATATCATCGACGGAAGGGGTCAGTCAAGGATGTATCGTTGCACCATTTTTATTTCGTATATATATATATATATAAATGGGCTGGAGGCATACTTGTTGGGGAAAAACCTCGACTTTCCCAAGATTGGTAAAGATTATATTGCATCCGTATTATATACAGACAATGCTGCCCTCATTGCAAGGACAGCAAATAGTTTGCAGAAATCTTTGGATGCTCTTGTAGGTTTTATGGCTTCTCTGGATCTAAAATGTAATTATAAAAAATCATATGTTATTGTGTGTCAACCCAAAAGAACAATGTCTAAAGTATTTGTAGTCGAGAAGAATGAGATTGAGAAAGTCAATAGCTTTTCCTATTTGGGATTTGTTTTTAACTCTCAACTTTTGTGCGACTCTTTACTTACTTTAGGAGCAATGCAAACATTGAGAGTAGTGGAGGCACTTTTCAGATTTTCAGCTTAATTGGGTCAGAAGCCAGTGAAAGAGTAAGGGACAGGAGTCTGGGGCTACACAAATTGTTCTAAGCTCCAGGTAACAGAGAATAATTTCACCAGAAGACATCTGATGGTACCAAAGAGTGCGTCAACTCTTTTTTGTCATTTTGAATTGGGTCTGGAGTTAGTGGAGGACTGAGTTGGTTCCCTCAGCCGTGCAATGCTGAACCCATCAGCCCTTATTGTTACAACCTCTGCAAAAGGTAAGCGTCAACTGCCTAGATACTGCCTCCTGGTGCTCTGTGGTTGGGTAATACATTTCACTTAACTCCTGAGGGCCACAGGATTAAAGTGGACTTCTTCCCCCAACCAGTAATGCACCAGGAGGTGTGTTTGCAGAGTGGTAAAGAAAGGGGGCATGGCCTCTGGCAACCTCTCAGCAATCCAGCTGTGTGGGACTTACTGGAGGTAACAGGAGGAGTAGTTAGCCACCAAGGACCCTCAAGAACCAAGGGGACTTCATCTCCCAACTACTAGTGCGCCAGGAGGTGTGTTTGCAGAGTGGTGAAAAGAGGGGGCGTGGCCACCAAAAACCTCTCAGCAAACACACTGTGTGGGACTTACTGGAGGTAACAGGAGAAGTAGTTGGCCCCAAAGACCCTCAATAGCCAAGGGTATTCACACACCCACTCACTCCTCCATAGAGGCACACACACACACCCACTCACTCACTCACTCACTCATAGAGCCACTCACGCATACAGCTACTCACACACCCACTTATTTACCTACAAAGTCACTCACACCCACTCTCTCACTCAATCAGCCTCTCAAAACAGCCATTCACCCATACAAGCTCTCACACACTCACTCACGCAACTACTTACATACCCATTCACACATCCATACAAGCACTCACACATCCCTGTACTCACCCCTACAGCCATTCACACAGATACTCACTCTCCAATACAGCCACTCATACACGAAATCACTTAATAAAACACTCACTCAAACAGCCACTCACTCATCCATACAGCCACTTACACACCCGGTCACTCACTCATACAGCCATTCAGACACCCACCCACTCACTCACCCATACAGTCACTACACACACACTCACCCACCCATACAGCCACTGACACACCCAGTCACTCACCAATACAGCCCTTCACACAGCTTCTCACTCACCCACGCACTCATACACCCATAAGCCACTCACATACGCAAAGCACAAGGATACATGCAGACACTCACATGATATATATAAAAAATAGTGTCACTTGTTAGTAGTACACCTAGTATACTACTTTAACTTTTGTAGTAACTTAGTTTATATGTTTAACAATCATAAACTCTTACAAAATACTTACACTCACTGGAGGTGTCGTCAGGGATGTCATCAGTGATGTAATTGGAGATGTCATCAGTGATTGTATTAACCATGTCATGAGTGATGTAATATGTGAGGTCAGAAACTTTGCATTGTGGGAGCGTAAGTTATAGTTAGTTCAAATAACTATAACTACTAAATTTCACTGGGTTTGTATCAGTGAAATCAAAGCTCAACTATAATGTCCATGTAACCTTTGTTTTTTCAGTGAATTTCTAAGGTCTTTTTTAATTCTATTTCCTAACCATAGCATACCTGTAACCTTGTTTTTTTTTTTCAGTGAATGTCTAAGATTTATCAAATTCTATTTCCTAACTACAAAGTCTGTGTAACCTTTGTTTATTTGAGTGAATTTCTATGGATTTTTAACTGGTAGTCACGTTTGCAGAGTAGTGGAGAAAGGGGGTGGGTCTGAAGGACTGGGTTATTCTAAGACCCAGCGGTGCCAGGGGACAACACCTGAAACCTTCGTGGGTTACCTGTTCTGGCATACAAAACACAGAGACACGGGATACTTCCAGCGACGTCAGAGATCAGCGTTTATTTACTGCAGGGATACAGAAATCACAAGAAGTACACAACGTGTAGGTTCTCGGAGACTGCTTCAAATTGCTAAAGTGGATCGCTCCTTTTATACACGTTTTTGCCATTACACAGTATGGCGAACAAAAGTTACAACTCAGTTCCCACAATAAACTTCAAAAGAGTCGTGTCCATGTTTCAAGAGGCCGGAACATAATTACAGCAGCATTGCCGGTTCCCAACTGTAAAAACATGCCTACCCCGCAATAAAACATATTCCATCCTGACCGTAAACACATTAGGAGAAGGAACAAAAACAGATGCAAAGAAAGGACAAGGATGCACAACAGGTTAAAGAAGAGTGTCGGGGGTAATAAAGGAAACTTGATGACTGGATCAAAGACCTCGTGTCCAATGCATGCATGACTGAAACAATAGGCTAGCACGGCAAGATGAGTCTCGAGCGGGGCCATCTGCCTTCGCCGTGTCATTTCCCTTATCGTAAAAGTCACCCTCAAAGAAACACGTGTCCCTCGTGTAAGCTTGGGAGTCCCAGGGTCACGAAGCGGGCAACGTCCGTTCGCTGGCTACTTGAGGGCAAGAAACAAAATGGATGCCGTATCTAAAATGGAACCCGAGGGTGTGAGAAAGTGGCTCTGTATATACTGTTCCCTAATAGGTACAGGGTGTACAGAGTCCACAGTCCCCCAGAGGCTGATAGAGGTCAAAGTTAGGTATGACCTTACTCTCAAAAGTGGTAGCTTGGTCGAGCAGTAAGGCAGTACCAGAGGACAGTGTAAAGCATTTATTGTACACACTCAGTCAGCAAATGGTTTCACACACTCAATAACTGAACTCTAGGCCAATGATTTGTATATATAAAATATATGCTTGTTTTATTTTTAGAACCACAAGGGGGTAAAAATATACTTTCTCAGAATGAGAGGTTGAATATAAATACTTTTGTTTCAAGCAATAAATTTGTGTAAACAGTCACAGTTGGTTGCAATAAACAATCCTATTTCCTAAACATAACAATGCATTGAGCTCAATGGTAAATTCAGGTTATTTGTAATAAATTACTTTTCAGATTACTTTTGGAATTCCAGGTCTGGATCCTAGAACCAGCCTGGGGTCAGTATTCAGAATCAAGTGAAGAAAGTCGACTTAATAACTGTAATGATTTTTAGATAATATTTAGCTACTTCAAAAGTTAGCACTTAGAAAATATTTCACAGAAAACATTCAATGGATCTCTATGGCAAGAAATTCAAATTGCAGGTAGAGTACTTTATCGTTACTTTAGTAATCCAGGACTGGGTGCCTAGACCCAGGACTGGGGTCCTTATCAAAAGCAGGTAAGTAATTTCGTTTGCAGAAATGGTACGATTTTAAAAGAATATTTCAAATTTGCAAAAGTAGACACTTAGAAGAAATTTCACAGAAAAGCAGACAATGGTTTCCTATGGGAGAAAAATGAGTTAGAAGTAAGTATAGTTGTGAACACTTTTCAGAGTCAGGGCTGGGCACCAAGATCCAGCACTGGGAACTCACCTAGGAGCAGGTGAGTAAATTCGTTTTTGTCACTTGGCTGATTTTTGGTGAATTTTTGCAGTTTTGAAAAGTTCACACTTAGAAGATTTTTGAAGAAAAAGCCAGTCAATGTTACCCTATGAGGAAAATGAAGTTAGCGGTTTAAGGGTAAGTACTCGACTGGTAGTGTTGAAATTCCGGGCATGGACTCAGGGGTCCCCCAGTGTCAGGTAGGTACAGTTGGTTCACCCTCAGCGGTTTCAGGACGGCCGGGTGCAGAGAGAGTTGGGCCCAATGTTATCCTATGAGGGATAGGGGGGCCTTGGTTGGTGGCTGCTGTCTGGCAAGCCACGCGGCTGTGGGAGCTGGGCTCCTGGTCACTTACTCAGGGCAAGTGGGGAAGTAGGTTAGAGTAGAGAGGGCACTGCCAGGGCCACTCGGGCGGCTGGGTGCAGGGTGCTTTTGAGCCTTAGGGCGCTCAATGGAAATCAATGGGAATGTTCCGGTTTGGAAAGAGGCTGCAGGCTCGGGGACGAGGATGTTTCAGGTGCCACCACCACTTCGAGAGGTAAGTTGGGTAGTTGTAGGTTAGGTGGGTACCCCAGGATTGGGCACCGGGGGTCGCAGGGCGCCGGGTGCAGGGGTGCCTTTTGACGTCGGGAATCTTACCCTCTGGTTGATCGCGGCTGGGGTGGCACTTGGTTCTGAGGCTGCAGGCTTCTTCCGGGATGTCGAGGGGGGTCCTTGGGTGCCGGACTCTGGGTCACAGTCGCCGTGGGGTCGTCCTCTGGGTCTTTGTCCACTCCGGCACTGGCCAGGCTTGGCTGGTGCAGAGTGTGTTGGGTCCGCGGTCCCGGGCTGGTGCCAGGGATAGCAAGTAGGTTTCTTGAGTAGAGCCTCTACTCGTGGGAGTCCCAGGGGCTTAGAGCTAAAAGGTAGCCAGGTCCTCCGGGGTTGGTGAGGTTGCTGGCCACGTGGGATGCCGCGCTGGTGCAGGTTCGAGAGTCGACAGGCCGGTAGGGCTGGGGCCAAAGCAGTTGGTGTCTTCTTCTCTTTTTAGCAGCTGCAGGGCAGGTCTTTGTTCTTCTGGCTCTTCTTGTCGTTTTTCTATCTGGAATCTGAGGAAGGAAGGTTCAGGGGGCCCCTAAATACTAGATTTAGGGGCGTTACAGGTAGGTGAAGGCCAGGGACCAATGGGTCCTTGTCCTGGGGTGGGTACACCCCCTATCCTGCCTCTCTCCTGTGGGAGGGGGGCAGTAGCCTAATCCTGATAGGGTAGGGCCTCCCATCTTCAAGATGGCGAGAGCCCGGAGATGTGCTTCACCTCGCCTCCCCCACCTGAGGGGTGGGGTGGGCAGGCTGGCACATCCCCTGTCCTTGTATGGGGTTTCCGGCCAAGCTTCCCGCCAGAGTGGGGGGTTGCAGTGGCCTGGGGAAACTCCAACTGGCGGCATGCCTTTGAAGCTTCCCTTTGCTCATCCTGGGGGAGGAGATTTCTCACCTCACCCAGGATGTGCATTGTTGCAGGCCCGGGAGAGCAGGGGCTCTCCCACCCAGGGGTCCAGCAACGTGTCTGCTGTGTGGCAGCCTGGGCAGCCTCAGAGCAGACGTGGATTGCAAGTTAGCTGTAAGGGGGCATCTTCTAAGATGCCCTCTGGGGTGCTTAGTACATTAAATCCTACACTGGCATCAGTGTGGGTTCAATGTGCTGAGAAGTTTGATACCAAACTTCCCAGGCTTCAGTGTTGCCAATATGGTGCTGTGGAGCTCGTGTTTGACAAGCTCTCAGCACCATGTATTCTTAAATGACAGCACTGCACTTACAGTGCCCAGGAATGGACCCGGGTACTGTAGGGGCACAGGGCTCCTGCTTCTGTGCCCACACCATAGGCGTAATGCACCCAGCTAGAGGGGTGGCTGACATATGCCTTGGCAGTGTAGGTGATGGGCATGGTACACAGTGATGTGTGCCATGTCGACTCTTTGTTTTGTCCTGCACCCAGACACTCAGCCTGCAAGGGCAGTGTGTGTGTGTAAGGGTACAGGGCCTCTGAGGGTGGCACAATGAGTGCTGCAGCCCTTAGAGGCCTTCCCTGGTCACAAGGCCCTGGGTACCTAGGGTACCATTTACTAGGGGCTGACATGTGGCTAGGGTTTGCCAATTTGGAGTTTGTGTGGTTTAAGGAAGGAACATAGGCCCTGGGCACCTGATTGTCAGGAACCCAGGGTACACTCAATCGAAGTACATTCAGCAATTTAGCAAAAAGTGGGGGCATACCATGCAGGAAAGATGGCACTTTCTCACACAACCCCCCCCCAAACGAAAGGTGATGAGACTAACCTTGTCCTATGGAGTCTTCATTGTCTAAGTGGAAGAACCTGGAAAGTCCATCTGCATTGGCATGGGCAGTCCCTGGTCTGTGTTCCACTTCAAAGTCCATTCCCTGTAGGGAGATGGACCACCTCAGTAGTTTTGGATTTTCCCCTTTCATCTGCATTAGCCATCTGAGAGGTCTGTGGTCAGTTTGAACTAGGAAGTGAGTGCCAAACAAGTATGGCCTCAGCTTCTTCAGGGACCAAACCACAGCAAAGGCCTCCCTCTCAATGGCACTCCAACGCTGCTCTCTACGGAGTAGTCTTCTGCTTATAAAAGCAACAGGTTGGTCTTGGCCTTCATCATTGGTCTGGGATAGGACCGCTCCTATCCCTAGCTCAGAGGCATCAGTCTGCACTATGAACTGCTTGGCATAATCTGGAGCTTTTAGAATTGGTGCTGAGCACATTGCTTCTTTTAGGGTGTCAAAAGCCTTTTGACAACTAACTGTCCAGTTAACTTTCTTGGGCATTTTCTTGGAGGTGAGTTCTGTGAGGGGGGTCACAATGGACCCATACCCCTTCACAAACCTCCTGTAGTACCCAGTCAAGCCAAGGAATGCCCTGACTTGGGTCTGGGTTGTTGGAGCTATCCAGTCCATGATGGCCTGGATTTTGGGTTGTAAGGGCTGTACCTGGCCTCCACCTACAAGGTGGCCCAAGTACACCACAGTGCCCTGCCCTATCTGGCATTTGGATGCTTTGATAGTGAGACCTGCACTCTGCAGAGCCTCTAAAACCTTCCCAAGGTGGATCAGGTGATCCTGCCAGGTGGAGCTAAAGACAGCAATATCATCAAGATAAGCTGCACTAAAGGACTCCAACCCAGCCAGGACATGGTTCACCAACCTCTGGAAGGTGGCAGGGGCATTCTTTAACCCAAAGGGCATCACAGTAAACTGATAATGCCCATCAGGGGTGGAGAATGCTGTCTTTTCTTTTGCTCCTGGGGCCATGCCAATCTGCCAGTACCCTGCAGTTAAGTCAAAGGTACTGAGAAATTTGGCAGCCCCCAATTTGTCTATCAGTTCATCTGCTCTTGGGATAGGGTGAGCATCTGTCTTGGTGACAGAGTTGAGCCCTCTATAGTCCACACAGAACCTCATCTCTCTCTTTTCACCCTGTTGATGAGGTTTGGGGACCAGAACTACTGGGCTAGCCCAGGGGCTCTCTGAAGGCTCAATGACCCCTAACTCCAGCATCTTGCTGACCTCAGCTTTGATGCTTTCCTTGACTTGATCTGACTGTCGATAGATTTTGTTCTTGACAGGTGCACTGTCACCAGTGTCCACATCATGGGTACACCAGCTTGTCAGACCAGGGGTCAGGGAAAAGAGGCTAGCATATTGTTGCAAGACTTGCTTGCAGTCAGTCTGCTGTTGGGCAGAGAGGGTGTCTGAGAAAATCACACCATCTACTGACCCATCTTTTGGGCTGTAGGATAGGAGGTCAGGGAGTGGCTCACTCTCTGCTTCCTGTTCTTCATCAGTCACCATCAGCATGGTGATGTCAGCCCTATCATTGTAGAGTTTAAGGCGGTTCACATGGATGACCCTTTTGGGTGTCCTGCTAGTGCCCAGGTCAACTAGATAGGTGACCTCACTCTTTCTCTCTAGGATAGGGTAAGGGCCACTCCATTTGTCTTGGAGAGCCCTTGGTGCCACTGGCTCCAAAACCCACACCTGTTGCCCTGGTTGAAATTCAACCAGTGCAGCTTTTTGGTCATACCAGTGCTTCTGGAGCTCCTGGCTGGCCTCAAGGTTCTTGGATGCTTTTTCCATATACTCAGCCATTCTGGACCTTAGGCCAAGCACATAGTCCACTATGTCCTGTTTGGGTTCTTGAAGAGGCCTCTCCCAGCCCTCCTTTACAAGACACAGTGGTCCCCTTACAGGATGACCAAACAGAAGTTCAAAGGGTGAGAAACCTACTCCCTTCTGTGGCACTTCCCTGTAGGCGAAAAGCAAGCAGGGTAACAGGACATCCCACCTCCTTTTGAGTTTCTCAGGGAGTCCCATGATCATACCTTTCAATGTCTTGTTGAACCTCTCAACAAGGCCATTGGTTTGTGGGTGGTAGGGTGTAGTAAACTTGTACTGCACTCCACACTCTTTCCACATGTGTGTTAGGTAAGCAGACATGAAGTTGGAACCTCTGTCTGAAACCACCTCCTTAGGAAAACCCACCCTGGTGAAGACACCCAGGAGGGCCTTGGCTACTGCAGGAGCTGTAGTAGTCCTAAGTGGAATTGCTTCAGGGTACCTAGTAGCATGATCCACTACTACTAGAATGAATTTGTTCCCTGAGGCTGTGGGAGGTTCGAGTGGACCCACAATGTCCACACCTACCCTTTCAAAGGGGACCCCCACCACTGGTAGTGGAATGAGGGGGGCCTTTGGGTGGCCACCTGTCTTGCCACTAGCCTGACAGGTAACACAGGAGCTGACAAACTCCTTCACCTTTTGGTGCATCTGGGGCCAGTAAAAGTGACTCACTAACCTTTCCCAAGTTTTGGATTGCCCCAGATGTCCAGCTAGGGGGATGTCATGAGCCAAAGTTAGGAGGAACTCCCTGTACTTCTGTGGCACTACCACCCTCCTGGTGGCTCCAGGAGTGGGGTCTCTTGCCTCAGCATACAGTAATCCCTCTTCCCAATAAGCTCTGTGGGTACCACTGACATCTCCCCTGGCTTCTGAAGCAGCTTGTTGTCTCAGGCTTTCAAGAGTGGGACAGTCTCGCTGACCCTGGCACAGCTCTTCCCTAGAGGGTCCCCCTGGGCCCAAGAGTTCAACCTGGTAAGGGTCAAGCTCCATGGACTCAGTTCCCTCAGAGGTATCTACATCCTCTCCAGGGGGAGAGGGGTTCTGAGTGTTTGGCTGTACAGAAGCTGGTCCCCCAGTCTTCTTGCCCTTCCTCTTGGTTGGTTGGGCCATTATTCCAGGCTCCAAACCTACTTTTTCACCCTTCCTCTTGCTCTGTGCTCTGGTTTGCACACACACCAATTCAGGGATGCCCAGCATGGCTGCATGGGCCTTTAACTCAACCTCAGCCCAGGCTGAGGTTTCCAGATCATTTCCAAGCAGACATGCAGCTGGCAACTTTGGAGAGACCACTACCTGTTTCAGGCCAGTAACCCCCCCCCAGCCTAATGTTACCATGGCCATGGGATGACTAGTGGTGACACTGTCAGCGTTGGTGACTGGGTAAGACTTCCCAATCAAGTATTGCTCAGGGGAAACCAGTGTGTCTTTCACCATAGTGACACTGGCACCTGTATCCCTCAGAGCTTCTACCCTAGTTCCATTCACCCAGGGGTACTGTAAGTATTTCTTCAAGTTGGGGGGCCACACAGCCACAGTGGCAAACTCCACTTCTCCCAAGGAGACTAAACTTGCTTCAGTGTGTTCCCAGATTTGCTCAGGGTACACCTCTGATCCCATTTGTATACTTGCTGCCCCAGGAGTGGCTGTACTGGGTGCCTTAGGGGCTTTGTTTTGGGGGCAAGATACAGTTAGGTGTCCCTGCTTCTTACAGGTATTACAAAAGGCCTTTAAGGGATCAAAGTTCTTCCCCCTATATGGTTGGGGCACATAGGGAGTAGTTTGGGTCCCACCCACCTGAACAGGTTTTTGGGGCCCTTTGGAAGACTCAGACTTTTTATCTTGGGGATTCTCACCACCTTTCCCCTGGGGAGGTTTTGTGACCACCTTCTTTTGGTCACCCCCAGTGGTTGTCTTGGTCACCCTAGTCTTGACCCAGTGGTCCGCCTTCTTTCCCAATTCTTGGGGAGAAATTAGACCTAGGTCTACCAAATGCTGATGCAACTTTTCATTTGTGCAGTTACTCAAAATATGTTCCTTCATGAATAAATTGTACAATCCAGTAAAATCCTGCACACCATGTCCAGCTAACCAACCATCCAGTGTCTTCACTGAGAAATCTACAAAATCAATCCAGGACTGGGTCTGGGTTTTGTGAGCCCCCCTGAACCTAATTCTATACTCCTCAGTGGTGAATCCAAATCCCTCAATCAGAGCTTTCTTCATGAGGTCATAGGATCCTGCTTCTGGCCCAGAGAGAGTCAGAAGCCTGTCCCTGCAGTTACCAGAGAACAGTTCCCACAGGAGTGCCCCCCAGAGAGGTTTCTTTACTTTCCTGATATCACAAGCCCTCTCAAAGGCTGTGAACCATTTGGTGATATCATCACCTTCCTCAAATTTAGGGACAATCCCTTTGGGGATTTTAAGGTCAGAAGTTTCCTCCCTATCCTTGTTTTTATTATTGCTGCCACCATTGATGGGTGCTAAACCCATCTCTCTCCTTTCCTTTTCTAGAGCCAGCAGCCTGGACTCTAGATCTATTCTTTTGGCCAGCCTCACAAGGCTGTCCTCTTCACTGGGGGGTCCCCCAGTGTTGTCTCTGGGACCAGAGCCACCTGTGTGGTCTCTAGGTGCCCAGATGCTATGTCTTGAGTTGGAGGGTATGGGTGCCATCTCCTCCCTAGGGAATAGTATGGGGAGGTTGCTGTCCTCCTCCCCTGCTTCCCTTTCCTCATCTGACTGGCCATCACCATGTTCAGATGGGTGGTCTTTAGCATACTCAGCCAGGAGCTCCTGGAGCCCTTGTTTGGATGGATGCTGACCCATTTGTAAATTTTTGAGTTTACATAAGGACCTCAATTCCTTGAAAGACAAGTGTAAGTAAGGTGTGAGGTCGAGCTCCTCCACCAGGTCCATGTTATTATTATCACTAATAGCTGGGTTTGTTTGAGACATTCTAACCTGACAGTTCTAACCCTCTACCCTGACTATAGTGACTTTTATTTTTCTAAAATTCTAATGGGACTTAAGCAAGGCCCTAGCAAGACTTTTAGTAATTTTGGAAAAACCAATCAGAATTCTAAAGGCAATTTTTAAGAGTTCTGTTGTGTGATCAGATGGTAACCAAGTAGTCCAACAAATGCAAGTTTGTATCCCACCGCTGATCCACCAATGTGAGAAAGTGGCTCTGTATATACTGTTCCCTAATAGGTACAGGGTGTACAGAGTCCACAGTCCCCCAGAGGCTGATAGAGGTCAAAGTTAGGTATGACCTTACTCTCAAAAGTGGTAGCTTGGTCGAGCAGTAAGGCAGTACCAGAGGACAGTGTAAAGCATTTATTGTACACACTCAGTCAGCAAATGGTTTCACACACTCAATAACTGAACTCTAGGCCAATGATTTGTATATATAAAATATATGCTTGTTTTATTTTTAGAACCACAAGGGGGTAAAAATATACTTTCTCAGAATGAGAGGTTGAATATAAATACTTTTGTTTCAAGCAATAAATTTGTGTAAACAGTCACAGTTGGTTGCAATAAACAATCCTATTTCCTAAACATAACAATGCATTGAGCTCAATGGTAAATTCAGGTTATTTGTAATAAATTACTTTTCAGATTACTTTTGGAATTCCAGGTCTGGATCCTAGAACCAGCCTGGGGTCAGTATTCAGAATCAAGTGAAGAAAGTCGACTTAATAACTGTAATGATTTTTAGATAATATTTAGCTACTTCAAAAGTTAGCACTTAGAAAATATTTCACAGAAAACATTCAATGGATCTCTATGGCAAGAAATTCAAATTGCAGGTAGAGTACTTTATCGTTACTTTAGTAATCCAGGACTGGGTGCCTAGACCCAGGACTGGGGTCCTTATCAAAAGCAGGTAAGTAATTTCGTTTGCAGAAATGGTACGATTTTAAAAGAATATTTCAAATTTGCAAAAGTAGACACTTAGAAGAAATTTCACAGAAAAGCAGACAATGGTTTCCTATGGGAGAAAAATGAGTTAGAAGTAAGTATAGTTGTGAACACTTTTCAGAGTCAGGGCTGGGCACCAAGATCCAGCACTGGGAACTCACCTAGGAGCAGGTGAGTAAATTCGTTTTTGTCACTTGGCTGATTTTTGGTGAATTTTTGCAGTTTTGAAAAGTTCACACTTAGAAGATTTTTGAAGAAAAAGCCAGTCAATGTTACCCTATGAGGAAAATGAAGTTAGCGGTTTAAGGGTAAGTACTCGACTGGTAGTGTTGAAATTCCGGGCATGGACTCAGGGGTCCCCCAGTGTCAGGTAGGTACAGTTGGTTCACCCTCAGCGGTTTCAGGACGGCCGGGTGCAGAGAGAGTTGGGCCCAATGTTATCCTATGAGGGATAGGGGGGCCTTGGTTGGTGGCTGCTGTCTGGCAAGCCACGCGGCTGTGGGAGCTGGGCTCCTGGTCACTTACTCAGGGCAAGTGGGGAAGTAGGTTAGAGTAGAGAGGGCACTGCCAGGGCCACTCGGGCGGCTGGGTGCAGGGTGCTTTTGAGCCTTAGGGCGCTCAATGGAAATCAATGGGAATGTTCCGGTTTGGAAAGAGGCTGCAGGCTCGGGGACGAGGATGTTTCAGGTGCCACCACCACTTCGAGAGGTAAGTTGGGTAGTTGTAGGTTAGGTGGGTACCCCAGGATTGGGCACAGGGGGTCGCAGGGCGCCGGGTGCAGGGGTGCCTTTTGACGTCGGGAATCTTACCCTCTGGTTGATCGCGGCTGGGGTGGCACTTGGTTCTGAGGCTGCAGGCTTCTTCCGGGATGTCGAGGGGGGTCCTTGGGTGCCGGACTCTGGGTCACAGTCGCCGTGGGGTCGTCCTCTGGGTCTTTGTCCACTCCGGCACTGGCCAGGCTTGGCTGGTGCAGAGTGTGTTGGGTCCGCGGTCCCGGGCTGGTGCCAGGGATAGCAAGTAGGTTTCTTGAGTAGAGCCTCTACTCGTGGGAGTCCCAGGGGCTTAGAGCTAAAAGGTAGCCAGGTCCTCCGGGGTTGGTGAGGTTGCTGGCCACGTGGGATGCCGCGCTGGTGCAGGTTCGAGAGTCGACAGGCCGGTAGGGCTGGGGCCAAAGCAGTTGGTGTCTTCTTCTCTTTTTAGCAGCTGCAGGGCAGGTCTTTGTTCTTCTGGCTCTTCTTGTCGTTTTTCTATCTGGAATCTGAGGAAGGAAGGTTCAGGGGGCCCCTAAATACTAGATTTAGGGGCGTTACAGGTAGGTGAAGGCCAGGGACCAATGGGTCCTTGTCCTGGGGTGGGTACACCCCCTATCCTGCCTCTCTCCTGTGGGAGGGGGGCAGTAGCCTAATCCTGATAGGGTAGGGCCTCCCATCTTCAAGATGGCGAGAGCCCGGAGATGTGCTTCACCTCGCCTCCCCCACCTGAGGGGTGGGGTGGGCAGGCTGGCACATCCCCTGTCCTTGTATGGGGTTTCCGGCCAAGCTTCCCGCCAGAGTGGGGGGTTGCAGTGGCCTGGGGAAACTCCAACTGGCGGCATGCCTTTGAAGCTTCCCTTTGCTCATCCTGGGGGAGGAGATTTCTCACCTCACCCAGGATGTGCATTGTTGCAGGCCCGGGAGAGCAGGGGCTCTCCCACCCAGGGGTCCAGCAACGTGTCTGCTGTGTGGCAGCCTGGGCAGCCTCAGAGCAGACGTGGATTGCAAGTTAGCTGTAAGGGGGCATCTTCTAAGATGCCCTCTGGGGTGCTTAGTACATTAAATCCTACACTGGCATCAGTGTGGGTTCAATGTGCTGAGAAGTTTGATACCAAACTTCCCAGGCTTCAGTGTTGCCAATATGGTGCTGTGGAGCTCGTGTTTGACAAGCTCTCAGCACCATGTATTCTTAAATGACAGCACTGCACTTACAGTGCCCAGGAATGGACCCGGGTACTGTAGGGGCACAGGGCTCCTGCTCCTGTGCCCACACCATAGGCGTAATGCACCCAGCTAGAGGGGTGGCTGACATATGCCTTGGCAGTGTAGGTGATGGGCATGGTACACAGTGATGTGTGCCATGTCGACTCTTTGTTTTGTCCTGCACCCAGACACTCAGCCTGCAAGGGCAGTGTGTGTGTGTAAGGGTACAGGGCCTCTGAGGGTGGCACAATGAGTGCTGCAGCCCTTAGAGGCCTTCCCTGGTCACAAGGCCCTGGGTACCTAGGGTACCATTTACTAGGGGCTGACATGTGGCTAGGGTTTGCCAATTTGGAGTTTGTGTGGTTTAAGGAAGGAACATAGGCCCTGGGCACCTGATTGGCAGGAACCCAGGGTACACTCAATCGAAGTACATTCAGCAATTTAGCAAAAAGTGGGGGCATACCATGCAGGAAAGATGGCACTTTCTCACAGAGGGTTCGGATGAACAAACCCAAAAATGAGACGAACCATACGTGGTTGCGCAGCGAAACTGCGTACACCCACTATACTCGTCATTTGTGGTTCGTAGACACCAAACTCATCCATATTCGTCACCACTCAAAAAGTGTCGTTCCGTCTCACACGGAACCTCAGACGCTCCTTTTGCCCTCATGTAGGCAAGCACTAGTCAAGATCGGAATCGATTTCAATATTCATCAGATCGTTCACCTGTTGCTGAAACATCATTCTACTCATCAATGTCTCCTTGGTAACAGATGGCCGTCTTATACACGTTGTAGCACAAAGGCCACATAAGGCAGGACCACACTGTACACAAAGACAACACGTGAATAGAAACGTTACAACAACCCCTACAATCATCAGAATCTTCCAACCCCAAGTTGACATCAGACCCCAAAACCATCCTAGAAGCGTCCAATTACCTTCGTCCACGTGTATGGACTCGGAAATCTTGTGCAACTTTGAGATGGCTTGGTAGACAGTTGGAGCATTGTCAGGAATGAAAATGCAACAGCTCGAATGGATAACTTTACACACACCACCTCTATCTGCAAGAACAACGTCTAGAACCATCCGGTTCTGCAACGTCATGAGTCTATCCGCCTGAAGTTCAGCTGTTAAGTTACCAAGGGCACTCGCGGTAATATTAGCAGTCGACTCAACTACACGGGTCAACTGTCTTAGGTTCCTACTATTAACCATAGGTCCCCAAAACGGCAAGAAACCCTTAAAGAAATCTCCTGCTTCTTGACCGGCAGTATCCTCTTTGCTAATAACGCCTCTCACAACTCTAGTCTTGTGATAGTCCGAGGCAACTGTGAAAGTCGGTGGTAAAAGATTCATAATATAACAGGTACCCGAAAAATCACGGGGTAGCCATGTATATGCGCGTTCATAACATACGAAATAAGTGCCCTTAGCAGTCAGAAAAACAGGGGAAGAGAGCATCGGTAGGACATACGTGTCAGTGCAAGCACTGTTCCCAAGTTGTGCTCTCGGATTTCGACCCAAACCTTTCAGGCAGAAATTTCCGAGGTGTGGTACGATCCATATCGGGGACGAGCTCTTAAGCTGTCTATCACCCACTGATGTACTATACTCAGCCTCACTCAGATCCTTATAGGCCTGCACCTCTTCATCTGGGATAAGCGATGCATCAAAAACATCTCTATCTAAATCCGCTATCGCTATCGCCAAAGGCTTGTGGTACGGACCAGGACCAAAATTAACAGAGCGTGGCTCTCGACTGGGGTAGGAATCTAGTGCACTACGGAACATAGTTTGGAATGCTCGAGCTGAACCCTGGGAGCTGTAAGGAAGAACCAAATACGGAATACCCCTATCCATGGTATGTGGCATTAACCCACACACCCAACAGTTGGTAGTATTCATCACCAACTGATGCTGATGTAAGAGTTGAACGAAGGAGTTATTCATAAATTCCGCACGTCTAACCTGTTCGTGTTGAGGCAAGGGATGAAAAGAATGTGGGGAAACAGTGGTGATGGAACTTAGTTTAGGAGAAAGGGTAGGTGAAACAGAAGGTAATAACAGCTGTATTCCAAAATACACACCGCCCACCAATAGCATAGACACAGTCAGAAACAGTAGGAACACCTGAAACAGAAATAATTTTGTTCGTACAACCCTATATAGCTCTGATCTCTGCGCCGACATCCTTTCTACTTCCAACAGCTTAGAGAATGCCATCCTCTACAAACCGTCCGTGACGTACTTGACGCACTTCGTTCTGAGTAGCGATTATCAATCCCCAGGAGTTCCCAGGAATCGACAAAAGTAACCGACCTAGCGTCAGAAACCTGCTAAACAGAAAGGAGTACCCGCACGGCCCTACGGTAACCCGGATGGTAGGGTTTTCTCAAAACGTTCAGTTTTAATACAAATCTCTTAGCAGTGAAAAGCACATAAGAACTCAAAAAGAAAGGATATAATTGTCCATAATGTTCATAACACCAGGAAAAGGAGAAACGAATATACGACTACTTTTTATTAGTCCTTGAACGAAGAAAGTATCGACTTCTTCCAGGTCGAGTTTGCTCTACAAACAAGTGTTCAGCTGGCGCAACAGTGTTCGATGAGATGAACAACGAGTTAGACCTTGGGTTCTCTGCTACTGATGACTCCACAAGTGAGTTTGGCAGCGACAAATCATCCCCTACAAGTTGAGCGTCACTGAACGGCACAAAGTTTAAAGGAGTCTCAGTTTCCGTTGCCGCAATCCCAGTTCTCACCCAACCGTCTGTTGGTAAGGGGATCGGTACCTTTTTCGTGTGGCCGGCGTGGACCCAGTTTTTCCGGCCCTCCAATCGAACCGCAGTCCTCGTTGTCAACAAGACTTGAAAAGGTCCTACGAATCTTGGCTCCAAGTTACGCTTCCGACCGAAGTTTCGGGTGACGACCCAATCGCCTGGCCGGAGCTGATGTCCAGGACCTTCTGTCTGCGCCGGTAGAGCTTCAAAGACCTGTTGATGAATCAACCGTAGTTTAGTGGTCAAATCATGAAGGTAATCAATTAGCATTGGATACTCAAGACTATCAAAGGCCTTAGGTCTCGGGACTCCCCAAATGTTTGCAGGGCGGCCGAACACAATCTCATATGGGCTAAGCCCTACTCGAGAGTGTACAGTCGCCCTGGTTGATAGGAGAGCCAGAGGCAAGGCATCAGGCCATGATAGACCAGTCGTAGCTTGTATTTTTGCAAGTTTCAGTTTCAGGGTACCGTTGTACCCTTCAACCAAACCCGCTGCCTGAGGATGATTAGCGCTATGGAATTTTTGACGAATTCCAAGGCCCTTACACACGCTCTGCATCACACTACCCACAAACTCACTTCCATTATCCGACCATACGATTCGTGGCATTCCATACCTAGGAAAGTATTCCTTCAGCAGGATTTTCGCTGTGGACAGGGCAGTATTATCCTTAAGAGGATAGGCCTCAATCCATCTAGAGAACGCACAAACCACAACCAAAACATACTTCAGGTTATTGCATCTCTCCATATGGATAAAGTCCAGTTGGATAACCTCAAAGGGACAAACAGGGGGAGCAAAATGACCAGGTGGAGTGGGGGTGCCCTTGCCAGGATTGTGCATCAAACACACCATGCAATTCTTAACCACTCTCTCAGCACACTTAGTAATACCTTCATTCTTCCATACAGGGGACAAGAACTTACATATCCCTTTTGCACTAATATGTGACAACCCATGAGCCATCGTCACGACAGCTAATACGTACGCATCTGGTAACATCCACCTTTGACATTCCGTCAAGTCAACCCAACATCCATGCATATCCAACCTCCCCGTACTTTCTTTCCACTTGATCTTTTCAGCCTCAGTTGCCTCGTTCTGAATTGCTTTCACACTCTCAACAGTGTTTTCACACATACCAGTTTCCGCCGGCCATCTCACTGAACTTGTCACATACATTCGAGTTGTAAGATTTTTAGCCGTTTCCTTAGCAATCTCATCCGCAAATGCATTACCACGACCAACATCATCCGTCACTTTCCGATGTGCACTACATTTAACAATCGCCACTTGTTTAGGCAACGTAAGTGCATCCAAAAGATCATTCACTAGCTGCCCGTGTTGGATCTTCGTCCCATGCGATGTCATAAATCCTCTTTCTCTCCAAAGTCTTCCAAAACTGTGCGCAACACCGAATGCGTACTGACTGTCAGTAAACACATTCACTCGCTTTCCTTTAGACAAGACACATGCCCTTGTCAATGCAATCAACTCTGCCGCTTGTGCTGAATTCTGATTCAATCTCGCACTTTCCACAACCGTGCTCAACGTCACTACAGCATACGCAGTCGTCACATCACCATTCGGCAATTTGAAGCAAGAACCATCAACATACAAAGTACCATCAGGATCTGCCAAAGGAGTGTTTTTCAGGTCCACACGACCCTTTGTCTCTTCCTCAGTTCGTAAATAACAATCATGTGGTGGTACATCATCTGATTCCGTATTAATCGGCAACAATGTCGCCGGATTCAGTACATTACAACGCTTGATCTGTACATGACTTGCCAAAAGGGTCAGCTCGTACCCAGACAACCTTGCACTCGTCAGATGTTGAGTTTTTGTACGATTCAGGAGAGTATCAACTGCATGCGGAACCATCACTATGAGCATATTATCCATGACAAGACCTGCGGATTGTCGAATAGATGCCGCAGCTGCCGCCGTCGCCCTCAAGCAACTCGGCAATGTTCTAGCTACCGGGTCTAAAGTCGAGGAAAAATATGTACATGGACGCTGCTTGCCACCAAATTGTTGCGTTAAAACACTCAACGCACAACCTTCCCTCTCATGGACGTATAGTGTAAATGGCTTGCTGTAATCAGGAGTACCTAACACAGGAGCCGAACACAACGCATCACGAAGTTCAGAAAAACTTTTCTGACATTCTTCCGTCCATGGCAAAGGAGTCGAGACATCCTTGCACGTGAGAGCTATCAATGGTTTCGCTAACAGTGAAAAGTTCGGAATCCACTGTCTGCAGTATGACGTGATACCTAAAAAGGCACGCACATCTCTCTGTGTCGTCGGCACAGTCATTCGAGCAATTGCTGCGATTCTTTCAGGGGTCAACCTTCTTCCCGCCTTTGACAATAAGTGACCTAGGTAGGTAACTTCTTGACAACAATATTGCAATTTAGAAGGTGACACCTTGTGGTGTAAGTCGCATAGATGCTGCAACAGTGACACAGTAGCAGTCTTGCAAACTTGTTCAGTGTCTGCAGCTACCAACAGATCGTCAACGTACTGAATCAAGGCCGCACCAGCTGGCAGCACAAATGCATCATGTTGGCTTTTGAGAGCTTGGCTGTAGATCGATGGGCTCTCACAGTAGCCTTGAGGTGCGCGTTTGAACCAGAAACTACGACCACCTAATGAAAAACCAAACAAATCTCGACTTTCCTCAGCAATCGGAATGCTAAAGAACGCATTCTTCAGATCAATTACCGAGAACCATGATGCAGAGGCTGGAATCAGAGTCAGTAAAGCTGTAATGTCAGGCACCACAGGAAACTGTGGGACAACAATTTTGTTTACCTCCCGTAAGTCAATAACTAGACGGTACACAGGGGGCTTGGAGGGATCAGTTCGCTTAAGAATAGGCAACACAGGACTATTACACACGTTACCTCGTGTCTCCTCAATAACATCTTTATCGATCAAATCATAGATGATCGCTAATAGTGCCCGTTCACCATCAAGGGAGATACGATACTGGGGTATGCACGGTAATCGCGCATCAACTTTCAATTGAACAACATAAGGTGGTATTTCCAGCAGGCCCACATCATTGGGACCTGTCGCCCACAAAGAAGCCGGAAGAGAACTCAATTCCGGTGGGAGCTTGTCGATCGATAGATACATAGGGGAAATCACTCTCTGACCCAATGTAAGCTCTACTCCCGTAGGAGAGCAGTACAAAGTCGCATGTAACCTTTTCAACAAATCCAAGCCCAAAAGATTCTCACCACAACCAGTAGTCAAAATCAAAGGAGCTTCTAACTCATGAGACCCAATCGTAAGGGGCTGTTCTGCTCGATTTTCCCGGCCTTCTTGTGAGGAGGAATGATTGAATGTGACTTCAGTCTCTTATCATTCAAGTCTAAGGGTTAGAGTAGTGAATGGAGCCTATTTACTAGGCACTTCAACATGATCCTGTGCTCTTCCCCATAGATCAGGGCTTGCACACATAGCCTAGGGGATAGATTCGTTAGTATTAGGGATAACCTGTCCTGTAGTGAGGGTATTTCATGGAGCCGTGCTGAATTCAGGCCTGGTAGGCCTCAAACGGGAGAGACTCCATCTTTCTTTCTGCTCCGGCAGCTTGGGATGCTTCTAGGTCAAATGTAATGTTTTAGTTATGAGGTGTTATTCGCTTGGAGAGAACCGGTTCAGGCCGGCCCTTATCGAAGGATTGTATTTTTCTTCATGCCGAAGACACTACATCAGGCCGGCCGGCTGGGAACGTGTCCTTGGTATGGGGAGGTACAAGAATTTGGTGGGCGGCAGGTTACGGGCCGGAATTTTCCATGAGGAAACGCACCTCTATATTAGTGAAAGTCTGAGGCAGTTACATGTTCAGTCCGTAGGCGGCATCTAGCCGTTAGCAGTAAAGCTACTACTTATTCCAGGGAAGACAGACGCCATCTTGAAGGCGGAGAAGAACCGAGAGACAGATACTCTCCTAGCAGAATAGCCAGAGAGGAGAGAGTAGCCGATAAGGAAGAGGTCCCAGTGACTCGGAGAAGGGTGAAGAGAACAGCGCATAGTGGTGCAGACATGTATCCGTGACTGCGGAGGTGTGACTTCCAGGCGAGCCGAGGCACAGACGAGAAGGGAACCTAGATGACCACTGAGTGCAGGCTACACACTACTAAGGTGATGTCGACCCTTTCTTATTATTGTTGATACAACTTAATCTTTCACTTTTCTTTGCAGGTTATGTGTTATATTGTAATGTTATGTGATTACGTATGTAATGAGTAATAAAGTACCCAGTTTGTAGTGAACCAACATGTGCTGCGTGTTCTTGTATGAGAGGGTAGCCTATTCTTCTAGTCAGCTGCGGCTACATGAACAGATGTTAACCCTGATCAGGTAAGTGGTAACTGAATAAGGGAAAGAGGAGCCCCTCGAACCGGAGAACAGGCTATGCTCGAACTGGCAGTCCTTGTGTGATCTGATGAATAGTGAGACTGATTCCCTTTTTGTATGTTATGGTGATCATAGGATGAACTGTCGTATGAGACTGCCGTCTGGGTAGAGAGGTCTGGATTCGTATGGGATCGCGAGGCCGCCACTTGTGATACTGTCGTATGGGCAGAGAGGTCTGGATTCGTATGGGATCGCGAGGCCGCCACTTGTGATACTGTCGTATGGGCAGAGAGGTCTGGATTCGTATGGGATCGCGAGGCCGCCACTTGTGATACTGTCGTATGGGCAGAGAGGTCTGGATTCGTATGGGATCGCGAGGCCGCCGATTGTGCTGAGACTGCCGTCTGGGTAGAGAGGTCTGGATTCGTATGGGATCGCGAGGCCGCCACTTGTGATACTGTCGTATGGGCAGAGAGGTCTGGATTCGTATGGGATCGCGAGGCCGCCGATTGTGCTGAGACTGCCGTCTGGGTAGAGAGGTCTGGATTCGTATGGGATCGCGAGGCCGCCACTTGTGATACTGTCGTATGGGCAGAGAGGTCTGGATTTGTATGGGATCGCGAGGCCGCCGATTGTGCTGAGACTGCCGTCTGGGTAGAGAGGTCTGGATTCGTATGGGATCGCGAGGCCGCCACTTGTGATACTGTCGTATGGGCAGAGAGGTCTGGATTCGTATGGGATCGCGAGGCCGCCACTTGTGATACTGTCGTATGGGCAGAGAGGTCTGGATTCGTATGGGATCGCGAGGCCGCCACTTGTGATACTGTCGTATGGGCAGAGAGGTCTGGATTCGTATGGGATCGCGAGACCGCCACTTGTGATACTGTCGTATGGGCAGAGAGGTCTGGATCCGTATGGGATCGCGAGGCCGCCGATTATAAGAGGTCTTGGTATGTATAGTAGGAATTCCCTGTCCTTAGGTGGTAGATATATGTGGTTACCTATTGTAAATAGGCCCTAGGGAGGGGGTAACGTTCTGGCTGGGTTAGTGAGGCTCTGATGAGCGGGTTCTATCTGATCCGAAAACCCAAGCAGAACATTTGGCGTCACGAACCGTTTACGAAACCTGTGTGCGTTGTGGTTGTATCGTGTTTGCTTTCGGCGCGTGCGTGGTTTTGTTTGTATATTATTTGTATATAATTGTGTATGTAGTTTTTTCTCCTTCTTCTTTCTCTTTTTCTCTTTTTCTTTCTTTTCCGAAATGTTTTCTAGAAAGTCGAAATCTACTTTTAAGTTGCCCGTTGATATTCCCGGCTGGGATTCAACGCCTTATGAGGCCTTAGCCCGTGAGTGGGCTGATTCTACTGGTTTGAGTGAGAATTGGAATTCTTTTTTGGAGCTGGCGGAGCCGGCTAATGTGATTACTTGTTTACAGAAGGCGCCGGTATCTAAGGGTGATGAGCTTCCCGTTTTGGGGCGCAGAGGTTGGATTGTTCTGTCTGCGTACAGGATTTTGCATGAGAGGTTGTTGAAGTTGCAGAAATTGCATAAGGATGTGGAAGCGAACTTTGTTGAGATTCAGAATGCTCATACTTTGTTGCGGTGTCAAAATAAGTTGCTCGCTGACAAACTTGAGACGTACCAAACTATTGCCGAGAGGGCGGCTGTGCGAATTGCTCGTTATAAATACAAGAATCGGCGTGGTCGGGTTTCGACGCGAAAGGTGCGTCTGGTCGTGGCGAAAGCCGGACTGGATTGGAATCCTGATGAATGGGATGGTAATATCTGGAACTCGAGTGATTCTCCTTCCTCGGGTGAGGAGTCTGCCAAGCGCGAGTCCTCTCGCTCCGGCCGTGATTGTAAGTCTGCTTCTTGCGCCTCTGATGGTGCACCCCATGATTGCGCTCGTCCTTCAAGTGGAGTCGATGCTTCTTACACTGATTGTTCCTCTATGTGTACTGGTCGAGCTCCTTGTGTTGCTCGTCCCGCGGTCTCGGTGCATCCAGTTTTTCGGCGGAAGTTGCAGCAGGCTCCCGGTGCTCCGAATGGTATTGCTTTAGACTCTTTGGAGGATTTTACTCAACAAGAAATTAGTGATATTTTGCAGCGATTTCGGCAGCGAGCTGGTGTGGCCTTACTCACATGGATGGTGCGCCTTTATGAACTGGGCGCTGCTGGCATTATGTTGGATGCTGGCGATTGTTTGAAGTTTTGTTCCTTGAGTTCGGATTCTACTGTACAGGATCATTTTCGTAACTTTAATGTTGGTGGTCAAATTTCTTTGCTTCAATTGGCGACTGAGGGTTGTAATCAAAAATATCCTACTGAGTCTGACTGGCCTGTGAATGACAAACCGTGGTATACTTTGCGCGATGCTGCACAACGTCTCAAAGAGGAGGTGATGAAAACGGCAATTTTTTTTAATACTGCTGACAGGTTGCTTGATGGTTTGTTGACATCTTCTGTGCGGAATCGTATTATTCGTTCTTCCCCTGTTGCTTATAAGCAGGTCATGATGACTTTATTGATTAATCAGACTGGTAACGTATTGTCTATGGTGCTGGAATCGGTACGCCAACTCGGTGAGTTGGGTGAGTGGTTTAAACCTGAACGGCAATCCCGGCCTGACACTCGTACTCCTGGTGACAATAAACTTACTAGACGTGATATGTTTTTTGGTCTTATGGCCGATGGTGTGCGGAAGGAGGACATTGACGGTGAGACTACTTCTCGTTTGTGGGAAATGTTTCGCAAACGTGGCTTGGATCGAAAGGAGGGTGCCCGGCGTGTTCGGACGACTGAGTGTGATCGTGGTTTTTCTGACGGTAGCGGTGATGACGACCGCCGTGGGCGCTCTGATCGTCGTGATGATCGACGTTATGTACGTGATTTGTCCCCCCGTCGTGAGAGAGACAGGGAGAGAGAGGGGGAAAGAGAGAGGGGGAGTGATGATTATGTTAACAGCAGACGTAGAGATGATAGGGATCAATTCCCTGAGTTGAGAAGGAGAGAGGATCGACACAGATTGGCCGATCAAAACCCGCAGTACAATGCAGAGGACAGGAATCCATTTTGGAGATGGATATGAACAGGAGGTATCGATACCTGGGAAACGTGAGAGTCTTTATCCTGATTTATCCTGGTACACAGAACGCAGTAAAAATGACTAGGAAATAGGTCAAGCTCCAGTACACAGATGGGCTCACAGAGATAATAGACCCTATGTAGATATTGATATTTATTGGAGACATCGTAATGTCCAAAGGGCCCGAGCATTGGTAGATACAGGAGCGGAGGCCACTCTTATTCATGGAAAATCAAAGAAGTTTAAAGGTCAGCCTTTTACAACTACCGGATTAGGTGGAAAGGAAACTCCCGCAGTTCAAACTTTACTTGAAATGAGAATAGGTAGAATTCCTAGAAAAGAATACTCTGTATTAGTGGTACCACTCTTAGAATTCATAATTGGAATTGATATTTTGAAAGGAATGACTTTGCACTTAGATGATGGATGTTACCAATTTGGAACTAAACATTATATATCGTCCAGGCCTGTACGGGTTGGTCGTTTAAGAATGCCCCCCATAAAAGTTCCCCAGGCGACAAAATTGGTTCGTCAGAAGCAGTATCGTATTCCAGGTGGTCATGAAGAGATTAGTACCACTATTCATGAGTTGGTGGATGCAGGAGTTATAACCCCAGTTACTTCTGCTTGGAATAATACTGTTTGGCCTGTACGTAAGAGTGATAATTCTTGGCGCATGACTGTTGATTATCGAGAATTGAATAGACACACACCCTCTTTGACTGTTGCAGTACCGGATGTTATTACCCTAATTGAAAGAATCCAAAAACATCCAGGTACATGGTATGCGTCCATTGATATTGCTAATGCTTTCTTTTCGATTCCGATTGCCCCTGAGTGTCAGGAACAATTCAGTTTTACGTGGAACGGGCGTCAGATGACGTTTAGGAGTCTTCCCCAGGGCTATGTGCATAGTCCTACGATATGTCACCGGCTGGTGGCAGAGCATTTGGCTGAGGTACCGGTTCATCCGCAAATTCAGATATGTCACTATATTGATGATATTTTGATCCAAGGCGAAACACAAGAAGAAGTTCAGACCCAATTGGACAGAGTCATTGAGTGCCTGCGTGAGAAAGGTTGGGAAATCAACCCGGACAAATTACAAGGTCCGTCCCAGGCTGTGAAATTTGTGGGTATTAATTGGCATGAGGGGCACCGAGAAGTGATCCCTCAGGTTAAACAGAAAATTCTTGATTTTGCAGTTCCGAGGAATTGGAAAGAAGCCCAAAGCTTCATTGGCTTGTTTGGTTTTTGGCGTCAGCATATTCCTCATTTGAGTCAAATATTGGCCCCTTTGTACCATGTCACTCGTAAAAAGAATGCATTTGAATGGGATAAACCACAGCAAGATGCGTTCAGTCTGGCAAAAGAAGCAATTCAGCATGCTCTGGATTTATGGCCTGTATGTGATGGTGATGTGGATTTGAATGTGTCTGTACAAGGCCTTTATGCGAATTGGAGTTTGTGGCAGAAACAATGCAATAGTAGAGTACCGTTAGGTTTCTGGACCAAAAAGTTACCTGATGCTGGTGAGCGTTATACACCTTTTGAGAAACAGTTACTTGCATGTTATTGGGCTCTGGTGGATACCGAGCAATTGACTTTGGGACATGATATAGTTTTGCGACCTGAAATTCCTATCATGCAGTGGGTTATGAGTTCGCCGAAAACTCACCGAATTGGACACGCTCAAGAGGCGAGTGTGATTAAATGGAAATGGTATATACAAGACAGGGCACGTGTGGGACAAAAAGGAGTTGCATCTTTGCATGAGCAGGTGGCACGGGCGCCATCGACTGAGACTGAGAGTGAATGTTCCGTACCTTTAGTACAGGAGTCTCCTGTTAAGTGGGGTAGACCTTTTGATGATTTGTCGGCGGAGGACAGAAACCATGTCTGGTTTACGGATGGTTCAGCAAGGTTCATAGGGACGAAACGGCATTGGAAGGCGGTGTCCTATAATCCGATCACACAAAAATTGCTGAGTACAACTGGTGAGGGTAAGAGCAGTCAATTTGCTGAACTCTATGCTGTTTATCAAGTTCTGAAACAAGAGTTACCTGGCACATGTGATATTTTCACCGATTCTTGGTCTACTGCCAATGGACTGGCAGTCTGGTTACCGACTTGGCATCCCCATAGTTGGAAAATTCATTCAAAAGAACTGTGGGGAAAAGAATTATGGCAGGAGATTTGGGAAATGCTCCCACAGAGTACTGTTACAATCTTCCATGTGGATGCTCATACCCCGATAGACTCTCTTGACAAATTCTTTCATAATATTGCAGATGAGAAATCTAAAATTGCTGAGGCAGTGGTGGACAGGCAAGATTCTGATATTGCGGGATTGGCGAAATGGGCCCACCAGAAAGCAGGACACTTTGGAGAGAAAGCCACTAGCAGGTGGGCTGCTGATCGAGGAATTTATATTCCCCTAGATTTAATCAAAAATGTTATTCTACATTGTCCCATTTGTCAGCATATCAGGCAGCGCAAAGTGCCCCAAACTGTTAAAGGTCATTTACATCGCGGGAAATTACCCGCTCAAATTTGGCAGATTGATTACATTGGTCCACTTCCTATGAGTAGGAATTGTCAATATGTTTGCACTATTGTTGATACATACAGTGGCCTGTTGGTGGCCCTTCCCTGTAAGCAAGCTACCCAATTGAATACTATTAAAACATTGGAATTGATTATGATGTATTATGGTGTGCCATTCCAAATTCAATCTGATAATGCATCCCATTTTCGTGGAAGATTGGTACAGGAATTCTGTGTGGAAAACAATATTGAATGGGTGTTTCATATACCATATTATCCACAGGCCTCGGGTCTTGTGGAGAGGTTGAATGGACTGCTGAAAGATCAGTTACGTAAATTAACAGATGACAAGTATAAGAATTGGCGAGACTTTTTGCCTCAAGCGCTATTGATTTTGAATAACCGTCCTTTTCTAAATGCTGAATCCCCACTTATGCGTTTGTTTCCTCCGAATGTTGATGTTAAGCCCAATGAAATCAGAGAGACCGTGATGTACTGGGAGATTACTCCCGGAGCTTTGGCTCCATGTAGAGCGACCCCAGGGTCGGCAGGTTTAGACTTGCATGCCATGGATAACACCGTTATAAAAAGTAAGGATCGAGTCATCATTGAAACTGGTGTTGGTGTTCATATACCAACTGGAAATTTCGGATTAATCGCCCCTAGATCGGGGCTGGCTGTAAAAGGCATTCAGGTGCTTGGAGGAATCATTGATAGTGATTATCAGGGAGAGATTAAGGTGCTCCTGCTGAATAGCAGTGAGGTTGACTTACTGATACATCAAACTGACCGAGTGGCTCAATTGCTAATAATGCCTGTTTTCAGTGGTGAGATCACAAAAGGCACTGCCCCAACGTTGCTAACTGTACGAGGCCAGAAAGGTTTTGGCTCCACAGATAATCCTGGGGCCAGAGTTTGGGTGCAGTCGCCTAAGAATTCCCCTGAACAAGCAGAAGTCATTGCAACCGGTCAAGACAACACCATTTTAGTTATGAGACCAGGGAAAGATAGCTGGGAAGCAGTCCCGGCTGACAAATGTTACTTACGAGAATGAATAATGCCTGTATTTGATTCTCTTTCAGATCATTCTTTGGACTGTTGCTGCAGGATGTGTCGGCGTTGGACTCCTTTTGGGCTGGTACGACGAGAGAGGAGGGATCCCATCAACCCGGGCTGAGTTGAGAACCCGAGTGTCGCGTTCCTTCGCTGCGTGGGATTCGTCGTCGAACTTTTGGATTACGTTAGCCAAACGAGTAACTAAAGCCCCTCATTTCTGCTTGACACCGATGAGATCGGTGACTGACATTCTAGCGACTTGTTTAGTTGCTGTCCCTGCTTCATTGGAGACTTTGACTCATATTTTTAATATATCGAATGCTCGCCCCAATGTTCTTCTGGGCGATTTTGCTACCCATGAGTATTGCCCCTTGTGTACTGTACTGTCAGACCCGATACCCCCCATCCAGTCCCAAATAGTTACCTATAATATCACACAGGGTGATTTGTGTTTTTTCCTTACTTGTGATCCTAGTGCGATTTCTGAATGTATGCGTTTAAGATTGAAAGGTGCCACTTCATTCACCGCTCATGAACGAACTTTGTGCCTTCGAAGGACACCGAAAACATGTACTTCTGTTCAGAATAACATGACTTGCAAGAGTTTGGTAGTTACCCCCAGCCATTATCGCACGATGTTACTACCTGCCGGATGGCTTTTCTCATGTGGTAATACTTCCTGGCCATATATCCCCGCAAATATTTCTGGAGGCCCTTGTGCCATTACTAGACTGAGCTTGTTGATGTTTTCATCACATCCGAATGCCAACTCTCGTGTGATTCGAGATACAGTGAGGTTACAGGAGGATTGTGACTCATCTTTACATTTATATTCCAAGTCTGAATACCTTAGCCTGGCTATTTCAATTATTGGTGTTCCTGCTTTGGCAGTTTATAATGCCAAATCTATTGGGAAAATGGCCTGCTGGATGGTAAAATCCATTAATCATACTTCTACAGTCCTGTCTGACATGCTATTAGACGCCCAGGGTGAACGTAGAGCTATCTTGCAAAATCGAGCGGCCATTGATTATCTTTTGCTTAAACATGGACACGATTGTTCTGACTTTGAGGGTCTTTGTTGTTTTAACTTGTCTGATCATACAAAATCCATTCAAGCTCACATTGACAAACTACATGACTTGACAGAAGAAGTTAGAAAACCCATTGACCAGGGCTGGTTTGACTGGCTCTTTAATTGGTTACCTGATTTGCATATGTTACGTCAGATATTAGGAGGTATTCTGGTTACTATCGGCATTTTGATTTCTATCTGTTGCTTTATTCAGTGTATTCCTTCACTACTTCAATTCTGCACACCTGGTACTAGACATAGATCAGTTAGTCTTGTTTCATATTATTCTTCCACAGATATTAGTTCTGTTTAATGAATGTATAATAGACTGAAGTCAAGGGTGAAATGTTCTGCTCGATTTTCCCGGCCTTCTTGTGAGGAGGAATGATTGAATGTGACTTCAGTCTCTTATCATTCAAGTCTAAGGGTTAGAGTAGTGAATGGAGCCTATTTACTAGGCACTTCGACATGATCCTGTGCTCTTCCCCATAGATCAGGGCTTGCACACATAGCCTAGGGGATAGATTCGTTAGTATTAGGGATAACCTGTCCTGTAGTGAGGGTATTTCATGGAGCCGTGCTGAATTCAGGCCTGGTAGGCCTCAAACGGGAGAGACTCCATCTTTCTTTCTGCTCCGGCAGCTTGGGATGCTTCTAGGTCAAATGTAATGTTTTAGTTATGAGGTGTTATTCGCTTGGAGAGAACCGGTTCAGGCCGGCCCTTATCGAAGGATTGTATTTTTCTTCATGCCGAAGACACTACATCAGGCCGGCCGGCTGGGAACGTGTCCTTGGTACGGGGAGGTACAAGAATTTGGTGGGCGGCAGGTTACGGGCCGGAATTTTCCATGAGGAAACGCACCTCTATATTAGTGAAAGTCTGAGGCAGTTACATGTTCAGTCCGTAGGCGGCATCTAGCCGTTAGCAGTAAAGCTACTACTTATTCCAGGGAAGACAGACGCCATCTTGAAGGCGGAGAAGAACCGAGAGACAGATACTCTCCTAGCAGAATAGCCAGAGAGGAGAGAGTAGCCGATAAGGAAGAGGTCCCAGTGACTCGGAGAAGGGTGAAGAGAACAGCGCATAGTGGTGCAGACATGTATCCGTGACTGCGGAGGTGTGACTTCCAGGCGAGCCGAGGCACAGACGAGAAGGGAACCTAGATGACCACTGAGTGCAGGCTACACACTACTAAGGTGATGTCGACCCTTTCTTATTATTGTTGATACAACTTAATCTTTCACTTTTCTTTGCAGGTTATGTGTTATATTGTAATGTTATGTGATTGCGTATGTAATGAGTAATAAAGTACCCAGTTTGTAGTGAACCAACATGTGCTGCGTGTTCTTGTATGAGAGGGTAGCCTATTCTTCTAGTCAGCTGCGGCTACATGAACAGATGTTAACCCTGATCAGGTAAGTGGTAACTGAATAAGGGAAAGAGGAGCCCCTCGAACCGGAGAACAGGCTATGCTCGAACTGGCAGTCCTTGTGTGATCTGATGAATAGTGAGACTGATTCCCTTTTTGTATGTTATGGTGATCATAGGATGAACTGTCGTATGAGACTGCCGTCTGGGTAGAGAGGTCTGGATTCGTATGGGATCGCGAGGCCGCCACTTGTGATACTGTCGTATGGGCAGAGAGGTCTGGATTCGTATGGGATCGCGAGGCCGCCACTTGTGATACTGTCGTATGGGCAGAGAGGTCTGGATTCGTATGGGATCGCGAGGCCGCCGATTGTGCTGAGACTGCCGTCTGGGTAGAGAGGTCTGGATTCGTATGGGATCGCGAGGCCGCCACTTGTGATACTGTCGTATGGGCAGAGAGGTCTGGATTCGTATGGGATCGCGAGGCCGCCGATTGTGCTGAGACTGCCGTCTGGGTAGAGAGGTCTGGATTCGTATGGGATCGCGAGGCCGCCACTTGTGATACTGTCGTATGGGCAGAGAGGTCTGGATTTGTATGGGATCGCGAGGCCGCCGATTGTGCTGAGACTGCCGTCTGGGTAGAGAGGTCTGGATTCGTATGGGATCGCGAGGCCGCCACTTGTGATACTGTCGTATGGGCAGAGAGGTCTGGATTCGTATGGGATCGCGAGGCCGCCACTTGTGATACTGTCGTATGGGCAGAGAGGTCTGGATTCGTATGGGATCGCGAGGCCGCCACTTGTGATACTGTCGTATGGGCAGAGAGGTCTGGATTCGTATGGGATCGCGAGACCGCCACTTGTGATACTGTCGTATGGGCAGAGAGGTCTGGATCCGTATGGGATCGCGAGGCCGCCGATTATAAGAGGTCTTGGTATGTATAGTAGGAATTCCCTGTCCTTAGGTGGTAGATATATGTGGTTACCTATTGTAAATAGGCCCTAGGGAGGGGGTAACGTTCTGGCTGGGTTAGTGAGGCTCTGATGAGCGGGTTCTATCTGATCCGAAAACCCAAGCAGAACAGGGGCAAGGGGCTAGAAACTGGATTGCTAACCGGGGCGCCAGAGAATCCAACGGAAACATTCGTTAAGCCAGACAAAGGCGCGCCATGGAGTTTCGAATGCATGATGGAACTTTTTGCTGCACCAGTGTCCAACAGAAAAGGCTCAACGACACCCAATGTGGCAACTGCGACATAAGGCCCTCTCTGATCTACCGGAACTGATACTTCTCCCTTCCTTTGTCTATGGCTGTCCTAATAGATACCATCCGTATCAACATCACGCTCAACATAATAGTCGTCCACATGATACTGTGCAGATCTACCAGACGAGAGATCGCGTCGATCGAAACATTTCTGCGAGTCTGAGGAAGTGGCAAGACGCTCGGCCTGATTCTGAGTAACACCGCGACCTCTACCACGTGAAGCTTGTTGAGGACCACTACGACCTCCTCGAGCCGACACACCATTGTTCCTATCACGTAGAACTGGGCAATTAAACTTCAAATGGCCCTCCCCTCGACAATACGCACATTGATTATACCCCAACACAAAGCGAGGTGCGGGAGAGTCATTGCGCACCTGTGATCTGGAAAACTGAGATTGTGAGCGATTTGGCTGTTGCGAGTCATTGAAATTAGAGCGCGGAGGATACGCTTGCTGCAATAAGACCTTAGTTTTAAGATCCTTCGTTTTCTTATCTGCACGTTCGCTTTCTTCCTTTTCTCTATTTTCGTAATATTGGGCCGTAGCCAATATTTGAGCAGTGGTAGAAACAGCCCACGAACTCTCTGAATTCTTCAACTTGTTGCTGAGTTCGGGCAACAAGTTCGATACAAATTTATCAACGAACAACCGCTGACCACCCTCCGAACTAATGTCCTGACCACTATGATCAACAAATGCTTCCTCAAATCTCGTAAAGAAATCGGAGACACTCTCATCCCTATTTTGCTTACACGCGGACAATTTGTCCCAATTGACGCGCATTGCTGGCATAAGCGTTTTCATAAGAGTAATTATCCTCTGGGGCAAAGCCACAATAAGCTGTTCAGGTTTAGCCCCACCAACTTGCCGGGCGTCTGCCGCCGTAAGGGCAGCCCAGTCACCGCCTAACTCAGCCGCGTGATTCTCGTGACGAATTTTCGCCCAAATCGGCTGAGGCACTACATTGCCAAACAACATGTCGATATCAGCAAGATTCATAACAGTAGCATCCACTAGTTGGGACAACTCCTTATAATAACCTGCAGGATTTTTACGGGGATCGGGCAAAGTTTGCTTCACCTGCAAAACTTCCGATCGCTTCCAAGGGAGGTGTATCCACACTCTCTGAAAACGTCCTGGGACAGCAGGATTAGCATTAGGATCACCTGGCATCCACACTGGGGGAACTTCCCGCATAGGATATTGACCAGGTTTTGCCATCCACTCTTCGGTCTCATCTTTAAACAGTGCTCGAGGTTGCACTGTACATCGAAAGGATAACAGGCGTTCTAGAGCAGCTCGAACCTTATCACCTACAATCACACCAGTTGTAAATTGATGCTGGAGCTCAGAAACCTCAGACGGTACACTATCGACCACATCATGATCCCACTCTTCCTTCAACGATTTACACATTTCCTCAAACACGAATCGTTGCGTGGGCGCATTAAACTGGGAAAATGTTTCAAACACTATACGCGAAGTGTACTTAACAGGATTACGAATCCATTTACGTGCCATTTTTACCAACGACTCACGTTCCCTACCATCAGGAAGCTGACTGCGCCTCTGAGCAACATCAGAAAGAGTCGATCCAAGTATTGGCCCAAAAAGCGGAGAATAAAGAGTAGTAACAGCATTCAGGAGACGGCTACGAACAGAAGGAGAGGAAGAAGAAGGCACAGGAGCAACAACAGTAGGAGTGGAAACAGTAGAAGTGGACGCGGCACCAGGAGTAGCGGGTACGACAGGCTGAGGAGGGGCTGGGAAAAGCGCAGTAGGAAGAGAAGCCGGTAAAGGAGGATGGACAATTTGCGGCACAAGAGGATTCGGGTGAGCGGGAGGAACGACGGGCTGACCAGCAGCCGCCAAAGCAGCAGGTTGAGGAATAGGAGGAATCACAGGACCCACAGTATCTGGAGCATAGGGAGGTGGTGATTTCAACAGATAGGACAATAGCGAATCTTCCATCACTTCTTCTCCCGTTTTATCGACATTAGACGGTAACACCGGATAACACTTATCCACCGCCATATGATGAAGTCGAGCACTAACTTCCTGATCTTTCTCATCTTTGTCTCGCTGATACTGTTCAGCATTTCGCATCACCGTAATGACACCTTCTCTCTTATTTTTCTTACTCTGTTTGATTTCTTTCTGCTTGGCCTCTTTACGCCATAACCGGAAGGAATCAAACATGGCTGGCCTAGCCTTCTTTTTAAACAGTTTAGCTTCCAAATTATCTAAAACGCAGTTTCGAAACTACCATGTGATGGCCAACTAAGAACACCATCATTTTTAGTGTAACAAACCCAATATTCGTTATATACGATAGGACCCACGCCATGGCGACTATAGAGCTCGTAAATTGGAGTTCCAACCGGAGGTATCGGACATGAATCCTCCAGCCGGGAATCCGTTCTGCAACATTTAAGAAACCCAAACAAAGTACTACGGCCAGGCATCGTGCACACTAACCGAGTTTACAAACTTCAAGGGCAATCGAATTATAATGTCTTCGCACAAAAATGCAAAACCCTCGGTTTTGGCAATTGCAATCGTCAAATAAAACCCAACAACTAAGAACCACAAATGCTATGGAACCATGCAAACAACAAAGGACCACTGGGAGCGACCCACAAATACTTAACTGAAAGAACAATGGCGTCACCAGGAAGGCCCGTCTATCGTCTCGCCATACAAAGGACTACGCCAGGTGCCAAAACAGGTCGACAGTCAGGGCATCAGTCCGTCGCAGCCGTCAGGAGGCGGGGATCTTCGCGGGAAAAGACGTCGGGCCACTTATTTCGACAACTGGATCGATGAAGCGGGGTGCACCTTCCCTCTGAGATTTCACACGAAGTTCCTCACGATCGTCGGGCTTTGGACCGGTACCGCTGATGTCGCCCCGCATTGGGCGCCAACTGAAGGACTGGGTTATTCTAAGACCCAGCGGTGCCAGGGGACAACACCTGAAACCTTCGTGGGTTACCTGTTCTGGCGCAAAACACAGAGACACGGGACACTTCCAGCGACGTCAGAGATCAGCGTTTATTTACTGCAGGGATACAGAAATCACAAGAAGTACACAACGTGTAGGTTCTCGGAGACTGCTTCAAATTGCTAAAGTGGATCGCTCCTTTTATACACGTTTTTGCCATTACACAGTATGGCGAACAAAAGTTACAACTCAGTTCCCACAATAAACTTCAAAAGAGTCGTGTCCATGTTTCAAGAGGCCGGAACATAATTACAGCAGCATTGCCGGTTCCCAACTGTAAAAACATGCCTACCTCGCAATAAAACATATTCCATCCTGACCGTAAACACATTAGGAGAAGGAACAAAAACAGATGCAAAGAAAGGACAAGGATGCACAACAGGTTAAAGAAGAGTGTCGGGGGTAATAAAGGAAACTTGATGGCTGGATCAAAGACCTCGTGTCCAATGCATGCATGACTGAAACAATAGGCTAGCACGGCAAGATGAGTCTCGAGCGGGGCCATCTGCCTTCGCCGTGTCATTTCCCTTATCGTAAAAGTCACCCTCAAAGAAACACGTGTCCCTCGTGTAAGCTTGGGAGTCCCAGGGTCACGAAGCGGGCAACGTCCGTTCGCTGGCTACTTGAGGGCAAGAAACAAAATGGATGCCGTATCTAAAATGGAACCCGAGGGTTCGGATGAACAAACCCAAAAATGAGACGAACCATACGTGGTTGCGTAGCGAAACTGCGTACACCCACTATACTCGTCATTTGCGGTTCGTAGACACCAAACTCATCCATATTCGTCACCACTCAAAAAGTGTCGTTCCGTCTCACACGGAACCTCAGGTCTCCAATCAGCTCGGAGGAATCCTGCTGTGTCAGACTTACTGGAGATAACAGGAGGGCTTCTGAGACCCCAAGAATCCTTAGCATCTGAAAGGGCATCATCCCGCAACCAGCACTGTGTCAGGAGGTGTGTTTGCAGAGTGGTGGAGAAAGGGGGCATTTCCTCCGCAGGCCCCTCTCCCCAGGCCAATATCGGCCCCATGGACCAAATACCCCAGGGCCTGGCTGTTTTAAAATAACAAAATTATTATAAATTAATGGGGGCCAAGAGGCCCCCTCCTGGGCCCATTTCGGCCCAGCCTTTCCTTTAAAAAATCTAATAAATACAAATAATGGGAGGGGGCTGTGCGCCGCCCTTCCTGGGCTTATTTTGGCGCTGGGGACACCATCCCCCAGGGCAGTAAAGCTCCCGCCAAGCCATTGCAAACAGCTATGTCCTGGGAGTGGGCACCCCGGGACTCAGGGCTCTGGGTGGTGACGGTCCCGAGGGCCATGGATGGCTCCAGGAGGGGGGCCGGGCGCACCCCTCATTTCTTGTAATTTACCCCAGGGAGGTGTTAGTTCCCAGGGCTGCGCGGGGGGATGCACCCCCAGCCTTTAATTTTACTAAAGCCCCAGGGAGGTGGCGGTGACCCCGCATACTATTACATATGACCCCTAGGCTTGGCCCACCCCAGGGCTTTTTTAAACACAAAAGCTGGAGCCCGCGATTGTGTTTTTAAAATGTTTTTACTGTGAATTTGGCAATTCTTCATGACCTTGGGGGTAACAATTAAAAAAATGCTTTTGTTGCATGGTGGGGTCCCAGAGGGACCTCAAGACCATGGCTTGGGGGTTAGGGTATTCCTACCTTACCCCCTTTTTGTTTAGTTTTACTTTTTTGGGTGGGGACCCGGTGAAGCCAAGTCCCAAGATGGCTGCCAGCACTTCCTTGTTGAAGTGTTGGCAGGCAATCGGAGCTGTGCATTTCCCTGCACAAGCTTGTTTTTTTTCACGATGGCTTGGTGACCACAGATATCACTATCATTTTCAACTTAAATTTCCCAAGAACTACTGAACGAATTTGCACCAAATAACAAAAAGTTCAATATGCATAAAAGCATCTACCTTTCTGCTAAATTTGGTGTAATTCCGTCCAGCAGTTTGTAGCGTAGGTTCGAGTATGCTTCCTATGGGAATTTAAATGGGAAAACACACTTTTTTTAGACCCCTTTTTCATGGACCCCGCTTAACAGATCACCCTGAAACTTCCCATGCACAACAAGGCTTACTCTGACATTTCTGTTGGAAAAGTTTTTGAAGATTCGTCAACTTATGGAAACTAGGTCCTAACTATAACTGCCTACTGGCAACCTCCAGTAGTACTATATATATATATCGGGTGTAGAGATCAAACAAGTACTTACTTGCACCCACTGGGGTGAACCACTCGGGAACTTCATGTACCAGCTTCCCTTGGGGCGACCCGGAGGAGGGGCTAGCGGTGTGCGCTCCATTGCGGTTGTTTATAAAAATGGCTCCCTCGAGCTTTGAGCTGACGAGCTCCTGGACGACGCACCTGCGTGCCTGTGCGGGCACTGAGGCCTTTGACGGTTGCTTGGCGGCCCTCTCTTCCACCCCTAACTATTTTCTCTACTGAGGAGGGAAGTTATCCCGAAACCCGAGCCATGTCTCGGGCGATATTTTAAAACCCGGGACATGTATCGGGTCTAGAGATCAAACAAGTACTTACTTGCACCCACTGGGGTGAACCACTCGGGAACTTCATGTACCAGCTTCCCTTGGGGCGACCCGGAGGAGGGGCTAGCGGTGTGCGCTCCATTGCGGTTGTTTATATATATATATATATATATATATATATATATATATATATATATATATATATATATTCCACACAAAAACACCAGACTTGGAGAGCCACACACCTTGTTTGATACTTTATTCCTGCAAGGCAGTCCTGTTTCAAACCAACAAACGCTCTGAATTCATCAGCCAATATTTTCACTCCTTACGCGTTTCGAGCATCTCGTGCCCTTGATCACAGGTGTTTTGGCAAATGTGAACAAACAGAATGCCACCTCTCTACATAGCAGTTTCTTAGTCTCGCCAAGAGGGCGTGTCCTCACATTGCATTCTGGTAGATAGAGTTCATGTAAAAGGTAAGTCTTTATATGTTACAGCTGTTAGTTCCACATTACACAATTTCAAATACCTCAGTAGGTTTCCGTGCAATCTGCGGTTGTGGCAGGACTGTATTGATCCTTCAGTGCAGAAAACAACAAGGCTTCGTATCGCGTTGTTAAATAACTCGCTGGACACTGCTTTTTTCGCAGGGGAGCTCGCCGCGACCCCGGTAGGCCACAATTAAATTCCACACAAAAACATCAGACTTGAAGAGCCACACACCTTGTTTGATACTTTATTCCTGCAAGGCAGTCCTGTTTCAAGCCAACAAACGCTCTGAATTCATCAGCCAATATTTTCACTCCTTACGCGTTTCGAGCATCTCGTGCCCTTGATCACAGGTGTTTTGGCAAATGTGAACAAACAGAATGCCGCCTCTCTACATAGCAGTTTCTTAGTCTCGCCAAGTGGGCGTGTCCGCACATTGCATTCTGGTAGATAGAGTTCATGTAAAAGGTAAGTCTTTATATGTTACGGCTGTTAGTTCCACATTACACAATTTCAAATACCTCAGTAGGTTTCCATACAATCTGCGGTTGTGGCAGGACTGTATTGATCCTTCAGTGCAGAAAACAACAAGGCTCCGTATCGCGTTGTTAAATAACTCGCTGGACACTGCTTTTTTCGCAGGGGAGCTCGCCGCGACCCCGGTAGGCCGCAATTAAATTCCACACAAAAACACCAGACTTGGAGAGCCACACACCTTGTTTGATACTTTATTCCTGCAAGGCAGTCCTGTTTCAAACCAACAAACGCTCTGAATTCTTCAGCAAAAATACATTTAAATGAGGCCTCATATACAAATACATTTGATAAAAGAAACCTCAACATACATTACAATAATCGTTATTTTAAGAACTTTTGATTAAAAATCTCATATATTATTGGGAAGATTGAATGGGACAAAAAACTGATAAAGCTCCTGATTTAACGATTATAATCTTAGTCTGTGTCCGATGTGCAGTGCCCTGCATTCTACTCAGTTGTGACAGTAGGGGGGGTATCCGATTATGATATCCAGTTAGCAACAGTATATAACAATTTGGATTTTACAGCTTCTGCCTTTTGAAAATGGCCCTCTGTGTTTAGTCTGTTATATTATAGTTGAATTTGACAAAGCTTTTGAAATGTTTATAAATTTGACTAGTCTGCATGCTAACTGGATGTCTCTTCCATCAAAACAGGCTTTTAATGCTTGCCTGCGAGTTTGGATCCCTCTCATCTTTGGACTCGCCACAAATTCCGCAGCTCGTAATTGTTTATAACCTTTGCCAAGGAGGGAGGTGCTGGTTTACTGGTAAAACACCCATCTTCAATTTCAAATATGATTCCTTCAAGATCTTTGAGAATCCTGTTCCCAAGTAGATTTGCGCCGCAGGCCTTATGTAACTCTGGATAACAAACCACCCGTGAGCCCTCTTGGACAGGGCAGATTTATCTTCTTCCAAAGATAATGACTTTACTGTTTTATTTACTAATTGTTTAAAAGTTTTATGCGGTCCATTGACCTCCCAGAGATCTTGTAGGGCTAGATAGTTTATTGCCATTTGCAGATAGACCGAAGCTGGATTGTCTTTGTTCTTGTTCAGCTCTTTCCATAAGAATGAGTTCATAGAACAACTCTCTTCTCCCTTTATTTTGTACCAGCACTTGACGTAAGCCCCCTTCCATGCTACTTACTGTTTTTGAAGGCCAAATCTAGCCTTCGCTGCGCTGGAGAGATATACTGAGGGAGGTTAAAAATTATTCTAATTGATTTTGACACTGCTTTGTCCAGAACTGTCTCGTCCCTTCCTCTCATGCATTCACTTCCATAGGTGATGGTAGGAAGCAGTTTTGCTCGAAAGACTTCTAACAGAGGCGTTAGATCCGGGCCTGTTATTTTTTGTTTAATATTTTTTAGTGCTACGGCCAGTGCAGTCCCTCTTGCTCTGATCATTGCTTTGTGTTGTCCAAAAGATCCCTTTCTGTCAAAAATAATACCCAGATATTTTTACTCATCGACCACCTCCAGCAATTTGCCCTGAAGTTCCCAACGAGATTGTCGTGTTTGCCTTTGATTCAAGATCATCACTTTTGACTTCCCCAAATTTCTCTCTAGCCCGTTTCTGTCTGAAAAGCTGCTTGTAGTGTTTATAAAATGTTGAAGGCCAACTGGAGTTCGAATAATCAGTATTAAGTCGTCCGTATCCCTAATGAGGAGAGTCATTTGCTTTCATAATGTCTAGGGTATTAAGGAGGTGAGTGGAAGGAAGGCGAAGACGTTTTTATGTGTGGCACCTGGACTGGTGAGTTATGGAGTCTGTTTGAATACACATTTCTACTACACAAAGTGGTGGTTGCCTCTGTACAGACTGCCAGTGTCCTGTGAAACCTATACATGCACATCTCAAGCTGCCATATCCGGTTCGCCAGACCAGTTGTCTCTCTTGGGTGGAGTGTGCTGGCCAGCCACATCCTTTTAAGTAGCTGAAGCTCCACTGCCAGAGTGAAGACCACACAACCCATTTCTAGTTTGTCACATTCATCTCTCTGTAAAATTGCCTACCTATTTGGAGCTATCCCACATCCACATGGACCAGCCTGGTGCTGCATGCTCATTGCATGAACTGATCACACTGAAACATTGACCTGAAATATTGGAGAAGCACCTCCAAATTTGAAGAGTGCAGACTATGTGTTTGGGCCAGACACCCATCCTGTTCACCAGGAGAGAAGATGCTGAGATCAGGGAGAAGGATGGCTTCTGCAAAGCCACCCACACTTCACAGTGGGGAGCCTACAGAGTTGTCCTGCTGCAGGACTTGTGGAGAAAAGCAAGAACTTACCTGCCTGCAGAAGGACCCTGAGAGTGCCTGCTGTAGTGTTCTCCCTAGCTCAGGAGCATGCAAACGTGTACGTCATACACAGAGCTCTGTAAAGATGTCTTTATTACTCAGCATACGATCACACACTGCCCTCTCATTACATCATAACTGTTAATAACCACACCTTAAAACCTACAAGCAATTTACCTAATTCCTCTACTTATTCCGCCCAGAACCACAACGGTCCTAGCCCACATAGTCTCACGACAATGCTTCTCACCCTTTGTTAAATAAAAAGTATAAACAACAGGCACATCATATTTCTTTAATAAGGTGTTGAGGCACTCACACTAGTTGGCCAGATCGAGTGGTGTGAGATAGTTGAGATACACTCTGATTGTGCACTGATGGCAAGGGTTCTGATGCTTGATCTGGACTATTAGGCAGGGTAGCCTCATTCATGATTGCAGGAGCTGAGGAATGTCGAGGTAGGTGCTTAAAATGTGATGAGTCCTATTGCCCTTTTGAGGGTACCCATGAATCACTCCACAACATCATTGGCTTGGGGCCACAGAGGTGCACTCTTAATTCTTGACATTGAGTCGGACTACAAACTCCATGAATGGACCCTTATCTGATTTGAGAATGGCGGGGATACCCCATGCTGCAAAGATGTGGTCTAGCCGCTCGAGGACCTTGTCATTGGTTTTGATGATAACTCCTCTACTAAAGGGACATGAATTCTCATCAATGACTACCATGAGATGATGTCCATTTCCTAAGGGACCAAATAAATCAACTGCAATTCTTTCCCATGCATGTGCAGGAAGGTCAGATACTTTCAATGGGTGCTGCGCCACTTTAGGGGAAAGGCAGTTGCACAGAAGGCACTCTTTTAGTTCCCTCTCAACTCGCTCATCTAGGCATGGGAGCATAAGCGGTAACTTTGAGCTGTTTTGGTGGCTACAATGCCACAATGTCCTTCACAGGCTAGTTCAATGACTTGCTTTCTTAGGCTCTTAGGTATGACGATTCTCGAGCCTCTCAATACAATACCTTTCTTGGTAAAGGACAGTTCATTCTGTAGATTTTAGAATTTTTGAAATTCAACATCATCAGTCAAAGGTAGAGTATTCTTCTTCCACGACTGAGTTGAAATGATAACTTTGATGAGAATGAGCATGTTGTTGTCAGCATTAGTATCTGCAATAATCTGTTCAACTGATATGGCTCCTGCCGTGCTGGACTCACAATGAAGTTGATGTACTCCTCAGCCGTTTTGGATGTCAGACTGTGACAATGTAGCCGTACTTGTGAAAAGTAATCAGCAGGCTTCTGATCTTTACCTGGCTTGAGTACAATTGAGTAGTCATACTCTTGTAGTCACAACCCCACCTCACAAAGTGAGGGGGCATCTTGGCTTTCGGGTTGCCAAAAATACTGAGCAACACTTGGTGGTTAGTAACAAAAGTGAAACTTTCCCCATATAGAAACACATGAAAATGATGGCAGGACCACACTACAGCCAGACTCTCCTTCTCTGGCTGACAATAGGCACGTTCTGTGTCAGACATGCTTCAACTAGCATTGGTCACAGTGTGTCTCTGAGCATTCGGATGACAATTATGTTGAGCAAGGATCGCCCCAGCCCCACCGGTCTTGCATCTACTGTGATCTTAGTATGTAGCCTGGGGTGGAAATTGGCCATCTTGGTTGCATTCTCAATCGCATATTTTATTTGTTTGAAAATTTGATCACATTCAGGAGACCACTGGAAAGGGACATTTAATTTTGTCAAATCTCTCAATGAGGCACTCACAGAGGTAAAGTCACAAATGTACCTTGAGCAATAATTGGCCATGCCTAAAAATTATCGCAGCATTGTGACATCTTGTGGCGGGCAAGTAGCTGACAGTGTTTGCACTTTATCTGGGTCAGGGGTCATTTCCCCATCAGAGAATATGTGCCCCCTTACACTGTGCTGCATTCAGAGTGAAAACTGAATCTGCAAGTTGCTGGCACACTTGTGTAAGAGCCTTGTCATGTTCCTTTTACGTTGCCCCAAATACCAGTATGTCATCACTGTAGTTAAAAGGATCTGTAACAGGTTGAATTATTCTACGTATAACATCCTGACATATTTCTGCAGTCGACAACATTTCAAAACGTAGCCTTTTGTATCTGAACAAACCAACATGGGTAAAAAAATTAGTAATGTATCTGCAGTTCTCTTCCTGCTTGAGATGATGGCATACTTTGTTCAAGTTAAGACAGGTGAAGACTTTGGCTCTGTTCAGCTGCATGATCATGTCCGCTATGTGCGGACCAGGGTGTCTTTCTCTCTCAATTGCTTTGTTGGCCTGGTGCATATCAATGCAGATGAACGCCGCACCTCCACTGTCCATTTTTAACAATACCACTACGGGTGAGACCCAGGGTGTAGGAGGAGCGCTCAAGGATTCCATGCTTCAACAGCGTTTCCCGTTCTTTCTCAACTGCTTCTTACAAGTGAAAAGTGACTCTGCAGTGCTGCTGGGTAACAGGGCGCATGTCCTTGTTAATATGAAGTTGCACTTTCCTTAAGCCTTCCCAGGCCATGAAACAACAACGGGAACTGACTCACAATTTGAGATTGAATATGGAGGTTATTGTTGAGGGCTATCAGTTCCATGTCTGAAGCAGTGGCAAAAATGAGTAGGCATGTACTGGATGAAGTTCCTTGAAAAACGTGAATTGGCGCTTGCACTGACATTGTTTTATGTCGCCTGGTTGCGATGAATGATCCTTGACTCTGCAACGATTTAGCGGCAGCCCACGTGTATACCTTGGTGTTTGACGGGTTGAGGCTTGGCACAGGAGACAGGCGTCACTGTCTATGACAAAAGATATGGGGCGATCATTGACGTTTATTGTAATCCTGGGGCGGTGTTCAAATGAATTCTGTTGTCTCGTATGTTGATTTGGCTTTGTCCTTTGTTCTTTTCTGCAAGCAGCCAAATCTACATGTGCATGTCGTTCTTTGGTCGATACCATCAGCGCATATCCATCTTCTTTATAGGTGCTTGAAAATTACATTAAAGATCCTTTGTAGAATGAACTTGATGGCGAATGACTTTGTCTGTTTTCTACTTGTTACTGATGTTGCTTTTTGGTCTTGTAGGCGTAGCTAGAACACTTCTATAGCCTTCTGGCGTCCATTTTCTCTTCTTGCTGTGACGCAGTTGGTTTCTCTTTTGCCTTGCAAACTGTTATAAAGCAGTTTTCTTTCCCACAACCTTTGCACGTCTGTCCAATGGCTGGACATTTACCTTCAGGGGGAAATGAAAACCCACATCAAACACAACTATTTCTTCTTTGGAGACATTGACTTGCGCTTGCTTTTCATGACCAACGCTGATTCGCTTTTCACTGTTTCAGCTTCCATATCAGCAGCTTGTTGATCTGCTCTTTGCAGCCATTAGTACTTTCTCCAACTGAGCATTTCTCTCAACATGTGTCTTCTGAATGAGTCTGAAAGACAGCCATTGATGACTCTGAGGCATATGGCTTCTTCGTCATTAAACTCATCAAACATACACTGTTTGGTAAGCATGTTAAGTCTCTCAACAAACTCATCCATCGTTTCACCATCTTGCTGTCTGGCTTAATTGAAGAGGTACCTTTTATAGTCGATATCCCAGCATTGGATTGAACTTAACTTCCAATGCTTCCTTGATTTGACAGCATAATACTGCATCAGCTTGTAATAGTTTATTTAGCACTTCTTTCACTCCATCACCAGCAAGTCTCCTTAAGTACTTAATGATTTTCTTATTGTTTGCTTTTTCCAGCACGTATATGAAATCATTGAACGTCTCCATCTATGCAATCCATCTGGTGCCAATATTCTGCTTCTCGTCGGTGTTGAATGGTGGTTTCAGGAACGTGACTGCCATGTATTTCATACTCCCTTTGGCCACCATCGAGAATATATGTTTTTGGACAGCTTTTATCTCACCCGGCAGCACCTTGCAAGCACAACCCCCGTGCTTGCACTTGGGTCATCTCACCCGATTTTGAGGTCATAAAGCGTTTTGTCGGTCTTCACCGGTGAGTGAATTTTTGTTTCTTGTACCTGGTTGTCACTGTTTGTTGCATGTGCTTTGCATGCGTGATGTCTCTGTGTTATGGTGCTACACAATATCTCTTGCCTTCCCAACAAATTCTGGTAGGCTTGTCGAATGTGCTCCTCTGTAGGGCCTTCAACTTCTTCAACAGCCGTGTCTGAGCTTGTGTGGGGCTTTGACTCCACATAGGCCAGCTTCAGACTGCTTTGCAGTGACTTGGCGCGCATGTGGCAGGTACAAGCAGTTTGCTGTACCGTTGCAAACTCTCAGGGAAAGCAGTCTCATTTCTTTGAGGCACGTATCCATTACCCATCATCAGATGTAGCATCCTCCCCAGCATGCAAATTAATATGCCACACATGGAGCGCTGTAACAGACGTCTCCTCAGCGTACGATCACAAACGGCCCTCTCATCATAACAGTTAATAACCACACCATAACACCTCCGAGCAAATTATGTAATTCCTCTGTTGAGTCTGTCCATAACCACAAGAGTCCTAGCGCGCATAGTCTCAGGACACTACATCTGCCACAAGAAAGCGATGCGATCCATTGAAGACCACCATGGCTCATTTGACTGAAGGGACCTACTTCGAAGACATCTCAACAGAAGATCCCCAGGAGATACATAATTATCCCTTCCAGGTGTTCAAGAACCACCAATGCAATCTGGGTCATGGAGCTGCTCCATTACTTTCACAAATGAATAGGTTGCCTGTATCAACCGCTCTGGATTTTCCTGGAAGACTTGTAGAGTTTCACCTTTGATCCTTTCCTGTGCTTATGTTGGATAGTCCTGCCCTAGAAAATCTTAACCACAACCTGTAGTTTTCAAGATATAGCCAATCTACTATACATGACCACCTTAAGCAGATGTCTTCAAACTGTGGGGACTGCCCCCCTGGGCGGGGTGGAGACATCTGAAGGAGGGCACGAGTCCATGCCCCAAATGGCATTTGAGTCCTACAACAGTGAAATGTACAAGCTGGTTTCACTGATACATTTTTTCCAAATGTTGTCATTTCATTGTAGATTTTTGAGCTATTTTTAAAAGTAAGCGGGGCTTGTTCTGCATTTGGCTTGATCTTGAAGGCTTGTTGCAGAAAAATCAAGGGGAAATCCGCAAGTAAGGAAAGGTGGGCCGTGAGGCTGAAGAATTGTGTTTCTAAATCCCTAACCTTTCCAATACTTTTGTATCAGCCTGCAGACTTTTCAGGCTGGTTTTCAGTACTTACACATACACTGTCTTTTTTAGGATTTTGCCACTGTGTTAATGTACTGATAGATGCAGTGTGCATAGATTAAGAGGGAGGTTGGCCGCTATGGATGGTGCTTGAAGGGGAATTGTTCTTTGAAGTGGAGTACAGGCGGCTTTTTTCTGGGTGATCTGCAGGGTTTGCTAAATCTATGCATGATAACTAGACATTAGCATTGTAAGGGAGCCAAAGGCCCTTAGGCTAGCTAGAAAAAAAATTCCCTTCACCACTCCAACTGCTGTGTTTGTAAAAGAAAACGCAAAATCTCTGAAATCATCAGAGTTTAATTGGCTCCTGAAGCCTCCAGGGCCAGGTATCACTGCACTTTCTGCACCAATTATAGCAATAACACTGTAACTGCTACGAAACCTTTTCTGTGCATTCTGGGATTGTAGTCTTGTTTGGTTCACTATAAAACCATTACTTCTAGTGTGAGAATGCAGATCAAAAACCTGGACTGGAGCCAGTTAGTTTTGCATGGACCTGGGACACTTAGCATCTATGCTTTGAAAAAGGGACACTGGCAATGGCTTTAAAGGAGAGGACTGGATAAGACTTTGTATCGGTAGGTGGTTGGAAATTTCAAGAAGGCATATCGATTAAGCTTTCAGCACAGGTTTTTTTAAATGGGGTGGATGGAGATTTCCAGATTGGAAAGTGGATGGAGATTCAGTAAGGAGATACTGAATATCAGTTTTTAAGGAGGAGACTGACTAGAAAGGCCGGCCTGTGTCATGGGCAAGCTGGGCCTACACCCAGGATACCAACATTCATGGGGTCACAGGAAGTTGTCTGTTCTAAGACCTGCAGACAGTAGCACCCTCTCACTTCACTCCTGTTTAAACTACTTTTAATCATTTTTAGATGCTGGAGGCACCATTTTTAACACCACTTAAACCCCATTACTTCCCCTCCCGACTTTATAAAATATGTCTGAATGGTGCTTTTTATAAGTGGATCTGGCTAGGTGTTTGCAGTTGGGGCCTGGGTGGTCCATAGCAGAAGTGAGGTAGATTGCAGAGCGTCTGGATGGGGCTATGTAGAGGTTTCTAGGTGAACGTTTATGCCATTTGAATTTGGATGGAAATTTACACTTTAAGTACAGGACTCTGTACATAAGGGTCATTATGCAACTTTGTAGAGGAATTCTTGATGCCATTTTGATGAGGGTCCTGGATGGGCCTTTTCCCCCAGTGCATTTCCCAATGCAGATGAATTTGTAAGCCCCCTAACCATTGGCTTGATCCACCCACTTGTAAAGTATGGCGGGTTGCCTCTTAAATATTTTGCTAAGGGGGGCTTGGCATAACAAAGTTTGAAAACCACTAATCTAAAGTGGAACCAATGGTGAAGTGGTACCCTATCCAGCCACTGTCCATTCCATATCCCATTGACTATTGGATCTTTGGCCTCCACCGAAGGCATGGTGTCCCTCAACTGGACATCTGTGACTGGACATCAGCCATCCACACTAGGCAAGGCCATGGAAAGCACCTATAAAAGATTATTTGTAAGGTGGGCAGTTGATCCTTCTAGTGGTGCGCTTTTCGAGTACCTTTTAGATTCACAGCAGGTGATCGGGGTGTATTTCTGTACACATTTGTTTAGATACTGTAATCCACAACTGCTCCATGCCTGAACCAAACGTACTGTAATCTGGCCCCTTTTATTTCTTAACTGAAAACGACTTTGAAGAAACTAAACCTAAACGCTTCTGCAAAGATGCGAGGTTACGCGAACAAGCGCGCATAGATTAATGCAGGCTATGGGTCTCAGTGTTTAAAACACAACACCTAGCAGGTAGGATCTACAAATGCTTTAGGGGTTGTAGCTCTGGCACAGAAACCGCTGGGCACTTCTAGGGCCATATTATAAATAGGGCGCAATGTCCCCATTTGCACATCGGCACATCTTTAACAAGGTGCACCAATCGCAAAAGGACAATGCACCTTATCATAGATGATGTGCTGCCCCCAGGGCAGGCCCACATTGGCACCTGACCTGGAGTCAGCTCATTAGTGGGATATGGAGTGTTTCTTAGAAGCAGCTGATCTGTCTTTCACAGTGTAGGCTGTACGTGGCCTGCACTTCAAAGGGGGACAGAAATCTCCCTGCAGGTGGGTGCTGTAAGTGATGGCCCCTGACTGCACAGGGATGTCTAGGCGTTCATGGGACCCATTTCCTCCTTTTCAGAGGGGCACATGGACTGTACGCTCCTCTTTGTGGCTCACTCAATGCACCTCGTGAGGTTGCCCACGGGCCCTTCTGTAATACTAAAGTGCCTCAGGCGTAGAAATCAGGAACACATCCAGTGGCCACCGAGGGGTACTTGATGTAGTATGGGTCCGGCTGATCTGTGCTTAAATTTCTGTACTTTTACTTATCAGTAATTAAAGTCCTTTTCTTTTTAAAAACAAAGTTCTGCCTGAAAATTCAAGTGATTAAAATGTTGTTTAAAGTGTAACCGTTTTTTATCCTGGATGGCCGTCAGTCATTTAAAATAAAACATTGAGAAAATGGAGGTTCTTTATGGGTTGCCGAATGGAAATACTGCTGAAAACTGGGGACCACAAGAACTAAGTACACCATCTGAATCTATGGCGTATGCCAGAAATCTTGGTGTCATTTTTAATATCTCTCTATCCTTCAAAAGCCCTCTCTGTCGAGTACCCCACAAGTTTTACCTGTTGCTTGCGGAAAGATCTCGCAGAGACGACATGAGCTATCGCCCCCGTACCCACCTTACCCCAATCGAGATGTGTACATGAAGTAGGATGAAGATGGGATTGGGGAAGGAAGCTAAAGATGGCGGAGATGATGTCCAGATGACCAGTAGAGGACCTCCCTCTGTTCGGAGTAACCGCGAACACCGGCTAGGAAGGGAGACAAGGGGAAACCCTGTTACAACCAGCACAGACAAACCCCCTCTCGTCACTCCTTACACACATGCGGAAAACAGTAGTTACTTCATAACTGGAAACACCATATAATCAGAAGCCATCGACTTAATGAACTTGTAAGTGCTCCTGCCCGGTGTAAGCAAAGTAACAAGCGCTCCTGCGCAGTGCAAACCAAAGTAACAAACGCTCCTGCGCGGTGTAAGGAAAACCCAAAACAAGCGCTCCAGCGCTATGCAGAGAAAACCAAAAACAAGCGCTCCAGCGCGGTGTGGCGTTAACATAAGAAAGCACTCCAGCGCGGTGTAACTGAAAACCCAAAACAACCGCTCCAGCGCAATATGGCAAAGTGGTAAGCGCTCCTGTGCAACCAGGCGCCTGTTGTACGTGATGTAACGTACTAGTCGGCATGCACACCCCGTAGTCCTGTTTCTGCTTGCACGCCGCCTGACGTCACTGGCCAATCCGGTGTCGAGGATGGCTGTGACGTCGGGGGCGGGTAGGCAGAGGAGAAGAGCGCGAGGACGCGAGCCGGCGGTTTTCACTCCCGCTGCTCCTCGTGGGCCGTAACTTTGGATATATATATATAATAAACGTTCTGAAGCACATAATCCTGTTTCGCCTCCCTCTTTGGTTCCACTACAAATGGCGACGAGGGTTAAAACGAACGTTACGGCCCGCGAGTGATTTAATTGCTGCCTGATGTCCCCATGTGCTGATTCTACACGCTGGTCTCGCCTCGCTGATTCCCATGCTCAAGATTCCTTGCTACTGATTTCTGCTGCCTGCCTTTGCCTCCTGCCTCGAGGCCCTGCTGGTGTGCTGCTGGGTGCTGCCTGCTGTCCTGTGGTGCTGTCTCGCCCCGACGACTCCGTGAGCTGCACTGGTGAGCTGCTGTGGAGGGAGCGCCTTCTCTGCTGGTATTGGTTGCTTCCATCTCCTGAGGCTGCGTTGATTGCTGCGGCGCCTGACCTCTGCCTCCCTGCGATCGGGGTCTCCTTCCGAGCTTGGTGGGGATTGTCCAGGATCTGCGCCGCTGTCCCACGTGTACCTGCTCTCCTGCTATGGCGCAACCCATCAACATATGTGTGCCGCCCCTCTTTCTGGACTCACCTGGTAAGCCGTGTATGAAGTGGAAGGGGTGGCTGCGCGCATTTGAGAATTACATCGTCTCCATTGACGGCGAGGGATATAGCGCTGCACGCAAGAAGTCGCTTCTGTTCGGACTGTTGGGGAAAGCAGGCCAGGAGGTTTTTGACAGCTTGCCCGTCTATACGGACCCTCCGGGGGCCCTTGCCCCTCTAGACGTGTACCAGGAGGCGGTTAAGCGGCTCGAACTACAATACTCTGAGGAGGGTAATATCATGGTGGGGCGCCATAAATTCGCTTTGCGGAAGCAGGAGGAAGGTGAGACTATCGAGGAGTATATTGCCTGTCTACGTGTGTTGGCACAAGACTGTGAATTCGGGGAGATGACTGATACTTACCTCAGGGACCAGGTGGTGTTCTACTGCCATTCCAAAAAGGTGCAGGAACGGTTGCTTTCTTGCAGGAATCCGTCGCTGAAGGATGTGGTGGCCATTGCGAAGGCCGTTGAACGTTCCATGGTGTCCACGAAAGAACTTGCGAGCACGAGCCAGGCTTCTAATGTGTTCTTTGTGCAGGACAAACATAGAGGTGCATCCAGAACCCCAGACAGGGTGGCGAGCGAGAAAGGGGGGGGCAGGAAGCCACTCGCTTGTTTTAGGTGTGGGTCAAGGGATCACCTGGCGGATAGCAGGACATGCCCAGCGCTGTCCAAAAGTTGTTCTAAGTGCAGGAAAGTGGGCCACTTCGCGGCAGTATGCAAAGCCAGGAGACCTGGTGGGAGCATGAAAGTGAGCTCGGTGAGCGACTGCGATGCTGATACTGATGCGGACATTGTATTGTCCATTGATGCTGAAGATGGGAGAGTGAAGGGGCCTATTGGCTCCGTTCTGATTGGTGCAGTTGAGCTGCCATTTACGGCCGATTCTGGTTCCCCCATTACCCTGATTTCTGACACCACGTATGAGTTGAAGTGGCAAGGTGTGAAATTGCATGAGACGGATGTGAACCCGAAGGCTTTTGGGGAGAAAGACATAGAGATGATGGGGTACTTCTGGGACTTCCTCACCTTCAGGGGGCGAACAGTGAGAACGAAGATCTATGTGGCTGAGAAAGGGAGGAGCCTGGTGGGGTGGAAGGATCTGGCCAAGCTGGGGGTGATGCTAGTCCCGGGGGCGGATGATCCCATAGTCCTGAGGGATGATTGGGTCGGCTACGTGCAGCCGGATGATTTACATGAGGGCTTAGCTGAGGTCATCGGCAAATTTGAGTCTGTGTTTGAAAACAAAGTAGGGCGTGTGAGAGGATTCGTGCACGCTATACGACTGAAGGAGGATGCCGTGCCGATAAAACACAAGGTCAGGTCTGTTCCCCTCTCTGCCAGGGGGGAGCTAAAGGCTGTTCTAGATAGGTTGAAGTCGGAGGGAGTGATAGAGGAAGCAGGCGCATCAGAGTGGGTGTCCGCAATCGTGGTGTCCAAGAAGAAGAGGACAGGGGACATTCGGCTATGTGTGGACCTGCGATCTTTGAACAGAAACATTCTGGTGAACTGCCACCCTCTACCCAACATCCAAGAGATCCTGTCTTCTACATCTGGGTCGCGATTTTTCACCTTGATAGATCTGAAGTCCGCATACCACCAGGTGTGCCTCACGGAGGAGTCCAAGGCACTTACCACCTTTGTTACCCCGTTCGGAGCCTACAGGTACGTCCGCCTTCCGTTCGGCCTCGCCTCAGCTTCCGGTGTCTTCCAATGGTTGATGGATTTGCTCTTCGGCGACATGAAGGGGGTTGAAGCCTTCCAGGACGACATTCTAGTCCACACGGCGGGTGAAGAGGAGCACCTGGAGCTGCTGGGAGAAGTGCTGGGGGTACTGCGCGACAAAGGGATGACAGTCTCCAAGGACAAGTGCAAGTTCATGGAGGGCAGGATCGACTACTTGGGACACGTGCTGACCGCGGAGGGCATTGCGCCTAAAGATGATTTGGTGAGGGCCATACGTGATGCCCCGTGTCCCGGAGACAAAGACGCCCTACGATCGTTCCTGGGGCTCAGCGAATACTACTCCAAATTCATGCAGGGATATGCGACCATCGTGGAGCCCCTAAGGAAGCTACTGAGGAAGAACGAAAAATTCACGTGGGCGCATGCCCAACAAGCTGCTTTTGATGCCGTCAAGCAGGCTATCGTGGCTGCTCCCGTGCTACAGCCATACAACAGGGCATTCCAGAATGTGATCACAGTCGACGCAAGCGCCAAGGGTATTGGTGCGGTGTTTTCCCAGTTCCATGGGAAGACGGAGAACACGGTCGCTTTCATTTCCCGGTCACTGAGTGACGCTGAGAAGCATTACAGCACCATTGAGAGGGAGACGCTTGCATGCGTATGGGCCGTGGAGAAACTGAGGAACTATTTGTGGGGCATGGAGTTCGAACTGGTCACGGACCACAAGCCTTTAATCTACATGATGGACGGCGAAGGCCGCGGCAACGGGAAGGCCAGCTCAAGGCTTTTGCGGCTGATGTCCAGGCTGCAGGAGTATCATTTCACCATTAGACACATCAAGGGCGGCCTCAATTGCAGGGCGGATTGCTTGTCGCGCTTGCCGGTCAGCGGCGAGGGGGACGGATCCATGGATGACACGGAGTGCGTAGTGGCGCTGGTGGACGCTACGGCCATCTGCGAAGGATCCATTTCGGAGGAGGAATGGATGGCGGCCCAAGAGAAAGACACGACTATGCGTAGGGTGATGGATCACATAATGGCTCGCTGGCCCCCGATCCGGAACTTGAACGGTGCGCTCAGAAGTTTCCAGCAGGTTAGCCCCGAACTCTCCATCGAGGGCGGCTTCGTGAAAAGACATGAGCTGTTTGTGCCGCCGGAAGGGTTGAGAGATAAACTAATCCGGTTAGCTCACAAAGGTCACCCGGGCGCTACCGCCACAAGGAACTTACTCAAACAATACTACTGGTGGCCAGGGATGTGCGGCGATGTCAGCAGTTTTATCGACCGATGCGGACCATGCTTGAGGGCCGACAAGCACTGGAAGACGGCGAAAAGTGCGCTGCAGCTGGTGGACATTCCTGCTGGTCCATGGATCAAAGTCGCTATTGATTTCGCGGGCCCGTTTACCCTGCTGCCTGACGATTGCAGACATCTCATTGTCCTTACGGATTACTTTTCCAAATGGATCCACTACAAGTTCGTCAGGGAGGTTACCACTGAACGAGTGATCAGGGAGCTGAAGAGGGTCTTCGCTAGTGAAGGACAGCCGAAGATTTTGATGTCCGACAACGGCACACAGCTGGTCTCCAGGCAGATGAAAGACTTCCTGTCCAGATTGGGGATCAAGCAGGAGAAAACCCCGCTCTACAGCCCTAAGAGCAATGGGCAGGTCGAGCGCATGAATAGGTTCCTGAAGGAGGGTGTGCAGCAGGCAATTGCCTCCAATTTGGATGTAAAGGCATTTCTGGCGGACAAGGTACACACATTTCACAACACGCCCAATGCTGTCACGGGGCACACTCCGTTCTACCTGATGAGAGGGAGAAGGTGTATGAGCGAGCTTACTCCCAAACTTGATAGGTGGTATGACATGAGGGAGGAACCTGAAGATGTATCCGATGAGAGGCTGAGGGTCAAAGAAAGGATTGTGGCCAAACAGGAAAGCAACAAGCGGTACGCTGATGTGGTGAATAGAGCCAAAGTCAAAGAGGTAGCGCAGGGGGATTGGGTGTTGGTGAAGAAACCAACCAAAGTGTTGAAGGGAGAGTCTGTTTTCCAGACCCCTGCACGAGTGCAAGGAGTGACTAAGGGAGCTGTCTGTTTGGAAGGTGGGGGATGGCGGAGCAAGGACGACATTGTCAGGCTCAAGGCAGGTCAAGAGGAGATCATCATGAGAGGCAGCCAGGTGCATGAGAATGAGGTCGATGATAGTATGTACGAGTGGCAGGTGCAAGAAGACATTGATGGGACCACTGAGGACGGTACGAGTGCGTGCCATGGCCTAGCGGATGCTGAAAGCCATAGCGACAGCAGTCCCATGTCAGTGAGGAATGACAGTCGCAATGTGATGAGTGCAAGCCAAGGTGGTACGGGCAACCGCAGCGCGGGGGCCAATCTGCAAATCACTCCCCGCAGACCTACAAGGCATATCAGGGCACCAAAAAGGGTTCGAAGATTTTGTTATGAGATGATTGTTATGTATAGTTCTCTATTTTGTTAAGAAAGGGAGATGTTGTACGTGATGTAACGTACTAGTCGGCATGCAAACCCCGTAGTCCTGTTTCTGCTTGCACGCCGCCTGACGTCACTGGCCAATCCGGTGTCGAGGATGGCTGTGACGTCGGGGGGCGGGTAGGCAGAGGAGAAGAGCGCGAGGACGCGAGCCGGCGGTTTTCACTCCCGCTGCTCCTCGTGGGCCGTAACTTTGGATATATATATATAATAAACGTTCTGAAGCACATAATCCTGTTTCGCCTCCCTCGATGGTTCCACTACAGCGCCCAACGACCAAACCCCCCAAAGTACGTGCCAATAATCACAAACGCTGTTTAAGGCAATTCCAGTGCATACGCATGAGTAGAGGAACAAGGTCCTGGAAACGCGATAGCCCTAGCAGGCAGAACAAAGCAAAGTCACGGAGAAAGACGAGGCAGCGCTCCGGCGTGGCCTCGGGATACCTGTAAAAGCGTCCTGAATCAGACGAGAGCATCCGTCAAGGCAAGAGAGTCAATACGAAGCGCTGAGCCACGGATTGGGAACCGCTGAGGTTATGCAGATTCCCCCGGAAGTGCTGTGTGATGTGGCGGCGGTTCCGGCAACGGGGAGCGGGACCGCTAACCGCCTGCATCACGGAAGAGAGGAAACTCATTTCTGCACGAGTGAAGGACCATGCGCACACACACGCACACCAGGTAATCAGGGGTGGGGGGGCAGGTCACCCACCGGACCATGACACTCTCTAGGTTTGCAGACGCCTGTTATCCTATTCTTCATCTGTGAGAAAAATTATCCCTCTATTGCACATCTCTTAACTAAAAAACATAACTCAGGTTCTAGGTGATGCAAATTTTCACAGCCTTCAAGACTCTGCAGGTTATTCAGAATCGATTCATCTTGGAACTTCCAAGATGGTCCTATATTTCAACCTCTTTCAAGGTCTTCTTTGGTACCAGTTAGGAAATGTATAATTGTATAATTTTCAAGATCCTAAATATTTGTCATGAAGCTCGGACCATTAAGGAGCCTCACTTTCTTAATTCAAAAACCACAGCTCATCCTTTGATATTTAAGAATGCCAACCTTCTCATCGTTCTTTGAATGAGAGGACATTATTTTCCAACGTAGCACCTAACATCTGGAAGATTAAATCAGTATCTATCAAGAAAACGTTGAAATATCTTCACTTTGATAAAGATATAACTACCTGGCTGTTCATCCAGCAGTAGGTATTGATTCGGGGGGTTTCTCCCCGAAGGCTCTTTGGTAGCTGCAATCTATTTTCTAGCGCCAGGACTGCCTGGTAGAGGTCACAGTATGTTCTACAACTGGTCTCTTCTATGCAGTCCAATTCAGGATTCAACACCACACAACTCCCTGAAGTAAGCCTAGACTCTTAGACCCTACTATTCTGGAAGAGTCCGTTTTTAAAGGGATCAACTGGTCACTCAGTTCGAATGAAACATAATGCATCCAGGATACCTGTGGAAAACAATTAGAACCCTAGCACCTATTGTATGTAAATCTTTATTTGGTAGCTAATTAAAACCATTTCAAATTAAACTAGTCAATTAAATGAGAACTATAAACCGCAATATATACTTGATAAGTACATAATGGCACAAACAGTGACTAATATGAAACGTTTATATAGTCTGTTTGAATAACACTGTTTAAGAGATAAAAAGTATGAAAAACACCTCTGTCATCAAAAGACTTAGGGGCAGATTTATGTTTGACTTGCGCCTCATTTACGCCGCTGTTGCGTCACTTTTGTGACGCAGCAGCGGCGCAAATCCTGCGCCATGGTGCGGGGTATTTACAACGTGACGCATCTGGGAGATGCGTCACGTTGTAAAGCCCTGCGCCACATGTAGGCGTTCCAGGGCAGGTGGGGGCGTTCCGGCGCAGGAACGCCTCCTAAAAGTGGCTGAGTGAAATCTACAAGATTTCACTCAGTCACTTTTGAGCCCATGCTGCGTCAAAACCCTGCGCCTGCTTGAAGCAGGCATAAGGATTGACGCAGCATTGTGCAGATAGGGCCCCCCAGAGCATTGCTGGAGCTGCGTCGCGCTTGCGACGCAACTCCAGCAATGCGCCACTTTTATGGCACAGATGCGTGACGCATCTGTGCCGTTTTTGCCCCATGGTGCGCCGCATTATAAATGCGGCGCATCCATGGTGGCGGAGCTGGGGCGCAAAATAACTGGCGCATCCCTGCTGATATGCAGGGATGCGTCAGTTATTATAAATATGCCCCTTAGTAAGTGCCTTGGGCGAGACAAGAGTTTCACCACCACAGCGCTCAGCTACAGCAAATGTAGTCATTTGCAAAAATGCTTTATTAAAAGTATAATGTGCAGAGCTTACCTTTAAAAATGAAATGTGTTAAATGCAAAATTTGTAGTAGGCAACTATACTTAAAATTACAGGCCTGTAACATAGAAATGAATCATGAATTCTTAGCTTGACATGACCAAGGATGCCGTGAATGAATAATAAGACATATCAATAATGGAAGGCTTGTTTTTCACACCAAACGACTGTTTTGCAAGATGTTTTTCTTCTCTTTGCTGCAGATGTTGCAATTTCGGAAGCTACTCTTTATTAGCTAGTGAATAGACACTTGTTTGTATTAGATGACTGATAGTGAGGTTCTCACCGCAAAAGATGTTGCTTTACTTTACTACCAAATATCAATAGCTTGATTATATTAACTTTTAGTAATGAGATTTGGAAAATAATCCCTTAATAAAGAATAACTAAAAGATTTGAAAATAAAACCCTTTAACTCAACCTAAATTTCTTTATTGACTGAACTAAAAGAAATGATAATTGATAACGCTTACAACAAAAAAGAAACACAGAGGAATGCTGTTTGCTTAACCAGCAAGTCAGCAGGTTAGTACCAGAGACCCAATGATTTCTCTGTGTACTGCTAGTTGTTTGTTACCTAAATTTAAGGCAATTCCAAGAATTGGACAAGGATGGCTCACCCACGTATTGTGACATGCTTCATCATTTGCCACCTCGTCCCACCCTGGTAAGATCTTACTACCAGGGTGGACTCGACCTCAGAATGGGGTTTTTCTGAGGGAGTTCTTAGATATTTCTTCTCTCAGGGCAATGATTTAGGTCCAGTTTATGACTTTAAAAAACCATGGGGTAATCCACTAAAGTATCCTTTAATTTGGTGGTGTCCCTAGTTGATTAAAAGATTACCGAGGGGTAAATGCAGGAGGCATACTTAGGTGTAATGACCTGTATGCGTCACTGTCATTGTAAAAATAATTATGCCAACATGTTTCTTCCTCTAATCAGCAGTGGGTCCAAGGCATTTGTCAGAGCTGTGTCTATGCCTCCTACACTGCAATTAGTAAGTGTTGGGTGGGCTTAGATAAAAACAGAGGACCTACCTCTCAACTGATATCATTATTAGTGAAAACATTTGAGATAAATACAAAAAGCAGCAAAAATTGTTGTTCATGAAATAGGTGAACAAGGAGTTACAGTTGACTTAAATTAGCACGATATTCGGCCAGAGAGATGGTCGCTTTTTCCAGAAACGTTTAAAATATATAGCACTATATGACACAAATTAATTAACAGCAGACGATTGATTAGGGTGTGTAGACTAACTCTAGCCTCTGGTGACATATATATGGTTAGTCTTGTGCATATAATTCTTTTAAAAAAATATATTTTTATTGGCATTTTATACAAATCGTCAAACAGGATGCACATAATAAAAAATAGAACGAGGACATAATATCAAAAGATCTATGCAACGCAAGAATATCGACAATAGTACACTGGCACCCCCAGTGATCCTCCATACATGTGGTATAATAATGCTTATACAGTAATCACCTGGTGCCTCACCCAGAAACCATTGCGCTATTCAGAGCAGTATTAAAGGCTGTTTAAATCATCTAGTGGTTACGTTCACCAGCGCTTGCTCCACTATTACAGTAATTTTACATCTATTATGTGGGTAGCAGTCACAAGTTAGTCCATATTGTGGATATGATATTTAAGTTCGTGTTCGCATCATACTACAAAGAGAGTTCAAGCCATCGTAAGGAGAAAACGAAATCTAAAGAAAAAGAAGAAAGAAAAAGGAACCCAAATAAGAAAAAACATAAAGTAACATATGCAGAGGAGTAGTGTGTATACGTTACCTCAGCAAAATCCCAGAGAAGTGACAGCAGACATGACCTGCAAGCAGGTCCAGGGGGGAAGGGGAAAACCCCACCATCATGGATTTCCCATCCGTGTTCCGCTAACCAGCCCAGAGCAGGCTGAAGCCCCTATGCAGCCCTCCCGAGTATCAGACCCCCACAGCCACAAGGGATCCCGAGGAGACACCTTGTGCAATGGCACCAGGTTGTGATCTATGGTCAGGCCCATCCTCCTCCCCGCCTGCACTTACAGGATTCTCCCTATCGGCCAAAGCCTCTCTCCACTGCCCAGCAATTGGGTGCTTTCTCATTCCCTGAGCCTCCTCCCAACTCAGTATTCTGCCCTCTGCTACGGCCCATGCGATCACATTCCTGCTCCAAGCTGCGAACTGTGGCCCTCTCACCGATTTCCACTCCATCGCTATCCTGCGCTTAGCATGACCCAGTGCAAGATCAATCAACTGGTTCCCGACTATTCGCTTAGGAGGCCGGGGAAAGAGGCCCAGCAGACATACCTGTATCGTCGGAGCCAACTCCCTTCCCAATACATCCTTGATTTTGACCAACACTGCCTCCCAGAAAAGACGCAATCCTTGGCATTCCCAGGTTATGTGACTAAAGTCAGCATCTGGATAAGCACACCTTGGGCACTGTCGCACTTCCTCTCCATATGTCACGTTAAGCCGCTGGGGGGGTCATATAGGTCATGTGCGTGTAATTAAATTGAATATATTTTAAACGGGTGTTCCGGGAGACCTTCTTGTGGTATCGCAACACTTTGCGCCACTCAGAGTCGGTGAGAGCCCTTCTCCCAATCTTATCCCATCTTGCCCGCAGCCTGTTTAGGGAGTGATGGAAGCATCCACTAAGGTGGCATATAACCATTGCACCAAGTGGTCCGCAGTATCAAGCGTGACCAAGGCGTGGAGGTCCGGGTGTGTATCAGGCTCCTCCATCCCGTTGCGCCATAGCTGTGCAAACGTGTGCATCAGCGCCTCATATTGTAGGAACTGACCTGGGGAGCCTGCAGGTCTAAACCAGCTCTGTGAATGGTTTCAATGTTTTGTCTAAGGAGCAATCCTCAACAGTGTCCAGTCCAGCTTCGGACCACCGCCGCAATTGGTCGCTCGTAAATATAGATTGTGGGTCGTCGTGCGGCAACCCCACTAGGGGCAGCATGGGGATACCTGGCAGGCCGTTGCCCCCCTCCCCGACATCTTATCCATGTCTGGAAAGCTGTATGTTGCAGCAGGGAGCAGTAAGGGGTAGGTGTAGTCGGCAGCAGTAGCTTTGCCGTCACCAGGTTAGGGTTAGACGCTGGGTCCGACAGACATGTACCTCCCTTATTTACGCCCACCACCCACAGTGCTAACCACTGCAGCTGGGCAGCCAACATATAGTGTTCAAATTTTGGGACCCCTAATCCACCCTCCAACATGGGTTGTTGCAAAATTGATAGGGACACCCTCGGACGCCCGTCTACCCACACCAACTCCTGCAAAAGGGCATTCAAGGGGCGGAACCAACCGCTCGGCATCAAGACCGGTACGAAAAAGTACAACAGCCGGGGCAGCATAACCATTTTGAACAGGGTAATGCGCGCCATAATGGGTAACTGTAATGTGCACCAGAAATGTACGCAAGAGCGAAGTGAACGTAATGCCCTTCCCAAGTTCCCATCTCTTAAGGCATCTAAATCGTGGTAAATGTGAATGCCCAGATATTTAAAGGTGCTCTGAGCCCAAAGAATTGTCGGTTGGCAGTGTCACTGGTCTGAGTACTGGCCCCGCTATCTGGAACAGGTATGTCTTGGAGTTGTTAACCCTGAGGCTTGAGAGCTGAGCGAAGTCATCCAGAATATGGAAAGCTTCAGCAGCACCCTCAACCGCCTCCGACAGATATATCAGCAGATCAACCACATACAAAGAGATGTGGTGTCGCTGCCCGCCAAGGGGCAGTCCCAGCCCCCTCCACCCCAGGCGAAACCTTTCGGCTAGAAGTTCAATGGCCAGGGCGAACAGGAGCGGGGACAGGGGACACCCATACCGTGACCCCCGGGATATCTTATAGTGACGAGAAATGGTTCTACCCGTCTTAACTCTCGCTGTAGGTGAAGCATAAATAAGCCGCACCCAGTCTTCCACCAGGCCCATTCGCAACATCACCTCAAACAGATGCTCCCTGCCCACCGTATCAAAAGCCTTCTCCAAGTCCACTGATAGGACTGCCACCCGTCGGCAGGCTGGAGCCTCCACATGATACAATACAGAGTAGAGTCTACGAAGGTTGTAAGAGATGTTGCGCAATGGGATAAACCTGTTTTGGTCTGGGTGGATCAGGGCCTTCATATGCGGGAGTAGTCTACCTGCCAGCACCTTGCTCAGAATCTTAAAATCTAAATTAAGCTTGGAGAGAGACCTGTAGTCTCTCACTCCAGCCCCTGGTTCCTTGGACTTTGGGAGAGGGATCACAATCTCCGTTTGGGTGGAGTCCAGCAACCCACCACCCTCATATGCCTCTGCAAATAATGCAACAAGGTGAGGGGCTAGCGTGTCAGCAAAACGCTGATAGAACTCAGCCAGGAGGCCCTCAGGCCCTGGCGTCTTACCAGGCACCAGCGCCACGATGGCGGCTTTGACTTCCTGCAAGGTGATCGGGTCTCCCAGCTCTTCCTGAGCTTCATCTTCTAGTGGGTAGAGCTGTAGGGGACCCAGAAAGTGTCATATATCCTGCAAGGGGCCGCGGCTGTAGTCTCGTATAGCTTTTCGTAGTACATCAGGAATGAATCATTGATTACATCCGGGTCATGTACCACATCTCTGGAGTCGAAGACAAGTTACGTGATGGGCGCACCCCCTAACTCAGGCCTGATCAGCCTCACCAATAGCTGGCCCACACTCCCCTCCTCCCTCTGCACTCTCTCTAAGTAGTCTTTATAATGGTAACACCGCAGTCTGCCCAATGCGTCGTTATAGTGTTCCTGTGTTTCCTGTAGAGCCACCCGGGCGGCATCATCCCCCCCCTGTAAATTATCAAATCTGCGAATGTTATCCTCCAGTTCCAGGAGCTCCTGACGCAATTCCTTATGAGCCCCACTTCACTGACCCATACAGTGGCCCCGTACGACCACTTTAAATCCCTCCCATTCCATCTGGGGTGATGAGGATGTGTTAGTGTTAATAAAGTATGTTTCAATTAGTGTAAGCAACAAGGCCCGGAAGGGGGCATCGTCCAGTAACGATGGATTTAATTTCCATGTGGGGATCTTGGGGCGCCTCCCTGCTGGTTTATGCAATATTAGTAGTGGGCTATGATCTGACAGGGTACGCCCCAGATATTCAGTGTGACTAGCCCCCCTCTATAGGGGTCTATTCACCCTCTTACAGCATTAGTGTCTCCATTGTGTGTCTTGCGAGGGTTTACACCTACTGTTAACTGTCCCGCACTCGGTTGTGGGCATGCCCAGGTGTGTCCTCCTTGGCGACTCCGCCGGGGCAGTCGCTATGAGTCTGCTGGCTGGTCCCCCACCCTTGGGGGCCCTGACCTCTGCGGCATCGGGCAGCCCCCAGTCAGCCGCTGTGATTTGCCAGCGTGATCTTGCCTCCGTCCGCCAGCCCCGGCCTTACCCTCCATCCAGTCCCACGTCTCCTCTGGGGACTCGAAAAACCATGTGGTCCCACCTGATTCCACCCTCAGTTTTGCCGGGAACAGCATTGAATATTTGATGTCCCGGTCCCGCAGTTCACGTTTCACTGCCTGGAAACTCCGTCGCTGGGCCTGTACCTTGGCAGTGTAATCTGGAAAAAAGGCCAATTCGCTGTTGCCTATCTTTAACGGGGGACCAACCCTGGCTGTCTGTAGGATGCTGTCCCTGTCCCTGTAGTTGAAGACTCTAGCAATAATTGGTCGCGGGGGGGGGCCCAGGTTTAGGCCTGCCCCCGGGTACCCTGTGTGCCCTTTCAATTGAGAAGTAATTGGATAAGGCTTTAGGTTTGAGTTTCTGGGTGATAAGTTCCTCTACATACAGGTCCACCGCCTGCCCCTCCTCCCGCTCCGGAATCCCCAAGATCCGCACGTTGTTGCAACGCGCCCGACCTTCATAGTCGTCGAGCTGCCTGGCCATTCTGTCCTGCTTCTGTTGCATGTCGACCATTTGAGCCTGCAGTTCTGATGTGTCCACTTGGAGGGCGGCAGTTACTGTCTTCAGGTCCTGGACCTTCTCGTCCATCTTCCGGAGGTCTGCCCTGATCAAGGAGACCTCCATAGTCACCGAGTCCAATGAGGCACGCATTCCGGTTATCGCTGCCATGACATCATGTAGTGTGGGCTCCGGCCCCCGCTCGGAGCCCGGCTGCGACGCGTCTTTTTCCGTCGGCCGTGAGCCAGTTAGGTCATCGGCATCCGTCCGGGCAAACTTAGCCAGCTGTTTCTGTGCGTTCGTTTTGGTCCCTTTGCCTCCCGTCGCCATTGGTACGGGTGTCCCCTGCCGGGGGTGGTTCAAAGAGCAGGTAAACAATGAACTATAGGCCACTCACCGGTCCCTGGTCCTTAGCCCCAATTGGTTGCCAGTAAGTTGTAGCGCGGCCGCCGGCGCACTGCTGCAGGGTGTGTGGGGAACCCTTAGCGCCACGCAAGACAGTGCTGTTGAGGCTGCAGAACGCACAGCGGCTCCCTTGCACTTTTAGCGCTTGCGACTCCTATCAGCCGCCTGGCACCTCAGTTCTTTCGCCCTCCAACACATAGCCCGAATCTGCCGCAGCGCCTCCGGCAAATACAACTTTGGAGCAATGGGTTCACACGGCGCTCCCGCGGCCGTCCTCCACGCTGCCTGCGAGCCCCAGGCCACTAGCCTCGGTGTCCGCTGGTCTAGTCAGTCAGGGCCGTCCGCGCTGATCGGCACTGCCACGCACCACTTCAGGCGTCAAATGTTCCCACCGCTCCAGAAACCCCCGGCCTATCAGGTCCCCTGCACGGTGTCTCCCAGGGCGTGATCTAGCATCGTAGCGCCAGCAATGTCAAATGCGCCCCGTGGCCGGTTCAGAGAAGGCCTTACCGCTTGTGCTCAGGTGTCAGGGCCTCAACCGGCAGATCAAATTTCCGGTGCCTTAGTCGTAGTCTCTGCGGTGTTGCGGCCATCCGTTACACCGCTTCCCGTTGGTCTCCCCCGCAGTCCCGGCACTCAGTGGGTCCCCCAGGGATGCGACAAAATGCAAGGTCATCCAGGAAACGGCACTTATTACACATGCCCAGAGGCCGGGGCCTCAATTAAGAGCGCAGTCGCCATCTTGTGCCGGAGCTCCCGCAGCGTCGGACTCGCCCCGGGGCCGGCCCAGGGAAGGCTCCTCTGTTTGGAACTGGAGCCGGGGCCTCACACGGCAGATCGGGTCTCCGCCGCCCCTCTCTCAGTCTCTGTCGTCTTCGAGGCTGCTTACGGGGGGACCAGCGGTGCCGACGGCGCCTCAGGGCCAGCCGGCGGAGGGCCCCACAGCACAGGCCCAGAAGCCGGGGCCTCGATTAGTAGCCCAGGCGCCCCCGCCTCGGCCGCCGTCACTTCTCGATTGGCTCTCGCGCCCTCCAGCGCCCACTATCATCCACGCTATCTGGCACTAACGGGTCTCGGGAGCACCCCAGCACCTCCTCTGCGCCAGCTCGAACCGCTCCGCTCCCTGGCCCACGCCTCCGCTTCCTAGGTCTCAGCCGCCGGCGCCTCAGGCGACCTCTCGGGGAGTCCCGAGCCGATATCCTCAGCGACAACCAGAGCGGGAACAACCACGGGCAGGCTATCGGACTAGACGGTGCATATTAGGTTCAATTCAGGCTTCGTGGACGGCACAGGATCACTGAATTTATACATGCGGGGCTCGGAGCTCGCTTAGGCGGCCGCCATTCTCGTCGGCTGCTAGCCACGCCCCGGGTTTAACTTTTTTGATGGGCTTGCTAAGGAAGCCATCAATGTCTTCATATTGGTCTACTAGTCCCTTGATGGCAACTGCTATATTTCCGTCAGTCATGAGTCGTGATAGGTATTTGCTTCTGCTTCGGATGCTGTATTTTGTCAATAATGGTTTAGCGTTGGCAAGAGATCACCCTGATTGTGATCGTCTTTTTAAGATTCGGCCTGTCATTGATCACTTTGTTGATCGATTTTCTGAGATCTATGCTCCAGGGAAAGAAATAGCAGAGGATGAGTCTTTGGTGTTGTTCAAGGGCAGCTTGGTTTTTAGGCAATACATTCCTAGTAAGAGGGCACGCTATGGAATTAAGCTGTATATGCTGTGTGACAGTAGAACTGGATATGTCTCTAATTTCAGGGTGTAAACCGGTAAGGAATCCAGGATTAACCCCCCTGGTTGTCCGTCCACTTTTGGAGTGACTGAGAAAATTGTGTGGGAACTTGGTAGAGGACTTTTTAACAAAGGCCACCATTTATATGTAGATAACTTCTACACTGGTGTGCGGTTGTTTAGGTAATTAGGCAAAGTGGACACTGTTGCTTGTGGCACAAGCCGCTCTAACCGTAAAGGGTTCCCAAAAGAACTTGTTTGTCAAAAGCTTGTGCGGGGACAGTGCAGTGCGTTGCGAGGAGCTTCTAGCTGTGAAGTTTTCAGACAGGAGAGATGTCTACATGCTGACTACCATCCATGATGAAAGCACTTCACCTGTGACTGTTTAGGGTCAGGTTGCTGAAGTGCGCAAACCTGTGTGCATTTTAGACTATAATAGGCACATGGGTGGAGTTGATAGAGTAGATCAGAGGTTGGAACCTTATGCTGCTCTTCGTAAGGCTTACATTTGGTATAAGAAGTTGGCTATCCATCTTTTCCACTTGGCAACCTTTAATGCTTTTGTTGTATTCAAAGATTCTTGTCCTGCATCTCCTTACTCAATGCCGAGCCCAAAATCCTAGCTAAGGTGCTCGCCAACCGACTAGTCAAAGTTATTGGGGACCTTGTACACCCTGACCAATCAGGATTCATGCCGAGGCGAAACACTGCGATGAACCTCCGTAGAGTCCACGGGGTGTTGGGTAGGGTCCATACCATACAGGAGGACGCAATCATAGTGTCGTTAGACGCCACTATGGCATTTGACACCATCGAATGGCCCTATCTTTTCGCGGTACTAACTAAAATAGGTTTTGGCCCGGCATACATCAGATGGATAAAACTCCTCTACACCGAACCGTTGGCACAAGTGGTAGTGAACAACAAAAAGTCCAATTCCTTTGCCCTTGGGCGAGGCACCCGCCAGGGCTGCCCCCTCTCACCGTTGTTGTTCGCTCTGGCCCTTGAACCACTAGCTGCCTGGATTCGTAGGGACGTGAGCATTCGAGGGCTGCGGTGGTCGGTAGAATGGGAAGATCGCATCTCCCTCTACGCAGATGATATCCTCCTCTACCTTGCCTCTCCCAAGAGGTCCCTGATTGTCGTATTTGACATATTGGAAGTTTTTGGATGATACTCTGGGTTCCGAGTCAATTGGCAGAAGTCCCTTATATATGTCCTCCACGGGAACTCACCGCAACTGCCTCGAAATTGTCCGATCTCAATTGCTACTGAGGGATTTAAATACCTCGGTATATTTGTCTCCCTTGACCCCGCACTTTGCCGTGCTTGCAACCTGGACCCGCCCTTGCAACGACTTAAAAGTGACATCGTGCATTGGAAGTCACTCCCAATCTCCCTATTAGGTAAGGCTGCCTTATTCAAAATGATGTCCTTGCCCCGTTTCCTCTATGCCCTGCAAAATGCTGCTGATCCAGTCCCAAACTCGTACTTTAAGGAAATAGAAGGGCTCCAGAGGGACCTATTATGGTGCGGAAGACCACGCATTGCCTTGACAAAACTAACGCTCAGTTGGTATGATGGTGGAATCGGGCTACCAGACGTTAGAAAATATTACTGGGCTGCCCACCTTATAGCCATAAACCACGGCACCTATGGCCCACCTGACGCTCCGGGGTACCGGATGGACCACTGGATTCTCCCTAACGGGGCCTTTGCCCGTGCTCTGTACTCCAAGCCTGACAAATACTCACTCACAGGGCCCACTAAACATACAGTCAAGATCTGGCATACTGCGACACAGTCTCTAGGGTGGAACAATAGATTAACACTCGCCACCCCGCTCTGGGACTCTAAAAAATTAGGCTATTTGGGAAACACCAAAGGTTTTAGCAAATGGGACCTTATCGGCATTTCCAGTATTGGGGATCTGTGGGGTCCAGAGGCAGTGAAACCGTTCAGTGCTCTTGAGACCCAATATTCACTGGCAGACTCTGAATTGTTTAGATATCTGCAAGTCCGGCATGCATTGCAGTCGGCGATCATTAGTGACTCCTCCTTACCGGACAGCTCCCCACTAGAGGACAGGCTTCTCAATGGGTACATGAATGTGCGTGCAATCTCCCTGACATACAGGAAGCTTATTAACAATATGAGCGACCCACTGACCTTGTTGCGGGAGAAGTGGACAGCGGATGGGATTGAGTTGGACGATGAGGGGTGGCAGGAGGCGGTCTCTTCCCCTAAAACGGTCGCAATATCAGCGCGACTCCGGTTGGTGCAACTGAAAATTTGACACAGAGTATACATAACGGAGCCCCAGCTGGTGCAAATGGGAGGCCAGACAGATGGGTCTTGCAGACGGGGGTGCACACAACTAGGCATTTTCATGCACACCTTATGGCACTGTAGACATATCCAGGAATATTGGCGAAAGATACATGAAGTCATGAGCAACACTCTGAAAATTGAGATCCAGCCAGAAGCCCCCAGATGCATCCTTAATATTTGGGAGCCAACAGACCTGAACCACCATGCCATGCAATGGGTTACACTTGGTTGCATGGTAGCAAAAAGAAATATAGCGCAGCTCTGGGGGGCGGCACATGCACCTAAAATCGCTGACTGAGGAGCGCTACGTGGCGCCTGCCCGTCATGGACGCCTTTCCGTGAGGCTCCCGGCGCCGGTCCCCGCTGATCCTCTTAACTCCCTCCTGCACTGCCCTGGCCGGCGCGCTCTGGGTGGCGGTGACCTGGGGAGCTGCCCGGCTGTCCCGGGCCTGATCCGGGGGCGCCGCGGACATTGCGGGACCCGCTCGGACATCGCGGATCCTGACCGGCGGCAGATGGTGGCGGCCGCGGAGCTCTGGCCCGGCCGCGCTGAGCAATTGAGCCCGCGGCGCCCACGAGGGGCACAGGCCGGATCCTGCAGAGGCCGAGGTGAGGGCGGCCACGAGGCTTCCGCGGGTCCTGGTGGCACCGGGGGGGGGTGCGGCCCTCCCCCACTGGCACATCGCTGAGACCCGGGAGTGGGGCGACGACCCCCTGTAAAAGATGACAGCAGAAAGAAGTAAGCAGTCCTACCTTTGCAGCCCCCCCCCCCTGAGTGGACTGAAGCTGTGGGGCGGGCGGTGAATGCGGCTGCGTGGGACCGTCTGAGACCGGGCGCGGAGGGGGGACCCCTCCCCATCGGGCTGTACATCGGCAGCCGGGGGCTCGGGCCCCCAGCTCCCCCCCTCTCCCTCTTCCCCCTGGCTGCAGTGCTGCACTGGTCCTACGGGCCCGAGGTCGCCTGCTGGATTCCGGGCGCAGAGGCGCCCTTCTTGACTCGGGCCGCACATCGGCGGTCGGGGGGGCGTGTGTGCCGTTCCTTCCCCCCCCCTCCCATCGCTTTGGGCCCCGGCCGAAGAGACCCGCCGAGTGACGACTTGCACCCCCCTGGGGCTGTGGGGAGACCATACCGGTGAGGCACAGCCCCGGAGAGGTGGACTGTGCGCAGGAGTCGAGGCCTGGCGGTTCTCAGCTGCGGGGCACTCGGGGGAATCTCTAAGGGCCCGGGACCTTGGCCCTCACCTTGTCGGCGGAGGGCAACGGGCGAGACTGCGGCCGGGGGTCAGATCGGCTGTCCCGCTGGGAGTCCCGCTGGGGCTTGACCGCTGGGGCGGGCGGTGCCCCTCCACTTCTCACTGCAAGACCCCCCGGCCATTCCTCCTTCTGCTTCCGCTTCAGCCCGGGCACTCGTCCTCATCCCGCGGGGGGGTCTTCATCCTGTTGCCCGGCTTCGCTGAACGCCGCCCCCGCCATGGGTAAAGACAGGGCCACCAAGCCGGCGTCCGGGGCCACCCAAACCAGGATGGACAAATTCACGACCTCTGAGAAGGGGTCCGGCCCCACTGGCGAACCGGCCCCGGCCCCCGCTGCGGACCTTGCTGCCATCCTGCAGGCCATCAACTCATCCCGTGCATCCCTTGAAGGCATGGTGGGAGAGGTCAAGGTGGATGTTGCTCTCCTCCGGCAGGACCTGCGGAATGCCACCACCCGCATCTCGGAAGCCGAATCCAGATTATCCACCGCGGAGGATGACATCCGCCATCTCCAAGACCAGGTTCGGGAGCTGACCACCCACTCTAAGGAGCTACATCGCCGGGTCGAAAATGCAGAAAAGCGCGCTCGGCGCAGCAACCTGCGCCTGGTGGGTTTCCCGGAGGGGGTCGAATCGGGCCGGGTGGATGACTTTATGGAACGCTGGTTCCGATCCTGGATGCTGGCGGACAGCCTCTCTGCTTCGTTCGTGGTGGAGAGGGCTCATCGCGCCCTGGCCCCCAGGCCCCCTGGGGCGCCCCCCCGGCCATTCATCCTCAAGCTCTTGAATTTCAGAGACAGAGACGCCATTCTCCGCGAGGCCCGGCGCACTGATACCCTCCACTACCAAAACCACAAAATTATGATCTTCCCGGACTACACTCGCGAAGTTCAAGAACTGCGCCGCTCCTACACTGAAGTGAAGCAGAAGATGCGTTCTCTGGGCCTCCAGTACCAGCTTCAGTTTCCGTCCCGCCTCCGGGTCATCTTCCAGCACAAGACCTTGTTCTTCGACACGCCACGAGCGGCATGGTCCTGGCTGACGGAAGAGCATCCTCTGCACCGCTCTGGGCGCGGCTCGCCTGCGGGTGTGCAGGGGGGACGGGGGAGGCCCCGGACATCGAAGACCCGCCGGCGGCACCGCACGTTACCCCGGGAGCGCACGGCGGAGGAGGTGATCACCACGCGCTCTGGGGGACGGCCGCGCCGGGGGTCGAGAGCATCTTCTGCCTCCTCGACTGCGCCCGCCAGTCCCGCGGCTGACGGGCGTCGGGCCGTGTCGCCCCGGCTTACGGGCCCTGCGACCCACCCGGCTGACTTGGTGGATACTTCAGACCTCTCTCGCAGTCCTGCCATTTGACTCTCTGTGTTTCTTTGGGGGCTGGAGTGCTCCGCTGTTAATGTTGCTCTTGGCCAGGGCAGGTGAATCAGGCTTGATTTCCGTTGTACCAGGGGTCCACTAGTGCTCAAGCCCAAGCGTTCTAGCTTGGTGGTTCTTTCACTTGGTTCGGGCAACAGATGCTTCTGTTTTCGAAGTATAGGGTGGGGGGTGGGGGGTGGGGGTTTGGGGTTGGTTTGGGGTTGTTTCTTCCTCATGGGGAAGGTTTTGTTGGTGGGGGGTTACTCCTTCTTTGTTGTTGTGCCAAGGCATCTTGTACTCTTTGACCTGCTCTTCTGCCCGATGTCCCGCTGTCCCTTCCTTGTAGGGGCGTGCCCAGCCGCGCCTCCAATGGCCCCCTCTTCTGTCCTGGACTATGGCTGACCCACCTGTTCCTAGGGCCGCCGTGCGTGTACTGTCCTGGAACGTTAATGGTCTTCTAGACCGTTTTAAGCGCATGGCGGTCCTCAAATATGCGCAACGCGCGGAGATTGATGTGCTCCTCCTCCAAGAGACTCACCTTCTGGGCAATAACTGTCCTTTTCTGTCCCGCTATGGTTATGACAGGGTGTGGCACTCCGGTTTTGCGCGGGGGTCCCGAGGGGTAGCTATCCTGCTCCGCAAATCCTTTCCCTTCGTCCTGACCCAGGTGCACTTGGACCCCCTGGGCATGGTGGTGGTGGTATGTGGTACTCTGGAAGGGCGACCCCTCACCCTGATGTCCCTCTACGCGGCTCCCTCCCTCCTGTCGTCGGCCCTCTCTTACACCGGGGACCTCCTCCCGAAGCTTCCGGCGGGTTCTCTCATCCTCGGCGGGGATTTTAATGCGGTCTACGCGCCCCATCTGGACTCGACAGGTCCGGTATCCCTGGCCCGCGTCGCTCGGGCAAAGCAGCTTTCGACCTGGGCCGAATCTCAGGGCCTCTGTGATGTTTGGAAGATCTGGCACCCGCGGGCTCGCCAGTACACCCACACGTCGGCGGCACATCACTCCCATGCCCGGATCGACCTCATCTTCGTCCCATCTACCGACTGTGCCGGAGTGCAGGATGCACGCATTCTCCCGAGGGGCCTCTCGGCCCACTCGCCGGTGCTCCTGGCTCTTGGCCCCCCCCCCCCTCTCTGCCCGTCCAATGTGGCGTTTGAACGCTTGGTTCCTCCACGACAAGGCTTTTCGGAGGGTGATCGGTGGCGAGATAGCCGATTATTACTCTCACAACGCAGGCTCCGTCTCCTCCCCTGCTGTCCTGTGGGAGGCCGGCAAGGCAACTATTCGGGGGGCCGCTAAGGGGCATCTGCAACGGCAACGGCGAGCTCAATCCCAGAAACTCGCGGATTGCGAAGCTCAAGCCTTGGAACTGGAGCGCAACCTGGGGGAGTTGGGAGACAGCACCCGGTCACGTCGCTTGGCCTTCCTGCGGGAAGAAATTCGCCTACACTCCCTGGAGGCGGCAAAGACGTTGTGGCGCTCCTCGGTGGCCCGGGTATACGGCTGGGGGGACAAAAACGGCACTCTTCTCCACCGGCTGGCCACTTACCCTCGGGCAGGCAGGATTATTCCAGCCATCGCAGACTCTGCGGGCGGCCTCCACACAGCCTCGGTGGTGATGGCCCAGGCGTTCGCTGGCTATTACTCCCGGCTGTACTGACGCCGGCCGTCCACGCTCTCTCTGGAGGGGTTGCTGGGGACGAATGGAGCGGTGCTCAAGCGGCTGCTGCCCGAGGTTTCGGAGACCCTCGATTCACCTATCGAGCTGCAAGAGATCGAGGCCGCGATCAGCCGCCTGGCGCCCGGGAAAACCCCGGGACCTGATGGGTTCCCTCAGGAATACTACGCTCACTATCGGGAGACTCTGGCCCCGAGGCTTCTGGACCTGTTTGCGGACGCGGTGGAGAAGGGTTCGTTCCGGCCCGAGACGGACACAGCAACCATAGTTGTCCTCCCTAAGACGCAGCCCCCTTCAGAGTCCTGCTCGGACTACCGACCGATATCCCTTATCAACACCGAGCTCAAGATCTATGCCACGGTCCTCGCGCAGCGGCTGCTCCCATCTCTTGCCTCCCTGGTCCACCCGGACCAATGTGGATTCATGCCGGAACGGGGGACCAGACACTGCCTGCGGCGCCTGCACCTCGCTCTAGCGCACCGCAGCCGCCTTTCCCCCTATCTGGCCCTCCTGCTGGTCGACTTTGAAAAGGCCTTCGACTCAGTGGGGTGGGAGTACCTGGGCGAGGTCCTGGAGCATATGGGCTTCGGCCCCCAGTTCCGTGCCATGGTTGCGGTCCTATACGCGAGCCCGCTGGCCCGTGTTTTAGTCAACGGAGCTCTATCCCGCCCGTTTCCCATAGGTCGAGGAACGCGCCAGGGATGTCCGCTCTCGCCCCTCCTTTTCGCTCTGGCCATGGAGCCCCTGGCGGTCTTGATTCGCTCGGATCCCGCTCTTCGCGGGTGGGACTGGCCAGGTATGACCCCCGATAAGATCGCCCTGTATGCGGACGACGTCCTCCTCTATCTCTCTGATCCAGCGACCTCGGGGCCCCGGGTCCGCCGGATCCTCCGTTGGTTTGGCCAAGCGTCGGGTCTTCACCTGAACCCTAAAAAATCCGTTCTAGTCCCGCTACACCCGTCACGGGACTGTTTCGACTGGCAATCGGACATTCCCCTCCGGAGACTCTCCTTTAAATACCTGGGGATCTGGGTCACCCTCCTTCCGGAACTCTGCTGGGCGCTCAATGTGGCTCCCATAGTCAACAAAACCAGATCAGATATGCTCCGGTGGCAGACACTCCCATTGAATCCGTTGGGGAGAGTCGCCCTTTATAAGATGATGATCCTCCCCAAGTTTCTGTACATGCTACAGAACACCCCGTGCCCCTTTCCGCGCCCGTGGTTCCGGGAACTGGATAAGATGGTGGTCAAATTCCTCTGGGGCGGCGGCAGGCCCCGGCTGGCCTTAGATCGCTGCAGGGTCCCCTCCTACGACGGCGGCCTGAGCATGACTAACCTATATCTATATTACTTGGCCACCCAGCTGCTGGTGATCCACGACTGGTTCTCAAGTGGATGGGGCGATCCGGCCTACCGGCTCGAGGTGCACTGTCTCGGATTCTCCTCTATCCAAAACATGCTCTATGGAGCATCGGTCCCCCTGTCGCTCCCTGGCGTCGTGCGGGCCCCTTTTCTCGCGTGGCGTGCAGCTCTGAGGCACACTCGATGGTCGGGGACGAAAACACAGCTCACACCGCTGTGGCACGGGACATGGCTTCGGGAGGTGGTGGGACTGGCGGGTTTTCGGCAATGGGATCTCCTAGGGATCTCCACTCTAGGCGATATATGGCGGGGGAGCCACATGTGTTCCTTCCAGGAGCTTCAGACTCGCTTCTCGCTGCAGTCTTTCTAATTCTATCGCTACCTTCAGCTACGCCATGCGGTTCGGGCCCACGTCCCTCTCGACTCCAGATTGCCTTCTCATAGCCCACCTGAAGCTCAGGTGATGTTGGGGTGACTGGGGAAGGGTGGAATATCCCGCATTTACAAATCCCTGATTAACAATACCCCGGTAGACTGGACTGGACTGAGGCAGCGATGGGAGGTCTGGGTGGGACCCCTAGATGATGCGGATTGGAGGGACGCCCTTATGGCCCCTCGATCGCTTACCACCTCCGCTAGGCTGCGGCTCATCCAGCTCTATTACCTCCACGCCACTTACCTGACTCCGGACCGCCTCTACCGGGCGGGCCTCCGCGTGGATGCCTCCTGCGCTCGCTGTGGGGTGGCTCCGGCGGATTTCTTCCATATGGTGTGGTCTTGCTCCCGCCTGGAGGACTACTGGGCAGCGATTGAGACCGACCTAGCGGAGGTCCTGGGATGGGAGGTCCCCCATGAGCCTAAAATGGCTTTGCTGGGCATCACGGACGGGCTGGATGGGTCCCGTAACGACAAGTATTTTATCACGACTGCCCTAATGGTAGCTAAGAGGGATATAGCGGCCGTGTGGTCACAGCCAGACCCACCTCGAAGGGCTACTTGGAGTAGAGGGGTGGATTGGTGTGCGGCCCAGGAGCGGTCGTTATACGCTGCCCGGGGCTGCCCCAAAAAATTCCGCAAGATATGGGGGAAATGGCTGGGGGGCATAGTTTGAGGAGTGGGGGTGCAGGGGCGGGGGATGGGGGCGGAGGGGGGGGGTCTTTACATCTGCTTGTCAATGCTTCCCTGATTGATGTTACTGATGCCATGTTCAATGCACTGTTGTGTATCATCCTTGACATTGTCCTTGATGCCGAAAATAAAAAAAATTGTTTATAAAAAAAAAATCGCTGACTGAAAGAACGACCTTGATTGGTGCATGCAACGTGAGAAAACCGTATACATTGCTCGAGGCTGCCCCCGTAAGTGGTCCAAAGTGTGGGCCCCCTGGAACGCATACCGTGGTAATATCTGTTCCCCCCCCCCGGCTGTTGGAGGAAGATGTTTCCCTTGAAGTGTAATTCCTACTGTACAAAATTTGTGTATTCTTGGGAACTTCTGTCTTGCTGCCGCCTATTGTATGATTCAGTGATACTAGGCCATGTTGTCTAATTGGTTTTAATAAAAAGATTTACAAAAAAAAAAAAAAAAGATTCTTGTCCTGAGTCAAAGATGAGTTTTGCTAAGTTTCAGGAGTCTGTAATAGGCAGCCTTGTTCTAGTGGAACAGGTAAGTGTTCCTAGAGTTGGAGTGGTGGAGGATGTGGCTAGATTGAAAGATCACCACTTTCCTGCTCACATTCCTCCCACACCCTCAAAAGACTTTTCCAGTAGGAGATGTAGAGTCTGTTGGCGAAGAGGTATGCGAAAGGAGACTCGTATGTACCGCCCCGAGTGTCCTTCTAACCCTGGGCTGTGTGTGCCTGCTTGTTTTAGAATGTACCACACGCAAAAGAAGATTTGGGAACATCCATGAGTGGTAAAGTGAACTGCCTGGCCTCTATTGTTTAATATTTGTTGTTCAGTTTCAAGGTTGGCATTTGTGTAGTGTATTTAGGTGCAGATTTTGCAATTTGTTTGTGTTTTCTTATTTGTATAAAAAAATCCTAAATGTGATGGTGGTGTGTGTGGAGTGGCGCTTGTCTGGCGGTGTGCGTGGACTGGTGCTTGGCTGGCTGTGTGCTTGGACTGGCACTTGGCTGGCGGTGTGTTTGAATTGCGCTTGGCTGGCGGTGTGCGTGGACTGGCGCTTGGCTGGCGGTATGCGTGGACTGGCGCTTGGCTGGCGGTGTGTTTGGATTGTCACGTGGCTGGCGGTGTTTGTGGACTGGGGCTTGGCTGGCGGTGTGTTTGGACTGGTGCTTGGCTGGTGGTGTGCGTGGACTGGCGCTTGGCTGGCGGTGTGTGTGGACTGGTGCTTGGCTGGCGGTGTGCGTGGACTGGCGCTTGACTGGCTGTGTGCGTGGACTGGTGCTTGGCTGGCGGTGTGCATGGACTGGCGCTTGGCTGGCGGTGTGTGTGGACTGGCGCTTGGCTGACAGTGTGTGTGGACTGGCGCTTGGCTGGCAGTGTGCGTGGACTGGTGCTTGGCTGGCAGTGTACGTGGACTGGCGCTTGGCTGGCGGTGTGTGAGTAGTGACTAGCTGCTGGTCACTACACACACTGCTAGCCAAATGCCACTCCACCCAATCCGTGAGCTGGTGTGGTTGCTGTGTCAGGAATGTGGGCGTGTGAAAGTGATGGGCCCTTGAATGGCACTGTCTGCTGGTGTGAGTGTTGTAATGTGCTAGGCCCGCGGCTGGCGGTGTGAATGATTTTGTATGTGTCACAGGTATGGAAGGTGTATGAATGGCCTGTAAAGAGGTTGGTGCCTTGTCATGGCTTTACAGCTCATGAGCTGTTAGTCAATGGTTCAGTTTCTCGTCCTTTCAATTATTAACAGTGCATTTCAGGGGGAGGAGCCTAGCGCGTGATCAAGATGGCCGCGTGAGCTCAGAGCTCCTGAGACCCTCGCTCCCTCCGGCAAATATCCTGTGCAGCATCCTGTTTTTAACACCCGGAATATTGGAGGCGAGCCTTTGCTGAGGTGATAGTCGCTGTCCGGACTGAAATCGCTCACCGGAGGCCGAAGTTGTGCTACATGGAAGTTTGTGGCCTACTCCCCGGAAGATGCCCGGGGCTTGCGCTGGCACAGTGCCCGAGCACTAATTGAACAACAGCGGCCGTGCGAGGGGCGAGCCGTCGGGAGGACGGTGTCATCACTTTCGCTTTCGCTTTCGCTTTCCTGTCTTCATCGCGTCCTGGCCTGGGAGTGAGTTGCGCCGGTCACTTGTTGTATGGTCGTCTTCTCTGGATGGGCAAGGAGACTGTCTCCGCGGCAGACCACGATGTCGACCAAATCGGAAGCCGAAAAACAGAAGCCCAAGAGTACCAGACGGGGAGGATACACCCAAACCAACAACATGGACCGCTATGCCCAGCAGAAGGGGTCACCGGGCGGATCGGGACGGGCACTGGAAGCCTTGAAAGACGGTTTGCCCCCCGCCACGGAACTAACCTTGCAGGATATCATGGGGGCCATCGAGGGGATGCAGTCCTCCATCGGGCAGCAATTTGAGACCCTGGTGCATAAAGTGGACAAAATCTCGATTGACGTCAACTTGATTCGGGCAGATCTGGGGAAAACTAATGAGCGGGTTCAGTCCTTGGACCTTAAAACCTCTGGCCTCATGGGTGATGTCTCTGACCTGCAGCTGGAAGTACGTACTTTGAGGACCGCAAATGACCACTTTGCCCGACGGCTGGAGGAGTTTGAAGGCCGTGCATGGCGTAATAACGTGCGCATTATTGGGGTCCCGGAAAATTCGGAGGAACAGTCGGTGGACCTGTTCGTGGAGGACTTGGTGGTGAACCATCTGGCGCCCAAAGGCCTTAGTAAGTTCTTTACTGTTGAACGGGCCCACAGAGTCCCTGGTGGGAGGCCCAAGGTGGGGGCCCCTCCGAGACCGATTGTCGCCAGGATCTTTAACTTCAGGGACCGGGACGCCATTCTACAAGCATCACGAGTGTCCGATGACTTTTCAGAACACCACAGTGAGTTTTTATCCGGACTTTACCCAGATGGTGCAGAAGCAACGGCAAGGTTTCCTGGCGGTCAAGAGAAGGCTAAGAGAGATGGGACTGAAGTACGCCATGCTCTTCCCGGCCAGGTTGCGTGTGGTGTATGAAGAGCGGACTTTCTTTTTTGACTCACCTGACATTGTCGGAGACTGGCTGGACACATTGCCCCAACGACGGCCTAGCGGGGAACGTGACGGTGGAGCAGAAGGTGGCCAGGATGAACAATGAGCGAGGACTTGGGTGCTAGATCACTCTGATTTTGTTCAGGACGGTGACTCACAGTCTTCGGTTCCTCCGGGAGGGTGGTAGTCCGGAGGGTGGCGGGGGTAGGAAGGGAGCTTTTTCCTCCTCTGGGGTTCTTTTTGTAGATTAGTCTTTGAATGGGGCGACAGGCACACTGCAAGTTGGGGGGGCTTTTGGAGCTTACGCAGGGGTGCAGGGTAGGGGGTGGTTTGGGGTTGTTGAAGTGGTTGTTGTTGTTTTTTGTTTTGCAAGGCGTAGTGATGCAAACTTCTGTTGCTCGAGTGCGGTTCTCCGGGGAGGGTGGAGGTCTCCTTAAATTTCGGGATGGGGGGTAGGGGCTTAAAGATACTCAGTTGGAATGTTAATGGCTTGGGGGATCGTATTAAGCGAGGGATTGTCCTGCAATTTCTGAAGCGATGCTCCCCTGATATAGTCTTATTGCAAGAGACACACTTGATAGGTAACACGTGCTACGCACTCAACAGGAAGGGCTACAAATTTGTCGCGCACTCGGGGTTTTCCTCGGGCTCTAGAGGGGCTGGAATACTTGTCAGGTCCTCGCTGCCGTTTGAGGTTGACTCCACCACTGTTGATGATAGGGGAAGATTTGCGGCTGTGGCGGGGAGGTGGGAGGGCAGGACGCTGGTCCTGGTGTCGGTTTATGTCCCTCCTGCGCTGCAGCCCTCCACATTTGCGGACCTGGGGAGGGCTCTGTTGGATCTCCCAGAGGGAATGTTGGTGGTGGGTGGTGACTTTAATGCGGTTGGCTCCGGATTGCTTGACAGACACCCGCCAAGAAGTTCTGGGGGGGCGTAGAAATGGCTTCCAGATTTTGTAGATACCCTTGGTCTGGTTGATTGTTGGAGACTGTTGCATCCCACACAGCGGCAGTACACTTTCCACTCCGGGGCGCATGGCAGTCTCTCTAGAATTGATTATGTGCTTACCTTGGCCGCACACGCCTCCTTTGTGTCCGAGGCTAGGCACATGGCTAGGGGTATTTCTGACCATTCGCCGGTGTGGATCTGTATGGATGTTGGTAGAGGAGTGGGGGGCAGGGTGGCTCCGATTAACCCCTGGTATCTCCGTGACCCTAAGACTCGTAGTGCGGTGCTGAAGGCGATCGATCGCTATTTCCAGGAAAATCTCGGCTCGGTCACGTCTGCGGTGTCTTTGTGGGAAGCGTTTAAAACTGTGCTGAGAGGAGAGGCCCTCTCCTTGATAGCGGCAGCCAAACGTCGGCGGGATGCGGAGGTCGCTCAGATCGAGGCGGAGATGGCGGCTCTAGAGTTGGTTTTGGAGGAAGAGGTCACGGCAGCAGCGCTGCATAAATTGAGCCTTAAGCAGTCGGAGTACAAGGCCCTGGTGACGGATGCGGCCAAAGCTCTGAGTAGGGAGCAGCAGGGGCGACTGTACGACGTCGGGGACAAGGCCGGGAAATTAATAGCGTGGCTGGATAAAAAGGAGGGGGTCAATCGTGTGGTGCCGGACCTAGTAACAGAGGGTGGCGTTACTGTCACTGAGCCGGATGGCATAGTTCAGTGCTTCGCAGATTATTTCCGCACGGTCTATACCTCTGTGTCGGACAGGCCGGTGGAGGACTCGTGTGAACTTCTGCGCGATCTTGCTTTGCCTTGCCTCTCTGACATAGACAGGGAAGATCTAGATGGCGACATCACGGCTGACGAAGTCGCGGGTGCTATCCGCTCACTGCGCCCGGGCAAGGCCTCGGGCCCGAATGGCCTGCCAATTGAGTTCTATAAGCTCCGGCCGGACAAGATCGCTCCACATCTACGAGCTATGTGTTTGGAGGCGCGGGAGACGGGATGCCTTCCATTCGACCAACGCCTGGCGACAATTGTGGTCATACATAAAGATGGCAAGCCCAGGAATAAGTGCAGCTCATATAGACCGATCTCGCTACTTAATGCCGAGCCGAAAATCCTCGCTAAAGTCCTGGCCAACCGTTTGATCAGGGTGATCGGGGACCTGATCCACCTGGATCAATCTGGTTTCATCCCGCACCGTAACACTGCGTTGAACCTTAGGCGCATCCACGGCGCGCTCGCAAGGACGGGGACGCTGCGGGAGCCGACCGTTGTGGCAGCACTTGACGCCACGATGGCTTTCGACACGGTGGAGTGGGCATATCTGTGGGCCGCACTTGCAAAATTCGGCTTTGGACCTGGCTTTGTTGGCTGGGTGAGACTACTGTATGAAGGACCCCTGGCTAAAGTCGCGGTCAATGGTAGGGCGTCCCGTCCGTTCGAGCTGGGGAGGGGCACCAGGCAGGGCTGTCCCCTGTCGCCGTTGTTGTTTGCTCTCGCTCTTGAACCGCTGGCGGCCTGGATACGATGGCACCCAGATGTAAGGGGGATTCGATGGTCCCCAGATCATGAGGACCGCATTTCCCTTTATGCCGACGACATTCTGCTATACCTCACTTCACCCAGGAAGTCTCTCATAGTTGTCTGTGACATTTTGACTTCTTTTGGTAGGAACTCGGGTCTCACCATTAACTGGGGGAAGTCGTATCTGTATGCCCTGAGTGGAGACGTCCCTGTTCTCCCGCGGAATTGCTCGATCCAGATCGCTCGGGAGGGTTTCTTGCATCTGGGGATCTATATCTCCACCAATCCAACTGTTCGATATGAGAGAAACCTGCTCCCTCCGTTGACACGCCTGCGGCGGGATGTGGCGGGCTGGCGGCGGTTGCCGCTTTCCCTCCTTGGCCGTGCTGCGCTGTTCAAAATGATGTCTCTTCCCTGGTTTCTCTATGCCCTGCAGAATACCCTGGAGCTGGTCCCGGCCAGCTATTTTCGGGAAGTTGAGAGCCTCCAGCGCTCGTTGCTGTGGGATGGCCGTCCGCGTATAGCGATAGCAAAGCTGACCCTTCCGTGGTACGATGGGGGTATCGCGCTTCCTGACATCAGAAGATATTATTGGGCCTCTCAATTGAGTGCGATCAATCACGGAGTCTACGGTCCGGCGCTGAGCCCCGGCTTCGCTATGGACCGGTGGTTGCTGCACGGGGGTAATTACTTCAGAGCACTCTACTCCAGGTCAACGGATGGGTCCCTCACGGGGCCAACCAAGGTGGCGGTGCACGTGTGGAAGGCGGTTACGAACTCGCTGGGTTGGAAGGATAGGCTCACCCTCGCCACTCCGCTGTTTGATTCCGATCTGTTGGGGAAACTTTGGCACACGAAGGGATTCGAGAAATGGGATCTGATCGGCATATCCAGGGTGGGGGATCTGCTGGCTAAGGGGCGAGTTAAATCGTTTGACGAGCTACGGACGGAGTACGCTCTGGAGGGTACGGAATATTTCCGGTATGCACAGGTACGCCATGCTCTTCGGTCCGTCCTAGTCGAAGGGGAGAAGGTGCCGGAGTCCTCTCCCTTGGAGGATCGGATCCTGGATGGCCATATGCCGGAGAGTACAATCTCCTTAATTTATAAGAAGCTCGTTAATGTCCGGACCGACCTCCTCCTTGGGGTGCGTGATCAGTGGACTAGGGACGGCCTTGAACTGGATGATGAGGACTGGCAGTACGCCATCTCCTCTCCTAAGGAGGTCGCGATCCCCGCACGACTAAGGCTGGTCCAGCTTAAGATACTTCATAGAGTCTACGTCACTGGGCCCCGACTGATTCATATGGGTTTCTCCGAGGATGGTTTATGTAAGAGGGGCTGTGGGATGGTGGGCACCTTTCTACATATCATATGGGAATGTGGTGTGATCGCGGAGTTCTGGAAGCAAATTCATGTAGTGATGCAGGAGGTCACGGGTATTGCACTGCTGCCAGAGGCACGGCGCTGTCTTTTGAATGTCTGGGGTCCTACTGATTATGACGCGGCGCAGACTCAATGGGTGACCCTTGGAAATATGGTGGCGAAGCGTGATATTGCGCGACTGTGGGGCTCTCAGAGACCTCCCGCTCTGGATGCATGGATGGACAATATGGACTGGAGCATGTTTAGGGAGAAAACGGTGTATAGTGCCCGGGGGCGGCCTAAGAAATGGCATAAGATATGGGGACGATGGAACCAGTACAGGGGTGATATATGTCTGCCCCCGGCCACTGAACCGTTAGAGGAGCAACTTTCCCCCTAGCCTCACTTCCAACTTGGGATTTTCATGATGCAAATATGCTAGAATGTTAGCGCCTCTGCTTTTCCCTCATCCACCCGCCCGGTGGCTTTCTCCTGATTTTGGGAATGGGGCCACGCCCCCACCGGGAACTGGCACAAGTTTATTGTGTATACTGCCTTGCTAGTGTTATTTATTGTAGCTTGTCTAAAAAACTGAACCTTTTGTCTCTTTCCTGTACTAGAGCTACGGACGCTTTCATGTGTTGCTTAATTGGCTGCCAAACCTCCGGGATGTCGGCTGAATAGCTGTGTTCCAGATTGATATAAATAAAGTTTTTTTTTTAAAAAACAGAAAAAAAACGAAGAAAAAAAACCCAGTGCATTTCATTTTTCTGAAATCTCTGGTTAATACAACTGTATATACTGAACCATCACTCACCCTCGTGCCAAATCCAACCAGTATGTATGTGTGCTTGAGGAATAGGTGGTTGTGCAAAAAAATGTGTCTTTTCTGTTTTTGTCAAGCAGGGTATACCTTGTCCCTTTTTGTGAATGTTGTAATGTGTTGGTTTTCTGCCTGGTGGTGTGAATGGTCTTGTGTGTATCATGTATGAAAGGTGTGTGAATGGCCTGTAAAGCGGTTGGTGCCTTATCGTGGCTTTACAGCTCACGAGCTGCGAGTCACTGGTTCAGTTTTTTCAATTATTGACAGTGCATTTTATTTTTGTGAAATCTCTTGTTAATAACATTTTATATACTGTACCATCACTCGCCCTCGTGCCAAATCCAACCAGTATGTATGTGTGCTTGAGGAATAGATGGCTGTGCAGTAATCTTTGTCTTTTTTGTCTCTCTGCCAAGGTGTACATTTTATCTACGAATAACCTACCAACTGTAGATTTTGTCATAAACTAAACACCCATGGGAGTACATGGTGATGGCTCTCTTATGGATCCCAACAAATTAGCTTACCCACAATGTCCTGCCAACCTCAAAATGCCTGTCACATTTTCCTTGCAATATTGTGCCAAAATTTTCACGCTGCAGAAAGAAACAACAAATTTCCTACCCCTTCGCCTTTCTCCAAGTATCCCAATAGAAATGGTACCTCACTTGAGTGAGTGGGTCAAGGACCCGTGACAGGCAAGGGCCCAAAACCTGGTTTTGCAAGGGGGATCACCTGGGTTTTTGGCCCTGTGCTCGGCGGCCATCTAGGGAAATCTACCAAACCCACACATTCCTGAAAACTAGACACACGGGGGATTTCAGGGAGGTATAGTTTGCATGGATCCCCCAATGTTTCCTTACCCAGAATCCCCTGCAAATCTCAAATTTAGATGAATAATATAACTTTTTCCACACATTTTTGTGTGGGAAAGTTGTGGCATCACCGGGCTGACACAAATTTCCTACCACCCAGCGTTACCCCACGTCTCCAGATAACAATGGGGCCTCACTCGTGTGGGAGGGCCAAGTACCCGCGACAGGCAGGAGCCCAAAACATATTGAGGCGACATCAAAATTGCCTATCTCAAAATAACCTGGTTTTGCAAGGGGGGTCACCTGGGTTTTTGGCCCGTGCTCGGCAGCCATCTAGGGAAACCTACCAAACCCACACATTTCTGAAAACTAGACAACGGGGGGCTTCCAGGGAGGTATGGCTTGCGTGGATCCAGCAACGTTTCCTTACCCAGAATCCCCTGCAAACCTCAAATTTTGCTAAAAAAGTCACGTTTTACACACATTTTTGTGTGGGAAAGTTGTGGCATCACCGGGCTGACACAAATTTCACACTACACAGCTTTCCCCCGGGTCTCCCGATAAAAATGGTGCCTCACTCGTGTGGGAGGCCCAAGTACCCGCAAGGGCCCAAAAAGTGTTGAGGCGACATCAAAATTACCTATCTCAAAACTACCTGGTTTTGCAAGGGGGGGTCACCTGGGTTTTGGTCCTCTGCTCGGCGGCCATCTAGGGAAACCTACCAAACTCACACATTTCTGAAAACAAGACACCCGGGGGATTTCAGGGAGGTATGGCTTGCGTGGATCCCCCAACGTTTCCTTACCCAGAATCCCCTGCAAACCTCAATTTTAGCTGAAAAAATCACTTTCTTCACACATTTTTGTGTTGGAAAGTTGTGCAATCACTGGGCTGACACAAATTTCCTACGACCCAGCCTTCCCCAGTGTCTCCCGATAACAACTTTCCCACAACTTTCCCACACAAAAATGTGTGGAAAAAGTGATTTTTTTCAGCAAAATCCCCCGGGTGTCTACTTTTCAGAAATGTGTAGGTTTAGTAGGTTTCTCTAGATGGCCGCCGAGCACGGGGCAAAAAACCCAGTTGACCACCCCTTGCAAAACCAGGTTGTTTTGAGATAGGCAATTTTGATGTCGCCTCAATACGTTTTGGGCCCTTGCATGTCGCGGGTATTGGGCCTCCAACACGAGTGAGGCACCATTTTTATTGGGAGACCTGGGGGAACACTGGGTGGTAGGAAATTTGTGTCAGCCCGGTGATGCCACAACTTTCCCACACAAAAATGTGTGGAAAAAGTGATTCTTTCAGCTAAATTTGAGGTTTGCAGGGGATTCTGGGTTAGGGAAAGGTTGGGAGATCTACGCAAGCTATACCTCCCTGGAATCCCCCAGGTGTTTACTTTTCAGAAATGTGTGGGTTTGGTAGGTTGCCCTAGATGGCCACCGAGCGAGCACGGGGCCAAAACACAGGTCGTTTTGAGATAGGCAATTTTGATGTTGCCTCAATACGTTTTGGGCCCTTGTCTGCCGCGTGTACTTGGGCCTCCCACACGAGTGAGGCACCATTTTTATCGGGAGACCCGGGCGGACACTGGGTAGTAGGAAATTTGTGTTAGCCCAGTGATGCCACAACTTTCCCATACAAATATGTGTGACAAAAGTGAAAAAATGTGAGGGTTTGCAGGGGATTCTGGGTAAGGAAACATTGGCAATCCATGCAAACCATACCTCCCTGGAATCACCCGGGTGTCTAGTTTTAAAAAATGTACAGCTTTGCTCGGTTTCCTAAGGTGCCGGAGGAGCAAGGGTTAAAAAACCACAGCTAGGCACTTTACCAAAAAAGGGTCATTTTTCACTGTGAAATTGTGGTGTGTCCACGTTGCGTTTTGCGCCGTTTCCTGTCACGGACACTAGGCCTACCCACACAAGTGTGGTACCATTTTTATCAGAAGACTTTGTGGAACGCGTGGTGGGTGGAAATTTGTGGATCCACACAGATTCCAGAACTTTCCACCACAGAAATGTGAGGAAAATGTGTTTTTTGACAATTGTTTAGGTTTGCAAGGGATTCTGGGTAACAGAACCTGGTGAGAGACAGTCAAGTCACCCCATCCTGGATTCCCCTGGGTGTCTAGGTTTCAAAAATGTATAGGTTTGCTAGGATTCCCTAGGTGCCGGCAGAGATAGGGTTCAGAAACTACTGCTAGGCACTATCCCAAAAAAGGGTCATTTTTCGTTGTGAAATTGTGGTGCGTCCACGTTGCATTTTGTGCCGTTTTCTGTCGCGGGCACTAGGTCTACCCACGCAAGTGAGGTACCATTTGTCTCAGAAGACTTTGGGGAACGCGGGGTGGGAGGAAATTTGTGGATCCACGCTGATTCCAGAATTTTCCACCACAGAAATGTTAGGAAAATGTGTTTATTTTGACAATTCTTTAGGTTTGCAAGGGAATCTGGGTAACAGAACCTGGTGAGATCCAGACAAGTCACCACATCTTGGATTCCCCTGGGTGTCTAGTTTTCAAAAATGTATAGGTTTGCTAGGTTTCCCTAGGTGCCGGGAGAGCTAGGGTTCAAAATCTGTAGCTAGGTACTTTGCCAAAATAGGGTCATTTTTCACTGTGAAATTGTAGTGTGTCCACGTTGCGTTTTGCGGCGTATCCTGTCATGGGCACTAGGCCTACCCACACAAGTGAGGTACTATTTTTCTCAGAAGACTTTGGGAAACGCGGGGTGGGTGGAAATTTGTGGATCCACGCAGATTTCCAGAACTTTCCACCACAGAAATGTGAGGAAAATGTGGTTTTTTGGATAATGTTTTGGGTTTGCAAGGGATTCTGGGTAATAGAACCTGGTGAAAGGCCGTCGAGTCACCCCATCCTGGATTCCCCTAGGTGTCTACGTTTCAAAAATGTATAGGTTTGCTAGGTTTCCCTAGGTGCCGGCGGAGCTAGGGTTCAAAAACTACAGCTAGGCACTTTGCCAAAAAAGGGTAATTTTTCACTGTGAAATTAAGGTGTGTCCATGTTGGGTTTTGCGCCGTTTCCTGACGCGGGCACTAGGCCTACCCACACAAGTGAGGTACCATTTTTCTCTGAAGACTTTGGGGAACGTGGGGTGGGTGGACATTTGTGGCTCCACGCAGATTCCAGGACTCGCCACCACAGAAATTTGAGGAAAATGTGTTTTTTTGACAATTTTTTTGGTTTGCAAGGGATTCTGGGTAACAGAACCTGGTGGGAGTCAGTCAAGTCACCCCATCCTCGATTCCCCTGGGTATCTATTTTTAAAAAATGTATAGGTTTGCTAGGTTTCCCTAGGTGCCGGCAGACCTAGGGTTAAAAAACTACAGCTAGGCCCTTTGCCAAAAAGGGTCATTTTTCACTGTGAAATTGTGGTGTGTCCACGTTGCATTTTGCGCCGTTTCATGTCGCGGGCACTAGGCTTACCCACGCAAGTAAGGTACCATTTGTCTCGGAAGACTTTGGGAAATGCGGGCTGGGTGGAAATTTGTGGATCCACGCAGATTCCAGAACTTTCCACCACAGAAATGTGAGGAAAATGTGTTTTTTTGACAATTGTTTAGGTTTGCAAGGGATACTGGGTAACAGAACCTGGTGGGAGTCAGTCAAGTCACCCCATCCTGGATTCCCCTGGGTATCTGGTTGTCACAAATGTATAGGTTTGCTAGGTTTCCCTAGGTGCCGGCAGAGCTAGGGTTAAAAAACTACAGCTAGGCACTTTGCCAAAAAAAGGGTCATTTTTTACTGTGAAATTGTGGTGTGTCCATATTGCATTTTGTGCAGTTTCCTGTCGCGGGCACTAAGCCTAACCACGCAAGTGAGGTACCATTTTTCTCGGAAGACTTTGGGGAACGCGGGGTCGGTGAAAATTTGCAGAGCCATGCACATTCCAGAACTTTCAACCACAGAAATGTGAGGAAAATGTGGGTTTTTTTTTCATTTTCTTAGGTTTGCAAGGGATTCTGGGTAACAGAACCTGGTGAGAGCCAGTCAAGTCACCCCATCCTGGATTCCCCTGGGTGTCTAGTTTTAAAACATTTATAGGTTTGCTTGGTTTCCCTAGGTGCCGGCAGAGCTAGGGTTCAAACACTACAGCTAGGCAGTTTGCCAAAAAGGGTCATTTTTCACAGTGAAATTGTGGTATGTCCACATTGCGTTTTGCGCCGTTTCCTGTTGTGGGCACTAGGCCTACCCACGCAAGTGAGGTACCATTTTTCTCACAAGACTTTGGGGAACGCGGGGTGGGTGAAAATTTGTGGATCTACGCAGATTCCAGAACTTTCTACCACAGAAATGTGAGGAAAATGTGTTTCAAGGGATTCTGGGTAACATAACCTGGTGAGAGGCAATCAAGTCACCTCATCCTGGATTCCCCTGGGTGTCTAGTTTTAAAAAATGTATAGGTTTGCTAGGTTTCCCTAGGTGCCGGCAGAGCTAGGGTTAAAAAACTACAGCTAGGCACTTTGCCAAAAAAGGGTAATTTTTCACTGTGAAATTGTGGTGTGTCCATGTTGCGTTTTGTGCCGTTTCCTGTCGCGGGCACTAGGCCTAACCACACACGTGAGGTACCATTTATCTCGGAAGACTTTGGGGAACGCGGGGTGGGTGGAAATTTGTGGATCCACGCAGATTTCCAGAACTTTCCACCACAGAAATGTGAGGAAAATGTGTTTTTTTGGATAATGTTTTGGGTTTGCATGGGATTCTGGGTAACAGAACCTGGTGGGAGCCAGTCACGTCACCCCTTCCTCGATTCCCCTGGGTGTCTATTTTTCAAAAATGTATAGGTGTGCTAGGTTTCCCTAGGTGCCGGCAGAGCTAGGGTTAAAAAACTACATCTAGGCCCTTTGCCAAAAAGGGTCATTTTTCACAGTGAAATTGTGGTGTGTCCACGTTACGTTTTGCACCGATTCATGTCGCGGGCACTAGGCCTACCCAAGCACGTGCGGTACCATTTGTCTCAGAAGACTTTGGGAAATGCGGGCTGGGTGGAAATTTGTGGATCCACGCAGAATCCAGAACTTTCCACCACAGAAATGTGAGGAAAATTTGTTTTTTTGACAATTGTTTAGGTTTGCAAGGGATTCTGGGTAACAGAACCTGGTGGGAGTCAGTCAAGTCACCCCATCCTCGATTCCCCTGGGTATCTAGTTGTCAAAAATGTATAGGTTTGCTAGGTTTCCCTAGGTGTCGGCAGAGCTAGGGTTAAAAAACCACAGCTAGGCACTTTGCCAAAAAAAGGGTCATTTTTTACTGTGAAATTGTGGTGTGTCCATGTTGCGTTTTGTGCCGTTTCCTGTCGCGGGCACGAGGCCTAACCACGCAAGTGAGGTACCATTTGTCTTGGAAGACTTTGGGGAACGCGGGGTGGGTGGAAATTTGTGGATCCACGCATATTTCCAGAACTTTCCACCACAGAAATGTGAGGAAAATGTGGTTTTTTGGATAATGTTTTGGGTTTGCAAGGGATTCTGGGTAACAGAACCTGGTGAGAGGCCGTCGAGTCACGCCCATCCTGGATTCCCCTAGGTGTCTACTTTTCAAAAATGTATAGGTTTGATAGGTTTCCCTAGGTGCCGGCAGAGCTAGGGTTCAAAAACTACAGCTAGGCACTTTGCCAAAAAATGGTAATTTTTCACTGTGAAATTGAGGTGTGTCCATGTTGGGTTTTGCGCCGTTTCCTGACGCGGGCACTAGGCCTACCCACAGAAGTGAGGTACCATTTTTCTCTGAAGACTTTGGGGAACGTGGGGTGAGTGGAAATTTGTGACTCCACGCAGATTCCAGAACTTTCCACCACAGAAATGTGAGGAAAATGTGTTTGTTTTTTTACATTTTCTTAGGTTTGCAAGGGATTCTGGGTAACAGAACCTGGTGAGAGCCAGTCAAGTCACCCCCTCCTGGATTCCCCTGGGTATCTAGTTTTCAAAAATGTATAGGTTTGCTTGGTTTCCCTACGTGCCGGCAGAGCTAGGGTTAAAAAACAACAGCTTGGCACTTTGCAAAAAAAGGGTAATTGTTCATTGGGAAAATGTGGTGTGTTCACGTTGCGTTTTGAGCCGTTTCCTGTCGTGGTCACTATGCCTACCCACACAAGTGAGGTACCATTTTTATCGGGAGACTTAGGGTAATTCAGCTTTGTAAAGCAACTGTTATTACCTATTGACTTTCAATGCATTTCTGCCTTCCGAATGAAAGACAATGTGTAAAAAATAAGTCATTTTGAAAAATTACCGATAAACCTCATGCTAATAGGAGTATTCCCAATTTCGGAAATGTACAAATATCTACTGTTTCTAAAGTCTAAATTTTGTTCCCATTTCAGAAATACATAGGTGTCTTTCATACCGATTTTTCCATGTATACATTTTCCCAGAATATTTGCTATATACCCGGTACATAATAAAAAACCATTGCAAGTTGCTGCTCAGTTTTTGGCTCTGGGTTCATCGGGTTCTTGGTGAACGTACAAGTCCTCTATATCCCCACAACCAGTAAGGTCCCGCGTATGTAACGGTATTTTGCTTTTAAAGAGTTGTCATAATTAGAAGAAGTTACAGGTCAAAACGTTGATACAAAAGGCTGTTTTTTTCAACTAATTTTCAATGTTGCCTATATTTAACTGTTCATTTCTATAAAGAAACCTTGAAGGATCTACACAAATGACCCCTTGCTGAATTCAGAATTTTGTCTACTTTACTAAAATGTATAGCTTTCCAGGATCCATTAATGCTTTCATACCCATTTCTACCATTAACTGGAAGGAGGTTGAAAGCGCAAAAAATAGCAAAAATAGGCTATTTCCCAGAAAAATGGCAAAACTGTGTAAACAATTTTGGTTTTTTGACAAAAGTCTGTCATTCCCTAAAAGCTGGGAAAATGGTGATTTCAGCCCCATAAACCCTTTTTTGATACCATTTTCAGGGAAAAACCTAGATGCTTTCATTTGCAGCACTTTTTCCCATCCCCCCCCCCCCCCAAAAAAAAAATGTTGCTGTATTTTGGCTAATTTCTGGATCCCCTCCAGGGAAATCCACAAACCCTGGGTACCTTTAGAATCCCCAGGATGTTGTAAGAAAAGGACGCAAATTTGGCGTGGATACCTTATGTTGTCAAAAGTTACAGGGGCCTGAGCGCGAACTACCCCAAAGAGCCCAAAAAAAGGCTTATCACAGGGGGGAAAGGCCTAGCAGCAAAGGGGGTAAGTTTCGTTTTCCAGGATGGGAACTGCATTAAGTACCTTTGGGGAACACATTTTGTATAGGTTTCAGCTGTGAACAGATTATACTGGTTTGCTTGCAAGATTTGCAGATCAATTATTCTGGATTTCGCATTTAACAATTTTTTGAAGATCAAATTTAAAATGTTTGTAAGTAATAATAAGATTTTATGGCAGAATCATCTGAAAGTTGCAGAGGAGTGTCTGAAGGGCCAAGATTCAAAGATTGGTCTTGGAGTATTAGATTTCGTGGCTGATATCATGTTTGAAAGTACCTTTTTCCACCTAATTAACTTAAACCAAGAGTTTAGTAAAGCAGCATTGTAAGCCAATGGTTGCTCTATGCGTCCAAACTACATACAAAGTTGGTCTTCTCTCACTAAGTTTCGTAGGCTGAAAATTGATTTGTCTACCCTTGAATTTGCCTGGTTGAGGCACTGACCAAATTTACCAGGGAACGTTTCAAGCCCGTATGTGAGCGACTATAAGTACCTGACATTCAAAACTCTGAACAGTGGTGTTAAAGGGGGGGGGCTTGTAAGATGATTCAATGCTTTTTTAATGCCCGGGGCACCATCGCTCCAAATTATCTTTTGTAGACTCTCAATGTTTACCCAAAGGGAGGATTTTGTTAATTATTTGGGTGGTGGATTTATTGTGCGTTGTTCCTTATTAGTGGTCTTTTTAATTGCTATCTCTGTCCAAGAGTAATTTCTGTTATTGACTTTTTGGGGAAGGACAAAATCGGCAACAGTTTTTCTTTTTTAGCCTCCTGTGTTGTGAATGGGATAGCTACTTATTCTCCACACTACAGCATTTAAATTGTTTTACAGGGGGCAGTCGGTTAACATTGACAGTTTGTAAATCCAGATCCAAAATGTGTTCAACTTTTTAGAGGAACATGCTGCATGGAGGAAAACCCAAAGCCTTTTGTTTTTTATTCTTTTGGCCTCCTATATCAGTTTCTTATAGAGCTTTCATTGTTTGAACATCTCCTTCTTTAACCTTCGAGAATGGTAGTGGCTATTTACCCAGCTGCCAGGTAAATAGTGATTTCTTTCCGCTATTTACTCGGCCACGGCCTTGTAAATAGCAGAAAAACTTCACAATTTACCCGGACCTGGTTAAATAGTAGAGATTCTGAAGTTTTCGTCCAGCAACTGTGCAAGTAGCTGTGAAACGCAAATATTTACCCAGCTGCCAGCTGAATAGCAGAGATTCTGTGCTATTCGGCAGACAGCCGTGCAGATAGCAGAAAAATGTCACTATTTGCCCAGCCGCTGGCTAAACAATAGAGATTCTGCACTGTTTGTCTGGCAGCCATGCAAATATCAGAAAAAATTCACTATTTAGCTGGTCGCTGTCTAAATAATTGAGAATCTGCACTTTTTAGCTAGCAATTGTTTGGAAAACATCCCCCCGCATCTTCCAACACCCTGTCCTAAGGGGACCCATTCACCTTTTCAAATTAGCTACCACCCCAACTTAACGGGTTTTAGCCAGGGCCGTACTGGTCGTAGCTGGCATGAGGCACCTGGAAGGGTGGCACCCAGTTTTAGAGCGGTGAGGCTGGTTTTGTTACTGGGGGGAAGTTTTGCAGCAGTGCTGCAATGTCGGCCCCCAGTAACAGAAACAGCAGTGCTGAGGGCCAGTTTAGTTAAGCAGGAGTGCTTCACACTTGCACCCTCACCCATCCCCTGCCCCCTTCATCCCATACCCCCACCCCTGTGGCCGGTCCGATAAAAGTGCCGGGGCTGCTTTTTGTTCTCAGTCTGGCCCTGGGGTTAGCTTATCTATCGTTTGCAACAGCAATTGCAGTCACAAACTATCAATAAGTTCCTTTCCGAATTTGGTGTTGCAACTTTTTACAAATGCTTGTAATTGATTCCTCAAAATTGTGTTACATCAATATAGAAAAACAAAAAAGTCACAACATATTATTTTTTCCTTTTTTTTTATATCCATAAAGGTCAATGCCCATCAAAAGAAGACCATATGGAATGCCATTGCCAAGAAGGTGCAGACCCTGGGGGTCTACAAGCGGTGCAGCATCCATTGCAGGAAGAGGTGGGAAGACCTATGATGCTGGACCAAAAAGTTATTTGAAGTCCAACTTGGCCAGTCATCCCAACATGGGTATCGGGTGCACCGCACCCTGACCCTCCCCCCCATGGCCCGCATACATATACTGTCCTATCCTCAGCTTGACGGGGAGTTGAAAGCTCAACAGCAGCATCGAGGGGGTAAGTTGATGTTTGTGTTTAATATATTAAATAACTATTTTTTGTTACAGCAACAAATTATAGCATAAACATTATGGTTGACACATGACCAATGCACAAGAAGAGTTCTTGAAGGTGTAAGTTTTGCACAAGGTGTATGATGATGTGTTATGCATATTTATTAATGGAAAATATATCCCACCAGGTTTCTGTGCCCTAGCAAAGGACTGTTTTAAGCAGACATATGCCTGTGTAAAAACAACAAATATACGTGGGTTTCTTTGATGTTATAAGGGACAGTTATACCAAACAGACCAAAAGTTATAATTGAGTGAGGTGTGACGCTTCTTCAATATTGTGAATGATATTACAGGCGATATTGCATAAAATGCAGTTATGATACAGTGGATGTTCCAAACCTCACATTGGTCACATCTATCACCACATTAACATTTCCAGATGCCTGGAAACATCCCACAGTCAGACCACTTCTCAAAAAACCCTCCACTGAACCCCAGTGAACTCAAAACTACTGGCCAATCTCCCTGCTCCCATTCCAGCAAAGGTACTGGAAAAGATGATCAACAATCAACTCAGACACACCTGGAGCAGAACCAGCTACTCTACGCCTCCCAATCTGGCTTCTGCAGCAATCATAGCACCGAACAGCCTGATCACAGCCACTGATGGCATCCAAACCCTACTCGACTGAGGAGAAACAGCAGCTTTGATACTCCTCGACCTCTCGGCAGCCTTCAACTCCGTATACCACCACACACTGACCGAAAGACTCCATCACATTGGCTTCCAAGGGGACACGCTCAGATGGATCACCTCCTTACTCACTGGAAAAACCCAGAGGATCCACCTCCCACCCTTCACCTCTGAACCCAAGGAGATCACCTGCAGTGGCCCCCACCCCTCATCTCTCAGCCCCATGTTCTTCACCACATACATACGACCCTGCTGGCCAACATCATCAGAGCCCACGGTCTCAACATAATTTCCTGCGCAGATGCCACCCAACTCATCCTCTCACTCACCGACGACCCCACCACCACCAGAAACAACTTCTTGCAAACGTCGCCAACTGGATGAAGAACAACTGCCTGCAGCTGAACACAGACAAGACGCAAGTAATTATCTTTGGCAACAGCAGCAACACATGTAATGACTCCTGGTGGCAATCAGACCTATGACCCACACCCACTCCCTCCACCCACTCCAGAAACCTCGGAATCATTATTGACAACAAGCTCACCATGGTAAAACAAACTAGAAATAACTTGATATCTTTTTGAGTCAAATGTAAAAAATGTGTTGCTGTGTACTAAAGTAGATTAGAAATGTATCTAGTCCCATGTATTTAATCCTGCTGTAGAAGTCATTTGTAAATCCCCCAAAACTAATTCCTCAGTTCTTCAACAGCATAAGTATATACATAGGACGTGATACACTGTACAACTTCAGTACTGAATCCATATAATACATTTAACATTTGCAATATACTTAAGTTAATTGAAGTAAGTGTTACCATTGTGAAATGCTCAAAGGAAACAGGCATTCAGTTTATACAAATATACATACAACATTGCAGTAATTGTTAACACATATTGATTCATATTTTAATTTTTATGCATGAAAATAATTCTGCTTTTTTGCCTTGTACACTGTACAAAGTTATTTTTGCTTAAAATCATTTTTGGTGAGATAAATTCACTATTCTAAACAACAAATCAGGGCCTTTCAGAGGTGTTGAACAGTTCCTGGAGAAAATTTAAAATGGTTAAAAGACAAGATCATAAATAATATACGAACAATAAAAGGAAATTACAAAACTGTGACAAAAGGTTTCTGAAAATGTTCCATACATGCATGAGATAATGATAAAATGGCACCAAAGTTTGAGAGCCTTGAAGCAGGTGAAATATGAAAATGTGGAAAATGTTTTGTGAAAATACTAAATGATCAGTTCTATTTACACAGATCCCCAAAGAAAATTGTACATGTCTTTTCAGCATCTTCTTGAGCAGGTGAAGGGCACACTGGCCACCAAGGCGGGAAAGAGTTGGCCACTGTGTTTCGAGTAGTGAGACCAAAGACACCGATTGAAACAGTGGCACAGCGGAGGGTAAGGGGACTGCAAAAGGAGGCCACCAGCTCTTTAACCTCTTCAGAGGCCTCCACAGGCGAGCAGTCCTTAGTGGTGCCAGACCTCTTTGCTGGCGCCCACTTCAACAGACACAAGCAGCACACTCACATGCACACATAAACACAAACACACAGAAACAAAATCCAGACACTATTGGCGCTACACCCACAGGCACTACAACCACAAGCACACCCACAACCTCCACTTAACCCAGCACACCCACAAGTACCACAACTACCACCACACCCACAAACACCACAACCACCACCACCACACGCACCACAATCACACTAACCACCTTAACAGCACAGTCATCCAAACATACACCTATATGCAAAACAACACTAACCAAACACAAATGCGCACATTCTCCCATATACAAAACACCTGAAAACCCACACACATCCAAACATACACCAGACCCACATGCAACTGCAAACATACACCAACACACAGCACAACCACATCAACCACCTCAACAGCACACTCATCAAAACCAACACTGTCACATACAAGCACAAATACAGGCAAAACAACACCCTGCAAACACAAACACTCACCCGAACAACATACACCTGCCAAGAAGCGCACACCCAAACATACACAACATACACTAGACCCACATGCAACTGCGAAGCCAACAGACACACACCAATGACCCACTGCAGCTCCTTCTACCTCCCAACCTCAATCCTCTCCCACCCCTTTACCCATACTCCTCCTCCTAAATTTGTCTTAATTGTCCCTAGCCCCTATCAAACCCAAACCCACCCCTCCCAAGAAAGATCCTTGAGGTGCCTGCTCTATTCCCACTAGATGCCCCTTCCTGAGGAGGTACCCCTTTGGCAGTCTGTTTAGGAGGCAAGTTCGGGCCAACACCCCAATCCCAATTTTTTTATTTTACTGTTGTCTGTTTTCCAATTACATTTATCAATTTGAGAGAAGTATCTCATTTCTTAATAATAAATATTTTAATTTCACCAAGTTTGTCCTGACATTATTTTTCATTTACAATTCTTTGATTCCTAGAACTGTTAATGATTAAAATGTGATTTACATATTTTAACTTACAATTATGACAGAAAATGCAAAGGTTTTTTAAAAGGCCTAATTTGTAAAGTCCATACACTAGTAAAAAAAGTGTATGATATACCTTTAACTTTTGGTGCAAGCATTCATCATGATGATGGACACTTACACCAGCAAATGGATTTATCATGTTTATTTTTAAGTTTTAATACAATTGTATTTATTTGTATTTGATGAGTGATGAAAATAAACACAGATGCATTGCACCTTAAAATAATAATGATGCAAACAACATTTAATTAAATACAGGACATGCACTAGACAAGGGGAAATGTTACATTGAAAAGATGTCTTAATTGGTTAAAGTTTGGAACTAACATCGATTTTACAGTTATTTTGAAACAAACATTTTCTACATTATATTACATTTAAATTATCCCAATAATGTGTAATGTGTATGTTAATGATTTTATAGTTTAGGAAAATTAAGTTAATATACCTGTATCCTCAGTTTTTAATTATTTTGATTGATGTCCATTTTTGTGTAAGTGTCCATAATCAGGAAGGCAGCTTGCACCACATTTGAATATAAAATAAAAATAAACAGGTGCGTTCCTTTAAATTTCTTAAACAACCTTACACACAAATGCATTACACATTGGTATGTTATTTAAGCCTGGGCGTCGTGCTCCACTTTGCCCACGGAGTGCACTTAGCGCTGCCTGCTTCGCCGTTTACGAAGTAGGCGTAGCAGGCAGCACTACGCACGCGCCGCGGCGAAGCAGAGCTGCCCGCCACCCGCTGCCCGCCCGCCCTTATTTTAAAATAATTTAAAGAATGTTAAAAGTAAATAAAATACCTTACCTGCAGTGCGGCGTCCCGGGGCTCCCTCTTCCTGCTTGACGGCAACTTCTTCACACAAATGCGCATGCACGGACGCCCGCGCATGGCCATTTCTCGCGAGAAATGAGCATTCGCGGGTGTCCGCGCATTTGTGTGAAAAAGTTGCCATCAAGCAGGAAGAGGGAGCCCCGGGACGCCGCACTGCAGGTAAGGTATTTTATTTACTTTTAACATTCTTTAAATTATTTTAAAATGAGGGCGGGCAGGAGGCGGGCGGCGCGTAGTGGGGCTACGTGGAGCACGCGAGTGTGCGTAGATTTTGCCACACTACGCGCTGCTCCTTGTAGCCACACTACGCCCACTACGCCCAGGATTAATGTTATTGCTTGTAAGAGAGGTTTCAACATACACGAGTCCAGATCTAATGTAAACAGACAAGTCAAAAAGTAAGTAGTAAAAATAAAAGCTTGCCTTCGATTCCAGCATAAAACAGGGTTGATTTGCTTCATGGTCAAGTGGCAGCAGCAAAGGCAGGCTTCAGACGATCGGCTCCATATCGGCAAAGGAAGAGTGAAACAGAAAGAAGGTAAGTTTCAGCAGTATACCTGTTCCAATCCGCCAACTTAGTTGTGGAGGTTTCCAATTACAGTTATGTCAGCGGGAAGGCACATCCTGATTGGCCCGGTGGACACAATGGCTGTACTCCCTTCCGACAGCTGCTTTTGCCTATGGCGCCATCGACGCGGTTGAACAAATCTGGCAGAGGCGGCGGCACTCTGTCAGTCTTTCATCCATCGACCAGCCAGTATCTAAATAGAGCAGGCGGACCGCCTAGTAGGCGGCCAGGAAATCTGACAGAAAAACGCTGGTGGACTGATTCCGCCAAGATCTAAATGAGACCCAAACTCCCAAAGCAGGAGTTTATTTTTCAAAAACAAAAAAAATAATAGTCCCACAGGCTGGGAGTTTTCTCATAAGGTGATGGGACATTATTTTTTCCTGTCCCGTACAGCCAGGTTTGACTCTAAATAGGGTAAATGGTATAAAGCCCTTCCTTTGACGGCCTGTAGATTATCGGGCCATCAAAGGAAGTATTCTATTGAGAAGCCAAAAGCTAGGGAATGGGACTATAATAAATTGAACTGAATGTTATTGGAATATGAATGAATTTTCCCAGTTAATTAGAGAAAAACATATAGGCATCAGAGACTCAGAAGAAAAGAAACACACAGAGATTTATATTCATTGACTTTATTACAAATATTGTAATAAGACACTTAATAAACAGAGATATTTTGCTACCTCTATTCTTGTGACCTACTGATAGATCATTTCACAGTTCAATTTTAATACTCATTTTCAAGACAAGGAATGTGGATGCACTGTTGAGGTTTCAGAGTTGATCATACTCGTAATGCAGGCACCCTTGCACCAAGGTGTAAGCGTGTCTGCACCATGGTGCCTGCGTTGGTGCTAGGCAGCACATAGTACATCATCACAGGGAGAGAGCAGAAATGTGTCATGTCTTAGTAGAAATGGCGCATTTCTGCTCTCTCCCTGTCACACAGTGCAGTGAAGCAAGTTGTCTTGCTGCCTTGCGTTGCATGGCTTCTTTGTTATTCTGACCCATGCTACATATCCATCTCACATATACATACGCACACACACACACACACACCCATACACATGGAATGTCAGCGCAAAGATCTGGGGGTCACACACAATCCCTCTTTGGGCCATGTGAGACAATGTATCTAGAGCCTCCACCAACCTCTCTTCTACTTATCAGAGCCTTCTTATGATCTTGAGCTTCCCTTTGCTGATTGCCCCCTTTGTTAACTACTAAGCATCTTTCTTGAGTTCATCTATCTGAGTTTCTCAAACCCTTTCTGCCATCCTTCATGGACCACACTCATTTTCGCCCATCCACCTTTAAACTCCTCTGTCACATTTCAGTGCCTATGCCCTCAAATCCACCCTCAGACTACTGTGCCAGCATCAGACCACATCCACTACACTAGGAGGTCAGAGTGTAACAATCCTGGCTTTGTATTGACTTTGTATGTTCTGATGTTTCAGCAAATACTTACCAGTTCTATAGATGACCTGAAGAGGGATTTCTAGGGGTTGGCAGAATAAGAAGCATGAATAAGAAGCATTCACAAAGGGGATATCCAAATAAATGTGGCCTGAACTCACATAGGTTTCCTCCTGCTCCTTGACTTCTTCCTTCATTTCTCAGTCCCTCTGTGCCTTTAGGTGTTGGTCCTCCAAGTCCTGTTCCAAGTCCTCCTTTTCTGGGATGCTTTGGTTCATCTGATCATCATCCTGGCCCTGGTCTAACTAGTTCTGGTCACCCTGGTTTCCTGAATCTGGGGGTCTTCGCTGGAGCTCCTAAGCCTGTTCCTGGTTCTATTTGTGCTGATCCTTCTAATCCTTACTGCTCTGGTCCTGGTCCTCCTGCTATTGGAATTCTTGTATACTGACCCTCTCATCTCCCTTGCTAATCCCTCACCTGTCCTATTGGCCCGGATCTTGTCTTCCTGGATCTGGTCCTGATCCTCTTGGCTCTGATTGTCCTGCTGATTTTCCTCACGCCGTGTAATGCTACAGGCAGTTATATATTGTGAGATCCTGTATTGGCCATTGACTCCACTTTACTCTAACTACATTTTGCGAGCACAGTTTCATCTTGTGTCTGTCTGACCCTGCCTATCAGCTGTAAATGCAAGCAGGCCCAGGGTACTTGCGCACATAGATTGTTTATGTTTATCACTTCACTGTGCGAGAGAGATAAGAACAGACGGTGTGGGATGCATACAGTGTACAAGGATAGGAATGTGAAGAATTCTGCCTCAGCTCTCATTTGAGCCTGGCCAGCTCCGTTGAGTGACCACAGAGAGTGTAGCCAGCACCTACAGTCCAGATGAAGGAGGGGGGGAGCTCCTAGAAGTCTCGACCTGTGTTAGTAAAGAGCATAAAGGCGAAAACCTCTTGGCACTTTGAAAGAAACTCTCCTTGGAGCGGACACGCTGCCTAGGACTTTTGTGCCTTGTTGAGACCTCCTGCCTGAGACTGTCAACGGGTTCCCCAGTCGTCCTGGCAAGGATGATGCTAAACAGACAGCTGATGAATTATTCCAAGTTCTAATTACTTATTCTTGTGTACAAGCAGTTATCTTTCTATGCATTTATTCTTGTGTGTATATATATATATATATATATATATATATATATATATATATATATATATATATATATATATATATATATATATATTTTCACTAAAAAAATAGGTTTCAGGGACATTATAGTTAGTTGAACATTTGACTCATATAAAATCAGAGAAATTCGCCTGTTATAGTTAGTTGAGCTAACTATAACTCGCGCGCCCGCAATGCACTGCTGATGATGTCACATATTACATCACTCATGACATGGTCAGTGACATCACTCATGACATCTCAAATGACATCACTGATGACATCACTCATGACATACAGTGAATGTGTGTTTCTATAAAATGTAAATATGTTTTATATATATATGCCAAGGTGTATTGAAGAATGAATGCATTTACAAGTGCCTAAAGGAATTATTTCGTATGTATGTGACTGACTGTATAAGTGAGTGATTGAACGTGTCTTACTGAATGCATGGGTTACTGACTAAACTGTGTAAAAGTCTGTATAAAGTCTCTCCATTGGTGTGTAAGCAACTGCATGGGTTGCTGAATACCTACATGAGTGTCTATATAGGTTATTGATTTGTTGTCTGAGTATCTGTATGGGTCCCAGAGTGTCTGTGTGGGTTTGTATGAGTCTGTGCATAGATGTCTGAGTGGGTGATTCAGTGGTTGTATGGATTAAAAAGTGCACCTGGAAAGGGCTGTATGGGTGAGTTAGTGTGTCTATGGGTATGTTGGTGAGTGAATAAATGTCTCAGTGGTATATCTGTGACTAACTACATATGTTTTAAGCCACTATATGTGAGTGTTGGAGTATATAAATGAGTATACGTGAGACTAAGTTATTTCAAGAGTGGATGTATAAATAAGTGTCTGCTTCTATCAGTGATTGTATAAGACAGTAAATATGTGTTAGTATCTGTATAAATAAGTGATGTGGTATGTCTAAAAATAACAAAGTTGGTGTGTATAACTGTATACATGATTAAATGGGTATGTGATTCATGGATGAGTGGCAACGTATGACTGCATGTATAGATGTATGAGTGCATATTATAGTCCTCTATTGATGAGTAACTACATGTATAAGTGACTCCATGTGTGTGTAGACCTAGGAAATAGTGAGTGATATGTAGTATATGGCATTGTTCTGTGTATGGTTTCAAAAATAGTAGTCAGCATTTTAGAATGGGTGTATCAAAGTTCATATTAGAGCATCAGTGTGTGCATCAGATTGTCACGTGGATGATGTAATGAGTGATGTCATGAGTGATGTCATTTGAGATGTCATGAGTGATGTCACTGACCATGTCATGAGTGATGTAATATGTGACATCATCAGCAGTGCATTGCGGGCGCGCAAGTTATAGTTAGCTCAAGTAACTATAACAGCCGAATTTCTCTGGTTTTATATGAGTCAAATGTTCAACTAACTATAACACCCCTGAAACCTGTTTTTTTTTAGTGAATTTCAAAGATTTTTAAAATGCTAATTCCTAACAATAACGTCTGTAAAACCTATGTTTTTTTCTGTGAATTTCAAAGGTTTTTTAAATATTAATTTCATATTTTAATATTTATAAAACCTATATTTTTTCTATTATATATTTAAATATTTTGGAACTCTATTATACTTCTTGTTTTTAACTTTAAAAACCATGTAATCTTCCCCAAAAAATATGTATATTTCTTTTTTCGGGGGGAGAAAACTGCACTCCCATACCGGTAGCGTACCAAGCTCCATCACCACACGAATCCTATCCGCCATATTGCTAAACTCGTAAATGATGCGTATTTCGTACCCGACTAGTTTGTGGCAACGCGTCCCGCGTAACATCATCTACGCATGAAGTCACCCCAGGTACTACTTTGGTATCCGACGTGTATGCAGTACCAAGCCACGCGTTACATCATGTACTTATGGGGTCGCGCCATCTGCGCGTTGCGTATTCGACGAGTACACGCTGTCAGACCCTGTGTTACATCACAGACGTATAGTATCGGGCCGGGTACGCCATTCCCTTTTTTTAATTTTGTCTCAAAAGTATATCTAAATAACTTTAAACAGTATATGAGAGCACGCGAAAATCTAAATTATTTTAAACATTTATATATTTCTAACTAATAAACTTATATTATGATAAATGTATTTTGTCAAAATCGCATCGGGTGAGGCCTCCTTGCGCGCTCGGTGCACAATTGCCATGTGACCTTAAAAAAAGCATTTGATTGGTTCATAACATTTCCCATTGTAACAGTTGTACGACTCCACCCATTGTACTCATTCTCTCTACAGAGTTTGATGAGAGACACCTCTTCTGCTTAGAAAGCTTTTTTGAAAAGTGTTTTTCTGTATACACATATCTTATACTACACACAACATGGAACGATCAACTTGATCAATATTCATGCTCTGTACATTTGCCTTCCACGTGTGATTGCCATGCTTCTCAAACGTTCCATCAAAAAACAAATATGTGTTACACGATGCCCCTGGTGTGTGTGTCTGCACATTATTGTGCTGCCTTTTGGTCTGGGTATTGCTGGCTCTAAGGTGCATCATCAGCCACGGGCAGACTGCACATCCTAGATCACATGCCTTCTCATTAACGATAGTTCCGCCCTCCTGACACATGCTACACTAATCTAAATTGCACACTGCGAGGTCAAAACTACAAAAGAAACACACATAAGTACACTTCCTGGCCAGGCAGGAACTGAACAACGCCTAAGTCCCCTGAATAATTATTCACACCCCTACGCTGGCTTGGTGTACGCAAGCCCAGCCCACTTTGCGTACGTATAAATAGGATAACCACGACACCACACGTCCCTCTTCTTCCACACTACCTCAAATGATTTGCTGCATCCCCCTCGCATATCACAATGCGAAATAAAAAAAAGAAATGGATCCATGAGGTGTACTCCATCCTGCCAATCAACACGGGCTCTACATTGTGAGCCCTACTGCCCGTCGTCTACGAAAGGGATCCATGAGGTGTACACTCTCCTGCAATCAACACTCCATTTGAATTGTGAGCACTGCTGCCCATAGTGTTTGCTTACACAACAATGACAGCAGGTAAGCAGAGCGGCCTGGGTGCACAGGCCCTCCAATTGAGCGTACTGCGGCGAGAGGGGTGCTTCAGCCTAGCTGCGCAGGTCTGAACAAATGATATTGCCATGTGATATGATGTGATCTTTGACCTCATTCAGTCACATCTCTGTCTCATTTTAAAGACCTGCTGGACTGTACTGTAGGCCTGCGCCAGCGGGCAGCGCTGCCCTACAGACACCTCTTCAGCGCGGTGCTGCTGGAGGGATGGGATGCATCAGCCAGACTGCGCACGTGCGAATAAGCGTTATTGCCATGTGATATGATGTGATCTTTGACCTCATTCAGTCACATTTCTGTCTCATTTTAAAGAACTGCTATACCATAAGGTAGACCTGAACCTACGGGCAGCGCTGGCCTACAGACACCTGTTGAGGGCGGTTCTGCGGGAGGGGTGGGGTGCATCACCCTGAGTGCGCACGTGCGAAAAAGCGATGTTGCTGTGCGTAATGATGTGATCTCTGACCTCATTCAGTCACATCGGTCTAATTTTAAGGACCTGCTGGACCGTACTGTAGGCCTGAGCCAGCGGGCAGTGCTGCCCTACAGACATGTGGCGTTGGCTTTTAGGACACTGTAGTGAGCTCCTTACTAAGTGTACATGCACACAGGCTTCCGCCAGTGCATTACACGCTCACATTATCCTTCTAGCATGCGCTCTGTTCCTTTGTATGTGAACGTTGGCATAACATTTTATTATTTAACCTTGTGTATTCTCGTCCACTCCAACTCCTCTTTGAACCACGATTACCACTAACAGTTGGTAGATCGTACTTCAAAAACGAAGGATGCACTCAACTCCTATTTTCTATCAAGCTTGAAATAAACCTTCATTTACCTCCAGACGTTTTCGCCATTAAATTATTTCTCCCCTTTCAGACATTCCATTAATTGCCACAAGAAGGGCGGAGCAGGAGCTGACCCCACAATGATGCCCTGGCATTCTGACACCTTCCATCGTGGTATCAAGACACCGTCCCCGACCGGAGACCTGGTCTATCGGACAAACATACCCCGGACTAGGAGCTTGCACCAACACGGTGTGGGACACACCAGTGGTGGCAGGTGAGCAGTGAAGCCTCGGTGTGCAAGACCTACAATTGAGCACAGTGCGGGGGAAGGGGTTGGGGTGCAGCACCCTGGGTCCACAGGTACATGCAAGCGATTTTCCCATAGCTAATAATGTAGGACTATATTATCAAACAACGGCGATAACATTATCACCACTTTAGCAACAGGAAACTGCAGCTAAAACAATGATAAGGGGTTGATAATATGCCCTTGTAAATTCCCATAGAAGCCCAGGTTCACACCAAAACCTGGGCTTCTAAGGGAATTCACATAATATGGCTCATAATCTCTGGCCTCATGTATTTAATTTTAATAGAGAATAGAGAATTCCAATAGAAGCCCATGTTCTCGTGTTAACATGGGCTTCTATTGGAATTCTCTACGGCATATTATCAAGCCCATTATCACCGGTTTAGCGGCAGTTTCCTGCCGCTAAAGCGGCAATAATTTTAACGCCGTTCCTTGATAATATGCCCCTTAGATTCTAGTAGAATTACATACTAACATTCTACTATGACTTCCAATGGAATACTACACAGAGCACATGACTTTACTGCAATGAGCTCATAGTTTCATCCACGAGTCTTGACACCGGTAGGGGTAAGACTTTCGCTTCCCACTCCCTATATTGTATAAACATAAACTAACACTTCTTCCACAAATATGCTACAGTGCCCAGAGCACATCACTTTACAGCAATGAGCTCAATATTTAGGCTCACAGTTTAATCCCCGAGTCTTCACACCAGTAGGGATGAGTAGTTCGCTTCCCACTCCCTATATACTATAAACGCATACTAAAACTACTTACACACTTATATTACAGCGGCTAGTATCCTACACCGCCCAGAGCCCATCTCTTTACAGCAATCAGCTCGGTTTCGCCCAAGTCTTCACACCGGTAGGGGTAACTACTTCGCTTCCCGCTTCCGGTATACTATCAACACACAGTAGCGGTCAGTAGTTCGCTTCCCACTCCCTGTATGGTATAAACGCCTACTAACACACGTATGCTGCAAACACCAGACCACATCACTTTACAGCAATGACCTCACGGTTTAGATTCTCGGTTTCATACCTGAGTGTAGCACCATATCATATCACCACCATGCCACTCTTGAGCAACACCGCACTTTCAGACCGTTAACAGTGATAACTACCTACTGTCGACCGCCAGTAGGTAATCCAGAACAAATTACAATAGTTCCTTGATTCTATTAGCTTTCAAAAATTCTCTCTATTACTGTCTTTCTACTTTTCCATATAAATAGTTTTTTTAATATTCAAGTACACATCGAAGTCAGAAATGCAACGTATTCTCTCAACACACTTTCTAGAACATTCTACAACACGTGGAGGTTAAAAGTTCATAATTTTTTTAAAATCTAACGATATTTTTCTGCAACATTTTCTCGAACATTTAACGGCACGTGCAGGTTAAAAGTTCACGATTGTTTTAAGTTCAAACTGTGCCTTCCAAATGCAAGTAGCAGGTGTGGTTGAGTTGAGCAAATTTTATCCTATAATATGTACTATAATATGTACGTGCAAATTTCTTATTCTTAACCAATCACAAACATACTTTTCCACAAAATGAATGTGCACCCTACTTTTAAAAAACAATGCTTTTCATCTCCCAATCAGGTACAATTTTGTATGCGAAAAGAAACTAGTTCCCCATCTTTAAACCTATCTCTTATTCTACGAAGGAACTGCATGTGCTACAGACATCTTTCCATACCTTCCAGCCATACCTTCAAAATGCTAGTGTGGATCGTAGGACATAGCTATGTTTTCTGGTGCAAGAGGTATGCAGAACAGAGATGTATTGACTTAGACCTAGGTTTACAAAAGGTGGACATTAAATGGTTTGGACAGAGAGGATTGAAGTGGCCCCAATTGTTGCCTTTGGTTAAAACCTGTTTGCATCTCCAACACCCTGACCTCATGATTGTGCACTGTGGTGGAAACAACCTAGGCACATTGACTGGGGTAGATTTGGAAATGCTTATGAAAGACACCTTTGGACAATTGATGTTACTTTTGCCTCAAACTGTCTTTGTATATTCCAATATATGCCAAAGACAGAAGTGGAAATGGTCCAAACAATTTTGTCCTCAGATTGAAAAATCTCGGAAAAAAGTCAACAAAGCTGTCTCTGAATGCATCAGAGACCACAAAATGGGGTCCATATACAACAACAACATACGTTTTGATATGGCGGATATATACAGAAGTGATGGAGTACACTTCACAGATCAGGGAAACCGAGTTTTCCTGAATAACTTGAAGCTGTGCATCCGCACTTATATGTAGCTCCAACTAATGAACACAAGGGCTCTTTTTAGAGCCAAACTATAACTTACAACTTAGGCAGGCTATTTTAGGGTCAGATAACGCCAACTCCCGCACCCTCCCCCAAATTTATTCTCCACATAGCTGTGGCGCAGCGGCCAGACCATCTCACTTTGTAGCACAGACCTTTCGCTTTGATCCCCAGCTCTACTCACCCATAGGGGTGAGTAGTTTGCGCTCTACATATACCATATTGATTTACCTTCGCACTCCCTATACAACACCACCTAAGCACCATACACAAGCTACAATGTTCTAAACAAAAGTTCACCCAAGTAACTATAACTACATGCTGACACTACTTGCACAGATGTGGCACAGCGGCCAGACCACATGACTTCACAGCATTTGACACACAGATTGGGCTCACGCTTTAATTCCCGACTCCGGCAGCAGCTCAGCTTAGCAACATGAGACTCTAGACAATACCTCACATATATTCCGTACCCCAGGACTTTCATACCAGTACGGGTCAGTAGTTTGTCCTAGTAGTTATAAAAACATCTGGACACTACTTCCACAACTGTAGTGCAGCGGCCACGGCACATGACTTCACAGCATAAGATACACAATTTGGGCTCACGCTTTAATCCCCGAGTTCCGCACCAGCTCACCTTACCCGCATCAGACTCTACCCAATACCTCCCTTAATTTCCATAGCCCACCACTTACATACTGGTAGGGGTAAATACTTTGCTTCACATTCCCTCTATAGCACATCCGAAACACCCCACAGAGGTTACAGTGCTCCTACCCTCCTATTTCCCACTTCTTTCCCCCTTTTTTCACCTTACTCGCTTCAATGGAATCACAAAATGGCGGCCAATACTTCCTAGTTGCAACCGCTCGCACCGCTTGCTCGTGCTCGTGCTCGTAACGCCTCAGCTAATCAGGTGGCAGAATTCCCAAATATCGATATCTGTAAATTTAGATATTTCTAAAAAACTACTGAATGGATTTACACCAAATAAACAAAAGCGTGCTTTCTAGACCAAGACCCTTCTCCCTTCCAAATTTGGGATAATTCCGTTCACCCGTTCGACCTGTAGCATTGTCTAAAGTTTCCTACGGAAATTAACATTGAAAAAACACATTTTGGACCCCCTTTTTTTCTCGGCCCCCACTTCATGAATCACCCCCAAACTTTCAACATAGGAGCTGATCTCAACAAAGAATTAGTTTAGAAAATTTTGCGAAGATTCGTCAATCAGCACCAAAGTTATTGCAAATAGAATGTTGTAATTTTCCTATAGTAACTAGGTCCTAACTATAACTACCTACTGGCAACCGCTAGTAGGTAATATATATATATATTCACTGAAAAAACACAGGTTTCTGGGACTTTATAGTTAGTCCGACATTTCACTCATATAAAACCATGTAATTCCGCTGTTATAGTTAGCTGAGCGAATAATAACTCATGCCTCTGCAATGCACTGCTGATGATGTCATATATTACATCACTCATGACATGGTCAGTGACATCACTGATGACATCTCAAATGACATCACTGATGACATCATCCACTTAATCTCTGATGCACCTACTCACACCCTAATATAACCTTTCATACACCCACTCTAAAATACAGACTACCATTCTCGAAACCATAGACACACCAGTACCAGTTAGTACATAGCCACTCACTGATTCCTAGGTCTACACACACATCCACTCACTCACCCATACAGTCACTCATACATGCAGTCACTCATCAATACAGCCACTATTATATGCACTCGTACACCCATACAGACACTCACACACCGCCACTCACACATAGAGTTACTCACACACCTATTCAGTCACCCAAAGAGTCAATCACAATGCCATTTACGGTTATACACACACCACCTCACTTATTCATGCTGATACTAACACATACTTACTCTCTTATACAATCACTGACACAGGCACACACTCATCCATACATCCACTCTCACAATCACACTCTCACATAAAGTCACTTATATACTTCTACACTCACATATACTGCTCTTCACATATGCAGTTACTCATACATATACCACTGAGACATCCATTCGCTCACCAACACAGCCATATGCACACTCATACAGCCCCTCGCAGACACACTCATGAACCCATACACCCAGTGAATCACCCACTCACACATCCATGTAGATAGTCACACAATATACAGACACTCAGGCACTCATACAGGTACTGAGAGAACCAATCAATAACCCATATAGACACTCATGTACCTATTTACCAACCCATCCAGCCACTTACACACCAACTGACAGACTGATACTGACATTCACACAGATTAGTCACTCACCTATACATTCACCCAGACACATATAATCACGTATTTATACAGTCAGTCACACACTGTCTGAATCATCATATAAATATATATATCACATTCTTAAACTTTTGAGAAACCCTCACAGTCACTGGATGATGTCATCAGTGATGTCATTTGAGATGTCATGAATGATGTAATATGTGACGTCATCAGCAGTGCATTGCGGGGGCGTGAGTTATAGTTAGATCAGCTAACTATAACGGCTGGATTTCTCTGGTTTTGTACAAGTGAAATGTCAGACTAACTATAACGTCCCTGAAACCTGTGGTTTGTTCAGTGAATATCTAAGGATTTTTAAATGCTAATTTCTAACTTAAACGTCCCTGAAACCTATGGTTTTTTCAGTGAATTTTATATATATGTATTCAATCTCCTCTCACTCTTACAAGGAAGGAATCAGCACCCAGGTTGTAGTTTGGAAGTATTTAATCTGCAAAGGACGCGATCCACACATTTTGGCTCGTCCAAACCTTGATAACAATACAAGACGTCATTGTAGCTTCCTTATTTATATGAACAAATGCCTCCAGTTGCCAACATTAACAAAGGACTACATATTACATTAATCCAAAAAGCTGGTGGCCATATTGGCCTGGTCACGATCCGAAAATTCAGGAATTCATACAATAAAGAAAAGAAAACAAGTGTTGATATGCACACAATGTCATTTCAGCGTATCTTGCCCCGTGACCGCCGTACCCGTATGTTCGTCAACATGACTTGTTCATAATGAACATACTTACGATTGCAAACATCCACATAAACAATGGACTACACATTACTTTAAGTGAAAGGCTATTGGCCATATTGATCTGGGCACTTTGCGTATTATAATGATTCTTACACGACAGAAAAGAAAAGCAAAGGGGTGGTAATATACACATACTATCCCTAAATAAAGTTCTAGTGATTATAATTGCATTCCTTTCACAGCTCATTTGAGATGTCATGAGTGATATCATGAGTGATGTCACTGACCATGTCATGAATGATGTAATGTCTGAGGTCATAAGCAGTGCATTGAGGAGGCGCAAGTTATAGTTAGCTCAGGTAACTAAAACTGCTGAATTTCACTGGTTTTGTATGAGTGAAATCTGTGTCTAACTATAACGTCCGGTAATCTTTGTTTTTTCAGCGAATTTCTAGTTTTTTTTAACATTAAGTAAGATGCCTATCACAATGGATGGTGAGGGGTTGGAAGCAGGGCCTGGCTTTGTGCTGCCCCCACCCTAGCTTGCTGCTCCTACCTCCCCTCCTCCTTGCCATCCATTGTCCAAGTCCATGCCCCTGCTCCCTCATTACAGCCCTGTGTGGCCGATGTTCTGCCACTGGCTTTCCCGCCTTCTCTGAACAGTTAGCTTGATGCCCTATTTACTTACTCCCTATCCTCTGTTGCCTGAATCCATGCACTAGCCTCCTCCCTCCTGCCATGCATGGTCTCCATGTAGCATGATGCCCCAGTCCACTCCTCCTGCCCTCCATTGCCCAATTCTATCCCCCCATTGACCTCCTGCTTAGCCAATGTGCTTAGCTTGCTGCCACTACTCTCCTTCCCCCTGCCCTCTGATGTCTGTGTGCATGCCCCTGCTGCATCCTTTTTGCCCACCATGTTCATGGACCTGCCGCTCCTATCTGCTCTGAGTGTTCTGTTGAGCTGCCACTCGCCTCCCACCTGCCTAGCATTATCAGATGACTGTAACCTGTCTCTGCCACCTCCACCCTGCCTGTCCATGTTCCATGCCCCTATCCCCTTCCTCCTGTCCTCCATGGTCCATTTTTTCTGCCACACCCTTCTCCAATCCCTGGTCTGTTGTGCTGCAACTGATCCTCCTGCCTGCCCCGCATGGCCTGTTGTGAGGCCCCTTCCCCTGAACTCTCTTGTCGGTACCCAGCTCCTACCCCTCCCTTCTATCCTCCATGGTCCTTTGTGCATGCCTCTGCCCCCTCCTTCTTGCCTATCATGGCCATTGTGCTGCCACTAACCCTCCCGCTTGCCATGCATGGTCTTCTGTACTGCCACGGCCCCTCCCACCTTCCCTGTGTGGTCAGCTAGCTGCCTCTGACCCCCTCCCACCTTCCCTCCATGGTCTGTGAGTATGCCATTATAGTCTCACTGTTGTCCTCCATGGTGTGTTGTGCTTCTAGTGCTCATCCTGCCTGATCTCCATGGTCAGCTTGCTGCTCCTGCCTTGCCCCCTGCCCTCTGTTTTCCATGTGCAGACCCCTATTCCCTCCCTCCTGGCTTGTCTGTTCCATTGTAATGCCCCTGATCCCTCCCTCCTGCCCTTTATGGTCCGTTATGCTGGAGCTTTCTCTCCTGTCTGTCCATTATGGTCAGCTTGCTGCCATTGTCTCTTTCCCCTCTGTTCTCTGTTGTCCATGTGCATGGCCCTGTCCCCTTCCTATTGCTTTCCATGGATTGTTGTGCTGCACTGCCGTCCTGCATGCCTTGTGTGGTGTATTGTGCTGCTGCAAACTCTGATGCCTGCCCTGTAATGTCAGTTTGGTGCACCTGTCCATGTCCCTCCTGTGCTCTGTTATCCGAGTCCATGCCCCTTCCCCAATTCCTCCTGCCTTCCATGATCCAATGTACCATACTTGCTAACATTTTGAACTTGGTAAGAGGGAGATTTTGAGGAAAAAAACAGGGAATTGATTTTTCCCATTGACTTACATTGAAAAAGAGGAGATTGTAGACAGGAGACAGATAAAATAAAGCCTATTTGGGCTTAAAAACATTGGGTGTTTCCTGGCTGAATCGGTCTGTTGGCATGTATGGTTGTACTACCACTGCCTCTTCCTTCTGCCCACAATGGTCTATTACATTGCCACAGCCTCTCTTGCCAGTCCTGCATTGTTGTTTTGTTGCTGCTGCCCCCCTTTCCACTGCCCGCCATAGTCTGTTGTGCTGCCACTGCCCTTCCTTCCTGCCCAGTGTGGTCAAATTGTTGCCTCTGCACCCTCCTACCTGCCTTCAATTTTCCGAGTCCGAGCCCCTGACCTCTGCCTCGCAACAGTATCCTAATGAACAACTAGATTGCTAACAGTCCATATTTATTACAAAAGTGTGGCACGCCTGATGTCATCTTGATGTGATCAAAACTGTGATACCTAAAGCATTTCCTTTCGAAATTATAGAAATGAGAGGGTCTTATTTGCATCAAAATTATGGTTAGTGCTCGAAAAAACTAAAATGAGGACATACTTTCTGAGGTCTCAAATAGCGACAAAGCACTTTTAAATTATTTGTTATCTTCATGTTTTTTTTATCCAGTTGACCACTTGATTGAATGCTGGACTTAGGGGAGAGGATGTGGTGTTACTTCCAGAGCTGCAGCATTTGCAACTGGGGAACCAGACTGGAGTTTCTGCTTCCGCTCAGCATTCTGTGATTCTGGTCAAATCACTTTATCTCCTCATGCCTACAACAAAAATGAATCTGTCTCTGTGTGATGTAACCAATGTTTATGTGAAGCACTCCAATACCTGACCAGTTTGCACTATATAAAACTGCAAAAAAAAAGTGTTTTCCACACTTCTGTCATTGGGCTATACGTGGGCTACATCTGGGTGATATTTGTGCTACATTTGGGCTCCTTTTTCTCTGGTGGCCAACCTGAGAGACTTCATTTCAATTCAATAAACTTTATTCGATCCGATTTAGAAACAGATCATAAAAGTGTACATAAAAACAGTAAATCCTCTTTCTTAATACAGTACAATGAGAATTATTTAAAACCAGTAGGCAAAAACAGGTGTTACAAAGCCCGGCTCAGAGCAACTTCAGTTTAACAGAATAGTAAAGTTCAATGTTTCGCAAGATCAATCTCAAGTACTTCGTGCAAAGTACGCAATAAGGGGTCCAAGTAAGATGCAATACCTGACCAGTCTGCACTATAAAAAACTGCAAAAAATAAAAAGTGTTTCGCACACTTCTGTCATTGGGCTGAACTTGGGCTACATCTGGGTGATATTTGTGCTACATTTGGGCTCTTTTTACCCTGGTGGCCATCTTGGGTGACTTATTTGTTATGAAGTTTCATAATTTCCTCATTTACTGCAGTCTCCTCAGTAGGAAATGCTTTCAATTTTTTACTTTAATTCCATCAAGAAGGCATTCAGATGTGTCACATATTTGCCATAAATTCAGAATGTTAGCACTCTAGTTGCTCATTAGATTGCTGTAGTACATCTACTGCTCACCAGGGAGTTAACTGGAAGTCTGCTGCTGGGATTGAAAGGGCATGTTTCAGTCTGCATGTCAGAATTATATTAATGAAATGGAAGAGGATTTGAGAAGTCACTCAAAATCTGCCCTAAGTTTTCTTTCTGCAGCACTAATCATCATTTCTATGGCAAAATGAACCCCCTAATTTTGTTCCTTTTCAAATTAAATGTTTTAAGTGTTACCAGTTTATTCCAATCAAGATGGCTTCAGTTGTGCCCTACTTTTCTCCTAAGTAAGACTGTTAGCGCTCTAGTTGTTCTTTAGAACACTCTGGGAAGCTGCAGTAGAACACAAAGGAATCAACTGACAGTCTCTACCCTTGTTGGATGTACATGTTTTACTGAGAATGTCAGACTTCATTCTCACATGATTGAGAAAGATAATGTGAATTTACAGACAATATGCTCTCATTTTAGCTTCTGGAGCACTTTCCAAAACTCTATGGGAAAAGCAATGGAAAATAGTTTTCTCTCAAACATGATTCATGATATCCCAGCAGAAGGCTTTTTCACAGGGTAAAATCACCTTAGAACACACAATTCCTAAAATTAGTGTGGTACCATCAACAAATCATTTATAATGTAACTAAAGTCTGTTATCACCCTTTATACGTTCTCCTTTTGGTGGCCCTCAAAACCTTCCATTCACTACAATGCATTTTAATGGGATGCTACCATGTATATTTGTCCCAGGATGGCTGCCAACACTTCTTGGATGAAGAGCTGACAGCTAATCAGATCTCACGATGAGATGTGTGGTTAGGCTCCGCCCAGATATATACTTTTTTTTCCCTTTAACAATAAAAAAAACTACTGAACGGTTCTAAACTATTTAAAGCAAAGAGTGCGCTCTGGACCAAGAGCTACGTTTCTGCCAAATTTGGTGTAATTCCGTTCAGCAGTTCAGGCTGTAGCCGCGACAAACATTTCCTATGGAAATTAACATAGAGAAAACACGTTTTGGGATCCCCTTTTTTCTCTGCCCCTGCTTGACGAATCACCCCAAAACTTTCGAGACAGGAGCTGACCGGAGCGCCCCATTAGTTTTGAAAATTTCGCAAAGATTCATAAAACGGCGCCAAAGATATTGGCAAAAGCAAAAATACTTTTTGAATAGAAACAAGGTCCTAACTATAACTACCTACTGGTGACCGCCAGTAGGTAAAAAAAAAAATATATATATATATATATATATATCAAAAGTTCCAATTCCTACTACTTCCACTCCACGGCGGCGAAGAAGGAAACTCAGACCCCGCTGGACTTCAGGTAGGATATTTATTGCAACTCACAACCCACGCACGACGCGTTTCGGGCCTCAGGAGCCCTTGATCACATGCGAGTTCTACATCGCCTCTCCAATTTTTAAGTGTTTGCTTAGTGTACCGCCTACTTTCCCCATTCTGCGTCACATGGTAATAGACATAACAAACAGACTTGCGATGTGTGCTGAGTTTAAGCAAAGTCCATTGTAGGAATATATTACTTGTTTATCTCAATACACGTAAATATATATATTTTATATGTTTACCTTGTATAATAAATACAATTACAGGATAAATTCCTAAAACCTTAAAATATAAGTCATGATAAAAGAACGGGCTCATTTATACAGAAAAAAACATAGGTTTCAGGGGTGTTATAGTTAGCTGGCCATTTCACTCGTACAATACCATAGAAATTCCTCCGTTATAGTTAGTTCTGTTAACTATAACTCGCGCATCCGCAATGCACTGCTGATGATGTCACATATTGCATCATTCACGACATGGTCAGTGACATCACTGATGACATCACTGATGACATCTCAAATGTCCAGCTAACTATAACACCCCTGAAACCTATGGTTTTTTCCGTGAATTTCTAAGGTTTTTTTAATGCCAATTCCTAACTATAACGCGCCTGAAACCTATGGTTTTTTCAGTGAATTTCAAAGGTTTTTTAAATGCTAATTCCTATCTATAACTTATCTCTGAAGATATCATGAAAAGCATTCTGCGACTCCTGCTCCCACGCATTCGTGACACATACTCATTACGGTACGAGATGCTTGCACGGTGGCGGGTCCCGCAAAAAAATTATTAGGTTCCAAAATGATCAAACACAAAAGATACACAGCCGACTGATAAAGCGCACATCAATATCAAAGTCCCATATTAGTACGTTTCCTGTGCCAGGCAACTCCGAGATCTGCTGTGTTTGGATCCCACTGGAAAACCAGAGAAAACAAATGGAAAGAAGTGGAGGTGGCACCAGGTATGAAGTCACAGTCACGTGAAAATGGATTGGTTCACTGTGGTACTTTATTCTCCTTCATATAACATGTAAAAACAGCCAACGCGTTTCGTTCCGTTTAAAGGAACTTCATCAGGGCTGTAACCAATACAGAATATACATATAAATAACGACATAGATATAAACATGAACATTTACCATTACTAAACATTCAAAAATATATCCCACATGGCACTAAACAGATAAAAGACACCATATATTATGGACATAAACATATCCAATAAACACCATATATTATGGACATAGACATATCTAATATCACATTAATACCTTGACGACATAACTCATAAAACACACAAAAGGTATTATCAAATCACAGTTAAAAATAAAAAATAAGTTTAAAAGAGCATACTATTTATAATCATATACGGTCATTTGCATTTCATGAATTTCAGAAAAGAAATGGTGACGGGAGAGAAAAGAAAAAGAAACAGGGGGAACAAAAAACAAAAAATTGAAAGAAAAACAAACGTCTGTCCAAAAAGTATCAAATGTTGGTAGCATGAATACAATGAGTGTTCAAAACAATACGTCATAGGCCTCCCTATAATGGAAAAAGAACTACTATATATACTATTTCAGAGCAACATGTAACTACAAAATGAAGAGTATGAATATGTATGGATTCAAACCTCACCAGAAAGTAAATCCAAAGGTGAACGCTCTGTGTAAGTTTTTTCGTAAATATCTGAAGAAAATAAAGATCCGGAATGGCAAAAGTCAATCTAAAATGAAAATAAATAATGGTGGCATGCCGGAAAATAACCACGACACAGAAGTATCACATACTGGTAACATATATGCACTGAGTATGTAAAGTACATATTTTCACGTAGTGAGACTAAAAGAACAAGAAAAAATATATGTCATTTCCTAGTTAGTTTAGTATAAAGAGAGGCATATGTGTATTCAACAGTTCTCACCAGAAATGTAATTCCGAAAGCGACCTTATGTTCGAAAGCTTCTCTGTACGTTATCCAGAAAAAAATAAGTGTCAAAGGTTGACGAAGTCTAATCTAAACAAGAAATTAATAAAAAACGTCATATTGAAGCCAAGTGGATTTATGGAAAATAAACCATAATTAATTATTATTTAAAAACGAGGAAGCACAGACAGAACTTCCATATATTGAAAACCTAATATATATCAAAAACCGCGAAGGTTAATGGCCCAGATTTATCACCAACCCCAAGCATATTGAACGTGATAAATGTCAATGATGACTCAAATACGAGTAAGTAAAACGATTTTTACACAGTGTAACTGTCTTTCTCAGTTGTGAACAACACAAGTATATCATGCCTAAAATAGGGGTCACAAATCGGTAATAATAACCGATATCAGAGGTGCTTTCAATCTAATGGACCAATAAAGATAAAGGTGCCACAGACCAAACGGGTCAAAAACGATTTCCCATCAAAATAAATACAACGGTAGAAACAGTCAACAGGTCCCGGCTTTTTTTTATATATATTTTATTAAAAGAAAACCTCCGTATTAAGGTGTATTGAAAGATTTGAAATCAATATATATATAAGAGTAATTCAATAACACAAAGGTCAACCAAATAAACCGATATCCACAGGAATCCCCTAAACAGGTTAATACCGTAATATGATAGATAAAATTATAACCAAAAAGCATAGGAGACACCAACGAGGATTCACTTACAAGTTGATGGCGTTACGATTGACGCCTCACGATCACAGATTAGGCACCCACAGTCCAAAGGAGAAGCAACCGGAGATGCATCCCAAACTGGTATATATGCAGATTGCGTAATACCTCGTGCTGCATCACGTATGACGTCGATGGAGTAATCGACGGAAGTTTCGGAGACTACATTGGATGGCGTGTGGCGTCAGCAGGCAGTGAGGAGGCTATTGAAAGTTTGTAGACACGTGAGCCGCCATCTTTGAACATGTCAAAGGGCCATGTTAAAGGGATTTAAATTAAGGTTGACATCTCCCAAAAGAATATAAATCCTAAACGTCTTACAAGAATGAAAGCTAATGAATAAGTCCCCATTTAAGAGCCTTTATATTAATGTGTTTATTTATTTTTAAAGGAAACGACTATACTCGGGGACTAAAAAGGAGGGCTTGTAACAAGCGGTGAGTAAGAGGCTACTGGAAGTTTAAAGACCCGTGGGCCGCCATCGTTCGATATATCAAAAGCCCTGTTATAGGGATTCAAAATAAGATAGATATCTCCAGAATTAATATAAATCCTAATTGATTCTCTAATTTAGAAGCTAATAAATAAACCCCCCATTTGGGAGCATTTGTGGTAATCTGTATATATATTTAAAGGAACGGAAACGTTTTGTCAGAAAATGGCTATACTCTGCAGTCGACCATGAAAGAATTACGGGACCCGTTATAAACAGTCTCGTTGACATTTATAAAATGAGTGAAGCTATACATAATGTGAGCTATGTCTTTCCTAAGAAAAAGAGAAGTATAAACCAAAGATTGTGTGAGACAAATATATCGATTAGAGTATCATAATAAATGTTTCCAGTATCATATATGTGTGCACCTAATGGTCATTTAAATTGGAAGAAAAAATATTAATTACAATATTGAACAGGTTGTCTCATAATCATCAATAGGGAAAAAAACAACAAGGTTGACCCATTGTTATTTCCAAAGCAGACTAGAGGTTCTTGAGTATCTAATTAAAAAGTGCAAAAAGACGAGTATTTTAGCCCAGAAGGCTCAGAAAGAATCAAACTCATAAAAAATAGTGCATCTCACTATCTGTATTGTGTCCAAGTTGTGTTGCCCGTAATCGACATATCCATTTAGCTTCCGCCCTCCTCAGCATCAACTCTCTGTCGCCCCCTCTCTTATTGGGCAGAACATGTTCCAATGCATGGAACCAGAAAGAATTGTCATGTGCATGCACTAGGCTGTAATGCTCAGTAATGGGATATCTTTGATCCTTACCCAGAATTGCCCTTCGGTGCTCCTGGATTCGTAACTTCAACGGACGAACAGTGCTTCCCACATAGATTTTTCCACATGGGCAGCCCAAGACATATACAACGTGTGTGGAATTGCAGTTACAAAACTGGTCAATTGTGTACCTATGATCAGTATTATAGGAGAAAGTAGTTGTTTTATTTTTAGCCATGGGACAAACGATGCAGGTTCCACAGCGATAAAAACCTTTGGGTTTGGGAGGGAGCCACGTGCCATTACCAGGACTCGATGTAACATAGCTAGGACATAAGTGGTTACGTATAGTCCTGCCTTTTCTGTATGTGATAGATGGACGGTTCCCTAAGGATTCTCTTAGGCCGGGAATATCCGTCAGTAGATGCCAATTCTTACGGAGTGCATTGAAGATTTTATCACAATGTGCAGTATATTGGGTCACAAACCTGATTCCAGCACTACTTTCTTTTGAGTTGTTCCTACGTTTGGGTCTATCGCACAAGGTAGTATCCCTATTGGTTACAAGGATCTTTCTCTCAGCTCGGACAACATTTCGAACGTTATAACCTCTTTTGAGGAATCTGTGTTTAGTTTCAGCAATGTTAGCTTGAAAAGTGTCTGGCTCACTGCAAACCCTCCTTACGCGAGTCAATTCGCCAAAAGGAATGTTTTTAATGACGGAACTCGCGTGTGCACTTGTAGCGTGCAGGAGAGAATTGCATGACGTTGCTTTGCGGTATAGTTTACTTTGCACAAACCCATCCTTGACATAAAAAGTTATGTCTAAGAAGTTAATCGTCTCCTTGTGGTGAACCATAGTAAGTTTCACATTGAACAGATTATTGTTTAAGTAATGATGGTATTGTTCTAGTTGTTCCATCGATCCTGACCAGAGGCAAATAACGTCGTCGATGTACCTCCCCCAGTACACCACATATTGGGTCCATGGGGAGGCACACCTGGCCCAGGCATGCTCCCTCTCATACCACCCCATAAAGAGGCAGGCATAAGAGGGAGCAAACCTGGAGCCCATCGCTGTCCCTTTAATCTGCTGGAACCAGCTGTCATCAAAAAGGAAGAAGTTGTTCAAAAGTATCAGATCAATCATACTGATAATCATTTCATTTTGTGCGTATAGTTCTGCCCCCTCCTTATTTAGAAAGGACTGTACAGCCATGACACCATACTTTTTGTCTATACATGTGTACAAACTCTCAACATCAAAGGTAACAAACATAAGTTCATCTGACCATTCATAGTTCTGCATTTTCATTAGGATGTCCTTACTGTCTTTGATGTATGACGGTAGGCTCACCACATGTTTCTGTAATTTTAAATCAACATATTCTGACATTCTCTCTGTCGGTGAACCCACCCCAGAGATGATCGGTCTTCCAGGAGGGAATTGCCCCCCCTTATGTACTTTTGGCAGGATGTAAATGCAGGGATAAGAGGGGCTGTCAACTCGTAAACATCTGTATTCATCCTCAGTGATTAGGCAAGAGTCTCTCCATTCACATAGCATTGAATTAATTTTAGTTGTAACATTGGGAATTGGATTTAAACTTATCTTTTTGTAATTGTTTGTGTCACTGAGCTGACGATCAATCTCATTTAAGTAATCACAACGATTCATCAAAACAATGTTGCCGCCTTTGTCGGCTTCACGGATAACAATCTCCGGATCTTCCCTGAGGCGTTGTAATGCCAGTCGTTCACGGGAAGTAAGATTCATTTTGGTGTAATTGTTGTGTCTACTTGCAATTTCTAGTTTAAATAAGTCCTCCGTTACCTGTTTGTGGAAAGTATTAATATTAGGATGATAGCCACTGGCAGGAACGAACTTGGATTTGGGACGCATGAGACTGTTAGTAGGTATCTCTTGTGTGATGTCCAATTCCCTGAGTAAATTTGCCATATCCAAGTCTTCCTCATCCGAGATGGAGAGAAGGCATTGGATATTGCGTACATCTGCGATGGTTTGCATTCCTTCTTGCCCAATGGTTAAAGGACTTATTTGTCTAGGGATTCGCTCAGAGAAGTAGTCCCTAAGTTTAAGTAGACGTGTAAATCTAAACAGGTCAACATGTATATTTGCAAAATCCCCACTCTGTGTTGGACAGAAGTTGAGACCTTTACACAAAAGTTTAGTTTCTTCTGCATCCAAAACTTTATTAGAGAGGTTTACAATTCTTAGGTCAGAGATATTATCATCCTTACAACCATTTGCATTATCATCTCGAAAATTGTCTTGTTGATCACTGAGGGTATGATATGTTAAATCTTCCTGGTTTTGGCCGTAACCTCCGTCTTTTCTATTGGTGGTTTGTTGGCCCCTTTTCCTTTTGTTACCTCCCCTCCTGGTTTTAGTTGTTCTTTTTTCTGCTGGATGCGACTCGAGATGCGTAGCCTTGCTAGCTCTTTTTGAAAGGAAGAGGCCCCTTCCCCTAAAGGGATCTCCTGATTAGTATTGGAGGATGTAGTACTGTTTGTGGAAGAAACTGAAAGGTTACTAACCGATTGGCCATCATCGGCATCCTCCCTTTCTTCCCTATTTCTTTTTTTGTCATCAGACCCTGACAAGTGATCAAATTTTTTGGCAAAAGTGTATATCCGCCCTTCTTTATAGTCACGGTCATCCCTTTTTATCTTGCTTAATTTTTTGTCCTTGATGTATGCCTGGTATTTATCCATCACCTGTTTAAGTATACAAAAGTTCTTTTCTACAAGCTCTTTTTCTGCCACTTCACTAATCTCCCTTTCTATTTTTTCAATTTCCTCCTGCAATTTCTCTCCTTTTTCAATCGAGTGTCTAATTAGAATCTCCATCATGATGCGCGAGGCACCTTCCAAATTCCCCTCCCATTCCTTAAGTAGACTTTCACTGAGATCCTCGAAGGTCGGGAAAATGAGGATTCTAAGTCCTCTAGGGACTTTTCCATTTTCCATGTACTGTCTAAGGGTAGCCCCATCCCACCATCTGCTTAGTTCCTGCTTTCTTAGTCTCTCCAGTCTAATGAATAGGGTCTTTAAACTTGTCTTACTGGGAACTTCCACATTTGTAATTGCTTTCGTAGCATTTGTTCCAAAAAGGTTTAGTGCCATTTCCTCTCGTCCATCGTTAAACTTGGACATTCTTTTGAGTGTTTTCAATATATTACGGGTGAATGAGTGCAGCAACAGTCCAGATACAATATACAAACACAAAAGATACACAGCCGACTGATAAAGCGCACATCAATATCAAAGTCCCATATTAGTACGTTTCCTGTGCCAGGCAACTCCGAGATCTGCTGTGTTTGGATCCCACTGGAAAACCAGAGAAAACAAATGGAAAGAAGTGGAGGTGGCACCAGGTATGAAGTCACAGTCACGTGAAAATGGATTGGTTCACTGTGGTACTTTATTCTCCTTCATATAACATGTAAAAACAGCCAACGCGTTTCGTTCCGTTTAAAGGAACTTCATCAGGGCTGTAACCAATACAGAATATACATATAAATAACGACATAGATATAAACATGAACATTTACCATTACTAAACATTCAAAAATATATCCCACATGGCACTAAACAGATAAAAGACACCATATATTATGGACATAAACATATCCAATAAACACCATATATTATGGACATAGACATATCTAATATCACATTAATACCTTGACGACATAACTCATAAAACACACAAAAGGTATTATCAAATCACAGTGAAAAATAAAAAATAAGTTTAAAAGAGCATACTATTTATAATCATATACGGTCATTTGCATTTCATGAATTTCAGAAAAGAAATGGTGACGGGAGAGAAAAGAAAAAGAAACAGGGGGAACAAAAAACAAAAAATTGAAAGAAAAACAAACGTCTGTCCAAAAAGTATCAAATGTTGGTAGCATGAATACAATGAGTGTTCAAAACAATACGTCATAGGCCTCCCTATAATGGAAAAAGAACTACTATATATACTATTTCAGAGCAACATGTAACTACAAAATGAAGAGTATGAATATGTATGGATTCAAACCTCACCAGAAAGTAAATCCAAAGGTGAACGCTCTGTGTAAGTTTTTTCGTAAATATCTGAAGAAAATAAAGATCCGGAATGGCAAAAGTCAATCTAAAATGAAAATAAATAATGGTGGCATGCCGGAAAATAACCACGACACAGAAGTATCACATACTGGTAACATATATGCACTGAGTATGTAAAGTACATATTTTCACGTAGTGAGACTAAAAGAACAAGAAAAAATATATGTCATTTCCTAGTTAGTTTAGTATAAAGAGAGGCATATGTGTATTCAACAGTTCTCACCAGAAATGTAATTCCGAAAGCGACCTTATGTTCGAAAGCTTCTCTGTACGTTATCCAGAAAAAAATAAGTGTCAAAGGTTGACGAAGTCTAATCTAAACAAGAAATTAATAAAAAACGTCATATTGAAGCCAAGTGGATTTATGGAAAATAAACCATAATTAATTATTATTTAAAAACGAGGAAGCACAGACAGAACTTCCATATATTGAAAACCTAATATATATCAAAAACCGCGAAGGTTAATGGCCCAGATTTATCACCAACCCCAAGCATATTGAACGTGATAAATGTCAATGATGACTCAAATACGAGTAAGTAAAACGATTTTTACACAGTGTAACTGTCTTTCTCAGTTGTGAACAACACAAGTATATCATGCCTAAAATAGGGGTCACAAATCGGTAATAATAACCGATATCAGAGGTGCTTTCAATCTAATGGACCAATAAAGATAAAGGTGCCACAGACCAAACGGGTCAAAAACGATTTCCCATCAAAATAAATACAACGGTAGAAACAGTCAACAGGTCCCGGCTTTTTTTTATATATATTTTATTAAAAGAAAACCTCCGTATTAAGGTGTATTGAAAGATTTGAAATCAATATATATATAAGAGTAATTCAATAACACAAAGGTCAACCAAATAAACCGATATCCACAGGAATCCCCTAAACAGGTTAATACCGTAATATGATAGATAAAATTATAACCAAAAAGCATAGGAGACACCAACGAGGATTCACTTACAAGTTGATGGCGTTACGATTGACGCCTCACGATCACAGATTAGGCACCCACAGTCCAAAGGAGAAGCAACCGGAGATGCATCCCAAACTGGTATATATGCAGATTGCGTAATACCTCGTGCTGCATCACGTATGACGTCGATGGAGTAATCGACGGAAGTTTCGGAGACTACATTGGATGGCGTGTGGCGTCAGCAGGCAGTGAGGAGGCTATTGAAAGTTTGTAGACACGTGAGCCGCCATCTTTGAACATGTCAAAGGGCCATGTTAAAGGGATTTAAATTAAGGTTGACATCTCCCAAAAGAATATAAATCCTAAACGTCTTACAAGAATGAAAGCTAATGAATAAGTCCCCATTTAAGAGCCTTTATATTAATGTGTTTATTTATTTTTAAAGGAAACGACTATACTCGGGGACTAAAAAGGAGGGCTTGTAACAAGCGGTGAGTAAGAGGCTACTGGAAGTTTAAAGACCCGTGGGCCGCCATCGTTCGATATATCAAAAGCCCTGTTATAGGGATTCAAAATAAGATAGATATCTCCAGAATTAATATAAATCCTAATTGATTCTCTAATTTAGAAGCTAATAAATAAACCCCCCATTTGGGAGCATTTGTGGTAATCTGTATATATATTTAAAGGAACGGAAACGTTTTGTCAGAAAATGGCTATACTCTGCAGTCGACCATGAAAGAATTACGGGACCCGTTATAAACAGTCTCGTTGACATTTATAAAATGAGTGAAGCTATACATAATGTGAGCTATGTCTTTCCTAAGAAAAAGAGAAGTATAAACCAAAGATTGTGTGAGACAAATATATCGATTAGAGTATCATAATAAATGTTTCCAGTATCATATATGTGTGCACCTAATGGTCATTTAAATTGGAAGAAAAAATATTAATTACAATATTGAACAGGTTGTCTCATAATCATCAATAGGGAAAAAAACAACAAGGTTGACCCATTGTTATTTCCAAAGCAGACTAGAGGTTCTTGAGTATCTAATTAAAAAGTGCAAAAAGACGAGTATTTTAGCCCAGAAGGCTCAGAAAGAATCAAACTCATAAAAAATAGTGCATCTCACTATCTGTATTGTGTCCAAGTTGTGTTGCCCGTAATCGACATATCCATTTAGCTTCCGCCCTCCTCAGCATCAACTCTCTGTCGCCCCCTCTCTTATTGGGCAGAACATGTTCCAATGCATGGAACCAGAAAGAATTGTCATGTGCATGCACTAGGCTGTAATGCTCAGTAATGGGATATCTTTGATCCTTACCCAGAATTGCCCTTCGGTGCTCCTGGATTCGTAACTTCAACGGACGAACAGTGCTTCCCACATAGATTTTTCCACATGGGCAGCCCAAGACATATACAACGTGTGTGGAATTGCAGTTACAAAACTGGTCAATTGTGTACCTATGATCAGTATTATAGGAGAAAGTAGTTGTTTTATTTTTAGCCATGGGACAAACGATGCAGGTTCCACAGCGATAAAAACCTTTGGGTTTGGGAGGGAGCCACGTGCCATTACCAGGACTCGATGTAACATAGCTAGGACATAAGTGGTTACGTATAGTCCTGCCTTTTCTGTATGTGATAGATGGACGGTTCCCTAAGGATTCTCTTAGGCCGGGAATATCCGTCAGTAGATGCCAATTCTTACGGAGTGCATTGAAGATTTTATCACAATGTGCAGTATATTGGGTCACAAACCTGATTCCAGCACTACTTTCTTTTGAGTTGTTCCTACGTTTGGGTCTATCGCACAAGGTAGTATCCCTATTGGTTACAAGGATCTTTCTCTCAGCTCGGACAACATTTCGAACGTTATAACCTCTTTTGAGGAATCTGTGTTTAGTTTCAGCAATGTTAGCTTGAAAAGTGTCTGGCTCACTGCAAACCCTCCTTACGCGAGTCAATTCGCCAAAAGGAATGTTTTTAATGACGGAACTCGCGTGTGCACTTGTAGCGTGCAGGAGAGAATTGCATGACGTTGCTTTGCGGTATAGTTTACTTTGCACAAACCCATCCTTGACATAAAAAGTTATGTCTAAGAAGTTAATCGTCTCCTTGTGGTGAACCATAGTAAGTTTCACATTGAACAGATTATTGTTTAAGTAATGATGGTATTGTTCTAGTTGTTCCATCGATCCTGACCAGAGGCAAATAACGTCGTCGATGTACCTCCCCCAGTACACCACATATTGGGTCCATGGGGAGGCACACCTGGCCCAGGCATGCTCCCTCTCATACCACCCCATAAAGAGGCAGGCATAAGAGGGAGCAAACCTGGAGCCCATCGCTGTCCCTTTAATCTGCTGGAACCAGCTGTCATCAAAAAGGAAGAAGTTGTTCAAAAGTATCAGATCAATCATACTGATAATCATTTCATTTTGTGCGTATAGTTCTGCCCCCTCCTTATTTAGAAAGGACTGTACAGCCATGACACCATACTTTTTGTCTATACATGTGTACAAACTCTCAACATCAAAGGTAACAAACATAAGTTCATCTGACCATTCATAGTTCTGCATTTTCATTAGGATGTCCTTACTGTCTTTGATGTATGACGGTAGGCTCACCACATGTTTCTGTAATTTTAAATCAACATATTCTGACATTCTCTCTGTCGGTGAACCCACCCCAGAGATGATCGGTCTTCCAGGAGGGAATTGCCCCCCCTTATGTACTTTTGGCAGGATGTAAATGCAGGGATAAGAGGGGCTGTCAACTCGTAAACATCTGTATTCATCCTCAGTGATTAGGCAAGAGTCTCTCCATTCACATAGCATTGAATTAATTTTAGTTGTAACATTGGGAATTGGATTTAAACTTATCTTTTTGTAATTGTTTGTGTCACTGAGCTGACGATCAATCTCATTTAAGTAATCACAACGATTCATCAAAACAATGTTGCCGCCTTTGTCGGCTTCACGGATAACAATCTCCGGATCTTCCCTGAGGCGTTGTAATGCCAGTCGTTCACGGGAAGTAAGATTCATTTTGGTGTAATTGTTGTGTCTACTTGCAATTTCTAGTTTAAATAAGTCCTCCGTTACCTGTTTGTGGAAAGTATTAATATTAGGATGATAGCCACTGGTTTGTGCAAAGTAAACTATACCGCAAAGCAACGTCATGCAATTCTCTCCTGCACGCTACAAGTGCACACGCGAGTTCCGTCATTAAAAACATTCCTTTTGGCGAATTGACTCGCGTAAGGAGGGTTTGCAGTGAGCCAGACACTTTTCAAGCTAACATTGCTGAAACTAAACACAGATTCCTCAAAAGAGGTTATAACGTTCGAAATGTTGTCCGAGCTGAGAGAAAGATCCTTGTAACCAATAGGGATACTACCTTGTGCGATAGACCCAAACGTAGGAACAACTCAAAAGAAAGTAGTGCTGGAATCAGGTTTGTGACCCAATATACTGCACATTGTGATAAAATCTTCAATGCACTCCGTAAGAATTGGCATCTACTGACGGATATTCCCGGCCTAAGAGAATCCTTAGGGAACCGTCCATCTATCACATACAGAAAAGGCAGGACTATACGTAACCACTTATGTCCTAGCTATGTTACATCGAGTCCTGGTAATGGCACGTGGCTCCCTCCCAAACCCAAAGGTTTTTATCGCTGTGGAACCTGCATCGTTTGTCCCATGGCTAAAAATAAAACAACTACTTTCTCCTATAATACTGATCATAGGTACACAATTGACCAGTTTTGTAACTGCAATTCCACACACGTTGTATATGTCTTGGGCTGCCCATGTGGAAAAATCTATGTGGGAAGCACTGTTCGTCCGTTGAAGTTACGAATCCAGGAGCACCGAAGGGCAATTCTGGGTAAGGATCAAAGATATCCCATTACTGAGCATTACAGCCTAGTGCATGCACATGACAATTCTTTCTGGTTCCATGCATTGGAACATGTTCTGCCCAATAAGAGAGGGGGCGACAGAGAGTTGATGCTGAGGAGGGCGGAAGCTAAATGGATATGTCGATTACGGGCAACACAACTTGGACACAATACAGATAGTGAGATGCACTATTTTTTATGAGTTTGATTCTTTCTGAGCCTTCTGGGCTAAAATACTCGTCTTTTTGCACTTTTTAATTAGATACTCAAGAACCTCTAGTCTGCTTTGGAAATAACAATGGGTCAACCTTGTTGTTTTTTTCCCTATTGATGATTATGAGACAACCTGTTCAATATTGTAATTAATATTTTTTCTTCCAATTTAAATGACCATTAGGTGCACACATATATGATACTGGAAACATTTATTATGATACTCTAATCGATATATTTGTCTCACACAATCTTTGGTTTATACTTCTCTTTTTCTTAGGAAAGACATAGCTCACATTATGTATAGCTTCACTCATTTTATAAATGTCAACGAGACTGTTTATAACGGGTCCCGTAATTCTTTCATGGTCGACTGCAGAGTATAGCCATTTTCTGACAAAACGTTTCCGTTCCTTTAAATATATATACAGATTACCACAAATGCTCCCAAATGGGGGGTTTATTTATTAGCTTCTAAATTAGAGAATCAATTAGGATTTATATTAATTCTGGAGATATCTATCTTATTTTGAATCCCTATAACAGGGCTTTTGATATATCGAACGATGGCGGCCCACGGGTCTTTAAACTTCCAGTAGCCTCTTACTCACCGCTTGTTACAAGCCCTCCTTTTTAGTCCCCGAGTATAGTCGTTTCCTTTAAAAATAAATAAACACATTAATATAAAGGCTCTTAAATGGGGACTTATTCATTAGCTTTCATTCTTGTAAGACGTTTAGGATTTATATTCTTTTGGGAGATGTCAACCTTAATTTAAATCCCTTTAACATGGCCCTTTGACATGTTCAAAGATGGCGGCTCACGTGTCTACAAACTTTCAATAGCCTCCTCACTGCCTGCTGACGCCACACGCCATCCAATGTAGTCTCCGAAACTTCCGTCGATTACTCCATCGACGTCATACGTGATGCAGCACGAGGTATTACGCAATCTGCATATATACCAGTTTGGGATGCATCTCCGGTTGCTTCTCCTTTGGACTGTGGGTGCCTAATCTGTGATCGTGAGGCGTCAATCGTAACGCCATCAACTTGTAAGTGAATCCTCGTTGGTGTCTCCTATGCTTTTTGGTTATAATTTTATCTATCATATTACGGTATTAACCTGTTTAGGGGATTCCTGTGGATATCGGTTTATTTGGTTGACCTTTGTGTTATTGAATTACTCTTATATATATATTGATTTCAAATCTTTCAATACACCTTAATACGGAGGTTTTCTTTTAATAAAATATATATAAAAAAAAGCCGGGACCTGTTGACTGTTTCTACCGTTGTATTTATTTTGATGGGAAATCGTTTTTGACCCGTTTGGTCTGTGGCACCTTTATCTTTATTGGTCCATTAGATTGAAAGCACCTCTGATATCGGTTATTATTACCGATTTGTGACCCCTATTTTAGGCATGATATACTTGTGTTGTTCACAACTGAGAAAGACAGTTACACTGTGTAAAAATCGTTTTACTTACTCGTATTTGAGTCATCATTGACATTTATCACGTTCAATATGCTTGGGGTTGGTGATAAATCTGGGCCATTAACCTTCGCGGTTTTTGATATATATTAGGTTTTCAATATATGGAAGTTCTGTCTGTGCTTCCTCGTTTTTAAATAATAATTAATTATGGTTTATTTTCCATAAATCCACTTGGCTTCAATATGACGTTTTTTATTAATTTCTTGTTTAGATTAGACTTCGTCAACCTTTGACACTTATTTTTTTCTGGATAACGTACAGAGAAGCTTTCGAACATAAGGTCGCTTTCGGAATTACATTTCTGGTGAGAACTGTTGAATACACATATGCCTCTCTTTATACTAAACTAACTAGGAAATGACATATATTTTTTCTTGTTCTTTTAGTCTCACTACGTGAAAATATGTACTTTACATACTCAGTGCATATATGTTACCAGTATGTGATACTTCTGTGTCGTGGTTATTTTCCGGCATGCCACCATTATTTATTTTCATTTTAGATTGACTTTTGCCATTCCGGATCTTTATTTTCTTCAGATATTTACGAAAAAACTTACACAGAGCGTTCACCTTTGGATTTACTTTCTGGTGAGGTTTGAATCCATACATATTCATACTCTTCATTTTGTAGTTACATGTTGCTCTGAAATAGTATATATAGTAGTTCTTTTTCCATTATAGGGAGGCCTATGACGTATTGTTTTGAACACTCATTGTATTCATGCTACCAACATTTGATACTTTTTGGACAGACGTTTGTTTTTCTTTCAATTTTTTGTTTTTTGTTCCCCCTGTTTCTTTTTCTTTTCTCTCCCGTCACCATTTCTTTTCTGAAATTCATGAAATGCAAATGACCGTATATGATTATAAATAGTATGCTCTTTTAAACTTATTTTTTATTTTTAACTGTGATTTGATAATACCTTTTGTGTGTTTTATGAGTTATGTCGTCAAGGTATTAATGTGATATTAGATATGTCTATGTCCATAATATATGGTGTTTATTGGATATGTTTATGTCCATAATATATGGTGTCTTTTATCTGTTTAGTGCCATGTGGGATATATTTTTGAATGTTTAGTAATGGTAAATGTTCATGTTTATATCTATGTCGTTATTTATATGTATATTCTGTATTGGTTACAGCCCTGATGAAGTTCCTTTAAACGGAACGAAACGCGTTGGCTGTTTTTACATGTTATATGAAGGAGAATAAAGTACCACAGTGAACCAATCCATTTTCACGTGACTGTGACTTCATACCTGGTGCCACCTCCACTTCTTTCCACAGGTTCCAAAATGATATGAATGTGTCTTTAATATACATATTAGGGCAAGAGATTATCGAAGATATTCATAAAAATAATATATTTGTACTTATAATAAACATATTATTTTTAAATATATTTTCGCGAAGTCGGGTGCATGCATCGTGAGTGCAGAGAACCAGGTCAGCAGAGTTGCTGTAGAGCCAGAGAAACCAGGTCAGCAGAGCCGTTGTCCAGCCAGAGAACTAGGTCAGCAGAGCTGCTCTAGAACCAGAGACCTAGGTCAGCAGAGCTGCTCTAGAACCAGAGACCTAGGTCAGCAGAGCTGCTCCAGAGCCAGAGACCTAGGTCAGCAGAGCTGCTCCAGAGCCAGAGACCCAGGTCAGCAGAGCTGCTGTAGAGCCAGAAAAAGCAGGTCAACAGAGCTGCTTTAGAGGGAGAGAACCAGGTCAGCAGAACTGCTTTAGAGCCAGAGAACCAGATCAGCGGGGGTGCTCTAGAGCCAGAGAACCAGGTCAGCAGAGCTGCTTTAGAGCAATAGAACCAGGTCAGCAGAGCTGCTCTAGAGGCAGAGAACCAGGTCAGCAGAACTGCTTTAGAGCCAGAGAACCAGGTCAGCAGAGCTGCTGTAGAGCCAGAAAAAGCAGGTCAACAGAGCTGTTTTAGAGGGAGAGAACCAGGTCAGCAGAACTGCTTTAGAGCCAGAGAACCAGGTCAGCGGGGGTGCTCTAGAGCCAGAGAACCAGGTCAGCAGAGCTGCTTTAGAGCAATAGAACCAGGTCAGCAGAGCTGCTCTAGAGGCAGAGAACCAGGTCAGCAGAACTGCTCAAGAGCCAGAGAACCAGGTCAGCAGAGCTGCTTTAGAGCCATAGAACCAGGTCAGCAGAGCTGCTCTAGAGGCAGAGAACAGGTCTGCAGAACGGCCTTAGAGCAAGAGAACCAGGTCAGCAGAGCTGCTCTAGAGCCAGAGAACCAGGTCAGCGGAGCTGCTTTAGAGCCATAGAACCAGGTCAGCAGAGCTGCTTTAGAGCCAGAGAACCAGGTCAGCAGAGCTGCTCTAGAGCCAGAGAACCAGGTCAGCAGAGCTGCTTTAGAGCGATAGAACCAGGTCAGCAGAGCTGCTCTAGAGGCAGAGAACCAGGTCAGCAGAGCTGCTTTAGAGCCATAGAACCAGTTTAGCAGAACTGCTTTAGAGCCAGAGAACCAGGTCATCAGAGCTGCTCTAGAGCCAGAGAACCAGGTCAGCAGAGCTGCTTTAGAGCGATAGAACCAGGTCAGCAAAGCTGCTTTAGAGCCAGAGAACCAGGTCGGCTGAGCTCTTTAGAGGGAGAGAACCAGGTCAGCAGAGCTGCTTTAGAGCCAGAGAACCAGGTCAGCAGAGCTGCTCTAGAGCCAGAGAACCAGGTCAGCAGAGCTGCTTTAGAGCCATAGAACCAGGTCAGCGGAGCTGCTCTAGAGGCAGAGAACCAGGTCAGCAAAGCTGCTTTAGAGGAAGAGAACAGGTCAGCAGAACTGCTTTAGAGCCAGAGAACGAGGTCAGCAGAGTTGCTCTAGAGCCAGAGAAACCAGGTCAGCAGAGCTGCTTTAGAGGGAGAGACCCAGGTAAGCAGAGCTGCTTTAGAGACAAAGAACCAGGTCAGCAGAGCTGCTCTAGAGCCAGAGAACCAGGTCAGCAGAGCTGCTCTACAGCCATAGAACCAGGTCACCAGAGCTGCTCTAGAGGCAGAGAACCAGGTCAGCAGAGCTGATTTAGAGGGAGAGAACCAGGTCATCAGAGCTGCTTTAGAGCCAGAGAACCAGGTCAGCAGAGCTGCTCGAGAGCCAGAGAACCAGGTCAGCAGAGCTGCTTTAGAGCCATAGAACCAGGTCAACAGAGCTGCTTTAGAGCCAGAGAACAGGTCAGCAGAGCTGCTCTAGAGCCTAAGAACTAGGTCAGCAGAGCTGCTTTAGAGGGGGAGAACAGGTCACCAGAACTGCTTTAGAGCCAGAGAACCAGGTCAGCAGAGTTGCTCTAGAGCCAGAGAAACCAGGTCAGCAGAGCTGCTTTAGAGGAGAGAACCAGGTCAGCAGAGCTGCTTTAGAGCCAGAGAACCAGGTCAGCAGAGCTGCTCTAGAGCCCGAGAACCAGGTCAGCAGAGCTGCTTTAGAGCCATAGAACCAGGTCAGCAAAGCTGCTCTATAGGCAGAGAACCAGGTCAGCAGAGCTGATTTAAAGGGAGAGAACCAGGTCAGCAGAGCTGCTTTAGAGCCAGAAAACCAGGTCAGCAGAGCTGCTCTAGAGCCAGAGAACCAGGTCAGCAGAGCTGCTTTAGAGCCATTGAACCAGGTCAGCAGAGCTGCTTTAGAGCCAGAGAACCAGGTCAGCAGAGCTGCTCTAGAGCCAGAGAACCAGGTCAGCAGAGTTGCTTTAGAGAGATAGAACCAGGTCAGCAGAGCTGCTCTAGAGGCAGAGAACCAGGTCAGCAGAACTGCTTTAGAGCCAGAGAACCAGGTCAGCAGAGCTGCTCTAGAGCCAGAGAACCAGGTCAGCAGAGCTTTTTTAGAGCGATAGAACCAGGTCAGCAGAGCTACTCTAGAGAGGCAGAGAACCAGGTCAGCAGAGCTTCTTTAGAGGCAAAGAACCAGGTCAGCAGAACTGCTTTAGAGCCAGAGAACCAGGTCGGCTGAGCTCTTTAGAGGGAGAGAACCAGGTCAGCAGAGCTGCTTTAGAGCCAGAGAACCAGGTCAGCAGAGCTGCTTTAGAGCCAGAGAACCAGGTCAGCAGAGCTGCTCTAGAGCCAGAGAACCAGGTCAGCAGAGCTGCTTTAGAGCCAGAAAACCAGGTCAGCAGAGCTGCTCTAGAGCCAGAGAACCAGGTCAGCAGAGCTGCTTTAGAGCCATTGAACCAGGTCAGCAGAGCTGCTTTAGAGCCAGAGAACCAGGTCAGCAGAGCTGCTCTAGAGCCAGAGAACCAGGTCAGCAGAGTTGCTTTAGAGAGATAGAACCAGGTCAGCAGAGCTGCTCTAGAGGCAGAGAACCAGGTCAGCAGAACTGCTTTAGAGCCAGAGAACCAGGTCAGCAGAGCTGCTCTAGAGCCAGAGAACCAGGTCAGCAGAGCTTTTTTAGAGCGATAGAACCAGGTCAGCAGAGCTACTCTAGAGAGGCAGAGAACCAGGTCAGCAGAGCTTCTTTAGAGGCAAAGAACCAGGTCAGCAGAACTGCTTTAGAGCCAGAGAACCAGGTCGGCTGAGCTCTTTAGAGGGAGAGAACCAGGTCAGCAGAGCTGCTTTAGAGCCAGAGAACCAGGTCAGCAGAGCTGCTTTAGAGCCAGAGAACCAGGTCAGCAGAGCTGCTCTAGAGCCAGAGAACCAGGTCAGCAGAGCTGCTTTAGAGCGATAGAACCAGGTCAGCAGAGCTGCTCTAGAGGCAGAGAACCAGGTCAGCAGAACTGCTTTAGAGCCAGAGAACCAGGTCAGCAGAGTTGCTTTAGAGCCATAGAACCAGTTTAGCTGAACTGCTTTAGAGCCAGAGAACCAGGTCATCTGAGCTGCTCTAGAGCCAGAGAACCAGGTCAGCAGAGCTGCTTTAGAGCGATAGAACCAGGTCAGCAGAGCTGCTTTAGAGCCAGAGAACCAGGTCGGCTGAGCTCTTTAGAGGGAGAGAACCAGGTCAGCAGAGCTGCTTTAGAGCCATAGAACCAGGTCAGCGGAGCTGCTCTAGAGGCAGAGAACCAGGTCAGCAAAGCTGGTTTAGAGGGAGAGAACAGGTCAGCAGAACTGCTTTAGAGCCAGAGAACGAGGTGAGCAGAGTTGCTCTATAGCCAGAGAAACCAGGTGAGCAGAGCTGCTTTAGAGCCATAGAACCAGGTCAGCGGAGCTCCTCTAGAGGCAGAGAACCAGGTCAGCAAAGCTGCTTTAGAGGGAGAGAACAGGTCAGCAGAACTGCTTTAGAGCCAGAGAACGAGGTCAGCAGAGTTGCTCTAGAGCCAGAGAAACCAGGTCAGCAAAGCTGCTTTAGAGCCAGAGAACCAGGTCGGCTGAGCTCTTTAGAGGGAGAGAACCAGGTCAGCAGAGCTGCTTTAGAGCCAGAGAACCAGGTCAGCAGAGCTGCTCTAGAGCCAGAGAACCAGGTCAGCAGAGCTGCTTTAGAGCCATAGAACCAGGTCAGCGGAGCTGCTCTAGAGGCAGAGAACCAGGTCAGCAAAGCTGCTTTGGAGGGAGAGAACAGGTCAGCAGAACTGCTTTAGAGCCAGAGAACGAGGTCAGCAGAGTTGCTCTAGAGCCAGAGAAACCAGGTCAGAAGAGCTGCTTTAGAGGGAGAGACCCAGGTAAGCAGAGCTGCTTTAGAGACAAAGAACCAGGTCAGCAGAGCTGCTCTAGAGCCAGAGAACCAGGTCAGCAGAGCTGCTCTACAGCCATAGAACCAGGTCACCAGAGCTGCTCTAGAGGCAGAGAACCAGGTCAGCAGAGCTGATTTAGAGGGAGAGAACCAGGTCATCAGAGCTGCTTTAGAGCCAGAGAACCAGGTCAGCAGAGCTGCTTGAGAGCCAGAGAACCAGGTCAGCAGAGCTGCTTTAGAGCCATAGAACCAGGTCAGCAGAGCTGCTTTAGAGCCAGAGAACAGGTCAGCAGAGCTGCTCTAGAGCCTAAGAACTAGGGCAGCAGAGCTGCTTTAGAGGGAGAGAACCAGGTCAGCAGAGCTGCTTTAGACCCAGAGAACCAGGTCAGCAGAGCTGCTCTAGAGCCAGAGAACCAGGTCAGCAGAGCTGCTTTAGAGGAGAGAACCAGGTCAGCAGAGCTGCTTTAGAGCCAGAGAACCAGGTCAGCAGAGCTGCTCTAGAGCCCGAGAACCAGGTCAGCAGAGCTGCTTTAGAGCCATAGAACCAGGTCAGCAAAGCTGCTCTATAGGCAGAGAACCAGGTCAGCAGAGCTGATTTAAAGGGAGAGAACCAGGTCAGCAGAGCTGCTTTAGAGCCAGAAAACCAGGTCAGCAGAGCTGCTCTAGAGCCAGAGAACCAGGTCAGCAGAGCTGCTTTAGAGCCATTGAACCAGGTCAGCAGAGCTGCTTTAGAGCCAGAGAACCAGGTCAGCAGAGCTGCTCTAGAGCCAGAGAACCAGGTCAGCAGAGTTGCTTTAGAGAGATAGAACCAGGTCAGCAGAGCTGCTCTAGAGGCAGAGAACCAGGTCAGCAGAACTGCTTTAGAGCCAGAGAACCAGGTCAGCAGAGCTGCTCTAGAGCCAGAGAACCAGGTCAGCAGAGCTTTTTTAGAGCGATAGAACCAGGTCAGCAGAGCTACTCTAGAGAGGCAGAGAACCAGGTCAGCAGAGCTTCTTTAGAGGCAAAGAACCAGGTCAGCAGAACTGCTTTAGAGCCAGAGAACCAGGTCGGCTGAGCTCTTTAGAGGGAGAGAACCAGGTCAGCAGAGCTGCTTTAGAGCCAGAGAACCAGGTCAGCAGAGCTGCTTTAGAGCCAGAGAACCAGGTCAGCAGAGCTGCTCTAGAGCCAGAGAACCAGGTCAGCAGAGCTGCTTTAGAGCGATAGAACCAGGTCAGCAGAGCTGCTCTAGAGGCAGAGAACCAGGTCAGCAGAACTGCTTTAGAGCCAGAGAACCAGGTCAGCAGAGTTGCTTTAGAGCCATAGAACCAGTTTAGCTGAACTGCTTTAGAGCCAGAGAACCAGGTCATCTGAGCTGCTCTAGAGCCAGAGAACCAGGTCAGCAGAGCTGCTTTAGAGCGATAGAACCAGGTCAGCAGAGCTGCTTTAGAGCCAGAGAACCAGGTCGGCTGAGCTCTTTAGAGGGAGAGAACCAGGTCAGCAGAGCTGCTTTAGAGCCATAGAACCAGGTCAGCGGAGCTGCTCTAGAGGCAGAGAACCAGGTCAGCAAAGCTGCTTTAGAGGGAGAGAACAGGTCAGCAGAACTGCTTTAGAGCCAGAGAACGAGGTGAGCAGAGTTGCTCTATAGCCAGAGAAACCAGGTGAGCAGAGCTGCTTTAGAGCCATAGAACCAGGTCAGCGGAGCTCCTCTAGAGGCAGAGAACCAGGTCAGCAAAGCTGCTTTAGAGGGAGAGAACAGGTCAGCAGAACTGCTTTAGAGCCAGAGAACGAGGTCAGCAGAGTTGCTCTAGAGCCAGAGAAACCAGGTCAGCAAAGCTGCTTTAGAGCCAGAGAACCAGGTCGGCTGAGCTCTTTAGAGGGAGAGAACCAGGTCAGCAGAGCTGCTTTAGAGCCAGAGAACCAGGTCAGCAGAGCTGCTCTAGAGCCAGAGAACCAGGTCAGCAGAGCTGCTTTAGAGCCATAGAACCAGGTCAGCGGAGCTGCTCTAGAGGCAGAGAACCAGGTCAGCAAAGCTGCTTTGGAGGGAGAGAACAGGTCAGCAGAACTGCTTTAGAGCCAGAGAACGAGGTCAGCAGAGTTGCTCTAGAGCCAGAGAAACCAGGTCAGCAGAGCTGCTTTAGAGGGAGAGACCCAGGTAAGCAGAGCTGCTTTAGAGACAAAGAACCAGGTCAGCAGAGCTGCTCTAGAGCCAGAGAACCAGGTCAGCAGAGCTGCTCTACAGCCATAGAACCAGGTCACCAGAGCTGCTCTAGAGGCAGAGAACCAGGTCAGCAGAGCTGATTTAGAGGGAGAGAACCAGGTCAGCAGAGCTGCTTTAGAGCCAGAGAACCAGGTCAGCAGAGCTGCTTGAGAGCCAGAGAACCAGGTCAGCAGAGCTGCTTTAGAGCCATAGAACCAGGTCAGCAGAGCTGCTTTAGAGCCAGAGAACAGGTCAGCAGAGCTGCTCTAGAGCCTAAGAACTAGGGCAGCAGAGCTGCTTTAGAGGGAGAGAACCAGGTCAGCAGAGCTGCTTTAGACCCAGAGAACCAGGTCAGCAGAGCTGCTCTAGAGCCAGAGAACCAGGTCAGCAGAGCTGCTTTAGAGCCATTGAACCAGGTCAGCAGAGCTGCTTTAGAGCCAGAGAACCAGGTCAGCAGAGCTGCTCTAGAGCCAGAGAACCAGGTCAGCAGAGTTGCTTTAGAGAGATAGAACCAGGTCAGCAGAGCTGCTCTAGAGGCAGAGAACCAGGTCAGCAGAACTGCTTTAGAGCCATAGAACCAGGTCACCAGAGCTGCTCTATAGGCAGAGAACCAGGTCAGCAGAGCTGATTTAGAGGGAGAGAACCAGGTCAGCAGAGCTGCTTTAGAGCCAGAGAACCAGGTCAGCAGAGCTGCTCGAGAGCCAGAGAACCAGGTCAGCAGAGCTGCTTTAGAGCCATAGAACCAGGTCAGCAGAGCTGCTTTAGAGCCAGAGAACAGGTCAGCAGAGCTGCTCTAGAGCCTAAGAACTAGGTCAGCAGAGCTGCTTTAGAGGGAGAGAACAGGTCAGCAGAACTGCTTTAGAGTAAGAGAACCAGGTCAGCAGATTTGCTCTAGAGCCAGAGAAACCAGGTCAGCAGAGCTGCTTTAGAGGGAGAGAACCAGGTCAGCAGAGCTGCTTTAGAGCCAGAGAACCAGGTCAGCAGAGCTGCTCTAGAGCCATAGAACCAGGTCAGCAGAGCTGCTCTATAGGCAGAGAACCAGGTCAGCAGAGCTGATTTAAAGGAAGAGAACCAGGTCAGCAGAGCTGCTCTAGAGCCAGAGAACCAGGTCAGCAGAGCTGCTTTAGAGCCTTTGAACCAGGTCAGCAGAGCTGCTTTAGAGCCAGAGAACCAGGTCAGCAGAGCTGCTCTAGAGCCAGAGAACCAGGTCAGCAGAGTTGCTTTAGAGAGATAGAACCAGGTCAGCAGAGCTGCTCTAGAGGCAGAGAACCAGGTCAGCAGAACTGCTTTAGAGCCAGAGAACCAGGTCAGCAGAGCTGCTCTAGAGCCAGAGAACCAGGTCAGCAGAGCTTCTTTAGAGCGATAGAACCAGGTCAGCAGAGCTGCTCTAGAGAGGCAGAGAACCAGGTCAGCAGAGCTGCTTTAGAGGCAAAGAACCAGGTCAGCAGAACTGCTTTAGAGCCAGAGAACCACGTCGGCTGAGCTCTTTAGAGGGAGAGAACCAGGTCAGCAGAGCTGCTTTAGAGCCAGAGAACCAGGTCAGCAGAGCTGCTCTAGAGCCAGAGAACCAGGTCAGCAGAGCTGCTTTAGAGCCATAGAACCAGGTCAGCAGAGCTGCTCTAGAGGCAGAGAACCAGGTCAGCAGAGCTGCTTTAGAGGGAGAGAACAGGTCAGCAGAACTGCTTTAGAGCCAGAGAACCAGGTCAGCGGAGCTGCTCTAGAGGCAGAGAACCAGGTCAGCAAAGCTGCTTTAGAGGGAGAGAACAGGTCAGCAGAACTGCTTTAGAGCCAGAGAACGAGGTCAGCAGAGTTGCTCTAGAGCCAGAGAAACCAGGTCAGCAGAGCTGCTTTAGAGGGAGAGACCCAGGTAAGCAGAGCTGCTTTAGAGACAAAGAACCAGGTCAGCAGAGCTGCTCTAGAGCCAGAGAACCATGTCAGCAGAGCTGCTCTACAGCCATAGAACCAGGTCACCAGAGCTGCTCTAGAGGCAGAGAACCAGGTCAGCAGAGCTGATTTAGAGGGAGAGAACCAGGTCAGCAGAGCTGCTTTAGAGCCAGAGAACCAGGTCAGCAGAGCTGCTCGAGAGCCAGAGAACCAGGTCAGCAGAGCTGCTTTAGAGCCATAGAACCAGGTCAACAGAGCTGCTTTAGAGCCAGAGAACAGGTCAGCAGAACTGCTCTAGAGCCTAAGAACTAGGTCAGCAGAGCTGCTTTAGAGGGAGAGAACCAGGTCAGCAAAGCTGCTTTAGAGCCAGAGAACCAGGTCGGCTGAGCTTTTTAGAGGGAGAGAACCAGGTCAGCAGAGCTGCTTTAGAGCCATAGAACCAGGTCAGCGGAGCTGCTCTAGAGGCAGAGAACCAGGTCAGCAAAGCTGCTTTAGAGGGAGAGAACAGGTCAGCAGAACTGCTTTAGAGCCAGAGAACGAGGTCAGCAGAGTTGCTCTATAGCCAGAGAAACCAGGTGAGCAGAGCTGCTTTAGAGCCATAGAACCAGGTCAGCGGAGCTCCTCTAGAGGCAGAGAACCAGGTCAGCAAAGCTGCTTTAGAGGGAGAGAACAGGTCAGCAGAACTGCTTTAGAGCCAGAGAACGAGGTCAGCAGAGTTGCTCTAGAGCCAGAGAAACCAGGTCAGCAAAGCTGCTTTAGAGCCAGAGAACCAGGTCGGCTGAGCTCTTTAGAGGGAGAGAACCAGGTGAGCAGAGCTGCTTTAGAGCCAGAGAACCAGGTCAGCAGAGCTGCTCTAGAGCCAGAGAACCAGGTCAGCAGAGCTGCTTTAGAGCCATAGAACCAGGTCAGCGGAGCTGCTCTAGAGGCAGAGAACCAGGTCAGCAAAGCTGCTTTGGAGGGAGAGAACAGGTCAGCAGAACTGCTTTAGAGCCAGAGAACGAGGTCAGCAGAGTTGCTCTAGAGCCAGAGAAACCAGGTCAGCAGAGCTGCTTTAGAGGGAGAGACCCAGGTAAGCAGAGCTGCTTTAGAGACAAAGAACCAGGTCAGCAGAGCTGCTCTAGAGCCAGAGAACCAGGTCAGCAGAGCTGCTCTACAGCCATAGAACCAGGTCACCAGAGCTGCTCTAGAGGCAGAGAACCAGGTCAGCAGAGCTGATTTAGAGGGAGAGAACCAGGTCAGCAGAGCTGCTTTAGAGCCAGAGAACCAGGTCAGCAGAGCTGCTTGAGAGCCAGAGAACCAGGTCAGCAGAGCTGCTTTAGAGCCATAGAACCAGGTCAGCAGAGCTGCTTTAGAGCCAGAGAACAGGTCAGCAGAGCTGCTCTAGAGCCTAAGAACTAGGGCAGCAGAGCTGCTTTAGAGGGAGAGAACCAGGTCAGCAGAGCTGCTTTAGACCCAGAGAACCAGGTCAGCAGAGCTGCTCTAGAGCCAGAGAACCAGGTCAGCAGAGCTGCTTTAGAGCCATTGAACCAGGTCAGCAGAGCTGCTTTAGAGCCAGAGAACCAGGTCAGCAGAGCTGCTCTAGAGCCAGAGAACCAGGTCAGCAGAGTTGCTTTAGAGAGATAGAACCAGGTCAGCAGAGCTGCTCTAGAGGCAGAGAACCAGGTCAGCAGAACTGCTTTAGAGCCATAGAACCAGGTCACCAGAGCTGCTCTAGAGGCAGAGAACCAGGTCAGCAGAGCTGATTTAGAGGGAGAGAACCAGGTCAGCAGAGCTGCTTTAGAGCCAGAGAACCAGGTCAGCAGAGCTGCTCGAGAGCCAGAGAACCAGGTCAGCAGAGCTGCTTTAGAGCCATAGAACCAGGTCAGCAGAGCTGCTTTAGAGCCAGAGAACAGGTCAGCAGAGCTGCTCTAGAGCCTAAGAACTAGGTCAGCAGAGCTGCTTTAGAGGGAGAAAACAGGTCAGCAGAACTGCTTTAGAGCCAGAGAACCAGGTCAGCAGATTTGCTCTAGAGCCAGAGAAACCAGGTCAGCAGAGCTGCTTTAGAGGGAGAGAACCAGGTCAGCAGAGCTGATTTAGAGCCAGAGAACCAGGTCAGCAGAGCTGCTCTAGAGCCAGAGAACCAGGTCAGCAGAGCTGCTCTAGAGCCATAGAACCAGGTCAGCAGAGCTGCTCTATAGGCAGAGAACCAGGTCAGCAGAGCTGATTTAAAGGAAGAGAACCAGGTCAGCAGAGCTGCTCTAGAGCCAGAGAACCAGGTCAGCAGAGCTGCTTTACAGCCATTGAACCAGGTCAGCAGAGCTGCTTTAGAGCCAGAGAACCAGGTCAGCAGAGCTGCTCTAGAGCCAGAGAACCAGGTCAGCAGAGTTGCTTTAGAGAGATAGAACCAGGTCAGCAGAGCTGCTTTAGAGGCAAAGAACCAGGTCAGCAGAACTGCTTTAGAGCCAGAGAACCAGGTCGGCTGAGCTCTTTAGAGGGAGAGAACCAGGTCAGCAGAGCTGCTTTAGAGCCAGAGAACCAGGTCAGCAGAGCTGCTCTAGAGCCAGAGAACCAGGTCAGCAGAGCTGCTTTAGAGCCATAGAACCAGGTCAGCAGAGCTGCTCTAGAGGCAGAGAACCAGGTCAGCAGAGCTGCTTTAGAGGGAGAGAACAGGTCAGCAGAACTGCTTTAGAGCCAGAGAACCAGGTCAGCGGAGCTGCTCTAGAGGCAGAGAACCAGGTCAGCAAAGCTGTTTTAGAGGGAGAGAACAGGTCAGCAGAACTGCTTTAGAGCCAGAGAACGAGGTCAGCAGAGTTGCTCTAGAGCCAGAGAAACCAGGTCAGCAGAGCTGCTTTAGAGGGAGAGACCCAGGTAAGCAGAGCTGCTTTAGAGACAAAGAACCAGGTCAGCAGAGCTGCTCTAGAGCCAGAGAACCAGGTCAGCAGAGCTGCTCTACAGCCATAGAACCAGGTCACCAGAGCTGCTCTAGAGGCAGAGAACCAGGTCAGCAGAGCTGATTTAGAGGGAGAGAACCAGGTCAGCAGAGCTGCTTTAGAGCCAGAGAACCAGGTCAGCAGAGCTGCTCGAGAGCCAGAGAACCAGGTCAGCAGAGCTGCTTTAGAGCCATAGAACCAGGTCAACAGAGCTGCTTTAGAGCCAGAGAACAGGTCAGCAGAACTGCTCTAGAGCCTAAGAACTAGGTCAGCAGAGCTGCTTTAGAGGGAGAGAACCAGGTCAGCAGAGCTGCTTTAGAGGGAGAGAACAGGTCAGCAGAACTGCTTTAGAGCCAGAGAACCAGGTCAGCAGAGCTGCTCTAGAGCCAGAGAAACCAGGTCAGCAGAGCTGCTTTAGAGGGAGAGAACCAGGTCAGCAGAGCTGCTTTAGAGCCAAAGAACCAGGTCAGCAGAGCTGCTTTACAGCCATAGAACCAGGTCAGCAGAGCTGCTCTAGAGGCAGAGAACCAGGTCAGCAGAGCTGATTTAGAGGGAGAGAACCAGGTCAGCAGAGCTGCTTTAGAGCCAGAGAACCAGGTCAGCAGAGCTGTTCTAGAGCCAGAGAACCAGGTCAGCAGAGCTGCTTTAGAGCCATAGAACCAGGTCAGCAGAGCTGCTTTAGAGCCAGAGAACAGGTCAGCAGAGCTGCTCTAGAGCCTAAGAACCAGGTCAGCAGAGCTGCTCTAGAGCCAGAGAACCAGGTCAGCAGAGCTGCTGTAGAGCCAGAGAAAGCAGGTCAGTAGAGCTGCTTTAGAGCCAGAGAACCAGGTCAGCAGAGCTGCTTTAGAGGGAGAGAACCAGGTCAGCAGAGCTGCTTTAGAGCCAAGGGACCAGGTCAGCAGAGCTGCTCTAGAGCCAGAGAACCAGGTCAGCAGAACTGCTTTAGAGCCATAGAACTGGGTCAGCAAAGCTGCTTTAGAGCCAGAGAACCAGGTCAGCAGAGCTGTTGTACAGCTAGAGAACCAGGTCAGACGAGCTGCTCTAGAGCCTAAAAACTAGGTCAGCAGAGCTGCTCTCGAGCCTGAGAACCAGGTCAGCAGAGATGCTGTAGAGCCAGAGAAACTCGGTCAGCAGAGCTGCTTTAGAGGGAGAGAACCAGATCAGCAGAGCTGCTTTAGAGCCAGAGAACCAGTTCAGCAGAGCTGTTTTAGAGCCAGAGAACCAGGTCAGCAGAGCTGCTCTAGAGCCAGAGAACCAAGTCAGCAGAACTGCTTTAGAGCCATAGAACCATGTCAGCAGAGCTGCTTTAGAGCCACAGAACCAGGCAGCAGAGCTGCTTTAGAGCTAGAGAACCAGGTCAGCAGAGCTGCTCTAGAGCCAGAGAACCAGGTCAGCAGAGCTGCTTTAGAGCCATAGAACCAGGTCAGCGGAGCTGCTCTAGAGGCAGAGAACCAGGTCAGCAAAGCTGCTTTAGAGGGAGAGAACAGGTCAGCAGAACTGCTTTAGAGCCAGAGAACGAGGTCAGCAGAGTTGCTCTAGAGCCAGAGAAACCAGGTCAGCAAAGCTGCTTTAGAGCCAAAGAACCAGGTCGGCTGAGCTCTTTAGAGGGAGAGAACCAGGTCAGCAGAGCTGCTTTAGAGCCAGAGAACCAGGTCAGCAGAGCTGCTCTAGAGCCAGAGAACCAGGTCAGCAGAGCTGCTTTAGAGCCATAGAACCAGGTCAGCGGAGCTGCTCTAGAGGCAGAGAACCAGGTCAGCAAAGCTGCTTTAGAGGGAGAGAACAGGTCAGCAGAACTGCTTTAGAGCCAGAGAACGAGGTCAGCAGAGTTGCTCTAGAGCCTAAGAACTAGGTCAGCAGAGCTGCTTTAGAGGGAGAAAACAGGTCAGCAGAACTGCTTTAGAGCCAGAGAACCAGGTCAGCAGAGTTGCTCTAGAGCCAGAGAAACCAGGTCAGCAGAGCTGCTTTAGAGGGAGAGAACCAGGTCAGCAGAGCTGCTTTAGAGCCAGAGAACCAGGTCAGAAGAGCTGCTCTAGAGCCAGAGAACCAGGTCAGCAGAGCTGCTTTAGAGCCATAGAACCAGGTCAGCAGAGCTGCTCCATAGGCAGAGAACCAGGTCAGCAGAGCTGATTTAAAGGGAGAGAACCAGGTCAGCAGAGCTGCTTTAGAGCCAGAGAACCAGGTCAGCAGAGCTGCTCTAGAGCCAGAGAACCAGGTCAGCAGAGCTGCTTTAGAGCCATTAAACCAGGTCAGCAGAGCTGCTTTAGAGCCAGAGAACCAGGTCAGCAGAGCTGCTCTAGAGCCAGAGAACCAGGTCAGCAGAGTTGCTTTAGAGAGATAGAACCAGGTCAGCAGAGCTGCTCTAGAGGCAGAGAACCAGGTCAGCAGAACTGCTTTAGAGCCAGAGAACCAGGTCAGCAGAGCTGCTCTAGAGCCAGAGAACCAGGTCAGCAGAGCTTCTTTAGAGCAATAGAACCAGGTCAGCAGAGCTACTCTAGAGAGGCAGAGAACCAGGTCAGCAGAGCTGCTTTAGAGGCAAAGAACCAGGTCAGCAGAACTGCTTTAGAGCTAGAGAACCAGGTCGGCTGAGCTCTTTAGAGGGAGAGAACCAGGTCAGCAGAGCTGCTTTAGAGCCAGAGAACCAGGTCAGCAGAGCTGCTCTAGAGCCAGAGAACCAGGTCAGTAGAGCTGCTTTAGAGCCATGGAACCAGGTCAGCAGAGCTGCTTTAGAGCCATAGAACCAGGTCAGCAGAGCTGCTTTAGAGCCAGAGAACAGGTCAGCAGAGCTGCTCTAGAGCCTAAGAACCAGGTCAGCAGAGCTGCTCTAGAGCCAGAGAACCAGGTCAGCAGAGTTGCTTTAGAGAGATAGAACCAGGTCAGCAGAGCTGCTCTAGAGGCAGAGAACCAGGTCAGCAGAACTGCTTTAGAGCCAGAGAACCAGGTCAGCAGAGCTGCTCTAGAGCCAGAGAACCAGGTCAGCAGAGCTTCTTTAGAGCAATAGAACCAGGTCAGCAGAGCTACTCTAGAGAGGCAGAGAACCAGGTCAGCAGAGCTGCTTTAGAGGCAAAGAACCAGGTCAGCAGAACTGCTTTAGAGCTAGAGAACCAGGTCGGCTGAGCTCTTTAGAGGGAGAGAACCAGGTCAGCAGAGCTGCTTTAGAGCCAGAGAACCAGGTCAGCAGAGCTGCTCTAGAGCCAGAGAACCAGGTCAGTAGAGCTGCTTTAGAGCCATGGAACCAGGTCAGCAGAGCTGCTTTAGAGCCATAGAACCAGGTCAGCAGAGCTGCTTTAGAGCCAGAGAACAGGTCAGCAGAGCTGCTCTAGAGCCTAAGAACCAGGTCAGCAGAGCTGCTCTAGAGCCAGAGAACCAGGTCAGCAGAGCTGCTGTAGAGCCAGAGAAAGCAGGTCAGTAGAGCTGCTTTAGAGCGAGACAACCAGGTCAGCAGAGCTGCTTTAGAGGGAGAGAACCAGGTCAGCAGAGCTGCTTTAGAGCCAAGGGACCAGGTCAGCAGAGCTGCTCTAGAGCAGAGAACCAGGTCAGCAGAGCTGCTTTAGAGCCATAGAACCGGGTCAGCAAAGCTGCTTTAGAGCCAGAGAACCAGGTCAGCAGAGCTGTTGTACAGCTAGAGAACCAGGTCAGCAGAGTTGCTCTAGAGCCTAAAAACTAGGTCAGCAGAGCTGCTCTCGAGCCTGAGAACCAGGTCAGCAGAGATGCTGTAGAGCCAGAGAAACTCGGTCAGCAGAGCTGCTTTAGAGGGAGAGAACCAGGTCAGCAGAGCTGCTTTAGAGCCAGAGAACCAGTTCAGCAGAGCTGCTTTAGAGCCAGAGATCCAGGTCAGCAGAGCTGCTCTAGAGCCAGAGCACCAAGTCAGCAGAACTGCTTTAGAGCCATAGAACCAGGTCAGCAGAGCTGCTTTAGAGCCACAGAACCAGGCAGCAGAGCTGCTTTAGAGCTAGAGAACCAGGTCAGCAGAGCTGCTCTAGAGCCAGAGAACCAGGTCAGCAGAGCTGCTTTAGAGCCATAGAACCAGGTCAGCGGAGCTGCTCTAGAGGCTGAGAACCAGGTCAGCAAAGCCGCTTTAGAGGGAGAGAACAGGTCAGCAGAACTGCTTTAGAGGCAGAGAACGAGGTCAGCAGAGTTGCTCTAGAGCCAGAGAAACCAGGTCAGCAAAGCTGCTTTAGAGCCAGAGAACCAGGTCGGCTGAGCTCTTTAGAGGGAGAGAACCAGGTCAGCAGAGCTGCTTTAGAGCCAGAGAACCATGTCAGCAGAGCCGCTCTAGAGCCAGAGAACCAGGTCAGCAGAGCTGCTTTAGAGCCATAGAACCAGGTCAGCGGAGCTGCTCTAGAGGCAGAGAACCAGGTCAGCAAAGCTGCTTTAGAGGGAGAGAACAGGTCAGAAGAACTGCTTTAGAGCCAGAGAACGAGGTCAGCAGAGTTGCTCTAGAGCCAGAGAAACCAGGTCAGCAGAGCTGCTTTAGAGGGAGAGACCCAGGTAAGCAGAGCTGCTTTAGAGCCATAGAACCAGGTCAGCGGAGCTGCTCTAGAGGCAGAGAACCAGGTCAGCAAAGCTGCTTTAGAGGGAGAGAACAGGTCAGCAGAACTGCTTTAGAGCCAGAGAACGAGGTCAGCAGAGTTGCTCTAGAGCCAGAGAAACCAGGTCAGCAAAGCTGCTTTAGAGCCAAAGAACCAGGTCGGCTGAGCTCTTTAGAGGGAGAGAACCAGGTCAGCAGAGCTGCTTTAGAGCCAGAGAACCAGGTCAGCAGAGCTGCTCTAGAGCCAGAGAACCAGGTCAGCAGAGCTGCTTTAGAGCCATAGAACCAGGTCAGCGGAGCTGCTCTAGAGGCAGAGAACCAGGTCAGCAAAGCTGCTTTAGAGGGAGAGAACAGGTCAGCAGAACTGCTTTAGAGCCAGAGAACGAGGTCAGCAGAGTTGCTCTAGAGCCTAAGAACTAGGTCAGCAGAGCTGCTTTAGAGGGAGAGAACAGGTCAGCAGAACTGCTTTAGAGCCAGAGAACCAGGTCAGCAGAGTTGCTCTAGAGCCAGAGAAACCAGGTCAGCAGAGCTGCTTTAGAGGGAGAGAACCAGGTCAGCAGAGCTGCTTTAGAGCCAGAGAACCAGGTCAGAAGAGCTGCTCTAGAGCCAGAGAACCAGGTCAGCAGAGCTGCTTTAGAGCCATAGAACCAGGTCAGCAGAGCTGCTCTATAGGCAGAGAACCAGGTCAGCAGAGCTGATTTAAAGGGAGAGAACCAGGTCAGCAGAGCTGCTTTAGAGCCAGAGAACCAGGTCAGCAGAGCTGCTCTAGAGCCAGAGAACCAGGTCAGCAGAGCTGCTTTAGAGCCATTGAACCAGGTCAGCAGAGCTGCTTTAGAGCCAGAGAACCAGGTCAGCAGAGCTGTGTGGAAATATGGATTTTTCTGGTCAGTTATGTCCCCTATCTTGGACCCCAACGGTTCTATGTGCATGTTACAAGTACATGTATGTTCCCTCCAGTTCCAGTTATGAAGACGCAAATACATGTGCGTCCACCGTTAACATGTCCTCTGTTGATCCGCCATGAATGGGCCGGATATTCCATTCCTAAGTACGAAAGGCCACCGCCTTTATATGGTTCACTTATGCCATTTTACAGTCCAGGCAAGTAGGCCCTGATTCTGTCATCAAGCTTTTCTTGCTTTCTGTCTCTGAAGCTCCAGTCCGAGCCTGCATCTGTGACCATGAACTTTGTCTCATCCTCTGCGCGGCTCACGATGCCCGACATCAGCTTGCTGCCTGCCAAGAACTGTATTTCACCTTCGGAAATTATCTGCTCCGCTCCCTGCCCAATGCATTCCTGTCTAGTAGTTTAAGTAAACATTCTTCCAGCTACCGAGCAAAAGGCCCGGCTTCTCTGTCCTCATGCAAGTAATTCATAGCCCTGTTACCATGGAATATTCCTACCCCCTCGCATTTAGTGTAGACACTTAGACGCTTGTACACGCACTCACAGTCAGTATAGAATAGATTTTGTTCGAGAGACCTTTCTTTTTGGATAACACAGTTCTTTAAACATAGGATATTAGATATGATTTGGGATTAGGTTGACATAACCCCAGACTTTTGTCTCCACATGTAGAGCTAAATGTCAAGTCCCTTTCTCCCTCTAGTTGCACGTCTATCACACGTCATGCGATTGCGCACGCATCTCTGCCAAATATTTCTGCTGACATTGCAGGATTCTCCAGGTATCCACCCACACATGACAAATTACCCATTATCATCAAGTGGACGCCCACATGGACGCCCACCTTCACGCCTACTTACACGCCCACATGCTCTTATCTCATTCTCTCTTGCTCTTTTGCTTACGTACAATTGAGAAATGTATATATACTGTACTCTGTGAATAATGTTTTGAGAATATTGAGAATACTTTTGAGCCCCTTTCCAGATCCAATTTTGGTGATGGAAATATTCTCCCTTTGACTCGAGTTATTGGAATAAATCCCTTTATGAACCTGATACCACAGACTCAGCCTCTTGCTTTATGCATGATCTTATTGATATTATGAAATTATGAGAGCGTGATATTTTATTTACCACAGAATGGCGCCCGAACAGTTTAATCTCTTTCCCCACACGCCGGAGATGAAGGTCCAGTTTTGCCCCCTTCCACAGCCGTGATGGACTTCAAGCGCGCATGTCGCGGGTCTTCCCGCCAACTCCCTCAGGCCAACGAAGGGGACAGACTGCGACCAGGCATCCATACGAGGCGGTGAGGAACGCAGATTGTCCTACCCAGAGCCCACCTGCGAGAGAGCTGTGTCCGAGGTATACAGAGGCCCACCAGATTCCGAAGTTCCGAAGTATCCAGGTCACGAGTAGAGTCCAGTCCAGTCCAGTCCGGTCCAGTCCAGTTCAGTCCAGTTCAGTTCCGAGGCCTTCCGTTCCGAGCTACCCGGTGAGTACCATTGCCGGGGAGGCGTTCTGACGTGCACATAGGTTGTGCCGGTCAAGACGGGTTTGGGTACACAAATCCGGTCTGCACTGTTTCAGCAGTGTATCTGTACTGTTTAGCAGTATATCTAGTATGTCTAGTATATAATTCAGAATAATCTAGTTAGTGTCGAGGATTATGCTAAGTGATTAGTTCCCTAATGATCATTGTTGCTCATTAAATGTTAAATGTTAAATGTGTTAATACGTCCTGCATATTGTGGTATGAATGACTGTTCATTATTGTGTTTTATTGTATTAAGTTTGTTCAAAACCAAGTATCAGATCAGTTCTCAATATGCCGCTCTTTTCGAAACTAAGACAGATCACAACTAGAAAAGGGGTACTCGAAGAAGCTGTTCCCATTCCTCCTAGGGACACTCCAGGGTACTTCATGTATCATAAACATGGCCTAGACGCCATATTATTTCTTGATCTATGGGTAGACTACACTAAGGAATTACCAGAAAGTCAGAGGTGGCCCGCAGCTGGGACCTGGGATGCAGATTGCATCGTGAAAGTAGAGGAAGAATTATGGAAAAGGAAAGCTAGACAATTAACAGAAAGACGCCATTGAATTATGGCGAAAAGAATAGTATAGACGTACGGAAAAAGCACGTAGACAGGAAGAGAAGAGTAAGGAGAATTCAAATAAAGTTCGAGAAAATGTGTTAGTTGAGGTAGGTATCCGAGTAAAAGCAGAACAAGTAGATGGACAACGAAACACTCTTATGAAAGAGAAAATGTAGACCAGCTTGGAAGGATGCCATTGAGTTTTGGCGCAAGGAGTCACATAGTAGGTCAGAGTAAGTGTTTCACGAAGCAGAGAGGAGTAGACTGGAGTCTGGAAAAGCCAAGGAACAGATGTTACAGGAGTAATTGGAGTAGGTAAAATGAGCGCAGGCTGACAGAGAAAGAAATACTGACGTTGCTGGTATTTATCCCGTCCTTTCAGAGGACCTAGCAAGAGTGGCCCCAGTAGAAAGACCAGTTAGAGTGCCACCGCAAGTACCGCGATACATATAATAATGATATAGTAGCCCGAAGGTTCTTGAGCCACCCACCAAATGAACAGCGCATGGCTGGTGTTTACATGGTCCAACATTTGACTACGTTGTCAATAGGAAATTGAGAGGGGTGTAGCTAGAGAAGGAGCAACACCTGTGATTTGATGACACCCCTAATGTACAAAGTGCTAACGAAAAAGTAATTTTTGAAAAGTTTAGCTTGAAAAAAAAAAAAAAAAAAAAAAAAAAGAATTGTGGGTATTTCGAATTTGCAAATTGTTCAAGAATACAGGTTTGTGTTCTTGGTGGTCCAGTGAGCCAATGTGCTGGGTCAAGTCGGTGAGATTATGACCCCCTGAGTGCAAATTGTATGTAAAAATAATTTTTCAATTGAGCGAATTATTGCAGTTTTTATGGAATTGAGTAGTCTTTTTGTCTTTGACAGCTTCAGAGTGAGGAGAAGGTGGGGGCTGTGTAGAGCAGTATGTGATACAGAAATCGGAGACAGATTCTGACCTTGTAGCCAGTGTAGGTGGGGGCCGGTGAGAGGAGCAGAACAGAGGCACTGCTTAGAAAGCTTCTCTGACATCGCATCTGTGTAATGCCTGCAGCCGGAACAACGAAAAAAGTTGGCTGGCAGCCCAGGCTCAGGCCGCGCTGAGGGGCTATTTTTAACTTCTCTGATAAGACAGGGCAGCTGAGAAATGTAAGTCGAGAAAGATTCCCTTGTTCTATTCTGTGCAAAACGAGTGCCCCGAGGAAATGTCTATGGAGAAGATTTGTTTTATTTTTTAGCAAATGTTATATTGCTTCTGGCCAGAAAGTAAAATGTTGCTCTTGCTTGGAATTTTAAGGGCTATGTGCCTATATAAAAACGATTTTCAAATTCAGACATTTTTGAATTGTGGCCACAAGCTGCCACCAGTTGCATTGGATAAATGATCCAGTGGTTAAAAGTCTGTGAGGAGAGATGAGAGGTGCGTCTTCGTCTGGGACATTAGGGTACATTGTGTTGACGAAGATGCATAGCTCATTTTTATAAAAGAAAACAAACAGGTTCGTGTGTTCTTCGTTTTTGATTATTATTGCTGATTCTGTTTTTATAAAAGAAAACAAACAGGTTCGTGTGTTCTTCGTTTTTGATTATTATTGCTGATTCTGTGTGTCAGACTTGACACGGTGATTTCAGATGGGGGTGTATAGGGCAGGTAAATGAATTATTGATTATAAGCCTGACAAATTAAGCAGGCCAGAATGTTCGCCTCTGAGCTGTAGGTACTGTAATTGCGCATCGCTGCTCATTTATATATGTTAGTGCAATTGTCTATGCTTTCTGTGCTTGGTATACTGATGGCTTGGCATATGTATTTTATATATGTTTTGTTTTTGTGTTGTATTGACCAGTCTGTTTAGCGTTTAATACCAAGTTCTCCTGTGCAAGTACAGAGATAGTCGTGACGACGGCGATCTTTGCACAGCGCTTGGCTGGAACTTGTTCACAATTACTAAATTTCACAGACGTGATATTACCTTTATCATGCTGTCAAAATAGCAGACAACACGTTATCAGTGTATGTCTAATTGGTGTTGGAGATGAATGAAATAAAAGGAAAAATTATGCAAGACTAAAATATTTTTCACATGACTGCCTTTCTCTTATAGACAGGCAGCCTCGGTCATATGTTTCCAGATTGGACATTAAGGAACAATTATGATCTGTGCACTCGCATCTTAACTCTTGAAAGGCCTGTTTTAAATAAGGACTGCCACCACAGAGTGACAAATAAGGCTCGGTATTTAGGGTAATGAGAAAATATCTGACAGGATTTCCTTTTTAAAGTTTGCTTTAGTAAGCTCATTCTTGTAAGTGGTGGCCCCAAAAGTTGACTTGTTTTTAAATTAGGCTATTTATTGTATAGGTGGAAATTATTGCAAAATGACTGATTTCTTTAGCAGATAAATTGTTAATTATCAACATTAACAAATGTTCTTAAACTTGGTTTTCCGAATATTTAGGTAATTTAGCATTCCTATTAGGGCCTACTAGCATTAATATTGACTTCAGGTTGGTGTAGGTTCATGTAATAGGGACATTTGCATATGAGATGTCATTTGGCTAGCTTATGAGCTAACACAATGAGGTTTGTACATTAATTTGAAGGATTTCTCGCCGTTTCAAATACGCTGTGTATCTCCTATAATTTTGCTTACGCCCAGTAGCTACACACAGGGATTAATAGTGTTGACAAGACACAGGGTTTGATAGTGTTTGACAGCAGTGAAATCTGTTTCAGATTTCCTCCTGTCAAAAAGGGGGGGAAGGAGGAGAATATTGGCTTTCTGCTGGCCCCTGAGGAGGTTCGCTTCCCGCTAGCCCCTTAAGAAATTAAGCCCCTTAGAAATTAGCCCCCTTAGAAATTAAGTCGAGGAAATAGGTATGGTGCTTTCCCCTTTTTCTCATGTTTTATTGTGATCTTTCAGGGGAATTAGTTGTGGGCACCGGAACGTATTCAATTGATTTCTGTTTTTTTCCCAGCCCAAGACACAAAAAGACTAAAGTCCTCAAGAACACACTGTGGCATTTGAAGAATTAAAGAGAGCTTTATGTCAAGCACCAGTTTTAGCAAACCCTGATTACAACAAATCGTTTATGCTTTTTGTGACAGAGCGGGATGGAACAGCACTATCTATCCTAACACAAGATCATGCAGGAAAACACGAGCCCTGTGCTTATTTTTCTAGTACATTAGACCCAGTAGCACAGGCTTTGCCTGCGTGCCAAAAATCAGTTGCAGCAACGGCCTTAGCCATAAGACAAAGTGACTTGATAGTGCTGGGCCACCCTCTGACAGTACAAGTACCACACGCAGTAGAGGTTCTCTTGAACCGGACACAAACACAACACCTGACTGTAGCTAGACTGACAGGCTATGAGCCAACGTTATTTCAACCACACATAGAGATCAGACGATGCAACATACTGAATCCTGCTACCCTTTTGCCCTCCAGTACAGAAAGCGTTTCACCACACGACTGTGTTGAAGTAATACATACCGTGACTAAACCAAGACAAGACTTGACAGACGTTGCACTCCCAGACCCCGACCTAACACTATAAGTTGACGGCTCATGCATGAGGACAGGGGCGGGAGAATTAGTGGCAGCATATGCAGTGACTACTGATACTGTAATAATAGAGACTAAAAGAATAGACATATTGTCAGCACAAGCAGCAGAGCTCATCGCCCTGACACAAGCGTGCATAAGAGCTAAGCACCTGAGAGTAAACATTTACACCGATTCTCTGGCGAGAAAGAGGTTTCTTGACCTCTCATGGGGTCAAGATACAGCATGGCCCCATATTCAAGCCCTACTGGAAGCAATACATTTACCAACAGCCATAGCTATCCTAAAATGTAAAGCACATACTAGAGCCAAAGATACCATTTCCCAAGGCAATGATCTGGCAGACCGAACAGCTAAACAGACAGCTCAGACCCCACTAGACATGACAAAGTTACAGGTTCAATAAGTGTCCAAAGCCATGACAGTTAGGGATCCTTCCAAGGATGTACAAGACATACAGACACATGCTACTATGGACGAATTAAAGAAATGGTCGGAACAAGGAGGGGTACTGACTGATCAGGGTTTCTTCCTGATTCAATGGTACAAGTGATTATAAATACCGCACATAGTCCTGCACACTTAGGAGAGAAAGCAATGATAGATAGCTTACAGAATATATGGTTCAACAAGCACCTGCGTGCAGCAGCGAAACAAAAGGTCAGAACATGTATGATCTGTTGCCAATTCAATCCAGGTAAAGGCATTCCGATGGAACAAGGTGGATTCCATCCACCTGACCACCCTTTTGAAGTGCTCCAAATGGATTATATCCAAATGAACAGATGTAGAGGTTACAAATATGTCCTGGTACTAATGAAGCAGGTGTCCCTTCTGTTAGGGTATACCTGGAAATTCCATTGTGTGCGACATCCTGAAGCAGCAGGCCTTGTAGAAAGACATAAACAGACATTAAAAATTTGCGCAGACAAAGGTGTAGATTGGATGGTAGCCCTGCCGGTTGCCCTCTTTTTCATGCGAATGGTAGCTCATTCTAGAACAGGCTTATCTCCCTATGAAGTGGTCTTTGGTAGACCACCAAATATGTGGGGCACTCCAATGCCTAAAAGATTACTGATGCTGACAGATTACCTGGCTTCCTTGATGTCTGCACTACTCTCTTGTTGTTCGCAGGTTGCTGCCGCCTTCCCTGACAACACCCAGGTCAAAGAATACTCCATCGCTCCTGGATGAAAGGCGCCAAAGTCAGTGCTCTGGACCACGGGGACGGCCGTTAAAGTCAAAGTGCACCTTCACCACTCTTTTACAAAGGAAAAAGACTTTAAACTTGGATTTTGGATTTTGAACACCATTTTCTAGAGGAGACTCCCCAGAAGTTTCCACAAAGCTAAACTTTGATCTAAGAAGTCAGAACCCGTTTGATCAATTAAGTCCACTAGGTGGTGAAGCGGTTGAACATGTATTCTGGCTTGCATAAGATCTTGGACAATAACATTGATATAAAAAAAAAAAAAAGAGAGCAAGATGTGCATCACGATAATATGTATCAGCTTAATACTACATGCTATTTTTCCTCCTATTGCCTCACTTTTACACTCCTCCACTAATGATACCATAAAGCACACATTTAGTGATCTGCCATCCTATGAGCTATCATATCGACTTGCCTTACGCAACAATACCTTTATTCAGATGCTGCACCATTCACATCAGACTAGCAATGCTACAGACTGCTGGGTCTGTGGCCGACTCCCCCTCTATTAGAACTATAAGGGAGTTTTGCCCCTCTTTCTCTATCCGTTCACACACAATGGCTCCTGTGGAGCATGGTTTAGTTTGATTAATTCCCTAGATTCGAATTCCGCAGTTTATCAAGACAACTGGGTATGGGGAAACCTGAACTTAGTTTTGCTTAAAGTCTGCTACCCTAACAAGGAGGGACTTCCCAAAAGAACAGGAACTGATCTAAGAAATGAAGTATATGGATTAGGTAATTTTACACTTAACCTCATGATCCTGAACGTTGAATCTGAAGCTACACCAATCTTGCCCGCCATGTCCGTATTCCCAGTAAAAGGGGAATTATGTATAAGAAAGAATGGCTCCATACACATGGGCCATAGTAAATGCACCACTGTAATAAAATTCAGTGATCAAGGCAAGTCTACATTTAGAGCTTCTCGTCATTCCTACTTTATATGTGGCCAGACCGCATATATACGCCTACCTCTAGATTGGGATGGTACCTGTTACATAGCATTCCTCCTACCACCTGTTTTCCTAGCTCCTCCTGATTATCACAGAAATACTCATTTAGTACACAATAGACAGCAGAGAGATCTCCCAATTGTCGATTACACTGAAACAGCATGGGAAAAATACACAGATTTCAATAAAGGTTTCTTTCCCTATATAGGTACAGTTACCAATAGTAAGCTGATACGTAGATTAACCAGAACCCTTGAAGCAGTAGTGAACGAAACTATTTCCGCCTTAGGCAATTTAACAGAAGAGCAGTCTGCTATGCGGATTGTTGTGCTTCAAAATAGTCTTGTCCTTGACGTTATCCTGGCCGATAGGGGCGGAGCTTGTAGGGTCATCGGATCAAGCTATTGCATTTTTCATACCAGAAAATTCGCCATCTGTATATAAAGCCATAACTCGCCTTCATAAGATTGTAAGCCAGATACACCAGAATCCAGGCACCTGGACTTGGTCCGGTTGGTTTTGGAGTGTATTATCTACCTTTGGATGGAGGGTCCTATCCTTCCTAGGTATTGGCCTTCTCATACTATTCAGTTGCTGCTTATGCCTGCAATGTGGACCAGCGATTTGTGGTCTGTGTGCCACATCGTGCATTCCACATCAAGATTTTCATTCAAGATCCCGGAAGAAGAAAGAAGAACAAATGATGCTATATGAACAGATCAATGGATTAATGAAGATTGATATCTCTTGACGGGCAAGTAGGGGACAAGGAGGGAATGTGGAAATATAGATTTTTCTGGTCAGTTATGTCCCCTATCTTGGACCCCAACGGTTCTATGTGCATGTTACAAGTACATGTATGTTCCCTCCAGTTCCAGTTATGAAGACGCAAATACATGTGCGTCCACCGTTAACATGTCCTCTGTTGATCCGCCATGAATGGGCCGGATATTCCATTCCTAAGTACGAAAGGCCACCGCCTTTATATGGTTCACTTATGCCATTTTACAGTCCAGGCAAGTAGGCCCTGATTCTGTCATCAAGCTTTTCTTGCTTTCTGTCTCTGAAGCTCCAGTCCGAGCCTGCATCTGTGACCATGAACTTTGTCTCATCCTCTGCGCGGCTCACGATGCCCGACATCAGCTTGCTGCCTGCCAAGAACTGTATTTCACCTTCGGAAATTATCTGCTCCGCTCCCTGCCCAATGCATTCCTGTCTAGTAGTTTAAGTAAACATTCTTCCAGCTACCGAGCAAAAGGCCCGGCTTCTCTGTCCTCATGCAAGTAATTCATAGCCCTGTTACCATGGAATATTCCTACCCCCTCGCATTTAGTGTAGACACTTAGACGCTTGTACACGCACTCACAGTCAGTATAGAATAGATTTTGTTCGAGAGACCTTTCTTTTTGGATAACACAGTTCTTTAAACATAGGATATTAGATATGATTTGGGATTAGGTTGACATAACCCCAGACTTTTGTCTCCACATGTAGAGCTAAATGTCAAGTCCCTTTCTCCCTCTAGTTGCACGTCTATCACACGTCATGCGATTGCGCACGCATCTCTGCCAAATATTTCTGCTGACATTGCAGGATTCTCCAGGTATCCACCCACACATGACAAATTACCCATTATCATCAAGTGGACGCCCACATGGACGCCCACCTTCACGCCTACTTACACGCCCACATGCTCTTATCTCATTCTCTCTTGCTCTTTTGCTTACGTACAATTGAGAAATGTATATATACTGTACTCTGTGAATAATGTTTTGAGAATATTGAGAATACTTTTGAGCCCCTTTCCAGATCCAATTTTGGTGATGGAAATATTCTCCCTTTGACTCGAGTTATTGGAATAAATCCCTTTATGAACCTGATACCACAGACTCAGCCTCTTGCTTTATGCATGATCTTATTGATATTATGAAATTATGAGAGCGTGATATTTTATTTACCACAGAATGGCGCCCGAACAGTTTAATCTCTTTCCCCACACGCCGGAGATGAAGGTCCAGTTTTGCCCCCTTCCACAGCCGTGATGGACTTCAAGCGCGCATGTCGCGGGTCTTCCCGCCAACTCCCTCAGGCCAACGAAGGGGACAGACTGCGACCAGGCATCCATACGAGGCGGTGAGGAACGCAGATTGTCCTACCCAGAGCCCACCTGCGAGAGAGCTGTGTCCGAGGTATACAGAGGCCCACCAGATTCCGAAGTTCCGAAGTATCCAGGTCACGAGTAGAGTCCAGTCCAGTCCAGTCCGGTCCAGTCCAGTTCAGTCCAGTTCAGTTCCGAGGCCTTCCGTTCCGAGCTACCCGGTGAGTACCATTGCCGGGGAGGCGTTCTGACGTGCACATAGGTTGTGCCGGTCAAGACGGGTTTGGGTACACAAATCCGGTCTGCACTGTTTCAGCAGTGTATCTGTACTGTTTAGCAGTATATCTAGTATGTCTAGTATATAATTCAGAATAATCTAGTTAGTGTCGAGGATTATGCTAAGTGATTAGTTCCCTAATGATCATTGTTGCTCATTAAATGTTAAATGTTAAATGTGTTAATACGTCCTGCATATTGTGGTATGAATGACTGTTCATTATTGTGTTTTATTGTATTAAGTTTGTTCAAAACCAAGTATCAGATCAGTTCTCAATATGCCGCTCTTTTCGAAACTAAGACAGATCACAACTAGAAAAGGGGTACTCGAAGAAGCTGTTCCCATTCCTCCTAGGGACACTCCAGGGTACTTCATGTATCATAAACATGGCCTAGACGCCATATTATTTCTTGATCTATGGGTAGACTACACTAAGGAATTACCAGAAAGTCAGAGGTGGCCCGCAGCTGGGACCTGGGATGCAGATTGCATCGTGAAAGTAGAGGAAGAATTATGGAAAAGGAAAGCTAGACAATTAACAGAAAGACGCCATTGAATTATGGCGAAAAGAATAGTATAGACGTACGGAAAAAGCACGTAGACAGGAAGAGAAGAGTAAGGAGAATTCAAATAAAGTTCGAGAAAATGTGTTAGTTGAGGTAGGTATCCGAGTAAAAGCAGAACAAGTAGATGGACAACGAAACACTCTTATGAAAGAGAAAATGTAGACCAGCTTGGAAGGATGCCATTGAGTTTTGGCGCAAGGAGTCACATAGTAGGTCAGAGTAAGTGTTTCACGAAGCAGAGAGGAGTAGACTGGAGTCTGGAAAAGCCAAGGAACAGATGTTACAGGAGTAATTGGAGTAGGTAAAATGAGCGCAGGCTGACAGAGAAAGAAATACTGACGTTGCTGGTATTTATCCCGTCCTTTCAGAGGACCTAGCAAGAGTGGCCCCAGTAGAAAGACCAGTTAGAGTGCCACCGCAAGTACCGCGATACATATAATAATGATATAGTAGCCCGAAGGTTCTTGAGCCACCCACCAAATGAACAGCGCATGGCTGGTGTTTACATGGTCCAACATTTGACTACGTTGTCAATAGGAAATTGAGAGGGGTGTAGCTAGAGAAGGAGCAACACCTGTGATTTGATGACACCCCTAATGTACAAAGTGCTAACGAAAAAGTAATTTTTGAAAAGTTTAGCTTGAAAAAAAAAAAAAAAAAAAAAAAAAGAATTGTGGGTATTTCGAATTTGCAAATTGTTCAAGAATACAGGTTTGTGTTCTTGGTGGTCCAGTGAGCCAATGTGCTGGGTCAAGTCGGTGAGATTATGACCCCCTGAGTGCAAATTGTATGTAAAAATAATTTTTCAATTGAGCGAATTATTGCAGTTTTTATGGAATTGAGTAGTCTTTTTGTCTTTGACAGCTTCAGAGTGAGGAGAAGGTGGGGGCTGTGTAGAGCAGTATGTGATACAGAAATCGGAGACAGATTCTGACCTTGTAGCCAGTGTAGGTGGGGGCCGGTGAGAGGAGCAGAACAGAGGCACTGCTTAGAAAGCTTCTCTGACATCGCATCTGTGTAATGCCTGCAGCCGGAACAACGAAAAAAGTTGGCTGGCAGCCCAGGCTCAGGCCGCGCTGAGGGGCTATTTTTAACTTCTCTGATAAGACAGGGCAGCTGAGAAATGTAAGTCGAGAAAGATTCCCTTGTTCTATTCTGTGCAAAACGAGTGCCCCGAGGAAATGTCTATGGAGAAGATTTGTTTTATTTTTTAGCAAATGTTATATTGCTTCTGGCCAGAAAGTAAAATGTTGCTCTTGCTTGGAATTTTAAGGGCTATGTGCCTATATAAAAACGATTTTCAAATTCAGACATTTTTGAATTGTGGCCACAAGCTGCCACCAGTTGCATTGGATAAATGATCCAGTGGTTAAAAGTCTGTGAGGAGAGATGAGAGGTGCGTCTTCGTCTGGGACATTAGGGTACATTGTGTTGACGAAGATGCATAGCTCATTTTTATAAAAGAAAACAAACAGGTTCGTGTGTTCTTCGTTTTTGATTATTATTGCTGATTCTGTTTTTATAAAAGAAAACAAACAGGTTCGTGTGTTCTTCGTTTTTGATTATTATTGCTGATTCTGTGTGTCAGACTTGACACGGTGATTTCAGATGGGGGTGTATAGGGCAGGTAAATGAATTATTGATTATAAGCCTGACAAATTAAGCAGGCCAGAATGTTCGCCTCTGAGCTGTAGGTACTGTAATTGCGCATCGCTGCTCATTTATATATGTTAGTGCAATTGTCTATGCTTTCTGTGCTTGGTATACTGATGGCTTGGCATATGTATTTTATATATGTTTTGTTTTTGTGTTGTATTGACCAGTCTGTTTAGCGTTTAATACCAAGTTCTCCTGTGCAAGTACAGAGATAGTCGTGACGACGGCGATCTTTGCACAGCGCTTGGCTGGAACTTGTTCACAATTACTAAATTTCACAGACGTGATATTACCTTTATCATGCTGTCAAAATAGCAGACAACACGTTATCAGTGTATGTCTAATTGGTGTTGGAGATGAATGAAATAAAAGGAAAAATTATGCAAGACTAAAATATTTTTCACATGACTGCCTTTCTCTTATAGACAGGCAGCCTCGGTCATATGTTTCCAGATTGGACATTAAGGAACAATTATGATCTGTGCACTCGCATCTTAACTCTTGAAAGGCCTGTTTTAAATAAGGACTGCCACCACAGAGTGACAAATAAGGCTCGGTATTTAGGGTAATGAGAAAATATCTGACAGGATTTCCTTTTTAAAGTTTGCTTTAGTAAGCTCATTCTTGTAAGTGGTGGCCCCAAAAGTTGACTTGTTTTTAAATTAGGCTATTTATTGTATAGGTGGAAATTATTGCAAAATGACTGATTTCTTTAGCAGATAAATTGTTAATTATCAACATTAACAAATGTTCTTAAACTTGGTTTTCCGAATATTTAGGTAATTTAGCATTCCTATTAGGGCCTACTAGCATTAATATTGACTTCAGGTTGGTGTAGGTTCATGTAATAGGGACATTTGCATATGAGATGTCATTTGGCTAGCTTATGAGCTAACACAATGAGGTTTGTACATTAATTTGAAGGATTTCTCGCCGTTTCAAATACGCTGTGTATCTCCTATAATTTTGCTTACGCCCAGTAGCTACACACAGGGATTAATAGTGTTGACAAGACACAGGGTTTGATAGTGTTTGACAGCAGTGAAATCTGTTTCAGATTTCCTCCTGTCAAAAAGGGGGGGAAGGAGGAGAATATTGGCTTTCTGCTGGCCCCTGAGGAGGTTCGCTTCCCGCTAGCCCCTTAAGAAATTAAGCCCCTTAGAAATTAGCCCCCTTAGAAATTAAGTCGAGGAAATAGGTATGGTGCTTTCCCCTTTTTCTCATGTTTTATTGTGATCTTTCAGGGGAATTAGTTGTGGGCACCGGAACGTATTCAATTGATTTCTGTTTTTTTCCCAGCCCAAGACACAAAAAGACTAAAGTCCTCAAGAACACACTGTGGCATTTGAAGAATTAAAGAGAGCTTTATGTCAAGCACCAGTTTTAGCAAACCCTGATTACAACAAATCGTTTATGCTTTTTGTGACAGAGCGGGATGGAACAGCACTATCTATCCTAACACAAGATCATGCAGGAAAACACGAGCCCTGTGCTTATTTTTCTAGTACATTAGACCCAGTAGCACAGGCTTTGCCTGCGTGCCAAAAATCAGTTGCAGCAACGGCCTTAGCCATAAGACAAAGTGACTTGATAGTGCTGGGCCACCCTCTGACAGTACAAGTACCACACGCAGTAGAGGTTCTCTTGAACCGGACACAAACACAACACCTGACTGTAGCTAGACTGACAGGCTATGAGCCAACGTTATTTCAACCACACATAGAGATCAGACGATGCAACATACTGAATCCTGCTACCCTTTTGCCCTCCAGTACAGAAAGCGTTTCACCACACGACTGTGTTGAAGTAATACATACCGTGACTAAACCAAGACAAGACTTGACAGACGTTGCACTCCCAGACCCCGACCTAACACTATAAGTTGACGGCTCATGCATGAGGACAGGGGCGGGAGAATTAGTGGCAGCATATGCAGTGACTACTGATACTGTAATAATAGAGACTAAAAGAATAGACATATTGTCAGCACAAGCAGCAGAGCTCATCGCCCTGACACAAGCGTGCATAAGAGCTAAGCACCTGAGAGTAAACATTTACACCGATTCTCTGGCGAGAAAGAGGTTTCTTGACCTCTCATGGGGTCAAGATACAGCATGGCCCCATATTCAAGCCCTACTGGAAGCAATACATTTACCAACAGCCATAGCTATCCTAAAATGTAAAGCACATACTAGAGCCAAAGATACCATTTCCCAAGGCAATGATCTGGCAGACCGAACAGCTAAACAGACAGCTCAGACCCCACTAGACATGACAAAGTTACAGGTTCAATAAGTGTCCAAAGCCATGACAGTTAGGGATCCTTCCAAGGATGTACAAGACATACAGACACATGCTACTATGGACGAATTAAAGAAATGGTCGGAACAAGGAGGGGTACTGACTGATCAGGGTTTCTTCCTGATTCAATGGTACAAGTGATTATAAATACCGCACATAGTCCTGCACACTTAGGAGAGAAAGCAATGATAGATAGCTTACAGAATATATGGTTCAACAAGCACCTGCGTGCAGCAGCGAAACAAAAGGTCAGAACATGTATGATCTGTTGCCAATTCAATCCAGGTAAAGGCATTCCGATGGAACAAGGTGGATTCCATCCACCTGACCACCCTTTTGAAGTGCTCCAAATGGATTATATCCAAATGAACAGATGTAGAGGTTACAAATATGTCCTGGTACTAATGAAGCAGGTGTCCCTTCTGTTAGGGTATACCTGGAAATTCCATTGTGTGCGACATCCTGAAGCAGCAGGCCTTGTAGAAAGACATAAACAGACATTAAAAATTTGCGCAGACAAAGGTGTAGATTGGATGGTAGCCCTGCCGGTTGCCCTCTTTTTCATGCGAATGGTAGCTCATTCTAGAACAGGCTTATCTCCCTATGAAGTGGTCTTTGGTAGACCACCAAATATGTGGGGCACTCCAATGCCTAAAAGATTACTGATGCTGACAGATTACCTGGCTTCCTTGATGTCTGCACTACTCTCTTGTTGTTCGCAGGTTGCTGCCGCCTTCCCTGACAACACCCAGGTCAAAGAATACTCCATCGCTCCTGGATGAAAGGCGCCAAAGTCAGTGCTCTGGACCACGGGGACGGCCGTTAAAGTCAAAGTGCACCTTCACCACTCTTTTACAAAGGAAAAAGACTTTAAACTTGGATTTTGGATTTTGAACACCATTTTCTAGAGGAGACTCCCCAGAAGTTTCCACAAAGCTAAACTTTGATCTAAGAAGTCAGAACCCGTTTGATCAATTAAGTCCACTAGGTGGTGAAGCGGTTGAACATGTATTCTGGCTTGCATAAGATCTTGGACAATAACATTGATATAAAAAAAAAAAAAAGAGAGCAAGATGTGCATCACGATAATATGTATCAGCTTAATACTACATGCTATTTTTCCTCCTATTGCCTCACTTTTACACTCCTCCACTAATGATACCATAAAGCACACATTTAGTGATCTGCCATCCTATGAGCTATCATATCGACTTGCCTTACGCAACAATACCTTTATTCAGATGCTGCACCATTCACATCAGACTAGCAATGCTACAGACTGCTGGGTCTGTGGCCGACTCCCCCTCTATTAGAACTATAAGGGAGTTTTGCCCCTCTTTCTCTATCCGTTCACACACAATGGCTCCTGTGGAGCATGGTTTAGTTTGATTAATTCCCTAGATTCGAATTCCGCAGTTTATCAAGACAACTGGGTATGGGGAAACCTGAACTTAGTTTTGCTTAAAGTCTGCTACCCTAACAAGGAGGGACTTCCCAAAAGAACAGGAACTGATCTAAGAAATGAAGTATATGGATTAGGTAATTTTACACTTAACCTCATGATCCTGAACGTTGAATCTGAAGCTACACCAATCTTGCCCGCCATGTCCGTATTCCCAGTAAAAGGGGAATTATGTATAAGAAAGAATGGCTCCATACACATGGGCCATAGTAAATGCACCACTGTAATAAAATTCAGTGATCAAGGCAAGTCTACATTTAGAGCTTCTCGTCATTCCTACTTTATATGTGGCCAGACCGCATATATACGCCTACCTCTAGATTGGGATGGTACCTGTTACATAGCATTCCTCCTACCACCTGTTTTCCTAGCTCCTCCTGATTATCACAGAAATACTCATTTAGTACACAATAGACAGCAGAGAGATCTCCCAATTGTCGATTACACTGAAACAGCATGGGAAAAATACACAGATTTCAATAAAGGTTTCTTTCCCTATATAGGTACAGTTACCAATAGTAAGCTGATACGTAGATTAACCAGAACCCTTGAAGCAGTAGTGAACGAAACTATTTCCGCCTTAGGCAATTTAACAGAAGAGCAGTCTGCTATGCGGATTGTTGTGCTTCAAAATAGTCTTGTCCTTGACGTTATCCTGGCCGATAGGGGCGGAGCTTGTAGGGTCATCGGATCAAGCTATTGCATTTTTCATACCAGAAAATTCGCCATCTGTATATAAAGCCATAACTCGCCTTCATAAGATTGTAAGCCAGATACACCAGAATCCAGGCACCTGGACTTGGTCCGGTTGGTTTTGGAGTGTATTATCTACCTTTGGATGGAGGGTCCTATCCTTCCTAGGTATTGGCCTTCTCATACTATTCAGTTGCTGCTTATGCCTGCAATGTGGACCAGCGATTTGTGGTCTGTGTGCCACATCGTGCATTCCACATCAAGATTTTCATTCAAGATCCCGGAAGAAGAAAGAAGAACAAATGATGCTATATGAACAGATCAATGGATTAATGAAGATTGATATCTCTTGACGGGCAAGTAGGGGACAAGGAGGGAATGTGGAAATATAGATTTTTCTGGTCAGTTATGTCCCCTATCTTGGACCCCAACGGTTCTATGTGCATGTTACAAGTACATGTATGTTCCCTCCAGTTCCAGTTATGAAGACGCAAATACATGTGCGTCCACCGTTAACATGTCCTCTGTTGATCCGCCATGAATGGGCCGGATATTCCATTCCTAAGTACGAAAGGCCACCGCCTTTATATGGTTCACTTATGCCATTTTACAGTCCAGGCAAGTAGGCCCTGATTCTGTCATCAAGCTTTTCTTGCTTTCTGTCTCTGAAGCTCCAGTCCGAGCCTGCATCTGTGACCATGAACTTTGTCTCATCCTCTGCGCGGCTCACGATGCCCGACATCAGCTTGCTGCCTGCCAAGAACTGTATTTCACCTTCGGAAATTATCTGCTCCGCTCCCTGCCCAATGCATTCCTGTCTAGTAGTTTAAGTAAACATTCTTCCAGCTACCGAGCAAAAGGCCCGGCTTCTCTGTCCTCATGCAAGTAATTCATAGCCCTGTTACCATGGAATATTCCTACCCCCTCGCATTTAGTGTAGACACTTAGACGCTTGTACACGCACTCACAGTCAGTATAGAATAGATTTTGTTCGAGAGACCTTTCTTTTTGGATAACACAGTTCTTTAAACATAGGATATTAGATATGATTTGGGATTAGGTTGACATAACCCCAGACTTTTGTCTCCACATGTAGAGCTAAATGTCAAGTCCCTTTCTCCCTCTAGTTGCACGTCTATCACACGTCATGCGATTGCGCACGCATCTCTGCCAAATATTTCTGCTGACATTGCAGGATTCTCCAGGTATCCACCCACACATGACAAATTACCCATTATCATCAAGTGGACGCCCACATGGACGCCCACCTTCACGCCTACTTACACGCCCACATGCTCTTATCTCATTCTCTCTTGCTCTTTTGCTTACGTACAATTGAGAAATGTATATATACTGTACTCTGTGAATAATGTTTTGAGAATATTGAGAATACTTTTGAGCCCCTTTCCAGATCCAATTTTGGTGATGGAAATATTCTCCCTTTGACTCGAGTTATTGGAATAAATCCCTTTATGAACCTGATACCACAGACTCAGCCTCTTGCTTTATGCATGATCTTATTGATATTATGAAATTATGAGAGCGTGATATTTTATTTACCACAGCTGCACTAGAGCCAGAGAACCAGGTCAGCAGAGTTGCTTTAGAGAGATAGAACCAGGTCAGCAGAGCTGCTCTAGAGGCAGAGAACCAGGTCAGCAGAACTGCTTTAGAGCCAGAGAACCAGTTCAGCAGAGCTGCTCTAGAGCCAGAGAACCAGGTCAGCAGAGCTTCTTTAGAGCGATAGAACCAGGTCAGCAGAGCTACTCTAGAGAGGCAGAGAACCAGGTCAGCAGAGCTGCTTTAGAGGCAAAGAACCAGGTCAGCAGAACTGCTTTAGAGCCAGAGAACCAGGTCGGCTGAGCTCTTTAGAGGGAGAGAACCAGGTCAGCAGAGCTGCTTTAGAGCCAGAGAACCAGGTCAGCAGAGCTGCTCTAGAGCCAGAGAACCAGGTCAGTAGAGCTGCTTTAGAGCCATGGAACCAGGTCAGCAGAGCTGCTTTAGAGCCATAGAACCAGGTCAGCAGAGCTGCTTTAGAGCCAGAGAACAGGTCAGCAGAGCTGCTCTAGAGCCTAAGAACCAGGTCAGCAGAGCTGCTCTAGAGCCAGAGAACCAGGTCAGCAGAGCTGCTGTAGAGCCAGAGAAAGCAGGTCAGTAGAGCTGCTTTAGAGCGAGACAACCAGGTCAGCAGAGCTGCTTTAGAGGGAGAGAACCAGGTCAGCAGAGCTGCTTTAGAGCCAAGGGACCAGGTCAGCAGAGCTGCTCTAGAGCCAGAGAACCAGGTCAGCAGAGCTGCTTTAGAGCCATAGAACCGGGTCAGCAAAGCTGCTCTAGAGCCAGAGAACCAGGTCAGCAGAGTTGCTCTAGAGCCTAAAAACTAGGTCAGCAGAGCTGCTCTCGAGCCTGAGAACCAGGTCGGCAGAGATGCTGTAGAGCCAGAGAAACTCGGTCAGCAGAGCTGCTTTAGAGGGAGAGAACCAGATCAGCAGAGCTGCTTTAGAGCCAGAGAACCAGTTCAGCAGAGCTGCTTTAGAGCCAGAGATCCAGGTCAGCAGAGCTGCTCTAGAGCCAGAGAACCAAGTCAGCAGAACTGCTTTAGAGCCAGAGAACCAGGTCAGCAGAGCTGCTTTAGAGCCACAGAACCAGGCAGCAGAGCTGCTTTAGAGCTAGAGAACCAGGTCAGCAGAGCTGCTCTAGAGCCAGAGAACCAGGTCAGCAGAGCTGCTTTAGAGCCATAGAACCAGGTCAGCGGAGCTGCTCTAGAGGCAGAGAACCAGGTCAGCAAAGCTGCTTTAGAGGGAGAGAACAGGTCAGCAGAACTGCTTTAGAGGCAGAGAACGAGGTCAGCAGAGTTGCTCTAGAGCCAGAGAAACCAGGTCAGCAAAGCTGCTTTAGAGCCAGAGAACCAGGTCGGCTGAGCTCTTTAGAGGGAGAGAACCAGGTCAGCAGAGCTGCTTTAGAGCCAAAGAACCATGTCAGCAGAGCTGCTCTAGAGCCAGAGAACCAGGTCAGCAGAGCTGCTTTAGAGCCATAGAACCAGGTCAGCGGAGCTGCTCTAGAGGCAGAGAACCAGGTCAGCAAAGCTGCTTTAGAGGGAGAGAACAGGTCAGAAGAACTGCTTTAGAGCCAGAGAACGAGGTCAGCAGAGTTGCTCTAGAGCCAGAGAAACCAGGTCAGCAGAGCTGCTTTAGAGGGAGAGACCCAGGTAAGCAGAGCTGCTTTAGAGACAAATAACCAGGTCAGCAGAGCTGCTCTAGAGCCAGAGAACCAGGTCAGCAGAGCTGCTCTACAGCCATAGAACCAGGTCACCAGAGCTGCTCTAGAGGCAGAGAACCAGGTCAGCAGAGCTGATTTAGAGGGAGAGAACCAGGTCAGCAGAGCTGCTTTAGAGCCAGAGAACCAGGTCAGCAGAGCTGCTCGAGAGCCAGAGAACCAGGTCAGCAGAGCTGCTTTAGAGCCATAGAACCAGGTCAGCAGAGCTGCTTTAGAGCCAGAGAACAGGTCAGCAGAGCTGCTCTAGAGCCTAAGAACTAGGTCAGCAGAGCTGCTTTAGAGGGAGAGAACAGGTCAGCAGAACTGCTTTAGAGCCAGAGAACCAGGTCAGCAGAGTTGCTCTAGAGCCAGAGAAACCAGGTCAGCAGAGCTGCTTTAAAGGGAGAGAACCAGGTCAGCAGAGCTGCTTTAGAGCCAGAGAACCAGGTCAGCAGAGCTGCTCTAGAGCCAGAGAACCAGGTCAGCAGAGCTGCTTTAGAGCCATAGAACCAGGTCAGCAGAGCTGCTCTATAGGCAGAGAACCAGGTCAGCAGAGCTGATTTAAAGGAAGAGAACCAGGTCAGCAGAGCTGCTTTAGAGCCAGAGAACCAGGTCAGCAGAGCTGCTCTAGAGCCAGAGAACCAGGTCAGCAGAGCTGCTTTAGAGCCATTGAACCAGGTCAGCAGAGCTGCTTTAGAGCCAGAGAACCAGGTCAGCAGAGCTGCTCTAGAGCCAGAGAACCAGGTCAGCAGAGTTGCTTTAGAGAGATAGAACCAGGTCAGCAGAGCTGCTCTAGAGGCAGAGAACCAGGTCAGCAGAACTGCTTTAGAGCCAGAGAACCAGGTCAGCAGAGCTGCTCTAGAGCCAGAGAACCAGGTCAGCAGAGCTTCTTTAGAGCGATAGAACCAGGTCAGCAGAGCTGCTCTAGAGAGGCAGAGAACCAGGTCAGCAGAGCTGCTTTAGAGGCAAAGAACCAGGTCAGCAGAACTGCTTTAGAGCCAGAGAACCAGGTCGGCTGAGCTCTTTAGAGGGAGAGAACCAGGTCAGCAGAGCTGCTTTAGAGCCAGAGAACCAGGTCAGCAGAGCTGCTCTAGAGCCAGAGAACCAGGTCAGCAGAGCTGCTTTAGAGCCATAGAACCAGGTCAGCAGAGCTGCTCTAGAGGCAGAGAACCAGGTCAGCAGAGCTGCTTTAGAGGGAGAGAACAGGTCAGCAGAACTGCTTTAGAGCCAGAGAACCAGGTCAGCAGAGCTGCTCTAGAGGCAGAGAACCAGGTCAGCAGAGCTGCTTTAGAGGGAGAGAACCAGGTCAGCAGAGCTGCTTTAGAGCCAAAGAACCAGGTCAGCAGAGCTGCTTTACAGCCATAGAACCAGGTCAGCAGAGCTGCTCTAGAGGCAGAGAACCAGGTCAGCAGAGCTGATTTAGAGGGAGAGAACCAGGTCAGCAGAGCTGCTTTAGAGCCAGAGAACCAGGTCAGCAGAGCTGCTCTAGAGCCAGAGAACCAGGTCAGCAGAGCTGCTCTAGAGCCAGAGAACCAGGTCAGCAGAGCTGCTTTAGAGCCATAGAACCAGGTCAGCAGAGCTGCTTTAGAGCCAGAGAACAGGTCAGCAGAGCTGCTCTAGAGCCTAAGAACCAGGTCAGCTGAGCTGCTGTAGAGCCAGAGAAAGCAGGTCAGCAGAGCTGCTTTAGAGCCATAGAACCAGGTCAGCAGAGCTGCTTTAGAGCCAGAGAACAGGTCAGCAGAGCTGCTCTAGAGCCTAAGAACCAGGTCAGCAGAGCTGCTCTAGAGCCAGAGAACCAGGTCAGCAGTGCTGCTATAGAGCCAGAGAAAGCAGGTCAGTAGAGCTGCTTTAGAGCGAGAGAACCAGGTCAGCAGAGCTGCTTTAGAGGGAGAGAACCAGGTCAGCAGAGCTGCTTTAGAGCCAAGGGACCAGGTCAGCAGAGCTGCTCTAGAGCCAGAGAACAAGGTCAGCAGAACTGCTTTAGAGCCATAGAACCGGGTCAGCAAAGCTGCTTTAGAGCCAGAGAACCAGGTCAGCAGAGCTGTTGTACAGCTAGAGAACCAGGCCAGCAGAGCTGCTCTAGAGCCTAAAAACTAGGTCAGCAGAGCTGCTCTCGAGCCTGAGAACCAGGTCAGCAGAGATGCTGTAGAGCCAGAGAAACTCGGTCAGCAGAGCTGCTTTAGAGGGAGAGAACCAGATCAGCAGAGCTGCTTTAGAGCCAGAGAACCAGGCCAGCAGAGCTGCTTTAGAGCCAGAGAACCAGTTCAGCAGAGCTGCTTTAGACCCAGAGAACCAGGTCAGCAGAGCTGCTTTAGAGCCACAGAACCAGGCAGCAGAGCTGCTTTAGAGCTAGAGAACCAGGTCAGCAGAGCTGCTCTAGAGCCAGAGAACCAAGTCAGCAGAGCTGCTTTAGAGCCATAGAACCAGGTCAGCAGAGCTGCTCTACAGCCTAAGAACCGGGTCAGCAGAGCTGCTCTAGAGCCAGAGAACCAGGTCAGCAAAGCTGCTGTAGAGCCAGAGAAACCAGGTCAGTAGAGCTGCTTTAGAGGGAGAGAACCAGGTCAGCAGAGCTGCTCTAGAGGGAGAGAACCAGGTCAGCAGAGCTGCTCTAGAGGCAGAGAACAGGTCAGCAGAACTGCTTTAGAGCCAGAGAACCAGGTCAGCAGAGCTGATTTAGAGCCAGAGAACCAGGTCAGCAGAGCTGTTGTAGAGCCAGAGAACCAGGTCAGCAGAGCTGCTTTAGAGTCAAAGAACCAGGTCAGCAGAGCTGCTCTAGAGCCAGAGAACCAGGTCAGCAGAGCTGCTTTAGAGCCATAGAACCAGGTCAGCAGAGCTGCTCTAGAGGCAGAGAACCAGGTCAGCAGAGCTGATTTAGAGGGAGAGAACCAGGTCAGCAGAGCTGCTATAGAGCCAGAGAACCAGGTCAGCAGAGCTGCTCTAGAGCCAGAGAACCAGGTCAGCAGAGCTGCTGTAGAGCCAGAGAAAGCAGGTCAGCAGAGCTGCTTTAGAGCCATAGAACCAGGTCAGCAGAGCTGCTTTAGAGCTAGAGAACCAGGTCAGCAGAGCTGCTCTAGAGCCAGAGAACCAGGTCAGCAGAGCTGCTTTAGAGCCATAGAACCAGGTCAGCGGAGCTGCTCTAGAGGCAGAGAACCAGGTCAGCAAAGCTGCTTTAGAGGGAGAGAACAGGTCAGCAGAACTGCTTTAGAGGCAGAGAACGAGGTCAGCAGAGTTGCTCTAGAGCCAGAGAAACCAGGTCAGCAAAGCTGCTTTAGAGCCAGAGAACCAGGTCGGCTGAGCTCTTTAGAGGGAGAGAACCAGGTCAGCAGAGCTGCTTTAGAGCCAAAGAACCATGTCAGCAGAGCTGCTCTAGAGCCAGAGAACCAGGTCAGCAGAGCTGCTTTAGAGCCATAGAACCAGGTCAGCGGAGCTGCTCTAGAGGCAGAGAACCAGGTCAGCAAAGCTGCTTTAGAGGGAGAGAACAGGTCAGAAGAACTGCTTTAGAGCCAGAGAACGAGGTCAGCAGAGTTGCTCTAGAGCCAGAGAAACCAGGTCAGCAGAGCTGCTTTAGAGGGAGAGACCCAGGTAAGCAGAGCTGCTTTAGAGACAAATAACCAGGTCAGCAGAGCTGCTCTAGAGCCAGAGAACCAGGTCAGCAGAGCTGCTCTACAGCCATAGAACCAGGTCACCAGAGCTGCTCTAGAGGCAGAGAACCAGGTCAGCAGAGCTGATTTAGAGGGAGAGAACCAGGTCAGCAGAGCTGCTTTAGAGCCAGAGAACCAGGTCAGCAGAGCTGCTCGAGAGCCAGAGAACCAGGTCAGCAGAGCTGCTTTAGAGCCATAGAACCAGGTCAGCAGAGCTGCTTTAGAGCCAGAGAACAGGTCAGCAGAGCTGCTCTAGAGCCTAAGAACTAGGTCAGCAGAGCTGCTTTAGAGGGAGAGAACAGGTCAGCAGAACTGCTTTAGAGCCAGAGAACCAGGTCAGCAGAGTTGCTCTAGAGCCAGAGAAACCAGGTCAGCAGAGCTGCTTTAAAGGGAGAGAACCAGGTCAGCAGAGCTGCTTTAGAGCCAGAGAACCAGGTCAGCAGAGCTGCTCTAGAGCCAGAGAACCAGGTCAGCAGAGCTGCTTTAGAGCCATAGAACCAGGTCAGCAGAGCTGCTCTATAGGCAGAGAACCAGGTCAGCAGAGCTGATTTAAAGGAAGAGAACCAGGTCAGCAGAGCTGCTTTAGAGCCAGAGAACCAGGTCAGCAGAGCTGCTCTAGAGCCAGAGAACCAGGTCAGCAGAGCTGCTTTAGAGCCATTGAACCAGGTCAGCAGAGCTGCTTTAGAGCCAGAGAACCAGGTCAGCAGAGCTGCTCTAGAGCCAGAGAACCAGGTCAGCAGAGTTGCTTTAGAGAGATAGAACCAGGTCAGCAGAGCTGCTCTAGAGGCAGAGAACCAGGTCAGCAGAACTGCTTTAGAGCCAGAGAACCAGGTCAGCAGAGCTGCTCTAGAGCCAGAGAACCAGGTCAGCAGAGCTTCTTTAGAGCGATAGAACCAGGTCAGCAGAGCTGCTCTAGAGAGGCAGAGAACCAGGTCAGCAGAGCTGCTTTAGAGGCAAAGAACCAGGTCAGCAGAACTGCTTTAGAGCCAGAGAACCAGGTCGGCTGAGCTCTTTAGAGGGAGAGAACCAGGTCAGCAGAGCTGCTTTAGAGCCAGAGAACCAGGTCAGCAGAGCTGCTCTAGAGCCAGAGAACCAGGTCAGCAGAGCTGCTTTAGAGCCATAGAACCAGGTCAGCAGAGCTGCTCTAGAGGCAGAGAACCAGGTCAGCAGAGCTGCTTTAGAGGGAGAGAACAGGTCAGCAGAACTGCTTTAGAGCCAGAGAACCAGGTCAGCAGAGCTGCTCTAGAGGCAGAGAACCAGGTCAGCAGAGCTGCTTTAGAGGGAGAGAACCAGGTCAGCAGAGCTGCTTTAGAGCCAAAGAACCAGGTCAGCAGAGCTGCTTTACAGCCATAGAACCAGGTCAGCAGAGCTGCTCTAGAGGCAGAGAACCAGGTCAGCAGAGCTGATTTAGAGGGAGAGAACCAGGTCAGCAGAGCTGCTTTAGAGCCAGAGAACCAGGTCAGCAGAGCTGCTCTAGAGCCAGAGAACCAGGTCAGCAGAGCTGCTCTAGAGCCAGAGAACCAGGTCAGCAGAGCTGCTTTAGAGCCATAGAACCAGGTCAGCAGAGCTGCTTTAGAGCCAGAGAACAGGTCAGCAGAGCTGCTCTAGAGCCTAAGAACCAGGTCAGCTGAGCTGCTGTAGAGCCAGAGAAAGCAGGTCAGCAGAGCTGCTTTAGAGCCATAGAACCAGGTCAGCAGAGCTGCTTTAGAGCCAGAGAACAGGTCAGCAGAGCTGCTCTAGAGCCTAAGAACCAGGTCAGCAGAGCTGCTCTAGAGCCAGAGAACCAGGTCAGCAGTGCTGCTATAGAGCCAGAGAAAGCAGGTCAGTAGAGCTGCTTTAGAGCGAGAGAACCAGGTCAGCAGAGCTGCTTTAGAGGGAGAGAACCAGGTCAGCAGAGCTGCTTTAGAGCCAAGGGACCAGGTCAGCAGAGCTGCTCTAGAGCCAGAGAACAAGGTCAGCAGAACTGCTTTAGAGCCATAGAACCGGGTCAGCAAAGCTGCTTTAGAGCCAGAGAACCAGGTCAGCAGAGCTGTTGTACAGCTAGAGAACCAGGCCAGCAGAGCTGCTCTAGAGCCTAAAAACTAGGTCAGCAGAGCTGCTCTCGAGCCTGAGAACCAGGTCAGCAGAGATGCTGTAGAGCCAGAGAAACTCGGTCAGCAGAGCTGCTTTAGAGGGAGAGAACCAGATCAGCAGAGCTGCTTTAGAGCCAGAGAACCAGGCCAGCAGAGCTGCTTTAGAGCCAGAGAACCAGTTCAGCAGAGCTGCTTTAGACCCAGAGAACCAGGTCAGCAGAGCTGCTTTAGAGCCACAGAACCAGGCAGCAGAGCTGCTTTAGAGCTAGAGAACCAGGTCAGCAGAGCTGCTCTAGAGCCAGAGAACCAAGTCAGCAGAGCTGCTTTAGAGCCATAGAACCAGGTCAGCAGAGCTGCTCTACAGCCTAAGAACCGGGTCAGCAGAGCTGCTCTAGAGCCAGAGAACCAGGTCAGCAAAGCTGCTGTAGAGCCAGAGAAACCAGGTCAGTAGAGCTGCTTTAGAGGGAGAGAACCAGGTCAGCAGAGCTGCTCTAGAGGGAGAGAACCAGGTCAGCAGAGCTGCTCTAGAGGCAGAGAACAGGTCAGCAGAACTGCTTTAGAGCCAGAGAACCAGGTCAGCAGAGCTGATTTAGAGCCAGAGAACCAGGTCAGCAGAGCTGTTGTAGAGCCAGAGAACCAGGTCAGCAGAGCTGCTTTAGAGTCAAAGAACCAGGTCAGCAGAGCTGCTCTAGAGCCAGAGAACCAGGTCAGCAGAGCTGCTTTAGAGCCATAGAACCAGGTCAGCAGAGCTGCTCTAGAGGCAGAGAACCAGGTCAGCAGAGCTGATTTAGAGGGAGAGAACCAGGTCAGCAGAGCTGCTATAGAGCCAGAGAACCAGGTCAGCAGAGCTGCTCTAGAGCCAGAGAACCAGGTCAGCAGAGCTGCTGTAGAGCCAGAGAAAGCAGGTCAGCAGAGCTGCTTTAGAGCCATAGAACCAGGTCAGCAGAGCTGCTTTAGAGCCAGAGAACAGGTCAGCAGAGCTGCTCTAGAGCCTAAGAACCAGGTCAGCAGAGCTGCTCTAGAGCCAGAGAACCAGGTCAGCAGAGCTGCTGTAGAGCCAGAGAAAGCAGGTCAGTAGAGCTGCTTTAGAGCGAGACAACCAGGTCAGCAGAGCTGCTTTAGAGGGAGAGAACCAGGTCAGCAGAGCTGCTTTAGAGCCAAGGGACCAGGTCAGCAGAGCTGCTCTAGAGCCAGAGAACCAGGTCAGCAGAGCTGCTTTAGAGCCATAGAACCGGGTCAGCAAAGCTGCTTTAGAGCCAGAGAACCAGGTCAGCAGAGCTGTTGTACAGCTAGAGAACCAGGTCAGCAGAGTTGCTCTAGAGCCTAAAAACTAGGTCAGCAGAGCTGCTCTCGAGCCTGAGAACCAGGTCAGCAGAGATGCTGTAGAGCCAGAGAAACTCGGTCAGCAGAGCTGCTTTAGAGGGAGAGAACCAGATCCGCAGAGCTGCTTTAGAGCCAGAGAACCAGTTCAGCAGAGCTGCTTTAGAGCCAGAGATCCAGGTCAGCAGAGCTGCTCTAGAGCCAGAGAACCAAGTCAGCAGAACTGCTTTAGAGCCATAGAACCAGGTCAGCAGAGCTGCTTTAGAGCCACAGAACCAGGCAGCAGAGCTGCTTTAGAGCTAGAGAACCAGGTCAGCAGAGCTGCTCTAGAGCCAGAGAACCAGGTCAGCAGAGCTGCTTTAGAGCCATAGAACCAGGTCAGCGGAGCTGCTCTAGAGGCAGAGAACCAGGTCAGCAAAGCTGCTTTAGAGGGAGAGAACAGGTCAGCAGAACTGCTTTAGAGGCAGAGAACGAGGTCAGCAGAGTTGCTCTAGAGCCAGAGAAACCAGGTCAGCAAAGCTGCTTTAGAGCCAGAGAACCAGGTCGGCTGAGCTCTTTAGAGGGAGAGAACCAGGTCAGCAGAGCTGCTTTAGAGCCAGAGAACCATGTCAGCAGAGCTGCTCTAGAGCCAGAGAACCAGGTCAGCAGAGCTGCTTTAGAGCCATAGAACCAGGTCAGCGGAGCTGCTCTAGAGGCAGAGAACCAGGTCAGCAAAGCTGCTTTAGAGGGAGAGAACAGGTCAGAAGAACTGCTTTAGAGCCAGAGAACGAGGTCAGCAGAGTTGCTCTAGAGCCAGAGAAACCAGGTCAGCAGAGCTGCTTTAGAGGGAGAGACCCAGGTAAGCAGAGCTGCTTTAGAGACAAAGAACCAGGTCAGCAGAGCTGCTCTAGAGCCAGAGAACCAGGTCAGCAGAGCTGCTCGACAGCCATAGAACCAGGTCACCAGAGCTGCTCTAGAGGCAGAGAACCAGGTCAGCAGATCTGATTTACAGGGAGAGAACCAGGTCAGCAGAGCTGCTTTAGAGCCAGAGAACCAGGTCAGCAGAGCTGCTCGAGAGCCAGAGAACCAGGTCAGCAGAGCTGCTTTAGAGCCATAGAACCAGGTCAGCAGAGCTGCTTTAGAGCCAGAGAACAGGTCAGCAGAGCTGCTCTAGAGCCTAAGAACTAGGTCAGCAGAGCTGCTTTAGAGGGAGAGAACAGGTCAGCAGAACTGCTTTAGAGCCAGAGAACCAGGTCAGCAGAGTTGCTCTAGAGCCAGAGAAACCAGGTCAGCAGAGCTGCTTTAGAGGGAGAGAACCAGGTCAGCAGAGCTGCTTTAGAGCCAGAGAACCAGGTCAGCAGAGCTGCTCTAGAGCCAGAGAACCAGGTCAGCAGAGCTGCTTTAGAGCCATAGAACCAGGTTAGCAGAGCTGCTCTATAGGCAGAGAACCAGGTCAGCAGAGCTGATTTAAAGGAAGAGAACCAGGTCAGCAGAGCTGCTTTAGAGCCAGAGAACCAGGTCAGCAGAGCTGCTCTAGAGCCAGAGAACCAGGTCAGCAGAGCTGCTTTAGAGCCATTGAACCAGGTCAGCAGAGCTGCTTTAGAGCCAGAGAACCAGGTCAGCAGAGCTGCTCTAGAGCCAGAGAACCAGGTCAGCAGAGTTGCTTTAGAGAGATAGAACCAGGTCAGCAGAGCTGCTCTAGAGGCAGAGAACCAGGTCAGCAGAACTGCTTTAGAGCCAGAGAACCAGGTCAGCAGAGCTGCTCTAGAGCCAGAGAACCAGGTCAGCAGAGCTTCTTTAGAGCGATAGAACCAGGTCAGCAGAGCTGCTCTAGAGAGGCAGAGAACCAGGTCAGCAGAGCTGCTTTAGAGGCAAAGAACCAGGTCAGCAGAACTGCTTTAGAGCCAGAGAACCAGGTCGGCTGAGCTCTTTAGAGGGAGAGAACCAGGTCAGCAGAGCTGCTTTAGAGCCAGAGAACCAGGTCAGCAGAGCTGCTCTAGAGCCAGAGAACCAGGTCAGCAGAGCTGCTTTAGAGCCATAGAACCAGGTCAGCAGAGCTGCTCTAGAGGCAGAGAACCAGGTCAGCAGAGCTGCTTTAGAGGGAGAGAACAGGTCAGCAGAACTGCTTTAGAGCCAGAGAACCAGGTCAGCAGAGCTGCTCTAGAGGCAGAGAACCAGGTCAGCTGAGCTGCTTTAGAGGGAGAGAACCAGGTCAGCAGAGCTGCTTTAGAGCCAAAGAACCAGGTCAGCAGAGCTGCTTTACAGCCATAGAACCAGGTCAGCAGAGCTGCTCTAGAGGCAGAGAACCAGGTCAGCAGAGCTGATTTAGAGGGAGAGAACCAGGTCAGCAGAGCTGCTTTAGAGCCAGAGAACCAGGTCAGCAGAGCTGCTCTAGAGCCAGAGAACCAGGTCAGCAGAGCTGCTTTAGAGCCATAGAACCATGTCAGCAGAGCTGCTTTAGAGCCAGAGAACAGGTCAGCAGAGCTGCTCTAGAGCCTAAGAACCAGGTCAGCTGAGCTGCTCTAGAGCCAGAGAACCAGGTCAGCGGAGCTGCTGTAGAGACAGAGAAAGCAGGTCAGCAGAGCTGCTTTAGAGCCATAGAACCAGGTCAGCAGAGCTGCTTTAGAGCCAGAGAACAGGTCAGCAGAGCTGCTCTAGAGCCTAAGAACCAGGTCAGCAGAGCTGCTCTAGAGCCAGAGAACCAGGTCAGCAGTGCTGCTGTAGAGCCAGAGAAAGCAGGTCAGTAGAGCTGCTTTAGAGCGAGAGAACCAGGTCAGCAGAGCTGCTTTAGAGGGAGAGAACCAGGTCAGCAGAGCTGCTTTAGAGCCAAGGGACCAGGTCAGCAGAGCTGCTCTAGTGCCAGAGAACAAGGTCAGCAGAACTGCTTTAGAGCCATAGAACCAGGTCAGCAGAGCTGTTGTACAGCTAGAGAACCAGGCCAGCAGAGCTGCTCTAGAGCCTAAAAACTAGGCCAGCAGAGCTGCTCTCGAGCCTGAGAACCAGGTCAGCAGAGATGCTGTAGAGCCAGAGAAACTCGGTCAGCAGAGCTGCTTTAGAGGGAGAGAACCAGATCAGCAGAGCTGCTTTAGAGCCAGAGAACGAGGCCAGCAGAGCTGCTTTAGAGCCAGAGAACCAGTTCAGCAGAGCTGCTTTAGACCCATAGAACCAGGTCAGCAGAGCTGCTTTAGAGCCACAGAACCAGGCAGCAGAGCTGCTTTAGAGCTAGAGAACCAGGTCAGCAGAGCTGCTCTAGAGCCAGAGAACCAAGTCAGCAGAGCTGCTTTAGAGCCATAGAACCAGGTCAGCAGAGCTGCTCTAGAGCCTAAGAACCGGGTCAGCAGAGCTGCTCTAGAGCCAGAGAACCAGGTCAGCAGAGCTGCTTTAGAGCCATTGAACCAGGTCAGCAGAGCTGCTTTAGAGCCAGAGAACCAGGTCAGCAGAGCTGCTCTAGAGCCAGAGAACCAGGTCAGCAGAGTTGCTTTAGAGAGATAGAACCAGGTCAGCAGAGCTGCTCTAGAGGCAGAGAACCAGGTCAGCAGAACTGCTTTAGAGCCAGAGAACCAGGTCAGCAGAGCTGCTCTAGAGCCAGAGAACCAGGTCAGCAGAGCTTCTTTAGAGCGATAGAACCAGGTCAGCAGAGCTGCTCTAGAGAGGCAGAGAACCAGGTCAGCAGAGCTGCTTTAGAGGCAAAGAACCAGGTCAGCAGAACTGCTTTAGAGCCAGAGAACCAGGTCGGCTGAGCTCTTTAGAGGGAGAGAACCAGGTCAGCAGAGCTGCTTTAGAGCCAGAGAACCAGGTCAGCAGAGCTGCTTTGGAGCCATAGAACCAGGTCAGCAGAGCTGCTCTAGAGGCAGAGAACCAGGTCAGCAGAGCTGCTTTAGAGGGAGAGAACAGGTCAGCAGAACTGCTTTAGAGCCAGAGAACCAGGTCAGCAGAGCTGCTTTAGAGCCAAAGAACCAGGTCAGCAGAGCTGCTTTACAGCCATAGAACCAGGTCAGCAGAGCTGCTTTAGAGCCAGAGAACAGGTCAGCAGAGCTGCTCTAGAGCCTAAGAACCAGGTCAGCTGAGCTGCTCTAGAGCCAGAGAACCAGGTCAGCAGAGCTGCTGTAGAGACAGAGAAAGCAGGTCAGCAGAGCTGCTTTAGAGCCATAGAACCAGGTCAGCAGAGCTGCTTTAGAGCCAGAGAACAGGTCAGCAGAGCTGCTCTAGAGCCTAAGAACCAGGTCAGCAGAGCTGCTCTAGAGCCAGAGAACCAGGTCAGCAGTGCTGCTGTAGAGCCAGAGAAAGCAGGTCAGTAGAGCTGCTTTAGAGCGAGAGAACCAGGTCAGCAGAGCTGCTTTAGAGGGAGAGAACCAGGTCAGCAGAGCTGCTTTAGAGCCAAGGGACCAGGTCAGCAGAGCTGCTCTAGAGCCAGAGAACAAGGTCAGCAGAACTGCTTTAGAGCCATAGAACCGGGTCAGCAAAGCTGCTTTAGAGCCAGAGAACCAGGTCAGCAGAGCTGTTGTACAGCTAGAGAACCAGGCCAGCAGAGCTGCTCTAGAGCCTAAAAACTAGGTCAGCAGAGCTGCTCTCGAGCCTGAGAACCAGGTCAGCAGAGATGCTGTAGAGCCAGAGAAACTCGGTCAGCAGAGCTGCTTTAGAGGGAGAGAACCAGATCAGCAGAGCTGCTTTAGAGCCAGAGAACCAGGCCAGCAGAGCGGCTTTAGAGCCAGAGAACCAGTTCAGCAGAGCTGCTTTAGACCCATAGAACCAGGTCAGCAGAGCTGCTTTAGAGCCACAGAACCAGGCAGCAGAGCTGCTTTAGAGCTAGAGAACCAGGTCAGCAGAGCTGCTCTAGAGCCAGAGAACCAAGTCAGCAGAGCTGCTTTAGAGCCATAGAACCAGGTCAGCAGAGCTGCTCTAGAGCCTAAGAACCGGGTCAGCAGAGCTGCTCTAGAGCCAGAGAACCAGGTCAGCAAAGCTGCTGTAGAGCCAGAGAAACCAGGTCAGTAGAGCTGCTTTAGAGGGAGAGAACCAGGTCAGCAGAGCTGCTCTAGAGGGAGAGAACCAGGTCAGCAGAGCTGCTCTAGAGGCAGAGAACAGGTCAGCAGAGCTGCTCTAGAGGCAGAGAACAGGTCAGCAGAACTGCTTTAGAGCCAGAGAACCAGGTCAGCAGAGCTGATTTAGAGCCAGAGAACCAGGTCAGCAGAGCTGTTGTAGAGCCAGAGAACCAGGTCAGCAGAGCTGCTTTAGAGTCAAAGAACCAGGTCAGCAGAGCTGCTCTAGAGCCAGAGAACCAGGTCAGCAGAGCTGCTTTAGAGCCATAGAACCAGGTCAGCAGAGCTGCTCTAGAGGCAGAGAACCAGGTCAGCAGAGCTGATTTAGAGGGAGAGAACCAGGTCAGCAGAGCTTCTATAGAGCCAGAGAACCAGGTCAGCAGAGCTGCTCTAGAGCCAGAGAACCAGGTCAGCAGAGCTGCTTTAGAGCCATAGAACCAGGTCAGCAGAGCTGCTTTAGAGCCAGAGAACAGGTCAGCAGAGCTGCTCTAGAGCCTAAGAACCAGGTCAGCAGAGCTGCTCTAGAGCCAGAGAACCAGGTCAGCAGAGCTGCTGTAGAGCGAGAGAAACCAGGTCAGTAGAGCTGCTTTAGAGGGAGAGAACCAGGTCAGCAGAGCTTCTTTAGAGGGAGAGAACCAGGTCAGCAGAGCTGCTTTAGAGCCAAGGGACCAGGTCAGCAGAGCTGCTCTAGAGCCAGAGAACCAGGTCAGCAGAACTGCTTTAGAGCCATAGAACCGGGTCAGCAAAGCTGCTTTGGAGCCAGAGAACCAGGTCAGCAGAGCTGTTGTACAGCTAGAGAACCAGGTCAGCAGAGCTGCTCTAGAGACTAAGAACTAGGGGGCATATCAACAACAACCGGCGATAATTATCGCTGAGCGCACTTAGCGCTCGGATAATTATCGCCGGCTAGCGCCGTTTTTATCGCTGAGATAGCGTGCTATTAGCAACGCTTATCTCATCAATGATAAAAATCCTAGCGCTAACTGGCTAACGTGAGATTATCGCTGGAAACCCAGTGATAATCTCACGTTAGCAAGTTGATAGAGACTCACAAACTTAGCCATGATATCAACCTTCCATAGGATATCATGGCTAAGTCAGTCCTAAAGCAGGCGTAAGGAAAGTAGTGATAACAGGGGTTATCGCTACTTTTCCTGACACTATGCTTCATAGCGTTAGGCTTGCTGATAGGAGAAATGTGGCTTAACGACATTTCTCCTGTCATGCCAGGTCAGGAACGCCCACTTTGCATCTCATTAGAGATGCAAAGCTGGGCGTTAGGAATCCTGACACTAAAGCAAGGTTTCACGCGTTAGCATGGCCTTGCTGATTAGGCGATAAAATTATCGCCGCTTTTCGGCCGAAAATGGCCGCAAAAGCGGCGATAATTTATCGCCTGCTTGTTGATATGCCCCTAGGTCAGCAGAGCTGCTCTCGAGCCTGAGAACCAGGTCAGCAGAGATGCTGTAGAGCCAGAGAAACCCGGTCAGCAGAGCTGCTTTGGAGGGAGAGAACCAGATCAGCAGAGCTGCTTTAGAGCCAGAGAACCAGGCCAGCAGAGCTGCTTTAGAGCCAGAGAACCAGGTCAGCAGAGCTGCTTTAGAGCCAGAGAACCAGGTTAGCAGAGCTGCTCTAGAGCCAGAGAACCAAGTCAGCAGAGCTGCTTTAGAGCCATAGAACCAGGTCAGCAGAGCTGCTTTAGAGCCACAGAACCAGGCAGCAGAGCTGCTCTAGAGCCTAAGAACCAGGTCAGCAGAGCTTCTCTAGAGCCAGAGAACCAGGTCAGTAAAGCTGCTGTAGAGCCAGAGATACCAGGTCAGTAGAGCTGCTTTAGAGGGAGAGAACCAGGTCAGCAGAGCTGCTCTAGAGGGAGAGAACCAGGTCAGCAGAGCTGCTCTAGAGCCAGAGAACCAGGTCAGTAGAACTGCTTTAGAGCCATAGAACCGGGTCAGCAGAGCTGCTTTAGAGCCAGAGAACCAGGTCAGAAGAGCTGCTTTAGAGCCAGAGAACCAGGTCAGCAGAGCTGCTCTAGAGCCAGAGAACCAGGTCAGCAAAGCTGCTTTAGAGGGAGAGAACCAGTTCAGCAGAGCTGCTTTAGAGCCAGAGAACCAGGTCGGCAGAGCTGCTCTAGCTGACACTGACTGACTGACACTGACTGACACTGATTGACTGACACTGACTGACTGACAATGACTGTCACTGATTGACTGACACTGACTGACTACTCTCTACTACTCTCTCTCTACTCACTCTCTACTACTCTCTACTATTCTCTCTACTCCTCACTCTCTACTACTCTCTCTCTACTACTCACTCTCTACTATTCACTCTCTACTACACCATACTACTCACTCTACTACTCTCCTCAACTCACTCTCTACCACTGACTCTCTACTACTCACTCTACTACTCTGTACTACCCACTCTTTACTATTTACTCTCTACTACTCACTCTCTACTACTAGCTCTTTACTCACTCTCCACTACTCACTCTCTACTACTCACTCTCTACTACTCTTTACTACTCACTCTCTACTACTCTACTACTCTCTACTACTCTACTACTCTCTACTACTCACTCTCTACTACTCTACTACTCTCTCTCTACTGCTCTCTACTACTCTCTACCACTCATTCTCTACTACTCACTCTGTCCTACTCACTCTCTACTACTCTCTACTACTCACTCTCTACTACTCACTCTCTCCTACTTGCTCTCTACTTTCTACTGCTCACTCTCCACTACTCACTCTCTACTACTCGCTCTCAACTACTCACTCTACTACGCACTCTACTTCTCACTCTCTACTACTCTCTACTACACACTCTCTACTACTTGCTCTCTACTACTCACTCTCTACTACTCTCTACTACTCTCGACTACTCACTCTCTGCTACTCTCTCTATTACTGTCTACTACTTACTCTCTATTACTCACTCTCTACTCTCTACCTCTCTCTCTAGTACTCTCTACCTCTCTCTACACGCACACATATGCACATATATATATGCATATATATGCATATGCATTTATATATGTATGTGTGTATATATATTTACACACATATATAAACATATATATAATCTGCATATTTATATAAATACAAATATAAATGCATGCATACATATACATATATGCATACATATGCATGTTATGTACATGAAACTTTGAAAAACACTAATACAAGCAGAGCTAAAAAGCCACCTAATTACAAACAGAATTGCTTTAACTTAAACGAGGGCGAGACCTATTGCATTTTCAATGCTTGTTTACTTTGGTTCCATCAAGAAGGCATTCAGATGTGTCACATATTTGCCATAAATACTGAATGGTAGCACTCTAGTTGCTCATTAGATCACTGTAGTAAAGCTACTGCTCACCAGGGAAGTCTGCTGCTGGTATTCAAATTGCATGTTTCAGTCTGCATGTCAGAATTTTTTAATGAAATAGAAGAGGATTTGAGAAGTCAAAATGTGCCCTAATTTTTCTTTCCGCAGCACTAATCATAATTTCTATGGCAAAATGAACCCCCTCATTTTATTTCTTTGCAAATTAAATGTTTTAAGTGTTACCACTTTATTCCAATCAAGATGGCTTCAGGTGTGCCATACTTTTGTCATAAGTAAGACTGTTAGCGCTCTAGTTGCTCTTTAGAACACCCTAGGACATTTTGTCATTGGGCTATACTTGGGCTACATCTGGGTGATATTTGTGCTACATTTGGGCTCTTTTGTCTCTGGTGGCCATCTTGGGAGACTTATTTGTTATGAAGTTTCCTAATTTCCTCATTTACTACAGTCTCCTCAGTAGGAAATACTTTCAGTTTTTACTTTGATTCCATCAAGAAGGCATTCAGATGTGTCACACATTTGCTATAAATTCGGAATGTTAGCACTCTAGTTGCTTATTAGATCACTGTAGTAAAGCTACTGCTCACCAGGGAAGTCTGCTGCTGGTATTGAAAGTGCATGTTTCAGTCTGCATGTCAGAATTTTTTTATGAAATAGAAAAGGATTTGAGAAGTCACTCAAAATGTGCCCTAATTTTTCTTTTTTCAGCACTAATCATAATTTCTATGGCAAAATGAACCCCCTCATTGTGTTCCTTTTAAATTAAACTACTCACTCTCTACTACTCACTCGCTACTACTCTCTACTACTCACTCTCTACTACTCTACTACTCTCTACTACTCTCTACTACTCACTCTCTACTACTCTACTACTCTCTCTCTACTGCTCTCTACTACTCACTCTACTACTCTCTACCACTCATTCTCTACTACTCACTCTGTCCTACTCACTCTCTACTACTCTCTACTACTCACTCTCTACTACTCACTCTCTACTACTCGCTCTCTACTTTCTACTGCTCACTCTCCACTACTCACTCTCTACTACTCACTCTCAACTACTCACTCTACTACGCACTCTACTTCTCACTCTCTACTACTCTCTACTACACACTCTCTACTACTTGCTCTCTACTACTCACTCTCTACTACTCTCTACTACTCTCGACTACTCACTCTCTGCTACTCTCTCTATTACTGTCTACTACTTACTCTCTATTACTCACTCTCTACTTGCTACCTCTCTTTCTAGTACTCTCTACCTCTCTCTACACGCACACATATGCACATATATATATGCATATATATGCATATGCATTTATATATGTATGTGTGTATATATATTTACACACATATATAAACATATATATAATCTGCATATTTATATAAATACAAATATAAATGCATGCATACATATACATATATGCATACATATGCATGTTATGTACATGAAACTTCGAAAAACACTAATACAAGCAGAGCTAAAAAGCCACCTAATTACAAACAGAATTGCTTTAACTTAAACGAGGGCGAGACCTATTGCATTTTCAATGCTTGTTTACTTTGGTTCCATCAAGAAGGCATTCAGATGTGTCACATATTTGCCATAAATACTGAATGGTAGCACTCTAGTTGCTCATTAGATCACTGTAGTAAAGCTACTGCTCACCAGGGAAGTCTGCTGCTGGTATTCAAATTGCATGTTTCAGTCTGCATGTCAGAATTTTTTAATGAAATAGAAGAGGATTTGAGAAGTCAAAATGTGCCCTAATTTTTCTTTCCGCAGCACTAATCATAATTTCTATGGCAAAATGAACCCCCTCATTTTATTTCTTTGCAAATTAAATGTTTTAAGTGTTACCACGTTATTCCAATCAAGATGGCTTCAGGTGTGCCATACTTTTGTCATAAGTAAGACTGTTAGCGCTCTAGTTGCTCTTTAGAACACCCTAGGACATTTTGTCATTGGGCTATACTTGGGCTACATCTGGGTGATATTTGTGCTACATTTGGGCTCTTTTGTCTCTGGTGGCCATCTTGGGAGACTTATTTGTTATGAAGTTTCCTAATTTCCTCATTTACTACAGTCTCCTCAGTAGGAAATACTTTCAGTTTTTACTTTGATTCCATCAAGAAGGCATTCAGATGTGTCACACATTTGCTATAAATTCGGAATGTTAGCACTCTAGTTGCTTATTAGATCACTGTAGTAAAGCTACTGCTCACCAGGGAAGTCTGCTGCTGGTATTGAAAGTGCATGTTTCAGTCTGCATGTCAGAATTTTTTTATGAAATAGAAAAGGATTTGAGAAGTCACTCAAAATGTGCCCTAATTTTTCTTTTTTCAGCACTAATCATAATTTCTATGGCAAAATGAACCCCCTCATTGTGTTCCTTTTAAATTAAACTACTCACTCTCTACTACTCACTCGCTACTACTCTCTACTACTCACTCTCTACTACTCACTCTGCTACTCTCTACCACTCACTCTCTACTACTCTCTACTACTCTCTCTCTACTACTCCCTCTCAACTACTCACTCTACTTCTCTCTACTACTCACTCTCTGCTACTCTCTCTCTACTACTCTCTCTCTACTACTCAGTCTCTACTACTCACTCTCTACTACTCACTCTCTACTACTCTCTACTACTCACTCTACTGCTCTCTACCACTCGCTCTCTACTACTCTCTCTCTACTACTCTCTCTCTACTACTCACTCTCTACTACTCTCTCTACTACTCTCTACTACTCACTCTCTACTACTCACTCCACTATTCACTCTACTACTCACCCTCTACTACTCTCTATCTACTACTCTCTACTACTCTCTCTCTTCTACTCACCCTCTACTACTCACCCTCTACTACTCATTCTCTACTGCTCACTCTCTACTACTCACTCTCTACTACTCTCTCTCTATCACCCACTCTCTACTACTCACTCTACTACTCTCTACTACTCACTCTCTGCTACTCTCTCTACTACTCACTCGCTACTCTCTATTACTCATCCTCTACTCTCTACCTCTCTACCTCGCTCTCTACTACTCTCTACCTCTACCTCTCTACCTCTCTCTACATGCACACATATGCACATATATATGCATATGCATTTATATATATGTATGTGTATATATATATTCACTGAAAAAAACATAGGTTTCATGCACGTTATAGTTAGGAATTGGCATTTAAAAAACCTTTGAAATTCACTGAAAAAACCATAGGTTTCAAGCGCGTTATAGTTAGGAATTGGCATTTAAAAAACCTTAGAAATTCACTGAAAAAACCATAGGTTTCAGGGGTGTTATAGTTAGCTGGACATTTCCCTCGTACAAAACCCTAGAAATTCCCCTGTTATAGTTAGTTCAGCTAACTATAACTCGCGCCCCCGCAATGCACTGCTGATGACGTCACATATTACATCACTCATGACATGGTCAGTGACATCACTGATGACATCACTGATGACATCTCAAATGTCCAGCTAACTATAACACCCCTGAAACCTATGTTTTTTTCCGTGAATTTCTAAGGTTTTTTAATGCCAATTCCTAACTATAACGCGCCTGAAACCTGTGGTTTTTTCAGTGAATTTCAAAGGTTTTTTAAATGCCAATTCCTAACTATAACGTGCATGAAACCTATGGTTTTTTCAGTGAATTTCAAAGGTTTTTTAAATGCTAATTCATATCTATAACTTATCTCTGAAGATATCATTTAAAGCATTCTTTTTTAAAAGTAGGGTGCACATTAGTTTTGGGGAAAAGCATCTTTGTGATTGGTTAAGAAAAAGCAGTTTCAACGTGGAGTACATAACATAGGATAAAATTTGCTCAGCTCAACCACACCTGCTACTTGCATTTGGAAGGCACTGTTCGAACTTAAAGCAATCATCTAATTTTAACCTGCATGTGTCGTTAAATGTTCAAGAAAATGTTACGAAAAAATTTCGTAAAGTTTAAAAAAATTGATGAACTTTTAACCTGCACCTATTGTAGAATGTTCTAGAAAGTATGTTGATAGAATACGTTGCACTTCTGACTTCTATGTGTTGTTGAATATTTAAAAAAATGGTTCATATGGAAAATTAAAAAGAAACCAATAAAGAAGTTTTGAAACCTAAAAGAATCAAGGAACTATTCTAATTTATTCTTCACATGTATTTATGTGTGCAGCAACAAAATTATAGACACAACAGCACTAGGAAGAGGAAGAAGCAGGGAGTGGGGGGAGGGGGGTAGATGGGCAGAATGGCACACATGCACAATTAAGTACAACACACATATAGACTAACAATGGCCAAAATGAAACACACCAACAAGGAGCACAAGTCACACAACCCGCCAACATCACACCACTGAACGAGCATAGAAGTGAAAACCACGATGCATTCATACAGGATGCGTACAAAGGCCAGTCGTTGGTGTTGTGGGATGTCTGCGACCGTGGTCATCATGGATGAGATGCCCAGCATGTGGCACATGGTCGAGTTCACTGTGTGTTATGTTGCCAAATGGCTGCTCCTCTCTCCCACGAACCCCCACACTTTTGTACGGTGAGCTGTTCTATCTCGTGCACTCGTAAGGCACGCCATTGTAATGCCTATTTGCGCATGTCCTGCTACAATCCAACAACAACTTCACAGTGCCGTTTGGAGGTGGTGCATGCCACTTTACAACATCGACTGCTGCGGCTCTTGTAACAGGCCACACCAGAACACAGAGACACACTTACCGCACTTCCTGTACACGGACATGTCCGAGACACCCCGTTCCCCTTGCCGGGTAGGCACACCCCTGCACTGACCTGTGAACAACAGACCAGCACACGCCAGTTGTGCATGCAGGAGGATGCGTACGTAGCTACACATCCAGGCTCACTGCCAACGCTGAGGTGACAGCACACTGTGATGTTGCAGGGCTCGTGCCTATCATGCTAAGACAATGACCACAGGGACACACTTACTAAGATGTGGGTTTGGGGGGCATTGGCGGTCCTGGAGTTGTTGAGATGAGTCTTCTGGCCCTCATGGGTATCCCTGTATCATGCTCATTGACTCTATGGCACCTGTGGGTGTTCTGGTGTGGCTCTTGGCTGTGTTCCCTTTCATGGTGCAGGTAGTTGTCCTGCTTAACACCAGCAGAAAGCAGGTGTAAAATCCCTGGTGCTAACGTGTCTTATCACCGGAATTTGTTTCGCATTGCAATTGGTGTGAAAGTTGTGATGTGATTTTTTTCGTGTGCACAACAATATACGAACTGAGCAGTGTATCTCGTCAAGATCCAGCACCTGACGCACTATTCCCAATCAATATAAATACAATGAGATTTCTTAATAGATTTTGTGTGTACACTGTAAGTGCAGCCAATACCTCAGTGCAATTCAATACAGGATTTTAGTATTTAGAATAAATCGGAAAGGTGCACCTCGTGTCTTTTTGCACGGGAACGGCTACTCTCCATTTCATTATTAGCACTTTAACGGAAGTAAAGTTGAGATAAATCTAACACACTATTCAGAAGTTGGTGCAAACTGCAGATATCACTAGTATTCCAGCGATAAGTGCCCCAAAATTTAACACCATGGTGGACTCCATCAAATAACAGTAATAAGAACAAGAAAGAGTCACACAGCAGTTAAGAGGACAACCAAAAACATTATTAATTTTTTTTTCAAACTTTATTTTTTATAATAATAAATATATAAACGATAAACTATTTTCAAACTTTCTTTTTTTATTAACATATATATGAACAATAAACTAATAAACAAAATGTAACAACAATAATACAAAACAACAAGGCGGAACACTCCTGTGGGAATCACGGATGTCGACGACAGACCTGGAAAATCAGAAGGATTGTTAAAAAAAAACCAACATGGTATTCTCAACAAAATACCACAAGAAACAAATTACAGATATATAATATGTATACAGCTAACAAAATTGTATAAGTTTAACTTACAAAAACTGTAAATGTTGCCGCTTTAAAATATTTACTGAATCTGAGGATTTTTTTTTGCAGAAGGCACCACGCCCACAACGTTTTTCTTCAGTGGTGAAGAAATTTTTAACTTTTTCCAAGGGGCAAACAAAGACCAATGCCACCTTCTTCATTCGCAAGATTTGCCAAAGAGTTCTGTTACGAGGGGATCCTAACAAAAAATACTCGTGCGGCACAGCAAGTATGATGAAACACCTAAGGACCCTTCATCCAAACAATCTTGCATGGGAAGAGTGCAAACAGATGAGAAACACTCCTGTTCTGTATCTGTAAAAAAAGAATCGCAAATAAATGTATATTAATAACTTTCAAATGTATACTATTCCATTACTGTACAAACACATTTTATATAAAAACTGACTAAGAAACTATAGCCCTGAACCACAAGTGTGACGATCGTTAAAACACTACATGCATAGTGCATACTGCTTTGAAGCAGTTCATGCCCTAAAGCCTACCTCACTAAAAGACTACATGCTAACTGACTAAATGATTACAGTAATGATTACAGATAACTTGTCTTGCTGTTTTGCTGTAACAAAGATTAAGGCTCGCTATTCTGGCTATAATTCTTTTTAAAAATCACTGCATTTACTTTGCTCTGCGACGTTTGTAGTTACAATTTTAAATAGGTATTAAAAATCGTGAAAAAATATCTTGTAGGGAACGTATCTTGTACCGTTTCATTTTTACCTTTGTGTAACTCTGTTTCACGCACTCACTCCCCGGTCCACCACAGCTGATGCTGGTTGTGTGGAGGGATTACTTACGTGACATATCCGCCCCCACTTCCGGTGGGACATCTTTGCCCGCCATCTTGATAGGGTGACGGTCTAGTCTACGGACCTACTCTCTCCAGCACGGTATTTAAGCAAGCTATGGTGCTGGCGCGCAGTTGATAACTTGTCTTGCTGTTTTGCTGTAACAAAGATTAACCCCTTGTATGCCCATGACGAGCTGGACTCGTCATGGAGCACAGTCGCGCTGTGCCCATGACGAGTCCAGCTCGTCATGAGGCATACCCTAGGGAATCCCTCTGGTGCGTGCACCAGAGGGATTCCCTTTGTGCAAAAATAGCCTCGGGAGCTGGGGAAGAGCTTCCCCAGCACCCGAGGCCCCCCCCTCCCTTTCACTGTAATGACGATCGGCGCGCACGTCGCGCCGACGTCATTACAGTGAAAGTGAAACTGAAATGAGCCAAGAGGCTCATTTCAGGTTTCACTTTGTACGTGCTCAGGGGGCTATCTCAGCCCCCTGAGCACGTAGAATGACGGGAGAGGTATCGTTGGAAAGGGGAGAATCTCCCCTTTCCAATGGTACTCCTCCCCATTGGATCCCTGCTTGGGGATCGCCACAGGAGGGCGATCCCCAGGCAGGGATCCACCCACTGGACACCAGGGAGGGGGGAGCGGCCCCTTGGGCAAGGGCCTTTGCTCCCCCCTGTTTATTTTTGGCAATTTTAGTCTTTTTGCCCCAATCTGCCCCCCCGGGGGGGTAAAAAGCCCACTAGACACCAGGGAAGTTTTGTAAAAAACAAAATAGGGGTGGGGGCTGCCCAAAACGGGCAGGCCCATGCCCCCCCTCCCCAATTACTACAGTCTTTCTGCCCCCCCGGGGGGCAGGTGGGGCATTGGCCCCTAATCTGCCCCTTCGGTGGGGCAGAAAGCCCACTAAACACCAGGGATTCGTTTTTAGTTTTATTTTTAGGGTGGGGGCTGCCCGCAACGGGCACGCCAATGGCCCCACCCACCCGCCACCTTTCTGCCCCCCCTGGGGGGCAGATGGGGCATCGGCCCCCAATCTGCCCACCCGGGGGGGGGCAATAAGCCCACTAGACACCAGGGAATTGTAAAAAAAAAAAATAGGGGTGGGGGCTGCCCAAAACGGGCAGGCCCATGCCCCCCCCCAATTATTACAGTCTTACATTGGCCCCTAATCTGCCCCTTAGGGGGGGGCAGAAAGCCCACTAAACACCAGGGATTATTTTACCGTAGTGCGCCTCAACAGGCAAGGGTCCTAAACGTAGTGCGCCTCACTACGTTTTGGGCCCTTGCCTGTCGCGGGTACTTGGGCCTCCCACACGAGTGAGGCACCGTTTTTATCGGGAGACCCGGGGGAACGCTGGGTGGTAGGAAATTTGTGTCAGCCCGGTGATGCCCCAACTTTCCCACACAAAAATGTGTGAAAAAGGTGATTTTTTCAGCTAAATTTGAGGTTTGCAGGGCATTCTGGGTAAGGAAACGTTGGGGGATCCACGCAAGCCATACCTCCCTGGAATCCCCCGGGTGTCTAGTTTTCAGAAATGTGTGGGTTTGGTAGGTTCCCCTAGGTGGCCGCCGAGCACCGGCCAAAAACCCAGGTGACCCCCCTTGCAAAACCAGGTCGTTTTGAGCGAGGCAATTTTCATGTCGCCTCAATACGTTTTGGGCCCTTGCCTGTCACGGGTACTTGGGCCTCCCACACGAGTGAGGCACCGTTTTTATCGGGAGACCCGGGGGAACGCTGGGTGGTAGGAAATTTGTGTCAGCCCGGTGATGCCTCAACTTTCCCACACAAAAATGTGTGAAAAAGGTGATTTTTTCAGCTAAATTTGAGGTTTGCAGGGCATTCTGGGTAAGGAAACGTTGGGGGATCCACGCAAGCCATACCTCCCTGGAATCCCCCGGGTGTCTAGTTTTCAGAAATGTGTGGGTTTGGTAGGTTCCCCTAGGTGGCCGCCGAGCACCGGCCAAAAACCCAGGTGACCCCCCTTGCAAAACCAGGTCGTTTTGAGCGAGGCAATTTTCATGTCGCATCAATACGTTTTGGGCCCTTGCCTGTCACGGGTACTTGGGCCTCCCACACGAGTGAGGCACCGTTTTTATCGGGAGACCCGGGGGAACGCTGGGTGGTAGGAAATTTGTGTCAGCCCGGTGATGCCTCAACTTTCCCACACAAAAATGTGTGAAAAAGGTGATTTTTTCAGCTAAATTTGAGGTTTGCAGGGCATTCTGGGTAGGGAAACGTTGGGGGATCCATGCAAGCCATACCTCCCTGGAATCCCCCGGGTGTCTAGTTTTCAGAAATGTGTGGGTTTGGTAGGTTCCCCCAGGTAGCTGCCGAGCACTGGCCAAAAACCCAGGTGACCCCCCTTGCAAAACCAGGTCGTTTTGAGGTAGGCAATTTTCATGTCGCCTCAATACGTTTTGGGGCCTTGCCTGTCGCGGGTACTTGGGCCTCCCACACGAGTGACACGTCGTTTTTATCGGGAGACCCGGGGGAACGCTGGGTGGTAGGAAATTTGTGTCAGCCCGGTGATGCCTCAACTTTCCCACACAAAAATGTCTGAAAAATGTGATTTTTTTCAGCTAAAATTGAGGTTTGCAGGGGATTCTGGGTAAGGAAACGTTGGGGGATCCACGCAGGCCATGCCTCCCTGGAAGCACACAGGTGTCTAGTTTTCAAAAATATATAGGTTTGCTAGGTTTCCCAAGGTGCCCGCAGAGCTAAGGTTCAAAAACTACAGCTAGACATTTTGCCAAAAAAGGGTCATTTTTCACTGCGAAATTGAGGTGTGACCACGTTGCGTTTTGCGCCGTTTCCTGTCGCGGGCACTAGGCCGACCCACACAAGTGAGGTACCGTTTTTCTCGTAAGACTTTAGGGAACGCGGGGTGGGTGGAAATTTGTGGATCCACGCAGATTCCGGAACTTTCCACCACAGAAATGTGTGGAAAATGTGGTTTTTTTTGTCAATTTGTTAGGTTTGCAAGGGATTCTGGGTAACGGACCCTGGTGGGAGGCAGTCAAGTCACCCCATCCTGGATTCCCCTGGGTGTCTAGTTTTCAAAAATATATAGGTTTGCTAGGTTTCCTGTTAGAAATGGCGATTTCTGGTTGGCTAGGGCTTGCGCCAAAGCCAGGCAGAAACCACCACTCTAGTCAGGGCAAGGAAGGTACACGCCAAAGATAACCCCTGCTCACCCCCTTGGTAGCTTGGCACGAGCAGTCAGGCTTATCTCTGAGGCGATGTGTAAAGCGTTTGCGCGCGCACCCAGCAACAACACCCAAGGCCCACCACAAAGAAAACTCCACACAAGGGGCCTCATGTAGGTAGCCAAATACCGGTCGGTAACGGCCGATTTTCGGTAAATATGCCGTTACCGACCGGTATTCAGACAAGTGAGATGTAGGAGTCCAAAAACCACTTTTCGGTAAATATGAGGCGGTAAATACCGATTCATATTTACCGAATTCCAAAATACCGAATCAGATTTACCGAATACATAATTAACGATTCGGTAAACATGAAGTGGTAAATATGAAGTGGTAAAATTGAAAATGACATGTAGGAGCACTCGGTAATTAAGAAATCCAGGAAAATCGGTAAATAAGAGTCGGTAATTAACACGGATTGAAAGCAGGTGGTAACCATCAACAATGCATATAGGCAAACCCAAAATGCAACAGCGTGGACAACATGGCCGCCATGTACGTCATTGCAAGGCGCCTACGTCTACAGGCAGCAGGACTGAGGGTGTGGCGACGGGAGGAACAAATCTACAGACAGCGCATCACACTATTCCAGCTGACTGATGCAGAGATACATGAGAGGTACAGGCTACACCCCGAAACCATCATGGACTTAATCAGGGACCTTCACCCACTCCTGGACCAGCCAATAAGAAGGGCGCACGCCATACCCCCACATGTGCAGGTGCTCTGCAGCCTACATCTGTTGGCATCCGGCAGTTATCAGGTGGTGATAGCTGCGGTGGGTGGGGTATCCCAGAGTTGCCTGTCACGTTTCTTCAGGAAGTTCCTGGATGCCATGATGCAGAGAATGCACCACTACATAAGCTTCCCAAACACACAGGCTGCACTGCAGAAAACAAAAACAGACTTTTATCACATGGCACAGTTCCCCCATGTCATCGGCTGTATTGATGGTACACACATCCCAATCTGTCCACCAGCTGATACAGAGCACATCTACAGGAACAGGAAGTCCACCCACTCCATCAATGTGCAGGTGATCTGTGATGCAGGGAACATCATCACAGATATTGTTGCAAAGTTTCCTGGGAGCACCCACGACTCTTACATCTTCCAGAATAGTGGGATCTACACACGACTGAGTGCCGGAGAATTCGGAGAGGGATACCTGCTAGGTAAGTAACAGTGACGCCCCTTGAAACCTGCAAATCATAGTGTATAGAGGCATGTTACTGATGGTTCCCTTTTACTCATCCAGGCGACAGTGCATATGCATGCCGGTCATTCATCCTCACTCCCTACCTACACCCAGCAACCCAGAGTGAGAGACGATACAACGTGGCACATAAAACAACACGCAATGTGGTGGAGCGCACGTTTGGACTACTGAAGAGCAGGTTCCGCTGCCTGCACAAGAGCGGAGGCGCACGCCAGTACAAACCCATCACCTGCTGCAAGATTATTGCCACTTGTGCAATGCTGCACAACCTTGCCACGAAAAAAGGTACAGATGTGGAACTAACATATTTTGAGGACAACGAGGATGAGTCAGGCCAGCCACAGGGCAACGCAGCTAGAGTGCCAACTGCAATCGATGGGAGAGAGAGACGGGCAGAGATCACATGCAACTATTTCTGAGTAAGTGAGGGGACACAGCGAGTTGTGAGAAGTCCTGACGTAGTTTTAATGTGGCACCACGCCATGAACACATGAACAGGCCAATCAGGCAATATACCATCTATACAAGGAGTATGTCCAGGGTTACGTCACCCAATGGGAAGTGGCTTAGCAGGGCTACATCAATGTTTGCGCATACGCGCTGCAGTGGTGGATTGCACGGCCTGTGCATCCTCACTAGAGCCAACCCCAAGCCGCCTGCTGCTCCTGCGTGCTTCTGGGACGGGGGGTGTGATGCTGCTGCTGGTGTCGATGCTCTCCGCAGCATCCCCTGCAGCAGTTGTCGACGCCTGACTAGTCAATAGCACCCCTAGTGCACTTGTCACCTGCACCATCCCCCGAGACAGGTCGCTGCAGCACTGTGTTAGGCCCTCCTGCATCGTCACAGAGCGCCGGCACAGTAGAGAAGTCGCAGTTGCCAGACGGTTGAGTGCCCTGCTGGTAGTGTCCCTTCTCTGGCGTTCCCGGCGCCGTGCTTCGATGTCAGCATCTAATTTGCTGCACAACTGCTGGATTGACTGGGACATGTCCCGAATGCCCGCAGCCATGCCGCTAATGTTACTGTCCATGTTGACTAATGTTGTCCTCATCACCCGCATGTGCCTCTGGACTGACATGACTGCCTTTGATTGCAGGCGCTGTTGCTTCAACATTTGGCCCTCGAGACCCAAGAAGACACCATGGCCGTCAGTGGGTGCTGGTGGACTCTGGACACGCGACCTGCGGCGCCCTCTTGCTCCCGTCTGTGCTGCCTGTGAGGTGTGGGGCACAGTGGCATGGCTCCCTTCCTGGGGCCCGGTGCGGTCTTCTGGGCCCATGCTGTCGTCTGACGAGGTGTCTAAGGCTCGTAGCCTGGCTGCTGGACGCCTCCTCATTCTCACACCTGCAAGCGGAGATGTGGCCGGTGATTCGAACATGAGTGGCGATGCTGGCTCTGGTTGTGGTGATGCTGGCTCTGGTTGTGGTGATGCTGGCTCTCGGTGAGGTGATGCTGGCTCTGGGTGCGGCGAGGCTGGCTGTGTTGGTGGTGCGGCTGCCAGTGGGCCTGCTCCCTGGTCTGAACTTGTGCTGGCTAGAGGTGATACTTGTGGCCGGTGTGCCGTCTCTCCTGCAGCATGCCCTGTCCTGCATGATGTCACATCTGTGGACAGAAATACAACATTGGCTCAGTGTCCCCGAAGGGCTGCATTGCAAGCGTCACAATAACACATTTCACATTCCAATATGTCCTCTGTCTCCTTGTGCCTCGAGTGCGTGACATGCCTTGTTGCCCTGTAACATTTACGGCATGGTTAGTGTTGCCCTGACTACATCTCCCGGAATGCATTGCCTGTCTGCACTGACACGTGTGGACTGCAGTGTGATTCTCGTTTCACAATGGGGGATGTGGGATAGGGGTAGGGGGGGCTACATTGCTGTGCTTTCGTCTTACCTTGGTGTGTTGCGGCTCTGGCAGAGCTGTCGGCGTCCCCAAGACCCACGACGCTCTCCTGCTGGATTGTGGCCGCCACCAGCTCCTCCAGTTCGGTGAGGGCAGGTGCCCTGTTGGTTCCACCTCCGGTCTGGCTGGCCTCCTTCTGGATGTCGCCCATCTTCCTCTTGGTTACAATCCTCAGGTCATACCAGCGCTTTTTGAGGACCTCAATGTCCCTGTGGGTCACTCCCACAGCATTGACCTGCGCCTGGATGGCCAGCCATATGTTGCGCTTTTCCGCCTCAGGCACTTGCAGGGATTGCCTTCCAAACAGCTTCTGGTGCTGCTTCACCACCTCCTCCACCAGCACCTGGAGTTCCTTGGGGCTAAATTTCAGCTTCCTCCTCCTTTCCCCTCCGTCTTTCTGTGTTCTCTGGCTGGACATGCTGTTCGTTTACCCGCTCGCACATGCAACGGCTCCCTGCCTCTCCTCTGCACTCCAAGCCTCTCCAGGGTCGGCTAATTATGTACACCTGCCTGGGTGTGGCCACTTCGGCTAATTATGTACACCTGCCTGGGTGTGGGCACTTCCTGGTTGGGTGGGCTGTCGTTGCACAGGATTAGCTGTTTCGTCAAGTCATGTGATTTTATTTACCGAATCCGTACATTCCGATTCGGTATTTTCCGATTCGGTAAATTCCACCTCGGTATTTTCCGATTCGGTAAATACCACCTCGGTATTTTCCGATTCGGTAAATACCACCTCGGTATTTACCGATTCGGTGAATTCCGATTCGTGATTACCGAATGTTACCGAATCTGTAACAGTTACCGAATTTTTACCTACATATAACTTACCGATTCTAATTTACCGATTCGGTACGGCTCGGTATTTAAGAACCGGTAAAATTTATTTACCTACATGAGGCCCAAGGTATTCTATAAAAATAGCCTTTGTATTATACACAACACATTAGATAAAAACACACACTCTACAATGTGCCAACAGGCACGGGCAGAATTTACAAGGGATTATATATACAGGGGACAGGGCCACATGGACCACTGTCAGGAATTAGCACTTAGAACATAGCACAAATCACCAATAGTAAATGTAGAACATAACACAAAGTAACTGTAGAGCACAACCAGCCTCTACTGGCGCAATAATGACCTCAGCGTCATCACACTAGCATCAGGTATAAAACCTATCCTGTATCTATCACAGGGGCATAAATCACATTATGCAATTCTCATTGGTCTAACTCATTAGACCTAACCACCTAGCTATAACTACACTAGGGGCGTACATAACACAGGGAAGTACATTCTCCCTACCATCAACCTAAACAAGGTAAAACAACCTCCTAGGCAGGAATTCTATCTAGAAGTATGAAATACAGGGAGCGCAAAATATACTATACACAGTACATTTCCTAACCCCATAAGCATGAACACAAGGTGCGCAAAACATATTACACCGTACATTTCCTAGCACCAAAATCACATTATAGTCCAGGTTGCGCCAGAACCTAAACGTAGCAGCTGCCCACTACTTGCTGGGCAGCTGGGGACAAGGCAGGGCCTAAACGCTGCAGCTGGCACTAAGTGCTGCGCAGCTGTGGAAGTAAAATGAGGCATGGGCCCTCCAATGGTCCTTGATACACTGTCACAACGTTGGAGCCACCTAGGCTCTAGAAACAATAATGCCCCCTTGTTGGAGCCATCTGGCTCTGGAAATACATAGCCCCTCTGGAGCGCACTGGCTCCGTGATTAACTGGGGCCCCGAGCGTTGGAGCCCTCTGGCTCTAGACTACTGATGGCCCCTGTGGGAGCCTCGTGGGCCCAAACCATAAGATTGCCCAGAATAACGTGGGAGCGGCCCGCTGCAAGACGGGGCCGCTCGAAACTGGCATTACCGCATCGTGCCTCAATCAGGCACTAACCAGAGGCCATACGGAGCATCCCCCCCAGCCCCTTCTTACTCACTGGGCTGTTCTCAGGGGGGACTCCTCTCCAGATGCAGCAGGCAGCAGGCGGGGCTCTCTCTTGCTCATGAGAGCCTCGCCGAGGATTCAGCTGCCACACTCTCGCCGCAGGCTTCACCGGTGCAACGGGCGGGGCTCTCTCAACACCCTGGGAGCCCCTCTCGGCCCGCAACCACGCCTCCTTACTTCAGCTGGTCACCCGGGGCTCTCCCTCGCTCTCGGGAGCCCCGGTGGAAGACAATGGCTTCTTCCGCTTCCCGGCTCGCTGGCCGGAACTTCCCTCGCGCTGGGCCAAGCCCCGCCCACGTCTTGGCGCGGGCTGCCTGGCTTCCGGTTCTCCCGCGACTCGGGCCACAGCGGTGATTGAGGAGACAGTTACGTCGCGGGGTGGGCACCCGCGACGTGAGAAATATTAAGAAGGCGGCCATGACGTGGGGTGGGCACCCGCGATCATCACGGGCAAAGTCACGGGGTGGGCACCCGCATATACTTAACATAAAGCGGAGTAGGCTCCCGCTATTAACGACCAAAGAAGCGGGGTGGGCACCCGCGAAAGCACGCATCATGGGGGAATCCCTACGCTGGGGATTCCCTCTCTCTTGCTCGTTGTGCAGCGCCGTGCTGCGAGGCCCACTCGCTCCCAGGGCCCTTGGTAGGCTGTAACAAGCCTTGGCAAAGCAAAAGGACCAGCACAAAGGTCCCCAAGGTCCTGAGGGCATCCAGGGGGCAAGGTAGGGCCCAGGGGCCAGCACACAGGGCCCTCCAGCAGGGAGGTAGCCCCCATGGCGGTCCCTCCTGGGCCCCTCCAGCAGCAAGCCCCCCCCCTGTCAGGATCCAAAAAGAGAACCAGCAATAAAGCGCTCACCAGGCGCTAGAAGTACAGTCCTCCAATATCCAGGACATCCAGGGGCTGGGCAGGGCCCAGGGAGGCAAGCCTTCCCCTGGGCCCCAGCAGCAGCACGCCCCTGGTAGATTCAAGACAGAACAAGAACATTTTGTAAGGGGACACAGCCCCTTTTTATACACCAAATCCCTTTGTCTGGGTTCAGGGTGAGGGGGAAAACCAGTCGCAGCTGGTTGGGGAGCACCCTTGATGTGCTCAGCCCCTCACTCTATTCATTGGCAGGGCTAGGGTCGTCAGTCGCACCGCAGGGGGCGGGGCCAGCATTGTGTGTGGAAAACCCTGTCCTATTCAGGACCCAGGTGTACTCCTCCCACCCATCTAGCTGTTGATCTCCCCATTCACCACTGGGTGACTCATCCTGACTCTGGGGAATCCCTAGCCCGTCACATGACACGACCAGCCAATCACGCGACAGACACACTGCACACAGAAGTGCCCACTTCTAGAAGTGGCACTTCCACACTAGGTACATGCACGCCGCACACATCATCGCGCAGCATTCACTCCCACGAGTCCGCACATACCAAACTCGGGCCTGCACACCCCACGCATCAGGAACTACTAGGGACACATACATTCCCCATGCATTCCTATGGGAGGGCAGGCCTATCTCACCACATGCACTCAGAGCACGCACGCACTTTACCCTGGGACACAGGGAAAGTGCGCAGAGACCAAACAATTACCACACCAAGTCATCAGTAAAAAGCAAAAAGTTCAGGGGTGAACCTGCCAGAAGGGCCAAGTCCAACACAACCCCCTTCCAGCCAAAACGCAGGGCAGACCAATCACCACCGTGATGGACTTCCCTGCTTGGGGCGATAGAACACGGACGCAGGCCCGCACTGCAGGGACACTCTCCGGTTCTACGCCATTCTCAATCAACATGGTTCCATCTGAAAAAAAACAACCGAAAAGAACTCAGGCCCAACTAGGCTACCCCACTGGTACTACCTAGTTGTCCACGGCCAGGACCAGGCCCTAGGCCACCCAGATACCACTGGTCCTTGCCAAACCCAGAGTGGGGGGTAGTAACCCCTGGCATACAAGCCATTCTCCACTCTCCCTCTCAGTGTAGTTCCCAACTACCACTGATCCTTCAACCTAGGGTCCGCACCCTCAGGCTGACCAGAGGTCACGGGCAAGAATGCCCCACCCTACCTCTACTTCTGGGGTTCCGCACCCTCCCAGGGAAGCACCCACCAGAACACAACTCTCCCACCAGTTCAGGACCTCTCTCCACCAACTGGTCTACCACCTGGGATCCAAGGGGTCAGAGGCGAGGGCTCCCTCCCTCTGCACCCCCTTCCACTGTAGAGCAGGGTCTCTTCACCTAAGATGAGCCCCACCTGCCCTCAGGACTACAGCTGCCCTTACGTCCAGATCCGGAAACACCGACTACTGGCTCCCCAACCGAGGGACGTACCCTTTGGTCAGATGCCTGGCGAACCAGGACTTAACGAGGGTGACCCATAACTAATGGGTCGTGTGACAGTCTGCCTGGCGCTGATCTCACTACCTCCTGTCCATCTGACAGTGCGTGCAGACCCCCCAGGACAGAAGTGGCGACACCACGGTCACTCAGTGGCGACACAGCCCTCCCGGCTGGTCCCTGACCTACTGGTTCCCACTGGGGAATCCCTCCCCCTCTCACCCCTCCCTCTGGACTTCCGCACCCTCCCAACTGGAGCGGTACCGCCAGACACCAGGACTACTGGAGGTCTGATTACAGACGCTCCACGTCCTCTAGACACTGGGAGATCCTCCTAAAATGACCTATTGGTACAGCCTAGGCCCCCGACCTGATGTTCCCTAAAGAAACCATCCAGGCCCTGACACTGGGTTTCGGGCACCTGGAGACACGCAGTCCCACCCACTCCTTCTCCGCAGAGACAGGACGTGAGCCCCTACACCGAGACGTAGCTGGGCTACTCTGAACCTCTTCCACCACGCTGGGCTGGAAGACACCTCAGCCACTACTTTTGGAATCACTCCCCAATGCAAGTTCCCTATCCCAGAGAACTCACACCCAATCAACCAGCAAGCTCCTTATTTCAGAGAACTCACATCATTCATCCACATACACACCCCCCAGACTAGTAAGACAGTTTCTACCGCCCCTGATTTCTCAACCTGACCACCACGTGACACAGGTACTATTACTCTGGGAACTGGGAATGGGACATTCACATTCATCCAGCGCATTACACATTCATCCCCAAACCCCTCCCAAGACTGGTAAGACAGTTTCTACCGCCCCTGATTTCTCAACCTGACCACCACGTGACACAGGTACCACTACCCCGGGAACTGGGAATGGGAATACATGCACTGGACACACATCTGCTGCCACCACTGGATCCCACCCTCTGGTGAATCCAGAAAACACAATGCACTAAGGGGGATGATCTACCCTCCCGAGCTAGGGACACCTAACTCACAGTGCACAAGAAACACATTTCCACAGAAATGACACTTAAGAACAATAATCCCTATACCATGTGATTTATCTAAATGCAGAGTTTTGTAGTGCGGCCAGTTGCTGCTGCGGTACAGCGCAAACGCAAGTCCAAATCCCACCGCTGATCACCAATGTTAGAAATGGCGATTTCTGGTTGGCTAGGGCTTGCGCCAAAGCCAGGCAGAAACCACCACTCTAGTCAGGGCAAGGAAGGTACACGCCAAAGATAACCCCTGCTCACCCCCTTGGTAGCTTGGCACGAGCAGTCAGGCTTATCTCTGAGGCGATGTGTAAAGCGTTTGCGCGCGCACCCAGCAACAACACCCAAGGCCCACCACAAAGAAAACTCCACACAAGGTATTCTATAAAAATAGCCTTTGTATTATACACAACACATTAGATAAAAACACACACTCTACAATGTGCCAACAGGCACGGGCAGAATTTACAAGGGATTATATATACAGGGGACAGGGCCACATGGACCACTGTCAGGAATTAGCACTTAGAACATAGCACAAATCACCAATAGTAAATGTAGAACATAACACAAAGTAACTGTAGAGCACAACCAGCCTCTACTGGCGCAATAATGACCTCAGCGTCATCACACTAGCATCAGGTATAAAACCTATCCTGTATCTATCACAGGGGCATAAATCACATTATGCAATTCTCATTGGTCTAACTCATTAGACCTAACCACCTAGCTATAACTACACTAGGGGCGTACATAACACAGGGAAGTACATTCTCCCTACCATCAACCTAAACAAGGTAAAACAACCTCCTAGGCAGGATTTCTATCTAGAAGTATGAAATACAGGGAGCGCAAAATATACTATACACAGTACATTTCCTAACCCCATAAGCATGAACACAAGGTGCGCAAAACATATTACACCGTACATTTCCTAGCACCAAAATCACATTATAGTCCAGGTTGCGCCAGAACCTAAACGTAGCAGCTGCCCACTACTTGCTGGGCAGCTGGGGACAAGGCAGGGCCTAAACGCTGCAGCTGGCACTAAGTGCTGCGCAGCTGTGGAAGTAAAATGAGGCATGGGCCCTCCAATGGTCCTTGATACACTGTCACAACGTTGGAGCCACCTAGGCTCTAGAAACAATAATGCCCCCTTGTTGGAGCCATCTGGCTCTGGAAATACATAGCCCCTCTGGAGCGCACTGGCTCCGTGATTAACTGGGGCCCCGAGCGTTGGAGCCCTCTGGCTCTAGACTACTGATGGCCCCTGTGGGAGCCTCGTGGGCCCAAACCATAAGATTGCCCAGAATAACGTGGGAGCGGCCCGCTGCAAGACGGGGCCGCTCGAAACTGGCATTACCGCATCGTGCCTCAATCAGGCACTAACCAGAGGCCATACGGAGCATCCCCCCCAGCCCCTTCTTACTCACCGGGCTGTTCTCAGGGGGGACTCCTCTCCAGATGCAGCAGGCAGCAGGCGGGGCTCTCTCTCTTGCTCATGAGAGCCTCGCCGAGGATTCAGCTGCCACACTCTCGCCGCAGGCTTCACCGGTGCAACGGGCGGGGCTCTCTCAACACCCTGGGAGCCCCTCTCGGCCCGCAACCACGCCTCCTTACTTCAGCTGGTCACCCGGGGCTCTCCCTCGCTCTCGGGAGCCCCGGTGGAAGACAATGGCTTCTTCCGCTTCCCGGCTCGCTGGCCGGAACTTCCCTCGCGCTGGGCCAAGCCCCGCCCACGTCTTGGCGCGGGCTGCCTGGCTTCCGGTTCTCCCGCGACTCGGGCCACAGCGGTGATTGAGGAGACAGTTACGTCGCGGGGTGGGCACCCGCGACGTGAGAAATATTAAGAAGGCGGCCATGACGTGGGGTGGGCACCCGCGATCATCACGGGCAAAGTCACGGGGTGGGCACCCGCATATACTTAACACAAAGCGGAGTAGGCTCCCGCTATTAACGACCAAAGAAGCGGGGTGGGCACCCGCGAAAGCACGCATCATGGGGGAATCCCTACGCTGGGGATTCCCTCTCTCTTGCTCGTTGTGCAGCGCCGTGCTGCGAGGCCCACTCGCTCCCAGGGCCCTTGGTAGGCTGTAACAAGCCTTGGCAAAGCAAAAGGACCAGCACAAAGGTCCCCAAGGTCCTGAGGGCATCCAGGGGGCAAGGTAGGGCCCAGGGGCCAGCACACAGGGCCCTCCAGCAGGGAGGTAGCCCCCATGGCGGTCCCTCCTGGGCCCCTCCAGCAGCAAGCCCCCCCCCTGTCAGGATCCAAAAAGAGAACCAGCAATAAAGCGCTCACCAGGCGCTAGAAGTACAGTCCTCCAATATCCAGGACATCCAGGGGCTGGGCAGGGCCCAGGGAGGCAAGCCTTCCCCTGGGCCCCAGCAGCAGCACGCCCCTGGTAGATTCAAGACAGAACAAGAACATTTTGTAAGGGGACACAGCCCCTTTTTATACACCAAATCCCTTTGTCTGGGTTCAGGGTGAGGGGGAAAACCAGTCGCAGCTGGTTGGGGAGCACCCTTGATGTGCTCAGCCCCTCACTCTATTCATTGGCAGGGCTAGGGTCGTCAGTCGCACCGCAGGGGGCGGGGCCAGCATTGTGTGTGGAAAACCCTGTCCTATTCAGGACCCAGGTGTACTCCTCCCACCCATCTAGCTGTTGATCTCCCCATTCACCACTGGGTGACTCATCCTGACTCTGGGGAATCCCTAGCCCGTCACATGACACGACCAGCCAATCACGCGACAGACACACTGCACACAGAAGTGCCCACTTCTAGAAGTGGCACTTCCACACTAGGTACATGCACGCCGCACACATCATCGCGCAGCATTCACTCCCACGAGTCCGCACATACCAAACTCGGGCCTGCACACCCCACGCATCAGGAACTACTAGGGACACATACATTCCCCATGCATTCCTATGGGAGGGCAGGCCTATCTCACCACATGCACTCAGAACACGCACGCACTTTACCCTGGGACACAGGGAAAGTGCGCAGAGACCAAACAATTACCACACCAAGTCATCAGTAAAAAGCAAAAAGTTCAGGGGTGAACCTGCCAGAAGGGCCAAGTCCAACATTTCCCAAGGTGCCCGCAGTGCTAGGGTTCAAAAACTACAGCTAGACATTTTGCCAAAAAAGGGTCATTTTTCACTGCGTAATTGAGGTGTGACAACGTTGCGTTTTGCACCGTTTCCTGTCGCGGGCACTAGGCTGACCCACACAAGTGAGGTACCGTTTTTCTCGTGAGACTTTGGGGAACGCGGGGTGGATGGAAATTTGTGGATCCACGCAGATTCCGGAACTTTCCACCACAGAAATGTGGGGAAAATGTGTTTTTTTTGTCAATTTTTTAGGTTTGCAAGGGATTCTGGGTAACGGACCCTGGTGGGAGACAGTCAAGTCACCCCATCCTGGATTCCCCTGGGTGTCTAGTTTTCAAAAATGTATAGGTTTGCTAGGTTTCCCAAGGTGCCCGCAGCGCTAGGGTTCAAAAACTACAGCTAGACATTTTGCCAAAAAAGGGTCATTTTTCACTACGAAATTGAGGTGTGACCATGTTGCAATTTGCGCCGTTTCCTGTCGCGGGCACTAGGCCGACCCACACAAGTGAGGTACCGTTTTTCTCATAAGACTTTGGGGAACGCAGGATGGGTGGAAATTTGTGGATCCACGTAGATTCCGGAACTTTCCACCACAGAAATGTGGGGAAAATGTGTTTTTTTTTTGTCAATTTTTTAGGTTTGCAAGGGATTCTGGGTAACAGACCCTGGTGGGAGGCAGTCAAGTCACCCCATCCTGGATTCCCCTGGGTGTCTAGTTTTCAAAAATGTATAGGTTTGCTAGGTTTCCCAAGGTGCCCGTAGAGCTAGGGTTCAAAAACTAGAGCTAGGCACTTTGCCAAAAAAGGGTAAATTTTCACTGCGATATTGAGTTGTGACCACATTGCGTTTTGCGCCGTTTCCTGTCGCGAGCACTAGGCCGACCCACACAAGTGAGGTACCGTTTTTCTCGTAAGACTTTGGGGAACGCAAGGTGGATGGAAATTTGTGGATCCACACAGATTCCGGAACTTTCCACCACAGAAATGTGGGGAAAATGTGTTTTTTTTGTCAATTTTTTAGGTTTGCAAGGGATTCTGGGTAACAGACCCTGGTGGGAGGCAGTCAAGTCACCCCATCCTGGATTCCCCTGGGTGTCTAGTTTTCAAAAATGTATAGGTTTGCTAGGTTTCCCAAGGTGCCCGTAGAGCTAGGGTTCAAAAACTAGAGCTAGGCACTTTGCCAAAAAAGGGTAAATTTTCACTGCGATATTGAGTTGTGACCACGTTGCGTTTTGCGCCGTTTCCTGTCGCGGGCACTAGGCCGACCCACACAAGTGAGGTACCGTTTTTCTCATAAGACTTTGGGGAACGCGGGATGGGTGGAAATTTGTGGATCCACGTAGATTCCGGAACTTTCCACCACAGAAATGTGGGGAAAATGTGTTTTTTTTGTCAAATTTTTAGGTTTGCAAGGGATTCTGGGTAACAGACCCTGGTGGGAGGCAGTCAAGTCACCCCATCCTGGATTCCCCTGGGTGTCTAGTTTTCAAAAATGTATAGGTTTGCTAGGTTTCCCAAGGTGCCCGTAGAGCTAGGGTTCAAAAACTAGAGCTAGGCAGTTTGCCAAAAAAGGGTAAATTTTCACTGCGATATTGAGTTGTGACCACGTTGCGTTTTGCGCCGTTTCCTGTCGCGAGCACTAGGCCGACCCACACAAGTGAGGTACCGTTTTTCTCGTAAGACTTTGGGGAACGCAAGGTGGATGAAAATTTGTGGATCCACACAGATTCCGGAACTTTCCACCACAGAAATGTGGGGAAAATGTGTTTTTTTGGACAATTTTTTAGGTTTGCAAGGGATTCTGGGTAACAGACCCTGGTGGGAGGCAGTCAAGTCACCCCATCCTGGATTCCCCTGGGTGTCTAGGTTTCAAAAATGTATAGGTTTGCTAGGTTTCCCAAGGTGCCCGTAGAGCTAGGGTTCAAAAACTAGAGCTAGGCACTTTGCCAAAAAAGGGTAAATTTTCACTGCGATATTGAGTTGTGACCACGTTGCGTTTTGCGCCGTTTCCTGTTGCGAGCACTAGGCCAACCCACACAAGTGAGGTACCGTTTTTCTCGTAAGACTTTGGGGAACGCAAGGTGGATGGAAATTTGTGGATCCACACAGATTCCGGAACTTTCCACCACAGAAATGTGGGGAAAATGTATTTTTTTGGACAATTTTTTAGGTTTGCAAGGGATTCTGGGTAACAGACCCTGGTGGGAGGCAGTCAAGTCACCCCATCCTGGATTCCCCTGGGTGTCTAGTTTTCAAAAATGTATAGGTTTGCTAGGTTTCCCAAGGTTCCCGTAGAGCTAGGGTTCAAAAACTAGAGCTAGGCACTTTGCCAAAAAAGGGTAAATTTTCACTGCGATATTGAGTTGTGCCACGTTGCGTTTTGCGCCGTTTCCTGTCGCGAGCACTAGGCCGACCCACACAAGTGAGGTACCGTTTTTCTCGTAAGACTTTGGGGGACGCAAGGTGGATGGAAATTTGTGGATCCACACAGATTCCGAAACTTTCCACCACAGAAATGTGGGGAAAATGTGTTTTTTTGGACAATTTTTTAGGTTTGCAAGGGATTCTGGGTAACAGACCCTGGTGGGAGGCAGTCAAGTCACCCCATCCTGGATTCCCCTGGGTGTCTAGTTTTCAAACATTTATAGGTTTGCTAGGTTTCCCAAGGTGCCCGTAGAGCTAGGGTTCAAAAACTAGAGCTAGGCACTTTGCCAAAAAAGGGTAAATTTTCACTGCGATATTGAGTTGTGACCACGTTGCGTTTTGCGCCGTTTCCTGTCGCGGGCACTAGGCCGACCCACACAAGTGAGGTACCGTTTTTCTCATAAGACTTTGGGGAACGCGGGATGGGTGGAAATTTGTGGATCCACATAGATTCCGGAACTTTCCACCACAGAAATGTGGGGAAAATGTGTTTTTTTTGTCAATTTTTTAGGTTTGCAAGGGATTCTGGGTAACAGACCCTGGTGGGAGGCAGTCAAGTCAACCCATCCTGGATTCCCCTGGGTGTCTAGTTTTCAAAAATGTGTAGGTTTGCTAGGTTTCCCAAGGTGCCCGTAGAGCTAGGGTTCAAAAACTAGAGCTAGGCACTTTGCCAAAAAAGGGAAAATTTTCACTGCGATATTGAGTTGTGACCACGTTGCGTTTTGCGCCGTTTCCTGTCGCGAGCACTAGGCCGACCCACACAAGTGAGGTACCGTTTTTCTCGTAAGACTTTGGGGAACGCAAGGTGGATGGAAATTTGTGGATCCACACAGATTCCGGAACTTTCCACCACAGAAATGTGGGGAAAATGTGTTTTTTTGGACAATTTTTTAGGTTTGCAAGGGATTCTGGGTAACAGACCCTGGTGGGAGGCAGTCAAGTCACCCCATCCTGGATTCCCCTGGGTGTCTAGTTTTCAAAAATGTATAGGTTTGCTAGGTTTTCCAAGGTGCCCGCAGAGCTAGGGTTCAAAAACGAGAGCTAGGCACTTTGCCAAAAAAGGGTACATTTTCACTGCGATATTGAGTTGTGACCACGTTGCGTTTTGCGCCGTTTCCTGTCGCGGGCACTATGCCTACTCACACGAGTGAGGTACCATTTGTATCGGGAGACTTAGGGTAATTTAGTTTTGTAAAGAAACTGTTATTATCTATTGACTTTCGATGCATTTCTGCCTTCCAAATGAAAGATATTGTGTAAAAAAGAAGTCATTCTAAAAAATGACTGATAATTCTCATGCTAGTATGAGTATTCCCAATTTCAGAAATGTGCAAATATCTACTGTTTCTAAACTCTATATTTTGTTCCCATTTCAGAAATACATAGGTGTCTTTCATACCGATTTTTCCATGTACACATTTTTACAGAATAATTACTATATACCCGGTACATAATAAAAAACCATTGCAAGTTGCTGCTCAGTTTTTGGCTCTGGGTTCGTCGGGTTCTTGGTGAACCTACAAGTCCTATATATCCCCACAACCAGTAATGTCCAGCGGATGTAATGGTATATTGCTTTCAAAGACTGTCATAATTAGAAGAAGTTACAGGTGAAAATGTTGACACGAAAGGCTTTTTTTTCAACTAATTTTCAATTTATCCCATATTCAACTGTTAGTTTCTATAACAAAACCTTGATGGATCTACACAAATGACCCCCTGCTGAATGCAGAATTTTGTCTTCTTCTCGAAAATGTATAGCTTCCCAGGATCCGTTATTGCTTTTGTACCCATTTCTGCCATTAACTGGAAGGAGGTCAAAAGCACAAAAAATTGCAAAATTAGGCTATGTCCCAGAAAAATGCCAAAACTGTGTAAAAAATGTTGGGTTTCTGACAAAAGTCTGGTATCCCAGAAAAGCTGGGAAAATGGTGATTTCAACCCCACAAACCCTTTTTTGGTAACATTTGCAGGGAAAAACCCAGATGCTTTCATTTGCAGCCCGTTTTTTCAATTTTTCCGAAAAAACCCAAAATTTTGCTGTATTTTGGCTCATTTCTGTGACCCCTCTAGGAGAATCCACAAACCCTGAGTACCTTTAGAATCCCCATGATGTTGGAAGAAAAGGATGCAAATTTGGCGTGGATACTTTATGTGGTCAAAAAGTTACAGGGGCCTCAGCGCGCACTACCCCAAATAGCCAAAAAAGGGCGTGGCACAGAAGGGGAAAAGGCCTGGCAGCGAAGGGGTTAAGGCTCGCTATTCTGGCTATAATTCTTTTTAAAAATCACTGTATTTACTTTGCTCTGCGACGTTTGTAGTTACAATTTTAAATAGGTATTAAAAATCGTGAAAAAATATCTTATAGGGAACGTATCTTGTACTGTTTAATTTTTACCTTTGTGTAACTCTGTTTCACGCGTTCACTCCCCGGTCCACCACAGCTGGTGCTGGTTGTGTGGAGGGAGTACTTACGCGACACATCCGCCCCCACTTCCGGTGGGACATCTTTGCCCGCCATCTTGATAGGGTGACGGTCTAGTCTACGGACCTACTCTCTCCAGCACGGTATTTAAGCAAGCCATGGCGCTGACGCGCAGTTGATAACTTGTCTTGCTGTTTTGCTGTAACAAAGATTAAGGCTCGCTATTCCGGCTATAATTCTTTTTAAAAATCACTGTATTTACTTTGCTCTGCGACGTTTGTAGTTACAATTTTAAATAGGTATTAAAAATCGTGAAAAAATATCTTGTAGGGAACGTATCTTGTACTGTTTAATTTTTACCTTTGTGTAACTCTGTTTCACGCGTTCACTCCCGGGTCCACCACAGCTGGTGCTGGTTTGTGGAGGGAGTACTTACGCGACATATCCGCCCCCACTTCCGGTGGGACATCTTTGCCCACCATCTTGATAGGGTGACGGTCTAGTCTACGGACCTACTCTCTCCAGCACGGTATTTAAGCAAGCTATGGCGCTGACGCGCAGCGGACGCGCCGGCGGCACGCCGAAGGCGCGCCTAAGGCAAGCCCGTCTGCGTCCGTTGCGCGTCCAGCGCCAGCCATGCTGCTCGTTACCTTCCAACCCAGACCATGACCTCTTGTTACTTGGAGAAACTGAATACCAGTAAACAATGTGGTCATGTTTTAGAGGTCAATAGTGTCATTGGCCCGATAAGTTGCTGGAAATGCCAGATACAAATAAACTTCATAGATCATCATACCATGACTGATTCAGATATTGCAAGCAGTTATCCGGATCTCATCCAAGGGGGCTTAATAAATGCTCGATCTTTAAGTAAGCACGCATTGGACATTAATGAACTGATTATCGACAATAAGTTGGATTTTTTATTCATTACTGAGACTTGGTTGAGGGAAGATTGTAATCCGGACATAGTGGTTGCTCTGCCGCCAAATTTTGCCATATGCAGGCAAGATAGAGAGGATGGCAGGGGAGGGGGAGTCGCTATTATACATAGGGATACCATGCAGGTAAAGACCTTTACCCTACAAGGACTAAAAGGAGCAGAAAATATGGGCTTCTGTTGTACCATGCATGACTCCTTCTCCTTTTCTGGGGTATTGCTGTATCGGCCTCCAGGCAACAGCAACACTTTTTTAGAATCCCTGGGAGATGCCCTTAGTGAGGCAGTGCTTAGGTATTCGAACTTCACTCTTCTTGGGGATGTTAATCTTCACTTGGAATGTGATAACAGCCCAGGAGTTTCATCTTTTCTAGAAATGATTTCCATCTTGGGACTTAAACAGATGGTCCAAGGTCCATCTCACTGTGGAGGGCACACACTTGACACCGTTTGTACCAACTTAAAGGTCCTTACAGACTAGTAACTCACTGCCACAGGTTTGGTCGGACCACAGTTTTATTCCCTTCGCCTTCTCAATTCCCCAAAAATCTAGTATAGGTATAAGTGATAGTGACACTATCAACGTTTCCAAGCGGAAATGGCTTTCATTAGTCTCCAGCCCCCTTCTGTTAGCTACGGCTCAAGACACGGTGCCTGTACTTACTGGGGGACCAGAAGAGGATTCAGCTAGAATGTCTAACTGGCTCACATCCATAGGGAATAAATTGGAACCCCCAAGAAGAGGTACTCGAATTTCTAAAAGGAAAATCCACAGTGACCCTTGGTTCTCAAGGGATCTTGTGGATCTTCATCTACACAGTAAACAGCTTGAGCGTAGGTGGATAAGGGGATATGAAGCATCCAACCTGCAAACCTTCAAAGCTTTCAGGAAGAAATATAAGCTGGCCATTAAAGTTGCAAAAAAAGAATACTTTTACAGTCGAATTATCATAGCCAAGAATAACCAAAAAGAAATATTCAGAATTGTAAAATCCTTTACAGATCCTAAAGTCTTGCATACTACTATCCCCTCGTCCGTGGCACTTTGTAATGAAATTGCATGCTACTTTGACAACAAGGTTAAAAACATTCAAAAGAACTTTGAAACTTTCAGGCCACAAGATTTCATTGATGAACGAATATCAGATCTTGGTTTGAACTTTCCTGTCTTGCAATCATTTCAAGCTGCCACATTAGCCCAAACGAAAGAGGCTATTTTAGCTTGTAGATCTGGTTCACCTTTGGACGCATGTCCCCCAATTTTTTTACATCATATCATTGATGTGGTGAACCCAGTTATTAACAGTATAGTGAACTCCTCTCTCACCTTGGGTATTGTTCCCAGGGACTGGAAATTTGCTATCGTAAAACCCCTAAAGAAGAAACAGAATGTGGAATCATCCATTTTATCTAACTATAGGCCTATATCTCTTCTACCAATTTTGGGTAAGATTACCGAGAAAATAGTGTATAAACAACTTGTCAGCTTCACTGAGTTTGCATCTATCCTTCATCCTCGACAGTCTGGTTTTCGTCCAAAACATTCGACAGAGTCAGCCTTACTTGAGATATCTGACACCCTAAAATTCATCATGGATAGTGGCAGGAAGGCAGTCTTGATCCTTTTGGATTTGTCTTCCGCGTTTGACACCATTTCCCATGACATCCTGTTAGCCAGATTAAGATCATGTGGCATTACAAATCTGGCATTGGCCTGGATTACATCATTCCTGTCTGACAGGAAACAGGTCGTTTCCTTGGGCTCCTGTGTGTCATCTGAACGCATTGTCTCTACGGGTGTCCCACAGGGGGCCTCTATCAGTCCCCTGTTGTTTAATATATACATGGCTCCGCTCATCTCATTAATCTCGTCCTTTGGAATTGAGACTACATTTTACGCTGACGATACCCAACTTATTCTGTCTCTGGAAGATAGATCAACAACAGTAGAAGAAAATGTTAAAGCTTGTCTCTCGGCAATCATTAAATGGATGAATAACAACCATCTCTGCTGCAACACTGACAAAACAGAGATTCTTCCCATTGGTAAAAATAATCTGTTTCAACCCAAAGACTGGTGGCCAGAGGATATTGCAGCCCCTCCCTCAACGGTTGAGGTTGCTAAAAATCTGGGGGTACTGTTTGATTCCTCCCTTTCCTTTAAGCCCCATGTTTTAAAATTAACAGGGATCTGTTTTAGTCATATCCGAACATTGAAAAAGTTTTTCAATCTTATTCCTATGCTCAGACGTGAGTCCCTTGCTCACTTTGCCACTGGCTTCACGCAAGCCTGGCTGAAGACGGCTGAAATGCCAGAAACCGGTCCTAGGAAGCTTGTTTCCGGTCCAGGGAAGGCATGGCTTGGCAGTTCGGGCTGGACTGTTCCCATGAGGCACAGGGTCAGACTGATTTGCATATGGCCATGTCTGAACTGGGGTGGCAGAGTGGGCTAAAGAACGGTGATGGATCAAACCCAGATCTGTTGACTGGGTGTGAGTGTTTGATTGGTTCTGATGCTCCGTCCATCACCACCCCCTTTTGTACCGCTTTGTTCGCCATAAGTTGGCAGGGTATGCTCAGACGTGAGTCCCTTGCTCACTTTGCCACTGGCTTCACGCAAGCCTGGCTGAAGACGGCTGAAATGCCAGAAACCGGTCCTAGGAAGCTTGTTTCCGGTCCAGGGAAGGCATGGCTTGGCAGTTCGGGCTGGACTGTTCCCATGAGGCACAGGGTCAGACTGATTTGCATATGGCCATGTCTGAACTGGGGTGGCAGAGTGGGCTAAAGAACGGTGATGGATCAAACCCAGATCTGTTGACTGGGTGTGAGTGTTTGATTGGTTCTGATGCTCCGTCCATCACCACCCCCTTTTGTACCGCTTTGTTCGCCATAAGTTGGCAGGGTATGCTCAGACGTGAGTCCCTTGCTCACTTTGCCACTGGCTTCACGCAAGCCTGGCTGTAGACGGCTGAAATGCCAGAAACCGGTCCTAGGAAGCTTGTTTCCGGTCCAGGGAAGGCATGGCTTGGCAGTTCGGGCTGGACTGTTCCCATGAGGCACAGGGTCAGACTGATTTGCATATGGCCATGTCTGAACTGGGGTGGCAGAGTGGGCTAAAGAACGGTGATGGATCAAACCCAGATCTGTTGACTGGGTGTGAGTGTTTGATTGGTTCTGATGCTCCGTCCATCACCACCCCCTTTTGTACCGCTTTGTTCGCCATAAGTTGGCAGGGTATGCTCAGACGTGAGTCCCTTGCTCACTTTGCCACTGGCTTCACGCAAGCCTGGCTGAAGACGGCTGAAATGCCAGAAACCGGTCCTAGGAAGCTTGTTTCCGGTCCAGGGAAGGCATGGCTTGGCAGTTCGGGCTGGACTGTTCCCATGAGGCACAGGGTCAGACTGATTTCCATATGGCCATGTCTGAACTGGGGTGGCAGAGTGGGCTAAAGAACGGTGATGGATCAAACCCAGATCTGTTGACTGGGTGTGAGTGTTTGATTGGTTCTGATGCTCCGTCCATCACCACCCCCTTTTGTACCGCTTTGTTCGCCATAAGTTGGCAGGGTATGCTCAGACGTGAGTCCCTTGCTCACTTTGCCACTGGCTTCACGCAAGCCTGGCTGAAGACGGCTGAAATGCCAGAAACCGGTCCTAGGAAGCTTGTTTCCGGTCCAGGGAAGGCATGGCTTGGCAGTTCGGGCTGGACTGTTCCCATGAGGCACAGGGTCAGACTGATTTGCATATGGCCATGTCTGAACTGGGGTGGCAGAGTGGGCTAAAGAACGGTGATGGATCAAACCCAGATCTGTTGACTGGGTGTGAGTGTTTGATTGGTTCTGATGCTCCGTCCATCACCACCCCCTTTTGTACCGCTTTGTTCGCCATAAGTTGGCAGGGTATGCTCAGACGTGAGTCCCTTGCTCACTTTGCCACTGGCTTCACGCAAGCCTGGCTGAAGACGGCTGAAATGCCAGAAACCGGTCCTAGGAAGCTTGTTTCCGGTCCAGGGAAGGCATGGCTTGGCAGTTCGGGCTGGACTGTTCCCATGAGGCACAGGGTCAGACTGATTTGCATATGGCCATGTCTGAACTGGGGTGGCAGAGTGGGCTAAAGAACGGTGATGGATCAAACCCAGATCTGTTGACTGGGTGTGAGTGTTTGATTGGTTCTGATGCTCCGTCCATCACCACCCCCTTTTGTACCGCTTTATTCCATCAGCAGCTAGGAAAACGGTGACAGTAGCTCTTATACTGTCTCGGCTGGACTACTGCAATAGCCTCCTCGTCGGGACGAATAAATCGTCCCTGAGACGGCTTCAGGTAGTCCAGCATGCAGCGGCCAGATTGGTCTTGGGACTTCCTCGTAGATCATCTGCTTCTGCTGCATTGAAGACTCTGCACTGGCTTCCAATTCATAAAAGAATTCTGTTCAAACTATTTCAGACGACTTTTAGAGCTTTTCGGGGAGTTGGCCCCGCCTATCTCTCCATCAGATTTAAACCATACACTACAACAAGGACATTACGATCAAGTTCTGCAAATCTTTTGGCAATAAGTAGGTTTAAATTGTCATCAAAAGGAGGGAAATCAGCCATGGTACTGGGAGCAAAAGCATGGAATAACTTGCCAAAGGACTTGAGAGCAATTCAACGTGAAGACCTATTTAAACGAGCCCTTAAGACCTGGATCTTCGGTCTAACAGATGTCTGCTTTCTGGCTATGATTTAGTCTGGACAGTTACAGTTAGTTTAAGTTATCTGCAGCGCCAGGAGACTCCGTCAGGAGTGACAGTTGCGCTATATAAACCTTTCTTTTCATTTCATTTCATTTCATTACTATAAGAAGACACACTGGGTGAGTGACAAGTGCTGAACTGTATGGATACTGACTAGGAAATTGAAAGTGTGAAAGACAAGTGTCTAGGTGGTTAGAAGACTGCATGCATAGTGCATAGGGGTTTGAAGCAGTCCATGTGCTAAGGCCCGGCTCAGTGTATGAATACGTAGGCACTGACTGAATGATTAGAGTACTGCAAAGATAGTATCTTGGTGAATTTATATGTGTTTGGGTTTTAGCACAGTGAATGGATTAGTACATGGTGCTGAATGGGTCACTAGAAGACTGCAAAGGGAGTGACAGGGTATTTCCTGGAAGTATATGGATACTTACTAGGGAATTGAAGGTGTGAAAGACAATTGTGTACGTGGTTAGAAGACTGCATGCATAGTGGATAAGGGTTTGAAGCAGTCCATATACTAAGGCCTGGGTCACTGGATGAGTACGTGGGTACTGACTGAATGATTAGAGTACAGCAAGGAGAGTGCCTGGGTGAATTTATTAGGGTTTGGCGAAGTGAATGGATTAGTACATGATGCTGAATGGGTCACTAGAGGAGTGCAACGGCAGTGACAGAGTGTTTGCTGGAAGTGAACGGATTCTGACTGGGGAATTGAAGGTGTGAAAGACAAGTGTGTAGATGGTTAGAGGACTGCATGCATAGTGGATAGGGGTTTGAAGAAGTCCATGTGCTAAGACCTGGCTCAGTGCATGAATACTTAGGCAGTGACTGAATCATTAGAGTATTGGAAAGAGATGTCTTGGTGAATTGATAAGTGTTTGGGTTTTAGCAAAGTGAATGGATTAGTACATGCTGTTGAATGGGTCTCTAGAGGACTGCAAAGGAAGTGACAGGATGTTTCCTGGAAGTGTTTGGATACTGACTAGGGAATTGAAGGTGTAAAAGACAAGTGTATAGTATGTTAGAACACTACATGCATACTGCATAGACATCTGAAGCAGTCTATTTGGTACTTAGAAACTGACTAAATAATCAGACTACTTCTAGGACAGTGCTTAGGTAAAACTTTTAAATTTTCAGTTCTGCCACAGTGAACAGAATAGTACATGGTACTGCACCTTAGTGTCAAACCCTGACTCATTTTATCAATGCATAAGCAAATACTAGCTTCTAATGCTACTAAAACTTGACAACATGAGAGGTTTTAAATTAGTTATCTGTCAGCAAATACACGATGTTACCAAATGCTTCTCTCACAGTGGTTCTCAAATGCACACAGACTCACAGTGTGATTCTAGACAACAACCACTATACCTAGGAGTTTACCAAAAATCATTCACTACTGTGGAAGTGGTAAGCGAACTGCACACAATATTCATATTTCAGGACTGCACTTTTATGTCAAAGCCTGACTCATATAATCAAAGCATAAGCAAAGACTGGCTTCTAATGCTACTAAAACTTCACAACATGACCGGTTTTAAAACAGGTATATGTCAGCAAATACACGATGTTACCAAATGCCTCTCTCACAATCCTTACCCAAATGCACACAGACTCACAGTGTGATTTTAGACAAGCAACACTATCCTAGGAGTTTACCAAAACTCATTCGCTACTCTGGAAGAGTTAATGGTACTGCACACAATCTACATATTTAAGTACACCACATCAGTGTCAAAGCATGACTCATTTAATCAACGCATAAGCAAAGACTGGATTCTAATGCTACTAAAACTTCACAACATGACAGGTTTTAAAACAGTTATCTGTCAGCAAATACATGATGTTACCAAATGCTTCTCTCACAGTGATCCCAAATACACACTAACTCACAGTGTGATTCTAGACAAGCACCACTATCCCTATGAGTTTACCAAAACTCATTCACTACAGTGCAAGTGGTAAGGGAACTGCACACCATCTACATATTTCACAACTGCAATTTACTGTCAATGCCTGACTCATATAATGAAAGCATAAGCCATAACTGTCTTCTAATGCTACTAAAACTTGACAACATGACATGTTTTACAACACTTATCTGTCAGGAAATACACGATGTTACCAAACACTTCTCTCACAGTGATTCCCAAATGCACACAGACTCACAGTGTGATTCTAGACAAACAACACTATCCCTAGGAGTTTACCAAAACTCATTCACTACAGTGGAAGTGGTAAAGGAACTGCACACAATCTACATATTTCACGACTACACTTTAATTCAATGCCTGACTAATTTAATCAACGCATAAGCAAAGACTGGCTTCTAATGCTACTAAAACTTGACAACATGACAGGTTTAAAACAGTTATCTGTCAGTAAATACACGATTTTACCAAATGCTTCTCTCACAATCCTTACCCAAATGCACACAGACTCACAGTGTGATTTTAGACAAGCAACACTATCCTAGGACTTTACCAAAACTCATTCACTACTGTGGAAGGGGTAAGGGGACTGCACACAATCTACATATTTAAGTACAGCACATCAGTGTCAAGGCATGACTCATTTAATCAACATATAAGCAAAGACTGGATTCTAATGTTACTAAAACTTCACGACATGACAGATTTTAAAACAGTTATCTGTCAGCACATACATGATGTTACCAAATGCTTCTCTCACAGTGATCCCAAATACACACTAACTCACAGTGTGATTCTAGACAAGCACCACCATCCCTATGAGTTTACCAAAACTCATTCACTTCAGTGCAAGTGGTAAGGGAACTGCACACAATCTACATATTTCACAACTGCAATTTACTGTCAATGCCTGACTCATATAATGAAAGCATAAGCCATAACTGTCTTCTAATGCTACTAAAACTTGACAACTTGACATGTTTTACAACACTTATCTGTCAGCAAATACACGATGTTACCAAACACTTCTCTCGCAGTGGTTCCCAAATGCACACAGACTCACAGTGTGATTCTAGACAAACAACACTATCCCTAGGAGTTTACCAAAACTCATTCACTACAGTGGAAGTGGTAAACAAACTGCACACAATCTACATATTTCACGACTACACTTTAATGTCAATTGCTGACTAATTTAATCAACGCATAAGCAAAGACTGGCTTCTAATGCTACTAAAACTTGACAACATGACAGGTTTTAAAAAAGTCATCTGGCAGTAAATACACGATGTTACCAAATGCTTCTCTCACAATCCTTACCCAAATGCACACAGACTCACAGTGTGATTTTAGACAATCAACACTATCCTAGGAGTTTACCAAAACTCATTCACTAGTCTAGAAGAGTTAATGGTACTGAACACAATCTACATATTTAAGTATAGCACATCAGTGTCAAATCATGACTCATTTAATCAACGCGTAACCAAAGACTGGATTCTAATGTTACTAAAACATCACAACATGACAGGTTTTAAAAAAGTTATCTGTAAGCAAATACGTGATATCACCAAATGCTTCTATCACACTGATCCCAAATACACACTAATTCACACTGTGATTCTAGACATGCACCACTATCCCTAGGAGTTTATCAAAACTCATTCACTACAGTGCAACTGGTAAGGGAACTGCACACAATCTACATATTTCAGGACGGCACTTTTCTGTCAAAGCCTGACTCATTTAATCAAATCATAAGCCGTAACTGTCTTCTAATGCTACTAAAACTTCACAACATGACAAGTTAAAACAGTTATCTGTCAGCAAATACACGATGTTACCAAATGCTTCTCTCACAGTGGTTCCCAAATGCACACAGACTCACTGTGTGATTCTAGACAAACAACACTATCCCTTGCACTATACCAAAACACATTTCTTCATCTAGAGGTAGTACTACATTTTAGTATAGAAACATAACATAACTCATTTCACAAATTCATAAACAATGACTGGTTTCTAATTCTATCAAAATATAAAAACTGCACAGTTATCTGTTTACAGACACATGAAAAACACAAATGCTTATCACAGTATGGTTTCTACATGCACACACATTGTAGAGAAAAAAAGTACTCCCTACACTTTAGCAGGAAAAATACATTAGTCTGATTAAAATCAAAATAGTCTACATACATCCCCTCACAATTAAATAACTCATCTTTCAAGTTCTTTTGTAGATTAAGAAGTATATCAATCACTCACCATATTTTCTTTTACAGAATCTCTGCACTGTGCACCTCTCAGCAAAAGCAAAGAATGAAAAAGTTTCCCTTTCATTTTCCACACATATACATGTAAACATCAAATCACAATCCTTCGTACATAAACTCAAAAGCAAACACACATTTCTATTGGTTAAACATTTCAACCCTTTCCAACTGAAATACATTTCAACCCTTCTCCCAATCTGCCTTCTGCCTGTTACCATAGAAACAGGTCATGGAACACTGCACTGAGCTCACAGGTCACAAGTTCAGCACACAATGTTCCTACACAAGACAGGAAGTGTGCTTGACTTTTCAACATATCAGCTTATCATATATAATGTTCCTTACAATCTGTTTTTGTTAACCAATAACAATCATACCTTTAAAAAACAGAAATATACACCTTACCTATCAGTGTAGAAAGTTGTCATACAACCAATGATTTATTGTCGTTTTTCAAAAAACGTTGCCGTGGATCCGCGCACCCACCGCGAGAGAATCCGTGCATCCAACGCGATAGGATGCGCGCACCGTGCGCGCATTTCCCCATTTTTTTTTTTTAAAGGGGGGCCCCAGGGGGTCCTTCTGGGACCCCCTAAGCACCTCTAGAGGGTCAGAGTATTTTCACTCTTCCCCCTTTATATGTTTTACACACTTATTCCCCTTGCTTCTTCAGCCTCGCTTCTACCGAGGCAGAAAATAGCCGCCAACAGTTCCTGGTTTCGAATGTAGAGAGACACTCGACAGCCAATTAGTATTCAGCGCGTGATCGGGAGGGTGCGTGCTCGGTTCGGGGAGGGTGCGCTTACGGTGCGGGTACGGTCCGCGGATCCTCTGTGGCCATAGATATCACTAACTTTTTTACCCTAATTTTCTCAGGAATTACTGAACAGATTCACACCATATATGCAAAAGGCACGAGTCCGAACTGAGGACTACCTTTTTGCCAAATTTGGTGTCATTCCATTCAGTGGTTCGGGCTGTAGCTGCGACAACGGATCACCGCAAAACTTTCAGGGGAGGAGCGGAGCGGAGCTGGCCAAAAGTTTGGAAAATTTCGTGAGGATTTGTCAACCGGCGCCAACGTTATTCCAAATAGAATGTTGCGGATTTCCTATGGAAAATAGGTCCTAACTATAACTATCTACTGGCGACCGCCAGTAGATAATATATACATACATATATAAACATATATATAATCTGCATATCTATATAAATACAAATATAAATGCATGCATACATATACATATATGCATACATATGCATGTTATGTACATGAAAGTTTGAAAAACACTAATACAAGCAAAGCTAAAAAGCCACCTAATTTCAAACAGAATTGCTTTAACTTAAACAAGGGCGAGACCTATTGCATTTTCAATGCTTGTTTACTTTGATTCCATCAAGAAGGCATTCAGATGTGTCACACATTTGCCATCAATTCTGAATGGTAGCACTCTAGTTGCTCATTAGATCACTGTAGTAAAGCTACGGCTCATCAGGGAAGTCTGCTGCTGGTATTGAAAGTGCATGTTTCAGTCTGCATGTCAGATTTTTTTAATGAAATACAAGAGGATTTGAGAAGTCACTCAAAATGTGCCCTAATTTTTCTTTCTGCAGCACAAATCACACTTTCTATGGCAAAATGAACCCCCTCATTTTGTTCCTTTTTAAATTAAATGTTTTAAGAGTTACCACTTTATTCCAATCAAGATGGCTTCAGGTGTGCCATACGTTTGTCGTAAGTAGGACTGTTAAGTCTCTAGTTGTTCTTTAGAACACTCTGAGAAGCTGCAGTAGAACACAAAGGAATCAACTGACAGTCTCTGCCCTTGTTGGATGTACATGTTTTACTGAGAATGTCAGACTTCATTCTCACATGACTGAGAAAGATAATGTGAATTTACAGAAAATATGCACTCAGTTTAGCTTATAGATCACCTTCCTAATCTCTGTGGGAAAAGCATGAGAAAATAGTTTTCTCTCAAACATGATTCATGATATCCCAGCAGAAGGCTTTTTCACATGGTAAAATCACCTTACAACACAGCACAATTCCTAAAATGAGTATGGTACCATCAACAAATGATTTATAATGTAACTAAAGTCTTAAAACCTTCTATTAACTGCAATGCTTTTTAATGAGGTGCTATCATGTATATTGGTCCCAAGATGGCTGCCAACACTTCTTGGATGAAGTGCTGACAGCCAATCAGATCTCACGATGAGATGTGTGGTTAGGCTCCAACCAGATATATCTGATTTTACTTTAGATTTTCTCAGGAACTACTGAACGGATTTACACCATTTAACCAAAAGGCATGAGTGTGAGCCAAGGGCTACCTTTTTGTCAAATTTGGTGTAATTCCGTTCAGCAGTTCGGGCTGTAGCTGCGATTAAAGGTTCCTACGGAAAATTGCACGGGGAAAACATGTTTTGGGACCCCCCTTTTTTCTCAGCCCCCGCTTGACGAATCACCCCGAGACTTTCAGGATAGGAGCGGACCGGAGCGCCCCACCAGTTTTGAAAATTTCTCGAAGATTCGTCAACCGGCACCAAAGTTATTCCAAATAGAATGTTGTGGATTTCCTATGGATAATAGGTCCTAACTATAGCTACCTACTGGCAACCGCCAGTAGGTTATATATATATATATGTTCACTACATGCAATTATTTTACATGTGCATTATTACCATTTGATACATGAAAACTTGCTGCAATAAATATTCCTCTTTACTTGGCAAATTAGTGTTGCCCTTTGTTTATGCTGTATTTTGGTATTCTAAAGTGTGTAGAGTCCTATTTTGAAGTGTTCACGTTGTGTCCTGGTATATTGAAGCCTTGCTCAGGCGTTCAGAAGAAAAAGCAAGACAAGCCGCTACACAAACTCATTATGGTCCTACTTAATCAGGTCATCCTGGGCCTGCCCATCCTGTTGCTCATCTTCCTCGCCACCCTACTTCTAGCTCTGTGGCCTGGAGCTCCAGGCTGTGATCATCCTGGTCCTGATGTCCCTGGTCCTGATCATCCTGATCCTCCTTTTCCTCATCAACCTGGTCATTCTGATCCTGATACTCATGGTCCTGATCCCCTTTGTCCTGATTTTCCTGGTCCCCTTAATGCCTTGTTGCCTGCCTCTTAAAACTTTTCATTCTTTCTCTGGCTACCTGTGTCCCTGGTTTTATCTACCTGGCACTCCTGATCAAGGTGATGCTTTTCTTGTTTTTCATAGTCTTTGCCCTTCTCAAGATTCAGCGCCCATTGTCCCTGAGCCTCTTAGTCATTTTCCTTATAGGTTGGGTTCTCCTGGACCTGACCACTTACTATCTTAGTCTTGGTCTCCTTGGTACTGGCCATCGTTGTCCTTCTTGTCTTATTGTGCTTATTATAAACTTTGCCTTCTGGCCGTCATGGCCCTTTTTTAGTTCCCATAGTCTTGGCCCATCAGGTCCTGTTCCTTTGTGGTCCTTGTCACCTTATCCTGGTTCTCTTCACCATCAACCTCCTAGCCTGGTATCGCAGGTCCTGGTCCATCTTCCTTCTCATGCCCTTGCTCTCTTAGTCTTTGTCCTCCTAGTTTGGATTGTCTTGTTCTCCTGGATCTGTTCCTTGTTCATTGAGTCCTACTAGTAATGCAAAGATTGATCCAGGTCCTCTTAATCTATATTCTCCTTGTTAGGGTTCTCCTCAGCCTGGTCATTTTGGTCATGGTCCTCCTGCCCACCACTGTCCATTCCACTTGCTCTTCCAGATGCTGGTTGGCCTTCTTGCTTCAGTTTCCTCCTCACCCTGGTCCTGCTACATGTAATGATTGCTCTGTCCCACTTGGTAAGCTGAGCCCTGGTCCCCCAGGTCCTGATCTTCATTACCCTCTTAGCCCTGTTTCTGGTCCTCCTGGTCATGATCCTTTTAGTCTACCTAGTCCTCTTGCTCCGGTCTTCTGGCTGCACTTGGCATTGCCCCCTTTGGTCTTCATAATCCCTGTTCTGCTTATACTTGTATCATGCACATTTGGCTCATTGGCCTTCAGGTCTTGATCTTCGTAGTCCTCTTCAATCTGGTCCTTGTTCTCCTGGCTCTCATCCTCCTGCTCCTTGCCCACATGGCTCTGCAATAATTTGTCCAGTCACAGATCTTCCTAGCCTTTCCTAGTTCTGATATTTTTTTACCTCGGGTTCAAGAAAGTCTAAGAACTTCTTGGTGCTGTATTTTCTGGTCCTCGTTTGAATGGTCATCATTCCCAGGTACTCCTACCCCAAGTCATTTGGATCCTGGGTCTCCTTTTCACAGGCTCCCCGTCCTAGACCGTTTCATCCTCCTCACTCTAATTGTCGTTCATCAGTCCTCCTGGTCCTGATTCCCTGGTTTATCTAGTCCTCTCATTTGTCTCTATGTAATCCTTCTGATCCTGGTCACTTTGGTCCATGTAGCCCTGGTCTTAGTTCTGGTATTCTTTGTCTGGTTCTCATGTAGCGGGTCTTCTGGTGCTAGTTCCACTGGTCTTGGTTTCCCTAGCCCTACCCGGTCTTCCTATCCCATCCTACTCCTACTAGTTTGCTTATTCTACCTTGTTACTGTTCATCTGACCATGGGCTTCAATAACATGACCCTCATACTAATGGCCCTATTGGGTCTGGTCTTCCTCATTCCCCTGACACTGGTCCTCCTAGTTCCAAAGGTTATGGGTTACCCTGGTTCGTGTAGTTCTTGTCATCCTGGTTTAGAATCCCCGAGTCTGACACTCCTGGAACTTCTGATCCTGGTCCCACTAGACCTAGACATCCTTGTCCTTTATAACCCCTGCTAATTCTAATCTAAGGTCTTCAGGTCCCGTTAGACCTGGTAGTTCTGGTTTTGGTCTTCATGGTCCTGGTCTATCTGCTTCTGGCACTTTGATCATCCTTGATCTGAAGCCTTTGTCCTTGGCCCTCCTGTCTCTAGTCCTTCTCTCCACTGGTTTACTCGTACTGGTCCTCTTTGGTCTGTCCTCTTCAGTCTACAACTCCTGGCCCTGATTACCCTCCTTCCTTTGGTCCTGGTCGTTGCACACAGGCCCTTATAGCCCTCCTCGTCATCATGGTCCCGGTAGAGTTAGGTCAAATTCAAGATTCCATAAGGGAAGAAATGACCAATATCAATTCAATGAAAACAAAAGAATATCCCCTTTTTTCAAAAACTAAAATGCCTCTTATACCTCCCGCACAGACTCTCCGTTACAAATTATTTCAAGAACCAGTATCTGAGCAAATACATCAGCAAGCACCACAGCCCCAGCCAGCGGCAGGATTACAAATTGAAGGCACATCGGATACTCAAATAGTGATTAGCCCATTATCTGTCTCACCACCTAACCAGCAAAATCAGTAAAAAAAAAAGAATCCAAGGAGTGGACAGTCCCCTTCCTCGACTTTATTGCTGGAAAAAATCATCGCTGTAGAAGATCAAGATCCTACAGAGGCAGTCAGTACGGGACCATCTGAGACCTTGCATTTGGACAATGGGGGTAGTTCCAATGTGACATAAAATCTATGCTAAATCTTATCTTAGATGAGATTCGCGATATGAAAACGACCCAAGCAAATGAGATTGCAGCCTTGCACCATCGGTTGACAAAAATTGAAGAAGCGGTAGCTAGTCTTCCGGGCAGGTTGCAGGAGGCTGAGTCTAGAATATCCCAGATTGAGGATCAGATGATGACGATTCAGCAACAAGCGGACGTGGCAAAATCCAAAAACTTAGTCTAGAGACCAAAATCGAGGAATTGGAGAATCACTCCCGGCGCTCCAATTTGTGCATAGTGGGGGTGACAGAAGGCTGCGAGGGGACACAAATGCTTCAGTGGGTGGAGTCATGCATTAAAAACAGTGTTCTTTCAGGTTTCTCCGGTGATTTAACCATTACAAGAGCACACAGAGCTCCAGCTCAGCCATTTCAGAACTCGACATTACCCAGAACTATTCTTGTCAATTTCGCAGATTTTAGAATTAAGAAGCGGGTACTGTCTCAGGCTATACAAATGCGACAGATTTCAACTTCAGAAGTTCGGAACTGCCGTATTTTTTCTGATATGTCCGCCACTGCAGCCCGCCGGCGAAAGGAATTTGTGAAACTTCTTTATTTGTTTAAAGCACAAGGAGTTTCAACACAAAAAGTACTGGCACACTGTAGCAAACATTTATTATTATTCTGGAATGAGTGGAGGAAGTGTGCTTTATCACAAACCACCAATGCTCATTATATTATATAGAATCACCCAATCCAGAATGCTACAAAATTAAAAATTGTATAAGTCAGTAAAGTCAGAATGAAAGAAAATGTGAAGTCAGTCCACAGATAGAAAAACTCTACACAAACCCTCGATGATGAAGAGGTGAAAAATGTGTAAAGAGAGAGAGAGTACCTCACGTGCGCACCACCAGGGGAGCTACTGGTTGGTTCTCACCAGCTTGCCCACGTCAATTTCATCATTGGTAACTCTCTCTCATGAAAAAAGTGTGCAGTGTCCAGTGAAAAAACACATAACACAAGACGGTGTAGTGTGAAAACGAAAAGACACAAACTGTGCGAACAAGGACAGGAACAAATAAGGAGGGGTATTAGACTCTCAAATGATTGTTTATTCTGGTTAGGAGTCTATCCCACTATTTAAAAACACAGCATGTTGCATACCTTAATAATGACGGCCAACATGTTTCATTGCCAATTGATTTGTGGCAAATTCATCTGGGCAAGAAGGGGTCAAAGATCGCCTTCTCTGGACACACACCTTTAAAAACGGACTGACAAACACAAAAAAGACAACACACAGCTTAATTAGTTCAGAGGGAGATGTATACACTGTGCATCCCAAAAATGGTTTAGGATTATGAGCTCAGATCCATTACCTAGTTGGGGCTATGGGCCCACATACCAGCCACCAACCAGTCGCAGGGGCGTTCTAACCTCTTTACTTTCGCCTTCCTGCTCTGCAAAGCACGACCGTAGTTAGTGCCTGCACCTGTGAAAAAAGTATATCGATAATGTATATCTAACCCAACAAGACACGATCCCTAATCTTGTAATGCTCCTAAAGCTCTCATGGATGCTTCACCTAACGAGTCGAAAGAGCACACTGGCGGCGATTCACCCATTTGTATCCTGTGCCGCAAGACTACCCAATTCGTAGCTGGGTCTTCCTATGTCCCCAAGCTGGCTTAAAAACAACCCTCTAGCACGTGCCATGCTACAAAAAAGCTCGGGTTCTACATACCACAAACTTCCACGCAACACTCTAAAATACGAGCAGCTTTCTCTCAGTGGCTCGTGTACCCCCAGCTTACCCTGTAACTTTACTGCCAGGCGGAAACTCAGCACTGGAACGGATTACAGCCCGACCGTGTCTGTTTTCAAGACGGCTCTAGCCCCATCTCGCGAGACTCCACGGTTTCACGTCTCGTAACGGTGTGTTCATAGGAAATGCGGCGGCCATCTTAGAACTATCTCTGGTCCTATTTACAGATAGTACGAGCCTTGTTGGAAAGAATGTTCCCAGCCACAGAAGGATCGTTGAGGGTGTGACATTTTACTTTCCAGCTAAGGACATATTCATTACCCATACCAATATCAACCATAGGGTGAACAAACGAATATCGACCATAGGGTGAAAAACGGGGCAGCCATCTTGGCAGTGTGTTGGATATCGGAGGATGTAATCAGCTCAAGTTTCTTTCAATAAAGTGTACCCCGAACTATAACACAAAGTTCATTCATGGGTAAGAGGACACGATCGTGGGCCTCTTGATATATTGCATAAAAGGAGGCCTCAGCAGTCAAAAGAGAGTTGTCCCACTATCTCTGGTCCTATTTACAGATAGTACGAGCCTTGTTGGAAAGAATGTTCCCAGCCACAGAAGGATCATTGAGGGTGTGCCATTTTACTTTCCAGCTAAGGACATATTCATTACCCATACCAATATCAACCATAGGGTGAACAAACGAATATCGACCCTAGGGTGAAAAACGGGGCAGCCATCTTGACAGTGTGTTGGATATCAGAGGATGTAATCAGCTCAAGTTTCTTTCAATAAAGTGTACCCCGGACTATAACACAAAGCTCATTCATGGGTAAGATAACACGATCGTGGGACTCTTGATATATTGCATAAAAGGAGGCCTCAGCAGTCAAAAGAGAGTTGTCCCACAGGCCCGGAAGAGACCATATCAGGGAAAACATCAACCCCAATTAATCAATTCGGATAATGAGGCTACACCTATTATGTATTAGGCTGCACTCAAAATATCACACATAGAACATCAAGAAATGGCGCAGGTCATGGGGTCGTGTTTGCATGATGTTATACTAAACTTACAAATGACCACCTATCTGCTCACTTTGTTCCACTCAATTTGGTCATTAAGACCAATGGTATCCCCCTTTTCTGAGTAGATCCAGCGAGCTTCCTTCACAGCCAATTTATTGTCTATTTCGCCAATGTCGCCAAAAACATTTTCCAGAATGACCCATTTTAAAGATCTAAAGGGATGTTGCTGGTCTCGATAGTGTTGTACCAAGCGTGTGGTGAGCTTGCCGGCCCTGATCGTGCTCAAATGTTCCTGTATGCGAACCTTGACTTTTCTAGATGTTAGACCAATATAATGTAAGCCACATGGCATGTCAGTCTATAAATTACATGACATGTATTGCAATTGGTAAACTGACGGAGAAACCAGGTTCTGCCACTACCTAGTAGAATCTCAGTTGTTTTCTCCGTCAGTCCACACACCGAGCAACTACCACAGGGATGATGCCCTGGGAGAAGGCTTACATTCTTCTTACCATGCACAGGTCTCGTATGCACCAGTCTGTCTTTCAAGTTTTGCGTCCTTTTGAACGCAAATCTGGGCTGGGGCATCTGAAAATCACTGGTCGATAGCAATGACCAGTGTCGCCTGATTATTTGTCTGATCTTGTTAGACAAAGGGTCAAACGTCAGAACTATTGGCAAGCTCTCCCTTGCTTCCTTTTTGTTCCTTTCAAGTAAGGCCTCCCTGGGTGTATTGTGAGCCCTTTTGCGAGCTCTAGTGATGATTCTCTTAGGGTAAGCACGTTGTGCCAATTTCATGCTCAAAACTTCTGATTGATGCAGATAGTCTGTTGTAGAGGAACAATTTCTGCGATATCTCAGAAACTGGCCAACCGGGAGGTTATCCCTTAGAGCTCTAGTGTGGTACGACTGGTAATGCAATAAGAAGTTTTTGTCAGTAGGCTTGTGATGAACGCTGGTGCTGAGTCTATCATCAACCACAATGATGTCAAGGTCAAGGTACGTTGCAGTTTCTCTACTGAACTGCCAGGTGAAATTTAAACAGGTGTCGAGCGAGTTAAGCCATTCCAGAAATTCACAGAGGCGTTGTTCAGTGCCCGTCCAAATACATAGAACATCGTCTATATATCTCTTCCAGAGGCAAATGTGCCCCTGGAAGGGATTGGAAGAATGGTCCAGGTAATGTTCCTCGAATTGGCCGACATAGATACATGCCAGGCTCGTATGTATCTATGTCGGCCAATTAGAGGAACATTACCTGGACCATTCTTCCAATCCCTTCCAGGGGCACATTTGCCTCTGGAAGAGATATATAGACGATGTTCTATGTATTTGGACGGGCACTGAACAACGCCTCTGTGAATTTCTGGAATGGCTTAACTCGCTCGACACCTGTTGAAATTTCACCTGGCAGTTCAGTAGAGAAACGGCAACGTACCTTGACCTTGACATCATTGTGGTTGATGATAGACTCAGCACCAGCGTTCATCACAAGCCTACTGACAAAAACTCCTTATTGCATTACCAGTCGTACCACCCTAGAGCTCTAAGGGATAACCTCCCGGTTGGCCAGTTTCTGAGATATCGCAGAAATTGTTCCTCTACAACAGACTATCTGCATCAATCAGAAGTTTTGAGCATGAAATTGGCACAACGTGCTTACCCTAAGAGAATCATCACTAGAGCTCCCAAAAGGGCTCACAATACACCCAGGGAGGCCTTACTTGAAAGGAACAAAAAGGAAGCAAGGGAGAGCTTGCCAGTAGTTCTGACGTTTGACCCTTTGTCTAACAAGATCAGACAAATAATCAGGCGACACTGGTCTTTGCTATCGACCAGTGATTTTCAGATGCCCCAGCCCAGATTTGCGTTCAAAAGGACGCAAAACTTGAAAGACAGACTGGTGCATACGAGACCTGTGCATGGTAAGAAGAATGTAAGCCTTACCCCAGGACATCATCCCTTTGGTAGTTGCTCGGTGTGTGGACTGACGGAGAAAACAACTGAGATTCTACTAGGTAGTGGCAGAACCTGGTTTCTCCGTCAGTTTACCAATTGCAATACATGTCATGTAATTTATAGACTGACATGCCCATGTGGCTTACATTATATTGGTCTAACATCTAGAAAAGTCAAGGTTCGCATACAGGAACATTTGAGCACGATCAGGGCCGGCAAGCTCACCACACGCTTGGTACAACACTATCGAGACCAGCAACATCCCTTTAGATCTTTAAAATGGGTCATTCTGGAAAAAGTTTTTGGCGACATTGGCGAAATAGACAAAAAATTGGCTGTGAAGGAAGCTCGCTGGATCTACTCAGAGAAGGGGGATACCATTGGTCTTAATGACCAAATTGAGTGGAACAAAGTGAGCAGATAGGTGGTCATTTGTAAGTTTAGTATAACATCATGCAAACACGACCCCATGACCTGCGCCATTTCTTGATGTTCTATGTGTGATATTTTGAGTGCAGCCTAATACATAATAGGTGTAGCCTCATTATCCGAATTGATTAATTGGGGTTGATGTTTTCCCTGATATGGTCTCTTCCGGGCCTGTGGGACAACTCTCTTTTGACTGCTGAGGCCTCCTTTTATGCAATATATCAAGAGTCCCAAGATCGTGTCCTCTTACCCATGAATGAGCTTTGTGTTATAGTCCGGGGTACACTTTATTGAAAGAAACTTGAGCTGATTACATCCTCTGATATCCAACACACTGTCAAGATGGCTGCCCCGTTTTTCACCCTAGGGTCGATATTCGTTTGTTCACCCTATGGTTGATATTGGTATGGGTAATGAATATGTCCTTAGCTGGAAAGTAAAATGGCACACCCTCAATGATCCTTCTGTGGCTGGGAACATTCTTTCCAACAAGGCTCGTACTATCTGTAAATAGGACCAGAGATAGTGGGACAACTCTCTTTTGACTGCTGAGGCCTCCTTTTATGCAATATATCAAGAGGCCCACGATCGTGTCCTCTTACCCATGAATGAGCTTTGTGTTATAGTTCGGGGTACACTTTATTGAAAGAAACTTGAGCTGATTACATCCTCCGATATCCAACACACTGCCAAGATGGCTGCCCCGTTTTTCACCCTATGGTCGATATTCGTTTGTTCACCCTATGGTTGATATTGGTATGGGTAATGAATATGTCCTTAGCTGGAAAGTAAAATGTCACACCCTCAACGATCCTTCTGTGGCTGGGAACATTCTTTCCAACAAGGCTCGTACTATCTGTAAATAGGACCAGAGATAGTGGGACAACTCTCTTTTGACTGCTGAGGCCTCCTTTTATGCAATATATCAAGAGGCCCACGATCGTGTCCTCTTACCCATGAATGAGCTTTGTGTTATAGTTCGGGGTACACTTTATTGAAAGAAACTTGAGCTGATTACATCCTCCGATATCCAACACACTGCCAAGATGGCTGCCCCGTTTTTCACCCTATGGTCGATATTCGTTTGTTCACCCTATGGTTGATATTGGTATGGGTAATGAATATGTCCTTAGCTGGAAAGTAAAATGTCACACCCTCAACGATCCTTCTGTGGCTGGGAACATTCTTTCCAACAAGGCTCGTACTATCTGTAAATAGGACCAGAGATAGTTCTAAGATGGCCGCCGCATTTCCTATGAACACACCGTTACGAGACGTGAAACCGTGGAGTCTCGCGAGATGGGGCTAGAGCCGTCTTGAAAACAGACACGGTCGGGCTGTAATCCGTTCCAGTGCTGAGTTTCCGCCTGGCAGTAAAGTTACAGGGTAAGCTGGGGGTACACGAGCCACTGAGAGAAAGCTGCTCGTATTTTAGAGTGTTGCGTGGAAGTTTGTGGTATGTAGAACCCGAGCTTTTTTGTAGCATGGCACGTGCTAGAGGGTTGTTTTTAAGCCAGCTTGGGGACATAGGAAGACCCAGCTACGAATTGGGTAGTCTTGCGGCACAGGATACAAATGGGTGAATCGCCGCCAGTGTGCTCTTTCGACTCGTTAGGTGAAGCATCCATGAGAGCTTTAGGAGCATTACAAGATTAGGGATCGTGTCTTGTTGGGTTAGATATACATTATCGATATACTTTTTTCACAGGTGCAGGCACTAACTACGGTCGTGCTTTGCAGAGCAGGAAGGCGAAAGTAAAGAGGTTAGAACGCCCCTGCGACTGGTTGGTGGCTGGTATGTGGGCCCATAGCCCCAACTAGGTAATGGATCTGAGCTCATAATCCTAAACCATTTTTGGGATGCACAGTGTATACATCTCTCGCTGAACAAATTAAGCTGTGTGTTGTCTTTTTTGTGTTTGTCAGTCCGTTTTTAAAGGTGTGTGTCCAGAGAAGGCGATCTTTGACCCCTTCTTGCCCTGATGAATTTGCCACAAATCAATTGGCAATGAAAAATGTTGGCCGTCATTATTAAGGTATGCAACATGCTGTGTTTTTAAATAGTGGGATAGACTCCTAACCAGAATAAACAATCATTTGAGAGTCTAATACCCCTCCTTATTTGTTCCTGTCCTTGTTCGCACAGTTTATGTGTCTTTTCGTTTTCACACTACACCGTCTTGTGTTATGTGTTTTTTCACTGGACACTGCACACTTTTTTCATGAGAGAGAGTTACCAATGATGAAATTGACGTGGGCAAGCTGGTGAGAACCAACCAGTAGCTCCTCTGGTGGTGCGCACGTGAGGTACTCTCTCTCTCTTTACACATTTTTCACCTCTTCATCATCAAGGGTTTGTGTAGAGTTTTTCTATCTGTGGACTGACTTCACATTTTCTTTCATTCTGACTTTACTGACTTATACAATTTTTAATTTTGTAGCATTCTGGATGGGGTGATTCTATATAATATAATGAGCATTGGTGGTTTGTGATAAAGCACACTTCCTCCACTCATTCCAGAATAATAATAAATGTTTGCTACAGTGTGCCAGTACTTTTTGTGTTGAAACTATTGTTGGTTGGAGGGCGTTCTGGCACGTTTTCCCTCTCTGGCTCCTCTTTGACTGAATAAAGCACAAGGAGCTCAGGCGTCTATAGCGCAACAGTCTAAATTACGTGTACTTGTGCAAGGCAAGTTTCATATGTTCACAAATTTAGAAGAAGCTCAGGAGCTTATACAGAAAATTACTGTCAACAAATAGTGAGCAAATTGTGATTATAGAAAATTGTTGGATAGGTTCCTCTCATATCTATGTGTCTGTACCTATATATATATATATGTGTTTGTATATATATATATATATATGTGTGTATGCCTGTATATATTGTATATATATGTACATATATTTTTTTTTTCTTTTCTCTTTCCTCCAAGGCACGTCTTTAGTATGAGTGGTGGTGGGCCTGGGATCACTCAGGGTGCAACAACATGGAACCCAGATTGGATGCTAATTCCCGGGAGCAGGCAGGGGGTATGGTGGGCAATTCCCCCTTTGCTGCGAGTCTTGGGGTGGGAGTTCAGGGTGGGGCATCACAAGGGCTTGGTGAGGGTAAAAATCAACAAGAAAGCAGTATAGTTATTAGGATAAGGCTGTCGTCGTACCAGAATTATTTAGGAGATATCCGTATAAAGGATGTATTAATTGGTAGGATGGATTCTAAGCTGGAAAAAACCACTAGTGAGTTACGAAGATATCTAGGAGGGAATCAAAAATGGAATCAAAATTGCAGAATATAAAAATTGTTACATGTAATGTTAATGGATTATTGAATCCACGAAAAAGTACAGCCTGTTTAAATTGGATTAATTCTCTTTCCCCGGAAATAGTATTTCTTCAGGAAACCGATTTTAGGTCTGACATTCCAAAAATATCCCTTCCTAAGAAATACACACAAACTTATTTTTCATCTGCCAATTTAGCGGTAAGAGGAGTAGGGATTTTGTTCTCTAATTCACGGGATTGGCAGGTTAAAGCGGTATGACGGGATGGTAAAGGAAGATGGATTTGGGTAAAAGTAAAGTTGGAAGAAATAGTCCTGAATTTGATTAATTATTATGGCCCAATAGATGACGATCCGGCGGCCCTAGAGCAAATCTATCTGTTGATAGCACAAATGGAAGGTATATTAATCATCGGCGGGGATTTTAATTTTATTCAGAATTTGAGACTGGATACATCCAATAAGACGAAACGTCAGTTAAAGCCCAAAACCACAAAGTTAATAAATAGACTAACAGAAGATTTTTCTTTATCAGACCACTGGAGGCTGGGGCATCCCGGACTTCAGCAGTATACCTGCTATTCAGCCAAATTTAGATCAGCATCCTGTTTGGATTTTTTCTTAGTAGATAGATTGGTCGCTAATGGCAGTGGTTCCCAAACTGTGCGCCACGGCTCCCTGGTGCGCCATTAGAACTAGCTAGGGGCGCCGCGCACGTCTTTGAAATTTAGGCAAGAAATCAGGTGTTGTAATGTTAAAAACAATGGTCGCCCCGAGAATGTCATGAGGGTGGGTGGGGAATTAAAAGCGCTAGGTAGCCAGCGTCCGCCAGTGTGTTTTGGCCCAGCCGCAGCACATAAATACCGGGGAGGTAAAAGTGGTACCTGTCAGCCGGCATCGGGAATCGTGGTTTGGCCCAGCTGCAGCGCAACATAAGGGGAAGTTAAAAATGCCACCTGTTGGGGAGGCTCCTATCCTCCCGCGGGGCTGTCCGATCCAGGTCGCCCCGCAGGGATTTAGGTACCTGGGTGTCTTCATTACTCTGGACCCGGAGGCTCGGTATGATCGGAACTTGCTTCCCCCCCTCCAGCGTCTGAAAGAGGATGTCGCGCGCTGGCGGCGTTTGCCGCTCGGCCGGGCGGCATTGTTTAAAATGATGTCGTTGCCGCGTTTCCTATACGCGTTGCAGAACACGATGGACCTCGTCCCAGCGCGCTACTTCCGCGAAGTGGAGAGTTTGCAGCGCCGCCTGTTCTGGGACGGGAGGCCACGTATTGCCCTGGCTAAGCTGACGCTCCCCTGGTATGATGGGGGGATTGCCCTCCCGGATATTAAACGGTATTATTGGGCCTCCCAGCTAGCTGCAATTAATCAGGGCCTATATGGGCCAGCCTTAAACCCGGCGTTTGAAATGGATAGGATGCTACTTCCAGGTGGTGACTATAATCGAGCGCTTTACTCTAGCGCGCCCGACGCTCGCCTAACGGGCCCCACGCGTGTCATGGTGCGAGTGTGGCACGCGGCCAATGCTGCAATGGGGTGGAAGGACCGTTTGACCCGGGCGTCGCCACTATACGCATCTGAGCGGTTGGGCTTCTTGTGGACCTCGAAGGGCTTTGAGAAGTGGGATCTAATAGGCATCAGCAAAGTGGGGGATCTCTGGACGAGGGGAGGATTTAAAACGTTCGAGATGCTGCAGACGGAATTTCAGTTGCAGGGCAGCGAGTGCTTTCGGTACTTGCAGGTCCGGCATGCGCTGGGCTCCGTCTTTCCGGACGTCGCCTCCATCCCGGAGTGCTCCCCCCTGGAGGATAGATTGCTGGATGGACACGTCCCTGACAGCACGATCTCACTGATCTACAAAAAACTGATCAACGATCGCTCAGACTTGCTGACTGCCCTTCGTGAGGCTTGGGTAGCCGATGGGCTGGAGCTGGACGACGAGGACTGGATCTCCGCGGTGGCCTCCCCGAAAGAGGTGGCCATACCGGCTCGCCTTCGTTTCGTCCAGCTCAAGATACTCCACAGGGTCTACATGACGGGGCCAAAGCTCCTGCGTATGGGCTATGCTGAGGACGGTTTGTGTAGGCGTGGGTGTGGTGCGCTGGGGACTTTTCTGCATATCCTGTGGGAGTGCCCGGAAGTGGAGGGGTTCTGGCGAGGTGTGCATGAGGTGCTGCGAGTGGTCACGCATGTGGCGCTGTTGCCCGAAGCGAGGAGATGCCTGTTGAATGTGTGGGAGCCTACCGATTACTCGGTGCCGCAGACGTGGTGGGTGACTCTGGGGTATATGGTTGCCAAGTGTGATATTGCCCAGCTGTGGGGATCCCAGAGGCCCCCGACTGTCTCGGCCTGGAAGGAACATATGGATTGGTGCATGTTTCGGGAAAAGGTGGTGTATGTGGCGAGAGGTAAGCCTGCGACATGGGTGAAAGTGTGGGGCCCCTGGAACGCCTACCGCGGGGGAATCTGTGCTCCACCGTTATTGCCCGATCCGTCGCCGGCCCCGTCCCCTTAGCCAACTCATCCCCCCGGTACCTGGGCATTAGGTGTCCCCAACCCTAGTTCTGATCTCTCCCCCCCCTCTTGAGATTCCTATGGATGGCTGGCATCCCCCCTCTAGGGGAGCACGTGTTGCTATTCCGATTGAGGATTGCCTTGTGGGTTTGTTTGTGTTTGTTGTTCTTTAAATTTAAAATGGAACCGTATAATGGGGTCTGGATAGTGTGGCGCGCAACGATGTTACCTCCTGTAAATGCTCGGCCGAAGCACCATGTGTTTTATAAATGTATATCGTATGCTCCTTTTATTGCTAGCGGCCGGCCGGAAGGTTGTAGGCCCATATTTGTATAATTTTTTTGAGTCTTGTAATAAACGGTTTCAAAAAAAAAAAAATGCCACCTGTAAAATCAGGAATCATGGTTTGGTCCAAAGCGTACGGCCGCCATAGTTTAAGCGGGCCAGGTATAAGACTCACACATACAGCGATGCCAAGCGTTATTGCTTCTCGGGTTCGGACGCTCTTCTTTACATCAAGTAAGTAGTAGGTTCACCCATGTCCCGTGCGCATCGTCGGCGGTAGAAATGTAAAATAAATAAATTGGTCGGAGAAGTTGAACACAAATCCTGAACTAAGCGAGACAGCCACTGTAAGAAATGTAGTTACCTGAATATCCGTCCCTGCTAATAACTAGCGTTTGGCCTAGTGTAGCGCTCCCATCCACACACAACCCAGCCATGAACTAGCTGAATTTAATTTAGCAAGTTTCATTCACGCTAGGTGTCCTGCACAAGCATCGGTATAATAATCTCGCCCGCTCTTACTGTATCTAAAAAGGTCAGACTGTGTCCAAGTACAGTGGGCGACATCACCAGCTAACACAACATGCACAAAACCCCCGAATGAGTAATGCTACATAGAAGTTAACGCATACCATGCCTGAACGGGCCACCCTTAGGCAAAAATTCCATACTTCAAATACAATTGACAAGGTTCACGGCCTCAAAACAGGTTCCGATTACGTTCTTGCTGCAGTAGTGATAATTTATAACTTCGAATCCAAACTCCTTTCTCCTTTTAAAAGGGCCGGGTTCTTAACTTCGGAGTGACTGACAGACTCCTCTGAGTGTAGTAGTTCTTCGCCGTTCACCATCTCCGTCCCAAACATGATGGCACAAACCTGTAAAATGAATGACATCTTAATTAAAATGTGGGCTGCAACACTTAACCTTCCCGGCCCTGGCACTTGCTGGTCTCGCTGCACAACCGTGTTGTTAGGGCGAGCAGCGGGGCTGGGCCTGTGCAGCGAGGCCAACAAGTGCCAATGCCAGGAAAGTCAAGTGCTGCAGCCCGCATTTAATTTACATGTCATTGAGGATACGGGGTAGTGATTAGGGCCGGCTGCTCGGTTCTGACAGGTGACAGCTCTAACAAGAGTGTTAGGGGCCTGCCCTACAACTACATAATCTGCTGAAAGCGAGTCCTCATTACCGTGATGTTAGCAACACATTAGGGCCCAGCAAGCATGCTCACTCCCAGCCAGGCCCAGGAGAGCGCACAGCAGCAGCAGCCGCCTTTATACGCAGGCACGTCTGGGAGCTCCATACTGCAAATTATGATAATGTCCTTGTAACCCTTTTTGCTGCCATGTGATGGTCTTTTATGTGAGTTTCACCACGTTAAATGTTTGGTTAGCTGCGCATGTGCACGTGGTTACGTATGGGTCATGATTATTAATGGAAGTGATCTGTAAAACACGAGAGGGCTTCAGTTGTTTCATGTGTTCTGCGAATGGCTCTCCCAGTCTTACTTTTCCGTTTACATTCTGGTATTTGTAAATCTGGTTTTGTTTTGCTGTGCTAGCCCTGTGTATGTAATGTAAAACCATTTATCCATAAGAAAGCATAGTATCTGGGGGAAGATTCTGGCACCAGAATGCAAATCAAAAGTTTGTCTCTATGGCCTGCTCACTCACTCTAAGGTTGGATAGCTTGGGCCCTCTTCTCCTGAGTGCAAGGCACACTCAAATGTTTCAGTGCAACACAAAATCTGCGAGCATATATACTTGCTGTCTGCACCCACAATCTCTATGCAATGCAAAGACACACAGTCAACGTGCGCATGGCAGGGTAGCTGGTTTCTAAGAGTGGACTTTTACTACATCATGATGCGGTGCTATTGAAAAAAACGTGTCTCTTCAGCACGTTCCTAAATTGTTGGAGCAGGGTTGGGGAAGTCGTAATAGATATGGAAATACCACTCCTGATCTTGGATGCAGAAGGCCTGAATTCCATCAAGGCATGGCAACCTAAAGTTTTTATTAAATAACTGTTATATTTTTATTTTGTTACAAATATGGTTATAATACCTTCATTGCATCCCAATTAATTTCAGGGAGACAACTGGAAGTACTCCCGAGGTCGGGCTTGCATCCCCCACTGGTAAAAAAATGGTGGGGAGCCACGGCCAACTGCCAATTAGGTCAAGGGAGCCACAGGTCGAAAAAGTTTGGGAACCACTGGCTAATGGACTTACAGAAATACTTTCTAACTCTTTCTCGGACCACTCTTTGGTTTCATTTCTATTAAGGGTAAGAATTACTCCGAAAAACAGGCCCAGGTGGCAGTTCGATAAATCTTTATTGCAAGACTCTACCTGGATAACAGAAACTAAAGTTTTTATAAAGGAGTTTTTTCAGTTTAATGAAAATTCTGCATCTATGTTCATGGTATGGGAAGCATTTAAGGGGACCTTTAGAGGTCACACAATATCATATAAGGCTAGAATAAATAAACAAAGAAAAGAAAAGATTCAAGCATTACAGAAAGAAGTAGAAAAAGCAAGACAAAATCTCGATTTAAATACTACGGAGTCCACTTTTAGAGTTCATCAGCATGAATTAGGTAAAGTAAAGAAACAGCTGAAGGATTTCTTTTTATTGGAAGAGATATCTGGGAGTAGGGCTTATCAACAAAAACTTTATGAAGAAAGTCAACAGATTGGGAGATTCTTGGCTTGGTCCACAAAAAGTCAGAAAGCAACCCAAATAATTCCCCAGGTAAAGAATCCCTCAACTGGGATACTATTTGACGATAAACAAGCTATTTCAAAGGTGTTCCTATCACATTTTAACCAAATTTATGTGGAAACGCAGGAGGTAGATGTAGTAGATTTGTCGGGTTATTTCGAATTTTTGGATTTACCTCAGATACCCTCACATGGCTCTGAGATATTGAATAGCGTAATCGGGATTACGGAAATTCTAGCAGTATTAAAAAGTATGCCCAATGCTAAGGCGAGCGGTGCAGATGGAATTCCTGTTGAGGTTTTTAAGGTATTTCAGGAAGAAATCCTTCCTTTTCTGGTAAAATTGTTTAACCAGATAAAGGAGGGTTTGGATATCCCAAAAAGCTTTAAGGAATCTGTCCTAGTAATTTTTCTTAAAAAAGATAAAGATCCCAGCGATCCCAATTCCTATCGCCCAAAAAGCCTATTAAATACGGATTATAAAATATTTATGAAAATTTGGGCAAAAAGAATTGTTCCATCTGTACAACAGGTGGTACATGAGGACCAAAATGGTTTTATTCTGGGCCGATTGATGGCAGCTAATACATATTTCTTAACACAAGCCATTGATTATTTTTCTACCAATAAGATGGAGGCGGTGGTCATGATGATGGATGCCGAAAAGGCTTTTGATTTGGTAGATTGGAGTGCTTTATTTTTTATTTTGGATAAATTTGGGTTTCCGTTATTTTTTTTAAGAATGTTAAAGGAACTCTATAGCTGTGCGGAAGCCAAGGTTGTTATAAATGGAGAAGAGGCTGGTAGGGTACAAATTAAGTGAGGCACATGTCAAGGCTGTCCTTTATCCCCCCTTTTGTTTTCCTTGTTTATTGAACCTTTGGCTGTCAGGCTGCGGAAGAGTTTGTTGATTTTGCCTCCAATTGAGGGGATGGCAAAAGTCAAACTCTATGCAGATGACATTATTTTATATCTGAAGGCCGGGGGATCTTATGTTCAAAACGCACTGGATGAACTACAGAAATTTACGCAGGTGGGGGGTTGCAAAGTAAACCAAGCAAAAACTGAAATCCTTCTTTTTAACTCCACTCTAGTGGATATTCCCGCTTCTATTGTCATAAGACCACCACATCCAATTAGATATTTGGGGATATACGTTACACAGGATTTTAGTCAGTTGTTCCCCTGCATTATAATAGAATGCTTATAAAAGTGAAAAATGTATTGGACAAATGGATTCTGCTTAATTTATCTTTAAAAGGACGAATTTTGATGATTAAGATGTCGATACTTCCATTGCTTATGTTTCTTTTCAGCAATCTTCCGCTGAAAATTCCGAGTTCCTATTTTAAGGAATTAGATCAAATGATTTGGAAATTTGTTTGGAATAACAAACATCCTCGAGTGAAATTTGCTACATTACAACTGGATGTAGCCTCAGGAGGTCTAGCTTTACCAAATTTCTCCACATATTATCAGGCACCATTACTAGATTTGTTTTCTCAGTTGGCTGTGGAAAATTCAGTATTTTATAATTTTATATTGGTACAGATGTTGAAAGAGAGTACTATAAGGTTGCCGAATTTTTTACGGCTGGCAAAATTGCCCAAAAGGACCAGAAATAAAGTGATTTCCTCATTAGTAGAAAGGATGCAGCTCTTCTTCAAATTACGAGATATTCCAGCATTTCATGCTTTTACTCCTATAGAGGACTGTGCAGCAGGTGGTCTCATAGTATCCAGAGGCCTTTTTCAACAGTGGCAAGAATTGGGTTTTAATCTGCTTGGAAATTTCTTTAATCATGAGACATTAATAACTTGGGAAACAGTTCGGTTACAAACTAATTCTTTAACAACAGCCCTCTCTCTGAGCTTTTATCAGTTAGTCAATTTTCTTAAAATTAATTATGTAGCATTGAATAAAATGTCAGAGCAAATTGCTAGGCAAATGGCGAATAAAATGTTGGGGATAGGAGGCTGGTATCGGCTACTGCATCAAAAAGCCCATTCAGAAGAGATTCTGATAACAGAACTTCAAAAAATCTATTCAGAGACCGGCTGTAAGTTCAATATAAGGGAATGGCAACAACTTCATGAGTTAGCAAAAAAAGCACTTAGAGGGGCTAATTATAAAAGGATGAATTTTTTATCTAGATGGCATGCCTATTACACACCTCTTAAATTGCATAAGATGTTTCCAACAAACCCAAACCAATGTTTTAGATGTAATATTACGGCAAAGTGCCCGGGACCAACTGCGGGCACTCCACTGGCTTCCCGTTCAGTCTCGCCTTAACTTCAAAATGCTGTCTATTGTACAAAAAGCCCTCTATGGTTTCGGCCCCAAGTATCTTCAGGCCAGATTCTCCTTTTACATTCCTAGGAGACAGTTGAGGTCTGCTTCTTTGCTGCTTATGCAAACCCCTAAATTTGAGCGGGCCCGCTTGGGGGGCAACTCCTTCGCCCGTAGAGCTTGCCTGGCCTGGAACGCTCTTCCCCTGTCTTTGAGGGCCATTCGTGATCCTCTCTTGTTCAGGAAATCCCTGAAGACCTTGCTGTTTTGATGAATGTCCTGGGATGGTTGCCTTTTCTGCTGTCAGCGCCGGGACACTCCTGAGTATCTGTGCGCTCAATAAATTCAAATAACATAACATAACATAACATAACATATTCAGGATGAGGGTGGATGGGTACATATTTTTTATGAATGTAATAAGTTACGATTTTTTTGGGATGAGATCTTTGATAAGATCTCATCATCTCTGTCTTGGAATATTCAACCATCGGTTATGCTGGTTTTATTTGGCACTTCGGGGGAGGTGAAAGGGCTTACTAAATATCAGCAGTATTTTATATTCATTGCCATAGCTGTGGCAAGATCATTAGTCCTACAAAATTGGAAAACAGATAAACAACCCAAGATCGACCATTGGCTTAATAAAATGAATAGAACTTTCAGGTTTGAGGAGGCTTATGCGAGAAGGGTTGGAGCAACCAAAAGATTTAGAGCTATCTGGCATGAATACTCTGAACAAGTTGAGAGGGAAGGAGAAAGATTTGAGAAAATAATGTATTTTAGAGTCTCTAACCTTCGCAAAACCAAATAAGCCAGGTCAGATTAACTATATTAGTATTATGCTGGTGATAGTAGAGGGGCAAGGTGACTAAAATCTAGTTTTAATATTTTGCACTTTATTTGATAACTGCTGCTCTTATTAGCATTTTTGCACTTTGGATTATTTTATGCCCCTTTATTTTTCAAATATAAGAGCCATGATACTTCTTGGCTGTTTTATTTAAGCTTCAAGTACTTGTACATTATTTAAGAACTGCTATTAATTATCTGAAGGTCTTTTATGGTATTAATGCTAGTTTGATATATTTTTATTATAAATTGTTGCTTTAAAGTAGCGCTTGTTTGTATCTAATTAACTCACGCCATGCTAGTCTATATCCTTTTGGTCTGGAAACTGCACTCTCAATATTTATTTTTCCTGCCTTATCTCTGGTTATAGTATCGTATATTAATAAGATAAAAGCTATTACTGATTAATTATGCGTAATCTAGATGATGTCATGTGTTTTGAATGTATAATTGTTGTTTTACTACTTTCTTGTTCAAATAAAAAATATTTTTAAAAAATTATCATGGTCCAGGCCATTCTGTTCCTTCTATCTCTGGTTCCTCTGTTCATTCAGAGGCTTGCCCACTGGGTCCAGATCTCCCTGTTCCACATCCTCCTGAACCTTCTAACCCTGGCCCCGGTAACCCTAGTGCGGTTACTCATTGTCCTGTTTCTCGTTGTCTATTTGTTTCTAGTCCCCTATGGCATTAGTAACCATGGTCATCATACATTAGGTCTCCCTGGGTCTAGTTCTTCTTGTCCTGATCCTCGTGGCTCTGGTGGCCCTAGCCATCCTAGTGGATCACCTCTTTGCCCTTATTCTCCTTCTTTTCATCCTCCTACTGCTTCTTTCCCCAGCACCCCTCCATAATGACTTTAGTCAGGTACAGGCTCCAAGCCTGTCACACAGATTGATTTTTTTGGCTTCCATATTTGTTTTTCTAAGACACCACTGTCAAGTACAGAAATGAGGGCCTAGTAAGAGAGAAAAACTTACACTGCTTAGTGTTAAAAATCAAAACTACCATTCCCAAGTTGCACTGTGCAGGTGACTAAAATGTCAGTGTGGCTGAAGGGGGACACTCATGACATAGGTCCAATATGCATCAATGTCCTAAACCTACTCTGCTGGGTGAATAGTATGAAAAAGTGTCTTTATTCATAGGCAGCACAGTGAACTCCTCTTGTGAATTACCCAGATGCATTACTTACCTGTCTCCTGCTTTCACTTTCCCTTTTCACAGAAGCCCCATTACAGTGTCTTACTCAAATAACCTCCTGCTAGCGCCTCAAAGTACTGTGCCTGCAAACACCAACTACCTATTGTATGCATCCCTCCTTCTGGGGCCCAGGTACCACCTATCTGTCTGCATTCACTATTTGCTGCTGCTTGATGACTGCTGCTGTGTTGCCAGATTTGAAATACCAAGAAAGCACAATCACCCTTAAACAGAAGCCCAAAACTAGCACAAGGCCTTCCATAAGAAGCCCAAAAAGAACCTAGCCCAATCATCAAAAGGAGCATCATGAACACTAAAAAAGCAAAACACTGTATTCTCATGAGTGAATAAAACGTTTATGTAAAATGCTTTAAAACCATAATGAGTATTCTATGCTGAGAGCCAAATGCTCCATGATTGAAGCGCAAAATATGTGTGCCATATCTGGACGCTTCAGTTTCATTTCTATATGTCTTATTTGAATATTCAAATAACATAAAAGTTTTATTCAAAATTAATTGTTTATTTTTTCCATCTGTAAACAGCTTAGCTGTTAAATTTTGCGGGAAATGGTTGCTTTCCAAAGATTAGATTTTGAATTATTTATTTTGTTTTATGATATGTAGGGAGAGGATAGTATAATCCAGCACAGGGTTGCGTTTCGGGGCCATTTGTGAGAAGGCTGCTGGCAGGGTGTCCATTTATTGCTCTTAGAGCCATAGAATGGAAGACTTTAAGTAATCGCTTAATAGGTGAGGTGATTCTGTTTTCCATGTTTCTTGGAGACATAGTGTCGTATTTCCTCAAAATGTTGGTCGCCTCCTCCTTAATGAGTCAGTTCCATCCAGATATATTCCATGAACATAGTTGTATCACTTGGATTTGATGGTTACAGGACACGCTCCTTTTTTCAATCCAAGTGTGGTTAGGGCTGCTTATTTGGGAATCAGTTAATTACATGAGACAGTTGGTGTTCTAGTATTTATTGCCCTGACAGCCAAGGAGGCCACAAGTAAAAGCCTTGCATATCCCAGACCTCTTTGTGGTTCCTTGTCACTGGGCGCTAACTTGTGTATAACATTTGCTGTATAGCCCATGATATCCTATGAAGCTGTCTTCAGGTCAGCATGGCGATTGTAAATGTTTTGTTCTGGAATGCGAGTCTTACTTTGATGTACCAAACTGGTACTTAAAAGATATTCAAAAATAAAAATACTCTATAGGCAGTCCATTACCCATATTTTTAGGTCTCTCCTAGCGAACACAGCACAGCTGCTTCGCTTGGCGAGACTCTATTGCTGTGGCTTTTCCTAGCGAAGGGAGACAAACCATGTGCGTGCACGGACATCCGATGTGCACGCGCATGGTGTCTCCTCTGCTTCACACGCTCCCCGCGGCGCACCCGCATGGCGTCTCGTCTCTGGCTCCCACTGCGCGCTCACAAGCGCATCGCATGCTTTCACTTTACGTCCCCCATCGGCTCCACGGAGACAGCTTCTTCTTTTTTGGATCCATTTCACAGGGAAGCAACTAAATGAAAGAAGGAAAGAGAGGTTGTGAACCGTTTCTTCAAGTCACGGTTTTCAGTAAGTGAGGAGCAAGACAGAAAGAGAGGGAATAATAGAAAGAGGGTGGGGGCAGCTGCCAGCACAGAAAAGAGGACATTGTCCGTGTCTTTGCTGGGCAGTCAGGCGCGGATGTCCGTATCGTGCCGGCTTTGCTTTACTAGTCATTACTACCTCTTGTTAGCAGACTCTTACAGTTTAATAGCAATGTTAAAAGGCGTTTTCCAACTCAGGGCGGCTTACTGGTGATACGAAAGTTTAGTGTACATTCTAGCGCCTGGAAGGACCAAAATCCTCGGTATAATTATTACTTTGTTGTGGGAATTCAGAATATTACGAAACTAGCCCGCCCGATTCCCGTATGTTTCTCAGCTGTTTTTTCACACAGACGTTTTCGATTCTTTGCGCAGATAAACCTCTCAACTTCAAGTAGTTATTTCTCCCCATGAGTGGCAATCTCAATGCAGACGGTATCTCTCATGAACAGTAACATCGGGATTACTGCGCCACTCGCAGCCCTCAGCGGTGCTCACTTTGATGCCCTAAAAGAATGAAAGGCTGACTGAGTTACAAAATTCAAGCCTTCAATCTTCAGGCCTCTGTTTACAATAGGAACCCTGACAACCCAGCTACCAAAACCAGCTCTACCTCTACTGGACAACCCTAGCTACTGGTTTTTGCGTGTGTATGCAGGTATGTCTATATGTTTGTGTATATAGGTAGGTAGGTATGTATGTATGTCTGTATGTATGTGTCAGTATGTATGTCTGTATATATGTATGTAGGTCTGTCTGTATGTATGTGTGTGTAGGTATGTCTGTATGTGTGTACGTCTGAGTATGTATGTAGTATTTCTATAGCGCACATCTAGCCAAAAGCCAATGAAGATGATGTCGGCCCTAACTCACATGAACAGAAGATGCATGTATGTTACATATGTTTTACGTGTTTGTTACATTCTACCACCGATTTGGCATTTTGCCTTGTGCGAGCAAACAAGTTCTTTGAAGGGGAGGGCTAAATATAAGTTCCTGTTTGCAAGAGGGAGGATGTAATTTTCAAATATTGCGGCTTTTTAAAACAAGCATTTGCAATGCAATAGGTTTCCCATTCACGCGAGTTTAAGCTATTGGCATTGTAAATGACAATGCCTTTTATTTACGTTTAAAAAAAAGGCATTTTCATTTACAATGCCAATAGCTTAAACTTGCATAAATGCGAGACCTATTGCATTGCAAATGCTGGTTATTACTACCTCTCTTTATTCTCTAGATACTGGGCGCTCTTGTGCTGATAACCTTTCATGAACAAGGTCAAAATGCCATCAGCAACAGGCCTATAGAGCCAGGTTTCAGGCATGAGCCTGGCTTGAGGTTTCGGTGGCTCACCCACCTCTAGTCCACACCTGGGGTAGTGGTGACTCTGATAGCAAGGCCAGGGAACTGCCCTTCCCAAGTAAATGCCACTATGTTGTGGGTCCTGCCCGGCTTTAGAATAGAGTTTATGTTCAGCATATTTAAGTGAGGTGGTAAAGCTGAGATTAGAAGTTAAGTATTCTAGTGCCATGGAAAAAAACATACCCACTAGACCAGGTCGTGTGGCAGTGAGTAGCTACTCAGCAGTAAGAGTGGCCGATATTGATATTTACCACTATTGTTTCAACGCTTAAGACTATTTCATCCCTTTTGGATACCAGAGTTGCTCACTTTCTAAATCTGTCTCTGAAAAAACTAATTTGCAAACAGTTATGGCTTACTCCAGGTGGTGGTAAATGGATTAAAAATCAAATTCAGTGTGATTATTAATCACATTTTATCAAAATTAATCTCTAGCAGAGTTATCTTTTGAGATGGACTAATTTAGAGGACGGGGGATTTAGACTGAAAACACCAAAAATGTGCCATTCGACTAATATTTATTTATTTTGAGAGTTTTAAATAGCACGAACAAGAACCTTGCGGGTATCAGAGCGCTTTACAAGCAAGATGTGAGGAGCAGATACAAGTATAGTAGAAAAATATATGATTGAGTCTAGTACAAAGAAATAGCTAACAATAGAAAACATATATTAAGAGGTTATATATATACTTTTTAGAAACATAGTATCCCTGAGAATATAGTTTAAATCTTGTTGCGAGAGGTCCAATAAGTTAGTCCTTAAAAATCTGGATATAAAATACTTCACGTAAACTTAGACATGAGAGATTTCACTTATTTTTTGAAGAAGGCAGTAGAGGGGTTCTGTCTCTTCTCAGGGGGTAGAGCAATCCAGATCCTGGGGGTCACTCCTGAGAAAAATCGGCTATATGTTTTTTTCTTGGCGAATCTTTGTAGTTTCAAAAGAAGATTCTTGGAGCTCCTGGTGGATCTGTTACCACATGAGTGACAGTTTTTGCGCTAGATAACTTGGGGTATTGTGGTGTAGGGCCTTGTGTCATACAAGCAATTTTCAGATGAATTCTCACCTTGAAGGGTAGCCACTCGAGAGCTCTACGGTCCGGGGGGGGGATATGACAGTTCCTTTTGGAACCTGTGATTAATCTAGCCACTGTGTTGATTGTGGCTCTTAGCAGGCCATCGTTGATCTGGGAAGACTGCAAAGGGCGACACACCCATATTCTACTCGGGATTACTAAGGCTTGCACTGCCTGTTTGAAGTCATTTGTGGGCAAAAAGGGTTTCAGTTTTCTCAAGGTGTTTATTTGAAAATATGCTCCTTTTGTAGAGGCACTGATATCTTTCTGCATGTTGGGGTTTCTGTCCAACATTTTCCCAGTGATTTTGCTGAATCGACAATGAGTGGTTGACCTTAAGAGTGCTGTTAGGTGATTCGCCAGTCATGAATGCAGGAAGAATGGTTGGGAGAAGCGATTAGGTGGAATTCAGTTTTGAGGGTGTTTAGTTTTAGATGGTTTTCGGCCAGCCAGGATTGAGTTTTTTGCAGTGTTGAGTTGAGATTTGATGTCCTCAAGTGAATGGATCCCTCTGCTGTCCAACAAACATCTTCTGATGTCTCTGCATGTGCAATGTATACATGTCTTATGACGTGACAATGGAAGCCACCCTACCTTGGTCTCGGATAGCTAGACCATGGCTGTTAAGTCAAAGGCAGTGGGGTCCTCTCTCATTGCCATGCCTTGCAGCTCTGGATCATGGTATAGAGTCCCAAGGGAGTGCAGCCCATACCTTGGGCCCGCACAGCACTAGACCATGGTTGCAAGGACTATGGAGGTGGGGGGCCCTGCCCTAGGCCTCTTTGCTGTGGACTGTGGTTCAGATAAGCAACTTTACCTTTCTGCAACCAGAGCTCATTGCACCATTGATACGCCAACAGCTCACCTTACTTGGGCCTCTCAGCCATGGTGCTCCACTGCGAGCCCCAAAGATGAGCTCACCTTACTTGGGCCTCTCAGCCATGGTGCTCCACTGCTCCTCTGTGGGCCCCAAAAATGAGGGGTGCACTTTATAGGTGCCTCTCCTAGGCTTATAGTAAAGGACCATTGCTCTGAGGCACAGGGGATGTAAAGGGGGTCAGGTCTGTTGCCATCAGTGCAGCAGGTGCTGTGGCACTGGAGTTTTAAGGCCCCATTTATCTAAAGTACGACTGGAATTTACTTTCTAGCCAGTGGGTGGTGGGGAGTGTTCCATTTATCTTGCTTTCACCAGGGCCCTTATCACCATTGTTACTCCATTGACCCCTCTCATGTCCTTTGCAGCGCTGGCCCAGTGCTGTTAAGTTCAGTCTAGGGTGCAGATTAGTCTCTGTAATGGTTTGCCCTGCATCCTCCAATGAGCTCCTACAGGGCGCCAAATGTCCATCTTAGCTTGCTCACCAATGGAATGATGCAGATAAGTAAGCTACTCAATAGGGGATATAAAACAAATAGGGCAGCTGCAAAGCCTGGACTTGCCTGGTCCAGCGGTATGTCCCAGTACCGGCTGGGAACTACTACCTTATAGAGGTGCAAGAGGCCGACATTTGTTAACATGGTAACTGGGAAGGACATGTTGCACAGAAGGTAACCTACACAAGACACTTTAATAAAACATGTAGCTTTCAAAGTGCGAAAACGGTGTTAAAAAATGGACAATAAAACAGTGCTAAAGAAGCAGACAACCACTTAAAAAAAAATTCACTTTACGATGATAGCCAGCCTACCCATGCAATAAAGGCAAATGAGGTGAAAGCACCCAAGGGATAACATAATTTGCCCAAGATCGAACAATTTGGTCCAGTAGGAGAACGACGACTGCAAACACAGGACTGCTTTTTCAAGACATAACTTTCTAATACCACATTATCTGCCAAAGATTGTAGGGGTCTGAATTAGGACACAGTGTAATGGGGGGAAAAAAATGAACTCAGTGATTTTTGGTAACCCCCATATAAACATCTTAGCGAAGCCACAAGTGCGCCATGGGTCCTGAGAAGTAATACTGGAAAGTTGACATCTGTATGGGTGATGGATTCCTAGAGATATGGTGGGTAAGGGTGGATGGATGTTATTTTTAGGTTTCACCTGCACAGCACTTGAAAAATCTTGTGTTTAATATAAACTTAAAAGGGACTTGATTCCCACCTCCTTTCTTTCCTGGCTTCTCGTTGGTTCCTGTGCATGCCACTTACCTGGAATTCTTTCAGCTGTAGCATATTTCCCTGCATTTGACAATGCTCGTTGCTAGCATGCTTTTAGTTTCCCACCGCTGAAATACTGTTAACATCTGCTTTGGAAGGAGTATATTTTCATCAAGATTTGCCTTTTACTATAGCAGCATATTTATAACGCGGAGAGATCAAGTGATATGCATAGAATCACAGGATGCTGCAGCCAAGACTTGAACAAGGGATCACCAGCTCTCAAGTCAGCACCTCTGGCCACGGCAGCACATCCTCTCTGCTCCCGTGCTATATGTCAGGGAGCTTTTTCCTTCTGGACGACGGTTGATGAAAACAGCTCTTTATTGATAATAGTCAAAACCCATGAGTTACCAATGCTTGAAATGGATTGTGAACAAACTCCCAGTAATTGTCCAGTACTGCGGCTGGTGGAGGGACCTCCACTGTGCTTTGCCGTGCTATACTACTGATTTTCGCCAGACGAATGCCCTTCCTTCCTTGGGTCTCAGTCGTGGACAAGCGCTACAAAACTAGAGAAGGGGCCTATATTTGCCTTGTTGCAGCACTGGACCATCAGTGCTAGGTCCAGTAGAAAAGTCCATCCCTTGGACCTTGCAGTCTTTAAGCACGGGCAGTAGTAGGATTGCCTTTGACTAATTATGATATACAAGATTCTTTTTTCCAGTTATTTTCATGTTTGTAAACTGACATTGATGACCCCAATGCACTTTGCTCAAAATCCCTGTTCCTGCAGTGACATTTCAGATTGCAGACAGCCATGCCCATTCAATCTACTTTGTGTGAAGTAGTGATTGATTATTTGAGTTATGCTAAAACATTCCACATACTTTTAATAGTAATGGCTGATTGAAACTACAATATATACCTTATTAAACCAAGCATATGTCCCGAGTTGAGTTTATAGCTTACATCGAACTGTAAAATACCCAGTGTCCCACTTTGATACACTTTGCTGCCATGGCCTTCAATTTTACTTATGCTTTCTTTTCCTATAAGTCTATAGAGGTTATGTGGTGCTATATGTATTTGTAGAGCAGTTACCTGCTTAGCATCAACAAGCTTAGGGTAACAAGCATAAAATGAAATAGGTTATTTAAAAAGCCACGTTTTATGGGGCTTTACTATATTTAATGGGTTTTGAGCAACTTGGAGTTTCCCAATGTTGGCAGCCACAATGTAAAAGGATCTGTCACCAAATGTAACGGTTCTAGTTTGTTGTAGTTAGTAAATCTAATCGGTGGAGCATTACATTCAATTTATCAGAAAAAATTGAGATTTGGTGGTTAGAAAAGTAGGGGAGTGGTGATGCAATATTTTATGTACGATTATATTGGCTGGATTTGGAGGCAACTTCAGATCAAATGGTAGTCAGGATTCTTAGGAATAGTAATATCCTGACACGTCTAGAGGCTGATAGAAGCCTGACAGCAACACTTTGCATGTGCTGAATTTGTTAAGATGAGTATTCATGGACAGCTAAATAAAAAGCCACAGTGTGATCCAGCTTAGCCCGAATCAAGATGTGGACTACTATGTGCCAGTTGTTGGGGATGTACATTTCTTCAAGATCTTGAAATGATCTAAGCCCATTCTGGATAATTGTCACTTATAGTTTGAGTAATAGATGAGCATCTTGCGTATGTCCTTTTGGGGGATGGCGGTGTTTGTGTAGATTCAGACCGGAAAGCTGCGAGCCATGAAGGAGATGCTTTGGTCATTAGAAGCACCTCAGTTTTGGTAGGATTTGCCTTCAGTTAGAATACCTCCACTAGCGTGTTAAAATTTAACAATTAGTCTTTCCATCTTGTGCAAGGCTTATATTTGTACTCCGATTAGACATGGTAAGTAGGATTTCAGTGCCCTCTACATACATATAGAAACATACCTTTAACAGTTGCAGGAGTGAAGGAAGGAAAAAAGACAGACATGATTGACCTCCACATTTCAATTGTTTAGCTGTGGATAGTCAGATAGAAACATGTTTGACTCAACCTCCGCTTAATTTCTAGGATTTTTTTCCAGGATGTAGTGCTATTAAAGCCGGTCATTAGGGCTAAAAAGTATTGGCGTCTCAACACCTTCATTGTTGATCATGTGGCGAGGAGCAAAAACAAACATGATCACCAGATCTGTGCGGTCTTTTCTAGAACTCGGCCATGATGGTATCCTTAGGATTTTCAGGAAGCTGCTCCAGTTGTTTAAAAACACCTTTTTACATGGTTACCATTAAAAGGTAAAAGGCCAACTGGCCAACAGTTGCTGAGATCTTGTGGGTCCAAAGTGTGTTTTCCTTTAATTAAAAATTGATAGTGGCATTTTTCCAATGGATGGTAAAATATCTTGTCTTGAAGAATAGTTAAACATGTCCAGGAATTAAGCATTGAAAAATGGTAAGTTGCATTAATTTAGCTGGGTGTAAACAGATAGGATAACCGCGAACTTAAGACCAGCCCCAATCAGTGTGAAGGATAAACATTTCAGTTTGGATACTTGAATTGTCAATAGGGTCACTAGGTGTGGGCATTTATTCTGCCTGGATGCGGTCATTTAATTGTTTACACTGGAAGAAAAGAGCAAGATAAATAGTTGTTTGGAATGCTGTAATGTGGCTGAAGGTGGTTGTAAATCTAAATGAATAATGTAAGTTATTACAGGGCAGACTGCACCTAATGAAGCAGATATGCCACTACAAATTCACATTTTACTTCTTCCACACACTACTGTATGGGACAGACTTCATATAGAAACAAAAGATAAAAGGCTGCCAGGATGAGCGCTTTATAGACCATCAGAGGAAATAGAGGAGCAAAACAAAGTAAAGTGCAGATTGCAACAAGGGTAGATGACAGACCACCATAGTAGTAACCACAGTAACTGGTTGCAGCCATACTGGATACTGATGTACCCAATGGCTTGCCATGAGGGCCAGCTGAGACTTAAGAGCAGGGAAGGAAATTGTCCGGGAGTGGTGCGCAGGAAGGCGAAAACACTTAAACACTGCATGCAATGAGGCTCGTCTTTGGAAGCAGATTTTTTTTTTTTAATTTAAAGCATCACAAAAAGAAGCCACCTGTCTAAACGTGGCAGGTACACTTATAACTCAAAAATAAAAAGTAGTGTGGATGATACCTAGCAGGCAGGCGTACTTCAATAAGCATAAAGCTCATTTCTAGTTTAATTGCACTTCATAGGAAAATTTGATTGCGGATGCAAAGAAACCGCACCATTTTAATTCACTGCCATATGAAGACATAACCGGAGCAGCACTGAGGCCTTAACGCCGCTTCCCCAAACAATCAGTACTATTTATTATTCCACTTTATAAGACTGACTGCCTTCCATACTTCCCATGTAAAATGATATAGCCAAGCATGTTTTCACATGGGCCACAGTATATAAAACTATGACCAGGCTGGATTTTACCAGTGAGCGAATGCATATGGAGAACGGTGACCATTCAAAGGTACAGGACCGAGGATAGAAAAATAATGTCTTGGAAAGCGTTACATGGCTAGTCGCTAGTCTCTACTCTCCACTAACCATTGTTCCCACCTTAAGTTTCCTACCTCAAAGAAACTAAACCGGATTCCATAATTGCCAATCGTTCAATAGCAGTCACTTCACCACACCTGGATTTTTTTTTTCTTTAATAGCACCCATGAACTAACGTATTTCCACACTGAACTACTCAACTAAGCGGACTAAGTAGTTGTCAGTTTGCATTGTTGTGTTCCTCCACCCTGTACAAATAACGACCATTAAGTAATTCTCAATCACTGCATCATGTTTCAAACCTTAGCGGGTCACTGTTTAACTTAATATGAACTTAACTTTAGGTAACTTGGCTAATTGTTTGGGACTGTGGATGGCTGATCTAGTCGATTACTTTGAAGTGGACAGGGGAAAACAATCCGATTAACCATTAAGTAAAACAGGCCAATTTGATCATGGTGGACTGCAAATCCCGTAACACTTGCTACTCTTGATTCAGATTGAACGAATTTTATGAATTTGGGCATCTGTCTAGAAAGAATGTTTGGCTGCTACTGTACATACACGGAGAAAACCACTAAAATTGTAAGGACCATAAAACAGAGCAACAATACTCGGATTAGTAACAGATGAGCAACCAGTCTCCAGTCAGCATAGGGGACACGTTGAGGCAAGCCGAGCCCCCAAATGTTTAGCTTTAATCTTAAAATGAACCACGATCAAGAATATAAAACTATTTTATTGAACACTGCTCACCAGTATTTACAATGAAGTAAACAATATACAGTCTGATAACATTCCATTTACTACATGAACATTCCCAGGCAGCCCGTAGAGGACGAGGGCATACGCTACAAGCGTTTTAGGCAGGCCAAGAGGAGAATACATGCACATCAAAACATTACAAAAAACAAATGCAGGTCTGCTTGTATGTTGAGAATTCAGTAGACATGTCATGTTAGGGTTTATAAAAGCCTCATACGAGGAAAGGATATCTCAAGATGCTGTCTTCTTTTGTAATGTAAAGCAAACTGCAGAAAGCTTTACTCAGCCATTGCCATCTACTGTTGATGCCAAAAATTCTACAAAAGAAAAAAATCTCTAGAATTGTTTTTTACACTGTTGCGAATGAATCTTTACAGTACTTCAGTTTAAAAAGCAAGTTATTGTGCTTCGTCTTCTGGACATGAATGCCAGGTTAACCGTTCTTCATAAAAAGCAATCACAACTTGAGGACACTTGACGTTTGCTTCTTTTGCTGGCACTAAATCTGCTTCATCAGAGTCCTTCCTAGAAATTAAAAGGGTAAGAGAGAATAAGACTTATAGCACTGATCTAGTCCAGTCCCACCCCCGTGTAAAGGAAAGGAAGTGTACATGGTCATAGATTAAATGACATGCCACATCGAAGATAAAAGTAGCCGATTTTATACAGGCAAACAAAGCTACTTTGATTAGCAAAGTTACGGTGTGTGTAATCGTCATGGTTGGGTTAAGTGAACTCAAGTGTCATTTCAAATGTTAGCACTCAGACCATGTCCCAAAACACAAGTGATAACTTACCACGTTCAACTACATTTGTTGAGCACGCTATTAGTGGGAAATAAGATCCTACCTACTGAAGGACCAACTATGTAAGGGCGGGGTCAACAAATCCACAACAACCGGTAAGGAGCGGGGCCAACAGAAATCCACAACAACCCCAGATAACGAGTAAGCCCTCCCGACCCAATTCTCTTTCAGTAAGAAGGCAGCTCCCCTGCTGTAGATTGTATTCAAATCACCCCACACAAAGTCAGTCTTACCATTTCATAAGAAACATAAGTTCTCCACTGCTGTCTGTAGCTCCAATTATCCTCTCTGGGTCTAGGGCACGAGCAAAGCCCCTTGGCTTGTCGATCTGCCAGAAGGTCAAAATGTTGAGAACTTAATGACTGCACGCACTTCACAATTGTCCACCCTTCCCCCGACCTCATGAGGCTATCAACAGTTTCCTTTTCACCAAGTGCGTATGAATGGGTGAAGCATACCGAGTCAAACAAAAACTACATTTTGTTGAGGTTTAGCGGATTAGAAAAATACGAAGCTTAGATTTTCCTAAAACCTAGAATATCAGGCAGTGGAGCACGCCACACAGCCACTGTTAACTAAATGTCAGGGATATCACTTAAACAGCGTGAAAGCAAAAATACTTACAGATTCTCTCTTCTTCTTGGTTTTGCTGTCTTCCGATTCGCTGTCCGACAAAGATTTCCTCTTAGCCGCCTCTGGCTTCTCTTTGCCGGCTTTTTGAGAGTTCAGGAAAGCTTCTATTAATTCCGGACAATCTAAGTTTTCTTCAGGTTCCCAAGTGTTGTCAGCACTGAAAAAGATTAAAACGTGCGTTTTACGAGGATTCGGAGTTGAGATTACTCCTTGCCAAAGTCACACAAAGGTTAGCTGCTCTGCCATGCACAGGTTCAGTATGCACAACTTCTTAATAGCTATGGTGTTAGTAAACAAGTTTTCCCACCACTTAATATACATGCAGCAACCACACACATAAAAGGTAAAGTATACATTACAAAGAACATACTCTGTAAACCCTTTCCACTTCAAGTAATATTCAACTTTCCCATTGACAATACGCCTATCCAGGACTTTCTCCACAACAAATTCTTCTGGTTCCGCTTCTTCTACCTTTTTTCCTTTGCCATTCTGCTTCTTGCCCATTTTTTGCTAAAAAAACACACAAGAAATTAAGTAATACCAAACCATTTAAAGTAATGAAACGTATCTTATTCAACAGCATGAGACCACCATATACCACTTTTGAGTTTTACACCTAGTCAGTCGTTTTATCGCCCACCATCTTTTCTAATAGAAGCCATAGTACTTAAGTGAGTAATTATTGAAACCCATTTAGAAATTCGTTTCTAACCTATTATCCCCACCCTTCGCAGTCTGAGATTTTTACAGCAGCAGCATTTCCGGGCCAAGTGCTTCAGGTGGAATAGAACAGCTGATGAATGAGATTAATGTCTTGGGTAAAAACATCCTATAGCATTTTATTTAAATATCCTGCAATGGAGTAGCTACACCACCAAAACCTGACTGAACTAACAAATCTGTGTAGGCTGTGGGTCATTACGTACCAATATATACAATCTTTGGGTAGCGCATGACACTGGCATCCCTGGAAGGGCTACATAGCGCGCGAGCCATACATTATATATGGGATTTAAGACACCAATAGAGGATATTGAAACCATACCTATGCATGTACGAAGGCATGAACAGTGCCAAATAGGCCACACATTTTACACAGGGGCGGTATTTTGCAGGAAGCACCCAATGGAAAGCTATTCTAGATTACGCTCGTCGACCTGTGTAGCCATTTTTGTTCCATCCCATGTAGGCTAACATGAAATCCAAGACCATTGATCACCAAACCTTTTTTGGCTCCTCTGAAGGTGGGTCACAGCTCAATAGTTTGGTTTCAGCGTGACTGCAGACGATCAGTCACGCAAAAAATAAGATACATGATAAAAACACAAAGAAAGGCGGTCCCAGCTTCAACAACCTGCGAGCAGCAGCAGCTTCAGAAAGTCAGGCTCAGAGCATCAACAGCCCACCCCGCCCTCATGCACTCAGAGCGGGAGAAGCCCCTCCCGCCCACACCAGACCGCATGGCCTCACAATGAACAGAACATTTATAAAGAAGCCCCCGCCACAAAACCAAAACTGGACGGAAAATTAAGAAACTTGCCGATTTAGTCTGCGTCTCGCCGACGCCTTCAGCCCCGTTGGGACCCAGCCTGCCTCTAGACGCTAACCGGGGAGTTCCCTGCCCTGGCGACAGTGCTCACAACACGCTGCAATACAATTTAGGGCAGAAAAGCAAAGCATATTATTTCCTACTTGCATCCACATACCATGAGAGCGCAAAGTACGGGGGAGCGGCATCCGTTACGCTTGCACGGCTAAAGATGCAGGATAGACGAGCACAGAGCACGCCAGCCGCCATCTTGTCTAGCAAGGGGTACGCATGGAAGAGAGGGCGATAAGGGAAGCAGGGAGGTTTAAGGGAATGATAATGAAAGTATTGCGTGCCACCCGCTATTACAGAATTCACGTAGAAGCGCAGCGCCTACTGCAAACGCACCCTCTCGCGAAGAGGGTAAACCCCCTACGCCATTTGGAGAACACAGTTTCAGCGTAAAGTACAAAAGAGGCCAGTGTATTGCACCTACAAAAGTAACGAACTGTGACGTGGGTGGGGCGCGTGCAGTTAATTGTGACGGGAAAGAGACCGTTATAGATTACTTGACGAAGCGCGGGGTTAAGCAGGAACGCGCGAAAAAAAATCTTACATTGGCTCACGAGAAAGGAACCAATATCGAGTCACTTACCCGGCTGATTGCTTCTTCCAAAAGAACCGACAGATTATAACCACTACTGTGATGAACTTAAAAGCCTGTTCTGTACTCCCTGCCGGCTTCTGTCTTGTTGAACTGGTATTTCGCTAGAGGCGCGCCAAAATGAACACCAGCCACTTTTTTTTATTTCACTAAACTACGCGAGAGCTTGGGGAAGTAGGCGGGCGCTTAACTGGGTGACGCACTTCTAACAAAACCTCCGCCTCCACGCCATTGAAAACCCCGCCTTGTATGGTCCTATCTTAATGTAGCACATGACAGAGAGTAACAAAAATCAATACATTTTAAATAATCAAGCTATGTGTGCAGGTTACAGTACAGCATCTTTGAATTTTACGAATAAGCCCCACTTCGGTGTCTTGTGTGAACATGACGAGCTATTTATGCCAGCAGGCATTGTATTGCCTGATTGTAAAGGCTTTGCTTTTCTGCGCAACAGCGCTGTACATCTACAAAGAACAGGGAAATACGCATTTCGGCATGCACATTTCTAACCCCCAAGTATTTTAGACATGGGAGGAACACAATTCACTACATAGGTTTACGCTACGCTGTAGACTGATATTTGCGTAACTTGTGGGATTATGGGTAGGCGTCGCCACTGTTGGCAATACCACCGTTCCGCCCAGCGGGACTAGACAGTTACGCTATCATCGTAGGGGAGTGACGTGGTGTGTGAAGGAGGGGGAGTCGTTACAGTCAGAAAGTTCTAGAGCGTGGGATCCGGTTACAGCTGGTTATCGACAGGCTAGGGGAATACGTCGGCTGAACACTTTCTGTGTTCACGTGCTGCCCGAGACAGATTTCCTCATATCCCGTTTTCTTCCCATACAGTTTACATTTTATCGTTTTTATATGGAGAGACGAAGGATGGAGGTAAGCCACGATTGATGATGCAGGCAGCACAATAACCAAACGACGCAGTGTTTCTGTGTACTAGTGATGAGTGTTGTTGGTTGAGCAGTGAGTGGCTTGTTGGTCGCGTGTGAAGGAAAGTGTAACGGCACGAAGACAATACGTTCAGCTCTTGGTGATCAGTGGGCCATTTAGCCGGTTTCTCCTGACAGCAATCCGCGAAGGCAGCCATATTTGATAAAGTGTGCGTATCTCGCGTGCTCCGCCTCTTTGGCTAGGTGTTACGGCGCCGCGGCTTGGCCCAATACTTTTCCGTAGTCCTAGAGAGGTGTGCGGAGATATGGGTTTAATTATGATGTGATTTCGTAGGCATCAGGAGAAACGCCCTTTCATGTTCTTGGTGTTAGCTGTCATCTCTTTAACTACAGAGTCTTCAAGAATGTGTTAGGGATTCTGTTATGTTGGGATGGTATGCTTCCAATCGTTTGAGTTAGCACGATAGATACTTTATCGTAGTTAAGGCATGCATTCAATTAAACCGATTTTACACATACAGTTGAATACTGGGGACTTGCGTGTCGAAAATAGGGACCTGGGTGTCGCACAATTGGGTTCATGTGATTAATCTACCGAAACTGAATTAATCACATAACGCGCCTTCTCAGTAAATACCATATATCAAATCCGTGGTTTATGGGCGTTGTAGTTATTCGATTGAATTGAACATATTCGACGTTCACGTGCGAATCTAGTGCCTGAAAACGAAATGTAATGACAGAAACTCTAAATTTACGGTGACGTTGTGTCATCCGGTAACTCTGCCCTTGTGGGAAATTCTCATTGATTAACATCTATGTTGGCTTATTTATAAAGCGTATATATATGAGTGATGGCCTGGCCTCGAAGTGCTGTGCGCATGGGCAGCAAGCCCTCCCGTATAGCCGGCGTGGTTTTGAATTGTATTGTTGATGGGAGTGGCCAATGTTGTAAGCATTTCTGTCATGCTAAAAAAAAAACACAGTACTGTTTGATTGGGTTGAGCCCCTCTTAGCCGTGTCGCTGCAATTTATTCATTGTAATGCAAATAGTTAATCGACTCCTTGTTGGGGCTCTGCATTATTCGGTAGGGGAGAGACGGCTTTATAATGCTTCCTGAATTCCCGTTAGTCTGTAGTGTTTATCTCTACTGGGAAGCTGTACCAAAGTGAGCTGTTTGTAGAGAGGATGAACACATTGACAACTATTTTGATCCGAGGTGCTGCCAGAGCTCAGGGAGTCGTATATATTAGTTTTACTGTCAATAGGTCTCGCCAATGCCCTAGCTATGTTTTCCCCTTTTACTGCACTATTTCGTGCTTATACAGGCCAATTGCCGAGTTCTGTGTGCTATTGAACTGCAAAATGGCAGACTCGAGATTCGCTGAAATGTCTCTATCCAAGCGTGTCTCCATTGTAGGCCCCCTGAAGCTTTAGGCTATCATTATACAATTTCAGACACCGCTTATATGAGCCCAGCACAGTGTATTCAAACGCTCCATTTTTATCAGCGTGGCATAATAGTTTAATCTTTGTGTGTCTCCCCCCCCCCCCCTCCAGCTAAACGTGAATGAATGAACTTCGTTTTAGGTGTGCATAAATAAAAATCTGACTGCCATCATTGTGTTTTGGACTTGACTTTCAACTCTCGTATTAAGCAGTTCTTCCTACACCTAAAACTAACAATCAGATCAGGGCTTAAGCTAATTTGACTGCTGCTAGATTTAAAAAAAAACATACTATGAACGATTTCCAGTGCTTGGTGTTTGCCATCCTAATGCTTTTTTATATATAATCTTTAGCGAGAAAAGGAACAGTTTCGCAAACTGTTTATTGGAGGCTTAAGCTTTGAAACAACAGAAGAAAGCTTAAGGAAATACTATGAACAATGGGGAAAGCTTACAGATTGTGTGGTAAGTGTGAATTTATTGCTTTAATGTCTGTACCTAAAAACCTATGTAAAATACAATATTACAGTTTACCTTTTGAGTCTTGTATTTCCATGGCTTTTTACGAAAGCGATGTCTACATGCCTCCTTGCTATCTAAACATTGATATTGTATTGTCAGTCTTGTCCAGAATGTTCTTTAATTTGCTAGTGAGGCCTCCTGGTTGAAAACCTTGATCATTCCTTCTAATTTAAATCGGTAGCCTCCACTATTGGATCTTTAATTGATTAGTCATTTGTATAAGGGGGCAATTGGCCCGAAAATCATTCCTAGACAGACTACTGGGACCAGTTCAGGCACGTGAATCTGAAATTTACCAGCACTCCAACCTTGTTTTCTGGACCTTCCCTGATAACTACATCAATACAATTTTTTTTTTTTGCACATTGTGCTGGAGAATTCTAGCTACAGATGAGTCCACTTATTTTTCTGGACCATTCCCGAAGGAGACCTTATTTTGTGTGGTGCTCTGTACTGTGTGTAATGTAAAGAAATCCGTGAGGACCTCCACAGTGTGTGTTCTTTGACTTCATTTCTCCCATACGATGTGTGATCTTTTTGTCAAGAAATGGGGTTCGACTGAAGCAGTCAAGAAAAAAAGAAGGAACTAGCATTTGGGCGCTTCAAAGGAAAAGTACAAGATTTCTGAGAATTCACCTCTTTGCCTCCTGGGTCATCCTAAAGCGGGTCCCTTAATCGTGCATTCAACGTAGCAGCGATCCAAGTACCCAATGGTTGTAAAATGAACACAACAGGTAAAATGGTTTATGTGGGTGCAATGTCCATCAGAGCTGCTAAGCCCATTGGAATAGTGGGCAGGTACGAGCGGCAGATGTCAAATATAGCCCCATATCTAGACCTATTGCCTGAAATTAGAAAGGAAGAAAGTGAAGGCTTTTGCACCCGAGGGAGAGGAAGCATCTGCTACGCTCAGACTCATGGACACATAGATTATTGGCTTTAGGTCACTTGCCGAAGCCTCTGTGTTACACAGGCAAGAACTACTAAAAACCACTTAGTTCGGGTCAACAGTCAGAATAATGTCAGATCTCCCATTTGTGGGGGGGGGGGGGTTTGGCCTTTTTTGCTTTCCAAAACCGGGGCGATGCTCTGCCGAGTATTAAACATGCACAGCTTAATCCCTGGGCACCCTGTGGTAACGAAAGGCATATTCCATTTGAGGATGAGGGAGAATACTGACCTTAGGTGATCCATATGTCACATGGCTATCTAGCACATCGGCCACCTTGCATACCTCAGCTGTATCTGGATTATGCACCCTGTAACCAAAAGTTATAGCACTAAGTAAAACATCAGTGCTTCTCAAGACAGCCACAGAAACGTTTGACTTAATAAAAGGCATAAGACACCAGATACCACGGACAATTTTCTTGCACCAGATATCAATTTACGGGTAGTATATCTACCTTCAACAGCAGACAAATGGGTGCTGGATGTAATTCAGTTTGGTCAAACTGAGTTCACTCACGAGTCTGCCATCCAGAATAAACCGCAAACAATTGAAGTTCTTTAAGGCAGAAATCCACAAAGGAGCTATTGAAATGGTTCCTAATCATCAAAATGCAAGGTTTTACTCCAGGCACTTCCCCCATAAATTGAAAACTGCAAAAGAGTTGAGGCTCATTTTAAATCTCTGCCCACTAGGTCTCTTTAAAAGGACACAATACGTTATGGTGACACATCCAGAAGCATTACCGCTTCTCATGAGGAACGAATAAATGACATAATTGGATCTCGAGGGTGAGTATTTACACAATTCCATTTACACAACCCATTGCATGTTTCTAAGATTGCAGGTAGCCCAATGCCACTACCAATTTAGAGTCCTTTCCTTCGGCCTTCGATCTGCACCCAGACTCTTACCAAATTCATGGTTCGGTTTTCGACCCACCTTCAGTATCTAGGACATCGCGTCTGCCCTTAACGAGACGATTGGATGCTCAAGGCTCGTCCAAAAATTGTACAAATAACTCAGTAGCAACCTGTACCAGACTCTTGAATTCTCTAGATCTCCGTATGAACAAAACCAACTCTTCTCAGATACCATCAAAGAATATTGCCTCCATAGCAACAAACCCAAGTCTTTTCTTACACCAAAGAATATTCACTTCTTAGAAGCAATAATAGGCACTGCAGAATCGAAAGCATTTCCATCGATGGAAACACTACTGGCTTATCTATGGTGCCAAAAGAAAAACTGAAGAGACTATTAAGTTATGATATTGTTGGGCATCGTGCTATTACCTTCTTGCAGACTGCGCATGAGGATTGGGAGCTCGCCTACAATAACTTCCTGAGAGAGGGCAATCTTCTCCACAGGATAAAAGTTAACACAAATATGCTCAACTCCTTGCTGTCAGAAGAGTTCAGCAATTCTTTTTCTTTCTTATGCTGTACTCTCAGGTGTTGGCCTGAATGGACAGCACCACAACAATGTTTTAGACACCGGGTGTAACACGTTCTTGAATTCTGTCAACAGAAACTCTGAATTTATGGCCTTAGCCAATTTTACAACGGAATTAACCTTTCAGTTCAACTTTTATCAACAATCAAGCAGATTACCTCAGCAGATCTCTACTTAACTGTCAAGCTGGAATTGAAGTGCAGTGTCCTGAAACATACTGCTCCTCTAGGGAAAATCAAGAATAGACTTTCACTGCAAAGGACAGGAAATGCCACTCTTGGGCAAGCAGGCATCCATAACCGTGTGGAAAATGAGATATGCTGGAGTCTATATGGTATGCCACTGGGTTCACCAAAAGTGTACATGGCTTCAAGATTGCGGGTACCGAAAGATGTGCTTCACTTCGCCTACCTTACCTTAGGGATGAAGTTGGCATAACTCCTATTCTTCTTGGTTTTCCCACCCAAAGTGGGGGTGTAAAGCGGTGGGCTGCCATGTGCTGCAGGGGCTGGGGGTCGCATTACAAAGGTGGCAGGGCTTTAAAGCTTCCCCTTCGAGCACTGGTCCATTCTGGGGAAGGAGGTGTGGCAACTCTTCCCGGGATGTGCATTCTTTTTGGTCCCAGAGAGCAGAGGCTCTCCACCCAGGTGTCCAGAACATGTCTGTGTGGCAGGCTGCCTTAAACCATTCAGTGCCCACACCAGGGTGGCTATGTTTTCGTCAGTCAGTCAGTCAAAGCTTTTATTTCGGTATAATACCATAAAAAGACATAAATACATATATACATTTAAAACATGATTAAATAGCATTGTGTAAAGTGTAATCCATTAAAACATTAAAATAGTTCCATAAAACATACGCAGTAAAAAACGTGATCTTTTCCACGAAAACAAGTTGTTAAAAATTAATCCAGGGCCAAAGATATACACATTACGCCTCAAAGCACTATGATGGTAATATAGGTAATACTAAATCAGGAGAGATGAGGGCGGAGGACATAAATTTGGACCTTGCAAACCACATTGAGAGGAGGAATTTAGCCATTACAAACACTATCAATGGAGTAGTATCATATTTCAAAATTCTAAACACCTCCTTGTGGTCCCTGAGACCCCTAGACTTACATAGCTGGACGATCCACTTTTTTCTTGCAATAATATATAAAGGGCAAAAGAGAACAACATGCAGCTCTGTTTCACAGATAGCAGAACATAGGGGACACGAGCTAGCGGGATCTACAACGTTGGACCATCTATGTGTGAGATCTCTCAGCGGAAGCGAACCGTGTCTGAACTGGATGTAAAGTTTCTTTGCCAAAGATGGTTGGATAACGTCCAGGAAAACTTCAAACTGGGGACTACACTTAATATCCAAAAAGGTGTCAGTAAGCCTACCCAGGGAGGAGTGGAATAGAATTCCCTTCCTATAAGATTTCAAAACCTCCCGCAATGAATTCTTCGAGAGTGCACGGCAGGTCTCTTCCGGGGCGGACCATAGATTCCCCATCCCAATTAGGTTGCAGAGTTTCTTTATGTAGGCAAGCCAAGGGATCTTGTCCGATTTTCCCCTTGCCATAATGTCACCAAGATCATGCCTGTAGCTTACCAACTCGGGCGTTGGCCAAAGACGCCTCCAGAACTGAAGAGGATGGTTCAGGGCAATCTCTTCTATGGGAACCAGACCCAAATCCCATCTCAGAGGAATTAATGGGGTGCTGACAGGTAGTTTCAGCAATCTCCTGATAAAAGAATTCTCAATAGATGAGAGGGAAGTGGGGGTGGAATATCCCCATAATTCAGCGCCATAAAGTGCTCCTCCTCTGGCTTGAGATTTATAGATTTCCATAGGGGGGCCCAAAGGTTTAAAAGAGGAGTTATTAAACACCTTCAAGATGCCCCCCACTGATTGGGCTAATCTCAAATTTGCCTTCGCCAAATGGGACCCCCAATTCATTTTGTCATTAAGGGTCACCACCAAATACTCAAACGTGGCAACCCTATCCAACTCAACATCTCCCAGTTTAGGATGGGGGCAATTAAATGAATTAGAACCGAAAACCATAAATTTGGTCTTGGAAAGGTTCAGTTCCAGATCCCTGATTTTACAAAAGGAGCAGAAGGCCTCTAATGTACGCTGGATGCCCATGTAAGATTGAGATAACAAGAGCGTATCATCAGCGAACATTAGGGCCGGGACCATACGCCCCGCCAGTACAGGGGAGTCCAGGTTAGCGGAGCGCAGAAGATACTCAATCAGCCCATTGATGAAAAGGGAGAAAAGGGTGGGGGCCAGGACACAGCCCTGCCTCACACCCTTCTCAACCGGAAATGGCCCAGAGATTTCCCCACATCTCCCATATCTCACCCTTGCATAGGTGCCTAAGTGGAGGCGTTTGAATAAATGGCAAAGGTAGGGGGGGCACCCATCTCTAGCAAAAGGGCCCAGAGTTTTTCCCTTTGCACCATATCAAAAGCGGACCGAAGGTCCACAAAAATCAGATACAAATTACCAGCACCCATGCTGACTGTCTTCCAATAGATCAAAAGTAATCTAAATAGTTGATCAATAGTAGAAACCTTAGCTCGGAACCCCGCCTGGAGGGAGGTTAAGATTTGTTGATCCTCCATCCAGAACTGCAATCTGGATAAGAGGACTCGGGCGAACAGCTTCTGTAAAACATCAATCAGGCTTATGGGGCGGTAATTGGCTGGATCCAGTGGGGAAGATTTTTTGTGGATGGGTATAATTTCTGCACCCAACCAGGTGTCCGGGATTCTAAGGCCCTGCAAAATAGCATTAAAATACACACATATATAAGGGGCCCAGATTTTTACGTCACTTCTGTAGAGGTCACCAGGGATCTTGTCAAGCCCCGGAGCTTTCCCTACTGATAGGGAATTGAGGGCCAATTCAATTTCTGAAAGAGAAAAGGGACAAATCTCAATTTCTTCCTGACACAACAGGTCCGTTGCAATATCAATCCGTGACATGCCTGCATCGGTGCCACCCGGGGGGTTACTGACCGAGAAGAGGGGTTGGAAATGGGCGAGCCAGACCTCCTCGCTGAGGTTAGGAATATTTGCAGGGGTACTGGCTACCGTGCCCGTTCGGACAATGTTCCAAAACGCCCTCGAGTCACGGTCTACTAAAGCTTGCAGTAAATTTTGCCACCTTAGATCCTCCCACTCGGCTTTTGCTTCCTTGATCAGGTTTTTGTAGGTGGCCCTAGCCGCCCGGATACTAAACAGGGTACCCTCTTTTACTTCTTTTAACAGGGCAGACTTAGCCCGCCTACAGGTACCATTAAACCAGTGCTCGGGCCTAGGAGGCCTTGGTTTTGAGGCAGTAGGGCTGTAGAAGAAGCTAGCCAAACTGCCAAGGAGATCTTTGTGAATGGTCTGGAGATCAAGGAATCGGGACTGCGGGATGTCCCCGGCGGGGGTCAAGAGGTGGGAGACTGCTTCCAAGGAGCGGGTCACAGTGCTATATATATGAGCAAGCTTTAGGTCATCAGACACTACCCTTTCCCACCTAATCCGTCTACCACCTGCCACTAGAACCAGATTCTCACTATGTAATGGTGATTGGGGCCTAGAGAATTCGCTACCACCTAACTTGTTAATCAATTCCAGTGACAGTAGGTTATGATCGCTATCGACCCGTGGAATAACAGAAAAGGCGGCCAAGTGGCCCCAGAATTCCACGTTCACCAAAACATAGTCGATAGTCGAACTGCTCCCGGATCTATTAAAGGTGAAAGAACCCGGCACGTCCGGGCAGAGTCTACCATTGCAGGCCCGCAAGGAGTGTGCAATGGTAAGCCTATTAATCTCAAGGGCTAGAGGGGAAAGGCGTTTGGCAGGATAGGAGATGAGGTCTGGGATTAGATAGGTTTCATCCTCGTCACAGGTGGGGGGGGGGATCCCAAGGAGGAGTTCGAAGTGGCAATTAAGGTCTGCGCCAATTAGTTTATGGGACGCGGGTGGAAGAGAATGTAAAACATCTTCCAGGGCGCCCAAGATCGACAGACCCAACTGTACCGGCTGGGGGCGCAAGTAGACATTTATTACTACTAGCGAGTAGCTAGCGGGGAAAGTGAGTAGCAGGCATAGGATGTCAGGGGACTTTGGATCCAGTAACTTTGCTGAGCACCCCAAGTGTGTTGCAACCCATACTACTAACCCCCCCCGAAGGTCTTCCTCTCGCCCCTTGGACTGCTGGGGCCGAAAATGATGCATAACCCACCCTCCATGGTATGGACCGTAGCCAGGTTTCTTGGAATATGCAGATGTCGTAATTGTCCATTAACTCTCCCCACTCGGGATCAGAGAGTTTGGACTCCAATCCGGCTACATTCCAAGACCCAACTAATGGTCTCCGGATAGGTATTCGGGGTGGGCTGTCAGCCGGAGGGGGGGAAGAGGGGGGGCTGTGGGAAGCAGAATGCTCAAGGGGGTTCAACACTAGACATCCCACCGTGGCGCTGAGGGACAGAAATGAAGGAGAAGGGGGCCCAGGGCCACTCTCCGGGCCAAGAGCTGCCGGGGGAGAGGCCATCATCGTATCATAGTCATCCCCAGCCTGATTCCCCCCCAAGGGCATAAACCCTCCCTTGCTAGGACTCGGAGGTGATGGTCAGTCCACCGCGTTGAGCACGCCGAAACGGTTTTCAACCGTGATGTTAAAGTAAGAATTATGTGGGGCCTGGTGGAAGTATGGTAAATCAACTGGATCCAGAGTATTGGAGATGGAATAAAAATACCCCAAATGCGATGCCTCAATGGCTCCCCTTCTGTGGTGCCCTCCCTGCTCCAGTATGTGTCCTACTACTCTGGGGTCCCTAAAGTTGATCAGGACACAGTCCCCCCCTATGTCCTTTGAGCGGGTCCCCAGCCAGTTAACCCTCCGAACATGAAGAATCTCCCCTCTCCCTGCTCCCTCCAATGGTCTATTTTTGGACAGCCAGTGGATGACTTTATTTTTTAATTCAGAGTAAGATTCCCCCCTTCCATTCAATAGCGGTGGAACTCCTGTGAGCACGATCACATAAGGTGCTGCCTCCGGGGGAAGCTGGACTAGAAGATGGGAATCTTCCGGGCTCCGTAGGGCTCGGTTCCCCCCCCCAGAAGGGAGGGTTCCATCCCCGTCCGAACTCCGAGGAGCTAAATCCCTGCAGCTAAAAAGCTGCTCATGTGATGGAACAACAATAGAGGCTCGGGGCACAGTCGGGGGCATGCGGGAACCAGCAGTGGGGGAGGGGGCAGTTGGATGCACCAAAGAAGGCTGGCCTAGATCCGTAACCGACTGGTTCGGGGGTAAGGGTGTCTGTATTTGGGGGGTAGGATTGGTGAGGGTTACTTGAGTACTGGCACCCTCCGTACTACCCATGTTGTACTTTAAGTCCTGGTTTGGCTGCTTCTTCCCGAAACCTTTGGTATTAACTAAGGATACCAACCTGTCAATTTTGGATGACAGGGTTTTTAAAAGATGGTTTAGGGACTGATCTATGTGAGACTGTAGGTCGGTTAATAAGGTAGTCACCCAGGTCGGAGGGATAGAAGTAGGAGGGTGATGGATCGGGGCCAAGAGGGGAGAGCTGTCTACAGGAGGAGCTGGTAAGGAGCTCCTTTTTCTAAGTTTCTGTTTTTTTTTTTCCTTGGCTTTACCTGCTTTATGGGGGCCACAATAGAAACAAAGGAGGATGATGATGGCCCATCTTCCACTAGAGCTGGCTCATCTATTTGTGCCTGAGCACACGGTAATTGTGTGAACGAGGGCAACAAGGAAGACATCGCACCAGGATCCACCTGGTATGAGGATAAGTCAGCCAATCCATCAGAAGGAGGGGCCAAGTTAAATGCCGGTGTAATCGACAACCGTCTTTCAGTATTTTCGATGGCTGTGGCCACCGCCCCGATGGTCTTCTGCAGCATCTTATCTATCGCTGTGAGACTGGGGATCTGTGGAATGGAGTTGACTAGCTGTCTGGTCATAGGGCGACTAACTGTAGGTTTGGAGTGCTTCCCCATGATTCCAATGAGCCAACAGCGATAAACAGTGAGGAACCTCTAACACAAATACCTAAAATCCAAACAATATGAGATAAAAGGAACACACTCTAAACAGAGCAACAGACTGACAAATAGTGGATAAAATGGCCTTAGCCAGTGGGGAATAGTTCACACTGTTCCAAGGAGCAGAGCTTAGAGGAGCGGCCCAGCCCAGCCTCCTTTGGCCCCTGACGGCCACAGACGGCCCGCCCTCTGCCCGGGCTCAGCCCGGCGACGCCCGCGCGCGTCCCGCGACGCGGAGGGAGTTCCTGGCGTTTATGCGCCTCCGGGCGCGAACTGGCGGCAAGTGGGCGTGCCAAATCCCTAGAGCACGCTGGGAGCTGTAGTCTCCCCTGCGGCGGCCGTGCGGAGCTGGAAGCTACGGCGGCGGGGGAGAACTAGCAGCGTCCGGGACCCAGCACCAGTGTTGTCCGTGGCAGTGTTTCGCGGTAAGTGGATGAAAAGAGCTATGTTTTCACTGAGCACCTATGAGGTGCCCTGTGAGTACATGGTGTAATAAATCTCACACTGGCATCAGTGTGGATTTATTACAAAGAGTTGTTTGGTACCAAGCACTCATGGTTTCCGTGAAGCCCATGTACTCATTGTGAGAAAGTGGCTCTGTATATACTGTTCCTTAATAGGTACATAGTGTACAGAGTCCACAGTCCCCCAGGGTTTAACAGAGGTTAAAGTTAGATATAACCTTACTCTCTAAAGTGGTAGCTTGGTCGAGCAGTAAGGCAGTACCAGAGGACAGTGTAAAGCATTTGTTGTACACACTCAGTCAGCAAATGGTTTCAAACACTCAATAACTGAACACTAGGCCAATGGTTTATATATAAAAAATATATGCTGGTTTTATTTTAGAACCAACACTTGGATTTAAAATATACTTTCTCAACAGGAGATGTTTCATATAAATACTTTTGCAATATGCAATAGACTTTAGTAAACAGTTACAGGTGGTTGCAGTAGGCAACTCTATTTTTAAACACAACAATACATTGAGCTCAATGGTAAATTCAAGCTATTTGCAACAGATTACTTTTTAGATTACTTTTGGAATTCCAGGACTGGATCCTAGATTCAGTCCTGGGGCAGTTCTCAGAATCAAGTGATGAAAGTCGACTTAAGTACTGTAATGATTTTTAACTAATATTTAGTTATTTTAAAAGTTGACACTTAGAAAATATTTCAGAGAAAACAGTCAATGATTCCCTATGGAAGAAAATTCAGGTTACAGGTACAGTATGTTCTCGTTACTTTTGTAATCCAGTACTGGGTGCCTAGACTCAGTACTGGGACCTTTATCCAAAACAGGTAAGTAATTACGTTTTCAGATATTATACGAGTTTTGAAGAATATTTAAAGATTGCAGAAATCGACACTTAAAAGAAATTTCACAGAAAAACAGTCAATGGTTTCCTATGGAAGAAAATTGAGTTAAGGGTAAGTACAGTTGTAGGTATTTTTCAGAGTCAGTGCTGGGCACCAAGATCCAGCACTGGGAGCTCACCTAAGAGCAGGTGAGTAAATTCGTTTTTGTCACTCGGCTGATTTTTGGTGAATATTTGAAGATTTGAAAAGTCCACACTTAAAACAAATTTCAGGAAAAAGCCAGTCAATGTTACCCTATGAGGAAAATAGAGTTTGTGGTTTAAGGGTAAGTACTCGACTGGCAGATTTGAGGTTCTGGGCACAGACTCGGGGGTCTCCCAGGGTCAGGTAGGTACAGTTGGTTCACCCTCAGCGGCTCTAGGGTGGCCGGGTGCAGAGAGAGTTAGGACCAATGTTATCCTATGAGGGATAGGGGGGGCCTTGTTTGGTGGCTGCTGACTGGCAAGCCACGCGGCTGTGAGAGCTGGGCTCCTGGTCACTTACTCAGGGCAAGTGGGGAAGTAGGTAGGTGTAGAGTTTTCACTGCCAGGGCCACTCGGGTGGCTGGATGCAGAGGGCTTTTGAGCCTTCAGGCGCTCAATGGATTTCAATGGGAAATCTCCGGTTTGGAAAAAGACTGCAAGCTCGGGGACGAGGACTCTTCAGGTGCCACTACCACTTCGAGAGGTAAGTTGGGTAGTTGGAGGATAGGTAGGTACCCCGGGATTGGGCACAGGGGGCCGTGGGGCGCAGCGTGCAGGGGTGCCTTTAGGTGTCGGGAAATCTTACCCTCTGTTGATCGCAGTGGGGGGGGGCACCTTGTTCTGAGGCAGCAGGCTTCTTCAGGAGTGTCGAGGGAGGTCCTTGGGTGCCGGACTCGGGGTCACAGTCGCCGTGGGGTCGTCCTCAGGGTCTTTGTTCACTCCGGCACTGGCCAGGCTTGGCTGGTGCAGAGTGTGCTGGGTTCGCAGTTCCGGGCTGCTGGCAGGGGTTAGAGATAGGTTTCGAGTAGAGCCTCTACTCATGGGAGTCCCAGGGGCTTAGAGCCAAAAGGTAGCCAGGTCCTCCGGGGTTGGTGAGGTTGCTAGCCACAAGAGATGCCGGGCTGGAGCAGGAGCAGGTTCAAGGGTCGACAGGCCGGTAGGGCTGGGGCCAAAGCAGTTGGTGTCTTCCTCTTTTCAGCAGCTGCAGAGCAGGTCTTCTTTCTTCTTGCTCTTCGTAGTTTTGAATCTGGAATCTGAGGAAGGAAGGTTCAGGGTGCCCCTAAATACTAGATTTAGGGGCGTTACAGGTAGGTGAAGGGCAGGGACCAATGGGTCCCCGTCCTGGGGTGGGTACACCCCCTATCCTGCTTCTCTCCTGTGGGAGGGGGGCAGTAGCCTAGTCCTGATAGGGTAGGGCTTCCCATCTTCAAGATGGCGAGAGCCCGGAGATGTGCTTCACCTCGCCTCCCCCACCTGAGGGGTGGGGTTGGCAGGCTGGCACATCCCCTGTCCTTATTTGGGGTTTCCGGCCAAAGCTTCCCGCCAGAGTGGGGGGTTGCAGGGGCCTGGGGAAGCTCACAGAGGCGGCATGCCTTTGAAGCTTCCCCCTGCCCATCCTGGGGGAGGAGATTTAGCACCTCGCCCAGGATGTGCATTGTTGCAGGACCAGGAGAGCAGGGGCTCTCCTACCCAGGGGTCCAGCAACATTTCTGCTGGGTGGCAGCCTAGGCAGCCTCAGAGCAGACGTAGATTTGTAGGTTAGGTTTAAGGGGGCACCTCTAAGATGCCCTCTGGGGTGCTGGGTACATTAAATCCCACACTGGCATCAGTGTGGGTTTAATGTCCTGAGAAGTTTGATACCAAACTTCTCAGTCTTTCGTGTTGCCATTATGGTGCTGTGGAGCTCGTGTTTGACGAGCTCTCGGCACCATGTACTCTTAAATGGCAGCACTGCACTTACAGGGCTCAGGAATGGACCTGGGCACTGTAGGGGCACAGGGCTCCTGCTCCTGTGCCCACACCATTGGCATAAGGCAAACAGCTAGAGGGGTGACTGATGTATGCCATGGCAGTGTAGGTGTTGGGCATGGCACACAGGGATGTGTGCCATGTCGACTTTGTTTTTGTCTTGCACCCAAACACTCAGCCTGCAAAGGCAGTGTGCGTGTGTAAGGGTACAGGGCCTCTAAGGGTGGCGCAAGGAGTGCTGCAGCTCTTAGAGGTCTTCCTTGGTCACGAAGCCCTGGGTACTTAGGGTACCATTTACCAGGGGCTGACATGTGGCCAGGGTTTGCCAATTTGGGTTTGGTTTGTTTTAGGGAAGGAACATGGGCCCTGGGCACCTGATTGGCAGAGTCCAGGGCACACCCAGTCAAAGTACATTCAGCAAAAAGTGGGGGCATACCATGCAAGAAAGATGGCACTTTCTCACACTCATGGCTTACTTGTACTTACAATATTTGAGAATTGACTTGAGTATGCAGATATGCCCTCACCTGTGGTATAGTGCACCCTTCCTTAGGGCTGTAAGGCCTGCTAGAGGGTTGACTTACCTATACCTTCAGGCAGTGCTGGCTGGCATGGCACGGCACCCTGGCAGGGTGCCATGTTGTCTGTCTTTTTCCTCTCTGGGGTATTCAAGCTGCAAGGGCAATGGCATGGTCCTAGTGAGGGGGGAGGGGGAGCTACTAGGGGTCCTCTTCAGCTCCCGGTCCCTAGGTACCCAGGGTACCACTTACTAGGGATTTACGGGGACACAATATACCTCAATCGGAATTTACCTGACGGCCATTTCGAATACTGTATCTTGTGTGAACACATAAGGGTCACACAAGATTCTAAAAAGGTTTATGAAGTAAGTATTCATACCGTCTATGACACTGACCGCAGTTTGAGCTTTAACAATCATGTTGCTGGCAGACCTGATTAAACCAATTCATAAATCAAGCCTAAAATCCTTGACCTGGAAATCTGCTTTTGTTTTGGCCATAACATCGTTGAGGAGAGTTAGTACAGCGAGGAGTCAGATCCTTGCCTTTACGACCATAGAACATTCCCTGCTGTTCTCTAAGGATAAAACTAAGCAAATAAGGGAATCGAACCAGACTCTAGTGTCCTCCTCCGGACCTTGTAAAGGCGTCCCAGTCTCAAAACCACGGAATATCAAGATGGGTAGCTAAAACAATAGCTTTTAGTCTAGCAAAAGTAGGAAGTCCTCTCACATAGTTATAGCCCATTCCACAAGGATTATGGCAACTTCATCAGTGCTCTAGGCAGGAGTGCTACTAGTAGACATTTGTCATGCTTCAACAATGAGGAACTTGCGCACATGAGACATTGCTTGGGAGCAGTTCCATATAGGGATGCAGCGGTGGACAGCCGGGTTCGAGGCATGTGGGCTGCTGAATTCATATCTGTGCATAGATCGCCGCCTAGTGTTGGGTCCGGATGTTTGCACGTTGTTGTCCTGGAAGAGTCTTCGAAGTATCCTTGGATAGGTGACTCCTCCCCTGGACTACAGTGCGCATGGGCATCCTCTCCATCCTCAGATTGTTTTTTTCCGCCATTGGGTTCGGATGTGCTATCTTAGCTCAAGTTAGGAAAATATTTTTTCGAGGCCAAAAGGCCTTTAGTTCGCGTCGGTACTGTTTATCGATCGGGTTTCGATAGAATTTGTTAGTTTACTAACTTTCAGCATCGACTGCTTTCGCATTTACCTGTCCATCGACTACTTCGACGATGGAATCCAGGACGCCATTCAAAAGGTGTCCGGTATGCAATGCGAAGTACCCACACATCGACGTCCATCCGGTGTGCAACAAATGCCTTTCGCCGGACCACGACGAATCAACATGCATGGCCTGTGCCCGGTTCCGCTCGAAGAAGACTCTGCGGAATCGACGAGCGGCGAGACTCGAGGCGCAGCACGCGGCACCGGCCCCGACAGACATCTTCGGCGAGGCCGAAGACGTCGAGGAATTGGAAGTCTTGCCCTCCAGTCCCGTTTCCGAACACGAACCCGGATCGGACGAGGAAGGCGAGTCACTCTTCCACAGAGGTGAAGACGACACCGAGGTAGGAGACGACGAGGAGGCCTTCGGGGCCGAAGAAAGTAGCTCCAATGATGAACAAGGCCTACCTGTTCAAACCGTTCAAACACCAGTGCCACAGCCTATGGCTCCGGTCGAGGGATCGCCTTCGGGCCTTACCCGAGACCCATCCCGCAGTTCTTCGGCCCCGCCCTCGGGCCCGGCCTCGGACGTTTAGCGGCAGCCATTACTACATAAACAGGCTGGTTTCCCTATCACAAAACCGAAACCGAAAGCTGCTCAGGTTCTACCGAAACCGAAACTGAAAGTAGCGCTGGTCGGATCGAGGCCTTCGACGCCAGCGCACCGCGTCAGCACCGACCGCACCAAGAGGGACTTCGGTGCCGAACTTGCGGCGGGCGACGTTGGAGTCGACAAACGTAAAAAAGCCATCGGCACCGACAAACCTGCTCGGCTACCGGCACCGACGACACCAAGGGCCGTACCGCCTGCTGTGTCTCACATCGCTCCCTCGACGACACCTAAGCCTCAGGTATCGAAGACTTCGACGGTGATCTCTTCACCCCGACTCGATGACCCGCCGGCACCGAAAAAATCTACGGCCGCCTCTACGAGCCTGGCCGGTGCCAAAGCCTCGAAGGCGCCCCAAGTACGACCTGGTGTGACGCAAGGCAGCAAAACCACACCTGTCCTCCAGGACACGTCGGGCTCCGGTTCGGTCGGAGCTCCCGCAGCCTCTTCGGTGCCGACCAACATTACCTTCGGCTTGCCTCCGTCAACAATCCCAAAAATGTTCCAACTCAGGACACGGGTCACCCAACCTACAGTCACACCTGCTGAGACGTCTCCGGCACGTATCATCGACGCCGGCACTGGCAGAATGATTCTCCAGGACCGAAGGATAACTTCGGAGCCGCCATTGGACCCTTTCAGGATCCCACTAAAAAGGAAGTTGCCTGCAGAATCGGAACCTCTCCTTTATGAACCCTTCCATTCATCCTACCAGGATCCACACCGGTTCTCCCCCACACGCTCCGATACAGACGCATTGGAGGACTACATGGCTGACCAAGTCCCCTACCATGTAGACACGGACCCTGATGACCAGCAGGACCCTGATCAAACTTGGGGCGACCCTGCAGACCCCAGTGCACCTCTCGATGCACAGGATCCACAACTCTATGGGGCAAAGACATCTCCTACGGAGGATACTGCGGCGTTCAATGCTCTTATCGAACGTGCTGCCAATAACCATGGGGTGCAGCTTCACTCTGATACCATCGAAGATGACTTTCTAATGGACACCTTTGCATCCTCAGAAAGACATGTAAAGACTCTGCCAATGTTGAAGGGGGTCCTCAATCCAGCCAAGGACATTTTCAAAGAACCCACCAGGGCACGAGTGATAAACCCCAGGATTGATAAAAAATACAGATCAGCACCTGGGGATCCTACTTACATCAGAGGACAATTACCACTCGACTCCATCGTCGTAGCGAATGCACGCAAGAGGGCACACTCGCAAACAACAGGTGACGCTCCTCCCCCGGACAAAGAGTCCAAGGTGTTAGAAACCTCTGGCAAGCGAGTTGCCGCCCAAGCTGCCAACATATGGCGCATAGCCAACACTCAGGCGCTCCTTGCTCGCTATGATAGAGCGCACTATGACACACTTGAGCAAATATTCCAACATCTCCCTGACCAGTTCAAGGAAGGCGCAGAAATGCTCATCAGAGAAGGACAGCTCCTAACGAACGCTTCCATCAAATGCGCACTAGATGTTGCAGACACGGCTGCCAGAGCCATAAACACAAGCGTCATGTTGCGACGACATGCCTGGCTACGGATCTCAGGATTCAAGCCTGAGGTACAAAACAATATACTGAACCAGCCCGTCAACCCCGACTATTTATTCGGGCCAGAGGTTGACACCACCCTCGAAAAGATAAAAAAGGATACGGACACTGCAAAGTCCATGGGCGCACTACAAACTCAGTCCTTTCGGAGCGGCTCCTTTCGTCGCCCCGGAAACAAGGGAGCAGGTAGAGGACAGGGGTCACAACAAACATATAACAAAGGCAATACACAGACCACCTATGATAAAAACACCCGAGGTGGATATCGTGGCTCCAGCACAAAGGGCAGAGGACGCGGCTACGGCAACACCAGGTCCTCCCCCAAGAACAAGCAGTGACGCCCTCTCCCTTCCTCCCGACCACATAACACCTGTCGGGGGAAGGCTACAAAGGTTCCTGTCCACATGGAATTCCATCACCACGGACAGGTGGGTCAAAGATATTATAAAATACGGTTACTGTCTGGAGTTAACCTCCACTCCACCCACAATACCACCAAGAAGCCGTCCTATGTCCTCAGAGCACTTAACGCTCTTACAGCAAGAAGTGCAAAGTATGCTTCTAAAAGGCGCTATAGAGGTCGTACCCATCCACGAGCAGGGTGCGGGAGTGTACTCCCTCTACTTCTTAATTCCAAAAAAGGACGGGTCGCTCAGACCTATATTGGACCTGAGACCCCTGAACCAGTACATTCTTTCAGAGCACTTTCATATGCTCACTCTACAGCAAGTCCTTCCGCTTCTCACGCAGGGAGACTTCCTAGCCACACTGGACCTCAAGGATGCGTACTTTCACATACCCATCCACCCCTCACACAAAAAATACCTCAGGTTCACTGTTCAGGGGCAGCACTATCAGTTCAAAGTCCTTCCCTTCGGCGTGACAACAGCGCCCAGGGTTTTCACGAAGTGCCTAGCTACGGTGGCAGCACATCTACGGAGGCAGCATATACACGTCTACCCCTACCTAGACGACTGGCTCGTTCAAGCGAAGTCAGCCCAGCAATGTGCAAGCCACATATCCCGCACCATTCACCTTCTTCACAGTCTGGGATTCTCACTGAATTATCCAAAGTCCCATCTCCAGCCCGCACACGTACAACAGTACCTAGGTGCGACTATAGACACTCTGGCGGCCACAGCTCAGCCAAATTTAGTGAGGATCGACAGCATACAACTGCTGATCTCCAAATTCAAACCCAATCACTCACTTCCAGCGCGAGTGTTCATGCAGTTGATAGGCATGATGGCCTCCTGCATCTTCATAGTCCCGCACGCGAGATTACATATGCGCCCACTTCAGGAGTGCCTAGCACGTCAGTGGAATCAGGCTCAAGGACAGTTAAAGGACCTAGTGTTGGTGAGCGGTCGGGCATACAACTCTCTGCATTGGTGGAATCCACAAAACCTTTGCAAGGGCCGACCGTTCCAAGAGCCTGTCCCACAAATAGTACTGACAGCGGACGCGTCTCTCCAGGGATGGGGAGCTCATGTACTCCACTACACAGTGCAAGGACTATGGACAACACAACAAAAGAAGTTGCACATCAACCTTCTGGAATTGATGGCAATCTTCCTAGCCATGAAGGCATTCAAAGTACATCTATGCAACAAGGTCGTGTTGATCCGGACGGACAACATGACCGCAATGTACTACATACAGAAACAGGGAGGCACACACTCTCCACAGTTGTCTCATCTGGCTCAGAGCATGTGGAAGTGGGCCATTCAAAGGAACATGTTCCTCATGGCGGAACACCTCCCTGGCAAGGACAACCAGATGGCGGATCTGCTCAGCAGACACAGCCACCAAATGCACGAGTGGGAGTTACACCCATCAGTACTCCGACCGTACTTTCAGCAGTGGGGTCATCCCGAGATAGACCTATTCGCGACAAGCGAAAACGCAAAATGCCCAAGCTTCGCCGCCAGATTCCCACATCCGCAGTCGCAGGGCAATGCGATATGGATGAACTGGTCCGGCAGATTTGCGTACGCTTTTCCCCCAGCGCCATTGATACCGCTAGTGGCCCGCAAACTCCGACAACACTCCCTGACACTCGTCCTAGTTGCTCCCACGTGGGCACGCCAGCCGTGGTACACCACCTTCCTCGAACTTTCCGTGGTGCCGCATCAAAGGCTGCGGATCAAACCCGCGCATTTGACGCAGAACCATGGAGAGGTTCAGCACCCAGATCCGCAACAGCTGAATCTGGCGATCTGGCTCCTGAAGTCCTAGAGTTTGGCTATCTCAACCTGCCACCTGACTGTATGGACATCATCAAGGAGGCCAGGAGACCCACTACCAGAGCTTGCTATGCAGCCAAATGGAAAAGGTTCGTCATTTATTGCGGTAATAATGACATCAACCCGCTGGACGCATCCATCCAAAACATCATCTGTTATCTCTTACACCTATATCGATGCAATCTGGCGTACACCTCTATACGTGTCCATTTGACCGCAATATCAGCCTATCTGCAAACCAGGCAGCACCTCTCTCTATTCAGAGTGCCTGCCATCAAAGCATTCTTGGAAGGGCTCAAACGAGTCATTCCACCTAGTCACCCACCGGCTCCAATGTGGAACCTCAACTTGGTCCTCACACGCCTGATGGGTCCACCCTTTGAACCTCTACACTCATGCGAGATTCAATTCCTTACCTGGAAAGTGGCCTTCCTAGTAGCGATCACTTCCCTCAGAAGAGTTAGTGAACTCCAGGCACTAACCGTTCAAGAGCCATTTATTCAGGTTCACGCTAACAGGGTCGTACTACGTACCAACCCCAAGTTCATGCCCAAGGTAATATCGCAGTTCCACATGAACCAGACTATTGAACTGCCCGTTTTCTTCCAAAACCCACAAACTGTTGCAGAAAGGGCACTACATACACTAGATGTACGGAGGGCCCTCATGTACTACATAGACAGGACTAAACCATTCAGGAAGACAAAACAACTGTTCGTTGCCTTTGCCCCACACCACAAAGGTAACGCCATCTCCAAAGCAGGGATAGCCAGATGGATAGTTAAGTGTATTCAAATCTGTTATCAAAAGGCAAAACGCACATTAACTATTCCACCACGAGCCCACTCAACACGTAAGTTGGGGGCTTCCATGGCCTTCCTAGGAAATATTCCCCTGCATGATATATGCAGAGCAGCCACATGGTCCACTACACACACATTTACAAAACACTATTGCGTAGATGTGCAGTCAAAACAGCAGGCAGCTGTAGGACAGGCTGTTCTCAAAACACTTTTTCAGACCGCTGCAGCTGGCACGGGTAGCCGCCGCTAATAGAGGGCACTGCTATGTATTCTATGCACAGATATGAATTCAGCAGCCCACATGCCTCGAACTGAATATGCTACTTACCAGTATGCATCTGTTCTTGGCATGTAGGGCTGCTGACATTCATATCGCCCTCCCTCCTCCCCGGCGCCTGTCGCAGCTGCAGCTCTCAGAATTACTGCAAGCATGGTCATCACTTTCTGTATCTACTCCATCACTGCCACAATGGCGAAAAACAATCTGAGGATGGAGAGGATGCCCATGCGCACTGTAGTCCAGGGGAGGAGTCACCTATCCAAGGATACTTCGAAGACTCTTCCAGGACAACAACGTGCAAACATCCGGACCCAACACTAGGCGGCGATCTATGCACAGATATGAATGTCAGCAGCCCTACATGCCAAGAACAGATGCATACTGGTAAGTAGCATATTCATTCCTAGTCATCTCTTCAAAGATGAGCATATCTATTTAATACCACCTTCCTCTCCTGATGTATATAATCAATTTCTTAACACTGGATACTATTCTGTTAAGACCATGCAAAGCTATGGAAGATACAAAGCTGGAGGATAAACAAGTTACTTGCCTGTAAATAGTTTTCCAGCATTGGTATCTTTCATAGATTAACATGGTGTCCACTATCCTCCCAAATAGAGGCTCACCTCAAGCATTCCGTATATACTTATATAATTCTACCCTTATACTAAGTCATTTGAGATGTGAAGCCATCAGGGAGGGGCAAAGCTGAGAGCACCAGCACCTAATTGGCTAGAGTTTAGTTTCTTTGAAATGAGCTCGATTTGTCTTTGCATTTTTCAGCTGACACTGAACAATAGCAAGGCAGGAGAAGCATAATTACAGGTAAGAAATCACAGCTCGACACATGGGAATGTAATGGCACTGGAAACCTACAGCTAAGTAACTTCTCGTAATAAAACTTAATCCGGCTCAAGGAACACCGAGACAATGTTTGCCACGGTTGATTATCTTATCTAATATGTAACACCCGTATCCTTCGATATGAGCCTAGTAGAATAGAATATGAAAATGTAATATTTTTGTCAAAAAGTCAGTTATTTTGGCCTGTATAGTAATGTAAACCATCATTGATGAGGTCCCAGTTTTACGAAAATGTTGATCTGAATATTTTGTCATTGAAAATAGATGCAGCTTGCCGTATAACTCAGAACTTTAACTATAGATACTTCATTCACGTACTGTTTCCTTGCTGTGTTGAGATAAAATGCATGGTCATGTTTACGGTCTTCTCGTGAATTGTGTGAAAGCTATTTTAACACAGACCTACAATAACATGTCTTATAGGTTATGAGAGATCCTGGAAGCAAGCGATCAAGGGGGTTTGGCTTTGTTACATTCTCCTCGATGAATGAAGTGGATGCATCCATGTCTGCCAGGCCTCATTCAATTGATGGAAGGGTAGTGGAGCCGAAAAGAGCAGTAGCCAGAGAGGTAAGCCTGTGCACAACCACAACCCATTTAAAAAAACTAAATCGTTTTAATGTCTGAGTTTCTTGGAGGTAAGTGGATATTTGGAGGGAGCGGGTTGGTGGAAATGTCAAAAAGAAAAAGCCCCTACAGGGAATTTAATCATTTTCTAAATGTGCCAGCAATTGGTTCATTGTTATTGGGTGCTTCCATTGAATGAGACCTATTTTAACTCGCCTGCCACAAGTCTTGGGTTTGATCTTTAGTCTTCCGTGTCATACATGGAATATTCCCCATTATTTAGAACATCCTTTGGTAATTTAAAATTGGAAACTAGTTTTGGCACAACGTCTGTAACTGAGCCAATCGACCGCATTGTTTGGTTTATTAATTTCTCAGCAAGTGAGCAGATTGTCTTCGTGCTCCTACAGCAGACTCGTTTTTTCACAGCATATCAAGTGAGTCCTTTTGTTTGAGCTCTTCTAAACTAAGTGTTCGAGGCATATGAGCTGCAGATTACACACTTTTGCATAGATCGCCATCTGGTGTTGGGCCCGGATGTTTGCAGTTTGTTTTTCCTCTTGGAAAGTCTTTGGAAGTCACGAGGTCGGTGACTCCTCCTTTGGATGGTATCGCGCATGGGCTTCGGCTCCATCCTCAGATTGTTTTTTTCCGCCATCGGGCTCTGATGTAATCTTCGCGCTCTGGTTCCGAACAGCTTCCATTTCGACGGGCAATCCTCACCCCAATTCGCGGTATTGTTTCGATCGCGATCTCTTCAATCAACGCGCCTTCTCATCGGCACAAACCTTCGGTTCCAGTCGTCGACGGCGGCCTTCGGGCCTACCCAAGCTCCGGTCCCGGCTCATGGAAAGAACTCCATTTAAAAAGTACCCTCGATGTGGGTCCAAACTTCCCCACACCGATCTTCATGAGGTATGCAACTTCCGCCTCTCCCCTGAACACGAGGCTCGAGACTGTCCGGCCTGTAAGTCTTTCCGATCCAAAAAGACTATTCGGGACCGAAGAGCCAGAAGGAACATGGCACACGACATCCATTCCAGTCTACATCTTCGGAGACGACATCGACGATCCGGAACATCATCGCACCGAAGAGGACCCCGTCAGAGCTTCCGAGGCCGACGAGTCAGATGTGGAAGACATCACGCCGGCGCAGAGGGTCGGGAGTACCAATCTACCCCCCCCACCCCCCCCCCCCACACACACACACCCGCGCCGGCACCCAAAAGGGCTTCGGTCACGCCTTTGCCTCCGGGCCAAAGCAAGACCAGAGACACTGCTTCACACACCCCACCGGTGAAGAAGCCAAGTAAGCCTTCCGGCGGCTCGGGCTCAAGCCAGCCTACCAGCGGTGCCGAGAAACACACTTCGGCACCGAAAAAGAAACCGGCCTCCACCTCGACACCGAGGTCTGCACCGAAGCCCTCTGGGTCGAAACCCAGCTCTTCAGTACCGACGCCATCTTCGGTACCGACCAAACCACACAAGGCCACCGACACTTCCAAGCCGAAGCCCATCTCGGCGCCGACCAAGAGACCGGAGGGTCCCAAGCCGGGTTCTAAGCAACAAACCGGCACAGAAAAATCTAAAAAGACATCGGCCTTCGGCGCCGACGGACCAAATAACCTCACCAAAGCTATTTACACCGGATCCCTTGCAAAAAACTCTCACCAAGGATCCAAAAACTGGACATTTGACACTCTCTTCCAAAAAGAGACATTTGGAGAAGCCTTTGGAGAAGCCTGCTCCGCCGCCACCTCCAAAGAGGAAGGACTCTGCTACCTCTCTGTTCAGAATACCTTCCCCTCCACCACCTCCTCCTCCTCCTTCCCCACCTCCACCCACTCCGCCCTCTCCAGCCCCACCTCATCGTTTTCCGACCCCGTCTCCAGACGATGATGATCAGGGGGACCCATATCATGATATAGGGGATGTGCCACAGGACCCCACCCCTACAGGCTCCCCAGACCCATGGGACGATTACAATATTCCAGATATCCCCAACGTCCCACAAGACTATCTTTACCCTTCTAGACCATCTCCACCAGAAGATTCATTGGGGTTCAACCATCTTCTGCAAAGGGCGGCACATTATCACGGGGTGGACTTGAATACCGACCCCGTGGAGGAAGATTTCCTCCTAGACACATTTGATACCTCACATAGGTCCACCTCCATACTGCCCATGCTCAAAGGAGTGGTAAAGCATGCGGCAGAAGTTTTTAAGGACCCAGTTAGAGCCAGGGTCATTAACCCACGTATTGAAAAAAAATATAAACCTGCTCCCTCAGATCGCTCCTACATCAGAGGACCAGCGCCGCTAGATTCTTTAGTAGTATCTATGGCACGTAGAAGGGCAAATTCACAAGCGTCAGGTGATGCACCACCACCTGACAAAGAATCAAAACTAGATGCATCAGGCAAACGCACAGCATCCCAGGCGGCCAACATATGGCGTATAGCAAACACTCGGGCACTACTGGCCAGATATGACAGGGCTCATTATGACAAGTTAGAAAGCATAATGCACCATCTCCCTGAAAAATATAAAGCTAGGGCCAACGAGTTAATTCAAGAGGGTAAAACAATCACGAATACCTCCATACGTTGTGCCCTAGATGCAGCAGACACAGCCTCCAGGGCCATCAACACCAGCGTCCTTCTCAGTCGCCATGCTTGGCTAAGGGCAGGGGTGGGGGAATCATATCGCCCGACGCCCGAACCATGTTGTTTATATTGACGGGCAAGAAGATTTATTGTCTATTTATGTCCGACGGACATTTAGACATTAATCACGTTTTAATCACGTTAAAACAGGCTGTGGGCACTCTGGGGCTCACAGCCAATCCGAAGCTTGCAGAGAGCCTTTGGCGGCAGTGATTGGCTGGGGGAGTGAAACGTCACTCAGCCTCTGCAAGCAGTAGTCCGTGGCCGCCACGAGGCTTGCAATAAGCATTCAGGTAAAATAAGCAGTTTTGCCCGCTTGAATTGTGTGATATTGTGACGGAGGTACTGCGATTTTTCTTTTATTTATATTTTTAGCAACCGTGCGTGGGTAGACTGACTAGTACAAAAGCCTAGGCCTGGCCCGCCTCGGCGCCTCAGATGAGTACGTCAAAAAAGCGTATCGCAAGCAGGCGCGCTGCGCTACCACCGCTTCATGGGGGAAACACCCATTACAACGAATTCAGATTCACACGCTGCCATCGCAACGCGGGTTTAACATCGCGGGTCCGGAGCCTTCATACCGCAGATGGAAACAGATTTGCAGATTTATGCTTTCAAAAGAGACATCCGTTGGTGACTTGCAATTTATAACTTAGTCCTAATCTAGAATAGTGAACTATTACCTTTCAGCCCAGAACTGCATAAACGCACCGACAAATATACATTACAAAATTGATTAATGTGGCAAAGAGGGTACATTTGGCGAAAAAACGATTCTTATTATTAAAGGAAGCTCCCAACTTTGCTGTTTCTTTTTCGACTCTGCGTTTGTGCTTCTCCACACCAAGCACTCTAAAACTACTGCCTACCAGTATGGGTGACATGTGACTCCTACACTTTCACTCCTTTGGCTTATGGGCAAAAAAACATTGTCGCACACGGCGCAGCCAGCACTAAAAGCTTTCGAAGCACCTGCTGCAGCGTTTCTTTCCGCCGGCAATTACCAGGCCTCACAGAAATGTGTAGGAAACTTGTGTGACGAATTACCATCCTGGAAAGAGATCCGTGTTTTGTATAGTTGAGGTTGTGACCTCGGTGAAGTTAGTGCAGAGGGTTAATATGCCTGCTGCAAAGAACATGTACGAAGTCGATTACAGAGTGCATAGGATGGGAACAGATCTGCAGATTAATGCTTTGAAAAGAGACATCCGTTGGTGACTTGCAATTTATAACTTAAAGTCCTAATATAGAATAGTGAGCTTTTAACTTTCAGCCCATAACTGCGTAAACACACTGACAAATATACATTACACAATTGATTAATGTTGCAAAGAGGGTACATTTGGCGAAAAAACGATTCTTATTATTAAAGGAAGCTCCCAACTTTGCTGTTTCTTTTTCGATACAACTTACCGATTCGCAAGGAACGTAGGGCTCACGTCTGGCCAGCTGCAAAAGTGAGGGGGAAATGGCAGGAGGCACGCTGGCTGACACCTTTTATATCCCATCCATACGTTTTTACAAGGGTGACGGTAAAGTAGTACATTACGTATGGTTTGAAATGTACGTATTTTGTGGGAATAAATACACAGCCAAGGGTGACGGTAAATTAGTACATTACGTATGGTTTGAAATGTACGTCTTTTGTGGGAATAAATACACAGCCAAAAAAAAATGGAAAAAAAGGGGAATAGAGACAAAAGAATTGCCGTCAGGGTTAAGGAGAGGGGGCGCAGGGGGGCAGGGACGCGATAATGTCGCTTGACAAGTTTTCCTTTAGCATTATTATTGCACAGCATTCAATGGTTTACTGATTTTAATAAAGCAAAAATATATTAATGTTTCTCTGTCAGCCGGAGCCCTTAGGTTTGATGTGGAACGGGGGTAGGTGGGACAAGTGGATTTTACAGGACATGTAGATCTCGGTGGCATTTTGTCCCTTGGACAACTAGATTATTTGGAAAATTCCACACCCCTGTAAGGGTATCTGGTTTTAAACCAGAAGTACAAGCCTCCATCTTTGACCATCCCTTTGACCAGGAACATCTATTTGGGCCAAAGGTGGATGAGGCCTTAGAAAAAATGAAAAAGGACACGGATACCGCAAAATCCATGGGGGCCTTACAGTCTCACCCGCCCAGACGCTCCTTTCGCCGCTCCTCCTTTCGGAGTACATCCAGAGGCTACTCCTCAGACACAGCGTCCACATCATACAAATCCCCTACTCCGACCACCTTTACAAAAGGTTACCAAAGATGCGGCTACAAGGGTAACAACAACAACCTCCTACCCAATGACTTCCCCCGCTCCCCCCAGACCATCCCACTCCGGTCGGGGGCAGACTCCAAAATTTCCTTCATGTCTGGGCGACCATCACCTCAGACAAATGGGTGACCCAAATAATTCGGTCAGGCTACTGCCTGGAACTAAAATCTACCCCCTCCCCCCAAACATTCCACCCAGGCAACGCCCAATGTCACAAGAACATTCAAAATGACTAAAGCAGGAGGTAATCTCCCTCCTACAAAAACAGGCAATAGAACGCGTTCCTGTCAACCAACAAAATATGGTGGTATACTCCCTATATTTTCTCATACCAAAAAGGGACGAGACTCTACGACCTATTCTAGATCTCCGGCCCCTAAACACATACATACACTCAGACCATTTTCATATGGTAACGCTTCAGCAGGTACTTCCGCTCCTCTCCCAAAACGACTTCCTCACCACTCTGGACTTGAAAGACGCATACTTCCACATTCCAGTGCACCATGCTCACAGAAAGTACCTCAGATATGTAGTGGACGGACAACACTACCAATTCAAGTGCTCCCGTTCAGAGTCACAACAGCACCACGGGTATTCACCAAGTGCCTGGCAGTGGTGGCGGCACACTTAAAGACAGCACATTCACGTCTTCCAATACCTAGACGATTGGCTGATAAAAGCCACTTTATACAATCGGTGTGTACAACACACCTACCACAATCAAACTACTTCACCAACTAGGCTTCATGGTGAACCACCAAAAGTCCCAGCTACAACCATCCCACATAAAACAATACCTCGGTGCCACCATAGACGCCTCAAAAGCGATAGCCTACCGCAATCCGGCCAGGATTGCAAGCATTCAGGCTTTGCGACAAAAATTCATACCTCAACACTCCCTTCCAGCACGAGTGTTCATGCAACTAATAGGGGATGATGGCCTCTTGCATTTTCATAGTGCCCCACGCAAGACTCCAGATGCGTCCCCTCCAAGAGTGCTTAGCGCACCAGTGGAATCAGGTCCACGGTCAACTGACAGATCTGGTGTTGGTAGACGGTCGCACCCATCGCTCGCTGCAGTGGTGGAACACCACAAACCTTTCCAAAGGTCGACCGTTCCTGGACCCGGTTCCCCAGATAATACTAACAACGGACGCTGCGCTCTCCAGCTGGGGAGCTCACCTATTACATCTCACCGTGCAGGGCACATGGACGCCTCAACAAACTCCATATCAACCATCTGGAGTTACTAGCAATCTTTTTAGCCCTAAAATCTTTTCAAACACAGATTTCAGGCAAGGCAGTCCTCATTCGTACAGACAACATGACGGCCATGTATTATATACAAAAACAAGGCGGCACACACTCTCCACAGCTCTCTCAATTAGCACAGAGCATATGCAAATGGGCAATTCCCTACAAAATCTTTCTCCTGGCTCAACATGTCCCAGGAGTCCAAAACACTGTGGCAGATCTGCTCAGCAGACAGACACAACAAATCCACGAGTGGGAACTTCCCCCACAGGTTCTTCATCCGTTCTTTCAAATGTGGGGGCATCCACAGATAGACCTCTTTGCCACCCACGAAAACACAAAATCCCCAAGCTTCGCCGCCAGATCCCCACAACCATTGTCCAAAGGAAATGCGATATGGATGAACTGGTCAGGCAAATTTGCGTACGGTTTTCCGCCTCTCCCACTCATTCCATTAGTGGTGCGCAAACTACAACAACACTCCCTCACACTAATCTTAGTAGCTCCAACGTGGGCCAGACAACCGTGGTACACCACGCTGCTGGAACTCTCTGTAGTACCACACCTAAAAACTACACCGCTCACCATACCTCCTAACCCAGAACCATCAGACACCCGGACACAGCTCAGCTCAACCTTGCGATCTGGCTCCTCAAATTCTAGAATTTGGGTACCTAAATCTTCCCCCTGACTGTATGAACGTCCTCAGAGAAGCTAGACGACCTACCACTAGAGCGTGCTACGCTGCCAAGTGAAAACGATTTGTTGTTTATTGCCATAACACCATCAATCCCCTGGACGTGTCCATTCAACACATCATAGGCTACTTACTCCACCTACAAAGGTGTAATCTAGCCTATACGTCCATTCGACTACACCTCGCAGCAATTGCAGCTTACTTACAAAACAGGCAACATCTTTCACTCTTTAGAGTACCTGCCATTAAAGCCTTCATGGAAGGCCTAAAAAGAATAATTCCCTCCCAGAGTACCACCCTCACGTGTGTGGAACTTAAATATTGTTCTCACAAGGCTAATGGGGCCTCCCTTCGAACCTTTACACAAATGCGAACTACAATTCCCAACATGGAAAACAGCTTTCCTTGTAGCCATCACTTCCCTTAGAAGGGTCAGTGAGATACAAGCACTTACCGTACAAGAACCTTTTCTTCAAATGCACCATAACAAGGTTGTTCTCCGTACCAACCCAAAATACCTACCTAAAGTCATTTCCCCTTTTCACCTAAACCAATCTGTAGAACTACCAGTATTTTTCTCGCAACCACAGACCGTTGCAGAAAGGGCTCTGCACACGCTAGATGTCAAACTAGCCTTACCCTACTACATCGAGAGAACACAACCTTTCCGCAAGACCAAACAACTGTTTGTCTCTTTCTCTCCACCGCGCATGGGCAACCTCATCTCAAAATCAGGGATAGCTAGGTGGATTGTAAAATGCATTCAGATTTGCTACCACAAAGCAAAACGAACGCTATCCGTTACCCTAAAGCCCATTCTACATGAAAGATGGGGGCTTCAATGGCATTTTTAGGGAACATCCCATTAGATGATATCTGAAAAGCAACTACACGGTCAACACCGCACACTTTCACTAAACACTATTGTGTAGATGTGCAAACTAAGCAACAAGCTAGTGTGGACCAGGCTGTACTCAAAACATTATTTCAAACCACTGCAACAGATACCGGTGGTCGCCGCTAAGGTTGGGAACTGCTATATAGTCTGTGCAAAAGTGTGTAATCTGCAGCTCATATGCCTCAAACGGAATATGCTACTTACCAGTATGCATCTGTTCTTGGCATGTAGAGCTGCAGATCTACACACGCCCACCCGCCTCCCTGTATCTGTTCCAGTTTATCTTATTTAGATACACACATTGGTTTCTTCACTGTTATTACTACGCTCCATCTTTCCCTGCTGGCGAAAAACAATCTGAGGATGGAGCCGAAGCCCATGCGCGATACCATCCAAAGGAGGAGTCACCGACCTCGTGACTTCCAAAGACTTTCCAAGAGGAAAAACAAACTGCAAACATCCGGGCCCAACACCAGATGGCGATCTATGCAAAAGTGTAGATCTGCAGCTCTACATGCCAAGAACAGATGCATACTGGTAAGTAGCATATTCCTTTTAACCGCTAACTAAACATTTTGAAGCTTATTCCCCCTCAAATATTCTGCCGATCACTTACTATGCTAAACTGCTTACTAAGTTAAATTGTTCTGGCTGCTGTTAACCTGTTTTGGTGGAGACATCCTTATCTCTCAAATCAGCGCTGCTCTTGCACAATGTAACAAACCTCGGTGTGGCAGCGCCAAGGCTTTAAGAATCTATGAACAAAGTTTCACGGTGGCCTTTCCTAGCACCCTGCGGATGAGGGGGAAAGGCATAGGCAAAAACGTTGATCCTCGTCATTCAGAAGAAATTGTCTCCTGTTAGTGCCTGCATGTGAAATGCAGGCAATTCTTGTTCTGCAGGGTGGCAAACATGTCGAGGGTAGACAGGCACTACTTTTAGAAGATACGTTGCTTTTGACCCTGATGGAGCAAACCGGGTGGGACTGAAGGTATCCACCTACTCATTCCGTGCTCCTGATTTGGACTCTTGGCAGGTGTGTTCACGATGGCTTTGACCGGTTGTAAAACCTTGAGCTTCCACATTAGATATTATAGTACTTTGAGCTCATGGTGCCTGTTCTAATTAGGGTGGCTTGGCAAGAGTGTCTGGATGCCCAGTGTAATGGCCTGCCTCCTTAAGAAGTTTTGGTTGTTTCAAACGATTAGACTGTACAACCAAGCAAAACAGTGTTGGACCAGTGCCATTTTAACATGGTCTATTGCTATTATATTAATATCACTGGAGATTCTAAGCCTTACTTCTGGGAATGATTTCACCATATTTATAAAAAAAAAACAACCGTGGAGAGCTGGAATTACCGGTAGACAACTAGTTTCTATGCATGAATTTAAAGTAATCTGCTGAAAGTGGCAGAAAAGCTAGTCTTGATAGATTTACTATGGGGAATAACTTGATTATTTGGATTTAGCTTTGGTAGAAACGCTTTTCTGAGTGTATCTCTGCTTTAAATCTTCTTTACAACTTTTTCCTCTAGGAATCCGGAAAGCCTGGTGCCCATGTAACTGTCAAAAAACTGTTTGTTGGTGGAATTAAAGAAGATACAGATGAACACCACTTGAGGGACTATTTTGAGGAGTATGGCAAGATTGAAAGCATTGAAGTCATTGCTGATAAGCAGTCAGGCAAAAAAAGAGGCTTCGGATTTGTTACTTTCGATGACCATGATCCAGTAGATAAAATTGTCTGTAAGTGATCTTAATCCTGCTGACATTTAGAGGTGCACACTGCATATTTTTGTTAAAGCTGAAGTATAATAATTGCTTGTTATGCTGCAGAAATCTATATCTTGTGCTCCATTGTTCACATGTTCAATGGCATAACTTCTTTGTTAAATGGTGATGCCTCGACTCCTTGCTCTTCCGCATTTGCAACTCCCAACTTATTCTTCTCATCTGAGTTGGCACAATAATGTGATGGGCACTCTGTCACACAAAGTTTACTCAGAGTAGCAACTCAATAGTCCGAAGGGAACTATTCTTGTAGATATGCATTCTAATGCTACCTGAATTGTTTGGCAGTTCACAGCAAGATGTGAACGAGGGGCGAACACAGTGAAGATAATTTCTGCGTATTTTATCTCTTTTTGTATTGCAGTACAGAAATACCACACCATCAATGGACATAATGCAGAAGTGAGGAAAGCATTGTCGAGGCAAGAAATGCAGGAAGTGCAAAGTACCAGAAGTGGAAGCAGAGGTATTATTTATTTTTTAAGGCATCCCAGCTTACTGAAGAACTTAATGATAAACATATTTGCCAGCGTCTGGTTGGGGCTAACCATAAATGCAAATGTAGCGGTTTCTATTTCACAATTAAAGTTTGACACTGGCGATGCTATGGACATGGCATGCACAATATATGTACATTTTGACATGACACGAGTGATGACTAAATCTTAGCTATAACTGTAGTGTTAAGTTATTTTGTAATATATTGTATTTATGTACACATGTTCAATTTTAACTGTAATTATACATGTGGAACAGCTGGCTGTTTGTTATGACCTAGTAATGTGAATCAGTAATTCTGCTTCAGTCATTCGTTTGGTGAAATGACAGTTCATTTTTGTGAGGAAATGGTGTGTATTATATGGTGTGATTGTGCGCCTTCACCCTCTGGTTTCGTCTGTCAAACCTTCGGCTCAACCCTGGTTAGCTGTGTCTCTGTTCAGCAAGGCTTGCACAAAGGAGGAGGTGTAATGCATTTTTAAACCGCACCAAAACAATTGTCAAGACTTCTAAGAAATAGGACACCAATTTATAAAAATAGACTGTAGTTTAAGATACCACAACGAAAAAGATCCACTGGACTGTCCAGATACAGAGAATTTACAAGGTATAGTAAATCAAAGCATTTCACTCCATGGCGAACAACCATTTGCAAATTCAGTGAAAGTTAGTCACTTTAGGCGACCAACTCTAGTAGGGAGCCAGTCGGGGAAACCAGCGAGGTCCTCGGAAACTACCTCAAGGGTTGAACCAATCCTCAGTCATTTCAATGCACTTTTATCCATTTTCCTATGGAACTGGTCCTGGTGCAGGTGATTAAGGATTCTGTAGATGCTCAAGGATGCTGTGGATTCAGTCGACTAGGGAGTCGTCCTGTGCTACTTCTTGATCTACGAAGGGGTTGTGGTGGTCTTGGTCAGAGGGTCGATGTCCTTCAAAGTACCCTTGTTGCTGGTAGAAGTCCTGTCAACGCTGGGCTACCTGTCGCCCAGTTTCGCAATCTTGTCCAAATCCTTCCCTGGGCTATACCACTGCTACTGGGTGACTAGGCTGCACTCAGACGCCGCTCTGGCTCGGAGAACTTGGATGCACTGTGGCAGTCTGAAGATTTTGGGCTACCAACAGCAGGCTGCTCAACTCTGTGTCCCTGTGCTGTGAACAGCAGATTGGCTAATGGCTTTGCCTGGGCTCTGGCGAAGACTTCTCTACCAGCAGGTTACAGGTCCAGTCTCTCTCCTTTGCTAGCTACCAGGTTCAGCAGGTGCTGCCATGCCGGTGCAGCCACGCTTTGCTGGTTCCACAGTAAACCAGGGCAGACCTTCTTTGGTCCTCCTTCCAAACCTGACCAGATCTGAGTTCTGGGTGTTAGGGTTGCCCAATTTACGTTCAGATATCGCCCTCTGTGTAGACACTGTCAGCAGTCAATGACTACTAGGTCCTCTTGCTCCTGATTCCTGGGAGATGTGGCATCTGGCTATCCCAAGATGCATCATTCTTCCCACTCGCAATATGTCAGAAGCCCTCTCTCGGCATCCAGAGCTCTCTAGCCCAATCCAGAGGTGTGGCTACTAAGCCCCTGAAAAACCAGTTTGAAAACTGTCTTCTCCTTCACTGTCGCTAGTACCAGCCTGTCTGCCTAAACAATAAAGCATACCCACGTGCAAGTGTTTCTCATTTGCCCTACAAAGGTGGCTTCACCTTTAAAGCTCACCTTTTGGGCCAACAGTCCCGTAGCGTCCTGCAGGAAGGAGGTAACCTCGCTCCTGAGCAGGCTCTTATTGTCTCCTGTCCTGGGAATCCGCAGCACGTCTCCCCAGGGGGGCAGAAAACTGTCAGCAGGACAGACCCAATGTACAACAGTAAACGGTCACTGGCAATTTTGGGCAACTAAATTGGTACTTTGATCACCAGTGACTTAAAATTAGACTTGACTATTAAATCTGGTTTAATGCACTGATGCATTATTATTTTTTAAATATATTTTTTATTGATTTGAAAACATTGATTGCAGTCATTTTCAGTAGTCATACTTTTAACACATTTGCAGCACTTGTAGATCTAAATCGAAATCAACATTGAATCATTCATTTATGCCCATAATGTCCACACAGTCCCTCGCACTGATGCTTTTGATACCTTACATTACCAGCTTTAGAAGTCCCAGTCAGGAGTTAGGCTTGGGTGTCAGCCTGTAACTCTGGACTTGCCAATGGGGCTACTAGCCTTCCCATAGTAAAAACGAAGAATTGGGGATTTTACTGTTGGAACATGAATAAGTGCATGTTCCACTTTTCAACATACAGTACATATCCTTAGGGCTTGATAGGCCTACCTTAAGGACGACTTGTATATATTTAAAAGGATGGGTTTGGGCTTTACTGTTACTTTAAATGGCAAAGCCGAGTTAGGAGTTTTAAACTGCCCTTCTAGTCTTCAGTGGCAGATTGGGAGCCCTTTTTACCATGTTGTACTCGTGGAGGCACAGCTAGTGCTGCCGTCCACAAGACACACCAAATGGTCAGCACTGACTACCCGGATCTACCAGGCAGTGGACGGCATCCTCATGACCCTCACTTGAAAACACATGCTATGGGTAAGAAGAAAAACCACAATCCATCCCAAGTCCAACACGCCTGGTCAAAAAACTCTGAACTGTGGGCTGCTAGTCCAGGTTTCCATTTCACTCTGGAACCCATCCCGTAATGCAAGAGCCAACTGTTCACAGGAACCGTTACTATAGTCCTCACCACTGCTGCCACTGCAACCTCCCCCAGGAGTGCTACAGCTGCATCCTTCACATACTGTTATGCCCAATCACAACCCTGCTCTCTAAGGAAGTATTGTCTCTCCGCTAGCAACTACAGATTCTTCGAAGATATGATCGCCACCTATATTATTAAGTCTCCATACCAGAATACAAACAAATGGAGACTTAAGTTGACCCTGTGAGAAATAGAGGGGGGTCCTCAGTGATGGATTCCAACATGGATGTTTCTGCAACAGTTGTTAGAGAAATGCAGGCTACCTCTGGTGTACATAATGACAAATTTCCTGGCTATCATCGCAGAATCTTCAGTTCTATTAAGGACATGGAGGCGAGAATTATTCTGTTTTTTTGTCACTTTATTCCAACAGCAGCCATTTAAAACAACAATAATAAACTTTATTTCCCATGAGCCATTGGGAAACGGAAGAACGTCAGTCCATGAGCAAGCCTGGTCTCTCCTCAATCCCCTATTGACTCTCCTACCTTCTCTTTCTTCCTGCTACAGAAGCTGGTAATCATGCTCGTCAGTCCTGTTTAGATGACTTTTCCCTATAGAAATACAGATTTACATTTGCGATCAGTAATCCTTGAGAAACCAGGGCAGTAGAAAAACAATTATAATATGATGAACAATAGTCTAACCATCAGCATTACGGATAACTTGTGCACAGTTCACTGAAAATGTAATACCTATGTGGAATGTTCATAAGTCATTTCCCCTGCTGGGGGTGGGACAGACGACTAGGATTAAAGCTTGTTGATTACCAGAGCTGCTGTAAAACAGACTAGTTTCAAATAGAATCTCTTAAAAGTCGAATTTGAAGACCAGTCTGCTGCGTTGAGGGCGAATGCCTTGGAAGCAAGAACTTCTGGTAGAATATGCTCAAACGTTTGTGTCAATACCAGCTTCCTGCATGGCCCATCTCACCCACCGTGCACTCGTAGAAGACAGTACAGCTTTGTGGGAGTGTTGTGTGTGGTTTTTTTTTTTTTGTAATATTTTTTTATGGCAATGAGCAACTGTCATTCCCCAGGCGGGCGGACATTCTCTGTCATGGCCTCGTGGAACTTGGTGCCGTAAACTAAGCATAGATTGGGGGAGTCTGTGAAAGTGGGGTATGAAACTGCGAGGTGGTGAGCTGTGAGTCCCACTGTAACTTGTACATTAGCTGTAAAATAAAACTTTCATAGAAACAACTAGACCATTTTCTTTAGAAAAATGCCCAAGTCCATACAGTAACGTTAAAACATATTTAACTTGACTCCCACTGGGACTACAATATGTGAAATGTTCTGCCTCATGCTGCGAGGAAGGGATTATTTGTAACTCTGCTTAGAAGGCTATTTTTCTGTTTAAAAAATCAATTTAACAGTGCTTCTAGTGTGTCTAACCACTTTCTGAGGCAGTTTATCGGTAGATTAGTTGAAACGTTTTTTCCTCTGTGTCTGAGGTAAGGTAATCTTAATTCACACCTTAAGCTTCATTTGTCAAAAAGAAGTTTTATAAAAGATTCACATTCTAAAAGCTCATACTGTATATTAGGTGTGCAATGTCAAGCGCTTTTGGATTTGCCATACATTCTCAGCCAAACACTTTAATGACTGGGCAGCTAACTGCTTTAGGTGGCTTCATAACAGCCATCCTCCGGTGAGCAATCCATCCGTGAGCTGAAGAAACCCTAGAGCGTGAAGTCTGTCTTTCACTGCGGGATAGGTGGCCAAAAAGACTACTAAAAGTCTTGTAAGTAGCTGGACAGGCCAAGCAGTGTCTCAAAGGCATCTATTGTGAAAAAAAAGTATGAAATAACTCCTCGGTGATACTTCCAGTAGAATTTTGCAGTGGCAATGAATTATGTCGGCAAACCAAACCAGTCACTGGACTGGCTATCCCACTGAAACTTCAGGATACTTCTCCCAGTAAGTGTCCCTGTGTCCTATTAAAAAAATCGTTAGCAACAGATGAATCTCGGGATCAGAATACTTATGAAAATCCGCCCATGTCTGCTGCATGTAAAATATCAAGATGATGAAGAGGGAAGAATATGAACAGGAAGGACATCAGGAAGAAAACCGGGGCAAACAATCTGAGGATGGAGCCGAAGCCCATGCGCAGTACGGACCGAAGGAGGAGTCACCGAACTCGTGACTTCCAAAGACGGTCCAAAGAACAAAAACAAACTGCAAACATCCGGGCCCAACACCAGATGGCGATCTATGCTAAGTGTACAACTCTGCAGCTCTACATGCCAAGAACAGATGCATACTGGTAAGTAGCATATTCCTTCCCTCTTCCTTCAAATTTCTCAATTGCAGGCAGTGGAGTGATCAAGGATGTCCTGCATTGCTAGCCTCCAGGGCTGAATTACCAGCCATCAAGAGAACCTGCCTCTGTTCAGAAATAACTGTGTGAAGATTTCGCTGTTGGAGCTGAGGCAGACAAGCTAAAGTACTATAGATTGCAATACGGAAGGGGCGCCTTTGACTGATATGTCCAGCTACTTAATGATGAGACGGCAGGACAGGGGGGCAGATACTGCCTATGATACTTTACAAACGCACGACAATCCCTGCGAAGTTAATATGCACTATGTCATAATTCTGTGATTGAAATAATTGGATTGATGTAACTGCGACATAATATCAAGGATGTTGTTATAAATGGAATATGTGCTGATCCTTAGTACCTATGTAACAGGAAAGATAAAAATGCAATAAAGATATTTAAAAAAAAAAAAAAAAATCGGGGGCAAGAAAAAAAAAAAATTAAAAGAACCTGCCTCTGTACCAGCACCTCCGTGTGACCGGCACGTCCGTTGAAGAGGATGGAGAAATTCCTGAGAATTCTTAGATTCTCTCCTGAATAGGACGATAGCATAGCGCTAGTTAGTTCAGAACTACACCCACCCCATGCTGACTTACTTTTGGGCACAAGGCTTGAGATACGCAGTTGGAGGTCAGTAACTTCTCCTTTCTTGGCTTTAATTCCCCAGCGTTGGTATCTTTCCTACTTCGAAATTAAACACGTCCTTCTTCCCGTACTTAGCTACCAAGTCTCAGCTAAGGAAGGATCTGGATTGGTAAAGCTCAAATCAATGTAACGTCAATTACTAGGGTCTAGTCAAGCTGCAGTGCTCCATGGGTGTTCATCACTACTGCGTATAACATTTACTAGTGAGGTTTCCCAGCCTATCAATGGACAATTCAATTTGGCATATGCAGATAATAAATAAACCAAAGCTAGTTTAAATGTTAGAGCCGTGATGGAGAGCATTGACAGAATGTGCAAATTTTATTAAAACATAAACCAAGTGTTTTAAAACAAATGTTCGAGGCATATGAGCTGCAGATTGTACACTTTTGCATAGATCGCCATCTGGTGTTGGGCCCGGATGTTTGCAGTTTGTTTTTCTTCTTGGACAGTCTTTGGAAGTCACGAGTTCGGTGACTCCTCCTTCGGTCCGTACTGCGCATGGGCTTCGGCTCCATCCTCAGATTGTTTTTTTCCGCCATCGGGCTCGGATGTGATACTTCGTGCTCCGGCTTCGAACCTTTCCAGTTCGACCTTCGACGGAAAATCCTCGTCCATCGAGATTCTTAAGAGAAATCATCTTCTTCATCTCTCTCGGCGGCACTTTTCGATCCCAGACATCGACACCGGCCTACGGGCCTCCCTCGACTCCGGTCTCGGCCGATGGAAAGGACTCCCTTCAAAAAGTGCCCAAAATGTGGGTCTAAATTTCCCCACACCGACCTCCATCAGGTGTATAACCTCTGCCTCTCTCCAGAACACGAGGCTCGAGACTGCCCTGCCTGCAAGTCTTTTCGATCGAAAAAGACCATCCGGGATCGAAGAGCTCGACGCACCATGGCGCACTCATCGACTTCGGCTCCACCCGACATCTTCGGAGACGACACCAGAGCTTCGGGGCAGCAGCACACAGAGCAGGAGGAAGAACTCGTCCGCGCTTCCGAGGCAGACGACTGATCTGGAGGAGATAACACCGGCGCAGAGGGTCGTGAGTACCTTACCCCCTCCAACTCCCCTACCCACACCGAAAGACTCTGGTTACACCTTCGCCTCCGGGCCTAGGGAAAACCAAACATACAGCTTCTATCACCCCACCTTCGGGCCCGGTGTCGAAGCATCATAAGCCTCCCGGCGGCTCAGGCTCGAGCCAGCCTACTCCTGGTACCGAAAAACACCGTTCGGCACCGAAGAAAACCTCGCCCAGTTCGGCTCCGAAGTCATCGGGCTCGAAACCTGCACTCTCGGTGCCGATAAAGCATAAGCATAAGTCCCGACGCTCCGGCGCCGAAGACCGCCTCGGCACCGAAGACCCCGAAAAAGCATGGCATGGAGAAACCATCGAAGCCCTCGGCTCCGAAAACATCGGCACCGACAGATGATTCGGTGCCACAAGAACTATTTACGCCTGATCCTTATCAAAAAACTTTAACAAAGGATCCAAAGACCGGTCATTTAACTTTGTCTTCTAAAAAAAGACATTTACACAAGCCAGATCCTCCTCCACCGCCAAAACGGAAGGACTCTGCCACATCCCCCTTCAGAGTACCCTCTCCACCACCTTCTCCACCTCCCATATCTCCACCACCTTTGCCTCACCGCTCTCCGACTCCATCTCCAGACCCTGATTATGGAGATCCAGATTATGACCCGGCAGACGCCCCAATAGACCCCACACCTTCAGGGACACCAGACCCATGGGAGGATTACCACAACCCAGATGTGCATCAGGATGATATTTATCCATCCAGGCCGTCTCCTCCAGAGGACTCCCTGGGGTTCCACCACTGAATACAGCGGGCGGCACACTACCATGGGGTACAATTATATAGCGAGCCAGTTGAGGACGATTTCCTACTGGACACTTTTGATATACAAGACAAGGCCTCAGCAATATTGCCCATGCTAAAAGGGGTAACCAAACATGCTGCAGAGGTGTTCAAGGACCCAGTCAGAGCTAGGGTACTAAACCCCAGGATAGAGAGAAAATATAAAGCAGCCCCCACAGATCCTGCATATATAAAAGGACCTGATCCCTTGGACTCTTTGGTGGTATCCACAGCTAGGAAGCGGTCTAACTCTCAATCCTCAGGAGACGCTCCCCCACCAGATAAGGAGTCAAAGCTCTTAGATGCGTCTGGTAAACGCACTGCCTCGCAGGCCGCAAATATGTGGCGCATTGCCAACACACAAGCTCTGCTTGCACGTTATGATAGAGCACATTACGATGAACTGGAGGCTATCATGCAACACCTCCCAGACAAACAAACACAGGGCTCAGGAGCTCATACAGGAGGGGAAGCTCATCACCAATACCTCAATTAAATGTGCCCTCGACGCAGCAGACACAGCTTCGAGAGCGATCAACACCAGTGTTTTGCTTCGTCGTCATGCCTGGCTCAGAATCTCAGGGTTTAAGCCAGAAGTCCAGGCATCTATATTAAGATGGGGCACGACTCCATGCCAAAACTACATCCTACTCCTCCAAGGATCTAATTGCTCTTCAAGGTCAATGCCTACTTCCGGATCCCATCCGCAGACTGATCTCCTCTCTAGGCCTGGCCTCCTCTTCCCCCACAGCCCCTCACCCCCGCTACATGCCCCCCTGTCACCCTGCCCCCTTCCCCCCGACCTCCTCCCCCGCTCGCCAGCATTGTCTGTCTTTTTACTCAACACCAGGTCAGCGGTCAAGCACCACCATTAGCTGTTCGTCTTACTCGACTCTGAGAAACCTGACCTACTGCTCCTGACCGAAACTTGGTATTGTGACACTTCCCTCCCCGTTCTCCTGGCCACCCTACCCCCCTCCTATGTGGCCCTGCGAGCCGACCGGCAGGCAAGGCAGGCGGTGGGGTCGCCCTGATCGCTAGGTCCGAGCTGAACTTCCAATCACTTCCCTCCCCCCCCCCATTCCCCCTGCTGACTTCCTGGTAGTCCGTTCTCTTTCATTTTTCCCCCCCCCCATCACCTGCCTATTAATGTACCGGCCTCCCCAGCCCTCGCCCGCATTCTTGCCGGCCTTTCAAGACCTGTTGGCCAACTTGGTGGTCAACTACGCCTCGGTCTTGGTGCTAGGGGACTTTAATTACTGGCCCTCTGACCCACACGAGTGCTCAGCCTCAAAAGAGTTTACAGATTGCCTTTCGTCCCTTAATTTCGTGTCGCACATATCCGTTCCCACCCACTCCCATGGGCACACACTGGACCAGGTTTGGCCCCTTAACCTCCCCGTGGCCTCGGCCACCGTCTCGCCGTGCCCATGGTCCGACCATGCCCTCATTTCCTTCTCTATTCCCCGTAACGTGATGCCTAAAACTCCGCATGCCAAAAACATCTGGGCACGGAACTGGAATAGACTGGATTACCCCTCCTTGACCTCCATGCTCCGCGACTCTACCCCTACTCTTGTTGGCTTACCATCTACCTCTCAAGCCAAGGCCATTAACACCTGGCTGGCTGAAGGCTGCGACTCTGTGGCGCCCCTACGCCGCATCTCCATCCGCCGACCAAAGGACTCCAATAGATGGTTCAATGACCACCTAAAAGACCTCAAACTGAGCGCCCGACGGGCAGAGAGGCAATGGAGGAAAAATTACAATCCCTTATTAAAAACCCACTTCATTTCAGCACTGGACAAATACAAAACCGCAATCCTGGCTGCTAAGACCACCTACTTTTCGTCAAAAATTACTTCTGTTCAAAATAAACCCAGGGAAATCTTCGGGATAGTGAATGACCTGGCATTCTCAGACCGAACCTCGCCCAATATCCTTCCCTCCCAACCTCTCTGCGGCCAGCTTAATACTTATTTCTTAGATAAAATAGCAACCATCAAGCTCAATATCCCTCCACCTTCTTCCGCCTTCGTCGATCCCTCCCCCCCTCCCCTCCCCTACCTGCTTACCTCCATCCCCCCCCTCACTCAGGACTCTCTTTTGGAGATACTCCCTAAAGTGAAGTCGGGGTCTCCCGCGGACGTCTGCCCAGCACGAGTCCTGCAGCAAATCTACTCCAGCTGCCCTGACCCCCCCATTGCCTTCCTCAACAGCTCCCTGGCACAGGGCGTAGTGCCCACTGCGCTCAAGGCAGCTACCATAGTGCCCATCCTGAAAAAACCTGGCGCTGACTCTTCTATCTCGGCCAACTATCGCCCCATCTCCCTGCTACCCTTTCTGGGCAAGGTGATGGAACGCCATGTTACCGCGGTGCTCAGCACCCATGTTGAGGCAAATGGGGGACTGGCATCCCGCCAAGCCGGGTTCCGTCCCAGGCATTCGACCGAGTCAGTCGTGGTCTCAGCCTTGGACAAACTCAGAAAGGGTATGGATGAAAACAAACACCAGGCACTGGTCCTCCTTGATCTCTCCGCCGCCTTTGACACGGTGGACCACACCATCTTACTCACCCGTGTCAAGGCGGCCGGCATCGGGGGATCAGTTTTGATCTGGCTCTCCTCCTTTCTGAGGGAACGCACTCAGGCGGTCCGGCTAGGGCGACTTCACGGCCACTCCCCTCCCTGTCACTTGTGGTGTCCCCCAGGGATCCTCTCTCTCCCCCTTACTTTTCAACCTTTATATCTTTCCTCTCATCTTTGCACTACAGCAGCTGGAGGTCACCGTCTATAACTACGCGGATGACCTCCAGCTCATCTTTGATCTGTCCCCTTCTCCTCTCTCGGTCTCTAATTTCCAGTCAACTATGACATTTATCAGGGACTGGATGAACCACAACCACCTTAAGCTGAACCCGGATAAAACCGAGTTGGTTCTCACTGGTGGTTCGTCCAGTCCCTGGAACTCTCTCTTCTGGCCCCCCTTCCTTGGCTCTGCACCGACCCCCTCCACCACGGTCAATACCCTCGGTGTCAAAATAAACAGCCAACTCACCCTCCATTCACAAATCAGTTCTGTGGTGTCCTCCTGCTTCCTCTCTCTCCGCACTATCCGCACTGTCTCCCGCTTCTTTTCCCCCCAAGCACTTAAGATCATTATGGCCGCACTTGTGATATCGAAACTGGACTACGCTAACGCTCTTTACCACGGTATCCCCGCATACAGTCTGCGTAGACTCCAGACCGTCCAGAACCAAGCAGCCCGGCTGGTGTACGGTCTCCCTCGGTATCACCACTCCACCCCTCTTCTCAGGGAGCTTCACTGGCTCCCTATAAAGGAACGGGCCCTATTCAAGATCGGCTGCATGGTCTTCCAGGCCCGCCAGGGCACTGCCCCCGTCTTCATTTCCTCACTAATCAAGTCTTATGTACCCGTAAGAGAACTTCGGTCTTCCTCCAAGTCCCTCCTTCAGATCCCTCGCTTCACTCGCAAAAAGTGGGGCGGGGCTAATTTCTCCACCCTGGCCCCAACCTTCTGGAATTCACTCCCTGACCATCTCCGCTCTGCCACTCAGTATCTCCCCTTTCGTAGAGATCTGAAAACGTTCCTCTTCAGCCAGGCTTTCCTCACTTAAACTCCCTCAAAATTCCCTTCACCTCTCCCGGGTCTTTCCCCCTCAGTTGCCGATCTCCCCAGCGCCAAGAAACCGCAAGGTGTATGTTGCGCTCTAGAAGTATTTTAAATTAGAAATTAAATTAAATCACCCCTTTGACCAACAACACCTATTTGGTCCAAAGGTGGACGAAGCATTGGAGAAAATGAAAAAGGACACGGCAAAGTCTATGGGGACATTACAATCCCATACCCCTAGACGCTCATTTCGTCGTTCCTCCTTTCGGGGCACAGGCAGAGGTTACTCTGCCGATAACACCTACTTCCTACAAGTCCCCTCCTCAGAATACCTTCTCAAAGGGCTATCAGAGAGGTGGTTTTAGGGTTAACAATAACTGGGGCAAAACCAACAACACCCGTTCTGCCACACCACCCGCCCAATGACTTTCCCCCGGTTCCCCCAGACCATTCCACTCCAGTCGGGGGCAGGCTACAATATTTTCTTCAGACCTGGGAGACCATAACATCAGACAAATGGGTGACACAAATTGTTCAGTCAGGCTACTGTCTCGAACTAACATCTACCCCACCCAATATTCCACACAGGCACCGTACAATGTCACAAGAACACACCATACTGCTCAAACAGGGGGTTATCTCCCTCCTCCAAAAACAAGCTATAGAGCAGGTCCCCCTCAATCAGCAAAATCTAGGGGTCTACTCTCTATTTTCTAATTCCAAAGAGAGACGAGACCCTACGGCCCATTCTAGACCGCCGGCCTCTAAATGCATACATACATTCCGACCATTTCCATATGGTCACCCTCCAACAAGTTCTCCCTCTCCTGTGTCAGGGAGACTTTCTCACTACACTGGACTTGAAAGACGCATACTTTCATATTCCAATACACCCTTCTCACAGGAAGTACCTCAGGTTTGTGGTGGACGGTCAGCATTACCAATTCAAGGTTCTCCCCTTCGGGGTCACAACCGCACCACGGGTGTTTACCAAATGCCTAGCAGTAGTAGCAGTTCACCTCAGAAGGCAACCCATTCACGTCTTCCCTTACTTGGACGACTGGCTCATAAAAGCCGCTTCCTACAGCCAATGTGTGCAACATACAAACCGCACCATCCAACTGCTCCACCGGCTAGGCTTCACGGTGAACCATCAAAAGCCCCACCTCGTACCATCTCACACAAAGCAATATCTCGGGGCCACTATAGACACCTCCAAGGCTATAGCCTATCCCAATTCAGCCAGAATCGCAAGCATACAAGCCTTGCGCCAAACATTCACTCTTCAACACTCCCTCCCAGCACGAGTGTTTATGAAGCTAATAGGGATGATGGCATCTTGCATCTTCATAGTGCCCCATGCAAGACTCCACATGCGTCCACTCCAAGAGTGCCTAGCACGGCAGTGGAACCAGGCCCAGGGACAGCTGACGGATCTGGTGTTGGTGGACGGCCGCACCCATTACTCTCTGCAGTGGTGGAACACCACAAACCTTTCCAAAGGGCGGCCGTTCCTGGACCCGGTTCCTCAGGTGATTCTAACGACAGACACATCGCTCTCCGGCTGGGGAGCGCACCTTCTACACCTCACAGTGCAAGGTCTATGGACGCCACAGCAAAAAGTACTCCACATCAACCATCTGGAGTTATTGGCGATATTTCTAGCCCTGAAATCCTTTCAGAAACAAATTTCAGCCAAAGCAGTCCTCATTCGCACAGACAATATGACTCCGATGTATTATATTCAAAAACGGGGGGGGGGGGGGGAGACACACTCTCCCCAGCTCTCCCGCTTAGCACAGAGCATATGGAGATGGGCAATTCCACAAAAAATCTTTCTCCTGGCACAGCACGTCCCAGGCATACAAAACACCATGGCAGATCTGCTCAGCAGACAAACGCAGCAAATGCACGAATGGGAACTGCATCCACAAGTTCTTCGCCCATTCTTTCACAAGTGGGGGCATCCTCAAATAGACCTCTTCGCCACCCATGAAAACAAAAAATGCCCAAGCTTCGCCACCAGATACCCACACCCATTGTCCAAAGGCAATGCGATATGGATGAACTGGTCAGGCAGATTTGCATACGCCTTTCCACCTCTCCCACTAATTCCGTTAGTGGTAAGGAAGCTACAGCAGCACTCCCTCACACTCATTCTGGCAGCCCCAACATGGGCCAGGCAGCCGGGGTACACCACACTACTACAGCTATCGGTGGTACCACATCAAAAACTGCACCTGTCCCAATGCCTCCTAACCCAGAACCATTGAGAAATCCGGCACCCGGACCCTCAACGCTCAACCTTGCGATCTGGCTCCTGAAATCTTAGAATTTGGATACCTTAACCTTCCCCCTGATTGCATGAACATTATCAAGGAAGCCAGACGTCCTACCACTCGAGCATGCTATGCCGCAAAGTGGAAGAGATTTGTTGTTTACTGCCGTAACAATACAATCAACCCTTTAGATGTATCCATACAGCACATCATATGCTATCTGCTCCATCTTCAAAGGTGTAACCTGGCGTACTCATCCATCCGTCTACACCTAGCAGCAATTGCTGCTTACCTACAGAACAGACAGCATTTATCACTGTTCAGAGTGCCTGCTATTAAAGCCTTTATGGAAGGCCTTAAAAGAGTAATTCCACCCAGGGCACCACCCTCACCTGTATGGAATCTAAACGTAGTTCTTACAAGGCTAATGGGTCCGCCTTTCGAACCCATGCATAAATGTGAGCTACAGTTCCTCACTTGGTAAACAGCTTTCCTTGTAGCTACCACTTCCCTTAGAAGGGTTAGCGAGATACAAGCGTTCACTATACAAGAACCCTTTTTACAAGTACATCACAGCAAGGTGATACTTCGCACAAATCCAAAATTTCTGCCCAAGGTCATTTTCCCCTTCCATCTTAATCAATCGGTGGAGTTACCGTTTTTTTTCTCGCAAACTCAATCTGTTGCGGAAAGGGCTCTACATACACTTGACGTTAAAAGGGCCTTTCTGTACTACATACAAAGAACGCAACCTTTCAGGAAGACTAAACAGTTGTTCGTCTCCTTCTCTCCACCGCATAAAGGCAACCCCATTTCAAAATCAGGGATAGCTAGGTGGATTGTAAAGTGTATACAAATTTGCTATCGCAAAGCAAAACGAACATTATCTGTTCCACCTAAAGCCCACTCTACAAGAAAGATGGGGGCTTCTATGGCTTTTCTAGGGAACATACCCTTAGATGACATCTGCAAGGCAGCCACATGGTCAACTCCGCACACCTTCACAAAACATTACTGTGTAGACGTGCATTCCAAGCAACAAGCTAGTGTGGGGCAGGCTGTACTAAAGACACTATTTCAAACCGCTGCAACGGATACCTGTGGTCGCCGCTAGGGCTGGGTACTGCTATATAATCTATGCAAAAGTGTACAATCTGCAGCTCATATGCCTCTAACGGAATATGCTACTTACCAGTATGCATCTGTTCTTGGCATGTAGAGCTGCAGATTTGTACACGCCTCCCCGGCTACCTAAATCCGTTCCAGTCTATCTTATTTAGATACAACACACATGGGCTTCTTACTGTTATCACTACGCTCCATCATTTCCCTGCTGGCGAAAATCAATCCGAGGATGGAGCCGAAGCCCATGCGCAGTACGGACCGAAGGAGGAGCCACCAAACTCGTGACTTCCAAAGACTGTCCAAGAAGAAAAACAAACTGCAAAGATCCGGGCCCAACACCAGATGGCGATCTATGCAAAAGTGTACAAATCTGCAGCTCTACATGCCAAGAACAGATGCATACTGGTAAGTAGCATATTCCTTATAGCATCTCCACATAATGCTGGGTAAATAAGGTAATCACATGTCTGTATAAACAGTGAAAAGATTATGGCACAGGTGTGTAACTTTTTCTTACTTGTTGCAGGCAACCCTGGCTTTGGTGATACACGTGGTGGTGGTAGTGGTGGAGGAAACTTTGGTCCTGGCCCTGCTAGCAACTTTAGAGGTGGTTCTGGTAAGACAAGCAACATTCTGTCAGTTTATTTTGTCTTTTTTCCCCCCAGTTTCAAATTTTACAGGAACGTATGAGTAACATTTGACTTTAATGATTTCATCTGGATTCCTCTGTTATACCTCATTACCAAACTCCGTAGTTATTCCAGTGTCCATGTTTGGATGACTGAATGAGCTTCATGTACTGGAAATGCTTTTGATGGGTTATGTTTTACCAGTCCCACACTGCTATCTGAAAGAGGCACATCACCCACCAAAGTACTGCTTCCTATGCCATACTAACTTAGAGCAATGGGCTAACACCCCAGTCACACGTCACTATCCTCTACAAACACTGACCTACCAACCCAGCTCTACATTAACACTGTCACAGTAGCTTGAATGCAGCACTGCCTACCTCAATGACAATCTTATTTCATGCCACTGGCTTCCATGTAGCAGATGTATGCCTGATTACTTCAACTCCGCTTCCGTTCGTGATCCATGATTGAGTGGCTGTAAAGCAATTAAGGGTGTTCAAGGCTGATAATTAAATAGCTTCCATAACGTTTTTCTAAACTAACCAGAAAGATGGGACAAAAAGGATCAGGAAATGAAACGGGCCTTAAAGCGGAGGGAGACTTGTAGACAGGAAGTATATGGGGCATTTAAATGACTCCTTCAGTGGGGAAATTGTGAGACACCAGGTATCTGAGAGTCTAGAATGCGTTAATTTAGTACAATGAGGATACGGGAAGAGTTAGAACTAAATCCTAAGTAGACCATTCTAAAGACTTGCTGACAGATAGGTCCTTCTAGAGGTAGATCGGGATGGACTATACTTTCTTACTAGAAACTTACTTCAATTTCTATTGAAAAAAATCGAAGTTTAGCAATGATGCTGACTGTATTGCAACACAGGCTGGATTGCAAGGGTGGATTTGTAAAACCTGCAGTGGCAGTAACAGATAGTGGTTTAACAATTGTCATATTGGTAGAAGTTCATAGCTGCAGACTAGTATGTTATAAACCTAATCAGACCTGGATATTGTATAGACTTCCCCCCCCCAGCAGACCAAAAATAGGTATAGAAGGACAGTATTTAGTTATCGCAATAAGAGATGTAAGAAATCCTTACATAGTGCTGTTCTACAAGGGGGTTACAGAAGAAGCCCTCCATGGGAGTATTTGTTCATATGGCAGAGATTGCCATGGGAGAATGTTAGCATCCATGCCATACTTTCAGGACAACCACTATGCAACTGAGTTCCAATTAGATTATTTATATGTACATTATTTTATGTGATGAAATTTGGATATGGATTTGGACCTTCATAATCCAAGCTTAACACCCCTTCTCAACGGGCTGTTAATACCACTAATAAAGTTCTTAAAATTCTCATGCCTGCCAAGCACAGAATAGTTTAACATAATTTAGCCTCTCACCTTACTTGGTTTAAAATTTGAGCTGGCTCAATTTTTATCTCTGATCTTTATTTCCTTTAATGCAGGGCAGATTTATTTTGTCAACACTGTGACATGGAGTCAGATCTATCTCAAGCAGGCAGAGCCACCATCTTCCATGCTGTTGCAACTTTCACAGACATGCTGTTGCAAGTGGTTGATTTTAAAATAACGCATCAAAAAGTACTGCACAGCTCTGACAGCCTTGGGACATAGAGCACAGGGAGGGGACTGTGAGAGAACCTGAAACCATGTATAGACTACGCGTTGAGGGACACGTTGAGATGGGCATTCTAAATTGGCATGTCGAGCCATGTCTGTTAATGCAAGGCCAGGGCGAGGAAATGGCTTCCTAATCTAAATGACAGTACTTTTCCAATGGCAACATGCCTGATATTTCAAGGCGCAACTTGGAATGTGCAGGTACCTAGCATTGTCATTAGTCAGCACCAGCTGTGACTCAATACAGTTAAACTTTGGCTCTTCCTAGGCACTTCAGCACTGTAAATCATCATAAATAAGTGACATGGGGCCTTCCACGCCCTGGAACATTGAAGTTCACTCTAGAGAGGAGTTGGCCTAACGGCTAGGGCGGTCGACCTCGAGTTGTGGTAACTGTGTTCGAGTCTCGGCAATGACGCTGAACATCCCCGTGCCTAACAAAAAAATGAATGTTTCCTCATGTAATGCAATTGCTGCTATGTAAAGCGCTCTGATACCAGATTCGGGTCAAGTTCGTGACATATAAAACTGTTAAAATAAAAATTTGTGTGGGAAGCAGCATGATGGAATTGATTAATGGACCGGCAACTTAAGCCCAAATGACCAGTAATTGTTTATTTTGTGGGTACATACTTCCTGGTAGGCACGGGAGAAGCGTGGAGAAGTGTGGCTCAATGATTAGAGCGGCAGACCCTGATGCAGAGGTCTAGCCCGGGACCAGGGTTCAATTCCCCGCCTCGGCGGGTCTTGGGCTCAAAAATTCCACGGACCTGATAATTCTCGCCTCTGAGCCATTCCAATCATGGAGTCCCCCTCTGCAACTCTGGGCAATAGCTTGCTTAATCTCCACAACGACCCCCACAATTCTAAGGATACCTGGCCTCCACCTTGGGGGTGCCCAGGAGTGGACGCCTCACAGGGAAAGCCAGGATGGGTTCCTCAGCGGTATTCGTACAAGCGCCTTGAGACCCTTGCGGGTGAGTAGTGCGCTATACAAGTATCAATTTACATTTACACTGGGCAGGATTACAGGTGTGAAACCAAAAGCATGACTGGGGGACATAGAGTAACAGGATGGCCCCATGAGGGCCATTTGAAGGCATAAGGAGCAAAGTTTTCGAGGTAGGGACTGGGTGGATCAGAGAGCAAAAGGAGAGGTTTATGGGGTAGTGATAAGCTGCCTGGGGGAGCACAGAGCTTATGCCAGGGACTTGAGTTGGAATTAAAGGCCCCTTTTAGGCTCTAGGGTCCACAGAGTGGTGGAAAAGTGCTGCACAAGCTTTGTTGTCCTTACTCCTTCCCTTAGCTTTCCTAAGCCTCATGTTCGAGGCATGAGCTGCAGATTATACACTGTGCATAGATCGCCATCTGGTGTTGGGCCCGGATGTTTGCAGTTTGTTTTCCTTCTTGGACAGTCTTTGGAAGTCACGAGTTCGGTGACTCCTCCTTCGGTCCGTACTGCGCATGGGCTTCGGCTCCATCCTCAGATTGTTTTTTTCCGCCATCGGGCTCGGATGTAATACTTCGTGCTCCGGCTTCAAACCTTTCCAGTTCGACCTTCGACGAAAAATCCTCGTCCATCGAGATTCTTTAGACTAAATCGACTTCTTCATCTCTCTCTTCGGCACTTCTTCGATTCCAGGCATCGGCAGCGGCCTTCGGGCCTATCTCGACTCCGGTCTCGGCCGATGGAAAGGACTCCCTTCAAGAATGCCCAAAATGTGGGTCTAAATTTCCCCACACCGACCTCCATCAGGTGTGCAACCTCTGCCTCTCTCCCGAACACGAGGCCCGAGACTGCCCCGCCTGCAAGTCTTCTCGTTCGAAAAAGACTATTCGGGATCGACGAGCTCGACGCACCATGGCGCACTCATCGACCTCGGCTCCACCTGACATCTTCGGAGACGACACCGGAGCCTCGGGACAGCAGCACACCGAGCTGGAGGACGATGTTGTCAGCGCTTCCGAGGCCGACGACTCCGACGTGGAGGAGATCACACCGGCGCAGAGGGTCGTGAGTACTCTACCCCCTCCCACTTCCGCCCCCATACTGAAAGACTCTGGTTACCCCTTCGCCTCCGGGCCTAGGGAAAGCCAAGCATACTGCTTCCATCACCCCACCTTCGGGCCCGGTGAAAAAGCATCACAAGTCTCCTGGCGGCTCGGGCTCCAGCCAGCCTCCTAGCGGCGCCGAAAAACATTCTTCGGCACCGAAGAAAACCAGCTCCGTTCCGAAGCCATCGGTGTCGAAACCTGGCCTCTCGGTGCCGACCAAACACAAATCCCTCGGCACCGACGCTTCCGTGTCGAAGCCTGCCTCTGCGCCGACCAAAAAAATCGGACACCCCGAGAAAGCACGGCGCGGATAAACCAACGAAACCTTCGGTTCCGAAAACATCGGCACCGATGGAGGAATCCGTGCCGGAGGAGCTTTTCACACCGGATCCTCTTCAAAAGACTTTAACAAAGGATCCAAGGACTGGACATTTAATTTTGTCTTCCAAGAAAAGACTTTTGGACAAGCCAACTCCTCCTCCACTACCAAAACGGAAGGACTCTGCCACATCCCCGTTCAGAGTACCCTCCCCACCACCTCCTCCACCTCCGCCCCCACCTTCTCCACCCTTGGCTCATCGGTCTCCAAGTCCGTCTCCAGACCCTGATGACCACGGAGATCCATTCTATGATCCCACAGATGCCCCGCAGGACCCCACTCCTCCGGGAACACCTGACCCGTGGGAGGATTATCACAATCCCGATGTCCCAGATGTGCCTCAGGATGATCTCTATCCATCCAGGCTGTCTCCACCAGAGGACTCCCTGGGGTTCCACCACCTCTTACAACGGGCGGCACATTATCATGGGGTGGAGTTACAGTGATCCAGTTGAGGAAGACTTCCTACTTGACACATTTGACATAGCAGATAAATCCACCGCTATATTACCCATGCTTAAAGGGGTGACCAAGCATGCCACAGAGGTTTTCAAAGACCCCGTCAGAGCTAGGGTCTTAAACCCCAGAATAGAAAAGTACAAGGCAGCCCCCACGGATCCTGTCTTATATTAAAGGACCTGCGCCCCTAGACTCATTAGTGGTTTCCACAGCTAGGAAGCGCTCCAACTCTGTCATCTGGTGAGCTCCACCACCTTATAAGGAGTCCAAGCTCTTAGATGCGTCAGACAAACGCACTGCCTCGCAAGCTGCCAATATGTGGCGCATCGCCAACACGCAGGCGCTGCTGGCGAGGTACGATAGAGCGCACTATGATGAGCTGGAGGCTCTCATGCAGCATCTCCCAGAGAAATATAAGAATAAGGCTCATGAACTGATACAAGAGGGAAAGATTATTACCAACACCTCTATTAAATGTGCACTTGACGCAGCAGACACGGCGTCCAGGGCTATAGACACCAGTGTTCTGCTTCGCCGTCACGCCTGGCTCAGGATCTCAGGCTTTAAACCAGAGGTCCAAGCATCTATCTTAAACCACCCTTTTGACCAACAATACTTATTTGGCCCAAAAGTAGACGAAGCCCTGGAAAAAATGAAGAAAGATACAGATACCGCGAAGTCTATGGGAGCCCTACAATCACAAACCCCTAGACGCTCCTTTCGAGGCTCTGGCAGAGGTTACTCTTCCGATAACGCCTCCACGTCCTACAAGTCCCCTCCTCGGAATACCTTCACAAAGGGCTACCAAAGAGGTGGATATCGAGGAAACGATAATAAAGGCAGGGGCAAAACCAACACCGCCCGTTCTGCCACACCGCCCACACAATGACTTTCCCCCGCTCCCCCCAGACCATTCCACTCCGGTCGGGGGCAGACTACAAGACTTCCTTCAAACCTGGGAGACCATAACATCAGACAAATGGGTGACCCAAATTATTCGGTCAGGGTACTGTCTCGAACTAACTTCTACCCCCCCAAATATTCCACCCAGACACCGTGCGATGTCACAAGAACATACCACACTTCTGAAACAAGAGGTACTCTCCCTCCTGCAAAAACAAGCGATAGAGCAGGTACCCGTCAATCAGCAAAATCTAAGGGTCTACTCTCTGTACTTTCTCATACTGAAGAAAGACAAGACCCTACGGCCCATTCTAGACCTCCGGCCTCTAAATGCATACATCCATTCAGACCATTTTCATATGGTAACTCTTCAGCAAGTTCTCCCACTCCTCTGTCAAGGCGACTTTCTCACTACACTGGACCTGAAAGACGCATACTTTCATATTCCAATACACCCTGCTCACAGAAAGTACCTCCGATATGTGGTGGACGGCCAACATTATCAGTTCAAGGTTCTCCCCTTCGGGGTCACAACCGCACCACGGGTGTTTACCAAATGCCTGGCGGTAGTGGCAGCACACCTCAGAAGACAAAACATTCACGTATTCCCCTACCTGGACGACTGGCTCATAAAAGCCGCGTCCTACCACCAGTGTGTGCAGCATACAAACACTACCATCCAACTACTCCACCAGCTAGGCTTTACGGTGAATCACCAAAAGTCCCACTTGATACCGTCTCACACAAAGCAATACCTCGGTGCCACTATAGACACCTCAAAAGCTATAGCCTATCCCTACTCAGCCAGAATCGCAAGCATGCAAGCCCTGCGCCAAAAGTTCCTTCTTCAGCACTCTCTCCCAGCAAGAGTGTTCATGAAACTAATAGGGATGATGGCGTCTTGCATTTTCATAGTGCCCCATGCAAGACTTCACATGCGTCCACTCCAAGAGTGCCTAGCACGCCAGTGGAACCAGGCCCAGGGACAGCTGACGGATCTGGTGTTGGTGGACGGCCGCACCCATCGATCTCTGCAGTGGTGGAACACCACAAACCTTTCCAAAGGGCGACCGTTCCTGGACCCGGTTCCTCAGGTGATTCTAACAACGGACGCATCGCTCTCCGGCTGGGGAGCGCATCTATCGCACCTCACGGTGCAAGGCCACAACAGAGGTTACTCCACATCAACCATCTGGAGTTATTGGCGATCTTTCTAGCCCTGAAATCGTTTCAGAAACAAATTTCAGCCAAGGCAGTCCTCATTCGCACAGACAATATGACTGCAATGTATTATATTCAAAAACAGGGGGGGACATACTCTCCCCAGCTCTCCCGCTTAGCACAGAGCATATGGAGATGGGCAATTCCACAAAAAATCTTTCTCCTGGCCCAACACGTCCCAGGCATACAAAACACCATGGCAGATCTGCTCAGCAGACAAACGCAGCAAAGGCACGAATGGGAACTGCATCCACAAGTTCTTCGCCCATTCTTTCACAAGTGGGGGCATCCTCAAATAGACCTCTTCGCCACCCACGAAAACAAAAAATGCCCAAGCTTCGCCACCAGATACCCACACCCATTGTCCAAAGGCAATGCGATATGGATGAACTGGTCAGGCAGATTTGCATACGCCTTTCCACCTCTCCCACTAATTCCGTTAGTGGTAAGGAAGCTACAGCAGCACTCCCTCACACTCCTTCTGGTAGCCCCAACATGGGCCAGGCAGCCGTGGTACACCACACTACTACAGCTATCGGTGGTACCACATCAAAAACTGCACCTGTCCCCATGCCTCCTAACCCAGAACCATTGAGAAATCAGGCACCCGGACCCAGCTCAGCTCAACCTTGCGATCTGGCTCCTGAAATCTTAGAATTTGGATACCTTAACCTTCCCCCTGATTGCATGAACATTATCAAGGAAGCCAGACGTCCTACCACTCGAGCATGCTATGCCGCAAAGTGGAAGAGATTTGTTGTTTACTGCCGTAACAATACAATCAACCCTTTAGATGTATCCATACAGCACATCATATGCTATCTGCTCCATCTTCAAAGGTGTAACCTGGCGTACTCATCCATCCGTCTACACCTAGCAGCAATTGCTGCTTACCTACAAAACAGACAGCATTTATCACTGTTCAGAGTGCCTGCTATTAAAGCCTTTATGGAAGGCCTTAAAAGAGTAATTCCACCCAGGGCACCACCCTCACCTGTATGGAATCTAAACGTAGTTCTTACAAGGCTAATGGGTCCGCCTTTCGAACCCATGCATAAATGTGAGCTACAGTTCCTCACTTGGAAAACAGCTTTCCTTGTAGCTATCACTTCCCTTAGAAGGGTTAGCGAGATACAAGCGTTCACTATACAAGAACCCTTTTTACAAGTACATCACAGCAAGGTGATACTTCGCACAAATCCAAAATTTCTGCCCACGGTCATTTCCCCCTTCCATCTTAATCAATCGGTGGAGTTACCGGTTTTTTTCTCGCAAACTCAATCTGTTGCGGAAAGGGCTCTACATACACTTGACGTTAAAAGGGCCTTTCTGTACTACATACAAAGAACGCAACCTTTCAGGAAGACTAAACAGTTGTTCGTCTCCTTCTCTCCACCGCATAAAGGCAACCCCATTTCAAAATCAGGGATAGCTAGGTGGATTGTAAAGTGTATACAAATTTGCTATCGCAAAGCAAAACTAACATTATCTGTTCCACCTAAAGCCCACTCTACAAGAAAGATAGGGGCTTCTATGGCTTTTCTAGGGAACATACCCTTAGATGACATCTGCAAGGCAGCCACATGGTCAACACCGCACACCTTCACAAAACATTACTGTGTAGATGTGCACTCCAAACAACAAGCTAGTGTGGGCCAGGCTGTACTAAAGACACTGTTTCAAACTACTGCAACGGATACCGGTGGTCGCCGCTAGGGTTGGGTACTGCTATATAATCTATGCACAGTGTATAATCTGCAGCTCATATGCCTCAAACGGAATATGCTACTTACCAGTATGCATCTGTTCTTGGCATGTAGAGCTGCAGATTTGTACACGCCTCCCCGGCTACCTAAATCCGTTCCAGGCTATCTTATTTGGATACAACACACATGGGTTTCTTCACTATTATCACTACGCTCCATCTTCTCCCTGCTGGCGAAAAACAATCTGAGGATGGAGCCGAAGCCCATGCGCAGTACGGACCGAAGGAGGAGTCACCGAACTAGTGACTTCCAAAGACTGTCCAAGAAGAAAAACAAACTGCAAACATCCGGGCCCAACACCAGATGGCGATCTATGCACCGTGTATAGATCTGCAGCTCTACATGCCAAGAACAGATGCATACTGGTAAGTAGCATATTCCTTTCTCAGTTTATCGACCTCCCCGGGTGTTTTTCAAGCATCTAAATGTTTAGCCTGGGACTTACTTGTGAGCCCACCCCCAGGTAAGAGTCAAGTCATGGGCTTCTAGGGAATCGGGGGGCCTACACTCTCATCCCGATGTTAGTGGGAGTCTCCAGAGTTTCAGATTGACCTCCACATATTGAATTTTAAACGAGCTGACTGCTTTCAGGGCACAATCCCCATAAGGCAACTGTTCAAGCGCTCAAAGTATGCTTTGAATGACACTTGAATGTTTATCCGATTATCATCATCCTACTGATACACTGACAACCCCACAGCTAGACAGCAGCTCCAACATTGGCTTCATCTACAAGTCAGAAGTACTGGTTAATATGAGATACCCTTGGAGTAGACCCCATCCCACAAGCAGGAAGATGAAAGTTCAGTGAGGTGTAGACACAATGAGCATTGTCTGAGGAAAAAGATTAAAACAGTCTCGGACACCACCACCTTACCACAGGCAAGAATAAATAATTGAGCCCCGGGGTCCCAAGTGTCCAGTCATGGAGATGCCACAACAAAAACAGTATCACGTTTTCGTTTTAAATCCATAAACCTTTTGCCCACTTAATTGATGAGAAATCTAGTGCGGTTTACGAACTCTATATACTTTCTTGATCCTTTCTATATCAGTTCTCAATTTAACGACCTCCTAAGCAAATCTGGAATCCTCTACCATCTCTATGCAGATGACACCCAAATCTACCTCAAGGTGTCTTCCTCTCTAGATCTCGCACTACTCAACTCTACTCTATTCACAACTGGATGTTAGTTCACCAACTCATTCTCAATCCCTCCAAAACTGAATTTCTCCTCCTTTCTACCTCTCTCTCCCCGCCTCCTGTTCAATCCTGGATGGATCTGCTGAATTTACTCAACCGTAAACCCATCGTTGTCGAATGCGTAAATCCCTAGGTGTCATACTTGACAAAAGACTCAACCTATTCTATTGCCAAGAACGCACGTTATCAGCTGCGCCTTCTGTGGGGGATTCGTCGGTTCTTCCTGGAGAAAGACCTAAAAACCTTGGTCCAATCGCTAGTTCTCTCTAGACTGGATTATTATAATTCTCTTCTGACTGGCCTTCCCAAATCTCACCTCTCCCCCCTTAAATCCGTCCTCCACTCAGCAGCTCGTTTCATTTCAGGATCCAAACGAAGTGATCACATCACTCCTATCCTGTCTTCTCTCCGATGGCTTCCCATTGAGGCTAGAGCTTTTTACAAAACGGCTTGCATCACCCACAAGGCCTTGCACTCTTCCTCCCCTCGCTATCTGGCGAATAATCTGAAATTGTCCGGAGACCTTCTCGGAATGCGGAAAAGTTCCTGCTTGAGCCCCCCTCCTTCAAAAGGGAAAAATTGATGGCTCAATCGTTCTCAGGTAATGCTGTGAGAATCTGGAACTCGCTTCCTCCTTTGCTCCGTGCCACCACCTCCATCCGGATCTTCAAAGCGGACCTCAAATCTCTTCTATTCCAAAGACACTTTCAGAACTAATTCCTTCATTCTCAGACCCCGACAGGAAGTTCGTTAGTCATTGTAAATTTGTTATATTTATTTATTTTTGTACATTCCTTGCTTGCTGTTTTTGATATTGTGTTCCTCTTGCCTGCTGTGCTTGATTCTGTGTCCTGCTATTTTTGTACGTTCTATTTTGTAACATTTCTCTCATGTGACGTAACTGGTTCTATTGTACAGCGCTCTGACACCTTCGGGTAACGTCAGCGCTTTATAAAAATGCATATATAAATAAATTGTGTGACATTGCAGTACATGATGTGACAGTAGGGCTTTTTGAATGCCTAGTGCCGAGTTGTTTTCAATGAAATGTCTATCATGGCGGAGTTTATTTATTTGGCTACATTTATTAGAATTTAGAAAGCATCGAGTCCTAGAGATTTGTGTGTGTGTGTGTGTGTGTGTGTGTGTGTGTGTGTGTGTGTGTGTGTGTGTGTGTGTGTGTGTGTGTGTGTGTGTGTGTGTGTATATAAAATATCCAAATTGAAAATCGTTATTTAGTCAATGAGTTTGGTATCCCACGTGTGCACAGTGATGTACTGTTTATGAATGTGATTTTGAAATACGATTACAGGTAATGTAATTATCATTTACCATCACTACTTTTTTGCTTAAGATAGTTTGTTTTTATCTGATCATATGTGGACTTTTATTCTAAGAAGCTCTTTTGTTTACTTCTGATCACACTTTTGTCTCTAAATGAACTGCATGCTAAAGTAAAAATATTTTTTTCAACAGATGGATATGCTGGTGGGCGTGGTTATGGGGATGGATTCAATGGCTATGGTGGAGGACAAGGAGGTATGCACTATCTTTTGTGAATCAATGTTTCAAGGTATTCATGTTTAATACTCTGAAATCAGAGTAATGAGCTTTTATTATGCAATCCATGCAAATTTTAGATCGAAAGTATGTATCTCTTCAGGAATTCTTTTCCTAATTTCTGCAACTATTATTTCAGGATGACGTAAGCCCTCTTGTTTATGATGTTGTAGGAGGCATAGTGGAATGTGTGTTGTCACAGCAGAACGGGAAATGAAAGTATTAGGTCACCTTGCCCAGGCACCTGGGGGTCAAATGAAGCTACCTGTTGGTCATTGGTTTTAGCAGTACATTGCACAGGTAGAGCACAACTTTGTTGAGGGGTATTACAGCATGCAAAAGTGGTGAGGTAATTCGGATAGGTTGTACCAGGCAATCAAGTCCATCTTCTGTGCGCACTGTTTAAGATCCCTTGGGGGTAAATGAAGTGTCGTTGTGTCCAGCGTTTATGCCCAAAAATCTGGAAAGAGCGCCACACAAGGGAGAAGAATGCAGGTCTCCGAGATCTGCATGTTTCTCAGTAATGCAGCAGTAGGTGCTTTACCTCTGGTTGTATGGGCTGTGGGTTTACCAGGTACAGTTTTGTTAGCTTTCTAGTAGCACAGATATGCAGGCAACATTCCATCTAGATAAGAATTGTTTTGACTTGGCAATGGGCTATGTTCCTATCGTTGAGGATGTAAAATTTCAACATCCACTTCAAGAATAAAGTGAACTCACGCTGACGAGGGGTTCTGAAGTAAAGTAAAAGCCCAATACCAGTTCAATAAGGAATTAATGATGAGTCCTCATTACTACCCTTTAACTGTTGAAAAAAAATGTTTGTGAGACAATAGACCTTAATTTTGCTCGTCCTGCATATGCAAGTGTTATAGGGACATTAAAAAAAAAAGCTTTTCCATGATAGGTGCTGTAGGACGCTTTGGGTGTAGGGTCAGGAGGGCCCATGAGACGAGAGAGGACAATTTTTAACTTCCACAAAGGTGGTCTCCGGATAGAAGTATAAACTTAACGGATTCTTTCAAGGAAATCCTGAACTACAAGCATTTAAAAAAAGGAAATTTGTAAAGGTCATTTTCTGTAGGCCGTGATCTCCTCAAGGTGGTCTTAAATAGATAAAAATTGCATCTTTGCTTTAGCCAAGTAAAGTAGATTTGGAAGCTCTGGCTCTACTTGGCAGTTGATGGGATCAAAATTGTTCTAAGCACACCAGATGTGGAATCTGCCCCCCTTGAGTAAGCAGGACGCTCTTGTAGATGGTCTTTTGGCTTCTGCCAACAAGTCCATGCATTCCTTAGTAAGATTTAAATAGCCATATCGTAGTTCAGGAGCCAAGCAGCCATGTTCAAGGATTGATTGTTGGTGTTTTGTATCTGGCCTCTAAACTTGTGTAGAAGGTCCAGTCTGCACTGCAGCCTCCCATGTGGCCTTTTTGAGAGGTGGAAAAGTCTCACTCCTGCACAATCTACTGACAGAACGTCGACACGCATCTCTCCATCGAAAATCTCAGCGCCGTTGACCAAGACCTACGCGGTGACGCACACTCTACGACGGCTACCACGACCACCGTCTCCACTCCAACAATGGCATTGTCTTTCTCGACTGCGACATCCTTGCCTGGACTGTCCCTGCTGAAGGTAACTCCCGACCTAGTAGATGACAGTGAACACGGTTCCTCCATCGACTACGAAATCTCCCCTGTCGAGAATGTCGCTACAGTCGACGGAACACACTGCTCTTGGTATAGACGAGAGGAAAATTTTAAAAACAAGAAGAAAAAAGCGGCTAACTCATGCGCATACTCCAAGCAAGGTGTCACCATTTTTACCATCCTATCTCTTGGGTGAAGAATATTCAGATGAAGAGGGGCCTTTTGGGTTTGCACACAGCCCATCAGAGCTGCACATAAAGTGTCAAGAGGACGATTATGATGCGGATGAATATGGGAAGCAAGGATATTACGCCCCTCCAGATCAATATCGTCACCAATACAAGAGGAAATGGTGTCTGCCTTCCTCAATAGTTAGACTTGCAATTCATGCTCTCTGATTATAGGAAGCGTTTCCCCTAACTTCATCTATTACTGCACAAGCTTCCTCACCTGTAAAATCTCCATCTGGGCAGCCATCTACTCCGCAGCATAGTCTACTGTCGGTATGGCATACTCCTCAAGCAGCTCTCCTACAGGATCCAACAGCTTCCTATGGCGACAGAAGAGTGGGAACTCTACGACCCCCACATGGAGTGGGCTGATCTGTCACCTACACCATCATCCCCTTCTGCAACTCCAGTTAATGCTCCACCGGAAGATATTGGAGGATTTCATAGCCTGCTAGAAAGAGCAGCAAAGAGGTTTGACCTGTCCATGCTCATTACGTAGGGGGACTGTTTTCTGTTTAATTTCAAGGATCCTTTACCCTCCCTTGCTCCACAGTGGGCTAATAAAGCCTATTCTGGCCACCATAAGGGCAAGGTTTCGCAGCAGTAGTGTGTAGATTAGTAGTATTTTCATATTTAAAAAAAGGTTTGAGACCGCGCGCTCACATGAATTGATGAGGGTTATTTATGATGGAGAATCTGGTGTTATTAGCAAAAAAACAACTTTGCATGCAGAGCATCTTTTAAGTATTTTTCATTTGTTTGGACTAGGTGGAAATTATGGTGGTGGCCCTGGCTTCGGAGGTGGAAGAGGAGGCGGATATGGCGGAGGTCCTGGCTATGGTAATCAAGGTGGAGGATATGGAGGAGGTTATGACAACTACGGAGGAGGTATATGTTTGACTTGATGTTTATTTTGCATGTATATAACGTGCTGAGGTTTACGTTGTAGATCTTTAGGTCTCTGCTGCAGAGTTGAACTTTTGTGTTACTGGTAAGTCACTGGTAATCCTTCATTGAAGCATTTCCTCTATGATCACTGCAGTTTTTATTTTTAATGCATAAAACCTGCATCTTGCATCATTTATCTTCATTGTTTTCCAGGATTGGATCTTTCAGATACTTATTCTGTTTTGTGTGTGGAAATCCACATATGGAATGTAAAATGTTACATATTCATTGATGGTCATAAACACTAGAATAATTCCCAGCTGCTGGTGTTGACCCCGGAGCACTTATAATAAATGTATTCCATTAAAAAGTTACACAGGGTATCAATGCCCATCTGCTTTCATTATCAGCAACACTGTGTAATAGCTTTTGAGAGGCTATTTTTTTACTGTGTAACTTATGATGGACCTGAAATTAGTTTAATGTCTACAATGCAACATCTAGAGTGCTGGGGGGGGGGGGGTCTTGCTCTTGAAGAGCCCAGGAGCTAGTACTGCACCCTACTGGCAGCTACCTCAGTCATTTTTTTCTGTCTTCTGTGAGTAGGATTTACATTGCAGATGGGAGACTCCACACCTCTGTTTGTTTGATTAAATCTTATTTTTACAGTTTCGCTTGACGTCTAGAATTATGACCTGTCGCATGAATTCAGTTTCTCCAGTATTTGGGGTGTCTTTCATAGATTCACATGCCTGAATCATTCCCCGTCGTCGGAGTGGGAGTCCCACGGTACATAAAAAAGCAATAATTATGCATATACCAAACAAAAAACCCCTGGTAACCTGAACCAGGAAGTAAAGTAGCCTAAGCTACAAGGGAAAAAACTTCCACAGCTATGACTATCACTGTCATTATATACAGTCCAAACTGCAGCCAATCAGGCGACCGCACCCACCAGAATGTTCTCCTCAGAGGCTCAGGCTGTCAGATTTTCTACCGCACGTCGTGTGAAGGGAGTCTCCCTGAGCTCTGCTCAGTTCAAGTTTCTGCTGTTTCTACAACTTCTAGGATGTCAACTACAAAGAAATCACTCTTCAGATCTTGTGAGTCCTGCGGAAAGCTTAGGCTTTTTTCTGAAGACCCTCACAAAAAATGCATCTATTGCCTCTATCCTGATTATGAGGTGAAGGAGTGCAAGATTTGCCGCACCTTCTCTCAGAAGACCTTAAGGGATAGGGAAGGATGCCTTCTTCAGTGGCTACAGAAGCTTAAGGATAAAGATGCTCCTTTATCAGAGATAGAAACTGCCTCTGGATCCTCTATCTCGTCCAGAAAAAGGGTGGCTGAGGAAGAATCTTCTACTGGCGCAAAGGTGTTGAGGAGAGCCCAGTCTGTTAAGGGCTTGGGGCAGTCTTCGTCTTCATCTAAGAAGACATCTCCACCTTCAGGATCCAAGCCCTCTACGCCCCCTAGGAAAGCAGGAAAAACTCAGCCAGCTAAGAGTTTTCCTGACAAGAAATCACCTCAGGTGAGATTGCCGTCGTTGACGGCGCCGTCGACGGCAGTGGCGTCGACAGTTATTATCGTCGGCGCGATTTCACCGTCGACGATTACATTCTCGTCGCCGAGACCTACAATGATAATGTCATCAGCTTCATCGCCGTCGACGCTGGTTTCGGTGAGTGTAAAACCCATCTCGTCGACGAGGGAAGTGTCATCTCTCGTCTCCGTTCCGTCGACGGTAAGAATCAAGAAGCTGGCTCCGCCGACTACTTAGTCGACGTCTACTCCGTCGACGAAGATTGTAGCACCGTCGACAGTTGCTCCGCCGACGAAGAAAACCCCGTCGACTAAGAAAACCCCGTCGACTAAGAAAACCCCGTCGACGAAGATGGACGCGTCGACGACCTCGTCGACGAAGCTTGCCCCGTCGACGGCACCCTCGTCAACGAAGATTGCCTCGTTGTCGGCATCGTCGTCGGCGAAGATTGTCCCATCGTCGACGGATGCCATCTCATCGACAAACAGCCTCGTCATCGAAAATGGCTTTAACGTCAGGATTGGTTCCGTCGACACGAGTGTTACCACCTTCTCTATCTACCTGCATGGATATGCAGGTATGGACTGCGACTCCGTCGTCTGTCGTGTCTGATCAAAAGTCACCAGCATCTACGCTTCAGCGTAGAGGATCGTCTTTAGAGGCTATATCGCCTCTAAAATTACCGGCGCAACTTTTACAATCTGAGGATAACGACTCCGAAGAAGATGAGAGATTCCGGACTGCAAGGAGTCCATCAGAGCTTCTCATCAAATATCAAGATGAGGATGATGAGGATGAACTGTACGAACATCCTAATATGGAACCACAGCCAACACCACCTGCACCAGTGCCGTCTGGTCAAATGCCATTGGAACTACTTGATAATCTGCAGTATATGTTGCAAGATTACTATAGACGTTTTCCTCCTTCGGAAACGGCGGAATCTCTTCCGGCAACACCCAGACCACGAGTACAGTTGTCGTCGCTCCAGTCACCAAGACCACCTTCTCCGTTGCCATCTCGGCAATTGCAGGTTTCAGACAATGAAAGGGAGGAAGGAGAGGTAGATTATCAATCTATCATGTCGGAGTGGGATAATTACCAAGTACAAACTCCTTCTCCAAGTGCTCCAGCTCCGGTGGACTCTCCCCCGGTGGACATTGGGAATTTCCATTCACTTATGGAAAGAGCGACCAAGAGATTCCTGATTCCCATGGAAACCAAGGAAGATGACTGCTTCCTGTATGACTTCAAGGACCAACCAAGGAAGCAGGTTCCGGCAATCCCAATCATTGACTTTATTTGGAAGGAGGGATTGAGACTGATGGCTACCCCTAATTCTCTTCCAGCAGTGTTACCAAGGCTGGACAAGAAATATAGAGCCCCAAGTAATTCACCAGCATGCCTGATTGGTCAACCTAAGGCAGACTCGGTTATAGCACAAGCGGCTCAGAGACAGGCTAGAAATCCTTCAACGCCCATATCAGCTCCACCTGATAGAGATGGTAGAAGGTTGGACGCAATAGGAAAGAAAGTGTCTACGATGGCAGCCACCACAGTTCGGGCTGCGTACTCCCTGGCGATTTTAGGGCGATACGACCGCCAGATGTGGTCCGACATCTCTCCTTTCCTCGACATGTTACCGGAGCCTTCAAAATCCGAGGCTATAAAGATCCGGCAGGAAGGAGAGTATGCGTCTGCGGATATCATCGACGCAGCAGTGGATGTGGCATCAACTGGTGTCAGGCAGCTGGCAGGAGCCGCAGTGCTGAGAAGGCAGGGCTGGCTGAAATCAACATCGTTTCGCCAGGAGGTGCAGTCTAAAATTATAGACATGCCATTTGATGGTGAATCCTTGTTCGGTGCACATGTAGATGAAGCGCTACAGGCAATAAAGAAGGATACGGAGACGGCAAGGTCCCTGGGTAGTTTGCAATTCCGAAAATCTGCCTTCCGGGGAGCCAGAGGACGTGGATCCTTCTCTAGCAGGGGAGGTAATAACCAACAGCGTTCCTTTCAAACCTCTCAGTATAACCAAAGATCTCAGAATTATCGCCAGCAGTATTACGGACAGCGAAATCAACAATATTCGCAGTCGCGTAAGAAGCAGTCCTTTCGCGGACGAGAGTCCGGTAAGAAGCAATGAGTTCAGCCACCTGCCACCATCTCTACCGTTCCCACGTACAAGAATTGGAGGTCAAATATCCCACTTTTATTCAAATTGGTCCAAGATTACCTCAGACAAGTGGGTATTAGATATAATATCCAGAGGCCATGCTCTGGAATTAAAAAAAATTCCGCCAAATTCTCCTCCCAAAGGTCCACCCCCTGCTCATCTCAAGGAGCTTTTTTCCCAAATAAATTTGATGATTCAAAAAGGAGCAATCGAAAAAGTCCCTCTCTTACAAAAGGGAACGGGCTTTTACTCAAGATTTTTCCTCATCCGGAAAAAATCAGGAGAGTGGCGTCCAATTCTCGACCTTCGCGCCCTCAACCAATTTCTAAAGAAAATGTCTTTCCGGATGTTGACGCTCCAAGAAATTATGCAGTTGCTTTCGATGGGAGATTACATGGCCACCCTCGACCTGCAGGACGCCTATTTTCATGTACCAATCCTACCAAGGCACAGAAAATATCTACGGTTCAGAGTGGCTGACAGGGATTTCCAATTCAGAGTCCTCCCATTTGGACTCCGTTGTGCACCCAGAGTCTTCACAAAGGTCATAGCGCCAGTGACTGCGCATCTCTGTCTGCAGGGAGTTCAGATATTCCCGTACCTGGACGACTGCCTTATCAAGGCGAGTTCCGCCAAGGTAGCATCCGAGCATGTTCAGAAATGCCTCTTACTCTTCCAATCCCTGGGTCTATCAACAAATCTGGAGAAATCACATCTAATTCCTTCGCAAAGGAGAACGTTTCTAGGAGCGACGTTGAACACGGATCTGGCCAAAGCCTTCGTATCAAAAGAAAGGCAAAACCAAGATATGCAATCTTGCGCGCTCTCTAAGTTCAAAAGAGTGCGTTTCAGTCCGTGTATACAAATCTTTCCTAGGGATGATTTCGTCTTGCATTCATCTCATTCCCAACTGTCGGTACAGAATGAGACCGTTGCAGGAGGAACTCAATCTGCAATGGCTTCAGATCACAGGGTCATTCGAGGATCTCATTCACATCACCCCACGAATGCGAGAGGCCTTTCAATGGTGGAGTCAGATGGACCACTTGAAAGAGGGTTGCCCATTTCTGGTCGAAATGCCGGATTTCAGTCACCACAGACGCATCCCTCGAGGGTTGGGGAGCGCACCTTCAAGGAATGACAGTCAACGGCAGGTGGACTCTAGAACAAAGAGTGGCATATCAACCTGCTAGAACTGCGAGCCATATTCCTGGCTCTAAAATCCTTCCAGACCATCATCCGAGGAGCATGCATACTTGTAAGAACAGACAACACAACAAGTATGCATTACTTGAACAAACAAGGCGGGACGAGGTCAGCCCTCCTATCCCAGCAAGCGCAAGAGATTTGGGATTGGGCGATCCGCCACAAGAATAACCTCAAAGCCATTCACGTCCCGGGAATCACGAATGTTCTGGCGGATTCCCTCAGCAGGACCACAACGTCGAATCACGAATGGGAGTTACACCAACCATTCCTAGACAAAGTGTTTCACGAATGGGGGCATCCCGATATAGACCTCTTTGCGACCAGCCAGAACCGCAAATGCCCATTCTTCGCAAGTTGGGCTCCCCACAAGGACTCGCTGGGGAATGCCTTTTCGATGAATTGGTCGCAAATATATGCTTACGCCTTTCCACCGATCCCGTTGGTTCCACGAGTTCTGCGCAAGATCAAACAGCCTTGCCGCATGATCTTAATTGCTCCCAGGTGGCCCCGCCAGTACTGGTTTACAGAGCTTCTCCTCCTCTCAGAGGCCGAGCCCATACAATTTCGACCAATTCCACGTCTTCTGACCCTTCAGAACGGTCAACTTTGTCATCCGGACCCAGCATCGCTGAGATTAGCGGCATGGCTCCTCAACAGCTTGAATTTGCACACCTAGATATCCCTCCAGACTGCCAAGAGGTTTTGGCCAATGCTCGAGCACCAGCAACTGTTAAAACCTACAAACTAAAGTGGAAGAGGTTTTGCATGTGGTGTCAATCCGTTAATCTCCATCCGATCCACGCAAAGCCGGAACAACTTCTGCCTTTCTTTCTACAATTGGCGAGGTCTGGTCTTTCCCACTCTACTTTGAAGGTGTTCTTGGCTGCAATTTTAAGATTCCGACAGGATGGTACTAACTCTCTCTATTCCAACAGAGTCATCCAACAATTTTTTAAGGGGCTATTTAGGATGTTTCCGCCTATTCGGCATCCGCCTCCTTCTTGGCACCTTAATATAGTGCTTTCACAACTAATGAGGCATCCTTTCGAGCCCATCCACAAGGCGGATCTAAAGTTCCTTTCTTGGAAGGTTTCTTTATTATTGGCTCTAACTTCTACAAGAAGGGTTAGTGACCTGCAAGCGTTCACTATTCATCCACCCTTTCTGCAATTCACATCTGATTCTGTGGTGCTGCGCACTAATCCAAAATTTATGCCAAAGGTCCCGACGGATTTCCATCTTAATGAACCCATAGTTTTGAAAACTTTCTTCTCAAATCCCCAAACAGCTGCAGAAAGGGCCTTGCATTCCCTAGACATCAAGAGATGTCTGAAGTTTTACTTGCAACGTACAGCACCATTGCGCAAATCGGACCAGCTCTTGGTAGCTTATGGCAGATCACGTCAAGGCCATTCAGTATCAAAGCCAACCATAGCTCGTTGGATCTCAGCTGCAATTTGTTTATGCCATGATCAAGCTGGAAGACCATTACAAGCGACCCCAAGAGCACACTCTACGAGAGCAATCTCGTCATCTACAGCTCTTTTCGCCGGTGTGCCTCTTCACCAGATCTGTAAAGCGGCAACATGGTCCAGCTGCCATACGTTTACCAGACACTACTGTTTGGAAGCTGCAAGTGATGCGGATGGTTCAGTGGGACAAGCTGTTCTACGTAATCTTTTCAAATAAGGTGAGCCTCTGTTCTCCCTCCTCCGCTATGCTTTTATAAGACGCTTTTTGTGATGTGAAATTGTTTTGCATAAATTGAAACACATGTGTATTTCTGTATGGTTATACTGTTTCATAATGTATATGGTCTATATAAAAAGTGGCGTCTTATGAGCATAAGGTTATGTACTGCTATCTACTCTGATTCAGGCATGTGAATCTATGAAAGACACCCCAAATACTGGAGAAGAACAATAGTTACTTACCTGTAATCTGTGGTTCTCCAGTATTGGTGTCTTTCATAGATTCACATGCAACCCGCCCACCTCCCCTCAGAGGCTTTTTAGGTTATGGTATATTACTTCACTCCTGTGCGAGAAAATCTGACAGCCTGAGCCTCTGAGGAGAACATTCTGGTGGGTGCTGTCGCCTGATTGGCTGCAGTTTGGACTGTATATAATGACAGTGATAGTCATAGCTGTGGAAGTTTTTTCCCTTGTAGCTTAGGCTACTTTACTTCCTGGTTCAGGTTACCAGGGGTTTTTTGTTTGGTATATGCATAATTATTGCTTTTTTATGTACCGTGGGACTCCCACTCCGACGACGGGGAATGATTCAGGCATGTGAATCTATGAAAGACACCAATACTGGAGAACCACAGATTACAGGTAAGTAACTATTAGTTCGAGGCATATGAGCTGCAGATTGTACACTTAGCATAGATCGCCATCTGGTGTTGGGCCCGGATGTTTGCAGTTTGTTTTTCTTCTTGGACAGTCTTTGGAAGTCACGAGTTTGGTGACTCCTCCTTCGGTCCGTACTGCGCATGGGCTTCGGCTCCATCCTCAGATTGTTTTTTTCCGCCATCGGGCTCGGATGTGATACTTCGTGCTCCGGCTTCGAACTTCTACGGTTCCAGCCTCGACGGAAAATCCTCGTATCTTCGAGTTTCTTCATCATCTTCATCTCTCGAAGCGGCACTTTTCTCCATCCCGTACATCGGCACCGGCCTTCGGGCCCTCCTCGACTCCGGTCCCGGCCGATGGAAAGGACTCCGTTCAAAAAGTGCCCAAAATGTGGGTCTAAATTTCCCCACACCGACCTCCATCAGGTGTGTAATCTTTGCCTCTCTCCAGAACACGAGGCCAGAGACTGCCCCGCCTGTAAGTCTTTTCGATCGAAGAAAACCATCCGGGATCGAAAAGCTCGACGCACCATGGCGCACTCATCGTCTGCAGCTCCACCGGACATCTTCGGAGACGGCGCCGAAGCTTCGGGGCAAACACACACCGAGCAGGAAGAAGACTTCGTCAGCGCTTCCGAAGCCGACGACTCCGACGTGGAGGACATCACACCGGCGCAGCGGGCCGTGAGTACTGTGCCCCCTCCCACCCCCGCGCCCAAAACCAAAGAGACTCAGGTTACTCCCTCGCCTGCCGGCCTGGGCAAAACCAAGACCAAAGCTTCGATCACCCCACCTTCGGGCTCGGTGTCGAAGCACCCAAAGTCTCACGGCAGCTCGGGATCGAGCCAGCCGACGCCCGGTGCCGAAAAACAGCATCCGGCACCGAAGAAAGCAATATCCAGCTAGACTCCGAAGCCACCGGTGCCGAAGCCTGGACTCTCGGTGCCGACCAAACACAAACATAAATCTGTTGGCACCGACGCTCCGACGCCGAAAACTCCTTCGACGCCGAAAAAACAGGAGGCCCCAAAAAAGCATGGCGCACACAAACCATCGAAGCCCTCGGCTCCGAAATCACCGGTGCCGACGGACGATTCGACGCCACTGGCTCTGTTTACACCAGATCCTCTACAAAAGACTCTGTCCAAAGATCCAAAGACTGGACTATTGACTTTAATTATCAAGAAAAGACGCCTTGATACTCCGGCTCCTCCTCCACCACCCAAAAGGAAGGACTCTGCTACTTCTCCCCTCAGAGTGCCCTCCCCACTACCGCCTCCCTTACCTCCTCCACCACCTCCACCCCCTCCCCCTCCCAGATCTCCGCCACCTCCACCTCACTACGATCCGGCCCCATCCCCAGATCCGGATGATGGGGACCCGGACAATTACCCGGCGGACGTCCCAATGGATCCCACTCCACCAGGGACCCCAGACCCGTGGGAGGATTACAATAACCCTGATGTACCCGATATTCCTCAGGACGATCTATACCCATCCAGGCCGTCTCCTCCAGAGGACTCCTTAGGGTTTCATCATTTAGTGCAGAGAGCAGCACACTACCATGGGGTGGACATGCACAGTGAACCAGTGGAAGAAGACTTCCTACTGGACACATTTGACATACAAGACAAATCCACTTCTATTTTACCCATGCTTAAGGGTGTCACCAAGCACGCTACAGAGGTGTTCAAAGACCCTGTCAGGGCCAGAGTACTTAACCCTAGAATAGAGAAGAAGTACAAAGCGGCACCCACAGACCCTGCATACATTAAGGGCCCTGCTCCCCTAGATTCCCTAGTTGTCTCCACAGCTAGAAAGCGGGCTAACTCCCAATCCTCAGGAGAAGCCCCACCGCCAGACAAGGAATCTAAACTTCTGGACGCGTCTGGTAAACGCACTGCCTCCCAAGCTGCAAACATGTGGAGCATTGCAAACACACAAGCACTGCTTGCGCGATATGACAGAGCACACTATGACGAACTAGAGGCTCTTATGCAGCACCTTCCAGAAAAACACAAGCGCAAGGCTCATGACCTGATACAGGAGGGTAAACTAATTACAAACACCTCCATTAAGTGTGCCCTCGATGCAGCCGACACTGCTTCTAGAGCCATAAATACAAGTGTCCTGCTTCGTCGCCATGCCTGGCTCAGGATCTCAGGGTTCAAGCCTGAAGTCCAGGCGTCCATACTCAATCACCCCTTTGACCAGCAAACTCTCTTTGGGCCAAAGGTAGACGAAGCGTTGGAAAAGATGAAAAAGGACACAGACACAGCAAAGTCTATGGGGGCACTCCAAACACAAGCCTCTAAACGTTCCTTTCGACGCTCGTCCTTTCGTGGCACAGGCAGAGGCTCCTCCACCGATAACGCCTCTACCTCCTACAAGTCCCCTCCTCAAAATACCTTTTCAAAGGGCAATCAAAGGGGCGGTTACAGAGGCAACAACAATAAGGGCAGGGGCAAAACCAACAACACCCGTTCTGCCACCCCACCCACACAATGACTCCCCTCCGCTCCCCCCAGATCATCACACTCCGGTCGGGGGCAGACTACAAGACTTTATCCACACATGGGAGTCCATAACATCGGACAAATGGGTGACCCAAATCATTCGGTCAGGGTACTGTCTCGAACTAACATCTACCCCACCCAATATCCCACCAAGGCACCGTCCAATGTCTCAAGAACATTCCACACTGCTCAAACAAGAGGTACTCTCACTCCTCCAAAAACACGCTATAGGGCAGGTCCCCGTCAATCAACAAAATCTAGGGGTCTACTCCCTATATTTCTTAATACCAAAGAAAGACGGGACCCTCAGACCCATTCTCGACCTCCGGCCTCTAAATGCCTACATACATTCAGACCATTTTCACATGGTCACCCTACAGCAAGTCCTCCCACTCCTCTGCCAGGGAGACTTTCTCACAACCTTGGATCTGAAAGACGCATACTTTCACATTCCAATACACCCCTCTCACAGGAAATACCTCAGGTTCGTGGTGGACGGGCAACATTACCAATTCACGGTTCTCCCCTTCGGGGTCACCACCGCACCACGGGTGTTTACCAAATGCCTAGCAGTAGTAGCAGCACACCTCAGACGTCAACATATTCACGTCTTCCCTTACCTAGACGACTGGCTGATAAAAGCCGCGTCCTACGACCAATGTGTGCAACATACAAACAGCACCATCCAACTGCTCCACCAGCTAGGCTTCACGGTGAACTACCAAAAGTCCCACCTCATACCATCTCACACAAAGCAATATCTCGGGGCCACTATAGACACCTCCAAGGGTATTGCCTATCCAAACTCAGCCAGAATCACAAGCATTCAAGCCTTACGCAAAACATTCCTTCCTCAACACTCTCTTCCAGCAAGAGTGTTTATGAAGCTCATAGGAATGATGGCGTCTTGCATCTTCATAGTGCCCCATGCAAGACTCCACATGCGTCCACTTCAAGAGTGCCTAGCACAACAGTGGAACCAGGCCCAGGGTCAGCTGACGGATCTGGTGTTGGTGGACGGCCGCACACATCACTCTCTGCAGTGGTGGAACACCACAAACCTTTCCAAAGGGCGGCCGTTCCTGGACCCGGTTCCTCAGGTGATTCTAACAGCGGACGCATCGCACTCCGGCTGGGGAGCGCACCTCCTACACCTCACCATGCAAGGTATATGGACGCCACAGCAAAAATCGCTCCACATCAACCATCTGGAGCTCTTGGCGATCTTTCTAGCCCTAAAATCTTTCCAAAAACAGATTTCAGGCAAAGCAGTCCTCATTCGCACAGACAATATGACTGCGATGTATTATATCCAAAAACAGGGGGGGACACACTCTCCCCAGCTCTCCCGCTTAGCCCAGAGCATATGGAGATGGGCAATTCCCCAAAACATCTTTCTCCTGGCACAGCACGTTCCAGGCGTACAAAACACCATGGCAGATCTGCTCAGCAGACAAACACAACAACTACACGAATGGGAACTGCATCCACAAGTTCTTCACCCATTCTTCCAACAGTGGGGGCATCCTCAGATAGACCTCTTCGCCACCCACGAAAACAAAAAATGCCCAAGCTTCGCCGCCAGATACCCACACCCATTGTCCAAGGGCAATGCGATATGGATGAACTGGTCAGGCAGATTTGCATACGCCTTTCCACCTCTCCCACTAATTCCATTAGTGGTCAGGAAGCTACAACAGCACTCCCTCACACTCATTCTGGTAGCTCCTACGTGGGCCAGGCAGCCGTGGTACACCACGCTACTACAACTGTCAGTGGTACCACATCAAAAACTGCATCTATCCCCATGCCTCCTAACGCAGAACCATGGAGAAATCAGGCACCCGGACCCAGCTCAGCTCAACCTGGCGATCTGGCTCCTGAAATCCTAGAATTCGGATACCTTAACCTTCCCCCTGATTGCATGAACATCATCATGGAAGCCAGACGTCCTACCACTAGAGCATGCTATGCCGCAAAGTGGAAAAGATTTGTAATTTACTGCCGTAACAATACAATCAACCCTCTAGATGCATCCATACAGCACATAATATGCTATCTGCTCCATCTTCACAGGTGTAACCTGGCATATTCATCCATACGCCTACACCTAGCAGCGATCGCTGCTTATCTACAAAACAAACAGCATTTATCACTCTTCAGAGTGCCCGCTATTAAAGCCTTCATGGAAGGCCTTAAACGAGTAATTCCTCCCAGGGCACCACCTTCCCCTGTATGGAATCTAAATTTAGTTCTTACACGACTAATGGGTCCGCCCTTCGAACCAATGCACAAATGTGAGCTACAGTTTCTCACCTGGAAAACAGCTTTCCTTGTAGCTATCACTTCCCTTAGAAGGGTTGGTGAAATACAAGCGTTCACCATACAGGAACCCTACATACAAATGCATCACAGCAAGGTCATACTTCGCACAAATCCGAAGTTTCTGCCCAAAGTCATTTCCCCCTTCCACCTCAATCAATCAGTGGAATTACCTGTCTTCTTTTCGCAACCCCAATCTGTTGCAGAAAGGGCCTTACACACACTTGATGTAAAAAGGGCGTTGCTATACTACATACAAAGAACGCAACCCTTCAGGAAGACTAAACAATTGTTCGTTTCCTTCTCTCCACCACATAAAGGCAACCCCATTTCTAAATCAGGGATAGCTAGGTGGATTGTAAAATGCATACAAATTTGCTATCAAAAGGCAAAGAGAACATTATCTGTTCCTCCGAAAGCCCACTCTACAAGAAAGTTAGGGGCTTCTATGGCTTTTCTAGGGAATATACCCTTAGATGACATCTGCAAAGCAGCCACATGGTCTACACCGCACACCTTCACAAAACACTATTGTGTAGATGTGCATTCCAAGCAGCAAGCTAGGGTGGGCCAGGCTGTACTAAAGACACTTTTTCAAACAGCTGCAACGGATACCGGTGGTCGCCGCTAAGGTTGGGTACTGCTATATAATCTATGCTAAGTGTACAATCTGCAGCTCATATGCCTCGAACGGAATATGCTACTTACCAGTATGCATCTGTTCTTGGCATGTAGAGCTGCAGAGTTGTACACGCCCACCCGCCTCCCCGGCTACCTGTATCCGTTCCAGTACATCTTATTTAGATACAACACATGGGTTTCTCACTGTTATTACTACGCTCCATCATTTCCCTGTTGGCGAAAAACAATCTGAGGATGGAGCCGAAGCCCATGCGCAGTACGGACCGAAGGAGGAGTCACCAAACTCGTGACTTCCAAAGACTGTCCAAGAAGAAAAACAAACTGCAAACATCCGGGCCCAACACCAGATGGCGATCTATGCTAAGTGTACAACTCTGCAGCTCTACATGCCAAGAACAGATGCATACTGGTAAGTAGCATATTCCTTCTTCTCCACAAAAACTCATTTTTCAGAAAGTGTACTTCATGTGGGAGAAAACAGCTGTTTATGACCCCCACAAAATCTATTTAGTGTTTGGGTTGCCTGGCTGCCATTTGGTAAAAGTCTGACATCTGCTAAGAGATCGAAAAGGACTTTAGGTGACAGTGAAAGCATCACACATGACTGCAGGTCATGAAAGCAGAAAGGAAGAAAAAGAAGACTAGAGATGTCTCGTCCCCGAAGACAGTGGTCTTCAAACTTTTTTATGCCACGCTCCCCCATTGTGGGAAACAAAGCATCACCCCCCCTTTCAGATTTTTTCACATTTCTTCCATTCAATTGGCATGGTTTGAATATTTCTAGACTTATTTGAACATTATAGTGGAGTTATGCTGTTTTCAAAGGGCAATCAAATTAGACCCTACCAACTCTTAAAGGTATCCACAGTGTGATTATTAGAAATGGGGGTTAAGAAGAATATTAGGAGTCTCTTCACTTCTGACCCATACACCCACCCAGAATTTAAATGACAAAAGATGTTAGTGATGGACCATTACAGAGAGGCTTTCTGTCGCTCATTGTTTCCCACTGAAAACAAATCACATAACAGCATAATGCTTTTTTTGGACTGAACGTGGACACCCCACCCAGGGATCACTTGAGGGCCAGGCCCCCAGTTTCAAGAACCCTGCCTTAAGAGAAATAGCGTTCCCCTGAGAAAGGAGGTCTTCATCAATGCTTCTCAACGTCATTCCGGATCAAAGTCAGTGTTGAGATCAAGTGCATAGGCTCCTACTTGCTCTCCCTCAGCTATGGGTTTGATATCCTACAAAAAAATTGTCCTACTGAGAGGGAACTGTCTGCGTCGAAGACCACTATTCATTGGACACGTTAAATTATACCCTTCACTCAAAGTTGACGATAACATCGATTGCCATGCATGCCTTGTATGAGGCCTCCTTTTTCATTCGTCTACTTCAAAGTCAACTGTAATGGGCATGCATCCCTTTTTCCTTGGCATCGGCATTACATTCACCACTTGTAATGTCACCAGAACAAGGTGTATTTACTGCTGGATTTTCCATTTCTTGTATGCCAATGCTAATCAAGACAGCTTGGTCAAGCCTCACCATCTACATGGGAACCAATAACACATGATTCCCATCCTCAGCCCAGTAAAATCAATAATACCTTGATGAACCTCTTCAGGTTCCCTCGCAACGAGTATAACTATAGCCTACCAGAATGGACTTCTGTGGCTGCTATGAAAAATAAAACTTTCTCCATCTCATCTTAGATCACCAGCCTCTTCTGATCGTATTCTTGAGAAAAGGTGGGTCAGATATCCTTTAAGATCCAGATCTTTTCTCATAAGTTTAGCTCACAATACATGCCAACTTCACCAGCAGCATCCCTGTAGCGCGTCACTAAGACACTAATGACATCTCCACCTTTCACGAGGTTCTAGACGGGCGAGTTGCTAAATTGAACGTCCCTCTAGAGCAGGGGTACTCACAAACTTTCTCTTGGGGGCCAAATTTACAGTGTGGTTTGTGGCTGAGGGCCGTACCTTGGGGGCGGGGTCATTGGGAGAGGGGGCGGGGCTAGAGCAACAAAAAAAAAACTGTGACCATGAGGTGGAACACAGGTCCCTGCAGCGGACGCCTTCGTCCACTGAGCCACCGGACCCGATGTGTGTGTGTGTGTGTGTATATATATATATATGTTCGAGGCATGTGGGCTGCTGAATTCATATCTGTGCATAGATCGCCGCCTAGTGTTGGGTCCGGATGTTTGCACGTTGTTGTCCTGGAAGAGTCTTCAAAGTATCCTGAGATAGGTGACTCCTCCCCTGGACCACAGTGCGCATGGGCATCCTCTCCATCCTCAGATTGTTTTTTTCCGCCATTGGGTTCGGATGTGCTTATCTTGACTCAAGTTAGGGAAAACTTTTTTTCAGGCCAAAAGGCCTTTAGTTCGCGTCGGTACTGTTCCCGATCGGTATCGACAGTTACTTGTTAGTTTACTGACTTCACAAACAACTTTTTTCGCATCTTATCCGACCATCGACCTTACATAGACGATGGAATCGAGGACACCATTCAAGCGGTGTCCTGTTTGCAATGCGAAATATCCCCATGTCGACGTCCACCCGGTGTGCAACAAATGCCTTTCACCGGATCACGACGAATCCACATGTATGGCCTGTGCCCGATTCCGATCCAAAAAGACTCTCCGGAATCGACTAGCAGCGAGACTTGAAGCGCAGCAAGCTGCACCGGCCCCAACCAACATCTTCAGCGCCGAGGACGAAGATGTGGAAGGCGTGGAGAACCTACCCTCCGCCCCGCTTCCGAACACGATTCCGGATCGGAAGACATCGAAGACCAACTCTTTCACAGGGAAGAAGCCGACACCGAGGTAGGAGACTACGATGAGGCCTTAGGGGCCGAAGAAAGTGGCTCCGGTGACGAGCAAGGCCTACCCGTACAGACGGAGGATATCCCAGTGCGTTGGTCTATGGCTCCGGTCGAGGGATCGCCTTCGGGCCTTACCCAAGACCTATCCCGCAGTTCTTCGGCCCCGCCCTCTGGCCCGGCCTCGGACATTCAGGGAAAGCCATTAGTGCCCAAAACGACTGGTTTTCCTTCCTCGAAACCGAAACCAATAGTCGTATCGGTTCCGCAGAAACCGAAACTGAAACTGACACTGGTCGGATCGAAGCCCACTACACCTTCGCCAGCCAAACCTGTCGGCACCGACCGCACCAAACGGGACTTCGGTGCCGAACTCGCAGCAGCAGACGTCGGCGCCGACACACGGAAAAAGGCCATCGGTACCGCCAAACCGCCTCGGCACCCGGCACCGAAACAATCGGCTCCGGCCACGAAGGTCAAAATGGCCGCTGCGTCGCACACCACTTCGAAAGCAGCACCTAAGGCCCAATCATCGACGCCGTCGACAGCTACTACCTCTCCTCGACTCGATGACCCCGTGGCCCCGAAGAAGTCCACGCCTGCCTCTACAGAACCGCTCGGCGCCAAAGAACCGTCGGCGTTCCAGGTGCGACAAGTTGCAGCGTCCTTGCAACCCATCAAAGAAAAGGCAGCCCTCCAGGACACGTCGGGCTCCGAGCTGAAAAAAGCTCAAAAAGCTTCTCCAGCAACACCCGACATCACTTTTGGCCTGCCGCCATCCACGGCACCCAAAATGTTTGAAATCAGAACACGTGTCACCCAAGCTAGGATCACACCTGCCGAACGCTCTCCCACGGAGACGTCACCGTCCCACATCATCGATGCCGACACCGGCAGAATTATGCTCCACAAGCGGAGAATATCTTCCGAGCGAGCTTTGGACTCCTACCGGATCCCGCTAAAGAAAAAGCTGCCAGCGGATTCGGAACCAGTTCTCTACGAACGTCTCCATACCTCTTACCTAGATCCACAGCCCTTCTTTCCGACACCCTCCGAAACCGACGTTTTGGAGGACTACATGGGTGACGACGTCCCCTACCCCAGGGAGATGGACCCTGAAGGCCAACAGGACACTGACCAGGCTTGGGATGACCCTGTAGACCCGGGTGCACCTATGGATACACAGGACACGCAGCTATATGGCGCGAAAACGTCTCCCACAGAGGACACTGCCGCATTCAACGCCCTCATTGAACGTGCTGCGGCCAATCATGGTGTGCAACTCCACTCTGACACAATCGAGGACGATTTTCTCATGGATACTTTCGCATCCTCAGAAAGGAATATCAAAACTCTACCCATGCTGAAAGGTGTCCTCAAACCAGCAAAGGACATTTTCAAAGAACCCACCAGGGCAAGAGTAATAAACCCCAGGATCGACAAGAAATATAGGTCGGCGCCTGGGGACCCTACGTACATTAGAGGCCAGTTGCCTCTGGATTCCATCGTAGTCGCTAATGCTCGCAAACGGGCGCACTCGCAGACAACTGGGGATGCTCCTCCCCCGGACAAAGAGTCCAAGGTGCTAGAGACCTCCGGCAAACGGGTTGCAGCCCAGGCAGCTAACATATGGCGTATCGCCAATACCCAGGCGCTCCTAGCTCGCTACGATCGCGCACACTATGACACATTAGAAACCCTACTCCAACATCTCCCTGACCAATACAAAGAGGGAGCAGAGATCCTCATCAGGGAGGGACAACTCCTCACGAACGCATCCATTAAGTGTGCACTGGATGCCGCAGATACAGCTGCCAGAGCAATAAACACCAGCGTCATGCTACGACGACACGCCTGGTTACGAATCTCCGGATTCTAACCTGAGGTTCAAAATAACATCCTCAATCAGCCGGTCAACCCCGACTACTTATTCGGACCAGAAGTTGACACCACCCTAGAAAAAATAAAAAAGGACACAGACACTGCAAAGTCCATGGGGGCTCTCCAAACGCAGACCTTTCGGAGTGGCTCCTTTCGTCGCCCCGGAAATAGAGGAGCAGGTAGAGGACAGGGGTCACAGCAAACCTACAACAAGGGCAACACACAAAGTACCTACGATAAAAACACCCGGGGTGGTTATCGTGGCTCCAGCACAAAGGGCAGAGGACGCGGATACGGCAATACCAGGTCCTCCCCCAAGAACAAACAGTGACGCCCTCTCCCTTCCTCCCGACCACATAACACCTGTCGGGGGAAGGCTACAAGGGTTCCTGTCCACGTGGAACACAATCACCACGGACAGGTGGGTCAAAGATATTATCAAACACGGTTACTGCCTAGAATTAACCTCCACTCCACCCACAATACCGCCAAAACACCGTCCTATGTCATCAGAGCACTTAGCGCTATTACAGCAGGAAGTGCTAAGTATGCTAGAAAAAGGCGCAATAGAGGTCGTACCCGTCCACGAGCAAGGTACGGGGGTGTATTCCCTGTACTTCTTAATACCAAAAAAGGATGGGTCCCTCAGACCTATACTAGACCTGAGACCCCTCAACCGCTACATTCTCTCAGAGCATTTCCACATGCTCACCCTACAACAAGTCCTCCCGCTGCTCAAACAGGGAGACTTCCTGGCCACGCTAGACCTCAAAGATGCGTATTTCCACATACCCATTCACCCCTCACACAGAAAATATCTCAGGTTCACTATTCAAGGGCAGCACTACCAATTCAAGGTTCTTCCCTTCGGCGTGACAACAGCACCCAGAGTTTTCACAAAGTGCCTAGCTACTGTGGCTGCACATCTACGGAGGCAACACATTCACGTCTACCCTTACCTGGACGACTGGCTTGTTCAGGCAAAGTCAGCCCAGCAATGTGCCAGCCACATGTCCCGCACCATTCACCTTCACAGTCTGGGATTCTCACTAAATTACCCAAAATCACATCTCCAACCCGCACACGTACAACAGTACCTAGGTGCGACCATAGACACTCTGGCAGCCACAGCTCAGCCAAATTTAGTGAGGATCAACAGCATGCAAATGCTGATTTCCAAGTTCAAACCCCAACACTCCCTGCGCGAGTGTTCATGCAGTTGATAGGCATGATGGCCTCCTGCATTTTCATAGTCCCACACGCGAGACTACATATGCGCCCGCTTCAGGAGTGCTTAGCACGTCAATGGAATCAGGCTCACGGGCAACTAAAAGACCTAGTGTTGGTGAGCGGTCGGGCATACAACTCTCTGCATTGGTGGAATCCACAAAACCTTTGCAAGGGCCGACCGTTCCAAGAGCCTGTTCCACAAATAATACTGACAGCGGACGCGTCTCTCCAGGGATGGGGAGCTCATGTACTCAACTACACAGTGCAGGGACTATGGACAATACAACAAAAGATGCACATCAACCTTCTAGAACTGATGGCAATCTTCCTGGCAATAAAAGCATTCAAAGTACACTTGTGCAACAAAGTCGTGTTGATCCGGACGGACAACATGACTGCCATGTACTACATACAGAAGCAGGGAGGAACACACTCTCCACAGTTGTCTCATCTGGCTCAGGGCATGTGGAAGTGGGCCATTCAGAGGAACATGTTCCTCATGGCGGAACACCTCCCGGGCAAAGACAACCAGATGGCAGATCTGCTCAGCAGACACAGCCACCAGATGCACGAGTGGGAGATACATCCATCAGTACTCCAACCGTACTTCCAGCAGTGGGGTCATCCAGAGATAGACCTATTCGCCACAAGGGAAAACGCAAAATGCCAAAACTTTGCCGCCAGGTTCCCACATCCACAGTCGCAGGGCAATGCAATATGGATGAACTGGTCCGGCAGAGTTGCGTACGCTTTTCCCCCAGCACCATTAATACCGCTGGTGGTACGCAAAATCAAGCAACACTCGATGACGCTCATCCTGGTTGCTCCAACGTGGGCACGTCAGCCATGGTACACCACGTTTCTGGAACTCTCCGTGGTACCGCATCAAAGGCTACGGCTCACACCCACACTTTTAATGCAGAGCCATGGCGAGATTCAGCACCCAGATCCGCAACAGCTGAACCTGGCGATCTGGCTCCTGAGATCTTAGAATTTGGCTACCTAAACTTGCCTCCAGAATGTATGACTGTCATCAAGGAGGCACGGAGACCCACTACCAAAGCCTGCTACGAGGCTAAGTGGAAAAGATTTGTCATTTATTGTAAAAATAATGACATCAATCCGCTTGCTGCATCAACGCAAAACATTATCTGTTATCTATTACACTTATACCGATGCAATCTGGCATACAATTCCATCCGTATACATTTAACCGCACTGGCAGCTTACCTTCAGAATAGGCAGCACCTCACTGTTCCAAGTGCCTGCCATCAGAGCTTTCTTGGAGGGACTCAGACGTGTGATTCCTCCACGACGCCCTCCTTCACCAGTCTGGAACCTAAATGTGGTCCTCACCAGACTGGTGGGACCACCTTTTGAACCTCTACACTCTTGTGAGATTCAATTTCTGACCTGGAAAGTAGCTTTCCTAGTTGCCATTACTTCCCTAAGACGAGTTAGTGAACTTCAGGCACTAACCATTCAAGAGCCATTTATACAGGTTCATGCAAACAGGGTAGTGCTACGCACCAACCCTACTTTCATGCCCAAGGTAATCTTGCAGTTCCATATGAACCAATCCATAGAACTGCCCGTGTTTTTATCCTAATCCTGAGAATGTAGCAGAGAGAATGCTCCACACACTTGATATCAAAAGGGCTCTCCTGTACTATATTGACAGAACACAGACTTTCAGGAAGACAAAACAACTGTTTGTTGCCTTTTCTCCACAGCACAAAGGCAACCCCATTTCCAAAGCAGGAATAGCAAGGTGGATAGTTAAGTGTATACAGATTTGCTATGAAAAAGCTAAGCGCACACTAACAATTCCTACAAGAGCCCACTCTACACGAAAGTTAGGGGCCTCCATGGCTTTCCTGGGAAATATTCCTTTAGAGGAGATATGTAGAGCAGCCACATGGTCCACTATACATACATTTACCAAGCACTACTGTGTAGATGTACACTCAAGACAGCAGGCAGCTGTAGGACAGGCTGTTCTCAAAACTCTTTTTCAGACTGCTGCAGCTGGCACGGGAAACCGCCTCTAATGGAGGGACTGCTATATAATCTATGCACAGATATGAATTCAGCAGCCCACATGCCTCGAACCGAATATGCTACTTACCATTCTCCAGTATTAGGGTGTCTTTCATAGATTCACATGCTTGAATATTCCCCGTCGTCGGAGTGGGAGTCCCACGGTAAATAAAATAGCAATATATATATATATATATATATATATATATATAATAAAATATATACATAAGTAATCATATAATTAGCGCATGTAGGTGTAAAACACACATAGTGTACCTATAAGAGAAAACTCCATAGGAATACAATGGAGAGAGACAAAAGACCTTTGTAGTCTATCTCTGTCATTATGTAAGTCCGAACTCCAGCCAATCAGGCGTCAGCCCCTCTCTAGAACCTTCTCCTCAGAGCTTCTCACCTCAGATTTTCTACCGCACGTCGTGTGACAGGGAGTCTCCCTGAGCTCTGCTCAGTTTTTGTCAGTGAGGATGTCTTCTAGTAAGAAATCTTTGTTTAGACCATGTTCTTCATGTGGAAAACTGCGTTTGTTCTCTGAGGACCCACACAGTAAGTGTATTTACTGTTTATATCCTGACCATGAGGTGGCAAAATGTAAGTTTTGTAGAACTTTTTCTACAAAAACTCTAAAGGACAGAGAAGGCCGCCTGCTATTATGGCTACAGAGACTGAAGGACAAGGATAACCCTCCCTCTGATGTGGAAAGTCTCTTTTCTGGTCGTTCTCAACCAGCCTCTAAGCGCAGTAGTGTGCAGGAGTTACCATCTCCTTTCCTGAAGAAAAAGAAGCTGGCTTTGCCTCTGACAACTGCCACCTTTGTGGTTTCACCTACTGCTTTGTCGCCTATGGGACACTGTTCTCAGGCTGCTGAGGCGTCTACTTCCCATTCCTCGGGGAAAACTTTGTCAGCCTCGTCGACGATGCTCCCGACGACGAGATCTGCTGTTTCTACCTCGTCGACGGTGACCCCGACGACGACGTCGGCTGCTTCGTCGTCGACGAGCGTTATGTCGACGTTATCCTCGTCGACGATTACCATCACTTCTTCAAGGGCGGTGACTTCTGTTGTGCCCATTACTTCGACGTCGACGAAGAAGGTAAAGGTTCCGTCGACGAAGACTGTGTCGTCGACGAAGACGTCGTCGAGCTCGTCGACGCCCATTCCGTCGGCGAAGAAAAAGAAGATCCCGACGACGACACTGTCGACGGTGGTTCCGTCGACGAAAGCCTTGTCTACGAAGACCTCGACGACGGCTCCGTCGGCAGCGGCTCCGTCGACGACGGCTCCGTCGGCAGCGGCTCCGTCGACGGTGGCTCCGTCGACGGCGGCTCCGTCGACGATGGCCCCGTCGACGGCGAATCCGACGACGGCAATCTTGTTGCCACAGACGTCGTCGACGATAATTCCGTCGACCATCATTCCTTCGACGACGGCTCCGTCGACGAGTACATCCCCACAGACATTCGTAAGGGTACGAATACGCGGTGTGGCGACTACCCAGAAAACAAGAAGGGAAGGAGTTTCTTGGACACCATTACCTCCTACTGTGGGCTTGGAGAGCCAGGAACATAATATTCCTTTGGGAGTTGCACAGCCTCCCTCACCATTATTCGCTACAGATTCGGATCAGGAATCCGAGGGGTTACCGGAGTCTTTCGGAACGGCACAAAGTCCATCCGACTTGGTTATTAAGTGCCAGGATGTCAGTAGTGAGGATGAGGATCCGGTATATATACACCAGGCCCCTCCGAAGCATAAAACGGCGACTCTTCCTCTGTCGCTCATTACTAATCTCCAACGCATGTTGGACGACTACAACCAACGGTTCCCTCTATCCCCTCAACGTTCAGAGGTTCCGTCAACCCCGGTGATTCCAGCAATTATTCCACCGGTACCTATTGTAAATCCTGCTCCACAGATGCCGCCTGTACCTCCACGACAGGTTCCGGAAAGGGTGTTGCCTCATTATGAGCCTGTAGAGGAAGGCCCTCAGGACCCAGAAGAGGGTGAAATCCCAGATGATGATGGGGATGTAGATGACAATGATGATGATATGGCGGAGTGGGACAATTACCAGGCACAAACACCATCCCCCTCACAGATAGTAACAGGGGATTCACCTCCAGTGGACATAGCCAATTTTCACCAACTGATGGAAAGGGCATCACACCGTTTTAAGTTAACAACGGAGCGCAGGGAGGAAGATTGCTTCCTTTATGATTTCAAGAATCAACCCTACAAACAGACTCATGCTTTTCCCATAGTTGAGTTTATTTGGGAAGAAGGCAAGAAATTAATGCAGACACCGAATACCTTGCCAGCTCAGGTGCCTCGATTGGAAAAGAAATATAAGGCACCGATAGGAACCCCAGCATGCCTCACGGGTCAGGCTAAACCTGAGTCGGTCGTTACGCAGGCAGCGCAACGTAAGGCGAAAAATCCGGCATCTTCTATCACCTCGCCTCCGGATCGTGACGGACGTCGGATGGATGCCATAGGGCGTAAATTCTCTTCTATGGCCTCTACGGTGGTTAGAGCAGCTAATGCCTTGGCCATCCTGGGACGATATGACAGACAAGTTTGGGCTGATATCTCGGATGTGGTTCAGGAGTTACCAGAGCCATCTAAAGTGGAGGCAATGAAGTTGCTCCAAGAGGGAGAAGCGGCATCGGCGGAAATAATCGATTGTGCAGTGGACATCGCCTGCATGGGTTTCCGTCAGCTTGCCGGAGCGGCTGTTCTGCGTAGGCAAGGATGGTTAAAATCTACATCCTTTCGTCAGGAGGTTCAGTCTATGATCTTAAACATGGCATATGACGGCGAGTCTTTATTTGGGAGCCACGTCGATGAAGCTCTACAGTCCATAAAGAAAGACACTGAAACAGCTAGATCACTAGGAAACCTTCAATTTCAGCGGAGTAATTTTCGTGGTGCACGCGGACGCGGCACCTCCTCGTTTTCGAAGAGACAATAAACAATACAAACCTTACAATCAAGGGTCCAACCGTTACTCTTATGGACAGCAACAGCAAACATCACGGCAGCAAACCTCCAAGTCATATAGAGGAAAATCCTCATACAGAGGATCCGCATCAAAGAGACAGTGACTCTTACCGGACAGACAAGGTTGGAGGTCGAATCTCTCTGTTCTTTTCCCAATGGTCCTCCATCTCAAAGGACCGTTGGGTTTTGGACATTGTGAAGAAGGGACACGCCTTAGAATTCACCAAATTCCCTCCTCCCACTCCACCCTCCGGACCGCCACCAGCTCACATGAAAGAACTGTTGCATCAAGTCCGACTTTTAAGGCAAAAAGGAGCTATAGAACTGGTACCAGTGTCTCAGAAGGGAAAAGGTTTTTATTCCCGGTTCTTTTTGATCACAAAGAAAAACGGAGAGTGGAGGCCCATCCTCGATCTAAGAGCACTAAACAAATATATAAAGAGCCAATCCTTCCGTATGATGACGCTGGTAGACATCTTGCGCTTACTCTTGCAGGAAGATTTTCTGGCGACTATAGATCTCCAGGATGCCTATTTTCATATCCCTATTTTACAGCGGCATCGAAAGTTCCTGCGTTTTCGAGTGGGTCAACACGATTACCAATTCAAAGTGTTACCATTTGGCCTGCGCTCAGCCCCTCGAGTGTTCACGAAGGTACTGGCTCCAGTAATAGCGTATTTGCGCCTCCAGGGAGTGCAAATATTTCCATACCTGGACGATTTTCTCCTGAAATCTCAGTCAAGCACTCACCTGCGACAACACACTCTTCTGTGCCAGAACGTGTTTCGCTCTTTAGGCCTGTCCGTAAATGTGGAAAAATCCCAACTTCATCCGTACCAACAAAGAGATTTCCTGGGCGCAACTCTGGAGACTGTGTCAGCGAAGGCATTCCTCTCCCAGGAGCGTCTCAAAAAGATGCTGCGACTGGTGGCTCTGATCAGATCAAGAGAGTCAGTTTCTGTGAGACTATTAAAATCATTTCTGGGGATGGCGTCATCATCCATTGCCTTGATCCCTCATTGCCGGCTGAGGACACGTCCTATCCAGGAAGCTCTGGATGCTCAGTGGCGTCAGGTAACGGGATCTTTCCACGACATATGTGTCACAGATCAGATAAAGTCAGCACTCGCATGGTGGGCAATTCCAACCAACTTGACGGAAGGCATGTCCTTTCTGTCGCTGCCACCGGACAGAACACTCACAACAGACGCCTCATTGGAAGGATGGGGCGCTCATTTGGAGGATCTCTCTGTGAAGGGAAGATGGTCCACACATCAAAGATCTTGGCACATCAACAGGTTGGAGCTCATGGCGATTTTTCTGGCTCTAAAATCGTTTCTGCCTTTGCTCCAAGGAGAGTCAGTGCTAATACAGACAGACAACACAACCTGTATGCACTATGTCAACAAACAGGGCGGAACAAGATCCCCAAGTCTCTCCAGGCTAGCTCAAAGAATTTGGGACTGGTCTCTCAGTCATCAGATCTTGCTTACGGCAGTCCACCTGCCAGGAGTATCCAATGTCCTAGCGGATTCCCTGAGCAGGTCCTCCTCGTCGACCCACGAGTGGGAGTTACACCAACCCACTCTAGAGAGGATATTCCAACTATGGGGCCGTCCGCAACTCGATCTCTTTGCCACGCCGGAGAACCGGAAATGCCGAAATTACGCAAGCTGGCATCCCCACAAGCAATCACAAGGGAATGCCCTTTTGATAAACTGGTGCAATCTATTTGTGTACGCCTTTCCTCCAATACCCCTCATACCTCGGGTTCTTTGGAAGATGAGGAGACAGCCTTGCCACCTGATCCTAATAGCCCCGCGCTGGCCACGGCAAGCGTGGTTCTCAGAACTGCTCCTCCTGTCCCAATGCCAGCCAATCCTCCTGCAACATCGGACGGATCTGCTTACAATGAGCGAAGGGAGAATTTGTCATCCAAATCCCTCCTCACTGAGCTTATCAGCATGGAACCTGAACACCATGAGTTCGCCCACCTAGACATCCCCCAGGATTGTAGGGATATTTTGGCCCAGGCAAGAGCACCTTCTACAATCAGGACGTACAAGTTTAAATGGAAACGATTCTGCCATTGGTGTGCTGCTAACGGAGTTCATCCGATACATTCCACGGCAGAGCAATTGCTACCATTCTTCTTGCACCTAGCCAGTTCTGGACTGTCGCATGCAACCCTAAGGGTTTTTCTAGCAGCCATTTCCCGTTTCCGGCAAGATGGATCAAGTTCCCTTTGTTCCTCAAGAATAATCCGCCAATTCTTTAAGGGCCTATTCCGGAAATTTCCGCCAGTTCGGCGTCCTCCTCCGTTGTGGCACCTCAACGTTGTGTTGGCACAATTGATGAGACCTCCGTTTGAGCCCATTCACAAGGCCGACCTAAAATATCTCACTTGGAACATAGCTCTACTTCTGGCACTAACGTCTTCTCGTCGTGTCAGTGACATCCATGCTTTTACCATCAAACCTCCGTTCCTGCAGTTCAAACCGGATGCTGCAGTGTTACGCACCAATCCATCATTTCTACCCAAGGTGCCTACTGACTTTCACATTAATGAGCCAGTAATATTAAAGACCTTTTTTGCCAATCCTCAGACACCTGCAGAACAAAGATTACATTCTTTGGACGTCAAGCGGTGTCTTAAGTTCTACATCAGTAAGACAGCTTCTTTCAGGAAATCCGATCAACTTTTTATAGCATATGGACGCTGTCATAAAGGACGTCAGGTTACTAAACCAACGATTGCACGCTGGATCTCGGCAGCTATTGTCTTTTGTCACCAAAGGGCAAATAAGCCTCTGCAGTCTCCAGTGAGGGCACACTCCACTAGGGCAGTATCATCATCTACTGCCTTATTTGCTGGAGTATCTTTGCAACACATCTGCAGAGCAGCTACGTGGTCGACCAGACACACGTTTACTAAGCACTACTGCTTGGCAACTTTAAGCGAGGAGGATGCTGCAGTGGGACAGGCAGTGCTGCGCAATCTTTTTAAGTAAGGTGAGCCTCTTCCTCCCGCCTCCATATTGTTTCCATATATGTATTTTATGCATTTACAATGTTACAGTTGTTCAATACTGTTTTTATGCATAAGAAGATTGATAATCTATATATGTTGAATCTATTTTGGCTTGGAAACAATGGTGATTGTTACTGCTAGCTATTCTATATTCAAGCATGTGAATCTATGAAAGACACCCTAATACTGGAGAAGAACAATTGTTACTTACCTGTAAACAGGTGGTTCTCCAGTATTGGTGTCTTTCATAGATTCACATGCGACCCTCCCTCCTCCCTTCAGAGGCTCTCTTCTCCTCATGCACTTTACAGTCTCTCTTGTGCTACGAAAATCTGAGGTGAGAAGCTCTGAGGAGAAGGTTCTAGAGAGGGGCTGACGCCTGATTGGCTGGAGTTCGGACTTACATAATGACAGAGATAGACTACAAAGGTCTTTTGTCTCTCTCCATTGTATTCCTATGGAGTTTTCTCTTATAGGTACACTATGTGTGTTTTACACCTACATGCGCTAATTATATGATTACTTATGTATATATTTTATTATATATATATATATATATATATTGCTATTTTATTTACCGTGGGACTCCCACTCCGACGACGGGGAATATTCAAGCATGTGAATCTATGAAAGACACCAATACTGGAGAACCACCTGTTTACAGGTAAGTAACAATTGTTCGTATGCATCTGTTCTTGGCATGTAGGTCTGCTGACATTCATATCGCCCACCCTCCTCCCCGGCGCCTGTAGCAGCTGTAGCATTCAGTAATTACTAGTTAGCATGGTCATCATTCACTGTATTACACTCCATCTATGCCACAATGGCTAAAAACAATCTAAGGATGGAGGGGATGCCCATGCGCACTGTAGTCCAGGGGAGGAGCCACCTATCTCGTGATACTTCGAAGACTCTTCCAGGACAACAATGTGCAATCATCCAGACCCAACACTAGGCGGCGATCTATGCACAGATATGAATGTCAGCAGCCCTACATGCCAAGAACAGATGCATACTGGTAAGTAGCATATTCGATACCTTTAGTCCAGCCTAGAGTCACCAAGCTTCTCTCTGAGATTCGCTCAGGCTCCCCGTTAGACCCGTGTCCATCCTCAGTATTGAAATTGGTCTCCGACATCATTGGGGAAGCCTTTACTCCACTGTTCCGCTCCATTTTTAAGTCCGGTCATTTTCCAGCTCTTTGGAAAACTGCCTCCATCCTTCCACTACTCAAAAAACCTAATCTAGACCCTAAACTTCCGAGCAATTACAGGCCCATCTCTCGTCTCCCTTTTCCGGGTAAGATGTTAGAAAGAGCCATGAATGGTCAACCTAGTCTATTCCTGCAGTCTAATTCCTCAGACACTACGCAGTTTGGATTTTGTGCCGAACACAGCACTGAATTGGCACTAATAAAATCTACAGACGAGATCAGGGAGTCATTAGATCAAGGTGGCTCCGCCATACTGATTATGCTGGATCTCTCGGCCGCATTTGATACGGTCCATCATAAAGTATTGATGGACCGTCTATCAGCTGTCGGGGTCAGAGATAAGGCTTGGGATCTCCTGAATTCGTACCTAGCCAACAGAACACAAACTATGGCTCTAAACCTTTCTCTCGCCCGTGTGAAGTTCCTCGCTTAGCCCTACACTGTTTATTATATATGTTACCCCGTTGTCGACCTTGATCAAATCCTTCGGATTTCAGTTGTCGTCCTATGCTGATGACACGCAAATTGTGTTGTCAATTGAAAAGGGGTCAGAAGATGAAACTGCCTCAATGTGTCATAACTGTATGCAGGCAATTGCTGCCTGGATGGCTACAAACTGCCTTAAGCTCAACGCAGATAAAACCGTGGTTATTCTCTTTGGGAACACGACCAATCTCTGGACACCAGATTGAGAGAACCTCCTGCCCCAGTGGCAAATGCAAAAAACCTTGGAGTGATAATAGATTCAAAATTGTCTTTTAACGCTCAGGTCAGCAGGGTTGTTTCATCTTGTTTTTTTATGCTTAAAACACTTCGTAAAGTCAAATTTCTCCTCCCAGAAGACTGCCTGAAAACTGCAGTCACTGCACCCATTCTGTCGAGGCTGGACTACTGTAATAGTCTTTATATTAACATTTAGAAAAAATATCTGTCCAGACTCCTGATTGTGCAGAATGCGGCAGCCAGATTGCTCACTGGCACACCCAGGTTCTGCTCAGTAAGGGCGGGACTCAGATCACGTCATTGACTACCTGTGGCATCTCGGATTCAGTTCAAAGCCTTGTGTATTGTTTTTAAAGCCCTTAATAGCATGGGCCCTGATTTCCTGAGACACTCCATTCAGTGGTACGTGCTGGGGAGGGCGTTGCGCTCCCTGCATTCCAGACTTGCCTTCCTCCCCCGCGTTAAGAAAGCCAGCTGGAGTGGGGGAAGTTTTCGTCATTGCGCCAATAAGTCATGGAATAATCTTCCTTTGTATCTCAGGAATTCTATAGAACTTCTCCCCTTTAGGAAGGGACTAAAAACCTGGTTATTTGCCTAGACTACTTATTTAGCCCACTGTTTTTCAGCTTCTTCTTGGATAGGTAGCATATAGCGCCAGGACACCTCAGGGTAGCAGAGCGCTCTAGAAATCTTCATAACATAACTTTTGTCCATTCATATTACCAGTGCATACCTCTCCTAGTAAAGTCCCCTCTAGTCCTGGTGGCTCAGTCCTTCCAACCTTCATATTAAATGCCAAGAGGACGATGATGAACAATATTATCACTATTCCCATCAAGAGCAGCAATATAGACAGAGTAACCGGCTATTCACATGCCTGCCTCCGTAGTTTCAAACTTGCAGCATATGGTGGAAGATTACTACTGCAGATTTCCACCCCTCAAAACCGGCTGTTTCAGTGCCCCAAACTCCGGTTCCTAGATGGTCAATATTAAGGTCGCCTAAATCAACAGTACAGATCACTTCTCCTCCAACAACTCCTCAGCCACAGGTAGGGAGCAGCAAACTACAGACTACGAACTGGAGGAAGGAGAACTTAGTGTCCCTTCCCAATGAATCTGATGACTACCAAATTCAGACACCATCTCCGTGAACTCCACCCCTGATAGACTCCCCACCGGAAGATATAGTGGGGTTTCATACTCTAATGGAAAGAGCGGCAAGGATATTTCAACGCCCCATGGTCACTAAACAGACTGATTGTTTATGATTTTAAAGAACAGACAAAGAAAAGTTTGCTTTATTCCCAAAGTTGATTTCATAATGGAGTAGGGTTTGAAAGTAATGCGAACACCAGCCTCCATTTCAGCTGTTTGACTTAAGCTGGAAAAGAAATACAAAGCACCCGACAACTCCTCCTCTGTCAGTCTCATCGGTAGGCCAAAACCGGATTCTGTATTTTCTCAGGCAGCACAACGTTGTGCCGGAAATCCAGCTTTACCTCTGTCTGCTCCGCCTGATAGAAGAAGACTTGACGCTATCGGTGAAAAACTGTCCACTATGTCTGGCAATGACCACAGTTAGGGCAGCAAGATTATTAGGCACCCTGCAGTTTAAGAAGCAACCCTTTTATAGAGCTTGTGGCAGAGGCACCTAGCCCTTTCGAGAAAGCTATGCCCAATACAGACAATTTCACTCTTATCAGGGACACTCTTATCAGGGACAATCTCGATACTCCACTCTCCAACATCAACGATACAAGCAGCCTCCTAACGCCTCCTACAACTACGATAGAGGAAAGGCATCCTTCAGACGTAGAGACATCTCTATAAAGCAGTAACGTATCCTTAGTGCCGTCCACAACTCACAATCGTTGTCTAGAGGTTGGTGGGAAGATTTCCTGTATCCTCCCCGAATGGTCCAGGATAACAACCTACATATGAGTCCTCGGGGCTCTCCTCCTTCCCATCTAACAGAACTACTGTGGCAGATAAACATCATGTTGCGCAAGGGAGCGATCGAAGTGGTACCAAGAGTACGACTATTTTATTCACAATTTTTCCTCCTAAAGAGAAAAATCAGGAGAATGACGCCCTTTACTAAACCTGCCCCACCTCAACAAGTTCCTAAAGAAACAAACGTTTCATATGTTCTCTTCAGGAGGTGCTTCAACTGTTGAATCGGGGAGCTCACATGAAGACCTTGGTTCTTCAGGATGCCTATTTCCACGTCCCCATTCATCCCAAACATAGGATATTTTTGTGCTTCAGGGTGGGCGGCGCAGATTATAAATTCTGAGTCTGGCCTTTCGGCATTCGCTCAGCGCCTTAAGGTTTACCGGGGTATTAGCCCAAGTCACTGCTCATCAACAACAAGCAGGTATTCAAATATTCCCTTATCTATACGACTGTGTTATAAAAGCAACCTCATTGTCCAGGGCAAAGGCGCATACACAAGCGTGTGCCTGTCTATTCGAGGTTCATGGACCCCACGGTCTCTGCTAGCTACGAAAACATAGAAATGGGCAATACAACACAAAATAAAACCTGGCAGCAGAACACTTTCCAGTTGTATCCAATGTTCTTGCTGATTCCCTAAGCAGGACAAGCTCTTTCACCCACGAGCGGGAACTACACCTACCAACTCTAGACCTCCTCTTTCATCGGTGGGGGAAAAACAATTTTGGATCTTCTTTTAAATGGGGGTGCGCAGCTAAGAGAGTCCAGTAGGCCAATAGTAGTAAAAAAAGTAGCCTTTTTTATTTCGATTATAATGAGCTCATCTGTCATAAAACTGTCCAGCCAACGTGTTTCATTCCCTTATAGGGAACTTCTTCAGGGCAATAAGTAAGTAAGTAGTGGTAAAGTCCGAAGTGCCACCCAGTTTCTGTAATCTATGATAATGAATTGCAGTGGAACTTCTCTGACAAAACAGGGTAATTCTTTTGTTTCCACCTAGTGTCACTTTCTGATTTCCAATAATTCAAAGAGTTAAGTGTTTTACCCTCAGACCCTTGTATCCTAAGCCATGCAACACAAGTTTCCTATCATTTCTTCTTGTTGGTCGACTCGTGTTGCATGGCTTAGGATACAAGGGTATAAGTGTAATACACTTGAGCATTTTTCCAATAATTCAAAGTTAAGTACGCCTCTGGCCTGGCCAAAGTCCAGTCACCACTGGATTACCAGTCGGCCGATGTTGCAATCAAAGCCAAATCCTTCTCCTGGCTGTAGCTTGCCTTCTGGGCGACCAAGCTGCACAGAAGACTGGTGCGACTTCCAAGCATCGGGTCCTGCACCCAGTTGTTGCAAGACAGTGGCGATCTGGGCTACCAGTAGTCCTTAGCAGGATTCTTCAGCTGTTGTGCCCCTGTGCTGCAAACAGGAGATCAGTCTGCTGACATTGGCGTCTTTGCTTTGGCTGGGCTGTGGAGACATCTTGAGCAGGACATAGCAAGCACAGTCCCTCTTCTTCCCTCACCAGCAGGTGCACTCCTCGTTTTTCCAGTTGAAATCAAAGTTCAGAATGTCTGGTGTGCTCTTTTTATGCTCTGAAAATTCCCTTTGGGTACGACTTCATGGGAAATGTGGCATCTGGCTGTCCCAAGATGCACCATTCTGCCCATTCCCAACATGGGAACCCCTCACGGTGTCTAGTGCTCCCTAGCTCATCCCAAAGGTGTGGCTACCAAGGGGGCTACACACCACTGGCAAACGGGTTTGACAACTGTCTAGCCCTTCCTTGTCCTCCGTTCCAGTCTATTTGCCTAAACAATAGAGTAGCCCTCTCCCAATGTTTCACATTTGCCCATCAAAAGTTGCTTCAGCTTTGAAGCTCACCTGTTAGGTCACTACCTGTGTGGCTTCCCTCAGGAGGGAGGTGGTAACCTGCAGGCCCCTATTGTCTAATGTCCTGGGAGTTGTTAACATGTCTTCCCAGGAGGGCAAAAGCTGTCTGCTGGACAGACACAGTGAACGGGCACCATCAGTGACATAAAACTGGATTCAACCATTAAATCTGATTTAGTTAAATGATTCTTTTGATACTTGACCGTACCAATTTAAGTAGTACCATTCATAACTCAGCAGAGTTGAGATGTCAACATGTAGTTCTGTACTTGCCAATGGGGCCACTAGCCTTTCCACAGTAAAAAAAAAAAAAATACAATTTCATTTTTTTTTTTTTACTGTAAACGTACATGTTCTACGGTTTTAATATACAGCACCCTGCATTATGGCTTGTTAGGCCTACCTTAGGTGTGACCTGCATATATTAAAAAGGATGTTTAGGCGTTGTCATTAACTTACATGGCAAAGTTGAGATAGCAGATTTAAACTGCCCTTCCAGTCTTTAGTGGCAAACTGGGAGCCATGTTTTACTTTAGTTCTCAATGGGGCACAACTAGTGAAGCAGTCCACGATAGACGCCAACTTACAAGGCCCTAGGTAGCATATACAAGTGACTTGCAAGTGAGTTGGGCAATACCAGTTGGGAACAAGCCATTTAAACATGCACTACTTTATTGGTCATAGCACATGCACCAAGTCCTGTTTAACATGGCTCAGGGCATTTCAGAGCCATTACATCAGTTCTAAGTAATTAGGGCAGACGTCCAGGGAACCTGCAAAAAGCCTGTCCCTTACAACACAAATTGAAGTAGGTGGCAAATTGCTAAATTTGATATTTCTCTGATGGGCAAATCCATTGCAGAGCAGTTTGTAGTACAGGACTCAAATGCAAGGTTCTCTAACATTCTTATATTTCATAACATATACATGCTACCCTCCCTCCTACCCTTTTCTTTGGGATACTTAATATGAATTATTTTACAATCTCACATGCTAAAAAATCTAGCAGTTAGAAGCTTCTCTCAGGGAAAGAGATGAGGGTGCTGTGTTTTAATGGCTGACATTTGGGTCACACAAAGAAGTGGACTGGTTGTGTGTGGTCTTTGACCGTTTAAAAATTATTGAATGTGGTGCACACTGCTTTGTTAGTGTTAATTACACTGGGCTCCCATTCTGACTAGCAATCATTCAAGACTTTGAATCTGTATTGATTCAAGCATGTCACTGAAAGATGCCAGTGCTAGAAAGAAAGTTGTGTGCAAGTAAGGTGTTTTCTTCTGTCCTATAGGAGGACTAGTATAACAGGTAGCTAACTTCCTTTATTAGTCTTGGGGGGTGGTTAGCTGTAGACATCTGGATAATTTAAAGATTGCAAAATATGATAATGGTGCAGCACGCCATGAATACTGGCATGTAATGTTTGCTTATTCTTTAAGATCTACATCACACCCACCATCCACTCTGTTCTATGTCTTTCAGCTTTAGTGGTGTGTGTAGCGAAAGATACTAGTTTGCTTTTGCTCCTCCCAGCTAATGAACAATTATTTTAATTGCAAGATGACTCCAAGTTGTTAAAGCGCAGTACAGTGTATGTTGACTCCTTGTGAAAGTGTCTGTCTGTCTGTGCCCTTTTTGCTAGTTACTTAATGCCTTGTAGTGCACTTATGCTCCATGGATTACTATTTATATTCTTTGAAATAGGTAATTTTGGCGGTGGTGGTGGTAACTTCAATGACTTTGGAAACTACAATCAGCAGCAGTCAAATTATGGTCCAATGAAGGGTGGAAATTTTGGTGGAAGCAGGAACGTGGGAGGACCATATGGAGGTATGCTGGCGTAAATCCTGTAGCGCAGTATGCCTGTCTTGTTTATGTGATATCAGAATATATTGCATGTGCCCGGAATTTTGCACTAGCTGGCAGCATGGAATTGACCATAATAATGTATCAAAGAATACATTTAGCAAGATGCTATGCTTTATACGGCCCTCTAGTAGTTATCTTTAAAGCAGCTTTTTACAAAGCGGTTTATATACTACAAACTGATCTGGAAATCCAAAAGTCTTTCACAGATCAAGAATCCATCTTAAGATTAGTTAATAATGTTCACCGAAGTCTAAAAATTGTGCAGTATAAAGAAGTAATGCATCTAAGATCGTAAGATAGCAAAAATTGGCAGCATCATCTAGTGTGTTGGCACATTTCAATGTCTGCTTATTTTTGATTTCTGACCATGGAAAGCTGTTCTGTTTCCGTACAGTCCTTTAAAGCCGTTCTCCATTGCGGAAGCTTCACAGGCAATCCTCTACACACAGTAGCGTGCTGCATCTTAGGGGCATCTTGGAACACTATGCCTGTGAATGTATTAAAATTGACTGAGCATTGTCGCATATTAATTAATAGCCCTTAACAATTGAATACTCTCCCGCTGCTTTCTGTGATTGTGGAATATTTTAACTCCATATGTCCAAGATGGGGAATAGTTTGACATTTACAATGCCGAGAGCGGCACTCTATAGCTTATCAAAGCTTTTGTTTCAACTTGTTTTGGGGGGGGAGGGGAGAGGGGGGGGTTTAAAGAAAACCACATCCCCAGCCAGAAATACATTGGAACAGCTAACTCTCCAACTGCTTCCTAACTTTTAAAGAATCTTGTAAAAAAGAAGCTTCAAAGGCTGCACCTGTCAATTTAAGACTCAAAGCTTTTCTGTTTCAGGGTACCAGCACTGGCAGTTACCTCAAATAATTAGCTCTTTTTGTGGCTCATGAGTTGTAGGTCTGAATACTGCAGATATCTGGTATATCATTTTATTTTTGCTATAGTCATTGCATTAGCCTTCAGAGCAGCTTTATTTGAATTAAAAGGACATTCATAGACGGAGACACTATCGGATTTAAATGAAAACTGGAGCGCTTCCCAGTAAGTATCTGCTTCTACTGTGACAGTGTCCTCTGCCCTAAAGGCTTTTGCAGAGACCTAATCCTGGGAAAAAAGCCCCGGCCGCCACCCCTCCGCAAAGAGAGTGGGCAACCTAAGGCTAAAAACAAGGGGTCATTTAAAGGCCCCCGCAGAAACCTGTACAGGAGGGAGGGCTCCGAGACACACAAACCCAGGGTAAGAACTTGTATCCCAAAAAGGCATGGTGCTTTAATTGCAAAGCCAAATGGCACCAAACTGGAGACCCTGTCTGTCCCAAAAAGGCTTCCTCTAGTGCACTCCCAGTTAACACTGGGGTGTTGAGTCTCCCGATGGTATCATTGGTGTGCCCTGATCAGGTCAGAGAGCACACTGTGAAGCCACTTGAGTTTCAGAAGGTGAGGTGGATGTAGCTGCCTTGGCTGTCTTGCCCAGTAATCTGGAGAAGTACGGAGAACAGCCTCCTATTAATGGTATTCTAGTGGGAGCACTGAGAGATACAGATGCAAGTGTCCATGGTGACTGAAAAACTGGTATCTCCGGAACCGTACATGACTGGATAAACCTATCCCGTCACCAATGCTGATAACGTGACCTAGGTTCATTCCATGGCTGTGGCGTCCTTGGAGTGGTGAGGTGTTACTGGCCAAAAGAAGGTGGTTGTGTTCTCTGCAGTTCTAGGGTGAAAAGGAGTAGTTTGAGTCTAAGAGTGTCCCAGCCCTCCAAGAGAAAATGCAAGAAGTCTGGGAAGCCAGCTACTGAACAGCTACAAGCTCTGGTCCTCTCTCCTCAGTGAGAAAACCTGTCCGCCCCAGAGGGAACTGAGCCCCAGGAACTTGGGCCTCACATAGCAAAGCTCCTATGCTCAGGCGAACCCTCTAGCGAAGAGCTGTGCCAAGGACAGAGGACCTGTCCTACTCTTAAAAGCCAGAGATGGCAATATGCTGTACAGGGAAAAATGGATGCCAGTGGCTCTCAAAGGACCTGTTGGTAGGAGGGAGTCATGTACACTGAGGCCAGAGACCCCATACCTGGTGCTACTAGGAGAGCGGTAGTGTCTCAGCAGTACACAAAGTTTTACCCTCATTGGCCAGCGACATCCCCCTACCTGGGCATCTTGCCCAGAGCAAGACTTGGAGTAGGTTAGTCACCCACGTCTACTGACTGGCCAAACATGTCCCAGGAGGTGAAGGAGTTCTGTAACTCCTCTGTTCACTGCCAAGCCTGTGGTAAACCGGTAACCACTTATAGGCCCCCTTAATTCCACTTCCAGTGGTTGGGGGTCCCCTTGAAAGGGTAGGGGTTGACGTTGGCCCCCTGGATCCTCCCTACAGTTTCAGGGAACAGATTCATACTCGTGGCAGTGGATTATGTCACCAGGTACCCTGAGGCTATATCCCTTAGGACTGTCACTGCTTCTGCAGTTGCTATGGCCCTCTTGAGTATTTTTTTTTAAAGTTTTTTTTTTTCTTCAAGAGTTGGATTCCCTAAAGAGATGATGTCAAACAGATAATAACTTCATGACTCGCTACCTTAAGGCAATGTGGAATGAGTGTAGTGTGACCTACTACCTTTTATCTTCCACAGACCAGTAGTTTAAAAGGAAGTAGGAGTTAGTCACTTGGAACTTACAAGATATTGTGGACTGTGTGCTTGGCCTGCGTTCAATAATGGCTGAGTACATGGATAAAGCATCCAAAAACCTTGATGCCAGTCCAGAGCTTCAGAAGCATTGTTATGACCAAAAGGCTGCACTGGTGGAGTTCCAGCCAGGGCAGAGGGTATGGGTTTTAGATCCTGTGGCACCTAGTACCCTCCAGGACCCTTGAGAGGAAAGGTGAGGTCACCTATCTGGTTAACGTAGGCACTTGCAAGAGCCCTCACAGGGCCATCCAATTCACCCGCCTGAATCTTTTCGATGACTGGGCTGATCTGACCATGCCTATGGTCACTGATGAGGAAGCAAAGAGTGAACCTCTCCCTGCCATCCTCGCCTACAGCCCAAAAGATGGGTCGGTGGGTGGAGTTGTCTTCTCAGACACCCTCTCTGCCCAAAAGCAAGCTGACTACAGGCAAGTCGTGGAGCAGTATGCCGAGCACTTCTCCCTAACCGCTTGTCAGACAACCTGGTGTACCCGTGAAGTGGACACTAAGGACAATGCACCTGTCAAAAATAAAATATCCAGACAGTCTTACCAAGTTAAGGAGAGCATCAGAGCTGAAGTCAGCAAGATGCTGCAACTGGGAGTCATTGAATCCTCTGAGAGCCCCTGGGCCAGCCCAGTTGTGTTAGTCCCAAAACCTCAGTCCAATGGTTGAAAACCAGAGCTGAGGTTTTGTGTGGACTATAGGGGCCTCACTGCAGTGACCAAGACAGATGCTGAGGAGTTAATTGACAGGATGTGGGCAGCCAAATTTCTCAGTACTTTTGATTGGACATCAGTGTGCTGGCAGATTGGTCTGCCTGCAGGAATACAAGAAGTCTGCATTCTTGGCCCCAGGTGGGCATCATCAGTTTACTGTTCTCACCTTTGAGTTAACGAATGCCCATGCCACCTTCCAAAGTTTAGTGAATAAAGTCCTTGCTGGATTGGAGACTTTTAGTACAGCATATCTTGGATGATATTGCTGTCAATAGTTCCACTTGGCAGGATCTCCTGATCCACATTGAGAAGGTCTTGAAAGCTCTGCAAGCTACAGGTCTCACTATCAAGGCAAGCAAGCGCCAGATAGGGCAGGGCACAGTTCTATATTCGGGCCACCTTGTAGGTGGAGGCCAAATTCAATCTTTAAAGCCCATGATTCAGACAATTCTGGACGGGGAAGCTCATGCAACTCTGACTCAAGTCGGGGCATTCCTTAGCTTGACTGGGTACTGGAGGATTGTGAAGGGGTGGGGCATCGTTGAAGCAACCCTCACAGAAGTTCTCATCCAGGGGATACTCATCAATAGTCATAATCTATGAATAATCCCCGCCCATGTGCGGGATCCCGGAGCATATAGAAAATACATATATATACATATATATATACATATGTGAAAACATATAAATGCAACCTAATAATGTTCAAAACATGGCAATGCTGTAAATTACATATTTTTGCATAGTAGTGCCCCCGTAACCCGTAAGGAAAAAGGGAAGCATCAGGCAAATTATAACACAGCACTGCTTTATTGCCATAAAGCAACATGTAATTGTAGGCATTCGCCAGTAGGCTGCAGTAGAGTATCAAGAAACCAAGAAAACTGACACCCTGCCTTTAAGGCATTAGAGTAGGGGGACCGTGCCTTTAAGGCCTGCCCGTGACCCCCTGCTCCCATGATGCACTACAGGTGGCAGTTGGGCCAGTTCTTTTTTCCGGCTCCTTCTGTGAGGATCCTGGAGCTTGAGCTCTTCAGTTTTTTGACTGAAATTTTGAATTACAGCTTTTTCAATCTTTTTTCGACGTTTTCTGGCTTTTAAGGGCTAATTCTGCTGGTTTCCAGTGAATTTTCCAATTTTTTCCAGTCAGAATGTCTCCTTTATTTAGGAAATGCCCTTCTTGTGGTAATAAAATGGCACTGGCGGATCCACACTCGGTGTGTATTGTGTGTTTACCATCAAAACACGATCCTGACCAGTGTCCCCACTGCCAGAAGTTCTCAAAGCGCACTCTGAGGGACAGAGAGCGCATTAAACTGCATGCAAGCTGGACTGTGAGCTGTCAAAAGGCTTTTGACACCCTGAAAGAAGCAATTTGCTCAGCACCCATTATATTGTATGCATAATATTTATATTGATGTAGGTTTACACAGGACTAGTCCTTTCATTTTGGTTAAACATGCATTAATATATATATATATAATATGCATATATATATATATATATATATATGCATATATTTTTGTAAATGCTCTGGGGTCCCTGTATGTGGGCGGGACTATTCAGTGCTTATGACTTTGAGTATACCTCTGGAAGAGAACTAGGATTACAGGTAAGTAACTTTTCCTTCTGGTATGCTTTGAGTGTTCCTCCTGTCAAATATTAAAGATCTTCAGGGCACCTCCACTGGCCTTGCGCATTGTTGAATCCACTCTACATTAGGTGAAGTAAAAACGAAGTTTGGCAGAGTGGCGTATCTTTTGCAAGCCATGCTAGAACTTCTGCACAGACTGCCGATCCTTATTGTGTAGTTTGTATAATAAAACTTGACCTAATGAGTCTTTATTTTAGAAAATGTTAGGATTTGCGTTTTGGTTAGTTTCCTGGTCTAGTTGTTTTCCAGCTGCAAAAGTGTAAAATCGCGTGTAGAGATGTTTCTGATAGTGTTTCTAAAATTTGTAGGAAATTATGGACCCGGAGGTGGTAGTGGAGGAAGTGGTGGATATGGAGGGAGAAGCAGATACTAAAGTTTGCCATGGGTAAGCATTCCTTTAACTAGATGTGCTTAATTACAGGGGTGTAAGTGACAAAGGTTCAGGAAATAAATTGGGAAAATTTTGTTTTTCCATAAAATGGTTAGTTGAATCAATTCATAACCTATTTTTTCACTCTTTACTTCTGTTAAAACAGGCTTCACTGTATAAATAGGAGAGGATGAGAGCCCAGAGGTAACAAACAGCTACAGGTTATCGAATTAACAATGTTAAGGAAACTATTCAGTCATGCATTATTGCAGTGATATGGCAGAAGACACGAGAGCAGACGCAGAGCCATTTTGTGAATGGATTGCTTTATTTGATTCCATTACCTTGCTATGGAGGAAGGACTGAACATCCCTTTAAGACAGTTTCTTAGCTTTTTAATTGTTTCTTTTTAGTGGTCTTTGTAAGAGTGTAGAAGCATTCCTTCTTTGATGATGTTCAATTTGTAAGTTCAGGTGACATGTGAAACCTTTTTTAAGATTTTCTTAACAGTTTGAAAAGCAATTGGCCAGGATCATGGTGTAATGAGAAGTACTGTTTTTCATTTAAAATATGCAGTGTTTGTAGTGTTAAGAAGCTGTTGTACATTTATGATTTAATAAAATAATTCTGAAGGAATTTCATTGTAAGTTTTGAAGATTATTTTTTACGTAATAGGCAAGAGTAGAACTAAGGGTTTGACTGAGCTGTTTGATGTGTAACAGTAAATGTTGGTCAGAAAGTGTTTTCATTGTACTTAAGGAGAAAAGTATATAGTTAACTATAGGGGAATCTCTGCAAAGAGAAACACTTTTTTAGATCTTTTAGATGCAGCTGCTCCTTCAATGGCAAGGAAAGGAAGTCCCCCCAGCGAGGTACTGTGGCCAGAGTTACAGGTCTAGTACAAGAGAACTCTTGAACTGCTACTATGTTCAGCCAGTTTAAGAAATGCTGAGCTGTATTTCTGCAAAGCTTAACGCAAGTAGATGTAAGGATTCCAACGAAAACTGAGGGGGTAGAGAAACCTAGTTCTAAGCTTCATTTAAACTTCTTTAGGTAAGATCTTATTTACTTTCCTTTCTTAATATCCACAACAATACAATTAATATGACAGTGTACTTTATAAGCATAATGGTTACTTTTTCTAAATTATTAAATTAAAAATCCAAACTCAAATTTATTGTATACTGTCTTGTTCTTTCCATGAAGTTTGATGAGTTTCTTGATGTGTTCCCCTCCCTCCCTTATTGATATTTTAGCTTGTATATGGACATTGGACAAGCAGTCTGCTGCTACAAACAGTGCCCTTTGCTCAATTTGAACAAATGAAAAAAGTGGCCAGTAAAAAAAAAAAAAACGTTGCATGGATACATCCGTTATGTCGCACTAGCAGGTAATAGCTTCTGGGTATTTTTAAACGTACATGTGTGCAGTGTTTTTCTCCTTTATGGATACATTTTTTAAATGCTAACATTAAAAAAAAAAAATGAAGGGCCTTGAAATTTGAGACAAAATATGTAGCTCTGATTCTATTCTGTATCCCACCCTTTGATTTTCCCATTTGTCAAGGACTGGTAAAAGGCAAGTAAAAACATGTTTGATCACCCTTTTTGTTGTGCAGTATACTGCACCTTTACAATAGACAATTCTGTCCTTCGATCAATCATAGAGATGTATGATTAAATAATTTTCCTTTGTTGATGTGGGGGACCCCACAGTAAAGTAAGAAAGCCCATTGAAAATCTCTTAAGTAGTGGAACAATTTCTTACAAAAATACTCCAATTTCAACCAATGAGATGCCAGCTCCCACTGTAGAGGCCATTACACTCTGATTTCTACCATACATGCTTGTGGAATGGAGTCCTGTTCTGTTTCTCTCCTCTATATTTTTACCTGTATTCCTTGTTCTGTAGCTTTTCTCGTACCTTTGGATCTCTGCCCATGGGTATTGATCTTGTGAATGTTTGAATTTTGTGCCTATTGAGATGGCTGACTCGCTAAAAAAGCCTCTTTTTTTTTTTTTTACTGGAGACTTTTCTGGGTAGAAAAGGTTATAAGGTTAATGCATATATATCCATGTATATACTAAAAGACTGCAAATTATCGGACCTCTTCTTCCAGAATGCAGAATGACTTTAAAGTGTGACTTTTGAGACCGCCCCGAAGATGGGCAGTGAACCTCAGGTTTTGGATCTGCACAGAATACCACTCCCTATCGTGTTTGGGAGAAAAAAAAGTGCCTGAAGTATCCAATAGTAAGAGGTAATGTATCTAAAACCCACATTGATTTCAGGAGCCTCTGTTTACTTCTGGAGAACCTCATAAAAAGCTTTAAAAATAAATAAGAAAAAGCCTGTTTGCCAGTCAAAAAAGTCTTTTGAGGCGCCTTTAAATTTTACGGGAATGTCAGAATCATTAAGGACACCATTGTCCACCACGTTGGCGATTAACCTTGCCCTCAGTTTCTCCAGTTTCAGCGTCGAAGCAGCACCAACAGCCTCACCCCCTGGAAAAGTCTTTCCATTAACGACCTAATGTCTGCCAGTAGGTCTAGTCAAAGACATACCTGCCGATATCAACCCAAAGATCTCAAGTACGATAGAGATACCATTATTGTTTTCAGTGGCCAGGACCTCTACTGAAGTTTCTCCATTAAACACCTCTTCTGAATATGCTCCATTCAACTTCTGGATACTGAAATAGTAGTGTTACAGTAAAAGGACCCTTTTAGACCGCAGCAAGTTCAACACCGCTTCATGTGAATCATATCAAGAGGAAGACATGACAGTGATCAACATTAAGAGGAGTGGTGCCTCTGTTTTGAAGATGACTAGCAGTAAGGCTGAGGACATCATACTTTGACAGATATTATGGCGTAGAGAATGCTCAACAGTAACATAAACCAGTGTTGTAGTTCTTATGATAAATTAATTTACCAGAATGCTATATGGCTATCGCAGTGTCGTTTCCCCCCTCCCCCCCCGCCCCCGGCCTTATCCTCACCCTATCACTTCCGAGTCATGGATGCTGCCAGTTAATCAAGAAGACTGATACCAGTCCATCAGAAAGCACATGTATCTCTGATGTATAGGAATGCAAGCTACATGTCCAATGGCATTTGTGGCTGTAGATACACACTCTCTGCATACTCCTGCCATCTAGTGTGGGGTTCGAACCTTTGCAAGTCGTTTTTGTTCAAAGATGTCTTTAAAGTCACGAGATAGTGAATCCTCTCGGCGAGATCGTACATGTGCATGACTCCTTTGTTAGATAGTTTTCTCAATGCCTTCGTGTTCGGACATAAGTGCCTCTCCTCAGTGTCGAACTCTGTTTGGTAAGAATCTTTGGTCCTATCCTGTCTTCGATGGTATAGTTTGTTTTGATCGGGCTTTTTTATCACTGCACCGCTTAAAACATTTGTCGGTTGGGGCACCGACCAATTACCCTTCAGGGCGCGGCCGGTCTCTGGCCTATTATCTTACGTACATGGTCGTCGAAGATGTGTTCCTGATGGAACCAACACCTTTTCGATTTTGCCCGCATTGCCACTCCAATTATCCTCACACTGACCAACAACCAGTGTGTAACCTCTGCCTTTCACCCAACCACTGAGGCCGATTGCGACAGCTGCAAGTCTTTTCGCTCTAAAAAGACGCTACGAGATCATCAAAGGGCTGTTTGGCTAGAGAGGTCCAGTCGAAGCAATTGCGACCCTCCAGGCATTTTTGGGGCTGAACACGCCTAGGAGAAGCCTGCTGAGAACGAAGTGGGTTCTCTGGTAGAAATCTCCAGTTCTGATGTGGATGAGGAATTAGATTACATCCTACCACTCAAGCAACGCGCGAGTACTACCGCCCTAGGCCCTGCTACACAACCCAAGCAAAGCTTTAAGCAATCCCCCTTCCCAATAATAGAGGTTGCTGGACAGCCCCTGCTTTCTTACCATGGATCCAAAAAGACACTTTGGATGCCCTGCCTTCAGGCTCCTCACTGAATTTCCACCAAGGTTTATTCCTCGTTGTTATCCTCCTTGGATCGAGCACACGCATCCGTCTCCTCCCCATCTTTGGAACCAACTCTGCAACTTGATGCTTCTGCTCCGGTGATGACCAAAAACACTTCTTAGCTTCGAAACCCTCGGTTCTGAAATGGTCAGACCAAAATCTTAAAGCATTCCTTGATTCCGAAACCATCAGAGACAAAAACTTTGAAGCATTCCTCAGTTTTCATGTCTTCTATCAAGCCTATCCTTGAAACAATGGACATTAGATAACGAAAGATCCAAATTCAACAAGGCACTGGGCGAATAATGTCCTCTCCTCCTTCAAAGAGAAAATTGACTTTTGAGGATGCATTGTTATGTTATGTTTTGTAGAGCGCACAGCTGCCTCAGCTAAGGGGCGTCCCAGTGCTGACTGTTGCTGATATTGAAAGGGCACTGATCTAAGAAAACTAGGCCTATACAGTACGGAAAAGAGGAGTTTTAATAGCTTTAAGAAATGCAGTATGGTTGTTGATGCTACGGATGTGAACCGGAAGAGTTTCACAGCGAGGACGCGAAAAGAGCGACCTCCTGCTCGCACTTGATTCACCCGAGGGACAACTGCCAGATGCTGGCCCATGGATCGTAGTTGACTGGTGAGTATGTAGGGTAAGAGCAGATTCGCTAGAATATCTGGAGAGTAGAGATCCATAATTTTGTGGGCGATGCAAACAGACTTAAACTCCATGCGTTTTGCCACCGGCAGCCAATGTAGTCTGCGGATGGCGTTGGTTTTGGGACAGGTTCTTGGAAGGCTAATTAGGGTTGTGGCAGCCGCATTTTGCGCCCTTTGCAGACGTAGGATCTCAGCCGCATTTGCCCCTAGGTAAAGTGAACTAGCGTAATCCAGCCTCGACAGAAAGGAGGCCTGGATGATGACTTGGCGGACTGTGGTATCAAAGAAGCCCAACTGTGGTTTGAGCCCGCTCAGGAGTCCGATACAGGTCCCAGCTACTTTTTTAGTTTGGACCTGAAAGTTAAGGGCAGAGTCAATCGGTACTGCCTAGTTTTTAACCACCTGTTTGGGGGGTGCACAGCCCAGAGTCAAAGGCCACCAGCGCTCACTCCACAACTCAGTGTCTCTCCCCACTAGCAGAATGTATGATTTGCTCGCATTTAACTGGAGGCAGTTGACAGTCATCCACTCTGCAATGGCTGTTCGATCGATCCTAAACTTGAGTGCCTCCTGCGTGGAGTCGTCGGATCGTTCCACCACTAGCTGGGTATCGTCCACATATGATACCACATTTAGTCCTCTACTCCTGGCTACCACTGCTAGTGGCTGAACATATAGGTTAAATAAAGTTGAGCCCTGTGGAACCCCTTGTTTACTAGCGTGTGCCCGGGAGCTGAAGGGGCGGGCAGACACCTGGAAGGTTCTCTCGGATAGGAAAGAGGCGAACCAGCCCAGGGCCGGACCCTATATACCAGCCTCCTCCAGATGCTGCAACAGAATCTGATGGGGTACCGTGTCAAATGCGGCACTAAGATCCAACAATAGTGCCGACGTTCGCCCGGCATCTAATGCATCCCTCCGATGCATTGAACACTCCTGTTCCTCTCAAAAACATGACAAAGGATCGGGCTACCGGCCCTACTTATCATCCTCCTCCTCCTCCTCCCCCATCATCACCACCTCTACCTCCCCCATCATCATCACCACCTCTACCTCTACCATCATCATCACCACCTCCATCATGCCCTACTTCACACGATGACCCTCTAGATGCTACACCTCCAGGGCCACCTAGGTCAAATAATGGGGGTATGGAAAACCCATTAGGAGATCCAGACCCATTGGACACATAAAATACAGATCCCATAACACCAAATGATCTGGATATTTATCCAGCTCACCCCTCCCTCCCCTCATGAAAATGCTAATGATTACTAACGGGTACTTCCTAGAGCAGCCACTTGTAATTGTGTTGAACTACATAAAGAGTAATTAGAACAAGATTTCCCCTTGAATACCCTCTCATCCACCCACAGACAATGGTATGTTACGGCACACTGACTACATCTTCAAGAAGCTTGTCTGTGTCAGGGTTATTACCCCACGGGTAGATAAAAAAAATATAAACCGACTCAGTCAGGACCCCCCCCTATTTATACGAAGTCAAGTGCCACCAGACAAAAGTTGCCACCACTGCTAGGAAAAGAGCCAACAGCCAGGCAACTGGGGATATGTCACCTCCTGAAAAAGAGTAAGAGTATTGATACAGTAGGAAAAAAGTAGCAGCGCAGGCAGCTGACCACTAACCTATTGCCAATTCCTATGCCTGTCTGGCATGTTATGACAGGGCTCATTTGGATGAGATGGAGTTACTATAACCTCTCCCTGTGAAGAACTTAGTAAAAGGGGGCAACAGATAGTTGCCGAGATTCAGGCCATCACTAATATTTCCATCAGATGTGCTTTAGATGCAGCGGATACAGCTGCTAGAGGTATTAATTCCAGTGTGCTCCTCGGGAGACCGGCTTGGCTCCGGTGTTCTGGCTTCAAGCCAGAGGTATACCAGGCAGTTCTGAACATGCCCTTCGATGAGGTACATCTATTCAGCCCTCAGGTGGACGCCACCTTAGATAAAATGAAGGGCACATATACTGCTAAAGCGATGAGGCTTACAAACTACCACACCTAGAGGCTCCTTTTGTCGCTTCGGTTACAGGGGCGGATATATAAATCCACTAACGCAGATGCCTCCACTTCTCCAAAAAAAGCAGGGCCAATCCACCTACCCAAAGGGCTTTATTGGGGGCTCCTTTAGAGGTGGTAACAAAGGAAGTGGCAAGGGAGCCTCCGCGTGCCGAGCATCCTCCCCTGAAAAACTGACTGCCCAACCCTTCCCCCGATCACACATCTGTTGGGGAAATACTTCAATTCTTTTTCTCAGCCAGGGAAACCATCACCACAGATTAATGGGTACTAGCCATTATCCAACATGGTTACTGTCTGGAGCTCATTACCACACCACCAAACATCCCACCTCGCACTCACAGGTTATCACAGGGTCACCTAACCCTCCTCAAACAAGAGGTACAAGCCCTTCTCTAGAACCGGTGCCTCATCAGCAACAGGGCACAGGAGTATATTTGCTATACTTTCTGATACCTAAAATAGTCAAGTCACTAAGACCGATCTTCGATCGCAGACCTGTGTTCGAGGCATGTGGGCTGCTGAATTCATATCTGTGCATAGATCGCCGCCTAGTGTTGGGTCCGGATGTTTGCACGTTGTTGTCCTGGAAGAGTCTTCGAAGTATCCTTGGATAGGTGACTCCTCCCCTGGACTACAGTGCGCATGGGCATCCTCTCCATCCTCAGATTGTTTTTTTCCGCCATTGGGTTCGGATGTGCTATCTTAGCTCAAGTTAGGAAAATATTTGGTCGAGGCCAAAAGGCCTTTAGTTCGCGTCGGTACTGTTTATCGATCGGGTTTCGATAGAATTTTGTTAGTTTACTAACTTTCAGCACCGACTTCTTTCGCATTTACCAGTCCATCGACTACTTCGACGATGGAATCCAGGACTCCATTCAAAAGGTGTCCGGTATGCAATGCGAAGTACCCACACATCGACGTCCATCCGGTGTGCAACAAATGCCTTTCGCCGGACCACGACGAATCGACATGCATGGCCTGTGCCCGGTTCCGTTCCAAGAAGACTCTAAGGAACCGAAGAGCGGCGAGACTCGAGGCGCGGCACGCGGCACCGGCCCCAACAGACATCTTCGACGAAGCCGACGTCGAAGAATTAGAAGTCATACCCTCCAGTCCCGTTTCCGAACACGACCCCGGATCGGACGAGGGCGGCGAGTCACTCTTCCACAGAGGTGAAGACGACACCGAGGTAGGAGACGACGAGGAGGCCTTAGGGGCCGAAGAGAGTAGCTCCAATGATGAACAAGGCCTACCTGTTCAAACCGAAGAAACACCAGCGCCACAGCCTTTGGCTCCGGTCGAGGGATCGCCTTCGGGCCTTACCCGAGACCCATCCCGTAGTTCTTCGGCCCCGCCCTCGGGCCCGGCCTCGGACGTTCAGCGGCAGCCATTGCTGCATAAGCCAGCTGGTTTCCCTACCACAAAACCGAAACCGAAAGCTGCTCCGGTTCATCCGAAACCGAAACTGAAAGTGGCGCTGGTCGGATCGAGGCCTTCCACGCCTTCGACGCCAGCGCAACGCGTCGGCACCGACCGCACCAAGAGGGACTTCGGTGCCGAACTGGAGTCGGGCGACATCGGAGTCGACAAACGGAAAAAGGCCCTCGGCACCGAGAAACCTACTCGGCTACCGACGCCAACGACACCGAGGGCAATACCGCCTGCTTCGCCTCGCGTCGCTCCCTCGACGACGCCGAAGCCTCACGTATCGAGGACGTCGACGGTGATCTCCACACCTCGACTCGAGGACCCGCCGGCACCGAAAAAATCCACGCCCGGCTCTACGAACCTGCCCGGTGCCAAAGCCTCAAAGACGCCCCAAGTGCGGCCTGCTGCGACGCAAAGCAAAACCGCGGCGGCCCTCAAAGACCCGTCGGGTTCCGGCCCGATCGGAGCTCCAGCAACCTCTACGGGGCCAGCCAACATTACCTTCGGCTTGCCTCCGTCAACAATCCCGAAGATGTTCCAACTCAGGACACGGGTTACCCAGACTCCGGTTCCACCGGACGAGACGTCTCCGTCACGTGTCATCGACGCCGACACTGGCAGGATGATTCTCCACGACCGGAGAATAACTTCGGAACCGCCATTGGACCCTTTCAGGATCCCACTAAAAAGGAAGCTGCCTGTGGAATCAGAACCTCTCCTTTACGAACCGTTCCATTCCTCCTACCAGGATCCACACCGGTTCTCCCCCACACGCTCCGACACGGATGCATTGGAGGACTACATGGATGACCAAGCACCCTACCATGTAGACACAGACCCTGATGACCAGCAGGACCCTGATCAAACTTGGGGCGACCCTGCAGACCCCAGTGCACCTCTCGATACACAGGACCCACAACTCTATGGGGCAAAAACATCTCCCACGGAGGATACTGCGGCGTTCAACGCTCTTATTAAACGTGCTGCAAATAACCATGGGGTACAGCTTCACTCAGATACCATCGAGGATGACTTTCTAATGGACACTTTTGCATCCTCAGAAAGACATGTAAAAACTCTGCCAATGCTCAAGGGGGTCCTCAAACCAGCTAAGGACATTTTCAAGGAACCCACCAGGGCACGAGTGATAAACCCCAGGATTGATAAAAAATACAGATCAGCACCTGGGGATCCTACTTACATCAAAGGACAATTACCACTCGACTCCATCGTCGTAGCGAATGCTCGCAAGAGGGCACACTCGCAAACGACAGGTGACGCTCCTCCCCCGGACAAAGAGTCCAAGGTGCTAGAGACCTCCGGCAAGCGAGTTGCCGCCCAGGCTGCCAACATATGGCGCATAGCCAACACTCAAGCGCTCCTCGCTCGCTACGATAGAGCGCACTATGACACATTGGAGCAACTACTCCAACATCTCCCTGACCAGTTCAAAGAAGGTGCAGAAATTCTTATCAGAGAGGGACAGCTACTCACAAATGCTTCCATCAAATGTGCCCTAGATGCTGCAGACACGGCCGCCAGGGCCATAAACACAAGCGTCATGCTGCGACGACATGCCTGGCTACGAATCTCAGGATTCAAGCCTGAGGTACAAAACAACATACTGAACCAGCCCGTCAACCCCGACTATTTATTCGGCCCAGAGGTTGACACCACCCTCGAAAAGATAAAAAAGGACACGGACACTGCAAAGTCCATGGGCGCCCTCCAAACTCAGTCCTTTCGGAGCGGCTCCTTTCGTCGCCCCGGAAACAAGGGGGCAGGTAGAGGACAGGGGTCACAACAAACGTATAACAAAGGCAATACACAGACCACCTACGATAAAAACACCCGAGGTGGATATCGTGGCTCCAGTACAAAGGGCAGAGGACGTGGCTACGGCAACACCAGGTCCTCCCCCAAGAACAAGCAGTGACGCCCTCTCCCTTCCTCCCGACCACATAACACCTGTCGGGGGAAGACTACAAAGGTTCCTGTCCACGTGGAACTCCATCACCACGGACAGGTGGGTCAAAGATATTGTAAAATACGGTTACTGTCTGGAGTTAACCTCCACTCCACCCACAATACCACCAAGAAACCGTCCTATGTCCTCAGAGCACTTAACGCTCTTACAGCAAGAGGTGCAAAGTATGCTTCTAAAAGGCGCTATAGAGGTCGTACCCATCCACGAGCAGGGTACGGGGGTTTACTCCCTCTACTTTTTAATTCCAAAGAAGGACGGGTCGCTCAGGCCTATATTAGACCTGAGACCCCTGAACCAGTACATTCTTTCAGAGCACTTTCACATGCTCACCCTACAGCAAGTCCTTCCGCTTCTCAAGCAGGGAGACTTCCTAGCCTCACTGGACCTCAAGGATGCGTACTTTCACATACCCATCCACCCCTCACACAAAAAATACCTCAGGTTCACTGTTCAGGGGCAGCACTATCAGTTCAAAGTCCTTCCCTTCGGCGTGACAACAGCGCCCAGGGTTTTCACGAAGTGCCTAGCTACTGTGGCAGCACATTTACGGAGGCAGCATATACACGTCTACCCCTACCTAGACGACTGGCTCGTTCAAGCGAAGTCAGCCCAGCAATGTGCAAGCCACATGTCCCGCACCATTCACCTTCTTCACAGTCTGGGATTCTCACTAAATTACCCAAAGTCCCATCTCCAGCCCGCACACGTACAACAGTACCTAGGTGCGACTATAGACACTCTGGCGGCCACAGCTCAGCCAAATTTAGTGAGGATCAACAGCATACAACTGCTGATCTCCAAGTTCAAACCCAATCACTCGCTTCCAGCGCGAGTGTTTATGCAGTTGATAGGCATGATGGCCTCCTGCATCTTCATAGTCCCGCACGCGAGGTTACATATGCGCCCACTTCAGGAGTGCCTAGCACGTCAGTGGAATCAGGCTCAAGGACAGTTGAAAGACCTAGTGTTGGTGAGCGGTCGGGCATACAACTCTCTGCATTGGTGGAATCCACAAAACCTTTGCAAGGGCCGACCGTTCCAAGAGCCTGTTCCACAAATAGTACTGACAGCGGACGCGTCTCTCCAGGGATGGGGAGCTCATGTACTCCACTACACAGTGCAGGGACTATGGACGACACAACAGAAGAAGATGCACATCAACCTTCTGGAACTGATGGCAATCTTCCTGGCCATGAAGGCATTCAAAGTACATCTGTGCAACAAAGTCGTATTGATCCGGACGGACAACATGACTGCCATGTACTACATACAGAAGCAGGGAGGAACACACTCTCCACAGTTGTCTCATCTGGCTCAGAGCATGTGGAAGTGGGCCATTCAAAGGAACATGTTCCTCATGGCGGAACACCTCCCTGGCAAGGACAACCAGATGGCGGATCTGCTCAGCAGACACAGCCACCAGATGCACGAGTGGGAGTTACACCCATCAGTACTCCAACCGTACTTCCAGCAGTGGGGTCATCCAGAGATAGACCTATTCGCGACAAGCGAAAACGCAAAATGCCAAAGCTTCGCCGCCAGATTCCCACATCCGCAGTCGCAGGGCAATGCGATATGGATGAACTGGTCCGGCAGATTTGCGTACGCTTTTCCCCCAGCGCCGTTGATACCGCTGGTGGCTCGCAAACTACGACAACACTCCCTGACACTCGTCCTAGTTGCTCCCACGTGGGCACGCCAGCCGTGGTACACCACCTTCCTCGAACTTTCCGTGGTGCCGCATCAAAGGCTGCGGATCAAACCCGCGCATTTGACGCAGAACCATGGAGAGGTTCAGCACCCAGATCCGCAACAGCTGAACCTGGCGATCTGGCTCCTGAAGTCCTAGAGTTTGGCTATCTCAACCTGCCACCTGACTGTATGGACATCATCAAGGAGGCCAGGAGACCCACTACCAGGGCTTGCTATGCAGCCAAATGGAAAAGGTTCGTCATTTATTGCGGTAATAATGACATCAACCCGCTGGACGCATCCATCCACAACATCATCTGTTACCTCTTACACCTATACCGATGCAATCTGGCGTACACCTCTATACGTGTCCATTTGACCGCCATATCAGCCTATCTGCAAACCCGGCAGCACCTCGCTCTATTCAGAGTGCCTGCCATCAAAGCATTCTTGGAAGGGCTCAAACGAGTCATTCCACCTAGTCACCCACCGGCTCCAATGTGGAACCTCAACTTGGTCCTCACACGCCTGATGGGTCCACCCTTTGAACCTCTACACTCATGCGAGATTCAATTCCTTACCTGGAAAGTGGCCTTCCTAATAGCGATCACTTCCCTAAGAAGAGTTAGTGAACTCCAGGCACTAACCGTTCAAGAGCCATTTATTCAGGTTCACGCCAACAGGGTCGTACTACGTACCAACCCCAAATTCATGCCCAAGGTAATATCGCAGTTCCACATGAATCAGACTATTGAACTGCCCGTTTTCTTCCAAAACCCACAAACTGTTGCAGAAAGGGCACTACATACACTAGATGTACGGAGGGCCCTCATGTACTACATCGACAGGACTAAACCATTCAGGAAGACAAAACAACTGTTCGTTGCCTTTGCCCCACACCACAAAGGTAACTGTAGTAATCCACTCTTTTTTAGTAGAATTAAAGTAGGTTTAATAGAGCAGATAAATACACAGCCACCTTCAGCTTCACAGGCATTACTGGTTAAACATAGAATCCTGACATGGCTGAGATTCTGTTACATCACAGCCTACTAAAACATTCTAATCATTTCCACATATCTCCCTCCTTATAATAAAAGAAAACATTTGAAAATATTCACAAATGAAAAAGAATTAAATATTTAAATTACAATAAACATCTTCACAATAGTTTAACTTACATCTTGTAAATACATCAGAACTATTCCTCGTTCTTAATTTTATAGATGTGATACTTTGCACAGATCACCAACACTCCACCTCTTACCGTCATCCAATAAAGCCACAGTACCATTCACTGATACCACTTTATGTGGTTGAGAGAATTTGCTTTCTCCTTTTTTCACAAATCCGAACCTTCTTATCACAACCCAATCACCTTCCTGAAACACAATCTCCTTGACAGCTTTCCTGTGATCAAACTCTAACTTTCCACGAAATTGACATTCTTGTGCTCTTGCTTTCATTTCCTCTCTATCCACCCAAACTTGACTTTTCTCTCTCAACCACATTGGAGACTCTTTGGTGCCTGGTTCCCTTCCTTTCAAAGCTATAAAAGGAGAAATGCCTGTCACCGAATGAGGAGTAATCCTATGACCCCACATCATTCTTCTCAACTCATCCTTCCACGACAGACCATTAGCTAATGAAAGCTGAATACTACCCATCACAATGCGATTCACCCTCTCCACAAGTCCATTAGCCTGTGGATGGAATAAGGCAACCCTATTGTGAGATATCCCAAGACTACTTAAAAAACTACTCATTTCTGAAAATACCAATTGCACACCGTTATCTGTTACCAATGTCTTAGGCACTCCTTCCTCCAAAAATACTTCTTTCAAAAATTTGATCACATTAGTAGTGGTAACTTCACCCATTGATTTGCACGTAAACCATTTGCTATAGTAATCTACCAACACTACCAAATAACGATTACCACTTCCTAATTTTTCAATCGGGCCTAAAACATCCAACGCCAACTTCTCCCATGGTTTTTCCGGTAACTCAACACATTTCAAAAGAGCCTTCCTCACAATTCGCGTCTTATCACTGTTGCTACACGCATAACATTCTTTCACCAACTCCTCCACATCCTTATCCATTTCTGGCCACCAAAAAGACTCTCTTAACCTCCGCTTAGTCAAACTCCTACCCAAATGTCCTTCGTGCACAATTCTCAATAATCTCGTTCTCAATTGAATCGGAGGAATAATCTTATTCCTTCTCAGTATTTTATCACCTTGTAAGCTAAGTTCATCCTTTATTGATAAATATTTCTTATGTACAGCTGTCACCTCAGAATTATTCCAACAATTGATAACGAATTCCTTCAATTGTTTGTACTCACAATCTGACTCCATTGCTTCTTTCCACTCATCTCTACTAACAGCAAATTCAGCTGCCACATCCAAAACTAAATCATCCAAAACTTCCATGCACGAATCACCTTCCACTGGCATTCTGGAATGACAATCGGCTATAACATTTTTGTTCCCCCGAACATACTCTACAACAAAATTGTATTCTAAAACAGATAACAACCATCTCGATATTCGAGGAGTTACACTACCTTCCAAACCTCGACCACCCTTGAATATGTAAACCAAAGGCTTGTGGTCCGTTTTGACAACAAAGGGTATCCCCCATAAATAAAATCTAAAATGCGCTATGCCCCAACAACATGCAAGCGCCTCTTTTTCTATTGTCGAGTAAGATTTCTCCGCACCCTGCAACCTACGAGAAGCAAATCCAATTATGCTTTCATTCCCATCTGACACCTGCAACAAAACAGCTCCTATTCCAACATTGCTTGCATCACTGATTAAAATCGTTTTCTTCTTAGGATCAAAATGCCCCAATGACGGTGCACTCAACAGACTAGCTTTTACATCACTAAATGCCTTCTCACACTCCAAATTCCATTCATACCTGACACCCTTCTTCAACAAAAGTCTCATAGGTTCCACCAAATCCGTGAACTTTGGAATAAATTTTGAGCAATACTCAGCAAGCCCCAGAAAAGACTTCAACTCTTCCTTATTAATGGGACACGGAGCTTCCTTCACTGCCTTTACTATGCTACTTTTAGGTTTTATTCCCTCAGCAGAAATCTGGTGACCAAGATAACTCACTACTCCTAACCTCATTTGACACTTTTCTCTCTTTATCGTCAGGCCACATTTGGAAATTCTTTCCAAAACTTCTTCCATGATTTCATCATGTTCACGAAAAGATCTTCCAACAATCATAATATCATCCTGGAAACAAAGTACCCTCTCCATACCTTTGAATATGTTCTGCATTACTCGCTGAAAAACAGCAGAGGCCGATGCCAGCCCAAATGGCATCCTACAATATCGGAATGCCCCTAAAGGTGTAACAAATGAAGTTAGTGGACGAGATTCTGGATGCAGGTTTACCTGATGATATGCCGAAGACATGTCTAACACACTAAAAACATGTCCCCCACCCATCATACTCAGCATCTCCCCAATATTTGGTAATGGCTGTCGATCAACCCAAATGTTCCTGTTAAGGTCCCTCAAGTCAATGCATAGCCGAATTTTGTCACCATCCTTCGGTGCAACGACTATTGGAGACAACCATTCCGATGATTCAATTGGTTCGATAACCTTAGCATCTAACAGTTTCTCTAATTCTTTCTGGAGAGGTTCTTTCATCATGTGAGGTATTGTCCTTACTTTATGGACAATCGGTTTCGCATTGCTCTTCAAGATAATTCGATGCATGAACCCTTTTAGCATACCTAATTCATTGGAAAACACATGAGAATACCTCTTCATTAACATCTCTCCCCATTCATTACTTGTTTGAACCTCAGTAGATACATTTTCTATGTTAGATTCAATAGCCATTACAGGCTCGACAGCATTTGGATCCAATTTAATTTTCAAGTCTTTTTGATGTCTCCATCCCAATAAATTGGATCCTTCATTAGTGACATACACCCTTCCATAAACTCCGTTTTTCTTAAAGATGATACTCATCCACTGCATTCCCAAAATATTGATCCTTGAACCGCCATAGCCTACAGCCTTAACATCAGAAGGTTGAAGTTGATTCATTTTCCCATCTAACTTTTCTTGAAATGCTTCCTTTGACACCAAAGTGAACAGACTACCAGAATCAGCTAACAATCTTACGGTCCCCTTTCCTAAGGTAATTTCACAATGCGGTTTTTCAATCTTCTCAGTACTCTCCTTCAGTTTCATAGGGTTATTATCAATATGCAAAATATTCTCTGAAACAGCCTCTGTCTCTTCTATTTCAAGGTGTTTATTTATTTCTATCCCATCAATAGTGAGAAATAGCTCATTCTCTTCTTCTTCATTCGCTATTTCCTTCACACTCAGTCCCTGCACACCTCCTTTTGACCTGCACGCCTTTGCTAAATGACCCCTTTTTCCACATACTCTGCACGTAGCATTCCTAGCTCCACATGCAAAGCTGGAGCTTACATGTCCAGGACATCCACACCTATAACAAATTATAGGCCTTCTTTCACCTATTTTAGTTGTAGCACTTCCATATGTTTTACTTGTCGTTTTTTTGAATTCTTTCTTAGCATCATTTACTTCTGCAGAAACTTCTTTTTCACTATTCATCGTTGTACCCACAGCAGTATTTTTCCCTTTATCAATTTCTCGCATCCAGTGATCAGTATCTTCCATACTCCTTGCAATTTCGATGGCCTCTTCCAAAGTAGGGTTCTTTGATAACAATTTTTGTTTTACAGATTTGTTATTTGTGCATCTGACTATCTGATCTCTTATTAATGAATCACAAAGAGCTTGGAATTCACATGTTATAGCTAACCCCCGCAAAGATGCGACATACGATACGATACTTTCATCAGTTTTTTGTATTCTGCAAAAAAACTTGTGTCTTTCAAAAACGACATTTATTTTTGGAGTGAAATGTTTTTCCAACATCTGAAGAGACATCTCATAAATGTTTACAGGTTGACCATCTCCCATGCCCAAGGATATCTCTGGTAAATCATCGTATATTCTCCTGCCTTCGACACCCAGATGATGCAAGAGAATTGCCTGTCTCCTCACAGGACCATATTTATCACCCCCAATTGCCAATAAGTACGTAAAAAAAATGTTCTTCCATCTTTTCCACGGTATAGCAGGTTCACCTGGAACAGGTAAAAATTTTGGAGGTGCTGACATGGAGTCATCAGACATTTTGTTATTTAGGTGAACAAATTTGAAATAACCTAGAATAAAAATTAACACAACAGACTAAAATAATTAATTAATACAAATAATTAAAATAACCAACTAAAATAATTGATTAAAATAATTAACATGTATTGTTCTGTAGTGTAGATTCCAATTCCAAATGTCGATGTCAACCAGATTAATCTCTTCTTGTTTCACTCTTTTTCTACAACTTATACTTTAATTACTGGCTTTAACTTCATTTCCATACACACGCGCCCATTTCATTGCGCTCAATTTTATTGCGCTTTACTTCAAGTCAATTTCACACGTTCTACCCGATAACGTGGTTGGCAAGACTTGTGGTTTACAAACGCCTCGAAGCTCTGTGTATTCCGTAACGTGCCAAGCAAAAGATGGCGGCACGCTGCTTATGCTCAGGCAGGATGGCTCAAGGCACGCTTGTGCACCCAATATCCAAAAGGAACTGCAAAGGGAAATGCGTCACAGAAGACACGACCGAAGACACACGTCCATGAGCAGGTAAGATTGCGCGTAGATGGCTCGAGCTAACTTTTGAATGGAAACACTGCAGTTAATTAATGCCGCGCAGGATGTTTAATGTTCTCATTTCCTTGAGATTGAAATCTCCACACACCGGCAATGAAGCTACACCACACTGGCGCAAGCACGCTGGCACGCTAGCAAATCCAGTTAAATCAAGTGCTCCCAAACAGTCCTTTAAATTAAGTGCTCCAAACAGCAGTTGAACTTACAAACATATTTTAAAAATATGTATGTATGTACTCTACAAGTCTCACGAGTCTCCACAAGTCTCTCCTCTCCTCCTCCTGACTCGAAGTCAACAAAAAGTATAAACAGGAGACTTACAGTTCATCCATGAAAAATCAAAAGAAGAAATCTTCCAATAGCACTAATTTCCAATTAGTGTCGTTCCAGGGGTGAAGGATTGGCTTCTTGTCCCCTGCACAAGATCGCTCGTCTCCAAATTTGTAGTAATCCACTCTTTTTTAGTAGAATTAAAGTAGGTTTAATAGAGCAGATAAATACACAGCCACCTTCAGCTTCACAGGCATTACTGGTTAAACATAGAATCCTGACATGGCTGAGATTCTGTTACATCACAGCCTACTAAAACATTCTAATCATTTCCACAGTAACGCCATCTCCAAAGCAGGGATAGCCAGATGGATAGTTAAGTGTATTCAAATCTGTTACCAAAAGGCAAAACGCACATTAACTATTCCACCACGAGCCCACTCAACACGTAAGTTGGGGGCTTCCATGGCCTTCCTAGGAAATATTCCCCTGCATGATATATGCAGAGCAGCCACATGGTCCACTACACACACATTTACAAAACACTATTGTGTAGATGTGCAGTCAAAACAGCAGGCAGCTGTAGGACAGGCTGTTCTCAAGACACTTTTTCAGACCGCTGCAGCTGGCACGGGTAGCCGCCGCTAATAGAGGGCACTGCTATGTATTCTATGCACAGATATGAATTCAGCAGCCCACATGCCTCGAACTGAATATGCTACTTACCAGTATGCATCTGTTCTTGGCATGTAGGGCTGCTGACATTCATATCGCCCTCCCTCCTCCCCGGCGCCTGTCGCAGCTGCAGCTCTCAGAATTACTGCAAGCATGGTCATCACTTTCTGTATCTACTCCATCACTGCCACAATGGCGAAAAACAATCTGAGGATGGAGAGGATGCCCATGCGCACTGTAGTCCAGGGGAGGAGTCACCTATCCAAGGATACTTCGAAGACTCTTCCAGGACAACAACGTGCAAATATCCGGACCCAACACTAGGCGGCGATCTATGCACAGATATGAATGTCAGCAGCCCTACATGCCAAGAACAGATGCATACTGGTAAGTAGCATATTCATACTACATCCTGTCGGAACCCTTTCATGTGGTAACTCTACAGGATGCATTTCCTCTTTTACAGGCCACACTGGACCTAAAGGACGCTTACTTTCATATACTTGTACATCCTGTGCTATGCAAATACCTCTGGTTTGTTATAGCAGGAAAACACTACCAATTCAAAATTCTTCCGTTTGGGTTCACTACTGCACCTCGAGTTTTCACAAAGTGCTTGGCAGTAGTTGCAGTACATCTAAGATGACAAAAGTTCATGTGTTCCATACCTGGACGATTGGCTCATCAAAGCCAGCACCCATCGACAATGTCAGCAGCACATCCAGTTGATCTGCTCCACAGTTTAGGGTTCACCATCAATATCCCCAAATCTCACTTTCAACTTCAGATTCAACCATACTTGGGAGCAAATCCTCAAAACACAGTTGGGTTTAGCTTATCCCAATCCAGCTCAAATTCCAAATTTTCAAACCATTCTACCTCGACTCACAGATAAGACTGTCATGCGTCTACTAGGAATGATGGCGTCTTGCATCGTCATAGTTCCTCACGCAAGACTACACATAAACCCACTACAACAGTGTCTGTCTGACCAGTGATCTCAATCACCGGATCACCTCCCGGATCTAGTGTTGATAAGCAGCAACACTCACTGTTCTCTGCAGTGGTGGAATTGAAACACTCTGTTGAAAGCACAGCCTTTCTTATACCATGTGCTTCATATCATTCTAACCACAGACGCCCCAGAGATGGTTTGTGGTGCATACCTACAAGACCTGACAATACAAGGTCTGTAGGTTCTGTAGTAGGGGATCTCTGTGTATAGTCATAATCTAGTGAATAGTCCCGCCCATGTGCGTGGACCCCGGAGCAATAAAAAATAATCTCTAAAAGGTGACAAATCATGCAGACCTGCATACACCTTTAAGAGAGAATTTAATTTAAAGACAGATAATGCAGCCTATACCCACAGGCTACACTGTCCAGTACTTCAACTAGAATTCCACCAATATCCACAAACAGCACTGCCTGTCTAGTTTTTCTCCACATAGGAAAAAACCCTGCCTCTACCAGCAAAAGCCTCTGGAATGATAGAGAGGAAGGAGTGGACAGACAACCCCCATAGGCTGCCATTATGTGGCTTGGAACAGGATACTGTGCCTTTAAGAAAACTTTCCAGTTTTCCAGAACTTTCCCCAGTATCCCAGAATGCCCAGCAGGTCCCATTTACTTTCAGTTCTTTTTTCCGGCTCCTGCTAGCAGGACCCTGGAGCATTGAGCTCTCCCTTTTTCAAGGGTTTCATTGAGATTTTGGCAATTTTTGTCACTTTTTCTTGTGTTTAGTAGCTGGTACTGTCAACATGCCTGGCTTGTTCGACAAGTGCCCGGAATGTGGTCGAAAGAAGGCTAAAACTGACCCACACGAGGTGTGCATAGCTTGCCTTCCCCAGTCCCACGTGCCTGAAAGCTGTACCATCTGCCACTCGTTTTCAGCCAGGACCCTGAGGGACAGGATGAAGAGCAGGCTTCAAGCTCTGGAGGAGCGAAGACTGAAGGCACCAGGTGGGTCTGGAGGGGCTGATTTGGCCCATACTGAGGCCTCTGGGGGGCTCCCCAGGGGCAGGAAGACCAGTAAGCGCTCCCGCTCGACGTCGAGGGCGTCGACGGCGACGTCGAGGAGGATGACCACCGTCTGTTCGCAGTCTCCCCAGGGCTCTGGGGAGAAGCGGCGTCGACGATCGCCGTCGAGGGACCTGAATAGGCCGCCGTCGACTACATCGGCGTCGTCGGCGACGACGCCGTCTTCGGCTTCGTCCAGCGGTCGACGTCGAGTGAAGACCCGGCGTCGGCGTTCGGCGTCGAGGGATCGCAGCTCGCCGTCGATGAAGAGAAGGAGATCGCCGTCGAGGCGAAGGTCGCCGTCGAGGCGGAGGTCGCCGTCGAGGCGGAGGTCGCCGTCGAGGCGGAGGTCGCCGTCGAGGCGGAGGTCGCCGTCGAGGCGGAGGTCGACGCCGAGAAGATCGACGTCGAGGCACAGGTCGACGTCGAGGCACAGGTCGACGTCGAGGAAGAGAGAGTCGCCGGGATCGGTGTACTCGGTGGTGTATACCCCGCCTCGGATGCCTCCGTCTCCTCCTCCTCTCCCACCTCTGCCACCGCCTCCTCCACCGCCGCCACCTCCTCCACCACCGTCTCCACCTCCGCCACCGCCTCCTCCGCGGCCGCGGACGCTGTCTCCGCCACCCCAGCCTCTGTTGCTGCCACGCACTCCTGCGGGACCGCCGCCGGTCCCCCCGAGGTCGGTTTCCCTTCCACGGTACCCGACTCCGCCGCAGGGGACCCCGAAGCCACGACGCCCACGGTCGCCTGGACCAGCGAGACCGGCGGACAGGCCTAAGGCGAAGAGGTCGCGCTCCCGCTCTCACAGGAGGCGACGATCGCGGAGCCGAGGGCGATCCTCGTCAGACTCAAGACGACGCCGCAGGAGGTATAGGTCCAGGTCGCGCTCCTCGGACAGGGACCTTTCCCCGACGCTGTCTGACTCCCCGGGGACTAGGGTGTCGCCGGTGGACGACTTGGTCTCGTTCCAGGAGGTACTGTTGCGAGGGGCTGCGAAGCTGAATATCACGGTGACGGTTCCAACACCCACGACGTCCGTGATATTTGAGACGCTTCATAAAAGACACTTGTCTCGCCCCCTCCTGCCTCTCGTGCCTGGACTGGTGGAACCAGCCTTGGAACTGTTCCTCACTCCCGCAACGGCGAAGGCCGCTCCGTCCAGGCTCATGAAGAAGTATAGGGCCCCGGAGTCGGATCCTTCCTTTTTGAGAGGGGACCCGAAGCCGGATTCGGTTATCGTGACGGCGGCGAGAAAACAACATGCGACCGCCCCGGCCTCCACGGTTCCACCGGACAAGGAAAGCCGCTGGCTGGACTCTGCGGGCAGGAAGGTGTGTGGTACCGCCGCCACCACGATGAAGGCGGCAAGTGCAGGGGCGTTGTTGGGCCGTTACGACTGGGCCCTGTGGGAATCCCTGCAGCAATATGCGGACCTCCTGCCACGAGACAAGAGGGAGGACTTCTTGGAGACGGTGCGCAAAGGCATGCTGGTTTCTAACCAAACGATCAGCGCAGCGGCGGATGTATCGCTATTGGCCGCCCACGCCTACTGTCATGGCGTCCACCAGCGGCGCCATTCCTGGTTGCGCCTGACGTCCCTCAAGCCGGAGGCGCAGCAAAGAGTGGCCAATCTGCCCTTCTCGGGGGAAACCCTGTTCGGGAAGCATGCGGACGATGAAATGGCCCGCATGAAGGCTGAGGCGGAAACCCTGACGGCCGTCGGGTTAGAGAAGGCCGAGAAAAAGAAACGACCGTTCCAGAGGAGGTTCGGGTCGTCGGGCCGAGGGCGTGGGCAGGGCTCGGGACAGCAGCAGCCACAACAGCAGCAGTTCCGCAAGCCCTTCCAGAAGCGCCAGAGGGGTAGAGGAGGCCAGCAGGCTACTACCACAAACAAGGGCCCGGCCGGGTCTCGGCCCTGAGCTGTTACTTCCCCCTCAACCGTTACCCACTCCAGTGGGGGGAAGCATTCAATTTTTTCCGGCAGAGTGGAGAAAAATTACTCAGGACAAGTGGGTGCTGAATATTGTTTGCAATGGATACAGTCTTCGGTTCATCAGCCCGCCTCCAGCGATTCCGCCGGTCAGCTCTCGCTTCCAGCTGAGGGAGCTCCAGGCGGAGGCAGACATCTTGGTGAGAAAAAAGGTGGTAGAAGAAGTACCTTTGTCTCAAAGGGGAAGAGGTCTGTACTCTCGGTTCTTCCTCGTTCGCAAGAAGGACAAGAATGAGTTCAGGCCCATTCTGGATTTGCGTCAAGCAAACAAGTGGATTCGCAGAGAGAAGTTTCGCATGCTATCGTTGCACCAGATTTACCCTCAGCTGCAACGTGGAGATTGGCTCTGTGCCATAGATCTACAGGATGCGTACTTCCATGTGCCCATAGCACGGAAGCACAGGAAGTTCCTGCGATTCCAAGTCGGCGCCAATCACTATCAATACACAGTACTGCCATTCGGGCTAAAGTCTGCTCCCAGGACTTTTTCGAAGTGCATGGCGGTGGTGGCGGCACACCTGCGGAGGAACAAGGTGTTTGTCTACCCGTATCTGGACGATTGGCTGATCAAGGCGTCATCCTTCGAGGAAGCGCAAGAACACTTCCGATGGACGTGCGAGCTCTTGAACAAGCTGGGGTTACACGTCAACATGTCCAAATCGGTCCCGTCTCCGGTACAGTGCATACAGTACCTGGGGGCCTCCATAGATACGCGGTCAGCAAGCGTGTCTCCTTCGGAGGAGAGACGGTTATCACTCCTTCGGAAGGCTCAGGACCTCAGGACTGCTCCATCGACGACTGTGAGGAAGGTGTCGTCTCTACTGGGATCGATGGCCTCCTGTATCTTCCTCACTCCGCACGCACGTCTACACATGCGACCACTGCAGGAGTGCTTGGAGGATCAGTGGGATCAGAGGACAGGCTCTTGGGACGACAAGATCCGACTGTCTCTACATGCTCGTCAGTCTCTGAAGTGGTGGTGTTCGGCGGAAAACCTCCTCAAGGGGGTTCCCTTCCACAAGGACATTCCCACGACGAATGTGGTGATGGATGCTTCTCTCCAGGGCTGGGGTGCGCATTCCGGGGACCTGCAGATTCAAGGGAAGTGGTCTCCTTTGGAATCGACGTACCACATCAATTTCCTGGAACTCAGAGCTGTCTTCTTGGCACTGAAGGCTTTCCTTCCGTCCTTCCAGACCAACTCGCTGCTGATACAGACGGACAATACAACCACGATGTATTACCTCAACAAGCAGGGGGGGGTCGAGATCGCGCACTCTGTCGCAGGAGGCGCAGGCGATCTGGCGCTGGCTGCTGGCCCGAGGACTGACGATTACGGCCACGCATCTGCCAGGGGTGCAGAATGCTCAGGCGGACGCCTTGAGCAGGCTGATTCAGGAAAACCACGAATGGGTCATAAACGACGAAGTACTAGGAGAAGTCTTCGCAAGGTGGGGGACTCCAGACGTAGATCTGTTCGCCACCGCCGAAAACAGCAAATGCCGAGACTTCGCATCCAGGTACTACCAGCGGGGGACGCTGGGGAATGCGCTATGGATCGATTGGTCGAACAGCTTTCTGTACGCTTTTCCACCCATTCCCCTGATTCCGGCGGTGCTCATCAAGCTGTCCCAGTCCAGGGCGCGGATGATCCTGATCGCCCCGGAGTGGCCCAGGCAGTGGTGGTTCACGGACCTTCTTCACCGGTCTCTCCTTCCTCACATGCGATTGCCGTGCAGGCCGGACCTTCTCACGAAGTTCGGGGGGCGGATGGTGCACCCCAACCTCTCGTCTTTGAGTTTGGCGGCATGGCTCCTGAAATAGTGCAATATGGTCATCTGAATCTACCAGACGATTGTATGGACATTCTGAAGGAGTCTAAGCGACCTTCCACTAGGACATCCTATGCTTACAAGTGGAAGAGGTTCTGTATCTGGTGTAAGTCCAAGAACTTTGATCCGACAACATGTAAGGAAGATGTCATCCTTCCATACCTTTTGCATCTGGCGCAGTCTGGCCTTAATTTCCATTCCATTAAGGTTCATCTGGCTGCTTTGACTGCTTACAGGAAGTGCCCTTCACAGACGCCCTTCTTTCAGATTCCTGTGGTCAAGGATTTTTTGGAAGGCTTGAAGAAGGTGTTCCCTCCTGTCAGACTTCCCTCGCCTTCTTGGGACTTGAATGTGGTGCTGTCCAGACTGATGAGAGAGCCTTTTGAACCTATTCACAAGGCTTCATTGCAGCACCTATCCTGGAAGGCGGCGTTCCTAGTGGCCATTACATCGGCTCGCAGGGTGAGTGAACTTCAGGCATTATGTTGTCAAGAACCTTATACTGTGTTTCATGCTGCTAAGGTTGTGATGCGTACTCACCCTAAGTTCCTTCCTAAGGTTATCTCTGACTTTCATGTCAATCAGACCATAACTTTACCTACGTTCTTTCAGAATCCCTCTTCACCAGCGGAAAGGGCTCTCCATTCCCTGGATGTCCGAAGGGTGTTGAAATTTTATCTGGATAAGACCAAGGATATTCGTAGGTCTGACCAATTGTTTGTTAATTATGGCTCAGTCAGGACTGGTCTTGCGACCTCTAAGCAGTCCATCTCTCGGTGGATTGTGTCCTGCATACAGTTGTGTTATCAAAAGGCTAATAAGACCTTAGGGGGTAAACCTAAGGCTCATTCCACCAGGGGCAAAGCTGCCACGACGGCTTTGCTGCGTATTGTTCCGATTGCGGAAATCTGTAAGGCGGCCACTTGGAAGTCGGTCCATACCTTTGCTGCGCATTACTGTCTGGACACGGATGCCAGGGCAGATGCTCAGGTTGGGCAGGCTTCGCTGCGAAATTTGTTCGCGCAGTAGTGGTAGTGTCTTGTGTGTTCTCCACCGCTTTTGTTGTGTGGGGATGGGCTTGCCATTCTATTCACTAGATTATGACTATACACAGAGATCCCCTACTACAGAAGGAGTAGTTTCTTTTCTGTAACTCCAGTTCTGTAGTAGGGGTATCTCTGTTATAGTCATAAGCGCCCGCCCTCCTCCCCGGTGGAGAGATACTTATTCATATGTAGAATGCTACAGGTCTGGCGTGCTACGCCTTCAAAAAGAACTGAAAGTAAATGGGACCTGCTGGGCATTCTGGGATACTGGGGAAAGTTCTGGAAAACTGGAAAGTTTTCTTAAAGGCACAGTATCCTGTTCCAAGCCACATAATGGCAGCCTATGGGGCTTGTCTGTCCACTCCTTCCTCTCTATCATTCCAGAGGCTTTTGCTGGTAGAGGCAGGGTTTTTTCCTATGTGGAGAAAAACTAGACAGGCAGTGCTGTTTGTGGATTTTGGTGGAATTCTAGTTGAAGTACTGGACAGTGTAGCCTGTGGGTATAGGCTGCATTATCTGTCTTTAAATTAAATTCTCTCTTAAAGGTGTATGCAGGTCTGCATGATTTGTCACCTTTTAGAGATTATTTTTTATTGCTCCGGGGTCCACGCACATGGGCGGGACTATTCACTAGATTATGACTATAACAGAGATACCCCTACTACAGAACTGGAGTTACAGAAAAACTACTCCATGTCAAACATCAATCTCTACAAATCAACTACTTGGAACTGGAGTCTTCCTAGCACTAAAAGCTTTCCTTCCTCCTCCTGTCTCACAGGGTTGTCAAAACAAAAACAGGGGTGTTGAGGGGCGGTGGTGGGCACTGTTCTTTCAACTGTCGCACCTTGCACACATCATATGGAACTGGGGTCTTCACCATCACATTCTTCTGTTGGTGGATGACCTGCTCATCCGGATGTATCAACAGACCCACAAGTAGGAACTCCACCCAAAAGTCCACCTTTCTTTCTTTCAGAAGTAGGGGTTTCCACAAATCAACCTGTTCGCCACAGTCGAAAATGCAAAAAGCCCAGACTTCGCCTCCATGTATCGACCCCCCACTATGCAAGGGCAACGCACTATGGATGAGTTGGTCAGAGATATTTGCCTACGCTTTTCCACCTCTCCCTCTTGTTCCATTTCTGGTTTGGAGACTCTGGCAAACATTTCTTACCATGATCCTCATAGCTCCCACTTGGACACATCAACCTTGGTTCCCAACACTATCCGATCGCTCAGTAGTCCTACACGAGAAGCTCCTCAACTTACCGGACCTTTTTACACATGAACATGGGCAAATCCGACATCCGGAACCCAATTACTCAACCTGGCAATCGGACTCTTGATGTCAAAGAGTTTGGTTAATGAAACTTGCCACCAGAATGTATGGATATTCTTAAGCAAGCACGCAGATCCACAACTAGATCCTGTTATGCTGCAAAATGTAATTGTTTTGTATGTTACTGCCAACCTGAACAAATTAATCCTATGAACCACGGCACAGGATATTTTTTGCTACCTGCTTCACTTACAAAAGTCTAATCTAGCATACACTTCTGTTAGATTGCATTTTGCCGCAAAATTAAAGTGTTCATGGATGGATTCAAACTAGTAATTCTGCCTCGGGTTCCTCCTGCACCCTTTTGAAATCTCAATATTGTACTCACTAGAACCGTAGGTCTTCCTTTTGAGCCTATTTATGCATGTACTCTGCCATTTCTTTCATGGAAAGTGGCATTTCTAGTTGCTGTAACCTCATGCGGGTTTGTTGGTGAGCTCCAGCATTAACATTAGAAGAAACTTTCTTTCAGATACATAAAGATAAACTAGTTCTCAGTACTGGTCCTAAATTTCTACCCAAAGTAATCTCTCACTTTTGCAGCGTGAATCTTTCTGGATTCACTATGCTGTGCATTATTCCGCGATCTTGTGGTTGGGTCCGGATTCGTAGTCTTTTCTTTGTTTTTTTGTAGCCCAGGTGGGCGTCGACGTCCACCATTTGGTGCACCTCCCGTGACGTCGTCGTGCTTCCTGCGGAAGTCCCACCTTTGGGGCGCCATCTTCAGATTCTTTTTTCCGCCGTTGGGTCTGGATCGTCATCGGGAAGCTCCAGAATTACACTCGGAAGAAGAAGGAAGAAAAGCGAGTTTCGTCGATAGAATCACTAGAAGATATCAGGAAAGGAAGAGATTTCATCAGGAGCGCGAAGAAAAGAGGACCAGCCCCCTTTTTCTTCGACGGCCTTGGAGAATGCACGCTCAGAGACCCTGAGCGCAATGGACAAGACGCCATTCAAGTTCTGCCCAAACTGCCACCACAAGTTCGCGCAGAAAGACCAGCATCCGGTCTGCAACCTCTGCCTACCGGTCGATCACCAGAGTATCGACTGCAACGCCTGCTCAGCCTTCGCGCCGAAGACACTCAGGGTGAGAGAGCGACAGAGAAGAGCCAACGCCAACATGGATGGCAAGGGGAAGCCCCCGACGCTCTACGATCTGGGTCTCTCCACGGACGACGAGGACAACGTCGCCGAGACAGCCGAAAACTTCACGGTCGTAGAGATCGACAAGAAAAAAGAAGACGAGGTAAGAGAATCGTCGAGCGCAAAACAGAAAGTACCTCAAACACGAGGGTGACTCGAGAAAAACTGAGTCAAAGTCCACGAAGGGAGCCCCGGCGCCGAAAACTTCGACGTCCAAAGGGGGAACCACGGACAAGAGGCCGAGCGGATCCTTAGAAAAGGACTCCCTGGTGCCGAAAGACGCCGAAAGGCAAGGGTCGTCAAACATCCCATGAAACGGGCCGATCGACGCAGAAAGAACGTTCGACGTCGACGCATGTTTCATCGAAAAGACCCGCGGTCGACGCCGAAAGCATCTCCGAGATGGAGAAAAAGAGGCGGCTCGAGGCCGAAATGGAGAACATCCTTCAAAGGAAGAAGGAGTTCGACGCCAGGATGAAGGCATTCACGATTCCAACGGTTTCATCGGCGGACGTCGATGAGGTCGAAGACGAGTTCGACGCCGAAGGGCTGACAAGGGATCTCGAAGAGTAAGAAGTGCCCTATTATGAGGGAGAAGCCGAGGAAGAAGACCAACGGTCGTTCTACGAATCGGCGGCATCTACCAGCAACGACGTCGAATGGCACGATCTCGACACCGAAAACCCGGAGGAGCCCGTGGACACGTACCCTTCGAGGCCTTCGCCACCCGACGACATCGGGGTGTACAATATGGTGGTCAGGAGCGCAGCAATGGCCTTCGGCGTCAAACTCGACGAGGAGAAACCGAAAGCCGATTTTCTCGTCGAGACACTGCTCCCCATCCAGACAAGGAGCCAGTTCCTCCCCATGCTACAAAGCGTGATGAATCAGGGGAGAGAAGCCTTCAAGGAACCTGCCACCTGCCGGTCGATCACGCCCAGGACAGAGAAGAAATATAAGCACTCCTCCCTGGACCCCCCTTACATCAAGGGTAGCGTGACCGCAGACTCCATCATAGCCTCCACGGCCAGGAGAAGGGCCAATGTACCAGCAACTTCGGGCCCACCTCCGGATAAGGAGAGCAGGAGGATTGACCTCACAGGAAGAAAGGTCGATAGGAACGCCGCAATGCACTGGCGCATGGCGAATTCGAATGCACTCCTCAATAGACCCCAATACCAGCACTGGGATGAGATGGGGGAGCTAGTAAAGCACCTCCCCGAAGAATACCGCCAGAGAGCCTCTCACCTGATAGACGAAGGGAAGAACATCGCCAACTCCTGTATAAAGACGGCGTTGGATGGGGCAGAGACTTCAGCAAGACTCATGGCCATAGGGGTCACAGAGAGGAGGCATGCATGGCTAAGAATCTCGGGATTCAAACCGGAAGTGCAGAACAACATCCTTGGCACCCCCTTCAACGGAGAGACACTGTTCGGAGCAACAGTGGACGAGAAGCTCACCCAGCTGAAAAAAGAAAACGAGACGGCGAGGTCCATGGGGGCCCTACAGCTGAGGGGAATGAGGCGAGGAAATCCCTCGAGGAGACCCTACGGTAGGGGAGGAAGCCAGCAGGGGACGTCGCACCAGGCGTTCCAACAAAGTCAGCAGGGTGAAGGTCACGGACAAGGTCAGCAGAAGCAAAACTGGCAATACCAACCTCGGGGCCAGTCCTTTCGCGGGAGAGGGAACGGACGTGGCCAAAGGAGGAGAGGGGGCGAACAGCCCTCGTCGAAGTGACTCAGCACGCAAGAGGACGCCTACCCTCGTCAGGACCCCAAGGGTGAGGCGCAAAAAAGTGTCATCAGGGGGAAGAGAAGATTCAAGAGCCTACGAGCATACGACACCAGTAGGCGGAAGACTGAGGTTCTACCTTCAGGAGTGGCGGCGTATAACCACAGACAAGTGGATACGGAACATTGTGCAGTACGGATACTGCGTAGATTTGGAGAAAAGACCTCCAAACAGGAAACCAAAGGGAAGACTGAGATCGGCCCAAGAACTGGCAATACTCAGAGAAGAAACGCGGAAACTCCTACAAAAGGGAGCCATAGAGACAGTGCCGTTCAGAGAACGCAACAAAGGGGTCTACTCAAACTACTTCGTGGTTCCGAAGGTAGACGGAGACCTCAGACCCATACTAGACCTCCGTTACCTAAACAAGTTCATCAGAACGCAAAGGTTCAAAATGACTTCACTGCAGGAGGTTCTGCCACAGATAAGAGAAGGGGACTTCATGGTCACCGTGGACCTCAAGGATACCTACCTTCACATCCCAATAAACAGAAGGCACAAGGGCCTTCTAAGATTCAACATCGAACAGGAACACTACCAGTTCACAACCCTGGCCTTCGGATTAAAATCAGCACCAAGGGTCTTTACAAAATGCCTGTCGGCGGTAGCGGCACACCTACGAAGGCAGGGAATACATGTCTACCCCTACTTGGACGACTGGCTGGTCAAGGCAAACTCACGCGAAAAGTGCGAGAGCCACGCAAAACGCGTAACAGACACCCTCACAAATCTGGGATTCTCGATCCACTGGGGAAAATCATCGATGGAACCGGAACAGGTGAAGATTTTCCTGGGGGCAAAGATCAACTCCCGCAACAGTACAGTAGTGCGCAGCGACAGGAGGACAGATGCTCTACTGAAGGAGGCGAAGCTCTACCAGAAGGGGCGAGCTCTGACAGTGAGGGCTGTGAGCAAGATGATGGGGATGATGGCGTCCTGTATCCAGCTGGTGCCGAATGTACGCCTGCACATGAGACCATTCCAGGAATGGCTACAACAGCAATGGTCACAAGCAAACGGAAGTTGGGAGGATCTAGTGGTTGTTACGCACGCAGTGCAGGAGGAGATAACTTGGTGGAACAGAGACAACATAACAACAGGGAGAAGCCTGACACCACCAATCCCAACAGTGACCATTACCACGGACGCATCGCAGAAGGGATGGGGAGCGCACATGGACAACCTCAGAGTGAGGGGTCTATGGGCTCCAGCAGATGCGGTCCGCCATATCAACTACCTCGAGTTGAAAACAATCCTGCTAGCCCTGAAGGCATTCCAGAGACACCTGTTCAACCAGAGGGTGTTGGTCCAAACAGACAACACCACGGCGATGTTCTACATCAACAAACAAGGGGGGACACAGTCGTTCCCACTCTCATCCCTAGCTCAGGAGATTTGGAGATGGGCCATACCTCTCAGGATAGATCTACTGGCAATTCACCTACCGGGGAAGGACAACGTGGAGGCAGACTGGCTAAGCAGGCAGACCTCAGCATCACACGAGTGGGAGCTCAATGGCCAGGAAACGGAGAAACTCTTCCGGAGATGGGGGACTCCCACAATAGACCTATTTGCAACACGCCACAATGCAAAATGCCAAAGCTTCGCGTCCAGGCAACCAGATCAGCAATCCAAGGGAAATGCCCTATGGATAAGCTGGTCGAGGACATTTGCCTACGCCTTTCCACCGATACCCCTGTTGCACAGAGTGCTCGACAAGTGCAGAACCAGCAACATGACTCTGATCCTGGTGGCTCCGCAGTGGGCGAGGCAGACATGGTTCTCACAAATTCAAGAAATGGCACAAGGCAACCCATACAGGTTCGAGAGGAGGAAGGACCTGCTCTCAATGCAAAACGGAGAGGTCCTGCACCCAAAGCCAGAGACCCTCAACCTGGCGGCATGGCTCCTGAAGACCTAGAGTTCGCACACCTAAGATTGCCGCCGAGCACGATGCGAGTGCTACGGGAGGCGAGGAAACAAACTACACGAAAATGCTACAGCGCAAAATGGAAGAGGTTCACTGTGTGGTGCCGGAAAAAGGGCCTGCAAAACAGAATGACAAGAGACTCAACAGTACTGAGGTACCTCACACACCTTCTAAAGAGTAACCTCTGCTCGAGCTCACTAAGGGTACACCTAGCGGCAATCGTGGCCTACACCAGAGGTGAAAAAGGTGGAAGTTTCTTCAGCTCGCAGGTGGTGAGGAGATTCATGGAAGGAGCCAAAAGGATGGCCCCCCCGAAAAGGTTGCCGCCGCCGGCATGGAATCTGAATGTGGTCCTGACGGAGCTCATGAAGGCACCGTTTGAACCCATTCACAAGGCCACACTGCAGATGTTGACTATGAAAACGGCCTTTCTGGTGGCCATAACCTCGCTACGCAGGGTGAGCGAGCTTCAAGCACTAACGCTGCAGGAACCCTACATTCAGATTCACAAGGATAGAATAGTCCTGAGAACGGACCCACACTTCATGCCCAAGGTGGTGTCGGCGTTCCACATGAATCAGAGTATTCAGATACCAAGTTTCTTCCAACACCCGACTTCAAACGCAGAAAAGGCCCTGCACACCCTCGACGCAAGAAGAGCGGTGATGCACTACATTGAGAGAACCAAGGAACTCAGGAAGTCGAAACAGCTGTTTGTGTCCTTTGCTACTAGCTTCATAGGTAGGCCAGTGACTAAGGGCACCATCGCAAGGTGGATTGCCCTCACTATTCAACTCTGCCACAAACAGGCTGGACAGGAGCTAGCGGAGGGGCCGCAGGCTCACTCCACAAGGAAGGGGCCACCGTGGCCTTCCTGGCGAACACGCCCATCCAGGACATATGCCTCGCGGCAACTTGGGCATCTGTGCACACGTTCACGAAACACTACTGCGTGGACATTCAGATGAACAAGGAAGCACAGGTTGGACAGAAGGTGCTTCAGCACATTTTCAACGACCAACGCTCATCTACCACCCAGCCGTCACAGAATTAAGGAAACCGCTACAAAGTCTATGCACAGCATAGTGAATCAAGAAAGATTCACGCTGCAAAACGAATAGTTTCTTACCTGTCGGTGTAGTTTTGCAGCTTGAAGATCTTTCTGGATTCACTAGCGAACCCACCCACCTCCGCCAGGAAGATGAGGCTGGAGGAAGAGGGGGTAAAATGGAAAAGATCAAAGAAATGAAAACATACAGAAAAATGGACAAGAAGGATTAATCAATCGCCTAGGGTTAAAAAAAAAAAAAAAAGGAAAGGAAAAAAGAACCCGAAGATGGCGCCCCAAAGGTGGGACTTCCGCAGGAAGCACGACGACGTCACGGGAGGTGCACCAAATGGTGGACGTCGACGCCCACCTGGGCTACAAAAAAAAAAAAAAACCAAAGAAAAGAAAAGACTACGAATCCGGACCCAACCACAAGATCGCGGAATAATGCACAGCATAGTGAATCCAGAAAGATCTTCAAGCTGCAAAACTACACCGACAGGTAAGAAACTATTCGTTATCCAGTATTGGGGTATCTTTCATAGATTCACATGCCTGAATCATTCCCCGTCGCCGAGGCTGGAGTCCCGGTAGATAAAAAAGTAGTGCCAAAAAGAATTAGTAGTAGTAGTAGGCCCAAAGAAAAGGCCCTAAGGCCTATATCTTAGAAGCCTATCTACCTCGTTATGTAAAATAACCCAAGAATTGGTAACAACCAATCAGACATCAGCACCCTTCTAGAACCCTCTCAGCAGAGCCAGCTCTCCTCCGATTTTCACCGCAAGTCGTGTGGAAGGGAGTCTCCCTGAGTGCCTACTCAGTTTCTTCTTTTTCTTCAGAAATGTCTGACAAGAAAGCTTTGTTTAAACCCTGCAGGACCTGTGATAAGAAGAGGGTCCATGTAGATGACCAGCATGAGGAGTGTATTTACTGTCTGCATCCTAAGCATGTTGCTAAGGATTGTAGAATTTGCCGGACTTTCCCTCCCAAGACCTTAAGGGACAGAGAGGCAAGAGTATTATTATGGTAGGAATCTTCCTCGGCTGAGGAGGATGACAGGGCCTCGACATCTAGCAAAAGGGCTAGATCAATTGATAGTTCTTCCAGTGAAGGGAGAAAACATCATAAGGCCTCTCATGTAACTTCTGACCAATTGCAGAAGTCACAAGACTCTGAGAGATCCAAGAGGTCTTCAGCTTCTAAAACCGTGAGTAAATCTCAGGTTAAGACTTTGTCAGTGGGATCGTCATATACTATCTCTGTGACTTCTGCTGCTCCTCTGTCGACGGCTACAGTCTCCACTACTTCTATATCTTCACCTATCATGTCTTCTAAAACATCTAAGACTCCGTCGACAACTGCGTCGACGTCTAGCATGAAGGAAGTTCTGTCAACGAAACATCGTCGACGAAGACCCCGTCGACGACGATCCCGTCGACTATGACGATCCCGTCGACGCCTCAGGAGGCAGCAATTCCGTCGACCGACGGGAAGCCCGTCGACGAGAAGTTTATTTAAAGCGATTCCACCAACTACTCATGTTACGCCTGTTGCGTACACATATTCAGTTAAAAACTTTTCACAAGCAGAATTACAGTAATATTTCTCCTTTGCTGCCTTCGCATATCTTAGACATATGCAGAAGAGGATGATTTTGAAGAGGAGGATGATGAGGGTCCTTTCGGAATAGCTCGGCACCCCTCGGATTTACATATAAAATGTCAAGAGGTGGATGAGGAAGAAGACTATCATGAGCATGCTTACCAGGAAGGCCTTGCTACACCAGCTTACAGGCATCCCTCGAGGGATTGGGATCGTAGAGAAACGAGTCATCTCCCGCCTACACTGATTCAAGATCTTCAGGCCATGCTGGCGGATTACCGCCAACGCTTTCCTCCACAACAACCTCTTCCTAATTTACAACCGGCTGAAGTCACATACGGACATTCCAAATTCGCCGCTTCACCCTACTGGTTCGGGGACGCAATCACACCATGATACCATTTCCTCTGATGAGGAAGATATCGAAGAAGGTGAGGTGCCTGATCAGGACACCAGTCTGGATCCTTGGGATGACTACATTATTCCCATGCCTTCTCCACCCATTCCTCAGCCATCGGATTCTCCTCCAGAGGATATAGGCGGCTTTCACAATTTAATGCAACATGCCGCAGTCAGATTTCAACTACCAGTCACTGTGGAGCATACGGATTGTTTCCTCCATGATTTTAAAGAGGAGCAAAGGAAAATTACCAGAGCGATTCCCATCATTGATTTTATATGGAATGAGGGGTTAAAAATTATGAAGACACCTGCTTCCGTACCTGCGGTCCTCCCTCGTATTGACAAGAAATATCGTGCTCCTCCAGAAACGCCTTCTTGTCTAATCGGTCATCCCCGACCAGATTCCAGTATATCGCAGGCTGCTCAACAAAAGTCCAAAAATCCAGCTATGCCGATATCAACGCCGCCGGATAGGGAAGGACGAAGATTGGATCTTATTGGTAAGAAGTTCTCTACTATGGCGGCAACTTCTATCAAGGCTGCAAACTCTTTGGCCATACTTGGTCGCTATGACCGCCAGATGTGGTCAGAATTCTCGGAATTTATAGACCTCATTCCTGAAGATCGTCAACAAGAGGCAAGGAAGATACTTCTAGAGGGAGAACGAGCCGCATCAGAGATCATAGACTGTGCTCTGGATATTGCTAATACCAACTTTAGACAACTTGCAGGGGCTGCAGTTCTTAGGCGTCAAGGATGGCTTAAGGCAACATCTTTTAGGCCAGAGGTTCAAGCCAAAATCACTGATATGGCCTATGATGGAGAGTCCTTATTTGGGAAACATAGACGAGGCCCTCCTAGCGATCAAGACCGATATGGATACAGTTAAGTCATGAGCTGCTCTCCAATACAAACGGGGATCTTTCCGTGGTGCAAGAGGACGAGGTTTTGTATCAAGGGGAAATTATCAAAGTCAGCAAAACAGACCATATCAATCTCAATATAGACAGCCTTATGGACGATCATCATACAGGCAATCTTCCTCGAATAGTTTCTCTCGTCAGGGAGGAAGAAGGCGATCGAACAATCAAGGTCGCAACGCCAACAAGAAGCAATGATTTACGCTGGACGCCAGTCATCCCTCCTTCCCTTCCAGTGGGAGCAAAGATATCAACGTTTGCACGCAATTGGGAAGAGATCACCTCGGATCGTTGGGTCATCGACCTAGTCGGAAACGGTCACACCCTGGAGTTCTTAAAACAACCTCCTACTGCCCCGCCCAAGGGTCCCCCTCCCCCTCGTCTTCACTTATTGTTCAAAGAAGCCTTAAAAATGCTCCGCAAGAACGCAATAGAGAAGGTTCCTTCGTCCCAGAAGGGAACCGGGTTCTATTCTCGATTTTTCCTCATAAAGAAAGTCAGGGGAGTGGCGCCCGATTCTGGATCTCCGCAAGCTCAACAAATTTCTAAAGAAGCAGAGTTTTCGGATGGTTACGCTGACCGAAGTTTTGAGCTGCCTGAACAAAGGGGATTTTATGGCTTCTCTGGACCTGGAGGACGCGTACTTCCACGTTCCTATCCTTCCCAAGCATCGCAAGTACCTGCGATTTGTAGTGGCTGGCGTCCACTATCAGTTCAAAGTCCTCCCGTTTGGGCTGAAATCTGCTCCAAGAATTTTTACAAAGTGTCTCGCACCAGTAGCAGCGACTCTAAGATCTCAGGGAATACAAGTATTTCCGTACTTGGACGACTGGCTGCTCAAAGGCCCTTCGAAGCAGACTACCGTAGAGGCAGTTTCAGCATGCCTAGGTCTATTCTCAAACTTAGGCCTCACTCTCAACAAAAGCAAATCTCAACTGCTTCCTCTTCAAAGGATTCAGTTTCTGGGAGCGATGCTGGACACCAGACAATGCAAGGCATTCTTGTCAGAGGAACGTCCGCTTCGTTTACAAAAGCTAGCACTATCAATCGCAAGAAGAAAGTCAGTTTCTGTACGGATGTTTGCGTCTCTTCTGGGGATGTGTTCATCAACAATAAATCTTGTACCTTTAGCACGGCTCCGAATGAGACCTCTGTGTGAGAAAGTGCCATCTTTCTTGCATGGTATGCCCCCACTTTTTGCTAAATTGCTGAATGTACTTCGATTGAGTGTACCCTGGGTTCCTGCCAATCAGGTGCCCAGGGCCTATGTTCCTTCCTTAAACCACACAAACTCCAAATTGGCAAACCCTAGCCACATGTCAGCCCCTAGTAAATGGTACCCTAGGTACCCAGGGCCTTGTGGCCAGGGAAGGCCTCTAAGGGCTGCAGCACTCATTGTGCCACCCTCAGAGGCCCTGTACCCTTACACACACACTGCCCTTGCAGGCTGAGTGTCTGGGTGCAGGACAAAACAAAGAGTCGACATGGCACACATCACTGTGTACCATGCCCATCACCTACACTGCCAAGGCATTTGTCAGCCACCCCTCTAGCTGGGTGCATTACGCCTATGGTGTGGGCACAGGAGCAGGAGCCCTGTGCCCCTACAGTACCCGGGTCCATTCCTGGGCACTGTAAGTGCAGTGCTGTCATTTAAGAGTGCATGGTGCTGAGAGCTTGTCAAACACGAGCTCCACAGCACCATATTGGCAACACTGAAGCCTGGGAAGTTTGGTATCAAACTTCTCAGCACATTGAACCCACACTGATGCCAGTGTAGGATTTAATGTACTAAGCACCCCAAGGGCATCTTGGAGATGCCCCCTTACAGCTAACTTACAATCCACGTCTGCTCTGAGGCTGCCACACAGCTGACACGTTGCTGGACCCCTGGGTGGGAGAGCCCTGCTCTCCCGGGCCTGCAACAATGCACATCCTGGGTGAGGTGAGAAATCTCCTCCCCCAGGATGAGCAAAGGGAAGCTTCAAAGGCAGGCCGCCATTTGGAGTTTCCCCAGGCCACTGCAACCCCCCACTCTGGCGGGAAGCTTGGCCGGAAACCCCATACAAGGACAGGGGATGTGCCAGCCTGCCCACCCCACCCCTCAGGTGGGGGAGGCGAGGTGAAGCACATCTCCGGGCTCTCGCCATCTTGAAGATGGGAGGCCCTACCCTATCAGGATTAGGCTACTGCCCCCCTCCCACAGGAGAGAGGCAGGATAGGGGGTGTACCCACCCCAGGTCAAGGACCCATTGGTCCCTGGCCTTCACCTACCTGTAACGCCCCTAAATCTAGTATTTAGGGGCCCCCTGAACCTTCCTTCCTTAGATTCCAGATAGAAAATTACAAGAAGAGCAAGAAGAACAAAGACCTGCCCTGCAGCTGCTAAAAAGAGAAGAAGACACCAACTGCTTAGGCCCCAGCCCTACCGGCCTGTCGACTCTCGAACCTGCACCAGCGCGGCATCTCTCGTGGCCAGCAACCTCACCAACCCCGGAGGACCTGGCTACCTTTTGGCTCTAAGCCCCTGGGACTCCCATGAGTAGAGGCTCTACTCAAACCTATTTTTAACCCCTGGCAGCAGCCCGGAACCGCGGACCCAACACACTCTGCACCAGCCAAGCCTGGCCAGTGCCGGAGTGGACAAAGACAATGAGGACGACCCCACGGCGACTGTGACCCCGAGTCCGGCACCCAAGGACCCCCCTCGACATCCCGGAGGAAGCCTGCAGCCTCAGAACCAAGTGCCACCCCAACCGCGATCAACCAGAGGGTAAGATTCCCGACGTCAAAAGGCACCCCTGCACCCGGCGCCCTGCGGCCCCCTGTGCCCAATTTCGGGGTACCCACCTAACCTACAACTACCCAACTTACCTCTCGAAGTGGTGGTGGCACCTGAAACATCCTCGTCCCCGAGCCTGCAGCCTTTTTCCAAACCGGAACATTCCCATTGATTTCCATTGAGCGCCCGAAGGCTCAAAAGCACCCTGCACCCAGCCGCCCGAGTGGCCCTGGCAGTGCCCTCTCTACACTAAGCTACTTCCCCACTTGCCCTGAGTAAGTGACCAGGAGCCCAGCTCCCACAGCCGCGTGGCTTGCCAGACAGCAGCCACCAACCAAGGCCCCCCAATCCCTCATAGGATAACATTGGGCCTAACTCTCTCTGCACCCGGCCGTCCTGAAACCGCTGAGGGTGAACCAACTGTACCTACCTAACACTGGGGGACCCCTGAGTCCATGCCCGGAATTTCAACTCTGCCAGTCGAGTACTTACCCTTAAACCGCTAACTTCATTTTCCTCATAGGGTAACATTGACTGGCTTTTTCTTCAAAAATCTTCTAAGTGTGAACTTTTCAAAACTGCAAAAATTCACCAAAAATCAGCCAAGTGACAAAAACGAATTTACTCACCTGCTCCTAGGTGAGCTCCCAGTGCTGGATCTTGGTGCCCAGCCCTAACCCTGAAAAGTGTTCACAACTATACTTACCTCTAACTCATTTTTCTCCCATAGAAAACCATTGTCTGCTTTTCTGTGAAATTTCTTCTAAGTGTCTATTTTTGCAAATTTGAAATTCTTTTAAAATCGTACCATTTCTGCAAACGAAATTACTTACCTGCTTTTGATAAGGTACCCAGTCCTGGATTACTAAAGTAACGATAAAGTACTCTACCTGCAATTTGAATTTCTTGCCATAGAGATCCATTGAATGTTTTCTTTGAAATATTTTCTAAGTGCTAACTTTTGAAATAACTAAATATTATTTAAAAATCATTACAGTTATTAAGTCGACTTTCATCACTTGATTCTGAATACTGACCCCAGGCTGGTTCTAGGAGCCAGACCTGGAATTCCAAAAGTAATCTGAAAAGTAATTTATTACAAATAACCTGAATTTACCATTGAGCTCAATGCATTGTTATGTTTAGGAAATAGGATTGTTTATTGCAACCAACTGTGACTGTTTACACAAATTTATTGCTTAAGACAAAAGTATTTATATTCAACCTCTCATTCTGAGAAAGTATATTTTTACCCCCTTTGTGGTTCTAAAAATAAAACCAGCATATATTTTATATATATAAACCATTGGCCTAGAGTTCAGTTATTGAGTGTGTGAAACCATTTGCTGACTGAGTGTGTACAATAAATGCTTTACACTGTCCTCTGGTACTGCCTTACTGCTCGACCAAGCTACCACTTTTGAGAGTAAGGTCATACCTAACTTTGACCTCTATCAGCCTCTGGGGGACTGTGGACTCTGTACACCCTGTACCTATTAGGGAACAGTATATACAGAGCCACTTTCTCACACTCTGCAGGAGCAGTTACATCTGCAATGGAAACAGGCCGTAGAGTCGTTCAACGACTCCATCATGATAACACCTCACATGATGGTCTCTCTGCATTGGTGGTCTCAGATGAAAAACCTGGCTCCGTGTCTTTCTTTTCTAACATTTCCTCCAGAATTCGTGGTAACAGACGCCTCCATGGAGGGGTGGGCAGGACATCTCCAAGATTTACAGATTCAGGGACGATGGTCCCAAGAATACCGCCAACAGCATATCAACAGATTGGAGCTTTGCGCCATTTTTCTCACCCTGCAAGCGTTCCTCCCAAGAATTGCAGGGGCCTCAGTGCTGGTCCGGACGGACAATACGACCAGCATGTATTACATCAACAAGCGGGGAGGAACGAGGTCACTTTCCCTTTCTCAGGAAGCTCAGGAGCTATGGGAGTGGCTTACAACACACAAGATAACCTTACGAGCGGAGCACGTCAAGGGCCTTCACAACACGTTGGCCGACAACCTAAGCAGATCTCTGGCAGGCTGTCACGAATGGGAGATAGAGCAGAAGCAGCTAGACGAAATTTTTCAAATATGGGGCAAGCCAGCCCTGGATTTGTTTGCAAAAAAGAAAACAAGAAATGCCGCTATTACGCCAGCAGATTCCCTCAAAAGGGATCAAGAGGAAATGCCCTGTCCATTAGATGGTCAGGGCTTTGTGCGTATGCTTTTCCCCCAATACCACTAATTGCGAAGGTGATCCGCAAAGTGAAGATGGAAGGTTGCCGTCTCATCCTGATTGCACCCCGTTGGCCAAGGCAATATTGGTTCCAGGAGCTGCTGCTTCTAGCTCACAGCTCCATCCGTCTAGTACCAACAATCACGATGTTGACAAGGGAGAGGGGTCAAATACTCCATCCAGATCCAGTCGCTGCACTTGCACGCATGGCTCCTGATTTAATACAAAGATCTAAACATTTCACAGGAATTCCGTGAGATTCTATCTAAATCACGCGCGCAAAGTACATTAAAAACTTATCGTTTAAAGTGGAAACCATTTTGTTATTGGTGCGAGGGGAAGGATGTCCATCCTTTACAAGCTCCAGTAGAACAAATCCTTCCTTATTTGTTATCCCTGGCCAAATCTGGGCTTGCATTCTCATCAATAAAAGTTCATCTTGCTGCTCTCTCAAGATTCAGGAAGAGTACTTCTAAACCTTCGCTCTGTTCCTCTTCATTAATAAAACAATTTATGAAGGGGCTATTCCGAGTTTTTCCCCCAATTCGTGCACCTCCTCCAGAGTGGGAGTTGAACACAGTACTAGCTCAATTAATGAAAAGACCCTTTGAACCTATCCACAAGGCTGAGATTAAATTTTTAACATGGAAAGTTGCTATTCTTTTGGCTCTTACATCTGCTCGAAGAGTCAGCGAGATTCAAGCGTTCACCATCTCAGAGCCCTTTTTGCAGTTCTCTAAAGATTATGTTACTCTCAGGACAAATCCACGATTCATCCCTAAAGTTCCGACTCATTTCCACTTAAATGAACCAGTGAAACTGAAAGTTTTCTTTCCAAATCCAGCCCCTCCATCTGAGCGAGCGTTACATTCGCTTGATGTAAAACGTTGTCTGAAATTTTACTTGCAAAGGACTAAGGATATCAGACGGTCCAATCAATTGCTAATAGCCTATGGTCAAGCTACACTTGGGTCTGCTGTGACTAAAGCGACTATAGCCAGATGGTTGGCTTCTACAATTCATTTTTGTCATGATAAAGCCAGCAAACCTTTACAAAGGAAGGTCAGGGCGCATTCTACTAGAACTATGGCAGCATCTACTGCATTGTTCGCAGGAGTATCCTTGGAAAATATTTGTTGTGCTGCAACGTGGAGGAATGTCCACACATTCACAAAGCACTACTGTCTGCAATCTACTCTGCAGGAAGATACAGCTGTAGGACAAGCCGTACTTCAACACCTTTTAAACTAAGGTCAGATATATGTTTTACTTATTCTGAAGGATTTCATAAGTTGTGTATATTTATGCATTTTCAATTTGCTGTTTATAATTGCTATTTCTTAAGCTGCATATTTCATTTCCTTGTGTAAGATACATGTTTGGATTTTAAGAGAGGACATCTTATACCTTCTAGTTATCAAGTTGCAGGCGTAATTGGGAGTGTATCAGCAATAGTCTCCCACCATCCACAAACGACTGTATGCTTGGCATACCGCTTGCTACTCTGATTCAGGCATGTGAATCTATGAAAGATACCCCAATACTGGATAAGAAAACAAGTTACTTACCTGTAACTACAGGTTCGAGGCATATGAGCTGCAGATTGTACACTTAGCATAGATCGCCATCTGGTGTTGGGCCCGGATGTTTGCAGTTTGTTTTTCTTCTTGGACAGTCTTTGGAAGTCACGAGTTTGGTGACTCCTCCTTCGGTCCGTACTGCGCATGGGCTTCGGCTCCATCCTCAGATTGTTTTTTTCCGCCATCGGGCTCGGATGTGATACTTCGTGCTCCGGCTTCGAACTTCTACGGTTCCAGCCTCGACGGAAAATCCTCGTATCTTCGAGTTTCTTCATCATCTTCATCTCTCGAAGCGGCACTTTTCTCCATCCCGTACATCGGCACCGGCCTTCGGGCCCTCCTCGACTCCGGTCCCGGCCGATGGAAAGGACTCCGTTCAAAAAGTGCCCAAAATGTGGGTCTAAATTTCCCCACACCGACCTCCATCAGGTGTGTAATCTTTGCCTCTCTCCAGAACACGAGGCCAGAGACTGCCCCGCCTGTAAGTCTTTTCGATCGAAGAAAACCATCCAGGATCGAAAAGCTCGACGCACCATGGCGCACTCATCGTCTGCAGCTCCACCGGACATCTTCGGAGACGGCGCCGAAGCTTCGGGGCAAACACACACCGAGCAGGAAGAAGACTTCGTCAGCGCTTCCGAGGCCGACGACTCCGACGTGGAGGACATCACACCGGTGCAGCGGGCCGTGAGTACTGTGCCCCCTCCCACCCCCGCGCCCAAAACCAAAGAGACTCAGGTTACTCCCTCGCCTGCCGGCCTGGGCAAAACCAAGACCAAAGCTTCGATCACCCCACCTTCGGGCTCGGTGTCGAAGCATCCAAAGTCTCACGGCAGCTCGGGATCGAGCCAGCTGACGCCCGGTGCCGAAAAACAGCATCCGGCACCGAAGAAAGCAATATCCAGCTCGACTCCGAAGCCACCGGTGCCGAAGCATGGACTCTCGGTGCCGACCAAACACAAACATAAATCTGTCGGCACCGACGCTCCGGCGCCGAAAACTCCTTCGACGCCGAAAAAACCGGAGGCCCCAAAAAAGCATGGCGCACACAAACCATCGAAGTCCTCGGTTCCGAAATCACCTGTGCCGACGGACGATTCGACGCCACTGGCTCGGTTTACACCAGACCCTCTACAAAAGACTCTGTCCAAATGTGAGAAAGTGGCTCTGTATATACTGTTCCCTAATAGGTACAGGGTGTACAGAGTCCACAGTCCCCTAGAGGCTGATAGAGGTCAAAGTTAGGTATGACCTTACTCTCAAAAGTGGTAGCTTGGTCGAGCAGTAAGGCAGTACCAGAGGACAGTGTAAAGCATTTATTGTACACACTCAGTCAGCAAATGGTTTCACACACTCAATAACTGAACTCTAGGCCAATGGTTTGTATATATAAAATATATGCTTGTTTTATTTTTAGAACCACAAAGGGGGTAAAAATATACTTTCTCAGAATGAGAGGTTGAATATAAATACTTTTGTTTTAAGCAATAACTTTGTGTAAACAGTCACAGTTGGTTGCAATAAACAATCCTATTTCCTAAACATAACAATGCATTGAGCTCAATGGTAAATTCAGGTTATTTGTAATAAATTACTTTTCAGATTACTTTTGGAATTCCAGGTCTGGCTCCTAGAACCAGCCTGGGGTCAGTATTCAGAATCAAGTGATGAAAGTCGACTTAATAACTGTAATGATTTTTAAATAATATTTAGCTATTTCAAAAGTTAGCACTTAGAAAATATTTCACAGAAAACATTCAATGGATCTCTATGGCAAGAAATTCAAATTGCAGGTAGAGTACTTTATCGTTACTTTAGTAATCCAGGACTGGGTGCCTAGACCCAGGACTGGGGTCCTTATCAAAAGCAGGTAAGTAATTTCGTTTGCAGAAATGGTACGATTTTAAAAGAATATTTCAAATTTGCAAAAGTAGACACTTAAAAGAAATTTCACAGAAAAGCTGACAATGGTTTCCTATGGGAGAAAAATGAGTTAGAGGTAAGTATAGTTGTGAACACTTTTCAGAGTCAGGGCTGGGCACCAAGATCCAGCACTGGGAGCTCACCTAGGAGCAGGTGAGTAAATTCGTTTTTGTCACTTGGCTGATTTTTGGTGAATTTTTGCAGTTTTGAAAAGTTCACACTTAGAAGATTTTTGAAGAAAAAGTCAGTCAATGTTACCCTATGAGGAAAACGAAGTTAGCGGTTTAAGGGTAAGTACTCGACTGGTAGCGTTGAAATTCCGGGCATGGACTCAGGGGTCCCCCAGTGTCAGGTAGGTACAGTTGGTTCACCCTCAGCGGTTTCAGGACGGCCGGGTGCAGAGTGAGTTAGGCCCAATGTTATCCTATGAGGGATAGGGGGGCCTTGGTTGGTGGCTGCTGTCTGGCAAGCCACGCGTCTGTGGGAGCTGGGCTCCTGGTCACTTACTCAGGGCAAGTGGGGAAGTGAGTTAGTGTAGAGAGTGCACTGCCAGGGCCACTCGGGCGGCTGGGTGCAGGGTGCTTTTGAGCCTTCGGGTGCTCAATGGAAGTCAATGGGAATGTTCCGGTTTGGAAAAAGGCTGCAGGCTCGGGGACGAGGATGTTTCCGGTGCCACCACCACTTCGAGGGGTAAGTTGGGTAGTTGTAGGTTAGGTGGGTACCCCGGGATTGGGCACAGGGGGCCGCAGGGCGCCGGGTGCAGGGGTGCCTTTTGACGTCGGGAATCTTACCCTCTGGTTGATCGCGGCTGGGGTGGCACTCGGTTCTGAGGCTGCAGGCTTCGTCCAGGATGTCGAGGGGGGTCCTTGGGTGCCGGACTCGGGGTCACAGTCGCCGTGGGGTCGTCCTCAGGGTCTTTGTCCACTCCGGCACTGGCCAGGCTTGGCTGGTGCAGAGTGTGTTGGGTCCGCGGTTCCGGGCTGCTGCCAGGAGTTAGGAATAGGTTTCTCGAGTAGAGCCTCTACTCATGTGAGTCCCAGGGAATCAGAGGTCAAAGGTAGCCAGGTCCTCCGGGGTTTTTGAGGTTGCTGGCCACAAGAGATGCCGCGCTGGAGCAGGAGCAGGTTCGAGGGTCGACAGGCCGGTAGGGCTGGGGCCAAAGCAGTTGGTGTCTTCCTCTTTTTAGCAGCTGCAGGGCAGGTCTTTTTTCTTCTTGCTCTTCTTGTAGGTTTCTATCTGGAATCTCGGGAAGGAAGGTTCAGGGGGCCCCTAAATACTAGATTTAGGGGCGTTACAGGTAGGTGAAGGCCAGGGACCAATGGGTCCTTGTCCTGGGGTGGGTACACCCCCTATCCTGCCTCTCTCCTGTGGGAGGAGGGCAGTAGCCTAATCCTGATAGGGTAGGGCCTCCCATCTTCAAGATGGCGAGAGCCCGGAGATGTGCTTCACCTCGCCTCCCCCACTTGAGGGGTGGGGTGGGCAGGCTGGCACATCCCCTGTCCTTGTATGGGGTTTCCGGCCAAGCTTCCTGCCAGAGTGGGGGGTTGCAGTGGCCTGGGGAAACTCCAACTGGCGGCATGCCTTTGAAGCTTCCCTTTGCTCATCCTGGGGGAGGAGATTTCTCACCTCACCCAGGATGTGCATTGTTGCAGGCCCGGGAGAGCACGGGCTCTCCCACCCAGGGGTCCAGCAACGTGTCTGCTGTGTGGCAGCCTGGGCAGCCTCAGAGCAGACGTGGATTGTAGGTTAGCTGTAAGGGGGCATCTCTAAGATGCCCTCTGGGGTGCTTAGTACATTAAATCCCACACTGGCATCAGTGTGGGTTTAATGTGCTGAGAAGTTTGATACCAAACTTCCCAGTCTTCAGTGTTGCCATTATGGTGCTGTGGAGTTCGTGTTTGACGAGCTCTCAGCACCATGTACTTGTAAAAGGCAGCACTGTACTTACAGTGCCCAGGAATGGACCTGGGTACTGTAGGGGCACAGGGCTCCTGCTCCTGTGCCCACACCATAGGCATAAGGCACCCAGCCAGAGGGGTGGCTGACATATGCCTTGGCAGTGTAGGTGATGGGCATGGCACACAGAGATGTGTGCCATGTCGACTCTTTGTTTTGTCCTGCACCCAGACACTCAGCCAGCAAAGGCAGTGTGTGTGTGTAAGGGTACAGGGCCTCTAAGGGTGGCACAATGAGTGCTGCAGCCCTTAGAGGCCTTCCCTGGTCACAAGGCCCTGGGTACCTAGGGTACCATTTACCAGGGGCTGACATGTGGCCAGGGTTTGCCAATTGGGAGTTTGTGTGTTTTTAAGGAAGGAACATAGGCCCTGGGCACCTGATTGGCAGGAGCCCAGGGCACAACAAGGAAAAGTGCATCAGCTATTAGGCAAAAAAAAGGGGGGGTTACTGCAACAGAAACCCACTTTCTCACACCAAAGACTGGACTATTGACTTTAATTATCAAGAAAAGACGCCTTGATACTCCGGCTCCTCCTCCACCACCCAAACGGAAGGACTCTGCTACTTCTCCCCTCAGAGTGCCCTCCCCACTACCACCTCCCCTACCTCCTCCACCTCCTCCACCCCCTCCCCCTCCCAGGTCTCCGCCACCTTTACCTCACTACTCTCCGGCCCCGTCCCCAGATCCGGACGACGGGGACCCGGACAATTACCCTGCGGACGCCCCAATGGATCCCACTCCACCAGGGACCCCAGACCCGTGGGAGGATTACAATTACCCTGATGTACCCGATATTCCTCAGGACGACCTATACCCATCCAGGCCGTCTCCTCCAGAGGACTCCTTAGGGTTCCATCATTTAGTGCAGAGAGCAGCACACTACCATGGGGTGGACATGCACACTGAACCAGTGGAAGACGACTTCTTACTGGATACATTCGACATACAGGACAAATCCACCTCTATCTTACCCATGCTTAAGGGTGTCACCAAGCATGCCGCAGAGGTGTTCAAAGACCCTGTCAGGGCCAGGGTACTAAACCCTAGAATAGAGAAAAAGTATAAGGCGGCACCCACAGACCCTGCATACATTAAGGGCCCTGCTCCCTTAGATTCCCTAGTTGTCTCTACAGCTCGAAAGCGGGCTAACTCCCAGTCCTCAGGAGAAGCCCCACCGCCAGACAAGGAATCCAAACTCCTAGACGCGTCTGGCAAGCGCACCGCCTCTCAAGCTGCAAACATGTGGCGCATTGCAAACACACAAGCGCTACTTGCGCGCTATGACAGAGCACACTACGATGAACTTGAGGCTCTTATGCAGCACCTCCCCGAGAAACACAAGCGTAGGGCTCATGAGCTAATACAGGAGGGTAAACTCATTATGAACACCTCCATTAAGTGTGCCCTCGATGCAGCCGACACTGCTTCTAGAGCCATAAATACCAGTGTCCTGCTTCGTCGCCATGCCTGGCTCAGGATCTCAGGGTTTAAGCCTGAAGTCCAGGCGTCCATACTCAATCACCCCTTTGACCAACAAACGCTCTTTGGGCCCAAGGTAGACGAAGCGTTGGAAAAGATGAAAAAGGACACAGACACAGCAAAGTCTATGGGGGCACTCCAAACACAAGCGTCTAAACGTTCCTTTCGACGCTCCTCCTTTCGTGGCACAGGCAGAGGCTTCTCCACCGATAGCACCTCTACCTCCTACAAATCCCCTCCTCAAAATACCTTTTCAAAGGGCAACCAAAGGGGTGGTTACAGAGGCAACAACAATAAGGGCAGGGGCAAAACTAACAACACCCGTTCTGCCACCCCGCCCACACAATGACTTCCCTCCGCTCCCCCCAGACCATTCCACTCCGGTCGGGGGCAGACTGCAAAACTTTATCCACGCATGGGAGTCCATAACATCGGACAAATGGGTGACCCAAATCATTCGGTCAGGGTACTTTCTCTTCCAGGGGATCCTCATCAAAGTCATAAGCACTGAATATTCCCGCCCATGTGCGGGGACCCCGGAAATAATAAAATTATATATGTAAAAAACATACATATATACAGCTCTGTATATGTATAAACATATATCATTTTTTCCAAGCAAATGCAGCTCCCATAAAAGGCTAGGCAATGTAAATATACACATCCAATAACACACATATATATATATATATATATATATATATATATATATATATATATATATATATATATATATATGTATAACAATACACCTAAATCTCTTTTTTTTTTTTTTTTTTTTTTTTTTAATGAGGTAAACACTCATGAGAAAGCAAAAAATAAAGAGAACAAACTGTGGAAAAACACAGATGTACAACACATTGCCAGCCTGCAGGCTGCATTGCAATATAATACCATAGAGACTAAAAGGCCCTGTACAGGTAAAAAAAAACTGGCACCGTGCCTTTAAGGCAGCCCTGACTTCCATATCCCATCATGCCTCAGGGGTGACAGTTAGGTCAGTTGTTCTTTCCGGCTCCTTCAGTCAGGACCCTGGAATTCAGCTCTCTTCTTTTTTGACTCTTTAGTCAAGAATTATTACTACTTTAAGATTTTTGGACTTCTTCTTAGAACTTCTTTGAGGAAGTCTGTATCCTGTGATTTTCTGACTGACTTTTTTGCTATTTTGTCAGAAAAATGCCTTCTTTATTTGTTCCATGTCCATCTTGTGGAAAAAAGAAGGCGGCTTCAGACACCCATGAAGTGTGTATTATCTGTCTGCCGGACTCTCACTCTCCAGCAACATGCCATCATTGTGAAGACCTTTCCAAAAGGACTTTAAAGGAGAGGGAGAGGATTAGGCTGTATGGCCTAGCAGAACGGTCGACGTCGAAGCAGTTGGTCCCTGTTTGCTCCCCATCGACGTCGGGCTCGGCGTCGAAGACTCCAGCGGCGGGATCGTCGCTGAGAGGTGAGGAGTCAAGGGGAAGTCATGCTGCAAAGAGAAAATCGTCGTCGACTTTAGATTCAGCGTCGAAGCAGATGCGTTCGACGTCGACGGCGTCTAAAAGCTCGGCGTCGAGGACTCGGCGCCATAGTTCAACGTCGAGAAAGCATCTGTCGACGTCAAGAAAAGATCGATCGACGTCTGCACAGAGATATCGTTCGTCGTCGAAAGAAAGACATCGTTCGACGTCGAGGTCGGCGAGACATCATTCGACGTCGCAAGAAGTACGTAGACGATCTCCACAGTCGACGTCGAGACCAAGATCGCCGTCAAGATCAAGATCGCCGTCGAGGAAACATCGTTCGACGGCGAAGAGGCTTTCGACGTCGTCGGAGCATTCGACGTCGAGACAGAAGTCTCCGTCAGGAGTGACGTCGAGGCAGACGCCTCCGTCAGGGCCGACGTCGAGGCAGAGGCCTCCGTCGGAGTCGACGTCGAGGCAGAGGCCTCCGTCGGAGTCGACGTCGAGGCAGAGGCCTCCGTCGGAGTCGAGGCAGAGGCCTCCGTCGGAGTCGACGTCGAGGCAGAGGCCTCCGTCGGAGTCGACGTCGAGGCAGAGGCCTCCGTCGGAGTCGACGTCGAGGCAAAGGCCTCCGTCGGAGTCGACGTCGAGGCAGGTGCCTCCGTCGGAGTCGACGTCGAGGCAGGTGCCTCCGTCCTCACAGGTCTCCAAAGCTTTGGTGAGGTACATGAAGCCTCCGTCGAAGATAATCTCGACGTCGAGACAAGAAGCACGGAGCCTCGAAGATTCGAGTCAAAGATCTCCGGTGATAGGCCTATCACCGTCGAGGCAGCCCTCTGTTGAGGGTACGCAGGCGGTGTCACATATTCGCCTCACGATTCGACCAGTCTCAAGGCGGAAATCTCCTCATAGACTGATATATACGACTCCTGAATCACCGCGTCTCATATCTATCTCGCCTTCAGGATCAGAGGGCTCAGGTTCAAGATCAGAATCACCAGAGCTTGTGCATCAATCTCCAGTACCTGCAAGAGAAAGTTCGCAGGAGGAGGACAATGCTGTACCTCAAAGTCCCGTAAGGGAGATGCCTCAGGACCCTGCTATGCCGGACGCAATAAAGGCATCGCTAACAAGAATAAGGGGCGTGGTATTCCCAGCGACACCGATCAGACCAAGATCTCGAGAAAGAGAATCCCGAAGTCACTCTCGAGCACCAAGAAGGCGATCCAGGTCTCCCTCCCGCAGAAGAGAGTCGACCAGATCAGAGAGAAGGCGCCGTAGGACCCCTTCTACCTCCCCTTCTTCCAGATCATCCAAAAGGGATTATTCACCGACACTCTCGGAGACGCCACCCTCTCGGGTATCTCCGGTAGATGATATTTCTACGTTTCAAGAAGTGTTGTGTAGAGGAGCTACAAAATTAAATATCCCTATGCCGGTTCAGGAGACAACTTCGTCCATAATTTTTGAAACTCTTCATGAACGCACAGTGTCACGCCCTTTATTGCCGTTAGTCCCCGGTTTGCTACAACCGGTAATGGATATCTTTCTCACACCAGCAACCACCAAAACGGCGCCGGCGAGAATTCTAAAAAAGTACCGTCCAGCTCCGGAGGATCCTCTATTCCTTAAATCGGATCCTCCACCGGACTCTGTCATCACCGCCGCTGCCAGGAAGACACATGCAGTAGCGGGATCTTCAACGGTACCACCAGATAAGGACAGTAAAACACAAGACTCCTGGGGGAGGAAAGTTTGCGGCTCAGCATCCTCAAGCCTTAAGGTGGCGAGTGCCTCGGCGCTTCTGGGGCGCTATGATAGGTCATTATGGGACTCTCTGCAGAGGTTCATTGACAAAGTTCCATCAGAGGACAGACGGGACTTTGAAGAGATTTTGCATGAGGGGAGTCTGGTTTCTAACCAGATCATAAGTGCAGCGGCAGACGGGGCAACACTGGCAGCGCATGAATATGCACATGGAGTCACAGCCAGAAGATCATCCTGGCTTAGATTGACGGCCTTGAAACCGGAAGCGCAGGCAAGAATTTTAAATCTGCCTTTCTCCGGTAGTTCTCTTTTTGGGTCCCATGCAGACGAAGAAATGGCCCGTATGAAAGCAGAGCTGGAGACCATGAAAGCTGTCTGGCTTGAAAAGAGAAAAGAGTTTCGACGCCGCAAGGGAAATGACAGGCGCAGTTACCAACAGAGGGTTCAAACCCCTCATTGGCAAAAGAACCAGGACCAGCAAGGTCAAAAGAAACAGCAATACCAGTCCCGCAAGCCATCCAGGGGACGAGGTAACAACAGGCAGTCTAATGCTGGAAACAAAGCTCCGGGGAAGCAATGAGAAGCCGCTTCCTCCGATGCTGTCCACCGCTCCGGTGGGAGGAAGTGTTGCACATCATCTTCCAGAGTGGCAATCCATCACAAAGGACAAGTGGGTACTGAATATACTGCGTCATGGGTACTCGCTTCCTTTCAAAAGTCACCCCCCATCGATTCCTCCTGTCAATTCATCCCAGCATCTAAAGCAGCTCAGAGAAGAGGTAGCGACGCTACTACTCAAATCTGCAATAGAGAAAGTGCCCATAAACCAGAGAGGAAAGGGAGTTTACTCCAGATACTTTCTCATCCAAAAGAGGAGTGTGAAGGTAGAGTTCAGACCCATTTTAGACCTACGGATACTGAACAAGCACATAAGAAAGGAAAAATTTCGCATGCTGGCGCTCCACCAAATATATCCTCTTCTCCGGATGGGCGATTGGATGTGTTCACTGGACCTTCAGGATGCATATTTCCATATTCCCATCCTAAGGAATCATCGAAAATTTCTCAGGTTTGTGGTAGGCAACTCTCACTATCATTTCAAAGTCCTCCCTTTTGGCCTGAAGTCAGCTCCTCGAGTATTCACAAAATGCGTGGCAGTAGTAGCGGCTGCTCTGAGACGCGCAGGAGTCTTCGTCTATCCCTACCTAGACGACTGGCTAATAAAGGGCTCATCACCACAGAATGTGCGGTCACAGCTGTCGCTATGCCTGAACTTATGTCGCAAGTTGGGTCTCAGAGTGAATGTCAAAAAGTCCAATTTTTCACCAACGCAGAGGATCCACTACCTGGGTGCAACTATAGACTCCGTAGTAGGAAAAGTGTTTCCTTCGGAGGAAAGACAGTCATCCATTATGCTAAAAGGCAGACAGATCATAACCAGCAATCTGTCGTCAGCAAGGCGAATCTCATCTCTGCTAGGGGCCATGGCATCCTGCATCTTCCTAGTGCCCAATGCCAGGCTAAGGATGCGTCCTCTCCAGCAAGATCTCGAGGACAAATGGGATCAAAGGAACTCCCTGTGGGAAGAAAAGGTTTGCCTCTCCTCTGCAGCCAAACAGTCAGTCAAGTGGTGGCTGAAGCCAAGGAATCTACAAGTGGGGATCCCCTTCCATCAAGAACCCCCAACTCAGACCTTAATCACCGACGCATCCCTTCAAGGCTGGGGTGCGCATTTCGGGTCTCTGCAAACTCAGGGACGGTGGTCCAGCAGCGAACAGTTGTACCACATCAACATGCTGGAGCTCAGGGCAGTCCACCTAGCCCTCAAAGCGTTCCTGCCTGCGATCACGACGAGTACCATTCTAGTACAGACGGACAATACCACCACAATGTACTACCTGAACAAACAGGGGGGTACTCGATCCAGAACGCTCTCGCTGGAAGCTCAGTCCCTGTGGCACTGGATCCTAGCAAGGAACATCTCATTGAAAGCGGTGCACCTACCAGGAGAACTCAACGTGCAAGCAGACTTGCTCAGTCGGCATTTTCAAGAACCAGAGGACTGGGTGATCAACGACGAGGTGTTCGAAGACATCTTCGAGGAATGGGGGCGCCCTCAAGTGGACCTCTTCGCGGACGAGCAAAACACAAAATGCCGAGGCTTCGCCTCAAGATACCATCGACCAGGATCCCTAGGGAATGCCCTTTTGATCAATTGGTCAATGACATTTGTGTACGCTTTTCCGCCTCTCCCACTAATTCCCAAGGTGGTGACCAAGCTACAGAATTCATCTGCCAAGATGATCCTCATAGCACCGGACTGGCCGAGGCAGTGGTGGTACACGTATCTCCTACCCATGTCGATCCGCCCCCACAAGCGGCTGCCGTGCAGGCCGGACTTGTTATCCAAGATGCAGGGGAAGATTTACCATCCCAGCCTTCCCTCGCTGAGCTTAACAGCATGGCTCCTGAAGTCCTCCAGTATGGCCATCTGAACCTCCCTCAAGAGTGTATGTCCATACTGAAGGAAGCCAGGAGGCCTTCGACAAGACACTCCTACTTCTGTAAGTGGAAAAGATTTTATATATGGTGTGCTCAGCATCATTATGATCCCACTAAATGCCAGGAGGATGTAATTTTGCCCTATCTTCTACATTTAGCAAGGGCAGGGTTGAAATTTTCATCCATAAAGGTTCACCTAGCAGCCATAACAGCATACAGGCGTTCGCCTTCACAGCAGTCATTTTTTAAAGTGCAGGTAGTGAAGGATTTCTTGCAAGGACTCAAGAAAGTCTATCCCCCTGTTAGACCTCCCTCTCCTTCCTGGGAGCTAAACTTGGTTCTGTCGAAGCTCATGGGTTCGCCTTTTGAACCTATTCATAAGGCTACCCTACAGCACCTCACATGGAAGACAGCATTTTTAATAGCCATCACTTCAGCACGGAGGGTCAGTGAGATACAGGCCCTCTGTTCTAAAGAACCCTACACAATTTTTCATCTAAATAGGGTGGTGATGAGAACTCAGCCTTCGTTTCTACCCAAGGTGGTATCGGAATTTCATGTAAACCAAGCCATCTCCTTACCAACCTTTTTTCCCAACCCCTCCTCTCCGGCAGAGAGGGCGTTGCATTCTCTAGATGTCAAAAGGGTCCTAAAATTCTACCTAGATAGGACTAAGAATGTCAGGAAATCTGATCAATTGTTTGTGAACTATGGGGTTGTCCGTATGGGCTTTGCGGCTTCCAAACGTTCCATTGCTAGGTGGATTGTTTCAAGTATTACATTGGCCTACCAACTGGCTCAGAAACCATTGGGGGCGCGCCCTAAAGCGCACTCGACAAGAGGAAAAGCGGCTACCGCGGCTTTTCTCAATAATGTCCCACTCTCCGAGATCTGCAAGGCAGCCACTTGGAGATCTGTCCACACTTTTACCAGGCATTATTGTCTGGATTCGGACACCAGAGCAGACACTCAAGTAGGACAAGCCTCCTTGAGGAATCTGTTCCATGCATAATCATTTTCATGATTCTCTTTCTCCATGGGTGATACAACCTTAGTTTCATTTGCCTGCAGGTGGAAGGGGAGCTTGCTACTCTATTCAGTGCTTATGACTATTGATGAGGATCCCCTGGAAGAGAAGGGTAAGTTACTTACCTGTAATCCTAGTTCTCTTCCAGGGGTATCCTCATCAAAGTCATAAGCAACCCACCCACCTCCCCAGGCAAATGAGAAGAAGTGTATTATTCATTATGGAAAGGATATATCTTTGTGTTTAGGACTACGGTCCCGCAAAGAACAACTGACCTAACTGTCACCCCTGAGGCATGATGGGATATGGAAGTCAGGGCTGCCTTAAAGGCACGGTGCCAGTTTTTTTACCTGTACAGGGCTTTTTAGTCTCTATGGTATTATATTGCAATGCAGCCTGCAGGCTGGCAATGTGTTGTACATCTGTGTTTTTCCACAGTTTGTTCTCTTTATTTTTTGCTTTCTCATGAGTGTTTACCTCATTAAAAAAAAAAAAAAAAAAAAAGAGATTTAGGTGTATTGTTATACCTTTATATATATATATATATATATATATATATATGTGTTATTGGATGTGTATATTTACATTGCCTAGCCTTTTATGGGAGCTGCATTTGCTTGGAAAAAATGATATATGTTTATACATATACAGAGCTGTATATATGTATGTTTTTTACATATATAATTTTATTATTTCCGGGGTCCCCGCACATGGGCGGGAATATTCAGTGCTTATGACTTTGATGAGGATACCCCTGGAAGAGAACTAGGATTACAGGTAAGTAACTTACCCGTCTCGAACTAACATCTACCCCACCCAATATCCCACCAAGGCACCGCCCAATGTCTCAAGAACATTCAACACTGCTCAAACAGGAGGTACTCTCCCTCCTCCAAAAACACGCTATAGAGCAGGTCCCCATCAATCAGCAAAATCTAGGGGTTTACTCCCTATATTTCCTAATACCAAAGAAAGACGGGACCCTCAGGCCCATTCTGGACCTCCGGCCTCTAAATGCCTACATACATTCAGACCATTTCCATATGGTCACCCTACAACAAGTCCTCCCGCTCCTCTGTCAGGGAGATTTTCTCACAACATTGGATCTGAAAGACGCATACTTTCACATTCCAATACACCCCTCTCACAGGAAATACCTCAGGTTCATGGTGGACGGGCAACATTACCAATTCACGGTTCTCCCCTTCGGGGTCACCACCGCACCACGGGTGTTTACCAAATGCCTAGCGGTAGTAGCAGCACACCTCAGACGTCAACACATTCACGTCTTCCCTTACTTAGACGACTGGCTGATAAAAGCCGCGTCTTACCATCAATGCGTGCAGCATACAAACAGCACCATCCAACTGCTCCACCAGCTAGGCTTCACGGTGAACTACCAAAAGTCCCACCTCATACCATCTCACACAAAGCAATACCTCGGGGCCACTATAGACACCTCCAAAGGTATTGCCTATCCAAACACAGCCAGAATCACAAGCATTCAAGCCTTACGCAAAACATTCCTTCCCCAACACTCTCTTCCAGCAAGAGTGTTCATGAAGCTCATAGGAATGATGGCGTCTTGCATCTTTATAGTGCCCCATGCAAGACTACACATGCGTCCACTTCAAGAGTGCCTAGCACAACAGTGGAACCAGGCCCAGGGTCAGCTGACGGATCTGGTGTTGGTGGACGGCCGCACACATCACTCTCTGCAGTGGTGGAACACCACAAACCTTTCAAAAGGGCGGCCGTTCCTGGACCCGGTTCCTCAGGTGATTCTAACAGCGGACGCATCGCTCTCCGGCTGGGGAGCGCACCTCCTACAGCTCACAATGCAAGGTCTATGGACGCCACAGCAAAAATTGCTCCACATCAACCATCTGGAGCTCTTGGCGATCTTTCTAGCCCTAAAATCTTTCCAAAAACAGATTTTGGGCAAAGCAGTCCTCATTCGCACAGACAACATGACTGCAATGTATTATATCCAAAAACAGGGGGGGGGACACTCTCCCCAGCTCTCCCGCTTAGCCCAGAGCATATGGAGATGGGCAATTCCCCAAAACATCTTTCTCCTGGCACAACACGTTCCAGGCGTACAAAACACCATGGCAGATCTGCTCAGCAGACAAACGCAACAACTACACGAATGGGAACTGCATCCGCAAGTTCTTCAACCATTCTTCCAACAGTGGGGGCATCCTCAGATAGACCTCTTCGCCACCCACGAAAACAAAAAATGCCCAAGCTTCGCCGCCAGATACCCACACCCATTGTCCAAGGGCAATGCGATATGGATGAACTGGTCAGGCAGATTTGCATACGCCTTTCCACCTCTCCCACTAATTCCATTAGTGGTCAGGAAGCTACAACAGCACTCCCTCACACTCATTCTGGTAGCTCCGACGTGGGCCAGGCAGCCGTGGTACACCACGCTACTACAACTATCAGTGGTACCACATCAAAAACTGCACCTATCCCCATGCCTCCTAACCCAGAACCATGGAGAAATCAGGCACCCGGACCCAGCTCAGCTCAACCTGGCGATATGGCTCCTGAAATCCTAGAATTCGGATACCTTAACCTTCCCCCTGATTGCATGAACATCATCATGGAAGCCAGACGTCCTACCACTAGAGCATGTTATGCCGCAAAGTGGAAAAGATTTGTTATTTACTGCCGTAACAATACAATCAACCCTTTAGATGCATCCATACAGCACATCATATGCTATCTGCTCCATCTTCACAGGTGTAACCTGGCATATTCATCCATACGCCTACACCTAGCAGCGATCGCTGCTTATCTACAAAACAGACAGCATTTATCTCTCTTCAGAGTGCCCGCTATTAAAGCCTTCATGGAAGGCCTTAAACGAGTAATTCCTCCCAGGGCACCACCTTCCCCTGTATGGAACCTAAATTTAGTTCTTACACGACTAATGGGTCCGCCCTTCGAAGCAATGCATAAATGCGAGCTACAGTTTCTCACCTGGAAAACAGCTTTTCTCGTAGCTATCACTTCCCTTAGAAGGGTTGGTGAAATACAAGCGTTCACTATACAAGAACCCTTCATACAAATACATCACAGCAAGGTCATACTTCGCACAAATCCGAAGTTCCTGCCCAAGGTCATTTCCCCCTTTCATCTCAATCAATCGGTGGAATTACCTGTCTTCTTCTCGCAACCTCAATCTGTTGCAGAAAGAGCCTTACACACACTCGATGTAAAAAGGGCCTTGCTATACTACATACAAAGAACGCAACCCTTCAGGAAGACTAAACAATTGTTCATCTCCTTCTCTCCACCACATAAAGGCAACCCCATTTCTAAATCAGGGATAGCTAGGTGGATTGTAAAATGCATACAGATTTGCTACCAAAAGGCTAAAAGATTATTATCTGTTCCGCCTAAAGCCCATTCTACAAGAAAGTTAGGGGCTTCTATGGCCTTTCTAGGGAATATACCCTTAGATGACATCTGCAAAGCAGCCACATGGTCTACACCGCACACCTTCACAAAACATTACTGTGTAGATGTGCATTCCAAGCAGCAAGCTAGAGTAGGCCAGGCTGTACTAAAGACACTATTTCAAACCACTGCAACGGATACCGGTGGTCGCCGCTAGGGTTGGGTACTGCTATATAATCTATGCTAAGTGTACAATCTGCAGCTCATATGCCTCGAACGGAATATGCTACTTACCAGTATGCATCTGTTCTTGGCATGTAGAGCTGCAGAGTTGTACACGTCCACCCGCCTCCCCGGCTACCTGTATCCGTTCCAGTACATCTTATTTAGATACTACACACATGGGTTTCTCACTGTGATTACCAAGCTCCATCATTTCCCTGTTGGCGAAAAACAATCTGAGGATGGAGCCGAAGCCCATGCGCAGTACGGACCGAAGGAGGAGTCACCAAACTCGTGACTTCCAAAGACTGTCCAAGAAGAAAAACAAACTGCAAACATCCGGGCCCAACACCAGATGGCGATCTATGCTAAGTGTACAACTCTGCAGCTCTACATGCCAAGAACAAATGCATACTGGTAAGTAGCATATTCCTTATCCAGTATTGGTATCTTTCATAGATTCACATGCACCCACCCTCCTCCCCGTAGAGTCAGTTCTCTATGTTTGGGATATGTGCTTCCCACTCGTGCTAGGAAAATCTGAGGGGAGCTGGCTCTGCTGAGAGGGTTCTAGAAGGGTGCTGATGTCTGATTGGTTGTTACCAATTCTTGGGTTATTTTACATAACGAGGTAGATAGGCTTCTAAGATATAGGCCTTAGGGCCTTTTCTTTGGGCCTACTACTACTACTACTAATTCTTTTTGGCACTACTTTTTTATCTACCGGGACTCCCGCCTCGGCGACGGGGAATGATTCAGGCATGTGAATCTATGAAAGATACCAATACTGGATAACTGTAGTTACAGGTAAGTATCTTGTTTTCTTTCACCTCAACCAGTTCATTGAACTTCGGTTTTTAACCCTAGCCCTGTTTCTGTAGTGGAAAGAGCTCTTCATACCCTAGATGTAAAAAGAGCTCTCATTTTCTAAATAGACGGAACTAAAACCTTCAGGAAAAGAAAAAAAACATTTTGTCACCTTCTCCACGTCATAAAGGTAACCCTATTTCTGTAGTAGGGGATCTCTGTTATAGTCATAATCTATGAATAATCCCCGCCCATGTGCGGGGACCCCGGAGCAATCAAAAATATCTCTTAAGCTGTCCCGCATTTGCAAACCTGCAAAGACACTTAAGAGACAGACAAAATAATACAGCCTAATCACCACAAGGCTGCACTGGCCAGCACTTCCTCCGAAGTGAACACAAAAGCCAAAATAAAGTTGAAATGTCATTTTTATTCACATTTGACATGTTCCTTTATTATCACACACTCCCTTCACCAAAATCCCTTTAAACAATAGAGAGGAAGGGGTGGACAGACAAGCCCTATAGGCTGTCATTATGTGTCTGCTAAAGGGATACCGTGCCTTTAAGAAACTCTCCAGAGACCCCCGGTATCCCAGGATGCACAGCCAACACAAGTTACTTTCAGTTCTTTTTTCCGGCTCCTGCTAGCAGGACCCTGGAGCTTGAGCTCTACCCTTTTGGGTGGTTTAATTGATTAAAATCGGATTTTTTGGATTAAAAGTGGTTTCATTCGACGTCTAAAGCCTTTGTCTACTACTGCCTGCAATCTGGAGCAGTTTTGGCCCACTCTCAGCATGGCTTTATTCGATAAATGCCCTGAGTGTGGGAGGAAGAAGGCTAAGACGGACCCACATGAGGTGTGTATCCTCTGCTTGTCGCCCTCACATGTCCCAGCTGCCTGTGACCTCTGCAGCACCTTTTCGAAAAGGACCCTGAGGGACAGGGAGAAGACTCGCCTTCAGGGACAGGAGAAGCAGAGGACCGGTGAGACTTCAGGGCATGGAGGGTCCCATTCCCCCTCCTCCGCCCATGCTTCAGCCCCTGGAGGGACCTCCGGGCAGAAAAAGGAGCAGAAACGACACCTACCGGCTGGTAGGTCGCGTTCGACGTCGAAGGCGACGACGGCGAGAGAGAAGGCACCGGTATGTTCGCCGTCGATCCAGGGCTCTGGGTCGCGGCAGCCTCGGCGTTCGACGTCGAGGGAGGGGCCGGCGAGACCCGGGTCGCCGTCGCAGGTGTCACGGTCGACGTCCACAACACATCGACGTCGTACCGAGCCCCATGGACTGCACTCGCCGCTGTCTACACACGGCTCGACGCTGACGGAGTCGACGCCGAGATCCCGGCGCCCGCCGTCGAGGCGGAGGCGGTCGACGCCGAGACGCAGGTCGACGCCGAGACACCAACGATCGACGTCGAGACACCAACGATCGACGTCGAGACATCAACGATCGACGTCGAGACATCAACGATCGACGTCGAGATACCAACGATCGACGTCGAGATACCAACGATCGACGTCGAGACATCGACGTCGAGATACCAACGATCGACGTCAAGATCGCAGCGGTCGACGCCGAGGCACCGGCGGTCGACGTCGAGACGCCAGAAGTCGACGTCGAGGAGACAGTCGACGTCGAGGCAGACACCCCGGCGACGGCGATCAAGGCGGGGCTCGACGCCGAGGAGGCATGGGTCGACGTCGAGGAGACTTGGTTCGACGTCGAGAGGACGATCGACTGCGGGGCGGCACTCGTCGTCGAGGGCGAAGAGACGCCGTTCGAGGTCGATGTACAGTTCGACGTCCCAGACATCGGGGAATACGTCCTCGGTGATTACGATCTCCAGTCGGGGATCGGGGAGGCGCGGACGTTCGCCTTCGGTGGCTTCCCCGCGGGACAGGCCCGCCAAGAAGAGGAGAGTGGCCGCGAGCCCGGACAATGATGATGGGGGCTCTCCGGATAGAAGTGATGGGGCTTCAGACCATCTGACCCCGCTGCGTACCCAGCGGCCTCCTTTGCCTCCGGTGCCCGACCTTCCACCGGCGCCTCCACCGGTGCCTGCACTGCCTCCTCCTCCTCAGCCTCCTCCTCCTCCTCTTCCTCCTCCTCCACCTCCTCCGCTGCCTCTGCCCGTGCCTCAGCTGCCTGCCTCACCACCGCAGCCACCGCCTCCTCCCCCGAGGGTCCCTCACCGGCAGAGATCTCGCTCTCGCCCTCGCAGGCGATCACGGAGTAGGCGCAGATCCTCCACTCGCTCTGCACATGGTCGACGGAGGTATCGGTCCCGTTCCAGAGGGTCGAGGGGCACGTACTCTTCGGGGGCTGGCAAGTATTCGCCCTCGCTGTCAGACGCCTCCTACCCGCGTCTCTCCAGTGGATGACATTGCCACGTTCCAGGAGGTGTTGCTGAGAGGGGCTGCGAAGTTGGGGATATCAGTGACTACCCCTATTCCCACTACTTCTGTGATTTTTGAGACTTTGCATAAAGTACATCTGTCGCGCCCCCTCCTCCCGCTGGTCCCAGGACTGGAGGAACCTGCGATGGAGGTGTTCTTCACGCCGGCCGTGGTGAAGCCGGCGCCCTCGAGACTGTCAAAGAAGTACAGGGCTCCTGACTCGGATCCGGCGTTCCTCAGAGTGGACCCCCCACCGGATTCTGTTATCGTGGCGGCGGCTCGTAAGCAACACTCTACGACGCCTTCCTCCACGGCTCCCCCGGATAAGGAGAGTCGCAAAATGGACTCCTTGGGGAGGAGGATGTGCTCCACGTCGGCTACTACAATGAAGGCCGCTAGCGCCTCCGCTCTGTTGGGGCGCTATGACAGGTCTCTTTGGGACTCCCTGCAACAGTTCGCGGCCTCCCTGCCCAGAGACAAGAGGGAGGATTTTCAAGAGGTGCTGAACGAGGGCATGATGGTCTCTAATCAGATCATCAGTGCGGCGGGGGACGTGTCGTTGCTGGCGGCCCATGGGTACTGCCACGGCATACATATGAGGAGGCATTCCTGGCTGCGGCTGACTCCGCTCAAGCCGGAAGCGCAGCAGAAGATCGCCAATCTACCATTCTCTGGCACAACGCTATTCGGGTCGCATGCGGATGACGAGATGGCCCGCATGAAGGCTGAGGCGGAGACTCTGAAGGCGGTGGGGCTGGAGCGGCCTAAGGAGCAGAGGAGGTCCTTCCGTTCCTCGGGCAGGCGCTACACCAAGCAGAGGGGCCAAGGGCGTCAGTCGGGCCCCCAGCAACAGCCCTAGCAACAGCAGCAGTACCAGAGGCAGCCCTTTCAGAAGCGCCAGAGGGGCAGAGGCCAGCATCAGTCCTCGGCAGGGAACAAAGGCCCGTCCGGGTCGAAGCCCTGAAAAGTTACTTCCCCCTCATCCGTTACACGCTCCGGTGGGGGGAAGTATTCAACACTACCTGGCAGAGTGGAGGACAATAACACAGGACAAGTGGGTGCTGAATATTGTTTGCAATGGCTACTGTCTTCGTTTCACCAGTTCGCCTCCACAGATTCCACCAGTGCGCTCCCTTTACATGGTGCGGGAGCTCCAGCGGGAGGCGGACGTTCTATTAAAAAAGAAGGCGATAGAAGCTGTTCCTTTGAGGCAAAAAGGAAAAGGTCTCTACTCACGGTTCTTTCTCGTAAGAAAAAAAGACAAGAACGAGTTCAGGCCTATTCTGGATCTGCGTCAAGCAAACAGGTGGATCCGCCGAGAAAAGTTCCGTATGTTGTCCCTGCATCAGATTTACCCTCAGTTGCATCGAGGAGACTGGCTGTGCGCCATAGATCTGCAGGACGCTTACTTTCATGTGCCGATCGCACCGAAGCATCGCAAGTTCCTGAGGTTTCTGGTAGGCAACAACCATTACCAGTATTCCGTACTCCCGTTTGGCCTGAAGTCTGCGCCACGGACGTTCTCCAAGTGCATGGCAGTGGTCGCGGCACACCTGCGGAAGACCAAGGTGTTTGTGTACCCTTACCTGGACGACTGGTTGATCAAAGCGTCCACTTATCAGGAAGCCCAGTGCCATTTCAACAGGACGGCGGCTTTGCTTCACCGTCTGGGGCTGCACATCAACATGACGAAGTCAGTGCCGATCCCTGTGCAGTGTCTCCAGTACTTGGGGGCTTCAGTCAATACCTTGACCGCAAGCGTGTGTCCTTCGGAGGAGAGACGCTTATCGATCCGTGGGAAGGCTCTGCATCTCATCTCAGCCCGCTCTCCTACGGTGAGGACGGTGTCTTCATTACTGGGGTCGATGGCTTCTTGCATCTTCCTCACCCCCAATGCACGTCTGCATATGAGGCCCCTGCAGGAATGTCTGGAGGATCACTGGGACCAGAGGAGGGGGCGTTGGGAGGACAAGATCCAGTTGTCTCAGCACGCTCGGCAGTCTCGGAAATGGTGGTGTTCCCCAGAGAATGTCTGCAAGGGGACCCCTTTTCACAAGGACATTCCGGCCCAGACCATAGTGACCGATGCGTCTCTCCAGGGCTGGGGAGCGCATTCGGGCCCTCTTCAGATTCAGGGGATATGGTCGCAGATGGAGACGACCTACCATATCAACTTTTTGGAACTCAGAGCAGTACACTTGGCCTTGAAGGCGTTCCATCCCTCCTTCAGGACGTCCTCCCTGCTGGTTCAGACGGACAATACTACGACCATGTATTACCTCAACAAGCAGGGGGGCTCCCGGTCACGCACCCTGTCTCGGGAGGCAAAGGCGATCTGGAACTGGCTGGTGGCCAGGAATCTGACGATCACGGCGACCCACCTGCCGGGAGTGCAGAATGCCCAAGCAGACGCGCTCAGCAGACTCGTTCAAGAGAACCACGAGTGGGTGCTAAACGACGACGTGCTAAGAGACGTCTTCGCAGAATGGGGCACTCCGGATATAGATCTGTTCGCTACGGCAGAAAACAGCAAATGCCGCGACTTCGCGTCCAGGTACTACCAGCCAGGGACGCTGGGGAATGCACTATGGATCAGCTGGTCCAACAGCTTTCTCTACGCCTTTTCACCCATTCCCCTGATTCCGGCGGTGCTGATCAAGCTGTCGCAATCCAGAGCCAGAATGATCCTGATTGCTCCGGAGTGGCCGAGACAATGGTGGTTCACCGACCTTCTTCACCGGTCTGTTCTGCCACACCGGCGCCTGCCGTGCCGGCCGGACCTCCTCACAAAGTTCGGAGGGCAGATGGTTCACCCCAATCTCTCGTCCTTGAGTTTGGCAGCATGGCTCCTGAGCTAGTGCAGTATGGACACTTGAACCTGCCTCAGGACTGTATGGAGATCTTAAAAGAGGCTAAGAGACCGTCTACGAGGACTTCCTACGCATACAAGTGGAAGAGATTCTGCTTATGGTGCAAGGCGAAGGACTTTGACCCTACATCCTGTAAAGAAGACGTTATTTTGCCTTATCTGCTGCAGTTAGCTCAGTCTGGGCTTAATTTTCAATCTATTAAGGTTCATCTCGCAGCTCTGACTGCGTATAGGAAGGGCCCTTCTCAAACCTCATTTTTTCAAATCCCTGTGATTAAGGATTTTTTGGAGGGTTTGCGTAAGGTGTTTCCCCCTGTTAGAAGGCCTTCTCCACCTTGGGAAGGTGATATCAGATTTCCATGTGAATCAGATAACTTTGCCTACGTTTTTTCAGCATCCTTCCTCTCCGGCGGAGAGGTCTCTGCATTCACTTGATGTGCGTAGGGTGTTGAAATTCTACCTGGATAAGACAAAAGATATCCGCAGGTCGGATCAACTGTTTGTTAATTATGGTTCGGTAAGAACTGGTTTAGCTACCTCAAAGCAGTCCATTTCCAGATGGATTGTTTCCTGTATTCAGCTTTGTTACCAGAAAGCTAATAAAACATTAGGGGGTAAGCCTACAGCACATTCGACTAGAGGAAAGGCGGCTACCACCGCTTTGCTTAGGAATGTTCCCATTGCTGACATTTGTAAGGCTGCCACCTGGAAGTCAGTCCATACGTTTACAAAGCATTACTGCCTGGACTCTGATGCTAGGGCAGATGCGCAGGTTGGACAGGCTTCGCTAAGGAATTTGTTTGCACAGTGATTTGTTGGTGGTTGGTCTTACTCCACCGCTTCTTGTTGGTTGGGATGGGCTTGCCATTCTATTCATAGATTATGACTATACACAGAGATCCCCTACTACAGAAGGAGTAGTTTCTTACCTGTAACTCCAGTTCTGTAGTAGGGGTATCTCTGTTATAGTCATAAGCGACCCTCCCTCCTCCCCGGTGGAGTAACCTGACGGTATCAGGCCTGTTGTTATACACCTTCAAAAAGAACTGAAAGTAACTTGTGTTGGCTGTGCATCCTGGGATACCGGGGGTCTCTGGAGAGTTTCTTAAAGGCACGGTATCCCTTTAGCAGACACATAATGACAGCCTATAGGGCTTGTCTGTCCACCCCTTCCTCTCTATTGTTTAAAGGGATTTTGGTGAAGGGAGTGTGTGATAATAAAGGAACATGTCAAATGTGAATAAAAATGACATTTCAACTTTATTTTGGTTTTTTGTTCACTTCGGAGGAAGTGCTGGCCAGTGCAGCCTTGTGGTGATTAGGCTGTATTATTTTGTCTGTCTCTTAAGTGTCTTTGCAGGTTTGCAAATGCGGGACAGCTTAAGAGATATTTTTGATTGCTCCGGGGTCCCCGCACATGGGCGGGGATTATTCATAGATTATGACTATAACAGAGATACCCCTACTACAGAACTGGAGTTACAGGTAAGAAACTACTCCATCAAAATCAAGCATAGCCAAATGGATAGTTAAATGCATTCAAATATGTTATATTAAAGCAAAAAGGCCTTTACGTGTAACCCAAAGCACGTTCCAGTGCAACTTTGGCTTTTTTAGGACTTCTTCCCATATCTGACTTTTGTAAAGCATCTACATGATCTACACCACACACGTTTACTAAACACTATTGTGTGGATGTTCTAGTACGCCAACAAGCCAATGTACGTCAGGCACCTTTTTCGAAACTGCTGCAACTCGCGTTAGCCACCGCTTCTTTGGATGGGCTGCTTTTCAGTCTAAGCAGAGTATATTTACAGCCACACATACCCTCGAATGGATTGTTACCCTGTAAGCATCCGTTCATGGCATGTTGGGCTGTAGATTCATATGCGCTCTCACTCTTCCCCGGACGCCTGTGACAGTTTTCTGTTACATTTCACACACCTCTGATGCATTTATATTTAGCAAGGACATCTTTATCAGTACTCTTCTTACACTCCTTTTTCACCCACCTGCGTGGAAAACAATCTAACAAAGGAGTCGATGCCCATGCGCAATATCACCGAGAGGAGGAGTCACTACCTCGTGACTTGAAAGACTTCTTAGGGGGGAGAAAAAAACCTTGCCCATCTCGATCCCAAAACTAGAAGCTAGGAGTATGCAACTCTACAGTGCTTCATGCCATGAACAGATGCTTACAGGTTAAGTACCATAATACTTCTATTGTGCCACTGAGTAACTCTACACTACCTCCGCCCAACAATAGTTTATTTCCATTACTTAGAGGACAGGGCACCACAAGCTTTCAGGTGCCTGTTAAGTCACTGAGAATGAGTGTTTTGTTTAGAACTTCATAATAACTTCTGAGAGAGCCCATTCCAGTCATCTGTCATCAGTATGGCATCACACAAGAAGCAGTCTCTGTGCCTGCTGTAATACTAAGACTGAACAAAAAACACAGAGCCCTGAACAATACGATTGTGTTCCCTCAAGTCGTACAACACTCCAGCAATGCCACCTGAGAGGGAAGAGCATAAAATAATTAACTTTCGCGGCGTCTTCCATTAAAGCAGTCAAGTGTGTAGTTGTCTGCTGTTACATCAAACTTATAGACTCCTCAGTTTCTAGACCGGTTACCAGGTAAGAAAAAAGTTAACAAGGCAACCTTTCTAATGAAAGAACTTCTGCCGCTATCTGGCTGATGTTTCAAGCCCTTGGTTTTGCCCGGTGGTATTAGATCCTCCATGATGGCTCTGCTTTACTTCCTTTGACCCGGCGGTCCAGCATCGTATCCTGGAATGCCTTTTGATGGCAAGATACTCTATGGATTGCATGTCAATGATGCCCGGCAGTCCATTGAGACACGGATATGGTTCAGTCATAGAGTATCTTTCAGTTTTGTCAGGGGGTGCCTTGTGGAATCTTTCAAAGCCAGTGGTAAAAAGACTCACATAATGCCTTATTACAGGCAACCATGTCTTTCATGACCACAGCGGTCAGTCACACTGTCCTCTTCCAAGTGGCAACCCAGAAGAGAGGTGACAGCCAATTCAAATAGCAGAACTTCTCACTCAGGATTTTAAGTTCACAATGGGTACTGGAATGGATCTGAAAGTCATTCTCGGTTCAGAAAGTTGTTTTTCAGCTCGAGACTTATAAAATGCATTGCCCAAGTAGTCGCTTTTCAGAGGTGACAGGGACATAAGTTGTGTCCCTTACTACCACTACTTGCTGATAGAATAAAGAAAAATTCGGCATAGACCTGTTCTTTGACCTTGGGCTGGTTCATTGTGACCAACTGCGTTTCCAACTGCCTCCTCAACCTTCCAGATTCATCCAATTTATGGGTGATTTCTTGAACACCAAGTTACACATAGCTTCACTGTCAGATAAGAAAATTGTCATGCTCCAGGTGCTTCCACTCCAAGTTGAAAAGCTGAAGGCCGTATTGGTCCACCTTTGCAAATCCCTGCTTGGATTTATGCCTTCTTGCATTTCACTCCTACTGCATTGCATCAGCAAATGCAACCTTTCCAGTTGGAGCTAGACATTGCATAAAAACTCGGGCTCCTTCAGAGGTCAGGTTCAAGTTACGCCTAATCTCAAGACTGCGTTGTTGTGGGCGTCAAGAGACATTGTGGTAGTAGGTCTCCATGTTCAACTAGTCGTGGCTGATAGCATGATGACTGCAGATACTTCATGGAAGGCAGGTATGACCGGGCACATTAGGACGAGCTTGAGTCCATAAATGCAGCACCTTCCTGACAAATACAAGAACCGGGCCAGTGAACTAATCCAAGAGGGTAAGACCATCACTAACACCTCCATTCGCTGTGCCCTAGATGCAGCAGACACTGCCTCCAGGCCAATCGACACCAGTGTCCTTTTGCGCAGGCATGCCTGGTTACGTATATCGGGTTTTAAACCAGAAGTACAGAGTTCTATACTCAATCAGTCTTTTGATGAGCAACACCTATTTGGCCCCAATGTAGACGTATCCCTCGCAAAAATGAAGAAGGATACAGACACCGCCAAATCTATGGGAGCCTTGCAATCGCTAGCTCCCAGATGGTCCTTTCGTCGCTCATCCTTTAGAAGCACCCATCGAGGCTACTCCTCTGATAGCCATCCACCTCTTACAAAGCTCCCGCACAATCCACCTTTACTAGAGGTTACCAAAGGGGTGGTTACAGTGGGAATAACAGCAGAGGCAAAAACAACAACTTCCGCTCTGCCTCCACACCTACCCCATGACTTCCCTCCACTTCCCCCCGACTATTCCACTCCAGTTGGGGGAAGACTCCACTCCACCAATTTCTCCCTGCCTGGATAAACATCACTTAAGACAGGTGGGTCCACAAAATCATTCAATCAGGCTACTGTCTCAAACTAACATCTACCCCCCAAACATACCACCCAAACACCGTCCAATGTCACAAGAACATTTGTTACTAATAAAGCAGGAGGTAATCTCTCTCGTACAAAAGAGTGCAATAGAACCAATTCCCCTGCACCAACAAAACACGGGAGTCTACTCCCTCTATTTCCTCATACCAAAAAAGGACGGATCTCTAAGGCCTATTTTAGACCTCAGACCTCTAAACATTTACATACATTCAGACCACTTCCACATGGTCACACTTCAGCAGGTCCTCCTTCTGCTTTCCCAGGGCGACTTCCTTGCTACGCTAGACCTCAAGGACGCCTATTTCCACATTCCCATTCACAGCGCTCACAGAAAATATCTCAGATTCGTAGTGGACGGTCAGCACTATCAATTCAAAGTACTCCCATTTGGAGTTACCACAGCACCAAGAGTGTTTACCAAGTGCCTAGCAGGGGTGGCAGCACAACTAAGAAGACAACACATACATGTCTTCCCATATCTAGACGACTGGCTTATAAAAGCCAAATCGTACAATCAGTGTGTACAACACACTCACGCCACTATTCAACAACTTCACCACCTGGGGTTCACAATATATCACGCCAAGTCCAGCTCCAACCGTCCCACACGGAACAATATCTCGGTGTCACAATAAAACCCTCAAGAGTGCTCGCCTACCCCAGTCCCGCCCGTATAGCGAGCATCCAAGCTCTTCTCACAAGATTCCAACCACAACACTCTTCCAGCTCGAGTGTTCATGCAACTCATAGGGATGATGGCCTCTTGCATATTCATAGTGCTTCATGCAAGACTCCAGATGCGTCCTCTCCAAGAGTGCTTAGCACACCAATGGAACCAGGCTCAAGGTCAGCTAACAGATCTGTTGTTGGTAGACGGTCGTACCCATCGCTCTCTGCAGTGGTGGAACACAAAGTACCTTTCCAAAGGGCGACCGTTCCTCGAGCCAGTTCCTCAAATAGTCATGACAGCGGACACATCGCTCTCCGGCTGGGGAGCTCACCTACTACATCACACCATGCAGGGCAGGTGGACACCTCAACAAAAACTACTCCACATCAACCACTTACTAGCCATCTTCCTAGCCCTAAAAGCATTTAAAAAACAAATATCAGGCAAGACTGTCTTAGTCCGTACCGACAACATGACAGCCATGTATTATATCTAAAAACAAGGCAGAACACTCTGCCGCTCTCTCAACTTGCACAGAGCATATGGAGGTGGGCTGTACCTCCAGAACATTTTTCTCCTAGCCCAACATGTCCCAGGAGTCCAAAACACAATAGCCGATCTCTTGAGCCGTCAAACAGAACAAATCCACGAGTGGGATCTTCATCCACAAGTTCTTCAACCGTTTTTTCAGGTCTGGGGGCAACCACAGATAGACTTCTTCGCCACCCAAGAAAAACCAAATGCCCAAACTTCGCCACCAGGTATCCTCACCCATTGTCCAAAGGCAAAGCGATATCGATGAACTTTTCTGGCAGATTTGCGTACGCTTTTCCGCCTCTCCCACTCATTCCACTAGTGGTGCGCAAACTACAGCAACACTCATTAACACTCATCCTAGTTGCTCCAACTTGGGCCAGACAGCCATGGTACACCACACTGCTGGAACTCTCAGTTCCGCACCAAAAGCTACACCTCTCTCCACGCCTCTTAACCCAGAACCATGGAGAGATCCAACACCCAGACCCAGCTCCGCTCATCCTAGCAATCTGGCTCCTGAAATGCTAGAATTCGGTTACTTCAGCCTTCTTCCTGACTGTATGAACGTCCTCAAAGAAGCTAGACGGCCTACCACTAGAGCATGCTATGCAGCCAAATGGAAAAGATACGTGGTATACTGCCATAACAATAACACTAATCCCCTAGATGCGTCTATCCAACACATCATAGGCTACTTACTACACCTCCAAAGATGCAACCTAGCCTATACCTCCATCAGATTGCATCTGGCTACCATAGCAGCATATCTACAAAATAGACAACACCTCTCACTTTTCAGAGTACCGTCCATAAAACCCTTTATGGAAGGACTCAAAAGAATAATTCTCCCCAGAGTACCACCTTCACCAAGTGGAATTTAAATATCGTTCTCACAAGACTAATGGGGCCTCCATTTCAACCTCTACATAAATGTGAGCTACAATTCTTAACATGTAAAACTGTTTTCCTCATAGCCATTACTTCTCTACGAAGAGTTAGTGAACTACAAGCACTAACGATTCAAGAACCCTTTCTCCAGATGCATCTTAATAAAGTTGTTCTCCGGACCAATCCTAAATTCCTCCCTGAAGTCATTTCTCCCTTCCACCTCCATCAATCTGTAGAGCTGCCTGTATTCTTCTCGCAGCCACAAACAGTTGCAGAAAGAGCTCTTCAAACCTTAGATGTCAAAAGAGCACTACTATACTACATAGAGAACAAAACCCTTTTGTAAGACCAAACAATTATTCGTGTCTTTCTCGCCACCACACAAAGGCAACCCCATACCAAAATCTGGGATAGCTAGGTGGATTGTCAAATGCATACAGATTAATTGCCATAAAGCAAAACGTACATTATCTGTTCCTCCTAAAGCGCACTCTACACGGAAGATAGGGGCTTCAATGGCATTTTTAGGAAACATTCCTTTAGATGATATCTGCAGAGCAGCTACATGGTCTACACCACACACATTCACTAAACACTACTGTGTTGATGTGCAAACTAAACAGGCTAGTGTGGGCCAGGCTGTACTCAAAACACTATTTCAAACTACTGCAACAGATACTGGTGATCGCCGCTAGGGGTGGATACTGCTTTACAATCTGTGCAGTGTGTAATCTGCAGCTCATATGCCTCGAACGGAATATGCTACTTACCAGTATGCATCTGTTCTTGGCATGTAGAGCTGCAGATCTACGCACGCCCACCCGCCTCCCCGGCTACCTTTATCTGTTCCAGTATTATCTTACTTAGATGCACCACACATGGGCTTCTTTCCTGTTTCTTACTAAGCTCCATCATTTCCCTGCTGAGGATGGAGCCGAAACCCATGCGCACTATGATCCAAAGGAGGAGTCACATACCTCGTAATTTCCAAAGACGTTCCAGGACAAAAACAAGTGCAAACATCCGGGCCCAACACCAGATGGCGATCTATGCACAGTGTGTAGATCTGCAGCTCTACATGCCAAGAACAGATGCATACTGGTAAGTAGCATATACCATCCCATCTATACCCCCTTATAAAAAAGGACCAAACTTTAACTATGCACCTTCTAGAACACTCCCAAGAGGAGTTGATTCCCTTGTGAAGGGAGTCTCCCTGAGTTCTGCTCAGATTATTTTTTTTTCTTCTAAAAGCTATTTTCAATCTAATTTCTGACAGAAAAGACCTTTTTCATCCCTGCTAGACCTGTGGGGTAGAAGAGTTACTGTGGATGACCCACATAAGGACTGCCTTTATTGCCTTCACCCCAAGCATGAGGTAAGAGTGAAGATTCGTCATACTTCCTCCTCAAAAACCCTAAAGGAAGGGAGGCTACTTCTGTGACTTCAGAAAGCAAAAAACTCAGAAAACATTGTCTGAGGAGGATAGTGAGCCTCTTCCAGGTCTCGCAAACAGGCTAGATCCCAACATGAGTCTAGAAAATCCTTAGTCTCACAACTCTAAGAAAAAGGAGAGGCAAAAACGTTTCTTAGCAACTTCCGTATCTACCCCATGTTATGCCATCTACTAAGGATAGAGATCAGCCTCATGCCGGCCCCTATTGACACGTCCATAAGCATAAATTCTTGGAGGCCCTCTCGATGCTACCACTATCTCGTTGAAGGCAAAAATGACAGCAGCCGCCATCAACGCTCCCATCTCGTCGACGAAGGTTCAGGCGTCTACTACTGTCCCATCAGTGACACTGCTGTTTGACGATTCCAGCGATGATGCCGGCGCCCCCACTGACGATGGATGGATGCTTCAATGCCTCCAATGACAATTAAGGTCACCAGAACGTTTGTGTCCCTAAGTAACCTCGCCCAGTAAGGTCTAGCCTCTGCCTCCAAGGCCCTTGTTGAATCTTGAGGAATCTAGTGAGGATGATAGCCCTTTTGGGCCAGCTCACAGCCCTTTAGAACTGTATTATAAATGCCAGGAGGAAGGTGAGGATTATCAAGATGATGCGAAATATTACCAACATTATTATCCTTTTCGTTGAAGGCATTGAGCCCGCAGATATTACCCTGACACTCCACCTAAGCGGGATAGTGCACAACTACCTACTATCTTGATACAGTATCTTCAGGCTATGCTCAAACTATTGGAGTTGGTTTCCATAAGCCAACCATAAGAGCAGTCTTAAGCGCCTCCACATCCTGTCACCCCTCTTGCTCCAACACCTCTCCATGTGCCAGCCACTCCTAGAATAATACCTGCTCCCCCATGGTGCAGCGCTGCCGAGGGATGATAAAAGAGAAGTGGTGAGATTCGTGAGCCTCAGCCACCTTTTTATAAATGGGATGACTGTTCTTACAACACCGTCCCCACCTCTGCTACGACCTGCCTATTCGGTTCCTGAAGACATCAGAGGTTTCCATAACCTCATGGAGGGGCGAAAACTAGATTCCATCTCCCAGTGTCTGTGAAACGGCAGAACTGTTTCCTGTACGATTTTAAAGAGCAGACGAGGAAATCTGTACGCTCTATACCAATCCTTGACTACATCTGGCAAGGAGTCAGTGATAACTGTGAGAAAGTGCCATCTTTCTTGCATGGTATGCCCCCACTTTTTGCTAAATTGCTGAATGTACTTCGATTGAGTGTACCCTGGGTTCCTGCCAATCAGGTGCCCAGGGCCTATGTTCCTTCCTTAAACCACACAAACTCCAAATTGGCAAACCCTAGCCACATGTCAGCCCCTAGTAAATGGTACCCTAGGTACCCAGGGCCTTGTGACCAGGGAAGGCCTCTAAGGGCTGCAGCACTCATTGTGCCACCCTCAGAAGCCCTGTACCCTTACACACACACTGCCCTTGCAGGCTGAGTGTCTGGGTGCAGGACAAAACAAAGAGTCGACATGGCACACATCACTGTATACCATGCCCATCACCTACACTGCCAAGGCATATGTCAGCCACCCCTCTAGCTGGGTGCATTACGCCTATGGTGTGGGCACAGGAGCAGGAGCCCTGTGCCCCTACAGTACCCGGGTCCATTCCTGGGCACTGTAAGTGCAGTGCTGTCATTTAAGAATACATGGTGCTGGGAGCTTGTCAAACACGAGCTCCACAGCACCATATTGGCAACACTGAAGCCTGGGAAGTTTGGTATCAAACTTCTCAGCACATTGAACCCACACTGATGCCAGTGTAGGATTTAATGTACTAAGCACCCCAGAGGGCATCTTAGAAGATGCCCCCTTACAGCTAACTTACAATCCACGTCTGCTCTGAGGCTGCCACACAGCAGACACGTTGCTGGACCCCTGGGTGGGAGAGCCCCTGCTCTCCCAGGCCTGCAACAATGCACATCCTGGGTGAGGTGAGAAATCTCCTCCCCCAGGATGAGCAAAGGGAAGCTTCAAAGGCATGCCGCCATTTGGAGTTTCCCCAGGCCACTGCAACCCCCCACTCTGGCGGGAAGCTTGGCCGGAAACCCCATACAAGGACAGGGGATGTGCCAGCCTGCCCACCCCACCCCTCAGGTGGGGGAGGCGAGGTGAAGCACATCTCCGGGCTCTCGCCATCTTGAAGATGGGAGGCCCTACCCTATCAGGATTAGGCTACTGCCCCCCTCCCACAGGAGAGAGGCAGGATAGGGGGTGTACCCACCCCAGGACAAGGACCCATTGGTCCCTGGCCTTCACCTACCTGTAACGCCCCTAAATCTAGTATTTAGGGGCACCCTGAACCTTCCTTCCTTAGATTCCAGATAGAAAACGACAAGAAGAGCAAGAAGAACAAAGACCTGCCCTGCAGCTGCTAAAAAGAGAAGAAGACACCAACTGCTTTGGCCCCAGCCCTACCGGCCTGTCGACTCTCGAACCTGCACCAGCGCGGCATCCCACGTGGCCAGCAACCTCACCAACCCCGGAGGACCTGGCTACCTTTTAGCTCTAAGCCCCTGGGACTCCCACGAGTAGAGGCTCTACTCAAGAAACCTATTTGCTATCCCTGGCACCAGCCCGGGACCGCGGACCCAGCACACTCTGCACCAGCCAAGCCTGGCCAGTGCCGGAGTGGACAAAGACCCAGAGGACGACCCCACGGCGACTGTGACCGAGTCCGGCACCCAAGGACCCCCCTCGACATCCCGGAAGAAGCCTGCAGCCTCAGAACCAAGTGCCACCCCAGCCGCGATCAACCAGAGGGTAAGATTCCCGACGTCAAAAGGCACCCCGGCGCCCTGCGACCCCCTGTGCCCAATCCCGGGGTACCCACCTAACCTACAACTACCCAACTTACCTCTCGAAGTGGTGGTGGCACCTGAAACATCCTCTTTCCAAACCGGAACATTCCCATTGATTTCCATTGAGCGCCCTAAGGCTCAAAAGCACCCTGCACCCAGCCGCCCGAGTGGCCCTGGCAGTGCCCTCTCTACACTAACCTACTTCCCCACTTGCCCTGAGTAAGTGACCAGGAGCCCAGCTCTCACAGCCGCGTGGCTTACCAGACAGCAGCCACCAACCAAGGCCCCCCTATCCCTCATAGGATAACATTGGGCCCAACTCTCTCTGCACCCGGCCGTCCTGAAACCGCTGAGGGTGAACCAACTGTACCTACCTGACACTGGGGGACCCCTGAGTCCATGCCCGGAATTTCAACACTACCAGTCGAGTACTTACCCTTAAACAGCTAACTTCATTTTCCTCATAGGGTAACATTGACTGGCTTTTTCTTCAAAAATCTTCTAAGTGTGAACTTTTCAAAACTGCAAAAATTCACCAAAAATCAGCCAAGTGACAAAAACGAATTTACTCACCTGCTCCTAGGTGAGCTCCCAGTGCTGGATCTTGGTGCCCAGCCCTGACTCTGAAAAGTGTTCACAACTATACTTACCTCTAACTCATTTTTCTCCCATAGGAAACCATTGTCTGCTTTTCTGTGAAATTTCTTCTAAGTGTCTACTTTTGCAAATTTGAAATATTCTTTTAAAATCGTACCATTTCTGCAAACGAAATTACTTACCTGCTTTTGATAAGGACCCCAGTCCTGGGTCTAGGCACCCAGTCCTGGATTACTAAAGTAACGATAAAGTACTTACCTGCAATTTGAATTTCTTGCCATAGAGATCCATTGAATGTTTTCTGTGAAATATTTTCTAAGTGCTAACTTTTGAAATAGCTAAATATTATTTAAAAATCATTACAGTTATTAAGTCGACTTTCATCACTTGATTCTGAATACTGACCCCAGGCTGGTTCTAGGAGCCAGACCTGGAATTCCAAAAGTAATCTGAAAAGTAATTTATTACAAATAACCTGAATGTTCGAGGCATATGAGCTGCAGATTGTACACTTAGCATAGATCGCCATCTGGTGTTGGGCCCGGATGTTTGCAGTTTGTTTTTCTTCTTGGACAGTCTTTGGAAGTCACGAGTTTGGTGACTCCTCCTTCGGTCCGTACTGCGCATGGGCTTCGGCTCCATCCTCAGATTGTTTTTTTCCGCCATCGGGCTCGGATGTGATACTTCGTGCTCCGGCTTCGAACTTCTACGGTTCCAGCCTCGACGGAAAATCCTCGTATCTTCGAGTTTCTTCATCATCTTCATCTCTCGAAGCGGCACTTTTCTCCATCCCGTACATCGGCACCGGCCTTCGGGCCCTCCTCGACTCCGGTCCCGGCCGATGGAAAGGACTCCGTTCAAAAAGTGCCCAAAATGTGGGTCTAAATTTCCCCACACCGACCTCCATCAGGTGTGTAATCTTTGCCTCTCTCCAGAACACGAGGCCAGAGACTGGCCCCGCCTGTAAGTCTTTTCGATCGAAGAAAACCATCCGGGATCGAAAAGCTCGACGCACCATGGCGCACTCATCGTCTGCAGCTCCACTGGACATCTTCGGAGACGGCGCCGAAGCTTCGGGGCAAACACACACCGAGCAGGAAGAAGACGTCGTCAGCGCTTCCGAAGCCGACGACTCCGACGTGGAGGACATCACACCGGCGCAGCGGGCCGTGAGTACTGTGCCCCCTCCCACCCCCGCGCCCAAAACCAAAGAGACTCCGGTTACTCCCTCGCCTGCCGGCCTGGGCAAAACCAAGACCAAAGCTTCGATCACCCCACCTTCGGGCTCGGTGTCGAAGCACCCAAAGTCTCACGGCAGCTCGGGATCGAGCCAGCCGACGCCCGGTGCCGAAAAACAGCATCCGGCACCGAAGAAAGCAATATCCAGCTCGACTCCGAAGCCACCGGTGCCGAAGCCTGGACTCTCGGTGCCGACCAAACACAAACATAAATCTGTCGGCACCGACGCTCCGACGCCGAAAACTCCTTCGACGCCGAAAAAACAGGAGGCCCCAAAAAAGCATGGCGCACACAAACCATCGAAGCCCTCGGCTCCGAAATCACCGGTGCCGACGGACGATTCGACGCCACTGGCTCGGTTTACACCAGACCCTCTACAAAAGACTCTGTCCAAAGATCCAAAGACTGGACTATTGACTTTAATTATCAAGAAAAGACGCCTTGATACTCCGGCTCCTCCTCCACCACCCAAAAGGAAGGACTCTGCTACTTCTCCCCTCAGAGTGCCCTCCCCACTACCGCCTCCCTTACCTCCTCCACCACCTCCACCCCCTCCCCCTCCCAGATCTCCGCCACCTCCACCTCACTACGATCCGGCCCCATCCCCAGATCCGGATGATGGGGACCCGGACAATTACCCGGCGGACGTCCCAATGGATCCCACTCCACCAGGGACCCCAGACCCGTGGGAGGATTACAATAACCCTGATGCACCCGATATTCCTCAGGACGACCTATACCCATCCAGGCCGTCTCCTCCAGAGGACTCCTTAGGGTTTCATAATTTAGTGCAGAGAGCAGCACACTACCATGGGGTGGACATGCACAGTGAACCAGTGGAAGAAGACTTCCTACTGGACACATTTGACATACAAGACAAATCCACTTCTATTTTACCCATGCTTAAGGGTGTCACCAAGCACGCTACAGAGGTGTTCAAAGACCCTGTCAGGGCCAGAGTACTTAACCCTAGAATAGAGAAGAAGTACAAAGCGGCACCCACAGACCCTGCATACATTAAGGGCCCTGCTCCCCTAGATTCCCTAGTTGTCTCCACAGCTAGAAAGCGGGCTAACTCCCAATCCTCAGGAGAAGCCCCACCGCCAGACAAGGAATCTAAACTTCTGGACGCGTCTGGTAAACGCACCGCCTCCCAAGCTGCAAACATGTGGCGCATTGCAAACACACAAGCACTGCTTGCGCGATATGACAGAGCACACTATGACGAACTAGAGGCTCTTATGCAGCACCTTCCAGAAAAACACAAGCGCAAGGCTCATGACCTGATACAGGAGGGTAAACTAATTACAAACACCTCCATTAAGTGTGCCCTCGAAAGCCGACACTGCTTCTAGAGCCATAAATACAAGTGTCCTGCTTCGTCGCCATGCCTGGCTCAGGATCTCAGGGTTCAAGCCTGAAGTCCAGGCGTCCATACTCAATCACCCCTTTGACCAGCAAACTCTCTTTGGGCCAAAGGTAGACGAAGCGTTGGAAAAGATGAAAAAGGACACAGACACAGCAAAGTCTATGGGGGCACTCCAAACACAAGCCTCTAAACGTTCCTTTCGACGCTCGTCCTTTCGTGGCACAGGCAGAGGCTCCTCCACCGATAACGCCTCTACCTCCTACAAGTCCCCTCCTCAAAATACCTTTTCAAAGGGCAATCAAAGGGGCGGTTACAGAGGCAACAACAATAAGGGCAGGGGCAAAACCAACAACACCCGTTCTGCCACCCCACCCACACAATGACTTCCCTCCGCTCCCCCCAGATCATCACACTCCGGTCGGGGGCAGACTACAAGACTTTATCCACACATGGGAGTCCATAACATCGGACAAATGGGTGACCCAAATCATTCGGTCAGGGTACTGTCTCGAACTAACATCTACCCCACCCAATATCCCACCAAGGCACCGTCCAATGTCTCAAGAACATTCCACACTGCTCAAACAAGAGGTACTCTCACTCCTCCAAAAACACGCTATAGAGCAGGTCCCCGTCAATCAACAAAATCTAGGGGTCTACTCCCTATATTTCTTAATACCAAAGAAAGACGGGACCCTCAGACCCATTCTCGACCTCCGGCCTCTAAATGCCTACATACATTCAGACCATTTTCACATGGTCACCCTACAGCAAGTCCTCCCCCTCCTCTGCCAGGGAGACTTTCTCACAACCTTGGATCTGAAAGACGCATACTTTCACATTCCAATACACCCCTCTCACAGGAAATACCTCAGGTTCGTGGTGGACGGGCAACATTACCAATTCACGGTTCTCCCCTTCGGGGTCACCACCGCACCACGGGTGTTTACCAAATGCCTAGCAGTAGTAGCAGCACACCTCAGACGTCAACATATTCACGTCTTCCCTTACCTAGACGACTGGCTGATAAAAGCCGCGTCCTACGACCAATGTGTGCAACATACAAACAGCACCATCCAACTGCTCCACCAGCTAGGCTTCACGGTGAACTACCAAAAGTCCCACCTCATACCATCTCACACAAAGCAATATCTCGGGGCCACTATAGACACCTCCAAGGGTATTGCCTATCCAAACTCAGCCAGAATCACAAGCATTCAAGCCTTACGCAAAACATTCCTTCCTCAACACTCTCTTCCAGCAAGAGTGTTTATGAAGCTCATAGGAATGATGGCGTCTTGCATCTTCATAGTGCCCCATGCAAGACTCCACATGCGTCCACTTCAAGAGTGCCTAGCACAACATTGGAACCAGGCCCAGGGTCAGCTGACGGATCTGGTGTTGGTGGACGGCCGCACACATCACTCTCTGCAGTGGTGGAACACCACAAACCTTTCCAAAGGGCGGCCGTTCCTGGACCCGGTTCCTCAGGTGATTCGAACAGCGGACGCATCGCTCTCCGGCTGGGGAGCGCACCTCCTACACCTCACCATGCAAGTTATATGGATGCCACAGCAAAAATCGCTCCACATCAACCATCTGGAGCTCTTGGCGATCTTTCTAGCCCTAAAATCTTTCCAAAAACAGATTTCAGGCAAAGCAGTCCTCATTCGCACAGACAATATGACTGCGATGTATTATATCCAAAAACAGGGGGGGACACACTCTCCCCAGCTCTCCCGCTTAGCCCAGAGCATATGGAGATGGGCAATTCCCCAAAACATCTTTCTCCTGGCACAGCACGTTCCAGGCGTACAAAACACCATGGCAGATCTGCTCAGCAGACAAACACAACAACTACACGAATGGGAACTGCATCCACAAGTTCTTCACCCATTCTTCCAACAGTGGGGGCATCCTCAGATAGACCTCTTCGCCACCCACGAAAACAAAAAATGCCCAAGCTTCGCCGCCAGATACCCACACCCATTGTCCAAGGGCAATGCGATATGGATGAACTGGTCAGGCAGATTTGCATACGCCTTTCCACCTCTCCCACTAATTCCATTAGTGGTCAGGAAGCTACAACAGCACTCCCTCACACTCATTCTGGTAGCTCCTACGTGGGCCAGGCAGCCGTGGTACACCACGCTACTACAACTGTCAGTGGTACCACATCAAAAACTGCATCTATCCCCATGCCTCCTAACCCAGAACCATGGAGAAATCAGGCACCCGGACCCAGCTCAGCTCAACCTGGCGATCTGGCTCCTGAAATCCTAGAATTCGGATACCTTAACCTTCCCCCCTGATTGCATGAACATCATCATGGAAGCCAGACGTCCTACCACTAGAGCATGCTATGCCGCAAAGTGGAAAAGATTTGTAATTTACTGCCGTAACAATACAATCAACCCTCTAGATGCATCCATACAGCACATAATATGCTATCTGCTCCATCTTCACAGGTGTAACCTGGCATATTCATCCATACGCCTACACCTAGCAGCGATCGCTGCTTATCTACAAAACAGACAGCATTTATCACTCTTCAGAGTGCCCGCTATCAAAGCCTTCATGGAAGGCCTTAAACGAGTAATTCCTCCCAGGGCACCACCTTCCCCTGTATGGAATCTAAATTTAGTTCTTACACGACTAATGGGTCCGCCCTTCGAACCAATGCACAAATGTGAGCTACAGTTTCTCACCTGGAAAACCGCTTTCCTTGTAGCTATCACTTCCCTTAGAAGGGTTGGTGAAATACAAGCGTTCACCATACAGGAACCCTACATACAAATGCATCACAGCAAGGTCATACTTCGCACAAATCCGAAGTTTCTGCCCAAAGTCATTTCCCCCTTCCACCTCAATCAATCAGTGGAATTACCTGTCTTCTTTTCGCAACCCCAATCTGTTGCAGAAAGGGCCTTACACACACTTGATGTGAAAAGGGCGTTGCTATACTACATACAAAGAACGCAACCCTTCAGGAAGACTAAACTATTGTTCGTTTCCTTCTCTCCACCACATAAAGGCAACCCCATTTCTAAATCAGGGATAGCTAGGTGGATTGTAAAATGCATACAAATTTGCTATCAAAAGGCAAAGAGAACATTATCTGTTCCTCCGAAAGCCCACTCTACAAGAAAGTTAGGGGCTTCTATGGCTTTTCTAGGGAATATACCCTTACATGACATCTGCAAAGCAGCCACATGGTCTACACCGCACACCTTCACAAAACACTATTGTGTAGATGTGCATTCCAAGCAGCAAGCTAGGGTGGGCCAGGCTGTACTAAAGACACTTTTTCAAACAGCTGCAACGGATACCGGTGGTCGCCGCTAAGGTTGGGTACTGCTATATAATCTATGCTAAGTGTACAATCTGCAGCTCATATGCCTCGAACGGAATATGCTACTTACCAGTATGCATCTGTTCTTGGCATGTAGAGCTGCAGAGTTGTACACGCCCACCCGCCTCCCCGGCTACCTGTATCCGTTCCAGTACATCTTATTTAGATACAACACATGGGTTTCTCACTGTTATTACTACGCTCCATCATTTCCCTGTTGGCGAAAAACAATCTGAGGATGGAGCCGAAGCCCATGCGCAGTACGGACCGAAGGAGGAGTCACCAAACTCGTGACTTCCAAAGACTGTCCAAGAAGAAAAACAAACTGCAAACATCCGGGCCCAACACCAGATGGCGATCTATGCTAAGTGTACAACTCTGCAGCTCTACATGCCAAGAACAGATGCATACTGGTAAGTAGCCTATTCCTTACCATTGAGCTCAATGCATTGTTATGTTTAGGAAATAGGATTGTTTATTGCAACCAACTGTGACTGTTTACACAAATTTATTGCTTCAAACAAAAGTATTTATATTCAACCTCTCATTCTGAGAAAGTATATTTTTACCCCCTTTGTGGTTCTAAAAATAAAACAAGCATATATTTTATATATACAAACCATTGGCCTAGAGTTCAGTTATTGAGTGTGTGAAACCATTTGCTGACTGAGTGTGTACAATAAATGCTTTACACTGTCCTCTGGTACTGCCTTACTGCTCGACCAAGCTACCACTTTTGAGAGTAAGGTCATACCTAACTTTGACCTCTATCAGCCTCTGGGGGACTGTGGACTCTGTACACCCTGTACCTATTAGGGAACAGTATATACAGAGCCACTTTCTCACAATAACCCAGCCACAGTAGCTGCTGTCCTCCATTTGTATCGATAAGTATAGGGCCTCTAAGGATTCCCCTTCATGCTTGACAGGACACCCCAATCTGATTTAATAATCTCTCAAGCTGCACAACGTAGATCTAAAAACCATCTACTCCCATTTCAGCACCAACTGACCAGGAGGGACGCAGTTTGGACAATATTGCAATTACAATGCACGCAGGTAACTCCCTAGTGATTTTAGGCAGTTAGGACCACCCGATGTTGTCTAATATCGTCTCCATCATTGACATCATCCCGGAGGTAGACGTTCTGAAGCCAAGATGATCTTGCTGTAGGGGAACGCACCTCATCTGAGATCATAGATTGTGCCATGGACATTGCTTCCACAGGCTTCCGTCAACTTGCTGGAGCAGCTGTGTTAAGGCACCAAGGATGGCTCAAGGCGACCTTGTTTAATCTAAGATATTGGACATTGCAAATGATGGAGACACATTAATTGGTAAACAGAATGACAACGCTCATCTGAAAGAAACACGTTAGTTAGATTCCTCACCTTAGAATATCCCCAGGCGTCAGACTGGATCCGGAAGATTTTTCGTCAGCAATACCCCTTGCGCGTCGCTAGGCGTCGTCTGCGGCTCCGCGTCCGTCGTCGGCGTCGTGCGCCGGGATGACGTCGTCGGAGTACTTAGACGCCGCCCTCGCGCGCTGACGTCAGTTCTTCTTTTTTCCGCGCCAGTAAGCGCAGATCCGGGAGAGCTACCCCTTTTAGTCTTTTTTGACTAAATCTTTTTGATCATTTTTGATCCTTGTCTGTCGACATCTGGTGCCGGTAGGATGCCTGGGTTCAAGGCTTGTGAAGATTGTCATCGACTGATGTCGGTGACCGATCACCACCGCCGGTGCCTCTACTGTTTAGGCCTCGACCACGGCGCGGAGTCGTGCAACGACTGTCAGGCCCTGACTTCGAAGGCTAGGCGGGAGCGGTCCCGCAAGCTTCTCGAGCTTCGCCACTCGGCTCCGCGTCGTGCGCGATCCCGGTCCAGGAGGAGGTCCAAGGATCGCTCGCGGAGCCCTAGCCGACGCCACCATCGCTCGTCGGGCTCCAAGTCGTCGGGTAAGTCCAAACACTCTAAGAAGTCCAAGCGGCGACATCGCTCTTCGGACTCCCCTCGCCGGTCGCGCGACTCGGCCGAGGGTCCAAGTGGTTCCACCCCCGCGGCTCCGGCGGAGCCGCAGGTGCCGTGTCCGCCCCCATACCTTCCGGTCCCTGGGGCTGACGCCGCGCCGGCGGAGATCAGTGCCTTCCTCTCGGCCATGAGGAGCCTGGCCCCGCCGTCGACGCCCGCTGGCGCGCCTTCGGGCCCCGCGGACTCGACTGGGCGACCTCGCGTGCCGGCGGCTCCGGCGCCGTCGACGACTCCGGTCTCGACGCCGCAGGTCCCCGCGGGGCCCTTGCCTGGGCCCCAGTCGACGCCGTTTGACCTTGTCACTCCTCCACTGGCGCCGACGCCTGAACCACCGACGCCGTCACCGGCGCCACAGACGCCTGTGACGCCGACGCCCCGGTTTAGCCCTCATCCGGACCCGACGCCGCATCCGACGCCGCTTGAGTCCTACCATCTCTACAGTCCGGTTCCGATCATTCCTCCTGTTTATCAGGAATCGGAAGAAGGGGGCGACTGGGAGGGGTTCGAGGACCCTCTGGCTGTTCAGTCACAGCTTTCTCAGGACTGGGCAGATGAACTGGGGGAGGCCAGCGGGCTGGACACCTCGCCAGACGCTGGATTCACTTCTCCTCCGACCGTGGCTTCGGAGGAGGGTGCAGCATTTTCTGTGGTGCTGCGCAAGGCGGCTGAGGCCCTTGGGCTCGAGTTGCCTGCCGTGGCTGTGAGGACCAACATCCTCACTGAGGTGCTTCAAACCTCAGCAAGCTCCACTGAGCCTCTGCTGCCGTTCAACGAGGCCCTCACTGACGTTCTGCAGGGCACCTGGTCCAAGCCCTCCACAGTTCCTCCTGTGGATCGGAACGTTGCCAGGCGCCACCGCCCTGCTCCGGGCGACCCCAATTTCCTGTCCCAACACCCCACCCCCGAGAGTCTGGTTATCCAGGCCTCTACTTCCCAATCCTCCTTCCCGACCGCTCCGCCGGACCGGGATTCCAAGAGACTCGAGCAGTTTGGCAAGAAACTGTTCTCGTCCCTTAGTTTGGGCCTGCGGTCCTTAAATACCGCCTGTCTCTTGGACCGTTATTCCCATTCCCTGTGGGATACGGTGGAGGACGTGCTGCCCCTGTGTCCGGAGGAGGTCCGGACGCGTCTTACCCAGGCTTTGGCCGATGGGAGGGATGCGGCACGGCACGCCACGCCATAAGATGTGGGCTTGACACCACGGACTCGCTAGGTCGGGCAATTTCCACCACGGTGGCGCTCCGCCGCCACGCCTGGATGCGGTCCACGTCATTTTCCGGGGATGTCCAGAACACCCTCATGGACATGCCCTTTGATGGCACTCGCCTGTTTGGTGAGAAGGCGGACAGTGCGCTGAACCGTTTTAAGGACTCCCGGGCTACGGCCAAGTCCTTGGGCCTCTCGGCTCCGCGGGCGCACACCTCCGCTTTTCGCCCCTTTCGTGGCCAAGGAAGGGGCGCCTCCTCACGTCCGCAAAGCCACCAGCCGCAGAACCAACCTGCGCGCGGTCGCGGACGTGGCTTCCGCCGTGGCGGAAATGGAGGCCGACGTGGTCAGCCCACATCCACCCCGGCAGCATCCGCCTCAAAGCCTTCCTAGTCCGAGCTTTCAGGCCCATACCACGCCAGTGGGCGGCAGAGTTCGCCATCACCTGCTCCACTGGCGGTCCATAACATCGGACAGGTGGGTGCTGCAAATCGTCCGAAGGGGCTACTCCCTCCCCTTCGAGACGACCCCTCCAGCCATGCCACCGCAGCACCACCGTATCTCGGGGGATCATTTGGATCTTCTCCGCGAGGAAGTTTCGGCTCTCTTGGCCAAGGGGGCCGTCGAGCGCGTTCCGAGTCCAGAAGTAGGTCGTGGTTGTTATTCCCACTACTTTCTGGTTCCCAAGAAGGGCAAGGGGGGCCTGCGCCCTATCTTGGACCTCCGGAACGTCAATGCCTTCCTCCGAAAGGAAAGGTTCAAGATGCTAACGTTGGCTCAGGTTTTAGCTGCCCTAGACCCTGGAGACTGGATGGTAGCGTTGGACTTGCAGGACGCATATTTCCATATCCCCGTCCTGCCGGCCCACCGGCGTTACCTGCGGTTCACCGTGGGCCAAGAGCACTTTCAGTTTACCGTGCTCCCCTTCGGCCTCACCAGTGCCCCTCGGGTGTTCACGAAAGTGATGGCGGTGGTCGCAGCTCATCTGCGCAGATCAGGGGTCCCAGTCTTCCCCTATCTCGACGACTGGTTGTTGAAGGCGGGCTCGCCCCAGGCAGTCGTCTCCCACCTCCAGACTACGGCGGATCTCCTGCATTTGCTGGGGTTTTCCATCAACGTGCCGAAGTCACACCTGAGTCCCTCTCAGAAGCTCCTCTTCATCGGAGCGGTTCTCGATTCGGCGCAGTTCCGGGTCCATCCTCCGGAACAGCGGGTCCGGGATATACAGGCCCTGATTCCCATCTTTCGGCCTCTATCCCGGGTTTCGGTCAGGCTAGTGTTGCGGCTTCTGGGGCTGATGGCCTCCTGCATCCTACTAGTGCATCACGCCAGGCGGCGCATGCGGGCTCTGCAGTGGGACCTAAAGTTTCAGTGGGCCCAGCATCACGGCAACCTGTCCGACCATGTCTTGATCTCGGAGGGTACTGCACAGCAGTTGCAGTGGTGGCTCACGGACCGCGAGTGGGTCAAGGGCAAGAGCCTCTCCCTTCCCCAACCGGAGCATGTCGTAGTGACGGATGCGTCCCTCCTGGGATGGGGTGGCCATATGGGAGAGGCGGAGATCAGAGGCCTCTGGTCTCCGGCGGAGTCTCGTCTCCACATCAACCTGTTGGAGTTGAGAGCGATCCGGCTTGCACTGAAAGCCTTCCTTCCCTCTGTCAGGGGAAGTGTCGTGCAGGTGTTCACGGACAACACCACCGCCATGTGGTACTGCAACAAACAGGGCGGGGTGGGGTCGTGGACCCTTTGTCAGGAGGCTCTGCGCCTCTGGACATGGCTGGAACACCAGGGCGTCACCCTGGTGGTTCAACATCTGGCGGGCTCTCTGAACGCCAGAGCAGACGAACTCAGCCGCCGGTGCATGATGGATCACGAATGGCGTCTGAACTCCGAAGTGGCACAAGGTCTCTTTCAGCAGTGGGGAGAGCCTTGGTTAGATCTATTCGCCACCGAAGAGAACGCGCAATGTCAGCAGTTCTGCGTATTGGAATTTCCAAGGCGGCACTCGCTCGGCGACGCTTTTCGTCACGAGTGGAGTTGCGGTCTGTTGTACGCCTTTCCGCCTATACCACTTCTGCCCAGAGTGCTGAAGAAGATCAGGCGCGACCGGGCCCAAGTCATCTTGGTGGCTCCGGATTGGGCACGAAGGTACTGGTATCCCGAGCTACTCAGTATGTTGACCGATCCTCCGATACGTCTGCCCCTTCGGGAGGATCTTCTGTCGCAGCAGCAGGGGACGGTCCTCCACCCGAACCTGTCCAGCCTCCACCTCCATGCGTGGAGATTGAGCGGCGGCAGTTGATGCCATTTGACTTGCCTCCTGAAGTCTGTGATATCATTCTGGCAGCCAGGCGTCCCTCCACAAAGTCGGTATACGCCTGCCGGTGGAACAAATTTGTGGCATGGTGCACAGCAAAGGCTGTGGATCCCCTTTCCGCCCCTCTTTCTGAGGTTCTCCTCTTCCTTCTTTCTCTGGCCCGGCAGGGCTCTGCCCTGGGCACCCTGAAAGGTTATCTTGCTGCCATCTCCGCCTTCTTGCGGCTTCCTGATCAGCCTTCTCTTTTCAAGTCCCCTGTGGTTACACGCTTTCTCAAAGGCATTACACACGCGTTCCCTCCTGTCCCTTTTGTAATGCCTCAGTGGGACTTGAATCTGGTTTTGACATTCCTGATGTGCGCTCCCTTCGAGCCTCTTCACAATTGCCCTCTTCGTCTTCTAACTCTAAAGACTGCTTTTCTGGTAGCCATCACCTCGGCTAGACGGGTGAGTGAGCTCCAGGCTTTATCTTCAAAGCCTCCTTTTCTATCTGTTCATCCGGACAAGGTTGTCCTTCGGCCTCGTCCCTCCTTTCTTCCTAAAGTGGTGACTCCATTTCACCTTGGGCAGTCTGTCACCTTGCCCACCTTCTTTCCGCCTCCGCATCCTTCCAAAGAGGAAGAGAGGCTCCACCGTCTGGACCCAAAACGTGCGCTCTCCTTTTATCTGGACCGCACCAAACAGTTCCGGGTGGACGACCAGCTTTTTGTTGGGTACGTGGGCGCTAAGAAGGGGAAAGCTGTGCACAAACGAACCATCTCTCGGTGGGTCGTTTTGTGTATAAAAATCTGCTATTCCTTGGCTAAAAAGGACCCTCCTGTTGGGCTGCGCGCCCATTCTACTCGGGCCACGGCGGCTACTACTGCCTTGGGACGGGGAGTCCCTTTGCAGGACATCTGTCAGGCGGCGACATGGGCTTCGCTACACACGTTTGCCAGGCATTATTGCCTTGACAGCCAAGTCCGGAGGGATGGCTTCTTTGGCCGTTCTGTCCTCCAGGACTTTCTGGTGTGATCTTGGTTCGCAGACCCACCACCGGGGATGGTATTGCTTGGGTATCTATTCTAAGGTGAGGAATCTAACTAACGTGTTTCTTTCAGATGAACAAGTTACTAACCTTCGGTAACGATGTATCTGTAAGAAACATTAGTTAGTTAGATTCCTCACCGACCCACCCATCCTCCCCGTTCTGCGAACTGACATCTAGGGTTAAGGTTGTCCTTTCAGGCCCCTAGATTTTATTTTTGGCACCAGTGTCGGTCTTTGCATGGCTCTGCGTTCCTGGCGCGGAAGGCTATGTACAAGAACTGACGTCAGCGCGCGAGGGCGGCGTCTAAGTACTCCGACGACGTCATCCCGGCGCACGACGCCGACGACGGACGCGGAGCCGCAGACGACGCCTAGCGACGCGCAAGGGGTATTGCTGACGAAAAATCTTCCGGATCCATACTGACGCCTGGGGATATTCTAAGGTGAGGAATCTAACTAACTAATGTTTCTTACAGATACATCGTTACCGAAGGTTAGTAACTTGTTCTTCTCGCTATTAAAACGGATGCTGATACCACCAAATCCCTCCGCACTCTCCAATACCATAAATTACCCTTTCGGGGAGGTTGTAGGCACTGCTTCTGTTCTTACAGGGGTGGATGCTAGCGCTCCCCGCAGTTATCAGTCCTACCAGCCCCAATATAGACCAGGGTATCAGCAACAGTCCTACCACCAATCCTCCACAGCGGGTTCCTCCAAGCAAGGCTCCTGCAGAAGACCTCCTAAGAGCAGCATCACAGGCCGCAAACAGTGACCGTCCAGGTACCATCTATGCCATTTTTTCATCTCGTACCGTAGGTGTGAAGATATACAATTTCCTCCATCATTAGGAAACCATCACCTCAGAAAGATGGGTATTTGACTTGGTCACCTATGGCCAGACGATTACGGGAAAAACACCAACTACTCCGCCAATGGGAGAACACCTCATATTCACTTACTATGAAAGGAAGCTTTCTTAATGCTTGCCAAGGGAGCAATAACGTACTGTTTGCTTAAAAAGGGAAAGGATTCTACTCCTGTTTTTTCCTAATACGCAAGAAATCAGGAGAGAGGAAACCAATCCAAGATCCCATGAATCTCAACAAATTCCTCCGCAAGCAGTCCTTCCGGATGACCACTGCCGCCGTCATTCTTTGTAGTCTGAACAGCGAAGACTTCATGACCTCTCTAGACCTGAAAGATGTTTATGTTCGAGGCATATGAGCTGCAGATTACACACTTTTGCATAGATCGCCATCTGGTGTTGGGCCCGGATGTTTGCAGTTTGTTTTTCCTCTTGGAAAGTCTTTGGAAGTCACGAGGTCGGTGACTCCTCCCTTGGTTCGTATTGCGCATGGGCTTCGGCTCCATCCTCAGATTGTTTTTTTCCGCCATCGGGCTCGGATGTAATACTTTGCGCTCCGGTTCCGAACGTTCCAGTTCAACGATCGAAGCGAAATCCTCGCTCTCCACGGTATTGTTTAGATACTGATCTCCTCAATCACCTTCTTCTTCGACGCACCTTCGATTCCAGTCATCGACGGCAGCCTTCGGGCCTATCCAGGCTCCGGTACCGGCTGATGGAAAGAGCTCCATTCAAGAAGTGCCCTCGATGTGGGTCCAAATTCCCCCACACCGATCTTCATGAGGTGTGCAACCTCTGCCTTTCCCCTGAATACGAGGCTCGAGACTGTCCCGCCTGCAAGTCTTTTAGATCCAAAAAGACTATTTGAGATCGAAGGGCCAGAAGAAAAATGGCGCACTCCTCGACCTCCGTTCCAGTCGACATCTTCGGGGACGACGTCGAAACTCCGGGACACCAGCACACCGAGGAGGACCTCGTCAGTGCTTCTGAAGCCGACGACTCGGATGTGGAGGACATCACCCCGGCGCAGAGGGTCGTGAGTAAAAGACCGCCTCCCACACCTGCGCCGACACTCAAAAGGCTTTGGTCACGACTTCGCCTTCGGGCCTAGGCAAGACCAAAGACACTGCTTTGAACAACCCACCTTCGGGCCCGGTGACGAAGCCAAGTAAGCCTTCCGGCGGCTCGGGCTCGAGCCAGCCTGCCAGCGGTGCCGAAAAACACCCTTTGGCACAGAAGAAAAGATCGGCCTCTACCTCGACACCGAGCTCCACACCAAAGCCCTCGGTGTCCAAACCCAGCCTCTCGGTGCCGACCAAACATCATAAGGCCCTCGGCACCGACACTCCTGCTCCGAAGCCTGTCTCGGCACCGAACAAAAAATCGGAGGTTCCCAAAAAGCACGGCACAGACAAGCCTAGGAAGCAGTCGGCCCCGACAACGTCGGCGCCGATCGAACAACCAGTGTCGCAAGAACTTTTGACACCAGATCCTTTGCAAAAGACACTTACCAAGGATCCAAAAACTGGACATTTGGCAGTGTCTTCTAAAAAGAGACATTTGGACAAACCAGCTCCACCTCCACCTCCAAAGAGGAAGGACTGTACTACTTCCCCTTTCAGAGTGCCTTCCCCACCTTCTCCACCCCTGCCTCATCGCTCTCCGACCCCGTCTCCAGACCATGATGATCAGGGGGACCCATACTAGGACCCAGCAGATGTGCCACAAGACCCCACCCCTACAGGATCCCCAGACCCCTGGGATGATTATAATAATCCAGACATTCCAGATGTCCCACAAGATGACCTCTATCCATCCAGGCCATCTCCACCAGAAGACTCACTACGTTTTCACCACCTACTTCAGAGGGCGGCACATTATCACGGGGTAGAGCTACACACTGAGCCAGTAGAGGAAGATTTCCTCCTAGACACCTTTGATACTGCACATAGGTCTACTGCTATACTACCTATGCTCAAGGGGTAATAGAACATGCGCCAGAGGTTTTTAAAGCCCCAGTCAGGGCTAGGGTCCTAAACCCACGCATAGAAAAAAAGTATAAAGCTGCCCCCACAGATCCTGCCTATCAAAGGGCCAGCGCCACTGGATTCCCTAGTGGTATCCACCGCACGAAAGAGATCAAATTCCCAGGCGTCAGGCGAAGCACCACCACCTGACAAAGAATCAAAGCTCCTGGACGCGTCAGGAAAACGCACTGCGTCACAGGCAGCCAATATATGGCGTATCGCCAACACTCAAGCGCTATTGGCCAGATAAGACCGAGCGCATTATGATGAGCTAGAAACCCTCATGCACCATCTCCCAGAAAAATATAAAAATAGGGCCAATGAATTAATTCAAGAGGGTAAGACCATAACTAATACCTCTATACGCTGTGCCTTAGACGCAGCAGACACAGCCTCCAGGGCCATTAACACCAGTGTCCTACTCCGTCGACACGCTTGGCTGAGAGTTTCAGGCTTTAAACTGGAGGTGCAAGCCTCCATATTAAACCATCCATTCGATCAGGAAGATTTATTCGGTCCAAAGATAGATGAGGCCCTCGAAGATGAAAAAAGACACAGATACGGCGAAATCTATGGGAGCCCTACAGTCACACCCTCCTAGGCGCTCCTTTCGCCGCTCTTCCTTTCGGGGCACCGGCAGAGGCTACTCCTCAGATACCGCATCCACGTCCTACCATTCCCCTCCTCAGTCCACCTTCACAAAAGGTTACCAAAGAGGCGGCTATAGAGGCAATAACAATAAAGGCAGAGGCAAAACAAATACCGCCCGCTCTGCCACACCGCCTACCCAATGACTTTCCCCTGCTCCCCCCAGACCATCCCACTCCGGTCGGGGGCAGACTACAAAATTTCCTTCACGTCTGGGAGTCCATCACATCAGACAAAGGGGTGACCCAAATTATTCGTTCAGGGTACTGCCTAGAACTCACATCTACCCCCCCCCCCCAACATTCCACCCAGGCAACGCCCAATGTCACAAGAACATTCCACGTTACTAAAACAGGAAGGAATCTCCCTCCTACAAAACGCGCAATAGAACGGGTCCCCCACGATCAGCAAAATGTAGGGGTCTACTCCCTATATTTTCTGATACCAAAAAGAGACGAGACTCTACGACCTATCTTAGATCTCCGGCCTCTAAACACATACATACATTCGGACCATTTTCTCATGGTAACACTTCAGCAGGTACTTCCGCTCCTCTCCCAGAACGACTTTCTCACCACACTGGACTTGAAAGACGCATACTTCCACATTCCGGTACATCATGCCCACAGAAAGTACCTCAGATTCGTAGTGGACGGGCAACACTACCAGTTAAAAGTGCTCCCATTCGGGGTCAGAACAGCACCAAGGGTATTCACCAAGTGCCTAGCGGTAGTGGCGGCACATCTCAGAAGACAGCACATTCACGTCTTCCCGTATCTGGACGACTGGCTAATAAAAGCCGCGTCCTACAACCAATGTGTACACCACACCGCCATTACAATCCAACTACTTCATCAACTAGGCTTCACGGTGAACCACCAAAAGTCCCAGCTAGCACCATCCCACGTAAAGCAATACCTCGGTGCAACCATAGACACCTCAAAAGCCATAGCCTACCCCAATCCGGCCAGGATTGCAAGCATTCATGCTTTGCGTAAAAAATTCAGACTTCATCACTCCCTCCCAGCAAGAGTGTTTATGCAACTGATAGGGATGATGGCGGGATGATGGCCTCTTGCATTTTCATAGTGCCTTATGCAAGACCCCTGATGCGTCCACTCCAAGAGTGCTTAGCGCCCCAATGGAACCAGGCCCAGGGGCAACTGACAGATCTGGTGTTGGTAGACCTGACCCCGGTAGCAGCTACACTCGGGAAACAAGGGCATCAGGAATTCCATTACCTAGACGACTGGCTGCTAAAAGCTTCAACCCCAGGGTAAACTGTTAGATCAACAAAGGCCTGTCTGTCACTGTGAGAAAGTGGCTCTGTATATACTGTTCCCTAATAGGTACAGGGTGTACAGAGTCCACAGTCCCCCAGAGGCTGATAGAGGTCAAAGTTAGGTATGACCTTACTCTCAAAAGTGGTAGCTTGGTCGAGCAGTAAGGCAGTACCAGAGGACAGTGTAAAGCATTTTTTGTACACACTCAGTCAGCAAATGGTTTCACACACTCAATAACTGAACTCTAGGCCAATGGTTTATATATTTAAAATATATGCTTGTTTTATTTTTAGAACCACAAAGGGGTTAAAAATATACTTTCTCAGAATGAGAGGTTGAATATAAATACTTTTGTTTGAAGCAATAAATTTGTGTAAACAGTCACAGTTGGTTGCAATAAACAATCCTATTTCCTAAACATAACAATGCATTGAGCTCAATGGTAAATTCAGGTTATTTGTAATAAATTGCATTTCAGATTACTTTTGGAATTCCAGGTCTGGCTCCTAGATCCAGCCCTGGGTCAGTAATCAAGTGATGAGTCGACTTAATAACTGTAATGATTTTTAAATAATATTTATCTATTTCAAAAGTTAGCACTTAGAAAATATTTCAAAGAAAACATTCAATGGATCTCTATGGCAAGAAATTCAAATTGCAGGTGGGGTACTTTATCGTTACTTTAGTAATCCAGGACTGGGTACTTAGACCCAGGACTGGGGTCCTTATCAAAAACAGGTAAGTAATTTCGTTTGCAGAAATGGTACGATTTTAAAAGAATATTTCAAATTTGCAAAAATAGACACTTAGAAGAAATTTCACAGAAAAGCAGACAATGGTTTCCTATGGGAGAAAAATGAGTTAGAGGTAAGTATAGTTGTGGACACTTTTCAGAGTCAGGGCTGGGCACCAAGATCCAGCACTGGGAGCTCACCTAGGAGCAGGTGAGTAAATTAGTTTTTGTCACTTGGCTGATTTTTGGTGAATATTTGCAGTTTTGAAAAGTTCACACTTAAAAGATTTTTGAAGAAAAAGCCAGTCAATGTTGCCCTATGAGGAAAATGAAGTTAGCGGTTTAAGGGTAAGTACTCGACTGGCAGAGTTGAAATTCCGGGTATAGACTCAGGGGTCCCCCAGTGTCAGGTAGGTACAGTTGGTTCACCCTCAGCGGTTTCAGGACGGCCGGGTGCAGAGAGAGTTAGGCCCAATGTTATCCTATGAGGGATAGGGGGGCCTTGGTTGGTGGCTGCTGTCTGGCAAGCCACGCGGCTGTGGGAGCTGGGCTCCTGGTCACTTACTCAGGGCAAGTGGGAAAGTAAGTTAGTGTAGAGAGTGCACTGCCAGGGCCACTCGGGCGGCTGGGTGCAGGGTGCTTTTGAGCCTTCGGGCGCTCAATGGGAATGTTCCGGTTTGGAAAAAGGCTGCAAGCTCGGGGACGAGGATGCTTCAGGTGCCACCACCACTTCGAGAGGTAAGTTGGGTAGTTGTAGGTTAGGTGGGTACCCCGGGATTGGGCACAGGGGGCCGCAGGGCGTCGGGTGCAGGGGTGCCTTTTGATGTCGGAAATCTTACCCTCTTGTTGATCGCGGTTGGGGTGGCACTCTGTTCTGAGGCTGCAGGCTTCTTCCGGAATGTCGAGGGGGGTCCTTGGGTGCCGGACTCGGGGTCATAGTCGCCGTGGGGTCGTCCTCAGGGTCTTTGTCCACTCCGGCACTGGCCAGGCTTGGCTGGTGCAGAGTGTGCTGGGTCCGCGGTTCCGGGCTGCTGCCAGGGGTTAAAAATAGGTTTCTTGAGTAGAGCCTCTACTCATGGGAGTCCCAGGGGCTTAGAGCCAAAAGGTAGCCAGGTCCTCCGGGGTTGGTGTGGTTGCTGGCCACGAGAGATGCCGCGCTGGTGCAAGTTCGAGAGTCGACAGGCCGGTAGGGCTGGGGCCAAAGCAGTTGGTGTCTTCTCTTTTTAGCAGCTGCAGGGCAGGTCTTTGTTCTTCTTGCTCTTCTTGTCGTTTTCTATCTGGAATCTAAGGAAGGAAGGTTCAGGGTGCCCCTAAATACTAGATTTAGGGGCGTTACAGGTAGGTGAAGGCCAGGGACCAATGGGTCCTTGTCCTGGGGTGGGTACACCCCCTATCCTGCCTCTCTCCTGTGGGAGGGGGGCAGTAGCCTAATCCTGATAGGGTAGGGCCCCCCCATCTTCAAGATGGCGATAGCCCGGGGATGTGCTTCACCTCGCCTCCCCCACCTGAGGGGTGGGGTGGGCAGGCTGACACATTCCCTGTCCTTGTATGGGGTTTCCGGCCAGCTTCCCTCCAGAGTGGGGGGTTGCAGAGGCCTGGGGAATCTCCAAGAGGCAGCATGCCTTTGAAGCTTCCCTTGGCTCATCCTGGGGGAGGAGATTTATCACCTCCCCCAGGACGGGCATTGTTGCAGGCCCGGGAGAGCAGGGGCTCTCCCACCCAGGGGTCCAGCAACGTGTCTGCTGTGTGGTAGCCTGGGCAGCCTCAGAGCAGAAGTGGATTGTAGGTTAGCTGTAAGGGGGCATCTCTAAGATGCACTCTGGGGTGCTTAGTACATTAAATCCCACACTGGCATCAGTGTGGGTTTAATGTGCTGAGAAGTTTGATACCAAACTTCTCAGTCTTTAGTGTTGCCATTATGGTGCTGTGGAGCTCGTGTTTGACGAGCTCTCAGCACCATGTACTCGTACATGGCAGCACTGTACTTACAGTGCCCAGGAATGGACCTGGGTACTGTAGGGGCACAGGGCTCCTGCTCCTGTGCCCACACCATAGGAATAAGGCACCCAGCCAGAGGGGTGGCTGACATATGCCTCGGCAGTGTAGGTGATGGGCATGGCACACAGAGATGTGTGCCATGTCGACTCTTTGTTTTGTCCTGCACCCAGACACTCAGCCTGCAAAGGCAGTGTGTGTGTGTAAGGGCACAGGGCCTCTAAGGATGGCACAATGAGTGCTGCAGCCCTTAGAGGCCTTCCCTGGTCACAAGGCCCTGGGTACCTAGGGTACCATTTACTAGGGGCTGACATGTGGCCAGTGTTTGCCAATTGGGAGTTTGTATTTTAGGGAAGGAACACAGGCTCTGGGCACCTGATTGGCAGGAGCCCAGGGCACAGCAAGGAAAAGTGCATCAGCTATTAGGGAAAAAGGGGGGGGGGGGTTACTGCAACAGAAACCCACTTGCTCACAGTCACTTTTTCCTCAAACTAGACCTCACTAGAAGTTAGTGAGTCCTACACCAATCTGTCAGACACTGACGTTTCTCAGAGCCGATCAAGACACAATTTAGATCAAGGCCTTCCTCTCCCAGGACAGACAGGGGAGGCTGGCACACTTGGCTCAAAAAATGTCAAGAAAACAGTGCGTTTCTGTGAGACTGTTCAAATCTCTCCTGGGACTAATCTCTTTCGTAATTAACTTGGTCATGTTGGTACGCCTCAACATAAGACCGTTACAAGAGAAACTACAAATCCAATGGATCCAACTGAAAGGCACCTTCGAGGACTTGATTTGCATTACTCCTCGGATCCTACCCTCACTTTCATGGTGGTCTCTCAAACCACATCTCTCTCAAGGCCTCATGTTGCTACCATTAGTACCAGATTTCATCATATCCACGGGGTTTTCCTTGGAGGGCTGGGGAAGCCATTTACAGGACCTTCAGATCCAGGGAACATGGTCGGCAAGTCAACAGACTCTGCACATCAACAGCCTGGAGCTGAAGGCCATCTTTCCCACCCTACAGGCTTGCCTCACAAGGATCACAAAATCCTCTGTGCTGGTCCATATCGACTATACAACCAGCAATGTATTATGTTCGAGGCATGTGGGCTGCTGAATTCATATCTGTGCATAGATCGCCGCCTAGTGTTGGGTCCGGATGTTTGCACGTTGTTGTCCTGGAAGAGTCTTCGAAGTATCCTGGGATAGGTGACTCCTCCCCTGGACTACAGTGCGCATGGGCATCCTCTCCATCCTCCGATTGTTTTTTTCCGCCATTGGGTTCGGATGTGTTATCTTGACTCAAGTTAGGAAAACCTGTGTTCAGGCCAAAAGGCCTTTAGCTCGCGTCGGTACTGTTATCGATCGGTATCGATAGTATCTCTGTTAGTTTACTAACTTCTAGAACAAACTTTCGCATCTTACCCGACCGTCGATTCGACATCAGCGATGGAATCGAGAACACCATTCAAGAGGTGTCCGGTATGCAATGCGAAATACCCCCACGCCGACGTCCATCCGGTGTGCAACAAATGCCTCTCACCGGATCACGACGAATCTACATGCATGGCCTGTGCCAGATTTCGATCCAAGAAGACTCTACGGAATCGACGAGCGGCGAGACTCGAGGCGCAGCAAGCGGCACCGGCCCTGGCCGACATCTTCAACGCCGAGACCGAAGATGTCGAAGTGGAGAACCTACCCTCCAGTCCCGTTTCCGAACATGACTCCGGATCGGGGAATGTCGATGAAACACTCTTTCGCAGAGATGAAGACGACACCGAGGTAGGAGACTACGATGAGGCCTTAGGGGCCGAAGAGAGTAGCTCCGGTGACGAGCAAGGCCTACCCGTTCAGACTGAAGAAAGCCCAGTGCAACAGTCTATGGCTCTGGTCGAGGGATCGCCTTTGGGCCTTACCCAAGACTTATCCCGCAGTTCTTCGGCCCCGCCCTCGGGCCCGGCCTCGGACATTCAGCGGCAGCCATTAATGCCAAAAATGGCTGGTTTCCCTTCTCTAAAACCGAAAGCAGTATTGGTTCACTTGAAACCGAAAGTGGCGCTGGTCGGATCGAGGCCCTCCACACCTTCGACGCCAGCAAAACACATCGGCACCGAGCGCACCAAACGAGAATTCGGTGCCGAACTCGAAGCGGCCGACATCGGAGTCGACATAAGGAAGAAGGCCGTCGGTACCACCAAACCTGCTCGGCTCCCGGCACCGACGCAATCGACTTCGACCCCAAAGGTCAAACAGCCTGCTGCGTCTCACGCCGCTTCCACGGCGACATCTAAGCCACAATCATCAAAGAAGTCGACGGCCACTCCCGCCCCTCGACTCGATGACCCGCCGGCGTCGAAAAAATCCACGACCTTCTCCACTGAACCGGTCGGTGCGAAAGACTCGAGGGCGCTCCAGACTCGACCCATTGCTGCGCAAAGCACCAAAAAGAAAATGGTCCTCCAGGACACGTCGGGCTCCGAGCCAATTAAAGCTCCAGCAGCCTCTTCGACACCAGCCAACATTACTTTTGGCCTGCCACCATCCACGGCCCCGAAAATGTTCCAAATCAGGACACGGGTGACCCATACCACAATCACGCCTGCCGAACACTCTGGGGAGACGTCTCCATCGCATATAATCGACGCCGACACCGGCAGGATGATTATCCACAAGCGGAAAATAACTTCGGAGCCGGCTTTGGACTCCTTCAGGATTCCACTAAAAAGAAAGCTGCCTGTGGCTTCAGAACCAGTTCTTTACGAACCTTTCCACTCACCCTACCAGGATCCACAATCCTTCTCTCCCACACACTCCGACACGGATGCGTTGGGGGACTACATGGGTGACCAGGTCCCCTACCCCGGAGACATGGACCCTGACGGCCAGCAAGACCCTGATCAAACTTGGGATGACCCTGTGGACCCAGGTGCACCTATGGATGCACAAGACCCGCAACTCTATGGAGCAAAAACATCTCCCACAGAGGACACGGCAGCATTCAACGCTCTGATTGAACGTGCTGCGGCCAATCATGGGGTGCAACTTCACTCTGACACCGTCGAGGACGACTTTCTTATGGACACTTTTGCTTCCTCAGAAAGAAATATAAAAACTCTACCCATGTTGAAGGGTGTCCTCAAACCATCAAAGGACATCTTCAAGGAACCCACCAGGGCAAGAGTGATAAACCCCAGGATCGACAAAAAATACAGATCAGCGCCTGGGGACCCTACTTACATCAGAGGCCAACTACCTCTGGATTCCATTGTCGTTGCAAATGCTCGCAAGAGGGCACACTCACAAACAGGTGACGCTCCTCCCCCGGACAAGGAGTCCAAGGTGTTAGAGACCTCTGGCAAACGGATTGCCGCCCAGGCAGCCAACATATGGCGTATTGCCAATACTCAAGCACTCCTCGCTCGCTACGATAGAGCGCACTATGACACATTAGAGCAACTAATCCAACATCTCCCTGACCAGTTCAGAGAAGGTGCAGAGATCCTCATCAGGGAGGGACAGCTCCTCACAAACGCATCCATCAAGTGCGCGCTGGATGCCGCAGACACAGCTGCCAGCGCCATAAACACTAGCGTCATGCTGCGACGACATGCCTGGTTACGAATCTCCGGATTCAAACCTGAGGTGCAAAACAACATACTCAACCAGCCTGTCAACCCCGACTATTTATTCGGGCCGGAGGTTGACACCACCCTAGAGAAAATAAAGAAGGACACGGACACTGCAAAGTCCATGGGGGCTCTCCAAACTCAGTCCTTTCGGAGCGGCTCCTTTCGTCGCCCCGGAAATAGAGGAGCAGGTAGAGGACAGGGGTCACAGCAAACATACAACAAGAGCAATACACAAACCACCTACGATAAAAACACCCGGGGTGGATATCGTGGCTCCAGTACAAAGGGCAGAGGACGAGGCTACGGCAACACCAGGTCCTCCCCCAAGAACAAGCAGTGACGCCCTCTCCCTTCCTCCTGACCACATAACACCTGTCGGGGGAAGGCTACAAAGGTTCCTGTCCACGTGGAACTCCATCACCACGGACAGGTGGGTCAAAGATATTATAAAATACGGTTACTATCTAGAACTAACCTCCACTCCACCCACAATACCTCCAAAAAACCGTCCTATGTCCTCAGAGCACTTAACGCTCTTACAGCAAGAGGTGCAAAGTATGCTTCTAAAAGGCGCAATAGAGGTCGTACCCGTCCACGAGCAAGGTACGGGGGTGTACTCCCTGTACTTTTTAATACCGAAGGACGGGTCACTCAGACCTATATTAGACCTGAGACCCCTAAACAGATACATTCTTTCCGAGCATTTTCACATGCTCACTCTCCAGCAAGTCCTCCCGCTGCTCAAGCAGGGAGACTTTCTAGCCACACTGGACCTCAAGGATGCGTATTTCCACATACCCATTCACCCATCACACAAAAAATACCTCAGGTTCACTGTTCAAGGACAGCATTACCAATTCAGAGTCCTTCCCTTCGGCGTGACAACGGCACCAAGGGTGTTTACAAAGTGCCTAGCTACTGTGGCGGCACATCTACGGAGGCAGCACATACACGTCTACCCTTACCTGGACGACTGGCTCGTTCAAGCGAAGTCAGCCCAGCAATGTGCCAGCCACATGTCCCGCACCATTCACCTCCTTCACAGTCTAGGGTTCTTACTGAATTACCCAAAATCCCATCTCCAGCCCGCACACGTACAACAGTACCTTGGTGCAACTATAGACACTCTGGCAGCCACAGCTCAGCCAAATTTAGTGAGAATCAACAGCATGCAAATGCTGATTTCCAAGTTCAAACCACAACACTCCCTGCCCGCGCGAGTGTTCATGCAGTTGATAGGCATGATGGCCTCCTGCATCTTCATAGTCCCACACGCGAGACTACATATGCGCCCGCTTCAGGAGTGCTTAGCACGTCAGTGGAATCAGGCTCAAGGACAGTTGAAAGACCTAGTGTTGGTGAGCGGTCGGGCATACAACTCTCTGCATTGGTGGAATCCACAAAACCTTTGCAAGGGCCGACCGTTCCAAGAGCCTGTCCCACAGATAATACTGACAGCGGACGCGTCTCTCCAGGGATGGGGAGCTCATGTACTCCATTACACAGTGCAGGGACTATGGACACAACAACAAAAGAAGATGCACATCAACCTCCTAGAGCTGATGGCAATCTTCCTCGCTATGAAAGCATTCAAAGTACACTTGTGCAACAAAGTCGAGTTGATCCGGACGGACAACATGACTGCCATGTACTACATACAGAAGCAGGGAGGAACACACTCTCCACAGTTGTCTCATCTGGCTCAGAGCATGTGGAAGTGGGCCATTCAGAGGAACATGTTCCTCATGGCAGAATACCTCCCCGGCAAAGACAACCAGATGGCGGATCTGCTCAGCAGACACAGCCACCAGATGCACGAGTGGGAGTTACACCCATCAGTACTCCAACCGTACTTCCAGCAGTGGGGTCATCCAGAGATAGACCTATTCGCGACAAGCGAAAACGCAAAATGCCAAAGCTTTGCCACCAGGTTCCCACATCCACAGTCGCAGGGCAATGCGATATCGATGAACTGGTCCGGCAGATTTGCGTACGCTTTTCCCCCAGCACCACTGATACCGCTGGTGGCTCGCAAACTGCGTCAACACTCACTGACGCTCGTCCTGGTTGCTCCAACGTGGGCGCGCCAACCGTGGTACACCACCTTTCTCGAACTTTCCGTGGTGCCGCATCAAAGGCTACGGATCAAACCCGAGCATTTGACGCAGAACCATGGAGAAATTCAGCACCCAGATCCGCAACAGCTGAACCTGGCAATCTGGCTCCTGAAGTCCTAGAGTTTGGCTACCTCAACCTGCCACCTGACTGTATGGACATCATTAAGGAGGCCAGGCGACCCACTACCAGAGCTTGCTATGCAGCCAAATGGAAGAGGTTCGTCATTTATTGCAATAATAATGACATTAACCCGCTAGACGCATCCATCCAAAACATTATTTGTTACCTATTACACCTATACCGATGCAATCTGGCGTACACCTCTATACGTGTCCATTTGACCGCAATATCAGCCTATCTGCAGACCAGGCAGCACCTCTCTCTATTCAGAGTGCCTGCCATCAAAGCATTCTTGGAAGGACTCAAACGAGTCATTCCTCCAAGCCACCCACCGGCTCCGATGTGGAACCTCAATTTGGTCCTCACACGCCTGATGGGTCCACCCTTTGAACCTCTACACTCATGCGAGATTCAATTCCTTACCTGGAAAGTAGCTTTCCTAGTAGCGATCACTTCTTTGAGGAGAGTTAGTGAACTCCAGGCACTAACCGTTCAAGAGCCATTTATACAGGTCCACGCCAACAGGGTCGTACTACGTACCAACCCCAAATTCATGCCAAAGGTAGTATCGCAGTTCCACATGAATCAAACCATTGAACTGCCCGTTTTCTTCCAAAACCCACAAACTGTCGCAGAAAGGGCACTCCACACACTAGATGTCAAAAGAGCCCTCCTGTATTATATCGACAGGACCAAACCCTTTAGGAAAACACAACTTTTCGTTGCCTTTGCCCCACACCACAAAGGTAACGCTATCTCCAAAGCAGAAATAGCCAGATGGATCGTTAAATGTATCCAAATTTGCTATCAAAAGGCTAAACTTACTTTAACGATTCCCCCACGAGCCCACTCAACACGTAAGTTAGGGGCCTCAATGGCTTTCCTAGGAAACATTCCTTTGCATGACATATGTAGAGCAGCCACCTGGTCCACTACACATACATTTACCAAACACTATTGTGTAGATGTGCAATCAAAACAGCAGGCAGCTGTAGGACAGGCTGTTCTCAAAACTCTTTTTCAGACCGCTGCAGCTGGCACTGGTAGCCGCCGCTAATAAGAGGGCACTGCTATATATTCTATGCACAGATATGAATTCAGCAGCCCACATGCCTCGAACTGAATATGCTACTTACCAGTATGCATCTGTTCTTGGCATGTAGGGCTGCTGACATTCATATCGCCCTCCCTCCTCCCCGGCGCCTGTAGCAGCTGCAGCTCTAAGAATTACTGTAAGCATGGTCATCACTTTCTATATCTACTCCATCACTGCCACAATGGCGAAAAACAATCTGAGGATGGAGAGGATGCCCATGCGTACTGTAGTCCAGGGGAGGAGTCACCTATCCCAGGATACTTCGAAGACTCTTCCAGGACAACAACGTGCAAACATCCGGACCCAACACTAGGCGGCGATCTATGCACAGATATGAATGTCAGCAGCCCTACATGCCAAGAACAGATGCATACTGGTAAGTAGCATATTCAATTGTCAAACTGGGAGGAACCCATTCTCTAACACTATCCCAGAGCTGTGGGGTTGGCTCATGGAATATCTCTAAAAGGCAAGCACATGTCCGGAACACACAACACATTAGCGGATGCTCTTAGCAGGATCAAATACGGTTGCCATGTGTGGGAACTAGACCAACAGTTTTAACAATATATTCTCTTTGTGGAGTATACCAGCGATGGACCTCTTCGCTACGGACAGCACCAAATGGCAGTTGAACACCAGTCGATGCCCTCTCCTAGGGTAATGGGGAAATGCCCTTTTGATGTGGTGATCCGGGATTTATGCATAAGCTTTTCCCCTCTCGCCACTAATTCCCAAAACCTTCCCCAAGATGAAGGTGTAACACTGTTGTCTCCTATTTCTTTCTCCCAAGTGGCCCAGGCAGCATTTGTTTTCGAAGCTCATCCTACTGTCGTTGACCAAGGCCATTCGCCTCCCATCAACGCCATCTCTCCTGACATTGAATCCGGGTCAGATATGACTCTGGAGCCAGCCTCTTCACTTGTATGCATGGCTCCTGAATTCTAGAAGTTTCGCAGCTTGAACATTACTCAAGAATGCAGAGATATTCTTTCTAAATCAATGTGGCCAAATGGCTAGGGCGGTCGACCTCGGAGCTGGGGAACCGGGTTCGAGTCTCTGCAGGGACGATCAACATTCTGTGATTCTGGGCAAATCGCTTAATCTCCCCGTGCTTAACAAAAATGAATGTCTGTCTGTAAGGTAACTGGTGCTCATGTAAAGCGCTCTGATACCTTCGGGTCTAGTTTGCGCGATTTAAAACTCTGTACACAAAAAAGAGCAGAAGGCACAAACAAAACAACTTACAACTGTTCCACAATTCTTAAGAACAGATTTTATCTCATCTCCCCTCTCTGGCCAAGTCAGGCCTTGTTTACTCATCAGACAGTTCACCTTACTGCAATTTCAAGGTACAGATGCTCTACAGAAGCTGTTTCTCTATTCTACTAGGCTCATAAAGCAATTCATGAAGACTCTTCAGACATTTCCCACTGGTGCGAGCTCCTCCTCCGTAACGGCATCTCAACGTAGTCCTCATGCAATTAATGAAGCAACCTATTGAGCCCTTTCATAAGACTGACTTTAAGTTTCTCAAGTGAAATGTTGCTCACTCTCACTTTTATCAGAAGAATTAGTGAGATACAGGCCTTCACCACTCAAGAGCCTTTACTTCATTAGGGCTGCCCACTACCACTGGGTTGATCTCCACACAGACCCCGTAGAGGAGGATTTCCTCTTAGACACATTTGACACTGCACAGAGGTCCACCTCAATTCTGCCCATGCTTAAGGGGATTATTAAGCACGCACCAGAGTTCTTTAAAGACCCAGTTAGGGCCAGGGTCATCAACCCTCGCATTGAGAAGAAATATAAGGCCGCCCCAACAGATCCAACCTACATTAGAAGCCCCGCACCACTAGACTCCCTGGTAGTCTCCAATGCGAGGAAACGTGCCAATTCCCAGGCATCAGGTAAGGCTCCACCGCCAGATAAGGAGTCTAAACTCCTGGGCGCCTCTGGCAAGCGGACGGCGTCCCAGGCGGCCAACATATGGCGCATTGCTAACACCCAAGCGCTCCTAGCCAGATATGACGGGGCACATTATGATGAGTTGGAGTCCATAATGCAACACCTCCCTGACAAATACAAAAATAGGGCCAACAAACTAATTCAGGAGGGTAAAACCATCACTAATGCCTCCATCCGTTGTGCCCTCGATGCAGCTGACACCGCCTCAGGGCAATAAATACCAGAGTCCTTCTGCCTAGGCATGCCTGGCTACGCATATCTGAAAGAAACACGTTAGTTAGATTCCTCACCTTAGAATATCCCCAGGCGTCAGACTGGATCCGGAAGATTTTTTCGTCAGCAATACCCCTTGCGCGTCGCTAGGCGTCGTCTGCGGCTCCGCGTCCGTCGTCTGCGTCGTGCGCCGGGATGACGTCGTCGGAGTACTTAGACGCCGCCCTCGCGCGCTGACTTCAGTTCTTCTTCTTTTGTCCGCGCCAGTAAGCGCAGATCCGGGAGAGCTACACCTTTTAGTCTTTTTTGACCTTTTTGATCTTCTCTCGACTCCGTTGCCGGTAGGATGCCTGGTTTCAAAGCCTGTACTGACTGTAACCGCTTGATGTCGGTTACGGATCATCACCGCCGGTGCCTTTACAGTTTGGGCCTCGACCACGACGTGGAGTCGTGTTCGGACTGCAAGGCCCTGACCTCGAAGGCTAGACGGGGGCGGTCCCGTAAGCTCCTCGAGATTCGCCACCCGGCTCCGCGCCCCTCTCGATCCCGGTCCAGGAGGAGGTCCAAGGATCGGTCGTGGAGCCGCAGCCGACGTCATCATCGCTCGTCTGGCTCCAAGTCTTTGGGTAAGTCGAAGCACTCCAAGAAGTCCAAGAGGCGACACCGCTCTTCGGACTCCCCTCGCCGGTCGCGCGACTCGGCCGAGGGTCAGGGTGGTTCCACCCCCGCGGCTCCAGCGGAGCCGCAGGCGCCGCGCAAGTCCCCATACCCGCCAGTCCCTGGGACTGACGCGACGCCGGCGGAAGTCAGTGCCTTCCTATTGGCCATGAGGAGCCTGGCTCCGCCGTCGACGCCCGCTGGCGCGCCTTTGGGCCCCGCGGACCCGACTGGGCAACCTTGCATGCTGGCGGCTCCTGGCCCCGTCGCCGGCTCCGGCCCCGACGCCGCAGGTCCCTGAGGGACTCGTCCCCGTCGACGCCGGTCGACCTAGTCATGCCTCCTCCGCCGGCGTCGACACCGGTTCCACCGCCGGCGTCGAGCCCCAGCTCAGCCCCGCTCCGGATCCGGCGCCGTTGCGGCGTCGATGGACGCCGCGTACGGCGCCGTTAGAGACACATTGTCTACCGTCCAGCTCCGATCCTTCCTCCTGTTTACCAGGAATCGGATGACGGGGGCGAATGGGAGGGGTCCGAGGATCCTATGGCCGTTCAGGCTCAGCTGTCACAGGACTGGGCAGATGAACTGGGGGAGGCCAGTGGTCTGGATACCTCACCAGACACTGGATTCATCTCTCCTCCGACTGTGGCTTCGGAGGAGGGTGCTGCTTTCTCTGTGGTGCTGCGCAAGGCGGCCGCAGCTCTTGGGCTCGAGCTGCCTGCCATGGCTGTGAGGACTAACGTCATCACCGAGGTGCTTCAGTCTGCAGCAAGCTCCACTGAGCCTCTGCTGCAATTCAATGAGGCCCTCATTGACGTTCTGCAGGGCACCTGGTCCAAGCCCTCCACAGTTTCTCCTGTGGACAGGAACGTTGCCAGGCGCCACCGCCCTTCTCCGGGCGACCCCCAGTTTTCTGTCCCAACACCCCACCCCGAGATCCTGGTTATCCAGGCTTCTACCTCCCAATCCTCCTTCCCGACCGCCCCGCCGGACCGGGATTCCAAGAGACGAACCGTTTGGCAAAAAGCTGTTCTCCCTTAGTTTGGGTCTGCGGTCTTTAAACACCGCTTGTCTTTTGGACCGTTATTCCCACTCTCTGTGGGATACGGTGGAGGACGTGCTGCCCCTGTTCTCGGAGGAGGCCCGAACTCGACTTCCCCAGGCTCTGGCCGATGGGAGGGATGCAGCACGACATGCAATCCGATGTGGGCTTGACACGATGGACTCGCTGGGTAGGGCGATTTCTACCACGGTGGCGCTTAGACGTCACGCCTGGTTGCGGTCCACGTCTTTTTCGGGGGATGTCCAGAGCACTCTCATGGACATGCCCTTTGATGGCACTCGCCTTTTTGGTGAGAAAGCGGACAGTGCGCTGAATCGCTTTAAGGACTCCCGGGCTACGGCCAAGTCCTTGGGCCTCTCGGCCCCGCGATCGCAAACTTCCGCTTTTCGTCCCTTTCGTGGCCAAGGAAGGGGTGCCTCCTCACGTCCGCCTAGCCACCAACCGCAGACCCAACCTGCGCGCGGACGTGGTTTCCGCCGAGGCGGTTCTGGAGGCCGACGCGGTCAGCCCACATCCACCCCGGCAGCATCCGCCTCCAAGCCTTCCTAGTCCGAGCTTTCCGGCCCATTCTTCGCCAGTGGGCGGCAGAGTTCGCCATCACCTGCTCCACTGGCGTACCATCACTTCGGACAGGTGGGTGCTGCAAATCGTCCGAAGGGGCTACTCCCTCCCCTTCGAGACGACCCCTCCAGCCATGCCACCGCAGCACCACCGTATCTCGGAGGATCATTTGAATCTTCTGCGAGAGGAAGTTTCGGCCCTCTTGGCCAAAGAGGCCGTCGAGCGCGTTCCGAGCCCAGAAGTAGGTCGTGGTTGTTATTCCCACTACTTTCTGGTTCCCAAGAAGGGCAAAGGGGGCCTACGCCCTATCTTGGACCTCCGGAACGTCAATGCCTTCCTCCGGAAGGAACGGTTCAAGATGTTGACTTTGGCTCAGGTTCTAGCTGCCCTCGACCCTGGAGACTGGATGGTAGCGTTGGACTTGCAGGACGCCTATTTCCACATCCCCGTCCTGCCGGCCCACCGGCGTTACCTGCGGTTCACGGTGGACCAGGAGCATTTTCAGTTCACCGTGCTCCCCTTCGGCCTCACCAGTGCCCCTCGGGTGTTCACGAAAGTGATGGCGGTGGTCGCAGCTCATCTGCGCAGATCAGGGGTTCCAGTCTTCCCCTATCTCGACGACTGGTTGTTGAAGGCGGGCTCGCCCCAGGCAGTCGTCTCCCACCTCCAGACTACGGCGGATCTCCTGCATTTGCTGGGGTTTTCCATCAACGTGCCGAAGTCACACCTGAGTCCCTCTCAGAAGCTCCTCTTCATCGGAGCGGTTCTCGATTCGGCGCAGTTCCGGGTTCATCCCCCGGAACAGCGGGTCCGGGATATACAGGCCCTGATTCCCATCTTTCGGCCTCTATCCTGGGTTTCGGTCAGGCTTGTGTTGCGGCTTCTGGGGCTGATGGCCTCCTGCATCCTACTAGTGCATCACGCCAGGCGGCGCATGCGGGCTCTGCAGTGGGACCTGAAGTTTCAGTGGGCCCAGCATCACGGCAACCTGTCCGACCATGTCTTCATCTCGGAGGGCACTGCACAGCAGTTGCAGTGGTGGCTCACGGACCGCGATTCGGTCATGGGCAAGAGCCTCTCCCTCCCCCAACCGGAGCATGTCGTAGTGACGGATGCGTCCCTCCTGGGATGGGGTGGCCATATGGGAGAGGCGGAGATCAGAGGTCTCTGGTCTCCGGCGGAGTCTCGTCTCCACATCAACCTGTTGGAGTTGAGAGCGATCCGACTTGCACTGAAAGCCTTCCTTCCCTCTGTCAGGGGAAGTGTCGTGCAGGTGTTCACGGACAACACCACTGCCATGTGGTATTGAAGCAAACAGGGCGGGGAGGGGTCGTGGACCCTTTGTCAGGAGGCTCTGCGCCTCTGGACATGGCTGGAACACCAGGGCGTCACCCTAGTGGTTCAACATCTGGCGGGCTCTCTGAACGCCAGAGCAGACGAACTCAGCCGCCGGTGCATGATGGATCACGAATGGCGTCTGAACTCCGAAGTGGCACAAGGTCTCTTTCAGCAGTGGGGAGAGCCTTGGTTAGATCTATTCGCCACCGAAGAGAACGCGCAATGTCAGCAGTTCTGCGTATTGGAATTTCCAAGGCGGCACTCGCTCGGCGACGCTTTTCGTCACGAGTGGAGTTGCGGTCTGTTGTACGCCTTTCCGCCTATACCACTTCTGCCCAGAGTGCTGAAGAAGATCAGGCGCGACCGGGCCCAAGTCATCTTGGTGGCTCCGGATTGGGCACGAAGGTACTGGTATCCCGAGCTACTCAGTATGTTGACCGATCCTCCGATACGTCTGCCCCTTCGGGAGGATCTTCTGTCGCAGCAGCAGGGGACGGTCCTCCACCCGAACCTGTCCAGCCTCCACCTCCATGCGTGGAGATTGAGCGGCGGCAGTTGATGCCATTTGACTTGCCTCCTGAAGTCTGTGATATCATTCTGGCAGCCAGGCGTCCTCCACAAAGACGGTATACGCCTGCCGGTGGAACAAATTTGTGGCATGGTGCACAGCAAAGGCTGTGGATCCCTTTCCGCCCCTCTTTCTGAGGTTCTCCTCTTTCTTCTTTCCTTGGCCCAGCAGGGCTCTGCCTTGGGCACCTTGAAAGGTTATCTTGGTGCCATCTGCCTTCTTGCGGCTTCCTGATCAGCCTTCTCTTTTCAAGTCCCCTGTAGTTACACGCTTTCTAAAAGGCATTACTCACACGTTCCCTCCTGTCCCTTTTGTAATGCCTCAGTGGGACTTGAATCTTGTTCTCACATTTCTAATGTGCGCTCCCTTTGAGCCTCTTCATAATTGTCCTCTTCGTCTGCTGACGCTTAAGACTGCTTTTCTGGTAGCCATCACCTCGGCTAGACGGGTGAGTGAGCTCCAGGCTTAATCATCAAAGCCTCCTTTTCTATCTGTTCATCCGGACAAGGTTGTCCTTCGGCCTCGTCCCTCATTTCTTCCGAAAGTGGTGACCTCCTTTCATCTTGGGCAATCTGTCACCTTGCCCACCTTCTTTCCGCCTCCGCATCCTTCCAAAGAAGAAGAGAGGCTCCACCGTCTGGACCCAAAACGTGTGCTCTCCTTTTATCTGGACCGCACAAAGCAGTTCCGGGTGGACGACCAACTTTTCGTTGGATACGTGGGTGCTAAGAAGGGGAAAGCTGTGCACAAACGGACCATCTCTCGGTGGGTCGTTTTGTGCATCAAAATTTGTTATTCCTTGGCAAAAAAGGACCCTCCTGTTGGGCTGCGCGCCCATTCTACTCGGGCCACAGCGGCTACTACTGCTTTGGGACGGGGTGTCCCTTTGCAGGACATCTGTCAGGCGGCTACGTGGGCTTCGCTCCACACGTTTGCCAGGCATTATTGCCTTGACAGCCAAGTCCGGAGGGATGGCTTCTTTGGCCGTTCTGTCCTCCAGGACTTTCTGGTGTGATCTTGGTTCGCAGACCCACCACCGGGGTTGGTATTGCTAGGGTATCTATTCTAAGGTGAGGAATCTAACTAACGTGTTTCTTTCAGATGAGCAAGTTACTTACCTTCGGTAACGATGTATCTGTAAGAAACATTGGTTAGTTAGATTCCTCACCGACACACCCATCCTCCCCGTTCTGCGAACTGACATCTAGGGTTAAGGTTATCCTTTTCAGGCCCCTAGATTTTAATTTTGGCACCAGTGTCGGTCTCTTGCATGGCTCTGCGTTCCTGGCGCGGAAAGCTATGTACAAGAACTGACGTCGGCGCGCGAGGGCGGCGTCGAAGTACTCCGACGTCATCCCGGCGCACAACGCCGACGACGGACGCGGAGCCGCAGACGACGCCTAGCAACGCGCAAGGGGTATTGCTGATGAAAAAATCTTCCGGATCCAGTCTGACGCCTGGGGATATTCTAAGGTGAGGAATCTAACTAATGTTTCTTACAGATGCATCGTTACCGAAGGTAAGTAACTTGGAAGGTAAGTAACTTGTTCTTCAGGGTTCAAACCTGAGGTTCAGAGTTCCATCCCCAACCACCCCTTTGATGAGAAACACCTGTTTGGCCCTAATGTCAACGTAGCCCTTGAAAAAATGAAAAAGGACACAGACACGGCAAAATCTATGGGAGCCTTGCAGTCGCAAGCTCCCAGGTGCTCCTTTCGCCGTTCCTCCTTTAGAAGCACCACCAGAGGCTACTCCTCCGACAGCGCCTCCACTTCCTACAAGGCCCCTACCCAATCCACCTTCACTAGGGGTTACCAAAGAGGCGGTTACGGAGATAACAACAAAGGCAAAGGCAAAACGAACACCTCCCGCTCTGCCTCCACCCCCACCCAATGACTTCCCTCCACTCCCCCTAGACTATTCCACTCCAGTCGGGGGCAGACTCCACAATTTCCTTCCTGTCTGGGCTACCATCACCTCAAACAGATAGGTGCAACAGATAATTCAATCGGGCTACTGTCTAGAACTAACATCTACCCCACCCAAACAGCGCCCAATGTCACAGGAACATTTGTCACTTTTAAAGCAGGAGGTGAGCTCCCTCCTACAAAAAAGTGCAATAGAACCAGTTCCTACCCACCAACAAAACAAGGGAGTTTACTCCCTATATTTTCTCATACCAAAAAAGGACGTCTCTCTAAGACCCATTCTGGACCTCGGACCCCTAAACCAATACATACTCAGACCACTTTCACATGCTCACGCTCCAGCAGGTACTTCCTCTGCTCTCCCAGAACAACTTCCTTGCCACCCTAGACCTCAAGGACGCATATTTCCACATTCCCGTTCACAAAGCTCACAGGAAGTTTCTCAGAATCGTAGTGGACGGTCAGCACTACCAATTCAAAGTACTCCCATTCGGAGTCACCACAGCGCCACAGGTGTTTAACAAGTGCCTAGCTGTAGTGGCAGCACACCTGAGAAGACAACACATCCACGTCTTCCCATACCTAGACGACTGGCTCATAAAAGCCAGCTCATACAACCAGTGTATACAACACACTAGCGCCACTATCCAACTACTTCATGACCTGGGCTTCACAGTAAACCACGCCAAGTCCCATCTGCATCCGTCCCACGTACAATACCTCGGTGCCACCATAGACACCTCGAGCACTAGCCTACCCCAGTCCTGCCAGGATAGCAAACATACAGGCTCTTAGCGCAAAACATCAACCGCGACACTCTCTTCCAGCCAGAGTATATATGCAACTTATAGAGATGATGGCCTCTTGCATATTCATAGTACCTCATGCAAGACTCCAGATGCGTCCTCTTCATTTATCAGATCTGGTGATGGTTCGTCTCCATTTGAGTATGGTAGAAGGTCATGCCCATCGCTCTCTGCAGTGGTGGACCACCAAAAACCTTTCCAAAGGGCAACCGTTCCTCGAGCCGGTTCCTCAGATAGTTCTAACTGCGGACGCATCGCTCTCCGGCTGGGGAGCTCGCCTACTACATCACACCATGCAGGGCAGGTGGACACCTCAACAAAAGTTACTCCACATCAACCATCTGGAGTTACTGGCCATATTCCTATCCCTAAAAGCCTTTCAAACACACGTCTCGGGCAAGGCTGTCTTAGTCTGCACGGACAACATGACAGCCATGTACTACATCCAAAAACAGGGCGGCACACACTCTCTGCAGCTCTCTCAGCTCGCACAGAGCATATGGAGGTGGGCCATACCTCAAAACCTTTTTCTCCGAGCCCAACATGTCCCAGGAGTCAAACACCATTTCAGATCTGTTGAGCCGTCAAACACAACAGATCCACGTGTGCGAACTTCATCCACAACTTCTTCAACCATTCTTTCAAATGTGGGGGCAACCACAGATAGACCTCTTCGCCACCCACGAAAACTCCAAATGCACAAGCTTCGCCGCCAGATATCCACACCCATTGTCCAAAGGCAATGCGATACGGATGAACTGGTCAGGCAGATTTGCGTACGCCTTTCCGCCTCTCCCACTCATTCCATTAGTGGTGTGCAAACTACAGCAACATTCCCTAACTCTCATCCTAGTTGCTCCGACTTGGGCCGGACAACCGTGGTACACCACATTGCTGGAACTCTCCGTAGTTCTTCACCAAAAGTTACACCTCTCTCCACGCCTCTTAACCCAGAACCATGGAGAGACCGGACACCCGGACCCAGCTCAGCTCAACCTTGCGATCTGGCTCCTGAAATTCTAGAATTTGGTTACCTTAATCTTCCCCATGACTGTATGAACGTCATTAAAGAAGCTAGATGACCTACCACTAGAGCTTGCTACGCAGCCAAGTGGAAACGTTTTGTGACCCATTGTCACAACAATAACCTCAATCCCTTAGATGTGTCTATCCAACACATCATAGGCTACTTACTACACCTACAAAGATTCAACCTAGCCTACACGTCTATTAGACTACACCTTGCTGCCATAGCAGCATATCTACAAAATAGACAGCATCTATCACTCTTCAGAATACCTGCCATAAAAGCCTTCATGGAAGGCCTTAAGAGAATAATTCCCCCAGAGTGCCACCCTCCCCTTTGTGGAACTTTTAACATCGTTCTCACCAGACTAATGGGGCCTCCATTTGAACCTCTACATAAATGTCAGCTTCACTTTTTAACATGGAAAACTGCTTTCCTTGTAGCCATTGCTTCGCTCAGAAGGGTCAGTGAGATACAAGCACTCACCATTCAAGAACCCTTTCTGCAAATACATCATAATAAGGTTGTTCTCTGCTCTAATACGAAATTCCTTCCTAAAGTCATTTCTCCCTTTCACCTCAATCAATCTGTGGAACTGCCCATATTCTTCTCGCAGCCACAAACCATTGCAGAAAGAGCTCTACACACCCTAGATCTCAAGAGAGCTTTACTCCACTACATCGAGAGAACGCAACCTTTTCGTAAGACCGAAACCACTATTTATGTCTTTCTCGCCACCACACAAAGGCAACCCCATCTCCAAATCTGGGATAGCTAGGTGGATTGTTAAATGCATACAGATTTGCTGCCACAAAGCAAAACAAATGCTATCTGTTCCCCCTAAAGCCCACTCTACATGTAAGATAGGGGATTCCATGGCATTTTTAGGGAACATCCCCTTAGATCAGGGGTACTCATAGTACGGCCCGCGGGCCCGGCAAGCCTTTCTTGGCGGCCCGCGGACCTTTCAGACATCGTAACGGTGTTTGGATTTTTCTTAACAGTGTCAGCAAACCCAGACGCTGCTCTGTGGGGGCCCGGGGATTCAAGCGATAGTCGGAGTGGAGCTGCTAGGGCGCTAAGAGGTGAAATGCAACAAAGCCTCGTTATCATGCAAATGGTCTCTTAAAGACCTGTGAATTACTCGGGTGGGGCTGTGTGTGTGCCCTGGAAGGGAAGCTGCCCCAGCGGCCACGTAAGCGGAGGGGGGGGGAGGGGGGGGAAGAGGTGACAAAGAATGACAACAGAACAGCAGGGTGTGAAAGGGGACAGAGGGTGACAGAGGGCAGTAGGGAGAGACAGAAACAGACAGATAGAGATAGAGACTAACAGAGACGGGGACAGACAGACAGGCAGAGACAGGGACAGACGGATAGAGGCAGAGACAGACAGAAAGACAAAGAGACAGACGGAGAGGGAGACGGGGAGAGGGAGGGAGACGGGGAGAGGGAGGGAGACGGGGAGAGGGAGGGAGACGGGGAGAGGGAGGGAGACGGGGAGAGGGAGGGAGACGGGGAGAGGGAGGGAGACGGGGAGAGGGAGGGAGACGGGGAGAGGGAGGGAGAGAGAGAGAGAGAGAAAGGGAGGGAGACAGAGGAGGGAGGGAGACGGAGGAGGGAGGGAGACGGAGGACGGAGGGAGACGGAGGACGGAAGGAGAGAGAGGGGGAAGGAGACGGAGAGGGAGGGAGACGGAGAGGGAGGGAGACGGAGAGGGAGGGAGACGGAGAGGGAGGGAGACGGAGAGGGAGGGAGACGGAGAGGGAGGGAGACGGAGAGGGAGGGAGACGGAGAGGGAGGGAGACGGAGGGGGAGGAAGACGGAGGGGGAGGGAGACGGAGAGGGAGGGAGACGGAGAGGGAGGGAGACGGAGAGGGAGGGAGACGGAGAGGAAGGGAGACGGAGAGGGAGGGAGACGGAGGGGGAGGGAGACGGAGGGGGAGGGAGACGGAGACGGAGGGGGGGAGAGGGAGAGGGAGGGAGGGGGAGGGAGAGGGAGGGGGAGGGAGAGGGAGACGGAGGGGGAGGGAGACGGAGGGGGAGGGAGACGGAGGGGGAGGGAGACGGAGGGGGAGGGAGACGGAGGGAGACGGAGGGAGGGGGAGAGGGAGGGAGACGGAGAGGGAGAGGGACGGAGAGGGAGAGGGAGGGAGACGGAGAGGGAGAGGGAGGGAGAGGGAGGGAGACGGAGAGGGAGAGGGAGGGAGACGGAGAGGGAGAGGGAGGGAGACGGAGAGGGAGGGAGGGAGACGGAGAGGGAGGGAGGGAGACGGAGAGGGAGGGAGAGGGAGACGGAGAGGGAGGAGGGAGGGAGGGAGACGGAGAGGGAGGAGGGAGGGAGACGGAGAGGGAGGAGGGAGGGAGGGAGAGGGAGGAGGGAGACGGAGAGGGAGGAGGGAGACGGAGAGGGAGGAGGGAGGGAGATGGAGAGGGGGGAGGGAGGGAGATGGAGAGGGAGGAGGGAGGGAGATGGAGAGGGAGGAGGGAGGGAGAGGGAGGAGGGAGATGGAGAGGGAGGAGGGAGGGAGGGAGATGGAGGAGGGAGACGGAGGAGGGAGGAGAATAGAGAGATGTTTATGCCGGGTCCGGTGGCTCGGTGGACGAAGGCGTCCGCTGCAGGGACCTGTGTTCCACCTCATGGTCACAGATTTTTTTTTTTTTGTTGCTCTAGCCCCGCCCCCTCCCCCAATGACCCTCCCCCCAAGGTGCGGCCCTCGGCCACAAACCACACTGTAAATTTGGCCCCCAAGAGAAAGTTTGTGAGTACCCCTGCCTTAGATGATATCTGCAGAGCAGCTACATGGTCTACACCGCACACTTTCACTAAACACTATTGTGTAGATGTGCAAACTAAGCAACAAGCTAGTGTGGGCCAGGCTGTCCTCAAAACATTGTTTCAAACAACTGCAACAGATACTGGTGGTCGCCGCTAGGAGCGAGTACTGCTATATAATCTATGCACAGTGTGTAATCTGCAGCTCATATGCCTCGAACGGAATATACTACTTACCAGTATGCATCTGTTCTTGGCATGTAGAGCTGCAGATCTACACATGCCCACCCGCCTCCTACCTTTATCTGTTCCATCTTATTTAGATACAGCACACATGGGCATCTTTCCTGTTTCTTACAAAGCTCCATCATTTCCCCGCTGGCGAAAAGCAATCTGAGGATGGAGCCGAAGCCCATGCGTAATATGATCCAAAGGAGGAGTCACATACCTCGTGACTTCTAAAGATTTTCCATGAGAAAAACAACTGCAAACATCCGGGCCCAACACCAGATGGTGATCTATGCACAGTGTGTAGATCTGCAGCTCTACATGCCAAGAACAGATGCATACTGGTAAGTAGCTTCTGTAGTAGGGGATCTCTGTGTATAGTCATAATCTAGTGAATAGTCCCGCCCATGTGCGTGGACCCCGGAGCAATAAAAAATAATCTCTAAAAGGTGACAAATCATGCAGACCTGCATACACCTTTAAGAGAGAATTTAATTTAAAGACAGATAATGCAGCCTATACCCACAGGCTACACTGTCCAGTACTTCAACTAGAATTCCACCAACAACCACAAACAGCACTGCCTGTCTAGTTTTTCTCCCCATAGGAAAAAACCCTGCCTCTACCAGCAAAAGCCTCTGGAATGATAGAGAGGAAGGAGTGGACAGACAAGCCCCATAGGCTGCCATTATGTGGCTTAAAACAGGATACTGTGCCTTTAAGAAAACTTTCCAGATTTCCAGAACTTTCCCCAGTATCCCAGAATGCCCAGCAGGTCCCATTTACTTTCAGTTCTTTTTTCTGGCTCCTGCTAGCAGGACCCTGGAGCATTGAGCTCTCCCCTTTTCAAGGGTTTTTTGGAGATTTTGTCAATTTTTTGTCACTTTTTCAAGTGCTTAGTAGCTGGTACTGTCAACATGCCTGGCTTGTTCGACAAGTGCCCGGAATGTGGTAGAAAGAAGGCTAAAACTGATCCACACGAGGTGTGTATAGGTTGCCTTCCCCAGTCCCACGTGCCTGAAAACTGTACCATCTGCCACTCGTTCTCAGCCAGGACCCTGAGGGACAGGATGAAAATCAGGCTTCAAGTTCTGGAGGAGAGAAGACTGAAGGCACCAGGTGGGTCTGGAGGGGCTGATTTACCCCATACTGAGTCCTCTGGGGGGCTCCCCAGGGGCAGGAAGACCAGTAAGCGCTCCCACCCCCCGTCGACGGCGAGGGCGTCGACGTCGAGGAGGATGACCACCGTCTGTTCGCCGTCTCCCCAGGGCTCTGGGGAGAAGCGGCGTCGAAGATCGACGTCGAGGGACCTGAATAGGCCGCCGTCGACTACATCGGCGTCGTCGACGACGACGCCGTCTTCGGCGCCGTCCAGCAGTCGGCGTCGAGATCGGACCCGGCGTTGGCGCTCGCCGTCGAGGGGAGATCGCCGTTCGCCGTCGATGAAGAGGAGACGGTCGACGTCGCCGCCGAAGAAGAGATCGACGTCGAGACGCTCGAGGTCGAGGAGATCGCCGTCGAGGCACAGGTCGCCGTCGAGGCACAGGTCGCCGTCGAGGCGAAGGTCGCCGTCGAGGCGAAGGTCGCCGTCGAGGAAGAGAGAGTCACCGGAATCGGTGTACTCTGTGGTGTATACGCCCCCTCGGATGCCTCCGTCACCGCCTCCTCTCCCGCCTCCGCCGACACCTCCACCACCGCCGCCTCCACCACCGCCTCCACAGCCGCGGACACTGCCTCCGCCGCCCCCACCTAGGTCGCTGCCACGCACTCCGGTGGGACCGCCGCCGGTTCCCCCGCGGTCGGTTTCCCTTCCGAGGTACCCGACTCCGCCGCAGGGGACCCCGAAGCCACGACGCCCGCGGTCGCCAGGACCGGCTAGACCGGCGGACAGGCCGAAGCCGAAGAGGTCGCTCTCCCGCTCTCACAGGAGGAGAAGGTCACGGAGCCGTGGACGGTCATCGTCGGACTCCGGACGACGCCGTAGGAGGCACAGGTCCAGGTCACACACGCGCTCCTGGACCAGAGATTTTTCCCCGACGCTGTCGGACTCACCGGGGACTAGGGTGTCGCCGGTGGATGATTTGGTCTCTTTCCAAGAGGTGTTGTTGAGAGGGGCAGCAAAGTTGGGTATCACGGTGACGGTTCCAACACCCACGACGTCGGTGATATTCGAGACACTTCATAAGAAACATCTGTCTCGCCCTCTACTGCCTCTTGTACCAGGACTTGTGGAACCCGCGTTGGAGCTGTTCCTCACTCCCGCGATGACGAAGGCCGCCCCCTCCAGGCTCATGAAAAAGTATAGGGCCCCGGAGTCGGACCCTACCTTTTTGAGAGTGGACCCGAAGCCGGATTCGGTCATCGTGACGGAGGCGAGGAAACAACATGCGACCGCGCCTTCGTCGACGGTCCCGCCGGACAAGGAAAGCCGCTGGCTGGACTCTGCGGGCAGGAAGGTGTGTGGGACCGCCGCCACTACCATGAAGGCGGCGAGTGCAGGGGCTTTGTTGGGCCGCTACGACCGGGCCCTGTGGGAGTCCCTGCAGCAGTATGCGGACCTACTGCCCCGGGACAAGGAGGACTTCTTGGAGAAAGTGCGCGAAGGCATGCTGGTTTCTAACCAGGTGATCGGCGCAGCGGCGGATGTATCCTTGCTGGCCGCCCACGCTTACTGCCATGGCGTTCACCAGAGGCGGCATTCGTGGCTGCGCCTGACGTCCCTCAAGCCAGAGGCGCAGCAAAGGGTGGCCAACCTGCCCTTCTCGGGGGAAACCCTGTTCGGGAAACATGCGGACGATGAGATGGCCCGCATGAAGGCGGAGGCGGAAACCCTGACGGCCGTTGGGTTGGAGAAGGCCGAGAAGAAGAAGCGCCCGTTCCAGAGGCGGTTCAGGTCTTCGGGCAGAGGGCGTGGGCAGAGTTCGGGACAGCAGCAGCAGCAACAACAGCAGCAGTTCCGCAAGCCCTTCCAGAAGCGCCAGAGGGGTAGAGGAGGCCAGCAGGCTACTACCACTACCAAGGGCCCGGCCGGGTCTCGACCCTGAGCGGCTACTTCCCCCTCAACCGTTACCCACTCCAGTGGGGGGAAGCATTCAATTTTTTCCGGCAGAGTGGAGAAAAATTACTCGGGACAAGTGGGTGCTGAATATTGTTTGCAATGGATACAGTCTTCGGTTTATCAGCCCGCCTCCAGCGATTCCGCCGGTCAGCTCTCGATTCCAGCTGAGAGAGCTCCAGGCGGAGGCAGACATCTTGTTGAGAAAAAAGGCGGTAGAAGAGGTACCTCTGTCTCAAAGGGGAAGAGGTCTGTACTCTCGGTTCTTCCTCGTTCGCAAGAAGGACAAGAACGAGTTCAGGCCCATTCTGGATTTGCGACAGGCAAACAAATGGATTCGCAGAGAGAAGTTCCGCATGCTATCGTTGCACCAGATTTACCCTCAGCTGCAACGGGGAGACTGGCTCTGTGCCATAGATCTACAGGATGCGTACTTCCATGTGCCCATAGTGAGGAAGCACAGGAAGTTCCTGCGATTCCAAGTCGGCGCCAATCACTATCAATACACAGTACTGCCATTCGGGCTAAAGTCTGCTCCCAGGACCTTCTCGAAGTGCATGGCGGTGGTGGCGGCACACCTGCGGAGGAACAAGGTGTTTGTCTACCCGTATCTGGACGATTGGCTGATCAAGGCTTCATCCTTCTCGGAAGCACAAGATCACTTCCGATGGACGCGCGCTCTCTTACACAAGCTGGGGTTACACGTCAACATGTCCAAATCGGTCACGACTCCGGTCCAGTGCATACAGTACCTGGGGGCCTCCATCGATACGCGGTCAGCAAGCGTGTCTCCTTCGGAGGAGAGACGGTTATCACTCCTTCGGAAGGCTCAGGACCTCAGGACTGCTCCATCGACGACAGTGAGGAAGGTGTTTTTCTACTGGGATCGATGGCCTCCTGTATCTTCCTCACGCCTCACGCACGGCTACACATGAGACCACTGCAGGAGTGCTTGGAGGATCAGTGGGATCAGAGGACAGGCTCTTGGGACGACAAGATACGACTGTCGCTGCATGCTCTTCAGTCTCTGAAGTGGTGGTGTTCGGCGGAAAACCTCCTCCAGGGGGTTCCCTTCCACAAGGACATTCCCACTACGAGTGTAGTGACGGATGCTTCTCTCCAGGGCTGGGGAGCGCATTCCGGGGACTTGCAGATTCAAGGAAAATGGTCTCCTCTGGAATCGACGTACCACATCAATTTCCTGGAACTCAGATCTGTCTTCCTGGCACTGAAGGCCTTCCTTCCGTCCTTCCAGATCAACTCGCTGCTGATACAGACGGACAATACAACCACGATGTATTACCTCAACAAGCAGGGGGGGGGGTCGAGATTGCGCACTCTGTCACAGGAGGCGCAGGCGATCTGGCGCTGGCTGCTGGCCCGAGGACTGACGATTACGGCCACGCATCTGCCAGGGGTGCAGAATGCTCAGGCGGACGCCTTGAGCAGGCTGATTCAGGAAAACCACGAATGGGTCATAAACGACGAAGTACTAGGAGAAGTCTTCGCAAGGTGGGGGACTCCAGACGTAGATCTGTTCGCCACCGCCGAAAACAGCAAATGCCGAGACTTCGCATCCAGGTACTACCAGCGGGGGACGCTGGGGAATGCGCTATGGATCGATTGGTCGAACAGCTTTCTGTACGCTTTTCCACCCATTCCCCTGATTCCGGCGGTGCTCATCAAGCTGTCCCAGTCCAGGGCGCGGATGATCCTGATCGCCCCGGAGTGGCCCAGGCAGTGGTGGTTCACGGACCTTCTTCACCGGTCTCTCCTTCCTCACATGCGGTTGCCGTGCAGGCCGGACCTTCTCACGAAGTTCGGGGGGCGGATGGTGCATCCCAACCTCTCGTCTTTGAGTTTGGCGGCATGGCTGCTGAAATAGTGCAATATGGCCATCTGAATCTACCAGACGATTGTATGGACATACTGAAGGAGTCTAAACGACCTTCCACTAGGACATCCTATGCTTACAAGTGGAAGAGGTTCTGTATCTGGTGTAAGTCCAAGAACTTTGATCCGACAACATGTAAGGAAGATGTCATCCTTCCATACCTTTTACATCTGGCGCAGTCTGGCCTTAATTTCCATTCCATTAAGGTTCATCTGGCTGCTTTGACTGCTTACAGGAAATGCCCTTCGCAGACTTCCTTCTTTCAGATCCCTGTGGTCAAAGATTTTTTGGAAGGCTTGAAGAAAGTGTTTCCTCCCGTCAGACTTCCCTCGCCTTCCTGGGACTTGAATGTGGTGCTGTCCAGACTGATGAAGGAGCCTTTTGAACCCATTCACAAGGCTTCATTGCAGCACCTATCCTGGAAGGCGGCGTTCCTAGTGGCCATTACATCGGCCCGCAGGGTGAGTGAACTTCAGGCATTATGTTGTCAAGAACCTTATACTGTATTTCATGCTGCTAAGGTTGTGATGCGTACTCACCCTAAATTTCTTCCTAAGGTTATCTCTGATTTTCATGTCAACCAGACCATAACTTTACCTACGGTCTTTCAGAATCCCTCTTCGCCAGCGGAAAGGTCTCTCCATTCCCTGGATGTTCGGAGGGTGTTGAAATTTTATCTGGATAAGACCAAGGATATTCGTAGGTCTGACCAATTGTTGGTTAATTATGGCTCATTCAGGACTGGTCTTGCGACCTCTAAGCAGTCCATTTCTCGGTGGATTGTGTCCTGCATACAATTGTGTTATCAAAAGGCTAATAAGACCTTAGGGGGTAAACCTAAGGCTCATTCCACCAGGGGCAAAGCTGCCACGACGGCTTTGCTGCGTAATGCTCCGATTGCGGAAATCTGCAAGGCGGCCACTTGGAAGTCGGTCCATACCTTTGCTGCGCATTACTGTCTGGACACGGATGCCAGGGCAGATGCTCAGGTTGGGCAGGCTTCGCTGCGAAATTTGTTCGCGCAGTAGTGGTAGTGTCTTGTGTGTTCTCCATTGTTTTGTTGTATGGGGATGGGCTTGCCATTCTATTCACTAGATTATGACTATACACAGAGATCCCCTACTACAGAAGGAGTAGTTTCTTTTCTGTAACTCCAGTTCTGTAGTAGGGGTATCTCTGTTATAGTCATAAGCGCCCGCCCTCCTCCCCGGTGGAGAGATACTTATTCATATGTAGAATGCTACAGGTCTGGCGTGCTACGCCTTCAAAAAGAACTGAAAGTAAATGGGACCTGCTGGGCATTCTGGGATACTGGGGAAAGTTCTGGAAATCTGGAAAGTTTTCTTAAAGGCACAGTATGCTGTTTTAAGCCACATAATGGCAGCCTATGGGGCTTGTCTGTCCACTCCTTCCTCTCTATCATTCCAGAGGCTTTTGCTGGTAGAGGCAGGGTTTTTTCCTATGGGGAGAAAAACTAGACAGGCAGTGCTGTTTGTGGATGTTGGTGGAATTCTAGTTGAAGGACTGGACAGTGTAGCCTGTGGGTATAGGCTGCATTATCTGTCTTTAAATTAAATTCTCTCTTAAAGGTGTATGCAGGTCTGCATGATTTGTCACCTTTTAGAGATTATTTTTTATTGCTCCGGGGTCCACGCACATGGGCGGGACTATTCACTAGATTATGACTATAACAGAGATACCCCTACTACAGAACTGGAGTTACAGAAAAGAAACTACTCCATATTCCTTCATACTGACCTCTACAAAAATGTATTGTTTTACCCACCATCTTCGAAGGGTACTTCAGTTACCTACAATACTGTTTGCTATTCTGACTCAATCATGTGAATCTATTAAAGATCCAATACTGGATAAGAAAATAAGTTACCTGTAACTGAAGTTATCCAGTATTGGTATCTGTCATAGATTCATATGCTGCCCACCCTCCAACCATGAGAGGGCTCCCGTTATGACTAGGGATGTTATCCCAACTTCTGCTTGAAAATCTGAGGGAATCAGCCTCTTGGGAGTGTTCTAGAAGGTGCACAGGCTTTTAAATGTATGGCGTAGTGCCATTATAGCCTGTTATACATACTGCTTTACTATAGTACCATGGGACTCCCACTTTGACTGGTAATGATTCAAGCATGTGAGTCCATGAAAGATACCAATACTGAATAACTTCCGTTACAGGTAAGTAACTTATTTTCTTACCTGTCACAACACCTCTTCAGCATTGGTCTTTCAATCATTGAAATCCTTTAATTTAATCCCAGATAATAGACTAGTAACTCTTAGTAACCAATGTTGGTTGACAACATTTTATCCAGCAAAAAACATTAAAATCGGCCTTATGCTTCTTGAAGCCAGTCCTCATTATGTGACGTGAATTCTCACCAATGCAGTGAAGGGGAGCTGTGTTCAACCCTCATCAAAGGCACCAATTGTCAGATTTTTTTGTATCGCATTTGAAGGATCTGCTGCTAGCATCAGTAAAATATGGCCAAGCTGAAGAACTGCGGTTACAGGTAAACATTTTTGCTCCTGTATTGTCTTTGATGGATTAGCTTGTAGAGTTCAGATTACTAGAGCAATAAATTTCACAATGGAAGAGGTATAGGCAGAACTTTTGTCATAGAAATAATGCATGGCGAATGTTTATGTTGAAGTTCAAGTTGCTCCCTTTCAAGCATCTATTGGAGGCATGTTTGTGACGAGTGCAGCTGTGATTGGCATACCACATAGTGTGCTTCAGTCATACGTTCAATTGTGTGCCTGACCTTGCAATAACAAGCGAAGCATGCTGCTATCCACTGAACAATATTTAAAAAGCAGGCTAACTTTGTGGCAATTTCCGTTAAGAAAAAAAACGAATCTGACTCTTAAACGTAATTTGTCATCCCAAATGTACATTTTCATGCTGTTTGCAGTTTAAAGAGCATAATGCTCTTTCTCCAGCATTAAATAACTGAGGGAAAAAAATGGTAAATGAACCTTTTTGTTTTAATGGAACAACACTGGAATCTTCATCTTGTACTGTCAAATTGTAACAAGTGTGAAATTATTTTTGTGTCCAACTGTAAGGCAGTCCGATAGAAAATGCCTCAATCTCACTGACACATCGTTCTATTTTTATGGCTAAAAGAAAGGCTGTCTTTCATTAAAGCATTCAAATGACACTTATCCTAGCACGCTATTTTGGGTTTTCACCTCGGGAGAGAATGCGTGGTGGGAGGGGAAACTTACATTAATTAATGTACAACTTTGACTACTTTAAGTCCGGAGATAGCCACCAGATGTAGTTTAATGAAGAATGCTGTTTGTAGTGTGTGTTGGCTGCAGATACACATGCTATGCACACTTCTGCCATCTAGTGTTGGGCTCAGACTATATAACTTGTTGTTAGTCCAGTATTGGAACTCTTATAGATTCACATGCTTTAATCATTCACTGTCATTGAGATGTGAGTACCCGGTGCCTTTTTAAAAGCCCATGTCACAATAGACAGGGAACATAGAGGCCTATGGCTTTTTGTTTCGTAACATATCACTGTCCTTAGGGGGAAAAAAAAAATAAGGACCAAACTCAAGTAAACATATCAGATGACACCACCCTTTAGAACCTTCCTGAAAAAAGCTGCGTTGCCTCAGGTTTTCTCCTGCACGTCGTGCTTCGGAGTCTCTGCTGAGCTATGTTCAGTTTTCTTCAGTCACAAGTATCTAAAGAAGATTTCGGACGGATTGCACAGCAGCTCTGTGCATCTTGGACGTGGTCCGTGAAAGCGCAACAAACTTGTTGTGGCTTCTACTTGAAGAATCCAACTCTGCCTCGTCATTGTCAGGTATCGAATTTAAGTTTTCAGTGACAATTCCGTTGCACCGGCTTCAACACGAGAGCCCCCTTCCACGTTCTGCTGATAGTGTTTGGCTCCGGGTGTGGAAGGTAAGACTTTTAAGGAAGTGACTGTGATGCTGGGCAAAATTAGCATACGCTGACCAGCACAACTTCTGCAACCTCTACTTGTCGCTGGAGCAAAACTAGCAGGACTGCGCTTGCCTGCGGTCCGTAAAAGTAAGAAAACTCTACGCTCCAGACGCCTAACTCGTATCATGGAGTTAGTGGTGGAGGTGCAATACTCTGCTGATACAGAGCAGCAGCTTGAGATCGGTGATAGAGGACGTTCCGAAGAGGGCAGTGTCATCTTGTGCATTCTGCACTATGTCACTTCCGAGGACTCCAATCAAGATGAGGAGGAAGACTGTGATAGTTGAGGATGCCGGCTGTGGAAACTATATAACGGTCTGACAGCATCAGGACCAAGGACGAAGGATCCAAGAGTACCCAAGGTCTCCAAACCACCACACAACAAAATACTACCCCCTACAACCCTCCCACCATTGCCTTCATGCGCCACAGCCTTTGGGCTCTGGCCAACACTAAGAGTGTACCTTGAAGAAGAGTGCTCGATCTGGATCGGGATCAAGGCCATAGGGACGGACAGGGAGGGGATACAGCCGCTGTAGCTGCAGCAGCACTCCGCGCCTACAAAGCCATCGATGCCTGCACAGCCTTTGGCACTGACAAAGCCTTTAACGCCATGCCTTCTATCTGGGTAGACCAAGCTGCCACAGCTGACCAAATGTACAGCATCGATGCAGCATACCCTTTAGGAGCAGAGCCATATGTCGACATTATCGGCGTCAACATCCCTCGCTATAGTAGAGCACAGGAAAAAGACCATTAAGGACTTGGCGCCCAAAAAAGTCAAACAACCACTGTGGCTATGGTGCAAAATATCTCTGAAAATCTTTAAGAAATAATGGTTAAAAAATTATTTGGAGGAGAAACATTTACTTGAGGGCCCACAAACGGACACGGATGGACATCAACCTACTGCAGCCACTTCCAAGGAAGAAGTGCATGGAGCATAAGGCCACTTGTTCTATACACTTGACATTACACCACCTCCACAACCAATGTCACCATTATACACACATTCAGACGATGTAGACACTGGAGCTCTAGTCATTTCACACATGAGACACTCAGTGAGCCCCTCGCCAAAGCCCAGACCCTTGCGTCACATACGATGTAGTACTACCTACCAGACCCAGACATTAAAGTGTCAGTCCTAGCTAAAGCATCACCACCTGATTGATAATTCCTCCTATCATAATGTTGTTCAGTGTGCTGCTAAATACCATAAAGTACAGACTCATTCAACAGAAGAAGAAACTTGACTTACTAAAGACATTCCAAGACCGAACAGTCCGCTCAATACTTGCCGATGATAGGGTCAATACTGAAAGTCTATACCGAGATGTTAAACACCACACATGGAACAGAAATGTAATCCATCTCCTACTGACCAACTTTTTATCAGGAGACCCGAGGTGCAATAGCACCTGCTTAATGGTAATTTGATGGGGAACATCTCTTTAGCCCGGAGGTAGACTCTCAGAGAAAATAAATAAACATTTTCAATGCAAAAGGTCTCACGTTTGCAAGAGTTTAAGCTGTTGGCATTATAAATGACAATGCCCTTTATTTGAGTTTTTAAAAACTTTATGTTCGAGGCGTATGAGCTGCAGATCACACACTTGGGATAGTAGAACGCCATCTGGTGTTGGGCTCGGATGCTTGCAGGTTGTTGTTGTCTTCGGAAGAAGTCTTTGATCACGAGATAGGTGACTCCTCCCATGGACTACAGTGCGCATGGACATCCACTCCATCCTCGGATTGTTTTTTTCCGCCATTGGGTTCGGATGTAACTTTTCCACTCCGGTAGAAAACTTCAAAAACAAGCTTTCGAAGCGAAAAACTTTTACAAACCTACATCGAGGCACCTTCACTCGACATCGAATTCATCGGGCCGGTTCCGGACGTCGACGCGGGCGATTGGACCTATCCGCGCCGTGAGGCCTACGGCTCATGGAAAGGACGCCGTTTAAAAAATGCCCCCAGTGTGGATCAAAATTCCCTCACAGTGACCATCATAAGGTCTGCAACCTGTGCCTGTCGCCGGAACACGACTAGTCCAGCTGTCCAGCCTGCGCCGCATTCGGGATCGAAGAGCTCAACGCCATATCATGGGACAGAGACCAGCCCCGGAACCAGAAAACATCTTCGATGAGAGTCCCGATGTCCCGGCAGAAGATTCCGAGGAACTTCAAATTATCTCAGAAGCAGACGACTCAGACGACCCCATTACTCCGGGGCAACGCGTGAGTACCACTGCCCCTACCCCAACCCCTCCAAAACCAAAGGCATTGGTCAAGACTTCGCCAGCTGGCCCCAGTCGAGACCGAACCCTTCAGAAGCCCCTCCTTCGGGCTCGGCTCCGAAGAAACATGCCTTCCAGTGGCTCGGGCCCGAGCAAACCACATATCATTGTGCCCCCGGCACCGAAACCGTCTCCGGCGCCTTCGGCACTGAAAACACCGAGGCCCATAGAGAAACCGGCACCGAAAGCTCCCAAGCTCAAAGACTCCACTTCGGCACCGAAACCTTCATCGGCACCGAAACCACCGGCTAAGGACTATAATACACCTCCTAAAGCCAAAGACTCTACCGATCACCCAAAACCTCGATCGAAACCGAAAAAATCGGCGCCAAAGTCTGTTCCTGAAGACCAAGAACTTTTCCACCCAGATCCAACACAAAAAAGATCTATATTATTCCAAAAACTGGACATGTCACTGCTGTACCTTGTAGGAAACGGAAACCGGATACAACACCTGCCCCAGTTCCTATAAAGGAGGAGGATTCGGCAACATCACCAATTCCTCCTTCCTCTCCTGTACCACCTCCTATCCCACCCCCTCTGTCTACACCACCATTACCTCTACCATCTCCATCACATACACCACCCCCACAGGATGATGATGATGACCTAGGGGGAGGGGGTGATCCTGATGATCTTAATGATCCGTTCACAAATCCAGATACCGTACCCTTGGACAACTGGGCATACCCTCTACCAGATATGCCTGACCCTACACCATATCCCTCCAAATCATCACCTCCAGAGGACCACCTGGGGTTTGGACAACTAGTACACAGAGCAGCACTTTATCATGGCGTCACCATGCACTCCGATGCACCCGAAGAAGACTTCCTCTTAGACACTTTTGAACAGTCTCAGAAGTCGGTTCAAATTTTACCCATGATTAAAGGGGTCATAAAACACGCCACAGAAGTATTTAAAGACCCCGTACGGGCCAGGGTACTTAACCCAAGAATTGAGAAAAAATATAGACCTGCCCCAGAAGATCCTTGTTACATCAAAGGGCAGCTCCCTCTGGTCGTTTTCAACGCAAGAAACGCGCCAACTCCCAAACTACGGGAGATACACCGCCTCCCGACAAGGAATCCAAACTATTAGAGGCATCGGGCAAAAGAGTAGCAGCACAAGCCGCTAATCATTGGTGTATCGCCAACACCCAAGCCCTATTAGCACGCTACAATAGGGCTTACTATGATCAGTAAGCCCTTATACAAGAGGGAAAACTTATCTCAAATGCCTCAATTAAATGTGGACTTGACGCCGCAGACACTGCCTCTAGGGCAATAAACACAAGTGTACTCCTTAGACCCCATGCATGGCTACGCATTTCAGGCTTTAAGCCAGAAGTACAAACTACTATACTTAACCAACCATTTAATCAAGAACAACTGTTTGGACCAGCAGTAGACACTGCAGTTGAGAAAATGAAAAAATACACCGAGACTGCTAAATCCATGGGAGCATTGCAGTCTCCACAACCACGTGGTTCCTTTCGATGTTCCTTCTACTGAGGAGCCTCCAAAAACATTGGAGCAGACACCTCCTCCACATTCAAACCCCCCCCACACACATTCTACCCAAGCAACGCTATATGTCACCAGACCATCTTCCGCTCCTCAAACAAGAAGTGTTCTCATTGCTTCAAAAACACGCAATAGAACCAGTTCCCTTACAACAGAGTACAGGGGTATACTCCCTGTACTGCCTAATCCCCAAAAAGGACGAGACGCCCAGACCAATACTGGACCTCAGACTCCTAAATCAGTACATAAACTCAGATCATTTCCATATGACCACTCTTCAACAAGTACTCCCACTACTACAACAAGACGATTTCCTTGCCACATTAGACCTCAAGGACGCCTATTTTCACATCCCCCATGCATCCTGCTCACAGTAAGTATCTAAGATTTGTGGTGGACGGACAACACTATCAGTTTACAGTCCTTCCATTCGGGGTAACAACTGCGCCCAGAGTGTGCACCAAATGCCTAGCAGTAGTAGCAGCGCATCTCAGAAGACAACAAATTCATGTCTTCCCATATCTAGACGATTGGCTCATAAAAGCCAATTCATTCAACAAATGCATCCTACACACTCACCAAACTATTCAAATCTTACACAACTTGGGATTCACAATAAACTATCCCAAATCTCATCTCCAACCCTCCCACATACATCAATATCTGGGAGCCACCATAAATACCTCCAAAGCACTAGCATATCCCAGCCCAGCCAGGATAGCCAAAATACAAGCTCTGATCGCAAAATTTCAAACACAACACTCTCTTCCAGTAAGAGTGTTCATGCAACTCATAGGCATGATGGCGTCATGCGTCTTCATTGTGCCTTATGCAAGACTTCAAATGCGGCCCTTGCAAGAATATCTAGCACGTCCGTGGAATCAGGCTCGCGGACAACTGGCAGATCTGGTGGTGTTGGACAGCCGCTCACATTGCTCTCTAAAATGGTGGAACACTATAAACCTGTCCAAAGGGCGGCCGTTCTTAGAGCCTCTTCCACAAATAGTTCTGACAACCGACGCATCTCTCACAGGATGGGGAGCCCATCTCCTAACACACACCACTCAGGGCACATGGACCACTCAACAGAAAGGGCTCCATATCAATTACCTGGAGCTACTGGCAGTATTCCTAGCACTAAAATCATTCCAATTACATCTACAGAACAAAACAGTCCTCATCCGGACAAACAACATGGCAGCTGTGTATTACATACAAAAATAAGGAGGCACACATTCTCTCCAGCTGTCCCAGCTCGCACAGAACATTTGAGATGGGCCATTCCCCAGAACATATACCTGCTAGCAGAACACCTTCCAGGAGTTCACAATCAGATTGCCGACCTGTTGAGTCGACAAACTCAACAGATCCACGAATGGGAATTACACCCACAAGTCCTACTCCCATTCTTCCAAAAATGGGACCAACCAGACATAGACCTGTTCGCCACACACGAAAACGCAAAATGCCCAACCTTCGCCGCCAGGTTTCCCCACCCACAGTCGAAGGGCAATGCAATATGGATGAACTGGTCCGGCAGATTTGCGTTCGCTTTTCCGCCTCTCCCACTCATTCCATTCGTGGTACGCAAACTCGGGCAACAGTCTCAAGCTGATACTAATAGCTCCCACATGGGCGCGTCAACCCTGGTTCACAACACTGCTGGAACTCTCTAGTTCCACACCAAAAACTGCGCCTCTCCCCGTCCTTATTAACCCAGAACCATGGAGAAATCAGACACCCAGATCCACATCAACTGAACCTAGCGATCTGGCTCCTGAAGTCCTAGAGTTCGGTTACCCCAACCTACCACCAGACTGCATGAATATTATAAAAGAGGCCAGACGGCCTACTACTAGAGCCTGCTACGCTGCAAAATGGAAAAGATTTGCCATTTACTGCACTAACAATGATATACGCCCACTGGATGCATCCATCCAAAACATCATTTGCTACTTACTACACTTGCAAAGATGTAATTTAGCGTACTCATCCACATGTCTCCACCTAGCAGCATTAGCAGCCTACTTACAAAATCGACAACACTTGTCATTATTTAGAGTACCAGCGATCAAAGCCTTCATGGAAGGTTTTAAAAGGATTATTCCTCCCAGATTACCACCCTCTCCAGTGTGGAACCTAAATATTGTTCTCATCCAGGGGATACTCATCAATAGTCATAATCTATGAATAATCCCCGCCCATGTGCGGGATCCCGGAGCATATAGAAAATACATATATATACACATATATATATATATACATATGTGAAAACGTATAAATGCAGCCTAATGTTCAAAACATGGCAATGCTGTAAATTACATATTTTTGCATAGTAGTGCCCCCGTAACCCGTAAGGAAAAAAGGAAGCATCAGGCAAATTATAACACAGCACTGCTTTATTGCCATAAAGCAACATGTAATTGTAGGCATTCGCCAGTAGGCTGCAGCAGAGTATCAAGAAACCAAGAAAACTGACACCCTGCCTTTAAGGCATTAGAGTAGGGGGACCGTGCCTTTAAGGCCTGCCTGTGACCCCCTGCTCCCATGATGCACTACAGGTGGCAGTTGGGCCAGTTCTTTTTTCCGGCTCCTTCTGTGAGGATCCTGGAGCTTGAGCTCTTCAGTTTTTTGACTGAAATTTTGAATTACAGCTTTTTCAAGTTTTTTTCGACGTTTTCTGGCTTTTAAGGGCTAATTCTGCTGGTTTCCAACGCCGGTCTCGTTCCAGGGACCGTCGCACCGCGCCAAAACGTCCAAGATCTCCGTCCAAGCGCAGATCAGGATCAAGGGCTCACCATAGCGAACGCTCCCACAAGAGGCGACGCACCAGGTCGTCCACTGGGACTTCATCCACAAGATCCTCAGTCCGGGACTACTCTCCTACTTTTTCATCCACGCCTCCATCGCGAGTGTCCCCGGTGGATGACATTGTAACTTTCTCGGACGTCCTGGGTAGAGGGGCGCAGAAGTTGAACATCGCACTGCACGTCCCTCAGGCACCCACTTCTGTGATCTTTGACACTTTACACCATCGGTCAGCTCCCAGACCTCTGCTCCCGTTGGTGCCAGGATTGTTAGAACCAGCGATGGCCACGTTCCTTACACCGGCTACAGCGGGCTCGGTTCCCTCGAGAATAGCAAAGAAGTACAAGGCTCCGACCGAGGACCCTTTATTCTTGAGGGCGGACCCGCCAGCGGATTCGGTGATCGTGGCGGCGGCCATGAAGTCTCACTCAGCCTCAGTATCTGCTTCTGTCCCCCCTTAGAAGGACAGCAAGCTGATGGACTCCTACGGCAGGAGAATGTGCAACACCTCTGCCTCGCACATGAAGGTCGCTTGCGCTTCAGCCCTGCTGGGGAGGTATGATCGCTCCCTATGGGATTCCCTGGCCAGATTCGTGGAGAAATTGCCTAGGGAGGACAGGCAGGACTTCACGGAGATCCTCCAAGAAGGCGGACTGGTGGCCAACCAAGTAATAAGCGCAGCGGCGGATGCATCAGACCTAGCCGCGCATGGCTACTCCCATGACATCTGCTCCCGCCGTTCGGCCTGGCTCAGATTAACGGGCCTCAAACCAGATGCGCAGAAAAGAATCCTTAATCTGCCGTTTAATGGATCATCGCTATTTGGAGCTCATGCGGACGACCAAATGAGCAAGATGAAAACGGAATTGGGCACCGTAAAGGCTGTGGGACTGGAAAAGCGCAAAGAGTTCCGCAAGCGCTTTCGCCAGGGCGACAAACGTGCCTTTCACCAGCGCGTTCAAACGCCCCAATGGTCCTCTCAAAACCAACAGAGGTCCCAGTTTCAGCAAAGGGGCTGGGGCAGAGGAAGAGGAAATGCTAAACAGCAGCAGTCCTCTAACAAGCAACCTCCCAAACAGTGAAAACTTACTTCCTCCGCGCTCGTTCGCCACTCCGGTAGGAGGAAGTATCACCGTTCACCTGGCAGAGTGGAATGCAATTACAAACGACAGATGGGTGCTGAGTATTGTAGAGCGTGGCTACTTGCTGAGGTTCAAATCTCCCCCTCCGCAGGTACCCCCACGGAAACAGCCACTCCCTCCCAGCCAAAACAAGCTTTTAAAGGATGAAGTTGCCACTCTCCTCTCCAAAAACGCCATAGAGGAAGTTCCAAACAGGCAGAGAAATCAGGGAGTGTATTCCCGGTACTTTCTTGTTCAGAAAAGAGGAGCGATCGGAGACTACAGACCCATCCTCGATCTCCGCCTACTCAACAGATTTCTCAGAAGAGAAAAATTCAGGATGCTAGCACTGCACCAGATCTTCCCACATCTACACCAGGGGGACTGGATGTGTGCCATCGACTTACAGGATGCATACTTCCACATTCCTGTCTCAGCGAAACATCGGAAGTTTCTCAGATTTCACATCTTTCGCCAACATTATCAATACAAGGTCCTGCCATTCGGCCTCAAGTCCGCGCCACGAACGTTCTCAAAGTGCATGGCGGTGGTGGCTGCATTTCTCCGCAAACGGAAGATATTCGTCTACCCCTATCTAGACGACTGGCTCTTAAAAAGTTCCACTCCGGCTCGACTCCAGAGTCATCTCTCGTTCTGCCTAAACCTTCTACACTCGTTGGGCCTTCAGGTCAACTACAGGAAGTCGATCCTCAATCCAACTCAGCGGATCCACTACCTGGGCGCCTCTCTAGACTCCTCAAGCGCAAGCGTGTGTCCTTCGGAGGAGAGGTTATCCTCCATGCTGCAAAATAGCCGCATTCTTTCAGATGCCAGTGGTAAAGGATTTCTTAGAAGGGCTTAAGAAAGTTTACCCACCTGAGAGGTCTCCTTCCCCTTCCTGGGAACTGAACATCGTTCTCTCTAAGCTGATGGGAGCCCCTTTTGAACCGATTCATAAGGCCTCCTTGCAACATCTGACCTGGAAGGCTGCCTTCTTAGTAGCCATCACTTCGGCCCGTAGGGTTAGTGAGATTCAGGCCCTCTGCTGCAAGGAACCTTACACTGTGTTTCATGCTAATAGGGTGGTGCTCCGTACCCATCCGAGCTTCCTACCCAAGGTGGTCTCGGACTTCCACATTAACCAGGTGATCACGTTGCCCACCTTCTTCCCTCAACCGACCACTCCCCCGGAGAAAGCCCTACACTCTCTTGACCTCCGGAGGGTTTTGAAATTCTATCTGGCTAAGACCCTTACTCTTAGAAAGTCAGACAGGCTCTTTGTGAACTATGGGCCCACGAATACCGGGCTGGCTGCATCCAAGACATCGATTTCAAGATGGATTGTCTCTTGTATAGCTTTGGCTTACCAACTATCCCACAAAGTTCTGCAGGGTAAACCTAGAGCACACTCTACTCGAGGGAAGGCTTCTACGGTAGCACTCCTTCGCAACGTTCCCATGTCTGAGATCTGTAAAGCGGCTACATGGCGCTCAGTCCATACTTTTACGCGCCATTACTGCCTAGATTCAGACGCACAGCACGCGCAGGCCGACGCCCAGGTGGGGCAGGCTTCTCTGAGGAACCTGTTTGCATAACTGTAATGCAAAATGTGTTTTGCTGTTTGTTTTTTAACTGTTTTTTGCTCGTCCGCGAGACTTTGGGTATGGGCTTGCTACTCTATTCATAGATTATGACTATTGATGAGTATCCCCTGGATGAGAAGGATTAGTTACTTACCTGTAATCCTAGTTCTCATCCAGGGGTATACTCATCAAAGTCATAAGCGACCCACCCACCTCCCCGGACGAGCAATGTTTTCTCTTTAAATAAGTGATGTATGGAAGGCAGGTCTACTCACTTGCGGAGGCACAGCCAAAAAGAACTGGCCCAACTGCCACCTGTAGTGCATCATGGGAGCAGGGGGTCACAGGCAGGCCTTAAAGGCACGGTCCCCCTACTCTAATGCCTTAAAGGCAGGGTGTCAGTTTTCTTGGTTTCTTAATACTCTGCTGCAGCCTACTGGCGAATGCCTACAATTACATGTTGCTTTATGGCAATAAAGCAGTGCTGTGTTATAATTTGCCTGATGCTTCCTTTTTTCCTTACGGGTTACGGGGGCACTACTATGCAAAAATATGTAATTTACAGCATTGCCATGTTTTGAACATTATTAGGCTGCATTTATGTTTTCACATATGTGTATATATATATATGTGTATATATATGTATTTTCTATATGCTCCGGGATCCCGCACATGGGCGGGGATTATTCATAGATTATGACTTTGATGAGTATACCCCTGGATGAGAACTAGGATTACAGGTAAGTAACTAATCCTTCTCACAAGGCTCATGGGTCCCCCATTTGAACCCCTGCATAAATGCGAACTACAGTTCCTTACATGGAAAGTAGCGTTCCTTATTGCGATCACATTCCTTAGAAGGGTAAGTGAGATCCAGGCTTTAAACATACAAGAACCATTCTTACAGCTACACCGTAACAAAGTGGTTCGTAGGACAAATCCTAAATTCCTACCAAAAGTCATTTCTCCGTTCCATCTTCACCAATCAGTCGAGCTACCAGTGTTCTTCTCAAATCCAGACTCTAGCTGAAAGAGCTCTTTATACCTTAGACGTTAAAAGAGCCCTGCTTTATTAAATTGATAGAACCAAATCTTTTCACCAAACAATTGTTTGTTGCTTTCTCTCCACCACATAAAGGCAACCCCATTTCCAAATCCGGAATAGCCAGGTGGATAGTTAAATGTATCCAAATATGCTACCACAAGGCTAAACGCACTCCAACTGTTCTCCCTAGAGCGCATTCCACACGCAAAATAGGGGCTTCCGTGGCATTCTTAGGAAACATTCCCTTAGAAGATATTTGTTAAGCAGCCACATGGTCTACAACACACACCTTCACTAAACACTACTGTGTTGACGTGCAAGCGAAACAACAAGCTTCTGTGGGTCAGGCTCTCCTTAAAACTTTATTCCAAACTGCTGCAACTGATACAGGTGACCACCGCTAGGGGAGAGACTGCTATATAGTCTATCCTAAGTGTGTGATCTGCAGCTCATATGCCTCGAACGGAATATGCTACTTACCAGTATGCATTTGTTCTTGGCATGTAGAGCTGCAGAGCCACACACGCCCACCCACCTCACCGGGACCTGTATCTGTTCCAGCATCGTCTTACTTAGACATTACACATGGACATCCTTTCTTTATTTTTACAAACTCCATCATTTCCCATCATGGTGAATAACCATCTGAGGATGGAGTGGATGCCCATGCGCACTGTAGTCCAAGGGAGGAGTCCCCTATCTCGTGACCAAAGACTTCTTCCGAAGACGACCACAACCTGCAAGCATCCGAGCCCAACACCAGATGGCGATCTATTATCCTAAGTGTGTGGCTCTGCAGCTCTACATGCCAAGAACAGATGCATAGTGGTAAGTAGCATATTCCTTACAATGTCAATAGCTCAAACTCTCGCAATTGAGAGGCCACTTTAATGGTCGAAGCGGCCCTTTCTTTAGACGTTGCTCGCCATATTCAGCTTCCGGTGAGCAATGTCTAAAAGGGGCGTGGCCAACATTAAAGCGGAAGCGCTGTATGGGGCGCTTTCACCCAAAAAGAAAAAATAAATAAAGGTTACTCCAGTATTGGAGCCTTTCATAGATTCACATGCCTGAATCATTCCCCGTCGTCGAGACGGGAGTCTCCGGTACATAAAAAAGCATTGCTTAGTATCATAGCAAACAGAAAAAAGGCCTAGGCCCATTTTCCTTTGCAACCCATAACCTTCGTATTATGTAAAAAAGGACTAAACTTGTCCCTGAACCATTCAGAGCCTCTCACCCTCTAGAACACTCCTGAGAGAACTTTCTGCCCTCAGATTTTCTACCGCACGTTGTGCTAGGGAGTCTCATTTGAGCACTGCTCAAATTCTACAGTTGGTTTTAGGTTGAGGAGATTTTTTTCAACTGAAATTTCTACATCATCTTGGAGAATGGCTGATAAAGAAAAGAAAGGATTGTTTAGGGCCTGTGCCACCTGTTCAAAGAAGAGATTATATACTGATGATCCTCATAAAGACTGTATATACTGCCTTTACCCACACCAGGCGAAGGAGTGTAAGGTATGTCGCACCTTTTCTAATAAGACTCGAAGGGATCGTGAAGGCAGACTGCTAATTTGGCTCCAAAAACTTAAAACCAGGAAGGACGTCGTGTCTAGTGACAGTGATGAGGCGTCTACTGTTTCAAGGAGATTTCAGAAGAGAGGCAGATCTCCTCAGGCTCATACCTCAGGGGAGAAACCTGAGAAGGCTCTTAAAAAGACCACTTCTGGGTCTTCAGAGCGCAGTCCCTCAATCTCCTAAAACTAAAGAAAAGGAGAGCAAGGGTCCTGCTTCAGGGGTGAAACAGCCAAAGAAAACAAGTTCTGAGCCTTCAAAATCACCCCTTAAAATTAAACATGCGCTTAAAAAGCCAGCGTCTACTTCACCTGAGGAGAAATTAGAAAAATCTACATCGTCGACGAAGAAGGTAGCGTCGACGAAGAAGAGTGAAGTAAAAGTCATTATTAAACCTATACTCTCGTCGACGACAATGACGACGACCACAACTACTTCGTCGACGGCGGCAACGACTACGATGTCTACAGCGTCGACGACTGCATCGGTGTCGTTGGCGGTTACTATGGCAATCTCGTCGACGGGCTCGTCGACGAGGGAAAAAACCCCAGAAAAGCGGGATTTTGCCAGGAAAGGAAGGATTACCCCGGATATTACGTCTCCTAGTAAGGTAACGCCTCTGGTTCCATCCCATTTATTGGAAGAGGAAGATTCGCAGGAAGATAACGAGGGTCCGTTTGGCTATGCAAGTAGCCCCTCTCAGTTGCATGTTAAATGTCAGGAGGATGACTGGGAGGATGAGTATGGGGGTTATCAGGACCGCCCCATACAACATGATCAGGAAGAGATGGTGAGTGTTCCAGCTTCTCTTCTGACGGATTTGCAGTTCATGTTGGATGATTACAAGAAGAGGCATACTTTGCATCAGTCTACCCAAAGGATGCCAGTGGCTTCGGCGCACTCTGTTCCATGTACACCAGTGCGAAGACAGGATGTACCGGTTCCGCGGCCACTATCACCTTTGCCACAGCCGGTTCTGGACACTTCTGAGGATGAAGAGCAGGAGGAGGGGGAGATAACAGATCCTAGTAAGGAATGGGATGAGTATTTGATTCCGTCCCCTTAATCTCCGTCACCAAGACCTGTGGATTCCCCTCCGGAGGACATTGGAGGGTTCCATAATCTGATGGAAAGAGCCGTGCAGAGATTTGCGCTCAATATGTCATCAGATAAAGCAGAATGCTTTTTATGTGATTTCAAAGAAATGGGAGGAAGGTCTCAAAGTTATGGAGACGCCGGCAACGGTTACTCCAGTGCTTGCTAGTCTGGACAAAAAATACAAGCGCCTTCCGATGCTCCGGCTTGTTTATTAGGTCACCCCAAACCGGACTCGGTTATAACTCAAGCGGCGCAGCAAAAATCGAGGAATCCGTCTGCTCCAATTTCGACGCCACCGGACAGAGAGGGTAGGCGCTTGGATAATGCAGGGAAAAGGTTTTCGTCCATGTCTGCTCTTCTGGTCAAGGCAGCAAATGCACTAGCCATCCTGGGAATGTATGATAGGCAGATGTGGTGCGACCTATCACCATACATTGATAGCATACCTGAAGCGGACAGACAAGAGGCCAGAAAAATCCTCCAGGAAGGTGAAAGGACTTCGGCTGAAGCCATAGATTGTGCAATGGACATTGCGACCACGGCCTTCAGATCTCTGGGAGGAGCGGCTGTTTTGCGCAGACAAGGCTGGTTGAGAGCAACATCTTTTAGGCCTCAAGTCCAGAATAAGATCTTGGATCTTCCGTTCAATGGGGAAGATCTGTTCCGAAAGCATGTGGATGAGGCCTTACAGAGTATCAAGAAGGATACGGAAACAGCAAAATCTCTGGGAACATTGCAGTATAGAAAAGTTCCTTTTCGTGGCTCACGAGGTAGGGGCCAGCCCTCTTATAGAGGAGGTTATCAACAAGGCCGCTATTCTTCCTACTCCACATCATCTCAACCATATCGTCAACAACAATATTCACAGAGAGGAGGTTTCACAAAATCTACTCCTAGAGGTCGAGGAGGTCGCCAAGGGAAAGACACCACACAAAGACAATGACATTCTGGTGACACTTACTCCTCATATGTCACATATTCCCCTGGGTGGAAGAATTTCCTATCATCATCAAAATTGGCAGCAGATAACGACGGACCAATGGGTCCTCCACATAATCCAATTCGATCATACTCTAGAGTTTCTGGAAATCCCCCCTTGTTCACCTCCAAGATTTCAAGAGGTCAAGTATTTACATCAGATGCGTCAAATTCGGACAATGCTCCGAAAGGGAGCAATAGAACCGGTACCGAATTCCCAGAAGGGAAGGGGATTTTATTCCCGTTTTTTTCTGATCAAGAAAAACATTCTTCAATGGCGCCCCATTTTGGATCTCAGATCCCTAAATACTTACCTCAAGGATCAGACCTTCAGAATGATCTCCCTCCAGGATATTCTGCTGCTGTTAAACCCAGGGGATTATATGACCAAACTGGACTTACGGGATGCGTATTTCCATATCCCAATCCATCCTTCACACAGGCAGTACCTTCGGTTCGTGGTGGCCGAAGATCATTACCAATTCAAGGTGCTTCCTTTTGGTCTGAAATCGGCCCCGAGGATTTTTACAAAATGCCTGGCTCCAGTAGCAGCGGTTCTAAGGAGACAAACACCAAGTGTTTCCTTACCTCGACGCTTGGCCAGTCAAGGCTCCATCGAAAGCGTCAGCCCAGTTGTCAACAGAGGCTTGAATAGAACTATTTGCCAGTTTAGGCCTCACTCTAAACGAGGAGAAGTCGACTCTGCAACCGTCAAGAAATATAACTTTCTTGGGAGCGATTCTGGATACGGAGGTAAACAGAGCGTTCCCCTCCGAGGAGAGACAGCGGGGAATAATATCTCTATCCCAGGCGTTTATAAAAAGAAGGTCTCTTTCAGTACGCAAGTACAAGTCTTTGCTGGGAACGATGTCATCTTGCATTCCCCTATTACCTTGCTGCAGGCTACGGATGCGTCCGTTACAAGAGCAGTTGGATCTTCAGTGGCATCAAGCGACAGGATCCTTCGAGGATATAATCAAAGTGACGCCGATCATGATCCACGCGGCGACATGGTGGACCCGAAAACGAAACATCTCGCAGGGTCTTTCTTTCCTGACTCAGCCAGCTCCATTGGTCATTACGACAGATGCGTCCTTGGAAGGATGGGGAGCATTCCTTCAGGATCTGCAGGTCAGCGGTCGTTGGAAAGCGGACGAACAGCAATTGCATATCAACCTTTCGGAGCTCAGAGCCATCCGCTTAGCATTGTTGGCGTTCCTGCCAAGGATTCAAGGTGCAGCTGTGTTGGTAAGAACAGACAACACAACAGCAATGCACTACTTGAACAAACAGGGAGGAACAAGATCACTCTCCCTGTCTCGGGAAGCCCAGTGGATATGGGAATGGGCTCTATGACACGAAGTATCCATTACAGCGGAACATCTTCCAGGGGACCAGAACACTAAAGCGGATACTCTAAGCAGACTAAAGTCTGTCTGTCACGATTGGGAAATCGACAACGGGATTTTGGACAACATCTTCCAGAAATGAGGAACTCCAATAGTAGATCTTTTTGCGACAAGGGAGAACAGAAAATGCCGGTTCTTCGCAAGCTGGCTTCCCCAACAGGGGTCTTGGGGGAATGCGTTTTTGATGGCATGGTCAGGCATCTTTGCCTACGCCTTTCCTCCAATTCCCCTCCTACCGCGGGTTCTTATGAAGATCAAGAAAGAACCATGCAGGTTAATCCTGATAGCTCCGTGGTGGCCCAGACAGCATTGGTTTGCGGAGCTTCTACTGTCAGAGGAGCGCCCGATTTGCCTGCAGCCGATACCGTCTCTGCTGACAATGTTCCAGGGGGAAGTTCTGCATCCGGATCCGAAATCTCTGCAGTTAGCAGCCTGGCTCCTGAATACCGTGAATTTCAGCATCTGAATATCCCTACGGAGTGCAGAGAGATTCTATCTAGAGCCAGAGCGGATAGTACAAACAAAACATATCGGATGAAGTGGAAAAGGTTCTGTTTATGGTGCAAAAGGTCTAACATTCATCCGCTGCTTTCAGAAGCTCGCGAGATTATTCCATACCTCTTGCTTTTGGCTAAGTCAGGTTTGCCTCCTGCATCTATAAAAGTACACCTAGCTGCAATTTCACGCTTTAGAAGAACGGCCTCTGGTCCATCTCTGTGGTCTGCTAGAGTCATCAAGCAATTTATGAAAGGTCTGTTCAGAGTTTTCTCTCCAATAAAACCGCCACCACCTCTCTGGAAATTGAACGTCGTTCTTTCCCAGTTGATGAAACAACCCTTTGAGCCAATTCACAGGGCGGAACTGAAATTTCTTTCCTGGAAAGTTGCGCTTCTCATTGCGCTCACTTCAGCCAGGAGAGTGGGAGAAATTCAGGCTCTCACGATCCAAGAGCCTTTCTTGCAGTTCAAAGAGGACAGGATAATACTCAGGACTAATCCAAGATTCATCCCTAAGGTTCCAACTGACTTTCATTTGAACGAACCTTTAATTCTCAAAAGATGTTTTCCACAACCATCAACAGCGGCGGAAAGAGCTCTCCACTCGCTGGATGTCCAGCGTTGTTTGAAATTCTATTTGCAGAAAACTAAGCCTTTCCGCAAGTCTTCACAGCTTTTTGTGGCCTACAGCGCACCCAGAAAGGTTTTCCCTTTGTCAAAGAGAGGAATTGCCAGATGGATATCAAGTGCCATAGGGTATTGTCATCAGGCAGCTGGCCGACCTTTGAATGCACGAGTCCGTGCACATTCTACAAGAGCAGTCTCCACCTCTACTGCTCTATTTGCAGGAGTACCGATCCAGGATATCTGCAGGGCGGCAACCTGGACGAGTACGCACACCTTCACCAGGCATTACTGCTTGGATGCAGCCACAGAGAGATGTGGCGGTGGGAGAAGCGGTGCTGAGGAACCTTATCCAGTAACGGTGAGCCTTCTTTACCATCCCTCCTTCCTTGGTTATGTATGTTGGCACATTTTATTGTTGTTTATTGTATTACCATTTGCAAAGAATTTTTGATATGTGGAATTTGGTTTACAGATACCATTTTTATCACACTGTATGTTTCCTGGATTCACTTTCTAGGTAACAAAAAATGTGCATTTATTTACTGCTCGCTATTCTGATTCAGGCATGTGAATCTATGAAAGGCTCCAATACTGGAGTAAGAAAACAAGTTACCTGTAACTGTAGTTCTCCAGTATTGGTGTGTTTCATAGATTCACATGCAACCCGCCCACCTCCCCTCAGAGTCTTTAGGCTATTATGTATTGGTTCACTCCTGTGCGAGAAAATCTGAGAGCCTGAGCCTCTGAGGAGAACATTCTGGTGGGTGCTGTAGCCTGATTGGCTGCAGTTTGGACTGGACATAATGAATGGATGTACAGGTTTAGTGGCCTGAGGTCTAGAATAGGTCTCAGAGAGCCATCCTTCTTTGGTATGAGAAAATACAGGGAGTAAACTCCCGTGTTTTGTTGGTGCAGGGAAACTAATTCTATTGCACTTTTTTGTAGTAAGGAAATTACCTCTTTTTTGAGGAGTGATAAATGTTCTGCTGACATTGGACGCTGTTTGGGTGGAGTGTTTGGGGGGGTAGAGGTAAGTTCGAGATAGTAACCTGATTGCACTATTTGTCGCACCCACCCGTCTGTGGTGATGTTAGTCCAGACAGGAAGGAACTGCTGTAGTCTTCCCCAGACAGGAGTGGAATGGTCCGGGGGAAGCGGAGGGAAGTCATTGGGCAGGGGTGGAGGCAGAGCGGGTGTTGTTAGTCTTGCCTCTGCCCTTGTTATTGTTGCCTCTGTATCCTCTGTGGTAACGTCTGGTGAACGTGGATTGGGTGGGAGACTTGTAGGAGGTGGATGGGGTATCAGACAAGTATCCCCTGGAGTTGCCCCTGTAGGAGGAGCGACAAAAAGAATGTCTGGGAACTTGCGATTGCAAGGCTCCCATTGATTTGGCTGGGTCTGTGACCTTTTTCATCTTCTCAAGGGACGCATGAACATTAGGGCCAAAAAGGTGTTGTTGGTCGAATGGTTGATTGAGGATAGAGCTTTGCACCTCGGGTTTAAACCCGGAAATGCATAGCCACGCATGCCTGCGAAGAAGGACGCTGGTGTTCACTGCTCTGGATGCGGTATCTGCTACATCAAGAGCACATCGGATAGAGGTGTTGGTGATAACTTTACCCTCTTGTATTAGGTCGTTAGCCTTATGTTTATATTTGTCCAGGAGGTGTTGGAGTAGGGACTCTAACTCATCACAGTGATCCCTGTTGTATCAGGCCAACAGGGCTTGAGTATTTGCGATGCGCAAATATTAGCTGCCTGGGACTCTGTTCTTTTGCCAGAGGCGTCTAGGAGTTTAGACTCCTTGTCGGGCGGAGCTGCATCACCTGTTGTCTGCGAATTAGCCCTTTTCCTAGCATTTGAGACCACCATGGAGTCTAATGGAACAGGGCCCTTAATGTAAGCTGGGTCTGTAGGGGCAGCTTTGTATTTTTTCTCAATTCTAGGATTGATGATTCTAGTCCTGACAGGGTCTTTAAATACTTCTGTAGTGTGTCACCCCTTTGAGCATGGGTAAAGACCTTTGGGTGGTGTCGAAAGTGTCCATTAAAAAATGGTCTTCGACCGGTTCTGTATGTAGGTCGACCCGTGGTACTGGGCAGCCCGGTGTATTAGTTGATTAAACCCCATGGTATCTTCTGGTGGGAAAGGCCTAGAGGGGTAGATGTCCTCTTGTGGGACATCAGGCGTATTATAGTCATCCCAGGGGTCAGGGGAGCCTGGTGGACTGGGGTCATCTAGTGGCATGTTGTTGTCACCGTCCCCTGTGTCATCATGTGTCGTCGTCATCTACCGGTGTAGGGGATGACGTAGGAGAACGAGGTTGGGGAGGTGGAGGTGGAGAAGGTTTCTAAGAGGTAATGTGGCTATATCCCTCTTTTTAGGTGGTGGAGCTGGTGCAGGCATGTTCAGTCGTCTTTTTCTGGAACTGAGAGTCAATTGACCCGTTTTAGGGTCTTTAGTTAAAGTTTTTTGTTGAGGGTCTGGTTGAAAAAGTTCTTCTGAAGAAGGTTGGGTATTCAGTATGGACGGCGTCGGCATCAAGGGCTTTTTCGGCACTGGCTGTGTAGCGGTTTTGGGCTTCGCGCCATGCAATTTGTCAGTCTCTGTGTGCTTCTTCGGTGTAGATGCTTTTTTCGGCTCAGAAGAGTGCAAGTCCGAACTTTTGGAAAGTGGCTTCTTCGTCGGCTCCGAGTGTTTTTCGGTGCCGGGGAGTCACTGGTTGGAGTCTTCGGTGCCGAGGGCTTCGGGGTGGAAGTAGCAGTCGGCCCAGAGGATGGGTGCGGCTTCTTTTTCGCTGCCGATGATTGGGTTTGGGCACCGGTGGCAGGCAGACTCAAGCCCGTGTCGACGGAAGGCTTGGTAGGCTGCTTTGCCGGGCCGGAGGGCGGAGCATGGGAAGCAGTGTGTCGGTGTGCAGCTGAGCCCGAGGGTGAAGGTGTGACCAAAGCCTTTGTGGTAGGAGGTGGGTCAGGTCGACGTCTATACTTACGACCCGCTGAGCTGGAGTCACTTCTTTGACGTTGGAGTCATCGGCTTCGGAGGCGCTGATGAGCTCTTCTTCGACCCGCTCCTCTGGCACATCGACGCCATCCTGGAAGATGTCGTCGGGGATCGAACTCAACAAGCGAGCCATGGTCCTTCACGCTAGTCGATCCCGGATGGTCTTCTTCGAGCGGAAGGAGGCACAAGCGGGACAGTCTTTGGCCTCGTGCTCGGGAGAGAGGCAGAGGTTACACACCTCATGCAGATCGGTGTGGGGAAACTTCGAACCACATCGAGGACACTTTTTGAAAGGCATTCTTTCCATGAGCCAGATGCCAAGGCTTGGGTCGGCCCGAAGGCCTTCTTCGACGACCGGAATCGAAGACTGTTAAGAGATGCGCACCGATTAGGGTTCGCGTTTGAGACAATACCGTCGAAAGGGTGAAGGATTGCGTGTCGAAACAGGAATCGGTAATGGTTCCGGACTGGAGCGCAAGAAACCCATCTGAACCCGATGGCGGAAAAAAACAATCTGAGGATGGAGCCGATGCCCATGCGCACTATGAGCCTAAGGAGGACATACCTTGTGACTTTCAAAGACTTTCCAGGACAAAAACAAGTGCAAACATCCGGACCAAACACCAGATGGCGATCTATGCATAGTGTGTAATCTGCAGCTCATATGCCTCGAACACATGCATTTAGGAGTCAGGAAAAACGCTTTAGAGCAGACTACTTGAACTCTGAAAAAGCCAAATACAAGATCTGCTTGACAGACTATAGGGCCTTGATCGGCAAGGAAAAATCAATATACTTTACTAGGAAGATTGAATTTGCAGCTAACTACTCAATGGAATTGTTTACTACAGTAAAATAAACTCACCACTAACACCTCACCTTTGCTAAAAGATTGCAGCCAATCTTTCTGCAATACTGCGGCGGATGCCATCCACCTCAAAGTGGAGGATGTCTATCACAACCTTTCTTCCTTGAGATCTGTCTCCTCTTGGCAAGCAATGCTCCATTCTATCAGATACTGATACTTCATTGAGTTTGTTCTCCCCAGACCCCCTGGATTAGGTCAAAGTAATCAAAAGCACTAAATCAGGTTTTCAATGCAACCTTCCTCCTCCTAGGTTCACTACCTTGGCAGCTGAGATAATTGGGATCAAACTGGTTCTGGATTATTTACCTCCGCTTGGAAGAACGCTTTGGTTTTACTGCTAATTAAAAAACTAATTGGACCTGGAACATCCTAATAGTTATTGTCCCATCTCCTGCCTCCCAAGATCTTTAATAGAGTGCTAAACACACAAATGGTGGAATATATTAACACCAATAGCCTTATTAAGGCCACTGAGGAGATTAGGTTGTCCCTTATCAGGGTGGAAGAGCCGCACTGATGCTTCTCGCTTTATCAGCAGACTTTGATACTGTGAATTATTGTCTGCTGAAGGAACGTTTGGTGTGACTGAAACAGTATGGAAGTTGTTGAACTCTGTTCTCTCTGGTCGTGAGCAATCGATATGTAGGGGATGAAAACAAGTTACTTACCTGTAACTACAGTTATCCAGTATTGGTACCTTTCACAGATTCACATGCCTGAATCATTCCCCGTCGCCGAGGCGGGAGTCCCACGGTAAAATACAAAAGCAGTGCCCTACGTAAATAACAGTAGCAGGCTAAAAGCAGCCAAAAGGACTAAACCGAAGTAGACTATCTACCTCATTATATGAAATGAACTAAAAAAATTAGTTCCAACCAATCAGCTGCCAGCACCCTCTAAAACCTTCCTAGCAGAGGCAGTTCTCCTCAGATTTTCTTAGCACAAGTGGGAAGTAGTAAACCCAAATCATAAAGAACTGTCTCACCGGGGAGAAGGGTGGGTGCATGTGAATCTATGAAAGATACCAATACTGGATAACTGTATGTTCGAGGCATATGAGCTGCAGATTGTACACTTAGCATAGATCGCCATCTGGTGTTGGGCCCGGATGTTTGCAGTTTGTTTTTCTTCTTGGACAGTCTTTGTAAGTCACGAGTTTGGTGACTCCTCCTTCGGTCCGTACTGCGCATGGGCTTCGGCTCCATCCTCAGATTGTTTTTTTCCGCCATCGGGCTCGGATGTGATACTTCGTGCTCCGGCTTCGAACTTCTACGGTTCCAGCCTCGACGGAAAATCCTCGTATCTTCGAGTTTCTTCATCATCTTCATCTCTCGAAGCGGCACTTTTCTCCATCCCGTACATCGGCACCGGCCTTCGGGCCCTCCTCGACTCCGGTCCCGGCCGATGGAAAGGACTCCGTTCAAAAAGTGCCCAAAATGTGGGTCTACATTTCCCCACACCGACCTCCATCAGGTGTGTAATCTTTGCCTCTCTCCAGAACACGAGGCCAGAGACTGCCCCGCCTGTAAGTCTTTTCGATCGAAGAAAACCATCCGGGATCGAAAAGCTCGACGCACCATGGCGCACTCATCGTCTGCAGCTCCACCGGACATCTTCGGAGACGGCGCCGAAGCTTCGGGGCAAACACACACCGAGCAGGAAGAAGACTTCGTCAGCGCTTCCGAAGCCGACGACTCCGCCGTGGAGGACATCACACCGGCGCAGCGGGCCGTGAGTACTGTGCCCCCTCCCACCCCCGCGCCCAAAACCAAAGAGACTCAGGTTACTCCCTCGCCTGCCGGCCTGGGCAAAACCAAGACCAAAGCTTCGATCACCCCACCTTCGGGCTCGGTGTCGAAGCACCCAAAGTCTCACGGCAGCTCGGGATCGAGCCAGCCGACGCCCGGTGCCGAAAAACAGCATCCGGCACCGAAGAAAGCAATATCCAGCTCGACTCCGAAGCCACCGGTGCCGAAGCCTGGACTCTCGGTGCCGACCAAACACAAACATAAATCTGTTGGCACCGACGCTCCGACGCCGAAAACCCCTTCGACGCCGAAAAAAACAGGAGGCCCCAAAAAAGCATGGCGCACACAAACCATCGAAGCCCTCGGCTCCGAAATCACCGGTGCCGACGGACGATTCGACGCCACTGGCTCTGTTTACACCAGACCCTCTACAAAAGACTCTGTCCAAAGATCCAAAGACTGGACTATTGACTTTAATTATCAAGAAAAGACGCCTTGATACTCCGGCTCCTCCTCCACCACCCAAAAGGAAGGACTCTGCTACTTCTCCCCTCAGAGTGCCCTCCCCACTACCGCCTCCCTTACCTCCTCCACCACCTCCACCCCCTCCCCCTCCCAGATCTCCCCCACCTCCACCTCACTACGATCCGGCCCCATCCCCAGATCCGGATGATGGGGACCCGGACAATTACCCGGCGGACGTCCCAATGGATCCCACTCCACCAGGGACCCCAGACCCGTGGGAGGATTACAATAACCCTGATGTACCCGATATTCCTCAGGACGACCTATACCCATCCAGGCCGTCTCCTCCAGAGGACTCCTTAGGGTTTCATCATTTAGTGCAGAGAGCAGCACACTACCATGGGGTGGACATGCACAGTGAACCAGTGGAAGAAGACTTCCTACTGGACACATTTGACATACAAGACAAATCCACTTCTATTTTACCCATGCTTAAGGGTGTCACCAAGCACGCTACAGAGGTGTTCAAAGACCCTGTCAGGGCCAGAGTACTTAACCCTAGAATAGAGAAGAAGTACAAAGCGGCACCCACAGACCCTGCATACATTAAGGGCCCTGCTCCCCTAGATTCCCTAGTTGTCTCCACAGCTAGAAAGCGGGCTAACTCCCAATCCTCAGGAGAAGCCCCACCGCCAGACAAGGAATCTAAACTTCTGGACGCGTCTGGTAAACGCACCGCCTCCCAAGCTGCAAACATGTGGCGCATTGCAAACACACCAGCACTGCTTGCGCGATATGACAGAGCACACTATGACGAACTAGAGGCTCTTATGCAGCACCTTCCAGAAAAACACAAGCGCAAGGCTCATGACCTGATACAGGAGGGTAAACTAATTACAAACACCTCCATTAAGTGTGCCCTCGATGCAGCCGACACTGCTTCTAGAGCCATAAATACAAGTGTCCTGCTTCGTCGCCATGCCTGGCTCAGGATCTCAGGGTTCAAGCCTGAAGTCCAGGCGTCCATACTCAATCACCCCTTTGACCAGCAAACTCTCTTTGGGCCAAAGGTAGACGAAGCGTTGGAAAAGATGAAAAAGGACACAGACACAGCAAAGTCTATGGGGGCACTCCAAACACAAGCCTCTAAACGTTCCTTTCGACGCTCGTCCTTTCGTGGCACAGGCAGAGGCTCCTCCACCGATAACGCCTCTACCTCCTACAAGTCCCCTCCTCAAAATACCTTTTCAAAGGGCAATCAAAGGGGCGGTTACAGAGGCAACAACAATAAGGGCAGGGGCAAAACCAACAACACCCGTTCTGCCACCCCACCCACACAATGACTCCCCTCCGCTCCCCCCAGATCATCACACTCCGGTCGGGGGCAGACTACAAGACTTTATCCACACATGGGAGTCCATAACATCGGACAAATGGGTGACCCAAATCATTCGGTCAGGGTACTGTCTCGAACTAACATCTACCCCACCCAATATCCCACCAAGGCACCGTCCAATGTCTCAAGAACATTCCACACTGCTCAAACAAGAGGTACTCTCACTCCTCCAAAAACACGCTATAGAGCAGGTCCCCGTCAATCAACAAAATCTAGGGGTCTACTCCCTATATTTCTTAATACCAAAGAAAGACGGGACCCTCAGACCCATTCTCGACCTCCGGCCTCTAAATTCCTACATACATTCAGACCATTTTCACATGGTCACCCTACAGCAAGTCCTCCCACTCCTCTGCCAGGGAGACTTTCTCACAACCTTGGATCTGAAAGACGCATACTTTCACATTCCAATACACCCCTCTCACAGGAAATACCTCAGGTTCGTGGTGGACGGGCAACATTACCAATTCACGGTTCTCCCCTTCGGGGTCACCACCGCACCACGGGTGTTTACCAAATGCCTAGCAGTAGTAGCAGCACACCTCAGACGTCAACATATTCACGTCTTCCCTTACCTAGACGACTGGCTGATAAAAGCCGCGTCCTACGACCAATGTGTGCAACATACAAACAGCACCATCCAACTGCTCCACCAGCTAGGCTTCACGGTGAACTACCAAAAGTCCCACCTCATACCATCTCACACAAAGCAATATCTCGGGGCCACTATAGACACCTCCAAGGGTATTGCCTATCCAAACTCAGCCAGAATCACAAGCATTCAAGCCTTACGCAAAACATTCCTTCCTCAACACTCTCTTCCAGCAAGAGTGTTTATGAAGCTCATAGGAATGATGGCGTCTTGCATCTTCATAGTGCCCCATGCAAGACTCCACATGCGTCCACTTCAAGAGTGCCTAGCACAACAGTGGAACCAGGCCCAGGGTCAGCTGACGGATCTGGTGTTGGTGGACGGCCGCACACATCACTCTCTGCAGTGGTGGAACACCACAAACCTTTCCAAAGGGCGGCCGTTCCTGGACCCGGTTCCTCAGGTGATTCTAACAGCGGACGCATCGCTCTCCGGCTGGGGAGCGCACCTCCTACACCTCACCATGCAAGGTATATGGACGCCACAGCAAAAATCGCTCCACATCAACCATCTGGAGCTCTTGGCGATCTTTCTAGCCCTAAAATCTTTCCAAAAACAGATTTCAGGCAAAGCAGTCCTCATTCGCACAGACAATATGACTGCGATGTATTATATCCAAAAACAGGGGGGGACACACTCTCCCCAGCTCTCCCGCTTAGCCCAGAGCATATGGAGATGGGCAATTCCCCAAAACATCTTTCTCCTGGCACAGCACGTTCCAGGCGTACAAAACACCATGGCAGATCTGCTCAGCAGACAAACACAACAACTACACGAATGGGAACTGCATCCACAAGTTCTTCACCCATTCTTCCAACAGTGGGGGCATCCTCAGATAGACCTCTTCGCCACCCACGAAAACAAAAAATGCCCAAGCTTCGCCGCCAGATACCCACACCCATTGTCCAAGGGCAATGCGATATGGATGAACTGGTCAGGCAGATTTGCATACGCCTTTCCACCTCTCCCACTAATTCCATTAGTGGTCAGGAAGCTACAACAGCACTCCCTCACACTCATTCTGGTAGCTCCTACGTGGGCCAGGCAGCCGTGGTACACCACGCTACTACAACGGTCAGTGGTACCACATCAAAAACTGCATCTATCCCCATGCCTCCTAACCCAGAACCATGGAGAAATCAGGCACCCGGACCCAGCTCAGCTCAACCTGGCGATCTGGCTCCTGAAATCCTAGAATTCGGATACCTTAACCTTCCCCCTGATTGCATGAACATCATCATGGAAGCCAGACGTCCTACCACTAGAGCATGCTATGCCGCAAAGTGGAAAAGATTTGTAATTTACTGCCGTAACAATACAATCAACCCTCTAGATGCATCCATACTGCACATAATATGCTATCTGCTCCATCTTCACAGGTGTAACCTGGCATATTCATCCATACGCCTACACCTAGCAGCGATCGCTGCTTATCTACAAAACAGACAGCATTTATCACTCTTCAGAGTGCCCGCTATTAAAGCCTTCATGGAAGGCCTTAAACGAGTAATTCCTCCCAGGGCACCACCTTCCCCTGTATGGAATCTAAATTTAGTTCTTACACGACTAATGGGTCCGCCCTTCGAACCAATGCACAAATGTGAGCTACAGTTTCCCACCTGGAAAACAGCTTTCCTTGTAGCTATCACTTCCCTTAGAAGGGTTGGTGAAATACAAGCGTTCACCATACAGGAACCCTACATACAAATGCATCACAGCAAGGTCATACTTCGCACAAATCCGAAGTTTCTGCCCAAAGTCATTTCCCCCTTCCACCTCAATCAATCAGTGGAATTACCTGTCTTCTTTTCGCAACCCCAATCTGTTGCAGAAAGGGCCTTACACACACTTGATGTGAAAAGGGCGTTGCTATACTACATACAAAGAACGCAACCCTTCAGGAAGACTAAACAATTGTTCGTTTCCTTCTCTCCACCACATAAAGGCAACCCCATTTCTAAATCCGGGATAGCTAGGTGGATTGTAAAATGCATACAAATTTGCTATCAAAAGGCAAAGAGAACATTATCTGTTCCTCCGAAAGCCCACTCTACAAGAAAGTTAGGGGCTTCTATGGCTTTTCTAGGGAATATACCCTTAGATGACATCTGCAAAGCAGCCACATGGTCTACACCGCACACCTTCACAAAACACTATTGTGTAGATGTGCATTCCAAGCAGCAAGCTAGGGTGGGCCAGGCTGTACTAAAGACACTTTTTCAAACAGCTACAACGGATACCGGTGGTCGCCGCTAAGGTTGGGTACTGCTATATAATCTATGCTAAGTGTACAATCTGCAGCTCATATGCCTCGAACGGAATATGCTACTTACCAGTATGCATCTGTTCTTGGCATGTAGAGCTGCAGAGTTGTACACGCCCACCCGCCTCCCCGGCTACCTGTATCCGTTCCAGTACATCTTATTTAGATACAACACATGGGTTTCTGACTGTTATTACTACGCTCCATCATTTCCCTGTTGGCGAAAAACAATCTGAGGATGGAGCCGAAGCCCATGCGCAGTACGGACCGAAGGAGGAGTCACCAAACTCGTGACTTCCAAAGACTGTCCAAGAAGAAAAACAAACTGCAAACATCCGGGCCCAACACCAGATGGCGATCTATGCTAAGTGTACAACTCTGCAGCTCTACATGCCAAGAACAGATGCATACTGGTAAGTAGCATATTCCTTACAGGTAAGTAACTTGTTTTCTTATCCAGTATTGGGGAAACTTTCATAGATTCACATGCCTGAATCAAAATAGCAGTACAAAAGGGGGTGGTGATGGACGGAGCATCAGAACCAATCAAACACTCGCACCCAGTCAACAGATCTGGGTTTGATCCATCACCGTTCTTTAGCCCACTCTGCCACCCAAGTTCAGACATGGCCATATGCAAATCAGTCTGACCCTGTGCCTCATGGGAACAGTCCAGCCCGAACTGCCAAGCCATACCTTCCCTGGACCGGAAACAAGCTTCCTAGGACCGGTTTCTGGCATTTCAGCCAGGCTTGCTTGAATCCAGTGGTAAAGTGAGCAAGGGACTCACTTTGCCACTTTGCACCTGCCAACTTATGCTCAGACGTGAGTCCCGTGCTCTCCATGCCACTGGAATCAAGCTATCCTGGCTGAAGAGTGGTGAAACCCCGAAACCGGTCCTAGGATGCTTGTTTCCAGTCCAGGGAGGACCTGGCTTGGCAGTTCGGGCTGGACTGTTCCCATGAGGCACAGGGTCAAGACTGATTTGCATATGGCTGGGTTCAAACTGGAATGGCATGGTGAGCAAATAAACGATGGATTTAGGCCTAGATCTCTGTACTGGGGTAAATGTATGACATTGTTCTGCATTCTGTCCATCAATTGTTGTTTTTGCATGAATCAAAATAGCAAGCAGTAAACCAACAAAATGTAGTTTGCGGACGGTGGGAGACAAGGTTCATAAATTCCCCCAATACATCCATAAAGACCAGAACATAATAGTCTAAATAAACCTTTAAGAAATAGAATGCATATTAAGAAACATTATCAAATAATGCAAAAATATAATAAAGAAATATGCATATATAGAGCGAAGAAACATATAAATCAATTACATGCAACATTGCAATATATAAAGAGAAAATACCTGAATCTGATCTTAATGAAAAGGATGTCGAAGAACCGCTTGCCCTACGGCTGCATCCTCCTATTGTGCAGAGTGCAGACAGTAGTGCTTTGTGAAAGTATGGACACTTTTCCATGTCGCAGCATGACAGATATTCTCCTAAGTCACTCGGGCAAACAATGCTGTAGAAGCTGCTACAGTCCTGGAAGAATGTGCTTTGACTATTCTCTGTAAATGCTTGTTGACCTGGTCATGGCAGAAATGAATTGTAGAAGCCAGTCATCTGGCTATTGTTGCCTTTGTTACTGCAGTCCGAAGTGTGGCTTGGCCAGAGGCCACAAACACCTGGTTGGATCGCCTGATATCCTTGGTCTTTTGTAAGTAGAATTTCAAACAACGCTTCACATCAAGAGAATGTAAAGCTCTCAGCTGGCGTGGATGGATCCGGAAAGAAAACCTTTAACTTTACTGGTTCATTCAAGTGAAAAAGAGACGGAACGTTAGGAATGAACCTAAGATTTGTTCGAAGAGTTACGTAATCCTTGGTAAAATGCAAAAATGGTTCTGTGACAGTGAAGGCTTGGATCTCACTAACCCTTCGTGCAGAGTCAGGGCTAGCAGAATGGCAACTTTCCAAGTGAGAAACTTGAGATCAGCCTTGTGAATAGGCTCAAATGGTCTCATTAATTGCGCCAACACAGTATTTAACTCCCACTCTGAAGAAGGTGCGCTTATTGGAGGGAAAGCTCAGAAAAGTCCTTTCATAAACAGCTTGATCAGCGAAGATGAACAGAGAGAAGGCTGTTTGGAACTTTTTCCGTATCTGGAGAGAGCAGTGAGATGAACCTTAATCGATGAAAAAACAAGCCCAGATTTAGCCACAGACAATAAGTAAGGAAGAATTTGTTCAGCAGGCGCTTGAACAGGGTGGACGTTATTCACCTCGCACCACTAACGGAATCGCTTCCACTTTACACGATAAGTCTTGACTGTACTCTGAGCACGAGACTTAGCCAAGATCTCACAACAGTCTTGAGAGATGTCAAGATCTTTGAATTCTAAGAAATCAGGAGCCATGCGTGCAAGCGCAGCGACTGTGGATCCGGATGGAGTATTTGACCCCCTTCTCTTGACAACATTGTGAGTCTCTGAATCAGGCGAATAGGTTTGTCCTGGGATAATAGAAGCAGTTCCTGAAACTAGAACTGCCTTGGCCAACGGGGTACAATCGAGATGAGACGGCAACCCTCCATCTTCATTTTGCAGAGCACTTTCGGAATCAAAGGGACTGGGGGAAAAGCGTATGCACAAATCCCTGACCATCGCATGGACAGGGCATTCCCCCTTGATCCCTGTTGAGGAAATCTGCTGACGTAATATTGGCATTTCCTGTTTTCCCTTGTTGCAAATAAATCCAGTGTTGGTTTCCCACAAACTTGAAAGATTTTGTCCACCTGCTCCAGTTCCCATTCGTGACAGCCCGCTAGAGACCTGCTCAGCGCGTCAGCCAGAGTATTGTGGAGCCCCTTGACGTGTTCTGCTTTCAAGATTATCTTGTGGAATGTGACCCACTCCCACAAATCCTGAGTCTCCTGCGATAAGAGACAGCGATTTTGTTCCTCCTTGTTTGTTGATGTAATACATGCTAGTCGTATTGTCGGTACGAACCAGCATTGAGGAACCCGCAATCCTCTGGAGGAAAGTCTGCAGCGAAAGAAAGATGGTGCGAAGCTCCAATCTGTCGATATGCTGTTGTCTGTATTCTTGGGACCATTTTCCTTGAATCTGTAAATCTTGCAGATGGCCTCCCCATCCCTCCATGGAAGCGTCGGTTGTTAGAACGAAATCTGGAGTAGCTGGTAGGAAAGTGAGGCCTTGAGACAAATTCCCTATCCGAGTCCACCAATGCAGAGAATCTATCATGTGCGGTGTGACCCTGATGGAGTCGAACGATCCTCCGGCTTGCTGCCATTGCAGGTGTAATTCCTCCTGAAGAGGTCTCATTTTGAGCCGTGCCAAAAGTATGAGGTTTATGGCAGATGAACACATCCCCAGAAGAGAAGCGAACGTCCGGACCGAAACTGACTTTCTTTTTGAAATTGCCAATTTTTGAAGACGTAACTGGCGGTCTTTAGACAAGAACGCTTTGCACTGTATCGTGTCCAGCATCGCCCCCAGAAAAGGAATCACTTGAAGAGGACGCAGCTGTGACTTGTTCGCGTTGAGCGTGACTGGCTGACTGACTGTTCCGAAGGACCTTTGAGCAACCAATCATCGAGGTACGGGAAAACCTGTATTCCTTGAGATCTCAATGTCGTTGCCACTGGAGCCAGACCTTTTGTGAAGTTTCTTGGTGCTGATTTCAGTCCGAATGGGAGCACCTTGAACTAATAGTGGACGCCAGCCACTGTGAATCGTAGATATTTGCGATGCTAAGGGTGTATAGGGATGTGAAAGTACGCATCCTCCAGATCTAGAGAAGCCATAAAATCCCCTTTGTTTAGACAGCTTAACACCTCGGAAAGTGTGACCATCCGGAAGCGTTGCTTTTTGAGGAACTTGTTGAGCTAGCGGAGATCTAGGATTGGACGCCACTCCCCTGACTTCTTCTAGATGAGGAAGAAACAAGAGTAGAATCCGGCTCTTATTTGGGACGCTGGGACTTTTTCTATAGCATTCTTCCGAAGTATCTTAAAAGCTTCTTTGAACAATAAGTGAAGACGAGGGGGAGGGGGACTCCTGGGCGGAGTAGTAGGTTGCTGTTTGATGAATTCCAAGGTGTGATCTTTGCTCTCTAAGCCGAGAACCCATCGGTCCGAAGTGATCTGATGCCACTTGCGAGCAAAAGATAAAATGTTTGTGCCCACGGGGAGGGAGGGAATGATGACTGGCGCCCTGCGTAGATCATTGCTTCCTGTTGGTCTCGCGACCTTGATTGTTTGATCGCTTCGACCACCCTGACGGGAGAAACAAGACGAAGAGGATTGTCGGTAAGATGATTGGCCGTAAGGCTATCTATTATGTGTCTGATATAGTCTATTTTGCTGATTTTGATACCCTCCTATAGAAGCAAAAGCGCGTCCCCTTGCACCTCTGAATGATCCGCGCCTGTATTGTAGAGCGCCGAGCCATTTAGCAGTATCAGTGTCCGTTTTTATAGCAAGGAGGGCCTCATCAATATGCTTTCCGAATAAGGATTCCCCATCATAGGCCATGTCTAAGATCTTAGTCTGTACTTCTGGCCTAAAAGACGTGGCTTTAAGCCATCCTTAGCTCCAGCAAGTTGTCTAAAGCTTGTGTTTGCAATGTCCAGAGCGCAATCTATGATCTCAGATGCGGTTCGTTCGCTTTCTAAAAGTATCTTTCTTGCATCCTGATTACGGTCCTCGGGGATAAGGTAAAGAAATTCCTTCAAATCTGACCACATCTGGCGGTCATAACGGCCGAGAATAGCCAGAGAATTTGAAGCTTTGATAGATGCTGTCGCCATGCTGGAATTTTTTTTACCTATATGGTCTAGCCTCCGTCGTCCTTTGTCAGGCGGTGTTATGGGCGTAGCCGGATTTTTGGATCTTTGGTGGGCAGCTTGTGATATCACCGAATCCGGTCAGGCATGACCAATCAAGCAAGATGAAGTATCAGGAGGAGCACGGTATGTTTTATCAATGCGAGGGAGTACCGCCGGTATGGAAGCAAGCGTTTTCATAATCTTAATTCCTTCATTCCAGATATAATCAATGATTGGAATTGCTCTTGTGACCTTCCTATATTCTTCTTTAAAATCATGTAAAAAGCAATCTGTGTGCTCTACAGTAAATGGCAATTGAAATCTAGATGCCGCTCGTTGCATCAAGTAATGAAAACCCCCGATGTACTCGGGGAGAATCCGAAGGCTTAGGCATGGGAGGAGAAGGCATTGGTATGACGTAATCATCCCAAGGATCCATGCTAAAATCTTTATCAGGTAATTCAACCTCTTCCCCCGAAGAGGTTGTTTCATGATGTCCTTGCGGCAATGAACCAGGAGGGTGAGGCGACGAAGCAGGAACCCCTGTCTGAGGTAACGAATCAGGAACCTCTGTTGGCGGAGGTGGAAATTTTGGAGTAGGCTGTTGTGGTGGAATCCTCTGACGGTAATCCGCCAGAATGGCTTGGAGATCTTGAATGTGCGTAGGGGGAAGATGACTCATTTCTCTGTGATACGACTCCCTTCTGGGAGGTTTATGATATGGGACAGCAAGATCTTCCTGATAATAATGCTCATGATATTCTTCATCATCCTCCTCTTGGCACTTGATGTTGAGTTCAGAGGGGTGGTGAGCCATGCCGATGGATCTTCGTCATCTTCGACATAAGTTTCCAAGATATGAGATGGCAATAGAGGAGATACCTTACTGTAATCCTGCCTTTGGTACGTTTTCAACTGACAATGAGTATATGATATAGGCGTTCAATGTAATGGCTGCGAGACTGATAATCTCGTTGTCGACTACTTCTTCGACAAGGCTCTTCGTTGTCGACGGGCTCTTCGTCGACGGGACAGTCGTAGATGGGCTCTTTGTCGACGGGACTGTTATTAGCGGGACTGTCGTTGACGTCGATGGGATAGATTTCAAAGAGGAAAGTACCTTTGTCCATGAGCTCGACGACAACATAGTGGTCTACGGTGTTTTAGACAAACTCTTCGTCGACGAGTCTTTAAGAGCAGGTTTCTGGTAGATCTTAGACAATAGGTGAAGAAATAGCCATTGTCGAGACGGTAGCAGTCGACAAGGGGGCAGCAGAAGAGACCGAAACCGTCGATGATGGAACCAGCGAGTGAGTTTTAAGCTGGATTTTAATCACAGTTTTAGAAGTTGAAGGCCTCGTGGATTCCTCATGAGGGCAAAGACAGCGTTGACCCAGAGGAAGGTTTAGGGGACCTCTGTGAATGGTCAGAAACAGCATGGGAGGACTTATGTTTTCTTCCCTCACTCGAAGAGCTGTCTCGTGATCTAGCCCTTTTGCTTGAAGTTGAGGCCTTATCTTCCTCAGCCGAGGAAGATTTGAGCCATAAGAGAAGCCTTGCCTCCCTATCCCTCAGAGTTTTAGGAGGGAAAGTACGGCAAATTCTACAATCCTTAACAACATGCTCTGGATGAAGGCAGTAGATGCAGTCCTTGTGTTGGTCATCCACATGGACCCTCTTCTTCTCACAAGTCCTGCAGGGTCTAAAAGAACAAGTTACTTACCTTCGGTAACGCTTTTTCTGGCGGATACAGTATCTGCCTGTGTATTCCTCACCTTGTGATTCCTCACCTTGTGAATATCCCCTGCGCCAGCAACATTCGGAAACTTTTTTAGCAGTCCACGCCGATGAGGTTGAAGACTACGTCACAGAGACACGGCTCCGCTCGCGACTCCGCTGACGTCACCGGCTCCATAAGAAGACCTCGTTGGCGTGATGACGTCAGTTCCGCCCTTTTTTCCGTACCTTCGAGGAACACAGACGGACTGACAGCAATATATACCCAGTATAGACAGTACATAATATACAATTCGACAGTGTGGAGAATAAAAAGGAAGGCAAAAGAAACACAATGCCTTTGACAGTAACAAATACATTTTGAAACATCATCATTAGAATTGTAGGTATACAAGGGTGGAAAACGGGGAGGCGGGTGGGTCAGTGAGGAATCCACAGGCAGATACTGTATCCACCAGAAAAAGCGTAACCGTAGGTAAGTAACTTGTTCTTCTGATGGATACATCTGCCAGTGGATTCCTCACCTTGTGAAAAGATTCCCACAGCAGTCCCACTCCTGGAGGAGGGTGTCCACCCTTCTATACCAGAAAGTCCTGAAGGACGGAACGAGCAAAATGTCCGTCCCTCCTCATCTCGGAATCCAAGCAGTAATGCTTTGCGAAAGTGTGAAGGGAGGCCCAAGTTGATGCCCTACAAATGTCCTCCACAGGAACACCTCTAGACAAAGCAGAAGTGGAAGACTTAGGTCTAGTAGAATGAGCCCTTAAACCCTCTGGGGGTTCCTTACCAGCCAAAGAGTAGCATATCTTGATGCACAAGACAATCCATCTGGAAAGGGTGCGCTTGTGCACCGCTCTGCCTTTCCTGCAGCCAACAAAGCCCACGAAGAGCTGGTCGTCAACTCGAAAGTCTTTTGTCCTGTCAAGGTAGAAGCTCACCACCCTCTTAGGGTCCAAGCGGTGAAGCCGCTCCTCCTCCTTGGAAGGGTGAGGGGGAGGATGGAAGGTAGGGAGGGTAATGGACTGCCCCATATGGAAGGGAGTTAACACTTTAGGCAGAAAAGCAGCCCTGGTTCTGAGGACCATTCTTTCAGCATGAATGGTCAAGAACGGGGGTTTTGAACTCAGAGCTTGAAGCTCACTTACCCTCCTTGCCGAGGTGATCGCAATGAGAAAAACAGTCTTGAAAGACAAGTCTCAAGGGACACTTGTGTAAGGGCTCGAAGGGAGAACCCATCAGATAAGTTAAGACAAGATTTAAGTCCCATTGAGGAGTAGGAGGAATCTTGTTTGTAAGGCCCTTTAGAAATCGTAAAACAATAGGCGATTTGAACAATGATGGTTGATCCGGCAAACAAAGGAATGCAGACAAGGCTGAAAGATATCCCTTTACAGTGGCTACAGCAAAACCTTGCTGAGCAAGAGTAAGGGAAAACTGAAGAATGTCAGATAAACATGCCCTCAAAGGATCAATTGACTTTTCCCCACACCAGAGCACAAATTTAGACCACCTATAGGAATAGATAGATTTTGGTGGAATGACGTCTGGCAGACAAAATTACATCTACCACATCTGGCTGGAGAGAAAAAGAATTCAGGTTGCCCCATTCAATCTCCAGACATGAAGGTGTAAGCTCTGGAGGTGGGGGTGTAGAACCTGCCCCTCCGACTGCAAGAGGAGGTCTACCCTCAGAGTGAGACCGAGCGGAGGGCACGTAATCATCAATGGAGGTTAGAGAGTTACACCGCCCTACTAAGGAGAGATGGAGGTTATGCATTCTATCCAGATCCTTTTTGGCCTTGGATGTTATAGGCTCGATGTTTCTATCCACAGTCTTATCCAAGTCCGCCGAAATATTGATCCCTAAGATACTAGCGTCCGTTGACTAGTACCGTTGACTAGCACCGTTGACTAGTAGTCGTCCGCCAGACCCCCCTACAAATTATAACAGTGTTCCAAGGGGATCCCCGAGTGTCCCTAAGTATACAGCGGAGTCAACGACTCGTGTATCGTTGCACACTACCCCCTCAATCTTAATTATCAAGGTCTTAGGCCCACTTAGCACATACCCTGACACCTGACCGAATGCCAGGGCTTCAGATTCCACTACAGCTATAGCACTTGCAGGTGATGGGGTCATTATAGCAACGTCATCTGCATACGCTAAAGTTTTAAAATCTTGACCTTGAGCTATTATAGGGGGAATCCTATCATTTACTTCCAGTTTACGAATGAATGGATCTATATATACCGCAAATAATAGCGGCGAACATGGGCACCCTTTACGTGTGCCGCGCTTAATTTGCAAGGGCGCCGTATATCCCGAATGGAACCCCCCATCCCAAAATGCACCCTGCATACCAAGCGTGTGTATCCGGAGATAAGCAGTTACCTGAGCCTGAATCCAAGCATACGGAAAACCCAGGAAGGTAAACAAAAATGAACAATCTCCAGCAAAGAATGCTATGAACCAACAAACAATCGTCATTTGACTCCTAGCAAAGTTAGGGGATACCAGTGGCCAACATCTCCCTGCTCCCAGCCCCATGCACTCATCACACACATATAGAGACAATTAATCGTAAGTGTAATTCAGTGTATAGAAAATGTTACATAAGGCAAAGGGGTCTACAAGGTGTAGGATTCACATGTCATTTACACTGGTAGGCATTTTTAAAGAGTGCTTGGTCTGGAGAAGCACACAAAACTCGGGATTCAGAACATAAGACCGTGATTAGCATTGACTTTAACAATAAAAATGTATTTCCACCCTAATAAACTTTTTTAGCAGCGGGATAATGAAAGACAGGGAAAAAACATAAGTTACTAACTTGTACCATGCAGTTTGCAAGCAGCTCTTTGATGACAGTTTATAGGTCACTGTGCTAGATTACGATTGTCACTTATGTACTGCACAGTAACAAAATAATCTTTGTGACAAAAGCAGTATCCTACTCGCCTATGCACAAAGTACTGTTATTTAAAATGCACAGTACACGTTCTTTGCAATAGGCATATTAACCCTCTGTGCTACATTAGCTAACTCAAAGCTGCCACAGGACAAAACTCTCATCTCTCTCCAGCAGGTACATTAATCACTGGTGTTATCTTGACACTTTTATTGTTTCTGGAAAAATGCTAATTATACAAGTGCAGTGCTTTTTAAACTGCTGCCTGCGGACCCCCTGGGAAAGTGTCAGGGACCCCTGGGGGTCCCCGGACCACAGTTTGGGAAACACTGGGCTAGATGTCCTACCACCAGGGCATGCTATACAGCAAAATGGAAACGATTTGTCATTTATTGTACACACAACATCAACCCACTAGATGCGTCCATTCAAAACATTGGTTACCTCTTGCATCTATAACAATGTAACCTAGCATATACATCTATTAGGCTGCATCTAGCTGCCATAGCAGCCTATCTGCAAAACAGACTAAACCTGTCTTTCTTTCGAGTTCCTGCTATTAAAGCTTTTATGGAAGGACTTAAAAGGATAATTCCACCAAGCCAAAGAGTTCCACCCTCTCTGGTGTGGAACCTAAACGTGGTCCTTACCAGACTCATGGGTCCCCCTTTTGAGCCTCTCCACAGCTTGGAAAGTGACCTTTTTTAATCGCTATCACATCTCTCAGAAGAGTTAGTGAACTCCAAGCATTAACCGTATTAGAACAATTTTTCAAATCCATCATAAAAAAGTGGTTCTTAGGAGTAACCCAAAATTTCTACCCAAACTAGTATCTGCCTTCCATCTAAACCAGTCTGTTGAACTTCCAGTGTTCTTCCCTCAACCAGACTCAGTGGCAGAACGAGCTCTATATACCTTAGATGTTAAAAGAGCAATACTCTACTACATTGAGAGAACAAAATCCTTAAGGAAAACCAAACAACTCTGTGGCTTTCTCCCCACCTCATAAAGGTAATCCAATATCCAAAGCAGGAATTGCAAGATGGGTTGTTAAATGCATACAAATATGCTACATCAAAGCCAAACCCACATTAACCATTCCTCCTAGAGCTCATTCTACACGCAAACTAGGGGCTTCTATGGCGTTTTTGGAAAACATTCCCCTAGATGACATATGCAAAGCAGCAACTTTGGCTACACAACACACCTTCACAAAACACTATTGTGTAGACGTGCAGGCAAAACAACAAGCTGGTGTGGGCAGGCAGTATTAAAGACACTATTTCAAACTACTGCAACAGATACAGGTAGCCACTGCTAAGGAGGTAACTGCTGTATAGTCTATGCAAAAGTATACAATCTGCAGCTCATGTTCCTCGAACGGAAAATGCTACTTACCAGTATGCATCTGTTCTTGGCATGTAGAACTGCAGATTTGTATACGCCTCCCCGGATACCTCTATCTGTTCCAGTATTATCTTAATTAGATACATTACACATGGAGATCTTTGTACTTCTCACTACTCCACCGTAACCCTGCGTGGCAAAAACAATCTGGGGATGGAGTTGATGCCCATGCGCACTGTCGACCTAAGGAGGAGTCACCTGCCTTGTGACTACAAAGACCTCTTCCAAGACAAAAACAAGGTGCAAACATCCGAGCCCAACACCAGATGGCGATCTATGCAAAAGCATACAAATCTGCAGCTCTACATGCCAAGAACAGATGCATACTGGTAAATAGGATTTTCCTTTCCAATGCATCATTTCCCTAAATGTTATGGTATTCATAAAGTTTTTCCATATTTATGCTGCATTGTTTTTAAACATGTTATTGGTAACTTGACTCATGTAGGCCTTTGTTTATTTTCAGATAGATGCTGAAATCGGATCCAGGTTTCTGAACTATGAAGTTATCTTTCTGAACATTTATTTCTTCTATCAGGAAGATGAAAATGGTTTCAACAAAGGCTAAAATTAGCTGCGCAATTATCTTCTCACTGTTGAAATTGTTTTTTAATAGGGAAATATTTATTTCTATTCTTTTTATGTGTATGTATCATACCAAAATTGATCTTGACTTTTTAATAAAATATAAAGTGTGGCTTTTATTTTTGTGCCAGTCCGTTCAAATATTTAAAGTGGAATTTTTATTGCAGCTACTGCCTTTACAAAGTAAATATGAAGAAATGTATCTGATAAGCTTCTTCTAGCTGCAGATGCCTTACCTTTGAATTTCCCCAGGTGTCAGACTGGATCTGTGAAGGAAAGTGGGTTTCTGTTGCAGTACCCACCCTGGACCCCACTGTTTGCCTGACTTTTGATGCACCTTTGACTGTAGAGTACTGGGTCCCTGCTAATCATTCCACCAGAGCTCAGGCTGCGTCCACTGCATTAGCATGTGGCATTCCAGTCCTGAACATCTTCCAGGAAGCAACGTGGGCTTCCCTGCACATGTTTACAAAACATCACTCCTTGGACAGTCAGGACTGCAGGTATGGGCATTTTTGTCAGTTTGGTCCTGCATAACTTTTTTAGTTTATTTGTCTGCACTGGGGATGCTGTTTCTTGGGTATCTATTCAAAGGGACCAGTTACTTACCTTCGGTAATGCCTTATCTGTTAGAGACTATTTCTAGCTGCAGATTCTTTACCGACCCACCAATACTCCCCACTCTGCGGGCAGATCTCTAGGGTCATTGCTGATCCCGTCCCTAATATAGACACACCAATGTCCATGCTCTTCATGGCTCCATGCTTTTGGCTTGAAAAGTTGTGTAAAGTGACAGCGAAGAACTTGCGCCTATATACGTGATGCAGATATAATGTCCGGTGCAGACAACGCCACGTGGATCCGACCTACGCCACCCACCGGCGCACAGTGGTACTGCTCATGAAAAGTCTTCTGAATCCTGTCTGACATCTGAGGTAATTGAAAGGTGAGGAATCTACGGATATTCATAATCTCTACTAGATAAGGCATTACCGAAGATAAGTAACTTGTTTATCTGCATATTCCTGGCATAAAATGTTTTTGGTGGGAACTGTAATTTGCGTTTACTAGAGTTATAATGTGGGCAATGAGCTTATTGCTAGTCAGACTTTCTTTTGAAGTTGACTGGCCCTTTCCAATGACCCGTAAATCGGAGTCATGTTAAAATTGTTTATTTGATGCTGTTAGTTTGAGTTCCTGTTATTTCTTAAAGATTTCTGCTGCCAGCCACTGAAAGTGGACACATCACTCTGACTTCATACAGGATTTTTCTGTTTTTAGGTCCTGTAAGAAATTGGGGTATTTATTGATTCTGAGCTCAACCCCCTGGTAGCAGTGGCACAGAACAGACCGGCAATCTTCATTTATGCTGTACTCAAACAGTAATAGAGTCCAAATACAACTCAGGACACATCCCAAACCAAGTCAGAAAAATAGAGAATATTTTAATAAAGAAAGGACACCAAAAGACAAAAAGTCAATCCGTAGAATAGGGATTATGAATTTGTAAAGTTTGAATAAAAAAATAGCACATAAAACGTTAATTGGCTTCAGTGAACCTCTAGTTGTGCTTGATTGGGACATGGGTAAGTTTTAAGGCTGACCGTGATGGAGTGCGAGTCAGGTACAAGGACCACGTTCATCCCAGTCAAAAAGTTACCTTTGCACTTTGAACTTTATGGGTGTCCAAAGTCTTCAGTGGAACCAGACAGTAGACTGGAGTCTAGAGAAGTGACTTAACATCAGCTGATTTCGGCATTGGGACAGAGTTTTGGGGAGGCCATTGTTTTTAGGCTGTAAAAGTTGAAGTCTCTGGCCACCGAGGTCTTCGGTGCCTGTCAGATCCCTGTTGATAACACTGCCAGTGAAGCTTCCTGTATTAGGTTTAGGACCCGTTTCTCAGCACAAATTTCAGCAGAATGGCACGGCTGCAGATGGGAACCGAAGAGGGTGCGTCATGGACTAATATCTGTATAAGAACCTAATGGGAGCTGCGGCACAGTCTGGCCCAGTAGAAATGCATCTTCGTCTGCAGGTTGGTCCTGGTCTCCAGCAGGTTCTCCGGGATATAGGGTAATGCAGGAGGAATATACTTTGCCACCAGCCAAGTGACCTTGGGAACAGCACTTGGGGGGGGGGGGGGGGGGGTCAAGAATCACTTCAGCAGAGACCAGTAGCAAGGTCCAGGGCAGGTCCATTTGGAACTGGGCAGCTGTAGCAAAGGCCTCTTGAAGCTGCTTTTGTCCCTATAGCTTAAACAGGTTTGGGGTTGCTTTTGGGGTACTGCGAGCAATGGAAAGCAGGTTCAGTCTTCAGGTACCAGGGAAATCCTCTTCTAAATCTTCTTCAGGTCCAGCAGTGTTCTGAAAAGGGTATTGTGGTAGTCGCATGTTTGCCTGACACCCGCCTGTGGATGGGGGAAACTCCCGGCCACTCCCTAACCAATAAGGTAAAAGTTCCCAAGGGTGACCCTACCCAATTTTGCACACTTACTGTGTGCCCTGCTGATAACAATGCCACAGTGGGATCCTAAATCCAATATGGAAGAACCTTTCTTTTTTCGGGTCCGAGCTGCCAATGCTCACCCAGAAGTGTGGCTACGGAAATGAGCAGCACCTCCCCCTTGGTCACTCTAAAACAGTTCTGGGGCAGCTCCACCTCCTGCAGGGATTGTTCCAGCCTGATTTCAGGGACAATAGAGGGGGCAGGCCTAGGTGTGAGCTACATTTGCCTCCTAAAGGGTAGCCTTCCTCTGAAGTCCACCAAGGTCCTGGGCACAGCCCATAGGCCATCCTGTGGAGAGATGGACAACACCCCCAAAGGATGCAGGCGATCATGTCAAAGGAAGTACAGCACCTCCTCACACCCAAGGCTCTTTGTATCTGGTCTGGGAGCAATTCAAACCTCACTACAGGAGAGCCATCAGACAGTTGGAACACTTAATGGATTTATGCAGGTAAAAAGTGATTTTTCAAAAATAGCCTTTCCGTAATAGATCAAATTTGACTTTACTGTTAAAGTGGATTTTGTCTAACTATAAAGAGTCCTTAAAATTTCTTTGTAGCCTTTAACAATCCAAATTCTCGTTATAAAGTGTAATAATGTAATTATGTGTTTCTCTATTGCTGCAGCCAGCCTTGCCACAGTGAAAAGAGTTTTACGGCTTTTTCACTCTGAAGACACGTGGAACATTTAACTTTTACATGTCCTACTTTTAATTACCAAGTACCCTGCTTTATGGGCTTTTCAAGAGGAATGGTTGAGGCCTGCCAAAAATGTTTATTTTGACAGGCTACAGTGGTAAACCTGGGGCAGGATTTGCTATACCACTACAGTGGTGGCACAATGTATGCTGCAGCTCAGAGGTGACATTTAACTTACAATCCCTGGATACACTATCTGAAAGAAACACGTTAGTTAGATTCCTCACCTTAGAATAGATTCCTCACCTTAGAATATCCCCAGGCGTCAGACTGGATCCGGAAGATTTTTCGTCAGCAATACCCCTTGCGCGTCGCTAGGCGTCGTCTGCGGCTCCGCGTCCGTCGTCGGCGTCGTGCGCCGGGATGACGTCGTCGGAGTACTTAGACGCCGCCCTCGCGCGCTGAAGTCAGTTCTTCTTTTTTCCGCGCCAGTAAGCGCAGATCCGGGAGAGCTACCCCTTTTAGTCTTTTTTGACTAAATCTTTTTTGATCATTTTTGATCCTTGTCTGTCGACATCTGGTGCCGGTAGGATGCCTGGGTTCAAGGCTTGCGAGGATTGTCATCGACTGATGTCGGTGACCGATCACCACCGCCGGTGCCTCTACTGCTTAGGCCCCGACCACGACGCGGAGTCGTGCAACGACTGTCAGGCCCTGACTTCGAAGGCTAGGCGGGAGCGGTCCCGCAAGCTTCTCGAGCTTCGCCACTCGGCTCCGCGTCGTGCGCGATCCCGGTCCAGGAGGAGGTCCAAGGATCGCTCGCGGAGCCCTAGCCGACGCCATCGATCGTCCGGCTCCAAGTCGTCGGGTAAGTCCAAACGCTCAAAGAAGTCCAAGAGGCGACATCGCTCTTCGGACTCCCCTCGCCGGTCGCGCGACTCGGCCGAGGGTCAGGGTGGTTCCACCCCCGCGGCTCCGGCGGAGCCGCAGGTGCCGCGTCCGCCCCCATACCTTCCGGTCCCTGGGGCTGACGCGGCGCCGGCGGAGATCAGTGCCTTCCTCTCGGCCATGAGGAGCCTGGCCCCGCCGTCGACGCCCGCTGGCGCGCCTTCGAGCCCCGCGGACTCGACTGGGCGACCTCGCGTGCCGGCGGCTCCGGCCCCGGCGCCGTCGACGACTCCGGTCTCGACGCCGCAGGTCCCCGCGGGGCCCATGCCTGGGCCCCAGTCGACGCCGGTTGACCTAGTCACTCCTCCACCGGCGCCGACGCCTGAACCACCGACGCCGTCACCGGCGCCGCCGACGCCTGTGACGCCGACACCCCAGTTTAGCCCTCATCCGGACCCGGCGCCGGTACGGCGTCGACCGACGCCGCATCCGACGCCGCTTGAGTCCTACCATCTCTACAGTCCGGTTCCGATCATTCCTCCTGTTTATCAGGAATCGGAAGAAGGGGGCGACTGGGAGGGGTTCGAGGAACCTCTGGCTGTTCAGTCACGGCTTTCTCAGGACTGGGCAGATGAACTGGGGGAGACCAGTGGGCTGGACACCTCGCCAGACACTGGATTCACTTCTCCTCCGACCGTGGCTTCGGAGGAGGGTGCAGCATTTTCTGTGGTGCTGCGCAAGGCGGCCGAGGCCCTTGGGCTCGAGTTGCCTGCCGTGGCTGTGAGGACTAACATCCTCACTGAGGTGCTTCAAACCTCAGCAAGCTCCACTGAGCCTCTGCTGCCGTTCAACGAGGCCCTCACTGACGTTCTGCAGGGCACCTGGTCCAAGCCCTCCACAGTTCCTCCTGTGGATAGGAACGTTGCCAGGCGCCACCGCCCTGCTCCGGGCGACCCCAGTTTCCTGTCCCAACACCCCACCCCCGAGAGTCTGGTTATCCAGGCCTCTACCTCCCAATCCTCCTTCCCGACCGCTCCGCCGGACCGGGATTCCAAGAGACTCGAGCAGTTTGGCAAGAAACTGTTTTCGTCCCTTAGTTTGGGCCTGCGGTCCTTAAATACCGCCTGTCTCTTGGACCGTTATTCCCATTCCCTGTGGGATACGGTGGAGGACGTGCTGCCCCTGTGTCCGGAGGAGGTCCGGACGCGTCTTACCCAGGCTTTGGCCGATGGGAGGGATGCAGCACGGCACGCCATACGATGTGGGCTTGACACCACGGACTCGCTGGGTCGGGCGATTTCAACCACGGTGGCGCTCCGCCGCCACGCCTGGATGCGGTCCACGTCATTTTCCGGGGATGTCCAGACCACCCTCATGGACATGCCCTTTGATGGCACTCGCCTGTTTGGTGAGAAGGCGGACAGTGCGCTGAACCGCTTTAAGGACTCCCGGGCTACGGCCAAGTCCTTGGGCCTCTCGGCTCCGCGGGCGCACACCTCCGCTTTTCGCCCCTTTCGTGGCCAAGGAAGGGGCGCCTCCTCACGTCCGCAAAGCCACCAGCCGCAGAACCAACCTGCGCGCGGTCGCGGACGTGGCTTCCGCCGTGGCGGAAATGGAGGCCGACGTGGTCAGCCCACTTCCACCCCTGCAGCATCCGCCTCAAAGCCCTCCTAGTCCGAGCTTTCAGGCCCATACCACGCCAGTGGGCGGCAGAGTTCGCCATCACCTGCTCCACTGGCGGTCCATAACATCAGACAGGTGGGTGCTGCAAATCGTCCGAAGGGGCTACTCCCTCCCCTTCGAGACGACCCCTCCAGCCATGCCACCGCAGCACCACCGTATCTCGGGGGATCATTTGCATCTTCTCCGCGAGGAAGTTTCGGCTCTCTTGGCCAAGGGGGCCGTCGAGCGCGTTCCGAGTCCAGAAGTAGGTCGTGGTTGTTATTCCCACTACTTTCTGGTTCCCAAGAAGGGCAAGGGGGGCCTACGCCCTATCTTGGACCTCCGGAACGTCAATGCCTTCCTCCGAAAGGAAAGGTTCAAGATGCTAACGTTGGCTCAGGTTTTAGCTGCCCTAGACCCTGGAGACTGGATGGTAGCGTTGGACTTGCAGGACGCATATTTCCATATCCCCGTCCTGCCGGCCCACCGGCGTTACCTGCGGTTCACGGTGGGCCAAGAGCACTTTCAGTTTACCGTGCTCCCCTTCGGCCTCACCAGTGCCCCTCGGGTGTTCACGAAAGTGATGGCGGTGGTCGCAGCTCATCTGCGCAGATCAGGGGTTCCAGTCTTCCCCTATCTCGACGACTGGTTGTTGAAGGCGGGCTCGCCCCAGGCAGTCGTCTCCCACCTCCAGACTACGGCGGATCTCCTGCATTTGCTGGGGTTTTCCATCAACGTGCCGAAGTCACACCTGAGTCCCTCTCAGAAGCTCCTCTTCATCGGAGCGGTTCTCGATTCGGCGCAGTTCCGGGTCCATCCACCGGAACAGCGGGTCCGGGATATACGGGCCCTGATTCCCATCTTTCGGCCTCTATCCCGGGTTTCGGTCAGGCTAGTGTTGCGGCTTCTGGGGCTGATGGCCTCCTGCATCCTACTAGTGCATCACGCCAGGCGGCGCATGCGGGCTCTGCAGTGGGACCTGAAGTTTCAGTGGGCCCAGCATCACGGCAACCTGTCCGACCATGTCTTGATCTCGGAGGGCACTGCACAGCAGTTGCAGTGGTGGCTCACGGACCGCGAGTGGGTCAAGGGCAAGAGCCTCTCCCTTCCCCAACCAGAGCATGTCGTAGTGACGGATGCGTCCCTCCTGGGATGGGGTGGCCATATGGGAGAGGCGGAGATCAGAGGCCTCTGGTCTCCGGCGGAGTCTCGTCTCCACATCAACCTGTTGGAGTTGAGAGCGATCCGGCTTGCACTGAAAGCCTTCCTTCCCTCTGTCAGGGGAAGTGTCGTGCAGGTGTTCACGGACAACACCACTGCCATGTGGTACTGCAACAAACAGGGCGGGGTGGGGTCGTGGACCCTTTGTCAGGAGGCTCTGCGCCTCTGGACATGGCTGGAACACCAGGGCGTCACCCTGGTGGTTCAACATCTGGCGGGCTCTCTGAACGCCAGAGCAGACGAACTCAGCCGCCGGTGCATGATGGATCACGAATGGCGTCTGAACTCCGAAGTGGCGCAAGGCCTCTTTCAGCAGTGGGGAGAGCCTTGGTTAGATCTATTCGCCACCGAAGAGAACGCGCAATGTCAGCAGTTCTGCGCGTTGGAATTTCCAAGGCGGTACTCGCTCGGCGACGCTTTTCGTCACGAGTGGAGTTGCGGTCTGTTGTACGCCTTTCCGCCTATACCACTTCTGCCCAGAGTGCTGAAGATCAGGCACGACCGGGCCCAAGTCATCTTGGTGGCTCCGGATTGGGCACGAAGATACTGGTATCCCGAGCTACTCAGTCTGTTGACCGATCCCCCGATACGTCTGCCCCTTCGGGAGGATCTTCTGTCGCAGCAGCAGGGGACGGTCCTCCACCCGAACCTGTCCAGCCTCCACCTCCATGCGTGGAGATTGAGCGGCGGCAGTTGATGCCATTTGACTTGCCTCCTGAAGTCTGTGATATCATTCTGGCAGCCAGGCGTCCCTCCACAAAGTCGGTATACGCCTGCCGGTGGAACAAATTTGTGGCATGGTGCACAGCAAAGGCTGTGGATCCCCTTTCCGCCCCTCTTTCTGAGGTTCTCCTCTTCCTTCTTTCTCTGGCCCGGCAGGGCTCTGCCCTGGGCACCCTGAAAGGTTATCTTGCTGCCATCTCCGCCTTCTTGCGGCTTCCTGATCAGCCTTCTCTTTTCAAGTCCCCTGTGGTTACACGCTTTCTCAAAGGCATTACACACACGTTCCCTCCTGTCCCTTTTGTAATGCCTCAGTGGGACTTGAATCTGGTATTGACATTCCTGATGTGCGCTCCCTTCGAGCCTCTTCACAATTGCCCTCTTCGTCTTCTAACTCTAAAGACTGCTTTTCTGGTAGCCATCACCTCGGCTAGACGGGTGAGTGAGCTCCAGGCTTTATCTTCAAAGCCTCCTTTTCTATCTGTTCATCCGGACAAGGTTGTCCTTCGGCCTCGTCCATCCTTTCTTCCTAAAGTGGTGACTCCATTTCACCTTGGGCAGTCTGTCACCTTGCCCACCTTCTTTCCGCCTCCGCATCCTTCCAAAGAGGAAGAGAGGCTCCACCGTCTGGACCCAAAACGTGCGCTCTCCTTTTATCTGGACCGCACCAAACAGTTCCGGGTGGACGACCAGCTTTTTGTTGGGTACGTGGGCGCTAAGAAGGGGACAGCTGTGCACAAACGGACCGTCTCTCGGTGGGTCGTTTTGTGTATAAAAATTTGCTATTCCTTGGCTAAAAAGGACCCTCCTGTTGGGCTGCGCGCCCATTCTACTCGGGCCACGGCGGCTACTACTGCCTTGGGACGGGGAGTCCCTTTGCAGGACATCTGTCAGGCGGCGACGTGGGCTTCGCTACACACGTTTGCCAGGCATTATTGCCTTGACAGCCAAGTCCGGAGGGATGGCTTCTTTGGCCGTTCTGTCCTCCAGGACTTTCTGGTGTGATCTTGGTTCGCAGACACACCACCGGGGATGGTATTGCTTGGGTATCTATTCTAAGGTGAGGAATCTAACTAACGTGTTTCTTTCAGATGAACAAGTTACTTACCTTCGGTAACGATGTGTTCGAGGCATGTGGGCTGCTGAATTCATATCTGTGCATAGATCGCCGCCTAGTGTTGGGTCCGGATGTTTGCACGTTGTTGTCCTGGAAGAGTCTTCGAAGTATCCTTGGATAGGTGACTCCTCCCCTGGACTACAGTGCGCATGGGCATCCTCTCCATCCTCAGATTGTTTTTTTCCGCCATTGGGTTCGGATGTGCTATCTTAGCTCAAGTTAGGAAAATATTTGGTCGAGGCCAAAAGGCCTTTAGTTCGCGTCGGTACTGTTTATCGATCGGGTTTCGATAGCATTTTGTTAGTTTACTAACTTTCAGCACCGACTTCTTTCGCATTTACCTGTCCATCGACTACTTCGACGATGGAATCCAGGACGCCATTCAAAAGGTGTCCGGTATGCAATGCGAAGTACCCACACATCGACGTCCATCCGGTGTGCAACAAATGCCTTTCGCTGGACCACGACGAATCGACATGCATGGCCTGTGCCCGGTTCCGTTCCAAGAAGACTCTAAGGAACCGAAGAGCGGCGAGACTCGAGGCGCGGCACGCGGCACCGGCCCCAACAGACATCTTCGACGAGGCCGACGTCGAAGAATTAGAAGTCATACCCTCCAGTCCCGTTTCCGAACACGACCCCGGATCGGACGAGGGCGACGAGTCACTTTTCCACAGAGGTGAAGACGACACCGAGGTAGGAGACGACGAGAAGGCCTTAGGGGCCGAAGAGAGTAGCTCCAATGATGAACAAGGCCTACCTGTTCAAACCGAAGAAACAACAGCGCCACAGCCTTTGGCTCCGGTCGAGGGATCGCCTTCGGGCCTTACCCGAGACCCATCCCGTAGTTCTTCGGCCCCGCCCTCGGGCCCGGCCTCGGACGTTCAGCGGCAGCCATTGCTGCATAAGCCAGCTGGTTTCCCTACCCCGAAACCGAAAGCTGCTCCGGTTCATACGAAACCGAAACTGAAAGTGGCGCTGGTCGGATCGAGGCCTTCCACGCCTTCGACGTCAGCGCAACGCGTCGGCACCGACCGCACCAAGAGGGACTTCGGTGCCGAACTGGAATTGGGCGACATCGGAGTCGACAAACGGAAAAAGGCCATCGGCACCGAGAAACCTACTCGGCTGCCGACGCCAACGACACCGAGGGCAATACCGCCTGCTTCGCCTCGCGACGCTCCCTCGACGACGCCGATGCCTCACGTGTCGAAGACGTCGACGGTGATCTCCACACCTCGACTCGAGGACCCGCCGGCACCGAAAAAATCCACGCCCGGCTCTACAAACCTGCCCGGTGCCAAAGCCTCAAAGACGCCCCAAGTGCGGCCTGCTGCGACGCAAAGCAACAAAACCACGGCGGCCCTCAGAGACCCGTCGGGTTCCGGCCCGATCGGAGCTCCAGCAACCTCTACGGGGCCAGCCAACATTACCTTCGGCTTGCCTCCGTCAACAATCCCGAAGATATTCCAACTCAGGACACGAGTTACCCAGCCTCCGGTTCCACCGGACGAGACGTCTCCGTCACGTGTCATCGACGCCGACACTGGCAGGCTGATTCTCCACGACCGAAGGATAACTTCGGAGCCGCCATTGGACCCTTTCAGGATCCCACTAAAAAGGAAGCTGCCTGTGGAATCGGAACCTCTCCTTTATGAACCGTTCCATTCCTCCTACCAGGATACACACCGGTTCTCCCCCACACGCTCCGACACGGATGCATTGGAGGACTACATGGATGACCAAGCACCCTACCATGTAGACACAGACCCTGATGACCAGCAGGACCCTGATCAAACTTGGGGCGACCCTGCAGACCCCAGTGCACCTCTCGATACACAGGACCCACAACTCTATGGGGCAAAAACATCTCCCACGGAGGATACTGCAGCGTTCAACGCTCTTATTGAACGTGCTGCAAATAACCATGGGGTACAGCTTCACTCAGATACCATCGAGGATGACTTTCTAATGGACACTTTTGCATCCTCAGAAAGACATGTAAAAACTCTGCCAATGCTGAAGGGGGTCCTCAGACCAGCTAAGGACATTTTCAAGGAACCCACCAGGGCACGAGTGATAAACCCCAGGATTGATAAAAAATACAGATCAGCACCTGGGGATCCTACTTACATCAAAGGACAATTACCACTCGACTCCATCGTCGTAGCGAATGCTCGCAAGAGGGCACACTCGCAAACGACAGGTGACGCTCCTCCCCCGGACAAAGAGTCCAAGGTGCTAGAGACCTCCGGCAAGCGAGTTGCCGCCCAGGCTGCCAACATATGGCGCATAGCCAACACTCAAGCGCTCCTCGCTCGCTACGATAGAGCGCACTATGACACATTGGAGCAACTACTCCAACATCTCCCTGACCAGTTCAAAGAAGGTGCAGAACTTCTTATCAGAGAGGGACAGCTACTCACAAATGCTTCCATCAAATGTGCACTAGATGCTGCAGACACGGCTGCCAGGGCCATAAACACAAGCGTCATGCTGCGACGACATGCCTGGCTACGAATCTCGGGATTCAAGCCTGAGGTACAAAACAACATACTGAACCAGCCCGTCAACCCCGACTATTTATTCGGCCCAGAGGTTGACACCACCCTCGAAAAGATAAAAAAGGACACGGACACTGCAAAGTCCATGGGCGCCCTCCAAACTCAGTCCTTTCGGAGCGGCTCCTTTCGTCGCCCCGGAAACAAGGGGGCTGGTAGAGGACAGGGGTCACAACAAACGTATAACAAAGGCAATACGCAGACCACCTACGATAAAAACACCCGAGGTGGATATCGTGGCTCCAGTACAAAGGGCAGAGGACGTGGCTACGGCAACACTAGGTCCTCCCCCAAGAACAAGCAGTGACGCCCTCTCCCTTCCTCCCGACCACATAACACCTGTCGGGGGAAGACTACAAAGGTTCCTGTCCACGTGGAACTCCATCACCACGGACAGGTGGGTCAAAGATATTGTAAAATACGGTTACTGTCTGGAGTTAACCTCCACTCCACCCACAATACCACCAAGAAACCGTCCTATGTCCTCAGAGCACTTAACGCTCTTACAGCAAGAGGTGCAAAGTATGCTTCTAAAAGGCGCTATAGAGGTCGTCCCCATCCACGAGCAGGGTACGGGGGTTTACTCCCTCTACTTTTTAATTCCAAAGGAGGACGGGTCGCTCAGGCCTATATTAGACCTGAGACCCCTGAACCAGTACATTCTTTCAGAGCACTTTCACATGCTCACCCTACAGCAAGTCCTTCCGCTTCTCAAGCAGGGAGACTTCCTAGCCTCACTGGACCTCAAGGATGCGTACTTTCACATACCCATCCACCCCTCACACAAAAAATACCTCAGGTTCACTGTTCAGGGGCAGCACTATCAGTTCAAAGTCCTTCCCTTCGGCGTGACAACAGCGCCCAGGGTTTTCACGAAGTGCCTAGCTACGGTGGCAGCACATCTACGGAGGCAGCATATACACGTCTACCCCTACCTAGACGACTGGCTCGTTCAAGCGAAGTCAGCCCAGCAATGTGCAAGCCACATGTCCCGCACCATTCACCTTCTTCACAGTCTGGGATTCTCACTAAATTACCCAAAGTCCCATCTCCAGCCCGCACACGTACAACAGTACCTAGGTGCGACTATAGACACTCTGGCGGCCACAGCTCAGCCAAATTTAGTGAGGATCAACAGCATACAACTGCTGATCTCCAAGTTCAAACCCAATCACTCGCTTCCAGCGCGAGTGTTTATGCAGTTGATAGGCATGATGGCCTCCTGCATCTTCATAGTCCCGCACGCGAGGTTACATATGCGCCCACTTCAGGAGTGCCTAGCACGTCAGTGGAATCAGGCTCAAGGACAGTTGAAAGACCTAGTGTTGGTGAGCGGTCGGGCATACAACTCTCTGCATTGGTGGAATCCACAAAACCTTTGCAAGGGCCGACCGTTCCAAGAGCCTGTTCCGCAAATAGTACTGACAGCGGACGCGTCTCTCCAGGGATGGGGAGCTCATGTACTCCACTACACAGTGCAGGGACTATGGACGACACAACAGAAGAAGATGCACATCAACCTTCTGGAACTGATGGCAATCTTCCTGGCCATGACGGCATTCAAAGTACATCTGTGCAACAAAGTCGTGTTGATCCGGACGGACAACATGACTGCCATGTACTACATACAGAAGCAGGGAGGAACACACTCTCCACAGTTGTCTCATCTGGCTCAGAGCATGTGGAAGTGGGCCATTCAGAGGAACATGTTCCTCATGGCGGAACACCTCCCTGGCAAGGACAACCAGATGGCGGATCTGCACAGCAGACACAGCCACCAGATGCACGAGTGGGAGTTACACCCATCAGTACTCCAACCGTACTTCCAGCAGTGGGGTCATCCAGAAATAGACCTATTCGCGACAAGCGAAAACGCAAAATGCCAAAGCTTCGCCGCCAGATTCCCACATCCGCAGTCGCAGGGCAATGCGATATGGATGAACTGGTCCGGCAGATTTGCGTACGCTTTTCCCCCAGCGCCGCTGATACCGCTGGTGGCTCGCAAACTACGACAACACTCCCTGACACTCGTCCTAGTTGCTCCCACGTGGGCACGCCAGCCGTGGTACACCACCTTCCTCGAACTTTCCGTGGTGCCGCATCAAAGGCTGCGGATCAAACCCGCGCATTTGACGCAGAACCATGGAGAGGTTCAGCACCCAGATCCGCAACAGCTGAACCTGGCGATCTGGCTCCTGAAGTCCTAGAGTTTGGCTATCTCAACCTGCCACCTGACTGTATGGACATCATCAAGGAGGCCAGGAGACCCACTACCAGGGCTTGCTATGCAGCCAAATGGAAAAGGTTCGTCATTTATTGCGGTAATAATGACATCAACCCGCTGGACGCATCCATCCACAACATCATCTGTTACCTCTTACACCTATACCGATGCAATCTGGCGTACACCTCTATACGTGTCCATTTGACCGCAATATCAGCCTACCTGCAAACCAGGCAGCACCTCTCTCTATTCAGAGTGCCTGCCATCAAAGCATTCTTGGAAGGGCTCAAACGAGTCATTCCACCTAGTCACCCACCGGCTCCAATGTGGAACCTCGACTTGGTCCTCACACGCCTGATGGGTCCACCCTTTGAACCTCTACACTCATGCGAGATTCAATTCCTTACCTGGAAAGTGGCCTTCCTAGTAGCGATCACTTCCCTAAGAAGAGTTAGTGAACTCCAGGCACTAACCGTTCAAGAGCCATTTATTCAGGTTCACGCCAACAGGGTCGTACTACGTACCAACCCCAAATTCATGCCCAAGGTAATATCGCAGTTCCACATGAATCAGACTATTGAACTGCCGGTTTTCTTCCAAAACCCACAAACTGTTGCAGAAAGGGCACTACATACACTAGATGTACGGAGGGCCCTCATGTACTACATCGACAGGACTAAACCATTCAGGAAGACAAAACAACTGTTCGTTGCCTTTGCCCCACACCACAAAGGTAACGCCATCTCCAAAGCAGGGATAGCCAGATGGATAGTTAAGTGTATTCAAATCTGTTATCAAAAGGCAAAACGCACATTAACTATTCCACCACGAGCCCACTCAACACGTAAGTTGGGGGCTTCCATGGCCTTCCTAGGAAATATTCCCCTGCATGATATATGCAGAGCAGCCACATGGTCCACTACACACACATTTACAAAACACTATTGTGTAGATGTGCAGTCAAAACAGCAGGCAGCTGTAGGACAGGCTGTTCTCAAGACACTTTTTCAGACCGCTGCAGCTGGCACGGGTAGCCGCCGCTAATAGAGGGCACTGCTATGTATTCTATGCACAGATATGAATTCAGCAGCCCACATGCCTCGAACTGAATATGCTACTTACCAGTATGCATCTGTTCTTGGCATGTAGGGCTGCTGACATTCATATCGCCCTCCCTCCTCCACGGCGCCTGTCGCAGCTGCAGCTCTCAGAATTACTGCAAGCATGGTCATCACTTTCTGTATCTACTCCATCACTGCCACAATGGCGAAAAACAATCTGAGGATGGAGAGGATGCCCATGCGCACTGTAGTCCAGGGGAGGAGTCACCTATCCAAGGATACTTCGAAGACTCTTCCAGGACAACAACGTGCAAACATCCGGACCCAACACTAGGCGGCGATCTATGCACAGATATGAATGTCAGCAGCCCTACATGCCAAGAACAGATGCATACTGGTAAGTAGCATATTCAATCTGTAAGAAACATTAGTTAGTTAGATTCCTCACCGACCCTCCCATCCTCCCCGTTCTGCGAACTGTCATCTAGGGTTGAGGTTGTCCTTTCAGGTCCCTAGATTTTATTTTTGGCACCAGTGTCGGTCTTTGCATGGCTCTGCGTTCCTGGCGCGGAAGGCTATGTACAAGAACTGACGTCAGCGCGCGAGGGCGGCGTCTATGTACTCCGACGACATCACGACGCCGACGACGGACGCGGAGCCGCAGACGACGCCTAGCGACGCGCAAGGGGTATTGCTGACGAAAAATCTTCCGGATCCAGTCTGACGCCTGGGGATATTCTAAGGTGAGGAATCTATTCTAAGGTGAGGAATCTAACTAACTAATGTTTCTTACAGATACATCGTTACCGAAGGTAAGTAACTTGTTCTTCTACTATGTACTAAGTATTTATAAGTAGGTTAATGGAGCTAATTGGGTGTATACTAATATCTTTTTTTAAAGGGGGTGCACAATCACTTTACAAATGGTTAGCAGGTTAAAGTGTGGAGAGTTGTATTGCCAACAAAACAGTCAAGACAAACATCTGGAGGAGTACTACACAAAAGTTGGTCATTTCCAGCAGGTACCATAAATATTTGCATTGCAACGACTTTCGAGGTTCTCGTAGCTGTTTTGGTATTGAGCTATAGAAGAAAATTCTACATGCATCTTATTTGCCAGAGATCTTCATTTATAGGCCTAAGCACTGAATAGTTCTGACCACAGGCAGCATTCTGGAGTGCCTCAAAATATTATTCTGCAGACGTGAAATTGGATCTGGGAACTTTTAGCACTAACTATGTGAACTGGTAGGTGGCCCTGTGCGGCTCCATACTGCCTCCTTTCAATTACAGAAATGACATGCAGAATCTATATGGATGCCTCTCCTGCTAACTGACATCTGATAGAGACTTCTAACTGCATATTCCGTACCTTTGAATTTCCCTGGTGTCAGGCTGGATCTGGAAACGTTTGCTGAGCAATACCCCTTACGCGCGCTGTTGGGTGGCTCCATTCGGCTCTGCATGACGTCTTCACCGTTGGTTATGACCCAGGCGTGCGGATGTCAGTTCTTTTCTTTTCGGCCAGTTAAGCACCAATCAGGGAAGAGCTACCCCTCTGTCGCTTTTTGAGAGACCTATTCTCTACTTTTTGTTGACTTAACTTTTTTCCAACTTCCTGTGCGAGGATGTCTTCGAGGATGACAGGTTTCATGACATGCAGTGCCTGCCACTTCTTGATGTTGGTTACCAACCCCCACCTTGTGTGTCTCTGATGTATTAAGCACGAACACGATTCAAAGTAATGCTAGGACTGTTGAGCTATGGTTCCGAAGACCTTGCAGGAGTGGGCTATGAGGCAGTGGCGTAACAAAATTAGTGGGGGGCCCCCTGCCATGTACACGGAGGGGCCTCCACTCAGGGTTTTATCCGGAGTTCTTGGTCCTGATTATCGGGCTGAGGGGACCCCCTGCAGCTCGAGGGTCCCCCTGCACCGCGGGGGCCTGTGTTATCCCCCTGCTATGAAGCTCCTTACAGCCCGGCAGTCAACACCGTCCAGTGAGACTCCACAGGGGTCCCAGTCCCAATCGAAGAAGTGGTAGTCACGGGACCGCTCCCAGAGTCCAAAGTCCTCTTCTCCCCAATCGAGGTCTTTAGGACACTCTGGGAAGAGGCCCAAGAAGAAGAAGTCCTTGACTGTCGTCCGTCGACGAAAGAAGTAAGGAGAACCGACGCTCTAGGCAAGTTCTGCGGAGCCGGAGCCAGGGTTGACTTCGCACCTCCTTCCTATCAATGAGCCGGAGCAACCCCCGCTCAAATGAAAGAATTTTACGAGGCCATGCACCGCACGTTCGAGTGGGCTGACCCCTCTGGTGAGCCCTCAGGCCCCTCGGGGTTGGAAGGGGCCCCATCTGATTTGAAGCTGTTGGCTTCGGCCACGGCGGGGTGTCGGGGACCCGATTCCAGATCAGTGTCGACGTCAGTCGTGCCTTCACGACCTCCTCCGGCGTCGGACCCGAAATTGGTGCCTTCGGGCGGCGCTGGTGCCCACTGGCAGTGATAGCCCCATCCTTATCCCCGGCAGCACTGTGATTGAAGCCAGATGTTCTATGTTGCCTCCCGACCACTTTGAGGATGTGTTGGGCTTGAGAGAGGAATGGAAGGTATCTATGGACCCTTTGGAACACCGTTGGACTGGTATGGGGAACTTGGGGAAGCCAGTGGACTGGACACTTCCGCTGATACTGGAATGCTCTCTCTGCCAACTATGGCTACAGAGGAGGCGGCATCCTATGCCATGGTGGTTAAGAGGGCAGCTGAGGTCCTCAGACTAGAGCTATCCTCCGTGCAGGTCAGGACCAATCTCCTGACCGAGGTGCTTCAGCCTGGGGCTTCCAACTCTGAACTATTTTTGCCCTTTATTGAAGCACTAACTGATGTCCTACTAGGCACGTGGTCCAAGCCTAGTACAGGGGCTCCTGTTGATAGGACAATTGCATGCGGCCATTGCCCAGCCCCGGGCGACCCAAAGTTCCTCAGCCAACACCCCACCCCCGAAAGTTTGGTGGTGCAGGCTTCTACATCCCAGGTGGCAGTCCCTTCCGCCCCTCCAGATAGGATTCCAAGAGGCTGTATTCACTTGGTTAGAACCTATTTTCTTCCTCCAGCCTGGCACTAAGGTTGGTGAATACCGCATGCTTATTGGGCCGTTCCTCCCACTACCTTTGGGAGACAGTTGCGCAAGTGCTGCCACAAGTCTTGGAGGAGGCCTGGGCTGTGCTCTTGCAGGCAGTTAAGAACGGGAGGGATGCAGCAAAATTCATCATATGGTGTGGCCTTGATACAATGGATTTGCTGGGCAGATCGATTTCCACGATGGTGGCCTTGAGGACAACTGGCTTCGCGGGAGATGTCCCGGAAAATTTGATGGACATGCCATTTGATAGAACCCGTCTTTTTGGGGAGAGAGCAGATTTGGCCCTATTGAGGTTCAAGGAATCTCAAGCTACGGACAGTCCATTGGGCTCTCTTCCACACCTCATGGCCAGTCTAGCTTTTGCCCCTTTCATGGCAACAGAAGGGGTTTCCAGACGCGTCAGCCCTATCCTGCGCAGGCTTCCCAAGCTGTGCGGGGACGTGGTTCATTCAGACCTAGGAATGGAAGGCAGAAGTCATCGGCCACCCTGACTTCGACAGCCGCAGCCTACAAGCACTCCTAGTATGACTCTGCAAGACCACACCACTCCAGTTGGCGAGATAATCCATCATCATCTCCCCCACTGGATGTCCATAACATCGGACAAGTGGGTCTTGAAGATCATTCAGCTAGGCCATTTTCTGCCTTTCCTTTCTTTCTCACCTCCCATTCTGCCAAATCAGGAACAGCTGACATAGGATCATTTAAAATTGCTCCAGGAGGAAGTTACAGCTCTCTTTGCCAAGGGAGATATATAGTAGGTCCCGTATTCAGAAGTAGGCAGTGGCTGTTATTCACGCTACTTTCTGATTCCGAAAAAAGAACAAAGGGGTGTGGCCTATTTTAGAATTCCGGACCGTCAATCTCTTACTCAAGAAGGACAAGTTTAAGATGCTCCCTCTAGCCCAAGTCTTGTCTGTCCTCGCCCAAGAAGACTGGATGGTAGCGTTAGACCTTCAGGATGCGTATTTTCACATCCCCATCCTGCTGGGCCACAGGCGTTACCTCCGGTTCAAGGTAGGCCACGAGCATTTTAAATTTACTGTGATCCCCTTCGGCCTTACCAGTTCCCCTCGGGTGTTCACCAATATGATGGCGGTGGTCACAGCTCACCTGCGCAGGTTATCTTGACGACTAACTGTTAAACAAGTCCCTGCCCCAGGCTGTCGTCTCCCATCTTCAGACTACGGTGGACCTCCTGCATTCGCTAGGGTTCTCTTTAAACATGCCGAAGTCACACCCCTTTTTCAGATGCTCCCTTTCACATGGCTGTTCTGGACACAGTGCAGTTTCAGGCACATCCTTCCAAGCAGTGAGTCCAGGATATTCAGGTTATGTTTCTGATGTTTCAGCCTCTATCCTGGATTTCAGTGAGACTGACTCCGAGGCTGTTGGGCCTCATGGCCTCCGGCATTCTGTTGGTAAAGCATTCCAGGTGGCGTACGCGGGCTCTGCAGTGGGACCTGAAGTTACAGTGACCACAGAATCAAGGAAATCTCACCGATGTGGTCCAGATCTCGGACGGAACTGTGAGAGATCTGCAGTGGTGGTTGATGAACCACGATTGGGTCAGCGTCAGACCCCTCACTCTTCTCCAACCAGATCTCACAGTCATGACAGATGTGTCACTTCTGGGATGGGGCGGCCATCTGGGAGAAGTGAAGATCAGGGGGACACTGGTCCCCAGTGGAGTCGGGGCTCTACATCAATTTGTTGGAGCTTTTCGGCTAGCATTGAAGGCATTTCTTCCATCTGTTAAGGGGAAGATAGTGCAGATGTTCACAGACAACCCTACCACCATGTGATACCGCAACAAGCAGGGCGGGGTGGGGTTGTGGACCCTTTGTCCAGAGGCACTGCATCTCTGGACATGACTGGAACAACAAGGCATAGCCCTGGTGGTTCAGCACCTGGCAGGTTCTCTGAACTGCAGGGCGGACTAACTCAGTCGTTGATGCATAGCAGATCATGAATGACCTCTCCAGTTGGAGGTGACACAAGGTCTCTTTCAGCAGTGGGGAGAACCTTGGTTAGAATTGTTCTCCTCCAAAGAGACCGTGCAGTGTCAGCAATACTGCGTGCTGGAGTTTCCAAGGCGGCTATCACGTGGCGACGCCTTTCGTCACGAGTGCAGCTCAGGCCTTCTGGACACCTTTCCACCCATACCACTCCTGCCCAGAGTTTTGAAGACGATCAAGAGCAACCGGGCCCAAGTCATTCTTGTGGCTCTGGACTGGGACAGGGGAGTTTGATATCCAGAGCTTCTGAAAAAGAGCATCTATCCTCCGACCAGGCTGCCCCTTCGGAAATGTCTTCTGTCGCAGTAGTAGGGGAGGGTTCTCCACCCGAACTGTTAACTCTGTGCCTCCGTGTGTGGAGATTGAGCAGCGGCAGTTGATGGCTTTTGACCTCCCTCCTGATTTATGTAACATTATTTTGGCGGCCAGACGGCCCTCTACTAAGATGGTATACGCCTGTCCTTGGCAGAAATGTATATTATTCTGTACAGAAAGGGTCTACTGATCCTCTTTCTCCTTCTCTTTCAACTGTTCTTCTTGTTTGTGTCTGCCAGACCAGCCCTCTCTCTTTAGGTCTCCAATTGTACATAGGTTTCTAAAAGGGCTGGCACACTTGTTTCCGTCCACGCCCTTTGATATGCCACAGTGGGACCTTAATTTGGTCCTCACTTACCTTATATTTGCTCCCTTCGAGCCTTTACACAACTGTCCCCTCTAGCTGCTTACCATTAAAACATTCTTTCTTCTGGTGATAATATCTGCCCGGAAGGGGAGTGAGTTGCAGGCGCTATCTTGCACGCCTCCCTACATAATGTCTTTTCCAGACGAAGTGGTGCTTCGCACCCTTCCTTCATATTTGCTAAAGGTTATGACCCCATTCCATCTAGGTCAATCCATGACACTGCCCATCTTCTTTGCTCCCCTGCATCCCTCTAAGGAAGAGGAGCATCTCTACCGTCTGGATCCAAAAAGAGTTGTTCTACCTTGACCCCACAAAAGAGCTCTGGGTGGAGACCAACTCTTTGTGCAGTACGTGGGAGCTAAGAAGGGGCATACAGAAAAGGACCATCTCTCACTGGGTCGTTCTCGGCATCAAGATCTGCTATGCCTGGGCCAAAAAGCAGCCCAGTGAGGGATTAAGGACCCACTCCTCTTGGGGAAAGGCTGAGACTAAGGCCTTGGCTTGGGGTGTCCCAGTCCTGGACATCTGCCAGGCAGCAACGTGGGCATCTTTGCACACGTTTGCCAAGCACTACTGCCTGGAAAGTCAGGTTCGCAGGGATGGCCATTTTGCCCGTTCGGTCCTGCAGGACTTCCAAGTGTAAGGTATTGGTCCACAACTACTTTCCGGATTGGTATGGCTTGGGTATCTCATTCAAAGGTAAGGAATCTGCAGCTATAAGTCTCTATCAGATGAACAAGTTACTTACCTTCTGTAACACATTATCTGGCAGAGAGACTATCAAGCTGCAGATTCCTTCCAGCCCCACCCAAGCCTCCCCGCTTTGCTGACTGATTTGATTAGGGCTAGGGTTACTACCCTTTTCAGGGCCGTAGTTTTGCTGACGATTATGTCAGTTATTTCGTGGCTCTGCATTTATGGCGTGCAAAAATGAAAAGTACTGACATCTGCGCGCCTGGGTGGCGCCTATATAGGTGACCACGACGCCATAACCAATGCTGCTGATGGCGTCACGCGGAGCCGAATGGAGACATCCGAATGCGCGCGCAAAGGGGACTACTCAGCAAAAGTTTGCAGCCTGACACCTGTGAAATTCAAAGGTAAGGAATCTGCAGCGAGATAGAGTCTGTACCAGATAATGCGTTACTGAAGGTAAGTAACTTGTTCAACAGTTCCTTGCTTTGCCGCCAGATGTGGATCCGTCACTACCTCTTGTCTCTTTAAGACTTTACCATGAGCAAAAAATTTCTTTTTCAGGATGCAAGGGACATGTCCCCCTCCCAAAATAACAGGTTTAAAGTTCTCTAAGGACTGTCACAAAACAAATGTCTGACAGATCCTCATCAGATTTGCCTGTGGTGCCTGGGATCAAGCCATAACTCCAAGGCCTGCAAGTGACTGCACGTCGATTAGCCTGAAGGCGAAACTCAACATTACTGACCACCGTAAGGCTCTCTGACAAGACTGGTCCAAATCGAAATATTAGTCCTGGTCCTGTTTGAGATCCAGAAGTGGCAGGAGTCATGCCGGTGGTGGTTCTTCCCAATCAAAGTCCTCCGGTATGTCAAAGAAAAAACAAAAAATCTAAGCGGTACTCGGCCGTACGTACAGGAGCGTGGCACCATGCATTTCAAACTTGCTCCCTAAGTCGTTTGACATCGGAGCCGATCTGGCAACTTTTTCTGGCACAGCCTGATTTTTCCTGTGCCGTCCACCACTCCTAAACAGATCAAAGAGTTCTTCAAGGCCATGCTACAACTCTTTGAATCCTTGCCGACTCCCACTAGCACAATTGAGGGCCCCATGAAGGAGAGCGGCTCACCACCTGGATTACCGCGGGTGGATGCAGCATTGGTACCAGCAGGACCCTCTAAGCCCACAACAGGCCGCATCCAGCTCCAGTCCTGACTTTGTCTCCAGCGCCATGATCCACTCCGGATCCCGGGAATTCTACTTTAGTGCTGACTCAATTGACACAGGAAGGCGAGGCTCCAATTGTCCTCTCTCATACCGAGTCAACGTCTGTCCGACTATGACGAGGCTGTGTTCGGCCACCTTAGAGGCCCCACTCCCTTTCCTTGATCTACCTCCACAATGGCAGATGCACACCCTTCATTCCCTGTTCAGCACAGATTCAGACTATGACTATGATGCTGGTGATAAGATTTGGCAAACCATATTATGAGGAGAATAGGCATGATGACCTGCAAGAGGCCACTGGTCTTGATACCTCAGGGCTCCTCTCATCTCTTGGTCCTGCCACTGAGGAGAGTGCTTCTTACCCCATGGTGATGCTAAGGGTGGCTATAGTCCTTGACCTTCATCTCCCTATCTTGGAGGTCATGACCAATGTTGTTATGGAAGTCAGGGCACTAGAGAGCATGCAGCAAGATGGTAGCACATTAGTCCTGTCTGCTGGTCGGGGTCAAAATCCGAACATTATCCGCTGTTAGGACCATCATCGACTCACAAATTGCATAAGGCTGCAACGACCCGGAGAATGATATATGCAAAAACAACAGTTGATGGACAGAATGCAGAACAATGTCATACATTCACCCCAGTACGGAGATCTGGGCCTAAATCCATCAATCTTTTGCTCACCATGCCATTCCAGTTTGAACCCAGTCATATGCAAATCAGTCTTGACCCTGTGCCTCATGGGAACAGTCCAGCCCGAACTGCCAAGCCAGGTCCTCCCTGGACTGGAAACAAGCATCCTAGGACCGGTTTTGTGGTTTCACCCCTCTTCAGCCAGGATAGCTTGATTCCAGTGGCATGGAGAGCACGAGACCCACGTCTGGGCATACCCGTCCCAATCGGGGTGACAAATGCAAAAACAACAGTTGATGGACAGAATGCAGAACAATGTCATAAATTCACTCCAGTACAGAAATCTGGGCCTAAATCCATCGTTTTTATGCTCACCATGCCATTCCAGTTTGAACCCAGCCATATGCAAATCAGTCTTGACCCTGTGCCTCATGGGAACAGTCCAGCCCGAACTGTCAAGCCAGGTCCTCCCTGGACTGGAAACAAGCATCCTGGGACCGGTTTCTGATTTTCACCCCTCTTCAGCCAGGATAGTTTGATTCCATTGGCCTGGAGTGCAAGGGACCTACGTCTGGGCATACCTGTCCCACTCGGGGTGACAAATGCAAAAACAATAGTTGATGTACAGAATGCAGAACAATGTCCTACATTCACCCCAGTAAAGATATCTGGGCCTAAATCCAACGTTTTTTTGCTCACCATGCCATTCCAGTTTGAACCCAGCCATATGCAAATCAGTCTTGACCCTGTGCCTCATGGGAACAGTCCAGCCTGAACTGCCAAGCGAGGTCCTCCCTGGACTGGAAACAAGCATCCAAGGACCGGTTTTGGCGTTTCACCCCTCTTCAGCCGGGATAGCTTGATTACAGTGGCGTGGAGAGCACGGGACCCACCTCTGGGCATACCCGTCCCAATCGGGGTGACAAATGCAAAAACAGTTGATGGACAGAATGCAGAACAATGTCATACATTCACCCCAGTACAGAGATCTGTGCCTAAATCCATAGTTTTTTTCTCACCATGCAATTCCAGTTTGAACCCAGCCATATGCAAATCAGACTTGACCCTGTGCCTCATGGGAATAGTCCAGCCCGAACTGCCAAGCCAGGTCCTCCCTGGACTGGAAACAAGCATCCTAGGACTGGTTTTGGGGTTTCACCCCTCTTCAGCCAGGATAGCTTGATTCCAGTGGCATGGAGAGCACGGGACCCACGTCTGGGCATACCCGTTCCAATCGGGGTGACAAATGCAAAAACAACAGTTGATGGACATAATGCAGAACAATGTCATACAATCACCCCAGTACAGAGATCTGGGCCTAAATCCATCGTTTTTTTGCTCACCATATCATTCCAGTTTGAACCCAGCCATATGGAAATCAGTCTTGACCCACATCCAGTGGCGGTGTGAGGAGGGAGCACGGACTTCTGACAGCTCCAGAATCAACTATTGTGCCCTTATGAAGGAGGCATTTGCTTTGGCCTCAGATCCGCCAAATGATATGGGAATGCTACGTTAGCGACATTGGCTCTTTCTGAGACTTTTCCTTAACCAATACAGATAGCTGCCCTACTGTGGAGTTATTATTTAACGTCGCGCATGCCCTGACGAAGTTCAATTCCTGAACGAAACGCGTTGGCTGAGATTGTCTTCATATTTCTGTTGGATGATTACAATAAAGACTATTTCCATTGAAGAAAATTGACCACTTGGTGTGACTTCAATAGAACAATTTGGTAGTGCACTGCTCCATTATCTTTCAATTTTTGGTTATCTGCTTGGCAGTTTGCGTCCTTTAACGGCGGATGCAGGAGCAGTTTGTGCACACCAACTGTAACATATTATTAACTACACCTAATGGGAACACAGTAAAGAGGTGCGGCCTTTGGAGTCCGCCGTTAGTCCTTGTTTTCTACAGTGCCTCATGGGAACAGTCCAGCCCGAACTGCCAAGCCAGGTCCTCCCTGGACTGGAAACAAGCATCCTAGGACCGGATTTGGGGTTACACCCTGTGCCTCATGGGAACAGTCCAGCCCGAACTGCCACGCCAGGTCCTCCCTGGACCAAAATAAGGACCTTGCTTGGCAGTTCGGGCTGTACTGTTCCCATGAGGCACAGGGTCAAGACTGATTTGCATATGGCCAGGTCTAAACTGGGGTGGCATGGTGAGCAAAAGAATGATGGATTTAACCCAGATCTCTTGACTGGGGGTGAATGTTTTGATTTGTTCTGCATTCCGTCCATCAATTGTGTGTCTTTTGCTTTCTCACCCGGATAATGATATGGCGGCAATATAGGTGGGAAAAAGAGTGTGTGGCAGCTGAAATAGCTGGCGAAGGAATCTAAGCTGTGTATAAAGGGCAGACAACATGGCGGCTCCTATGCTCCACCTGTGAACAAGACACATAGCATAGCAGGCTGTGACTGTGACAGTAACTGTTGTGGAGGAGTGTGTTGCAGATCGTTTCTCTGGCACCACTGAATTGAGATAGCGATTCAGAGTGGAGAGCTTGAGGAAGGTGAAACACAGCGTTCATAGAAAGCGTGGGTGGACCCTGCTAGATAGCGCTGTGTCGGGCCGCACCGTTGGCGACTGCGGGCTGAGAGCCTGCTCCAAGGTAAGGAGACAGGGATCGGCGGGGTCACCACGCGCCATATAGTGACATTTTGCTGCAGACATCACTGAGCACCCTACACACATCACACCTTTACTGCGGGTAGAACAGTGATTGCCGGCAGTGGGGTGCCACAGGGACCAGGTCTGCCGCGACGCCATGGCAGCTGAGGGAGACAAGGTCCACAAGTGCTAGCTTATATGTGGGAGCAGCTCCCTGTGGCTGTAGCGAGGCGCAGAAGTGGATCGTTGACACATTGACAGCACTACGCATTGTGTTAAGGCATCAGGCCGGCTACTGAGCAAGGTGCGCTTGACCCTCTCCTGGTAGCTGGGGACGATGGAGGCAGAGCTGACATAGCAGTACATCCTCACATCACATCAAATGGCCACGGTCTGAGTGGATGGGAGTGGGCACAACAGAATAAGCAATCTGGACCCCATGACTCAGAGTTGGACGCACCGGGAGTTAACTCGGCGGAAAGTCATGCTAATTAACTATGGTTCGGTCTTGAGGGGATTCAGCTGGCGCCCATATTCAGGTGCCCCAAGAGATGTGAGCATTGACGAAAGACTGATCCTGGGGGTCGAAGACAAATCTGGTGTGTGTTAACCGCTCTCTGGCTGTGCGGCTCATCAGCGAGGTAATAGTTGGCCCGAAGTATGGAAGATGCGACAGGGGGCAGTCACCATGGGAAAGGTGGCCAGGCGAGACTGGCGTTTGAGGCTCGGCGCGCTATAAAATCTCAGCTGCTTGCGCTATCAGATTTGGAACAGGACTACACTGCGGCAGGTGGCACCACCCTGGAGAACACTCTACTGGCAATGCAACATAGCTTGCAGTCCATTGATGGCAAGATCAACGCCTTAAATCTGAGAATGGACCACATGGCAGCCGAGCTGGATAAACAGGGGGCCCATATCACGGAGGCGGAACAGCAGATATCCACAGTGGAGGATACCCTTGGTACTGTGAATACTAAATGCTCGCAGATAGAGAAACTACTGGCCATGATCCAAGCCAAGAACGACAACTTGGAGGCAGGATCTATATGGAGCAACTTCCACATCTCAGGCATCCCTGAATCTACGAATACAGGAAAATTGGACCTCTATGTGGAGTTCATGCTCAAAGAGATGTTTGGTGTGGAGCATTTCTCATCTGTATTAATTGAGGAGCATGCGCAGAGATCTCTGGCCCCCGGACCGGTGCTTGGTACCACCTAGAGATCCATCCATCATTGCTAATTTGTTGAATTCCCGAGATTGGGATACAGCACACCAGCTAGCACAGCAGGCGAGCATCACATCATGCCAAGGAAATTAAATAGCATTGTATCCAAACTTTATGATGGCAGTGCAGTTGGGGCAATGAGATTTCCAGCATGTCAAGAGGAAATTGCAATCTATTAACCTACAGTACGCAGTGCTCTATCCTGCTCGCCTGCGGATCCAAAACAAGGGCAAACTGAAGATCTTCCTGACACCAAAGGACGGAATGGCGTTTGTTATGCAGCTGGAAAAGTCAGATCAGATCCACCAAGATGTTATGTTATGTTATTTGTAAAGCGCATGGCTGCCGCAGCAACGGGGCGTCCCAGCACTGATTCCAAAAGACCAACAGAGCGAAAAGGAAAGGTGCTATGACTAAGGTGGAGGACTTATCTAGGAAAGAAACCGGTCATTATTGTCTTCCGGAAGGCCCATGTTTTTGGATGCTTCTGATGGTACCAGAGAGGGCATTCCAGAGTGTGGGGGCGAGGGCACGGAATGAACAGCCTCCGGCTCCCGCTCTTTCGACACGGGGACACATGTTCCAGGTTGGTCTGAGGAGCGCAGCAAGTGATTAGGAATGTAAGGAGTAAGAAGATTGGCTAAAATGGTGGGAGCATGAGCGTGCACAATTCTCTGGGAGATGCACAGTACCTTTAAGAGGATTATCTTCTCCACCGGTAGCCAGTGGAGCTTTTGTAGGAGGTTGGAAGGTGTGCACGATTTAGGAAGGGTGAAAAGCATCTGAGCTGTGGCGTTTTGTGCCCTCTGTAGGCGATGCAGCCCTCCTTTGTTGGTGCCCAAATACAGAGAATTGCAATAATCCAGTCTCGAAAGTATAGTAGACTAGATGATGACCTGGCGGGTATGGGCATCGACGAACCCAAGTAATGGCTTAAGTCCACCGAGCAGCCTGAAACAAACACCAGGCACTGACTTTGTCTGTGCCTCATACGTCAGAGTAAAATTGACCCAGACAGACAGATTTTTTATGGTCCTCTTGGGCAAAGGGGGAGCCCCTAGCATGGCAGGCCACCAGCGCTCGCTCCATAAGTGGGTGTTTCTACCCAAGAGAAGAATTTCTGATTTGTTTGCGTTGAGCTGTAAACAGTTGGTTGCCATACAATCTGCGATGGCCACCAGATCATCTTGGTAACGTTTTGGTCAGAGTCGTTAGATAGAGAGATCACAAGCTGAGTGTCGTCAGCATAGGAGACCAAAGACAGGCCCCTACTCTTAGCAACAGCCGTAAGAGGTTGAATGTAGATATTGAATAAAGAGGGGCTAAGAACTGATCCCTTTGGCACCCCCTGACGCACAGAGTGCATACATGAGCTGATGGGAGGAGAGATCACTTGAAAGGATCTCTCAGCTAAAAATGATGAAAACCAGTTTCAAGCAGCCCTTCTGATACCTATTGCCTGTAGGCGTCGCAGAAGAATCTGATGTGACAGTGTCGAATGCGGCGCTCAGGTCGAGAAGGATCAGAACTGAGGTAGTGCCTTAGTCCAGGGAACTACGTAGATGTTTGGTAACTGCAAATAGGGCAGTTTCTGTACTATGATGGGGTCTGAAGCCATTCTGTAAAGGGTCTAGAAATTCATTGGCTTCTATGAATGTGGTTAGAATAGAATTGATGTAGGACTCAGTAATTTTAGCTACAAAAGGAAGGAGTGAGATGGGACAGAAATTCTCTGGCTTGTAGTCATCTAGGGTAGGTTTTTCAAGCAGAAGGATCACCTTGGCGTGCTTCCATGTGACTGGAACTTCTGCAGAGGACAGAAGCTGGGGTAGAAATTTCTGGAACTGATCCGGTTTGAGAGGGTCCGCTGGGGATCCCGACTTAATTTTATTACAGAGGGTTGTCATAACTTCCTGGGAAAGCTTAGGAAAAGAGGGTAGTGAGGGGCCGAAGGAACTGGTGGGGACCTTAAGGCCTGCGTTGTCGATAGTGGGGGGGGAGGTTTTTTAGGTGTCCACGACCTTCTTAACAAAGAAGGAGTCAAGCGCCCCACACTGAAAGTTTGAGGTAATGGAGGATTCATTGGACTGTGCCAGGGTTTTAAGGTCTTTTAGCAAGGTGAAAATGCTTTTAGCCGGGTTGTTGCTATTTTTTATTTTTTATGAAAAGTAGTCTGCTCTCGATTTGCGGATGGATTTGTGGTAGCCCTTGATGGCAGAGCGGTATTGTGTGTTTAGGGCGGGGTCATAGTGCGGTCTCCACGCACGTTCTAGAGCCTTGCAGTTTTTTCTCGCATCTCAGTGAACCATGGACTGGACTGAGTTCTACGGCTATAGGTGGGGATGCATTTATCAAGGGAGTGCATAAGCCACTCAAACAGAAGGCTGTTTGCAACTTCAATATTCCCAGGGAGTTGAGGCATCTGATTGAGGAGGAGCTCTCGGAAATAATTGACATCTAGCTTGTGCCAGGGGTGTTTTAGGATGGGCTTCGAGTGGGCACCCGAAGAAGGGCCTTTGCCCTGTAGTGTCATGGAAATAAGAAAGTGGACAGATCAGATCATGGGGAGAGGCTGACAGACTTTTAGAGCAGATATGTTGGTAAAGCCGGTGTCTAAGAGATGCCCTGCAGAGTGTGTGCTACTGGCCACGCATTGCATTAATTGACATGCAGCGAGATCTGCCACAAAATTGGCGATCTCATTCTCCTGGCCGGCCTCTCGGTGGAGGTTCAGACCACCCGCTAGATCACGGTTACTCATAGTACGGCCCGCAGGCCGCCAGCGGCCCGGCAAGCCTTCCTTGGCGGCCCGCGGACCTTGGAGACATCCTACCTGTGTTTAAAAATAAAAAAAATAAATAGTGTTAGCAAACACTGCCGGTTGCAGCATCCCGGACTCTGAGACTCTGGTCTGTGGGAGCCGGGGGATTCCAGTGATTGTCAAAGTGGAGATGCAGGAGCCTAAGAGGTGCAATACAACAAAGCTTTATTAACATGTAAATGGTCTTTTAAAAACCTGTGAAGTACTCTGGTGCGTCTGTGTGTGCGCGCTGGGAAGCTGTCTCAGTGCGGCTGTGTGCGCGCGCTGGGAAGCTGTATCAGCCCGGGCTGAGGGCTGACACACACACACGGGTGAGATGACAGAGGGTGACGGAGGGAGGGTGAGAGAGACCGAGGGAGAGGGAGGGAGACAGAGGTTGACAGACGGTGACAGAGAGAGGGAGACAGAGGCGCAGTCTGGGGGAGATAGAGGGAGGGAGAGGAAGGGAGACAGAGAGAGGGAGGCAGAGAGGGAGACGGAGGGCGAGAGACGGAGGGAGAGAGACGGAGGGAGAGAGACAGAGGGAGAGAGACAGAGGGAGAGAGACAGAGGGAGGGAGACGGAGGGAAGAAGATGGATGGAGGGAGGGAGACAGGGAGGGAGAGGGAGGGAGACAGAGAGAGAGAGACAGAGGGAGAGATACAGGGAGGGAGACAGGGAGGGAGACGGAGGGGGGGAGACGGGGGGGAGGGAGGGAGACAGAGGGAGAGAGGGAGACGGAGGGGGGGAGACGGGGGGGAGGGAGGGAGAGAGACAGAGGGAGGGAGGGAAATGGAGGGAGGGAGACGGAGGGAGGGAGACGGAGACAGGGAGGGAGAGTGAGACAGAGGGAGAGAGACAGAGGGAGGGAAACGGAGATGGAGGGAGGGAGACGGAGGGGGAGGGAGGGAGACGGGGGGGAGAGAGACAGAGGGAGGGAGGGAGACAGGGAGAGAGACGGAGGGAGGGAAATGGAGGGAGACGGAGACAGGGAGAGAGACAAAGGGAGGGAGACGGACGGAGGGAGGAAGACAGAGGGAGAGAGACAGAGGGAGGAGACAGGGAGAGAGACAGAGGGAGGGAGACGGAGGGAGGGAGGGAAACAGGGAGGGAGGGAGACGGAGACAGGGAGAGAGACAGAGGGAGGGAGAGGGACGGAGAGAGACAGGGAGAGAGACGGAGGGAGAGAAGGGAGACAGAGGGAGGGAGACAGGGAGAGAGACAGAGGGAGGGAGATGGAGAGGGAGGGAGAGAGACAGGGAGAGAGGCGGAGGGAGGGAGACAGAGTGAGAGGGAGGGAGACAGTGAGAGGGAGGGAGACAGAGTGAGAGGGAGGGAGAGAGATGGAAGGAGGGGGACGGTGACAGGGAGGGAGACGGAGACAGGGAGGGAGACAGGGATGGAGATGGAGACAGGGAGACGGAGGAAGACAGAAGGGAGAGAGGGAGGGAGAGAGACAGGGAGGGCGACAGAGGGAGGGCGACAGGCGACAGAGGGGGAGACAGAGAGGGAGACAGAGGGAGGAGGGAGACGGGGGGAGGAGGGCGATAGAGGGAGGGCAACGGGGGGAGAGAGACAGGGCGAGAGAGACAGGGAGAGAGGGGGAGGGAGGGAGAGGGAGGGGGGAGGGAGGAAGAGGGAGGGAGGGAGGGAGGAAGGGAGAGAGAGAGAGATGTGTGTATGCCGGGTCTGGTGGCTCAGTGGACGAAGGCGTCTGCTGCACGGACCTGTGTTCAACCTCATGGTCACAATTTTTTGGGGCTTTAGCCCGACCCTCCCCCTCTGACCCTGCCCCCACCGGTGCGGCCCTCGGCCACAAACCACACTGTAAATTTGGCCCCGAGAGAAAGTTTGTGAGTACCCATGCGCTAGATTGAAGTTGGCAGACCTGGTTACCAGTATTCCTACCAAGTTTGTTAGTGCTTCCCTACATTTTTTTTATGAACCCGGGAGTAGATGAGTCATCCTGATAGAGTAAACTTGCAGTTTAAGGTGACTTTAGAGATGTTGATAATGAGAGCAATACAGATTAGAATAAAGACCGCCGTGGACTGGAACCGCTGTGGACCTGCGCATATATCAGGCGGTGCGGTGACGGAGGGCTGGGCAGGGCTTGCTCAGTTTACCTTGGAAAGGGCAGTCCAGCTTGTAAGACATTTGGGAACTATACTGTACACCGCATGCCCCTAGAATGCTACGGTGGCTGCTGGTTTAAAATAATTTTGACTTTGGTACTTTAAGTAATTTGATACAATGGCAGAAAATTTTTTGCATAAGTAGGTGCTCCATTAATGAAATGGCCCTGTGTTACACAAAGGTCCATGTGATATACCACGACCGCCTCCGCTTTTTGCGGGGGTGCATTGGCCTCTAGCGGCCCCTAGAGAGGGCACCCCAAAAGTTACTTTTTTGACTAAATATGCCTGTATACAGGCTAGATGGTTTCTTAAATGTCATAATTGCATTGTTCTAATTAATAGGGGATCTGTTTGGCATGATTGGCATGCTGAGGTGGGTGAGTTGGGGATTAGGGGTACCTTACTGTTCAGCCATGAAGCATTTCGGTTACAGTACATATATCATTATCGCAGCTGAGTTAATGCAAAGTATGTTATTACATGTTACCTGCAAATAGGCCGGGCACCACAGCGAGTCCGATAAAAGACACATCTCCTGGGTCACGTGGAACGTTCAGGCCTTAATAATAAATAAAAAAACACAAGAGAGGTGAGGCATATTTGGATCAACAGGGCATACAACTGGCACTTCTTCACAAAACGCACCTTACAAGATACTCAGAGGACGCAGTGGCCACGAGATGGGCTGGGATGAAGATAGCCTACTCCTGCTCTTTATACTCGAGAGGGGTAATGAGCCTCATTAAAAAAACGTTCCTTTTGACTCTGAAACAGATGACCAGGGTAGGTATGTGATCGTGCAGGATAAAATGTATGGCACTGTGGTTACTATTGTTAATTTGGGCCTAATACAGATAATCCAGAGCTGTTTGTGTCACTGTGGTCCCGATTACAAGCACTACCGTCCTCTGCAGTCATTTGGGGCGGGGATTACAACACCCCACTGGTCTCTAATGAAGATCACTTCTCTGGGGTTGGTGCGGCTGACAAGTGCACGGCTGAGATACTGCGGGGGATGCAGGAATTTGGTCTTATTGATATTTGGAGGCTACTAAACCCGGAAGGCAGAGAGGGTACTCATCATTCCTATATTCATATTTCCTGGTCCCAGCTGAACCAAAGGCTAGTTACAAAGGAGGTCAATGCATGGCTGGTCACAGTTAAGCATTTGCCCAAAACACTATCTGATCACCCCCTGGTGTTGCTGACGGTGACCGTTCCCACACGCACAACACCACAGTTTCAGTGAAGACTACAAGTGTCTTCCCTGTTGGATCGGGATTTTAGAGAGGTAGTAAGGACAGCTATAGTAGATTACTTCCATAGCAATGTGGTGCATGTGCAGATTAGCGCAACGGTGTGGGAGGCGTTCAAGGTGAACATATGAGGCGCCTGTATATGACTTCAAGTGGGGGTTCTTAAATCTATTTGGGCTCGCCTCAAATACATGGAATCTGCTTTGTGGGAGTTGGAAAGGTCTTATGAATCCACCCCCAGGGAGACCATACTGGTGGAGATTCGGGAGAAGGTTACCAAATATAAAGAGATGGCAGAGCAGAAGGTGCAGACTTTGTCACGAAGGTGGAAAGCCCGAGTCTATAGTGAAGGGGGTAGGCTGGGCCGTACTTTGGCCTGTAAAATACCAGAACCTTGGTCACGATCACTTATAGTTGAGAGAATTTCTGGAGATGGCACCTCAAAACATGACACATGGGGCATCTTGCATGCCTGTGTAGAATACTACGAGCATATGTATGCTGATCATAGATCTGCGTCGGAGCCGGAAACAGTGACCTACCTTGAGGACATCGCCATGGTCTGGCTTCCTCAGGGTCATCGAGAATTCTTAGCACAGCAGCTCACTAGAGATGACATAAAGGAGGCTATTTCCTCTCTGCCTAATGGAAAGGCCACTGGGAGCTATTTATTTATTTATAAAGTTTTATATAGCGCGAACTTGACCCTAGAGGGTATCAGAGCGCTTTACAGATTAGTTAAATGAATAGAAAATAGATAACCAAGAAACATAAACGATGACGATGTCCGTTGCGAGACAGTGAGTTATAAACCAGTACTTAGACGGCTTGCAAGCCCTGGTTGGAGAACAGCTGGTCAGATCAGTATCCAGAGAATAAGTTTGTGGGTTCAGGGTAGAGATTTGTTCATTAAAAGCAGTTTGACTTCTTTTTTTAATGAAGTGATTGAAGGGATTAGTCTGATTTCAAAAGGCAGATAGTTCCAAGTTCTAGGGGCCAATCCGGAGAAGGCTTGGTTGTAGGTTTTCTTTTTTCAAAATTTTTGAGGTTTCAACAGTAGAGTGCTGGTGCTTCTAGATGATCTGCCACCGCCGGACAGTTCCAGTTTGGCAGCTAGGTACTTCGGTGTATTGAAGTGTGGGGCATTGTGGGTCATGCAAGCAATTGTCATCTGAATCCTTGCCTCATAAGGGAACCAGTTTAGTGCCTTCAGATCTGGAGTGATGTGGCTGTACCTTTTCGATCTAGTGATCAGCCTTGCAGCAGAGTTAAGGGATGCCCTTAGTGGAGCCAACCTGGATCTTGGCAGACCACATAGGTAGCACTCCCATATTCTAATCTGGGTATAACTAGCGCTTGCACCGCTGATTTAAGGTTGTCGCAGGGGAGGAAGGGTTTAATTTTTCTGAGAATACTCATTTGAGAGTGTGCTCCTCTGGTGGCTGAGCTGATGTGCTCTTGCATGTTGAGATTTTTGTCAAGTGTAATTCCTAGTGATCTTGTGGAATCTATAATGCGTGGAATGCAGTTGAAAACTGTTAGGTGTTTCATCAAATCTTCGATATCGAGGGATCCTTTTGGTGGGGTAATTAAGAGGAATTCGGTTTTGAGTGAGTTGGGTTTAAGGTGGTTTCTGTTTATCCAGTTTTGGGTTTTTTGGAGAGTTGTGTTGAGTAGCCGGATATCCTCAGGGGAGGAGATTTTACTGTATAGTTGGGTGTCATCTGCATACATGTGGTATTGTACATTGGAAAATTTCAGAATTTTGGTTAGAGGCTACCCGGTGAGTTCTACAAAGAATATATGACTTTGCAAGCTCCACATTTGCACCTCATGTACTCGGAGGCCTAGCAGCACCTCTGCTTACCATCAACGCTTCAGGAAGCCCTTATAGTCACACTCTTGAAGCCTGATAAACCCCCATAAAAGTGTGAATCATATCGGCCACTGTCCTTCATAAATACAGATGCTACGATTCTGGCTAAGGCCTTGGCAACTCTGCTTTGTCTTCTATTACCCACCATGGTTCTATTGGACCAATCGGGATTTCTACTGACACGATCTACTACGCGTAATCTGCGAACTCTGTTCGCGGTGCTGCACCAATTGGAACCCGCGTTCCCTGCCGCAGTGGTGCTACTGGTTGCCACTAAGGCTTTTGATTCAGTGCTGGGGCGATTTATGTTTACGGTGTTATGTCACATGGGAGTCCCATAGACATTTACACATTTACACGCTGGATTAAATTATTGTACACTGACCCTGTTGCTCGGGTACGTGTGAATGACCACACATCAGAGACGCTTCCGATTTTTCGAGGCACACAACAGGGATGCTCACTATCACCTCTGTTGTTCGCGATAGCACTGGAGCCCCTAGCATGTATACTGCAACAGGGGCACACAAACACAGTGTTGCACTTTCCTCAGCGCCCATTAGCTATATCATTATATGCTGGCAATATGGTGCTTTATTTCAGGGATCCCAAGGTATATTTGGAACATCCTATACGGGAATATCTACGTTTTGAATGGCACTCGGGCTGGGATTAAATTGGTTGAAGTCTGCAATACTTCCTCTAACAAGGGACATGGTACGCCACACGCTGGAATATCCTCTGGAGTGGTGTGAAGATCCTATTAAGTATCTCATAGAGATCCCTAATTGGTCATACAATATAATTACGGGAAAGCGATCTCGACTCTCGGTATCTTTCGCTGACAGAACAGCACTGATAACAAGCATTTACAATGCAATAGGTCTCGCAATTACATTATTTTGAGTTATTGGCATTGTAAATGTCACTGTTTTTTCTTTTTCCCTTCGTGAAGCGTTAATTTCTGTCCAGTGTAGGTGCTGCATAGAACCGCAAATCTCTTCTCCTTTTTAACATATGTGGAAATGAACTCGACGTGAAATGACAAAAATATGTCTATCGGAAGGGGACTTCAGAGTCTCTCTCATTGGCCGGCTATCAAGGCTGAGAAGTCACTATATGGCAGCAGTTTTTCTTAAACCAGTGGGGAGGGTGCCTCGTAGCACCACCTGCTCAGTGAGTAAAAATCCGAGCACAGAACAGAGGACGCACATATAGAAACGTGGTGCAGAGACAGAACAGAAATGCTCTGCGACTCTGCGACTGCCTGGCGTTGAATGTGGGGGAGGGCTATTGGCTTTGTTGATGCTTACTAGTAAAAGTTTAACAATTGTTAAAAGCTAGTGCTGTGCTGGTGCATTAAAAGATCACAACTACGGGCTCCAAGAAGAAATATTTCCACGCTAGAGCCCGGCATGGCAGGGGGAATAAAGATATATCCTGTTATTTCGATAAAAACACTACAGAAGGCAGCTGGCTCTGAAACAGCTCAGCTGGGCCCTTTAATCTGCAGAGCCCGGCCTCAGCTGACCCTGGTGTCTGCACAGACCTGCAGCTGCGCCCCCACTACGGGCTCAGCTTGCGTTTTTAGCTGCCACAATGGGAACCTTTTCCATTAATTTAAACGTATTTCAGACTAATTTTATTTTCTCCGATGCTTCCAATATCACGTGCTGTAGTGAGCTGGACCCCAGCTCTGGTCACTTTGTAGCCAAACAAAACACTGAAGAGGGGGTTGTTCCCATTCTCAGGCCTCGCAGCCGGAGAGCAGTGGTGCTTTCAAGCGTCTGCCTCTCCCTTCAGAATAATGTTTCTTTGGCAGCGCTGGACAAGGTCAGGAGAGGAGAGAGGTGGGCGTGTCTCTAGGAGGTGTGGGTTGACAACTAAATGTACTCGAATGACAATCACGCCTTATAGGCGAATGATGCGCTTCACCAATAGAAGACAGAAATAACAAGTTGTTGATCATTCGACCAGGAGACTGGCGTGCAAAACCTGTCTTTTACACTTCTCGGTGTGTGGTCTTGTGCTATCCAATGTCCCTCGAGTGTCCGAACTTTTGAAAGAATACATCGCATTATTTAGCTCTATGAAAGTAAAACTAACCAAGCGCTCGATGATTGCACGTTTTCAAGACTTGGGATTTCCTTTAACAACCAAATGTATTCTGGGAGTGTTACTCCTAGGTCGCCTCAATTGAACTACATTTCCAGGCTAGTCGGTTCGTGACTGGGATGACATAAGGTGTCCCTGGAGTCAATGGGCCATCTGTTCACTCGTTAAACAAGGGAGGGTGAGAAGAAACACTCCTACTAAAGATAAGAAATACCTTCACAACAGCCGAAAAGCAGACGATCCAGTCCGGATGGGCCGGACGAAAAGGAGAAAGGGCGGACACCAAAAAGGCTCAGTTTCAATCAGAGGCCAACCGTTTTACATAAACAATTATGCCAGCCAATGAATAAAAGGGGCGGGGCTTCAAATCCCCTTCTGAAATCTCCTCATCCACAATATGTCTCATAGAGTGAGCAGCGCCTGCGCACTGCAACACTAGGCGAGACCTAAAAATGGCGGTGCTGCCTTAATTTTTATAATTGTTCACAAATATTCCAATACGCCTAACACATGCCTTTTTTAATACATTGCCCTCATTATTAATTAAGTTGGCTTGGGCGGGAAAGCAACCCAGAATCAAATGGGGCATTTAAACGCTACCATATGGCCAAGATGGGTTCGCAGCCCCCAATTTACAGTTATATTACTTATGTGCGCAGGAGCACTTTGCCCATTACTGGCACATCCCGCCGAAATACATCCCACACATAGCTGTTGAAAGTGATGCAGTATACCCCGTCCTCCTCAAGACCATGATTTCAAACACCTGCACGAATTTCTAGAAAGGCAAGATTAACACAGTACAAAGTACGTTAGGACACGGAGCACAGATAGACCCACTGTATGTCCCAGCCATGCGGCTTAAACATCACTCAGAGATTTCGATCGCAAGGGGGCCTGGTTTACTGGCGGCGGGGCTGCATACAATGGGGGATGCATATAAAGAAAGTAATTTCATAGCTTCTTCTGACCTGCACAAAGATAACACTTTATCCCCTTTGCTGCTCTTCACATTTACCAGACTCCATCCATGCAGCATTTTCTGCCCTTTACTCACAGTTCCCTACTGAACCAATAACTCTGGGAGCACTCCAGCTGCTCCTTACAACAGATGCACAGAAACACTTGATAACGCGGCTCTATAATGTGGCGCAGATGGACAGGCAGCCAAAGCTGGAGGGGCCATGAGCTAAGTGGAACAACACCCACCACACAGATCAGCACGGTGGACTGGAAATGGTGCTGTGACCTAACGGGTCAGCTGACACCGAGCTCTAACCTTAGAATCATCCATCTCAAATATCTGCACCATGTGTACTACACCCCAGTACATTTGTATACATTTGGATTGCGGGAGGCGTGGGAGTGTGATCGGTGTAGGGCACCTGACACAGATTTCATACACCTGGCATGGGAGTGCCCAAGGATACATTCCTATTGGGAACGGGTTACAAGTACGCTCTCTGAGGGGGTCATGGAGAGGGCAGAATGCGGAGGATCTTTCAGACCAACAACAGGAAATGGGAGAAACCTCTTTTCTCATTCAAGAGAGCTCGGAGCTTGAAGGTCTCCCTTGTTTTCACCCGTGCCCAGAATAACTGACTATGACCATAACCCCTTAGTCCTGAATGCATGGAGACTCCCTAGCGTGACAGGGCATTTTCCATGCGTATATTGCAGTGTCTGTCACTTGACATGCCCTACAAAACACTTGGACCTCGAGCCCAACAAAACCTGGACGCAGAGATCACATACTAATTGTAATTCCACGAATGTGGTATACTTGATCACATGTCCCTGTGGCCTCAGGTATCTGGGTATGACCAGCAGGAATGTGAAGCAGCATATTTGCGAGCATAGATGTAACATCACTGTAAAAAGAACACTACTTGCAGAATAATCATACAACCAGTGATCTGAAATGGACCATAATTGAAAAGATCAAATCCAGCTCCAATACCTCCAAACTCTTGTTTGAGAAAGAACAGCGGTGGATCTACAGGCTTTCCATGCACAAACATGGGCTAAATGACAATATTCCATGGAATTCTGTCATGCAGAAATAAGGTGGCTACCAGTCATCCCACTGGACACTACATCATTGGTATTTGCTCCGGCACTTTATGATCTACTTTAGACTCTATCAGTATGAAGCATGGCTCTAATGCTACAATCCTGAACTGAGCACCTGTCATACTATGTTATCTTCCTGAACTAAAGCCCCTGCACTAATATTATAATTCTTAACTGAGCACCTGTCATACTATGTTTTCTTCCTGAACTAAGCCCCAGTCATACTCTGCTCCACTTTTATTATTATATAAAAATACTTTTTTCACAAAAAAATGTTTCTACCTCAAAAGGCGGGCATTACAGATACTTTGCATCTTTTGGGCAATGCGAGATTGTCAGGACACGCGACAACCCTAATAATCAGGAATACGCACCGAACCACGGTGGCCGCATTTCCGTGGGTCCACTAAAGATCTACTCTCGCTCACAGGGAAATGAGGTTCACATTCCATCTATTCTTTACCAAAGACATTGCGCCTACACTTTTAAGTGGTTCAACTCCCCTTTCTGACATTTAGTCTTTTAACATTTCACGAGATAAACCCAAGTGAGGTTGTAGCACGCAGAACCACAGTGACTCTATGCATTTGTTTCTGTCTGCCAGGAAGTGCTCAATAAAGATTTACAGTTGACTATCCGGCAACGTGTAACGGTTTAGTCTTTTTCTCATGCAAGGAATGGCACTTATACGCTTACGATATGACGTGGACGCGGTCACGTTACGCGTGATCACACGCCACGCCTCTGAACACAACCATGGCAGCATAAAGACGCCCATCAGGGTCTCCCCTGCATCCACGGGTCCCTGAGCGGGCTCGAACCAGGTGTCGAGTGGGCGCTTGGATTTGGCGTAGTGAGTATTAAACAGGAAGATTGAGGTATTGAGGTATTTTCTATACTTACCGCTCCCCTTGCATTTATCTAAAATACTCTTTTACCCTCCCTTACAGTGTGTGACAATAGTCCACCGCCCCCCGCTGGGATCCATGGGCTAATGCTCTTTCGAAAACAATGGAAGGCTTGTTTTCCTGTTTCTCCCACATGTTTTAGTGTTTATGAGTCCTCCACTACCGACTCGGTCTTGGTTCGGTACCTTCCCTCTAAATCTCAATGAGATTGTCAAAACCATACATTCTTTACGAGTGGTTTTTGAATTTTGAAACAGCACAGTGCACTGAATAAATTGCTGAATTTACACATTACTTGGTAAAATACAAATTCTCCAAGCGGAATGAATTGATCGTGCTAAGATTGATGCACTTCACGATCTTCACGATAGGCACCACAGCCTGTTGAGCTCTCAGATGAATAGCACATATAAGAGCACGTGTGTCACTGCATCTTCTATGTTACAGCGCCATAGTCAACTAAACAAATGGTGTAAGTACTTTGATATGTGCTTTCTCTTTGAGATCTATTTCCCTTCAGACAGCACTGAAGGTCCAAAACCGTAAGTTAACGGTAAACCCGGACACAGGTGAAGGGGGCACCTTAGTGTGTGCATACCCCCGTGGCTCACCTGGTCCTGACGAAAGCCTCGCTAATTGCGTAAAGAGGCTGAAACATGTAGACCGGCCACCACTGACTCACTCAGGATGTTATTGGTCAATTAAGCAAATTGTAACATCCACATTTACCACATTTTAATCTTACCTTACTTCTCCACTCTTAAAAACAAATTCTGGATAAGTAAAGGTAATTTTAAAGTTCACGGTGTTATTTCTCACTCACTGCACAGTAAAAAACCTGCTCTGCTGTAATCAGGCGTCGTAGCATACCCGAGAGGCACTCGGCTCCTCGGGTGGGAACCCTATGATGATGCATGTCACCAACTAGGTTGGTGAGTTAGGGTTCTTTTTAAAAAACACTCTGACACCTCAGATATTGCTTTCCAGTTGGTATCACTCGTCCTTTTGTTTATTGAACATACTAAAGTATACAAAAAGTAATGGATAATAATTACTCTGGCCACATCTCAGACCTATGTTATTTCGCACACCATGTCTACTCAGTTTGGACCCAGCTATATGCAAATCATTCTTGACCCTGCTCCATTAGGAGCAGTCCAGCCCGAACTGCCAAGGCAGGTCCTCCCTGAACTGGACCACAAGCAACCCAGGACTGGTTTCACCTTTGTAACGGGCTCATCACACTGGTTCCAGTGATGTAGTGCACACAGAACCCACGTCTAGATATACCCAGAGTAATTACCAGTGACTGCAATTAATTTGAGCACTCCATCCATCACTTTGGCAGTTTGGGCTGCACTGTTCCCAATAGAGCAGCCCCTCTTTTGCCCTTTAATGGCGGCTTCTCCTTTGAAGCTCACCTTTTGGGCCAACATCCATGTGGCTTCCTGCCAGGAAGAGATAACACCTCCTGTGAGCCGTTTCCATGTCTCCCCAGGAGAGCAGAAACCTGTATCAGGGACAGACCCTGTGTGCAACCATAAACAGGCGCAGAAGACTTTGGGCAACACAGTGACAACTTTGTAAAAGTTGCACACTGCAACAATCAATCAGGGAATTGTGAAGCGTGCTACTCACCTGTGAGGGTCTCAAGGCGCTGGGGGTGGGTAGCTCCGGGTCAGCCGAAGAGCCAGGTCTTGAGGCTCTTCCTGAAGGTGTGCAGAATAGGGGAGCGTCTGATGTTGACCAGGAGCTTGTTCCAGGCCTTGGCCACAATGTAGGAGTAGGCTCTTCCACCTGCTCTGGTTCTGAATATGCGTGGGGTTTCTGCTAGGGCGAGGTCAGCGGAGCTGAGGTTTCTTTTGGGAACATGGAAGGAGACTCCTACGTTGAGGTATTTGGGTCCAGTGTTGTGGAGAGATTTGTATGTGTGGGTGAGTAGCTTGAAGGTTACTCTCTTCTCGACAGGGAGCCAGGGGAGGTCTCGCAGGTGTTGGGTGATATGCTCATGTCGTGGGATGCCAAGGACGAGTCTGGCAGCGGTGTTCTAGATGGTCTGGAGTTTACGTAGCAGGAATTTGTTGATTCCAGCGTAGAGGGCGTTTCCGTAATCCAGTCTGCTTGTTATGAGTGCATGGGTGACAGTCTTTCTGGCTTCAATGGGGATCCACTTGAAGGTCTTGCGAAGGATGTGGAAAGTGTTGAAGTAGGTGGAGGCAACGGTGTTGATCTGGCGGGTCATGGTGAGGGAGGAGTTGAGTATGATGCCGAGGTTCCAGGCATGGTCTGTAGGGGTGAGGGGGTTGCTGAGGGCAGCAGGCTACCAGGTGTTATCCCAAGCAGAGGGGGTGGTTCCAAGGATGAGGACTTCTGTATTCTTCGAGTTGAGCTCAGACAGCTTCTGCTCATCCAGGCAGCAACGTCTTTCATTCCTTCCTGGAAGCTGAGTCTGGTAGTTTCGGTGTCCTTCATAAGGGAGAGGATGAGCTAGCTGTCGTCAGCGTAGGATACTATGCTGAGTCCATGATGTCTGATGATGGTGGCGAGGGGGGCCATGTAGATGTCGAAGAGCGTGGGGCTGAGTGATGATCCTTGGGGTACTCCGCAGATGATCTCTGTGGGTTCGGAGAGAAAAGGCGGGAGTCTGATCCTTTGGGTTCTGCCGGCAAGGAAGGAGCGGAGCCAGTCGAGGGAGGTTCTCTGTATGCCGGCATTGTGGAGTCTAGCTGCGAAAGTGTGGTGGGAGAAAGTGTCGAAGGCTGCAGAGAGGTCTAGTAGGATAAGGGTCACGGGGTGGCTTTGGTCAAGGGGCGTGAGGATGTCATCTGTGGTGGTGAGGAGGGCGGTCTTGGTGCTGTGGTTACTGTGGAATCCAGATTGGGAAGAGTCGAAGATGGTGTTCTCTTGTTGAAGGTTGTCAGCTAGGCGTTGACAATCTTCTCGGTGACTTTGGCTGTGAAGGGAAGGAGAGAGATGGGTCAGTAGTTTTTCAGGTCCGGAGGGTCTGCAGAGGGTTTCTTGAAGAGGGGCTTGAATTCTGTGCATTTCCAGTCGGGGAAAGTGCCGGATTTGAAGGTGGCATTGATGGTGCGTCGTAGCTTGGGCGCTATGGTGGCGGCGGCTCTGTGGAAGATATGCATTTGGCAGGGGTCCATTGGGGCTCCTGAGAAAGTGCTCTTCATGGTTGTGGAGGTATCTTTGGTGGTGACCGGGATCCAGGCGGTGTTGGTGGGTTGGCTTTCATTGCTGGAGGAAAAGGTGGTTTCTGGGGGTCTGTTCGTAGTTGTCATAGAGGGCGCTGATTTTCAGGTGGAAGTAGGAGCTGAGCATGTTGCAGAGGTCCTGGGAGGGTGTGACGCCCGTGGCTTCGCTGGGGGGTTTGGTGAATTGCTGGATGATGCTGAAGAGTTCCTTCGAGTTGCTGGAGTTGGTGAGGATTTTGTTCCGGATGAAGGTCCTTTTGGTGGATCTTATGAGTTGGTGGTATTCAGTCATGGCGTTTTTGTAGGTGGTCTGGTCTTCAGTGGTTTTGCTGTTCCTCCATCGCTTTTTGAGGCGTCCGTGGGTGCGCCTGGATTCTTGGAAGTCGGCGGTGAACCAGGTGGCGTTCAAGGGGCGTTGTCTATCAGGGTTGCGGAGGGGTGCGAGTTTGTCTGCGCAGTTGGTGAGCCACCGGTGTAGTTCATTAGCTGCAGAGTTGGCGTCGATTAAGGTGGCGGGGAGGTTGAGGATGAGAATGGAGTTGAGGTGCTCCTCTGTGACCTTACTTCAGTTTCTTCCTGGTGGGTGTAGAGTGGGTTTGTGAGTGGTGGCAGTGTTGAATGAGAAGTGTACACAGTGGTGGTCTGTCCAGAGGGGCTGCGTGGTGTGGCTGAAGCAGACGTTGTTCCCTACTGCGAAGATGGGGTTGAGGGTGTATTCTGCCTTGTGGGTAGGGGTGGTGATGATCTGTTTCAGTCCGATGTTGGCAAGGTTGTCCAGGAGGGCGGTGGAGTTGGGGTCGCTGAGGTTGTCGAGGTGGAAGTTCAGGTCTCCGATTAGTATGTAGTCCATGGAGGCGATGGCGTGGGGGTGTGATGAATGTCGGTGATGGTAGTGGTGAATGAAGCACGGGGCCCGGAGGGTCTGTAGATGAGGGTGCCACGAAGCGTTATTCTGGGGCTGGGCTGGATCTGGAAGTGAAGGTGTTCGATGGTGGAAGGGAAGCGGCTCATGCTAGAGGTGGAGAGTCAGAGGGAGCTGGCGAGTCCTCTGCCTGGGTGGTTGGGGTGGTCCTTCCTCTGGATCTTGTATCCGTCAGGAATGGCGGTGGTGATGTCGGGGTGGAGGAGGCGTTGGTCCAGGTTTCCGTGAAGAAGGCGATGTCTGGCGAGAAGGTGTTGAGGAGGTCCCAGATTTCTACAGCATGTCTATGCAGTGAGCGCACATGAGGAGGATGCACTTCAGGGCTTCGATAGTGCTGGCGTCTGGCGTGAGTGCGACGGTCGTGGGGGTGGGGAGGCCGGTGAAGGATTGTTGGCAGTGTCAGCAAGAGAACTAGCCATGGGTGGTGTTCGACGTAGACAGCTGGCAGTTGTTGTTTCTTCAGGGGTCGGGGCGCAGACGGGTTTGCCTATGGCGTGACTTTGACTCACAAGCGGTGCGCCCGCTGCACGCGGCTGCCATTACATAGGGAAGAGGGGAGGGAAGAGGAGCTGGGAGGCCCGAGCGGGAACATCAGGGTGGAGTAGCCTGGGGGGCAGCAGCGGTAGGAAAAGGGCGGTGAAAACTGGCACGGAGGACCAAAAACAAAGGGCATAGGCACATCAACGAGAAGAAAGGGCAAAAATAAAACAGAATCACAGAAAATAGACAAACACCAGGCACAACAAATAAGAGACAGACAGAAGAAGGTAAATGGGCACAACAAGCAACAGACAACATCGGGCTTTAAATACCTACCAGGAGAGGTGTAGGCGGCAGCAGCACAACAGAGGAGCTGAGGGGCAGAGGGCAGGGACTCTGTCCAGGAGGTCAGAGGTCCTGCAAGTTACGTTAATTTTGACTCAGCTTAATATAACAAGTTGTAGCAGTCAGAAGTTAGCAGGGCTGCTGTAGCAGCCTGTAACTGCACTCGCCAATGGTGCTGCCAGCCTATCCACTGTAAAAATAACCATTGCTGGTTTTTGCTGTTGAAACATGTAAACACACATGCTCCACTTTTCAATACATAGCAACCTTCTTTAGGGCTCGATAAGCCTGAGTTAGGGGTGACTTACATATTTTAAAAAGGCAGGACTTAGCCTTGCCATTGCTAAAAATGGCAAAGTTGAGTTGGCAGTTAAGGACTGCTCTTCTACTTGGCAGTGGCAGACTAGGAGCCATGTTTTACCTTTGTCATATCCAGGATGGCACAACCAGTGCTGCAATCCCTGGGTTGACCCTCTAATGTACAGGCTCTGGGTACTATATTCTAGGGACTTACATGTAAGCTAGCTTATGCCGATTGGGTAGAAGCCAATCAAACGTACACAATTTTAAGTCAGGGCACTGACTCTGAGATTAGGTTAGCAGGCCTCAGTACAATCTCGGAGTAAAAAAAGACAGTTGCATCAGTCCAAAACCTTGGGCGTGACAATACAAATTCCCTGACCCATGAAATTGCCTGTAGAGAAAGAAAACTGACCTCATCAGGCCAGTATCCTCAACTTCCTTCAACTTTCCATTGCCTGCTTGTTCCTTTGGCCTTAAAATGGGAAATTGGCCTGTAGTATAGCCCAGAAGCCATTTTCCTTATTTGTTTGGCGGATCGGTTTAAGGAATGGTCTGTTCCCCTGTTACACACTGTATCACTGGACAGTTGCCATCCTGACTGCTTGTCAAGTGCCAGTCTGATTATTTGCGTGAACTTTGCTATTCTTACTAAATTGGTTGCATCAGTTTAATCCGAGGCCTCCTTGCAAGTTCTCAATCCCTTGGCCTTAAAGATAGGGTGAAGCAACCGTCGGCGGTTCTCGGCCAGGGTAGAGCAGCAACACAACAAATGCAACCATTATTCTTTTCTGTATGAGCATAACCTGCATGAAGCATTTTACCCCTTACGTGCCCATGCTGGGTTAAAGTCTGTTATTCTTAGTGCTATGAGCCACATAAAAAGAATTTTCCTGCGTGCCTGAACTGACAATGCATCATGGAGATAGGGCTGGGCTTTCCCCGGAGTATATGTTGTGTCCAGTGCCACGGTGATGGGTTTGAACTGAGATGTAACCATATCTATTTCTGACGAGATGATCTGTACCTGCCTCTTCACCACTTTTTTCCATGTTGATATCGGGATTAAGGGTAGGCGCAGGCTTTCGGCTTGTATCCTCAGACTGCCGATTGCTTGCTCCAACTCAAGGTATCAGGGAAAATGTGCCTTTGACTTCCGTGGTTTGAATGCCTTCAATGTTATGGCTAACATCTTCTGGTCTACTGCCATCAACGGGACCCTCGGTAGGATCTTTCGTGTAAAGTTGTTTAACGTGTCTTTACCAGTCTTTTTCGGCTACTCCATTCTCCTGTAACCAGCCTTGATTTTCTAGTCAAGTCAAGAAAGCTTTATTCGATTGTTTATACAGACAATCATAAAAGCACAATAAAAATACAATACTATAATTCATGCGGGAAAAAAAATTCACACGTATATTAGTTTAGACTCCAGCATTAAAAGATTAAAACAGTATTAAACAAAAAAAAAGCTCTTGACACAGTATATCAAATCATGGACACTTGCTTCCTGTAGAACAAGTCTTTTTTCAGGAAAATCAATATCCTGAAAACCGTATGTTGGTTATCTAAAAATTGTAAAGCCCAATAAGGCTGGTCGGCATTGGCGTAGCCCCTGTTGTTTAAGGATAGGCAATAAATACAGAGCCCTTACAGCCGTATAAAATTTACAGAAGAGGGTAACCTGAATCGTGGACTGTGGGGAAGAATTATCACAAGGGCAGGCTTGGAGATTATGAGACCAGTCATTAATTGTAGGAAAAGTGACTAGTCGGTGGAAGACTCCAAGCTTAAAACGAATCAATAAGAACCTGTCATAAACGCCTTGTACATAGATTAAGTAAGGTTGAATATTAAAAGTAGTTAAAACCATCTGATTGTGCAGAACAGTGGGTTTTAAAATCTCAGACGCTATTCTATTAGAGTCTAGCAGCAGAATACCCTCTTTCCTTAATTTTTTCCTTGATGTAAGCTTACGGGTGCTAGGGTCAGTAAAAAACTCAGGATGGCCAAGATCATTTAGAAAATTATACACATATCTTCGCCATGATATCCTCATTGCTCCTTCCAGGTTCAAAATATCTAAAAGAATTTCTCTATTTAATTTGACCTAATCTTTTAACCACAATCTGTGCCATAAAAGCACAGGTTCAAGCCTGATCAAATCAGAGATAAATGCAAGCCCTAACTCGGCATGACAGATGCTTGCAGAAGAACCTTTCTGAAAGCATAAAATATATCTTAAAAAAGAGTTTTCAACTCTCTGGATTGGGAGTAGATCTGCAAAACCCCAGACCCCGCTCCCATAGATTGCCGCTGCAACACACTTTGCTTTATAGATTTTTAAAGTTCTACAGGGGGTCTTTTTCCCAGTTTTCTGGAAAAAGTAGTTAAGGCTGATGTAGTGCGTAATAGTACCAAACTTTTGGCTAATACTGCTTGAGCCCAGGTATCATTATGGGCAAAAAGAATACCCAAATATGAGAACTTCTTTGCAGCCCCGATCTTTTGCCCTGCCTCAAACATATCCTTATGCTTCTTGATGCCAGTACAAAGCGCATAATAAAAGTTTTGGATGAGTTTACTCTTAAGCCTAGGTCTTTCATGAAGAGAGAAAAACTATCTAAGACACTCTGAAGGCCTACTTGGGTACGAGACATCAATACCGCGTCGTCCGCATACAGGAGGGCTGAAATTGAACGGCCTGCTGCTGGTTATCCTGGTTATCCTTAAGAATGGCCTCCCCTAGTCCATTTATATACAGGTTGAAAAGGAACGGAGCCAAGACACAACCCTGTCTGACTCCGCTCCTAATCGGAAAGGCTTCTGAGCATTCTCCCCTCACACCATAACGGACACGGGCCTTGGCATCACAGTAATAACGTTTAAGAAAATAAATGATGTTTGATTCAACCCCCATAACTTCTAAAGTTGACCACAATTTACTATGGACCACACAGTCAAAAGCGGCTGTGAGGTCCACAAATGCTAAAAACAGGTTACCTTTCGTAGCCCTTGTATATTTCCCCACCAGAAGAGAAAGATTTATGCCCCGCTCTATAGTCCCTACCCGGCCCGAAAGCCATATTGCAGGTCTGACAGGACAGAGTTCTCTTCAGCCCAATCCCGAAGGCGCTCGAGAAGGACTCTGCCTACCACCTTCGTTATTGCGTCCAGTAGGGAGATGGGTCTATAGCATCCCGGATCATGCCTATCGCCCTTTTTTAAAATAGGCACGATAGTGGAAACTACTCAGGTAGGTAAAAAATGAGTGCTGCAGGCTGCAGCTAGCATTAAGCATCTGAACCAGAAGGGCCCCCCACATAGAGATGTTTGATTTAAATATATCAACAGGGACCCGGTATGGGCCAGGAGCTTTACCACCCTGACTGGCGTGGAGAGCCCGCTCCACCTCCTCTAGGGTAAACCCTAGTTCCTTGTGCTCCAGAGAACAGAGTATACCGGAGATCTCCCAGGGAAGATTGTCATCCATGGGAGGGCTACCCTCGCCTTTATATACCTGGGAAAAGTGGTTTATCCACTGTTCCTCAGTTATAACTGTCTCAATTGTCGGGCCCATCTCACAAGTTAAAAAGGGGGCCCTAATTACCCTCCAAAATGCCGCACTTTCTTTAGTTACTGAGGCCAGAAAGAGGGCCTCCCAAGCCTCCTTCATTGTAGCCTTTCTACCCCTTAATGCCTGTTTATATGCCCCTCTGGCTAGCCTTATAGCAGGGACATTTCTAGGATTTTTCTGCAGTTCTTTTTTTAACCGGGAATGTGCTTGGGTGCATTTTACGTCAAACCAACCATGTTGTGGGTCATTATTTTTCCTCCTTCTAGTGAGGGACTCACTTATTACAGTGGTTATACCCAGAAATGAAGCTAAAATCTTTTCAGGAACAGCTTCTTTACTCAGGCAGAGGTCTATATCAATTTTACATTTCTTTACCACTGTATTAATCAGTTTTTCTTGGTCTACCGAGGCCCAATGAAGAGAGTATCCATTGGTGCTACCGATAACTAAAGTTTCTAACAGCTGATCATTGTTGTTATGGGTTCTGAGCCTCCTACTACATGGCAGTACGATCGTCAGGCAAAGTGGGAAATGATCACTAAGTGGATTTCCAGAAACATAAAAAGAACAGACTACGTGCGTAATTACTTGATATAAGTACGTAGTCAATCGTAGAGCAAAGTCCCCTCCCATTAAACGTCCATGGCAGAGGGGCAGGAGATGGACATAGCTCATTTACAAATCCTAGATCATGACTGAGAATAAGATCATTAAACAGCTCCCCTAAGGCAGTATGCCTAAAGTGTGATAAGCCTACCCTGTCTTCTCTTAAGGCTCCACATAGATTATCCCCAGCATTGGGACATAGCGTACGATTAAAGTCCCCTACCAGAATGACCATAATATCTTTTAACTTTCCTCTACTAGCTAACTTCAGTGATTGCAAGATAGTTGTTAAGACAGTGCCCACTTTTCCTGACGGTATGTTATTATAAAAGTTAACCAGGACTATAGAACAAGTAGAGTCCACATCCATTTTAATTAGGTGGTGGTAGTCATCATTGGCAAACAGCGTGACTTTCTTTATTTCCAGGGTATTCGATACATATGTACACAGACCACCCTTAGCCCTACCGCTCTGTACTTCAACTGCTACGGTATGGTAGGTCCTAAATCCGTTCAAATGTATCTCTTCCTTGGTCCAAGTTTCTTGAAGACACAGAATTTCGAACTTGGTAATAAAGTCCCACCATAGTTGGTTACTTAGTTTAGAACTAGTCCCAGCTATGTTCCATGATGCAATATTACAACAGGGAACTTTGCCCTCATCAGTAGAGTTTTTTGGGTAAGTTGACCTCCCCTCCAATTCCTTCCGCGTGTGACTGTATAGATATGGAACACTGTAGAAATCGACAGAGTTGATTGTGACTTTGTGTTCAGGGGCTAAAAGCCCTCGTACCTCATCTCCTCTGCTTTTGGAAAGATCATTAGTTAGATCTATATTTAAAACGTGGCCGTCTAAGGTGTCCCGAGAATCAACCGACTCTCCATATTCAAGTCCATGTGTCCTCGATCCTCATCTCTGGTATTTTCAGCTAGAGGTTTAGGGTGGAAGTTATCATTATCCCTTGCTAATGTACCTCCTTTAGTCCTGTTTACATGGCTGGAAGGTACGAGAAAATTCCCGAGGTCCAGTCAATCAATATTTTCCAGGGAGTTCATTGCATCAAAGCGGTTATAAGTTGGAATGGGGTATCTAAACTGCTTTCCTCCCCTATAATTATCTCCCTCAGACATATAGGCTTGATGTTGTAAAAAATTGCATGGTCTATAAAAATATCCCAGCGGTAGTACATTTATGGCATTCGGGTTAACAGGTCCATTAATGCCCCTTTTCAAGATTGTGTGTACTAATAAGGGTGACCTAAAGGTTAAAACCACACAATCTCCACGCAATGATTTAGGTAAAGGGCCTACCCATCCAATCCTACGTGCCATTTTAAAATCTGAGAAAGGATGATTGTTCAGACCAATCTTTGTAGTTAGAAAATGGAGGGACTTATTCTTTAGGGTGGACCAGTGCTTGAAGTAGTTATGTGAGCAAGGGGGAACATTAGCTAAAACCACTGTATACGGGGTTGCTTCTGGAGGAAGATTTAGGATCTGCGTGAATTATGAGTGGAATCTAAATGTTCTAAGAAGTGTTTCTCCCTCTCTTGAACTCTATTATCACCATTCGTCATAGCGGTCTCTCTAATGGTCTCTACTTCCCCTGCTAAGCCAGGCAGGTTATTAGGGGTTGTAGCGTGGCGAGCAACGTCAGGAGGATGTTGACTAATACATACTAGGTCTTCATTGAAGTTATTATTGGTAGTCCTGCCATGTAGTTGTTTATTTAAATTGGGGGTCAGAGATGGTCCGGAGGCCATACCTGGGCATTCTTTTAATTTGGAGCTGAGTGCCGTTATAGCTAGGTGTCGACTGCTCACCATCTCTTCCACCTTTGCTAATCTAGTTTCGATATTAGTCACCTGCAGGAGGACAGGTTCCAAAAGAGTTGTCATCATTAACTCAAGCTTTCCCCAGAAATTCTCATCTAGTATACCATCTGCAAGCTTAGCCGTCTCATTCTGTTTTGTAGATAACGGAGGGCCCTTCTCCGAGTCGGTGACTGACCTCCCTCTTCTCCTATTTATATTCTGGGCTGGTTTACTCTGTTTTTGAGTGTTTTTGCCTTTCTTTTTCTTTGGGGATTCAGCGCCAGTATCTACCCTACAATTGGCCTTTTGCCCTCTAGTAACGACTTTAGACCCACCGGGGACTCCCTCAGATTCCAGACGAGGGGAAGACTCAATCTCTGTTGCTTGGTTGATTACAGCTTGTGGTGAGGTGCCAATCAGTATAGGGGAAGGCTCGTTACTGGGTGCTCTCCCTTGGTTCGTGAATACAGGCGTCAGGGAGAGTCTGCTCTGTGAGGGTACGGGCTCTAAAGACAATCTTCGATCAGTTAATTTGATTTCATTTATGAGGGCTGGTTCTGCCCTCAGAAGGAAGGCGTCTAAGGTCCCTACAACACCTCGATCCTTACGCTTATTCATATTTAAACAGAGCCTGCCCTAAAAGATAACTAAAACTCAAAATAAACAATGTATTAACAGCCTCAAGATCAAGATGTTAGGGGGATGGCCCAGCCCAGCCACTTACTGCCTCTGACAGGCTCAGACGGGCCCGGGCGCAAACCGCACGCGTCGCGCGCTGCGGGGGTCGAGGCAGCGCTTTATAGCGCGATGATCACGCCACCCCCAGCGGCAGCTGTTGGCAATAAGGGCGCTGTGGTGCACCCTGGGACTCCGAGTCCCACCAGGGTGTGGCAGCGATGTCCGGTGATCTAAGGTCACTCCCAGAGCAGCAGGGGCATGTACGTTAGCCCGGGGCCCAGCCAGGCAAAGGTGAGTACTGACAGAACCAAAAGAAGTAAAAAGAAGCAGGAAGGTCCTCAAGCTCGTCTAGTTGATTTATATACCTCCACATTCTGATGGTGCTCTTTTCTTTCAGCATAGAAAACACTTTCAACCATTCCCCTTCCATGTGTTCCCTTTTTTTCTTCCATAATTTATTTTTATATGCTGACCTTAAAGCAGCTATGGAGAGCCCCTCTTGCGCTTTGCTTCTTTTTTTCTTTGGTCTCAATGCCCTTTGGCGGGCACGTTTGCTCTGAACCAGGCTTTTATGTTGACGGGACCCATAATGTATAATTTCCACATTCTTTTTTTGGGTCTTGCGTTGAATTTTCCCCAGGGTTCTGTTGCAATTCTGCAATCAAGGCTTTCCATTAGCTTATTGCTGAAATTGGAGTGACTAGTTTAAAGCAATTTTTCCGCATTTCTACCGACACCTTCAGGTTATCTCCAAGGTTTGTTGAACATTTGATTCTTCAGAGAAGCCGCTCTTCACCCATTGTGCCCCCTATCACTTGGAGTGTGGCTGCTTAGCTTACTGTTAATTGCAGGGTGACACACAATGACCTGTGATCACTTTCACCTCTGTCAACCACTTCAAAATCCCACAGTCTATCTCCTAACTGTTCGCTGACTAATATATAGTCGATTGTGGATGTGTATTTAATCTGGGTTTGTAGAGCCATGACAGAAAGCGTGGTGCTTTCAATATGTGGGTTGGAAGTAGTTTGTTGTTACGGAGAAATTTGAGGAAGAGTTCGGCCTTGCTCATATGCTTATACGTTCCAATTTTCCTTTCCAGGCCCCTCATATTAAAGTCTCCAGCAACGAGCACAAGGTGTCTTATCTTATACGGTCAGAAAATCTTCCAGTGTCTCTATGAACGATTCAATAAAATCTTTCTTCTGGCTCTGCACTGGGTTTATGAAGCAAATAATTAGCAATAGTTGGAGAGGTGGATGGTTCAGCCTTAGGTCTTTTAGTCGTATGGCTTGTATCTCTGGTGATTTGACGGAAATTTAATTGGCAACAAACTTGCAGGTGTGTTTTACAAAGACCAAAAGTCCTTAAGACGGGCGCCCGAAGATATTCCTTTTGGTGGCTGTTTTTAGAAGCTCATAGTAGCCTGCTATGGGAGTTGTTGTCTGTGCCCAGGTTCCCTGGAAGCAAACTATGTCTCCGATAGATAGATAGATAATCCTGAACTGACTTGTTCCAAGTGATTTTCCTCCTCCCAGCTATATTCCAGGAAATTAGTGTCAGTTATTCTTGTTCTGTGTGGCTCTCTCCTTGGCCCTCACAATTGACCTAGTTTTGACTGATGTTAGGGATACCGCCTTGGTAGCCCGCGCTCCTTGCTGCTATAAATGACCCATATTTTCATAGGAACTCTTGATCTTAGTCGGTTCATACTGCCATTTGGGTTTTTGTTGTTGGTACCCGGCAAGACCGAGATAGCCCCCTTTTCCTTATCGGTAGGAAGAAGCATGTGCAGATATTTCTTTAACCAGAGGGTTTTAGCTAGCTGCTTAACCTCTTCTAGCACTGCAAGTTGAAAGTGCTGTTGCCTGAATCCCACTGAAGTTGAGTCCCAGTGGGTATCACCTTAGAATTGAGGAAATCTGACCCGCTCCAGGTCGTCCGTCTCAATCGGAGCTAGGGATGCTATATGTTTGAATAATCGGAGTATGTTGGTCCTTTTAAGGATGTCATGGGGGCCTTTGATGGACTATCTTTGAGTGAGCAAAAGACACAATTGATGGATGGAATGCAGAACAAATCAAAACATTCACTCCCAGTCGAGAGATCTGGGTTAAATCCATCATTCTTTTGCTCACCATGCCACCCCAGTTTAGACCTGGCCCTATGCTAATCAGTCTTGACCCTGTGCCTCATTGGAACAGTCCAGCCCGAACTGCCAAGGCAGGTCCTCCCTGGACCAGAAACAAGCATCCTAGGACCGGTTTCGGGGTTTCACCCCTCATCAGCCAGTATAGCTTGATTCCAGTGGCACAGTGAGCCCGGGTCCCGCGTCTGTGCATACCCGGCGCACTTCGGGAGAGGAAGCAAAAGACACACAATTGATGGACGGAATGCAGAACAAATCAAAACCTTCACCCCCAGTCAAAAGATCTGGGTTAAATCCATCATTCTTTTGCTCACCATGCCACCCCAGTTTAGACCTGGCCCTATACTAATCAGTCTTGACCCTGTGCCTCATGGGAACAGTCCAGCCCGAACTGCCAAGCCAAGTCTTCCCTGGACCGGAAACAAGCATCCTAGGACCGGTTTCAGGGTTTCACCCCTCATCGGCCAGGATAGCTTGATTCCAGTGGCACAGTGAGTCCGGGACCAACGTCTGGCATACCCGGCACACTTAGGGAGAGGAAGCAAAAGACACACAATTGATGGACGGAATGCAGAACAAATCAAAGCCTTCACCCCCAGTCAAGAGATCTGGGTTAAATCCATCATTCTTTTGCTCACATACCACCCCAGTTTAGACCTGGCCATATGCTAATCAGTCTTGACCCTGTGCCTCATGGGAACAGTCCATCCTGAACTGCCACGCCAGGTCATCCCTGAACCGTAAACAAGCATCTTCGGACCGGTTTCGGGGTTTCACCCCTCATCAGCCAGGATAGCTTGATTCCAGTGGCACAGTGAGCCCGGGACCCACGTCTGGGCATACCCGGCGCACTTAGCGCGAGGAAGCAAAAGACACACAGTTCGGCAGTTCAGGTTGGACTGTTCCCATTGGGCGCAGGGTCAAGACTGATTTGCATGTGGCTGGGTCCAAACTGGAATTGCATGGTGAGCAAAAAATCGATGGATTTAGGCCCAGATCTCTGTACTGGGTTGAATGTATGACATTGTTCTGCATTTTGTCCATCAATTGTTCTTTTTGCATTTGTCACCCCGAGTGGGACGGGTATGCCCAGACGTGGGCTCCGTGCTCTCCATGCCACTGGAATCAATCTATCCTGACTGATGAGGGCTGAAAGCCTGAAACCGGTCTATTTGGACCTCCATTTTAGTTGACTGGCATAGAAGTGCCCTGGCTAATGTGTTTTGTGCTGCTCTTGTTGCTAATAGGTGGAGGTCTTCCAATTTGTTCTTAGATCGGCCCACTGTTTGTATATCTTTTGACTCCTCTGCTTTTCCAAATAATTTGGGCGTAAGCTCCAGTGTTCTTTCTTTTTTCATCTCTAGGTTTTGGAGGAATGAGGCTGTAAGATCTTCCGTCTCGTTGCTGGCGCTCCTCTGGATGATTGTGGGAGGGGCTGATCTTCGGGTGGATATCATACCCTCCATGGTTAGTTCTTCAAGGTCTGACTCACTTTGCCAGTGGTTTATCGCTTCAATGATATGATGGCCATTTTCTATGTATTGACCCTCCCTATGATTCGTTACATTTTGTAGGAGAGTAGGATCTGCACTTATGATGTCCCCACTTTTTTTTTGATGTATACACTGGTTTCAGACTATAGTCTGGCTGGGTCCCTGCTAATCAGGGCCCCAGTCTCACTGATCTCTCTAAAACAACTTGGTGTGCATATTAGATGCACTAGTGATTGGATACTGTGGTACCTTATGAGCCCCTAGTATATGGTACCTTAGGTATCTAGGGCATTGGTACTTCACAGGCCTACCAGGGGCTGCAGCATGTATTATGCTACCCCTGGGAAGCATTCACAATCTGACACCACAGGCCTGCTACTGCAGCCTGTGTGAGGTAGTGTTAGCACTCCTCACTGAGGTCGGCCATTTTGAGTCCCCAGCGAAGCTGTGGCGTCTGGACCCCACGAGTGACGAGGAACAGCAATACCAGGGAACCGTGCACTGATTTCGAGTGCAAACCCTAAACAACGTTCTACGAACTTGTGCTTTGGACCATCTGTAGTCCAAGTCCCTAGCAGGTCTGGTATCGAAAATCAGCGGCCTACCTTGTCCCAAGTGACCGTGGGCTCCTGTGGAGCTTTTCCTGCAAAGGCGTCTTTGCGGTTGCTTGCCCGTTGGCTAGTGACTCACCCGAATACTTTCTCATCAACTTCAAGGGCTCTCCTGGTTGCTCCGGGCCTGCCCTCAGTTACCCTCGCTGGGTAAGTCCATCAAACCTTGCTGATCTGCACCATCTTTAATCTTCATTCCACACGAGACTTGCAGTTGCCAAGGCTTGTTGGCTCCAATCCAGTTGCCAACACCGTCATCAGCTGCAGACGTTGTGGGACCCTCCGAATCCAGCTGCTGGTCATCATCAATTCCTCCTGGACCTCGTGAGTGAAGAGACAAATCACCATCGACGACCTGAAACGATGCGACATCAGTGGTCATCCATCCTGCTGGCCACTGGTCACTGGCAAGTGACTTTGAACTCTGTCCTCTCAATTTTCAGGTCCTCTTCAACTTCAATCCATCTTCGGATTCAAGCGGACACCTCTCCAGTCGTCACAAGCAGCAAGTCTTCAGTGATCTCCATTGAAAACAGCATCGCGACCCGACACCAAAAGACACCTATGCACCCGGCTTCCCTGGGTGAGGTAACTCGTGCACTCCGGTGCCCAAGTGTGTGTTGGCCCTCGAAATACTTACCCTGTAAGTGGCTTGCTTGTTGACTTCTCCGAAGTGCCCTAAAACTTTAAAATACAAACCGCGACTTTCGCCATTGAAACCTATAGGAAACCCGCGGCTGTGTTTAGACACTGCACGCGTCTCCCGAGGGCTGATTACTCACCTGCTAACACTGCAGAAGTGAAGCCCCAGCGATTCCCAAGGCTCTAGGCCTTTTCATTTTGCAAGTCGAGTTTGTTAACCCATTTTTTTAGTATATGGTCTGGTACGCCCCTAGGGCTACAGCCATATTTGTGCTTAATTTATTGAGAAGTGTTGACATTTGAATGTGTATCTGGGTTCTAATCTCATAAAGAGATTTGTAGAGTGTATCTAGAAATAAATACATATATATTTGATATATATACCTGTGTGGTGTCCTTTTCATTTGGTAATTCAAGAGATTATAAGGTAAAACAAGCTGCTTTACATTCCTCAGAGACTGCTCTCCACAGCTACCACTAGGATAGCTTTCTTTAAAAGGTTGTCTTAAACCGATCTACCATAAGAGTCGAATTGGACTGGTGCAAGGTGGCCACTTTAACTAGTGACCAGCATATGCCAGGCCAACTTCTCACACATTTTGTGTGGTCTTGTTCTCCGATGTCTCATGGACATTCCTTTGCAAAGTGATTGTGTTGATACTCTTCATGGGTCCTTGTGAACCCCTGAGCATGCCTGCTTCAGGTGACCCCCAATCTCTGGGGCAAGAGTACGTTTTGCTCTCTTGAGTGGGTTTGCTGGATGTGTTGGTGATGTCCTTGCTTTAGCCTACCCCTTGTGGGGACTCCTTTGACACTTCCTTTGCCCTCTCCATTGCACTGGCAGATGTTGACACATGCCTGCCTGGTGTTTGAAAGTATTGAGCAATGAGTCTCTGTTGGGGGAGGGAGTGCCTCCCGGGCGTTCTCTTATTGGCATGACTAAGAAATGCTTCTTGTGATCATTGTCTGCGATAGAGGAGGAGTATTTTTTATTTCGACAGCTATTTCTGGGCTTCGTGCACTCTTCTTTCTGTGCGCCATGTTTTGTTGGTGAAGTTGCCTGAGATGGACACTGGAAGCTATCCGGATGTTAATGGCTTTGATTGTGATTGCTGTTGCTAATTGTTGTTGCTTAAGATGGCTCACCTTGGCTTTCCTGGGATGAGCTGTTGTCTCCCTAGGTCCTCCACCTTCTTCTGCCTGCCGTCCAGAAAACCCACCTACGAAAGGGTCCTGTCCTGATTACCTCTGTGGAACCCCACATAGCATATGTCTGTGGGGCTGGGGAGGGGCAGAGTCTGTGGCTCTGCTGTGCTTTACCTCCCTCACTTCTCCTTTCCTTTGTGACCGGCAGGCCCCACTGGTCTTACTGGTCTGCTGATCTTAAGTTCAATTAGGTTAAGCAGTCCTGGATGGGTCAGAGCGGGGGCTCCACGGGGCTCCACAAGCTGCACTGACAGCTTTCTAGGCCGCCTCCGTGAAGGTCCCAGAGCCCACTCTCCGTGACTGCATGCTAAGGCCACCGCGCTCTCCCGCCTTGCCTTGCCTCGCCCCCGCCGAGCACGCACCGCTCTGCTCAGAGGCTTCTTCTTCTTGCTCGTCTCGAGCCAGTCCCGAGGTTCGGGTGGTGCACTGCCTTATGAAAAATGGAAGTGTTGGGGTGTTGTAGCATTATGGCGGAGGTGTCTGGCAGCCGGGGGGGGGGTCCTGCCATGCCTCACCTCGCCTCCAGTCAGAGGCGCAACTAGAGCCACATTTCAGGGGGGGGGGGGGCTCAGAAAAGATTTCGGGGGGGGGGGCTGAATATTTAAGCAATAGGCAGAGTGGAGCTGATTTCGGGGGGGGGGGCTGAATCTTTAAGCAATAGGCAGAGTGGAGCTGCAGGGGCTCTTAGAAGAGGTAAAACAACAGTGAGCAGGGGCGGTGGGTGAGATTTTAAAGTGGTGGGACGCAAACGAATTAGCATACAGCACCGTAGCGAGCGAGCGTAGCGAGCGAGGCCGAACCCCAAAAGGGGGGTTTGGGGGGATTACCCCCCCCAAGAAAATTTTGAAAAAAAAGAAGAAAAATCGTGCATTTTCAAGCAAATTTGAGAAAGCAGGAAGGTTAATAAAGCAATTGTGAAAGTGCAGTTATTACATTAATAGATGGCATAACATAGGTAGCTGCTTATTCAGTATTACCACAGAGCTTCATACATTCTGTCCTATTATGCTCAGGTGCTGAATTCAGACTATAAGACTCATGGAAATCTCAGCTCTAAGAGTAGATGTGTCCAACATAGTTCCAGGAGGGCCAAATCCACGCCAGATTTTCAGGATAAAATAAATGTCGGTAGAATTAATCTAAATGCTACTCATTTACATACTAATTAGATATTTTGAATCTGTGATGATGGATCCGGCTCTCCTGGACCCCTGCTTTAGAAAATGGCAATTTTGTGTAACGTTTGTTGCTTTTTGCTGCACCCTAAAATGGATACCTTAGCTACCGTTAGGGAAGCGCCAGCCTCAAATCAGAGATAACATCTAATAGAAAAACATAATAGTAAAGGGTACACTTATTTAAAGAGACAGCATGCATTTTACACAGGGCCGTCAGACAGAAGGGGCTTTTGATTTGGGACTGTACTTTACAAGGCCCTTCATTGCTGCTTCAAATGTATACATTATAAAAACAGGTCTTGCTTGCTTTTGTGGTATAATCGCAACATGGCAGATAATGGCGGCCGCCTATAAATGGCAGCATATATTAGTGTAGCCTTCAAACTTACATAATTTATTTCTAGTCTGAACGACATGGTCGTGCTGCCGGAAAACCATCTTACTGCCTGATTTTACTGTCTTTATGATTACCAAAAGCACACGATACTCCTCTGTGAAGGAAGATTTCAAATGGAGTCCCATCTCTGCTCCCAGAACCCTCGGAATATTTGTGTTGAGTGTCAAGCAATGAAACGTTAGTTGGCATGGTGCTTCAACATAAAACAAAACCAGCATTTGTCACTATGTTTCTGGCATTTAGCACTAGGGAAGAATAGAGCAGAAACTGGAAACCCGGTGGGATTATCCTGCTAAAAATGTCATCTCCCAGACCCTTGTGTGTTAAAAAAAACAGTAATAAATACATAAGACTTTAGAAAAATTGTCTGACAGAAAAATAAAATTTAAAGTCCTCCTTCCCCTGCTTTGTTTATCATGTCTGTATGGTGGCCAAAAGCATCTCAAAGTAATTTCCTCTGGCTCATTACATTTAATTAAATGCTGCAGGAGGTGCTCAATATTTAGTATAAAGGCAGAAAAAAATGGATTAGGACGCAATAACCTTCATGTGAAGAAAAAAAGAAAATTAGAACAACCCATACGCTGGCGAGGCATTGTGCATTTTTGTTTCCAATCGCCACCGTGCAGAGATGCACACGGAAAAAATTGCCCACCAAGCATATAGTTCTACTCATGTCCATCCGTTTGAAGTATAAAGCCGAAAATAAAACAAACAAACACTCAAAGAAAAATGTTCGTCATTCTATTTAAAACATGTAAGAAAAACAAAGAAATTATACATATGAATCAATTGCCGCCATGAGACTCACTGAAACAAAGGGCATAGCGAAAATCCTCCTGTTCCCGACTCGCGCAAACTCGTGTCAATATCCAAACATTGCATTACATGTTGCCGGCCTACATTTTAAAAAATTCATTATAGCAGCCAAATGCAATTCCTATCACGTGCATTGTGCGCAGCATCAGTGAAGTTTCCCATGTGGCGTACAGCATGATAGCCTGGTCACATTAAAAAATACAGGCAAGTACCGCAACATGAAATGCGATGCTTGGATATTGACATGAGTCAAAAGAGCCATGTGAGCCAACACCAAAGTGTCTTCGAACGTAAACTACTGCTGTGGAGTGGCATGTAAAAGGCTTAATGAATCAGGAATACAACACCCAGAATGCAGCAGAATGCAATAGGTAAATCCAGGGCCGGAGTTCAACACGAGATAGAAGACAACCAATCTCCGGTTCAAAAGTCAAAGGATTGAAAGCCAATGGCCTCAATGACTCAAAACAATGCCTACCACCCAAGCATAAACAAAAACGCCAAATTAACAAGTCCCACACTCAATCCAAAGACAGATGGCATACATTCAATCAAAGACAACGCGTAAGAAGAACCAATACCTCAGAAACCCACGGACAAACCGCAACTTTGAACGCTCCGGAAAAAACACCTTGCTGCAATAAAAAAAAACATGAACTGGAGTCACTCTTGTCTGAGTATCTGTTAAGGAGTGCAGACATTAAAGACCATCTGTCTGGTTCAGAAGGGTGTGCCTGATTCCTGCTCAAATATCCTGTTCCCAACATAAAAACACTTGTCTAGGAGGAACATTCTTCTATTTCCAGAAAACATAAAATTTGGAAAGGCCCTAAGGACCAGTCTTTAAACATACTGACTGATTTCAACTGTTTAGTTCTGGTCCCACTCAATATAGCAGTAAAATGTCCGCAGGCACACATTTGCACTTTCGAAAGCTCAAGATAAATATATAGGTAATGAAATGGTCTGAGGTAAAAAAAAAAAACGATATTAATTACACCTGGGGTGCGGTATAATAGCTTGGGAGTGGAAAGGGATATACGGTGTGGGAAATGTAAGTGAAGGTGACAGAGGGGAGAAACAGATATGGAAAAACATTACAAAAATCCCTGACCACCAACATTCCTATGGTCTAAGGCTCACAATAAATACAAGCGAACATTTCCGACATGGTTTTTATGCAATAGCACACCTGTCCATCCCTCAATAGCCTAACAACAATCTGCCCAATATTGTAACACTTGTTCAGTTAATTGTTTTTCAACATGTCACATGAGTAGACGAGGGGAAAGAATAAGCTGGGAAATATCGAGTCTTTTTGTATTTTCTTACCATTGAATAAAAGTCTCCTAAAAACGAGTACAAATACTGAATGCAAAATCAAAGTGCTGTCATTGCTCATAAGTCCGGAAAAATATGATTTCGTTAAAATTATTTTATGTACTGCAAGGTTACAAAGTCAGCTCTCTGGTCAGTCCATGATTTTTTTTTAAAACTGCCTTTGTAATAGGTAATCTAACCACGGTCTCTTTTGCGGTTCGATGGAACAACCAACCCTCTTACAGAGTCGCGGCACTCGCGGCACGCAATTCTCGGTGGCGGGGGTTGGGGTTTAATGTAAAATAAAAACTTGACTTACCTGATCCCGCGCGTGCCACCTCTGCGTCCAGTTCCTGGGTCGGTTCGGACTCCGGAGAAGGTCTGGGCAAGTCCGTCTGCAGCAGAAACAACTTCAGACTGCGCGGCAGGTGTCTGCTGCGTCTGGATTGGCTGAGACTCTCAGCCAATCCAGATGCTGCTGCATTAGCAGCGCCACTGGATTCATTGGCTAGGGCACAGATACGGCCCGCCCACTAGGAGACCGGGGGGCTGCGACGGCCTCTCGGGTCCCCCCTCCCTCGCTCTCCTACTGAACCTATACTAGTGGCTGACAATGCGCATGTTCTGGCTGGTCATAGCCTAAACCCGAGCATGCGCACTACGTTCTGCTATCAGATACAGTCTGACTGTCTGTCACTCAAACCTTGTTGAGTGCTGCCGCAGCCCCGCCCCCACCCCCTTCAGCGGCCGATTGCCGCGCATGTTTAGAATAGTAGCATCTGCCGTCTTTTATCTGCGGCAGCACAAGAGTGGTGCTTGCACGAATTAGGGCGATGTGTCTAGTGGGGCTACGCCCCAGCGCCCCAATGGACGCACCGCGGCTGACAGCGAGGCCTCATTAACATGCAAATAGTCTTTTAAAGACCTGTGAAGTGCTCGGGTGCGGCTTGGGAAGCTGTCTCTGTAATGTCCGGCGCGCGAGCGCGCTAATATGTAAATTAGCATAAAACAAACGCTACAGTCTCATCCCGGGCTGCCACACATGAGAGGGGGGGGGGGGGGGGGCTGAAGCCCTTTGAGTCCAATGGGTGTTGCGCGCCTGCCTCCAGTCCCAATCTCGAATCTCGTTGGGTCGCCTTGCCCCACACTCACTCTGTGCTGCACTACTCTGCAGACTGTTTCCTGACTCCCGCTGTCCATTGCCCCTTAACCCGTTCCCCTTTCGGCCTTTGTGCTCTGGGCTTCATCAGGCAGGCAGGGCAGGCGGCCGGCTAGAGCGGCCGTCGGGTGGGAAGGCAGCAGCGGTGAGCCTCTGCATCTGCAGTACGGGGAGCTGTGCAGCCTGTGGCTCCTCCTCGCCAAAATGTTTGTCTGCCTTACTTGCAGCCGTCTCACGCAGAAATGCTGCATGTCCCTCAAAATCCTGAATTTTCATTTTGTTACTGGAGGAGGAGGATATCTCTAAGGTATCTGTTTTAATATGGATTTTGGGTTGCATGTTTCCTTGATATGAGTAGCAAAGGGGTTGGTCTCCTGACCCTCCTGTACATGCCGCCATCCCACCCATAGAAGCCAACCCGTACCGGGTGTAGGAGATACCTGGTATTGCGATGCTCAAATGGCAAAGCACTTTTCTTCTTTGGGGCATTCTGCTATGAAACTCTTGTGCTATGTTGCCCTTGCATTTGTTCCGGGTTTGCCCAATAATGATGCCCAACAGTGATTAGCTGCACATGAAGGAAGACCATTTGTAGGCTCACAACCTCCTCTCTCCTTATCATACAGATTCTGGCTTTTCCTCCAACCTCCAAAATACTAGTGGTCTTGACACATCTCTAAAGGGTGACATCCATTGCCCTTCTGACGCTCTTTTTGTGGAGATATTTTACGTCTGGTACAGAAAGAAATGGAGAGGACAGAATTATCCTTACCTACTGCTGAGTCCAAATTTAAAATTCAGATGGAAATCCTGCATTGGCTCTAGAACCTTTCTGCCATTCATGAAGCATTATTAGAAACCATATTGGCTGCCAGAGAGAGACCCTTCTAGGGTCCACCAGTTCACCGAAATAACGAACATCATATACCCACCCCTTCCTATCACAAGATCCTGTCTAGATAGTGTTCCCTAGATAGTGTGGTCATACAAACATCATTAGCTAATTGAACTCAATGCCATTCCTACTCTTTCAGGCATTTTAGAAGAAGATTCAAAACATCTTTACTCCATGGGCTGAAAAGTTTTCTTTGCCAGATGTTTAGGCCTGCAAACTCATAAAGCCATGTGCTTGGTTCGATGGGATTTCTGATGAATATTCTAACCACAGATTCCTCACTTTTGCATACTCACCAGGCACCAGACTGGATCTAGAAAACTTTTCCATAACAGTGCGTCTGCACGCCACAAAGTGTTGTTGTGTGGCTCTCTGCTGACTCCACACCGCCCCGAAAATGACAGATTGGAGCCACATATAAGATCCACTTCTAGATGCTGCCATCCATTCCTTTCTCTGTGGGGTCCCTGCACTATCAATTTGTGGTACTGCCATTTGGCTTCACTACCACTCATTGATTGTTCACAAAAGTGCTGGCTGTTGTAGGGGCTTCTCCCATGAGGTCAGGAGTCCATGTATTTCCACAACTGATTGACGACAGTGTCCCCTGTGCGGACTGAAGCTGTGCACACAGCACCATGCCCCATATAAACAACCTGGGCTTTTCCATCAACCTCTAGAAACCCACCCTCATCCCCAATTAGAGGCTGAGATTCATTGGTGTAGTGTGAGACACAAACTGTGTGAGAGGTTTGCGGATATATGATATGATTCAGATGTTTCTGAATCAAGTTCTAATCCCAGTTCTGCAGATTGGCCGGCTGTTGGGCTCTATGGCTTTGTTTATACTGTTGGTGCCAGATGACGAATGAGGGCCCTTGAGTTGGCAGAAATGAGGAACTTTGAGTTGGAAGTTTCCTCCATCAGGAGAGTCTCTCGGCTCACTCAAAGGGCTTCCGTTCTGTCTTCTCAGATCTTCACTGGTGGATGTTCCCCTTCAGTCTGACATTGGGGCACCCATTTGACCCTCTAGAGCTTCTGGTGTCATACCAAATGTTTCTTTGTTTGGCTAGGGCACTCATAATGGCAGACATGATCTTTTCCAGAGTGGAATCTTCCTTCAAGGACATCTTTGCTAGTGCTCTGAATGGGATATGTTCTCTTAGGGATAGAGACTTCTAATCGTAGATTCTTCACCTTGTGAGTTTTCTCCACGTGTCTGAGTGGAACCCTCCCACGTCGAAAGGGGGTGTTGTGCGGCTCCATTTTGCCCCAGTTCCGCTTTTGACATGACCTTGGGGCCTCTATATGGGTGCCACCTCCATGCACTAATGTAATTTCCTTACATTACAGGCCTACTGACCTGGACTGGATCAGGAGCTTCTAGAATCCATTCATATCTGCCAGAGATTTTCCCCAAAGTCATCACTGAAGACAACAGGTTTTAAGCCATGCCCTCACTGTAACTCACAGATGTCAGTGACAGGGACCCATGACATCTGCCTCGGTGTCGTGTCCATGTTGCTCCAGGATGAATAAAAAGAATCCTTTGATACAAAAAGTGCTCACGGTCGAAGTCGGGGCACGAAAACGCTCCTGAGATCATTTGTTATTAAGCTCACGGGGTTCAGGTGAGTCCAAAAAGTCACATAGAAAACATAAAATAATCAAAGCGTGAGTCTCCCTCGTCCCGCCATTTGGAGTAGCGAGACGCTCTGAGCACTGCTAGGCCGTGGAGTCATTCCCCCATGCGGGCCCGATTCCAATGCTAGTCCCACTTCAGCCCTTTCACAAATGGACAGCAACGCCACACAGGCCACAGCAACTAAACGTAGCTATGGAAGGAGATTTTTGGTGCTGCATCGTATCCCTCTGGAGCACCTCTGGGCCCCCTTGATCCAAGGGGGGCCTGAGTTGGGTTAATGTCTGCAGATCCTTCCTCGACGCCGACTGTGTCTCACGACCATGCACGGAGATCGATTTTCTCCTCAGTTCCCACTTCACCCAAGACTGCACCCTTGGCGCTACGCTTGAAGCCATTTTCTAGGTCATGACTGACACTACTGGCTTGAGTATCAGTGCCAATACCGGCATCGCAGATGCAGGACACGGCATCAATAGGTTTATTGCATTCAGACTCATGCTCCACCATCCAGACTATAACTTTATGTTGAACTAGACACTTATGTCCCACAATATGACATTGGGGATACTGACTATGATGACAATGACCATTATGAAGATGATGGCAACCTATTTGACAGTCTCCAAGGTGCCAGTGTTCTGGACACTTCGTGAGACATTGGCCTGTTTTCATCAAACCCTATGGCTACTGAGGAGTTGACCTCTCTTGCAACTATACTTTGGAGAGTGACTGAGGTGCTGTACTTTACTTTGTTCACTCAAGAGGTAAAAAACAATGTACTAGCAGAGGTCCTCAACCTAGCACAATCCAGTCAGGAGCCTCTCCACCACCCCTTTAATGAGACCTTGACTGGCATTCTAGTGAGAACCTGGGCAAAACTAGGATCTTGACCATCAGTTAATAGGCAAGAGGTGGACCTCCACAGGCCTGTTCCTTGAGAGCCAGACTTTATTTTGTAGCATCCTACTCCAGAGAGCTTAGTGGTGCAGACATCTACCAACTACTAGAAACCCTATGCACTCCACCTGACAGGATATCCAAAAGGATGTTCTTCGTCAGACTCGCCCTAAGCTCCATCAACAAAACAGTCCACCTGGGCAAGTATTTGTATGTGTTATGTGACGGTGTGCCTGACATCTTGCCAGCTGTTCCTGGTGAATCCTGCCCAACCTTCTAGAAATCTATTTTTGACGGGCAGGATGCAGCAAAATTCGATCTGGTCTGTACACTATTCACCACCTGGGTAGGGCGATTGGCACCAGCATGGTACATTACACCTGACTCCTTCATAAAGACTCCCTTCATTGGAGCCATCCTGGATATAATGCTCTTCTGAGCCATACCTCTAACTCAATGAGTCCAAGATATTTAGGCTATGATCTGAATGTGGCTCTGAGACTTCTGGGTCTCCAGCATCCTCCTGCATCCTGCTCATGGACCATGCCAGGTGGCACAAATATGGGCTCTAAATTAAGATCTGAAGTCTCAGTGGGCTAGTGCCAAGAGGACCTACCAGAGTCCATCCAGGTGTCAAAGGAGGCTGCAAAAGATCTACGGTGATGGCTGCTCAACCGCAGTTGGTTTGGCAGCAGACCCCTCTCGCTACCCTAATTGGAGATAACAGTTGTGATGAATGCATCGTTACTAGGTCATTGGGATAAGTGGAGATCAGAGGACTGTGGTTTTCTGTAGAGGCTCATCTCCATAATAACTTGTTGGAGTTAAAAGCTATTTTCTTGGCACTGAAAGTGTTCCTCCAAGCTATCAAGGGGGACCGGGTAAAGGTTCTCACAGACAACACAAACACCATGTAGTATTGCAACAATCAGGCCAGAGTGGGGTCATGGGTGCTGTGCCAGGAGGTCCTGAGTCTTTGGAAGTGGCTGAAATCCCAGGGTATCTCCCTGATACTCCAGTACTTGGCCAGATCTACAAACGCCAGGGAGTATGAACTCAGTTAATGGTGCCTAGCAAGTCATGAATGGCAGCTACACTTTAAGGTGGCAGAGGGCAACTTCCACAATTGGGGGAACCCTGGTTCGATCCATTTGTCACTGCAGAGAATGCTCAAGCATAACTTCTAATGTGACACAGAAAACAATGTAGCAGTCTATAAACAGGCTATATCAGTCAATTTATTTATTTACTTTGAAAATTGCAAATATATCTAAACTACAGAAATGTCACTAGAAAAACAAGTGACATTGGAAAGAAATGCTTTTGTAAACTTTTTAGAGGAAATTAAATGAACGGAAATAGAACAATGTAGCCACACAGGCTGCAGCCTTGCTAGCAGGAGTCAGGAATGCAAGTCTTCCCCTACCTCGAGGACTGGCTGTTGAAAATATGCTCGCCACAGGCAGTTGTCAACCACCTCCAGACCATGATGAGCATCTTAGGGGTTCACTATTATTGTGCTGAAGCCACACCTGACTTGTTCTCAAATGCTCCCTTTCATCTGAACCAATCTGATGGATACTTCTACCTGCAGATTCCTCACATGTAGAACAATCCTCAGGAGTCAGACTGGATCCAGAAAACTTCAAAGACTCGATGCAGCAGGTAGAGGGTGCTAGAATTGACGCCAGGAGACGTTCCCAAGTCCATAAAGCACACGCTCCAACGCATTTGCGTCAGTTCCCTTTTTTCCATGTGATCCGGAGCTTCAATCTCTGAGGAATTTTTCCTCATATAAAAAATTCAAAACAATGGTACCAGTCTCCACCCAAGAAATCAGGTTTTAAACGCTGTAGGGATTGTGAGGGATGGATGTCCATCATGGACCCCAATTTGATATGTTTGTGGTACTTGAGCTCTTCCTGCCTCACTATGAAACCCAAGGCCCCAAAGGACCATGAGGCTAAGCTCTTTATAGCTCAGGCCAAGGAAGACCTTCAACTCTGGAATTGTTTTCGACCACATTCACGTTCTCCATCTTCCTCGTCCACCAAGCAGAGGGGACATGCCAAGAAATTCGAGAAGTCCAAAGATCAGTCTACCAGATGTTCTCTGAACCCCACAGGACATTCATCCCTGGAAGTGGAGTTGGTTGAAATTTCAGTTGAGGATCCTTCCTGTAGCCCTGCTCCTCCACTAGGACCAGCTCTTGACAGACCTCCACCATGCCCAGAACATCCAGCGCCAGAACCTGCACCATTGACTTAGCAGTTCCCCAAATCCTGGTACCAGGATCTGATCCAGCGGTATTCCTCAATGCCATGTATAAAATCTTTGCGAAGGTGTCAATGTCGTACGGAGCTGCCTTGGGCTCGATGCTCCTGCACAGCTCCCACTCTTCATGCCACTTTAGTCAAACCATTCGGCATCAAACATTCTGATCTGGTGCCTCTGCCCAGCTTTGATCCAGAACTTGAATTCTCGGCCCGCAACTATACTCGTGGCCAGCACCGCCACCTCCACCGCTGCCTTCATCGGCTCTGGCTATGTAGTCCCTGGCACCACAGATCGATATTGAACCACAACTTCACTCTCGTAGAGGAGCACAGAAGCTACTAGAAGAAGAGGCTACTGACCAAGTCTTCATGACATTTTCATGAAGGAAGGTCTCCTTTATGAAGACCAAGGGCAGGATCCCCTGCAGGACTTTCAGTGCCTATCTTCAGATAGTGGCCTGGATACTTCCCTGAATTGGCCATGGAGTTCCCTGCAGGTCCACCCACACCTGAGGTGAGGTCTCTACACATGTTGAAGGCTGCAGAGGACTTGGATCTACAACTACAATGGTTGCAGTGGGACCTGAAGTATCACTGGGCCCAACGTCAAAGGGACCTCTCCAGCCATGTCCAGATCTGAGAGGAGACTGCAAAAGATCAGTAGTTGTGGTTGCTGGGCCACGACTGGGTCAGCTATATATCAAAAATACAATGGTTCTGTCGGGTAAAACCATATCCGACTGGATATACAACAAGATGTCTGAATGGATCAGAGGTGACACAAAGACCAAAAAACCAATATCCTTATATAAATTCATTCATTTATAAATTTTGTCGTCAAAGATCATTTGCAAAGGCCATCACAATACAGAAACATAACGAATAATGACAAAAAGTGAAACTTAGTGCTCAGTGAGATAAGGTGCAAAACAAAATACAGTGTAGTTGTAAAAAAGTATCAATTATTATTGGCCAGCGAACACAAGATTTCTAGTAGTCATGCAAACTAAAGCAATTTAGTAGTTAAGGCAGACTTTAAATACTGGTCCGGGGAAATAGTCGACGTTTCAACCCTGTTGATGCACTACTAGTAAGTCGGTGCGGGTCTTCATCAGGACAAAAGTAACAAAATGATGGCCTGTAGAGAATAAATTAACTTAAAGTCAGAAGTGTCACGGGAAACTGAAAAACTACCACTCAAAGGTAATTTGAGGTGGTATCACACTCACCTATACTTTGGGCGGGGTATTCAATCCTTTCCGCAGATAATGATTGAATGTATCTATAAACGAGTAGAATAGGATCAAGACTCATACTCGTTAAACTCATAAAAATTCAAAACCATTAATATAGGTTCAAATGGCACTCGTGGCAATTGAAGCTCACCTCAATATTGGCCGTCGTGATTATGACTCAGTCACGAGATTGATAATTTGTCTATTACTTCTCAAGAATGGTCCAGGATGATCCAATCTAAAAGCCATTAAATTAAAGGGATACAAAATATGTAGTAAGTCATACTTGTATCCAACTATTCTTCATTTATATAGTCCTTTTAAAATTGTTATAAAAGAAGTGCTAATGGTGCTCATCTCTTAGGGCTCGAATGAGGCGAAAAAACGTCACTCAAACTGCTGTTGTACTCGATCTATTAAATAAAGATTTTGAATTGAGTACACGCTATTCTAGCTTAGCTTAATCTCATGGGTGTTACAGAGAAGTTCTAATTCCTGGGATTACCTGGGTCCGAGTGATTGAAAGGAACAGCATGCAAAAGTCTCAGCTCGTCCGCGTCTATGGAAAGACGCGTTCGAAATGAGCTTGCATATATAACATCAATTGCGCATGCTTCTCTGCGTCAATTGGATGTTGCTAGGGAACGACGTCCATGCACGTCGTCGCGTGATCGTTGTCCTGACAACGTAGAATGCCCAAAGTTCATATCCTTGGAAATCCCTAATGAATTACATGATCGTTAAATCAATAGGGCGCTGCTTAACGATGACATCTGCACGCAGCCTTTATAAAGCTCACTGTTCCTCAAAATAGGAAAACACACGGTCCGCCAGGCATTAAAGGCAGCGTCTTCATTATTTTGATCCTAATGCACATGCGCGCCGTTTAAGCGTTGCGGGGCAACCGGATCCAAACAGTAATCCGTGATACTTATTGAATAGCCACGCAAATTGCTCTCAATCTACCAACTATGTATATGCCAAGAGATGTCAGTCTTGGCATGGAATAATGCCGCGTGGGAATCTGTAAAAACATCAGTTCATGTCGTGTGCTCCCAACTAAGTGTATTCCAAGGGATAAGAGTCTTGGCATGAGTTTAATGCCGCGGGGGAATTTCTTTGAAAGCATCAATTCCTGTCATGTGAGCAGCAGACCCTTCTCCCTACCTCACTCAGAGCTGTGAATGGTGACTGACGCATCACTTCTAGTTTGAAGAGGCAACCTAGGGAAGGTGGAGATCTGAGGCCTCTGGTATTTGGAGGACTCCAGCTCCATATCAACCTTCTGGATCTGAAGAGCTGATCCACTGACCTGAACTTCCAAAGAGTCTGTGGAAGCAAAGCAAGGACCAACACTCTCGCCAAAGACTGATCACTCAACATGTAGAACAAGAACACTGCATGCTGGAAATAGTCTCGTAGGGAAAGGGGTTTAGGATGAGAAAGAGTCGTCTGTAGATTCTCTGAAGGACATGGGAATGTCATGGCCTAATCTCGCCTTCCAGGGTGGGTCTTTGTTGGACATGCTCAGTTGTGTAAATGTATGGGCGATCTTTGTGAGAGAAACGGGTGAGATGGATTATTCAGAGTTGAGCCGCCCTAATGCTCATTCCCTACTTCTTCTCCTAACCATGTACTAAGACACCTCACAATTATCTCTCTTGATTGTACTCCTATTCCTCTACTTCCACAGGGAGATGTCTTGCTATGTGCACCTTTTTCTACAAAGGTGGCATTACCCCAGAGAATATGTGATTCAATAAAAAAAAGGCTATGTTTCTCTCCTATCCCTGTGTTGGGCCTTCCCAACTTGAATTACTTTTACCTTATCGTATGCACTTTCAATCTTGGTACAACATATCACAGTTTATAATAGAACACCTTATGACTTAGGGTTCTTGACTTTTCTCCTTTTTGATTATGCCACGCAGCAATTGTGTTTCACAAACAGTTTGTCTAAAAAATTCTCACACCAAATGATTCCTAGATTAGCCAAGTCTTTCATCAAGTATTTCTTTGATTTGTCACTATCCTTTCTTTTGTCTGCAGGCTTTTTCTGTGGCACATGTATGCAGTAATACACCTTACCTTGCAGAATGAGTAATGTCACTGTCTTTCTTTCTTTCAGGTTCGAGTTTCGAGGTGAGAAGAAGCAAGTCAGGAAGAGAAGTGAAGTACAGATCCGCTGGAAGCAGGTAAGATTCTTGTTGTTGGTTTACTGGTTTTGGGTCGCATGACCGCTGTCTGGTAAACAGATGCTCTTTCTCAGTGCATCATGAAGCCAATGGACTGCAACTGAAGGGGCACAGATTATATACAACCACACCCAAGATGGACGGCAAGCTCCCAACTCTTGTGAGAGTTGGAAAGGGCGAGGCCTTCTGAAAAGGCCCTGGGTAGAGTGGAGGCCTTAATCCTGGGTGTGGGGAGAGATACTGATGATGATGTGGTAATGGGTATTGGGAGGAAGTAGATCCGGAGGGTGAGGGAGAAAAAAAAAGCAGCACAGGTGCAACAGACTTATGTGGCATGACAATGGAGCTGAGGGCCATCTGCTTGGCACTGAAAGCCTTCCTTCCATCCATCAAAGGGAGGCTGGTACAGGTGGTCACCGGCATCACCATCTCAATGTGGTACTACAACAAACAGGGCATGGTGGGGTCACAGACCCTGAGCCAGGAGTCCATGCACTTCTGGAAATGGCTAGACCGCCAAATAGTTTTCCTGCTGGTGAACCACCTGTCAGGATCGTTGAATGCCAGGGTAGATGAGGTCAGCCATAGGCGCATAGTGGGTCACGAGTGGCAGTTACACCTGGAGGTGGTGCAAGGTCTCTTTTGTGAATGGGGAAAACCTTGGCTCAATCTGTTTGCCACTGCCAAGAAGGCAAAATGTCATCACTTCTGCACACTGGAGTTTCCAAGGTGCCTTTCGCTCAGACATGTTCTGCCACAAGTAGAACTCGGGACTCGAGTTCACAAGAAGATCATGACTGACCAGGCCCAAGCCATTATAGTTGCTCCAGACTGGGTATAGAGAGTATGGTATCCAGAACTCCTGGAGCTGAGCATCTCTCCTCTGATCATGCTGCCTCCAAGGAGCATCTGCTATTGCCACAGAAGGCAGAGTTTTATACGCAAACCTTCGCAATCTCCATATTCATGCTTGGAGATTGAGCAGCGACAGCTGAACACATGCAATCTTCCTACAGAGGTTGTTGATGTGATCTTTGCAGCCAGGCGTCCTTTGACAAAAACTGCATTCCTCTGTTGTTAAGACAAGTTTGTGGTTTGGTGAGTCATATGATAGATTAATCCCTCCAGGTCAACCTGTCTGACATTTTGTTTGTTTTGTCCCTCGTCCAGCAAGGCCTTGCTCTGGGCAAAGTAAAAGGCTGCTTTTCAGCTATTTCGGCCTTTTTGTGGTTGCTGGATCAGCTTTCTTTGTTTACGTTTGTTATTATGCACTTTATGAAAAGTTTCCAACATGTGTTCCCTTCCTCTACCTTTGTAATGCCGCAGTGGGGCCTTAACTTGGTCCTCCATTTCTGATGTGGACTCCCTTTAAGTTGCTTCACAGCTGCTCTTTGCAGCTTCTCACCCACAAGACAGTGTTCCTCGTCGCCATAACATTGATGCGGAGTGTGAGTGAGCTTCAAGCTCTCTGTGTTAACTTACTGTACACCACTTTCTACCCAGGCAAACTGATTTTGCCAACAAGGGCATTGTTCTTGCCTAAGGTTGTGACATTGTTCAACATTGGTCAACACATCACCTTGCAGGTGTTTTATGCTTCACCTCACCCCTCTGAGGAGGAGAGCTCCATTGCATGGACCCCAAGAGGGCACTGAGCTTCTACATAGATCATACCATAGAACACCAGGTAAATGATCAGCTCTTTGTGAGGTTCGCTGGACCCAAAAAAGGCAAGGCTGTGCAGAAGTGATCTGCCTCCCACTGGATGATGTTCTGCATTAAGATCTGCTACACAAGGGCTAAAAAGCAGCCTATGGAAGGACTGCATGCTCCTGGATACCCTCATGGGTGATAAACTGCACCATTCAAATCCACATGACATAACCATAATATAGCATTATAACAGGGCCAAAGCTACTACCACTACATTATTACGCAAAGTCTCTGTTCTAGACAAGTGTCAGGCGGTTATGTGGGCATCCCTACAAACGTTCATTAAGCACCATCTCATAGAATGCAGGTTTCCTGAGAGGGGCATTTTGCTTACTTGGTCCAGCAGGAATTTCTGGTTTGAATCCATTCACAGACCTTCCTTCAAATTGGTACTGCTTTGGTATCTAGTCAAAAGGTGAGGAATCTGCCACTACAAGTCTCTGAAGCACAAGTTACTTATCTTCAGTAACGCTTTTTCTGGTACAGGCTCTATCTAGCTGCAGATCCCTCACTGACTCTCCCCTTCTGTGCATTAGACTCTATCCATTAATAAGATTCCATGTCTAGAACAGTCTTGGAAACAACTGACATCAGCGAGCGAGAATGACGCCTAAATCGGCCCTTGCGTAATTTCTAGAACAAAATAGCATCAGTGTGGAGCCGATAGTGCCACCAACCGGCGAGTAGAGGTACTGCTGAAGATTTTATGGATCCAGTCTGACACCTGGTGAATATTTAAAAGGTGGTAAATCTGCAGCTAAACAGAGTCTCTACCAGAAAAAGTGTTACCAAAGGTAAGTAACTTGTCCTACAGTGACAACATGTTCACCATTGGGGGCTTGCTCAATGTTGAGAACATGTGCCACGTTGAAGAAGAGATGACGTTTGACGTTGAGAGAGAATTTTTTATTGAGAAATCATTAAAAGTCAAAATGCACACTCGTCTGGCTCCATTCAGAAGTTCAACTTCTGAAAAATGAAGGGACAGAGGACTTCAACACCCTGAGACTCGAAATACTCAGAAGCATTGTCTTCATCAAGGTCTTTATCTCTAGTGTGAATACTGGACCTCCTCTGCCACGGGTCCCCACCCCCCACCAGTGGCACCTATTGAGCTTACTACACCCAGAGCCCCAGCTCCAATGGCATTGGGAATGCGATACATTAATGCGCCAAGAACTGTTCCACTGAGAGGCTTCAGGTCTCTTCATCATTTCAGACCTCGCCATAAGTCTAAGACATGTTCGAGGTCACACCATCGTTCTCGCTATTCAAGATCTAGGTGATCAAGACATTCCTAACTGACTTTGTCTGATTGACCTCCAGCACAAGTTTCTCCAATTGAAGATAATACTTTAAAGTAGGTAGTAATTATGTAGGGTGAATCAACTCAGTATCTCCCTGCCATCAACTTCTCTTCCACTTTAGTAATATTTGAAACAGTTTATCAAAACACAGCCTCAAGACCTCTGCTTCCTCTGGTGCCAGGGTGTTTGGAGACAGCAATAGAACTCTTCCTCAGTTCAGCCTCTGTTAAAGTAGCTCCATTGAGACTTCAAAAGAAATATAGACCTCCTGAGCATGATACATTCTACCTCAGAATGAACCCTGACTCCATCATGTTTTGGTGGAAATACCGTACCACTACTCTATCATTTACTATCCCTCTGGACAAAGATAGCAAAACTCTTGACTCTGTGGGGAGAAAAAAGGTGTGGCACTTCTGTAGTAGGGGATCTCTGTGTATAGTCATAATCTAGTGAATAGTCCCGCCCATGTGCGCGGACCCCGGAGCAATAAAAAATAATCTCTAAAAGGTGACAAATCATGCAGACCTGCATACACCTTTAAGAGAGAATTTAATTTAAAGACAGATAATGCAGCCTATACCCACAGGCTACACTGTCCAGTACTTCAACTAGAATTCCACCAAAATCCACAAACAGCACTGCCTGTCCAGTTTTTCTCCCCATAGGAAAAAACCCTGCCTCTACCAGCAAAAGCCTCTGGAATGATAGAGAGGAAGGAGTGGACAGACAAGCCCCATAGGCTGCCATTATGTGGCTTGGAACAGGATACTGTGCCTTTAAGAAAACTTTCCAGTTTTCCAGAACTTTCCCCAGTATCCCAGAATGCCCAGCAGGTCCCATTTACTTTCAGTTCTTTTTTCCGGCTCCTGCTAGCAGGACCCTGGAGCATTGAGCTCTACCTTTTTCAAGGTTTTTCATTGAGATTTTGGCAATTTTTGTCACTTTTTCTTGTGTTTAGTAGCTGGTACTGTCAACATGCCTGGCTTGTTCGACAAGTGCCCGGAATGTGGTCGAAAGAAGGCTAAAACTGACCCACACGAGGTGTGCATAGCTTGCCTTCCCCAGTCCCACGTGCCTGAAAGCTGTACCATCTGCCACTCGTTTTCAGCAAGAACCCTGAGGGACAGGATGAAGAGCAGGCTTCAAGCTCTGGAGGAGCGAAGACTGAAGGCACCAGGTGGGTCTGGAGGGGCTGATTTGGCCCATGCTGAGGCCTCTGGGGGGCTCCCCAGGGGCAGGAAGACCAGTAAGCGCTCCCGCTCCCCGTCGACGTCGAGGGCGTCGACGGCGACGTCGAGGAGGATGACCACCGTCTGTTCGCCGTCTCCCCAGGGCTCTGGGGAGAAACGGCATCGACGATCGCCGTCGAGGGACCTGAATAGGCCGCCGTCGACTACATCGGCGTCGTCGGCGACGACGCCGTCTTCGACTGCGTCCAGCGGTCGACGTCGAGAGAAGACCCGGCGTCGGCGTTCGGCGTCGAGGGATCGCAGCTCGCCGTCGATGAAGAGAAGGAGATTGACGTCGAGAAAGCGAAGATCACCGTCGAGGCGAAGGTCGCCGTCGAGGCGAAGGTCGCCGTCGAGGCGAAGGTCGCCGTCGAGGCGAAGGTCGCCGTCGAGGCGGAGGTCGCCGTCGAGGCGGAGGTCGCCGTCGAGACATAAGTCGACGCCGAGGAGGAGATCGACGCCGAGAAGATCGCCGTCGAGGCACAGGTCGACGTCGAGGAAGAGAGAGTCGCCGGGATCGGTGTACTCAGTGGTGTATACCCCGCCTCGGAGGTCTCCGTCGCCTCCTCCTCTCCCACCTCTGCCACCGCCTCCTCCACCACCACCACCACCACCGCCACCTCCTCCACCACCGTCTCCACTTCCTCCACCGCCTCCTCCGCGGCCGCGGACTCTGTCTCCGCCACCCCGGCCTCTGTTGCTGCCAAGCACTCCTGCGGTGCCGCCGCCGGTCCCCCCGAGGTCGGTTTCCCTTCCACGGTACCCGACTCCGCCGCAAGGGACCCCGAAGCCACGACGCCCACGGTCGCCTGGACCAGCGAGACCGGCGGACAGGCCTAAGCCGAAGAGGTCGCGCTCCCGCTCTCACAGGAGGCGACGATCGCGGAGCCGAGGGCGATCCTCGTCAGACTCTAGACGACGCCGCAGAAGGTATAGGTCCAGGTCGCGCTCCTCGGACAGGGACCTTTCCCCGACGCTGTCGGACTCCCCGGGGACTAGGGTGTCGCCGGTGGACGACTTGGTCTCGTTCCAGGAGGTGCTGTTGCGAGGGGCTGCGAAGCTGAATATCACGGTGACGGTTCCAACACCCACGACGTCCGTGATATTTGAGACGCTTCATAAAAGACACTTGTCTCGCCCCCTCCTGCCTCTCGTGCCTGGACTGGTGGAACCAGCTTTGGAACTGTTCCTCACTCCCGCAACAGCGAAGGCCGCTCCGTCCAGGCTCATGAAGAAATATAGGGCCCCGGAGTCGGATCGGTCATTCTTGAGAGGGGACCCGAAACCGGATTCGGTTATCGTGACGGCGGCGAGAAAACAACATGCGACCGCCCCGGCCTCCACGGTGCCACCGGACAAGGAAAGCCGCTGGCTGGACTCTGCGGGCAGGAAGGTGTGTGGTACCGCTGCCACCACGATGAAGGCGGCAAGTGCCGGGGCGTTGTTGGGCCGTTACGACTGGGCCCTGTGGGAATCCCTGCAGCAATATGCGGACCTCCTGCCACGAGACAAGAAGGAGGACTTCTTGGAGACGGTGCGCGAAGGCATGCTGGTTTCTAACCAAACGATCAGCGCAGCAGCGGATATATCGCTATTGGCCGCCCACGCCTACTGTCATGGCGTCCACCAGCGGCACCATTCCTGGTTGCGCCTGACGTCCCTCAAGCCGGAGGCGCAGCAGAGAGTGGCCAACCTGCCCTTCTCGGGGGAAACCCTGTTCGGGAAGCATGCGGACGATGAAATGGCCCGCATGAAGGCTGAAGCGGAAACCCTGACGGCCGTCGGGTTAGAGAAGGCCGAGAAAAAGAAACGACCGTTCCAGAGGAGGTTCGGGTCGTCGGGCCGAGGGCGTGGGCAGGGCTCGGGACAGCAGCAGCCACAACAGCAGCAGTTCCGCAAGCCCTTCCAGAAGCGCCAGAGGGGTAGAGGTGGCCAGCAGGCTACTACCACGAACAAGGGCCCGGCCGGGTCTCGGCCCTGAGCTGTTACTTCCCCCTCAACCGTTACCCACTCCAGTGGGGGGAAGCATTCGATTTTTTCCGGCAGAGTGGAGAAAAATTACTCAGGACAAGTGGGTGCTGAATATTGTTTGCAATGGATACAGTCTTCGGTTCATCAGCCCGCCTCCAGCGATTCCGCCGGTCAGCTCTCGCTTCCAGCTGAGGGAGCTCCAGGCGGAGGCAGACATCTTGTTGAGAAAAAAGGCGGTAGAAGAAGTACCTTTGTCTCAAAGGGGAAGAGGTCTGTACTCTCGGTTCTTCCTCGTTCGCAAGAAGGACAAGAACGAGTTCAGGCCCATTCTGGATTTGCGACAAGCAAACAAGTGGATTCTCAGAGAAAAGTTTCGCATGCTATCGTTGCACCAGATTTACCCTCCGCTGCAACGGGGAGACTGGCTCTGTGCCATAGATCTACAGGATGCGTACTTCCATGTGCCCATAGCACAGAAGCACAGGAAGTTCCTGCGATTCCAAGTCGGCGCCAATCACTATCAATACACAGTACTGCCATTCGGGCTAAAGTCTGCTCCCAGGACTTTTTCGAAGTGCATGGCGGTGGTGGCGGCACACCTGCGGAGGAACAAGGTGTTTGTCTACCCGTATCTGGACGATTGGCTGATCAAGGCGTCATCCTTCGAGGAAGCGCAAGAACACTTCCGTTGGACGTGCGAGCTCTTGAACAAGCTGGGGTTACATGTCAACATGTCCAAATCGGTCCCATCTCCGGTACAGTGCATACAGTACCTGGGGGCCTCCATAGATACGCGGTCAGCAAGCGTGTCTCCTTCGGAGGAGAGACGGTTATCACTCCTTCGGAAGGCTCAGGACCTCAGGACTGCTCCATCGACGACTGTGAGGAAGGTGTCGTCTCTACTGGGATCGATGGCCTCCTGTATCTTCCTCACTCCGCACGCACGTCTACAGATGCGACCACTGCAGGAGTGCTTGGAGGATCAGTGGGATCAGAAGACAGGCTCTTGGGACGACAAGATCCGACTGTCTCTACATGCTCGTCAGTCTCTGAAGTGGTGGTGTTCGGCGGAAAACCTCCTCAAGGGGGTTCCCTTCCACAAGGACATTCCCGCGACGAATGTGGTGACGGATGCTTCTCTCCAGGGCTGGGGTGCGCATTCCGGGGACCTGCAGATTCAGGGGAAGTGGTCTCCTTTGGAATCGACGTACCACATCAATTTCCTGGAACTCAGAGCTGTCTTCCTGGCACTGAAGGCTTTCCTTCCGTCCTTCCAGACCAACTCGCTGCTGATACAGACGGACAATACAACTACGATGTATTACCTCAACAAGCAGGGGGGGTCGAGATCGCGCACTCTGTCGCAGGAGGCGCAGGCGATCTGGTGCTGGCTGCTGGCCCGAGGATTGACGATCACGGCCACGCATCTGCCAGGGGTGCAGAATGCTCAGGCGGACGCCTTGAGCAGGCTGATTCAGGAAAACCACGAATGGGTCATAAACGATGAAGTACTAGGAGAAGTCTTCGCAAGGTGGGGGACTCCAGACGTAGATCTGTTCGCCACCGCCGAAAACAGCAAATGCCGAGACTTCGCATCCAGGTACTACCAGCGGGGGACGCTGGGGAATGCGCTATGGATCGATTGGTCGAACAGCTTTCTGTACGCTTTTCCACCCATTCCCCTGATTCCGGCGGTGCTCATCAAGCTGTCCCAGTCCAGGGCGCGGATGATCCTGATCGCCCCGGAGTGGCCCAGGCAGTGGTGGTTCACGGACCTTCTTCACCGGTCTCTCCTTCCTCACATGCGGTTGCCGTGCAGGCCGGACCTTCTCACGAAGTTCGGGGGGCGGATGGTGCGCCCCAACCTCTCGTCTTTGAGTTTGGCGGCATGGCTCCTGAAATAGTGCAATACGGTCATCTGAATCTACCAGACGATTGTATGGACATTCTGAAGGAGTCTAAGCGACCTTCCACTAGGACATCCTATGCTTACAAGTGGAAGAGGTTCTGTATCTGGTGTAAGTCCAAGAACTTTGATCCGACAACATGTAAGGAAGATGTCATCCTTCCATACCTTTTGCATCTGGCGCAGTCTGGCCTTAATTTCCATTCCATTAAGGTTCATCTGGCTGCTTTGACTGCTTACAGGAAGTGCCCTTCACAGACGTCCTTCTTTCAGATTCCTGTGGTCAAGGATTTTTTGGAAGGCTTGAAGAAGGTGTTCCCTCCTGTCAGACTTCCCTCGCCTTCTTGGGACTTGAATGTGGTGCTGTCCAGACTGATGAGAGAGCCTTTTGAACCTATTCACAAGGCTTCATTGCAGCACCTATCCTGGAAGGCGGCGTTCCTAGTGGCCATTACATCGGCCCGCAGGGTGAGTGAACTTCAGGCATTATGTTGTCAAGAACCTTATACTGTGTTTCATGCTGCTAAGGTTGTGATGCGTACTCACCCTAAGTTCCTTCCTAAGGTTATCTCTGACTTTCATGTCAATCAGACCATAACTTTACCTACGTTCTTTCAGAATCCCTCTTCACCAGCGGAAAGGGCTCTCCATTCCCTGGATGTCCGAAGGGTGTTGAAATTTTATCTGGATAAGACCAAGGATATTCGTAGGTCTGACCAATTGTTTGTTAATTATGGCTCAGTCAGGACTGGTCTTGCGACCTCTAAGCAGTCCATCTCTCGGTGGATTGTGTCCTGCATACAGTTGTGTTATCAAAAGGCTAATAGGACCTTAGGGGGTAAACCTAAGGCTCATTCCACCAGGGGCAAAGCTGCCACGACGGCTTTGCTGCGTAATGTTCCGATTGCGGAAATCTGTAAGGCGGCCACTTGGAAGTCGGTCCATACCTTTGCTGCGCATTACTGTCTGGACTCGGATGCCAGGGCAGATGCTCAGGTTGGGCAGGCTTCGCTGCGAAATTTGTTCGCACAGTAGTGGTTGTGTCTTATGTGTTCTCCACCGCTTTTGTTGTGTGGGGATGGGCTTGCCATTCTATTCACTAGATTATGACTATACACAGAGATCCCCTACTACAGAAGGAGTAGTTTCTTTTCTGTAACTCCAGTTCTGTAGTAGGGGTATCTCTGTTATAGTCATAAGCGCCCGCCCTCCTCCCCGGTGGAGAGATACTTATTCATATGGAGAATGCTACAGGTCTGGCGTGCTACGCCTTCAAAAAGAACTGAAAGTAAATGGGACCTGCTGGGCATTCTGGGATACTGGGGAAAGTTCTGGAAAACTGGAAAGTTTTCTTAAAGGCACAGTATCCTGTTCCAAGCCACATAATGGCAGCCTATGGGGCTTGTCTGTCCACTCCTTCCTCTCTATCATTCCAGAGGCTTTTGCTGGTAGAGGCAGGGTTTTTTCCTATGGGGAGAAAAACTGGACAGGCAGTGCTGTTTGTGGATTTTGGTGGAATTCTAGTTGAAGTACTGGACAGTGTAGCCTGTGGGTATAGGCTGCATTATCTGTCTTTAAATTAAATTCTCTCTTAAAGGTGTATGCAGGTCTGCATGATTTGTCACCTTTTAGAGATTATTTTTTATTGCTCCGGGGTCCGCGCACATGGGCGGGACTATTCACTAGATTATGACTATAACAGAGATACCCCTACTACAGAACTGGAGTTACAGAAAAGAAACTACTCCTTCTGCCTCTACTATGAAGACCGCTAGTCCCACTTCCCTACTAGGAAGATATGATAGTGGTCGCTTTGAGACGTTTCGCAGCAATTTTCCAACGATCTTCAAGAGACCACCATGAGGATTTTCAGGAAATACTCAACGAAGACATGATGGTCTCAAATCAAGTTAGTGTGGCTGCAGACATATCCATCCCAACTGGCCTCCGCCATGACCTCACCATGCAAAGATCTTTGTGACTGAGACACACAGATCTCAAACCAGAGACACAACAGAGGACTAGAAGAACGTCCTATTCAGCAGATGGTGAGATGTGCCTAAAGAAGACCGAAATAGAGAACCTGTGAGCTGTGAACAAAACAAAGCACTCTGTGGGGCCTTATGATTGCCATTTGTCTACAGAGGGTTTGAGCACCTAGGTGGCCTTAAGGGCAACAATATCAAAAGCAACCTTATCGCCAGCAAAGGCATCCGTTCAAAGCCAGAGGAGGTCAGCAACAGTCTCCTGCTGGTACAAAGCACTGACTCTCCACTTACCCCTCTGCTGTTGCCCAGTCAAGTAGAGGGAGTGTCTCAAACTTTTAGGAAGAGTGGTAAACTATCAGCAAATGAGTTGTGAATTATGACCAAATGAATATTGTCTCAGATTCGATACCCTCCTCCAGCAATTCCACCAACTAAATCCTCTCCACTACATTGGGAACAACTTCAGCAAGACATCACCATCCCCTTGCCAAAACAAGCCATGCTGAGAGTACCTTCATCCCAAAAAGGATTTGAATTTATTCCTGCTACTTTTTGGTGAAGAAGAAAGTCCCCACAAGTGACTTCAGACCCATTCTGGATCAAAAACTGGCAAACAAATGGATACTGACAGGGAATTCAAAATGCAGTGCTCCATCAAATCTACCCTAACCTCCCTCTGGGAGATTGTCTATGGTCAGGGCCACTGAAATTATGTGACTGTACAGTCTCAGCGTTTCTCGCATAACTATAGATTTGTGCCTTTGCCACATAATCCATCATCTGCTCCATAATATGCAGAGTTTCACAAAAAACAAAAGTTTGTTTGTATCTCAAACGGTTCAAAAGTTAATAAAAAGGCAGTGATGTGTTGCTGCAGAGTGGAAGGCCCATTGCAAAGCTTGACTAGTCACCTTTTTGTTGCTTATTGCTATATTTAGGTGTTAAACTGGTACTAATGAGGTACAACCAATGCCCTGACAGTGTTAACAAGTGTACAAATGACAAAAAGTAATCCTATCATAAAATGTGCTGCATTTCTCCGCATAATTTGCCTTTTTCTGCAGCATAATTTACTCAATGCTGCTGCATAGTTTGCTACTTCCCTGCCCCATTACTCCAGTGGCCCTGTCTATTGTCCAAAGATCTTCAGGTTGCCTATTTTCATGTATTCATAGCCACTAAGCATGAGCAATTCCTATAATGTGTGGTAAAAACAAACATTTTCAGTACAAGGTCCTTCAGTTCGGCCTAATGTCTGCACTGAGGAGCTTTTATAGTGTATGGTCACTGTGAGAAGTTGGCCTGGTATATGCTGTCCTAGTGGTAGCTATGGAGAGCAGCCTTCAAGCTAAGTCTTGAAGGAATGTAAAGCAGCTTGTTTTACCAGTCTATAATCTCTTGAATGACTAAATGAAAGGAGAACCACACCAGGTATATATATAAAATATATGTATTTATTACTAAACACACCCTGCTAGTCTCTTTATGAGGCTAGAGATCAAAGCACATATGTTACACTTAATATTCACAGTAAATTAGCACAATATACGTTAGGCCCTAGGGGCGAACCAAACCATATATTAAGAAAGTGGTATAAGAACCACGACTAGACACAAGGCCTAGAGCCTGTAGAATCGCTGGGACCCCAGGAACCACCCAAGGTAGTGACACACGGGACCCACGGGGGACATGTGCAGTGTGAGAACACAGCCGCGAGCTCCGTTAGCTTTTATGGGGAAACTCGCAATTGGAATTTTAAAGTTTAAGGACACTTAGAGGTGGACTAGGAACAAACCCTTTTGGACTTAGATGGTTCTAGGGCCAACACCCACGGGAGCACCGAAGTACTCGTGTTACCTCACCCAGGGAAGCCGTTTTCAGTGGCAGGATGCTGAAAAGTGCTGCTACCGGGAAGAGGAGAAGTGTCCGAAGAGATCCAAGCCTGAAAGCAGAGGGGACAGAGTCTGGGTCACTTGCCAGTGACCAGGGGCACAATAGCTGAATGCCCACCGATGTCGGGTGCTTCAGGTGCGAGGAGGGGAAACTTGATTCTTCAGCCACGAGGTGCAGGAGGCGTCGAGGATGACCAGGAGCTGGATTCGACCTGTCCCATGAAGGATGTCGAGTGCTGCAGCATTGGTGCCCGGATTGGACACAACAAGCCTTGGCAACAGCAACCCGCGCAGGAAGAGGAAAGATGCTTTGGTGCGGACCAGCAAGGTCCTGGGGACTCCCCAAGCAATGGAGAGTCAGGGCACGTCTGGAGCAACCAGGGTATCCCAATTAAAGTTAGAGTTGCTTACACAGGGACCCACCAGTCAACGGACCAGGGATCGCGAAGGTACCTCAAGCTAAAACACAAAGCGCCGGCTCACAGAACACTCCTGGAGTGTAGGACAGCATTCTTCAAAGGTGCTCGGGGTCTGAGCTACAAGTAACCCAATGCACAGCCTCCAGGGACGTTGAGAAGCTAATGCACTTGCAAATGTGCACGGTGCCCAGGGGTTCCGGTTCCACGGTACCCACGAGGGCTACGGGTCTCAGCTTTGCTGGGGACTTGGGTCAGCCTCTGGGAAGCCTGGAAACCCACCTCCTGTGTTGCAAATACTTCAGAGTCCAGCGGGAGCTTCGGAGATGCAAACTGGGCAGATGCGTCTTTGGTGCCTGCCTTGCAGGGGAGTAACTCCTTTAATACCAAGGGAGATTCTTCATTCATCTAGTCGTGTAGATCGTCGAAGTTCCGGGATTTCTGCATCAGAGTTTCGTCCAGGTGTAATCTAAAGTCCTGTAGCCAGGGGTTCCTTTCTTATACCCAAGGAAGGGGTTGGACATACTCTGGGGACCCACCTATGGGAGGGTCAGGAAAGAGGGGTGGCTACACCTATTTCCTTTGTCCAGTTTCGCACCACAGGGTAGCCCCTGCAACCGGTTTGAGCTGGACTATGCACAGGGACACCAGATGTGCCCCCAGTGCATACTTCAAAGCACTCCTGGAGTGCTCCCACCCAGTCCTATTCCACTAAGGCCTGTCTGGGAGGTGATAACACTTCCCTGTGACAGGAAACCTATTGTCCAGGCCTCCCCTGCTGGAGTTTCGGTCAGCAGTAGGAGGCCAGACTTGTGTCTGTGGCTGGCAGCATCCATTTTGTGATGCCAGGGCTCTGTTAGCTGGTACCGGGTATACCAGTGCTGTCATGTCTCCCCCTCTAGAAGGGTGGGATCATACTCCCACACCAGTTACTTGTGTGGGGGTATGATTCCAAGGTGTTTGACACCAAACACAACATGTTTGCGTGCAGCCATCCCAAAGTTAGCATTTACTGCAAGGTTATAATGCACTTAAGAGTATATGGTCAGGCTGCATCACAGACAACCCCGGAGAATAGATTCTGAAGGCTGCAGAGGGGCTCTGCTCATGCATGGGCACCCTCTCACATAAAACCAAGCACCCTGCCTTCACGATTGATAAGGCCTGCCATAGGGGTGACTGATAGGTTTATATGTGCAGTGATAGGGTGAGATATAGTAAACCTATATCTCAGTAAGGGGTGCATGCACCACCTTACTCAGGCTGCAGTAGCAGACCTATGGTGTCATTTTGGAGGGCTTCCCAGGGGTGGCATAATACATGCTTCAGCCCCTGGTAGGCCTCTGGGGTACCTATACCCTTGGTACATAGTATACCATATACTAGGGACTTGTAAGGGCACCCCAGAATCCAATCTGTGGTGTACCTAAGTACATGGAATCCCATTTAGAGAGGAAGCAGCTAGGCTGAGGTCCTGGATAGCAGGGCCCCAGCCAGACTAAAGTCGAAAAACATTGAAACATCAGAAAAAAGTGGGGGTAACCACAAGAAGCAGATCCTACTCTCCTACAGCCACCATCACAGCTCATCTCAGGCAACAGAAACTCTTCATCTACCTGTCTCTAGGTTGCTTTGAGACTTTTTGCAGCAATCAATTTTCCAACAACCTTGCAAGAGATCGATGTTGAGGCTGGCTGATCAAGACGTCAACATTACAGAAAGCTCATCAGCATTTTTAGTTACAAGTCTACTCTCAGCCAATTGGGTCTACATATCAATCATGAGAAATCAACTCCCGTACAGTTACTGCACTATTTGGGAGTACCACACCTCCCGCCATCCCCAGAAAGACTGAAGAAGGACCATCTGTTCATCTTACGGCAGGAAGTGGAAGTCATTTTGGCCAAAGGAGCTATCCAGCGAGTGCTGGTGCCAGAAGTGGCTGTGGATGTTGTTCCTGCTACTTTCTGAGGCCAAAGAAGGCCGGAGGTCTTTGTTCTATATTAGACCAATGCCCTCTAAATGCCTTCCTATGGCAGGACAATTCAAGATGCTCACCCTGGCTCAGGTCTTGTCTGCCCTCAACCCTGGAGACTGGATGGTGGTGTTGGACCTGCAGGGTGCTTATGCCCATATACACGTCCTGCAGGCCCATCAGCACTACTTGCAGTTATGGTGGGACAGGAACCTTTCCAGTTTGCGGGACTTTCCTTTGGCCTTATCAGTGTATCCCAGGTGTTCACAAAAGTGATGGTAGAGGTAGTGGGGCAACTTCAGTGGTCAAGGGTCCTGGTCTTCCCCTAGCTCGACAAATGGCTGTCAAAGCCGGGCTCACCCCAGGCAATTATCAACCACCCCCAGACTACAGCGAACCTCTTGTCATCTTTAGTGTTCACTATCAACATGCTGAAGTCACTTCTGACTCCTTCTCAGACACTCCTGTTCAATGAAGCCATTTTTGACATAGTTTGGTTTTACCCCTGGACAGAAGAGTCCAGGACATTTAGACTCTGATCCTGATATTTCAGTCTCTGTCCTGGACTTCTGTAAGGAGACATCATTGACCGCATCCAGGTCTCAGAGGAAACTGTGAAATATCTGCAGTGGGGGTTGCTGGAGCGCATTTGGATCAGAAGCAGAGCGCTCTCTCTACCTCATCCTGAGCTGACAGTAGTGATCTATGCATCACTCTTGATGAGGAGTGGCTACATGGGAGAGGTGGAGATCAGAGGCCTCTGGTCTCCGGTAGAGTACCAACTTTCTGGAGCTGAGGGCCATCCGTTTGGCATTGAAAGCCTTCCTTCTATTCATCAAAGGGAATCTGGTACACATGCTCACTGATAACACCACCTCCATTTGGAATTGCAACAAATAGGGCAGGTGGGGTCATGGACCATATGCCAGGAGGAACACGTCTCTGGAAATTACTCAAAATGTTTTCCTGGTGGTGAGCTACCTGGAAGGATCTTTGCATGCCAGGGTAGGCAAACCCAGTCACCGGCAACTAGTGGATCGTACATGGCAGTTGCACCCAAAGGTGGCACAAGGTTTCTTCCACCAGTGGGAAGAACCTTGGCTCAATCTATTTGGCACCGCTGAAAACGTGCATTGTCAGCAGTTCTGTGCATGGAGTTTCCAAGGCGTCTCTCGCTAGGAGACGCATTCTGCCTAGAGCGAGACTCTGGACTAATGTGTGCTTTTCCGCTGATACCTCTTCTGCCTAGAGTTCTGAAGAAGATCAAGACCGACTGGGCCCAAGTCATCCTAGTGGTACCAAATTGGGCATGAAGAGTATGGTATCCAGAACTGGTCAGTATGAGCATCTGTCCTCTGATTAGGCTGGCCCTCTGGGAGGATCTACTGTCACAGCAATGAGGCCAGGTTCTACACCGAGCCTTCACAATCTCCACCTTCAAGCTTGGAGATGGAGCAGTGACAGATAAACACCTTCGATCGTGCAGTGATGGTTGATGTCCTCTTGGCAGCCAGGCATCCCTTGACAAATACATTATATGCCTGTTGATGAGACAAAGTTGTGGCTTGATGCGGCACATGCCAGATTGACCCTCTCCAGGAAAGTTATCTAACATGTTGTCCTTTGTTCTATCCCTCACTTGGCACGGCTTTGTTCTGGGCACAGTTAAAGGGTACCTTTTGGCTTTTTTGGTCTTTTTACAGTTGTTGGACCAGCACTCATTGTTTAAATCACCTTTTGTGATGCGTTTTTGACAGGCCTTCCACATTTTTCCTCCATCTCCTCTTGTTATGCCACAGTGGAACCATAACTTAATCCGCACATATATCATATGTACTCCCTTTGATCTGCTTTACAGATGTCTCTTGCAGCTTCTGGCCCTTTAGTCAATTTTTCTTATCGCCATAACATCAGTGAGGCATGTGAGTGAGCTTCAAATTCTCTGTGTCAACCGGCCATACATCAATGTCTTTCCAGACAAACTGGCTCTGCAGGTGCAAGCATCCTTCTTGTCAAATGCTGTGACATCATTCTAGGTGGGTCAAAATGTCACCTGCGTACTTTGCTCCGCCCAATACTTCTAAGAAGCAGGAGAGACCACATTGCTTGGACCTAAAAAGGGCACTGAGCTTCTACATCGATCGTACCAGAGACCACCAGGTGGATGATCTCCTCTTTATGGGGTTCCCTGAACAAAAGGCTAGGTCATGCAGAAAAAGTGAATCTCCAGCAGGATTGTGCTCTGCATTAGGTTCTGCTATGCGTAAGCAAAAAACACAGCCTCGTCCGTTGGCATGCAGATATCCTGTCATTGATACTTGCCAGGTAGCTTTGTGAGCGTCACTCCAAAAGGGGAGAGGATGTAGCCTTGCAGCTAGAGCTGCCGACTTTGGAGCTGGGGAACCGGGTTTGAGCCTTGGCATTGGCTCAGCATCCTGTGATTCTGGACAAATCACTTAATCTCCTTGTGCCCACCAACAAAATGAATGAGTCCTTGTGTAATGTAACTGGTGCTCATGTAAAGCGCTCCAATACCTTCGGGTCGAGTTTGCGCTATATAAATCTGCAAAACAATAACACTATTTTCTAGACAGCCACGTTCGCTAAGAGGTGCAATTTGCATGCTCAACTCTACAGGACATTTTGGTTTGAGTTCGTTCACAGACACACATATAAATAGGAACTGCTTTGGGATCTCTTTAAAAGGTAAGGATTCTGTGGTTAGATGTCTCCATCAGAAGAACAAGTTACTTACTTTTGGAAAAACTCTTCGTGGTAAAGACTCGATCTAACCGCTTATTCCTTACCGACCCTCAAATTCTCAGCATTCTATCAATTGAATTCTATCCATTAAAAGGATCTCCAGTCTAGGAATCTTCACACTGCTCAAGTTAATTTGCTGTTGCGGCTCCGCTGTTGGAGCAATTGACGTCAGCACATTGGAATGGCCCTTATATAGGCTCTGCATATAATTTCCAGAGCAGAATGGCGTCAGTGCAGAGCCACATGACGCCACTTACTAGTGCACCGAGGTACTGCTGAAAAGTTTCACAACCCATTCTGTTACCTGTGGAATATCAACAAGTGACAAATCTGTGATCGATAGACTCTCTACCAGAAAGAGTGTTACCGAAGCTAAGTAACTTTTTCTTTTCATTTATATAAATATCCCCTGTATGCTTATTCATTTGTATTGGTGATGAGGAAGGGGAAGTGATCATCAAAGAGTAGGCATTTTTTTCTTGATTCTTCTCTTGAAGACAAAAGGAAGAGAGAATCCATATATCAATCCAGACCCTCTGGAGGGTGTCTAAAACAGGATGAGAGGGAGGCTTTGTCATCCAAAGAAATTCTAGCCCTGATCAAGAAAGCAGTTGCCAATTCCTTCAAAGTCAAAAGGAGCAGAAAAAGGAGAGACTCAAAGCATGAAGACTTTTCATCTTCCTTTTCTGTACCAGGGACAAGCTCAGCAACGTCAAAATAATACATATGCAGAAAGGAAGTTTGTCAAGTCCTGAAACATGTTAAGGGGCAACGTGGGTTTTTTCTGAAACAATTAATTTCACCATTGCATGTATCTATTCTGCTCCCTGACAAGATCAAGAATTACATTTTGAGAGAATGGAAAGACCTAGAACACAATATTTCAAGGTTACTGCAGCACATGTATGGGCTAGAAGACACAGAGAATAATTGACCACATTCTATAAAATGTCCTGCTAAGTTAGCCACTTCAATTGGTCATATATTGGTAAATCTACAGGTCTGGACTCCTAAAGATCATGTGGACAAACGGGGTTGAGAATGTCACTAAGGAATCTTTCGAGGGTAACCACAGGGTAACCATATGGCAATGAAAGCAGGAACATATGCTCCATGTACAGCGTAGTCATTGGTGAAAGAATTTGAAAATCTGGCAACAGATATGGAAAAGGAAGATGATTGTTCTGAACTTCAAATCAATATGGAACAACATGCCAGATTTTTGTTTGGCATTTCACATGAGTCTATTAAAACATCTGTGTTGGCAACAGGAGCCTCAGTACTGACTAGAAAGACTCTGTGGCTTAGAGATTGGAAGGCCGAATTTCCTGAGAAGGCTGCTGTAAGAAAGTGCCCTCTTTTTGCATGGTTGCCCCTACTTTTTGCTTATCTGCTGATGTACTTTGTCTGAGGGTGCCCTGGGTTCCTGCCAAAAAGGTGCCCAGGGCCTATGTTCTTTCCCTAAAACTTCATTAAGACAAAACCCAATTTACACTCTTTGGCTACAGGTCAGTTCCTTGTGAATGGTACCACAGGTACCAAGGGCACTGTGGCCAGGGAAGGCCTCTAAGGGCTGCAGCACTTATTGTGCCACCCTTAGAGGTCCTGTACCTTTACACACACACACACACACACACACACACACTGCCTTTGCAGGTTGCGTGTTTTGGTGCAGAACAAAGTGAAGAGTCGACATGGCCATGCCTACAACCCACTGCCCTGGCATTGGTCAGCCACCCCTCTAACTGGGTGCACTATACCAGTGGGGAGGGTATAGGTGCATGGGCCTTGTACCCCTGCAGTGTCTAAGCCAATTCTTAGTCATTGTAATTGCAGTAATGCCATTAAGAGTATATGATGCTGGCAGTTTTTCATTATGAACTCCACAGTACCATAATGGCTTTACTGAAAACTGGGAAGTTTGGTATCAAACTTCTCAGCATATTAAACCTACACTGGTTCCAGTGTGGGATTTAATGAGAAATGCACACAGAGGGCATCTTAGAGATGCCCCCTGAAAAACGACCCAACACTAGTGTCCAGGCTGAGAGGCTGCTCGCCACTTGCCACCACCAGACATGTTTCTGGACCCCTGGGTCGAGAGCCTGCTGCTCTTGGGGGTCTAAAACAATGCACATCCTGGGACGAGGTGCCAAGCCTCCTCCCCCAGGATGGGCAGGGTCCACGAAGGGGAAGCTTCAAAGGCTTGACGCTTTTGTGATCTTCCACAGGACTTTTGCTGCTTCCAGCAACTGACCCCTACTGGTTCTGACCCTCACTTTGGGTGGGAAAATCGGCGGGAAAACCAAATGAGGAAGTGAGGTGTGCCCACCTTTGCCAACCTCACCCCTCAGGTGGGGAAGGCGAGGTGAAGCACAACTCTCAGTCCCTGCCATCTTGCAGATGGAGAGACCCAGCCAACCATAGTGAGGAATATACCCCTCCTACTGGAGAGTGGCATGATAGGGGGTGTACCCACCCCAAGGAAGGGACCTATTGGTCCCCACCTTTTTCTTACCTGTAACACCTCTAAATCTAGTATTTAGGGGCACCACTGAACCTTGCCTCCTCAGACAAGACCCGAACAAGAAGAAGAGAAGAAGAAGGACCGAAAAGCCGTGCTGAAACTAAGAAGGGGAGGACGCCCACTGACTTGGCCCCAGCCCTACTGGCCTGTCCCCACCTCGGACCTGCTCCAGCGAAATCCGGTGTATCCTGAAGCCTCAAGAACCTGAAGGAGCTGCCTTGCCTTCCACAAGAAAGACTTTGTCTCCTGTGAGCACCAGATTTTCTCACCCACAGGCTCTGGCCAAATCTGCGAGTCTGTACCACTCTGCACCCGATGCCTACGGCCCGAGTTCGAGTGGCCCAACACCACGAGGAGGTCACCCCGGTGATCCTGGCCTGAGATCTGGTGATCTCTGACCTGCCTCGAATCTCCAAGCGAAGCCTGCAGCCTCTTTCTGGAGGATCCCCCAACCGCGACCAGAGCTGGTAAGAAAACCCGACGCCTAAAGACACCCCTGCACCTGGGTGGCCCAACCGACTGTGTCCCAGCATCCCCAGCCATCCCAACTTACTTCTCCAACCGGTGGCACCTCCAAAAGATCTTCGTCCCGAGCCTGCAGTCTTTGTTGCAACTAGAGAATCCCCATTGAAAACAGGCACCCAACGCCAAAACAGCACCATGCACCCAGCCGCCCCTGCGCCGCTGCTGATGTACTTTGGGTGCTAACTTGGATCCCCCTTTGCCCTGAGCCTAACAACTGGAGCTTTGCTCCCACAACCCCGTGGCCTGCTCGTGAGCAGCCACCAACTGGTGGTCCCCTATCCCTGATTGGATAGCATTGGGCCTCAACACACTGCACCCGGCCACCATAATGCAGCTGAAGGTGTTCTAAGAGTGCATCTTCAACCCTGGGGGAACCCTGGTTCTAACCCCAGAATACCAACTCCCACAACAAAGTACCTGCCTGTTAACTGATAACTTCATGTCTCTCCATAGGAATACATTGACTGCTTTTCCTTTCTTTTAAGTGTGGAGTTGATTTGTATGAAAAACCTGAAAAACTGCAACTGTACAAAAACTCATTTACTCACCTTTTCTCTAGGAAGTGTCCCAGTGTGATATGTAGGCATATCACACTGAGTAGAAAAAGTAACTTATAAAGTAATCTAAAAAGTAACATACAAAGTAATCTGAAAAGTGAGTGAAAAGTAATTTTGACATATTGACTTACCTGTATTTCAATCAACTGCATTTGAACCTGCATTCAATTGTAAACACTGCATAAGATTTTGCAAATCATTTATTTCACTTACCTGCACCAGGCTTGGCTTTGTTCTAGAAATAAAATAACTAAATTATATTTTTGATACAAGCAAATCGGTCTGAGTTCAGTGTTTGAGTGTGACATCATTTGCTGCCTGAGTGTGTGCAACAAATGCTGAACGCTGCCCTCTGATAAAGCCTTACTGCTTGCCCACACTACCACGAGTAGAGAGTAAGGTGCTATCTACTTTTACCCCTGCCTACCTTTGGGGTTCCACTGGACTCTGTGCACACTATACCTCATTTTGGTATAGTATATACAGAGCAAGCTTCCTACAGCTGCATTCTTCCAAGGAAAAAAATGCTTGGAAATAAATTGGACCAAAGGGTCTCAAAAGCTTTTAAAGATAGAAAATATGTCTTATCATGTAAAGGAAAGTCATCATCATGTTATTATGAAGACAGAAAGAAGTATTCCTACAATAAGTTTTCTTGTGGTAAGCTTTTTCAGGCTAGGAAGAAAGAAAAATATGCAGAGTCTTGCTCTTCAGGCCAGGCAGAAACAACAAAGGTACAGGCTATCAACAAGAGGGTAAAGAGAGTCTTCCTATAGGAGGCCCTATTCATAATAACAGGGACCAGTGGGAAATTAATGTGACAGATCATTGGGTTCTGATTATTATTCAAAACGTCTAGGTGATAGAATTTCAATCCAAATCCCCAGATTCAGGACGTTTCCTTACTTACTCTGTTCCAAAGAACAAGCTAAAGTCTTCTGCTTTGATGAATGGAATTTATGTTGCTATTGAGAAACCAAAGCATCATTCCAGTGACCTGGATAGAAAGAGGTCAAAGATTCCACTCAAGCCTCTTTTTTGAGAAGAAGGTTTTAGGACGATACAGACCAGCTTTGGATGTGAAAAAGGTCCATCAATAGATAAAGACTTCCCTTAAAAAAATGTTTTATTAGTTTCTGTAGACAAAAGGTAAATAATGCACAATAGAATTGCAATTCAATGTTTTTCCTTCCACCACCACATGAATCAAACAGAGCGGTCTGCCCGATGGTCTCGAGTAGCGGGTGGTAAGGGTCTAACACGGTGCGAATCATAGTCGAGCAGCAAAGTCTCCAAGGTACATACATTACATACAGAGGTGGAACTGCGTTCGGGGATTAACCATTGGTGCGAGAAAATCAATAAACATGTTCAATATAGAACAACAAAAAGAAACAAGCATTTGCAATGCAATAGGTCTCGCATTTACGCGAGTTTGAGCTATTGACATTGCAAATAACAATGCCTTTTATTTTTGTTTCCGTTTTTAAAACATAAAGAAAAGGCATTGCCATTTACAATGCCAATAGCTTAAACTCGCGGAAATGCAAGACCTACTGCATTGGAAATGCTTGTTTAAAGAAAATTGGGACTCACTTTCAGCAAGGCGTGGTGTCAAGACAAGCCATCGCAAGAGCAACAAAAAAAGAGAAAATCACTCAGAGCAAAAAAATACAGCACGAAATGAGTCCCAAGTTCTGGTGTAAATCCACAAATCCACGAGTATTGCAGTAGCATGTAGTGCCTGTGAGCTATGAAACAAACGTGAAATAAAGGAATGAGAACTGCCCCAAGACCCTTAGGGAAACGACCTGAGGGAAATTAAGGGGGCACATTATATTTTCCTTTAACGAGCACGAAGTGTCGGCCCGCTCGTTGACATCTGTCCAGGACACTGTACAAACACACTGACAGCAGGAGAGGCCTGGCTTTTGGGTAGAAAGTGTTTTCTCCAGCTTAAATCCATTGTACAGAACAGGTACTTCAAGGGCAGCAGCAGCTGTACACGCTTCTCTACACAGAGCAATCTGACCTCACAAAATAAATAAAGGCAGAGGAGGGAACGTTGCTATCCCGAGAGGATGTGGCCCCCCATTGTATCCCAACGCGCCCGCAGTCTATCCAGCAGGCCAGTGGAGGCCTCCACTAAGGTGGCATAAGCCATTTCACGAGGTGTCCTGCAGTACCAAGAGTAAATAAAGCATGGAGGACCGGGTGTGTATCAGGTTCCTCCCTCTCAGGGCCCCATAGTTGCGCAAACGTGCACATCAATGCTTCAGAGTGCAGGAACTGACCCGGGGGAGTCCATTATCTTCCACCAGGTCCGCGAAAGGGATCAGTGCCTTGTCTAAGTAGCAGTCCCCTACATTCTCCAATCGGGTATCAGACCATCTGGCCAGCTGGACCCCCGTGAATACAGATTGGGGTTCCCCGTGTGGCAGCCCCACCAGAGGAATCAAGGGGGAGTACTTTGCAGGTTGTTGCCTTCCACTGCAGCATCGTCTCCATGCCTGGAAGGCCGTGCGCTGTAGAAGGAAGCAGTAGGGGATGGATGTAGTTGGTAGCAGGAGCTTCACCAACCTACGACTAGGTACTGGGTCCACCAGGCACGTTCCCTCCTCGTTCACTCCCTCCACCCATTGTGCCAGCCATTGTAGTTGGGCGGCCAACATATAAAAAGCAAAATTCGGCACCCCAAGTCCGCCTTCCCACATAGGGCATTGTAGGATTTGCAATTACACCGTTGGGTATCCATCACCCCAAAACAGTTGCCGCAGGAGTGCGTGCAGAGGTCGAAACCAGCTTCTCAGCATCAAAACCAGGAGATTCTCAAACAAGTATTGCAGCCGGGGAAGCATAACCATTTTGGACAGTGTAATCTGGGCCATGATGGGCAGTTGCAACGTGCTCCAGAACTGAACACAAGAGCAAAGGGAACGCAACGTCTTCCCCAAATTCCCATCCTTAAGATCCTCTAGGTCATGAAAAATATGTATGCCCAGGTATTTAAAGGTACGCTGTGTCCAGAGGGTGTCGGTCGGCAACACCTCTGGCCTGGGTAAATGTCCAGCTATGGGGAACAAATAGGTCTTGGTTTTGTTAACCTTAAGGCCTGAAAGGAGAGCAATGTCGCCTAGGATTCGTAGAGCCTCAGCGGCCCCCTCAACTGCCTCTGTAAGGTACAGCAACAAGTCATCTGCATGCAAAGATTCGTGGTGGTGTCGCCCAATCCACGCCCACCCAGTCGACAAGATGTGGTGCCAATATGTCGGTGAACCTCTAGTAAAACTCGGCCGGAAGGCCATCAGACCCAGGCGTCTTTCTGGGTGCTAGCACTTCTATGGCGGCGCTGACGTTCCTGCACAGTGATCGGGCCTCCCAGGTCATCCTGTTCATCTGCCTCCAATGTGCAGAGCTGCAGAGGAGCCAGGAAATTTCATTTGTCCGACAAGGGGGCCGCAGTTGGGGCCTCATACAAATCCTCATAGTATTTCAAGAAAGACTCATTAATGGCATCAGGGTCGTGCACTATTTCACCTGATTCCAAACCAAGCCGCGTGACAAGCGCTCGCCCCACCTCAGGTTTAATTAGTCATGCTAACAATCGACCCGCCCCCCCTTTGCAATTTATCTAGATAATCCTTATAACTGTAACACCTCAATCTACCCAGCGCTTCGTTGTACCGCGCCCGCGCTTCTTGTAAGGACATCTGGGCCGAGTCGTCCATACCCTGCAAATTATCCTGTGGATAGTCCCCTCCAGGTCCAGACAATTTCGGGTTAATCTCCCTATGCTCCCCACATGCCTGAGCCATGCAATGGCACCGTACAATCACCTTAAATGCTTCCCACTCTACCTGTGGAGATGAGGCAGTATTGGTATTGATATGAAAGTAAGTTTCAAACAACGCTTCCAATGAGGACCGGAAAGGGACATCATCAAGCAATAGCGGGTTCAATTTCCATGTAGGGATCGGGGGCGCTGACCCAGTGGTTGGTGTAGTATAAGTAATGGGCTGTGGTCCGACAAAAACACGGAACCATTGAAGGCCAGGGAACAGAGGAACATATCAAGCCTGGTATGGACCTGGTGGACCGGTGAGAAGGAGTACTCCCTATCCCCTGCATGCTGTAGTCTCCAGGTGTCTTCTAAGTCCCAATTCTGGAAGCCCGATGCAGTACGATGCGGCTGGGTCCCTGGCATGGGAGGGTGCAAACGATCAATGGCAACATCCGCCATACAGTTAAAGTTGCCCCCCAATATGAGAGAACCTGTTAAATATTGGGCCAGAGAGGCGGAGAAAGACTCCAGGAAACCGACTTGGTCCTGGTTGGGAGCATAAACATTGCCTAGGGTCACCTCTTGCCCCGCCAATCCACCCACAAGCAGGGCATACCGCTTCTCCGTATCAAGCCATGCGCGGTTAAGAGTGAAGGGGACCCCAGGCTTCACCCAGATCAAGACACCTCTGGCCAAGGCGAGAAGGTGGTCGGGAAAATCTGACCCTGCCACCTCTTCTGTAACCTCCCGGCCTCTTCCTTATTAAGGTGTGTCTCCTGGAGGAATGCTATATGCACATCCCTGCGCCGTAGGTAGGAGTATATGTTATAACGTTTGGCTATTGTTCCCATCCCACAGATGTTCATAGTGAGGAACCTCACAGCGTTAGGTGCCCCTGCCATTTCCACAGGGACCCTCCTCCCAACAACATAAGGGGGACCCCTCCCCCACCCGTTTCCCGGTGCGTGCAGCACCACCCTCCTCTGCAAACAACCAAACAAAAGTTATCAACCAAACAAACCCCATCTTCAACAACTCTCCAAGCCCAGGACAGCCTGATAATGGTCAGTCGTCCAAACAGTCGTCCAAACAGTGAGGCCTTACTCCAGTAAGGTTCTTAAGGGGGGTGGACAGTGAGAGCAGAAGGCAACATAGGGTTGGCGCACAAACCGTCCAGACAGAGCACGCCTGCCCCATCGGATCATGTCAGCTCAAGACTGAAGACCACTGCCAATAGTTCAGCAACACTCCAAGGGTTCAAACTGGCTCGAAGCCTAAGCAGCCTCAGATAACTTCATCAGCTGTTTGAAGTCACCACCGGCAGCTTCACACTGTCACTGCGGGATGTGTCAGAGTCAATTTCCCCAGTGTCCTTCTACGAACGGGCCTCCGCCTCAGGGTTGGGGCTCCTGCACCGCATAAGCGCCGCCACTGCCTGCAGAGCCTCTGCCCACTCCCTTTCAGTTTGCGAAGAGGTAGGTCTCTTAGGAGCTCCCCTACGGGAGCGTCGCCTTGAACGCTTTCCAAGCTCTACTGTTTTCTTCAACTCAGCTTTAGGGTCCGCAGGCTGTGAGGCCCCGGTCTTATAGGCCTCAATCCAGTCCGAGGCCTCACCCGGGCTTCCACAAAAGTGGGGGCTACCGTCCAGCACAATCCGCAACCGAGCCAGGCACATCAGAGAATACTGAAGGCCCTCCTCCCTCAGCGCCCTCTTGACCTCCAGTAAGGAGGCTCGCTTCCGTTGCAGCTCCAGGGTATAGTCCAGAAAGAGGGAAACCTTACTGTTGTTAACTGCGTAGGGGCCCTCCACACGTGCCCTCTGCAAGAGGAAATCTCTGTTCCCTGAAATGGAGCAAGCGGGCCCCCACCGGCCAGGGGGGACGACCCGGCGCTGGGGGCCTGGCCGGGACCCTGTGGGCCCTTTCAAGAGTGTAGAAGGGTGACAGGCCCTCAGGTGCCACCACTGCCCTCAGCCACTGTTCCAAGTAGGACACCATGTCGTTGCCCTCGATTTCCTCAGGCAGGCCTAGTATCCGGACATTGTTCCGTCGATTACGTCCCTCCGCGTCATCAGCTCTCCGTTCCAGAACACCCACTCTGTCTGTGAGGGCTCCCAACTGCTGCTCCAAGGCCTTTTGGGCTGGGGCGATCTCGAAATGCTGGACTCGGTTTCCTTCACCCTCTCAGAGAGCTTCTTGTGTTCCTCTCGCAGAATGCCCAGCCCTACCGCCACTGTGCTGATGTCCTGATGGAGGGTGGCCTTCATGCCTGCTATAGCCTCCAGTATCTTGCTCAGCTGCTGCTGTATTGGAGCTTCCGGAGAAGTCTGTGATTGTTCCTGGTTGCTGTCTTCCGGGTCTTGTGTGGCTCCGGCTTGCCGGCCACGTGGTTTGTCCATGGCGTCAAAGAGCCCCCCGACTGCTCGACCGCGCCTGGGAGGAAGTTCGATCAAACAACCGGCATTGCGACTCCACTACTTGCACCGGGGCCTGGGTTCACCACGCTCAGTAAGGACTGCTGAAACAGTCGCTCCACTGTAAGGGCCACCAGACTGAGTGCTCCTGCGTCCACTCGGTGGCTGAGTCTCTAACCAGGTCTATTCCCACACCAATATGCGGGATCAATCCCACACATCTCCAGGTGGTAAAGTGTCCACTGCCACTCACCGCACAGTCTGGGGCGCCCCTATTCTCACCAGGGACGTCCACCTCTCTCCAGGGTAACGTCTGTCACGGTGCACAGGCAGGAGGCCCACCACCTTCAGAGGGGCTCGGCCTCGGCTCCACCCTCGACGCCGGTCAATTCTAGGCTGCCATTTTGCACTTATCTTGCACCAGTGTCTGCCGGGATTCCGCCTCGCCACAGCCGCCCAACCACCGGGACCAGCACCCGGCGTCCCAGCTCCACCGAGCTCAATTTGAGGCGCTCCCTGGTCGCCGGCGTCCAGGGTATATGCTGATAACTATTGGGCCAGCGCGGAGCTCCGAGCTCGCACGTCCGCCATTCTCGGCTCCTTGGCCACGCCCACTCGCTCTTTAAAAAAAATGTTTTAAAATTTTTTATTGAGCAGAGCAAAATAAACATAGCACAAACAGTTGTCTACAGGATATTTAACTATTACTTTTCAATTAAAAAACAACATATTCATTATATATATGGAACCAACATGGATCAAATACTGGTACATAGAAAAAAGGCATATTGCAACATTGATCTGGCCGCCGCTTAAACTATTTACAAGTAAGCAAACTTTCTTCTTTAAAATGCTGAAGTGCTACAGTGCTACAGTACCCAGCGATAATCACTCAAATTCTACCGACATATGTGCAAAATTGCTAAGGTGCTATAGTGCCTTTTTAGTGTGCAAAATCAGCACAGCGAAAGTGCAACGTGCTAAACCATCAAAGTGCTGAAGTGCAAAATCTATAAAATTTCTGTTCCCTCCATAGTTTTCAAAATTCGCAAAATACTTCCAAACAGAAGTACATTTTCTTGTAGCGCCTACCCTCCTGGCATATGCTTCTTCAAACATCATAGTTTGTTTCATTTTGTTTATCCACTTTAGATAAGAGGGTGCATCTTCAGACCTCCAATTCTGGAGGATTAAAGAGCGAGCAACAAGAGAGCTAATCATAATAAAGGTCTACTCTGCTTTTGTCAGGTCATCCCTTAGTCTAGAAATGCCAAAGAGTGACACCTCGGTCTCTGGATCAAGCCTCTTCTGGATTGCCTGGCTGATAGCGGAGAAAATCTTAACCCAGAATGACTCTAGTTTTGGACACGTGAAGAATGTATGAAGCTAATCCCCTTCCCCCTCTGTCTGGCATCGTAAACATCTATTCTCCACTTCCGGAAATCTCTCACTGAGAGTTTTAGGAGTATAGTATGCCAACCACGAGACAGAAAGGCCATCCTTTTAAAATTGGCAGCTCTTAGGGCCTTACTGCCTTGCTGGGATATTAACTGCCACTCCCGGCTAGACAATATGCAGTTAGTTTCACGTGCAACTCTTTCTAAGAATCTCTCAACCACGGGGATTCATTAAGTTTCCTCAGCTGAGAATACCAATTGCCCACCCCACTTAGTTTGGCTCGATATAAAACGCTCACACGCTTTGTTGGGACACCACTTAATGTAAGAGTATATCTATTTATAAAATGTACAATCTATAGATACTCAAAAAAACCAAGCTTATTACGTTCGCCGTATCTATTTTGGACCTCTTGCCAAGTAATTATTTTATTATTCGTGAGCAAATGGCCAAGCTCTTCTAGAATTAATTGAAGTGGCCTAGAACCTGAATGGTGACTAGGACTGCAGAATGCACAGCTAATAAATATTTTCATACATTCAATACAATTTATTAATCATTTTATAGCATCAAAATGTAAACATAATAAACATATGAACTCTTGATTGACAAAAATATAAATATCACATGATAATTTTTCACATAAGATTATTCTTGCATATCACATAGTAATTGTGGCGTAGAAACCCAATGCATTTCGGGACTCAGGGTCCCTTCGTCAGGGGTATTCTGTGAAAGAGAAGAAAAGGAGACTATTCTCAACCAATGAACACTTGAATTCAGATGAAATGTGAAATGTTTCTGTAGTGTATGTGCATAGCGTGCTCCCTCCACCAAAGTGCTGTGGACACGCGTGTACACAATTTTCACTTACTATCTTAATACCACGAGATCAATCCTTCACTCTAAAGAGGAAATAGAAAATAAAATGCACAATCCTCATTTGTCCAAATCGAAGGTACAACAACGCAGAACGCGATCAAAACCCTTTAAGTGAATTCAAGCACGTACCTGATGACTAAACTGCCAACTATTCAATATTTCCAAATCATATTCACAATCTGTGTAACCTGAAAACATAACAGGCGCCCATTGAGGAAAGCCACTCTATAAAGTCATTGTGCTCTCAATATTACATGAAACAGAAGAAAACTCACCGTATGACATGAGTTAATGTGAATCGAAAAGCGACCGTTTGGCAGTGACAAGCTTTAACACCAGTAGCTGGAGATTTTCTCAGGTCACCAAATGCTTGATGGTGTCTAAAACATACATAAACCTAGATTATTCCTCGGTCCGGTGAAACGACAAACTAATAGAGCCGTGTTCTGTGTAAAAGCTACAGTCTATGCTTACCGAAGCGTCTCTATCACAAAATATAGAGCGTCAGGTAACCGTTAGTATAACGCTAAACCATGAACTTCGTAACCGGGAAGAGGCTTCCTGGTTTCAACTGTGACGTGATGATGCGATCAACACTGAAAGCGGACAGAGATTCTTAAATGAAGCGTACATAAATTAACTCTCTCTAGAAACGTTTTTAAAAAAAAGGTTTAAACGGGGTCACGTGAAAAACAATGACGACGAGCTCCACACGCTTCCAAGATAAACGTGAATCCATCAGTATGTCGATAAACCTAACACTAAAAACGGACTCATGAGGACAATGGTAACTAAATAAAACTGTAAACAGACCAAATCCCGGATGTACAACAAAATATTGATATTGCAACTGTGAAACTTAAACGAGCCGTACCCACCACCAAAGTGCCTGGGGGAATATATGTATGAAAGGAATTGCATTATAAGAGAATTACATTTGAGAAATACTGTGAGACAATCACTGTTTATGAAACTAAAACTAGTGTTCAAAGTGCATGTGTAACACAATCTGTAGAAAAAGACAGTGAAGCATCAAAAATATTAAACCAAGGGTTTGATTATGTTTCATGATAAATTCCAACACTGTGCCTTACAACAAATGCATCAAATTGAGAATTATGTAATCAGGTGTCATTATTTCTGTGTTCTAAATGTACGTGTATGACTGTGTAATCAATGCCTGTTCAAATATCGCGTGCGGGGCCCATGGTGATTCCTGAGATGGTATGTATATTTATAAAAAACATGCCATTTCTAGTTTATCATTTTACCCAGCTCTTCTAGGCCACAGTCCTTCCAGTTTTTAAGATGATAGATTGGATTTGAAGACCCAGACTTTTGCATTCCACTAACTTTAAATAGTGGAACCCTGAAGAGCCGGCTTGTTTAAAAAAGGATTTCAATCTAAAGGCATAATCCTGTAGCGTCTTATATCTAGTCCTCTTTGGCAATTTAACTATCTTTAAAAACACCGGCATTTGGGAAGCAGATTCCTGTACCATTTTAACTAAGACGAAGTTGTCCAATAATCCATTTGGTTCCAATAAACGCGCTGTAAGATGTAAAATCGCTGCCTCGTAATAAGTTCATATTTTTGGCAATGCTAACCCACCCTGATTAATTTCTAGCTACAGTGTTGCTAGCTTGACCCTGGAAGCCTTTTTACTCCAGACAAATTCCCTAAACATTGACTCTAGCTCTTTGAAAATATTTGTATTAATTTTCAAAGGAACATTAAGAAAAAGAAAAACTAGTAGGGGAAGTATGGACATTTTTATTATGGCTACACGGCCTATTAAAGTTAACGTTACAATGACCAATTGTCAAGCAATACTTTGATTTTATTCCGCATTGCTTGATAGTTTAAACTAAATAGCTGATCATATTGATTAGAGACAAATATTCCTAGATAGCGTATCGGTTCGGCTCTTAAAGCCTGGGATTTGAGGTTTGAGCGGAGAAACTCAAAGTCGGTGTTTAAAGTTAAAATCTCGGTTTCATTTTTATTTATTTTGTAGCCCCCAATCGATTCAAATTGGCTACATTCTACTAAAACCTGGTCCAAATTCAGGCTCTCAGGACTTAAATATAAAACAATATCATCTGAGAACAGCTTTAATTTCGCCATACCTGGTATTGGAGCTCTAATTTCCAGATTGTCACGAATTCTTGCAGCCAGGGGCTCGATAAAGAAGGTAAACAGTAAAGGGGACATCGGGCACCCTTGTCTGGTCCCACGATTGACATTTACTGTCCCTATTTGATTTGCATTTATCACCACCCTGGCCTGGGCACCCTGATAGATGTTCCTCAACATTTCCATGATCTGGGCTGGGACACCAAATTTACCCAGTCCAAAGAAAAGTGCGTCCCAGTTTACCAGATCAAACGCCTTTTCAGCGTCCACCATCATGATGAGCGTTGGAATTCATTATTTTTAAAGAAGTCGAGAGCCTGAATTAAGAACCCGATATTTTGGAGGAGGAGCATAGCGCAACCAAGATGGCCGCGTAGGTGCGAGGCTCCCGAGGACCTCCGTGACCTCCTACATAAATCCTGAAAATATCCTGTCCTAGATGAGGGGACTGTGTTGGTGAGCCCAAGCTGAGGTGTCACCCGTTTTCCGTTTCCAAATTGGACCTCGGACACCGGCGGGAGCACCGATTGAGGTTTGCGGCCTTCTCCACGCCGGCCCCCCGGATTGGAGTTGCGGGGCGATCCGGAGACAGTGATCAACAGCGGCGGGCAGGGCTGGGCGACTCGCGTACCCCGCACTTTCACTTTCGCTTTTGCACCCTCCTTGCTGCTCGGGCGAGGTTGGGTTGCGGGGCGGTGTGCGGTGGTGTGCCTTGTTGGGGTGCCCTGCTGGCCCGCCGGCTGTGATCCGTCCTGCGGACCTGTGGTGGCCCCCCCCCCCCGGAGCCCGTGAACTGGTTTGTCGGCCTTTTCCGAGGTGATTGGCACGATTTGGGGACTGAAACCATGTCCACAAAGCAAGATGGCGACCGGGCAAAGGTGAAAACGACCCGCCGTGGCGCGGCCCATCAGTCCAACAGCATGGACCGCTACACCCTCCAGAAGGGATCTCCCAAGGTGCCGCATAGGTCCCCTGAGGGCCCGACTGATGCTCCTACGCTGCCCGCGGATCTGACCCTGCGAGATGTTATGGGCGCTATCGCCGAGATGAAGGCCTCGGTGGACCAGCGCTTTGACACACTGGCGCAAAAGATTGACTCGGTCCACGTGGATGTTGGCCTGGTGAGGGCCGATTTATCCAAGACCAATGACCGGGTCGATTCTTTGGCCCACACCACTTCGGGCCTTACGGCGGACGTGGCGGCCCTCCAAAAGGAGGTGCGCCGGCTCGGCCAGGCGAGCGCCCTGATGGATCGTCGACTGGAGGATTCCAGTCGACGATCCATCAGGGCGCTTTGACACACTGGCGCAAAAGATTGACTCGGTCCACGTGGATGTTGGCCTGGTGAGGGCCGATTTATCCAAGACCAATGACCGGGTCGATTCTTTGGCCCACACCACTTCGGGCCTTACGGCGGACGTGGCGGCCCTCCAAAAGGAGGTGCGCCGGCTCGGCCAGGCGAGCGCCCTGATGGATCGTCGACTGGAGGATTCCGAGGGTCGGGCCCGGAGGAACAATGTCCGCATTGTCGGGGTGCCGGAGGGACGTGAGGAGGCGGCGGCGGACCTGTTTGTGGAGGACCTGATTCTCACCCATCTCCAGCCCCGGGGGCTGAGTAAATTCTTTGCGGTGGAACGTGCCCACAGGGTTCCCGGAGGAAGACCTAAGGCCGGAGCCCCTCCGAGGCCTCTCATTGCCCGGATTTTCAACTTTCGGGACAGAGACGCTATCCTTCAGACTTCTAGGCAACAAGGACCGGTCAGACTTGACAATATGGAGGTGAACTTCTATCCTGATTTCACCCCAGCGGCCCAGAAGCAGAGACTGAGCTTTCTCGGAGTCAAACGTCGTCTACGGGACCTGAACCTCAAGTATGCGATGCTTTTTCCAGCTAAGTTGCGGGTGGAGGTGGATGGCCGCACGCACTTTTTTGATCGTCCCGAGGCAGCCGGGGACTGGTTGGACTCCTTGCCCGGGGATCGGGGCCGGGGGGGTGGGGGGGGCGCGGTTGGAGGGGAGGGCTCGCCGGATCAGGACTGAGGGACTAATAGTAGGCCTTGCTCTGGACAACATTGTCGTCATTTTTGACTGTTCGTTAAGTCTCCCTCCTGTGGAGGTGGTACGGGGTCTCTTGGGGGCTCTCCCTCCTCCTCTGGGGGACTAGTTAGTTTAATCATTCATGGGGCGACAGGCACACTGCACTTTGGGGGGGCTGTTTGGGCTCATGCAGGGGTGCAGGGAGGGGGGAGTTCTGTTGGGATGGGTGGGTTGGGGTGGGGTGTTTGTTTTTACCGCAAGGCAAACCCTTTATTGTATTTGTGTTTTTAAGGTGCTGTCGGGGGGACGAATGATGGCTTCTGTATGTGATGGGGGGTAGGGACCTGACTTTATTGTCCTGGAACGTTAACGGACTGGGGGATAGGATTAAGCGAGGTGTGGTCCTGCAGTATTTGAAACGACTTTCGCCAGATGTGGTCTTTCTGCAGGAGACACACCTTATTGGTAATTCCTTTTTTGCCATGAATCGGCGTGGCTATCGTTTGGTGGCCCACTCGGGCTTCACGTCGGGCTCACGGGGGGTGGGCATCATGGTGAAGAACTCGCTCCCGTTGGAAATAGACGAGGTGCGCCATGATGAGAGGGGACGCTACACTGTCTTAGTGGGGAGAATGGAGGGTAAAGTAGTTGTCTTTGTATCAGTGTACGTCCCACCGGGGTTGCAGTCCACGACTTTTGCAGACCTAGGGCGCCTCCTTCTTGACCTTCCGGGGGGGCTTCTGGTGGTTGGGGGGGACTTCAATGCGGTGGTTTCTGGGACCGTGGATCGTCACCCCCCTAGGGACCTCCCCCGGGCGCAGGCGTGGCTGTCCGGCTTCTTAGATACACTGGGATTGGTGGACTGCTGGCGCTTAAAACATCCCACGCAGCTGCAGTACACTTTCCACTCGGGTGCCCATGGTAGCCTCTCACGGCTTGATTATGTCCTTGTCCCTGCGGCCTATGTTGGGAGGGTAGGAGAGGTGCGCCATTTGGCGCGGGGTATTTCAGATCACTCCCCGCTCCTGTTGCACGTTGATGTCTTCCCGAGGGGGGAGGGCAGAGTAGCTCCAATCAATGCCTGGTACCTGCGCGACCCCACCATTCGCGCTGATTTGATTAAATCCTTGCAGCGGTATTTCGATGAGAATGTGGGGTCCGTCCCTTCGGCTATCTCCCTGTGGGAAGCTTTCAAAACAGTTCTTAGAGGGGAGGCCCTCTCCTTTATTTCCCATGCCCGGAGGCGCGAGCAGGAGGAGGTGACCCGGGTGGAGGCCGAAATCGCTGAATTGGAGGGTGATTTAGAGGGTGGGGTGACGGATGCTGCACTACATGTCCTACAACTTAAGCAGGCGGCCTACAGGGCCCTCGTCACGGAGGCGGCCAGGGGCCTCTATAGAGAGCAACAGGGGCGACTGTATGATGTGGGTGATAAGGCTGGTAAACTGCTTGCATGGTTGGATAAAAAGGAGAGAGCGAGTCGTGTGGTCCCGCTGATTGAGAGGATGGATGGTGTGCGTGTCACCGAGCCAGAAGACATTGCCTCTTGTTTCGCGGATTATTTTCGCGAGGTGTATTCCCCGGTTTCTCCCTGCTCGGAGGAGGATTCCCATGCCCTGCTTCGGGATATCGCGCTGCCTTCCCTTTCGGTGGAGGACAGGGTGTTGTTAGATGCCGCTCCTACCTCCGACGAAATTGCCCTCGCCATACGCTCGGTCGCATCCGGCAAGGCCATGGGCCCGAACGGCATCCCTATCGAGTTGTATAAGCTGCGACCGGATGTACTGGCACCCCACCTCCGTGCGATGTTCCTGGCGGCCCACTCGCTGGGCTCCCTCCCTCCGGACCAACGTCTGGCTACAATCGTGGTGATCCCCAAGGAGGGGAGACCTTGAGACCGGGTTACATCCTACCGGCCTATCTCGCTCTTGAATGCGGAGCCCAAAATCCTCGCCAAGGTGCTAGCCAACCGGCTGGTCGGCGTGGTGGGCGACCTGGTCCACCAAGACCAGTCCGGCTTTATTCCCCATCGCAACACGGCCCTTAATCTGCGGCGCTTGCACGGGGTGCTCGCGCGTGTCCCGTTTGTGCGGGAGCCGGCCATATTGGCGTCCTTAGACGCCACCATGGCGTTTGACACGCTCGAGTGGCCATACATCTGGGCCATGCTGGCGAAGTTTGGATTTGGCCCGGGGTTCATCAGCTGGGTCAAATTGTTGTATTCGGGCCCATTGGCGCAGGTGGTGGTGAATGGAAGAGTATCGGTCCCATTCGAGCTGGGACGGGGCACACGACAGGGCTGTCCCTTGTCGCCGCTCCTGTTCGCGCTGGCCTTGGAACCCCTGGCGGAGTGGCTGCGGTGGCACCCTTCCATCCGTGGTCTCCGTTGGACCCCCGAATATGAGGACCGCGTGTCCCTATACGCTGACGATATCCTTTTGTACCTAGCCTCCCCGCGTAAATCACTGATTGTCCTGGTTGATGTTTTGCGCTCATTCGGCCGCAACTCAGGCCTTGTCATCAACTGGGCTAAATCATGTGTGTATGTGCTTTCCGGGGAGGCTCCCGTCCTCCCGCGGGGCTGTCCGATCCAGATTGCCTCACAGGGGTTTCGGTACCTGGGGGTTTACATTACTCTGGACCCGGAGGCCCGCTACGAGCGGAATTTGCTTCCCCCCCTCCAGCGCTTGAAGGAGGACGTCGCGCGCTGGCGGCGCCTGCCGCTTTCGCCGCTCGGCCGGGCGGCATTGTTTAAGATGATGTCGTTGCCACGCTTCCTGTACGCTCTCCAGAATACTATGGATTTAGTCCCGGCGCGCTACTTCCGTGAGGTAGAGAGTCTACAGCGTCGCCTGTTCTGGGACGGGAGGCCGCGTATTGCCCTGGCGAAGTTGACGCTCCCATGGTACGACGGGGGGATTGCCCTCCCGGATATTAAACGGTATTACTGGGCCTCCCAGCTAGCTGCAATTAATCATGGCCTTTACGGGCCCGCCTTAAACCCGGCATTTGAAATGGACAAGATGCTCCTGCCTGGTAGCGACTATAATCGAGCGCTCTACTCTGGCGCGCCCGGCCCCCGCCTGACGGGACCTACGCGTGTCATGGTACGAGTATGGCACGCGGCTAACGCAGCTATGGGGTGGACCGTTTGACCCGGGCATCACCGTTGTACGCGTCTGAGAGATTGGGCTCCCTGTGGACCTCGAAGGGCTTCGAGAAGTGGGACACGATCGGCATCAGTAAAGTGGGGGACCTCTGGACGAGAGGGGGATTTAAAACATTCGAGACGCTGCAGACGGAGTTTCAGCTGCAGGGCAGTGAATACTTTCGGTACTTGCAGGTCCGTCACGCGCTGGGCTCAGTCTTCCCAGACGTCGCCTCCATCCCGGAGTCTTCCCCCCTGGAGGATAGAGTGCTGGATGGCCACGTTCCGGACAGCACGATCTCCCTTATTTACAAAAAATTGCTTAATGACCGCTCGGGCCTGCTGACTGGCCTCCGCGAGGCTTGGGTTGCCGACGGGCTGGAGTTGGACGACGAAGACTGGATTTCCGTGTTGGCCTCTCCGAAGGAGGTGGCCATACCGGCTCGCCTTCGCTTCGTCCAGCTTAAGATACTCCACCGGGTTTACATGACGGGGCCAAGGCTTCTGCGTATGGGCTATGCTGAGGATGGGTTGTGTAAGCGTGGGTGTGGTGCTTTGGCGACTTTTTTGCATATTTTGTGGGAATGCCCGAAGGTGGAGCGATTCTGGCGTGGTGTGCATGAGGTCCTGCGAGTGGTTACGCATGTCGCGCTGCTGCCTGAAGCGAGGAGATGCCTGCTGAATGTGTGGGAACCAACTGACTACTCGGTTCCGCAGACGCGATGGGTGACTCTGGGATATATGATAGCTAAGCGTGACATTGCCCAACTGTGGGGATCCCAGAGGCCCCCGGCGGTGTCGGCCTGGAAAGAACACATGGATTGGTGCATGTTCCGAGAAAAGGTGGTGTATGTGGCGAGAGGTAAGCCTGGGGCATGGGTGAAAGTATGGGGCCCCTGGAACGCCTACCGCAGGGGTATCTGCGCGCCACCACTGCTGCCTGCGGCCTCACCAGCCCCGTCCCCTTAGCTGACTCCTTTCCTAGCCCCGAGCACGGAATTCCCCCGGTCCTCGATCTGTTCCCCTTCCCCTCTTTAGACTCCTGTGGATGGCTGGGGTCCCCCATTCGGGGAGCACGTGCTGTTACTGTCGATTGCAGGTTGCCTTGCGGGTGTGGTTTTTGTGTTGTTTGTGTAAAATGAAACCGTATTGTGGGGACAGAGTGATGTGGCCCACGACGCTGATACCTCCTGATTTTGCTCCTCTGCAACGCCAAGTGTTTTTGTATGTATGTCATATGCTCCTGTCATTCTAGCGGCCGGCCGGAAGGTTGTAGGCCCATACCTGTATATTCTTGAGATTGCAATAAACGGTTTCAAAAAAAAAAAAAAAAAAAAAGAACCCGATATTTGAGGACATTGACCTTCCAGCAACAAATCCGGACTGATCTCTATGAATCAGTTCCTGGGCTATGGGAGTAAAATGTTGGGCCCAAACTTTCATTAGAATTTTATAGTCTGTGTTTGAAAGACTAATAGGTCTACAAGAATTAACATCTTCGTGGTTTTTGCCCTTCTTCACAAAGCTTATAATTATAGATTCTTTAAAACTTGAGGGGACACTGCCCCCTTCTTAATGTTGTTGAACAGCTTCGTCAAGAAGGGGATTAGTTCCTTAGCAAATGTCTTCTACAATTCTATTGGCAGCCCGTCGTTTCCCCAAGCTTTTGCCACAGCAATAGATTTTAAGGCTGTTAAAACTTCTGCTTCTGATATGTGGAGTTGGATTAGGTCTGCACGCCAATCGGACAGACTGGGGAGATTTACCCTCTCAAAATATTCCTGCATTAAGTCCGATCTAACCTCATATCTAGTGACATAGAGCTGTTGATAATGCTCCATGAAGACTTGAGCTATGCTATCCTTGTCCGTTATTGTGTCACCGGTCTTAGGATCTGTTATCTGGGAAATTAAAGCTGCTTCCTGTTTGGTCTTAGTTAACCCGGCTAGCAATTTCCAGACCATTTGACTGTCTTCATAGACACTTTGTTGATAAGTCTTAGAGCTATTTATCTCTTCAATTAAAAACAATGACCTAAGTGCCTGTTTTGCCTTTTCAAGCTGACCCCCTATTTTCCCCTCCCCCTGTACCGGGATATTTCTCTGATTTAAGGCACTGTCCATAGCCTTTTGAAGTTTGACGATTTTGGCACGTCGTTTTTTTAACTGGGCGACAGAAAAACAATAATTTGCCCCCGCAAAGCTGCCTTAATCTCCCCCAAACTGAAAATAGTTCTGCCGTTCCTTCATTAATCCTAAAAAACTCCAAAATCCATTCTCTTATATCAGCTACCCATTGAGGATCTTGGACGAGGAGACGATCCATCTGCCACCTGGATCTTGTCCTCCTTCCCTCCTCAATTTCCAGCTCTAATTTTACAAAGGAGTGATCAGAGAATGCATTAGCCCCTATTTCAGTATGTATATAGTTCATCGAACGAGATATGAGCAAAAAGTCAATACGAGAAGCTGTTTGAAATTGGCGGAAATACATGTATATTTACTCTTTGTCTGGTTAATTTGACGCCAGGGGTCTATAAGATGATATTCCTGTTTTATGGCTTCTAGGGCTTTTTTAGTTTTTGGTTTCAATTGCTTCTTGTTTTTATTAGAGGTGTCTTTCCTCAGATCTTGAATAAAATTAAAATTGCCTCCTAAAATGGTCTGCCCTGGTGTCCCCCTAAGTAATTCGCTGACTTGTACTAGTGCTGAGGGATCATCTACTACTGGACCGTAGTAGTTTACCAAATTTAATATCTTCCCATTTAATTTTACCTTGACCCATATCCATCTTCCAAGGGGATCTCTCCGGACTTGACCAAATTCCCAAGGCAACCTCTACAAAAGTAAATAGCTACAGCTCTTTTGGCCAACCCAGCAGATGCAAAAAAAGCATGGGAAAAAGTTTCGGGGAATTGGTTTTTAAATGGGTTTCTTGAATAAGACTTGCGGCGCAAAAGAAGCCAACCACCTCATAAGCCCTCTATACTTTTGTTTGTTTAGCATTTCGTTCACATTAACTGAGATGATACAGCACTTACTAATTATTTCTAAAATAGTTCATACTACAGCAAAAAGATCTACAAATCCTGCTTTTCTTACTCCATTGGCTACTGCTCTTTTTACTGATATACCCTTCCCAAAGCCAACCCCACCATCCAGCAAATGCCAGCCCCACCCCAGAAAATGTATTAAACTCCGCTAACCACATCTCACCCCCCTTCTACACTATGGGGTGCCCTGGCCCTTCACCCTGAATGACCTCCCCCCCCCCCCCCCCCAGCCCAGCAATGGCAGCCCTGAACATCAAATTAACCGCTGATTCATTTTGTAGAAGAAATCTCTTTCAATAAATCCTGGGCTTCTTCTGTGCTAGAGAACTTGTGAAATTTCCCTCTCACTAGAACTCTGAGCTTAGATTGCTGAGCAATAGATGCAGGCGCACCTTGGGCTTTAGAGAGATACAAAAGTTTCACAAACTCTCTCTGTCTGCGTGCGGCTACCACAGACATCTCCACAAAGATCTGGCATTTAGCCCCTCGTTGATAGAGAACTGTCGCTGCTGGATTGCCTTCTCGAGAATTCTTTCTTTAATGCGGTAGTCTGCAAAATTTGCCAAGATAGTACGTGGAGAGGAGGAGCCTAGCGTGCAACCAAGATGGCCGCGTAGGTGCGAGGCTCCCGAGGACCTCCGTGACCTCCTACACATATCCTGAAAATATCCTGTCCTAAATGAGGGGACTGTTTTGGTGAGCCCGAGCTGAGGCGCCACCCGTTTTCCGCTTCCAAATTGGACCTCGGACACCGGCGGGAACATCGATCGAGGTTTGCGGCCTTCTCCACGCCGGACCCCGGATTAGATCTGTGGGGCTATCCGGATACAAAGTGAACAACAGCGGCGGGCAGGGCTCGGCGACTCGCGTACCCCGCACTTTCACTTTCGCTTTTGCACCCTCCTTGCTGTCTTGGCAAGGTTGGGTCGCGGGGCACTGTGAGGTGGTGTGGCCTCGTTGGGGTACCCTGCCGGCCCGCCGGCTGTGATCCACCCCGCGGGTCTGTGGTGGCCCCCCCCCGGAGCCCGTGAACCGGCTTGCCTGCCCTTTACGACGTGACTGGCACGGTCCGGGGACTGGAACCATGTCCACAAAGCAAGATGGTGACCGGGCAAAGGTGAAATCGACCCGACGTGGCGCAGCCCAGCAGTCTAACAGCATGGACCGCTACACCCTCCAGAAGGGATCTCCTGAGGTGCCGCGTAGGTCCCCCGAGGGCCCGACTGATGCTCCTGCCCTGCCCGCGGATCTGACCCTGCGGGATGTCATGGGTGCTATCGCCGAGATGAAGGCCTCGGTGAGCCAGCGTTTTGATACACTGGCGCAGAAGATAGACTCGGTCCTCGTGGATGTTGGCTTGGTGAGGGCCGATCTATCCAAGACCAATGATCGGGTCGATTCTTTGGCCCACACCACATCGGGCCTCACGACAGATGTGGCGACCCTCCAAAAGGAGGTGCGCCGGCTTGGCCAGGCGAGTGCGCTGATGGACCGCCGCTTGGAGGATTCCGAGGGTCGGGCCCGGAGGAACAATGTCCGCATTATCGGGGTGCCTGAGGGACGTGAGGAGGCGGCGGCGGACCTATTCGTGGAGGACTTGATTCTCACTCATCTCCAGCCCCGGGGGCTGAGTAAATTTTTCGCAGTGGAACGGGCCCACAGGGTTCCCGGGGGAAGGCCTAAGACCGAAGCCCCTCCGGGGCCTCATCGCCCGGATTTTCAACTTTCGGGACAGAGATGCTATTCTGCAATCCTCCAGACTACAGGGACCGGTCAGACTCGACAACATGGACATCAATTTTTATCCTGATTTCACTCCAGCGGTCCAAAAGCAGAGACTGAGCTTTCTCGGAGTCAAACGTCGTCTACGAGACCTTAACCTCAAGTATGCGATGCTTTTCCCAGCTAAGTTGCGGGTGGAGGTGGATGGCTGCACGCACTTTTTTGATCGTCCCGAAGCGGCTGGGGACTGGCTGGATACTTTGCCTGGGGATCGGGCTCGGGGGGGCGGGGGGGGGGAGCGGTTGGGGGAGAGGGCTCGCCGGATCAGGACTGAGGGACTAATATTAGGCCTCGCTCTGGACAAAATTGATGTCACTTTGGACTGTTCGTCTGTTCGAGTAAGTTCCCCTCCTGTGGAGGTCGTGTGGGGTCTCTTGGGGGTTCTCCCTCCTCCTCTGGGGGCTTAGTTAGTTTAACCATCTATGGGGCGACAGGCACACTGCACTTTGGGGGGGCTGTTTGGGCTCATGCAGGGGTGCAGGGAGGGGGGAGTTCCGTTGGGGTGGGTGGGTTGGGGTGGGGTGTTGTTCGTTTTTACCACAAGGCAAACCCTTTTTTGTATTGGTCTTAAGGTGCTCTTCGGGGGACGAATGATGGCTTTTGTGTGTGATGGGGGGTAGGGACTTGACTTTGTTGTCTTGGAACGTTAATGGACTGGGGGATAGGATCAAACGAGGTGTGGTCCTGCAGTATTTGAAACGAATCTCACCCGATGTAGTCTTTTTGCAGGAGACACACCTTATTGGTAATTCTTTTTGTGCCATGAATCGGCGTGGCTACCGTTTAGTGGCCCACTCGGGCTTCACGTCGGGCTCACGGGGTGTGGGCATCATGGTGAAGAACTCGCTCCCGTTGGAAATTGATGAGGTGCTTCATGATGATAGGGGACGCTACACTGTCTTGGTGGGGAGAATGGAGGGCAAAGTAGTTGTCTTTGTATCAGTATACGTCCCACCGGGGCTACAGTCAACCACTTTTGCAGACTTGGGGCGCCTCCTCCTTGGCCTTCCGGGGGGGCTTCTGGTGGTTGGGGGGGACTTCAATGCGGTGGATTCTGGGACTGTGGATCGTCACCCCCCTAGGGACCTCCCCCGGGCACAGGCGTGGCTGTCCGGCCTCTTGGATACACTGGGATTGGTGGACTGCTGGCGCTTAAAACATCCCACGCAGCTGCAGTACACTTTCCACTCGGGGGCCCATGGTAGCCTCTCACGGCTTGATTATGTCCTTGTCCCGGCGGCCTATGTTGGGAGGGTAGGAGAGGTGCGCCATTTGGCGCGGGGTATTTCAGATCACTCCCCGCTCCTGTTACACATTGATGTCTTCCCGAGGGGTGAGGGCAGGGTAGTTCCAATCAATGCCTGGTACTTGCGCTACCCCATCATTCGCGCTGACTTGATTAAATCCTTACAGCGATACTTTGATGAGAATGTGGGGTCCGTCTCTTCGGCTATCTCCCTGTGGGAAGCCTTCAAGACAGTTCTCAGAGGGGAGGCCCTATCCCTTATTTCCCATGCCCGGAGGCGCGAGCGGGAGGAAGTGACCCGGGTGGAGGCCGAAATTGTCGAATTGGAGGGTGATCTAGAGGGTGGGGTGACAGATGCTGCGCTACATGTCCTACAGCTTAAGCAGGCGGCCTACAGGGCCCTCGTCACGGAGGCGGCCAGGGGCCTCAGTAGGGAGCAACAGGGGCGACTGTATGATGTGGGTGATAAGGCTGGTAAACTGCTCGCGTGGTTGGATAAAAAGGAGAGAGCGAATCGTGTGGTCCCGCTGATTGAGAGGATGGATGGAGTGAGTGTAACCGAGCCAGAAGAAATTGTCTCCTGCTTCGCGGATTATTTCCGTGAAGTGTATTCCCCGGTTTCTCCCTGCTCGGAGGAGGATTCCCATGCCCTGCTTAGGGATATCGCGCTCCCTTCCCTTTCGGAGGAGGACAGGGTGTCGTTGGATGCCGCTCCCACCTCCGACGAAATTGCCCTCGCCATACGCTCGGTCGCTTCTGGCAAGGCCATGGGCCCGAATGGCATCCCTATCGAGTTGTATAAGTTGCGACCGGATGCATTGGCACCCCACCTTCGTGCGATGTTCCTGGCGGCCCACTCGCTGGGCTCCCTCCCGCTGGACCAGCGTCTGGCTACAATCGTGGTGATCCATAAGGAAGGGAGACCTCGGGACCGGGTTACATCCTATCGGCCTATCTCGCTCTTAAATGCGGAGCCCAAAATTCTTGCCAAGGTGCTGGCCAATCGGCTGGTCGGCGTGGTGGGCGATCTGGTCCATCAAGACCAGTCCGGCTTTATTCCCCATTGCAACACAGCCCTTAATCTGCGGCGCTTGCACGGGGTGCTCGCACGTGTTCCATACGTGCGGGAGCCGGCCATACTGGCGTCCTTAGACGCCACCATGGCGTTTGACACGCTTGAGTGGCCATACATTTGGGCGATGCTGGCGAAGTTTGGATTTGGCCTGGGTTTCATCAGTTGGGTCAAATTGTTGTATTCGGGCCCATTGGCGCAGGAGGTGGTAAACGGAAGAGTATCGGCCCCATTCGAGCTGGGCCGGGGCACGCGGCAGGGCTGCCCCTTGTCGCCGCTCCTGTTTGCGCTGGCCTTGGAGCCCCTGGCGGAGTGGCTGCGGTGGCATCCTTCCATCCGTGGTCTCCGTTGGACCCCCGAGTACGAGGACCGCGTGTCCCTATACGCTGATGACATCCTTTTGTACCTAGCCTCCCCACGTAAATCACTAATAGTCCTGGTTGATGTTTTACGTTCATTTGGCCGCAACTCAGGCCTTGTCATCAACTGGGCTAAATCATGTGTGTATGTGCTCTCCGGGGAGGCTCCCGTCCTCCCGCGGGGCTGTCCGATCCAGATTGCCGCTCAGGGGTTTAGGTACCTGGGTGTCTACATCACTCTGGACCCGGAGGCCCGCTATGAGCGGAACTTGCTTCCCCCCCTCCAGCGCTTGAAGGAGGACGTCGCGCGCTGGCGGGCGCCTGCCGCTTTCGCCGCTCGGCCGAGCGGCGCTGTTTAAAATGATGTCGTTGCCACGCTTCCTGTACGCTCTCCAGAACACTATGGATTTAGTCCCGGCGCGCTACTTCCGTGAGGTGGAGAGTCTACAGCGCCGCCTGTTCTGGGACGGGAGGCCGCGTATTGCCCTGGCGAAGTTGACGCTCCCATGGTACGATGGGGGGATTGCCCTCCCGGATATTAAACGGTATTACTGGGCCTCCCAGTTAGCTGCAATCAACCATGGCCTCTACGGGCCCGCCTTGAACCCGGCCTTTGAAATGGACAAGATGCTACTGCCCGGTGGCGACTACAATCGAGCGCTCTACTCCGGCGCGCCCGACGCTCGCCTGACGGGACCTACGCGTGTCATGGTGCGAGTATGGCACGCGGCTAATGCAGCTATGGGGTGGAAGGACCGTTTGACCCGGGCGTCACCGCTGTACGCGTCTGAGAGGTTGGGCTCCCTGTGGACCTCAAAGGGCTTCGAGAAGTGGGACGTGATAGGCATCAGTAAAGTCGGGGATCTCTGGACGAGGGGGGGATTTAAAACATTCGAGATGCTGCAGACGGAGTTTCAGCTGCAGGACAGTGAATACTTTCGGTACCTGCAGGTCCGTCATGCACTGGGCTCCGTCTTCCCAGACGTTGCCTCCATCCCGGAGTCTTCCCCCCTGGAGGACAGAGTGCTAGATGGCCATGTCCCAGACAGCACGATCTCCCTTATTTACAAAAAGCTGATTAATGACCGCTCGGGCTTGTTAACCGGCCTCCGAGAGGCTTGGGTTGCCGATGGGCTGGAGTTGGACGACGAGGACTGGACCTCCGCGGTGGCCTCTCCGAAGGAGGTGGCCATACCGGCTCGTCTTCGCTTCGTCCAGCTTAAGATACTCCACCGGGTCTACATGACGGGGCCAAGGCTTCTGCGTATGGGCTATGCTGAGGATGGGCTGTGTAAGCGTGTGTGTGGTGCTTTGGCGACCTTTCTGCATATTTTGTGGGAATGTCCGAAGGTGGAGCGATTTTGGCGTGGTGTGCACGAGGTCCTGCGAGTGGTTACGCGTGTCGCGCTGCTGCCTGAAGCGAGGAGGTGCCTGTTGAATGTGTGGGAACCGACTGACTACTCGGCTCCGCAGATGTGGTGGGTGACTCTGGGATATATGGTAGCTAAGCGTGATATTGCTCAACTGTGGGGATCCCAGAAGCCCCCGGCGGTGTCGGCCTGGAAAGAACACATGGACTGGTGCATGTTTCGAGAGAAGGTGGTGTATGTGGCGAGGGGTAAGCCTGGGACATGGGTGAAAGTATGGGGCCCCTGGAACGCCTATCGTGGGGGTATCTGCGCGCCACCACTGCTGCCTGCTGCCTCACCAGCCCCGTCCCCTTAGCTGACTCCTTCCCCCAGCCCCGGGCACAGGGTTCCCCCAGTCCTTGCTCTGTTCCCCTTCCCCTCTTTAGACTCCTGTGGCTACTTGGGGTCCCCCATTCGGGGAGCACGTGCTGCTACTGACGATTGCAGGTTGCCTTGTGGGTGTGGTTTTTTCTTGTTTATATAAAATGAAACCGTATTGTGGGGTCTGACTGATATGGCTTACGGCATTGATACCTCCTGATTATGCTCCTCTGCAACACCAAGTGTTTTATGAACGTATGTCATATGCTCCTGTCATCCTAGCGGCCGGCCGGAAGGTTGTAGGCCCATACTTGTATATTCTTGAGATTTGTAATAAATGGTTTAAAAAAAAAAAAAAAAAAAAAAAAGATAGTACGTGGAGACTTGGGATTGGGTAAGGGATGGGAGGGGACACGATGTGCCCATGTTATCGTTAGATCGCCAGTAAATTCGGGTAAAACATTTTGTTTGATAAATGATTCAACCCATTGAAGAATGTTCACTCCTTCACTTCCCTCAGGTACCCCAACAAACCGAAGATTTGATCTGCGAGAGTGGTTCTCCCATTCCTCAAGTTTATTCTCAAAAACTATTTTTTCCTTTGCAGCTACGTTTACTTTCTGGATTATAGAGTTCATTTGATCCTCTAGCGAGGCACTCCTGGATTCTGCTTCTTGCATTCTTTCCGGGAAACTTGCCACCACTTCTTCAATTTTCCCTAGTCGCTGGTGCAGGGCAGCTATCTCATTCTCTTGAGATTTCTTCATGTCCCATATCTCATCCAATATGAGATACAACGTAGTCTTTATTTCGATCTGTTGCGTATATGCTCCTTCGGTTAGAGATACTGACTTGGACTTGTCCTGTTGAGACTCTCCATCATCTTTCGGATTGCTAGCCGGCTGACTCGGCGGCTCCAAGCCACCCTTACTATGCATCTGAGGCGATGCCTGAGGCTGTATCTGGGCCTCCAACTGCTGTTCTAAGATGTCTTTGGAGGGAAGCACATCAGGAGCAGGGCTCAGAGATGCTGATTTTGGTGAACTCAACTGGGAATACATTCGCTGGCAAGTTAGGGTGACTGCAGGAGATGCCAGGGCCGAGGGAGGAGTAATCCGGGTATGCGAAGGGCTGGAAGGCGATTCTTCTGATGCACCTCTTGGCATCATGTTCGAATGCCACGGATCTACCATAGTCTTGACTGAGGTTGACTGCGATGTTTTTTAAATAAAATAATGGAAAATCTTTAGGGCTTTTTATCTCACCTTTATTTGTCACAATTGCTGAGTCGCACGGTGGCTCCTTGTCGCCAACAGTGCAGCCACCTATATGTTTCGGAGCAGTAAGATCATCCTCGCCTATCAGGGGCTCAGGCGGCTCTTCTTCAGAGCTCTTAAAGCTAGAGTTCATGCCCAGCCAAGTTAACATATTCCCTGTTCCGGCCGCTGTTGACGCCGCCTTTGCTTGAGCTAAGCGTGTTTTAGCTTTAAGCCCTGCTGCAGGGTCGACTTTAGCAATCATATTTGTCTGTTTAACATGTTTTCCTATCTTTCTTTGCCTCCTAGGACTTGTATGCTGGGAATGCAGAGTCCAATTAGTGAGCACAAATCTCGCTTAACTTGCCACAAGCCTGGACCTTGTGGGGGGGGAAGCTGCTTTTTAATGTTCCTTTTGCTACCCTATACCCCCTTTACATATGGTAATTATACGGACTACCCCCAGTCCTTCCAGCTAGCTAATTTGACTTTAAATGTTGATTGCTGGCTCACCTCTCGTTCTCCAGAATCTTTACGTAGGAGGCTAAAAACTGCAGTGCCTCATTAAGAAAAGAAAACTGTTCAGACATCAAATGCTGTGTGCTAGTGCTTCCTGATGGCTCTCGTTGGTTTTATTATTTGTGTTGTGCCTGGATTTGGCTTAGGGGATACAGTTTTTATCCCCCAGCTGTGCTACCAAATCAAGCCAGGGATTTTAAATGCACAGTTCTTTATGCCCTGCTTACTTGTTGCCTTTGTTTGTTTTTAACTTCCCAGGACTCCAGATGTCTCCAACAGCCTCTGTCGTGCGAGTAACCCCGCCTTCTGCCTTCTCCTTCAATCCCACTACATGGGAGGTCGAGGCTGCAGGGAGAAGAAATGCACGCAGAAGCCGCCGCAGCCACGCCCCCTCTCTCAATGAAGCACTTATAGTGGCAACGTCTCGTATGTATCTAGAACAATAGCTGGCCATGCCAAGGAATGAACCTAACATGGAAACATCTTGTGGGGGGCTGGCAGTTGACAACGCTTTCACTTTAGCTAGATGGGGTGTTATGCCCCTATCAGAAAAGATATGGCCAAAGAATTTCAACTTGTTTTTCTGGAATTCACATTCCTCAGCATTCATAGTTAAACCAGCATCAGCAAGTAAACGACACACTTGCGTGAGAGCTTTATCGTTCTCTTTCCGTGTAGCTCAGAGAACCAATATGTCATCAATATAGTTCAAAGCACTCATGACAGACTGTATGATATGTCGAATTACATCTTGAAACAGCTCTGCAGATGATGACATACCAAAACTTACAGGCACATGCATCAAAGGAAAAACCGGTCGCAAACGGGCAGATTCTCAGAATCTGCCCCTTTGCGACGTATTTTTGCATTTGGGATGCATCATCCCAAATGCAAAAATCGCAATTTAAGGAATCTCTAAATTACGATTACTTAAATTGCGATTGCATTTAAGGAATCCCAAATTGAGATTCCTTAAATGCAATGCATTAAAGTAAAAAAAAATAGCGATTGCGCTAATAGGGGGAGCAAATTACCATGAAGTTGAACTTCATGGTAATTTGCAAAAACCTTTTTCAAAGTTTCATGTTGCACACACACCTGCCCTTAATGGAGGCCCATAGGAATGAATGGGACTGCATTCCTTAATTGCGAGTCGCAATTTGCGAGTCGCAATTAAGGAATGTGTAGGAATCGCTATCTTTATAGCGATTCCTACATGCATAGGCTTTTGCAATTCCTTAATTGCGATTCCTTAATAATCGCAATTAAGGAATCGCAAAAGCCTACGTTGATGCATGTGCCAGTTAGTCTATTACATCAGAACAGACCAATATGTATAGAAAAGGTTGTAATGTACCTGCAATTCTCTTCGAGTTCCAATTGGTGATATCCTTTATTCAAATGAAGGCGAGAGAAGACCTTTGTACCATTAAATTGTTTTATCATGTCGGCAATGTGCGGACCTGGATGTTTTTCTCTTTCAAATGCCTAGTTCACTTGACTCATGTCTACGCAGATGCGTGCAGATGCGTACAGCTCCTTCACTGTCCTTTTTGGTACTACCACTAAGGGAGAAACCCATGGCGTTGGATCAGTAAAACGCTCAATGATATCATGTTTAAATAACAATTCAAGTACTTTTTCAACAGCTTTTAGTAAATGAAATGCAATTCGTCTATGTCTTTGAGCAACAGGATGGATGTTCTCATTAATATGCAATTGTACTTTCATAGTCTTAAGTTTTTCTAATCTATGAAAAAACAAAGGGAACTGACTTACTATTTCGTGGTGAGCATTCATGTTGTAGTATGATATCAGTCCCACATCAGTAGCTGTGCTGAAACTAAGTAGACATGCACTTAATGCTGTACCTTGAAGCACATGTATGGGTGCTTGTACTTTGGATTTTTTGTGTTTCATCGTCGCTACGAAAGAACCTTGACATTTTAACTGCGTCAATGTAGCCTATGTATACACTTTAGTTTTCAATGGCATAAGTTGTGGCAATTATTATTATTATTATTATTATTATTATTATTAATTAACACTTCTTAAGTGCATGGCTATCCTGAGGCATCCCAGCACTGGCGGCAGGAAAAAAGAGAGGCGAAGAAAGGTGGCTCACCAATTGGTGTTCTGGAACAGCCAAGTTTTGAGACGCTTCCGAAAGGTGAGGTGGTGTATCTCTGAGTGCAGATGCAGGGGAAGGGCATTCCAAAGCTTAGTTGTATTATGAGAGAAGGAACGACCCCCAATTGAGACAGTTTATTGTATTTTTCCTCAGGCTGTATGATTATTAATGTACTACTGTCAATAATGACAGTTGGTTTTATTTTTTTTAACTTGTCTTTTTATTAAACAAATGTGATGGTACAGTGACATGTCGTAAAACCATTTAGTAGTGACATAGCAGATGAAAGTATACATACAGGAAGCAAAACTGACATCGCAATAAAGAATGGCATTAGACAGGAAGATCATCAATAGCAGTGGCAGTCTTGCACAATTCAGCTGAGGGAGAAATACAAATTTCGCCGTGGGACATATTCTACTTTGCCCATTTATTATCCCACTTCGCGGGACACCCTCTATGTTTGAACACATCCTTCTCCACAATCATGGCAGTATCCATATCCGTAGCCCATTTTGAATGTGTTGGTAGAGCTCTGGCCCCCCAACCCTGGGCTATGTTTCTCTTGGCCAGCGCAAGTCCCAGAGACGCCCATGTACGTTCCGTTTGCGTCAGTTCTGTGGCCTCCCACACATTCAAGAAACAAAGCTGTGGGGTACTAGTGATATCTTTCCCACACACCTTCGCTAACTCAGAGACAATTTTCTCCCAGTAAGGTTGTAGCTTCGGAAACTCCCAGATTATATAAAAGAAAGTGCCTTGCAGGCACACCCCCTGAGACAGCTGGAATCTGGTCGACGGCCCAACTTAACCAGTATGTGTGCAGCTAGATAGGTTCTATGTAGAGTTTTGAGTTGGACAAGTCGGAGACGCATGGGGATGGCAACTTCCCGAGGGGAAGAAAGGGCCTCCTGCCAGTCATCGTCCTCTAAATATCCCAGGTCCGTTTCCCACAATTAACGAAGTCGAGCCAGTGAATCAGGTTTGTTATTCAGCAGTTTGCGATAAGTAAGCAATATCGCCTTGCTTGTCAGGGGGTCGGTCAAAAGTCTATCCTCCAGTGGCGAGGGCTCGGGTAGAGTCTCACCACTCGTGACCACAGAATAAATCGCATGTCGGACCTGGAGATAACGGAATGTCTCGGACCCAGCCAGGTGATATTCTCTTTGAAGATCGGCGAACGATACCATTGCATCACGCTTCCAAAGATCACCCATTGAGGAAAGTCCAATCAGGTCCCATTTGTCGAACCCTGGGCATCTACTCAGTATGCCAAGCCGTTTGGATTCCCACAGGGGAGTGAGCAGAGTAATCTTATTGTGCCAGCCCAGTTTCTTAGTTACTATATGCCGGATTGTCACTGTGTGGGCGGTGGGGCCTGTAAGGTGAAATCTCCTGGGTTTGGAGTAAAGTGCACGCTGGTATCCTCCCTTAGACAGTAACCATCTGTCTGTGCGTAATGCAGGTTCCAATGGAGGGGCAAAGACTCATTGATTTACTACTGCAAGCTGGGCAGCCCAGTAATATTGTTTCAGGTCGGGCAGCGCAATCCCCCCATCGTACCACCCTCTAGTGAGCTTGTGTGTCGCAATCCGTGGACATTTCCCGTCCCATAAGAGAATAATGACAATTTTTAATGACTTTGGTGCTTTCTCATGTCGATTTTACTGTGACTGATGTTTTTCTTAACATGCGTCTAGTGCGACATGCACACATTTTCCTGAGGTAAACATCAACACCGCGCACCCAGCTTCTTTAATTTCACTTGACATTGGTACTGAAGAACTCTTTAACAAGGATTTAGATGATGTTCGACTTTGTTTGGTGTTGATTTGCCTCAGATGGTGGTGTCGCTTGGGACGACCATCGCATTTGGAACATTCGGGAGGCCATTTTGTCTTCATGCCATGATGCACTTACTTTTTTCCTTTGCCTTTCAAACCATTACAAAATGGTTCTCCTTTCCACAGCCTTTGCATGTCTGTCCAATGACAGGACATTTACCTTCATGCAGAAACAAAAATCCATACTTAAAGCACAACTTCTTACGTGGAGACGTCACTTTGTGTCCTTCAGCCTTGTGCTTCTGCTTACTTTCAAGTTCATGACTGACTCACTCTTGGCACCTCCAGCCTCCATGTCAGCAGCTTGTCGATCAGCATGCTCTTCAGCTCTGGCAGCCATAAGAACTCACTCTAGACTAAGAGTTTGACTCAGCACTCGTCGTCTGAATGAATCTGAAAGGCATCCGTCAAAAACTATGAGACACATTGATTAATTGAATTCATTGAACGTACAGTGTTTCATGAGCATATCCAGTCTCTCAACAAATCTGTCAATGGTTTCACCAACTTTCTGTCACTCTTGATTGAAAATGTAATTTTTGTAATCTACATTCGACATTGAATTGCATTTGAGATGCAAGGTGTCTTTGATCTGACAGTATGTAACATCATCAGCTTGCGGCATTTTCTTTATGGCTTGTTTTACACTTTCACTAGCAAGATTCTTTAAGGTATTTGATAATATTGTTATCTGTTTCTTCTAGTGTATCAATGAAATCATCAAACGCCCCTATCCAAGCAGTCCATCTGTCACCAATATTCTGCTTTTTGGCGGTATCGAATGGTGGTTGTGGTTTGAAAAGGCAGCAGCATTGTAGACCAGTGTGAAACTTACTGATGTTGAAGGTAGTGCTCTCTCTGGCGCTGTCTAGTGATTCTGTTCATGCAAACCATCTGTGAGGCCTTGCCAAGTGCTGGCATCAGGGTCACATTTGATAATGACCGGAAACATGGATTCTTTCTTCGTTGCCATTGAAAGCTTTTACTATTCCGATCATCGCTCTCAGCTTTTCAATCTTGGATGACCTGTGGAGTTGTGCTGAGACCCATCCGGCAGCTTTGGTGACGCTTCACTTCAGATATAGACCGCTCTGTAAGCATCACCCTGGGCACTTCTCCTTGGGCCAATTCATCCAGTGCTTTGGTATGAGGACTCTATTTTTAATCGGTTCTGGTTAGCGGATGATTGTTTCTTTTTTTGGAATCACTTTACTTTTAGGCTTTGCTTTGTATTTTCTGATTGTGATTGAGCTGCCTTGCAATGCTTCTGATCGCAGCATTATCTTGCAAATTGCTGCCGCTATTTGTTGCTCTTTTCACCTGGTTGTAACCGCCTTTGCTGTTATCGCTCTGTATGATGTATAGCTCTATGGTGTGTAGTAGCGGTGCCTCTCTTTACAGCCTTGCCAGCAAGGACTTGGCCAACGATGTTTAGTCTTCTGAATTATGCTTTTGTTATCTTCAAATGCTTTACACTGGCTGGGGTTGCACTTTGACACCACATATGCCAGGCGCCGGTACCATACTTCCACTGAGGCACATGTGGCACGCATGAGCAATATGCTGGACCACAGCAAATTCTCTGGGAGGGCACTGTCAATCTTCAGGTTACTTAACCCCTATCTCATCACCAGTTGTTGGGTCCTCCCCAGCCTGGGTACCCGCCAATGACTACACCACACACAGGGCTTGGTATTATACATCTTTATTCGTCTGCGTGTAACCGCAAAGTCAACATTCTAAACCTGCTTTCACTTGACTTCGCTCTTACACTTACGTCACAATCATACGGAGTCTATCACGAGCCAAAAGGGTTCCGCCATTGCTAACCCACATGACTCAACAGCACCAAAAACGTGAACAATGGAAGGACACAAATAATACATCCATACTCAACAGGAAGCACAAACACAAGAAGGGGAAGGAAAGACTAGGGAAGCTGATGAATAAAAAGCAAGCAAATCTGTAACAATGAAACTAGTTAATGGTAAGCAATAACCGGGTGCTAAGCACATTGTAAGCTAACAATAAGCCCCTTGTATGCATGTGCTGTCCTTTACAAGACATATTTTTAGCTTACAATGTTGAACTTACAGTGCATGCACTGTCTTAGTTGAGACATAAAAAAGTAGGAACACGTTCTTATTAGCAGTTGTAAACTATTATAATGTCAAACATAATAGCCACACAATAGCAAAATGTGAAGCAGATGTGCACCTTATGAGCAGCATTAATGGCTACAGCAATTCATATATACGCCAATACAAACTAACAAGACCATGTATAAAAGAAAATTCAGAAATTGAGGAGATGCTTCTTTGTGATAATTTGGATAACAATGTCCTACAATAATTATATTGTGGTGGATCATATACTACTGCCTTGAAAATGAAGATGTCATATGCAAACTTAGAGAAAATTGCATAACAATATGACTTAGAAAGATCTGCTGTTCTATTTTTAAAACCGTGCTTGCAGCCTAATTTTAACAAGTCACACCTGGGTACAAAATATTGCTGCCATAATATTGGGCAAAGTTTACTCTCATTAGAAAATCACCATTTACTTAATGTATAGGTGATAACCTTGAAGTTAAGGAAATGTACTACTTCAGTTCAGTTCAAAATCTTTATTCGGGTACACAAAGTATCCATAAAAGTAAAGACATGCAATAAAAAAAACATATATATAATAATATGCAATGTATAAAAACAATCTTTTAAAAAGGATCTTTGTCTTCAGTGCAATCACAACTCTTAGCAGCATAATCAATTAATTGAAATTAATCGGTTTTAATAGTGTTATGGGATCGCACGGCCGTTCTCAAAAAGTGCCTACGTGAACAGTTACCTCGTCATTGGAAAGTTGATATACCATATTAAGAGTGCTATTGCGTCACTGTGCCCTTTTTGATCACCAACTTTTTATCTTATCACTTCCCTTAATTTCATTTACTTGGTCCTCTGATGGCTCTTGCTTTTTTTCTGAGAGGGGTCAAACATAGGGGATCCAACTCTAGCTATCCAATGAGGACCAGGAATTGGGTAACTGACCTACAAACTCGCTATTAGATTCATATATATAACTCTCAGAACTAAGCTATACAAGAAAAGTATTATCACTGCTAGGCCAAATCTTCTGAAGAAATTCAGTGGAACCAAGATCATACAAACCTAATATTCAGTCAGAGCTATGCAGAATAATAACATTAGTTTCTGCTGGGCAGTGATCTCTCTATTTGAATTCCCTCCAACCATGAATTACCCAGTTGGAATGCACAATCAATTATTGGAGACAAATCATGGAGAGACAGAAACAGGATTTAGTTAAAGTTAGATTTATTATTATTAAAAGGAGTAACTACATCAATATCCGGCATATTAGAGCCAAGAGTACAAAATAGTCGAATCGAAATTTGAGATTGTCATTAACTACTAAAGCTCTGGGAAAGTTCAGGAAGGTTCATAAACTATCAGCAAAATAATAATGTTCACAAGAAACTCACTTATAAAGGTGATGCAATCTCTGCAAGAAAGTGTAACTTGCTGGAATAAATCAGAAAAGACAGTTAAATGATAAGACCTTAATTCAATTCAGTCAAGCAAATTTTGCATTGATCAGGTTTCAGTAAGCCCACACGGCAATGTCTCAAGTCGTACTCACTCCAGCCGAAATGAGTATAGTTTATTTTTGCAGTTGCAGTGAACATAAGAATCAAAAGACGACTTTCCAAAGATGTATACTAAAAATTAATACAATAAGCAGTTTATACTTGTATTTGTATTTAGTTTTTATATCGCGCAGCTTTCACCCACCGGGTATCTTGGCGCGTAGACTGTGATGGAATAGACCTTTAAAACCAACGAGAAGTGCATCGGCAGAGACATGTAGGAGGGAGGAAATAGGCTGAGCACGAGCCCAACCAAAACTAGGGAAGTAGCGAGGCCATAGACCCCTCTCTAGGGAAGAGCCAGGTTTTTAGATTTTGCCTAAACTCCATCAGAGAGTTAGCCTGTCTGATATTCAGCGGGAGTTCATTCCAGTCGCGTGGGGCCACATTACTAAAAGCCCTACCTCCCATTCTGGCCTTCTTAATCCTGCCAGTGTTTAACAGAAAAGTGTTCGAGGAACGAAGAGTCCTTTTAGGTTTGTACCAAGAAATCTTCTCTTGTAAGGAAAAAGGGCCAAGGCCATGTGCCGCTTTGTAAACAATGCACAGGGATTTAAATTTGACCCTTTCCCTCATGGGAAGCCAATGAAGCTCTCGAAGCGCCAGCGTGGATGAAGAGTCACGTTTTCTGGTCAGCGCCAGTTTGGCTGCCATAGACTGGACCCTCTGCAATCTCTGAAAGATGTAAAGAGGTGCTCCTAAATACAGAGAATTGCAGTAGTCCAGCCTACTCAAGATAATACTGCGAACTACCAGAGGTCTTTTTTCCATCGTCAGGAAAGGAAGAATCTGCCGTAGAGCTTTCATAAGAGCAAAGCAGACCCCCACAGTTTTTTTAACTTGCGAAGTCATTTGCAGATCATTATCGAACTTGACCCCCAAGTTCCGCACCGAAGTCACAGGGACAATGGGATCCATATCAGGGGCCAGTCTAAAATCAAAAGGCATATCCCTTACTCTCGCTGGGGAACAGTAGATCACCTCAGTCTTGCCTCCGTTGAATTGCAGGGAGTTAGCCCTGAGCCAGTCCGAGGTCTGACTCATGCATTTCTGGAATTCATCCATATTTAAGGCATCCTTTCCCTCTAGTGAGAACACCAACTGGGTGTCGTCCGCATAATTGACAATATCAACCCCATGCGCCTTGATGATGGGAATTAGTGGCTGCAAATAGATATTAAAGAGAATGGGGCTGATGGCCGATCCCTGGGGAACCCCATGCTCCACCAAGGTCTTGCTGGAAGTAAAAGGGGGCAGGGAGACCAATTGTCTCCCTGTGAGATAGGAACGTATCCACCTCAGAGCACATCCCCTAACTCCCAAATGCTCCAGTCTGTTCAGCAAGATTCGGTGGTTTACCGTATCAAATGCGGCTGACATGTCTAAGAGGACCATTACTGATGAGAGGCCTCTGTCAGCCCGCATCCGGAGGTTGTCTAGCACCGTAACCAGGGCTGTCTCCGTTCCATGCCCTGGCCTAAAGCCAAACTGGCTCTTATCCAGGAGATGGAACTCCTCCAGGTACCCAGAAAGAGAGCTAATCACTACCTTTTCAAGGATTTTAATAGGAAAAGGTAGCAGGGAAATGGGCCTAAAGCTAGTAGGGTCTCCTGGATCTAAAGATGGTTTTTTTAATAATGGAGTAACCACAGCCAGCTTCCAAGTTTCAGGCACCATCCCTTCATCCAGGGATTGACAGCATATCTGCCAAAGTCGTGGGAACAAGGCCGGAGCATGATCTTTCCAAATCCTGTTAGGTATGGGGTCTAATGGAGACCCTGACCTCACATTCTGTGCACATTTAAAAAACAACTCATTAGTGAGTGGTGTAAAGTGCTCCAATGAGGTAACTCCCTCTTGTTCTACCAGGGGCGATTGTCCAATAGCATTCAACAGAGATGGGTCGGACATGTTAAGACCTCCTACAATGTTAGCAATTTTCTCCTCAAAATGAGAGGCGATTTTATTGCATAACCTCTGTGAAGCTACCACCTTATTTCCCACACTAGTGGGGTTAGAAAGGTCCCTAATGATCTTAAAAAGAGCTCTGGCACTATTTGGTGCTGATAGAATAGAATTGAGGAAAAAGTCCACTTTTGCCTTAGCCAACAGTTCTTTATATTGGGCTTGTGCTTTTTTTGAAAGCCACTTTATCGTCCTCAGCATAATGCTTTCGCCAGTTCCTCTCTGCCAGCCGAGAGGCTTTGCGTATAATACTCAACTCCTCAGTAAACCACGGCGCGGAGGGCTTTGTTCTGGCCTTCAAACGTTTCAGTGACTCAGTGAACGCCAGTGAAGGGACCATAACCTAACAGTGCTGTACATAATACGTGAAAGAAGGGGGAAATGGTTATTGGTAGTAAGAGAAGGGGAGCTCTTCATAAATATAGTAATTGAATATATATTTATTTGGCTCTCTCTTTATACTAGTCGACAACGTTTTTCCCTCTCGTGATACGGGGTCTCTTCAGGACAAGGATTCTGGGGACTAAATGGAGGAAAGTGTCAATGAGGGATAAGATAGAACAGTGCCAGAGCAATGACGTGGGCAATAGTGGTCAGTGGCTTACCAAGAACTAGCACAGGGAATGTGCCAAACGTGGATGTCTTCTGGGGTGAAGAACTGGTACTTCCTGGTGATCCAGAAGGGACGGTCCTATTAGAATACATATGAGAGATATTAGGGAGTGGCCATGGTTAGCCGTGACTGGGTGTATAAGGAGGGGGGATAAGAAAGCTTACCAAGATGTAAGAATTAATGATTTGTAGATAGGGTAGAAGGCAACAGTTGTGCGGTCCAAGTTGGCTCGTAGTTGCTTCGAGGGATCTAATGTGGACAAGGGCAATTAAGTATTCTAATAGCCAAGACACAGTCATGCTCACAAGAATTAATTAGCGTGAAGTAGCATCAAGGCGGTCAACTCACCCAATTAGACTCAGTGGTGAGTAATTAGATTACTATGTTCCAAGGTCAGAGTGTCTATGGACAGTGAGGTGTTCCCTGGTAAATTTGGGTGATCTGTAGTAGAAGGGCAAATAATTATTTAATTTGCCGAGATACGCTGTGTCTAAGAGGAATCAAAACGCCAAAAGTGGTTAGAGGCGGTCAACTCACCCGATAATTATTCCGTGGTGAGTAAATTAATTACTGGCTTCCAGCCGTCACAAATCTAAAGTTAAGAAAGGGGTCAAGGTTAGAAAACCGTATGGCAAACTAAGGGCGGCAGGAACAATGCTGGCACAGGACAGTGCTGTACTTACGATTTGGTGTGACGGCGCGGCGCTTCAAAAGTACATCCAATGACTATGGCAGCTCAAAGGTACTAATAGCGCACACAGCAAATGCGTCAGCCAAAGGAAAGTCAGTGGAGTCCGCAAGATAGTTTCAAAAAGCAAAGAGAAGCGATGTCTCTCCAAGAGTGAGCAAAAAAAAAAAGTGTTCATTTCGTCACATCAACATAAATTATAATCCTCAAGTTCGGGAGTGACACCTCCAGGGTCACCTCATCTGGTCAGACCACTCAGTCAGTTGATCAGTTTGTACAGGGTGATTGTTATGCAGCATAAAGAAGACACATATTATAGCAAAAAAAGTGGTGATCATCACATAAGCTGTTGAACCATCCAGCGTATGTAACTTTCAAACAATAGTCCTTTTGCAAAAGCACATGAGTAATTTCAAGAGGACAGTTTCTCATGGCAGATATTCCAAAAGTGGTGAAATTGTTGCAAGCAGTCCTTGTATGCGAATGCGAACTCTACGTATGAGACATTTCCTTTTCACATTTCAAGTCTATGAAACCTTCCCATGAGAACAGAATCACTCAAAGTAAGGAAATGCAGGCCTGAATTGAATTCAGTTCATGAAATAGAGAATATAAAATAATGGAAAAAACACATTTTATTTATAACCTTTAGGACATTATATATATATTTTTTCTACTTATTTGCGCTCACAAAGTATTTTAGTTTCGTTCTAAATAGCACGTGTAACTATGACATATTACTGCATTTTCAAAGTACCAACGTATAAAATTATTTCGGAATATAAATTATTAATATTGTTTCTGGTGATTCATATTTGCACAGGTATGAAGATTATTCCACAAAAGTTTCTGAGCAGTTGGTTTTAGTATAAATGTGCAGCACTCTTTTTTCCTTTTTCACTTGGTGCAAAATTGCATATGCAAAATATAGAGTTTAGAATGAGACTCCTCAATAACACACATAATTTCCACTAGATTACATTAATTTTCATTAATTCTTCACACATAGATTTATTTAATAAATGTAATTAAGGAAAATATCCTAACCATGTGAATTTATCACCTAACAGCATCTATTATGTTTTAAAAAAGAAACACCAATACTAGTTAATAGAGTACATCTTATGTTATTCAAATGACAAATTCTCATCTAATTTACTCTGTCCGAATGCTTTTATGATGCAGCAACTAAGTCTTCTCAAGGTTTCTTGTGTTTACTTCAACGTATAGTTAGCACAGTTTATGCACATTTGTAATTTTTCTCTCAAATGTGTCATAATCTGTTTTATGTATCAGTTAAAGGGCTCAGCAGTTTCTCTGTTTCATCAAAAGCTACCTCATTAATATTATGTCCCTTTATAAGGAGAAGTAACAACTGCTTAGTGTACATTGAATAAAAGCTACAAAAAATAGGAAATGCAGTGTGGTTTGCCCTGATCTCCCATCACAGGGGCAAGGTGTTAGATCAAGATTTATTTGAAAACCCAGAGGGAAGCACAGTAGGTATTTGATCTTCTGGCCCTATATCGAAACAATAAACTGCGCCTCCAGTGACCCCTTTTTCCAAACAGATATCTTGTAACTGGACTATCTGTTGTCATCTTCAGATAGGCTACCACAGTTGAATTCCTTGTCTCTGTAATCATTATTTCAGCATAAGCGAAATCATACAAAGCTTGCTGAAGATGTTTTTCAGGGTCCATAAATACATGCAGGTAGCCAATCTTGTGAAGACTTGCATCCACTCCTGCTAACCAGAGGATCACAAGACCTTTGTCACAACTGAGACAGTCTTTAATAATATCTCTTGTAAGACTCGCCTGCTTATTTTTCCACACTGCTAACCATAGTAACGGGGGTCAGGCTTTCATAAAAACTTCTATATATGAAGGGCCCAATTTATTATGACAAATAAAATGGTATGATGAGATGGGGACCGCTAAGACTTTTCTACAGAACCTATTTTCTTCTTCTGGATGTAGTTGTGTTCAGAAATTCCCCAGATCTCTGGCCAAATTTCGCTGTCAGGACACACCATAGTCTGTGCCACGCTGTTTGTTTTTCCAGTCCTAATGCAATATCTTTGGATTTTTTAATCTTTGTCTTATACTTGTTTGAAGTAATCAAATTATTTTTGGAGCAACATTGATTAGCTCCTGCAAAAAATACATCAGCGATCTGTGAATATTTTTGGATTGTTTTTCGGATACTGTGTTTTTATAAAAAAAACGTTTTGGATGTAATGAGTGCATGTGGACATGAGTGAGGTAGTATGCGTGAGTATTTATTGTAAAGTGTATTCATTTGCAATAATAAACTATGTTTTGTATTTTTGAAAAAAATTATCTTTGTTTCTTTCAGTTTATTCTGCAATTGTTGTGCTGTTTAATAAGTGGTTAGTTGCCTTAAGTCATTGCACTTATTCATTGATCCCTGCCTTAAGGAACGCTCATTCTATTAGCAGGGGGCCTCTTGCTCTTTACACTGCTGTCAGGACACACTGCATCTTGTAAATTTGCAGCAGGGGTATAAGAGATCACCCTCCCATAGGCTGGGGTACACTAAAAACTGTGGCAATAGTCTTGATCATTTTATATCTGCAGATGGTGGGGTGCGCTAACCATGAACTTGTAGCATCGAAAGTAAGTCCTAATTAAGGAGAAGCGCTAGTGCATTTTAATTTGTTCTCCCCAATGGCAAGAGTGGACAACTGACATTTTCTGAGGCCACAGGACATGATATAAGATTTAGCATAATTTGTATGCATGTCTAAGGCACCCATGAAGTCCACAAAGCCGTGAACTAAGAGGTGCAAGGCTCTTGGAGTGCGTGCCATCATCAGCATACAAGAGGGAAGGAGGGGTAGCCTTTGACTTTTGAGATGTCAGGAGTCATTGTAGTTAGGCTAGGGTGGAGATTATTAATAAAATAAATAGAAGTGCGGCTATAATACACCCCTGTCTTACTCCTTGAAAGACTCCTATATCGTTTGAGACTTCCCTGTGAATGTTGAGTTTGACTTGTGCCTTTCATGTCACCTGTGCAAGTATGCTAAAAAGTGCACTAGCGCTTCATCCATTGCACATAAAAGAAGGTTTGACCACAACTTTGGACGCTTTACTGAATCAAACACTATGGTCAAATCCATAAAAGCCAAACACATAGGGCATTGTATATTCATAGTATACTTCCTCATAATCAAGGTCATACTTAAACACTGTTTCGATGGTCCCAACGTGACTTCGGAATCCATATTGGCAAGAGTAAAGAAAGTGCTTCTTCTCTGTTCAATCCTTAATCTTGCTGTACAGAACCTTTCCTAATATTTTTGATGTTGAGTACATTAAGGAAATGGGCCTGTAACAACCTGTGTGTAAGGGGTCACCATTTTTTAAGATAGGATCTATAATAGAGGTTGACCATGAGGTCGACATTGGGGAGTGGACAAGATTGTTAAAAACGTTTGTTAATAACTGTGCCCATAAATCAGTGTTATGCTTAATAAGGTTGATTGGAACCCCATACGGGTCAGGGGCTTTTCACCCCGTACTCTGTTCAATTGCATCCTCTACTTCGCTCAATAAAACTGTGACTCGCGTATAGTTGGAACCATAAGGATTTCGGACTTCTCTGGGATAGCAGCATAAATACTTGTAAAATGCTCCTCCCATGACTCACCACTAATGAGACAAATAATCGGGGTCAGTGCCTGGTTCATGCGTCTCATATCAGATGCAGCAGACCAAAAAGTCTGCTGTGCTTTGTATTAACCTCCGACACCAGTGAGTCCCACTATTTGGTTAGAACGTTCCTCTTTCTCCTAGTGGGGACTAATTTATATTCCTTACATAAAGATGTAACTTAATGTGGGTCCCTATATTTTGCCATACGGGCACTACGTAACTGTTGGTTAACCTTAAACATTCTTTGTCAAACCACCTGGGTTTATTATCGGTTGGGCATAGAGGTCTCAGTAACTTCCCCCTTATATTAAGACAATGCTGGATAAAGGCACCAGTAAATTAGTGTTTGGTATCAACCTCAACTAACAAGCTTCAATCAATATTGGGTTTCCCCCTAATCACTTTGTAAAAAAGTTGGGCAGGTTCTTCGACTCTCCATAACAAACGTAAAGTGCCAGTGGTCAGTTAGAGATTTCTAGCTGCGCAATCTATCCTGTAATTAGGCTTGGGGTGTAGTTGAATACTATGGGGTTGTGGTCTCCATAGTGCGATGAGACAACTTTTCCATGCAGCAATGACTCCCCCATACAAGAAGATATTAATATGTAATCTATTGTAGTGCAGCAGCCTCTACCTCTAAAGATGGAGATGGAAAAGTAATTTCTACCTTCAATATTCATTACATTGTTTAAGCAGGGCACAGCCAGGTACTCCATGAACTCAGACACTCTCGTACCAGTGCTATTCAGAAAACATTCTCGTGTGTCTAGGTCATCGATATAGTGGGCGATCAGGGAGGAAGCCTGCAGGGGGAGCTTGGTGTTCAAATCTCCTGCTAAGCAAAGCCGTACACTTTGCCCTTTCTCTTCAGTGGTACTTTGCAATGAAGCAATATAATCAAAAACTTTAGGAAATTTGGTATTTGGAGTGTTGACAAAGTAATTGTTGTAAACGTTAATTAGGTACAGAGTCTGACCCCATGTGTATATGACAACCTGGAGATTATCGTTATCGATTGCCTTGGTGCGTCCCCCAGCAGAGAGGCTCAGCACGATGGCTAAGTTGCATGACGCCCGCCCAATTGGGATAGACTAGCCAGATCACTAAAACACTAATTGCCATCAGCAAACTATTTCTGAGCTGCCCAGAGTTCCTGGCATCTGTTGATTCTCCCCTAGTGTCCGCCTGTTGCTCGTGTTGTAATTCAGGTTCTATTTTCCAACCGCCACCCCCCGCTGATTATGCTTCCCTCCATAAAAATAAACCTAAAACAAACAAGCATTGCCAATATGGATTCCGAAGTCAGGTTGGGACCATCGAACAGGGAACAAGTGGCTTCAAACTTGTTCATTCTTTAGTTGAGTATGGCTGACAACTTTTCCATACATACATTTTAAATGCTTGTGTCCATCACTTTGTGATTGGTGTGGGGTTCTGGACTTCCACAAACAGACTATGGACATCCTGGATGCTAACAATGTAGGTATGTTATTAATTTGCATGTCACTCTAGTTAGTGGATATATACTTTCCTCCTCTGACTCTCCTAGTAGGATTATTATTAGATCCAATGGTAGTCCAATGTTAGTTGCAGTCTTAATTACTTTTATTATTTTCTCCCACTATTTTACAATGTTTGTGCATGTCCACCACATATGTATATAGAATCTTTACTCCTCGCAATCTCTTAAACACTTTTTGGAGCAACCAAACATGTTTTCCAGTCTGGTAGGGATAAGGTACCAGTGTGTGATGACCTTGTATATCTTTGCTTTAAATCTAAAACAGATTGAGTGGTTGCTTTGGCCCATACCATAGCATATTGTTCCTCAGATACGTCAAGCCCAAGCCTTTTCCCCAAGTTCAGTAGCATGCTTGTTTTAGGTGTGAGATATTTTTGCGATTGTTGAGTATAACCATGAAATTCCCCTCTTTCTCCTTGGTTGACCGAAGGTGTTTTCTAGTGGCATCTTATTTCTACTCACTTGCCTTTTCACTACTATGCCTTGGCCAACTAGTTTATTAACTGTGTATGCTGAAATTCGTCAGCATGACCTATTCCGAATATCTCTTTATTTGTTTATCTAATGAATAATTCGCCCCTTCATATATTTTGCCCAGTCTCAAGGGTTCCCTGTGTTAAAAGCTGGGTCTGTTATAGCTGTTGAGAAGTCAGGGTTTGCTATATGGTCATAGGAGAAGGGCAAGTGCTGGCAGTCTTTTTTTCTTTGAGGTTATCTCATTATTTTAATAATGTTCTAATTGTCAGACGTATAGTCCCATATGTATACCTGTGTGCGCTCGGTATCAATTCCACTTCAGTGCATGCAAAGGTGTATTTATCATGCCCTGTTCGACATTCAGCTAAAGTTCAGTATAGGATAATATTGTCTAGTCTATAGCAGGTCAGATCTGTGCCACTATAATATATGATGCTATATAGGTGAGCCCAATGCCTCCTTCAAGGTTTTTTTTTGTATACTGTATGATCATATACCCTAGGAGTGCCGCCTCCCCATACAAATCCCAAAAGCTTGAGTCGTATTTACTCTATGGTTGAGTTCTGAAATTTCAAAGGTAATGTTTGTTCTACATATAGTAATCAAGGAAGAAAGCTCATTTTAATGGTAGCCACACTTCCCAGCCAAGAGATTTCTAATTTCCCGCACCTATAAAGGACTTTATAGTATGTTGCACTGAGAGAGGAGGTATTACATTCATATAGGTTGTTTGTTAGTGAGGTATAATGTATTCCAAAATATTTAGTGATCACCTACCTCGCTCAAAAACATGCCAGGCCAGTATTCTCCTAACTGTATTGAGCAGGCCAGCTATTGGTAGAAACCCTTGCTAATGCTTGTATTTCCTCATGGGGAGCGGGTGATTGTTTTGAATATATTAAGAAGCATAGTGTGTCATCTGCAATTAAATCATTTTATAATGCATGCTCTGATATTTATTACCTATAATATCAGGGCTTAGTTATACCTTTGCTATACATGGGTCCATGGCCAGAGAGAAAACAATTGAGACTGGGGGCAAACTGTTCTGGTGCCCTTAGTCAACCTTATTTGATTGTGAACATGACTGAAGGAGATTGGAAGTTCACTTCTAACAAAGTTCTTATGACTGGTCCCAATCCAATCTTAAAAAAGATTTAGACAGGAAAGTCCATTCAATTTTATCAAATGCCTTCTCTGCATCTAATCAGAGAATGATCATTTGTGTATTGGGTTTTTTAGCTAATGTAATCAAATGGACAGCCAATGGTGTGCTTTCATTAGTCTGTCTGTTAAGTACAAAACCTTATTGGAAAGGAGATATAACATTTGGCCATATTTTATTCAGGTGAGTAGACAATATACATGTGAATATTTTCACATTAACATTCAAAAAAGCTATGGGTTGTCTAGTTTCAACAATAAAATAATGGTTGATTCAATCATTGCTTTGGTGACAGATCTAGAAATTAAGAAATAGTTATACACTTTTGATAGTGCTTTTAGTAACAGTTCCAGATACTTAGAAAACATCTGGGCCAGGAGCTTTGTTCTCTTTCAATCCTCAAACGGCAGATCTAATTTCCTCGATTGATCTGGGCTCCTCCAGTGATAATAAATACATTATCTTCCACATTTGGAGCTGCATAGATCCCTAGGTGTTGTCTTCGGACCTCTTTTTCTATGTTTTGAGGTGTAAAAACCCTTGCATAGTAATATTCACATTCTTTCAGGATATTTGGCACTCTTAGTACCAATCTTTGATTCTAGAAGAATGTAATTTCTGGTATGTATTTTTTTGAGTTTGTAAGCGAAACGTTCATCTGCTTTTTCTCCTCGTTTATATGTTGTTGGTTTGTATATAACAGTTTTTTGCTCCCTTTTTCATGTATAGGCTTACTAGGTCACCATTGGTTCAGATGAATCTTTTGTAAGTAAATTTTCTGTGAATAGTCTCTTTGATATTATTTTATGTCTAAATGTGTTGATTATGATTTGAGTTCTCCCTTTCTCTCTCGAGCTAGTCTTACAAAAACTGTTGTATTATTTATTAAAATCCCCTTATTACTGCTTTTGTGGCACCCCAAATTATATCCCATGTAATCTCATTATTATTCTCCTTAAAATATTGTTCTACTGCTTCACTGACCGATTCTTTCAAAGCGGGATCTCTGAGTAGTGCTGCGTTGATATACCATTGGGTGGGATGCAATGGTAGTTGGGAGACATCTAAATGTAAAAGCACGGGTGCATGATCAGACAACACTCTTGTGCCTATATCAAATGCAGCTATCCATGGGGTCAGTTCATTGCTCATTAAATATTAATCACTCAGTGAGCGCATTTTGTGAATGGTTGAGTAAATTGTTCAGTCACTATCGCCTAGATTTTGCTGTCTGCCCTCTGGACCAAGTCTTGAATTCTTTGCGATAATGGTCTGGGATATCATGGGGTGGAAGTTCTATTTACAGACCTGTCCGGCTTTGGGTTGAATTTTACATTGTAGTCCCCTCCTAGGGTCAACGTTTCTTGCAAAGATTAGTTATTGCCGTGAGTAGTGCTGAGAACAATTCTTTCCTTTTTTTGGGTGGGCCATATATCAAGAATAAAGTTAATCAAATAGGGCCAAGTTTGCTTTTCATCCCTATCCAGTGACCATTTCTATCTTTTCTTTGCTCTTTAATTTTAAAGAGAAATCCTCTTCTGATTAGTATAGCCACTCCCTTTCTTTTATCAATACAATTTGCAAAGTATTGTAAGGGTACCTGTATGAGTACAAGCCACAAGAATCAGATGTTCTAAGATGAGTCTCTTGCTTTCAGCTTCGCACAGTTTTATGCCTTAGAGGTCTTCAGCTGATTGTTGTGCATGATAAGCCAGTCGCAAACACAGGGATATAGTACCTGATAGAGACTTGTAGCTGCAGATTCCTTACCTTAAAATATATCCCAGGTGTCAGACAGGATCCAGAAAGTTTTGAGCATTACCACTGCACACTGGTAGGTAGTGTTGATCCAATCTGTGTCGTTGGAGTCATTCGCGCCGGAAGAGACTTGTGTGTTGCCTATATAGGCACCACCACAGAGCGCTGACAGCAGTTCTTTTCTTTCTACGCCAATCAGCGCAGATCTGGAAGGGCCACCCCTTGAAACATTTTGATTGAATTAGTTGAATGTATTGTTGAGGCAATATTTGAGAATACTTTCTCCTGATGAGCTAAGGATGTATCTAAAGAAACCAACAGATTTTAAAACTTGTGGAGCCTGTCATAGGCAGAATCCTGTGACAGACCCACCATTGGTTTGTATGTGGTGCTTGGAGCAGGACCATGACTTTAAGACCTGTGAGGACTGCTGCACCATGAATCCAAAGGTGCTGAGGTAACGTTCCCTAAAGTTCGTCACAGCCCAACATCGGACGACTGTGTAACACTACTGATTCTCGTCACACAGAAGGTCCAGGGACCACTCACAGAGCTGATCACAATGATAGTTGTTGCAGTCAAAATCATTTGGTAACACGTGCAAGAATATGAAGCACTTTTTGACTTCTATACCCCAGTGCAAGTCACCAGACTCCGCGTAGGAAGGGTGGCATTGTTTGAGGCCTCGCCCCTTCACGGAGTCTGTGCCTGGGTCTGCACCCGGCCTTCCAGAGTTTGCCAGAGTGACTCACGCCCACCTGGAGGAGTTTTGTGAGGCCATACACCTCATATTTGAGATGCTCGACCCCTCTGGAGCTTCTTTCAGCCTCACAGGTTCAAGGGGTGATCGCTACTGGTTTTCCACCGGTGGGTTTGCCCCAGTGCCAGTTGGATTCCACGGACCGGGTGTTGGATCTGGAGCCACTCCAACCATGAGACCTTGACCTTCCTTGGAGCCCACTCCAAAGCTGTCATTCCTGGTGCCACAGTGCTGCCGACAAGGAGCCAGATCTATGTCACCCGACGTTAAATCTGGTGCTCGCCGGTACAATGGCCTCTGAGTCAGAGCCAGTTCCTTTTACTTTCAATGGCCTGGAGAGTGAGATGAATGGGAGGGGTTTGAATACCCTTATTCAATCCACCACCCACTATATGAACCACAGGACAACTGGTATAAGGAACTGGCAGAGGCCAATTGTTTAGACACCTCACCAGACACTGGCTTGATCTCTCCTCCTACTGTGGCTATGGATGAAGGTACCTCTTTTGCAATGGTGGTGCACAGGGCGGCTCAGGTTCTGAACCTTCAGCTGCCTTCGGTGGCAGTCAAGGTGAACATGTCAAGGGAGGTGCTTCAGCCGTGCGTTTCCTCTCCTCCGAACCTCTACTCTCATTTAATGAAGCCCTTATGGACGTCCTGCTTGGGGCCTGCTCCAAGTCCTGCACAGGGGCTTCTGTATAGAGGACAATGTTCTGCTGCCATTTCCCCAATTTTGTGGGCCCCATCTTCATCATCCAGCACCCTGGAGAGCTCGGTGGTCCAAGCCTCCACCTTCAGGACCAACCCCGGCATGTTCTCTACCACTCCACCGGATAGGGAATCCAAAAGGCTGAATACGATTGGCAAAAGGATGCTCTATTTCACCACCCTAGCGGTGCGGTCAATGAACACTGCATGCCTTTTGGGCCAGTACACACACACTTTGTAGGACTCAGTTTGACACATGTTACCTATGGTCTTGGTGGTTGCCCGAACCACACTCACCCAAGCCATATCAGATGGGTGAGATGCAGCAAACTACACCATCAGATGTGGACACAACCAACTCACTGGGCAGCTGAACTACATTGTCAGTGGCCCTTTCACGCCACGCCTGGTTGAGAACCACTGGATTTTTAGGGGATGTTCAATCTTCCCTCATGGACATGCCCTTTGATGGCTCTCACCTTTTTGGCAAAAAGACAGACTCAGTGCTGGAGTGCTTCAAAGACAGCAGAGCTACGGACAGGTCTTTGGTCCTCTCCATTGCCTCTGCTAACCCCAGTCTGCCTTTTGCCCCTTTCGTGGCTACGGTATGGACTACCAACTGCACCCTTTTCCACCCAGCCAGCAAGGCCAATAGGCTTCCTTGCCTTTTCATGACTGTGACTCGGTTCCCACAAACCGTGTGGGTACACCAGCCAGAGGCCGGCTCAGTCCATGTCCACCCCCTCCAGTCAGTCCTGCAGGACATTTTGGTCCAATGGGATTCGCAGACACACCTCCAGGGAGGTAATGCTTAGGTTACTGTTCTAAGGTAAGGAATCTTGAGCTAGAAGTCTCTGTTAGATGTACAAGTTACTTACCTTTGGTATTGTCTTATCTGGCAAAGGTTTTTATTTAGCCGCAGATTCTTTACTGACCCTCCCATTCCCCCTCTCTATGAACTAATTTCAGTTTAGGGTCACCTTCTGAGAGCCTTAGCAGTGTGCACCAGTGTGTCAGCTTCCTTTGTGGCTCTGCGCTTCTGGAGTGGAAAGTCGCAAAAAGAAACTGATGGCACTGTGGTGGTGCCTACTGTAGGCACTGCACACATGACTTCCAGTGCAGATGCCACCGACACGGAGCCTAACAATGCCACCTCCAGCACAAAGGGGTACTGCTAAAAAATTACTGGGTCCAGTCTAGTGCATGGGGAATTTTCTAAGGGAAGGAGTCTGCAGCCAGATAAAATTTCCACCAGCTCAGGCATTACCGAAGGTAAATAACTTGTTCTTTAAGCTCACCGTATTGATAGAAAAGGCGTCAAAACTGTTCTGTTTATTGTCCACCCTTTGTGTCTTTTCTTTTTTCCTCTGTTTTCCTTTGTGGTGGCCTTTGTGGATTTTGCTGTGAGCACGTAAGGAAGCTGCTCTTTCGCTGCTTAAAAGTTACCTTCGATGCGGTGAATGGATGCACTCTACACTAAGAAGCCAAGCACTGTCGAGGCTAATTGAACTTCGACTACTGCGCTATTATAGCATAAGTAATTGGAACCTTTGGATTTATCTCGGCCCTTTTGATCTAAAGGAATATTAAAAGAAATTGAGTAGAGACAAATCTTTTGAGAAGTTGCTATTTGCCTGTTCTCTGCCTTAAGAGCCCACGGGCCCACCCTTACCATTTCGACCACCCAGCTGATGGTGGTTCACTGTGCCCCATACACAGCCCTGAGGAAGACCCCTTTGTAAGGATCAAGGTCACCTACATATTGTTGGGGTCGAAACGTCGACATTTCAATGTTTCCATACCAGTGTGGTCAACAGTGTTTTTTCACTATGCCTCCTTAGTACACACAATGGCAGATAATTTGTTGATACACAACTGTCAGGCTGGACAAGCCTCTCCTTTGTAAATAATATTGTTGATGTTTGTATTGTCACTACCTTTCCTTTCCCATTCAACCCTCAGTTTACGCACACAATTCCCTTTCCCTTCTTCCGATTTGGGGCACTTTTGTTGTACATCATTTCCAGACGTCTGCTGGATTTTGAACATTCAATGATGTTCAATATGAATAAATAATATTGAGCAGAAATTTATAGTGCAAGTAATTTAATGTATGTTGGTGCATAAATATTTGTGCTATAATGTACAGTATCCCTCTAGACCTAAATTGCTTTTACTTTTTGTGGGTTCGCATGGAGAAAATACAACTATGTACGTATATTTTATCTATTTTATTCATTTTTTAATTTCTCTTTACTTTTTTAGTTTCTTTTTACATTATTCTCATAAGAAAATCACATTTAATACAAAATGAGAAGAAAGGTTTTCTCAAAAACATACAAATCTCGGCATAAATTCAAGGTTTTTCTCAAAAACATACAAATCTCGACAAAAATTCAAGAGATAACCCCGCACCAATTACACCTCAGAACATACTGCATACATATCACTTTCATATAACAACATTCACACTACACCCCAACAAGAAACCAACATGCACAGAACTAGCCAAACAGGGGTGAACCATTCAACCCTCTGATGCTATGCTGAACGTTGGGGTGTTTCACACAAGCTGGTCGACGCACGTTTCGGTGGCCTAGTCTTCTTTGAGTGCCACCTTCCTCAGGACCTGTTGCTACGTGTTTTTGTCACGGGCAAGGGTGGGGGACTGGTTTTCTGTTCTATATCAATGTTCTGGTAGCAGTACCCGCTTGTTATGGTTGTTTATCATAAGCTTGCTTTGTCTAACTGGTGCTTAGTCGAACTGCGTCTAAATCTTCAAGTTCAGAACTGTTGGGTCATCACGTAGTGAATATTCTGGGTCTTATCCCGGGGGAGCACAGTTAAGTTCGACCTTCATATAATCATTTCGTGCTTGTTCTATACATATCCTAATGGCTCTTCCTTATAATCTTTTCTTGTTTCTTTGCCTTCCTCACAGGCCACAGCAATTGTAGGTGAGCCGGTCCACGTCAGGAACTTTGGCTGGCGGACATACGCTATTATCGGGCACCAAATAAGAAGGGCACCATCGACCTCTACGCAGATACCTACAATTGCTGTGGCCTGTGAGGAAGGCAAAGAAACAAGAAGATTTAGACGCAGTTCGACTAAGCACCAGTTAGACAAAGCAAGCTTATGATAAACAACCATAACAAGCGGGTACTGCTACCAGAACATTGATATAGAACAGAACACCAGTCCCCCACCCTTGCCCGTGACAAAAACACGTGGCAACAGGTCCTGAGGAAGGTGGCACTCAAAGAAGACTAGGCCACCGAAACGTGCGTCGACCAGCTTGTGTGAAACACCCCAACGTTCAGCATAGCATCAGAGGGTTGAATGGTTCACCCCTGTTTGGCTAGTTCTGTGCATGTTGGTTTCTTGTTGGGGTGTAGTGTGAATGTTGTTGTATGAAAGTGATATGTATGCAGTATGTTCTGAGGTGTAATTGGTGCGGGGTTATCTCTTGAATTTTTGTCGATTTGTATGTTTTTGAGAAAAACCTTGAATTTATGCCGAGATTTGTATGTTTTTGAGAAAAACCTTTCTTCTCATTTTGTATTAAATGTGATTTTCTTATGAGAATAATGTAAAAAGAAACTAAAAAAGTAAAGAGAAATTAAAAAATTAATAAAATAGATTAAATATACGTACATAGTTGTTGTATTTTCTCCATGCGAACCCACAAAAAGTAAAAGCAATTTAGGTCTAGAGGGATACTGTACATTATAGTTTGTTGTTCCTTGTTCCCCCTGTTCCCTGACCTCAAATCAATTTATTAGGGGGTCACCTTGTCTCAAATGCATAAATATTTGTGTTCTTTGAAGTTGTTCTACTGGGGGCGCTTTCTCCTTTTGTACTGTCAATCACCCAGGTCCCGGTGACCTCTCTGGGTTATACCCTTCGCTTGTAACTAAAAGTTACCTTCATCTTGGATGTTTGCATCAAGATCTTGGGTGCATTACGTTTTGCGTCTTTTATTTTGAGTCTTCATATTGGTTATCTTTGCCACAACAGGGTTGAATGGGGATCTGGGTTGATGAGGTCAGCACAATCACGTCTTGCAGGTTACGCTAGGCCGTTATCCCCTGCTTTCATCGTTCAACAATATACATTCGGAACCTAAAATGGCAACTGCATGCCAGACTGCAGTTCTCCTATATTCTAATTTGACCTCTGGTGGAAATTGTGGCATACTGGCATCAGCTAAGCTTACCGTCTGTGTGTGAGTTTCATGAGGATTCGTTGTTGCGGAAGTCGTAAGAAAGACTCCTTGAGTGAACTCTATTTTAACTGCACTGTTGTGCTAGGTATAAGCCCCGCAAACAACCTACAGAGCCATGTGCGCGTTAGCCTCTCTATATGCTGCCTTTTAGGCACAGTTTTGCATCAAAATACTAACTGTAGTGAACGGCTGGTCATGTTCTAGTCTGTGGCGTATCGAAGGGGCCTGTCTGAGTCCCCTTACGGCAGTACCCTCTGTCTCGCCTCCTTCTGGTCTATATGAAGAGCACCCACTCCTATGATGAAAAACCAGGTTAGCATCTGCTATTGATAACTACACTAATCTTGGATCCAACTCAATACACTCTCCTTTTATATGGTGGCACTATAAACACCCTTTCTTTTTAAGGACCTGTGACCCTAAAGGCTGATGACAGTGCCGCTGAGCTATGGCTCCTGCTCGTGGTGTTGAGGAAAGTTCTCCTTAAGCAGTGGTCATGCCCCAGTTCCCCCTACGTTGGACCCCGATACTGCCACTGCGCAAAGCTCCTTTTTTTCTGTGATAGTCTCAACTGCTGGCGATTGCCTGGAACACCAAAGGCTGACAACAGTGTCGCGCTCCCCCCTCTAACTGAACAGTAACCAAAAGAGATCCAACTGAAACTGAATCACTGAGAATTGTACCTGTAATCTTGAGAGTAAGAGTTTCAGACCTTAATCATTAAGCCACAGTGACTCTTTAGGCCACAATGCTCCCTCCACTCCTCAAAACCACAGATTCCCCCTTTCACCCGTACCTTGGAGGCACGTGCGCGCGCCTTACTTAACCCCCCGGAGACCGGTCGACTTCCCCGGTAACTGCAGCTCCGTCGTCCTGCTCGTTCCCGCTCGCACCTGCTCCACGAAAACACGATCCGCCGTGATCCTCCGCAAGAGACCATGATCCGCTTCACCTGTAACCGCAATCCACGTCGGAGAAACGAAGGACAGGAACCGCCGGCCACCTGCAATAAAAAAACAAGAAGTTTACAGCCTCCTAGAGGCTGGGTGCGGCAGACCTGGGAGCGCGGGACAAAGAGACCGACTCCCGCGCTCCCCGGCCTTTTAACCTCAATTTCTGGGCAGGCCGGTTCTAACCGGCCTGACCCCTGCTCCCCCTTGACCCGAAAGCGACTCAATCGCTTCCGGGTCAAGGTGGAGCCCCCTCTGGCCAATCCCCGCTGTGGCGCATCCACCGCTTCACGATGACGTGGCGGAACGGGCCCCACCAGGGAGAGCAGGAGAGGGGGTCGGTGCCCCGCCATACTAGCGGCAGGGCCGATGCCGGCCCCGCCTTTTTCGAATCATCGCCAACACCCGCTCCTAAGCATGGCCGCGGGGCGACAAAGGCAGGGACCGACATGGGAGGCAAAGTGCCTAGCTACGCTACTGGTTCTAGTGTTTCTAAGTAGCTGCCAATACAAGGGGCTGGGTGCACGTGCCCTGGGCCAGTGCTAGATAGTATGCCCCTGTGTCTGTGTGATCATTCTAACTGCATGGGGGCCTAGGGCCCCGACCCTTACACCGACAGTAGTGACGAAATTCAGAAATGGCCATTGTTGAGTTACAAGTCCTGGGTTGGGAAGCAATTTTCCAGCACAGCGGCTTGTGCTTTACCGAACTACGACATGCTATAAAAATGATTGGCATATCTCTAAATTGGCTCCTAACTGTGCTATGAATCAGAGGCCGAATCCACATTGGTACCCCAGACTGGCTATTACACAAAGACTCTGTCCTTCAATTTGGTAAACATTCACTGGCCACTGATTTAAGCCTCTCACATCAGCTGGCAAGGAGCAGCACATGAATTGTGTAAGCGGCTAGGCAAATATGACACATCTTTTTTATTTTCTAACTAGTATGCATTTAATACATTGCATGCATCTTAAACAAAAAATTAATTTTTAGGAGATAAACTAAGTTTAAGCCGTTTCCCCCTATTTTATAAGAAAATAAGTATACATGATTGATGAATACTGCTCCTAATTTTGGAAAGAAAATTTTGTGTGTGTTGTGTTGCATTCGTTCTAGTGCCTTTTAAAGATTCCACAAGGCAATGTAAATTTAAAGCAGAGGTGATATTTCTATTTCTTTCAATTTTAAATGGTAATATTTTTGAGGTAATATGTTTTTGTGTATTTAATGTTGCTTTTCAATGGGATTTAATCCAGTTGTCATGAAAAGATTAATAAGGACGTGTTTAAAAAGCATTTGGCATTCATCCAAGAGCTTGAGGATGTTTTTATGTTCAGCCATTTTTCCACTAAGTGCTGAGGGTTTGGTTGTGGGACGGAATGTTCATTCGAGCTTGTGTGTCTTAAAGCTATTTCTGGCATCTGTATATACTGCAGATTTTGTTGCGTAATTGTTCACATGGTGCCTTACCACTGATGAGAATTGCACAACTTTTCATGTAATGTAAAACTTTACACAAAGTTTGTGATGGTTAGTGCTTTTCTTACACTTGATATTAGTAGCTTGTTTATTTAGGTGTGTTGTCAATCAAGGTCCGTGATCGTGAGATAACCTTCCAGCACTTTTTTTTACACAGACATCAAAGAATGGGTAACCAATCTATAGTAGACAATTGGGCAGTGGATTCCTCCAGCAAGAGGTGAAACTGTCAACAAACATTCTTCTATTCAATTCAATCAGTTGAACCGGAAATATGCAATTGTAAAGATTGAAGTATAAACAGCACTCAGAAGCACAAAGTGCTAACTGGTTACACCAGACTAGGGCAAAGTCAAAATTTCAGACCGACCACAATGGAGTGCAGGACGGACACAGGGATCAAGTTAGGCCCCATGAACAAAGTACCTTAAAGATTTGCAGAGAGTTGTGAGATCCTTCGTCCAGGATGTTCCGAGGAAGCTGCGGGAATGAGATGTGGAGTCCTGCATCATCATCAAGGATGTTGTTGCTGAGGGGCTTGCGATGTGAACTCTAGAGTCGAGGATATGTCACACAGCAGCAGTTCTGAAGAAATCTTCAGACTCACTCCCAAAGGTCCAGGACTGGGGAAGCATCCCTTTTGGGGGGTGGCAGGACTTATAGGAGACAGAGTCTAGGTGCTGTGCTCAAGGTGGTTGGAGCCTTTTCTACCCCCGAGGCTCTGATCAGGAGGCCAGACAACAAGCCCTTGGAGTTACTCTGGTGGTCCTGGGTTCAAGACGCTGGTCCAGTCCTTTTTACTCAGGCAGCAGAGTAGCAGTCCTTCTTGTAGAGCAGCACAGCAGTCGTTCTGAGTCTTCTACAGGTCCAGAAGTGTACTGAATAGTTGAGTCTGAGTGACCATTATTTATACCTGGTGCCCTCTTTGAAGTAGGAGAAGCTTCTGCAAGGTTCTACCTCCAGAGGTGCCTGGTATTCCCTGCCTCCATGCCCTGGTCCCAGTTTGTCTGGGGTCACAAAAGGCTAGTGTCAAACCCTGAGTGAGTGTGCTCAGGCAGAGCCTTTGTGACGTACAAGTATGTTAGGTGACAGCTCCTCCCCTCATCAAGTCAGAGACAGCCCATCCTGCCAACACCTATTTTCTCTATGCCTCGCTGTCTCACTGTACATAAAGACCAGCTGCTAGCTACACCTAGTGAAATGAATCAGGATGCAGGCTGCAGGCACCAAATAGTTAGAACAAGTAAATGGCAACTTTCAAAAAGTGGCATTTTCAGAATTGTGACTTACAGTTCAACTTTAGCATTATAAGTGGTTTTAAATTACAATTCTTTAAACACCAAACTCAACTTTCCTACCTGCTCCAAGTCATCACTTATTAAATTATTAACTCAATGTTATCTTTTTTTTTAATACATATTTTATTAAAGCTTTCCCAAAATAGCAACATACATAAAACACAATTTTACGTATGTTATTTTACAGTCTTCTTCATACCTTCAATTATGAGTGCATCGTTGAGGTTCTCAGACAACATGTTAAAAAACAGTTTGTGTTACAGTTACAGTCATAGGTATTATTGCTGTCAGTCTGATTAATGCAGGTTTCCCCACTGTTGAACCACCTAATAATGATATATCGATACCCAAGAGCCTGCAAAGGTGAAGGTGTGATACGTGCTATTTAACCCCCCCACCCTTTAACTTAACTAACTCAATGTTATCTTACGGGAGAGGTAGGCTTCACAGTAGTAAAAACCAATTTAGGAGTTTTCCACTACTAGGACATGTAAAACTTAAAAGTACATGCCCAACTTTTTAAATACAATGCACCCTGCCCTCTGGGCCGTTTAGGGCCTAACACAGGGATGACTTGTATGCATTAAAACGGGAGGCTTGGGCCTGGCAAGAGGTTTATCTGGTCAGGTTATAATGGCAGTTTAAGACTACACAAAAAGACTGCAATGGCAGGCAACTGAGACATGTTTAAAAGACTACTTAAGTAGAAGGCACAATTAGTGCAGCAGGCCAACTAGTAGCATTTAATTTACAGGCCCTAGGTACATGTAATTTCACTTTACTATGGACTTACAAGTCAATTAAAAGTGCCAATTGGGTGTACGCCAATGGTACCATGTTTTAGGGAGTGAGCACAAGTACTTTAGCACTGGTTAGCAGTGGTAAAGTGCGCAGAGTCCTAAGGCTAGCAAATGAAGTCAGCATAAACAAGAGGATGGAAGGTAAAAAGATTGGGGGAAAACCATGCCAAGGATGTTGGATCCAACACTCTTGTTTTAGTTGATTTGAAAACCATGATTTGTAGAAGGATAGTTCAGCACTGGATACATTGCATCTTTGTCACATGGAGCCATATGGTGAATTTATGTAAATATGCCCCTGTCCCGAGACAGGTGTAACAATCTTTTTAGGAGCTTGAATGTACCACATCTGTTCTTCGATCCACTTGTGCTGTGAAGAAACATTTTCAGAAATATTCCAACTCACCAAAAACATGTTTGGACATGGGGGCTTATTAAGTAGCAAGGAAAGGGCTAAGAACACAAGACACAGACATTTCTGTCAACATTTTGAAACTAGACATTCACAATTTACTTTCATAACATAATAAAAATGAATTATCTTGCTAAATGATGTCCTGCTGGTTTTGCTGCAGAATGCCTCCTCAAGTTCAACCTCTTATATTTGAAAAAGGCACATGTGTGGTCCAAAAGCATAAGTACTTATTCATCTTTGTATATCCTTTGTTGGTCCAATAAGAGGCAACAAACCTGCATCTTACATTGCTTTTCTTTCATTACTATCAAATTGAACTCTTTTTGGTTTCTCAAGTGATACCAAGATGTGGCTGTTGCAAAGAATAGGGTCAAGGCTGATCTATATGGGTTTGGTCTTGAGGAAGCGTAAAAGTTGATCTTGCTTTTACACGACACACACGCTAAATGAGAATAAATGTGCACCTTGCATACATCTAGAAAAATGACACAGAAACTTAGAAAAAAGGATGAGCCAGCACCATAAGAGCATGTTTGACTAGATAGAAGCAATAAGAATAATCAATTTGTGAATTTAAGATGTTTAAGTAACCAGTTACCTTGTATAATTAACAAGAAATATTATGAAAGTTGATGATAACTTAGCTTTTGAATTCATTGTAGAGTGTCCTAACAAACTCGACTTTGGTGCAATTCCTTATTGAAAAACATTAGGGTGCCGATTCCGATCCGTTAAAAATTTCCCCCGTACGAATCGTATCCGGTTATTTTACCGTACGAATCGTTCAAGTCCCGTACAAACTGGCAAGTACGATTCGTATGTGAAAAATTCCATACGAATCGCATTGGGAAAATTCCCCGACACGTCCTCAGGTCGGAAAAAGTGTCCGACACGTCCCCGGACAGTTTTACCTACGAATCGGGAAACTGAAGTCCGAGCGCGCAAGTACGATCCGTCCCGTCCGTCCGAATGCACAACCGTATGGAAAAAACACCGTACGGTGCGAACTCCCATAGCAACTATGGAGACGTCCAAATAGTTGCCCGCATATGTGCCGAACACCCCCAGCACACACCCCACGTAGGCGCCGTACCCCAGCACCCCCCCATGTCCGCGCTGTACCCCCATCCCACCCCATAGGTACGAAGCGTACCCCCACCCCGTAGGTACGAAGCGTACCCCCCCCTATGTATGGTGCGTTATGCGCTGGGGGTCCACAGCGTACCTACGGGGGTGGTGGTACGCTCCGTACCCGGGGGGGGGTGGGGGTATGCTCCGTCCATACGGGGGGCTGGGGGTACGGCACGTACATACGGGGGGCGGGTGTACGGCGCGTACATACGGGGGGCTGGGGGTACTGCGCGTACATACGGGGGTGGGGGTATGTGCTGGGGGACGGTGCTTACATACGGAGGCTGGGGGTACGCACCGTCCATACGGAGGTGGGGGTACGCACCGTCCATACGGGGGTGGGGGCACACACCGTACCCCCAGCATCCCGTATGTACGCGCCGTACCCCCAGCCCCCCCATGTACGCGCCGTACCCTCGGTTCACGTATGTACGGCATGTACCCCCAGGCCCCCACACCCTGCCCGTGCCTGTACGCACCCTACCCGAGGTCCCTACACCAGCACCCTCACCCAGCCGTGCGCATGTACGAGTCGTACCAAGCCATAGCAAATGTGAGCACTGTACAACAACATGGCCGATGCACGCACCGCACAGACGCGAAAAACACACGTACTGAACCAGGACACTGCAAAACACCACAAGGAGAGTCAATTCGAATCGCACAACACCACAAAACACGTCCAACAAGCCCAAATACATCCAATACACTGACCTGCAACAGCCAAACAGGTAAACAGAGGCCCAAAACACAACCACCCCTTATAACACACCCACCCAAAGTTCAAACACAGCCACACCCACCAATGGACCAATAAAAAGGGCCCACACACACAAACCATGAGCCTTTGCAACAGACCCACTGCTGCCAGACCCCACAGACAACCCACAGCACCAGACTTGAACCTTTACGACACCTTCACACAACCACCTTCACAAATACCCCCTCATCATATTCACACACACACACCTTCACAACCACACACACACACCCACAACCATCCACACCCACACCCCACACCATGCCCACAGACAGGAATCCAAAGTTCACAACAGCGGAGCTGGAGATCCTTGTCGACGAAATCATCAGAGTCGAGCCACAGCTCTTTGGAACATTGGTCAGACAGACCAGCATAGCCGAAAAATCAGCCATGTGGCAGAGGATCATCGAGAGGGTGAATGCTGTTGCTCCCATCAGAAGGACCAGGCATGAATGCCAAGCCAGGTGGCACGATCTGCGGAGGACGGTCCGCCGCAAAATGACCGAAGAATACAACCAGGGGAACATCACTGGAGGTGGGCCGCCCCGCAGACCGGTACACTACCATCCCTGGGAGGAGAAGGTGATGCGCACGCTGCCGCCGGTGGGACTACACGGAGTAGAAGGAGTCGCCGAGCCTGGTGAGTACACAAACAACTCACCCCACATGGGGGGATCCGCATCCACAACCCAACTCCTGATAATGCACGCAACTACCCCAAAGCCATCACCGGACGCAACCACATTCCAACAACACGCACATCCCACAATCGGCTCCATGCCCCATGCGCCAAGCAAGGCCATGCCAAGTCACAGGCCACACAAAACACCAACACAAGATAGGATGTCTGTGATGCCGGGAGGGGGGGCCTCCAAGATCCCATTGTGCAACTCAGAAGCAGACACCAATGCCCTCAGCCCATATGGCCTAGGGCAGAGCTATACAAACAGTGTGTCCCGACACTGTACTGTGTCGCCTGCAAATGGCGGCCGCGTCGCAGGATGACATGGGTATGAAGGCCCAATTCGCACATAACAGCAGCTAATGAAGAGGCAACACTGTGAAAGAGTGTCAGCACACACCGCCGCTGCCGCGCAGACTCAGAGACACTCTGCCCAATGGGGTCCGGGAGATTCTAAATAAAGCCACATGAACAAGCCAATGGCCTTTGAAAGACCTGCAAAGTGTGTGTGCCCAGGAAGCTGGGCTGAGGTGACAGAGGGGGGGGGAGACAGAGGGCGACAGAGGGTGACAGACAGACGGAGGGAGAGGGAGAGAGAGGGAGGGCGACAGAGGGCGACAGAGGGAGACAGACAGACGGAGGGAGAGGGAGAGAGAGGGAGGGAGACAGAGGGCGACAGAGGGAGACAGACAGACGGAGGGAGAGAGAGGGAGGGAGACAGAGGGCGACAGAGGCAGACAGACGGAGGGAGAGGGAGGGAGACAGAGGGCGACAGAGGGTGACAGACAGACGGAGGGAGAGAGAGTGAGGGCGACAGAGGGCGACAGACAGACGGAGGGAGAGGGAGAGAGAGGGAGGGAGACAGAGGGCGACAGAGGGAGACAGACAGAGACAGACAGACGGAGGGAGAGGGAGGGCGACAGAGGGAGACAGACAGACGGAGGGAGAGGGAGAGAGAGGGAGGGAGACAGAGGGCGACAGAGGGAGACAGACAGAGGGAGGGAGAGGGAGAGAGAGAGACAGAGGGAGACAAAATCACCCTTGGGTGGTGTGGGCATGTCCGCTCATCAGCAGGTGGACTGTGTGCATGTTGACAAGGTCTGGCAGTGCGTGAAACACCCCTCATTCGTTTGGAAAGCACTGGGCCATGTGTCAAACTGTGCACGAGTCGATCCTCGCTGCAGGCACAAACCTAACCTCACACCCAGTATACCCACTCACTGTGTTTGTTAGAACCCAGTCACAAATGCATAAGTCTCCTACCTGCATTCTCCAATAGACATGACAAAGCTACATTTGGCCGCGTACAGTGCAACACGTAAGTCGGTTCTGCAGCGCTCGCTACGCACGCTTGCTACACTGCTCACTGCGTTCAAAACTGATGCAACAACAAAGAGTGTGTCACACATAGGAAAAGTGTTGACAGCCGGGGCCAAGGGACATACCCATGCACCATGCACAATGCACAGGGACTTGCCAAGTACAGACAAGGTAGATGACACTTGGCCCTGCTGTAGACAGCACAAGGCAAACCTGTGACCACTGTACACTCAAACACCAACTCCACATGCCACCTACCTACCACAGGAACTCACATTCACTGTCATGCCAGCAGGCACCATGAGGGGATAGACACATCACCTGGTAGACCCAATGACAAATCACACCACACCCAACAGCATGCCCGGTCACACACCCCCCTCCCCCTTACACAAGCACACACCCCCGGGGCAGCCAATGCAAATTGGCACTCCCAAAATGGATATGTGACACAACAAGACCAATCCATAGCCAAATAAGCATCCCAACACTCATTAGACAGGCCAAATAACCAGGAGTACATATCAATCTGACCCCCGCAACATACCCATCCACAAGTGCACTGTGAGAGGAATGCTAGACATATCCAACTACCCAGAGGAACTGTGCCAACTTGAATATGTATGAAACCTGGAGGACGCATGTAACACCATTAACATTGTCTCTCTCTGACACAAAGGGCAACGTCGTTGATCTCCCCCCAACACTGGGGGGGGGAAGACACACAGGACCAGGCTCGGCGTGACGATGATCCCACCGGCAATGACGACTCTCACCACACCGTGGATGACCCCGACCAACCTGGCCCCTCTGGTGCCCAAGCACCTGCAGCACCTGCGTCGGGTACAACTGTGCCAACCACCACCCCCATTCCTGCCACATCCCAGGATACACACAGGAGCCCTGCTCGCACACAACGCAGCCAGTCTGACCAGGAGGGACGAGGTACCCCGGGCACCCAGGAGGAGGCAGGCGACCCCGCAAATGCCATCCCTCAGGGGTCCCGGAGACCCGACGTGCCCACAACGGCAGGCCAGGCTCAAGTGGGCAGGGGTGGTGGGAGTGGAGGACGTCGGAGGCGCGAACCTGACCAGACAGCTGAGGAACCGGTTATGTCACACGTCCGCAACATCCTGGACACATACCGGCGTGACACCAGGGGCATCAGCCAGGCCGTGGAGGCCCTCAACCAGATAAAGAACGTGCATGCCGAGCAATATGCCAGTCAACAGCAACACCAAGGAAGGATGGAGGCAAGACTGGCTGAGCTCGTGGCGGTGCAAACGGACATGACCCGTGTACTCCGTCGGATTGCCGAAAACATGGCTAACCCTCCCTGTGCCACCAGGCGTAGATCACCACCAGCCACAGGGAGGGATCAGGAGGAGGAGGATTCGTCCGACGGAGCATCCCAGACATCGTCACGGCCTGCTTCTGAGGGTCCCCGGAGGAAGGTGGGTCGTCCACGCAAAAGACCGTGAGAGTCAGCGGACCATCACCATCTCCCAGGTCATCTGGCCTGGCACCTGGCCCTCTGGCGCAACAGCAGCACCTCATCAAATGACATTCTCTGCCACATGGACTTGCTGGTCACTGTCTGACCAATGTTGACAAAGACTGTGGCATGGACTCTGATGACTTCCAATGGCAACGATCCCAACTCCCCCTGTGAACTTTGGATTACAGACACCCGGCAATCACCACTTTGCATCCCCCCAAACACGTACCCCACCACCAATAAAAATATTAGAAATCACGAGATGATGCTGTCATTTAGCATTATTCCATTACATGTGTGTGTTGGCAAGTCAAACCATGCATGAGTTTTGAAGTAACTCCAACCATGCATACCCTGGGGTCTGAGTCTGGCACAGGACACACATGGGTCACAATGTATCATCCAATACAGACATGGAGCACCATACTCGCCCGTGATGGGCCCAACCAGCTGAGGGGGTGCCTGCACAACTGTGCGGACAGACCTATTTCGAAGAGCAACAGTCATGCGCAGAGGTCAGGGATCATGTGGAGTGTCCTGGGGTGGGAGTCCCAGGTATGTGTAGCTAGGTGGGAGAACTATGTCCTGCAAGCAGGAGTCGGGTGGATGTGGAGAATGGTGGCCAGGCCAAGGTTGGATGCATGGAGATGGCACAATGGGGTCTTGGATGACAGTGCCACAAGGTTGTGTTGGGGGCGTGGTCGTGGGCTGCATCCTGAGTGTGGCCGTGGATTGTGAAGGTCATCCTGCAGATGACAATGATCCATTGCCGCTATCTCTGTTGGATGGTGATGTGGCTGGGTTGCCGGATGTTGAAGCAGAGCTGTGCAGATGCACCCTGGATGTGGACAAGTGTCATGGGAGTTGTAAGGTACTCCTCCCTAGAGTGCAGGGTAGGATTGGACACGGATGTGGAAGTTGACCGGGGGGGATGGTCTGTCTTGCCTTGAGGTGGATCGAACTGTGGACCTTGTGCATAATGCAAAGTGTGCTGAGACCTGAGGTACAGATGCTGGTGATCAGCATAGCACATGTGAGCAAGCATTCCATGATGCACTCCAGCTCGTGTGCGTGGACACTGTGTGCCTGTGCAGGGCCCTTGCGGGTGGGACACAAGCAGTTCACCCAGCTGTAAGGGGACAATCCGCAGATGAACACCTCAGTCGTGTACAAGTCCAGCATCAGGTAGCCAACGTGCAGCGATCTGCCAATGGATACCATGCATTATTCAAAACGAGAACTGGCAAGGACTGCGTCTTTGGGGAGGGTGAGGAGCACCTGCCTGTCAATGGGACACCAGATGATGATGAGATGCAGTGCGCATGTCATGGTGTAGAGGGGTATCCTGGACACATTGTAGAGTGACACGCTGAGACATGATACCTGTGCCATGTGTCCCACAACGACACCATACTACATGCAGAGGCCTGGAGTACCACTCACATGGCCATGTTGGGGTTCAGAGCCGGTGGGGAGTAGGAGGGACATGACCTGATTGGTGTGACAGGGCCTGGAAGGCGTGCCAGCGCTGTGTAGGCAGTTGGAGTTGCACACTCATTATGCAAAGGTGTTGTGTGGGCGATGAGTGCATGCCTGAATGCATGCAACAGATGTATTGGATGGACATTGCTTGGTGGGTGGCCTCAACATCATGGTGTAGCGTGATGTGGCACATGCAAGGACATGAGGCACGTGCAATGTGCATGTAGCATGTGCAGACGGTCCAGCCTTTGCCACCGCAACTGTGTCACACACAAGCAGATTACACCAAAATGAATGGGTGGAGGGAGGAAGGGGGGTGCGTCTTAGAGGCGTGTGTGTGAGGGCAAATCTAGAAACTGTGTGCCCTTGCTGCAGGGCCTGCAGCAGCAGGCGCCATGTCCTGAAAACCATGCCACAAGTTGCACACTAACACAAGCATGTCAGAAAGGACTACTGCAAAAGGTGTATGAGAAGGGAGGAGTGTCTGGTTCAACATGGCACACACACAGACAATGGATGCACATGCAGCAAAGTGGCCGTTGTGGGGACTGAGATGGCAAAATACCTACACAGCCATGTACATCGTGCACAATACATATCATAATCCCTGACAAACAGCTTGCATCTTGCTACTCTACACGTAGACTCATATGCACAATCTGTGACAACTATGCCAGACATGCCGCATGCACAGTGGCAAGAGACCTGCATTGACAGAGATGAGGCACCTTGGAGGCTGAGGGACACCTTTATTAGTCATGTTTGCCGGAAGGCAAATGCATCTATATTAACAGATGCACAGGTCATGTGGATGAACATGTGGAACCTACACTGGAACCCCCCTTTGCACCACAGATGCAGGAAACCCATAGAACTGGCACACAAGTGACGGGTTTGAAGCAAACACCCGAGCTGCTCACGGAGAGGCTGCAATTCACCATTGAGCCACTAATGGGGATGTCCCACACTATGTCAACCCGGTGCATCCCGTATGTTTCCGAGGGCAGTGTTACACACATTGATGCCTTCTTCACAATCCACAATCACATTACAGATGACTGTCACCAAGTGTGACTATCAATTCAGGTGAATCCAGCTCCATGTCATGTGACCCATGGTGATTCTACATGTATGCTAAGTAACCAAACATGAACAGGAGCAGTGCACACACATTCCAAACAAATAGCACACCCAAAAAGCCGTGGTGCATCCCTTACCCTAAGGTGATTTTTCGACATGTCCGTGCATGTTACGCTGATTCAGCACACGTTGCTGTATTCATGAGGAATAGCAGGAGCACAACAATGCCACCAGCAGACAGCATGCGCAAATACCTGGGGATGAGAGACACACAAGAAGTGAGCCAAAAGAAGCACATCCGCATGCATGGGCATGTACTCGACACGTATAAGGTTGTCAACATGCTAGGTGAAAATAGTGTCTCAGGTAAGACATACTGTTATTACACCATCACTCGAGTGACACATCCAAACACACCTCTGACTCACTTGCCAGACATGCAGATGGACCCACACATTGCAACACATGCCACACAAGGCTCAATGCGTGCACACTCAGACACTGCAACTCACCACTAAGCAAAGAAGTTGCGTATGAGCCGACTCCGGATGTCCTCTACCGCCTCCTCCTCCTCCACATCACTTGCCTCATCACCAAGCCCCTCGTCCTCCACGGGTGGATGTTCCTGCTCATCCGGATCCAGGATGAGTGGCACAGCTTTCTCCACTGCCATGTTGTGCAGAATGCAGCACACGAGGAAGATTTTGCAGACCTTCACCGGTGCATATGGGAGTGCGCCGCCGGTCTTGTGGAGGCACCGGAATCGGCTCTTCAGGAGGCCAAAGGTCCTCTCTATCACTCGCCTGGTCTGCCCATGGGCGTTGTTGTACCGGTGATCGGCAGCCGTTCTGGGGTTGCGGAGAGGTGTGATCAGCCATGGCATGTTGGGATAGCCAGAGTCCCCTACATGGAAACATCATGGACAGAAGTGGGTCAGGAGAAGCAGTAAGACAGAAAGATGATGCTAAATACAGGAGTAACAGAGTATACCCACCAACAAGACATGCTCGTTTGTTGCGCAGCTGCAGCATCATTTCAGGCACCCTGCTACGCCTCATGATGTAGGCATCGTGTGCTGATCCTGGAAAACGAGCAGACATGGGAAATCACCATGTTAGCAAGACACACCACAAGGGCATTAATGGAGTGGTAATGTTTCCTGTTCCTATAGGATACCTCCTGTGCCTGTGGTGGTACCAAAGCCACATGTGTCCCATCAATAGACCCAATGACATGGGGCATCCCTCCCAGGGCATAGAAGTCACCCTTGACACCTGTCAACTGCTCAGGAGTTGGGAAATGAATAAACTCATCCAGGTGAACCAACATGGCCTCTAAAAAATCATGCAGGACACGGCTGAACATGGTCTGGGACATGCCACCAACATGAGCAATGGTATGTTGGAACGTACCCGTGGCAAAGAAATGTAGGGCTGCCATCACCTTCATCTTGGGTGTCAGTGCAGTAGGATACCTGTTTAGCGGTTGGAGGTGTGGTGCCAGCCTTGCTGTCAAGTTCAGAATCAACCGTTGGGTGAAGCGGTAGCGGCGTATACAGTCACGTTCCCTCAGGGCAGCCAGGTCTGGGATTGGTCGGGGGAGAGGCGGTGCCCTGCAGTAATTTGGAAGGGACAACGAAGAGTGAGTACAGTACAACAACACTGTCAATGTACTGAGCACATGTTGAACAGCCAATACACATATGCTACATGCAGAGTCAGGTCTGTGCAATATATCCTGGACACGTATGCCAGGCAGGTGACACTCCTACCAAGAGCCAGCTACAAACGTGGATTCACAAGCTCAACATGACATGGCATGAAACTAGCTGTGGGCCAGTGTAAGTGAACAGGCAGACGCATTACAGGAGTGACAGACATCCACATGTGTGCAGAAGAAGGATGTTTATCATACAGACAGGTTGCGGAACACTAGAGGCACAGGTCACATGTCCCTGAAAAAAGGACAGACCACACACCTTGCCATGAAGGGGTACATGTCAAAACTGATCACACATACATTGATACTACGCAGATATGTCCTTGTCTCGCAAGTCCATGTTCGATGCATACATACACACGTTACGTCTGATTCCACATGTGTCCTGGTGTGCATAATAGTGTGCCATGCCCATCCACACACATGCACATGTTGGATGCAGCAACTGCAGATGCATTTGACGGAACACCAACAGCAAGCTTATGGGAACACATGACACACACATGACATACTCACATCGTGCAACGCCGGTAGTCACATGTCAGGTGTCATTATCCTTGTACCTGGCATCAGGGGACAGTTGCGGGTGTTGGCGACTGTGCCATGCCAGTGACGCAGTGCTGAACAAGTCTGTACTACATGCACACATGTCAAAGGTGTGAAGGGGATGTGTGGCACATAGTGCAGCTTGACACATGACATGTGTACACAGCTCATCACACATCTACTGGGTTCAAACATGAGGAGATTTGTGCCACATCACAGCCTGACACACCTAGGCCCGATACATGTAGGACTACACTAACAATGACTTGATGTCCAGCCTCGGCCAAGTATGACAGCTCAATTCCTTTCTGTATGCCGCCTGTCACCAGTGTAAGGTGTGAAACGAACCGTACACACGCTCTGAGGGCGTGTGTAGGGTCCTTATCACTATGGTAGTGTTGCCGTAGGCGTACGCCATAGGGATACGGTCCGTACACGCGTGTGTAGGGTCCGTACCACCATGGTTGTGTCGCCGTAGGCGTACGCCATAGAGATACGGTCCGTACACGCATGTGTAGGGTCCGTACCACTATGGTTGTGTCGCCGTAGGCATACGCCATAGTGATACGGTCCATACACGCGTGTGTAGGGTCCGTACCACTATGGTAGTGTTGCCGTAGGCGTACGCCATGGTGATACGGTCCGTACACGCGTGTGTAGGGTCCGTACCACTATGGTAGTGTTGCCGAAGGCGTACGCCATGGTGATATGGTCCGTACACGCGTGTGTAAGGTCCGTATCACCATGGCGTACGCGTACGGCAACACTACCATAGTGATACGGACCCTACACACGCGTGTACGGACCATATCACCATGGCGTACGCCTACGGCGACACTACCATAGTGATACGGACCCTACACACGCGTGTACGGACCGTATCACCATGCGAGATGCAGTACTCGACTGTCCCCAGAGGCTAGCTCCTCTGTCTAATTTGATTTCAAGTTCTTTGCTGTTGTATCATGCTCTCCATTGTTTCTCACTGGCATGGTGGGTCAACCAACTGTGTGGTGCAGGGCCTACATATGTGCGTAGTATTGTAGATGTTACTCATGTTGCCTTTCATGCTAAGCACTGTGACCTATGTAGTTTTGAATCATGTGTCATATGTATACAGGTGTCTGATTCTTTCCTGTCTCTTCACCTTGCCCACAGCATTGTCGGGGGAGACACTGGCACGGACCTTGAGGAGGGATCCAGCAGCGGTGCCACCAGTGCTGGCGAGTCTGGCTCAGCGAATGGCACGGAGGCGGAGGGGAGTGCGGTGGAGGACCTGTCCAGTCCCACCACCGACTATGACGCTGACGGGTCCGAGGCTGAGCTCCCAGAGGGGGCGGACGCTGCTCCCAGAGCTGAAAGCAGCGCTCCATCTGTCGCTGCCCCCTCCATTCCCATCACCCGCCTCCCAGTTGCTCGGTTCCCTTCCCTCCGTGCTCGGCGCCAACAGGTCTCCTTCGGGCCAGGCACCGCAACCCCTGCCCCTGTCTCCCCTGCTGCCGTCAATGCCGAGTCTGTGGACATTCAGCGGCAGTTGCAGGTTAGTCAGGCATCGATGCTTACTGTCCTCCATGGCCACACCACACTGCTGACACAGATGGTGTCGTACTTGGAGGGCATGTCAGCAGCGATGTCTGATCAACGGATGTTCCTAAGGTCCATAGACTCGTCACTGACTGCAGCATTGGATCTCCAGCAGCGCTCCGTCCCCCTGCACCATCCACACTTCCCACTCCCATGCCTGTCCCACGCACACCCAGACGTCCCCATGCACGCACCCCACCAGACACAGGCAGCACACCAGCAGGGAAGGCCAAGCACACTCCTCCAGTCATGCACACACAGGGGGAAGTAGGCACACCCACTGGGTCTGGGGGCAAGCGGCAGACACACAGCCACAGTGGGAGTCCGCAGTCCTCAAGACCCACTTCCTCAAAAACCACTCCCCTTAGCTCTCCTGGCCAACTGTCAGAGAAGGAGTCCCTCGTGGCCAGTGTGTCCCTCAGCCCCAGTGTGGCACCACCCCGCAAGCGGTGGAGGCAGTGCCCGGCCAGGGTAGTTGAGTCCCCCCCCGTCCACACCCTCCCCCAGGAGCGCTGCAACCCATCCCTCCAACCCCCCACCCTCCTTGGAGCCTGTGGCTCATTCGGGTGCAGGGGAGACGCTGGGAGACCTTGCCACCGTATGCAACGCCATCCTCACCACCACCTTTGGCGCTGCCCCACCCCCTGTGGTGGAGTCGTCCGTCCCTTCACCCACAACACCTACCCTTGCCCCTCCTGTCCCTGCGGTGCCTGGTCCTTCCCCCCCACATGATGCTCCCCCTTCTGTGGATGATGTGGTACAGTGAACTGTGCAGGCAAGCTAGGGGAGACACGTCCCTAAGTGTCCCCCACCAGGACTTTGCATATGGCCTGGCCTATGGGCCCTCTAGTTTGTGGACAATCATTTTGACATTTTTGATTTCTGCTGAATAAAGCATTTAGATTTTCTTTTGCACACTAATGCTTTCCTGGACTTGCTGTTGGGGGTGCTGCTCCATGATTTGGGGTGGTGATAATGTGTTAGGTGTCTGGGAAATGTTGTAGTGTGCTGCTCATGGGGTGGACCCTGGTATCTGTGTGCCATCACAAAGGGCTCTGCAAATAATCTTTGGTCATGTGTGCTCTTACTGTATGGTGATATTGTCCCCAGGTGTGTTCCTTCCTCTGTGGACCCTGACATCTTCCCTGCAGGCTGTTTCCCAATTGTTGTGCTGAGCTGTGTCTACATATCCTGGGTGTGTGACGGATCCCTTCAACTGTGGCCATGCATGCTCAGCAATGTCTCCACCTGCATCATTTGTGGCATCCTTGGTGGTCACTGTACGAGTGTATGGAGTATATTGACATGACTTCATGTGGACCAGTTCCATTTTATGCCCTATGCATGTGTGTACTCCCAGCCTCGCACACATGTGTTACTTGTTCTGCAGGGTCTTTGGTCACCTGACTGACAATTTTGGGCATTGTCTCTGTGGGTACTCCACCCTTTTCCTTCCATGGGAGGCACCAACTTGTTGGCTGCCCCAGCACCTCTACATTCCTATCAGTCCTGGAATGTGCGTGACAGTGTGTGTTCCCTTTGGGTCTCTTAGTTTAGTAGGGTGGCACATGAGTATACAGTCTTGTTGCATGCTCTCATCGTGTGTATTGTGCTGGCAGCGCCAGGGGTGGGTATGCATGTGTCATTTGTCATCACACCCACATGTGGTGTGTCATGCAGTGGGGGATGGACATCCACCCTCATGGGAGTGGGACACTGCTGTCAGTGATGTGTTGGCATGCCACTCTCAATATTGTCGCACTTTGTGTATGCCTTCATGCACCCATGGTGTTTTGCTAATTGTAGGATGGTGTACACACCACCATGTCTCTGTCCACTGCTGGGGGGACTCTGCACCCACCCCTCCTGTGTCTGGGCACTGCTGGGAGTGATAGGCACCCACCCCTCCTATGTCTGGGCACTGCTGGGGGGACTCTGCAACCATCCCTCCTATGTCTGGGCACTGCTGGGAGTGATTGGCACCCACCCCTCCTATGTCTGGGCACTGCTGGGAGTGATAGGCACCCACCCATCCTATGTCTGGGCACTGCTGGGAGTGATTGGCACCCACCCCTCATATGTCTGGGCACTGCTGGGAGGACTCTGCACCCACCCCTCCTATGTCTGGGCACTGCTGGGAGTGATAGGCACCCACCCCTCCTATGTCTGGGCACTGCTGGGAGTGATTGGCACCCACCCCTCCTATGTCTGGGCACTGCTGGGGGGACTCTGCACCCACCCCTCCTATGTCTGGGCACTGCTGGGAGTGATAGGCACCCACCCCTCCTATGTCTGGGCACTGCTGGGAGTGATTGGCACCCACCCCTCCTATGTCTGGGCACTGCTGGGAGTGATAGGCACCCACCCCTCCTGTGTCTGGGCACTGCTGGGAGTGATTGGCACCCACCCCTCCTATGTCTGGGCACTGCTGGGGGGACTCTGCACCCCCTCCTATGTCTGGGCACTGCTGGGAGGACTCTGCACCCACTCCTCCTATGTCTGGGCACTGCTGGGAGTGATAGGCACCCACCCCTCCTGTGTCTGGGCACTGCTGGGAGTGATAGGCACCCACCTCTCCTATGTCTGGGCACTGCTGGGAGTGATTGGCACCCACCCCTCCTATGTCTGGGCACTGCTGTGGGGACTCTGCACCCACCCCTCCTATGTCTGGGCACTGCTGGGAGTGATAGGCACCCACCCCTCCTATGTCTGGGCACTGCTGGGGGACTCTGCACCCCCCCCCTCCTATGTCTGGGCACTGCTGGGAGTAATAGGCACCCACCCCTCCTATGTCTGGGCACTGCTGGGAGTGATTGGCACCCACCCCTCCTATGTCTGGGCACTGCTGGGAGTGATAGGCACCCACCCCTCCTGTGTCTGGGCACTGCTGGGAGTGATTGGCGCCCACCCCTCCTATGTCTGGGCACTGCTGGGGGGACTCTGCATCCACCCCTCCTATGTCTGGGCACTGCTGGGGGGACTCTGCACCCACCCCTCCTATGTCTGGGCACTGCTGGGGGGACTCTGCACCCACCCCTCCTATGTCTGGGCACTGCTGGGAGTGTTAGGCACCCACCCCTCCTATGTCTGGGCACTGCTGGGAGTGTTAGGCACCCACCCCTCCTATGTCTGGGCACTTCTGGGAGTGATAGGCACCCACCCCTCCTGTGTCTGGGCACTGCTGGGAGTGATAGGCACCCACCCCTCCTGTGTCTGGGCACTGCTGGGAGTGATAGGCACCCACCCCTCCTATGTCTGGGCACTGCTGGGAGTGATTGGCACCCACCCCTCCTATGTCTGGGCACTGCTGGGGGGACTCTGCACCCACCCCTCCTATGTCTGGGCACTGCTGGGAGTGATAGGCACCCACCCCTCCTATGTCTGGGCACTGCTGGGGGGACTCTGCACCCACCCCTCCTATATCTGGGCACTGCTGGGGGGGCTCTGCACCCACCCCTCCTATGTCTGGGCACTGCTGGGAGTGATAGGCACCCACCCCTCCTATGTCTGGGTACTGCTGGGGGGACTCTGCACCCACCCCTCCTATGTCTGGGCACTGATGGGGGGACTCTGCACCCACCCCTCCTATGTCTGGGCACTGCTGGGGGGACTCTGCACCCACCCCTCCTATGTCTGGGCACTGCTGGGAGTGATAGGCACCCACCCCTCCTATGTCTGGGCACTGCTGGGGGGACTCTGCACCCACCCCTCCTATGTCTGGGCACTGCTGGGAGTGATAGGCACCCACCCCTCCTATGTCTGGGCACTGCTGGGAGTGATAGGCACCCACCCCTCCTATGTCTGGGCACTGCTGGGGGGACTCTGCACCCACCCCTCCTATATCTGGGCACAGCTGGGGGGGCTCTGCACCCACCCCTCCTATGTCTGGGCACTGCTGGGAGTGATAGGCACCCACCCCTCCTATGTCTGGGTACTGCTGGGGGGACTCTGCACCCACCCCTCCTATGTCTGGGCACTGATGGGGGGACTCTGCACCCACCCCTCCTATGTCTGGGCACTGCTGGGGGGACTCTGCACCCACCCCTCCTATGTCTGGGCACTGCTGGGAGTGATAGGCACCCACCCCTCCTATGTCTGGGCACTGCTGGGGGGACTCTGCACCCACCCCTCCTATGTCTGGGCACTGCTGGGAGTGATAGGCACCCACCCCTCCTATGTCTGGGCACTGCTGGGAGTGATTGGCACCCACCTGTCCTATGTCTGGGCACTGCTGGGAGTGACAGGCACCCACCCCTCCTATGTCTGGGCACTGCTGGGAGTGATAGGCATCCACCCCTCCTATGTCTGGGCACTGCTGGGAGTGATAGGCACCCACCCCTCATATGTCTGGGCACTGCTGGGGGGACTCTGCACCCACCCCTCCTATGTCTGGGCACTGCTGGGGCTGATGGCCACACACCCCTATGTGTCTGGCCACTGGCGTGGTACGACCTGTACCCACGTCCTACGGCCTGGGTATGGGCCCTACCCATACGTCACCCCAACAATGGCGAGACGGCCCGTACCCATGCCTTTTGGACGTGGGTACGGGTCGTACCCCCATTGTTGGGGTGCCATAGGGGTACGTACTGTACCCATGCCTTTAGGGTGTGGGTACGGCTCGTACCAAGCGTACCCCTACATCACCACTGCAATGGTGGTACGGGCCGTACCCATGCCTGTGGGACGTGGGTATGGGCCGTACCACCATTGCAGTGGTGATGTCGGGGTACGCGTGGTACGGCCCGTAGCCACGCTCTGGGGGCGTGGGTACGGCCCGTACCTCCATTGTTGGGGTGACGTAAGGGCACGCACCGTACCCACGCCTTGGGAGCGTGGGTACGGGTCGTACCACGCCCACCCCTACGTCACCCCACAATGGCGGTACGGGCCGTACCCACGTCCCACAGGCATGGGTACGAGCCGTACCACCATTGCAGTGGTGATGTAGGGGTACGCGTGGTATGGGCCGTACCCACGCTCTGGGGGCGTGGGTACGGCCCGTACCTCCATTGTTGGGGTGACGTGGGGCACGCACCGTACCCACGCCTTAGGAGTGTGGGTACGGGTCGTACCACGCCCACCCCTACGTCACCCCACAATGGCGGTACGGGCCATACCCACGACCCATAGGCATGGGTAGGGGCCGTCCCGCCATTGTTGGGGTGACGTTGGGGTGGGCGTGGTACGACCCGTACCCACGCTCTTGAGGCGTGGGTACGGTGCGTACCGCAATTGTTGTGTTGCCGGTTCGCGTCCGTGTTGACTTCCGTTGGGAGGCCTTGGTGGAGACGCCCACACCCCCGAAGTGACCAGGCCCTGGGGGTCAGGTATGTGCAGGGCATGTATGATTTTGGACTTGGGTGGGGGTGATGTTTCCTGCCCCTGCCCCCCCCCTTTGCCCCTGGGTGGTGTTCTGACCTTCTGCGGCATCTGCGTCGGTTCCTGTACACCAGGTGGACTGCTATGAGGGCCGGGATGACACGTAGGTTGGGGTCCATGGCTGTCAGTCGCGTACAGGTGCTCCTTCTGCGCGTCGTCCTGATTTCCTGGCAGTTTTTGGCTGCCGTAAAATATTGTCCGTGCGGAGTGACGTGGGCACGAATCGTACTTGCTGGTTCGTGAAACGCTGCCTGACTCCGTCCGGACGTCACGTCCGCGGCGTCCCAGATCAGAATTGTCGGTATATTTTGGTCGGTCGGTGATTTTTACGATTCGTACGGCAATGGTGTTTGTGTACGAATCGTACTTGCATGTTTGTATGGTATTTTTCCCGGGTACGAGTCGGACGGAGAAAACGCTCCGTCCGACCGTTCGTACCCGGGTTTTACAGGATCGGAATCGACACCTAGATGTCTGAAATTTCAGTATAAGTGCTTAATAGTATTTAGATCATTTGTGTTCAGAAACACTTTTGTTTTAATGCCTTGCTAGTTTCCTGAAAAACTGGTAGTAGGCCATACTTCAAGTTTAAAATTTCTATGTAACAATTACTGACAACATTGCAAAAAGTTTATCTATGATATGCATGATTTATTTCATTATGCGTAAATTTAATTAGGAGTTTTGTTATACTAAGAGATGAAATATTGAATTTTAACACACTCATACTTTTTCTCTTTAAGATGCATTATTTCATAGCCTTGTGCAATGGACTTGATGCATTCTCAAATGTTGCTTTATTTGTTCTTGGTTCATGTGACATTCCTTATGATAACAAAGACAGTTCATTTGTATGTGAATGGTGGGAAGCTGATTTCCCCCCCATATCCACAAACAGTATACAGCTGAACAAGCTCTTTGTCCATTAACCTGCAAGAATGGAAGGACATTCATTTCTCATGAATGATGTGGGAAATAAAGTTGGAGTAACAATTTGTACCTGGAAAGAAGTAAGAACTATCACTTGACGATCAGACTATTGTGGACCGACCATTGATATCATGATGACAAATATGAACTATTTAACCATGATGCACAGGAGGCGGGGTACTGCATTGCTGCATTCACATTTTGATGCCCTTTTTGCTCCTTATGAGGAGAGCTTACGTCTAAGCTCAGGCTGCCCCTTGACACTTTCCCTTGCCTCTAACCTGCCTGCCGAACTTTCTTTTTTATGTCCCTTTTCATTTTGCCCTTGCTGATGAACTTGCTTGTTGAATGATTTGGAGCAGTTTGGTGAGATACCAGACTTGAACTTTCCTGGTGGTTTATGCTCCATTCCCCTTTGCCCCTTACCTATGGACTTCGCCCCTAGTGAACTTTAATGTGATCCCTTTGCAATGCTTAGAGAACCTTTGATAACCAACGTCTTGCTTTGTTGGTGATAGCAATTGTATTACTGATCAAAACCCATCCTTTTATGGATTTGTTTATTTAGGGTTAGATTACTTTAACTAAATGTATGATTTTCTATTTCGAATTGCTAGATTTATGACTGCACTTCTTAAAAATGTGACTTACATGTGTTGATTTTGGATCTTTTTTTTTTTTTTTTAATACATTTTTATTGTCAAAAAAGAAGAGATATTATGATTATACATTACACATTACAGCAGAGTATTTATACCATGTTATACAACAGAAAAGCAGATAAATCAACTTAACAGTGAAATTATTATTGCTGACTTCAATAAGCACAAAGAATGCCTCAACGTTTTACTAATCTAAGACCCCCCATATAGCTCTATATTTTAGGAGAGCGCAAGGTCCCCTATTCTTAGCCAAAGCTTTCTCTCTCTCTCCAATTTCTTTAAGAACAGACCACCATTCCATCTCTGTAGGAGGTTTAGTCGAGATCCATGCCCTAGCAATTACTAAGCGCACAGTAACAATCATTATAGACAGTAAGGAAGAATACTTTTGTACACATGCTTCCTTATACCCTAGGATCCGTTCAGTTGTTGACAAACTTATATCAGTAATAAATCTTTCTGACATTGTCGATAAAATTTTATCCCAAAACTCCTTCAGCATAGGGCATAGCACAAACATATGAATAATATTCGCTGCATATTGGCCGCATTTAGGGCAATTCTGGCGCGATCTTTGCTGGGATATAGAATTTAAGTCTCCAGTTGAAGCCCATTGAGCAATCTTTTCCGGTGTATAATAAAGACAGCATAAAGTCCGAAATTGCTGAAGCTGAAGATTAGTAGAATGAACTGAGCGAGAGATATAATCAAAAGCTTGCGTTAGCCTGTCTCTTGTTATAGTCTCACCCAGTTTCTCGCTCCATTTAAAAGCTAATTTTTCACATCCATCCCCTCTGTTTTCACAGAGGATCTGATATGCTCTGCTGATAGTAGCCTTTAAGTTCTGGCCATATATAAGTTCCCACATAGCAGCCTCCTTAATCAATCTTATTCCCAGATTCCTAACCAAATGGTCTTTAATTTGTAAATACTTAAAAAAAAAGGTTTTAGGAATCTTAAATATTAAAGAAAGATTCTCAAACGACTTTAGGCCATTGCAGTCAAATAATTGGCCCAGTGATTGTATCCCATATTTAGCCCACTGAAGAGCGATCCTATCGTGATAAATATCGGGAAACATTGGGTTACCCCATAAAGGGAGTCTACTATGTATTACGGGAAGAGAAGGTCTAAATTCAAAATTCTTCCAGATATATGCCAGATCTCGTATTGTCTTAAACTTAACACGCTTAAAATAATTAGGGTCATGAATACGATAAAGAAATAGTTTGCTATCTGCACCAAGGATCAGCCAATGCCAGTGTTCCACCAATTCAGGATGCAGAAGGCTCCGTAGACGGTCTACAAAAGCAGAAAGATAATAAAGTTTCATATCCGGTAAATCTAATCCTCCCTGATTATAAGGGAGTTTAATTAGTGCTATAGCCCTACTTGCCTTCCGATATCCCCAAATAAAGCTGCTAAAGATTCCATCTAGTTTTTTAAAGAAAGCATTCGGAATACGTAATGGGATTGATCTAAACAAATAAAGAAATTTAGGAAGAATATTAATTTTGATGATATTGCATCTGCCCAGGATACTCAAAGGTAGTTTATGCCATACTTTTAATTGTTTTTCTACTTTATTTAGTAAAGAGACATAGTTCAATAAATGTATTAATTTTATATTATCAGAAATGTGAACTCGTAAGTAAGTAGCCTTCTCACAGACTCCTTCGATCAAATCTTGCGATTGATAATTAAGCAGAACTTGAGTTTTGCTGCGATTAAGTTTATAGCCACTGAATTGGCCAAATTTTTCTGCCTCCAGAGTAATTTGTTCTAAAGCCTCTTTAGGTTTAGTAGTAGTCATGGCTATGTCATCGGCATAGGCCATTAATTTAAGGGGGCGATGTTCAATATTCAATGGGGAAATTCTTTTATTAGCCAGTAAAGTTCTAATAAATGGCTCAATATACAAAGCAAATAATAGGGGTGAAAGAGGGCACCCCTGCCTCGTACCGCGCCTTATAGGGAAATATTTAGTATTAATATTACAATAAAGCAATTTTGCTTTCGGATCTTTATACATGGCTGTTATCAGATTCAGAAACTTTTTTTTAACCCCATATCTAGAGAGTGTTGCCCATAGATAATCCCAGGCCACCCGGTCAAATGCCTTTTCTGCACCCAATAAAATCATGCCAAAATCAATTTTCAGTTTCTCTGCAGCATCAAAAGCGGCTATTGTTGTATTAACATGGGCAGTTGTATCCCTCCCAAAGATAAAACCGTGTTGCTGAGGAGAAACTAACTTAGTCATCAAAGGGGCTAATCGGGTGGCCAGTATTTTAGCAAACACCTTAACATCTGTATTAATTAAAGAAAGTGGGCGGTACGAGGCAGGTTCTTTAGGATCTTTATCTTTTTTTAGGAAAAAAATAATATTGGCCAGATTCCAGGAGGGTGGTACTTGGCCTGAGCTAGCAACTTGAGATATCAGTTTACAGGGTAAGGGAGCTAAGAGGTTTTTGAAACATTTATAGAATTCTGCTGGGAGGGTATCCTCGCCTGCAGCTTTCCCTGATTTAAGCCCTTCTATAGCATTAAGTATCTCCTCTTCTGTAATATCTTGTTCTAAAGTGATTGCATCTTCATCCATCAATTGAGGAAGATTGCTCTGATGTAGATAACTCAAGATAGCAAGTGGATCAGGCGGCGCCTGACCTAAGTCTGGTGAGTACAATTTCCATCATCGAGGATGTGAAAGGGAGGATGGTGTGGAAATCTTCAAGAAAGAGGGTGTGTTATGTGTGGCTGGAGGAAGATGGCGGACTAACGCCACAGCGCTTCACTGCCTGAGTTCCTGGGTCCCTTAATGACCCACCGTATTGTTTGCTCGCTTGTATGCTGAAAGAAACCAAAGGATGCCAAATGATGTCAAGATATAACATTTAAACACTCTGTTAAAAAAACGGGCTACCCCAACTCCCCCGGCTGCAGCACTCGCAGTACATCTGCCTCCCGCAGTATTACGTGCTTTCTGGTGAGCGGCAACCCGTTCACTGACTGGGTTTTCCTACGCTGATTCTGAGCGAAAAAACTGCCCAGTCTGTCAAGAGACTGCTTACCTACCGTTTTCTCTCCCTCGGCAGCATCTACATCGGCAGCTCCCGCTCTTGCTCCCTTTTCTCGACCATCGGCTGGCTACACCTAGACATGGCGCCTCCAAGAAACACGGCTAGCGGTGCACGGACTGCTCGCCTTGCAGGGCTGCGGGCTTCCTCGGTGTCTACGGAAAGGGCCGACTCCGGTGGGAAAGATGGGAAAGATGCGCTGCTCAAAGCCGGTAAGACAGCAATCTGTAACGTAGCAGCTCAAAAAGCAACGACCTTGCTGGAGGAGGGAGGGCTTTGTGCTGCTGTAACGGATACAATTGCCATTACTGCATCTATTGCTGGCTCTAATTGTGCTGGAAGAGAAAAAGACATCTTAAAGGACGCGTCTTTGATAGTTTGTGACGAGGTAGAGAAAGTTGCTATGCCTCCACATGAAAACTGCCCTGCTTTACAAAGTAACTTGCCCGAATCTAACGGAATACAATCTATTCAAGATCTATTAGCAGGGAGACATTCTAGCAATGCCCAAAGTAACTGCGAAACCAGCTGTATTAATCTGCAAGACCCTATTCAGCCCAGTGAAGTGTTTTGCTCGGACTCCAATCAAGCAAATATAGCGGCTGGGGATAACTTAGCTAAGAACGATAATCTACCTACTGGCGCTGATTGTATTGAGCATGATGTCTTGACTAGTAATGAACGGATTTCTGATATTATCTTAGCTCTGCCAGTATCACCGCAAGTAGCCAGTGCCAACGCTGATATTTGTCAACAACAACAAATAACTACTCCAGCAGCAGACTATGATCCATCTGATGATCAACAATCCACATTGAATAGAACCTACAGTACACCTAGTCAAAAGAAGAAGAGGGGTAAAATTGGCATGCTAATTAACAAGCATAAGAAATCTGATGTAACGCCAGAAAAGACTGCTTGTGCAAACACTATCTCATCCCGCGGCTTAGAATCTAGCCCACTAAGGAAATGGGTGCATACTAAAGGGGATGTTCGTGCTATAATTTCACGTTTGTCTGCTTGCTCAACCGGATTTCAAGCTATTACAAATACCTCCTCTGAAGCCAGCAATATAGATAGCAATGGTCAATCTCCTCTGGCCCGAACGGCCCAAGAGAGAAACCCTCAGATACCGACAGTGCTAAATGCGCAAATGACAAACAGCACCGGTGGTAGCCCGACTTTAGGGCCAGAGCCTTCTCTAACATTAATTCTACAATCTTTACAAGAACAACGCTCTGAGGCGCAGGCACATTTTGCTCAGATAAGGGCGGACTATTTAAGCATTAAATTATCATTGGATGAGGTTAATAACACAATAGCTAATGTTGTAACTGACGTGAAAGAATTACAAAGCAGAGTTGCGGAGGTTGAAGAAACAGTCGTTACTGTAGCTCAAACTACTCAGCTACACGAACTACAGATCCATGGCTGCCTCGCTAAGATGGAGGATCAGGAAAATAGGCAAAGGCGTAACAATCTGAGATTGTTTGGAATACCTGAGGGGAAGGAAGGGTCAGACCCGCGTGGTTTCGTTGTTCTGCTTCTTCAGAAGGCCTTTCCTGATCTCTCAGATTGGGATTGGGATTGTCAAATACAGAGAGCTCATCGATTTCCCTTCTCTATACAAAGAGCTAAAGCTCAATATCCTCGTCCAATTTTGATCTGTTTTGGAAATTTTGTGCTGAGACAAGCACTATCTCTTAAAGCACGCCCTAATGCCCCGATCAATGTGGATACTTTTTCACTCTTTTTCAGGCCTGACCTAAATCAGGCAACTATGGAAAGGAGGTGGAAACTGCGCCAACTAATCGATCCATTCAAGGCTACCGACGCCCAGGTGTTTTTACAAGAACCGGCTAAGCTAAAAGTTGTTAAAGATGGACAATCTTTTTTCTTCTTGTCAGATATTGAAGCTAAGAAAGTGTTGGCTAAGTGGCAAACCTCACATCCTACTAGGGGCAAATAGGAGTATATGGGGATTAGGGCTTATACATATATATCTTTTTTCAACTCATGGGGGGGTAAATGAATAATTTTTGCAGATTTATGATGTTGGACTTTCAGACTTTATTTGAAAATAAGTCAAATATTGGGGGGTCTACCGGGGGGCCGGGCCACGGGTAGGTGAAGCGATAGCTGCCATACCAACGGCAGCTAGTTAGGGGGGGATGATTCCTTCTAAGGAAATTAGAAAGTATGGTTTTAAAAAAGACAGGGCAATGTGGATGAGTGTTGGGTGGGGGTTAAAAATATGGGGTAAAAAATCCTAAAGAAGAGTATTTTCTTTGATTGTTTTGATATGGTTATGGCAGAGTGTTGGCAGTAAAAATAGTGTATCTATACTGAATTTGTTTCTAAAAAAATTTTTGACATTGTTTTTTAAGCAGATATGGCATTAATTAGATGTTTAGCCTGGAACGTTGGAGGCTTGAACGCAAGGTCTAAAAGACAATTAGTTTATGAAGAACTTAAGAGTTATAAGCCTCAGGTTGTATTATTAACAGAAACGCATTTAGCCTATAAGGATCGCCGACTTCTTGAATATTTTGGCTTAGAGGTAGCTGTATGTACTTCCCAAAGCATTTCAATTAGAGGAACGGCTATCTGTATCTCAAAAGCATTCCCTTGCCAAGTCCATAAAGTTCTAGAAGACCAAAGAGGGAGGTGGGCTATTGCACAAATAGAAATTAATGGTGTCTCTTATGTTTTTTGTGTTGTTTATGGCCCTAACACCGATGATCCCACAATGTTTGATAATTTGGCTCTGGAGCTGACTGCTTGGCAGGGGGAATTGATAGTGATGGGGGATTTTAACTGTGTTATTTCTTATGGACTAGATTCCACTAGCCATCCTTTAACTGCAAGAATGGTGAAGGTGAGAGCTTCCATCTTGGATCTGGCTAGATTATACTCTTTAAAGGATGTGTGGCGCGTCTTATATCCAAATAAACCTGGCTATACATACTATTCGGCACCACATCGCCAGTATTCAAGAATAGATATGGCCTGGGTTTCAGAAAGCCTTTCACCATTTGCAGATATTGAAGTATGTCCTAAAGTGTCCTCTGATCATAACCCTATCATTTTTTCCTTTTATGCAAAATGCTCTACTAAAGCTACTCGTCCTTTTTCGTTTCCTAAACAGTTAGTGTTGAATGAAGAATATCGGATATGTATTGGGAAACAAATATCTGATTTTCTTACAGACAATATTGGGTCTGCTTCACCCTTGGTGGTGTGGGATGCAATGAAAGCCTTCATAAGAGGTGCTACCCCGCAGTTTATATACAAGCAGAATAAACTAATGAACAACCAAATTAATTATGCTTTCCAAAAACTTACTAGGGCTGAAATAGAACATGCTGATGCAGTATTGCATCGAGGGGTAGAGCAAGACCATCTCTATAGAGTCCTTCTGGAGCAAAAGGCTGTTGTTAATAGTTTTTTAATGGAAAAAGTTGCGGCTTGTTATACTAAACACAAGACACTGCAGTATGAATATGGGGACAGGATCGGGAAAATCCTGGCTTTTCAAATTAGGGACAATCAGCAAAAAACCAAGATCAAGGTTATAAAGGGGGAAGGGGGGGTTCTCTTTAAGGACCCCGCCCAAATAGCTGATCAATTTTCAATATTTTACAAAAAATGATTTTGGATCTTTAATGCAATAACTAAATTATCTAAAGTTGTCTGAGTCTTATTGTGTCTAATGGTATTTTACAGAAAGCTAACTTCTAAATGTATGATAGAGACAGTCATAGATTTTTTCAGAACATCAGGCTGTTTTGCCCTTGTTCTGTGTAGCCACAGCAGAGCTCTTACTTTACATGATTCTTGTTAGTCTAAATTTCTTCAGGAGCTTCTGTCTACCAATTGCCAAATTATATTTCTATAGCATGGTCTTGAGAGTGATTTATTTGAACCTGATTACAAATTTATGAGTTGGCTACCAATTAATGGTCCTCATTGGGTAGCTGACAGTTGGAAATCCTGTTCCTCACCCCTCACTACGACAGAGAAAGGTCCATTGGAAGAACATCGCCTCTGAGGTGAAGTATTGAGTCTGAGTAAAATCCTACTCCATTGGCCCACCAGGAGTGTTTTGGTTAAGGTCATATGAATAAAAGCTTCCCTCACTAACTATTTCTTTCTGGAATGGCATATATGAACTAAAACTATTGGACAGAATGGCAGAAATGGGAATTTCCAGTCGGTAAGAGGAGCTGGTGCAAGTTTCTCCAACCAATGATTTTTAGCTGCCTCTGCAAATATCTATTAGTGGAATGGGAATGCCAAAGAGCTAGGGACGCAGGCTACATCCCAATAATGTTCACTGAACAACAATAAACATTAATGTTCTATTGAGGGGGTGGTTGTGTGACCAGGATGTGGCCTGGCAATTTTGGCTGAGTCACTTCTTCGGGGTGGGGTCAATACTTATTTGCATGTGGGTGATCCACTTCTGCAGTGACACAAATAAACTTTAAAAGGATTGAATGGAATACTGCGCTACCCTGAAAAAATCCAAGGTTGGGTCTTGCAATTCCAAAGTTGGCTCATGCATTTCCAGTAATTACTTTCTGGTTGTTGCAAGAGAGATTTTTTTTTCTAACCTGGTGCATTTATGTCATGCTACAGAATTTAATAATGTTACAAAGTCTGGGATGGATGTATCACATTGCGAGTTCAAAGTCCTTAATAGAGCAGTATTATGGAAACGGTGCACTTTCTAACTCTGCCCCACGGTGCACACTTAAGTCTGTGCACTGGACAGACAGTGTCTACACCCACCTGTTGAGGGATGCCCAGGGAAGGTCTCTGGGACACCTTTTACTCCCGTCTGAGGAACGTGCTTGGGGGTGCACTGACTGCCAGTCACCTCTATGTGGCACACAGTGCACCTTGTGACAGACTCTTTGTGTCTGTGTCAATAAATGCGGGGGCAATGGATCCCCTCATTGCATTGGTCCACCCCACATGCAAATGAGGGACCGCCTCCTAGAGATCGTGCCAGCGCATTTATCGTCAGCACGAGCTGCACAACCATGCAAGTATCTGTGGCCTCTTCTATAATACAAATATGTCCTAGGTGCCCAAAAAGAGCCCTAGGGGTGACCAAATAGAATGAGATACACCAAATACACTTACAACAGGAGTTTCCATTCTAAAAACAATGATAGAGAGAGCTCCTGGTCGTATAACTGCTATCCGCTGCCATGGGCAGAACCAGGCAGGAAGAGGAAGAGTGCAATCTGAGAGGCGGTGGGCCAAAAGTGGTGCAAACTGCTCCTTTGATATAGCTAGTAACTCTGAAGACTTGGAAAAGTAGGTGAAGCTCGTTTTCAAATTGCAATGAATCACGTCCACTTGAACCCCACTGCAGACAGAGCTAGTTAATAGATGTGCAGATATTAGGACATCTCTCATACAGCTATAAACACACTCACCCATGGAACAATCCTGACTTTAATGACCTGGCTACCATCTTTGCAAAAAGAAGTATTGATGGACGGAATGCAGAACAAATCAAAACATTCACCCCCAGTCAAGAGATCTGGGTTAAATCCATCATTCTTTTGCTCACCATGCCACCCCAGTTTAGACCTGGCCATATGCAAATCAGTCTTGACCCTGTGCCTCATGGGAACAGTCCAGCCCAAACTGCCTAGCCAGGTCCTCCCTGGACTGGAAACAAGCATCCTAGAACCGGTTTCAGCCAGGATAGCTTGATTCCCGTAGACTCCAACTAGTGCAAAATGCAGCCGCCCGCCTCCTCTGTGGCTGTCGGAGATCCGACCACATCACCCCTCGACTTCGGGAACTCCACTGGCTCAGAGTTGAGAGCCGCGTGAAGTATAAGGCTTTGAGCTTCATGCACAGGATCAGAACTGGGGTCGCTCCGGCGTACCTTCAGTCTCTTGTCAAACACTATACTCCCTCACGTTCCCTTCGCTCCTCCTCTCAGCATCTATTCACTGTACCCAGGTACAGGTTTTCTAAAAAAGGAGGTGCCGCCTTTGCTAACTTGGGACCGCGACTATGGAACTCACTCCCCTTTGAAATTCGTAGCGAGAACTGTTATGTCCGCTTCCGTAGAGCCATCAAGACCTGGCTTTTCGACCAATAATTCCTCTGGTGTCTGTTTAGTGCCCTCGTCTTCTAGCGCCGGGAAACCCTTTTGGGTAGCTGTCGCGCTTTATAAAATTAATAAATAAATAAATAAATAAAATAAAAATAAATTCCAGGGGCATAGAGAGCACGGGACTCACGTCTGAGCATACCCGTCCCACTCGGGGTGACAAATGCAAAAAGAAGTATTGATGGACGGAATGCAGAACAAATTAAAACATTCATCCCCAGTCAAGAGATCTGGGTTAAATCCATCATTCTTTTGCTCACCATGCCACCCCAGTTTAGACCTGGCCATATGCAAATCAGTCTTGACCCTGTGCCTCATGGGAACAGTCCAGCCCGAACTGCCAAGCCAGGTCCTCCCTGGACCGGAAACAAGCATCCTAGGACCGGTTTTGGGGGTATCAGCCAGGATAGCTTGATTCCAGGGGCATGATACATCCACCTGGAAAGCTGATCCATCACTCTGGCTTCCACACCTATTTCTGTCTCTTGATGCTTCTCAGCCTGTCTCACTACAAACATTATAGGAACTGGCCATGGGACACAAGAGAGTTGGCTCCAACTTATACCGCTGTACTCCAGCACTCTTCAAAGCCATCGTTACTCTCTTTATTCCACAGACAAACTCTTCTGTTCGAGGTAATACACATCCCTTAAGACTGTTGCAGTCCTGGGAGAGTTCAAAATCACCCTGGCCGCGTGCTCCCAAAACATGGCACCCTTGGACAATCGGACCAGAAAATTACCCATTTACAATGCAGGTATGTTTTTGAATAATGAAATATGAGGAATACGTTTGGAATATTCTCAAACTGATGAGTGACAAACATTAGCCATGGAAAGTCATCTTCATTGACCTTTCTGAAGTATTTAAAGCAGTCAAGCACCTTATTGTAACTCAGGTAACTGGGAATTTGAGTCTCTGTCCTCACTTGGATCTACTCCTTTCTCAGTTATGGCTCACGATCTATACGCGTCACCTTTCATTTCCTGAATTAGGTGTGTGCCATGCAAAGCCCTTCAAATCGAATCTCACTCTCCTCTTCTTCATTAGCTGCATTGCACAGATGATGCCTTTTTATTGTGAGTGTTTGAGCCACAACTGCAACAACAATGCAAACAAAGCCACATTGGCTGGAAAAAAAGTATCTGGTATGGGCCCTACCCCCTTTATAGCTAGGCGCTGCCTTGCCCCCTTCTTGGGTGAAGTTCACGGTGGTTGAAGAAATCCTTCAAATTTTCCCTCATGGTGTGCCATCGGTTAGATTTGGCTGCCCCCTCCCAAACCAGAAGACATTACCATATATGCCACAGGAACAACCTGATTCCGGCCAGTTGGCCCAGAATCCGGTTCTTGTGTGGCAGCATCTATACCCGCAATGCTGTTACGTTACTGAATATTTGGTATAGCGCACAACTCGACCCCGAAGGGGCATCTCGGCGCTGAGGTAACAGAACAGTTGGGAGCAGTCATTAGAACAGCCAGGTTTTAATCTGTGTTTTGAAGCCTGCGAAGTCAGTACAAGACCTAATGACAAAAGGGAGTTTATTCCAGTGGTGAGGGGCCAGGTATGTAAAAGCCCGTCCACCATACTTAGATTGCGTTGAGTGCAAAGAAGGAGCTGATTTCGTGATCTAAGGTTTCTGTAAGGAGCCAATTTGTCCTGTAGGTTTGTGATGTCCCTTACCTGCCAGACCTTTAATGCGTCAGGCAGAGGAGTTTTTAAATTTCTCTCTTCTTTATGGGAAGCCAATGCAAGGCTCTAAGCAGGGGGACTGAGGAGGTGTCCAGTGGCTGTTTATAAACCAGTTGGGCTACCGTATTTTGACCCGAAAGTGAGCATACTTATGTTAATATGTTCTGCATCCTCACAAGACTATGGCTTACATGGGCCTATCTTAGTTTCACTACTTCTACTATTCCTTAGTATATCTGTCACCCTAGTCTAGGATACCAGACGTATACTCTGTGGTACACCTTTCTCAGGTCTCGGTCTCTGCCCTACCTGACCACACTAACTTACTGTAAAACAAAATTACATACTTTATTCACTAGGTTATGTCTACTAACCTTGAGGATATACTGCTAGCACACCTGGAAAGATACAAAACTTCATGTAAGCAAGATTTTTAGATTAACAGCCTTATTTGCAAGATGACCATTTATACAGCATGGGATAAAGTGCTAACATTCATAGAGGCTCTGTCTCACAAACTGAAAAAAGCAGACAATGTAATAGTGGCCTATTCCATACAAATGGATGTCTTTTTGAGTGCTTATTTTTGCTGTTATTTTTCTAGAATAAGTTGTACACTTGATTTATTTGTATTTTTGTACGTTTTTATTTGTCTCGGAAATGTGGCTTTATATTACAAGTAAATGTTTGTAAATTTGTAAACATTTATTTTGAAAGTGTACTGTTTAAAAAAAATCAGTCTATTCATGAAATGTTGCACAAATTGATTCTGTTTATGTGTTCTAATTAATTTAGATATTTTTTTTTTTTTACTATGTTCAGTTTGTTTTGCTAAGGTAGAGTCTTTGTGAGGTTCTGTAAATCTTAGCATTCAGATATTGGGGCCTCATTTAGGGACTGGGAGGCAGTCTGCCAGGTCAGCCTAGGCTATGGGCTCTACTACTACGGTGGAGGACTCTCCACTAGCTGTAGAGATCCCTATCTACTTCAGGAGAATTTATGTGCCTTCAGTGGAACAACCACTGTAACAGCTCCATTGAAGGCAACAATCCTTACAACACACACAGGAGCTGCGGTTGAGCATATCTTTATTCTTCAACATTCATTCATACTTTCCACATTTCGTCATACTTGCATAACCACACCTTAACAACTTCCCCGCATCTCACGTAGTTACTGTTCCGCGTCCGCCCAGAATCACGAGGGTCCTAGTGCGTATAGCATCAATATGTTGCATCTCCCCATTTGTTGAATAAAAAGTGGCAGACAGCACGTAAATCATATCTCCTCAATCAGTCTGTGAGGAGCTCACACTTTTCTACCGGCTCAGGTGATCCAATGAGATCGAGGTGCATCCACATCAGGCAACAGAGGCACAGGCTCAAGCTCCGGAGTCAAACCTGGAAATGTGGTCACCTTCAAGGTAGGATCAGGAGTAGCGAGTGATGAGGTAGGTGTTTGAATTGTGATGTGTGCCGAGCGATGGACTTCCCAGGACATTGTGCTGTCACTTTGTGTCCCTTGCGCTCCACCACCTGCAGAGGATCGATGGCAAATGGGGTGTCTGTCTTTTATTTCTGTATCTGCTTCACCAGCACCCAGTCTCATTTGTCAAAGACTGTTTCCTGGGCGTGTCAGCGCTGATCAGTATACTTTTTCATTTTCCTATTATGAGAGGCGTCAGTGTCACGAAGTTCATCAGTGTACACTGACTACCCTGATGTCCATGGAGGTAGTTTATTCTGATGGCTTCCCAAGCAACAAGGTAGCTAGACTCTGACCAATTGTGGAGTGAGGAGTTGATCGAAAGGCCTGGATGGCTTGGCATATAGCTTGGCTTAAGTCGATTGCTTCCATGGACACTCGTTGAAATACCCTTTGGAGGGTGCCCATAAATCTTTCAACTACACCATTGGCTTGGGGCCACAGGGTTGTACATTTTTGGCGATTGACGTGAAGGCGTACATGAAACGCTTTGGACTTTTTGCTGTCGAAGGGTGGGCCATTATCAGTCTTGAGGATCTCAGGGATACCCCAGGTTGCAAAGATGTCATCCAGCCTTTCTGTGACTATCATTGGTTGTCAAGGACAGTGTTCCCCCCAAGGGGAAACGTAAATAGAAGGGGGATGGGAGCACACCGCCTCACATCTCAGCACAGTTCACCTCTTTGCATTATGGTGAATATAGTTCACAATTAGCGGTTACTTGAATATTAGATTTAGAATTTCACCAAAGTTGGTGCATGTAGTGCTGTTCATCTCTAGACACGTGTTTCTGGATTTTGTCGTTCAACAGTAGAGATCAAAAAAGAATGTTATCAGGGGTTGCTGAGAATGCTGCCACAGTCCTCCCAGGTCTCAGTACCTCTCACAGGCGCATCTCCATAAGCTCATCAGCTGACTGGTTGAAGGGAGCCTTTTTTAAACAGAAGGCGGATGGGAGCACACTGCCTCATATCCCATCACAGTTCGCCCCTTTGCATTATGGTGAATGCAGTTCACAATTAGCACTTATTTGAATATTAGTTTTAGCATTTCACCAGAGTTGGTGAAGGTAGTGCTTGCTGTTCATCTCTAGACACATGTGTTTCTGGATATTATCCTTCATCAGTAGAAATCAAAAACAAATTTTATCAGGGGTTGTTGAGAATGATGCCACAGTTCTCTCAGGCCCCAGTACCTCTCACAGGCACACAGATACATCTACAAAAGCTTGTCAGCTCACTGGCTCAAGTGAACCTTTTTAAACAGAGGGGGGATGGGAGCCCACTGCCTCACATTTCTGCACAGTTTTCCCCTTTGCATTATGGTGAATGCAGTTCACAATTAGCGCTTACTTGAATATTAGTTTTAGTATTTTTCACCAGAGTTGGTGCAGGTAGTGCTGTTCATCATTAGACATATGTGTTTCTGGGTTGTATCCTTCATCAGTAGAGATCAGGAAAACGAATTACATCAGGGGTTGCGGAGAATGCTGCTACCGTCCTCTCAGGTCTCAGTCCCTCTGACAGGCACACAGGTGCTGCTCCAAAAGCTTGTCAGCTCACTGGCTCAAGTGAGCCTTTTTTAAACAGAAGGGGGATGGGAGCACACTGTCTCACTTCACAGCACAGTTCGCCCCTTTGCATTATGGTGAATACAGTTCACAATTAGTGCTTTCTTGAAAATTAGTTAGAGGGCAAACTGTGCTGTGATGTGAGATGTGTCTAGAGGTGAGCAGTACTATCTGCACCAACTCTGGTGAAAAACTACAACTAATATTCAAGCAAGGACAAACATTGTATACTGCATTTACCAAAATGCTAAGGGGTGAACTATGCTGGGATGTGAGCTAGTGTGCTCCCGTCCCATTGCTGGGGAAATATGAATACGTGTCTATGATTACCATGAGATGGTGTCCATTTCCTAATGGTCCATGGAAGTCAACTGCAACTCTCTTACAAGCATGGGCAGGAAGGTCAGACATTGTCACTGAGTGCGGAGTCATCATGGGGGACAGGCAATTGCAGAAGTGGCATGTCTTCAATTCCTTTTCTACTCGCTCATCTAGTTGAGGGAATCATACTCTGTTTCTCAATATGGATTTAGGGATACCAATGCCACAGTGTCCCTCATGGGTCAACTCTATGACCAGTTACCTCAAGATCTCAGATTATGCCTTCTTTTAAGACTGCTAACTCATCCTGTATGTTTTTGAACTTTTGGAATTCAACATTATCGGCCAGAGGATGTGTGCTTATCTCTGTGACTGTGTTTCAACAAGTTTTTTGACGACAGCCATGTCTTTGTCTGTGTTGGTGGCAGCAATGATTTAATCCACAGACAGAGCCGCTGGTGTGCTGGATCTCACAATAAAATGTAGATATTCTTCAGCTGTTCTTGATGTTGAAATGGCAATATAGTGGGGCTCATTTAAAGCAATCCGCTGGGTTTTGATCCTTCCCAGGTTTGTGTACAACCTCATAGTCATACCCTCAAACCCCACCTTTCGATGCAAGGGAGCATCTTAGCTTTTGGATTTCCACTTTCTGTTTCATACAAGTTTGGACTAGCATAGGCCCCAATATGTCTCTGAGCATTCAGGTGGCCACTGTATTGAGCAAGGATTGCCCCCAACTCTACTGGGCTCGCATATACCTTGACTACGGTGTGCAGCCTGGGGCCAAAGTAGGCCATTTCAGTTGCATTCTCAAATGCATGTTTTATTTAATTGAAACTTTAATCGCATTCAGGAGTTCGCTGAAAAGGAACAGTCCGTTTTATCAAGTCTCTCAATGGGGCACTCACTATGGTGAAATTGTAAATGTATCTTGCGCCATAACTAGCCATGCTTAGAAAGGACTGCAGAATGCAGAATGATAACATCTTGGGGAGGGCATGTGGATAACAGTGCTTGCACCTTACATGGTTCTAGGCATTCTCCATCAGAGAGTATGTGCCCAAAAACATAATTTTGGTTTTCTGGAATTCTAATTCCGTGGCTCTCAAAGTGAGACCTGCATCAGCAAGTTAACTGGCATACTAGAGAAAGGGCTTTTGCTGTGTTCCTTTTGAGTGCTTCCAAAAATCAGTATGTCATCACTGTAATTGAAAGCATGTGTAACAGGTTGGATTACTGTATGGATAACATCCGGAAAAATCTCAGCAGCCAAAGATACTCCAAAGCTCAGCCACTTACATCTGACCAAACCAACATGAGTGGAAAAAGTGGTAACATATCTGCAGTTTGCTTCTAGCTCAAGTTGGTGGTATACTTTGTTTAGGTCAAGTCGGAAAAATACTTTAGCTCCGTTCAGTTGCATGATCATGTTTGCTATATGAGGATCAGGGTATCTCTCCCTCTCAATGGCCATGTTTGGCTGGCTCATATCAATGCAAATGCGTACCTCTCCACTCCCGTCTTTCTTTAGTACAACTACTATGGGTGAAACCCATGGTGAGGGGCCTGTAGAGCGTTCAATGATGTCATGTTTCATAGGTGTTACCAACTCTTTCTCTACAGCTTCTTGCAAATGATAAGCAACTCTCCAGTACCGCTGGTCAACAGGACAAATGTCTTAGTTGATATGAAGCTGTACTTTCATTTTCTTGAGCTTTCCCATGTCAGCCACTGTGGCAAAACTGAGTAAGCATGTATTTGATAAGGTTCCTTGTAGAACATGAATGGCGGCTTGTACAGATGCTGTTTTGTGTTTCATTACCACTGTGAACGACCCTTAGCTATGTAATAGTTTAGAAGCTACCCAGGTATACACTACTGTCTGAAGAAGTGAGGTGGGGCACAGGCGAGAGGCTGTTGAACTTTTTCACTGGCATGATATTAATCAATGCCCCACTGTTGATGATGAACATCACGGGGTGACCGTTTACCTTCAATGTAATCTGTGACAGTGTCCGAATGAACTTCAATGTTTTGTTTGGTGATCATTTCCTGAGCTTCGTTCTACTTCATAGGCATCTAACCCCACATGTGCATGTCGTCTTTTTGTGGACATTATTTGCAAGAACCCATATTCTTCACTGGTACTCAATAGCAATGTTGACGAGCCTTTAAACAACAAAGTTGACGACTTTGCTTGGTCTTTACTTGGCATAGTTGATGTTGCTTTTTGATTTTGTTGGCTTGTCGAGAGTGTTTTTTGCACGTTCTTGCGTCCATCATTTCTTCTTGTTGTGATGCACTTGGTTTTTCTTTAGCTTGACACACAGTTATGAAGTGGTTCTTCCCACAACCTTTACAGATTTGTCCTAGGGCTGGACATTTGCCCTCATGGGGAAACAAGAATCCACATCGGAAGCATAGTTTTGTTTTCTTCGAGGAGTTTGCATCTTTTTTGTGCTTACTATTCATGGCCAACACTGATTCATTGAGCACTGTCCCTGCTTCCATTTCAGCAGCTTGTTGTTCCACTCATTCCTCTCCTCTCACAGTGTTTTTTTGTAGACTGAGTGTCTCTCTCAACATGCGCCTCCTAAAAGAATCTGAAAGGCAGCCATCGATGACTCTGAGGCGCAAGGCTTCTTCATCTGTAAAATCTGTGAACTTGTAATGTGCATCAAAACTTAAAAGTATTAATCCATTGTTTCATCAGTCTGTTGTCATTATTTGCTGAAGATATACCTTTCATAGTCAACATTCGGCATTGCACTGAAATTGGCGTCAGGCGCCACTTTCACGCACTCATCAGCAGCAGACTTGACTACGGCAACGCACTCTACACAGGCATCACCCAGAAACTCCTTTGGAAACTACAGAACGTTCAAAACACCACAGCTCTCAATATTACCCGCAATAGCCACATCTCCAAACACCTATGAGAACTCCACTGGCTCCCAGTCAACAAAAGAGTCACCTTCCAGCTCCTCACACATGCCTACAAAGCCCTCCACAACATTGGACCAGCATACCTGCACCACCGCCTCCTATTCCACATACCCACCAGACACCTCCACTCCGACCGACTGGCCCTTGCCACCGTCCCTCGGATGCTCAAGACCAAGACTGAAGGAAAATCCTTTCCTGAATGTTAGTATGTTCTCTATTTTCTTTTTCTTGTAACTTATCAGTGCTATAGTTACTTTTTATGGTTGCTCCCTTGGCTTGGCTTGTGCTGATACATAAAGCGAGTGATTGGTTGTCGCGCTTCTCATGTGTACAATGACTCCTTTTCTCAGGGCACACATGCACGCATCACCATGCAGAGTTCAAGACGTTTCTGTAATTTCGGTGCTTTCATGGCAATGCACTGTTTAAGGTCTCTCCCTAATCGCTATAAGTTTGACGCACAGTGCAGCGTCTTCGCTGACAACCTCACCAGCAGTATGGGCGGGCATTTTGAACACACTCCTCTGCAGGGCCTCCGATTGCTTCTGCGGCCATGTATGGGCTGGAGTGGGGCTTTGACTCCACGGGTGTCAATCGCCGACTCCTTTGCATCGACTATAGCACATGTGGCATGCACGAGCAGTTTGTTGTACCGTTTTAAAATCTCAGTGAGAGCAGTCTTGTTCTTCACAGGCACGTATCCTCTACTCGTCGCCAGATGTAGCATCTTCCCCAGCCCTGCAGCAGGCAAGTAGATTACGCCAGACACTGGAGCTGTGGTCGAGCACATCTTTATTCTCCAATGATCATTGATACTCTGCCCATTTTGTCATACATCCCATAAGAACACCTTAATACCTCTCCCGCATACCACGTAGTTTCTGTTCAGAATCCACCCAGAGTCCTAGTGCGCATAGCATCAAATTGCTACACTTTGCTAGGTGGGTGTCATGTTTGATACGCTAGCTTAACAAAGTCTTTTCTTGCAAAAACAAATTCCTTAAGTGGGGGGTTGTTCTTGCACAGGAGGTTTTCCCCTGGACGTGGGGGTCATTATGCGATTTCCCCAATCATCACCTTCATTTCTCGCATAGGAGTTCCGGGTAGGGAAACCATGACAGGACAACCGCCAATGTTCTTGGTGAGAAAGAAGGTCCAAAGATCCTTTTCCTGGATAATATTGCCAAATTGTTGAAGTAGGAGGAGGTTAACTCGAGGTGCTGGACCTTACTAACCTCTTATTGTAAGAAGTTAGGGAAACAGATGAGTGCATACTCCTCCTTAGTGAGTGTTAATATTCTTTTAGCAAAAAAGTCAACATTTCCAATTGATATTTATTTTCTGCTTTTATTCTTCGACCAATATGTGTTTTGCCGTTTAGCGGTTAGTTGGACCAGGGCTTTCTCAAGGCTGCAATAGATGTACTTACAGTGAGTTTAAACATGAGTTTAAATAAATGTAAGAACCAGTTATAGCCACCATCAAGTGCTATATGACAGGAGTGCAGGAACATTCTAATGAAATGCTGATTCCAGGGAATCAGAAAAATAGAAAGCCAGTGTAGAAACAGTAAAGTTTAGAGTGAAGAGATAAAGAGAAACTACTATAGTGCTGGCAATAAGAAGTAAGCTGAAAATGCGGTCTAATATATGTGATTCCTAATAGTCACTGCATGCACAGTAAGTTGAGTTAGTAATATAGGTGATACCCTTTTCTCATGTGCACCATGCCTTACTGTTTGAATGCAGGTGTTTGAGGCTCAAAGGTGGAAGGAGACTGTCTTTATCTGTGAGCAAGCCCTGGTCCAACTGACCGCCATAGGGCGAAACATGTGTCGGCTGTTGAATGGCTAAACAAATATCCCTGTAACATTCTGGAGAATGATGATAGTTTATGAATCAAGACTTAAATATGAAGAATAAAAGCAGAAAATAAATATCAATTGGAAATTTTGAAGTTTTTTTGCCAAAAGAATATTAACACTCACTAAGGAGGAGTATGCACTCATCTGTTTCCAGGACAACTGCCAATATTAACCAGTGGTCCAGGCCCACCTGACCTGTGGTGGACAGACCTCCAGATCAAGTTTTCTGGCAGTGGAGTCGGCTGAGGCTCTGTCGACAGAGACCCAGCAGTCCCACCACCTCCAAATCAGTTGGGGTAACTGTAAATTTAGCAAAACTGGGCATCTGCCAATTTTTATTCTGCCAAACTCTAAATTAACCTTTTGATGTGTAATTGGATATTTTGTAACCATGGCATCCATTGTAATTATGAACATCTTGCCAGTCTCGTGGTCCTCTGAAAGTTTGCATAATAGGCATGATATTACAATTAACAGATATAACACACACATATACTCACAACCCAAAATTCATAAACTATCTGACTGACAATCTAAATGCCTCAGTACCATCTAAGCATTGGGAGACAACCTTGCAGACACCAAGAAAGGCAAGTAGCATTAGGGGAAACCCAGGGAGAATACCTCTTATGACCTCTGAAAACGAAGTCACAGGACCTAGTTTTAAAACCACACACTGTGGGAAGATACACAAATAAAGAAGTCTGATTTCAACAAATCTAAATCCTCTAGATGGCAAATTTACCAAGAGAAAAAGGTCATGGAAATCAGGATAAGAAGTTGCCCAGACAAAGTATAAAAAGGAGCCCCCTGCAGGGACACTATCTTCAAGGGAACATCTTAAACACAGGTCACGTAATGTGCAACTGCACAATCTATAGAGAACCCGCAAGAAGTTTAAAGGCTAAGCTCTCATGCATATCCACACCTCCCCAGAGCTACCTAAAGGCTTTGATGAACACCCACTACACCTTCAGAGAACAAATCAAAAACCCAGATTGAAACCTCTTGAGAAACATAAGCAAGAGGACTGGGAATCGGAGAGAAGATGGCCACAGCCAACTCTCTTGAAAGGGTGAAAAATGAAATGTGTTTCCAGCATAGTGGTATCATCACTAGCGCAGCTAGCACCCTCCTCATGCAGACAAAGAATTGTGACATGAATGGTAATTGCAGGATTGCATGAAGGAGCCGAGGGGACCTGGATGAAGCAGGGCATTTACACTCCAAGTTCCCACACCAATAAACTGGAAGCACAAGGTCGATAGACATGTATGCACTGAGAAGCTGAAAGACTGGGAACTTGAACCCTGAACATCAGAGAACTCCCTTAAAGTTTCCCTGGATGACTGCAGTAAATGGTCCATTACTCACAGCCCCTCCACATCTACCGTCTCTTACTTGGGTAAGAGGACAGCGCCTTCTCCAACTTCGCGCCACTACAAATAAAATGTTGGGTCTGTCTGAGGCAGACACAAAAAGCAGGAGTTATAGGATTCAGTTTAGCCTTTTGTATGCAGGGAAGTCTTGGCTGCAGCCTAATGTCTAATGATATGGGTATGTCTCACCAGGGAAGGAATGGGACGAGGAAAGAATGATGAGATAATTGCTTTTGATTTCTCAAACCATTCCTATGACATGTGCATTTCAAATCAAGAATGGACAAGAAGTGCAGCCACAGAGACCATAAGCTTATGAAAGTGCTTGCTGGGACTGCACACAGACAAGGTGGAAGTAATAATATTCGGCAAACACACCTCACTATGGGACTCCACCCGGTGGCCTGCCAAACTCAGACCTGCCCACCTCACAAAAAACCATGGCAAAAACCTTGGAATAGTAATTGACAATCAACTCATCATGACCGGCCAAGTGAATGCAGTCTCCGTCTCCTGCTTCCACACACTCAAAATGCTCAAGAAGATCTTCAAATGGTGCCCCACCAATACTCGCAGAACCATCAACTAAGCCCTCATCACCAGAAACTTTGACTACAGCAACGCACTCTATGCTGAAATCAACTCTCAACTGACCCGAATGAAGACCATACAAAGCTCTGTGGCCACGCCTGGTGGCCTGCCAAACTTGTACCGACACCCTCCTGGCAATCCACGTAAAGACCTTCCATCGGAGCTGGAGAGTGGCCACGGAGGTCTCTGGTAGGAGTTCTGTCAACTGCTAATGGTATTTTGACAGACCACCGCACTCCAGACTCATGGAGCCGGTCCCATTAATTTATGGAGATTGGATTTAAGAGGGACACCCCCTCTGCCAGTTAGGGCACCTTAGCGCGTGCCACACATAGACGGTTCTAAACACTCTGCTAGACTCTGTCTTTTTCACTTCTTGCACTTTGGTCCTGATGAAAGCCAGCACCAGTATCTAGGCACTGGCTGAAACATGTTGACCCCACAGGATGGTGGTGGCCATTGATACCTCCTGAGCCATCCTTCGCCTTCCTTTTAATACTGCCCATGGCCCATCATTAAACTAATTTACTTGATATCTGGGACCATTGGGACAGCTGTTTTTAAGTTACACATGCACTTCACTTGCACTGCACACTCACCTTACAAATAATCCCGCTCCGCTGTAGTTCAGGCGTCGCAGCACACCTGTGGTACACTCGGTGCCTCAGGTGGGGGCCGATGATGAAGCATGCCACCAACTAGGTTGGTGGGTGAGGTCTTTCCTAAAAATCCTAATGGTTTTTCACTGAACTAATCAGTATTTACGTACACATACCTTTCCCTGTTATCTCTGGGGACCAGTTCTTGTTGATTAATTATAATCCACGTAAAGAACCTCAGAACAGTAATCAACAACCAACTCATCATGACCGGCAAAGTGAATGCAGTCTCCATCTCCTGCTTCCACACTCAAGATCTTCAAATGGTTCCCTACCAACACTCGCAGAACCATCACCCAACCCCTCATCACCAGCTAGCTGGACTACAGGAACGCACTGTATGCTGGAATCAATGCTCAACTGACCAGAAGACTCCAGACTACACAAAACTCTGTGGCCAGGCTCAACCTCGACCTCCCACACTGCACTCAGAACACCCGGCACCTCAAAGAGCTCCACTGGCTCCCAATCTGAAAATGAGCATCCTTCAAACTCCTCATGCACACATACAAAGCCACACACAACATTGTCCCCTGTATCTCAACAACTGCATTGTCAGGACCCACGTTGCCCCCGTCACTTGCACCACCTTTGGGGGCTCCTTTGGACCTGGGCCATAGGAGCCAGGTGGCGGAGACTCACATGCACACACAAGCAGATACTCATATGCACACAAATGCTGAAGGGAACACATATTAAGCCACCCATCAGCCTGGAGACACATGATTGGCTGCCCTGTGGTCATCTCAGCAGCCATTTTGGGGCATAAGTCTATAAATATCCACGCCCAATGCCACGCCTTGTTTGGCAAGCCAGTATCTGAGCAGCAACAAACTTTTCCTTATCTGAATTTGCGGCCCCCGACTCCAGTGACAACATCCTTCCAGGCAATCCAGCTTTTCCCGACTCAGCAATCCTCAGAACCATAGCGACCATTGCCTTGTTTCAACACAAAAAATAACGCTAAGTACAAACTTGATTTAAAACACACGCATGCAAATGACTAGGCTTAGTCATTCTGCATGAAAGACAACCACTCTCTCAAAAGGCTCTAGATTATAAATACTACCGCTTTCGAAGTTATTAATACTACCTGAGAAGGTTTTCCCTAGTCATTGCAACACAAGTGGTTCCATACATTATCAGTCAAAAGGAGTATTAGCATGTAGAGGGGCTTTAGCGCTCGAGGTGAAGAGCAGCGTTTTGGTCAATAACCTAGGCCATGCAATACTGGCTTAATTGTCCCTGTTTGAATAGTGGTTGAGATCATAGTGTGATTGGGATACTCATAGTGAGAGAGAGCCAATTGAGTGAGTGAGGATAAGTCCTGCAAATTCCTTTGTATAATCATTCCCACCCGAATTCCACTCTGAGGATAAGAGTGCTCGGCTCTCTCTGTTTCCCTTGAATCTGCCTCAGTCTGAGCTAGAACTTCAGCCTTCAGAACCTGTGCGGGGTTTCAACCCTTTGTTAAGACTAACTGAGACAAGGAACCAGGTGCCATTGCCTAAACTCAGCATAGCACCCTAGACTTACACAATACATACAATCATTGCTCAGCTGGGACTGTTTTTACTGGTGCTTTCTCTCCTCTAGGATTTCGTCAGTCTAAGGGTTGCGCAGTCAAAACATTTAGGTTCCTGATACAGCGCATCAGCCGACATCCCCATGGGTGGTCTCAGGCAGAACAAAAGGTAACACTCGTGCAGATTCTCTTCCCCTCCTTTCCTAGTTTTCTTTCCCCTCAACGATTTCTCCTGGTGATTATTCCTCCCGAACATCACTCCTGCTGGGTACAACAAGCTAAGGTCAGTGTTAAAATCATTCTCATTTAAGATTGAATTTAAAGACCTGACTCGCATAAAGTTCCACAAACCTACCAGACACCTCATCTCAGCTAGACTCCTACTCACCCCCCCCTGCATATGCAGAACCATATTTGGCTGTTGTACCTTCTCCTACCTTACTCCTAAAGTCTGGAACGACCTGCCACTGCACATCAGAGCCTCCTCCTCTGTTTCAGAACTCTGCAAGAGACTGAAAACCTGGCTCTTCACCTAGCCCCAACCCTGGATCGGGCCGTACAGCTCCTGCTTGAGCACCTGGATACTGTCCCGAGTGAGCTGTGCGCTATACTAGTAGACATATTAACATGTCCATCCCTTAAATTAATTTCATATGTCCCTATACTAGTTCCCCACTAATCCTGTGTTTGCGTTCCAGATTAGCGTTCTATCCATCAAAAAGCACTTCAACACCTCATCAGGAGTAGCAAGCACTATACAAATGCAAACCCTTGCCTCTTCCATCCGTCCACTATCCTTTTCAATCCATATAACAGACTAACCCCACCTCTCAAATTAATCTCATATTTCCCTAGACTAATTCACCGCTAATCCTTTTTTGGTTCCAGACTAGCGTGCTTCTCGCCAAAAAGCACTTCAACGCCTCATCAGGGGTAGCAAGCGCTATATAAATGCAAACATTTTCCCTCGTCTATCCCTTCACTATCCTTCTCAATACAAATAACAGACTAACATATCCATCGCTCAAATTAATTTCAGATTTCATTATACTATTTCACCACTAATCATTTAAGGGTTCCGGAGTAGCGTGCTACTCGCCGATAAAGTGCTTTAACGCCTTCTCAAGGGTAGTAAGCGCTATATAAATACAATTACATAACATAGCATAACATACAGCTCGTGCAAGATATGTGGTTTTGAGGGCATTGTTAATATTTTAATGTTTTAGAGATTGCCTCAGAAAGCAGGCATGAATAGAAAGCTTTGGAAGATTAGGAGGCGGCAAGTACGTACTAGTTATTCCAGTTGGTTGAGTCGTGGTTGTAGCAGAAAGAATGCGCTGCATGAAAAATTGATTTCAGCAGGTTTGCCAATTAGTGGCAGGGGGCGTGGTGCCCTTTACAAAAGGCATACTCGCCCACCCAGTATCGGCTCTTCGTCTGACTGCTTTACTAACCAAACTTATTATCACATAATGAACATACTTCAACATGCCAGAACACGAGTACATGTACTATTGACCCAAGAACGACTGATTAAACACACACTGCCAGCTTAAGAAACCCGTCCAGCAGAGTCCAGAACCCCTCTCGGCTTCCTGCACCGATGTTTATATGCCCGAAAGATTAAAGAAGCGCTGCATTTGAAAAGCTTTGACTGTGATTCTAGGCGAGAGGTCTGGGTGTCATAAGGAGTCAGGGATCCAAATAGCCGTGGAAGTCCCTCCCCCACAGTTCTGATAAAGGGAGACCAGGCTGCCCTTAGCATGCTGGCAATCATGTATTTGAATGCATTTATAGAAGGAATAAGTGAGTATAAGTGCAATGCTTGAACTATTAAATATGTTTAAATCTGTCAAATGTATAGATTAATTGTGGAAAAAATATATTTGCTTTCCGGCGGGCCCCAATGCGCTTTTTTAAATTGGGGGGGGGGGTTGTTGCGCTGCATGATTCTCCTATATCTTATGGATATTAATTAGCCTCCCCCTGGACAAGGGGCAGCTCCAAGGATTGGGGGCCACTCTACACCGCAGAGGCAGCAGGGGCCAGCATTGTCCCCCCCACGAATGTAGTAGCTATCATGTGAGACACATGTAGGCAGGTCAGTTGAAGCCCGGAGAAGGGAAATGTTGCAATGGATCTAAAAATAGTGATGGCAAAGGAGCAACCTGGGAACATCAAAGAGAAGTGCAATGGCCACAGCCTCTTAACAAGAAGTATTAAGAGTCTATCACATCTCAGAGCACTCCCTATAGGCTCCGAACGCCATGGGAAAGAGAAGCCACCATGGCCCCTAGGGCTGTTACTTTGTTTTCTCATGTAGGATATAGAAGGATCATATGCCTGAGCGGGTATTTTGTTCCTGCTATACTCTTTTAGCTTAAACAATAGTATGATGAGGTGGAATTTAAGAAACAGTGGTTGTGCTGGAACTACTATGTGGTTGCATCACAGCAGATATGGCTCTTTCTGGTGGACTGAGGGTCTGCAGACCCAAGACCTGTGACTTATAGATATGAACTTCATTTCTACAATTTCTCATACAAGTTGTCTTCAATTGTCTGCAGAATATAGGTATTATGCCAGGAGGGAATGGAGGTGGAAACCTTAGCCCACTTTAGAGCATGTTGGTGGGACAATCCAACTACCCTTGAGCCCTGCTCCCACCATGAAGGAGGTCGCAGACTCAGAAGATCCCAGGAAGCATTTCCTAGATATCTTGTCCACCTCACCCCTGCAGGACCAAGAGGAGCAAGTGGTCAATTTGCTGGTAGCACACCCCAGAAAGCTTCCCGTCAGCAGAAGGAACCGTCTTGTAGCTGCAGAAGATAGTATAGCAATGGTCCTCTTCAATCGCTGCCTCCTGGCGAGAGGAAAGGCAAGAGCGAGGAAGAAGGGCTGCTTTCCTGGTGAGGAGAGCAAAGCAAGTGCACACTTTTGAATATGAAGGGAGCTGTGTTGTCCATGTGATCATGTCTTGTTTCTTCTTAGAAACAAGTGTTTTGGTGTCAGTGTTCAACATAGATAGATTAATTTATTAGTTTTGTGAGTTTCAGCAATTTATCTGAGAGGCAGGGCTAAAATACGCTAATATAATAACAATGAGAGAACATCAAAAGAATATAACTTTGCAAAAGAATCCTGCAATATTTGGTACTTTTCAACCACCACGAATACTAAACTTTTTGAGGAAATTATGCCGTCAAAACCGTTACCATATATGACGTTTGAAAATGTAGATATGTACCAGGCAGTGAATAATGGGAAAACCACAGGATCAATAAAAGAGTGGAAAAGAGAAGTAGCTTTCTTGTCAATCTGATGTTCTAAAGGCCTGTCATAAACAAGCAACAGATATTGTTGTACCGTTAACGTGTTAGGCCCTTAATAAGCAAAAATGATTGTTTATCTAATTGTTCTCCTATCCCATATTATTCATAACAAATGTACCAGATTTCTACAGTCCTCCGATGGATCTTGTTCTGTGCTTGAAGGGACTAGAATACTTTGAGAATGAGCAAAAATCAAATGAGGACTGGAAGAAGATCATTGCTAACATGCAATATTATACACAGCTCTCAAAGAATCCCACATCCGTTTAGGATGAAAACTCTAAATCAATAAAAAAAAATATTAAAAAAAATATGGAGTTTTATATAGCGCGAACTTGACCCGAAGGTATTGGGTATCAGAGCGCCTTACGTAGCACCAGTTGCGTTTCATTAGGACACATTCATTTTTGTTAGGCACGGGGAAATTAAGTGATTTGCCCAGTGATTTGCCCAGAATCACAGGATGTTAAGCATAATTGTCGAGACTCGAACCCGGTTCCCCAGATTCGAGGTCGACCACCCTAGCCGTTAGGCCAACTCCTCTCCTCTCACAAATTAACTTTAGCCACAAACAAATAAAGAGTAAGAATCAGCAGAGGTAATTCAATGTTAATTTTGTATTCTATTTAAGTTTCGAATGAATGGCATACAATCCTAAATTCAAATTAGATCAGGTTTAATAAAGTATTAGCAACAGCAGAAGATCCAATAATAAAGGGATTGAATTTCCTCAGCTGAGGAAGATTATTATCTTAGCCAAGGTTAGACAACAGGGGAAATCAGTTGGGTCTCATACCAACCCTTTAGGAGTGTTCAGTAAGTTCCAAAAGACCAATTCCAGTTCATTTGAGACGGAATATCTGCCTCTGTCCAATACTGCAGCATCAAGGCCACAGCTGTTCTGACGAGAACACTTTCACCCGAAAAGGTTCCACTACACTAGCATACCAGCCGGCAGCAGGTCGCAGTATTCGTCACAGTTTGCGTTGTTTCTGAAAGTCCAGATTGTCAGTCTCTATGGGCGCAGATGGGTAAAGGGTATTACTGCTACATCAGTTCCAAAATCTAAGCAATTATACTCCATTGATTCCAGGTTTACATCCCTTTACAACAACAAATTTGTCAGACCACTCTGTCCCATTGGTTGCCCACAATATATGTTGAGATAATGTAGTAAGTAAAAAGTGCCGGAAGAATCAAGTAATCCATTACTCGTGATTTTCTTAGAACCATCGTAGTTTAGTCATATGATCATTGTAGCATTCAGAAAGTAGTCAACTTTATGTTCTCATTCTTTGTCTGTCAGTTCACAAGCATTTGTTCCAGGATGTAGCACTTTTGTTGTGAGTCTAATCAAGTGTGCTACAAATGTCAAAGAAGGCAATTGAAAGTTAGAACACAAGTGGTAACTTTACTAAAAGTTCCCATAGGCTTCAGACTATTCAGTTCATAAGTTCATATTAAGAAAGGAGACAAAGTTAAGGCCTTCATAAAATACAGCTCATACACAATGAAATTGTGCTAAAATATTAATCTTGCCCTACATAAAATAATTTAATAATCGTATTAATATCACTTCAATAAGATTGCAATTAATTCATGTAAGTATAGGGTACTCATAATTTTTTTGTTTAAATATCACTTTCACTTACATATAATTTTGTAAATTTCTTTTGCACATTGTATGTTATTATAGCATTCATGTTGAAAAGCACATCAAAATAAGATTTACGAAATGCAATTTTAACATAACCTCGTGCGGCACTTACTTTTCTTTTGTCATTATTAGTGCCCACGTTACACATTCTAATATGCTATTCATCTTTAACACGTGAGGCATTTAATTCTCACTTAGGACATTTCTGTGTTATCGTTATCTAATCACAAGATCACATCATTTGTTTTTTTTAATTTTCACATCTAATTATTGAATGTTAAGTGTAAAACAAAACTACTTCTAACATTCTGCATGCTTTTACAATGCTGTATCTAAATCAGAACCACATTTTGTAGTTTTTCTTGAAACGTGGAGCCTAACACACGTTTTGTCATTTTTATGTAAATTGGTGTCACAAATCATTTCTGTGTAAATTGTCGAAAATTAGTGAGAGGTAATACCTCTGCTCTATCAATATCATTCTGTAAACCACTGACTGAAAATGAGCATGTCACATCAACAAATCTGGAGCTTTAAAATCCCTCATCTCTTGCATTCAAATTTTGTTACTTTAATAACTAGGCTTGTGCTAGAAAGGTATTTGCAGGAGTGACAGTCCACAACACCTTTCATCACCACAGTTGCAAAGCAAGGGTATCATATGCCCTAACTCAAGCAAGGTAAATTACCCCCTACCACTAGTGTGGGTTGCTAAAACCAGCCATAACTGGGGTACAATGGACCCTTTCCATCAAAGGGCACCAGTAATAATAGCTACAGTCCTGGATTTGTCATCTAGGAGCAAGGAGACAGTGAGGTAACGGTCGCTTTCTTGCACTTCTACATTTCTTTGTAATGATTAGTAACAACTATCGCCAGCCTGTCCATGAGGACATATTCCACAATGTATTATACAGAAAAGCTTTAGGATCTCTCCAAACTGTGAAAAACTCTAAGTGAGACCAGTCAGACTTTTGATGTACTCTTTTGCTGAGAAACACCTCAGTAACCTCAAATGATGACCACAGCGGGATTTATATTTTGATATCTGAGTGATATTATGCATGGTTTGCAGTCTTTATTTAATCCTATCATACAATACATGTTTCCAATCAATTTTCGGATAACCAGCATCACTGATCTTACATTGTCCATAGGGCTCCATACAAAGTAAACAGGAAAGAAAAAGTATGACACTGGTTGACCCGGCAGTTAATAATCTGCTTAAATGGTGTAGAGGCTGACTAGGACTATGTCCATTACTGTTCTCCTCTAAACAAAGCACTCCAATCATAAAGAATTGTTGAGCATTCAACAGCGGTATAATTAATTGTTGACATCAATTCTTCACTTGCAAACAGCTGGTTGCATAAACGCACGACGTTCAGGTGGTGACTTATTATAAAGACATCTTTCCAGGAAATATATCCCCCCACTCTCAGTTGATAAATGATTTGATTTATCACCCAGTCTAATTAAGGACAATGCAGTTACCATAATTAACAGGTGCTCTCTGCCATGGATCAAAGAAATACTCAACAGAATCGAAGGAGTTGACTTGTATAAAAAATTAGAAATCAAGGGAGTTTATAATTTCTTTACAAATTCACTGGTGCCAGGTGAACAAGTTACTTACATTTGGTGTTTCTTTTCCTGCTGGATACTCTACCTAACCGTAGATTCCTCATCTTGTGTCTATCCCCACTCACCAGACTGGATCCAGAAACTCAAAAGCAGTGCTCCTGCGTGCTGGTGTAGTAGGTAGAGGGGCTTGCCGCTGGTCCAATTGCAGTTGAGCAGCCACTATTGCAGATTTTTTGCAGTCTCCTCTGACACCTGGGTGGAATCTGAAAGGGTCCCTTGGTGCTGTATCCACTGAGACTTCAGGTCCCACTGCAAGGCTTGCATGTGCCATCTAGCATGGTCGGCAAACAGAATGCAGGTGGGTAGTAGGCCAAGAAGCCTAGGAGCCATCCTCACTGAGAACCAGGACAGCGGCTTAAACATTGGGATCATAGCCCAAATGTCATTGACTTGTTGGTCCGGAGGAAAGGCTCAAAAGCACATCGTATCCTGGATGGCTCTGATGAAACAGAGTCTGCAAAGGAGTCAGGTGTAACTTCAGCAGATTGATTGAGGACCCCAACAGCCTCAAAAGGTCATTTGGAAGTGGTCTGCAACTGACTGTGGTGAGTTTGCCTGCAACAGCCAGACAGCGAGGTAAGAGAAGACTGGCTACCTCGACATTCGCAGATGGGCAGCAACCACCATCATCACCTTCATGAACAGCCAAGCGGTACTGGTGAGCTCAAAAGAAAGCACTGCAAACTAAAAGTGCTAATGGTTCACCTTGAATCGTAGGTACCTTGAGACCCTTAAGGGTGAGTAGTTGCACTCTATAAGTACCCTGATTGATTGATTGATGTACCAACTGTGGGCCTGCGAGACAGGGTTTTGAGATTGTCACTTGAGGAGCAGAGGATTGGAATAGGAAGAAATGTACAAAATCCATCAAATCTGCTACAAAAAGCGTGGTTGTAGTGCTTTCCCAAAAGTCAAGTGATTTCAAGTTCTATGAAAAGCAGAACTGAAATATTTCCAGAGATAGTCAGTTAGCAGAGCACAAAGAGCAACCACCCAGCAATGGCCACTCAGTTTGTCGCACGAGAAGGATATTCAAGTCACTAGAGTGCAATTATGAAGAGGGAAAACACTTCCTAAAGACTTCTCATATATGCTTCTTCTATTGAAGAATCAGGTGCACTACAACAGGTTTTACATTGCGCCTTGGCCTAAGGAGACAGTAAAGGGTGCGACAGGTGTAAAATCAGGCACATTCAGTTTGAGTGAAATAAAATGGAAATGACAAGTGAAGATAACTCTATTTACATTTTAGATACACATTCATGCTGAAACTGTCATCAAGTTTGATGCCAAAATTCTTAACAATGGGCTGCTGTAGGGCAAGAGCCCACATCGGACAGCCAATATTCTGATCTCATTAGATGCCTATCAACCCCTATTGTTATCACATCCATCTTGTTAAGAGTTGAGCCTCGGCTTTTGTGCCCCTATTGACACCCTGATCTGCCCCATGTTGGCTGAAAAAAACACCACGTCCATCTCTACCTTGAAAGGTGAATGATAAATTGGGTCTCATTGGCATACATTAAAAAAAAGTATGCTTGAGAAAGGATAGGCCTGGCTAAGCTAGACATTGACAAAGTACTTAGACAGTAATGAATATTGAGGGACTTTGTATGAAAGAGATTGAGGGTTTTTCAGGAAAATATTTTCAGGGATAGAAAAGGCTGCAACCACCTTGAACCCAGCACCTGGACTCTGCCTGCTGTGAGTTTGGCCCCCAATTGGTGTCACCCCAGTACTAGAACCTTGAAAGAGGGCTTGAAGGTGCTCTGCCAGCCAGTTGCAGTGTCTTGGGCAGAATTGACGCAGTGTGATGCATTGCCTTCCAGTCCCTCATCAGACCCTTCGCAGCAAGATGCATTACCGATGCAGGACCTCGCAGCTCCTCGATAACCACCGCTGCAAAATGCATCCTGGGCGCATCATTGAAGCATCCTCGACGGATCCTTGATGCAGGACCTCACATTGCAGCCCCACAGCTCTTCGGAACCGCCGATGCGTAACGCAACCTCGAAGCAGGACCTCGCAGCCACTGCTGCACAATGCACCCTTGATGCAGAATCTCACAGTGCTCCACAACCTGGATTTAAAGTACTCTGTTCAAAGGGCATAACTTGGTCCATGAATCCAGCCCATGCTCCATCGTGGTCAGTCAGAACTTTTGAATTTGTTTTGGTCAGGCACAACAAAATAAGCACAGTTGGTGCTTTGCCTTTCTAAGGACTGTTTTCACTAAAATCTTTAAAATTGCATATCGCCTGTTCTTCTGATTGAATTATTATTGATTTGGTCTCAAATAATTTATTAAAATTTACACTATGTTTCTAAATTGTTATGGGATTTTTGTGGTGGTGTGTTTTTGCTTTGCTACTGCTTAAAGTTCTGCATACATACTTTACACATTGCCTCTAAGTTAAGCCTGACTGCTTTGTGCCAAGCAACCTGAGGGTTAAACATAGGTTTACTTAGGGTTTGCTTGTGACTTTCCTACAGAAATTGTGGTTGCTGCCTGAGTAGGGATTCACACCACTCAATCAGTAATCCAATTGCTACATATGTTTGATAACTTTATTTCGGTCAAAGACCATAAAAGTGCAGATAAAATACATACAAAAGTGCACAAATCGTTCAATTAATAAATAACAGCAAGTTAATATAATATTAAAACAAATTAAACTATATAGTTATCAAAGAGTAAGATCAGTAAAAGGCGGCAATATTTAGCCAAAACTTTTCCTTCTTCGCCACATACCAAGTAAAAAACGCGAGCCAGCAAAGACAATGGGGGGATGAGTGTCATATATTAAAACCCTACATGCCTGTATACAGTGTCTAAACCCAAGGTTCCTACATAGTGGAATCAACCAATGTTTCCTTATCGATTGGTAAGCAGGGCAGAAGAACATATTGTGGCATACATCTTCTCGGTTATAATTACAAGCCGGGCAAGCGATATTTTCTGATTTTGCCCATTTGTGGGTAAATGCCCTGAGTGGTAAACTGCCATGTCTTAGCTGTATGTAAAGCTTCCTCGCGAGAAGTGGATAAATTACGTCTAAAAAGACTTCTGCTCGCGATTCAGTTTTTACTAAGAGGAACTCTTTGGAAAGTCTCCCCAAGGAGTTTGATCGATGTAGGGCAGATAATTTCTGTTGCCTCAGCTGACTTATAAGTTCCAATTTAGATATCCCTAGGCAGGACATCTCCGGGGACTCCCAGAGCTCGATCCGGCCAATCCTTATGCTGAGAATCTTGATGTGGTGTAACCACGCGATATTCTTATTTTTTATAAGGGCCCAAACCTCTAGGAATTCCTCTCTGTATGGTGCCAATTCAGGCACTGACCAGAGTCTTTTCCAATAGAGCATGGGCCGAACAGCTGCTAAGTCTTCGATTGATTCCAACTCCAAATCAAAACGCAAAGGAATAAGTGGTGTACTTAGCGGCAAACCCAAAAGGCTTCTCATAAAGCCCTGCTCAGCCCTGAGGAGTTTAGATATGTTTTTATGGCCCCAGAGTTCAGCTCCATACAATGAGGCCGTTCTAGCTTGTAGTCGGTATATTTCTATAACTGGAGCTGCCGGTTTAAAGTCCGAAGTTCGCTGGACTTTGCTAATCCCCCCCATGATTTGGGACAACCTGAGCGTTGATTTCGAAATTTGAGAATCCCAGCCAAAATTCTCCGTCAAGTTGATCCCAAGATAAACAAAAGTCTTAACTCTCTCAAGCGCAGAACCATTGAGAATGGGGTTAGGACGGGTCTGCTTCGGGGGATTGAAAATCATAAACTTGGTCTTATCCAAGTTTATCTCCAATCCTCGAGCAGTACAGAATGCTGCAAAGCCGTCCAAAGTACGCTGAATGCCCGATGATGTTTTGGATAACAACAAAGTGTCATCCGCAAACATCAGAGCGGGCACTCGGCCGGTGGCCAGCCTGGGTGCATCGTTGTCAATTACATCAACTAAATGGTCCACAAGACCATTGATGTAAAGACTAAACAGTGTTGGGGCCAAAACACACCCTTGTCGTACACCCTTCCTAACTGGAAAGCGTGCAGACAGATCGCCGTGCCTCCCGCACCTAACTTGGGCATAATTACCGTTGTGGAGTCTAGTTAAAATGTTCAGCAGATAGGGTGGGAGACCCAAATCTGCTAAAACTTTCCACAACTTTTCTCTTGGGACGAGGTCAAAGGCGGCACGCAGATCAACAAAGATGAGGTAGAGGCTACCACCCTCCACTCTCACCGTTTTCCAAATTAGGACCTGCAACCGAAAAATGTGATCTAAGGTTGAAATACCCGACCTAAACCCGGCCTGTAGTGTGGTCAATATTTCATTTTCTTCCATCCACCCTTGAATTCTGTCTAAAATAATTCGACCCATTAATTTCTGGGAGGTATCTATAAGGCTAATGGGCCTATAATTTGCTGGGGTTAGCGGGCAGCCTTTCTTAAAAATGGGGACAATCTCCGCTCCTAGCCAAGTATCTGGTGGATCAGCCCCCATAAGGATCGAATTAAATAAAACCACCAGGTACGGTGCCCATATTTTAGGTTGGGATCGAAATAGGTCCCCGGGCATCTTATCTAATCCAGGAGCTTTGTTAGGTAGTAGCCTTGATATTGCAGTCTCTACTTCCTTGAGGGTAATGACCTCGGGCAGATCCAAGTGGGACTCACCTCCCACCAGGAAGTCCTCACTCCGTCCGCCGTCCGAAAACTCCAGCAATCGATACTCCTGCTGGGGCTCAGAGACGGCAGGCAAAGGGCGGATCGTAGTTTCGCCGAAGGCCGGGACAGTCCCACACACCGATCTATGCTCCAAAAGTAAGTTGGGATTAGAAAGGAGTGCGGTATCTTCACCCGAATCACCATATAATGCTCCAAAATGCGCTTCCCACACTCGGGATGCTATATTTGGAGTTGGGGTTGAACCTCCCCTACTCACACCGAGACTCACAATAGCCCAAAACGCCTTGGGATCCCTTCGAGAGAGAGCTGATCTAAGTTCCTCCGAACTATATTACTCCCAGTCCTTCTTTCCCCTAAGGATGGCCTTTTTATACTCTAGGCGGAATTTCTTAATGTTGGCTCCATCTTCATCCTTTATTGCAGAAAGCAAGTCCTTTTTTGCTTTTCTACAGGAGGCATCATACCAGGGATGTGTCCGATCCTGGTGGCATTTTTCTTTTCCCACAGGATTGAACACATCCACCAGCTTGGCAACCAACTGCTTATGGGTTTCTAGGGGGGTACCCTGGGGATCAACACCTGAGTTACCTTCGCTTATATCCCCCATGTCAGTAAGAAACGGTATAACTATCTGGTATATTTTAGAAAGTTTAACAGGGGAGTTCTGAAAATGGAGCCATTTGACCCTCCGCCTATTGTTAGATATCAACAAGGGAAGCGATAGACCATTGGGGTCAGGGGCAGGGTTTGTTAACCCAAAACTTCCCGGTTTAAGAATTAAGACAAGGGCGTTGTGATCGCTATCATGTCTAGGGTATATTGTAAACTCCAACAGCTTATCCCAATGTCTGGTTTCCATCAATATATAATCGATGATGGAAGTTTGCCCTGGTCTATTAAACGTGACTGACCCCGGGCGATCTGGATTCAACCTCCCGTTACAGGCCCTTAAGGACATTGCGAGGGAGAAGGACTTAATTTGGAGGACCAGGGGGGTCCAAGCTCTAACAGGAGGGATTTGAGGTTTAAGAATTAAGACAAGGGCGTTGTGATCGCTATCATGTCTAGGGTATATTGTAAACTCCAACAGCTTATCCCAATGTCTGGTTTCCATCAATATATAATCGATGATGGAAGTTTGCCCTGGTCTATTAAACGTGACTGACCCCGGGCGATCTGGATTCAACCTCCCGTTACAGGCCCTTAAGGACATTGCGAGGGAGAATGACTTAATTTGGAGGACCAGGGGGGTCCAAGCTCTAACAGGAGGGATTTGAGGATCCAGAACATGCCAGAACTGGTCCTCATCATCCAACTCTCCCATATCTGAGCTCACAAGGGGCTCAAATTGGCAATTAAAATCACCTCCAACTAATAGAGCAACTGTGGGGTCGAGTGACAACATAAAGTGCTTTAGTATATCAATGGTGCCAGATTCTTGGCCGCTCTTAACTGGTCTAGAATAGATGTTTATTATGGCAACCTGTGACATATCTTTAAGTGTTAAGAGTACACATTGGACGTCAGGGGAGCTAGTTGGTATTTGAACTGCCTGGGTGCCCAAATGCGTACCCACCCATGTTGTCAGACCACCCAAAGGTCTCCCTCTGCCCCTTGTGGTTGCCAAGATGTCAAAAGTGGCAAAACCAGTCCTTACATTCTCCTCTAGTGCCCATGTTTCCTGCATCAAACAAATATCATGCCTGCCTATGAAATTGCCCCACTCTGGTATGGATAATTTATTCTTCATCCCGGCCACATTCCAGGACAGAATTTTTATTTTCCCGTCTTCTACCCCATTACTAGCCGGTGGATCAACCTCGTTTTGGTTAGGGCTGGTTCTTCGTACTCGAATATTAGGTTCTAATATCATTTCCCTTACCTCATCTCCTAGCGGCACCTCAGTTGGAAGAGGAGCCCCCACATATTCAGTAATTTCTCTCACTTCCATCCCTCCCCCGTCCATGCTCAAAGAGTGGGATATTGATGCGTGTTCAGGGGGTAGTACTCCCACCATTACCCACCACTGTCGCTATTTGGGTACTCAAAATGTTATCAATATGTGATACAGGGCTTTGTCTCACATATGGTCAATCAACCTCTTCCAACATACTAAACCTGTTCGTTTGGGGGAATAGTGAGAGTAGGGGGGTAGTTTGCCGCCAGTCCTCCCGAGTTGTCATTCCCTGTTGTACTCTGGCCTGTAGAATATTCTTGCCCCCCTCACACCAAACACCTCTATTATGCCCTGTTCTTATCTGGGATGCCGGGTAGAAATACGACAGGTGTAGAGGAATAATTTGGGTATTAGACCTGATTGGTGCCCTGCTGCAGATATAATCTACAGCAAGTGTGTGCCTAAAGTTGATAATGACACAATTTCCTGCGATGGTTTTAGGTGCAGTCCCAATCCAGTCTACTCTTCTTACGCCCAATATTTCACCAGAAATGTTATAAGGAAGAGGCCTATTGGAGTTAAGCCAATGTACACATTTATTTTTTAGTTCGGAATAGTCCTCATTTTTTCCTTGGTTTAAGGGAGGGACACCTGCAAACACCACAACATATGGTAGGGACTCTGGTGGGAGATCTATACAGGGCAGCACAGTTTGAGACCCCTCCCTAGCAGTATTTCCGCTCGCTTGTATCTGCTTATCCAGATGTTTTAACCCCACTTCAGTAGCCCCCCTCTGCGGTATAGAATTACCGATGCCTGTATCCCTAGACAAAGATGTAATTGTGTCAGGAGTAGTCTTGGCAGTTTGCTGAGGGGGTACAGATGGAATATTTTTACTAACGGGGATTTTCGTGGTTGGAAACAGAACTAGTACTAGGGTTCCCTAGTGAGCTAGTCAGCTGAGCTCTCCCTAGACCTACGTTGTTGATAGTAGAGACTAGTCTGTCCAACCTAGAAGACAAAGATTTAAAATGTGAGCCAAGTAACTGTTCCATATCAGCTTGAAAGTCAAGTAGCAGGTGTGTAGCCCAGAGGGGTGCCCCCATAGAAGACGAAGGAGAAGGACCACCATCAGCCAATGTGGGGTCAATTAAAGGCGTAGTTTTCTTGGTGACTTTTCTTTTCCCAATCCTGAATTTCCTGCTTGCGGGGTGAGTTACAAACACCTTTTTGGCTACAGAATGTGATGGTGATTTAGCAGCCGCTGGAGCATTGGCTTCATTAAGAACAGGCTGGGCGCAGGGCAAATCAGCAAAGGAACACATAAGAGAGGAATTAAAATCAGGGGGATTAGTGATAGCAATTGAAAAATCCTCCACAGGTTGGAGAGGTAGATTAACAGGGGTGATTGATAATCGCCTCTCCGTATTTTCTATAGCTGTTGCCACTACCCCAATTGTTTTCTGAAGCATTTTGTCAATGGCTGTAAGACTCGGGAGGGGTTGTCTCGTTGTTGTCTGGTACCTGGTCGTGGGGCGGGATGTGGTGGACTTAGGATTTTTACTATTTTTACCATTCCCTTTCATGTTTACAAGCAGGGTAGGAAGCTCACGCTATTTGTAATATTTCCTCCATGCAGACTTAAACAGCGCTGAACACTAGAGGGAGTAGATGATTAGATGTATAAATCCTATAGCCAAACAGTTTTGGTTTTCAACAACAATGTCCAGGTTTCAATTCTATATAGTTTTTCCGTTTGTTAAAATACCTTAGAGATATGGCAAGTCCGGATGGGAGACTGTCGGTGGTGTGGCCCTGCCCGGCCTCTTTCGGCCACAGACGGGCCCGCCCTTGGCCCGGGCATCGCCTGGGCGCGTCCCGCACTGCGGTGCTCCTGCTGTACTTAAATCCCTCCCCGGCGCTGCGTGATGACGATGATGGCAGGCGCCGCGGGGCTAGGGATGCTGGGATTTGAAGTTTTTGAAGGCCGTTCCCCTCACGGCAACGGGAGAAAGCGCTGTGCTTCAATGAAGGTTTGACCCCCAATGAAAGCCGTTCCCCTCACGGCAAGTACATAGGCTCAGCTGTGGCACCAAAAAGAGCACGCGTCTACATATGACCAGATAGAGAAGATATAAACTACACAAGACCTGAGTCACCAATGCCCACGCCCTGCAGCCTATCTTGGAGCACAGCATGATCCCTGGTGTTGAATGCCTCTGAGAGGACTAAGCAAATCAAGAATTGCAGGATGTTCTCTTGTTTTATACCTCTTTACAAGAATACATTTAACATGCTTTAGAAGTACTTCAGCATCTAAGGAAAAATATCTAAAGATGAAACAATCTAAATGTACCTTTACGCTAAGTGGTATTCATGAGCTGAATCTTGTTTTCATCTGGGTGTCAATGGAATCAGTCAAAATCAAACTTTATTCGATTGATAAATATGCGTCACCAAAGATGTACTACGTTTTAGGTTCTTGTAACTTTTGCAGGTGATTTTTTCCTCAGTATGTCATGAAGATTGCCTTTTTCACAGTTTGTCACAAGACAATTGTTACCTTGACTTGGTCACCTGATACTCAAGATACCTTCGATGCTTTGAACATAGCATTTACCACAGATTCGTCTAGCGGTTAAAGGAAAAAAAGATTAAATGTGCTTGGGTAAGTACTCCAGTTTATTTTACGAGAGAGTTACTTAAAGGGGCAACAGCTAAACAGATGAGCTGCCTCTTCAAACACCAACCTTCTCCCCCAACCTTCGGCATTCCCTTTTCATTCTGGAATATTCTTGTCCTACACCAGACAATCATTGTAGAATGACAGTGCGAGCCAACAGGACACAGCACACCGTCCTTTTCTCACTACTAAAAAACAAACTCAACAAACTACAAAGATTAAATAGATAACATTGGCAATAAAAGATTCTAAAAGATTCATATACGGAAAGGTCAAAACTAATCATTGCAAATTTACAGAATAAACTTCTAGACATAACAAAATCTTTGTACTTAAGAGATGAGTATCTTTTGCTTTTGTAATGCTGTAAAGACATATCTGATGTACTCTCAGGTGTACCAACTGGATCACTAATTACATCATCATCACACACATCCCTCACTCTGACAACCCAGTCACAATTCCACCACTGTTCATTTTGTAATTTTATGGCTCAACCATCACTACTAACTTCAATAACTTTGTGAACAGGACCAAATTTAAGATGTTCCTTTTTGACTAGCATTTTAGGTAACTAAAACCACACTTAATCATCAGGTAACCACATCCTTCCCTTGGTTCTTTTAATAGCATCATGTCTGGGTTTTCTTCAGGTAACTCATAACAATTTTGTTTTTGGCTTCTGCAAGCATTGTATTGACCTGACTTTCCACCAACCCATTAATCTCATTTTTAATCCTCAACAACCACATGGGAAATAGCATGTCTCAAACTTTCCTTATTCTCAACACCATAAATGGCGTTATTCCCGTGACACTGTGAGGTGTATTGCGATAGGACAATAGCATAGCTCTCACAGAATCTTCCAACATTAGGATCAGAACCCATGGCTTTCCTGATGCACTCACTCACTATCCTATTCATCCTCTCCACATGGCTATTACCTTGGGGATGATACAAACTAGACCTCTATGTTAGATTCCAGCATCATCAAGAAACTCTTTCATTAGGCAAGAATTAAATTGTACCCCATTATCAGATAGTATTTACGAGAGGAAAACTTCCCTAGAGAAAATATCCGTAAAAAAATTGATCACCCCTTTGGTGTCAATTTCCCTTGTAGATTTCACCTCTATCCTTTTAGACACATAGTCCACCAAAACCATTGCAAATTTTGCTGTGGTGGTAATACTTGAAATGGACCAATAAATCAATAGTCAATCTCTCCCCCACATCACTAGAGCACTCAACATTTCCCACGGGAGGATTCCTGCATTGCAAATCCTTGTCATTGGTTTTACACACTACACACTTTCCAACAGAATTCTCCACATCTCTGTCCATGGCCGGCCACCAATATCTATCACTAAATCTTTTTTGTTAGCCGTCATTCCGAAATGACCCTGGTGAGTAATCTTCAATAAATATTTTCTGCCAAGAGGAACTAACTTGTCATCACGAAATACCACAATCCCTTCTCCAAACAAAATATATTGTTGACTTTGTTGTAGGCTTGAAAGTGTGGAGCTAATGAATTCTCACGTGGCCTACCTTCATTACATAACTCATAACTACGATAAATTCTGGATCACTAGACAATTCATCTCTCCACTCAGTTTCACTCCCATCCTTGTAAGAGATCCATGAATATTGGCAACTAAGCACTCAGTGTCTTCATCATCATCATCTTGATTGCCCTTAATATTCTCATGAATGAGAAGCTGTGAAAAACAGCGTTCCTGTTCCTACCACCTGGCAAGTGTTCAACATCAAAATGATGTTACAACAATTTTGAAGTCAGTTGTGGCAACCTGATAGTCGCTTTTGAAGAATTAACATTACTGCAGCTCAGTATAGGTACCAAAGGTTTGTAGTCTGTACACAAAATAAACTTTGTGCCCCAAAGGAACAGTCTGCATTTTTCTACAGCCCGCATTCAGGCCAAAACTTTCTAATTCACAGAATATTGGCATTCATGTGGCTTAAACGTGCGTGAGGCAAAATCAATTTTGTGATCATTGCTATCTTTTTCTTTGGACAACACAGCCCCCAAACCTACATAAGTAGCATCAACACTGACGCAAAGTCTTTTCCCTGGGACATAAGGACTCAAAATGGGAGTATGTGCTAGTAAAGACTTAATCAATGAAAAGGGCGTTGTTGTTCCTCATTCTATAAAACAGAACTTTTTTGGTTGTTAAGTTGTCTATAAATTTTGTATAAAACTCACACATACCTTAAACGCCAGCAACTGTTCTCGATTCATTGGGACCAGTATATTCCTAATTACATTTAGCAAACCTTGTCTGGGTTTGATTCCAGAACCATTAATCACATGCCAAAGATATTTTACAGATTTTACACAAAAAGCATATTTGTCCTTTCTACGTCTTACACCCTGAGTTCAAAAACACTTCCTAATCTTTCCAGCTGTTCTTTCTCATTCCTGCTAAAAGAAAAACAGAACTTCGTCCTGAAAAGATAAAACTCCACTCTTCCCCTGCAATATTTGGCCCATGAGTCGTTGGCATACAGTTGTTGCCAACCTAAATGCCATACTGAGAAATTGGAACACACCATCAGGAGGTACAGATGCAGTCAATGTCTAGTATTCCTTGCAAGCTCAACTTTATGATAACCTGATTGCAAATCTAATTTTGAAAAAAACATTCACACCAGACAGCACTGTTATCAAGTCATCAATTTTGGGCTGGGCATACCCATATGGTCTTGTTAAGACTCTGCAAATCAATACACTTTCTCAATTCTTTGTTTTTTTTTGAGCCACTACAATTGGTGAAAGCCACAAAGATTATTCACTTGAAATAATTTAGTTTGATTACAAATAACATGTGTCAGTATGGTACACTTCTACTTTTCAAATGTATTAATGTGTAAATATATTTAATGCCATAATATTAGAAATTCATTTTAGGTTTATAACATTAGTACATGTGCAAAATAGAATCTCCTAAAGTTCCATGGAGGCGTCATTAATTAGGAATGTGTAATACCTATTTTCTCTTGTCATTTCGGCGCACACATCTACACACACAAAGTTACATTTTTAAATAAAATTCAGCATCATATTCAGGTTAAATCTTAATGTTTGATTATTTCTTCATTAGTTATACATACTTATAAATGATATTCGAGAATGATTAGAGGTGGGAGGCTAGCCACAAAGATGATTCAACAGGTTATATAACTGCATCCTTACACATTCATTCCAGGACGCTGGATAGCTCCTTCCAAACAATTAATGGGACATACCTCAGCTTGCACTTAACTGGTTCGTAACCTTCCTCGACTTTGATAGTATGTTCAAGTCCTTATAACTCCCACAATTCCTTCTGAAAATGTTCTGCATAAGTATCCAGCATATTGGTAACAGCTCCATTTCTACCTATGGAGTTTCCACCACATCACTTAGCCACAAAAAGTGTTGAGAACGGCATGGTTTCAAGATGTTACCTAAACATCCTTGATAATGTCATCCAAGAATTTCAGGCCATCCTACTGAGTACACCTTACCAAATACTGTTTTTCCCCTAAACTCAATTGTAGTTTCAAAAAAAGTTAGCCCTCTGAAATCAATAGTACTACTTAAAATGAAAGTAATTTTAGATCCAGAATCTGTCATCAATGGAACAATCAGTCTCCCAATATTGAAATCTTCAATGGGGTCCTTTGCAATGGGTACGTCTTTTTCATGAACATTTACACATAACACAAGATTGTTCATATTGTCAGATACATTTTGTGCATCCTGGCTATCATTCACAATATTAACCCTAGAAACAAATTTCTATGAGTGGAATACTTTTACAAAATGCCCAATTTTGCCACATTTCATACACTTTTCTTTTTTGGCTGGATACCATTTCAATGACGAAATATGCCCTTTTGACCCACATCTAATACAAATATTTTCAAATGCCACAATTCTTTTTTTTTAAAGTTATGGTCTTGTCCGCAAGAAAATTCCTAGAATATTTACCAACACATATTGGTTCTTCATGAGGATTAGTCAGATCTCTTGCAGATTCTTTAGATTCCTGAATTCTGTTAGCAATTTCAATTGCTTCTTTCAATGACGGATTTTTTAAAGATAAAAGCCTCTCTTGAATTTTCTTGTAGCACCTAGTAACTAACTGATTCCTGATAAGTTGCTCCATAAAATTAAAGAATTCACAGTTAGCTGCCAAAACTCTGAGGGAAGCTACATACATGCCAATTGACTCACCAGCTTTTTGTTCACGAGAAACAAAAGTTAACAGTAAGGTTAGGTGGTTTAAAGAATTGTTTTTCAAGCCTTTCAACTGCTTCTTCTTATTCATCCAATTGGTCATCGGTGTCATCAGAAATTAATACAGGAAGATGTTAAAAAATCTCTTGACCCTCTAATCCTAATGAATGTTCCAAAAGCTAGCGTTTCTAGTTGGGTGTGAATTTAAAACCATCAATGGCCCCTAGATAAACATCAAAGCTCTGAACCAGTCTTTCCAGCGAATAGGAGGTTCCCCTGGAGACTTAAGGGGGAGATGGTGTGGTGCAGTGGCCAGGGCAGCTGACTTCGTAGCACAGGGCTCACGGTTCAATCCCCTGCTCCGGCGGCAGCAATGGCCCCCAGCGCCCTGAGACCCATAAAGGATGAGTAGTTAGCGCTTTACAAATACGGTTTTATTTTATTTATTTATGGGGAGGTGGATTGATGGATTGCATCTTAACATGAAATACACTGCAACCAGAATGTAAGTGGATTGCCACCCACAAAAAGACCACCAAAACAACTGTTGCACACTTGGAAATACAAAGAATTCATATTGTTTCACACTGAGAACAACGAAAAACTTCCTTCAGTGTTTTTAATGTGAAGAAAAAAAATGTGCCTGTCACTGACCGACAGACTTGTATTACTATAGCATTGAGTCAGCACTGAGGCTTTAAATCTTGTAGAAAATGTTCCCCATTTCAAAATGGCCTCTCCCACAAGAATGTTTTATTTCTACAATAGATAGAAGTAGTATTGGGCCTTTCCCCAATCCAAAATTGCTGCCGAAAATAAATGTCCTGTTTCCTGTGTGCGATGAAAATAGCAGTTTCCCTGATAAGCATCTTTTCATGCAACGCTTGTATAAATAAATAATTAACTAAGTGCTGATACGAAAATGCACACACTCCAGCCCAATAAGGAACTACCTTGAGTGTTGCCCTCAGAACTGCAGCGCTGTGACTTACTCGGCCACAGTAATCAACAGAAGTCCAAACCCGCTCGTCGCCAGTCTAGCAATCGGAGAAAATAAAATAAAAGGTACGTGGGTAAGCACTTCAGTTTATTTCACAAGAGCATACATGCCAACCCTCCATATTCAGGCAGGACACTACTGATTTCAAGGCTAGTCTCCGGCCTCCCGATTTCTCATCCGGCAATGCAAGCAGAAACCCAATTCCTCTGCGGGCTTCAGCCAACCGGGACTGGTTGCCCTGCCAGGAATCTGCTCCTGCAGGCCAGTGCACCATGTTTTTGTCACACTCTCTCTGCCTGCCATAACGCATTCTCCATGCTACTGACAGGTAATGAAAAAACACGCATATCTGTATTTCTGATATCCGATCCTGCAGCAGCACACTTGCAAGCCCCAATACATTCTCCTGATTATTGTTTTAAGATCACCCACTTACCCCATTTAAAATGTTGGCATGTATACACAATAGAGATAAATAAAGGTGCAAAAGCTAAACAGATGAGCTGCCTCTTTAAACGACAACCTTCTCTACCAACTGTTGGCTCTCACTCTTCACTCTAGAATCCTCTTGTCCCACATCAGAGGGGCATTGTAGAATGACCAGCGTGAGCCAACAGGGCACAACAATCCGATATTTTATCCAGGTACTTATCTTCATTACACTGCAAAAGCTTATTCTTTAGCTACCACAGTGGGTGCCATATTTACAGTGTAACAACCCTGTACAGGTCAGGTCTGTTGGTGCCATACCATACATGGTGACTGGCTGCGTTTGAAATTAACTATACCATCTACAATAAAGAATTGCAAACTATTCCCAGTGTCTTATTTGTCATCTGGTGTCAATATCTCCTAAGGGCTCTTGGTGAGTGCCACTATTTTATGTTTTACATAGCATATACACTAATCTACATTACATATACACGTATACATATAATATGATTTCCACGTTGGGTTAGCCATAGTTAATGTAGGGCTCAGTTTGAGTAACTCATGTTAAACAAAATGTTCCGTGTTTGCTGTGTATTTTTCCTTTCTCTTGTTTCAGGAACCAAGCTGCTGTAGTTTAAATTAATTAGAATGTTATTCAATATTTTGGTTTCTGTGAGAATTGTTTATCTGCATGCATTCCTTAGGGGGTGGATAATGACGTGCTGGACCTGTGCCGAGGACAGGCCAACATCAATGCATCATCTTGCTAAGAGATATCTCTTGAAGATCATGCAGCAGGAAACATCCAGTGTGCGGGGAGGAGGATGAAACCTTCTTACCAGGGAACATTCAAACCCAAGAAATCCCTTCCTGCTCCATATTTTTAATTAGAAAATTAACTTGTGAAACCCAATGTGGGAAAGAGTCAACAGTAGGGAGGCCTTGGGGACCTCTAGCTAAACAAAACAAACTTTCCTCGAGAGACTGACTTGTGAGAGAACAAAGCTATCAGAGGGAGAGAGAGACTTTTGTCAAGGTGTTAAGAAACAAGGTTTGACACTCTTCTCGAGTTGGTGTGGCCTGGGCCTCTGTTGTACCATGCCAGATCTTGTGCTGCCAGTGTGACTGCCCTGATGATACTCCACTTGTTAATATCCTATGAAGGGTCTACCCAATGAAGAGTGTGGATGTGTTGTTAGAACATGGTAGAGGATACAAGATGCAGAACTTTAGCAGTTTTGTTTCCGGGTTTTAAGGGGAATGGTAGTTAGTAGCAACAAACTGCAAATCTCTAAAGATAAACGGAGTTTCAAGGACTGACTGCCATACACAACATCTGAGCTAATGTTACTTGTGTGGGAGAGTGTAACACTTGTTCCCACCTGCTTCCAGGGGATAAACAGTAGGGGTTTAGGACTAGTCAACATTCCAATATCTAATCCAAAAGAAACCTTACATCATGTTCCGTTCTTTTCTGCTACAATGTCTCTTATTTTGTAATATATGAAATCCAAGAGAAGCATTACTTCAAGTTCCACTCTTTTCTATCACATTGCTTCTTGTTTTGTTATTTGAATCTTGTTGTGATACCCATTCCCCTTCCCAATATGAGTGTGTCTGCGTGGGGTTAAGAAATATATCCTAAGGCTGATTTGTTCCAAGGTACCACTTGACCTAGGCTAGATAAGCATACTCCTGGTCTCCTCAGCAACTTCTTGACCAGACTGCAGCCTATATACAGACCAGGAGTTCCTAAATTCTAATCTAAGTTATGTGGGTCATTTCCAATGTAGTGAAATAATCCTTTCCCTGGATTGTTCACAGAGTGATCTGCTCTGGTATCATCCATATGAGTACATCACTTGTAAGTTGTGGTCCGTCATCCTTCCTCATGTGAATATTATGTATATTAGTCATGGGATCCCTTCTGGGAAGATAGACCTTTATTCTTTCTTTGGGCTGGATGTTTGAGCTTGCGATCACAGAGGAACCATGAGAGTCTGTTATGTCAGGAAGAAATGACTGGTCTTCACACACACACAAGATCGTTTCAGCTTCTCAGATGGTGATGGGTACATTATTTCCTGACTTTGTGTCTTTGCCACTTGATTCAAGCTAGCCTGGCTGAGGAGGGGTGTTACCCCGAAACCGGTCCCAGGATGCTTGTTTCTGGTCCAGGGAAGACCTGGCTTGGCAGTTCCGGCTGGACTGTTCCCATGAGGAACAGGATCAAGACCGATTTGCATATGACTGGGTCTCAACTGGGGTGACGAACTGAGCGAAAGAATGATGATGGATTCAACCCAGATCCAATAGTGACTGGGGGTGAGTGTCTGAAAAGTTTCAGTGCTCCGTCCATCATCTCATTGCATTTGCTGTGTCTTTGTCTATGCCAGATAGGCACGGGAAACTTTGAGTCAAGATTCAGCAGCTTTCTGAAGCGTCTTAGGTAGGGCAAGGAGGCCTGAATCAAAGCTCCTGCAGAGCTCCACCAGTATCAAAGGGAAAGAGAAGGACTGGGGCACATGGTGGAGCTTTGCTCTCTATAGCAACCGGGGGGGAGAGGAAACCAAAGCAGAGGCAACTGCACAGATCTTCTTGCATGGACCCTGAGTTGGATAGTTGGGGAGGGGGCTGTTAAAGAGTTTTCCCCTGTCTGTTCTGGTCTGAACAGGTGCTGACATCGACGTAATCCTTACTAAAGACAAAGTGCAAACGTACTTTAGTTGATTCCCTGCCACAGCCAGAATCAGTTTATTGCCTTTAAACAGTTTTGGATTTTGCACACTGAAAATGTCAGTCCCACAGACCGTTGCACCTCAAAATGACTGTGATTTATATGGATGCTGTCAGATTAAAGTTGTTCTGTAATTATAGGTGATATTGGCCCATACCCAATACTGCCACCACAGCTGACTCCCGTACACATCAGACTGTCCCAGTATGAACCAGACAAGCAGTGAATGCTTTTTGCGATTAAGATATCTAAGTATGTAGGCTGCAGGCACCGTAGATGGGATTCGGCCACTTCTGTAAACGTGACCAATTTTATCTGCTATGTGATTTCCTCCCTGGCACCAATGATGTGCACCACTCATTGATGAGCTGTGAGTATTAGGGAAGATGTTTGGAAGGTAAGAGGGCATGATATTTTTGTACTTCTCTAGTGCTGGACCAGTTAGTGGAACCAAGTAGTTTCCTTCACCTTTCTCAACGTGGGGTTGGACTCCTTTGGAAGGTACTAAGATTTCAGCATCAGAAACAAGAGTGAGAGGCATGCATGGAACTGTCACATGAGCCTTGAATAAAAGTGACTCCGGTATCAGATCATAGAAGGGAAATGAGCACCTGAACCAGAACTGTTGGCTTCACAGAAGAGAATCTTGATGAGCACGGAGACACCACTAGGGATGAGCCTCGGTCAGAAGAGTCCTATTAGTGCAATTTCATAAACAAGGTGATCCCTGTACTGCAGAAAAAGAAAGAGGACTAGGAGGCAATAGCTGTTGTCCAGATGTATATTCATCAGATGCAAATTTACATCTTCGTTCCTTGTGGTGTCGTGCCCCTCATGAAATGATTTAAAATACAGGAAGTTAATAATGAGCGGTAAAGGTCTCTTGAAGTTTGATCTCCAAACTACTTGATAAAGTCTCACGGTTGATTCTCAAAGTCCTCAAAAGGCAAAGCTTTTGACACTTGGAGCAACATCCTGGAAAATTATGAGGTAGTTTGTGTTTAAGAAAAATGCTTGAGATGCCATACATTTATCTTTGTACAATACAAGAGGATCTTAATAGCAATCCTGGATGAGACTAGCAACCACAGTAAAGTGTACAAAAGAGAGGTGCAGAGACTGCAGAATTTTCAACCACTTTCTGGCTTTTCAGCAAATACCAAGGAAGGGTAAAGTACCACAGTCCAGGCGTGAGCCTACTTAAGAAGTGACTACCAAGACAGTGCAAGTAAGCACCAAATATGGCATAATTCTCTGGAGGGTTTTATATCGATAGAAACAAGCCACAGCTACAGCACTACACTTTAAGATCTATATTTTTCACCACTGTAATACGCTGAGGCTGTTCCCCAAGCGCTTGCTCTTGAGACCCTAAGGAGAAGTCTCATAAATTCTCACCACTAGCAACTATCATAACCTCTATTTTTCTCACTCTTAAGTTTGAAGCATACAGTTAGAGAATTTGTCAGAACCTATTCTCAGGTCAATTCTCATATGGCCTCATGAACTGGTAAGGTATGCCAGATGCTCAACATAAAAACTGAAAAGGTTGTGTGCACTGAGGAACTGTGTGGAACACCACAGGAGGGCTGTTTAACCTAGTAGGCCAAAAGGCACACTGTCACTGCGTAGGACTGAGAAGTAAGGAATGACCAAAACCAGCTGAGCACCTTGACATATACCATAGCCTTCTGGAGCTGTTAGTAGGATAACACAATCAACAAAACAGAGGGTTTTAGCAGGGTGAGTGGATCCAGGGGACAGAAAAATTTTGGCCTGAATTAGGTAGGTGAGACATTATCAAGCCGAGGGAGATAGATCGGAAGGAAACTGGAGGGATGAGATTGGCGGCTCAGGTAAAGGAGAATGTTGCTAGGTATTTCAGGTTGGCAGAGCAATATATGAGGTGGGCAAGTGAAGTGGGAGAGCAGCAAAATGTGAATGTTCGAAGGGGTAAATCATTACTAGATTCAAGAACTCGATATTGAACAACATTCATCGCATGGTCCTGAAGAAGGCGGAATTCATACTAGGTTAATCCACCAAAACGTGCATTGGCAGTTTTAAGCACCAACTATTGTTGGCCTACAAACACAGAACTAAACTTGTGTCAGTTTCTCTTTTTGGAAGCACTTCTGCTAGCAGGGCATTTTGATTTTAATTTGAGATGGACTAATCAGACTTTGGGCACGGTTTTTCGTGATGGGGTTATTGCAATGTATTTTACCTATATATATGAAATACCTGTCAACATAATAATTAAAGTATTTTTGCATTGGTCACCTATGATTTATTTCAAGACATTTTTTCATCACAGTGATATTTTGATGATTGAGAGTTAATTAATTTGCACTCGGTTGTAATGATTTGTTCCTGTGGATATAGAAGAGTTCTGCTGTTGTTAGATTATCGGTAGGTACTCCTTTGTCCTGAATCTTTCCCATGCTCTATTTGAATTAGAGAGTTGATATCCAGTATTCAAAGATATATATAGGACAGACAGGTGTGGTGAAAATGAAGGTGGTTTGGTGAAAGGGAAAGATGCGGGGAGAGATATTAGTGGTGGAGATGATGGAGGCTACGGAACCTGGTGCCTTTTGCATTTGAAAAGGGAGAGGTGTAAATGGTTATGGCCTGAGAGACTAGATGGTTCACATAGTGGGATGTGGATATGGGATCAAATATGAAGAAGGGGCTGAGGGAAGGAAAGTGAGGTATTGTACCAGGAAGGGAGCAGGCAAGAATAACCAAGGAAGACACAGGAGGAGGGAGAGAAGGGGTGGAGAAGCAAGATCTAATGGGAGACTGATAGACATGTTTCCTCTGCTACTCTAACTTATTGACCATTAGTTTCACAGGGAGAGTCCACACATGTACAGGAAATGGATATTGTTGCACTCAAGCCCCCTAATTGAAAAATGAAATATTGACCTTATCTATGGATATAAGAGGGAGAAATTAGGAAGCAGCAATCTCTTTATACCACCCTGTGCTCACTGAATTAATGTACACAATTTAAGACATTTATCTGGCATATGCTGTTTCCTATCAAACTGCCACAATATTGCATTTAATTTCTCAAACAGCCCAACTGTTCTTACCTCGATGGTGGCCCATTCCTTTTAAGGAGATTCTGCTGGTAAAGTGGGGTGAGTGTATGTAGCAGTGTTCCCTCAGATCTTACAGGTCTTGGATTTGATAGCCTACTGGGTTCCGAGGATAGCACCAAGCTTCCCTCATTGGAATCTGTTGATTCACTGTGTCACCAAAAAAGTGGGTCTTCAAACAAGTCTGCTGGAGTAGGTATGGAGCATTTCGGCCACTACAACAATCATTAAAATTGAATGGTGGGCTTAAATCTTGTCTGGCTGCTACTCTATTCCAATCTGGCACTTGAGGATTTCTTCCACTCTGCAGAACAAACATAATGGAATGCATACTTGACTCTAGCATACCCAATGGACGACAGATAAAACCTATTGTGCACTGTGTACCACTTTACTGAAACTGTGCATGTTGTAATGTCAGTTGCTGGGAAGTCTGATAGCTATACACCATGATGTGGCAGTCGCATTTAAGACTGTTGGGATGGCACCTGGCAATGGGGTAAATAGTACATTTGTTGTGGAATAGACCTTGCACAATGTGGGTTTTATGTAGTGTGCATTGGTATTACTTGTGTGATATTGTAGGGTATGGTGTGGTGTTGTGGCATTCTGTGGTGTTGTATAGGGCATGATGTTGTGATGTGTCATTCTGAAATGGAGAAATGTGGTTACATGGGTTGTATTACGTGATATCAAGGCCAATAATATCCAGCGTCTAGCACAACCTCATCATAATGTATATACATTTATTATGTGTACATTTACATTGTCTACCTAACCCTATTAACAATTGTATTCACCTGTTATACTTACCTATAATAAACTTGTAATGTGCAGTTCACTCACCTAGTCTTAACCCCGGAGACAACACTGGAGTCGATTCTGGACCTGCTATCCTTCCCAAAGATAAGTCATGCCAAAGTTAGCGATACCCTCTAGCACAAGCTGTCCTCTAGATGGAAGCGGGATTGGGACAAAATAAGAAAAGAGAGACTGACGGTACTGGATTTGCTCAGCAGCTGGGCAACATTGTGCTACAGGAATTGTTGCTTCAGAGACCTTCTGTGTCTGTGAGGTAGATACGCACTGGACCAGAGTCTCTGGTTTGCGATAACGCAATGCACTGGAAATAACAAGAGGAGGCAATTACCATCTGTACACTAGCCGGCCTTCTTATACATTGCTATTGCAACAACTTTAGTAACATTCACTTACATGCTTTTTCTACATGTATGTAGGATAAGCAGGTTCACAAATAGGAATCTTGGTGACACTCGAGGATTAACTCCAAATACTGATTAGAGTCACTGACACTCCAGAGGTAAAACTCAAAACGTGGGATGGAGTTTCTGGCACTCCCACAGTTGCATTCGAAACATGAGTTAAGGTTTCTTGCACTTCCAAGGTTACACTAAAATCATGCATTGGAGTTACTGACGCTCCCAAGGTTTCACTCAAAACATGAGTTGGAGTTTCGGACACTCCCAAGGTTACACTTGAAACATGGGTTGGAGTTAATGGCACTCCAAAGGTTACACTCAAAACATAAGTTGGAGTTAGTGACTCTCCCAAGGTTACACTTGAAACATGGATTGGAGTTACTGGCAATCCTAAAGTATACCAGGAACACAGATTGAAGCATTACACTCCCAAGGTAAAACTAAGCACACATGTTGGAGTATGACACTCTCATGGTATACTAGGAACATGGGTTGGAGTATGACACTCCCAAGGTATACTAGGCACATTGAATGTGGTACTAGGATCACACATTAATCAAACGCTCTAAGAAGAATTCTCTAGGCACTACTGTTCATCAGAGAAACACAGAGTGAAGTCTCTAGTCCATGTATAAACACAGTTCAAAGGCCAAAATTGTGGTAAGTGTCCAGAGCAAGAACAATCAAGGTGAACTGGAGGGAAATCACTAAGAGGAAACTTGTAGACAAGTCAATAGTCTTGAAGGATGCTGATCCTCCAGCTTGCTTACGACTATAAAAGGATAGTGTGCACTAATCTGATATCAATTACTTAGCCTAGTACTTTAACTTGTCCTCAGTTAGAAGAAGGTCCTGAGGTCCTGATTCAGGAAGTATCGAGGAACTAGAGTAGCTGAGTAGGAGGTGGAGACAAAGGGTGTGATGAGGGAACTGGAGCCGAGGGAATCAACGGAAGACCTTGAACTGCAGCCGAGAAGAGCGCTGCCCTGGTCCGGTCGATTTTTCAGGTGAGTGGGTAGGCAGGAAGCTTATTACGCTGAAAGCGTAGGCCACGCAAGGGGCTCTGGTTTGGGTGTGGTTTATATACAAGCTCAGGGTCCAATGGATACAGTGGGATCACATATGGCACGCGGCAATCTGCAAGGTTCTCCAGGACTCCTGAAGGAAACACGTGTTAGTACACTGGCTTAACCGCACAGGAAGAGCAGATGGAAACTGATGGATGGAATCACTTAACAGGAAAGGAATGTTTCATTTTGTCTAAACGTGTGTAAGGGAAAACACTTCAAGACCCCAGCAACAGCTGGAGCAGGGCAAGCCATTGGTTTGCGTGTTCAGGGAATGCTTGCAAGCTCGGGCATAATGGAATCAGGGAGAAAGGGGAAACTGAGGCATGGAATCATAGCGAGCCATAAGACGCCACAGGGTTAATACTACGCAGAGTCAAGGATTAAGGACACCTGTGGTTTGGGAAATACCAGTACACTGAATCAAGGTTAATAGAATTAGTGGACTAGGAGGAACTCATTGCGTGCCATAATGTACCACAGGAGTAACGCGATATGAGCCCTGCGCGCTAGGCCAACTACATAGAGGGCGCATGAGATGGTCGCGACATAATGTAGTGCTATGACAATGTAGTGGGTGCCATATTATTGTCACATGATTTAAGGCATGCAAAACAAATGGGTATACGTGTTACATCTGGTGACATCTGGTGTGTTGTATGAAGCAGTAATGAAAATGATTAATTGCCATCTATATGTTATGGTGTGGTGTACCATGATGTCATACTCTGTGCTGGAATAGTCAGTAGTGCACAGGAAGGTGTGGTGGAGTAGAGTACAGTCTCCTATGGTTTTGTACAGTGTTGAGTTGCTTTCTGTTGTTGTGTGTTGTGATATGGCATGGTGTTGGGATTAGGTTTGGTACGATGGGCTGTGATGTGTTGAATTAGGTTATACTTTAATGTGGTGCAGTATGTGGTGCTATAATCTTTAATGTTAAGTGGTTTGCGATGTGTGAAAATGTGTTGTGTGATGATAAAGTATGGTTTGTGACAATAGTGTGTTCTTTAATGAGAGAGTTTGGGCACTGCTTAATTTGTAAAAGAATGAGTGACGGTGCCCAAAGCTTTGCTCAGAAGCCGCGGCTAGTGCAATTAAATGTTAGTGCAATGCTGCGGAGACTTTATTCCACTGCATACCTCTTTAATCCACTACTAGACACTCCCTGGCCCTATATCTCACTCTTGCAGGTTCTTGCTTTCTCCTTTTAAGGCGTTTTGTCAGTCTTTCTCTTCCTCCGTCTTGTTAGTTTTACTTTCTCTTGCTTTCGGGTAAATGTAGGAAAAATAAGTGCCAGTCCCCAAAAATTGGTGCCAGTGGTTTCCATCGGCTCAAATTATGCATTGATGTGTGGATATGATGGTGTGTGATGAGAGAGTGCGAGCGTCTGATGAACGTTTCGGTATTTTAAACCATTGGGCAACCTTGACCACCCGATTGGCATTGACTCTTTGATTCTAGTAAGTGATATGGGACAGTCAAAAACAACACAGATATACCTACTGCCTAGTCCTCAAATTTTCATGTATCTCTACATTTCATCATTTTGGGGCATGTCAGGCTGACGCCTTGTTTATTTGCTCTATTGCGAGTATGAATTAAGGAAGTTCAATGGAAATTTTAAGGGAAATGGCCATATTAGATCATCACTCTAAACATGGCATCCACGTCCCATCCACTGCCTTTATGTCCAGAGCTACCACTGGATTGTTCCTGAACTAAATACTTTGATGTGGATAAAATACTGCAACTCAGCCTGCTGACACAAAATGCACCACTACTTCTCGCTAGGGTAACACAGCTTAACACAAACTAGGGGGCATATTTAGAAAAAAATGTCAGAGCGCAGAGCTGCGCCAAATTCAGCAGTGCCACACTCCAACATTTTTAAAACGCAGGGTTGCGCCGTATTCACAAGAATACGGCACACTCGTGTTTCCCCTAATGCTGGTGCAAACAAAGCTGCATAGCACCATACCGCCATGTTGCAAGGATGCCTGTGCTGCAGGCGAGAGCATTTATGTGCAAGAAGGGACACCTTCCTGCACATAAACAATCATTCATGGCGATTTGCTCTTTCTATGTGTGCCGCAGATGGAAAGAGCATAAAACAAGGAGAAATTTATAATTTCACCTTGTATCGCTATTCTAAACCCTGGTAACCCATGGCACTGATTTTGACGCTGCCTTAGCCTTGTATATCTGAGGCAGCGTAAAAAAACAATGGGTGTTGTGGTGGAAAACACAGCAACACCCATTGCACTCCCCTTTGCCGAAGAGGATTGTGGCAGAGTGGGCATATTTACAAGGTGACATTAAGCCTTGTTAAGTGACTTGGTGCCACCTTGTGTATATGGGAAATGAAGTGATGCTCCAGTGGCGATAGGGTTGGTACATATGCCCCTAGATCTTCACACTCGAGTTTTGACTTCTGACTCTCTGACCCACACACTGAAATCATGCCATGGTGACATTCTTAATGATCGTACCTTCTCATTCATACAGGAATGTGCTATGAACTGGCTTTTTCTTAAGTACAGATGGCCATCTTGTGACTTGCTGACATCTTTTATAGCGGTCGGTGTTTTTGTGAATTGCTTTTGTCACCTGAATTTACTCTCACAAAAAAACCTGACACCATATAAGATGCTTTCAGGGATTCAACCCCAGATAATAATTATTACAAGGAAATAGCTGATACAAGGAAAATAAACAAACTCCAAAGGTGACCTGCATTATTATTTAGTAGTGTAATATTAACGTCTCTGATGCTGTAAATGCTAGACCTCCAAAGCAACATCGCTTCACTATCCTTTTCAGCACAGCTAGGTTTTCATTCCAACACAAGAAATCATTTTCTTGGTTCTTAGGCTGATACAGGTTAGTCAATCACCTTCTCAATTAACCCTTTACCTACCGAAACTTTAAAGAGAATTAACTACGTCTGACATCAAACGTTTGTTGTCAGAAACTGCTACAGATACAAATGACATGTTAAAATGCTCATTTATAAAACATCTTCGAATCATTTGGTAGTCCAACAAAAGTCCCTGATCATCTGTGCATCTGTTCTATCCCTGCCATTTTATGCCTTAAGGTTTCTTAGATTAAGAGCTCCTCTGGGACACCCCAGCCGTACGCTAAAAAAAGAGAGAACTCACAACTGCCCCCACCCTCTAGTCTCAAGGCGATGGCCCTCCATGGATTCATTCTGGCCAGGCCTTGGCTTGTGGCAGCATTAAGTATTTTTGAGTTGAATAGCTATAAAGAGGAGAGCTGCCTACTGGCATCCCCTTTTAAAATAAGAGTAGTGTGATTTGTGATTAATGGCGTCCCCTCCATGTTTTTATGAATTGGTATGTTTACAAACATTATTATCACAGACATTGGAATGGGTGAATATAGAAGATTGATCACGCGCTCCAGAACAACTGCCCTGATCATTGCAGTTATGCTTAGATGATCGGGAACACCCTTTTATTTGTACAAAAGGTATATATATATGTCAGAGGATGGCTGCTGCCATCAAAGGACAATAGGGAGGGAAAACACAAGCGGCCATATTTATGACCCGGTTTGCATCGCATTTGCACCACGCAACATGGTGCAAGAGCAACGCAAACCTTAAGTCATATTTTTGAAGCCACGCAAAACCACTTTGCGTGGCTCTAAAAATATAGAGGGAGGCAACACAGCGCAAAGCTCTGCTTTGTGTTACTCTTCAAAGTGTAGGCGATCCTTGGGCATTGCGTGGGTATTCCCACACAACTCCCATGGTTTTTGATGCGTTCACAGATTTTCAAGGACTGGTAAACCTGGGAATGCGCCACAGAGTTATGCCTCCCCAAGAAAGGCGAAAGGAGGAGAAATATCTTTATTTCTCCTCGTTTATTCCTCTTTCTATTTGTGCTGCATTCTGCAGCACACAGAAAATGTGTGCTGTATTCTGCAGCACACATAGAAATAGGAAAACACCTCTCATGATTGTTTTTGTGCAGGAAGGCATTCCTGCCCATAAACAATCCTTTCTACAACACAGGCACCACGGTGTAAGGGTACCTGCGTTCGTGCTAGGCTGTCAAAACGGTGCCAGTGCAAGGGGAAAGGACAGGAATGTGCTGTATTGGATAGATACAACGTATTCCTGCCCTTTTCCTGTGATGCAGGACGGCGCAGCAAGGTGACTAGCTGTGCTGCCCTGCGCCACTAAGGAGCAGATTTACAAGGAAATGGTGAAGCGCGGAGCTGCGGCAAATTGTGCAATGCCGGGCTCCACCGTTTCCAAAATGCAGGGATGCACCATATTTACAACAAAACGGCATGCCCCTGTGTTTTCCCTAGTGTTGACACTAAAAATAGCTGCCTGGCCCCAACACAGACACCCTTGCACCATCTGCTTTGCAGGGAATGATTCTTTATGTGCAGGAAGGGTCTTTATGTGCAGGACGGTGTCCCTTCCTGCCCATAAACAATCAATAATGGTGATTTGTTACTTCTATGTGTGCAGCACACATAGAATTATCAAATTGCCATTATTTAATGATTGTTTATATGCAGTAAGGGACACCTACCTGCACATAAACAATCATTAATGCCGTTTTGCGCCTTCTATGAGTGCTGCACAATGCAGCACACATAGAAAAAGCAGAAACTCTCCTTGAATGGCATTCGTTTTTGGCGCTACCTCAGATGTACAGATCCTTGTAATTCTGGGGCAGCGTCAAAAAGCAATAGGTGTTACAGTGGAACAACCTCAGCAACACCCATTGCACGCTCCTTTCATGCAGATACTTGTGTGAAAGAGTACCATATTTACAAAGCGGTGTTAAGCCACAAAAAGTGCTTTATGCCATTTTGTAAACATGGTGCAGGGCATTGCACCACTGGAACGTCAGTAAAAGTGACATTCCGGTGGCGCAGCCCCCTTGTAAATATGCCGCTAAATTCGTAAATATGGCCAAGGTTTCCAAATAAAGCAAGTGCCAAGAGAGTGTATCTGTATTCTAGAAGGAAGCCAAAACCTATCATTTACAGAAGCCCCTCGGAGGGGGAAAACTCGGGACTAACCTGGTTTGTTGGAATTGCAAACTGCAGTAATGCACTGACTCAAACTGGCAGAGGCTGCTGTTCCGGTGCCAAGGTTTGTACATATAAGGCGGAACTCCACCCCACCTTTATGAAAAAAACTTAAACCAACACATTCCTTCTCTTCTTGGTAGTATTTCTTCTCTGGGCTTGCCAGGCTGTGACTGGCATAAGCAACAACTTGCCATAGTATTTCCCGGCCCTGCCCAGGAATGAGCAGAGGGATGATGCATTGTTAGGAGCAGATGCTAAAGTGAGGGTTTTCACATTGTCAGGTTCTGGATGTATGACATCTTTAGAGAAAAAAATGTCCATAGGGTGTGAGCAAATGTTTGTAAAAGTCATATTTTTCCAGTCTTAGACCACTTGAAGGACTTGTCATGTCTGTCCGAGCCTCGGTAAAGACAATATTCATGAACCCGGCTCAGTTCCATAATTCTTGTAAGAAGTTCCCATGTTGTTTTAGCTCCACATGTTGTTTTAGCTCCACATAAGATATTCTGAACTTTTGGCATTCCAGCAGTCGACAAATCTGACAATGGACCACCTTTCATTGTTTGAGTATACAAGAAATTTGCACAGAGTACATGGGGTTTCTTCACCGCAAGATCAGGGCCGGGCTGGGGAACCAAATATAGCCCTGGTAAAAATGCTCATACCAGCCGCCCTGCTCCCTTCGAACCTTTCACAATCACTCTCTTTCCATTCATCCATCTATTCTCTCTCCCCTCTCTAGTCTTGCTCTCTGATCCTTTTTCTCTACCTTCTCCCTCCATCCCTCTCTCTCTCTTGATGCCCCCTGTACCTGCTGCAATTAACTTCAGGGCCCTGAGGGTACCAGGAGCTGCACTAACCAGGCTCCAAAGGCTGCAGCCCACTGGGGAATTGCCCAGTAGATTAAAAGGCCTGTCTCGTCCTGCGCAAGATCAAGCATCAGGACTTGAAGAAGAAAGCTATGCATGCCATGAAGGCCATTAAGTTCCACATCTCGAATATGCAGTGTCACTCCCTGAGGATTTATCAAAACACCCTACCACCACACATATGCAGTATCCAGAATGTATGCTGTCTTGGCTGGGCCTCCATGCATTTCAGGGGAAGACTTTTCTTATCTGAATGTCATTTGAGAATTACTGTTCCCAGAAAATTCCAGCCTGAAACTGAAGACTTCGATGTGTTGTCAGAAGTAAAGTTAATATCCCTGCATCCGCTGTCACATCCAGGACTCTACACATGTTAGTAACTCCCTAAAACAAGCACTGGCATAGCCAATAGGTCTCACCTTTGGGACCTTATAAGTGTTTAGTTATCGAGCACAATATCCTTGGTGCAACAACATCAACTGTTGCATGGCTAAACACTTATAAGGTCCCAAAGGCGAGACCTATTGGCTATGCAAATGCTTGTTTCATGTGCCTCGGGCAGCATCATTCACCCTGCGAGGCTCCTCTTCCTCCACTAGCAACTTGAACTTCAGCATTCCTAACCACTGTGCCCACCAAAAAAATTCCCTCCCACGATTAATCTACTACCCCAACCACCATCTCCCCGACGCCCCATCCAGCCCACCAGCGGTAACAACTAAAACTCCCAGCTAACTGCACTTTATCTTCATGCCTCACACCACCTCTTGCCACCCAGTGCCCCCACCAACTCCTACAGGGCCTAATATCCTGCCTGCTCCCCATAACTCCAACTCCCTGTAAATGCATTTCTTGGAAGACAGCATGGATCCTGGTCAGTTTAGCCTCCATCATCGGCACTAGGCAGAAACCCTCATCATCACTGTGCATGGCGAGCTTGCAGCCCAGGCAAGTCTAAAGCTCAGACTCTCAGGTGCCTCCTTAAGCGCTCACCGCCTTGGGCATGAGATCCCATAGCACGCTCACTGATAGACTTCAGCATGTCACCAACACTGACACGCTCACTGATAGACTTCAGCATGTCACCAACACTGACGGGCACATCCTTAAGTGGCCTTCATCCCTCTAGAGCAAGCACTGCAAGCAGTCAAACTAAGCCACTTTCTCTCCAATTTCTAAAGTGATAATATACAACTCCACATGAAAGTTTGTGGCCCCAGGGACTGTTTTTCTTGAGTCTCCAATAGCCTAGATACCATCAAAGGGTGTGCACAAGAGCAGCCTGAAATTCAATGAGCAAAGAAAATATATTACATCTTCTTACTCAAGCCCTGCCCCATGCAATACTCCCTCACCCACTGACTGCTCCTTCAGCAGCTCTGCCCCTTCGACCCCCATGAAAAGATCCCTGGGGGGCTAGCTTGACCGTACAGGTGCTCTCAGACTGAGTGTCAGGAGGTCAGGAGCCTTTCTTCAACAATTTCCCCAATTGACCAGAACATTCTGAAGCACCGACTCCAACATAAGATACCGGCACTATTCACAGGTACCACTGCAAGCTATACAATACACTGTGCCAAATACTACTGCAATATCAGTTTAACAAACTTCAGAAAGCTGAAAGCCCAACGCCTGCTTTTGGTCCAAGTAAACAAGACACAACATTTCTCTTGATTAAGCTGAGAGTGAAGAACATTCACGGTCCGAATGTCTGCAGATCTGTGCGAGTCCTGGGCTCTTTTTGAAACACAATTCTCACTTACACACCTAACAGTCTTTTGAACGGTGCCAACCACAAGCTGCTCTCCACACCCAAATCTTGCATCAAGTGGGAACAGCAAAAAAGATTCTAGGTGCATGAATCCAGAGACTAGAACAATCAGTCAGACTCGGTCCACAACCTGAGCAGCAGGACTGACTCAGCTGTCTTTAACAAGGGCACGGATCCTTCCTCTTTCAGAGTGTAAGGGATGAATGAAACTACCTCTTAACTACACTGAGTTTCCTTTGCTACGCTACCCGGCTGAGTGACTGTCACTTGTCTTGCACTGAACCATCGCTCATGTACAAGTCAGCGTCTGGCATTCAGGACTGTGCTTGACACATGAATTTAATCTGCAGGCAACAGAAATTAACAAGTGTTCCTGTGTATAATGGTGAGTTGCAGGCTGGTTGGTAATTTGCAAGGTTGGTATCGTAAATGAAAACTGCAGTAGTAAGGCTTGCATAGTGGGGACACGGATGGCACGCTGCAGATCCACCCTTCTCTGCCACCACCAACCGTTTTCCCTCAGAGCCCTTACAAGCCTTTTTGTTATCATTTTCCTTCTTTTTAGATCTCGCCTCACCTGCTACGACATGTTACACAGTAGGCACACTAGATAGATAGCATGTTCGTCAATGCGGCTGGCTTCGATGCGCTGGGTGCCTCATGACGGTGTCAGCTGGGGGGGGTTGCTGTGTTGTTGGAAAACGCAAAGCGCTGCTTATTCTCACAGCTTTGTGCAGTTATCACAGAACAGCGCGAAAGCAGTATGCGGCCCAGGCGAGCTGGTTATTTATAGTAAAGATTGAGGAATTTAGCAATGAGTCAGAGACAGGGAACGAGAGACGCAATACAAAAAAGAACAGGGGGGAGGAGGAGAAAGAGAATGGCGACTGGAGAAGAAGAAGATGGCGGAATGTGATAAGGTAGAATTCCTCGGAGCAGAGAGGAAGTAAAATAGGAGGAGGGGGAAGATGGGATAGGAAGCAGGGGAAGAGATTGGAGTGTGGGGTTAGGAGGGCAGATAAAAGCTGTCTCCCCGAGCTGTGGCCTGTAAGGCTCCACGCGAGTGGTGCGCGCGCGCACCACAGCGAGACATCTGTTTTGCAACAGATGTGGCCCGTGCGGGTAACCGCAAGCAATAGGCCGTGGGCGGAGCAAAGGCGGGACATGCTCCCGTCTTTGTCCAATTGCGTTCTTTCTTAGAAAGACGCACGCAATGCCCAATAGCCTATGACGAAAACAAAACCACACGCACGAGCGTGTGGTGAGCTTTTCAAAGCCCCTTACAAAAGTCTCGCCTGTAGCAGCGCATGCGCGCTGCTACAGGCTCGACCTAAAAATTACCTTTCTCTATAACACCCATGAAGCACTTCCCATCAAATCAAGAGAATTTGGCTGGAATTTGAGGTTAAATTCAGGTTGTCATTATTGTAAAAAAGGCATATAGGGAGTTTCAGATTACAGCAATCTGTATTTTGAAGTCTATGTTTTTGAAAAAGATGTTTTTAAAGTCTAGGGGACAGATTTACAAGTTCTGGCGCATCCCTGCAAATCAGCAGGGATGCGCCAGGAAACATGCAACACGCAATTCCCTCCCTGTGCCACCACAAATGCGTTGCATTTACAATGCGGTGCAAAGTGGCGCAAGGATAGAGCGATGCGTGTCGCATCCTGTGGTGTAAGGGCTGCGCATTGCTGGAGTCGTGTCGCAAGCGCGACGCAGCTCCAGCAATGCTCAGGGGCACCCTATGCCTAACATGCTGCGTCACTCCTTAAGCCTGCTTCAAGCAGGCGTAGGGTTTTGACGTAGCATGGACGTAAAAGTAACGCAGGTTTCACGTGGCGCAGGGCTTTACAACATGACGCATCTCCCTAGACGCGTCACATTGTAAATAAGGCGCAATGTGGCACATGGTTTACGCCGCAGCTGCATCACAGAAGTGACTCAACGGCGGCGTAAATGTGGCACGTGGGGCTTGTAAATCTGCCCCTAGGTTTTCTTTTGGAATCACTGTTGCTGTTATGCTTATGTTGCATTGAATCTTTGAGCTGCTCAAATGACAACAGAATTCAAGACGACGTAAAAAAATGCATTTTAAAGATGCATTGCCTGAATTACTCACCCATCAGCTCTTATTTTTCTCCTTTACAAATCTTTAGCAAACCAGATTACAGCAGACTGTGTCATCAACCAGAAACCTCCTAACTTGCGTCAGAGAAATCCAAAAAGATGGAATTGGTGTAACAGGTGAGATCACAATATGTAACTTCACAGACGTAAAGCAAGCTCCTGATCCCCTGAAATCCGTTTTAAGCAAGCTTCGGACTGTGCTAGTGCAATACTTAACAGTAAACAAATATGTTAGAAGACAGGTGCCATCACAGGTACTGATACTGCAAGAACGTCTTGACTCAACCACTAATAAATAGAAAAGATCTTTAATAGCAAGACCAATCATGGCTTTGCCAGATAATTTAATGATATTCCCATTTTACATATGTCACATTAAAATACCAATAAAAGCCAAACTCGATGAGAATGTGCAGTGTTTGATCTTAGACATGGACAAGATACTGAAAACTTCTGTCAGCAGAAGGTGGCACAGAGGGTGATTGCGATCCTCATGAATGTTAGAGAACTTAATTAACAAGAAGATGCACATAAGCTGCAAGAGTTGATGGATAAAAAAGTTTGCATTGATCTGAACCGTTGGTATTTACTCTGGGCACATTCTATTCCATTCCACCAATTCACAGCTCTTTGCGTCATCACAGTAAGATGCCAGTAACTAGTAGAATTTTTATTAACTGTGACCTAAAATAGAGAGTTTGTCTCAAACTGGAAAATATACCAATAGTTGGACCCCGTATATCGCTTTGTCATATTAAATCATATCACACCACGGTGATGATGCTCAACAAGGCTTAAAAATTGGTGGGGTTGCTCTTGTAAGCAGCACAGGCTGGACTATAATTTTTGGGGGTGGGTCAAGACTGATTTGGAAATGGTTGGTGCACATTTATAATGCCACAAATAACAAAAATAGAAAGGTATACTGCTCAAAGTAACCACCAGTTATTTGGAGTCTTGTCATGTACCATCGATGCAACTGGTCCCGCTTAGAGTACAGAATACGCAACCAATTCTTCAGAAACTAGGACTCCCAATTTCTCATTTTTGTTGTAACGACACAATCTGTATTCCAATGGAATGTTTTTTATCTGTTACACCAAAGTTCCTGGACGGTGAAATTTAAACCGATTTTAAAAGTTGTTGAGTCGTGTCACGCTGGCGCCGATATGACTGGCCCTGTGCGCTTTAATATCCACTAGTTGCCGCATACGTTCCCAGAAAATCACTCCCAATAATGGTGCCTTCTGTGGGATGCACATTTGTTACTTCAATCCAATTTTCCCAGTGGAGATATCACAGGAAGTCTGGGGGTGACCTGTTCCTCTTTCCATTGTGGAAAAGTAGCTACTCTAGCCCTTGACTGAAGTAATTACTTGACCATTTCAAAGTGGAAAGAGATCAGAGATGAGTTTCAGAATGCTCACAAATATTAAGGTTTGTGGGTGTTGCCAAACCTCCAAGACAAAACATGCCTTGGCATCTCCACTTCCTACCTCTGGAGTGCGACTTACTACTGCAGATTTCTCTGCACTCTTGGCGAGAAATCCTGACAATAATTTCATTTGTATCCACAGGGAATCCCTTTGTAGATTCCTGCGAGGCATAAAAAAGGTAATTTTGGTAGTGGGACTGAAATTACCTTTGTAAATAAGGGCAAAAACGTTTTGCCAGGGGAAGCTCATAAAATTTAAAGAGATGGTCAAAAATGCGAGCAGGCCGCATGAGACCAAGGACAAGGCAAGATGCTGTGTTTATAATGATGAGAGAGCAGAGAGGATTGCATTCTCTCTCTGTGCAGTACTGCTTTTAACCCGTTATTTAACCACTCTGATGACTATCGCCTTTTTTGTAGAGTAAATAACATTTACTTACTTTATTAGGGGCATATTATCAAGCACGGCGTTAACATTATCGCCGCTTTAGCGGCAGAAAACTGCTGCTAAAGCGGCGATAATGGGCTTGATAATATGCCGCAGAGAATTCACATAGAAGCCCATGTTGACACCAGAACATGGGCTTCTATGGGAATTCTCAAGGGCATATTATCAAGCCCATTATCGCCGCTTTAGCGGCAGTTTTCTGCCGCTAAAGCGGCGATAATGTTAACGCCGTTTTTTGCTAATATGCCCCTTAGTTGGTTGTTGAAACCTATTTTCAAATACTGGGGTATATCAGCAACAACCGGCGATAATTATCGCTAAGCGCACTTAGCGCTAGTATAATTATCGCCGGCTAGCGTGGATTTTTATCGCTGAGATAGCGTGCTATTAGCAACGCTTATCTCAAAAGCGATAAAAATCCTAGCGCTAACTGCCAAACGTGAGATTATCGCTGGAAACCCAGCGATAATGCCACGAAGTTTGGCGATAGCTTGTGATAGGGCCTCGCATACTTAGCCATGATATCCACCTTCCATAGGATATCATGGCTAAGTCAGTTTCAAAGCAGGCATAAGGAAAGTAGCGATAACAGAGGTTATCGCTATTTTTCTTGTCAATATGCTGCTTTGCGTGAGGCTTGATAATAGGAGAAATGTCGCTTAGCAACATTTCTCCCGTTATCCTAGGGAGGAACGCCCACTTTGCATCTCATTAGAGATGCAAAGATGGGCGTTAGGAATTCAGGCGCTAAGGCAAGGTTTCACGCGATAGCGTGACCTTGTTGATATAGTGATGAAATTATCGCCGCTTTTCGGCCGACAAGTGCCGCAAAAGCGGCGATAATTTTATATCGCCGGCTTGTAGATATGCCCCACTGTTATTTGCTGCTGCCTGGATCTTCAATAAAGGTTCTTTGAATAATACAAACTCTTATGATTTGAGCGGCACAGCACTGGTAGTACAGACCTGTGGCGTGTTCAGCATTGCCCTTGCAGATATTTTCAGATGTTCATCTGCTCTCTGCTGCTTGTTTTTTGGTTTCGTCTACTTCCGATTAGCCATTTCTAAAAATGTTTTTGATGCCAATTACACTGCAATTTCCGTGGGATTTTCTGCAAATACTGGCTATTCTTACCCAAATGTTGTTCTTACGAATAAATCCAGGCGCAAATATTTGTAATAAAAAAGGATGTCATTGGGGTTTTCCCGATTTGAATGCGGGCACTCTTTTATTGCAGCTTAGTTCAAAATTCTTGTTAATATTTTCCTTTGTTACTAACTCTTTTCTTTGTTTTATAGGCGTCACAGGCAGTCTTTAAGAGTAGAGCTCCTAGGCTAATTGCTCGTGTATGAGTTAAACTTTTACATGCTCTCAGCTGCATGCTCAGATGACTGTTACAAGAGGCATGGAATGTGTAAACGCCTTTGAACATCCTGCCCTTTGTACTTTCCTCTCACTTTGTCAGATAAAGGTGTACCCAAAGCGAAGTATTTTCTTGCTTGCCACTGAGCAAGGACGAAAAAATTTAGGTATTTAAACTTCTGACCCATAAAACACAGAAAACGTGTGATTTTATCAATGTTACAGTTGTGTCTTGGGCACAAACTCGAGTCATCATAAATGTACTGCAGAAAGTTTATCCTTTGCGCTTCAAGTTCGTAGCACACTTCTTACATTAAAATTTCTTGGTCTAACACCTAGCAATGAATATTTCAGAGGCGTGGACTATGGGCGACTCTCCTGCAATAGCAAACTAATAACCAACTGTAGTTTGGTTACTTCCTATGCATATCTACTTAACGAGCCTCGCCCTCTTTCACTTCCTTCACACGATTCCTAACTTACTTTTTGAATGTTATGCTTTTATAATGTAAACATATGGGATTTCAAAATGATACTATACCAAGGCCTTCGTTTACAGATTTTTGCACAATTTACAGTAACATTATAAATCTGAAATGTTGTTAATGCTATAGGTAATTATGCAATTGCTAATTACATGCATGCAGAAAAGAACGCAGAAACAGTGTTTCTACATTCTTTGCCACATGCAAAGCTCCAGCGTTTGCACCACCACCCCTTTTTTTGTCTAATGGCCATCGGTGTCCCATCCTGTCATATGATAGTGTGACGTTTGTTATAGCAGCGACACCAAATCCCTTTAAATAGCACAAAAGTTGTAAATGTGTGGTAAACTACTTACAGTATATTTGAAACTACTTTTGCATGGATCTGACCATCTAAATCTGCTATTAAATTTTATAATAGTCTCTTAGGTCCGGATCACAATCTAGTCTTTAATGCAAATTATGCCTACTGGATGGGGTTCGGTATTTAACAGGTGCAAAATTTGCACCAGATTTTTGAGTTTGGGACTTCAGAATGCTTGCCATTTGCTAACTAATTGTCCCAGAAAGTAGGAGCCCAAATGTAAAATGTCAAACTTTGCACGGTCTAGTAGCTCATTCTGTCTTAAAACGAGCAGATTGCTTACCAGTAATCTTCATTACTCCTGGGGAGATCTTCCTTGTCTCATTGCTTATATACAGAGGTATTCAAATCCGAACAACTATCTCATTTTTTAAAATGTATACATTCCCTTTAACTCCTCTCCTAAGGAAGATCTGTAAATGATCCCATATCTTGAAGTAATTAAATCAAACATTTTTTTTCCAGCAAAAGGCAAGATATCTCTGGGAACTGAGAACTGAAGGAACGGGACAAGGAAGATGGCTCCAGGAGTAATGAAGATAACCAGTAAGTAATCCGTTAATTTCCTCTTTACCTTCATTACATACTGAGGAAATCCCAAGCCGGTGCCCATGACCAGAAATTATTTTTTTTCATGACTACTACGTGATACCATGTATGCAAACAAATGTGAGCTTTAAACAGCAAATAACAAACTGGATCCAAAATCTATTTCTCTTTCATCTCCCATTTGGAGAGAATAATGAGGAATACAAGTAGAACAGCCCAGGACGCCCCATTGCAGATAACAACAATAGACACACTCTGAGCCTTTGACCAGGAAGGGGCCACACCTTTTAAGGACATGTCTTGAATGGTTGAAGGAAGGAAAATAAGAGCCTTCTAAAACATAAGCTATTGAAATGATAGATCTTAATTCATATAGTGAAGAACTGGCTATTTAGCAAGGCTTCCTAATAGTCCTTGCCGCTTATCTCCTTTCGAAAATATGACGGAAAAGGCAATGAATGGTATAGTTCAAATAATCCTAAACTACCAATTGATTTAGGTCCACACACAGCTCGGAAAAATAGAAATATTTTTATGTTATTAGAATTTTTGAAAACCACATATAGATAGATAGATAAATAAGCTTTATTCGATTTCCATGTCAGAAAAACATAAAAGCAATATAAGAACAATACCAAACAATTTACATATTCATCATCTCATTATTCAACACAGCTCTTTAAAAACATTTAAAATACGTTCTTCACCCCTTTATACTAGCAAAACTATTGAGCAATTTCTACATTTTACAATACTTTTCAAGAACATTGATAAAATCCATATCGTAAATTCATTTTTAAAAACTGTAATGCTAAGAATGCAGGTCGACATCTTCTAAAACCAAGCTTCTTTAAAAAAGGTAATAACCATTTTTTCCTTTGTACGTTATAAAATTTTCAGAAGCAAACTGCATGAAGTGTCGTTTGTTCTGATCTATCATCTCAGGGACATAATTGCATCACCCTGGTCCAATCATTCGTGCTTGGGAAACTAATTATTCTATGTAAAATCCCCAATCTGAATCTAGTCAACAGTAGTCTATCATAAGTACTATGTACTAAAATGAGATATGGTTGAATACTATAAGTGTTTTTTTTTTGATAAACAAGTTTTTATTATTTTAGGTAGTACAACAGAAGAAACTTTCGGGCCCTTCGAACCACCACCACACAGTAATACAGCATAAAACGCACCGCATTCCCACCCTCCCTCTAAACTCCCCCCCCCCGTCTTCTAAACCGCCCTATCATGGTACGTTGCCCAGCCATTTCCCCCAGACTTTTCGGTATTTCTTGGGGCAACCCCATGCCCGGTAAAGAGTTCGGTCCTGCGCTGCACACCAGTCCACCCCGGCGCCCCACTTGGCCAAGCTAGGCAGTTGCGGCTGCTTCCACGCCGCTGCAATGTCACGTTTGGCCACCATTAAGGCTGTCATGAAAAATAGCTGCTCCGGGCGTGTGCCATCCAGGCCGTCAGTGATGCCCAGTAGGGAGTGTCTAGGATCATGTGGCACCTCCCACCCCAGGACCTCCGTAAGTTCGGACTCTATGCCCCTCCAGTACCCCTCCAGTTCCGTGCAAGACCACACCATGTGAATGAAGTCGGCCGGCTCAGAGCCACAACGGGGGCAGGCCGCGTCAGCGGAGAGGCCCGCGCGGTGTAGGTGAGCCGGTGTGAGATAAGCGTTGTGCAGGTAGTAAATTTGGATAAGCCGCAATTTGGCGGAGGCCGTCATCAAGCGGGGGGCCATAAGGGCATCCCGCCAGTCGGCCTCATCCAGGAGACCCACCCACCCCTCCCATCGTTCCTTAAGGCCCTCCAGGGATGTAGGGGTGCAGTTGATGAGGGAGAGATAGATCCTGGAAATGCCCCCCCTCCCCAAATTACCCATCATGACGTGAGCCTCCGGGGGGCTGTGGTCCGGCAGCCGAACGTCCAGTGGGGGGTAGGTGCGTATGGCATGGCACAGCTGGAGGTATCTATAGAATTGGGAGGAGTGGAGGGAGAAACGCGCCTGCAGCTCCCAATAGGAACACATACGTCCTCCCCGCCAGACGTCCCCCAGCTGGGAAATGCCAAGTAGGTCCCATGATTTAAAGCCCTCCAGCTCCGCAACCTCCCGCAACCATGTCCCATGCCACAAAGGAGTGACGCGGGTCAGCCTCCCAGTCCATCGGGTGTGGCGGAGTGCCGCTCGCCAGGCCAGGAAGATTGCTTTGGTGATATCCGGGCAGGAGGCGGGGATGGAGGCGCCATACAGGCGGTCCTGAATACCGGAGAAACCCAGATCCCCAAGTTCCACCCTGTAGGCCGGATCGGACCATCCCCCCCCAAACCAGTCATGAATGACCAGGAGGCGGGTGGCCAGATAGTAGAGGTAGAGATTGGACATGCCCAAGCCCCCATCAAAGGTGAGCAGGCGGCATATCGATAGAGCCAACCGAGGCCTCCCACCACCCCAAAGAAATCTCGCCGCCATCCCGTCCAGCTCACGAACCCAAGGTCTTGGAAAGGAAAGGGGGGTGTTTTGCAGCACATACAAAAACCGGGGAAGAATCATCATTTTGTAGAGGGCCACCCTCCCCAGCGGATTGAGGGGTAGCTGTTGCCATCTAGCCAAGTCCGCCTTGGCTTTCTTAACCAGGGGGGTCACGTTAAGTGCCCAGCTCAGTTCCGGGAGAAGGAAGACCCAGATGCCCAGATATTTAAAGGACAACCGGCGGAGGGGAATGGTAGCTTGCCAATCGAAACATTCCCGGGAGGGGTGCAAAGGAACCAGGACCGATTTCCGCGAATTTAGAGATAGACCAGACGCCCGGCCAAAGCGGCCCAAGATATATAATGCACGGGGTCCGGAGCGCAGCGGATTTCCAAGATACAGCAGGACGTCGTCCGCGTAGAGGGCGATTTTGTCAGCCTCCAGGCCAGGCCATTCCCAGCCCTGAAGGAGAGGGTCAGTTCTGATCAGGGCAGCAAGGGGCTCCATCGCGAGCGCGAAGAGAAGGGGCGACAGCGGGCATCCCTGCCGCGTCCCCCGGCCGATCCGAAATGGCCTCGACAGTGCTCCGTTGACCAATACCCTGGCACGGGGGCGGGCATAGAGGACCCGTACCATCCCCAAGAACTTAGGGCCGAAACCCATGTGGGTCAGAACATCAAACAGGTAGGCCCACCCCACCGAGTCGAAAGCCTTTACGAAATCAGCAAGCAGGAGGGCGAGGTATGGAGTCAAACGGTGGCGGTGAGCCAGGGCCACGTGGAGGCGGCGAAGACAATGGCGGGTGCCCCGATCGGGCATAAAGCCACATTGATCCGGATGGAACAGGGTCGACAAAAAGGGCCGGAGCCGTTGGGCCAGGACCGCCGCATAGAGCTTCATGTCAGTATTGATAAGAGAGATCGGTCGGTAAGCCGCTCTGTCAGTGGACGGCGGCGTAGACTTAGGCAAAACCACAATCGTGGCCAAGTCGGCTTCCAGGGGGAAGGAGCCCTTCTTAATCACCTCCGCATAGTGATCCCGCAGCCGCGGAACCAGGCTATCCCTATAGGTGGCATAGAATTCTTGGGGGAAGCCGTCGGGTCCCGGGGTCTTCCCAGCGGACGTACGCCCTATCGCTTCCCCAATTTCCTCAAGGGAAATGGGGGCCTCCAGGCTCTCCCATTCACCCGGCCTAAGCTGGGTGAGTCGCACGCCACTAGGCGCGAGCAGAGTGGCCAGAGAAAGATCGGGTGCCCGGGCCTGGTAGAGCTGAGAATAGAACTGGGCGAAAGCTTCCGCTATCGCCACGGAAGAAGACTGGAGCACGCCGTCGGAGTCGGTGATCGCCGGAATGATGCGCGACGTCCTGGGATAGGTGGCCAGGCGATGTAACAGCACGCCGTTCTTATCGCCCCATCCATACACTCTCGCCAGCGAAGATTGCCAGAGAAGCTTGGCCGCCTCGAGGGATCGCTGACGAATCTCCTCGTGAAGGAGCCGCAGCTGCCGGTTCCCAGCTGGGTCGTCGAGCTCAGAGAGAGATTGCTCCAGCCGCAGCGCCCGGGCCTCACAGGCAGTGAGCTGCTGTAGCTGCGTCCGGCGGTGCCGCACCACATGCGCCTTGGCTGCGCCTCTAATGGTCGCCTTGCAGGCCTCCCACAGGGTGCCCGCCGAGGAGACCGAACCCTCATTGGTGCAGTAGTACTGGGTAAGCTCAGTGCCCACCGCCTTGTCTTGGAGGAACCAAGCGTTAAAGCGCCACATCGGCCGAGCCGCGTGAGGCGGAATGCCCAGACCCAGGATGACCGGAGAGTGATCCGAGATCCCCCTGGGGAGGATACGGACATCTTGGATGCCCCCGCAATCGGCGGGGGGGACGAAAATCGCGTCAATACGCGCGTGAGAGTGGTGAGCGGCTGAGGTGTGGGTGTACTGACGAGTGTGAGGATGCCAAATCCTCCAGGCGTCGCATAGGCCCTGGGCCTCGGCCCAACCCGCCAGTTGCCGCGCTCGCGCAGCGCGGGAGTCTGAAATTGGTCCCGACGAATCCAGCTGAGGGGCCGGGACGGCATTAAAGTCCCCTCCAAGCACAACAGTACCCAGCGGGAAGGTCTCCAACAGGGAGGCGGCGTGAGCTAAAGCCTGCGACAGTCCGGAGGGTGGCGCATAGAGCGACAGAAAACTGATCGGCCTACCGTCGAGTGTGCCGCAAATAGCAATCCCCGTTCCATGAGGGTCGTGGGTCGCCTGTGTTAGGACAAAGGGGAGGGAGCGGCGCAGCAGGACGGCCACCCCGCGGGAGCCACGGGAAAACCCAGAGTGCCACACCCGATCGTACCCGTAGCGTGCCAGAAAGGGACATCTCTCACCGAGAAGATGGGTTTCCTGAAGCAAGAGCACATCGACCCCTACGCGCTGGGCATACTTAAGGACTGCAGTGCGCTTGAGCCTATCCAGCAGGCCGTTCACGTTCCAGGACAGGATGCGCAGCTGGGCCTTGGGGGCTAGGTCTTCCATGGAGGCGGTGGACGTGAGTCGCAGCGGGGGCGGAACAGCCAGGGGGGCGCCGGGAGGACACCGAACGTGTGGGCGCGCGGGGAGGGGACAAGGAGCATGCAAGCACCAGGGGGATAACGAATGTCATACTGAAGGGAGCCAGGGAAGGCCGGCTGAGAGCGGGCTCTAGCGGAGCGCGTGTCAGTGTCAGTGTGGAGCCACACAGTGGCGCTCGCAGGCTGCTGCTGTGTGACAGGCCCAGTAAGAAACAAACCCAAACTAAAAAGAACCCCCTCCCTAGGAGGAACAACCAACTAACACCCACCCCCGACCCCCCACCCTACACTTCGAGAACGGAAGCATCTGTCGCCCTAACTTTAACTAACAACTACAAAGCCCCAAGCAGGAGCGCTCGGGTGTAAAGAGCGTGGTGGACCCCTCCTGAAGTACAGATGTAAGTGTTCTGTCCTAGGTTACTACGTAAGAGCGGGAAACCGGTGAGTCCAAGTCTGAGTCTGGTGCCCCCGCAGCGGGACCAGGCCGTCGAACCCCCTGCCAATACAGAGGATGAAGAAAAGTCACATGGCGGGGCTGCGGGAGAGGTCGGAGAGGTCTATGTGCGTGGGGAGGGGGGTCGGAGATGGATCCGGCAGCTGCGATGGGCAGCGTTGAGAACCCCCAGCCACTTGAGAGGACGTCCCGGATGAGGCGGATGAGTCCCTCAGTCTCCTCCCCGACACACTCGCGGATCGTGGCCCAGCCGCCACCACGCCTCGGGGCCGCCGGGATTGCGTGCGCCTCCTGCGTCGTGGCCGCGGGAGCCTGGCAGTGTCCTGGTCCGGAGGTCGCCTAACAGGTGACACCCGCCCGGGCTGGCGCAACGGTCGTTCCTCGGTGAGCCAGGTCCAGGCCGCCCGGGGAGTGTCAAAAAATAGAGTCTTGCCGTGGAAAACAACACGGAGGCGTGCCGGGATTGGAGTTGATAACTGAGGCCCAAGGAGCGCATCTTGTGTTTCACCTCCGTGTAAGAGCGTCGTTGCTCCTGGACCTCCCGGGTGTAATCTGGGAAGACCATGATGGTGTGGTTGTTAAAGGACAAGGGGGCTTGCACCCGCGCTTCCCTCAGAATAGCGTCTCTGTCTCTGAAGTTGAGGATCCGCAAAAGGAAGGGGCGCGGGGTGGCCCCCACCGGAGGCTTGGCTGCCAACGACCGGTGTGCCCTCTCCACCACAAACCAGGTTGACAAGCTGGCCGCCGGCATCCAAGACTTGAACCACTCTTCCAGGAAGTCGTCGGTGCGGCCAGACTCGACCCCCTCCGGAAAGCCCACCAGGCGGAGGTTGTTGCGGCGGGCCCGGTTTTCGGCATCCTCTGCCCGCCGATGCAGCTCCTTGGAATGGGTCGTAAGCTCCCGGACTTGGTCTTGGAGCTGTCGGATGTCATCCTCCACCGTCGAAATCCGCGACTCCGTCTCCGTGATGCGGGCCATGGCATTGCGGAGGTCCTGTCGCAAGAGCGTAAAGTCCACCTTCACCTCCCCAACCATCCCCTCCAGGGACGCGCGGGAGGCGTTGATAGCCTGCAGGATGGCGGCGAGGTCTTTGCTAGGAGTTGATGCCGCCTCTCTGCCCGCACCCGGCGGGTCTGGGTTCGTAAAGCGGTCAATTTTGGTCTGGTGGGACGCGGTCGTCGACTTGGCACCCCTGTCCTTGCCCATGATGGCGCCCGGGATGTGCGCGCTGGTTCCTAGGCTCGGTATGGCGGACCGCCTGCCAGTCGCTCCCTTCCGTCAAGCGACTGGCCGGTGCGGGGCCGGGGACCGGAGGGTCAAGAAGAGAGGAAGAACAAAGGCACTGCTGTCCCCCAGCGGCGAAGACCAGGAGTCCGCTGGAAACGCCGCTGCCCCACTCTGATCCGGGCCGTGCCGCCCTCTCACCTCACCACGGCTGCTCTGGCGCGACCCACTCCCGCAGACACTGTCAGATTAGGCGTAGTCCCTGGTCCGCCACACCGCCGTCCCCCGCGGTGGGCCCGCAGGTTCGCCCGGTTCAGTGGGGCCACCCCGCGATCGCCCCCGGGCCCGAGCGACAGCAGGACCCCTCCGGGGCAAGGACCTGGACGTCACCGCCCGGCCGGCAGCAGAATCAGCCCGGGTGAAACCCGGGGGGGGAAACAGGGCGCCCCCTTCTCGCCGGCGGCAGGGCCCAGCCGGTGGTGTAGGGTGGGGGTGGAGTCCAACGTCAGCAAAAACCAGGGATGAGCTCCCACGCCGGCCGCCTTCGTCTGTGCCCACAAGGCGCCGTCACCCCTCGTGGTGGATCCACTCTCGAGGCCCTCCAGGAGGCTGCCGCCCGGCCGTCGCCGGCGCAAGTCCCAACCAGTGACGTGAAGAAGAAACAGGAGCCAGTCTCAGCGAGGCCCGATGTGGCCGCCTGTGCAGGTCCACGCCGCTCGATCCAGGCCGTCACCGCTGCGGGGCCCCCGCAGGTCCCGGGGCACCCCACTGTGCCCGTTACAGCGCCCTGGTGGTCCGTGGAAGACAGGGGTTCGCCTCCCCGGGTCCCGCGATGGGCGGCAGGCCGCCACCAGCCACACGGCCTTTGCCCCTCACTGGCGCCGCGGGACTCGCGAAGCTCCCGACGCCGGCCGCAGAACCAGCCGGCCACGTCCTTCACGTCCTCGCGGCAAAGGGCACCAGAACTCGGCCCAGGGTGCTGGAAAGCGGCTGAAAGTTGCACCGAGTGTTGTGCAACGGTCCCGCTGCGGACGGTGACCTCCCGAGCGCTGCTAGGACAGCGAGGCACGGATGAAGATCGGATGCGAGGGGTCGAGCATCAGGAGCCTCACATCAGTGCGGCCATCTTGATTAGCGCCACCTAGCGCTCCCCACTATAAGTGGTTAAGATCAGTTGATTATGCAGTACAGAGGGTTTAGAAATTTTCCCCTGCTAGTTTGAGCGATTCAAGTAGAGACATACCTTTAGCTTTCAGCTCTTTTCTTGAAATGCTACTCATTGTACTTGGTTTGTTATATAAATTCTGGATGTCCTAGGTCATAAAAGAAATCCCGAACACATTTTAATCATTTCATTCTTAGAACACCAGTCATATTTAAAACGTCAGTTAAAATATCCCGATTAAAATCAGTTTCTGCAGACGTCCAGATCCTATACCAAAGCATAATTGGTTCCATCTGGATTAAGTCTGTAATAAATGGGACTCCCAATCCGAATGGCAAACATACGACGATACACTGCTCGGAAGTGCCAAAATATATCTGTAAAAACTAATTTTCAATGATTTGTAAAGACTGAGCATTGCAGTGTCCCCAAACTCCTGCCCCATACATTGCCGTCGTAACGCACTTAGTCCTAAAGATCTGGAGTAGGACTTTTGGGGGCCTCCTACCCAGTTTTTTGAAAAATTGTCTAAAGCTGTAGTTGATTTCATAAAAGCTAGTTTTCTTGCTTTCACTGCTTGAGCCCAAGTAGCTTTATGATCGAAAATAATTCCCAAGTAGCTAAAACTATTGATAAAATCTATTTTTTGTCCATCAATGTGCATGTCTCTACATTTGTTGCTACCTGAGCCGCACCTCATAACGAAGGTTTTTGTTGTGTTCACCCTTAATCCTAAGTCATGCATAAAAGCTGCAAAACAATCTAGTAGTCTTTGTAGACCCACTTGAGTGCGGCACATCAGGACTGCGTCTTCCGCATACATTAGTACCGGTGTGGCCCGCCCTTTTATCATAGGAAAGTCTTGGTCCACATTCCTCAATGCTTGGTCTTGTTGTAGGGATTCTGCGTATGCTCAGAACTATGCGCAGGAAACCAGAACCTTAGAGAATTGTGGTGTACCAGAAACTCCCCTCAGAACTAAGAACCCCTTATCCGACTAGCTTAGTGTCACATTCGTTATCCGAGATTTAGCTCGGCGGTCCCAATGTATAGACAACCCAGAACAAGCGACTTAGTTATTCTCAGGAATGGTGGGAACCCGAAATACCCGTTTGCACATATATATCAGTCCACAACAGAATAACTAAGACACAGTAAAGTTTAAAGAATTTATTCATAAACCTCGAGTCCTGTTAAACAATACTTTGGCTAACATAAGTAGATAAATGGTTAAGATCATTACCATTAACATTGTTACAATACCATAGAATATAAAAGGAGCGATCATATTATAATGACAGTGGAAAATAACCACCCTCCTTTCTCTAGTTACTAATAAAATATTATTAGACTATTAGAAGGTCTCATAGGCTTGCATAGGGGACCCCATACCGTATAGATCAGCTCAGATGTATCACATCACAGGATCAGCTCAGTGTTCTCTGCAACAGCTCTTCTATCGAATGCCCTAACAATATGCTGCGCTGTGATATTAAAGCACAAGACTTTCTGGTATTTGCAGCTACGTGCATGTTGTGACTAAACAGTGGTACGATCACCCTGAACACAATCAGCCGGCACCGTCTAGTGTCCTAGAACAGTTCTTTACTCGATGTACAGACCAAGGGCACTAGCAACTGTTAAGGATGTATAAATAACATTCCCTTGAGACAAGAGCGAGTCTGCATTTCTCAAATTAATAACATGTAACAACAGTGTCGGGTGCAAAGTCAGCAAAAGCAACAAGATGGCTTTCTAACAGCTAACGCGATTAAGCTAACTTAGCACTGTAAATAGGGAGTGGCCTTAATCCACGTGACATCCCCCTTTGATCGAACCACTGTTTAACCAGGGGCGAGTAAGTCTACAGAACGCAGAGTTCAAGATCAATGAAGCAGACTAAAGAGCTTGAAGTGTGAGTTCAGTAAATCAGAGAAAGAAGGAAAAAAATATAAAAACACAATCCATCGTTTGTGTGAAGGTAAAAAAAATTAACTCCATGCAGCTTGTCGTCAGGCAGTTAATTTTGGAAAGCATAAGCAGCATATGCGGCTGCAGCTTCCAGTAGCAGATCATTTGAGTCATCAGCAAAATTGGCTGACATCCAATCCAGCAAAGAAAAAGAACACACGTGTTCCACAGGGAATTGAGCATCCAGCACTCCACGTGGACAAGAAGCAGGCATCTCGATGTAACTGCGTGTCAGGAAGTCAATGGCTGCTTTCTCTATATCCCATAACCCAAGGACTCCTTGCGCCGCACCCAAGGCCATAAACCCGACTCCAGAACAGTCAAACTCATGTACCACTAAGGGATACATCAGTTGATCAAAATCCAGGTCCGGTGACACCAAGTTTGACGGACACATATTCAGAGCCCATTGGAACGGACATTCGAGGCAGTGAAAGACAGGCTGTACACAAGTGAAAAACGGGAATCTGAAGGATAATCCATAAGCGATGCTCAAGGTAGCCAGCGGTAAAGTCCCATAGGCTTCCCACATTCGGCTACGCAGATGGAACATGTTGAAGCCGTGGTCGAGAAGCGCAAGTCGTGCAGCCATAGCGTAGTGCGCAGACCAACAGCAGTATGCCAGCAATTAATGCGAGTATCAGAGGAAACCCTCCGAAAACCCCAGAAAAAATAGAATGAAAAATAGCTGGTATTATACCAAAAATAGACTGGAAAGACGTCACAAGGCCAGAGCCTACAATTTTAAAAAAGTGCACCAGACCAGTCGTAGAAGAAGCATTGAAGATAGTGTGTATTAGTGTGCCAAAATGTAGGGGGAGGTCAGTATTCAAAAGCGCTTGAACTTCCGTGCGAGTGTTCGCAACTTGAAGGAGAAATGTTTCTCGTGACAAAGTCAATGCTACCTCCTTTTGAGACAAAAGAGCCCTTATTCTGCTCATCCTATTGAACTCTGCTTTCAAGGTTGGAATCGTCGGCCAGATGGATATATCAAGCCGGCCTTGCGGGGGTGGGAAAAGCACGTTATTACAGCAAACTACTCTTCGTGAAACTGAAACAATATAAGGAATTCCAGCTAACATCCCACAGCAAGCCTCACTATTTAAAAGCAGATAACTACCATTAGCAAGCAACGTAAATGATGGCGTTATAACTTGTACAGGAATGCCCTTCAACACGCAAGCTAAATTAGGGGCATTCATGTTACATGATCCATGTAATTGGATATGTCTACACACTACCGAATGATCAGGAGCAGTCGTACACTCCTCACCCTTCAAATAAACTTCTTTGCCGTCTCTCTCACATCGATATGTAAATGGGAGAGACCAGACCTCATGCAAAAACGCAGAACCAAGTTTTTCAAATCTGCCTAATGCATAATGTTTCATGCAAGAACTAAACTTATACATAGAAATCGGTAAAGTTACCATTCCATGTACGAGCCAAACTTTATAATCCGACTCAGCAACAGAAAAAGGCAAAAGTTCTAACTTTTCTATACGTAATAGGGAATATGTAGCATCTTTCATGGACATGAATTGTTGTTTTGCTGACACATTAAATGGGCGGAATAAAGACGAAACATTCATGTAATCCCATGGTACTTTCCCCGCCTTTAACGTCTGCAAAGTCCAAGCAAATTGCATAATCGATCGTAATTGATTTTGACCATGATACAACACAGACACATCGTCCTGGACAATATCTACAACAGATGAAACAATGTTATCCAATGTATATATTCTTGAAGATAAGGTATTAATACTATTATCTATTACTGCCAAAACTTTTTCCATATTGGCTTGGTCAATAGCACGGAGCCTGGAGGCAGCCTCAATTTGTGACAACTTCCAAACCTCGTTGTAAACAGCATACACCCATCTTTTGGATCTTCCTAATGCGGGACCCTTAACAAAATCATTCAAATCAATGTTGTCATGCAAACGTGACAAGTGAAGTTTAACAGAATCTAATGTGGAATGTTGCAACCATGTCTGACATAATTTACCAACCGAGTAGGTAGTGACAGTATGTGATGACAGAAAACGTGGGTCTACTCTATCCTGTATGTACCCAGGATTTACTCCCAAAAATCTACGTTGACAGGTGTCCGAATTTTTCTGCCATATCAACCAACCAGTAGGGTCCAATGCACTAATATTGAAGGTGGAATTGGAAATAAAAGACTGCAACATAGTAAGGGACAGATCTGTGTGATTCTCCCAACCAGGATAAGCTCCCAGATCCGGGATCGAGGGGGACTTTAAGTTTTTAGAGATAGCCAATCCAAAACAGGTTGTTTGGAAAACAGTAGAATTTAAAAACAGCATGTGGTTAGGGATCAGGCAGGCACGATGTAAAGCTTCTGTACCCTGCACCTGCCAAGACTTAGTACCCCAAACTCATTTGAGATCAATAGCCTGTTTCCAAACGTCATACCCACCAATTGCCAAATCATCCATGAAGCATTTAGAAAACAACAATTTAGTGTGGGTCAAACGCACCTTTGAAACAGGGTCATTATTAAGCTTAAAATAAAAAGAAGCATTATTAGTTACACTAAAATCTGAAAAATATGAAAACTTTGCGATCAATGTTTTTGAACTTCCAATCTTTGGGGCCGGGCAATGTTCCCACTGTGTAAAGTTAACCAAACTACGAAATGAGTTTGCCCTATGGAGAAAATGTGTGCCATAATGTTGATAACAAAATTGCTCTGCATAGTTCTCATTATTCAAATACAAATCCTCAGCATCAAAAGCGGCATAGTATTTTAAATCAGAAAACAGTGTCTCTATAGTTTTAACATCCCAATCATCAGATCGAATGTCTTGCTTTACCACATCACCCATAGAGACACGATATACAGACGGCACATTAATCACTTCCGTGGGGCCATGAATTTGAAATTTAACAGCATCCCATGCTATTCCATCACGGACAGGCCAGGCGGTGATATTAACAAAGGTCTGGTCCCTCTTCATGATGTGCGATGATGAATGTGGGGCCAAAGTTCCATTAATTAATCCAAGCGTAGAACGTTCATGCAGGTAGTGTCCATTTATCAATCTAAAAAACACCACCACAAAACCAATGGACATGAACAAAAAAATGCAAATGAGCACCAACCAGATGTAAATCCAGGGGGGAACCAAAAATTGTCTCTTGAACCAGGCAAAAAATTTAGAAAATTTGGAAGGGGCAGTGGAAGTCAATGATTCAGTTCCAAAGGAAGAATTAGACTGGACAATGTCAGTTGAATGCAAAAGGGGCAATGGGACATCAGTAGGATATGAATATTCAGCATCATCAGGTAAAGCACTATCCGCAGGTGAAACAGCAGAATCAGAAAGTACTTGCATTTCAATGGCAACCTCAGGTACTACGTCAGATGGTCGCACCACAACAGCACTGCGCATCATTGAAGGGCAAGAAACTGAAGGTGTCAGACTATGAAGTATCGGCCACCCTGTGTAGCTTGACATTGTCAACCGAAATGTACCTGTTGTCTCTGTGACCAGGAAGGGGAGGCAAAACAATTGTGCGGGTACCCTCAACTCCAAGCACCGGCACTGGTGCACGATAAGAGGGTCCAAACCCCTTCTTCTTCTCCACCTTCTCACGGACCATATCACCAACTCGGGGTAGCCAGCCGACTACCGGAATCTGCAGTCCAGCCTCGGTCGCAGAAGACACGTGCTCTTTTGCTAGAGTATCTCTTGTTTCTTGAATATTCTGTAAAACAGTACAGTGGTCATCTAAGTCAAAAGGCGCGGCCGCCGCCGCCATGTCGAGACCCTCTAGGTCAGGGACAAACATTCGAACTCCGAAGAGCATCATGTACGGGGTCCTCCCACCCAGAGACCTTCTAGGGAGATTATTAAGTGCACGTTGGACGTCATACAAATGGGATAGCCAGTTTTTGCCAGTACCTAACACCCGGGCCGTCAATGATTGCTTTAGGTCACGGTTCATTCGTTCCACAACACTATTGCCCTCAGGCCGATATGGAGACGAAAATTTGACTTGTACCCCCAAACTTTTCATGGCTTCTTTGTAAGCCTTAGAGGCAAACGCAGGGCCCTGATCAGAGTGAAGGGTGCCACATGCAAAACTCCCTATAAAGACACGCAATGCTTTGATGACAGTCCTGGCGTCAGCACTCCTTTGTGGCCACACCCAAAGAAAACGTGTGCACGAATCTACTGCAACCAAGATATACTTGTACGCAGTGTCTGAGGAAAAAGGACCGCAGTGATCTAAATAAACACACGCAAGTGGTTGATTAGATATATGCAGCTGCGTTTGTGGTGGACATGCCACCGTTGATGGCTTAATTTGTTGGCAAATTCCACAATTTAGGACATAAGTCCGTGTATGTTTGTACAAACCGTACCACCAATAACGCTGTTGCAACAGTGACACAGTTGCGGACACTCCGGCGTGCGCTGACGCAACACCCTCATGCGCAGCTTGAACCAAAGCAGGTCTGCAGTCCGAATTGGGAATAACCCTATCCCCAACTTCATTAATCCTCACTAACGGGACGTTATCAGGACTTAAGTGATAATGGTATCGAGAAGGGAAACCTCTAGGGAAGTTTGTCCCAGTCTCTGTTGCAGCAATAGCTGCTAAGATGTCATCATCGATCTTAGTTTTGGATCTTGTAACTGCTGCTACTAAGTATGTTGCCACTGCTGTTTTAGCTGCCTTGTCAGCCAAACTGTTACCGACAGCATGGACACCAACTCGTTGGTGACCAAGAGTGTGAATAACACTCACAAGGGGTAGACTGCCTTTTAGTTCAGCCACCCTAGCCCAAAGCGTTTTATGCTTTACTGTGCTACCTTTTGAATCACGAAAACCATTCGTGATCCAAAACATCAGATTGTCGTTGTAAGATTGTACACAATAGTAAGAATCACTCACTATAAGAGTTGTGACTTTATAATCAGCAAACTCCAGTGCAAGCACCAGAGCTCTAAGCTCCGCCAATTGTGCGGTACAATCACCCAAAGTCTGCGTATGCACCGCATCCTGGACAAATTCTCCATTCACGAAAGTACCAACCACAATTGCGCAAGCCGCTGAATAAGCGTGCCTTGATCCAGTTGCGGGTTGCGCAGACCCGTCAGTGTAAATGACACAATGGAAGTCCTCCAACGGGCGCAATGTAAGTGGAGCCGGATGAACTAATTCATACTCCAAACTCTCCTGAGTCTGAAGTCCTGCGTCAAAAATGTATTCGACATCAGGTGAGGCTAAGGAGGTCGCCCATTGTATCCACCGTGGATGCAAAGCTTTAGAATTCGGCACACTTGCTTTAGTGACTGCCTCTAGGGCAGGAAATGGTGTTACCACCATCATGCGTTTTCCCTGTGATAGCGCCCGTTCTTTCAGGATTGCCATCTGAACTGCTGTCAAAACCTTTTCGACAGTGGAGAAACGCATTTCAGCCGAAGTATATAAATGAGACTTGTAAGCAATGGGGACTGTATCGCCTTCATTGTAAGTTAAGTACGTGAACCCCTCAGCACCCGGCACAATTCTAATGACCATGTTTTTGTTGTTATCACGAGTTTGTAAATATATCGCAGTAAGAAGGTCAGACTGCAAAGTGTGTAATGCAGCCGAATGTTCTGGCAGCCAGCAAGATTTGGTAAAAGTAGGTTGTACCAAGGCATATAGTGTCTTGATACGCTGGGCATATTCAGGAATGTAGGTACGACCGAAATTCAGAAAGCCCAGCAATGATTGAAGTTGTTTCAGTGTCGTAGGGATACGAAGGCGTGCGCATTTCTCAAGGAACTGCGGAGCCAAGCCTCGGCCCTCATTGTTGAGTTCGTACCCCAAGAATAAAACTGTGTACTCGGCAATGTGGGACTTCTTAAAGTTAAACTTGTAACCAAAGTCCGCAAACATACAAATTATGTTGTCCACGCGAGCAAGGTGAGGAAGCAACTCGTCATCTGTTAAGTAGATGTCATCAACGTACGAGTATGCCTCCGGGTCTACCATCTCTAAGAGAGAGACCACACGGGCAGCAAAAACTCCCGGACTATTTTTATAGCCCATTGGAAGCCTTTTGAATACTTTTTGTTTACCACCCGAAGTAAAAGCGGTCCACTCATAACTATGAGGGGATATGTTATGGCAATAAAAACCATTGGACAAGTCAAGTGTGGTTTTGAACCTTTTTCTCACAAGACTATCAACGAGAGCCGAACTATGGGTATTTTGCACCGCACAATTCCGGCAGTGCGAGTTTAAGTGCCGGTAATCCAAAACTAGGCGGTACGATCCGTCAGGCTTCGTTACAGTGAATAAAGGATTATTCATGGATGACACACACGTTTCAATTACACCCTGATATTCCAATTGTTCAAGGATAGCCGCGACGTGAGACCTAGCCTCACGTCGCATAGGGTATTGGGGTTGTGGCTGGGGGTCGGACCGCAATGGAAAATCGTGGAGTGTAGAACTTTTATCCCACCCCACCTGATTACGATACAACGCAGGTGCAAGCGCCCGCGCCCACTCCTCGGCTAACTTCTCAGACTCCTCCTTGGGCACTACGTGTCCAAAAGAAGGAAGAATAACTTCTTCCCCCCTTGGAGCGTTTAGAACGAAAGCCGGGGGCCAATCTTTCTCCGCCAAAAGTATATCATAGGTGGTCGTCAGATTATCCCAAAATACCGCGTTAATTTTTCGTTGTATGTCACCCTCAATATTTAGAACTACGTCAAATAATCTCTCAGGGGGGGCTACGCGAGTATCAGCAGTTTCTACTGTTACATAGATTTTAGTTGCTGTCGCCTCCAGAAATGGACGCAGTGCTCCCCGCACTACTGTAACTCCCGCCGCGCTGTCTAGCAGCGTCAAAGCCCATTTCATGTTCAGAAGTTGCGTCCGCACCATCTGAGGCATACTTCGCTGAGATAGCAGCAACTTTCTTTTTCTGAAACGGAGGACGCGGACGTGCAGAATCCTCCTGCTTGCTTTTTACGTCCGCTTGTCTGGGTTGCTCACGTCCTTGAGCACTCCGGCCTCTCCCACGGTCTCCTCCACCAAAGTGTGAAGCCGCTGTTTCCTGTGAAGAACGAGGAGAGCGCTGGTCAGGAACCTGAAACCTTTCAGGTGATTTAATACGAGAACGATCACGCAAATCATAAGTGCGTTCAACATACGCCTGAACTGGGGACGCGGAACGAGTCTCCTGTTTCTGTTGCTGTTTATCTTGTTTTTTATTTCTCCAATTTTGTTTTGGAAAGTTGGGTTTATCATCTTTTGTAGACGAACTCACTTTAGTATGCTGTACTACATCAGGAATCTTGATGACGGGTTTCACGCCTAGGGCACTACGTCCAACCATCCTATAGGCTTTTGCAATAACTTTTGCAAACTCCCTCGGCTTATCTTCATCCGCAATAAGCTCCATCATGTTTCCTACTTGAAACTGCATGGCATCTCCTTTGAGATTTCCCATGATCATGGAACATACTACATCGAAGCTGTCGATAAGCCGCATTCCCAACTCAATAGCTGCTTCCGCCCCATGGTCCTCCTGGACTTTCTTGATAACGGAAGGTAGTACCGACATAGACGTAGTGCCGAAGCACTTCGAATAGGTCGCTGCAAAGACCTTGCCCCAATTGTCACAGTCGACAATGTCTGGGACTAGTTCTTTTGGCAAAGTAATAGTGAGTATCCTGTGTTTATCCACAGGACTAGTGTTAGGAAACACGGCTTCTAGTTGATCGAATTTCTCTGCAAGCCAATAAGGATACTCATCCTTATTCTGGGGGCGCTTGCCAACAACCGCGTTTACCATTACAGGACTGATCACAACCGCATGATGGTGATCAGCCCCGTGTCCCGCCACTGTAGGTGCCCCCACCTGTACAGTGCGCGACACATACTGCACTAACGCCCTATGGACCGTAATCAGGGTCGTGTGCAGTACACGTAAGCTATCCACTCCTACCGTCAGGTAGCGTGGATGAGGTGTATGTCCGGCCAGTACCGGCCAAGTAGCTCCTTCAATAGACAAAGGACCCAGTCTCGCCGGGGCGACCGTGTGGGGGAGGGCGCCATTAAACCAAATAGTGTGTTGCCAGGTAGAAATAGGAATTTCTAATGCCATATATGGGGTATAATGTAGAGGCACCTGAGTAGCAGTGTATTTGTGGAACGTTTTATCAACGTCTTCCACAGCCTCAAAGGTAACCCAAGAGTAAAACAACTCATAAGGGTAAGTAGCACTTGCACTTACGACAAATACCACTGCCAGCCCGTCATCGGGTACCCCGTACGTCCTCAAATGAGCACGTAGAGACACCCTACTATGAGCGGGAATTTCTACCGCCATAAGGACATAAAATAAAAGATACAACGAGATCTTTAGTAGCACTTGGGCTTATATTAGTATAACCTTTTTTATTATCAAGCTTGAAAGAACCTATAGCCTAAAACCTAGGTAGGTTAAGCCGACACTCCCGTTATCCGGAAACCAGAGTGAGGGCGTTGTGGACTAATAAAAAGCACTACTAAGGCATCTCAGATATTAAGACCAAACGTTAGGTGCGCCATGTTGTAGGGATTCTGCGTATGCTCAGAACTATGCGCAGGAAACCAGAACCTTAGAGAATTGTGGTGTACCAGAAACTCCCCTCAGAACTAAGAACCCCTTATCCGACTAGCTTAGTGTCACATTCGTTATCCGAGATTTAGCTCGGCGGTCCCAATGTATAGACAACCCAGAACAAGCGACTTAGTTATTCTCAGGAATGGTGGGAACCCGAAATACCCGTTTGCACATATATATCAGTCCACAACAGAATAACTAAGACACAGTAAAGTTTAAAGAATTTATTCATAAACCTCGAGTCCTGTTAAACAATACTTTGGCTAACATAAGTAGACAAATGGTTAAGATCATTACCATTAACATTGTTACAATACCATAGAATATAAAAGGAGCGATCATATTATAATGACAGTGGAAAATAACCACCCTCCTTTCTCTAGTTACTAATAAAATATTATTAGACTATTAGAAGGTCTCATAGGCTTGCATAGGGGACCCCATACCGTATAGATCAGCTCAGATGTATCACATCACAGGATCAGCTCAGTGTTCTCTGCAACAGCTCTTCTATCGAATGCCCTAACAATATGCTGCGCTGTGATATTAAAGCACAAGACTTTCTGGTATTTGCAGCTACGTGCATGTTGTGACTAAACAGTGGTACGATCACCCTGAACACAATCAGCCGGCACCGTCTAGTGTCCTAGAACAGTTCTTTACTCGATGTACAGACCAAGGGCACTAGCAACTGTTAAGGATGTATAAATAACATTCCCTTGAGACAAGAGCGAGTCTGCATTTCTCAAATTAATAACATGTAACAACAGTGTCGGGTGCAAAGTCAGCAAAAGCAACAAGATGGCTTTCTAACAGCTAACGCGATTAAGCTAACTTAGCACTGTAAATAGGGAGTGGCCTTAATCCACGTGACATCCCCCTTTGATCGAACCACTGTTTAACCAGGGGCGAGTAAGTCTACAGAACGCAGAGTTCAAGATCAATGAAGCAGACTAAAGAGCTTGAAGTGTGAGTTCAGTAAATCAGAGAAAGAAGGAAAAAAATATAAAAACACAATCCATCGTTTGTGTGAAGGTAAAAAAAATTAACTCCATGCAGCTTGTCGTCAGGCAGTTAATTTTGGAAAGTATAAGCAGCATATGCGGCTGCAGCTTCCAGTAGCAGATCATTTGAGTCATCAGCAAAATTGGCTGACATCCAATCCAGCAAAGAAAAAGAACACACGTGTTCCACAGGGAATTGAGCATCCAGCACTCCACGTGGACAAGAAGCAGGCATCTCGATGTAACTGCGTGTCAGGAAGTCAATGGCTGCTTTCTCTATATCCCATAACCCAAGGACTCCTTGCGCCGCACCCAAGGCCATAAACCCGACTCCAGAACAGTCAAACTCATGTACCACTAAGGGATACATCAGTTGATCAAAATCCAGGTCCGGTGACACCAAGTTTGACGGACACATATTCAGAGCCCATTGGAACGGACATTCGAGGCAGTGAAAGACAGGCTGTACACAAGTGAAAAACGGGAATCTGAAGGATAATCCATAAGCGATGCTCAAGGTAGCCAGCGGTAAAGTCCCATAGGCTTCCCACATTCGGCTACGCAGATGGAACATGTTGAAGCCGTGGTCGAGAAGCGCAAGTCGTGCAGCCATAGCGTAGTGCGCAGACCAACAGCAGTATGCCAGCAATTAATGCGAGTATCAGAGGAAACCCTCCGAAAACCCCAGAAAAAATAGAATGAAAAATAGCTGGTATTATACCAAAAATAGACTGGAAAGACGTCACAAGGCCAGAGCCTACAATTTTAAAAAAGTGCACCAGACCAGTCGTAGAAGAAGCATTGAAGATAGTGTGTATTAGTGTGCCAAAATGTAGGGGGAGGTCAGTATTCAAAAGCGCTTGAACTTCCGTGCGAGTGTTCGCAACTTGAAGGAGAAATGTTTCTCGTGACAAAGTCAATGCTACCTCCTTTTGAGACAAAAGAGCCCTTATTCTGCTCATCCTATTGAACTCTGCTTTCAAGGTTGGAATCGTCGGCCAGATGGATATATCAAGCCGGCCTTGCGGGGGTGGGAAAAGCACGTTATTACAGCAAACTACTCTTCGTGAAACTGAAACAATATAAGGAATTCCAGCTAACATCCCACAGCAAGCCTCACTATTTAAAAGCAGATAACTACCATTAGCAAGCAACGTAAATGATGGCGTTATAACTTGTACAGGAATGCCCTTCAACACGCAAGCTAAATTAGGGGCATTCATGTTACATGATCCATGTAATTGGATATGTCTACACACTACCGAATGATCAGGAGCAGTCGTACACTCCTCACCCTTCAAATAAACTTCTTTGCCGTCTCTCTCACATCGATATGTAAATGGGAGAGACCAGACCTCATGCAAAAACGCAGAACCAAGTTTTTCAAATCTGCCTAATGCATAATGTTTCATGCAAGAACTAAACTTATACATAGAAATCGGTAAAGTTACCATTCCATGTACGAGCCAAACTTTATAATCCGACTCAGCAACAGAAAAAGGCAAAAGTTCTAACTTTTCTATACGTAATAGGGAATATGTAGCATCTTTCATGGACATGAATTGTTGTTTTGCTGACACATTAAATGGGCGGAATAAAGACGAAACATTCATGTAATCCCATGGTACTTTCCCCGCCTTTAACGTCTGCAAAGTCCAAGCAAATTGCATAATCGATCGTAATTGATTTTGACCATGATACAACACAGACACATCGTCCTGGACAATATCTACAACAGATGAAACAATGTTATCCAATGTATATATTCTTGAAGATAAGGTATTAATACTATTATCTATTACTGCCAAAACTTTTTCCATATTGGCTTGGTCAATAGCACGGAGCCTGGAGGCAGCCTCAATTTGTGACAACTTCCAAACCTCGTTGTAAACAGCATACACCCATCTTTTGGATCTTCCTAATGCGGGACCCTTAACAAAATCATTCAAATCAATGTTGTCATGCAAACGTGACAAGTGAAGTTTAACAGAATCTAATGTGGAATGTTGCAACCATGTCTGACATAATTTACCAACCGAGTAGGTAGTGACAGTATGTGATGACAGAAAACGTGGGTCTACTCTATCCTGTATGTACCCAGGATTTACTCCCAAAAATCTACGTTGACAGGTGTCCGAATTTTTCTGCCATATCAACCAACCAGTAGGGTCCAATGCACTAATATTGAAGGTGGAATTGGAAATAAAAGACTGCAACATAGTAAGGGACAGATCTGTGTGATTCTCCCAACCAGGATAAGCTCCCAGATCCGGGATCGAGGGGGACTTTAAGTTTTTAGAGATAGCCAATCCAAAACAGGTTGTTTGGAAAACAGTAGAATTTAAAAACAGCATGTGGTTAGGGATCAGGCAGGCACGATGTAAAGCTTCTGTACCCTGCACCTGCCAAGACTTAGTACCCCAAACTCATTTGAGATCAATAGCCTGTTTCCAAACGTCATACCCACCAATTGCCAAATCATCCATGAAGCATTTAGAAAACAACAATTTAGTGTGGGTCAAACGCACCTTTGAAACAGGGTCATTATTAAGCTTAAAATAAAAAGAAGCATTATTAGTTACACTAAAATCTGAAAAATATGAAAACTTTGCGATCAATGTTTTTGAACTTCCAATCTTTGGGGCCGGGCAATGTTCCCACTGTGTAAAGTTAACCAAACTACGAAATGAGTTTGCCCTATGGAGAAAATGTGTGCCATAATGTTGATAACAAAATTGCTCTGCATAGTTCTCATTATTCAAATACAAATCCTCAGCATCAAAAGCGGCATAGTATTTTAAATCAGAAAACAGTGTCTCTATAGTTTTAACATCCCAATCATCAGATCGAATGTCTTGCTTTACCACATCACCCATAGAGACACGATATACAGACGGCACATTAATCACTTCCGTGGGGCCATGAATTTGAAATTTAACAGCATCCCATGCTATTCGATCACGGACAGGCCAGGCGGTGATATTAACAAAGGTCTGGTCCCTCTTCATGATGTGCGATGATGAATGTGGGGCCAAAGTTCCATTAATTAATCCAAGCGTAGAACGTTCATGCAGGTAGTGTCCATTTATCAATCTAAAAAACACCACCACAAAACCAATGGACATGAACAAAAAAATGCAAATGAGCACCAACCAGATGTAAATCCAGGGGGGAACCAAAAATTGTCTCTTGAACCAGGCAAAAAATTTAGAAAATTTGGAAGGGGCAGTGGAAGTCAATGATTCAGTTCCAAAGGAAGAATTAGACTGGACAATGTCAGTTGAATGCAAAAGGGGCAATGGGACATCAGTAGGATATGAATATTCAGCATCATCAGGTAAAGCACTATCCGCAGGTGAAACAGCAGAATCAGAAAGTACTTGCATTTCAATGGCAACCTCAGGTACTACGTCAGATGGTCGCACCACAACAGCACTGCGCATCATTGAAGGGCAAGAAACTGAAGGTGTCAGACTATGAAGTATCGGCCACCCTGTGTAGCTTGACATTGTCAACCGAAATGTACCTGTTGTCTCTGTGACCAGGAAGGGGAGGCAAAACAATTGTGCGGGTACCCTCAACTCCAAGCACCGGCACTGGTGCACGATAAGAGGGTCCAAACCCCTTCTTCTTCTCCACCTTCTCACGGACCATATCACCAACTCGGGGTAGCCAGCCGACTACCGGAATCTGCAGTCCAGCCTCGGTCGCAGAAGACACGTGCTCTTTTGCTAGAGTATCTCTTGTTTCTTGAATATTCTGTAAAACAGTACAGTGGTCATCTAAGTCAAAAGGCGCGGCCGCCGCCGCCATGTCGAGACCCTCTAGGTCAGGGACAAACATTCGAACTCCGAAGAGCATCATGTACGGGGTCCTCCCACCCAGAGACCTTCTAGGGAGATTATTAAGTGCACGTTGGACGTCATACAAATGGGATAGCCAGTTTTTGCCAGTACCTAACACCCGGGCCGTCAATGATTGCTTTAGGTCACGGTTCATTCGTTCCACAACACTATTGCCCTCAGGCCGATATGGAGACGAAAATTTGACTTGTACCCCCAAACTTTTCATGGCTTCTTTGTAAGCCTTAGAGGCAAACGCAGGGCCCTGATCAGAGTGAAGGGTGCCACATGCAAAACTCCCTATAAAGACACGCAATGCTTTGATGACAGTCCTGGCGTCAGCACTCCTTTGTGGCCACACCCAAAGAAAACGTGTGCACGAATCTACTGCAACCAAGATATACTTGTACGCAGTGTCTGAGGAAAAAGGACCGCAGTGATCTAAATAAACACACGCAAGTGGTTGATTAGATATATGCAGCTGCGTTTGTGGTGGACATGCCACCGTTGATGGCTTAATTTGTTGGCAAATTCCACAATTTAGGACATAAGTCCGTGTATGTTTGTACAAACCGTACCACCAATAACGCTGTTGCAACAGTGACACAGTTGCGGACACTCCGGCGTGCGCTGACGCAACACCCTCATGCGCAGCTTGAACCAAAGCAGGTCTGCAGTCCGAATTGGGAATAACCCTATCCCCAACTTCATTAATCCTCACTAACGGGACGTTATCAGGACTTAAGTGATAATGGTATCGAGAAGGGAAACCTCTAGGGAAGTTTGTCCCAGTCTCTGTTGCAGCAATAGCTGCTAAGATGTCATCATCGATCTTAGTTTTGGATCTTGTAACTGCTGCTACTAAGTATGTTGCCACTGCTGTTTTAGCTGCCTTGTCAGCCAAACTGTTACCGACAGCATGGACACCAACTCGTTGGTGACCAAGAGTGTGAATAACACTCACAAGGGGTAGACTGCCTTTTAGTTCAGCCACCCTAGCCCAAAGCGTTTTATGCTTTACTGTGCTACCTTTTGAATCACGAAAACCATTCGTGATCCAAAACATCAGATTGTCGTTGTAAGATTGTACACAATAGTAAGAATCACTCACTATAAGAGTTGTGACTTTATAATCAGCAAACTCCAGTGCAAGCACCAGAGCTCTAAGCTCCGCCAATTGTGCGGTACAATCACCCAAAGTCTGCGTATGCACCGCATCCTGGACAAATTCTCCATTCACGAAAGTACCAACCACAATTGCGCAAGCCGCTGAATAAGCGTGCCTTGATCCAGTTGCGGGTTGCGCAGACCCGTCAGTGTAAATGACACAATGGAAGTCCTCCAACGGGCGCAATGTAAGTGGAGCCGGATGAACTAATTCATACTCCAAACTCTCCTGAGTCTGAAGTCCTGCGTCAAAAATGTATTCGACATCAGGTGAGGCTAAGGAGGTCGCCCATTGTATCCACCGTGGATGCAAAGCTTTAGAATTCGGCACACTTGCTTTAGTGACTGCCTCTAGGGCAGGAAATGGTGTTACCACCATCATGCGTTTTCCCTGTGATAGCGCCCGTTCTTTCAGGATTGCCATCTGAACTGCTGTCAAAACCTTTTCGACAGTGGAGAAACGCATTTCAGCCGAAGTATATAAATGAGACTTGTAAGCAATGGGGACTGTATCGCCTTCATTGTAAGTTAAGTACGTGAACCCCTCAGCACCCGGCACAATTCTAATGACCATGTTTTTGTTGTTATCACGAGTTTGTAAATATATCGCAGTAAGAAGGTCAGACTGCAAAGTGTGTAATGCAGCCGAATGTTCTGGCAGCCAGCAAGATTTGGTAAAAGTAGGTTGTACCAAGGCATATAGTGTCTTGATACGCTGGGCATATTCAGGAATGTAGGTACGACCGAAATTCAGAAAGCCCAGCAATGATTGAAGTTGTTTCAGTGTCGTAGGGATACGAAGGCGTGCGCATTTCTCAAGGAACTGCGGAGCCAAGCCTCGGCCCTCATTGTTGAGTTCGTACCCCAAGAATAAAACTGTGTACTCGGCAATGTGGGACTTCTTAAAGTTAAACTTGTAACCAAAGTCCGCAAACATACAAATTATGTTGTCCACGCGAGCAAGGTGAGGAAGCAACTCGTCATCTGTTAAGTAGATGTCATCAACGTACGAGTATGCCTCCGGGTCTACCATCTCTAAGAGAGAGACCACACGGGCAGCAAAAACTCCCGGACTATTTTTATAGCCCATTGGAAGCCTTTTGAATACTTTTTGTTTACCACCCGAAGTAAAAGCGGTCCACTCATAACTATGAGGGGATATGTTATGGCAATAAAAACCATTGGACAAGTCAAGTGTGGTTTTGAACCTTTTTCTCACAAGACTATCAACGAGAGCCGAACTATGGGTATTTTGCACCGCACAATTCCGGCAGTGCGAGTTTAAGTGCCGGTAATCCAAAACTAGGCGGTACGATCCGTCAGGCTTCGTTACAGTGAATAAAGGATTATTCATGGATGACACACACGTTTCAATTACACCCTGATATTCCAATTGTTCAAGGATAGCCGCGACGTGAGACCTAGCCTCACGTCGCATAGGGTATTGGGGTTGTGGCTGGGGGTCGGACCGCAATGGAAAATCGTGGAGTGTAGAACTTTTATCCCACCCCACCTGATTACGATACAACGCAGGTGCAAGCACCCGCGCCCACTCCTCGGCTAACTTCTCAGACTCCTCCTTGGGCACTACGTGTCCAAAAGAAGGAAGAATAACTTCTTCCCCCCTTGGAGCGTTTAGAACGAAAGCCGGGGGCCAATCTTTCTCCGCCAAAAGTATATCATAGGTGGTCGTCAGATTATCCCAAAATACCGCGTTAATTTTTCGTTGTATGTCACCCTCAATATTTAGAACTACGTCAAATAATCTCTCAGGGGGGGCTACGCGAGTATCAGCAGTTTCTACTGTTACATAGATTTTAGTTGCTGTCGCCTCCAGAAATGGACGCAGTGCTCCCCGCACTACTGTAACTTCCGCCGCGCTGTCTAGCAGCGTCAAAGCCCATTTCATGTTCAGAAGTTGCGTCCGCACCATCTGAGGCATACTTCGCTGAGATAGCAGCAACTTTCTTTTTCTGAAACGGAGGACGCGGACGTGCAGAATCCTCCTGCTTGCTTTTTACGTCCGCTTGTCTGGGTTGCTCACGTCCTTGAGCACTCCGGCCTCTCCCACGGTCTCCTCCACCAAAGTGTGAAGCCGCTGTTTCCTGTGAAGAACGAGGAGAGCGCTGGTCAGGAACCTGAAACCTTTCAGGTGATTTAATACGAGAACGATCACGCAAATCATAAGTGCGTTCAACATACGCCTGAACTGGGGACGCGGAACGAGTCTCCTGTTTCTGTTGCTGTTTATCTTGTTTTTTATTTCTCCAATTTTGTTTTGGAAAGTTGGGTTTATCATCTTTTGTAGACGAACTCACTTTAGTATGCTGTACTACATCAGGAATCTTGATGACGGGTTTCACGCCTAGGGCACTACGTCCAACCATCCTATAGGCTTTTGCAATAACTTTTGCAAACTCCCTCGGCTTATCTTCATCCGCAATAAGCTCCATCATGTTTCCTACTTGAAACTGCATGGCATCTCCTTTGAGATTTCCCATGATCATGGAACATACTACATCGAAGCTGTCGATAAGCCGCATTCCCAACTCAATAGCTGCTTCCGCCCCATGGTCCTCCTGGACTTTCTTGATAACGGAAGGTAGTACCGACATAGACGTAGTGCCGAAGCACTTCGAATAGGTCGCTGCAAAGACCTTGCCCCAATTGTCACAGTCGACAATGTCTGGGACTAGTTCTTTTGGCAAAGTAATAGTGAGTATCCTGTGTTTATCCACAGGACTAGTGTTAGGAAACACGGCTTCTAGTTGATCGAATTTCTCTGCAAGCCAATAAGGATACTCATCCTTATTCTGGGGGCGCTTGCCAACAACCGCGTTTACCATTACAGGACTGATCACAACCGCATGATGGTGATCAGCCCCGTGTCCCGCCACTGTAGGTGCCCCCACCTGTACAGTGCGCGACACATACTGCACTAACGCCCTATGGACCGTAATCAGGGTCGTGTGCAGTACACGTAAGCTATCCACTCCTACCGTCAGGTAGCGTGGATGAGGTGTATGTCCGGCCAGTACCGGCCAAGTAGCTCCTTCAATAGACAAAGGACCCAGTCTCGCCGGGGCGACCGTGTGGGGGAGGGCGCCATTAAACCAAATAGTGTGTTGCCAGGTAGAAATAGGAATTTCTAATGCCATATATGGGGTATAATGTAGAGGCACCTGAGTAGCAGTGTATTTGTGGAACGTTTTATCAACGTCTTCCACAGCCTCAAAGGTAACCCAAGAGTAAAACAACTCATAAGGGTAAGTAGCACTTGCACTTACGACAAATACCACTGCCAGCCCGTCATCGGGTACCCCGTACGTCCTCAAATGAGCACGTAGAGACACCCTACTATGAGCGGGAATTTCTACCGCCATAAGGACATAAAATAAAAGATACAACGAGATCTTTAGTAGCACTTGGGCGTATATTAGTATAACCTTTTTTATTATCAAGCTTGAAAGAACCTATAGCCTAAAACCTAGGTAGGTTAAGCCGACACTCCCGTTATCCGGAAACCAGAGTGAGGGCGTTGTGGACTAATAAAAAGCACTACTAAGGCATCTCAGATATTAAGACCAAACGTTAGGTGCGCCATGTTGTAGGGATTCTGCGTATGCTCAGAACTATGCGCAGGAAACCAGAACCTTAGAGAATTGTGGTGTACCAGAAACTCCCCTCAGAACTAAGAACCCCTTATCCGACTAGCTTAGTGTCACATTCGTTATCCGAGATTTAGCTCGGCGGTCCCAATGTATAGACAACCCAGAACAAGCGACTTAGTTATTCTCAGGAATGGTGGGAACCCGAAATACCCGTTTGCACATATATATCAGTCCACAACAGAATAACTAAGACACAGTAAAGTTTAAAGAATTTATTCATAAACCTCGAGTCCTGTTAAACAATACTTTGGCTAACATAAGTAGACAAATGGTTAAGATCATTACCATTAACATTGTTACAATACCATAGAATATAAAAGGAGCGATCATATTATAATGACAGTGGAAAATAACCACCCTCCTTTCTCTAGTTACTAATAAAATATTATTAGACTATTAGAAGGTCTCATAGGCTTGCATAGGGGACCCCATACCGTATAGATCAGCTCAGATGTATCACATCACAGGATCAGCTCAGTGTTCTCTGCAACAGCTCTTCTATCGAATGCCCTAACAATATGCTGCGCTGTGATATTAAAGCACAAGACTTTCTGGTATTTGCAGCTACGTGCATGTTGTGACTAAACAGTGGTACGATCACCCTGAACACAATCAGCCGGCACCGTCTAGTGTCCTAGAACAGTTCTTTACTCGATGTACAGACCAAGGGCACTAGCAACTGTTAAGGATGTATAAATAACATTCCCTTGAGACAAGAGCGAGTCTGCATTTCTCAAATTAATAACATGTAACAACAGTGTCGGGTGCAAAGTCAGCAAAAGCAACAAGATGGCTTTCTAACAGCTAACGCGATTAAGCTAACTTAGCACTGTAAATAGGGAGTGGCCTTAATCCACGTGACAGTCTAACTCATTTATGTAAAGATTAAAAAGGAAGGGGGACAACACAATCCTTGCCTGACCCCTCTATTTATTTTAAAGAGGGCTGTGCATTCTCCATTTAGATCATAACATACTCTGGCCTGAGCATTCTGGTAGAGTTATTTCAAAAAGTGGATAATGGTACGATCTACCCCTTGATCCTGGAGCACTCTCCACAGTCTATCATGCCGTACGCAGTCAAAGGCTGCGGTGAGATCGACAAATGCTAAAAACATTCTGCCTTGTTTTAAAAGAGTGTATTTATCAATAAAAAGGCTCAGAGTTAAACTTTGTTCGATGGTTCCCAAACCCTTTTGAAATCCAAATTACAAATCTGAGAGAAGCTTGCTCTCCTCCGCCCATTCCTGCAGTCTCTCAAGTACAATTCGTCTGACTATTTTAGCCAAGGAGTCTAACAAGGATATTGGGCGATAGCAGGCGGGATCTTGTCTATTACCTTTTTTATAAATAGGAACTAAAATAGATTCCGACCATGTCTCAATAAGCTTGGAAGAGCAGCTAGCCGTGATTACTTGAGTAAGGAGGGCACCCCATAGCGCTAAATAATTTTTAAATAAACCTAAGGGAATCCCATGTGGTCCGAGAGCCTTCCCTCCTTTACTGGCCATAATCGCTCTGTTTACTTCGTCCAGAGTTACCTGGAGGTCAGTTATTTGTATTGGGCATGACGGTGTCATTTCCTTGCCATCCTCCGAAGTGGTTACTAGAGCATCAACATTATCTGCGTTGCTAAATATTTTCGAGAAGTGCTGTACCCATTGCCCCTGTGATCGGAATTTCAATGGAGGGAGTATCCTCCGACTCCAAGAAGGGGGCCTTTACTACCCTCCAGAAGGCCACACCATCCTTAGACGCAGAGGACTCCTGTAGGGTTCCAGACCTCATCTCTTATTTCCTTCTGACGTACTCTGGTCACATTTTTATAATCCCTCCTTGACTCTCTTAGCACTACCGGACATATACAAATATAGATGAAAAATAGTGAATTCATGAAAAACATATTTATTGTTGACTCATTAAAGTGTCTAGTTGACCTATTATTGTATAACAAAAATCTGTCTGTGGGCTAATGTATTGTCTAGAGTGCTCTTACTCGCACAATGTTTTCCCTATTACTAAATAATTTCAGAGAAAGCATATATCCTTTAAGTATTATTTCAGGCCCATAATAAACCAAATCACCAGTGATTCGGGACCGTTCGGTATTTTGTCTCTTTCACCAGGACCATCATCTTGCAAAATACAAATCATATCTATCTGCTCACTGAAGGAACAGGTTTCAGACCCTTCTTAGCAGCACGCAAACTAACAAATAAAGATGCACAGAGTCAAAAATCTTCTGTCTGGGCCATTTAGTGAGGACGGGCTCTGTGAACCTCAAGTGTGTGAAGAGCTTTTTCTTCTTCTGAAACAGGATTGGGAAAAACAGAAAGGTGGAGAAATTACCTGTTCCAGATTCTGTCTAGAAAAAAACATTAGGAACAAAATGAAGGCCCAAAGAACTATCCTGTCTGGAAAAATTCTTAGAAAGGGATGGATATGAACCAAATTCTCCCATACGTTTTACAGACACGATAGCAGTAGGGACAGAAGCTCAAGAGACAAAAAGTTCAAGAAGGCTTCATTAAAAGATTCAAATGGAAAACGTTGAACAGCCCTATGCACTGGCGTAAGATCTCAAGGGAGGAATACTTCCAAGTATTTGTCAAAACCTTTTAAGAAACTGAAAAAACAGACCTTCCTCTTAATCCAAAGGATGAACTCTTTACGCTGAACACACAGAGAGATGAGTGGACCAATGTTGAACAAAGGATCTTAAGGTAGAGTGCCAGCAAGATTTCTGAACCAAAAGGCTACTTTACAAGCGAAATCAAGAAGCTATAAACCTGTCCTTTTAAGAGCCAGGCCATCAACTTCATTATCTGGAGCAAAGGGAACAGGAGAAGAGAGCTCTTAGAGGATTAGAGGAAACTAATGTAAAAATCTATTCCTCTAGATCTAGAAACCAGGAACAATAAGGAGGTAACAAGGCACAGTGATGGGAGGGAAGAAGATCCAAGACAAGATAATCAAACTTTTTACATAATCTTTTTTTTTCTAAACAGATTTTATTGAGTTTACATAATCAGTCAAAATATAAATTATAATTGCTTCTTAGTGCGCCACCAGAATACGATTCGTCAGAATGAGCAACACAATCTGCCAGTGTTAATCAAGAAATAACCAAACAACAATCAAACCGTTCCCTCCCTCCTCCCCCTTAGGTCATTACGTTACTTCCCCTTGCTGATTCCAGGGTGGCATATGAAAAAGGAGGGATGATAAGCCATAGCAATGAGTCCTAGGCAGGGGGACAACCCACCCCATGAGCAGTTGGTGTTGCATCATGCAAGGAAGGGTAAATAGCACACAGCAGGCCCCTGGTTACAACTCATCTAAATCACCTGGGTGATTCCATCGGGGAGTCGGTCGACAAAGCCTGTTCCAGATTGGTCAAGCTTTCCACTAATATACCCCAGGCTCTGGACCCGTCTATATTCCCCATGCCTCTCTGTGCCTCCCTCAGGAGTATTCTCCTTTCACAGTTCGCCCACTTTACAATCTCACTCTTCCAAGTTTTCAGCCTCGGGCCCCCGTTGCCTTCCAATTCCGTGCTATTTCACACTTAGCAATAATACATGTTAGATCTTGAAACCTCCCCGTTATCTTAGACTTTGCAGGGTGGGGAAACCAACTGAGGAGACAGTGACTCGGGGTTCGAGGGATCTCCTTCTCATTGCACTCTTCTACCATACATATAACTCCCTCCCAGAAACCTTGCAATTCTGGGCACGACCAGAACATATGGAGGATGTTGGCTCCCGCGCCTCCACATCGGGGGCATGCTGTGTCAGGTACCTGGAAGTATCTTTCCTATGCGCACAGGTGACAAATACGCCCTTTGAAGTATGTAATAATTAATACGTTTGAAGCATGCATTTCTAGGGACTTTCGGTGTGCGTTCTAAAATGTTATCCCAGTCTTTTAGGGCAATAGAAGTGCCAAGGTCTTCCTCACGTTTAGCTCTAAGAGTGTCTACAGGTAGTTATTGGTCTGTTTGTAATGCCCTATACAGACAGGAAATTGTTTGTACGACACCCACTGAAAGCGCCATGAACTGACAGCTCGGGATGTTGTGGATTCGGTGAATCCCCCACCCAAATGTTTCTCAATCACTGTTATGAGGGCCTGTCCATGTGGATAGTCAAATTCCGCTCTAAAGTCCTCAAACTGGAGCAACTCCAAATCTCTGTATAGGTCACCCACCTTCGTTACTCTCGCCTACGCCCACTGGGTCAAGCCCCGGCCGTACCCTCCATGTGGTAATACATGTAGGAAATCAATGGGTAATTCCGATGTATAAGAAGTCTTAACACGTAGTCTATGTAGCTCCCTATTCCTACACTTTGCCATAATGTGAAAGTCATGCGAGTTACTCACATTAGGTCGCCGTACAGGGAGGAGAACCCCAAGCAGATCTTGAAGTGGCGGCACAATGGGGCAAGGGGTTTGGTCTGGATCGCGCCACTGGACAATTCCTTGGATCAGCACCTGCAGCTGGGCTGTGATGTAATAAAACTAAGTCAGGGACCGCTAGGCCCCCTCTCCCATCGGGCGCAGCATAGTGGTTAATGCTATTCGTCGCCAACTTGATCCACAGATGAACTTGGTGCTAAGGGTCTTTAGCTCTCTAATCTGGGACCCCGAGATCCATAATGAGAGAGTAGGAAAAAGATCAAAAAAGCCTCAGCAAGGCCACCATTTTCAGAAGAGCAATCCTCCTCATCACTGATAACGGTAGCGTTCCCCAGAACTTCATAGAGGACCTCAGAGATCCAATCACATGATCAATATTACCCTCTAACAGGTCATCATAATCGTGGTATATCCTAACTCCCAGGTAGGTCAGGCAGTGGGATTTCCACTGTTTCATGGATACACATGCTAGGGGGGCCTCCCTCCGTGTCATGGGAAACAATTTTGATTTCTGCCAACTAAACCGCAGTCCAGATAAGAGTCCAAATTCCTCCAGCATGGTCCTTGCCCTACTCAGGTCATCCTCTACATTGCACAAAAAGAGTAACAGATTGTGTGCATATAGCGCTATTCTAGGGCAATGTCTCCGTATGGTCAGACCCTGGAACGCCATTCCAGTTCTTACATAGGTCGCTAAGGGTTCCATTGCAATCTCAAAGAGCAGAGGAAACTGGGGGCATCCCTAGCACATTCCCCGCTCCACTGGGCAGCTTGCCAATATCGTCTTACCCGTACGCACCCTGGTGGTCGGTCTCGTATATAGCAGCCGCGGCCAGGCTATAAAGCGCTCTCCCAGTCTCAGGCGCCGCATCAGTTTGTACAGATAATCCCATTCAAGACTATCGAAAGATTTTTCGATATTGAGGGTGTAGACGGCAGCTTCCTCTTTGGGATAGTCATTAGCTTCCATAATCGCCAGGAGGCGTCTGAAATTAGTCGCCGTGTTTCGGCCTGGGATGAACCCCGTCTTGGAGTGTATCAAGAGCGTCATATAGGAGAGCCGGCGGTTGCTAAAATTTTACTGAGAATCTTTTAATCGATGTCTAACATGGATAAAAGTCTGTATGCTGAACGGTTGTGCTCCGGCTTCCCGGGTTTTAGTATGGGAACGATAATTGCCTCTCTGGTAGTGTATGGCAGGATCGTAGTAAAAGCCACATTATACAACGCCTTTTATTTGGATGACAGCTCTAAGGAGTAGGTAGCCTAAAATTCCACCAGATAGATGTCAGTTCCTGGGATCTTGTTCAACGCCATATATTTGATGGCACACAATATTTCCTGCGGGGAAATATCCTTGCCCAGGACCCTCGCCTCCTCCTCCCCCAGGCACGGCAACAGGCGCTCTTCTAGGAAAGTCTGAGTCCCTCCTCTCTTGCTTCTAGATTCAGGTGTTGCAACTCTATGTCCCTGAGATCGGTTTCAGCCGATTGAACCTCTTATATCGTTCGCCGCAGTTAGGCAATGACTATGCAGTTCCTCCTTAAAGGCGTTCCATTCCAATTGCAAGGAGGACGCCGTGCCAGCATTATTATTAAAATATTGGACTATTTTCTCCAGTGTTGTCTCCCGAAAGGCTTAGTCTTCTAGTGCTTCGGGCTTGAGTTTCCACGTGGGTATCGCCGGGAGAGGCTGGGTCCAGCGTAAGCGCAAAAGAACTGGGTTGCGGTCCGATATGGTACGGGCCAAGCATTCAATAGTCTGAACTAAGTCATGGACTCCCGTGGTACACAAGAAAGTATCCAATCGGACATGTACTTTATGGCTTCCAGAAAAGAAAGAGTAATCCCTCCCATTCTGACTCATCTGCCTCCATGAATCCATCAGACCCCAGTGGTGTGGCCACTCTTGGAAGGCGTGCTCCATGCATACAGTCTGGGAGTCCCTCGGGGGGATGTGAGCGGTCTATAAGAACATTTGCTACGCAATTGAAGTCGCACCCTAGGATCATCGGGGAGGTCAAATGAGGAGCCAGCCTTCGGGATAGGGTCACTAAAAGTGTCTCCTGGTCAGTATTCGGTACATATATATTCACCATGGACATGTCTTGCCCTCCCAGCCAGCCACGTACCATTACAAATCGACCCTTGGGGTCTACTATGTGTTCCACCAGTTGGAAGGGCACCACTGCCCTAATCCACATAAGAACCCAGCATGCATATGCTGAGAATATAGTGAACTAAGCTAGCCCTCGTCATCTACGCTGCAGTGCAGTGTCCTCTTTAGCTGTGAGATGTGTCTCCTGCAAGGAGGCAATGTGAATACCTTGTCTCTTTAAGTGCGAAAACACCTTGTACTTTTTAGCCATGGATTGCATTCTCTGGATATTCCAGGTCATAAAATTATACATTGGGGTGCCCGCCATAGTCCAAACATTATCGCCCAGTAGCGAATGAGTCCTCCCCTGCCTTCGCCCCATGCTCGGCCCGGACATACCCAGAAAAATAGAGCAGCAACAGTGACCCATGTTCTCAATAGCCCCAACTGTCAAACTTACAAACACTGAACCAATACATCAACTTCCCCACTCCAGGACCCCCCCATTAAACATTAACAAAAGACAAATACAAATGAGGGGGATGCCCAAGCAGTGACCAGCAGGGATGTATGGATCCTGGATCCTCCTGCACAGCCTGCCAGCCACCAACCTTTTACATAATCTTGAGAAGATCTGGCAGGATAAACAAAATTCCAGTGATGAGGGAAAGAAATGTCTGAGGGAGTCAACCTGACATTTGTCCAGACTGCTCATATGGGCAGCTGAAAAGGACATTATATGACACTCTACTCAAGGACCGATCTTGAAAGTAAAATGGAGCAAGCTCCTAGAAATATTGCTACGTAGCTCATTTAGATCGGCCTTGGTTGTCATGTAATCTGTCTGGTTCACCACTGGTGTGTTCCTGAAAAAAGACTGAAACACCAGCTGAGCCTGCAGTAAAGCTGGCAACTCCCTCCAGTAGATGAATGATGAGCTTTCCGGCAACCCTTTGCTGAAAGAGTCCAGCATGTCAGCCTGAGTGGACATACTACACTGACAGCGAACTTGATCCATTCTTTTATATTTTGGAGGAGCACAGAGCCGTGCCTACAGAGCCTTCATGATTAAGGCCACCACAGTGAAATTCTAAGTTCCTAAAAATAAATCACAATAATTGTGACAAACTGTGTTTATTAACTGAACTCTATTGAATGTTGCTTTATTCTGAATTCTGAAAAACTCCCTAGGTCCAGGGTTCCAGTGGAAGAGTAGGGTTGTCATTTAGAAGAAGACACAGTAGGGCTAGGGATGTCTCACAAAGATAATTGTACATTTTTGCGATTTTGCAGAAGTAGAAACATTTCAGAATGTATAAGTTTGCGTGCTGCTATTCTACTCTTAAGGTCTGACTATAGAGAAACTGTGGGTATCATTACCCAGAACTAATGTAAAGTAGTGGTAGTTGTAACACTGATTATTATTTCCATCATTTTTGTGGCTGCTTTGCTGATAAGATTAGGTTCTCCTGTTGACACTGGTTCCATTAGTTCTACACCTAGGCCTGCTACACATGCCCATTTAGTAAAAGGATTCTACCTAAGGATGTTTCTGAGGGAGATTTCTAAAAAAACACATTCTTTAAGTTGGTTTATGAGTACTCACATATAATGGACACTAAGGAATGCATATCTGCTCCCATTTGCCCATGTCAGTAGCTGAGTGCATTACTTATCATCACATTCCCCTTACAAAGGTCTCAGAGCGGCCCGGTCGCCCTCCCGACAGCCACCGTGAGTCTGGCAGACTCATAATGAGGCTCTTATGCATTTTTCTAGCAAAAGAGGACTGAGTGTTCAAGATGTTGAAGGTTCAACAATGTTACTGGATAAGAACAGGAGATAAGAGGATATGTAAAGAACATAACTGGGCTAGAAGCTGAGTTGAAGGAATTAGAACCAACATGTGCTTGGGAAGGAGTTGGAAAAGGTTTTTCAGCCCTATGGCAATTTTGGTAGTGGCGTATGATTGATTAGTTTATTTGCTATGATCAAAGGGTTTAAATGTATGAGATCGAAGAAAGTGGTGGTTGAAAGAAAGAAACAAGAGGAAAAGGGATGAAATGGAACTAGATGAGAAGTAGTGCAAGGCTTATGATGAGATGAAGGAATTGGAGAAGTCAAGACGTAAGATGTTGAAGACAACAACATTCGGAAATAGTCTCAGAAGATTGATTTGTTTCATGTAATGCTATTCTAGCCATCAGTGGGGGGATTGGAGCCACCTACTTTGGTGCTCTACTAATCTACATGCAATTTAGAAATTAATGCATATTCACTTATAAATCTGTGTGTATTTGATTAATCAAATGTAGTAGGTGGTTATATTTATACTTAAGAAGAACCACATTTATATTATTGAAATATATTCCATGCATTTACTCATGTTTACTCCACTTGTTTGGAAGCCCACAGTTTTGCTGGGTTATTTAGGGCTGTCGGTAGAATACATGACCATTCCTCAGCACATCCATATGCTGCAGTTAAGGCATTCCTTGAAATGAAGAAATTCAATCATAGGTCATGTTAATTGCACCAACTTCATTGGTTGCCAATTTACGAGAGAATTAAATTGAGTTTATAAAAATGCTTTGCTAGGAGAACAGTGTGTTCTGCATCCGAGTGCCTCCTAGCTACTCAGAAATGGACAGACACCTATTTTAGAGTCTAAAGTGCAATTGTGTGGAACTAAAGTTTAATTTGTACAAGAATAAGTACCAGGGCCTAAACTATTGCTCAGATGCCTGCAGCTGGGGCTACTGAATGTCTGGGAAGCAGAATACCACTGCTATTTACTCTTCATTCCACTTCATGCCTTTTTCATCCACCACCAGACACTCTCTGACATTTTATCTGACTGGCAGGATCTTTTTCAGCCCTGCTTTCCTCCTTTGTCATTGTCTTTCTCTTCCTCCTTCATTCCCCCTTTTGTGTTTTTCTCTCTTGCTCTGGGTCAAAGTCTGGTTACAAAAAAATGCTGGTTACCAAAAATGTGTGCCGGTAGGCAGCACCTACAAACACCGGCTCAAATTAATCACTGTAGGGAACAGTCTGAATATATGGCTTTAAACTTTGTCTACGGACTTTCCTTGCTTTAAATTCGTATGGCTAGTCATATTTTGGGAAGTGCATACCTGTCAATCCTCTCTATAGCACCTAGATACAGATCACTGACACAATATCAAAAATAATTTTGTGTTACAAAAATGTAATTTCACACTAATATCATTTAGAAATACCAAAAATATTGTTTTTTAATATATAGTGCTTAAAATAGTAAATCCTAAATATTTTAATATATAACAATAATATAATGTAAATTAAATAAATGTAAATAACATTTAATATGATATGTAAATATATACTTATTTAAACAAACACACACACATAGATATGTGTGTATGTTTATATATACATATCTATGTAACGTAACATTATTATTAAAAATAAATATTTACTACTGTAAAAGCATATACAGATATATATATATATATATATATTGGTTACAGAGACATTATAGTTAAGAAGTTATATATGTGTATATATATATATATATATATATATATATATATATATATATATATATATATATTGGTTACAGAGACATTGTAGTTAGGTAGTTAGGCTCAGGTTTCAGTCGTACAAAACAAGTGAAAATCAGCAGTTATAGTTAGCTGACCTAACTATAACTCACATCCCGTAATGCACTGCTTATGACATGAGTGATGTCACTGACCATGTCATGAATGATGTAATATGTGAGGTCATAAGCAGTGCATTGCTGGGGCGCTAGATACAGTTAGCTCAGCTAACTATAACTGCAGAATTTAACTGATTTTGTACGAGTGAAATCTGAGCTTAACTATAATGCTTCTGTAACCTTTGTTTTTTTCAATGAATTCCTAAGTTTTTTAAAATGCTAATTCCTAACTATGACGTCGCTGTAACCTTTGTTTTTTTCAGTGAATTTCTATGTTTTTTTTTTAAGTAGTAGTCACATTTGCAGAGTGGTAATGAAAGAAGGCAGGGCTATTCTGCTTTGTAGGACTTACAGGTGGTACCAAGAGGGCTTCTTGGCCCCAAAGGTCCCTCAATAGCCAAGGGGATTTCATCCCCCTACTAATAGTGCACCAGGAGGTGTGTTTGCAGAGTGGTGGAGAAAGGGGGCATAGCCTCAAAGATCTCTTAGCAATCCTTTTGTGTGCGACTTACTGGAGGTAACAGGAGGGGTAGTTGACCTGATAGCAGTGTCAGGATTTGCCTGAGGGCCCTCAATTTGTGCTCCCATGGATACTAGGAGCCTGTGCCTGCTGTCTCCAACCCAGCAACGCAGTTCGGGTTACAGACAGCTTTAGTGCGCATGACGGTTTGGCCGGCCTGAGACTACCAGCCAAAACATTCATGTGCCCACCACTCCCCCTGTGACTGCCCACCCCCATGATGGCTGCGCCCTCAAGTCTCAGCTCCGAGAGCAAAAGCAAAACGATAAGAAACATGTTTTAATATTGTTTTTTTTTTTACCTTTTTGAGTCTGCTGACGGGGGCGATGTTCCTCCACCATAGCAGAGGAGCTGCCGCTGGTAAGATTTACTATTCCCACTTCAGTCTGTGCAACAGTAGGGAAAGCGTTGGACTTCAGAGTGGTAAGATTTACTATTCCCACTCCAGTCTGTGCAACAGTAGCGAAAGCTTTGGACTTCGAAAGGGTTAAATACACTATTGATTAAATAATAATATAAAATAATTTTATAAGTAATTATTAATTAATTAACTTCCCATCCTATATCCCTACAAACCCAAGAGCCCACATCTAAAATATAACTAATATACAAAATTATTTAACATTTTACATAATTCATAATATATTTAATAATTAATAATTAACGAATAAATACTTGTTAATTAATTATTACTTAAATAATTTCCAAACCAACACCCTTAGAGACCCAGCAGCCCGCACCTAAAAAATAACTAACATGACGTTATTACACAATTTACATAATGAATAATCAATTTAATAATTATTACTTAATTAATGTTCCACCCATACATCTACAAACCCAGCAGCCTGCACATAAAATATTACAAAAAAATGTAATTATTCCATAACTTACAGACATATTAATCAATTAAATAATTAATAATTCATTGTTAATTAATTACTACTTAATTAACGTCCCACCCTATAGATCTACAAACCTAGCAACCCGCTTCAACACTATAAATTACTATTAGCAATTTAATAAAACATTATAAATCACTTAAAATTACAAACTATATTAAAAAGTAGTATTGACTATTATACAAACAATAATGACACATAAAATCAATATATGAACTAAAACACATTAAGATAATTAAAAAACGATATCTTTCACAACCATGGGGCATATTATCAAGGGCCGGCGATAAATATCACAAATCGCACTTAGCGCTTGCATATTTATCGCCGGCTATCTCTGGAGTTTATCGTCCGGTTAGCGCGTTATCTACAACGTGCATCGCCGAGGCGATAAAAATTCCAGAGATAGTTGGGATATCGCCGTTTTCCATGGTGGATATACTTGATGATAGGGCCTGTGGTCTTAGCCACACAATCCACCCCCCATGTTAGGTATGCCTTAGTCAGGAATTTAACAGACGTTAAATTCCTGCGTTAAGGCATACTTAACGCGATTTTATATATCGCTAACCCTCCTTGATAATATCGCGAAGCTGCCTTCGCGATATTATCCCATGTTGTTTTCACAGCCACGCCTCTTTTGCATCTCATTATCGATGCGAGGCGTGTGAAAAAGGGGCGTCAAGGAATCACGCGCTAGCGTGCCCTTGATGATAATGCGATAAAATTATCGCCGCTTTTCGCCTGAAAACGGGCTCTAAAGCGGCGATAATATTATCATCGCCCCTTGATGATATGCCCCTTAATTATTAAAGCTATGTTAAAACAATGACAGTCTTAGCAACAATATTAATTACCATGAAAACTATATTTCTGCATCAAATATTTTTGAATTACGATATTTTTTTCCGATGTTCCAAAAAAACTCAACATTTTGTCCGAACACCCCAAATAATAATAATAATACTGATATTTGTAAAGCGCGAACAGCTACCTCACGAGGAGGTGTCCCGGCGCTATAGACCGCTGGGGAACCCGTCCTGGCTATCCCTGTGAGATGGTCCCTTTCTGGGTATCTCCAAGGTGAAACCAGGCATCCCCAGCGTCTGTGGGGGGCCGTTGTAGAGATGAGGCAAGCTTAATGCCCAGAGTTGCCAAGTGTGTTCCTGGTTAGAGTAGGTACCGAGGCGAGAATTATCGAGTCCGTTTTGACCCTGGTCCACAACCCTGCCGCGTCGGGAATTGAACCCTGGTCCCTGGCCAATTCTCTGCTTACGGGTCTGCCGCCTCTAACCAGTGAACCACACCTCTCTACGAGGTACAGCTTTGGGGCAGTAGCGGCTCGTGGAGGGAGTGCCCCGGGGCGGTGGGGCGGGGGAGGCGCAGGGTGGGGGGTAGTAAACTCCGGCTCATGGCCGACCAGAGTAATGTAAACAAATAAATCAAAAAAAAGAATTTCATTGCCAAATGCGTTTCAGCGCGCGCAATGAGATTCGTTTTATTTATTTATTTGTTTACATTACTCCGGTTGGCACTCCCTCCACGAGCCGCTACTGCTTTGGGGTGATTGTTGTGCTGTATAAAAGGCCACATGGAATAGAATTTATGTTTCAGTTCCTCTCTACCAACTCAAACCATCAAAAAATATAGACTGTCTAGATTGTAAAGTAGTTCTAACAATATTTTTAGCAAGACTGAAAACTCCTATTATGCTCCCATCTTGCCACTTAAATATAAAAGCAGGCAATTTCAAAGTAAGGCACTACAAGCTATATTTCCCTGTCCTTGGGAAAAAAATATTAGAATTGATAGACTTTTGATCAACCAATGAGGGCCCAAACCAGTCTATAGTTATCCCAAGTGGCCTTCTTTTTCTTAACTGCGAGGAAAACTTTAAAACTTATCATAGTGCAACGGATCACTAAGTATCAGAGCTGCCGAAACCAGGAAAAGAAGAACTACTCCTCAATCAAACAAGTGCAAGGACTTTTTAGTCTTCTCAAGACAAAGGCATCAAAGGAAGTGGATATGAGTGTTGAAGAAAAAAATGGGGGAGAAGAGGCTTATGGACATTGGCCCCATTCACGAAAAATAAATAAAAGTAAGGATGGAGATCTACATCTCCAGCTGAGCCTACTTTTACGTTTCTTTCTATTCACAAACAATCAAAACACCAAGGTGCCGATCATGATCCTGTAAAAAAATTCCCCGTACGACTCGTATCCGGTCTTTTTACCTTACGAATCGTACAAGTGCCGTACAAACTGGCAATCACGATTCGCATGGGAAAAAGTCCATACGAATCGCATTGGGAATCATTCCCCACACGTCCTCGGGTCGGAAAATGTGTCCAACACGTCCCCGGACGATTTACCGTACAAATGTGAAAAGTAAAGTCCGACCGCGGAATTACGATCCATCCCGTGCGTCCGATGTTACAACCGTATGGAAAAAACACCGTCCGCACCGAACTCCCATAGCAACCATGGAGACATGTGCCCGCATACGCGCCCAACACCCCCCAGCCCTCCTATGTACGAGTCGAATCCCCACCCGTGTATGTACACCCGTGTATGTACGAGACGTACCCCCACCAGTGAATGTATGGAGCGTACCCCCACCCCAACCGTGTAAGTACGACCCGTACCCTCATCCGCGTATGCATGGAGCGTACCCCCAGCCCAACCGTGTAAGTACGAGCCGTACCCTCACCCGCGTATGCATGGAGCGTACCCCCACCCCAACCGTGTATGTACGACACGTACCCCCACCTGCGTATGCATGGAGCGTACCCCCACCCCAACAGTGTAAGTACGACCCGTACCACCACCCCAACCGTGTATGTACGGCCCGTACCCACACCGGCGTATGTATGGAGCGTACCCCCACCCCAACAGTGTATGTACGACCCGTACCCTCACCCGCGTACGTATGGAGCGTACCCCCACCCCAACAGTGTATGTACGGACCGTACCCCCACCCCAACCGTGTATGTACGGCCCGTACCCACACCCGCGTATGCATGGAGCGTACCCCCACCCCAACAGTGTATGTACGACCCGTACCCTCAGCCGCGTATGCATGGAGCGTACCCCCACCCCAACCGTGTATGTACGACCCGTACCCTCACCCGCGTATGCATGGAGCGTACCCCCACCCCAACCGTGTATGTACGACCCGTACCCTCACCCGCGTACGTATGGAGCGTACCCCCACCCCAACAGTGTATGTAGGGACCGTACCCCCACCCCAACCGTGTATGTACGGCCCGTACCCACACCCGCGTATGCATGGAGCGTACCCCCACCCCAACAGTGTATGTACGACCTGTACCCTCAGCCGCGTATGCATGGAGCGTACCCCCACCCCAACCGTGTATGTACGACCCGTACCCTCACCCGCGTATGCATGGAGCGTACCCCCACCCCAACCGTGTATGTACGACCCGTACCCTCACCCACGTACGTATGGAGCGTACCCCCACCCCAACCGTGTATGTACGGACCGTACCCCCACCCCAACCGTGTATGTACGGACCGTACCCCCACCCCAACCGTGTATGTACGACACATACCCCCACCCACGTATGCATGGAGCGTACCCCCACCCCAACCGTGTATGTACGACCCGTACCCTCACCCGCGTACGTATGGAGCGTACCCCCACCCCAACCGTGTATGTACGGACCCTACCCCCACCCCAACCGTGTATGTACGACTCGTACCCTCACCCGCGTACGTATGGAGCGTACCCCCACCCCAACAGTGTATGTACGACCCGTTCCCTCACCCGCGTATGCATGGAGCGTACCCCCACCCCAACATTGTAAGTACGGAGCGCACCCCAGGCCCCAACACCAGCACCTTCACACAACATCGCGCATGTACGAGTCGTACCAAGCCAGACACAAGGACAGCACTGTACAACAAAATTGCCGAAGTACACACCGTACACACGCTGAAAACGCACGAACACAACCAGGACAAAGCAAAACAACACAAGAATACACCATTCGAATGGCACAAAGCCACAAAACATGTCCAACAAGCACAAAAACAACACATTCACTGACCTGCAACTGCCAAAATCCAAAACAGAGGCCCAAAACACAACCACTCCTTATAACACACCCACCCAAACTTCAAACACAGCCACACCCACCAATGGACCAATAAAAAGGGCCCACACACACAAACCATGAGCCTTTGCAACAGACCCACTGCTGCCAGACCCCACAGACAACCTACAGCACCATACTAGAACCTTTACTACACCTTACACCTGCACACCTTCACACACACACCTTCACAAACACCCCCTCATCACATTCACACACACACCTGCACAACCACACACACACACCCACAACCATCCACAACCCCCCCCCCACCATCCACACCCACACCCCTCACCATGCCCACTAACAAGAATCCAAAGTTCACTAGCCGAGAGTTGGAGGTCCTTGTCGACGAAATCCTCAGAGTCGAGCCACACCTCTTTGGAACATTGGTCAGACAGACCTGCATGACCGAAAAAACTGCCATGTGGCAGAGGATTGTTGATGCTGTTGCGGCCACCAGAAGGACCAGGCATGAATGCCAAGCCAGGTGGTACGATCTGCGGAGGAGGGTCCGAGCCAAAATGACCGACGACCACAACCAGGCCAACGTCACTGGAGGAGGGCCGCCCCGCAGACCCGTACAACACCATCCCTGGGAGGAGAGGGTGATGGCCATACTGCCGGTGGTGGCAGTGGACGGATTAGACGGACTCCGAGACCCGGGTGAGTACACAAACAACTCACCTCACATGGGGGGAACGTCATCCACAACCAAACTCACAAACAGGCACGCAACCACCCCAAGCTATCGCATGACTCAACCACACTCCATGAACACGCACATGCCACTGGCGCCACCATGCCCCATGCACCCAGCTGGACAATGCAAAGTCACAGGCCACAGAAAACACCAACACAAGACACGGTAAGCCGGATGGCGGGAGTGTGGGCCACAAAAATCACATAGTGCAACTCAGAAGCAGACAACAATGCCCCCTGCCCATATGGCCTAGGTCACATCCAGACAAACAGTGTGTCCCCACACAGGAAAGACTTGCCAGCAAATGGCGGACGCCTTGCATTAACACATGGGGGTGACGGCACGTTTGTGCACATGACAGCAGCTAATGAACAGCCAACACTGTGAAAGAGTGGCAGCACACACCACCACAGCAGCAGCGCAGACACAGACACTACACCCAATGGGTGCCTGCTGATCAGAAACAAACTCACATCAACAAACCAAGGGCCAGTCAAACATCTGCAAAAAGTGTGTGCCTAGGAAGCCGGGCTGAGGTGACAGAGGGTGACACACAGAGGGAGGGAGAGGGAGAGAGAGAGGGAGGGAGACACAGGGAGACGGACAGAGGGAGGAGGCTGACACACAGAGGGAGGGAGAGGGGGACAGAGAGGGAGTGAGAAAGGGACACACAGGGAGACCAATTCAGCCGTGGGAGTGTGGGAATGTCTGCTCGTCAGCAGGTGGACTGCGTGCATGTGGACAAGGGTGGCCAGTGCCTGAATCCCCCCTCTTCTCCATGGCAAAACACTGGGCCAAGTGTCAACCTGTGCACAAGCACAACACCAGCTACCTGCATTATCTAAGTGTGTGGAACAACTCCATGTGCAGGACACCACGGGCATGGCCCAGGTTGTGTCCATCCTCGAGGAGATCAAGACCCAGCAGGCCCAGCAACATGCGGAGCAACATGCCTGTCTACTGCGACACCAAGGGCGGATGGAGGACAGACAGGCTGAGCTTGTGACGGTGTTCAGGGGAATTCACAGTACACTCCGTCGGATAGCCGACAACATGGGCAACCCTCCCTGTGCCATCAGGCGTAGAACATCACCACCCACAGGGAGGGATCAGGAGGAGGAGGAGGAGACATCCGACGGAGCATCCCAAACATCGTCACGGCCTGCTTCTGAGGGTCCCCGCAGGAGGGCGGGTCGTCCACGGAAAAGACCGTGAGGGTCAGCGCAACAGCACCATCTCCCAGGACACCTGGCCTGGCACCTGGCCCACTGGACCAACAGCGGCACAGCAGCAAAAGACATTCTCTGCCACATGGACTTGCTGGTCACTGTCTGACCAATGTTGACAAAGACTGTGACATGGACTCTGAGGATTTCAAATGGCAAGGACACCAACTCCCCTAGTGAACTTTGGATTCCACACACCCGGAAAGCCCCTCATGTCAGACCCCCCCTCCCCCCGTACCCCAACCAAAATAAAAAGTTACACCATAAAGAGAAGATTCCTACATATTGCATTATTACCTTACATGTGTCTTGTAAAGTCTAACCATGCCTGAGTTCTCATTTGACTTCAACCATCCACACCCTGGGGCCTGAGTCTGGCACAGGACACACATGGGTCACATTGTATTAGGCAAGACAGACATGGAGCACCATACACACCCGTGATGGGCCCAACCAGCTGAGGGGGTGGCCGCACAACCGTGCCGACAGACACATTGAGTACAGCGACAGCCATGCGCAGAGGTCAGGGATCATGTGGAGTGTCCTGTGGGGCACCCAGGTATGTGTGGACAGGTGGCAGAACCATGTCCTGCAAGCTTGAGTTAGGTGGATGCAGAGAATGGTGGCCTGGCCAACGTTGGATGCATGGGGATGGCACATGTCACAATACCCACACAGTCATGGACTACATGCACAATACACAGTCTAATCCCACACAAACAGCTTGCATCTTGCTACTCTACACATAGACACATAGCCACTATCACGGAAAACCATGCCAGACATGCCGGATGCACCGTGGCAACACACCAGCATTGACTGAGAAGAGGCACCTTTGAGGCATTGGGACACCTTTATTAGTCATGTATTCGGGATTGCAGAGGCAACTCGGAGTACACATGAACGGGTCATGTGGAGTAACATGTGGGTCCAACACTGGAACCCCCCTTCTGCAGCACAAATGCGTGATAGCCATGGAACTGGCACACAAGTATCGGCTAACAGCTAAACACCCCCTGCTGCTCACGGAGAGGCTGCCATACACCATTGATCCGCTGATGTGGAAGTCCCACACCATGTCAAGCCAATGCAAACCGTATGTGTCCGAGGGCAGTGTAACACACATTGATGCCATCATCACAATCCACAATCCCATCACTGATGACTGTCAACAAGTCTGACCATCTATTCAGGTGTACCCAGCTGCATGTCATGTGTCCCATGGTGATGCGACATGTCTGCAGAGGAACCAAACATCGACAGGGGCAGTGTGCACACATCGGAAACAACTGCCACACCCAATACACCCCTGATGCATCCCTTACCCTAAGGAGACTTCCAAACTTGTCCGTGCGTGTAACGCTGAGTCAGCACACGATGACGTGTCCATGAGGAATAGCAGTGCCACAACAATGCAACCAGCAGACGGCATGCGCAAGTACCTGGGGATGAGAGACACACAAGAAGTCAGCCACAAAAAGCACAGCCACTTGCATGTGCATGTACTCGACACATGTAAGGATGACAACATGCTAGGTCACAATTATGACTGGGGAAATACACTCATCACTGGCACCATCACTCCAGTGACACATCCACACACACCTCTGACTCACGTGCCATACATGCAGATGGACACACACATGGCAACACATGCCACACGGGGACCAATGCATGCACACACAGACACTGGTACTCACCACTAAGCAAAGAAGTCGCTATGAGCCGACTCCGGATGTCCTCTTGCGGAACCACATCCTCCACATCACTAGCCCCATTGCCAAGACCTTGGTCCTCCACGGGTGGATGGTCCTGATCATCTTGATCCAGGATGAGTGGCACAGCTTTCTCAACTGCCATGTTGTGCAGCATGCAGCACACCATGAAGATTTTGCAGACCTTCGCCGGGGCATATGGGAGGGCGCCGCCGGTCTTGTGGAGGCACCTGAATCGGCTCTTCAGGAGGCCAAATGTCCTCTCTATCACTCGCCTTGTCCGGCCATGGGCGGTGTTGTAGCGGAGCTGGGCCGGCGTGATGGGGTTGCGGAGAGGTGTGATCAGCCATGGCATGTTGGGATAGCCAGCGTCCCCTACATGGAAAGCACATGCACATAAGTAGGACAGGAGAAGCGGTCGTGCTGGAAGTCTACGCAAAATACAGGACAGACAGAGTGTACCCACCAACAACACATGCTCGTTCGTTGCGCAGCTGCGTCATCATCTCAGGCACCCTGCTAGGCCTCATGATGTAGGCATCGTGTGCTGATCCTGGAAAACGAGCACAGACATGTGAAATCACCATGTTGGACAGACACACCACAAGGGCATTGATGGAGTGGTAGTGCTTGCGATTCCTGTACGCTACCTCCTGTGCCTGTGGTGGTACCAAAGCCACATGTGTCCCATCTATGGACCCAATGACATGGGGCATCCCTCCCAGGGCATAGAATCCACGCTTGACCCCAGTCAACATTTCAGGGGTTGGGAAATGGATGAACTCATCCAGGTGAAGCAACATGGCCTCTAAGAAATCATGCAGCACACGGCAGAACATGCTCTGGGACATGCCACCAACATGAGCTATGGTATTTTGAAAGGTACCCGTGGCAAGAAAATGTAGGGCTGCCATTACCTTCAGCTTGGGTGTCAGTGCCGTAGGATACCTGTGCAGCGGTTGCAGGTGTGGTGCCAGCCTCGCCATCAACTCCTCAATCAACGGTTGGGGGAAGCGGTAGCACCGGATACAGTCATTCTCCCGCATGTCAGCCAAGTTCGGAATTGCTCGGGGAAGAGGCGGCGCTCTGCAGTAATTTGGAAGTGACAAGGAAGGGTGAGTGCACTACAACAACAATTTTTTGGTGCTGAGCACATGTTAATCTGTCAATACACATATGCGACATACGGAGTCAGGTATGTGCCACATGCCCTGGACACGTATGGCTGCCAGGTGACACTCCTACCAAGACCCAGCTACACATGGAGATTGTAAACCTCCACATGCCATGGCAAGGGATTAGCTGTGTCCCAGTGTAAGTGAACAGCCAGACCCAACACAGGAGTGACATACATCAACACATCAGCAGAAGTAGGCTGTCGATTTCAGAGACTGGTAGCGGAACACTAGAGCCACAGGTCACATGACATTACACTAGGACAGCCCACACACCTTGCCAATAAGGTGTACATGTAATGACTCACCACACATTCATAGAGAGGATGCAGACATGTCCTTGTTACGCTACTCCGTGTCCCATGCATACATACGCACCTCACATCCGATACCACATGTGGCCTGGTGTGCGTAACAGTGTGCCATGTCCATCTACACACAGACACATGTTGGTTGCTGCAACAGCTGATGCATTTGAGGGAGCACCAACATCAAGCTAATGGGGACACCCCACACATACATGACATAGTCACATCGTGCACCGTGGGTAGTGACATGTCTGGTGTGGTAACCCCTGTAGCGGGCATCAGGGGACACTTGCGTGTGTTGTTGACTGTGCCATGCCAGTGACGCTCATCCCAAGTGTGCAGTACCACATGCACACATGTCAAAGGAGTTAAGGGCATGCCTGGCACACATTGCACCATCACACATAACATCTGTACACATCTCATCATACATCTGGTGCCTTCTCGACTCAGGAGTAATGTGCCACATCACAGCCTTTCACACCTGTGCCCCACACATGTAGTACTGCCCAGACAATGCCTTGATGTCCATCCATGGACAAGTATGTCAGCCCTATTCCTTCCGGTGTGATGCCTGTCACCACTGTGATGTGTGAAAGGCACCGTACATTCGCTCAGAGGGCCTGTGTACGTTCCCTATCACTATGGGAGTGCTGCCGTATGTGTACCCATAGTGAAAGTGAGCGTACGCACGCGTGTATGGTCCGTACCACTATGGGTACACATACGCGTGAACACCCATAGTGATAGTGAGCGTACAGGCGTGTGTACGGTCCGTATCACTATGGGTGTTCTCGTGTATGTGTACCCATAGTGGTACGGACCGTACACACGCCTGTACGCTCACTATCACTATGGGTGTTCACGCGTATGTGTACCCATAGTGGTACGGACCGTACACACGCCTGTACGCTCACTTTCACTATGGGTGTTCTCGCGCATGTGTACCCATGGTGATATGGACCGTACACACGCCTGTACGCTCACTATCACTATGGGTGTTCACGCGTATGCGTACTCATAGTGGTACGGACCGTACACACGCCTGTACGCTCACTATCACTATGGGTGTGAACACTATGGGTGTTCACATCCACAAGCGTGTGCTGGCGGTGGTATTTCCAGACTTGGACAGGCGCTTACAGGAGAAGCAGCAGCAGGAAGGGGGTAGGTACATGTGTGTTTGTTGTGTGTCACCAGCATTTGTAAGTACACAGTTGCATGGATACACTGCCAGGGTTTAAAGGTGCTGTGCAGATCCAATTACCCACAGTATAGCGGTGCTCTCCTGCCTCCCTTCCCCTCCTTGCAATGTGTTCCCTGGTCTGTGTGTAGTCACTCCTTCACAAGGTAATGTAGGCTGGCGCTTTCTTCATGTGAACTATGCCTGTAGCATCATGTGTGGGGGTGGTGTGTAACAGGTTTTGGGACCTTGCCTGTGCCCTGTCCAGTTCAGTACATGTGGGTTCCATGTCAGTTGGCACTGATGCTGAGTCCAGACATGGGAGTTAGTCTCTCAAGTGTCATGCCTTACAGCACGCATGTCCTATGTTGTGGCCTGTGACATGATGTGCATGAGTGTGCGATACGCATAGTGCAGGGATGGTGGCGTGTGTTGCAGTCATTCCCATTCAGGACCATGGAGTTGTGTGGCCACTACTGTCCCCTGGGGCATATTTTCATAGGTGTCATGTGTGTCATCACAAAACGTGGACACTCTCAGTGTCTACAGCATAGGTTGTGCTCTGTGCCATTGTCCCCTGGCACCATGTATATTGACGTAAAATGTAGTACAAGTGTCCACTGTACAGCCTGACCTGATTTTCCTTGTTCATACTCACGGTGGCCAGTGCCTGTGTGTCTTGTTACAATCATCTGATGATGGCCATTTGTACATGATTATTTGGACAGGCGCACCTTGGGTATTTGACGTCCAATCTTGCATTTATGCAGCCCCTGTGTATTTCACCCAGACTAAGAGATGTAAGTGCCACCTGTGTCTCAACAAATTGTCTCATGTAGGGGGTGGTTGGTGCGGGCCAAGCCTACATGTCAAAACCAGAATTCTCCTTTTTAGGTCTGGCCAGTGTGTGATGTTTGTCTGGACATACACTCAAGGTGCAGTGAGCCAGTCATGGTGGGCATGTTTTCAGTATTACCTATGCACCTATGCAGCATGTGCCTCAAGTTCATGGATATGGTCCCTACTCATCCCTATTTTCGGCAACGCTGTGTGGTGCAGATGCAGTGCTGGATTGTCCCCAGGGCCTGGCTCCTATGTCAAACTCCATTTCATGTCATTTGCTATTGTGTCATGCTCTCCATGGATTTTCAGTGGCATGGTGGGTGAACCAACTGTGTGTTGCATGCCCTACATCTGTACCTTGTTTTGTAGATGTTACTGATCTTTCTTTTCAGGCTATGCACTGTAACCTATGTAGATTGGACTCATGTGACATATGTATACAGGTGTGTGATTAATTGCTGTCTCTTCACCTTGCCCACAGCATCGTCGGGGGACATGGAGGGAGACATGAGCACAGACGGAGCGGAGGGACCGAGCACCAGTGCCAGCGTTGACATCGTGGCTGGCACATTGAGTGGAACTGAGGCGGAGGAGAGTGAGGCCGAGGACCTGTCCACTGGCACGACAGAATATGAAGCTGACGGGTCCGAGGATGATCTCTCCGAGTGGGCGGAGGCTGCACCAGCAGCTGACAGCGGCACAACATCTCACCCCGCCCCCTCCATTGCCACCAGCCGCCTCCCACTTGCTCGTGTCCCTTCCCAGCGTGCCCGGTCACCACATGTCTCCTTCCTGCCAGGCACCGCACCCCCTGCCCCTGTCTCCACTGCTGCCGCCAATGCCGAGTCTGTGGACATCCAGCGGCAGTTGCAGGTTGGTCAGGCTGCGATGCTTAATGTCCTCCATGGCCACAGCCAAGTGCTGAACAACATGGAGGCATACTTGGAGGGCATTTTTTCATCGCAGGCTGACCAACGCAACTTGCTGAGGTCCATTGACTCGACACTGACTGCAGCAGTGGGTCACCTGCAGCGCTACGTCCAACCCCCTACCCCTGACCCATCCACACTTCCCACTCCCATGCCTGTCCCACGTACACCCAGACGTCAGCATGCACCCACCACAACAGACACAGGCACCACACCAGCAGGGAAGGTCATACGCACACCTCCTGGCACGCACACACAGGGTGAAGTAGGCACACCCACTGGGTCGGGGGGCAAACGTAAGTCACGCAGCCAGAGTGGGAGTCCGCATTCCACCAAATCCACTCCCTCCAAATCTCCTCCCCTCAGCTCTCTTGGCCACATATCCGGCAAGGACTCCTTCATGGCCACTCTGTCCCTGAGCCCCACTGTGACACCACCCCGCAAGTGGTCAAGGGAGTCCCCGGTCAGGGTGGTTGAGTCCCCCCCCCTGTCCACACCCTCCCCCAGTGGCGCTGCAACCCATCCCTCTGACCCCCCCCCCCCTCCTTGGGGCCTGTGGTTCCTTCGGGTGCAGGGGAGACGCTGGAGGACCTTGCTAAGGTGTGCAGCGACATCCTGGCCTCCGCCTTTGGCCCTGCCCCACCCCCTGTGGTGGAGTCCTCCATCCCTGCACCCACGACGCCTACCCTTCGCCCTCATGCCTGGTCCTTCCCCCCCACATGATGCCCTCCCCGCTGTGGAAGACAAATGAGTCTGTGCATGCAAGCTAGGGGACACGCGTCCCACTGTGTCTCCCATCCAGCTGTGACTCATGGACTGCCCTATGGGCTTTGTAAATATTGAACTTTATCCACACACACTTTATTTGGAAATGCTGAATAAAGCCTTTTTTTTTCCTTAGAACACTACTGCTTTTGTGGTATTGCTGTTGGTGGGGCTGCTACATGATTTTGGGTGGTGATCATGTGTTGGGTGTGTGGGAAATGTAGTAGTGTGCTGGTCATAGGGGGTACCCTGGTATCTGTGTGCCATCACAAGGTGTTAGCTAGGTTTCTCTGTTCATGTAAGCAGTTACTGCATGGTGAAATAGTCCCAAGGTGTGTTCCTTCCTCTGTGTACCCTGACATCTTCCCTGCAGGGTGTTCCCAATATTTAGCGCTGAGCTGTGTCTACATTAGCTGGGTGTGTGACGGACCCCTTCAACTTTGGCCATGCATGCAGAGCGATGTCTCCACCTGCATCATTCGTGGCATCCTTGGTGATCACTGTACTTGTGTATGTAGTCTGTTGACATGACTTCATGTGGACATGTTCCCTTTTAGGCTGTATGCATGTGTGTACTCCCAGCCTCGCACACATGTGTTACATGTACTGCAGGGTCTTTGTGCACCTGACTGACAATTGTGGCAATTGGATCTGTGGGTACTCCACCCTATTTTTTTCCATGGGCACTGCTGGGGGCCTCTGCACCCACCCCTCCTGTCTCTGGGCACTGCTGGGGGCCTCTGCACCCACCCCTCCTGTCTATGGGCACTGCTGGGAGGACTCTGCACCCACCCCTCCTGTCTCTGGGCACTGCTGGGAGGACTCTGCACACACCCCTCCTGTGTCTGGGCACTGCTGGGAGGACTCTGCACACACCCCTCCTGTCTCTGGGCACTGCTGGGAGGACTCTGCACCCACCCCTCCTGTGTCTGGGCACTGCTGGGAGGACTGTACACCCACCCCTCCTGTCTCTGGGCACTGCTGGGATGACTCTACACCCACCCCTCCTGTCTCTGGGCACGGCTGGGAGGACTCTGCACCCACCCCTCCTGTCTCTGGGCACTGCCGGGAGGACTCTGCACACACCCCTCCTGTGTCTGGGCACTGCTGGGAGGACTCTGCACCCACCCCTCCTGTCTCTGGGCACTGCTGGGAGGACTCTGCACACACCCCTCCTGTGTCTGGGCACTGCTGGGAGGACTCTGCACACACCCCTCCTGTCTCTGGGCACTGCTGGGAGGACTCTACACCCACCCACCCCTCCTGTCTCTGGGCACTGCTGGGAGGACTCTGCACCCACCCCTCCTGTCTCTGGGCACTGCTGGGAGGACTCTGCACACACCCCTCCAGTGTCTGGGCACTGCTGGGAGGACTCTGCACACACCCCTCCTGTCTCTGGCACTGCTGGGAGGACTCTGCACCCACCCCTCCTGTCTCTGGGCACTGCTGGGAGGAATCTGCACACACCCCTCCTGTGTCTGGGCACTGCTGGGAGAACTCTGCACACACCCCTCCTGTCTCTGGGCACTGCTGGGAGGACTCTGCACACACCCCTCCTGTCTCTGGGCACTGCTGGGAGTGATAGGCACACACCCCTCCTGTCTCTGGGCACTGCTGGGAGGACTCTGCACCCACCCCTCCTGTCTCTGGGCACTGCTGGGAGGACTCTGCACCCACCCCTCCTGTGTCTGGGCACTGCTGGGAGGACTCTGCACCCACCCCTCCTGTCTCTGGGCACTGCTGGGAGGACTCTGCACACACCCCTCCTGTGTCTGGGCACTGCTGGGAGGACTCTGCACACACCCCTCCTGTCTCTGGGCACTGCTGGGAGGACTCTGCACACACCCCTCCTGTCTCTGGGCACTGCTGGGAGTGATAGGCACACACCCCTCCTGTCTCTGGGCACTGCTGGGAGGACTCTGCACCCACCCCTCCTGTGTCTGGCCACTGCTGGGAGGACTCTGCACACACCCCTCCTGTGTCTGGGCACTGCTGGGAGGACTCTACACCCACCCCTCCTGTCTCTGGGCACTGCTGGGAGTGATAGGCACCCACCCCTCCTGTCTCTGGGCACTGCTGGGAGGACTCTGCACACACCCCTCCTGTGTCTGGGCACTGCTGGGAGGACTCTACACCCACCCCTCCTGTCTCTGGGCACTGCTGGGAGTGATAGGCACCCACCCCTCCTGTCTCTGGGCACTGCTGGGAGGACTCTGCACACACCCCTCCTGTGTCTGGGCACTGCTGGGAGGACTCTGCACCCACCCCTCCTATTTCAGGATATGTACACTTAGAACATACACGGGTGTGGGTTCGCTCCATGCATACGAGGTGGGGGTAGGGTCCGTACATACACTGTTGGGGTGGGGGTACGCTCCATACATCCGCGGGTGAGGGTACGGGTCGTACTTACACTGTTGGGGTGGGGGTACGCTCCATACGTCCGCGGGTAAGGGTACGGGTCGTGCTTACACTGTTGGGGTGGGGGTACGCTCCATACGTACGCGGGTGAGGGTACGGGTCGTACTTACACTGTTGGGGTGGGGGTACGCTCCATGCGTACGCGGGTGAGGGTACGGGTCGTACTTACACTGTTGGGGTGGGGGTACGCTCCATACGTCCGTGGGTGAGGGTACGGGTCGTACTTACACTGTTGGGGTGGGGGTGGGGGTACGCTCCATACATACGCGGGTGTGGGTACGGGCCGTACACACACGGTTGGGGTGGGGGTACGGGCCGTACATACACTGTTGGGGTGGGGGTACGCTCCATACGTCTGCGGGTGAGGGTACGGGTCGTACTTACACTGTTGGGGTGGGGGTACGCTCCATACGTACGCGGGTGAGGGTACGGGTCGTACTTACACTGTTGGGGTGGGGGTACGCTCCATACGTACGCGGGTGAGGGTACGGGTCGTACTTACACTGTTGGGGTGGGGGTAAGCTCCATACATCCGCGGGTGAGGGTACGGGTCGTACTTACACTGTTGGGGTGGGGGTACGCTCCATACGTACGCGGGTGAGGGTACAGGTCGTACTTACACTGTTGGGGTGGGGGTACGCTCCATACGTACGCGGGTGAGGGTACGGGTCGTACTTACACTGTTGGGGTGGGGGTACGCTCCATACATACGCGGGTGTGGGTACGGGCCGTACATACACTGTTGGGGTGGGGGTACGCTCCATACGTACTCGGGTGAGGGTACGGGTCGTACTTACACTGTTGGGGTGGGGGTACGCTCCATACATACGCGGGTGTGGGTACGGGCCGTACATACACGGTTGGGGTGGGGGTGCGGGCCGTACATACACTGTTGGGGTGGGGGTACGCTCCATACGTCCGCGGGTGAGGGTACGGGTCGTACTTACACTGTTGGGGTGGGGGTACGCTCCATACGTACGCGGGTGAGGGTACGGGTCGTACTTACACTGTTGGGGTGGGGGTACGCTCCATACGTACGCGGGTGAGGGTACGGGTCGTACTTACACTTTTGGGGTGGGGGTACGCTCCATACGTACGCGGGTGAGGGTACGGGTCGTACTTACACTGTTGGGGTGGGGGTACGCTCCATACGTACGCGGGTGAGGGTACGGGTCGTACTTACACTGTTGGGGTGGGGGTACGCTCCATACGTACGTGGGTGAGGGTACGGGTCGTACTTACACTGTTGGGGTGGGGGTACGCTCCATACGTCCGCGAGTGAGGGTACGGGTCGTACTTACACTGTTGGGGTGGGGGTACGCTCCATACGTACGCGGGTGAGGGTACGGGTCGTACTTACACTGTTGGGGTGGGGGTACGCTCCATACATACGCGGGTGAGGGTACGGGTCGTACATACACTGTTGGGGTGGGGGTACGGGTCATACTTACACTGTTGCAGTTGGGGGTACGCTCAATGCATACAGGGGTGGGGGTACGGTCCGTACATATGCGTCCCCACGCTATGTGATGCTTGTGCGGGCCGTACCCAGGCCTTTGCCACGTGGGTACAGCCGTCCCGCCATTGTTGGGGTGACGTAGGTGTGGGCGTGGTACGACTCGTACCCACGCTCTTAAGGCGTGGGTACGGGACGTACCTGTATTGTTGTGTTGCCGGTTCGCGTCGTCAAGCACTTCCGTTGTGGCGGACGCTGGCTTTGCTGGACACGCCCCCACCCCCTCGTAGTGACCAGGGCCTGGGGGTCAGGTATGTCCAGTACATGTGTGCTGTGTGACTTTGGTGGGGGTTTTGTGGCCTGCCCCTGGTCCTGCCCCCCCCTTTCCCCCCTCCCTTTGTTGTTCTGACCTTCTGCGGCGTCTGCGTCGTAACCTGTAGAGGAGGTCGACTGTTATGAGGGCCGTGATGACACGTAGGTTCGGGTCCATGTCTGTCCGTCGCGTACAGGTACTCCTTGTTCGCGTCGTCCTGATTTCCCGGCAGTTTTTGGCTGCCGGAAAATATTCACCGTGCGGGATGACGTCGGTGCGAATCGTGAGTCCTGGTTCGTGAATGGCAGGCTGCGTGCGTCCCGACGTCACGTCGGCGCTTTCCCGGATCACATTTGTATGTTTATTTTCGTCGGTCGGGGTTTTGTACGATTCGTACGGAAATGGTGTTTCCGTGCGAATCGTAATTCCATGTTTGTATATTTTTAAGACCGGGTACGCGTCGGACGGAGAATATGCTCCGTCCGACGGTTCGTACCCGGTTTTTACCGGATCGTGATCGGCACCTAAGCCTTGAAAGCTGTTCCAAGTGTACGTTCCCAGGTGTAGTTTTGGGAATGTCATGTAACATCTCCTGTGGGGTTTTATTCCCCCACTAAAGAAAGAATTGTACATAGCGGTAAAGTTCTGCAAAGGGTGCATGGAGCTCCCCCATCATACAAATGCACACTTTATTCATTTTTGCCTGCAGGGAAAATATGTTTTCCCTTGTACAAAGCCTTCTTCTAAATTCCTATCAAATCTGGTGATGATCTGTCCCCTTTCCATTTTGGAAGGGGAGAAACCAAAGGCTTTATTATAGTTGGGAAAATCCTCCTTGAGTTATCATGCAGGCCTTTGGTAATTAAACAAACACAAAATAAAATGGCTTCACCCTCTTAGAAATACATTAAAATAACACGTTAGGTCTGTGCAGCTCATGTGTACTTTAAGCGCCTTAACATCCTTGGAGAAGTAAAACTAAACTAACAATTGTTTTAGTGATTGAAGTGTTGGCAGCGGAACAAAGTCATTCAAACCTTGGCGATCCTTTGAGCTGTAAAATACCTTGCCCAGGTAAATGCATAGGTGAATGAAGAATTATCTGCTAGAATCCTGTGACATGATCCCAGCATTGTTCACATGTGTTCATTGGGTCAGCACAGATCGGGTAAAATGTGCATTCTTGGTACATTCTCACACTGCAGCACATAGCTGATCTCTGTTCACATCCAATGTATCCATTGTGCACAAAACTAGCTTCAGTACCTTAATCTATATTTACTCTGTCTTGTTTTACTAATGGCGTGTCATGCTTGAGCTACTGCGTTGGAGTTATTTTTAAAACTTACATCTAATATCTTAAGAACATTAGAGCAGAAAGATCAACTGCCCTAATAAAAGTGCCATTGAGAACAGGATCTTTTTTGAAAAGTATTCTATAGTTGTCTTTCCATTTCATGTCTTAGTGCCTCTTTTCGAGTGCTTCGATGTGTGGGAGCTAATTCTGAGTTGCACCCCGAGACTGCAATGACAAATTACCATGAGAATAAATAAGTACTCATCTGATTCCCATGGCAAGTCTTCATTCTCTCAAAGGTTTCCCCCAGAGCCTGTTGCCTGCCTTCAGCAGCCACATTCTCATGCGGAAAGCAGGCAGATCTGCGGTGTTCATGTGGCTGTCATAATTGCAACAAGGACTTAAGTGGCTACTTCCAATCAGGGTCTTAGTAGGCAGGCTAATTAAATCTTATAGTATCAGATTGAGCAAATTCTGGTAAAATAGCCTGCAATTAAATATATTTTAAATATTGTAAGAAAATATTTTCAATAAAATGAAAAAACGCTCATGTCATGTCGTCTCTCTCACTTTCAAATTCACCTGTTTTGAGCACAGATCCAAATTTAATAATATTTAATAAAAACTGGAATTAAATCTCCTGGTAAGAACATATGGCACCCTCAGAAATCTATCATAGGCAAACAAAGAATGATATTATGGTAATCACTGTGAATGGTGTGATTCATGTGCCTAAGGAGTGCAGTGAATTTTAGTACATTTAGGCCCTAATTAGGTTGTCGGTTGGAGTTGCTTCTGACCGACATCCCTGTGGTTTCGGAACCGACCGACCTCTGGTCGGTAGTCCGAAACCGCAATTACGATGCGAACGCACATAGTGCAGTCACCTACTCCCTTTTCCCTATGGGAGCTTGTGCGGCGGTCAGAAACCGGCCACAGCACAAGCTCCCATAGAGAAATGAGAGTGACTGTAAATCCTTGCACCGTGTGGCAGGCGCCACACGGTGCAGAAATTTACAGGGGGCTCCATATGTGCCCCCTCTGCCCCCAACAGGGGCACAATGACGCCACTTTCCGACAAGCTTTCCGTGTTGGAAAGCCGAACATGAAAAACTGACCTCATAATCCCGACGACGGAAACGCTGTCTGTAACAGATTATGTTCAGTTTCCGACTGGCCGACGGGCTCCTTGAGCCCATCGAAGTCCAGCCGGATTGACAAGCCGGTTTGAATTCCAACCACGTAATCATATTACGGTGGTCGGAATTGAAACCAAGGATGTTGGTCCGTAAGCTTCTGATGAGCGTTTGGAGGCTTACTGACTGACATCCTAATTAGAGCCTTATTGTTTGTTGTACCTATCAAATTAAGAAAATCAAAACAAATCCAGGCATATATACATTTTAAGTACCTAATGAAATAGGACTGACTTCCAATTATAAACCAAAGGGCACAAAATGTGACAAAATGAAAGGATACTACCTTATTTGTTTCCTATGATATCTCTTCCAATATGTACTTCTCTAACGCTGGCTCACTTATTTGTTGATGCCTAACCATACCATATCCATATGAGCACCTACCAAAAACGTCTATCCCAAAGATGTGGCCTCTTCCCATTTGCAGTCAGGTTTATACTTTTTCCCACCTTAGGCATCAGCAACATGCTGAACTGCCCCATTTGTTCATGCCACTGTGTTGACTGCCTCTTTGCTCATGGGAATCGATGATAGAGATTCAATAAAATGTAGCTTGCTTCTGGGAAAAACATCCCTGAGAGAAATATTAATTCAGATTCTGCATGAGAGGAATCAGCCAGAGAAGGAACACTGATGGTGAAGAAATAGCATTACCAACTACACCACTGACTGCCCATCTGTGCGACTGAAAGATTAGGGCCACCATTACATGGACCGCTTAACATACAAGATATACGAGAAAACGACATCCCTTAGTTTTCTCTCCCAGGCTTTTCTCCTGCTAAAAGCAGGCAAATTATTACAAGGGAAACACAGGCTGGAAATGAGTGAGAAGATGCCGCAGTTGGTGCAGAAACACTGATCCTCACTGTTATTCTCCAGTTCCCAAGACCAAACTCAGAATAGGTCAGTATTCCCACAGCTCGGAAGTACTGGAGTATGGAGGAGTGAACTATTTAATAGATAGTCCCACACGCAGCAGATATTCTCTATTTGGATACTGCTTTGCTGGTATCCATCTGTGCTAATTGCACTGTGTGTTCTTGTATGCCCCAAATCCACCGCATAGCAAGCAGCTTCTATCTATGCTTTGTGTATACATGCATGTGTGTGGAGGGTTGGGGTGCCTTATGTGATGTTAGAACATCCATGTGTGATTATGTCTTATCTTTATGAAACTTTTAGCATACAAGATTTGTATGCTAAAAATGTGGCAGTTAACTCCAGTTTTTTGTAATTGATGTCATGTTTACATATTCTACACAGTTTCTTTAACTCAGCACTATTGTGAGTGATTCATAGTGCTCACCCCATTATCCGAATCATCCTTCAGGAGGAGATGTGGACAAATTCCTCACTTTGGAATCTGGAGGCTAGTACAATTTCAATGAAATTTGCTTGATTCAGTTAAATCACTTTCAGAGTGATTTATATGTTGGCGGTATGTATAATGCCTTTCATTATACATATTGCCAACTTGAAGGTCCACCCACTCAAATGAAATAGGGGCAGACCTTCAGTTTGGCCATGGTGGAGTCTACTAAGTCTCCACCGAGGATAAGCTTCTCCGACGAGTAAAACCTGACAGTAAGGGACACTTAAAACATGAAACCGGGGGGGCGTGGCTTTGACACCAATCAAGATGGCGGTGTGATTCCGGGGCTCCGCGCGGGTACTCTGTAGGAAGCTTGACTTAAATGGGAGAGCGCCTTTCATCTACACCAAAAATGTAGGTTTGTGACTGCTCTTTCTAGCGAGAAGCACTTGGACTGCTTCTTCTGCCATTTTTTTCTACTTTCGGCACTTTTGCAGCAGCGCACAGTTTTCCTTCATAACGGCCGCCATCTTTGCTCGGCTGCATCACGTTAAATTCCTTTCTGAAATGCCTAATTCCCACGTGCTAATAGCGTTTTATACCCATCACTCAAGCTACATAAGTGATCTACTTTTTATCTATTTGCCTGCTTGGACGCTCTTCTGGCACTAAAAGGAAAACAATGTTGTTTCTCTGTTAAATGGGCACCATTTTGTGACTCCTCTTCACCTCCTGACCTTGGAAGAAATGTTGTGCCCTTTTTGAGAGTCTCCTCATTACCTCTCACAGCTTTTCAGCATGATATGACTCTCTATCTGTGACTCCAACTTGATTTCTGCTGTTTGGGAGTCCACCTACTGCCCTTTTGATAGAGGTCCAAAATTATATATTTCAGCTTTTATTGAACAATTGTCATTGCAGAGACCATTCGTTCTGAAGCCCTTTTTTACGTTTCAACCTCTTTTTGCCAGCACACATTTGATCTATAATAAGGAGCTAAGGTACTAAGAGGGTGCCTCTTGAGGTTTACTTTCAGACCTGAATCTCTTTTTTCCCCATCAATCTCTTTTTTATGGGGAAACTAAGGAACCTTAAGCTGAGCACCCCCTCTAAACCTACTGCGCAATCAGACTCTGATTCTAATCTCAACAACAAGGAGGACATTTCTTCTCAGAAGTCTGATCATCTGACAAGCACCATTCCAAAATCACACCTTGTTAGCAAACTTCCTGCGAGTTCTACCAAAAGACCGAAAAAAGATCCTCCTTCTCCAGTGAACTCTTCTTCATCGTCCATGGACATAATCCTTGAAGAAATTCGCGCCTTGAAACCCTTCATAGAAGACACTAAAAACTTTGCAACTTCTGGATGATAAATGGTCTTCGTTGGATTCATGTATGCTTGTTGTAGAACAAAAAACTGACTCTCTTCCGGTCTCTTGTTCTCGTATTTCAACTCTGGAGTCTGAAATGTCGGAGGATTTAGAAAACCGAAATCGTAGAAACAATCTCCGAATATATGGTCTTCCAAAACAAATTGAAGGATCCAACCCAACTGTTTTCTTTTCAACTTTTTTGCCTAAGCTCCTGGAATTACCCTCTACGCCTTCTCTTAATATTCAAAGGGCCAACAGACCAGGTCCCAAGATCTCTGCAAAACCTTGTGGAGTCATCATGTTTTTCTTGCAGTATACTGACCTATTGCAAGTCCTGTCTGTAGTCAAATCTAGAAAAAAGGTTTTTTGGGGAGGGACACTGCCTATTTTTCTCTCAAGATGTGGCTAAAGTTACAGCTGATCATGGTAAAAAGTTATTGATCTTCGACCTCAACTGCGTGCTATAAATGCCAGATTTGGACTGATCCATCCCTGCATTTTCAAAGTCACTTATAAAGAAAAGACTACCACATTCGAGGATCCAGCCATTCTGCAGGAATTTCTTCATCAATTTGGAGCTGTGGCTATGGACACTTCAAAATCTACTTGATTTGTTATTTTGCTTCCTCTTCTCTGACTGTTTCTTGTTTATACTTCTTGTTTATGTAATTCTTTGATGGTTGTTCTGCTTGTATTTTTGTACTGTGACTACTTTAGGGTGTTTTACCTGTTCTTCTCGTTTTTATATTCCTTAAATGTTCTTTCTTATCCATATTGCTTTTTGTTTCCTTCTTATACAGATATGATTCATTTCCGTCATTTGCTTCCCCTGTGGTCTCTCCTACATGTTGTTGTCTTATCCGTGGTCCTTTTGGAGTTCGGTGGAGTTCCGGTGATGTCGACGTCATCTTCTGGTGTCGCCATCCCTCACCTCGTCTTGTGTTATAGGTATGTTTTTCAATCGTCATTTGTATGTCTTAGATTGTCTTTTGGTTCTATTTTACGATTTGTACTGTCTTCTTGTTTTCTATTTTGTTCTCCCCTCATCCCAGCCTCTTGATATCATTTCTCTATCTCTCTTTTTTCTTTCTAATATTTTTTCTGTTTCTTACCTTTTCCCTTCTTTCCTGATCAAACAATTTTCTTCTTTCTATACTCTTTCCCTTCCTCTTTATTTTAACTCAATGATTGATTCGTTCACTGTTTGCTTCGAGAATGTTCATGTTAATGCTTTGTGCTCACATTCCGAGTTACTACATGGAATATTAAGGGTTTAAGCAATCCCATTAAAATACTACGGGTGCTAACCCACTTAGCTAATTTAAAAACTGACATTGCACTACTTCAAGAATCCCATCTATCCGAGACTGAAGCCTCTAAACTATAGAATTGCTCGGTGGGGAAGGTTTTTTCTTCCCAGCCATACGAAAGAAGAATGGTGTCTTTGTCGTAAACAACTCAATGTTTCTGTTGTTCACCAAGAATCTGATTCCGATGGTCGTTGGGTTATTGTTAAACTTCTTATTGATAAAATACTCTCAGTTATTTTTAATGTATATGGCTCTGTTTCCATTGATAAGGTTTTATGGACACAGATTTCTGATAAATTAATGTTATACATTGATGATTATCTTATTTTTGGCGGTGATTGTAATCAAATTCATGACCCCTTATTTGATAGACATTCACCTGTTAAATTTGTAAATACTAAAATGCACTCACAATTTACTTCCACCATATGCTGTAGATCTCTTGTCGATATCTGGAGACTTTGTCATACAGATCTCAGAGAATACACTTACTTTTCACCGCCACATCAATCACAGTCCGTATTATCTTTTTCTCAGTAAACCCTTAGCTCATCATGTCCTTCATTCTGAGATAGGATCTATTTTGATTTCTGATCATGCCCCGGTTTTTGTTGATTTTGATCTAATACCTTTAACTCCACATGCTGGAAGGTGGCGTTTTAATTCATTACTTGTGGATCCTAATTTCTCCAGCCAATTTAACTCTTTTGCCTCTGAGTGTTTTGCTATTACCTCAACTCCAGACTCCTCTCCTGTTATGATTTGGGTTCCTTTAAGGCAGCCGCCAGAGGTTTTATAATGAATTTTGTCTCACAAAAGAAAAAAGCTTTTGAGGTACAATCTACCCAATTACTTTATAAAATTAAGCAATCAGAATACATCTATTACCATTCCAATTCTGAATCTTCTCTAAAAAATCTTATTGATGCCAACCTCACTTTTAACAGGTTATCTGCGGAAACTGCTTCTTCCTATCTTTTAAAAAGTAGCGCTCGCTACTACGGTGGCCAAAATAAAATGGGGAAAATATTGTCCAACTACTTAAAAATAAGGAAAGAAAGAACTAGAATAGAGTCTCTCCAAAGTACTACCAGATCTCCTCGATTTAAAGCTGATGATATCTTAAATGAATTTGTTTCTTTTTATAAAAATCTATGGGGCATATCAGCAACACCCGGCGATAATTATCGCTCAGCGCTTTTAGTGTGAGGATAATTATCGCCGGGTAACGTGGATTTTTATCGCTGAGATAGCATGCTATTAGCAACGCTTATCTCCTCAGCGATAAAAATCCTCACGCTAACTGCCTAACGTGAGATTATCGCTGGAAACCCAGCGATAATCTCACGTAGTGTAGCGTTAGCTTGCTGATAGGGACTCATAAACTTAGCCATGATATTCACCTTCCATAGGATATCATGGCTAAGTCAGTCCTGAAGCAGGCGTAAGGAAAGTAGCGATAACAGGGGTTATCGCTACTTTTCCTGCCGCTATGCTTCATAGCGTGGGGCTTGATGATAGGAGAAATGTCGCTTAGCGACATTTCTCCTGTCATGTTAGGTCAGGAACGCCCACTTTGCATCTCATTAGAGATGCAAAGCTGGGCGTTAGGAATCCCCACGCTAAAGCAAGGTTTCACGCGTGAGCGTGGCCTTGCTAATTAGGCGATAAAATTATCGCCGCTTTTCGGCCGAAAACGGCCGCAAAAGCTGCGATAATTTTTTATCGCCAGCTTGTAAATATGCCCCTATATAGTCCAGAGGCTCAACCAACTCAAACAGATTTATCCTCTTATTTTCAATCTATTAATTCTCCTCCCTCCCAACTTCTTGATTTTGATTCTCTGGAACTTGATATTACTTTAGCTGAAATCACTCAAGCTATATCGGTTTTGCAATGAGGGAAGGCCTCTGGACACGATGGATTTACTGTTGAGTTTTACGAACATTTTGCTAAGCTTCTTCTTCCAAATCTTTTACTTTTATTTAACTATTTTATTACAAATGGTTCGTCCCAAGGCACTTTTCAAGAAGCCATGAAATGTCTAATCCCAAAGGACAACAAAGACACTTCTCTTTGTAAAAATTATCACCCCATTTCCCTAGTCAATACTGATTATAAGATTTTTGCAAACATTTTAGCACTACGCATTTATCCTATTTTACCTGAACTTATTGGACCTGAACAATCTGGTTTTGTAAAAGGTTGCTTATCCTCCGATAATTCCAGAGTCTTCTTTAACGTCCTTAGTAAGGCTTCCTCCTTGAATTTCCCTATTGCGGCCATAGCTTTAGATGCTGAAAAAGCATTTGACAGGATTGGTATAGATTTCATGTTTCATGCTCTAAAATGGATAGGTTTCCCTCCCAAATTGATCTCCTTAATTTCTTTCTTTTATTCGGGTCCTAGAGCTTCTATTTTCATTAATGGTAAAACCTCAGATTATTTTTCTCTTCTTAGAGGAGTACGACAAGGGTGTCCTTTGTCTCCATTATTATTTGTTATAGCGTTGGAACCCTTTTAACTAAAATTAGACAAGATGCTCAGATCTCTAGCTTTCAACTTGGTTCACATCAGATTAAAATGACTGTTTACACAGATAATATCCTTTTATATTGTTCTAATCCGACTACTTCCCTTCCTCCTTTCTTACATCAGGTCAATATTTTTTCTCAGTTATCAGGGTACCGTCTTAATCCTGATAAATGTGAAGTTTTACAGCTAAATGTTTTATGCCATAAACACTATTTCACCCATACCTGTTTTTCTTGGCAAACCTCTAAAAACTATACCTGACACATTAAAATTAAATTTTGATCATATTATAAAATCGCTAAATGATACTATTACTCGTTGGCACCCTCTTTTTCTATCTTGATGGGGTCGACTGGATTCGATTAAGATGGTGCTTACCCCATTGATTTTATATACTCTCTCTATGACTCCCGTGCGTATTCCCAGACATTATTTCAAGAAAATTGATTCCCTTTTAACTAAATTTCTATGGAAGAATACACCTGAAAAAAGAACAAGTCTTGTGGAGACCTTAGATTTCCAGACTTCAAATCCTATCACTTGGCCTTTTCTCTAAAACAAGCTCCCCGTTGGCTTTCTTCAGAACTTCCCACTCATCACCCTGTTTGGATTTCCATAGAGAAATCTATACTTTCTCCTTTTGCCTTTCAGGAGTTTCTTGCTTTCACTAACAATATCTCATTTATACGCTCTCCCATTATCGCAAGATTCTAAACCCCCTTTCTACCTTTTTCTTATCCTTCTAATGCCTCTCTTTCTCAACAACCCATTTGGTACAATAAATTATTACGCATCAAGAATCACACAATTTATTGGAAAACCTGGAGATCCAAGGGTTTGCTTTGGATTTCCAAACCTTTGAATAATAATCTTCCCCTTATTCTTCTCTGATCTACAAACAAAATTCTCATTACCTAATTTTTTTCGTAAGCAATATAATTCTCTACTTCCTTCTCTTAATCAATACCTTCTTACATTACCAATTATCCCCACATTTCCTCTAACATGTTCCTCTCTTTTTCCCATATTGGATACATTCCCTTCGGCCTCTTCCATTTATAAATGTCTATTTACACCCTGAGAGAGGCTCAAGTCAAAAACTGAATTCGCATGGGAAAGGGATCTACAACAATGCTGGCCAACCTCCTTATGGGATAAACTGTGGCTCAAAATCCACAAAATCTCTAGCGCTGCCAATTCTTCTCAAACTCTTTATTTTATTTATCAACGAATATTTATTTCCCCTGCAACATTAGCTTCCTTTTCACATACTACTTCATCTACCTGTTGGTCCTGTTCTTGTTCCAATGCTGATTTAAAACATATGTTATTTGAATGTCCCTATATCGTTCTTTTTGGCAATTAGTTTGGTCCCAGATTAAAAAGATTTTTAAAGTCAATATCTCCTTTTCTTTATCCAATATTTTCTTAGGTCCCCTGTCTTCCCTTTGGCCTCAATCACCATCTAATTTTAAGTTGTTAGATTTGTTATTGGCTGTAGCTTTACATCTAATAACTTCCATTCGGAAACAAGCAGACAAAGTTACTTTCAGAGCCTGGTGGAATGCTGTATGTTTTAATCATAGGCTCAATACCAATTATGTTAACCCCATCCCATTTCTTTAGCAATTAAGAGAGATGTTTTATTGCTCCCTCTTACTACATATTTATCCTGGCCCGCTTCTAATGTTGTAAATGCTTCCAATGATGTCCGAAAACTGCCATAATTTCACCTTGTTGTCTTTTTCTTAAAAATTAAGATATTGTTATTCATGCTTATGTATTTATATTAATCTATTTGTGATTTCTTTTAATCACTAAATATTATTATGCTTACAGTGTTTTTAATCTTATATATTGTATTTTCTCTAAAATTTCAATAGAGTTGGAATAAGTTGTACCCTCTTTTTCCCTCCTCCTTTCGCCCCCTTTTCTTACCCTTTTGGTTTTAATACTTTCCTATATACAGCTTGATTGTTATAATAGTTATTATTTCATATGCTTTAATATTTCTTATGTTAATTGCGATTCTCTAAGTTTAAATATATATGCTGTTCATTCTCTCTCAATTCTTAATAAACTCAAACTTTAAAAAAAAACATGAAACAGGATTTTCTTTTTCTAAAGAAAAAAATGGAATGCTCCCCTCGTCATGGGAGTCTTCTCCCATGGAGATGGGAGCATTATATTTTTTCTTCAGAAAAAGAAAACCCCATTTCAGGAGTTTCTTTATGTAAAAAAAAACAATTACTCTGTACTGCAAGGCTGCATCCTGCTGATGCAGCCCTGTAGCACATAGTTGCATTGTCAGGAACCGTCATGCGGGCGGTTCCTGCCAATGCTTTTACAAATGACCAACTGCTTGGTGGTCATTCATGAATTGGGCAGACTTCCTCGCCACTGTGCGGACAAAGTAATTTACTCCATCCCAATGGCGGAACGGAAGGCAGTCCGCCCAGAAATAAATCAGGCTTTTTATCTACCTGTGCCTCAAAGTGTAAATATGTAAAAAAAAAAATAGCACAGTGTGTCTAGTACTATCTCAAGAATTAAATGGTGCCTCCATACTGTGATCTCTGTATTCCGATCTGAACCAGATCACAAGCATGCATCTTCTTCTACAATGAAAACGTTCTGTGTAAAAACGCTCTTCTACTTCTTGGAGCAAGGCTCCCACAAAACATAATGAAATGCCCAGGTGAGTTTCTCCTGTAATGTCTGGGTTTCTTTCAGCCATCTGTCAGCCACACTACTGGACAATTCTGCAGTTTCTGAAGTAAGCAATAAATCTGCTGGGGACTGCACTGTCTGAATGTCCTTAAACCTAGCAAAAGTATAGTGTAAAAAATTAACAGGGGAGTTCTCTTCCAAATTTGCATAGACCTCCACAAATAGAAGAATTTTTCATTTCTATGAAATTCGAAATCAGGCCCATTGTAGACTGGTGGACCTTGCTACTGTAAGTAAGCATATAATACAGCACAGGGTATACCACCATACACCTTTTGGGTAGCAAGACCTCGGTTCCGGTAAATACATTCACAGGGCACTGAGTTATCAGAAACCACTCAAAAAAGATGTTTAACATTTAAGTTCAATTCAAACTGTGTCTGAAATGGGAAGCACATTTGTGAATTGTGAAATCATCGAGGGGAGAGCTAAATGCCATCTTTAAATTATCTTGTCCAAAAAAGAGAGACAGTAGGTGATCGGAAAGGGAGGAAAACCTAATTGAGACAGAGTGCAATGGAAAGAAAGCAATTTCAAGATAGCACATGATATATTATAGAAATCCAGAGAAAGAGAATTACCATTTCCATCAATTCAAAGTCATCTCTTTTAGTTTCTTCACCAGTGTAATGCATTCTCATTTTGCTCACAAATGAAACATTTCTATACACATGAAAGTGATCTATTTATGTCGTTGGGTTTATTCAGGTTATTCACAGAATACAAAATTTGAATGGGGAGAGTGGCTTGCATGATATGCGTCAATGAATCCTTGGCTTTCAGTAGTCAAGTGTTTTCTTAGCAAAGCAGGAAAAAGCAACATTACTCTCTGCCTGCTGAAGCATGAAAAATTACCTGAATTAACAATATTACTGAATGTTTCAAAAGGCATTGTGCTGTTAAAATAAATGAAATAATATATATGTGCATAAATGTAAATATATATATATATGGGAAAAGGAGGTGGCATGGTGTGCAAGTAATGACAGAATGGTGAACAAGGTCGTCAGTTGGAGACGATTTATTGACGACCTTTTCATCATTTGGGATGGAACAAAAATGGAATTCCAAGAATACTTTGAGCTGTTAAATAACAGCAAAACAAATCTAAAATTCACATACGAAATCAGCAAGGAAAAAGTGGTATTCTTGGACACAGAAATTTACATAAAAAATGGCCATATACAAACAACATTACACAGAAAAAGCACGGCAACCAATGCCACCTTGGAAGCAACAAGCTTTCATCAAAAAACCCTAATCTCAAGCATTCCTTATGGTGAATTCTTGAGGATTCGGCGAATCTGCAGTGAAGAAGATGAATGGCGAGTACATGGAAAGAACACTATGGAGACGTTCAAGAAAAGAAAATACAACGCTAATATAGTCAAAAAATGCTGGGAAAAAACAAACAGCAAAACAAGAGAAGAGTGTTTATCCCGAAAACAAAAGACAACAGAACAGGAGACCATTCAACTCATAACAGACTACTCACTAGAAAGTAAACAAGTAGTGGGCATCTTAAGAAGAAACTGGAAGATATTACAGCTTGATGCCACTGTGAAGGAATTAGTAGGGAAGCACCCAACGGTGACATACAGGAGAGCAAAAAACTTGATGGATCACCTAATTCACAGTCATTTTAAAGGTAAAAGCATAGAAACCACATGGTTGAAGATAAAAGGCTTTATAAAATGCCATATGTGTAAAGCCTGCCAAATTGCCCAACAGACAAAAGAAATAAAAATGGCAAACAACAAAACCTGGGAGATTCGCCAATTAATAACATGCAAGACGCAATATGTAATTTACGGATTGGAATGTCCTTGCCCACTGAAATATGTAGGAAGTACTATCTTTGAATTGAAAAAGAGAATATTAGAACATATAAGAGCAACAATACACAAAGATAAATCCAATGCAGTGGCCAAGCATATGGAGCAATGTCATCAAGGGGACTGGAAACAACTAAAATTCTATGGAATTGAAACCATTCCAAGAAAAGAACGTGGGGGAGATCGAGAAAAACAATTGCGACAGAAAGAGTCCCGTTACATCTTGAAATTACGAACATTACAGCCGCACGGCCTCAATCAGTCAGAAGAGCTCTACATACATTTATAATCAATCACAGCTTCCCCCTAAAAAACAAGGGATGAACATAAAAACATAAAAAGACAAACAAAATGATGAAATTAAAAAATGGCAACAAACTAAAATGAACGGATGAAAACAACAAAGAACAACATACAAAATTAAGAAGTAGGTATTGAAAAAGATGGGAAATTAATTGTAAAGAAGAATTTGTAATTTATCGCATTATACATTAATAAGATTAATCCCCACCAGAGGGGTAACAATGAAGAAAATGCTAATAATGGAAATACGAAGGAATTTTCTACCCCAAAGAATGGCGCCAGACATAGGATAAAAATGATAGGTCCCATTGGAGGGATGAAAATGAAGGAACACCAACACACAATGAACTTGCTATTCGGACATGTGAAATAGAGAAACTGAACTCTTTCCCGTCTTGCTTTATATTACTTTTATATAATTTCCATTAACCTTTTATTGTTAAGATTCCGATGCTAAAAAAAGAAATGCATGGTATGAAAAGTAAAAATACTTTTGTTTAAGACTACATTCTCCAGAATGCAAAGGGAACTTGGGACATTGCCAGGAAATGATGTAACACCCAGTAAACTTAAAGGGGGCGGTGCCAAGCAAACAGTTGATCGTGAGCAAGGTATCTGGGATACCGAAACGCGTAGATCGTTCATGCCTGTATCCCATGCAGTAAAGGTATTAAGAAAATAAAAAAGCGCAAAAAGGTTGCAGAGAGTGCGTCCTGTTTGTCCTTCCTGCTGGAGGGATTACTTGAGGATTTAAAGCGGCGTGGTTCAGCCGCAGGGATAAGCACCCACGAAGAGCGCTGCACTTTCCCGGTGACTGGGAACCGGAGGAGTGGATTTATTGGACCGGGCGTAGTGACCGCTGGGCGAGAAAACAGAAGTGGAATGCACACACCGCTCGGAGATGAAGACCGAGGTAAGCGTGTGTTGAATAACTGAGAAAGTGGCAACATTGATTCACATTTGTGATTAGCCAGCTAAGTGTCGGAGGAAAAGTAACTACACAAGAAAGAATCCGCATTAAAAGTTTCAACGAAGAAACGCGCGGGGAATTGTTGTATCTTAAAGTTACAGTAACCTCCGGTCGCAACCGCGCACAAACCTTGAATGAAAATAAAAATATCGGGAAATAAACAAACAGGCATGAAAAATGGAGAAACGGGAAGCCAAAAGAAATGAATTGTTGAGCTCTATGTTTGAAAAGGGCAATGCAGATAAAGACCTGGGAACATCCAGCACGACAGGAAAAACGGACATTAAAAGCAAAATACGTGTATGGGAAAAATTGAGCCGCAAAGAGATAAATAAGTCCTGGGAGCTGATTACTCTAAAGAAATATTTGGAGGTACAACGAATCCTGAGAGGGCTGAGGATAATGTTGATGCCCAACCATCAGGACGCTTCAAATGAGCTACTACAGGAATGGGGTGACTTTGTATTGAAATCATCGTTAGGCCTAATTGAAATTCTGGTGAAACACATTGAAATTGGCCTTGCAAGAATAAAAGAACAACTATGTGAAACGGAAAAGGAATAGTCTTTATTGAAAATGACAACGGAAATGACTAAGTTTAAAGAAGAGCTGGAAGTACAAATCGATAAACATGAGGATATAGTAAGGGAATGTAAGCACTCCAAATTTATCAGAGATTCGAATGATTACGCTGAGGGGCGCATTTTTACGTTCTCTTGAAAATTCGATGCAATGAAAGAACAAGCGACCTGGAACAGCGCAATAAGTTTCTTAAGTAGCGCCTCTTCCTTAATCTCCAATGGTCCCAGTGATGGAGAACAACCAAGTGAAGCAAACAGGAGCAAGCTGTCTTTTTTAGGGGACATGCGCCTAGTATTGCAACAGAGGCAATGGGAGCAAAATCGACCCACATTCCAGCAACAAAGGGGAAGAGGAAGAGGACGGCAATGGCAACAAAGAAACCCAAAAGAAGGGGCAAAAGATGCAAATGCAACAGTGGAAAAGATGGGAACGGAAACGAGGAGCATGCGCTGGAAGAACAAGTAAAGGAGGAGTTACAAGTAGTGAACCTATCCAAAAGATCCATCTCGGAAACAGAAACATCGTTACTAAAAAGGGGCATACATTTTTGCCCAACAAGAAGAATGGATCTAGCACAAGTAAGGATAGATCTATACCTATATATCCGGAAAATAAAGCTAGCTAAATTCTTTGCAGAGAAAAAGAACAAAGAAAAAATTAAAATATCGGAAGAAAAAACAGCAAGCGTACAAGTGAAAGATTCTGAGGGCTTCTTGACACTTTTAAACTTAGATGCCATAGAGGGAGAGGAAATCCCATTGAGCATGGCAATCACGCAAGGGGGAGCAGGCCTAAGCGGGATGAAACCAAAGTCCAAGTTTTACCCTCAATTGGCATCAGGAAACAAAATAGATCTGTTTCAAGAAGCGGTCATCCAAGATCTATACAAATTTAAGGGTCCGGAATTCACAGATAATTTGACTAAACAAGAAAGGGATGCCCTACTGAACCTAACAACGGATGATCAGATTGAAATTAAAATGGCAGACAAGAGGGGAAACATAGTGATTCTGGAAAAAGGAGCGTATGCCGTGGAAGCACATCGCCAATTATGGAACATGGATTACTATGAAAGATTGAAAAAGAATCCCACCTTGGAAATAAAAGAAAGAGTTGACAACAGGCTCCAAGAATGGGCAGGACGGGAACTTATAAATGAGGATGAACGAAAATATCTAACAGTGCCTCATCCAATTACAGCTACAATTTATTTTCTGCCTAAACTTCACAAGGATAAAAAAAAACACCAGGCAGACCAATCTTGTCAGCAAAGGGATCGTTGTTGGAACCCATGGCCAATTATATTGACTACTTTCTAAACCCCTACGTGACTCAACTTAGCTCCTACATACAGGACACAACGGACCTGTTAAGGCTACTGCAAAATACTCCCTGGCAGGATACATATCAACTGGTAACAATGGATGTCATATCCCTTTATACTAACATAGGGAATGACATGGGCCTGGAAGCATGTGATTTCTTTTTGAAAGAACGTAACATCAAATACTGTGAACATAACAAGATGCTCCTTGAAATGATATCAATATGTCTAAACAAAAATATCTTTGTATTTGGAAAGGAAGTGTATCGCCAGAAGAACGGGACTGCAATGGGATTTTCATTTAGTCTCAGTTATGCCTGCCTAGCGATGGGATACTGGGAAAAGGAGGTGGCATGGTGTGCAAGTAATGACAGAATGGTGAACAAGGTCATCAGTTGGAGACAATTTATTGACGACCTTTTCATCATTTGGGATGGAACAAAAATGGAATTCCAAGAATACTTTGAGCTGTTAAATAACAGCAAAACAAATCTAAAATTCACATACGAAATCAGCAAGGAAAAAGTGGTATTCTTGGACACAGAAATTTACATAACAAATGGCCATATACAAACAACATTACACAGAAAAAGCACGGCAACCAATGCCACCTTGGAAGCAACAAGCTTTCATCAAAAAACCCTAATCTCAAGCATTCCTTATGGCGAATTCTTGAGGATTCGGCGAATCTGCAGTGAAGAAGATGAATGGCGAATACATGGAAAGAACACTATGGAGAGGTTCAAGAAAAGAAAATACAACGCTAATATAGTCAAAAAATGCTGGGAAAAAACAAACAGCAAAACAAGAGAAGAGTGTTTATCCCGAAAACAAAAGACAACAGAACAGGATACCATTCGTCTCATAACAGACTACTCACTAGAAAGTAAACAAGTAGTGGGCATATTAACCCCTTCCATGCTGCGCAAATTCCGCCGCTGTGCTGACGGTTTCTTGCGCGGGCGTGGTCATGACGGAACGGTTCCGTCATGAGCACAGCTCAACCGTGGCTCATGACGGAACCGTTCCGTCATGAGCACCGAAGGGGTTAAGAAGAAACTGGAAGATATTACAGCTTGATGCCACTGTGAAGGAATTAGTAGGGAAGCACCCAACGGTGACATACAGGAGAGCAAAAAACTTGAAGGATCACCTAATTCACAGTCATTTTAAAGGAAAAAGCAAAGAAACCACATGGTTGAAGATAAAAGGCTTTATAAAATGCCATATGTGTAAAGCCTGCCAAATTGCCCAACAGACAAAAGAAATAAAAATGGCAAACAACAAATCCTGGGAGATTCACCAATTAATAACATGCAAGACGCAATATGTAATTTACGTATTGGAATGTCCTTGCCCACTGAAATATGTAGGAAGAACTATCTTTGAATTGAAAAAGAGAATATTAGAACTTATAAGAGCAACAATACACAAAGATAAATCCAATGCAGTGGCCAAGCATATGGAGCAATGTCATCAAGGGGACTGGAAACAACTAAAATTCTGTGGAATTGAAACCATTCCAAGAAAAGAACGTGGGGGAGATCGAGAAAAACAATTGCGACAGAAAGAGTCCCGTTACATCTTGAAATTATGAACATTACAGCCGCACGGCCTCAATCAGTCAGAAGAGCTCTACATACATTTATAATCAATCACAGCTTCCCCCTAAAAAACAAGGGATGAACATAAAAACATAAAAAGACAAACAAAATGATGAAATTAAGAAATGGCAACAAACTAAAATGAACGGATGAAAACAACAAAGAACAACATACAAAATTAAGAAGTAGGTTTTGAAAAAGATGGGAAACTAATTGTAAAGAAGAATTTGTAATTTATCGCATTATACATTAATAAGATTAATCCCCACCAGAGGGGTAACAATGAAGAAAATGCAAATAAGGGAAATACGAAGGAATTTTCTACCCCAAAGAATGGCGCCAGACATAGGATAAAAATGATAGGTCCCATTGGAGGGATGAAAATGAAGGAACACCAACACACAATGAACTTGCTATTCGGACATGTGAAATAGAGAAACTGAACTCTTTCCCGTCTTGCTTTATATTACTTTTATATAATTTCCATTAATCCTTTATTGTTAAGATTACGATGCTAAAAAAAGAAATGCATGGTATGAAAAGTAAAAATACTTTTGTTTAAGACTACATTCTCCAGAATGCAAAGGGAACTTGGGGCACTGCCAGGAAATGATGTAACACCCAGTAAACTTAAAGGGGGCGGTGCCAAGCAAACAGTTGATCGTGAGCAAGGTATCTGGGATACCGAAACGCGTAGATCTGTTCATGCCTGTATCCCATGCAGTAAAGGTATTAAGAAAATAAAAAAGCGCAAAAAGGTTGCAGAGAGTGCGTCCCGTTTGTCCTTCCTGCTGGAGGGATTACTTGAGGAATATATAAATATATATATATATATATATATATATACACATATATATATATATGTATAGAGAGAGAGAGGGAGAGAGAGAGAGAGACAGAGAGAGACAGAGAGAGACAGAGAAAGCACATGTGGAGTTTCTTTTCATAAGAAGAACATTTTATGTTTCACTAATAGCTTTGCTGCCATTTGATGAATGTTCACAAAACTGTAGGAAAAACAGTTCATCCACCTCAGCTCCTTCTCGAACGTTTTGGGGTGATCCATCAAGTGACTGTAGAGAAAAAGGGGGGCCAAAACCGACTTATTCCCATGCATGCAAATCAAAATAAAAGCCAGTTGATCATTTGGTGCTTCTCTTATAATGCATTTACATATAATCCCCACTCATTAGTTATTACAATGTCATTTCAAGTTCTCTAACTTCAATGTTTCCGTATTTACAGACCAAATCACTGGCTAAATGTCCCAAAAAATCATTCCACATTTCAAATAGTTTTTTTTAACATTGTTATGTTCCCTTTCCACTATATTCCTTTTCCATTAGTCATTGCTTTCCAATGTTTCTGATGACTCATTCCTTCTTTTAAAACACATATCACAATCTTACCTCCAGAAATCAGTTTCATATTGGGCATGGTGTTGGTATCTAATACGTCGAATAAGGCACAGCAAAAATCCTGCCATCCCTTGCTTCACAAATTGTTCAAAAGGCTTCCCGCTTCTCACAAATGGGCCTCCGCTTTTATCAACATCATTGCAGATAATATCAGTATATATATATATATATATATATATATATATATAATATATATACTCGTCAACAAGAAACTGACCGCCACAAATTCCATTTTGCATGCAAATAGTGGCCATCCTTATGCACTGAAGTGGAGCATTCCCTACAGTTAGATGTTGAGAGTAAAAAGAATCTGCTCCACAGAGGATCTTTATGAAGAAGAATTGGAAAGACTGTACAATATGTTTATGAACAGAGGATACCCATCAATGGTATTAGATAATGCCAAACGTAGGGCAAAAGAGAAGACGAGAAAAGAGTCCCTCTATCCAGATAGTACCCCAAAAGAGACCAGTACAACGGTCAAGAGGCTATTCATGGAGTATAATTTAGCCCAACAAAACATTAAGGAGATCCTAGATGAACATTTGACGGAGATCTTTGAGAGGGGCCCACAGATCACCTGTAAAAGAGTACGATCATTAGGAGATATTCTAACAGCTAGCTGCTACATAAATAAAACTAACTTACAAGGAACAGGATCCTGGCTAACAACTATACAGAGAGGATTCGTAAAGTGTAATTCATGCAAGGCATGTAAATACGGCTCGAACAGTAGGAGCTATCAAACACAGATGGTTGCAGGATGCCGATCAATGAAAGAATCACATGAAATACTGAATTTTCTATCTATGTTTTACGATGTGGGTGCGATAAACGTTACACTAGCTGCACCAAAAATAAATTGAAGCTATGAATCCTTATCATATCAGAGCAATAAAGAATGGAGATAAAACCTATCCAGTGGCTCTCCACTTCGATGAAGTACACAATCGATCTCTATCCACTTTCTCCTATTGCGGGATAAAACATGTTAAGGCCCACCCAAGAGGGGGAGGCCGGGAAAAAGAATTACGAAAACAAGAATCACGACCCCTCCTGTTAATTGGAACAGAAGTACCGTGGGGCCACAACAGGGACGCTGAACTTTTTGTACTCTTGTGAGACATTTATCCTCTGTACATAGAAACTGAACCTTTTTACTGTCTCGGAACCTAGTGATATTTTGAAACAAGCATTTCCAGTTACGAATTAGAACACTGGGTAAAACTACATATATTGAGGCACTTTGCACTTTCCCTATTATTTATTTACAAGCACTGTTAACTTTATATTAAGATCAATGTAAATTATGATGACAGAAGCACATTGCACATTGTGAAAGAATTAACACTCTATGTGGATAAGTAATTTTAAAAAATGAGGAAGAGCGGATCATTTCACATATACGAGTTCTATTTGGTTCAGGGATAAAAATGATCCCAATAATGTTCTCTCTTATTTCTATAAAAGAAAAATCCCCCTTTTTTCATAAAAATAACGAGGTCAATATAGCATTTCTTAACAAAATAGATTTCCCCCCCACCAGACACCGCTAAGGAGTTGAAACTCCCAAAGCCCTCCAAACATATGGCACCGTTCTACATTTGTATTTCTCTTAAAGGGAGATGGTCTTTTTAAATTACTAACATGCATGAACTGGTTAAATCTGTTGTTATTTGCATTAGCACTTTAGAGGTTACAAGTGCAAATTGTCATTACATACAGTCTGCTATTAATGCACTAGCACTTTAAGACCCATTCATTGATATAATGGAATTAAATTCCATGTGAAGGCTGCTATAATGCATTGGCACTTTCTAGACTTAGTTTAATCGACTTACATCAAGCTGCTGTTTATGCACTAGCACTTTATAACCTATTGGCTGTAATGCACTAGCACTTTAAGATCTAATTCTGCCTTAGAATGAGCTGCTATTTTGCACTAGCACTTTGAGATCTATCAAGAACATGACCCTCTCATTTTTAATAACTTGCTAACAGGAGGTAATGTAGACAAATGGGAGTAAGACACAATTTAACGGATTCCGCCCATAACAAATATGACATGTCGAGAATAGTGTAAAAAAAAGGGGAAGGGGGGAGTCCTTAAAAATAGTTATAATGTGGAGAGAACGAGTTAATATGTCAATTACTGGCTGACAACAATTAGACATCACATGGGGGAAGAAAAAGAAGAGAAAAGGAAAAAAGTGTAAGAAAAATATAGAAAGGGGAATAAAAATCAAATAATATATGAATCAACAAAAATAACAAGTCATAGATAAAGTGGTGCGAAAGAACAAAATAGTGATATCATCATTTTTTTTTTAAATCAAAAATACAAACATGCAAGACATCATTAACATTTAGAAAAATTGAAAAAATGTGTGCTTTGAGGAAATTGAACCTGTTGATTTCACTTCTTGAGATATAATGTATCATGTACAGATTTGATGTAAATATGAATAATTGTTTTAAAAAACTTGAGGGATGGGCCAAGGGTTAACGATAATGAAGAAGGACTAAGAACATTTAAAAACACACAATGCTGAGCCCAAAGTGACCCAGTGGAAGGTAACTCGCCGAAACGCGTAGGTCCTTATATCAGAGGCTAATGAGGACTGTGAAACTTTGAGACCGTATGTGTGGTTCCGTGAATTCTGAACCCATTCAATGAAGGTTGTCGTATCGTGATGGTTTTGATATCAGCGAACCGCGACTGACAAGTGCGGTATGCGTAAGCGTTTTCGTCATGCTACACCAATGGATTCACTGTGTATTTGACGATCTAGTCCGCACCCTTGGGTTTCATTTTGTGCATAACCGCCATTTTGTGGTTGCCCTCACATAGGCTAATGACTACAGGATGACTGTGGCCAAGCGAGCCTCTAAAGACGCGTACACTTCAGCTTGAGTTCGTGTTGACTCCTGTTTGACCTGAGTCAACTGACCCTGTTGCCCGAGGCTAAACTTGTTGAGCCAGTACCTTGTTAAGCAGCTGGTCAGATAGAGATCAAAGAGCAGGACATTATTGATTCTATGGCACACGCACACACCCCTCTATCTTTCTCCGCATCTGTTTCTGCTCCTTCCTTTTATGGCCTTATGGCCTAATTATTGATTTGGGTTGAGGTCTTTTATGATGGGCCCGTCCGGCCTGTTCGAGCAAGAATGCTGGATTTTTGCCTTGTCATTGGCGATGGGTTGGATAACTGAAAGTGGGTTTGTCGTTATGTGATGCCTCTGTAAATATCATCCTCTGATTGGTCAGATTTGTGAGTAATTGATGCTAGCCAGGAACGTGGTTTTTGGCATAAAAGACGATGCTCCGCTCTATTATGTTGAGCAGTCTCCTGAGAACATACACCGTGTTGTACTTCTAGGACCTCTGTTACTGGCTGCAGCTAATAAATTTGATCTTTGATATCAACAGAAGAATCCCGTGTCTCTGTACTCTAAGACAGGTGAACCCGAAGACTTCGGGCGTCTCCCCTGCGCCGCTGGGTTTGAATCACTGTTCTTCAGTTGGCGCCCAACTCTGGGGCGACTTCAGCGGTACCGGTCCAAGCCTGAAGATCGTGAGGAGCTTCGTGTGAAAATTCTGGAGGGAGGCCTACCACTTCATTGACCCCTGTATGTCGTTGTGGTCCGAAAGTCTTTGCTGCGAAGTTCCCCGCATTCCGACGGCTACGAAGGACTGCTGCCCTGACTGTCGCCCTGTCTTGGAGCCTTTGATGACTTGTAAAGCGAGACGATAGACGGGTCTTCTGGTGACGTCATCGATATTTCAGTTAAGTATGAGTGGAGCGTCTCCCAGTCCTTAGTTTGTTTTGGTATCCTTCGGGATCGCTTTGATTTGGTACCTGCAGGCCCCAAAGCCGAGGGACTCGTGTATTCACGAGGCTATCGTTTTGATATTCCCTTGAAGTTTGAAGCTAGACTAGTGAGCGAAGATGCCTGGTCTTAGCAGACTTGGAAAGATATTTTGTTATGGTTGTAATAGGGATTCCCGATTGGAGGACTCATGTCCGGTGCCTCCGATTGGAACTCCGACCTATGAGCTCTATTTAAAACACGGCGTGGGCCCCATCACGTATAATGATGTATGGATTAGGTATACTAGGAAGGATGGTGTCCTAAAGTGGCCCCAATATGGTAGTTACGACACGGAGATTTTGGATAATTTAGAGGTTAGACTCTTCAAAAAGAAAGCCCGGCCGGCAATGTTTGACTCTTACCGCCTTTGGCGAAAGGAAGCCAAACAAAAGGAAATTAAGTTAGCGAAACTAAATAAGGATAATGAGGAAGAGCAAGAAAGCGAACAGATGTTTAGGCAACGTAAATTAGCGGTAGACAAATGTTATCCAGCTTTGTCGCCTCAACAGCAAGAAGAAAAGAAAGATCTTGCGAAAGATCCTTTAATGTCGCATCTATTAAGTTCACCACCCCCTTATGCTCAGAGTGCTACCGCACCTCCGCAACTTGAAGTTGCGCAACCTCCGGTTGTTTTACCTCCAGTGGTTCCTCAACAGCCAGCTCTCCCTCTACTGGCTACTACTGCCTCGGCGCAGCCTTCTCAAGAGCCGCCGTCTTTGCTACCTCCTTCGTCTGCTACTCCTATACCTGTGTTGTCTGTTCCCTCTGTCACTGTTCCGACTTCGGTTCCTTCTCATTCTGCTTTGTCTCCTGTTCTTTTGTCACATTCTCCTTCTGCTCGACGGAGGATGACTGATGCGGTTGCTAGTCTTTTTTCTCCTCTAATGGGTTCATTGGGTATGTCTCCTGTTGTAGAGCGTAATCAATTGCGTAGTCAATTGCCTGGTCCTGATGAACGGACAGTGTTAGATCACTTGGCGCGTAAATGGGTTACCTTTCCTTCGCACTATGATCTTGAGGGTGTTATGGATGTTTTCCATTAATGGGAAGCACCGAAACAGAGATACGTATTTGATGTGATGTGTTCTTTCCTTCGTGAACAGTGGGAAGATAGCGAGGTAGGGCAGACTCCGCATGAGTTGTTCCGTGTGCGGTCCGAGTTTGCGAAAGGAACTATAGTGGGTCTTGATGTTGAAAGAGCAGTCGCGACATTGTTGTCGTTTAGGAGTGAGTTTCCTTCTAGGTCATTATTTGAGCCTGATTCTTCAGTTAGGAGAAAGGCACGTCAATACCCGATGCGTGAGGTTCCTCCCGTTTGGAGACCTGGTGATGCGAATGCTAATCCACCTGTTCTGGCACATTCCCAGCGTGTTTGGTTACATATTCCATGGAAGCGTGCCGAAGTCCTAGCTCTAAAGCAGACTCTGCCTGATCCACGTAAAAATCCTGCGGGGTTTTATAAGGAGCTATCTCAAACTGCGGGTTCATGTATTATGAATTTGGCTGATATAGATATGTTATTTGGGAATGTTGTTCCACAGCCTATATGGAGTAAGATTTGTCATACAGATCATGCGCAGCAATTAGGTGATACATGGAATAACCTTAGAACTGCAGATGAAAGACAAATAGGTGGTGCTAAACACAAGAATGTGATTGCTGATCTCCCTGGTAGAATTATTGATTATATGAAGACTTTGATGCCTGCTATGCGTGTCAATTGGGACAAGTTGTCTGCATGCAAGCAGAAGAAAGACGAAACTGTGTCCGACTTTTTCACTCGATTTGAAGAGACATTTGCAGACCACAGTGGTCAAGATATGAGTACAGAAGGTGGTCAAAGGTTGTTCGTTGACAAGTTTGTGCATAATTTGCTTCCCGAGTTGTGCAATAGGTTGAAGGATTCTGAAAGTGCCTGGGCTGTTTCTTCGTCAGCACAGATATTGGCTACTGCCCAGTACTATGAGAATAGAAATAAGGATGAGATAGAGAAAGCGGATAAAAAGACTAAAGAACTGAAGACTAAGGTTCTTTTGCAGCAAGCATACCCGCCTCGCAACACCCAGCGTGATTATCAGCAACTCCAACAATATCAGAGAAACTCGCAAAGGCTCGAGTCTTCTCAACAGCGTTTTCCTGTAGGTCCTAATCAGTGTGCGTATTGCAAAGAAGAGGGTCACTTCAAGAATAGTTGCCCGACTTTATTACAGCGCACGAATGGTGTTTCTGGTATGAGAGGTCGAGGTGTTCGACAAGCTCCACGAGGTCGAGGACATGGTATGTCTCAGATTGCGCGTTCCTTGCCTCTGCAGAACTCGATGAATTGTTTTGATCAACAGAATGGTGCGTCTGGTAGGACGGCTCAGTACTATGCGGATGATTATTACGTTGAAGGTGAGAATATGGAAGGTAACGATTGCTAGGACAGCCACAGACAAAGAGAGGGAGTCGTTTCAGTTCCAGTAGATCAGAGTGGACCTTATGTTGAAGTGATTGCATCAGGTGTGTCAGAGCCTTTTCTGTTGGATACTGGTGCTGCGAAGAGTTCTATCATGCACTCTAAACTCCCTGGCGCACCTTTGTCTGGCTCAACGAATGTTTCAGTAGGTTTTTCTGGCGCCCCGGTTAGAAATCCGATTTCTAGTCCTTTGTCTCTTTCTGTCGGACCTTGTGAATTCGAAGCACCCCTCATTCTGACGACAGGTTGTGGTGAGAACTTGTTGGGATTGGACTTGTTGAAGAGATTGTATGCGACGCTTTATTGTTCTCCTTCAGGAGTACAGCTTACATTGGGAAAGAGAGTGATCTCTCCGATGTATTTGGCTAAAGACCAACTTCCAGCTGAATTGTCTTCTCTTCCTGATTCTCTTTGGGCTACTGGTCCTAATGATGTGGGTCTTTGGGAGATTCCGCCATATGTTGTGACATTGAAGGCGAATGCTAGATTGCCACGCATTCCACAGTATCGTATCTCAAGTGATGGTGAAAGAGCACTCTTGGCGATCATCTCTGATCTGATTGAGAAAGGTGTGATTGAGGAAACGAGAGGTAATGTGTTCAATAGTCCGGTTTTGCCTGTTCTGAAGAGAACCGATTCTTCTCAGCCTCCTGTATATAGGTTTGTGATCGATCTTCGCGAGGTGAATATGATCGTTGTTCCACAATTCCCTGTCGTGCCTGATATCACCGTTTTACTGACTTTGATTCCGGCCACAGCCACGTGGTTTTCGGTGATTGATCTGAAGAATGCTTTCTTCAGCATCCCAATTGCCGTGGAGAGTAGAGATATTTTTGGCTTCTCCTTAGGAGGCCGAAGTTTCCGGTTTAAACGCGCTCCTCAAGGCTATTGTGAGAGTCCATCGATCTATAGTCAAGCCTTGAAGACGCAACTTGATTTGTTGGTTTTACCTGATGGTGCTGCCCTTATTCAGTATGTTGATGATCTTTTAGTTGCTGCTGACAATGAAGAGACTTGTAGAGAGGCTACTCTGTCGTTGTTACGTCACTTGTCTGATTTCCATCATAAGGTTTCGAAGTTGCAGTATTGTCGACAAGAAGTTACCTACTTAGGCCACCTCTTATCGAAGGAGGGAAGAAGATTGACCCCAGAAAGAATTCAAGCGATTGCGAAAATGAGTGTGCCTACGACACAGAGAGAAGTGCGTGCGTTTCTAGGTATTACATCGTACTGTAGACAGTGGATTCCTAATTTTTCGTTGCTTGCAAAACCTTTGATAGCTCTTACTGTTAAGGATACTCCGAATCCTATTCCTTGGACTGACGAATGTCAGAAGAGTTTTTCAGAATTGCGTGATGCGCTGTGTTCGGCTCCTGTGTTGGGTACTCCCGATTACAGTAAACCCTTCACATTGTATGTCCACGAGAGAGAGGGATGTGCATTGTCAGTTTTGACTCAACAGTTTGGCGATAAGCAACGTCCATGTGCTAATTTTTCGTCGACTTTGGATCCGGTAGCTAGAGCGTTGCCGAGTTGCTTGAGAGCTACAGCGGCAGCGGCTGTTTCAATCCAACAGTCTGCTGGTTTGGTGATGGACAATACACTGATCGTGATGGTTCCACATGCAGTGGATACCTTGTTGAACCGTACCAAGACACAGCACTTAACTAGTGCTCGGTTGTCAGGTTACAAATTGACCTTGTTAGCAAGTCATGTACATATAAAGAGATGCAACACGTTGAATCCAGCCACGTTGTTGCCGATCTCAACTGAGACAGATGATACCGAACAGCATGATTGTTTTCTTAGGACTGAGGAAGAAACGAAAGGGAGGATAGACCTTAGGGACACTCCTCTTGCGGAATGTGATGGTACTTTATGGGTTGATGGTTCGTGCTTCAAGCTTCCGAATGGTGATACGACTGCGGCATATGCGGTTACGACTTTGCATACGATTGTTGAAGCTGCTCGTATCCCACATAATTCAGCACAAGCGGCAGAGTTGATTGCATTGACAAGAGCGTGTGTGTTGTCGAAAGGGAAAAGAGTGACTGTGTACACTGACAGCCAGTATGCATTCAGTGTTGCTCTTAGCTTTGGACAATTGTGGAGAGAATGTGGGTTTCTGACTTCGCATGGGACCAAGATCCAACATGGTCAATTGGTGAATGAACTTCTTGAATCTCGTACTCTGCCGTTGCAAGTTGCGATCGTGAAATGCAGTGTGCATAAGAAAGTCACGGATGATGTTGGTCGTGGTAATGCGTTTGCAGATGAAGTCGCGAAAGAGACTGCGAGAGATGTGATGAGTCGAATGTATGTTGCGGGTTCGGCGAGATGGGTTCCAGATAGAAGTATGTGTGAAGATACGATTGAGAGTGTGAAATCCATCCAAGCTGAAGCTACAGAAAAAGAGTTGAATGAATGGAGAGAAAGCAAGGGTAAATTGGACTCGAATGGTTGTTGGGTTGAGTTGTCAGAGCATCAGCGATGGTTGTTGCCTGATGCGTATGTACTTCCAGTGGTTACGATGGCACATGGAATGGCCCACATCAGTGTGAAAGGGATTTGTAAGTTGTTGGCCCCAGTATGGCAAAATGCTGGAATTCCTAAGTGTGCAGAGAATTTGGTCAAGAACTGTATGGTTTGTTTGATGTACAATCCTGGTAAGGGAACTCCAACTCCAGCTGGTCATTTTGCTCCTCCCACATATCCGTTTGAGGCTTTGCAGCTAGATTTCATCCACATGGAGAGGTGCAACAACCTGAAGTATGTCTTAGTGGTTGTTTGCTCTTTTTCTAGATGGGTGGAAGCCTACCCTTTGAAGGACAATACTGCCTTGTCCACAGCTAAAGCCCTTATTAAGGAATTTTTCCCTAGGTATGGGTTGCCGAGAATGGTCTGGAGTGACAATGGGAGCGAATTTGTGGGTCAAGTGATGAAGAGAGTGTGTGATGGGTTAGGAATCCGGCAGAAGTTCCACGCTGCCAATCATCCCCAGTCAGCTGGTCTAGTTGAGTGCTACAATGGCACGTTAAAATTGAAATTGGCCAAAATTCAAGCGAGCTCTGGTCTACGATGGCCTGATGCTTTGCCGTTAGACCTTCTGTCCACAAGAATGACTGTACATTCGCGAATGGGTCTGAGTCCTTATGAGGTTGTGTTTGGTCGCCCGGCAAATATTTGGGGAGTGCCGCGGCCGACAAAATTTTGTGAGATAGAACACCCTGTATTGCTTGACTACCTGTACGAATTGACGGCTAAATTGCGTGTTCTGCATCAACAGGTTCATGATACTTTGCCACAGGTTTCTGAAGATCCAGGGCACACCATTGAACCTGGCGCGTGGGTGCTCGTGAAGAATTTTCAGCGAACCAAGAACGAGCAGCCCCGCTGGACAGGACCGTACCTAGTGTTATTGTCTACCCGTTCTGCGGTACGAGTGCACGGTAAAAAGAACTGGATTCACGGCGTACATTGTAAGAGGGCCCCTTTGCCTCTGCCGTACGACCGGTGGGTCCAAAAAGGACTTCCTGATTCTGAGACTGAGACCGTGCCTCGTTTTCTGCCTTTCAGCGATGCCCGTTTGATTGGAACAAACACTGAGCCAGAAAGTGATAATCTTCTTCAAGAAGCTGTGCCTCCATCGAACCGTTTGAACACTGTTAAACCTGAGCTACTTTTCCGAGAACAGACATTGCCTGGCAAAGAGCGTTATAATTTGCGACCAAGAGTCGCAGGACAAATAACAAATTAAGTTCCTTCTTTGCTATTTTTTTAAGGTCAGCTCCCCTCCGAGAAACTATTTAGATTTTTGTTTTTCGAACCACCATCCGGGTTCAGCTGAAGGGTCGCGGTGCCAAGTCCTTGGAGTGCAAGCCGAAGACGTTAGGTCGACGGTTCTGGTTGGTCTAAGGGCGTTCCCTGGACCAACAGGTGCATTCCTTAGCACGGAACACCCATCCGCCGCGAGCAGCACGGTTAGAGGATGGAGTTTTTTGGGATGGAGAGACCTACTAAAAGAATGAGCTTCAAGAACGAAATGTGTATAATAATGAGTAGAAAACGTTTTTTAATATTATGTCTGTTTATACTGTTTAGTTTAATGATGTTTTTAATCGGATATGTGACATTCTCTATTCAAGTAACATTTATGCCCACTGCACAACCCATGCCTCCTCCTACTGTTTCTTCGCATTCTTTTCACCCTCTGCCCGAACATGAGTCCATTAGGAGAATGGAATTCGCTAATAATTCCTTTGTTCAGCTTCTGCACCAACACCAGCTAGTAGTGAACACAACAAATTGTTGGGTGTGTGGCCTTATGCCCCATACTACAGATAAAGGTATTCCTTATCTGGTCCTGCCATTTAGCTACAATGGTTCTGTGTGGGCATACAGAACAATGTTCATTTATGCCCGTGAAGTCAACCCCCTACGTTCTGTGAAGGATAATCCGAAGAATAGTGCTCTGGTCAAGGGAATAGTCGACATGATTAGATGAATAGGCTCTTATGAGACTATCCCGAGAGATGAGACGCTAGCGTATATTGGATGGAACGTTACTGGATATGGAGCTAGTCTGAGTGGGAACCAGCGAGCGAAGAGATCCTCCCCGATTTGGATAGTACCCCATCAGGGTCATTACTGTCTGCAAGGTAATGGCAAGAATCGTAGAGCTCAGTTAGTGAAGAGTGTCTGCATTGAGACATATGTTTTTGCATCCGAGACTTCCCCACCGTTTCTAGCAGCTAAGGGTACCTACTTCATTTGCCATGACAGAGCGTATACATGGTTGCCCCCTGATTTCTCGGGCACATGTTTTGTCTCGTTCTTGTTACCCCCTACATTTACAGCTGCGGCAGATTACCACAAGATGAGAGTCGTTACAGGTGTCTTCAGAAAGGAAGATACCGCAGGACAAGAATTGGGAGATTTCTCGAAGGGTTTTCTGCCATTTTGGGGACCTATGGTTAACAGCAGGAGCATACGGCAATTGACTAGAGTAGTTGAGTCCACCATAGTGGAGACTGCCGGCGCCCTTAGTAACTTGACTGCTGAGCTTCAGTCGGATCGCCTTATGACTCTTCAGAACAGAGTTGCGTTAGATTAGATGTCATACTTGCAGATAGAGGAGGGGTCTGTAAATTGATCCAATCAAGCTGTTGTGTTTTCATTCCAGACAATGCTCCGACAGTTTTCCAAGCCATCTCCAAGCTACATAAGCTCTCCGAGTCCGTACATGTGGACGAAGGAGATTGGTCGTTAATGGGATGGTTCTGGAGATTGTTATCCACCTGGGGATGGAAGATTCTGATGGTCATTGGGATGGTATTAGCTATCCTTTTCCTGTTCTGTCTTTGTATACAGTGTGCTCCTGCGATCTGTGGCCTTTTTGCTACCTCGTGTTCGAGGAGACCTGTCCAGAGAGAGTTACTAAGTACCAGGATGATGCTACAGCAACATCTCAATGATCTGATGAATATAGACCTGGACTCAGATTGACGTGAGTTTAGGTTATTGCCTATGTAAGGGCAAAAGGAGGGTCTGTAGTTCCGTCAATTCTGAACCCATTCAATGAAGGTTGTCGTATCGTGATGGTTTTGATATCAGCGAACCGCGACTGACAAGTGCGGTATGCGTAAGCGTTTTCGTCATGCTACACCGATGGATTCACTGTGTATTTGACGATCTAGTCCGCACCCTTGGGTTTCATTTTGTGCATAACCGCCATTTTGTGGTTGCCCTCACATAGGCTAATGACTACAGGATGACTGTGGCCAAGCGAGCCTCTAAGGACGCGTACACTTTAGCTTGAGTTCGTGTTGACTCCTGTTTGACCTGAGTCAACTGACCCTGTTGCCCGAGCCTAAACTTGTTGAGCCAGTACCTTGTTAAGCAGCTGGTCAGATAGAGATCAAAGAGCAGGACATTATTGATTCTATGGCACACGCACACACCCCTCTATCTTTCTCCGCATCTGTTTCTGCTCCTTCCTTTTATGGCCTTATGGCCTAATTATTGATTTGGGTTGAGGTCTTTTATGATGGGCCCGTCCGGCCTGTTCGAGCAAGAATGCTGGATTTTTACCTTGTCATTGGCGATGGGTTGGATAACTGAAAGTGGGTTTGTCGTTATGTGATGCCTCTGTAAATATCATCCTCTGATTGGTCAGATTTGTGAGTAATTGATGCTAGCCAGGAACGTGGTTTTTGGCATAAAAGACGATGCTCCGCTCTATTATGTTGAGCAGTCTCCTGAGAACATACACCGTGTTGTACTTCTAGGACCTCTGTTACTTGCTGCAGCTAATAAATTTGATCTTTGATATCAACAGAAGAATCCCGTGTCTCTGTACTCTAAGACAGGTGAACCCAAAGACTTTGGGCGTCTCCCCTGTGCCGCTGGGTTTAAATCACGGTTCTTCATATGCTTTGAAATAAAGTAAGAACTTTGTCTCATCAAAGCTGTGTCTGATGATGAGAGCCGTGTACTGCTGCAGATGACATACATGAAGAGGAAGCCAGAAGTGAAACATATATATATATATATATATATATATATATATATATATATATATATATATCTACTGGCAGTCGCCAGTAGATAGTTATAGTTAGGACCGAGTTTCCATAGGAAATCTCAAAATTCTATTTTGAATAACTTTGGTGCCGGTTGACGAATCCTTGTGAAATTTTCAAAACTAATGGGGCGCTCCGCTCAGCTCCTACCCTGAAAGTCTCGGGGTGATTCCTCAAGTGGGGGCTGAGAAAAAAGGGGGGTCCCAAAACGCGTTTTCCCCATGCATTTTCCCATAGGACCTTTAGTCGAAGGTACAGCCCGAACGGCTGAACAGAATTAGTTGAAATTTGGCAAAGAGGTAGTCCTCAGGTCAGGCATGTGCCTTTTGCATATATGGTGTCAATCTGTTCAGTAGTTCCTGAGAAAATTGCAGTTAAAAGTACATAAATATCTATAGCCGCGCACCGTGCGCACACGGTGCGCGCACCTGACGTGCGCGAGCGTAATTCTGATTGGTGGTTACATGTCAGTCAACATTCGAATCGGTCGAAATCAGGAAGTGTCGGCCGCCATTTTGTGTGTTGTGTGTGTGACAGGGAAAAAGAAAGGTGGAGAACGTGAAAAGGGGGCAGGGTAGAGAGTTCCTGACCTCCTAGCCTTTGTCAGGGGGTCCCTGAAGGACCCCGAAGGGTGAAAAAAACATTTTAATTTTTTTTTTTTAAATCGCGGGGTGCGCGCACAGCAGAAAAAAATCATTAAAAAAAATAGAATTAAAAATCAAGTGTAAGTGTTTAGATGTTGGTTGGCTCTAAAAAGAGCCTTTGTGTTAATTGAGGAACAGAGGAACAAAAAAAAAAAAAAAATTATGGGGTGGGCATGTGTGCTGCTGTATCTTGGTCTCTATTAGGTTAATGCTGGTGTCACCATAAGAGAGAACAGCATTGCACATATTGCACCGTAAATGAACCCTCTGGAACAGAGGGTGGATATCCAGAGGTCGAGAAGAAGGTGAAGCTGCGGCCGCAGATGAAGTGCTCGGCTGAGCTGCTGGCTGTGCTGCTGGAGGGTTGTCTCTTGCAGCTCGAGTACACTCCCGAGCATAAGCCACAGGATGTACTCCACTAAAGTGCCTTAACATAGAGTAGATACTAAAAGAGTAATTTTTTTTAGGATCTCCTCTTGATAAGACCACTCCACAAATAGTGCAGGTGACTTTAGGAGCATTCACCTTCTTCTGGCCCTCTGGAAAAGTAAAATATTTCCAAATAAATGAGTCTTTTTGTTTCCTCTGTCTTGGTGGCACAAAGCTCTCCTCCTCACTCCCAGAAGATGACTGCTGCTCTGCCATTTTCAAGTACTGGAGTACTGGAAAAGCTGCTCAGCTCCTTCTCCCAGGGAATCAGAAGAAATAATGAGGGGGGTGGGTGTGGTGTTGGAAGATTCTGGAACTGAAACTACTATGAACCAATGAAAAGTGTTGTTTCGTAATCACATGACTTGCTGTGCGCGCACCGTGCGCGCACGGAGCACACGTGCATGCGTGTACGGAGCACGCACGCGCGTACGGAGCACGCGCGCATGCACGTACGGAGCATGCGTGCATGCGCGTACGGAGCACGCACGACGTACGCATGCGCACACAGAGCACGTACGCATGCGCACACAGAGCACATACTTGTGCGCGCACGGTGCGCGCACCGTCAAAATCCCTAAAAAAAAAAATTCAACTGTTTATAAGTTTATAGAAGATATTAACTATGCTGTTCAACTTTATCCAAATTCAAACAAAAAAAGAGCTGAGCCATTCCATATTACAGGATACAGTCAATCTATAACTATATACATAGGTAGCTTATTGTAAAATAAATATTTACAAAATATAATAATACATTCATAAATTAGCATTTAAAAAACCTTTGAAATTCACTGAAAAAACCATAGGTTTCACACATGTTATAGTTAGAAATTAGCATTTAAAAAACCTTGCAAATTCACTTAAAATACCATAGGTTTCACACACGTTATAGTTAGGAATTAGCATTTAAAAAACCTTGCAAATTCACTGAAAAAACCATAGGTTTCACACACGTTATAGTTAGGAATTAGCATTTAAAAAACCTTGCAAATTCACTGAAAAAACTATAGGTTTCACACACGTTATAGTTAGGAAATAGCATTTAAAAAACCTTGCAAATTCACTGAAAAAACCATAGGTTTCACACATGTTATAGTTAGCTGGACATTTCACTCGTACAAAACCATTGAAATTCCCTCATTATAGTTAGTTCAGCTAACTATAACTCGCGCGACCGCAATCCACTGCTGATGACGTCACATATTACATCACTCATGACATGCTCAGTGACATCACTCATGACATCACTGATGACATCTCAAATGACATCACTGATGACATCACTGATGACATCATCCTTGTGTAAGAGTGGCAGACCTCTTCTTATCCTAATATAAACTTTGATACACACATTGAAAAATACAAACTAAAGTTTTGAAAACTATAGAGATACCAATACCAGTTAGAGCAACCTATTCAGTAATTCCAACATCTACATACGCATCCACTCATTCATCAACACTTCTATATAGTCACTCATACATGTACTCAGTCATCATATGTACTCATACACCTATACATCCTGTTACACACCTACACTCATACATAGAGTTACTCACACACATACTCACACATGCAAATACACATCCATTTACCTGCATATACAGCTATACACACACCACTACACTTACTTCTACAGAAACGTACACATACTTACTCTCTTAAACAATCACGTATAGAAACACATACTTATTTATACAGGAAGTATTCCAATCTCTCACTCTCACATATCCTCACTTATATACATCAATACTCACATATACTAGTTTAAAACATATGGACTTACTCATAAAGACACTATTGAGACAGTCATTCACTCTCTTACTCACCCATACACACACTCATCCACCCATACTGTCCTGCTCACATACTGTCTTCAAAACACATACAAACAGTGAGTCACTCATTCATGCATCTATACGCTAAGTAACATCCCCCACTGAACCATACAGACACTCATACTGATACTCTAAAAACGAACTAATAACCCATATACACACTCATGTAGCTACTCACCAACCCATGCAGCCACTTATACACAAAGTGAGACACTGATACAGATATTTAAATATTTAAACATTACTCACTAATACTTGTATTCACTAAGATACTGTTAATAAGTCAGTTATACAATTAATTTTACAAAAAAAAACATCCATTTAGACACTTATTTACCCATTTATTCTTCCATTAACCTTTAGATATACATATATAAAAAATATTTATTTTTCAGAAAGACACTGGATGTCTTCAGTGATGTCATCAGTGATGTTAGAGATGTCATCAGTGATGTCATGAGTGATGTCACTGAGCATGTCATGAGTGATGTAATATGTGACGTCATCAGCAGTGGATTGCGGTCGCGCGAGTTATAGTTAGCTGAACTAACTATAACGGGTGAATTTCAATGGTTTTGTACGAGTGAAATGTCCAGCTAACTATAACATATGGTTTTTTCAGCGAATATATATATATATATATATATATATATATATATATATATATATATACATATATATTACCTACTGGCGGTCGCCAGTAGGTAGTTATAGTTAGGACCCTGTTTCCATAGGAAAACCGCAACATTCTATTTTGAATAACTTTGGCGCCGGTTGATGAATCCTCGCGAAATTTTCAAAACTAATGGGACGCTACGCTCCGCTCCTACCCTGAAAGTCTCGGGGGGATTCGTCAAGCGGGGGCTGAGAAAAAAGGGGGGTCCCAAAACGCGTTTTCCCCATGCATTTTTCCATAGGACCTTTAGACACAGCTACAGCCCGAACGGCTGAACAGAGTTATTTGAAATTTGGCAGAGAGGTAGTCTACAGGTCAAGGAAGTGCCTTTTGTAGGTCTGGTATAAATCTGTTCAGTAGTTCCTGAGAAAATAGCCTTTAAATCAATATATATATCTGTGGCAGCTTACGGTGCGCTTACCGTGCGCTTACGGTAAGCTTACCGTACGCGTACGGTGCCGTGCGCGAGCGCGATTCTGATTGGCTGTTAGATCTTAGTAAACATTCGAATCGGTCGAAACCAGGAAGTGTCGGCCGCCATTTTCTCTCTCGCACTCTGAGGGGGGGGGAGGAAAATCAAAGTCGGAAAACATTAAAAGAGGCTTGCTAGACAGCTCCCAACCACCTAGTCATGGTTATGGTGTCCCAAAAGAACCAACAAGGCCAAAAATTTAATTTTTTTTATTGTTGAAAAATCGTCGATTACGCTTACCGTATGCGTACGGTAAAATATAAATAAAAATAAAAACAATATCCACGTTTTCCCCACCCCGTGTGCAAAAGGGGCCCGAAGGGGACCTTTTGTGCCTGGCATATTTAGTAACAGAAAAATCAATAGATAACCTTTAACAACGATGCGCCTAATACGGCCTCCGTGTGCGGACGGTACGCGAAGCGCATCGTGCGTACATGGCCCATCTAGCGTAACGTGGGCACGCGGTGCGCGTAGCGCACCGCGTGCCCACCGTGCGTGCACGGCACTAACTGCGTAAAGTGGGCGCGCGGTGCGCGAAGCGCACCGCGTGCTCACGGTGCGCGAAGCGCACCGTGCGCGCAAGGAACGAACTGCGTAAAGTGGGCACGCACGCCACGAACGGCGTAAAGTAACTTAGCATTTTAAAAAACGTACAAATTCACTGAAAAAACCTTAGGTTTCACACACGTTATAGTTAGGAATTAGCATTTAAAAAACCTTGCAAATTCACTGAAAAAACCATAGGTTTCACACAAGTTATAGTTAGCGGACATTTTACTGATAAAAAACCATTGAAATTCCCCCGTTATAGTTAGTGCAGGCAACTATAACTCACGCGATCGCAATCCTCTGCTGATGACATATGTGTCTTTATGAAAAAAAATTTTTGTAATATATGTATAGCTAAAAATTTATGGAAGAAGACATGGGTAAATAAGTGTCTAAATACAGTATTAGCATCAGCAGAGGATTGCGGTCGCGTGAGTTATAGTTGCCTGCACTAACTATAACGGGGGAATTTCAATGGTTTTTTATCAGTAAAATGTCCGCTAACTATAACTTGTGTGAAACCTATGGTTTTTTCAGTGAATATATATATATATATATATATATATATATATATATATATATATATATATATATATATTACGAGTATTCCTCCGCTGACTTTCGTCCAACGGCTCTCCCAAAGGATGGACACAGACCCGAAAATATGTGCAAGATTTTCTTTTTATTCCATTGTCGCCATAACGCGTTTCGGCTCGCCTGAGCCTTGATCACATGACAGTGGCATATGGAGATAGCTCCCTTTTTAAAGTGACAGTGCAACAGTAATCACGATCACGTGACAAGCATGGCGCGTAGATTATCCATGAACATAGACAAAAGCTTAACCAAAACAGAATATGATTAGAACATTTGATGCAGTTCGTGTGTCACAATTACAAAAAAATGTCCATTTGTTTTTCACATAGTCGAATAAACATTGCTTGATACATCTCGGTAAAATACCGTCATTCGGTTCATGATAATAATCATTCGCCTGTGCTTGCCAAGGTATAAGAGTCTGATATACATGTACATATTTTTTCTTTTGTTCTGATACATGAATCGTGATACGTTATTTTAAAAGGAAAAATAATAAAAGTATAAATATTATTTATGTACAAGTGCAAAGTGTAAATAAAACCCATATGTGTGCAAATACAACCTAAAAACAATATATTTGTATAAATCTTGTTTCAGCAATTTGTGGGACCATATTTGAGAATTAAAACTGATGTTTGTGGAAAGTACATGTAGATTGTGTTTCAATGTACTGTTATGAGAGCTAATGTGTCCTCTGTATAGGTGGCGGGATTCAAACAATGCCTCGGGTTTATAGTTAGAATAATCATCGAATTATGCTGGTGAAATACCTGGACCTCTATTGATGTATAATAACATTCATTTTAAATATTCAGGTAGTTTTAAATCATGGTCATCATTTTTATATATGGTATCTCAGTCTTCAATAAATGAACGAACAAACGAACAAACCAACCGCACCTGTAAAGTGCATAAATGCCAGTGCAATATAGTGTGTGCAAAAAATGCCAATAAATAAATTAAAAGGTACTTGGACCTTCAAAAATGTATCTATCGACCTATCTATATAATCTTTCATCTAGATAGGCACCACTGAAGACGAATGTGTTCTAACCACTTTAAATACCTTAAAATTTAATTTACTAGGTGTCGATAAGAACATATTATAAAAATGAATAAATAGTAAGATATCATATTTATAAAATTACCTAAAAGAATCTTTAGTAAAACATAATGTAACCAATGATTAAAATTCAATGATTTAAAATTCTACAAGGCATTGTGGTAAACGTTCGAGAGCTAAACATTGCATGTGGTTGATTTCTACTCTCTCTAAGGACAATCAGGTCTGTTGTGTCAAATCAAACATGTGTAAAGGTCTTCTGTAGCGTTGAGACCCGCAGGATATATATATATATGTAGGGATTCTTGTAAATTGTCTCGCATGACAGGAAATCAAGATGCGGCACACCAGAAGACAGTACAATCATTTTATTGTGCACCAAGTTAAGGCTGATGTGTTTCGGTGTAAGCCTTTGTCAAGTGATTTCCTGTATGCCAATCTCCCTTAGAAATAACCTCAAAAGTTCATAGACATAGAAGATTGATTCCCAATTTTCCGCTATGCAAATTACTTTAACCATACCATATTTCCTCATACAGTTACGGCTGAGATTTCAATATTGTGTGTTACTTTTTTGCACGTCTGGCGGGCAGTCCCAGCACCACTATGATGCCGGGCGGACCCCCCGCCATCATAATGAGCCCCTTAGTTTATACACCATTGGAGAATCAGACTCTTTTTGACATCCCTCCTAGAGACTACCTGTCCTTTGGACTCTGAGAGATTTAGACCTCAATGCTTACTTTTGATTCTTTCCTCAGAGTGGCTTAGGCTAACACTTACTCTCTGACCCATAGAAGACTCTTGACGAGCTTCTAAAATGCTGACATCTTCTTACTTGATTTCCCCTTGCCTTGTTCTAATTTCCTTTATGGAAACTCCCTGATATTTTAGATTCTTTAGGGTATAGAACTATCCCTTTAGCTGGAACTTTACTTTAGGTGATGTAAATGCATCTATGTATAGACAACACAACTTGCAACTCTTTTCTGAGCATCAAATAGTTCTCCTGGTCTTTTTATTCCTATGACTGAATTACTTGTTTGTTTATTATTGGTTCAACTCAATGTCTTCCATAATTGGGCCTGCCAGCTGCTATTTTGTACTTCTATACCGTGGTGTTCAGTCGTGTATCTTAACTTGATTTTGAATTTGTAATACACCTTCTTAACTCTAGTTACTGATTCCTGGTCCTCATTGTGTAACCAAATGGGTTACACTGTTAATTGAATTTGATTGATGTCAATGTTAACTCCCATCACCTCTCAGTCAGACAAAAAGGTCCATCAGAGAACTAATGGTAAATAAGTGGGCCCAGAAAACGCTGTATCAGGATCCACATCTACACTATAAGGGTGACAATCAAAACCTTATGAACTTTGAGAAACAGGTTACGTAAATCATAAGACTGTAAAACCTGGCATTGTCTTCATTATAGAAAACTGTCACTCAGTTGGTTGCCTTCCAATTTTGGACAAAGTGGTCCGAACAGTGTTTAAAATCCTCAAGCAAAACTGGGTAGGCAACTGTGGTGGGGGGGGGGGGTCATAATTTTTACCCAACGTCTCAAAAGGAAACTGGCTAAGTGCAAATAATATTCTGGTACAGATACATTCCTAGTTGTAAGCAGACTACCAGAGAAATTAACATTTATTTTGTTCCTACCTCTGAACATCTCCCCATTGGCAGTGTTTCCTACTTAATCGATTTTGCTGAACGTTTTCATCTATGCCCATTACAATTGCCTGGAAGCATGGATTTATGGCACTAAGAGCATTCGGACAATGCTGCAGGTAATACTCAAAATGATATGTGCTCTCTGAATTTCCAGTAAAAAAATCTTAATGCTACTCTCTCCATAGGCAACCTTTTAGACCCTGCCTTCTACCACACTGACCTTTTTCTAGTTAACTCCCTTGTATCCTTTTCACATGTACATCATCCAGATTAGCCTGTAAATGGAATAAAGTGACTCTTCTGTACCTATACCCCAGTATTCAAAAGCTCTTTGCACCTTTATCAGAGTGACATGGTTGCTTGCATATTACCGAACCACTGGCTTTGCTAAGCCACTGGCTTCTAGAATAACGGGATACAATCACACACTTGGCAACTGTACTCCATGGAATAAAGATCTTTACTGATCTTTTCCCCAGACCACAACACAACAAAATGCTCTTTCTTTGGTCAACCAGTTTCGAACTCAAGATTGCTCTTTAGCGCAAATTCCTCCTCTGAATTTGAATCTTTTGCAAAATCTTCTCAACCATTTGAAATCTGGGTCCCCTAGAGATGTGGCCCATCCCACTATTCTTAACCAAATTACAGACACGGTATCCCCTATCATTCTGGACCTGATTAATACTACATTCTCAATCGGGCTTGTCCCCCCTTTGTGTAAATGAGCTATGGTTAAAGCTCTTTTAAAAAAAACAAATCTGGATCCAGAAGTATTAGCGAACTACTGTCCCATCTCTCTATTGCCAGGAATTACCAAAATTGCTGAGAAATATGTTCATTCTGTTCTTTCTGCATTTTTGGAGGATAACGATTGTCTCCACCCTTCACAAACTGGTTTTAGACCTCATCAAGGTACGGAGACTGCTCTTCTGGTAGTAGTGCATGAGGCGAGAAAAATCCTGGATGCCGGAGGCTGTGCTGTGATTGTTCTCTTAGATCTAAGCGCAGCCTTCGACACGGTCAACCATCAACTGCTCATCCAGAGACTTAGGGAGGTAGGAGTGACAGGGACAGCTCTTAAATGGCTGAAGTCCTTTTTGGAGGATAGGTCATTCCATGTATTTGAGGATGAATTTATTTCTGTATGTATGCCACTTAGATGTGGGGTCCCTCAGGGTTCCTCCCTGAGCCCCACTCTTTTTAACGTTTACATGAGCCCTCTGGCTGAGGTAGTGGAACCGTTTGGCATCCAGATTGTCACCTATGCTGATGCCACCCAGCTGATTATCTCTTTAAAACAGCTTGATAAAGCTTGGTCTGACCTAGCTGGCTGCCTCGAAAGAATGTCAGTCTGGATGGAAGGCTCTTACCTGAAACTTAATGGGGCAAAAACAGAGCTGATGGTCTTTGGTAATACTCCTTCACTGAATGTAAGCTCATTCAGGCCTGGTTGTTTTGGTCCAATGCCCCCCCCCCCTAAAGATCAGATCAAGAGCCTTGGTGTATGGCTGGACCACAATTTAAACTTCAAGGAGCAAGCACGGAAGGTGGCAGGCAGTTGTTACGGGATCCTTACGGTGATACGTAATAACCTCCCTCTTGTTGCCTTTTCAGGCTAGGAGACTATTGGTCCAAGCATTGATTCTCTCCCGGCTTGATTACGCCAACGCTCTTTATTTGGGAGTCCCCTGTAAACTATTAAAAAACTGCAGACTGTGCAAAATTGCGCAGCACGCCTGCTCATGGATTGTTTCTAATCGTGAATCTGCAAAGCCTTCTATTGCCACTCTTCATTGGAAAAATAACAATTGGCTCCCAATTGCGGAAAGAGTCCAGTTTAAAGCTTTGTGTATTGCACATAAGGCAATGTCAGCTAAGGGTCCGCCCATTATACAGTCTATTATCTCTCCCTATTGTCCTAATAGGTCCCTGCGCTCAGGTAACAAGTACTTGGCGTCAGTTCCTATAATAAAAAGATCCCGGAGTGGAGGCCGTCTGCACTCATACAATATAGCGAAGTTGTGGAACCAGCTTCCCACTCACATTCATCTGGAAGCTAATCGTCTGACCTTTCGAAAACGTAGAAAAACGTTTTTGTTTCTTTGAAGACCGTCTCGGAGTTCTATGAGTGGACCGCTTTAAGCGCTGGGATGCCTCAGTGTAGCCATGCGCTCTAGAAATGCCAATTCATTCATTCATTAAAAGCGATGTATATATAGTTTTTCCCAAAAGTACTGCAGCTAAACCCAAAGATTAATAAATGGAAAGAAACTGTGGGTCAAATCATGTTATAAAGTCAAATTAAAAATGGCCATTTGTATATTAGCCAGTAAATAAGGAGTATGCATGGAAACAAAGTCCATGGTTTTCAAGGACTGGAGGCAGTGAAGGCCTCTCTAGTTTCTTTGCTAATTGCCGAGGAAAGGGTGACTCCTCCCAGTAGCCACAGGGACACTTTTGACCCTTGTATGCATGCAAAAGTTGTCAAGATTCTCATTCAGAGTCCCAGTCAGGAGGAAAAGCCAAAAGTTCTTAAAATACCTCCTTGGAAATATTGGCAATCCTTTATTGTAGTTGATAGTTCATGAAGAGGCCGGATCTCAAATCCCTTAAACCACTGAGTCAAAGTATAGAAATAGCGCAGCAGGTCTTCTAGAAGAAAAATCTAAAAGGAATACGGCAGGAGAAAAAGAGAGCAATGTATCAGAATGAGTGAAGAACAAGACAGAATACGGAAATAGATATGCTTTGTAAGAAATCGTTCGATGCCAAAAGTCTCTTTAAATGCTCCAGGCAGGAGATTACTTAACAGGAAATATGTTACTTCCATTTTGGATTAGGAATTTCAGGAATTAAACACTAGGGAGAATACCACCTTAGAAAGACATAAATATAAGGCTAAACACGCCAACTCTTTCAAGAAAATGATGTTTCCATGAAATGGCAGTCATAGGAAGAAGAGCCGCATGTTTGACATCCCTCACCAGGGGTAATGAATCATATAGTAATGATATACCCAGGAAGCTGGAATGGGGAGTAATGTTCTTTCAGTACAATGTGAGGGAGTGTTTTTGGTAATGCACCCTCTTTCAGCACGTATACACTTCTTAAATGTGCTACCTGATCCAGAATGCACTGCTTCTGTTAATCTGTATCCCCAGCAGCAACTACAGAACAAATTTGATAAAGCCCTTTGGAGAATGATTGTAAGCTAGCTCAGGTGCCGGTCAGTGTAATCACTCAGAGGAATCCCCTGAGGATAGCTTTAATGAATCAGTAGTGCAGTTGCATCAAAATAATAGGGGCAGAGGAGAAGTCCAAATCAGGGAGGAGTCAATGCCATGTCTAAATAACTAAACAGTCAGAAAAGCAGGATCAGATCTAGTTAACAGGTGCGATCCTAGTTGGTCATTTCTCGTACTGAGGATGGTGCTCAGATACTGCCCTTCTTTGACTGCGCCTAGTCACAGGCCTTTCCTTAATAATTAGTTTGAGGTATGGTGGGTGGGTGTGAGAGAGGGTGGGACCTCGTCAAAGTGAGCTGCACTATAAGAGTAGAGCTTGCCTGTCAGTGGTGTCCAGCTACCTGAATGGTGTATCCTAGAGCATCTTACTGTGTGAACTTCCACTTTTCTTAATGGCCACAGTCGCCATTTAGTTTTCTGCAGTTTCTAGATGCCACTTGTTCCCTTGTTCTTTTTTTTTTTTTAAACAATTTTATTGATTTTTTTAAATATAGCATCACATGAATAAGACATATGCGTGCAGATCCAAGTTCTCAAATAACATGGCAATTCATGGACCCCGTCACAGTATGACATTGTGCTTAGTCTGACATGAGCACTTGGTTCTTCGCTACAAACAGGTTAGTGAATAGTGAGAACTATTAGATCATAACAGCCACTTATTCAAGGATGAGAAATTAAGAAATAGTGCATTTGCTCATTTTCCCTTGGAGTAAACCTACCCCTCCCTGTGCCTGTGGGATCCTATTGGGGCAGTTTCATGTGTGTGATAGTCCTAAACTGCTCGGCTAAGGTCTGAACAGTGAGCATGTGCTCCCCCAGGAGGGAGGGCGATCCAATTAATTGTCCAGGTTTTTGTTTTTAGTCTAAAATAGTTTTGTTCTCCATGATCAGGTCCTCTCAGTTGGAAGGTCCTCTTTGAGTTCTTGTAACTCATGTAGTAGTGTATCCCAATACACAGCTATGGGGGCCCTGCGCAGGCCTCTAACCTCTTCTTGCCGGAGGGTCACAGATTCAGCCCTACCCCACTTAAGTGTCGCTGCGCACCAGTGCTTTTGTTATAATCTTAGAATACTTGGTATGTTCCAAACCCCCCTACCCTTTCTATTATATGGTATATCCCCAGGGAGCTCACCTTGGAATGTTCAGGTGAATTCCATCAGTGCTGTGAGAGCGGATGGTCAGAGAATAAAGACTACTCAACTTACCTTTGTGTGGGACTTCTATCCTTGAATATAACACTGGCGACGAACTGTGAAGGGGGCAGCTGACCATCTCCCCTCTGTGTATTCTCTCTTACCTGCAACTACGAGCGGCTTTGGATCCTTGTGAGTCCAGTGTCAGGAAGACGATCTGTGGGACACTCTCATCCCAGCCTTGCATTTGAAAACTGTCTTTTGGAAGGGCGTCATTGGAGTGTGTTACCGTCGTACTATTGAGCCTTGGTACAGGACACCCGTGTACACCGCTTCTGGAGCACCTACAAGACGTTTCAGCAGCAGCATCCGTGTTCTACACTTGTGGTATTCTCCAAGTTGGGGATCTGTCAGGATTCCGGTTGCGGTTGTGAAGTTTTACCTCGGCTCGTAATTCTCCTCAGCTTATCGATCGACGTCCAGCCGTTTAACCTGAGGATTAAGAGGTGAACGCAGCTCCAGTCCGTGGCGGAAGACTCCCTGTTGTATTTCGAGAGGATAGTGTGTGTGGCATTTCTCTTCTGAACCGGCCGCAGCATCGGGTTTCCTTCTCTGCGGATGTCCTGTGTGGTAAGCTCCTCCCAGAGGAACCGGCGCATCAGCCACTGCGGACCGCCACTGCGGACCTTCCCAGTCCGAGGAAGCGTCCGCCTCGTCCGGCGCTCCAGCTGCTAGTGAGCCTTGCCTTTTGACGGAAGATTCCTTGTTGTGATCCTGACCCGGACTCCTCCTCATTGTGACTGGGGCCAGTTCGGTTGGTAATCGTACCTGAGGGGGATAGCCGGACAGTGTTTTCTGTTGAGGTAAATTCATTCTTGTAGGGGGAGCAGTGTGCATTGCGGGAGCCACACAATGGAGGGCCAGTAGTGTTACCGGGTTTCTCCGTCATCGTGTCTGGGGTTCCATAAACGTGATCTCAGCAGCAGGGGACTAGACCCAGGCAGGGTGTTAGCATGTGATTTTTAAGCGGGTTACTATGAAGGAAGCTACTGCACTCGTTCTAGCCTCCATAAGGCCACCCACTTCCTCCCTGAGAGGCATATCCCTGCTTGTGACGTGGTCATCCGCATCTCGGCTGTAGTAGTCAGTCACCCACCATGGGCACACCAGGCATGAGTCAGCCACCATCCTTCCTAAATGACTGTGGGGATCCGGAGATCCACTGGAAAGACTGGGCAAAACTGTTTGAGTCTTATTTAATTGCCATGGGAGGGGAAAGGTTTTCAGCATTAAGAAAGCAGCACATTCTCCTGCATAACTTGGGCGTGCACGGGCGCAAAGTTTACGAGACTCTTCCTGAGCCAGACTTGGAGGATGAGGATGACAATGACGTTTTTGATGTGACATTGATGAAGCTGGAGGCACACTTTGGGGATAAGGTCAATGTAGTGTTGGAGAGACACAAATTTTTCAGTAGAGTTCAAGGGAAATGTGAATCTATCTCTAATTACATTGCAGCTCTAAGGGGGCTTACCCAATTGTGTGAATTTGGAGAGTTAAATGACTCACTTATACGTGACCAGTTAGTCAGGTGCACAAATAATAGCAGGATCCAAGAGAAACTGTTGGCAAAGAATCCTACCTTAAAAGATGCTGTAGCGATTGCTCAGTCTGTGGAACATACTGCTAAGTGTGTGAAAGAAATGAAAGTTAGAGAGGAAGTGGTAGCATCTGTGCAGGTCGAGGAGCAAAGTAAAGAGGTGTTTAAAGTATCGGAGAAATGGAGCACGAAAGAGGCTCAAACCCCTAAAGTTAGCAAAGATGTACATAATTTAAAATGCTATAGATGTGGGAGCAGTAACCATCTTGCTAATAACCCAGTGTGTACAGCCAGAAGTATCTTGTGCAAGAAATGCAACAGGAGGGGACATCTAGCAAGGGTGTGCAGAGAGGGGATAAGTAACACTGTGAGTGTGGTGAGTAGTGGTGAAGAATCTCATGCAAAATATATTTTCCAAGTGAAAAGCACGGCTGTGGGAGGAAGACAGAACTATCCCAAGTGTATTGTGTTGTTCAATAACAAACCACTGGAAGTGTTTGCAGATTCCTGTTCCCCTTTCACGTTAATAAATGTACAAGATTATGAAGAATTGCTAGGTGGTTCAAGAGGAGTGTTACAGACTCCAGATATCACACCTGAAGGGTACACAAGAGACCCCATTCCTCTGGTAGGCATGCTAAACAGCCACATAGATTTCAATGGGAGAACCACAAAGGGTAATGTGTATATTGTAGAACGTGGAGCAAACCTCCTGGGGTGGCAACACCAAAGGGAATTAGGTATTATACTGGATCCCAGCAAAGAGAATCAAGTGATTATGATTGACAGAGTTAACAAGGAGGAAGGTCTACAGTTGATGTTCCCAAGACTTTTTAATGAGGAATTGGGTAAACTACGGGATTTCCAACACAAAATTAAAATTAGATTGGGAGCCAAACCTGTAGTCCACAAAACAAGGTCAGTACCTTTTCACCTGAGGGAGACGCTTAAGACGGAGCTTGATAAGCTATGTGAAATAGGGGTCATACAGCCTATTGAGGCTACGGAGTGGCTAGCCCCCTTGGTTTTAGCAGCTAAGGGCAATGGGAAGGGCATTCGCCTATGTGTGGACTTACGCTCTTTAAATGAGAACATTTGGGTAGAGAGGTTTCCTCTCCCCAACATCAATGAGATGATAAGCACTATGGGCGAGGCTTGTTATTTTTCAGTAATTTATTTATACAGGGCGTACCACCAAGTGGAGCTGCATCCCGAGTCGAGACCGCTGACAGCATTCACCTCACCTTTTGGGGCGTTTATGTTTGTGAGAATGCCATTTGGTCTCGCCTCAGCAGCCTCAGTCTTCCAGAAAATAATGCAGCAGATATTAAAAGGTGTCAAAAACACTCTCTGCTTCCAAGACGACATCCTGATGTATGGGAGAACGGAGGATGAACATGATACCACCCTCCACACAGTATGTCGCAGACTAGCAGATGCAGGGCTGACGGTACAACTGGACAAGTGTAGAATTAAGGTAACGTCTGTGGACTATTTAGGGCACACCATCACCAAAGATGGATTCAGACCCAAGCACAGTTTAGTCCAGGCCGTAAGTGAGGCCCCACACCCAACGAGTAAGGAGGAGCTGAAGTCATTTTTGGGGTTAGTGGAGTACATGGCAAAATTCGTAAGGAATTTTGCGGATTTGTGTGTAGGATTATGTGAACTTCTAAAGAAGAATTCTACTTTTGAATGGAAGGAGGAACACAGTGAAATGGTTGAAATGATAAAGAAGCGTATACTAGATTCCCCAGCACTGGGATCTTTTGATCCCAAAAAGAGAACCATTTTAACCACTGATGCCTCTAGCAAGGGATTGGGTGCCATGCTGTCCCAAAAAGGGGAAGGGGGAGAAAGAGTGATAGCGTTTGCATCACGCACGCTGAGTGAGGCAGAACGCAATTACTCAGTCATTGAGAGGGAGGCATTGGCGTGTTTTTGGGCGGTACACCATTTTAAATTCTTTTTGTGGGGAAGCAAGTTCACCATACACACGGACCACAAGCCTCTTACTTTCATATTTTCATCGAAGCAAGCACAGAACTTGTCCCCAAGAATAAGTAAGTGGGTGCTAGGTTTGGAAAACTTTTGTTTCAGGGTTGAATACCTACCTGGACCAGAGAATGTGATTGCAGATTGCTTGTCGAGATTACCGATCAAGGGCAAACTAAGTGAGGAAGTTCTCGATGTACCCATTTGTGCGGTGCATTTACCCTCGCTGACCGATGCGGAATGGGACAAGTGCATGAAGGAAGATAAGACTATGGACATGTTGAAAGAACTCATGGTCAAGGGGTGGCCGGAGAAGATTTCGGAAGTCCCTGACAAAGTTAAAGACTTCTGGGAAGTAAGATTTGAACTCTCAGTTATAGCTGGACGCTTACAAAGGGGGGAGAAAATTGTTCCTCCTGAAGGGTTGAGGAAAAGAATCATAAATTTGGCCCATGAAGGGCATTTAGGCAGAAGGCTCACTAAGAACAAAGTACGGAGCTGTTTTTGGTTCCCCAGAATGGATTCTGAAGTGGAATGCACAGTAAAAGAGTGTGTCAGCTGTGCGAGGAGCAACAAGAGCAAAAGCATTCATAGAGCTCCTTTGGCCCCTGTCAACGTGCCAAAGACTCCGTGGACCAAACTGGCCATGGACATAGTGGGTCCCATGGACATCCTTGGGCCACAGAAGAGATTCATGTTTGTGTTGGTGGATTACACCTCCCATTGGGTGAATTTTAAATTCACAGCGTCCACCACAACTAACAATCTCATAGCGTTTCTGAAAAACATATTTGTGTATGAAGGAATCCCAGCCACTTTGGTAACGGACATTGGAGTGCAGTTCGTCTCAGAGACTATGAGAGAGTTTTTGGAGGAACACAATATAAAACATGAGAGGACTGCTCTCTATTGCCCAAAAGCAAATGGGTTGGTAGAAAGGGCAAATCGTATGATCAAGGAGCACATACAACTAGCCATTGCCAATGGTTTGAATGTGGAGGAAGCTTTGAGAGAGGCTATGTGGGCATACCACCCCACGCCCAACGTAGTCACAGGGTTATCCCCGTTTGTATATCTTAGAGGGAGGGAACCCAGCACCAAAATGAACCCAAGTTGGTTGGGTGGGGGAAGAGGTGTTGTACCTGACTTAGAGCGTGCTGAGGAACGGGTAGAGTCTCATCAACAGAAGTATAAGTCATGGTATGATGTAAAACATGGAGCAAAAGAAGTGGAGATAAAACCTCAAGCACAAGTGTGTGTTAAAAAACCTGGTAGGGTACAACCTAGAACGAGCAAATTTGGTGCACCTCAAAGGGTAGAGGAAACAGGTAAAAGTGTAGTTCGTTTGGAGAACGGACAAACATGGAGCAAAGACAGAGTTGTAAATACTGCATGAATTTAAGTGTTGTTGTATTCCCATCAAGGGGAGATGTGTTATAATCTTAGAATACTTGGTATGTTCCAAACCCCCCTACCCTTTCTATTATATGGTATATCCCCAGGGAGCTCACCTTGGAATGTTCAGGTGAATTCCATCAGTGCTGTGAGAGCGGATGGTCAGAGAATAAAGACTACTCAACTTACCTTTGTGTGGGACTTCTATCCTTGAATATAACAGCTTTAAACCAGGTAGTGTGTTGGCCTTCCAGTGCATAGATATGGATCTTTGAACTATGAGCAGCGCCATATTGAGAAAGTTGTTGGTAGCACTCCCAAGCCTTTATATGTCTAAACAAGCCCAGGACTCCACTATGCATAGTGTATAGGTCTGTGCATCCCATGATTTCAGCCAGTGCTTCTGTGACTTCCCACCATATTGAAGATGTAATTGGACAGTTCCAGAACGTGTGGGCTATGTTTACATCTGGTGCATGGCATCTAGGGCCGTTTGAGGCAGATCCTTAGACTGTGCAAGCCTGCTGGAGTGAAATAGGCCCTATGAAGTATATTGTTTTTGATGTATTGGAACTTAGCATTACGAGAACGTTTGTGGGGATCCGCCAAAGTCCTATCCCACTCTTTTTGGGACAGTTCTCGGCCTATGTCCCATTCCCATTTCTGTCCAGTTGACAGTAAGGGGTCCTGCAGTGTGTATGCTAATGATCAGGTGAACAAGGTGATCAGTCGATGGCTGCCACCAATAGTATGGAGCGTGGGCACCAAGTGGTGCACCGGTGGTTCTGTGTTGGTTTTCAGCAAGAAGCATTGTATTTCAGCTACCAACCTGTTGTATGCTAAGAAATGGCCAGCTGGCAACTCAGAATCTGCCTGTAGCTAAGCAAATGGGATCAGTACACTATTACAGAACAGGGTGCCTAGAGTGTACACACCTGTGGCTTTCCAGTCTCTCCCTCCCTCCCAGGCCCCGGAAGGGTCATATGGAGCAAATGTGAATCTCTGATATGTATGGTGTTAGGGCTGGCATCAGGTGCAAACTCCTGCGAAAACTATTTGCGCTACTTGCAGGAGGGTGTTGGACCCACGGGCCACTCTGACCCGTGATAGGAAGATCTTGCATACCAAGCGCTGCACTCAGTCAGCTGTGGGCAGTCTCAGTACTTCCAGCAAGTGTCTTGCTAACCAGCGAGAAGTCCATTGTGATTGCGCAGCTAGATAATACTGTTCACAATTGGGGGCTCGAAGGCCCCCTTTTTTCACTGGGAGGTGCACTTTGTGTAATGCAACACTGCACCTGCCTTTATTCCAGAGGATGGCCTCTAGCATGCCATGCACGGCATGGAATGCACTGTGGGAAAAGGGAACTGGAAAGTAGTGAAAAACATATAGCATACCCAGGAGCATCACCATTGTAGACCAGTGACGCTCTGCCCTGGACGGTGGAGGGAGAGTGCTTGAGGATGCCAGTTGGGGGCAGAGGGAGGCAATAGAGCTAGTAAGGTTGCCATCAATTAAGTTGTGTGTGGAGTGGTAGATCCGAATGCATAAGTATAGGAAGGTGCGTAGTTCCCGCGAAGAAGGTGCGTGTCCACCGTCAAGTGTTGCAGTAGGCAATGTGAGCAAAGTGGGAACAGACATGGACAATTCACCACTAAGCCTGATGCAGCCGGAACTCCATAAGGATGTCTCTGACCTCCATTATCTCATTATGTATGTTTCTGATATAGATGAGTATGCATAGAGGGAGATGATGGCCCGCATGTACTAAGATTTCCATTTGCGATTTCCTAATAGCACATTTTTGCAATTTCTATTAGGAAATCACAAACACTTATGTACTAATGTGTCTTTGACACATTTAGCGATTCCTAATGGGGTCATATTTGACCTACCTCATTAATATTCATGAGGATGGTCACAATTTGCGACTCATTGGGAACCCCTAAAAACACAGCGATGGTGGCCTGTTGGGGACAGCAGACCACCATGTCTGTGTTTGCTTTTGAATAAAGCGACATTTTTTTTTAAATGCAGCTGGTTTTCCATAAAGGAAAACAGGATATGTTTCAAAAAGATAAAATGAAAAGTTTTCTTTTCATTTTTTAACAGTAGGCAGTGGTCTGTAAGTGAGCGTCCCCCCCAGCTATGTGCATTTCTGGGAGGAATGCAATCTGTGGTTCACGCAGTCTAATGTATTGCTGTATAGCATGGTGCTTATGTGTTGACACCATGCAGCGGACATTCCATGTTATTATCCGCAGTCTAGTCATGACACATTATGCTTGGAAGGGGGGATGAAGAATACAAGGAGGAGGAATGTGGTGTAGGTTCCTGCTTTGTAGTGGCAGTGTAGAGTGCAAATGAAACCCGGAGATAACTTATGTCGGGCTGATTGACCTTTTGAAAATGTGAAACAGAACCCCCAACTCCCTTACCGGGGTAGCCATGAAAACTTAAACTGCCCAAATAAGTAACAAACAGTCTCATAGGTGGGGAACTCTGAGATGTGTAGTTCCACACAGAACTCCAGCCAGAGAGAGTTTCCGGGGGTGGCCAGAAGTTCTCGGCTTAGTAGCATCCTGCTACCGGGTGTGTCGACTATAGCTAGTCCAAGGGTGAGCTCAGCAACTTGTTAAATCTCAATGAAATACAGTAGCAGAAAGGATGCTATGACAGGCCTCTTAAAAGGCAGGTGTGAAGTGGTATGGCGGACTATGGGCAGACCAGTCACAAGCTTGGCCTTACTTGGCTTACCAGGGGTCCCTTCATACTAGCGTGTCTGTGGTTTGTGGCATGACAGTGGGTAGTATAACTGAGGGGACACTACTTGTCGTGGTACTGGAGCCGGACTAAGAAATTGGGTCATCACCTGAGGAGGTGACAAACACCGTTCTGTCTCTAGACATGTTGCAGCTGATAATGGTTGGATTGGTTCTTCAGGGGCTTGGGTCAGAGTGGGAGTGCACTCCACTCTGGACCCCACAGAGCCGCAACTCCTGCCTCTGTTCCGCTGACTGTATCTATCCAGTCCAGGCCATTGCGTTAGTGTGGTCGGAATCAAAGACTCGTAACGAGGCTACTCCACCCAGTCTCAAGCACCTGCCGGCTTGGTGAAGAAATAACTGGATCGGTTTGCAATAACCTTCAGCTTAGCTGGGAATAATAGTGAATAGGCTAGTCCTGCCTGACGCAGTCATTTCTTCACACCTAAGAAGGAAGTTCTGTGCATTGCACCACCAAAGTGTAATCCAGAAATAAGAAGACTTGTGCATTATCGAACAATATTGGTTCTGCTGCGCGAACCATGCTTAAGATGGTTTCTTTCTCCCTGTAGTTCATTAGTCTGGCCACCACCATCCTAGTAGGCGACCCGGCAGCTGCGCCAGCACTCATGAGCTCGTTCCACAAGGAAAGGAGCTGACAGTTTCATGGGCACAACTAGCTGTGCCAGCCCTGTTTCATAGAAGGAGACCAGGTCTGTGCACGCCGTCCTGTCAGGAAAGTCAACAATTCAGATGTAATTGCTGCAATATCGCCCTTCAGAATTCTCAGCTTTGTTCTCAAGTTATTGAACCTTACCTGTTAGGGACTGTACTTGGCCCTCCAAGTCAGACACCTTAAGCCGGATCTCATCCAGCATGCATTCTGCTTGTGTGACAAAGGCAGTGAGTTTTTTGTGATCGTCATGCAACAGTTCTACTTCCACTGCCACAGCATCAACTCTTTGGCATAAATCTTGTCGGGTGTCAGCTATGGCCTCTAGGATTTTGTTTAGTTTAGCATCTGCCAGGGATGCAGGCATATCCCCCATCGTTGACATTTGTTCAGTCCATTCTGTCGGCTCGAGTACTGGGCATCCCAACGAATGAGCTCTCCCAGCTCCTCACCACCCCATCATTGGTGGACGGTCACTGTTTGTCGGGTAGGTTGTAGCTGCATTAGCAGGGTGATGAACTCCAGGGGGGGAAGAAGAAAAAGAGGTGCTCCTCTGTGCGATGGGTGCCCTGTAGCCTCAGACCTGCCTGTTCACTGGCCCACATCTGAATGGGCCCTTGCCAGGGTGGCCCAAGCAGTCTTGACAACATGGGGTTCACCTTACCGTTATTCCCTGGTTCATGTTCCTGCCACGGCACTGCATTACTTTAGTCAGCCAGAAAACAGAATGGGTGGCAAATAATGTCCAGGATAGAGTGGACGCTACCCGTCACAGCTGAAGGCAACGAGAGACAAATCTCCATGTTAATTCTGGTCTACCACAATAGTAGGACCCGCCAATCACCCCCGACGCAGTACAGGCACGACTGGGGGGGGGGGCACGAGCAGTCCAAACTCCTCACAGGCACACGATAAGGCCGATATTGTGGAGACAAGGAGAATGTCTAAAGTCTCCAAGAGCGGAGGAAGAGGTGACCAGGGTCCTCTACCTTATCCCATTCCCCAGGCTCGTCTTGGGCTGCCTGCGCCACCTCCGGTGGTGATTTCTTGTTTATCCGTAGGCTACAAATTGGCACAGACCTGGTGCGGTATGCAGGTCCCTGACAGTGGGGCAGCCGTGGGGGGGATGGGTCATGGTCCATAACAGAAGGCCCCAGTGTTGTCATAGACCATCTGGTGAGAGACAGTTGAGTTCACAGCCGGGGGCCAAAAGCACAAGGTGAGGAGGAGCATTTGTTCCTCCCCAGTTATGTGCTAAATCCTGCATATTGTAAGCTCTGTGCTGAGGCACTAGGTGCACCCTTGGTCGCTCAGCTGTCTTAAAAGCCTCTGTTGCCTGTTGTTTAGGAGGCCCACTAGCGTAGTCAAGGCACCACCCTAGACAGGGTGCTCCTTTTAAGGATAGGTCTATGTTGAGTTGGAGACAGGCTTCCTCTCGTGCGCTAGAGACACTGGTGTGGTGGTGGCATATATTTATAACTTGAGGCCCAGTCCAGGTTCCCCCCGCCCCCCAACAATTCTAAGACCTCTCCAATCAGTGATTCACAATCCTTTAACATCTGTTGCACCAGTCGCTGCAGTGACTCCGGCGGTGACAGCCTGTAGTGCATGCTTCTGTGTTTTCAGAATGTCTTGAAAAGGAGGTAAAGGATACTGATCCTTCATTGCAATTTGATTTACCCTGTGTAGTTTATACAGGGTCTAAGATCTCAACCTTTATTTGGGACAAAAACAAAGGTGAACTAACGACAGAAGATGAAGTACAATCAATTAATTTTTCAAATTCTCCTGTAAAGAGGCTGTTGTGTCTCCTTCTCATTTTCTGACATGGAGTAAACATGCCAAATTTTACCACTCAACAGGTTTAATTACTTTACCACAATCAAAAATATTTATTAGGGGAATGCAAGCATGGTACAGAGGAGGCACAGAAAATAAACTATCCACAATTAGATTTGAAATCATACTGGAGACTTTAGTCTCTTCAGTATGTATATAATCAGTAACTTCCACAAGCATAACAGTGGTCCTGACAAAATTGTGACAATAGTGATATGGTTCTGGTAGCTAATTGATGTATTGATTGTGCCTCTTTAACCTAGGAATTTCAAAATCCACAGCATAATCAGGAGAGGCTATTATATCTAAAGAAATTACTTATGAATGTCTCCAAAAGAGACCAATAAATGTAACGAAGCTTCTTTTACTGGTTCTGAAGCCAACGGTGAACCGTGAGCTGGTTGGACTATGTCAGGCATTTCTTTTGCTCTCTTAGCAATACTGTTTTTAAAGCCCAATGATGATTTATGTACATTGTACAGGTGAAGCTATCCAACACCTGTGGAACATCAATGAACCTCCCATCTTCAACTTTGAAAGCCATTAATAAAAGAAACAATTGACTAACAGAACCACTCATAGAAGGTCCAATAGAAGGAAGTTATTTCACATATGCTCTCTTTTTTGTGCCCAATGTTGAGTGTTTACTTAATTATTTTTGCGAACACATGGGACAGTATGGATCATGTGCCCAAAATCACCACCATTTTAATACAGTTCTACCTTTCACTGCATTCCTTTTCCTCCTCTGTTAACAGGCCTCTGCTGGCTCCTGTTTGCCTAGGTAACTCTTGGTAAGAGGAATCCACATGATTTTCTGTATAAGAAACAATTGAGTTCTGATAAAACGAGAAAACTTTAATCAAGACTTTTTTTTCCTTACCTCTTTCCAGAAGTTTACATTCATTTTGTAAGGCTGTAGCGATAAGTTCAGATAATAAAGTTGGACGATGAGTGCAAAATAGCTCATCCTTTATTTCCTCTTTCATTTAATGATAAAATAATGACATTTGGATGCTCTCTGCTGCCAATTGGAGAGAACAAGTCGCATAAGTCAATACATCCATTCCCCCTTGCTGGATATACCTCAAAGAGCTTCTTCAACAGAACATTTCAAATGAGGATGGTTAAACATTTTTTTAAATATAAGTACGAAGACACAACAATCCAAGTATAAATCTGATGTTGTAGCCAAAGGTTAAATCCAAACTAATATAGTGACAGTAAGACAAACTCATTAGGACGCCCATCCTCTCTTAATCTTGAGTAAACTGTGCAGGGATAAAAGCAAATTACACTGCTGGAGAATCTAAATAAAAAGTCTGCTCACTTAAGTGGATCTTGGGCCAACTGAAGGGATTTCTTTGATGTCAGTATGCCTTATGACTAAGGTCTATTTTAGAACCAAATTCTCAAGATTAAGTTGTTTTAGTGCTGAGCTATATCATGAGAAGGATCTCAACAAGGCCAGTAAAAACTTTGCCATCGTAATCTGTCAAGGCCTGGTCGTAATGAAGGTCTGTCTAATTTCCTTTGTGACTCCCAGAGGAAAGGACAACTCTTCCCAGTAGTCACAGTGTCACCTTGCAACTAATATACATGTGAAAGGTATCAAGCCCCAAAGTTCAGACAAAAACCTCCTTGGGCAATTGGGTTTTTCTTGATTATGGTTGATGGTAAATATTGAGGTCAAAAAGCAAGGAACAAAAACCACAGTGAATTGGGGTTAAAAAGAGCCTATCATATGGTCTTCAGAAGAAGAACCCAAAAGGATTCCTGCTGAAGACAAAAAGAGTAAACAAATTCAGGGACAAAGGATATCAGAAAGGGCAATAAACATGAGAGAAAATAGAGGAACAAATGTGTTGTGATGCAGACTGCTCTCGTAAAAGCCCTGATAAATTTGCCTTAAAAAGGAAATTACTTTACAGGAAAGATGGTAACATTATCTTGGATTATGACTTTCAGGGGGGAAGAAAGAGGTAGAGATATATGGTCCTGGTACGAGGAAAATACTTTTTTCAAGAAATGGTAGGCGGAGGAAAGTGAACTGCATGTTTGCGATCCTTCATGTCTTTGCTTCCTGCCAGCTGCTTTTCCCCCCAGAGCTCCATATCTCACACACGCGCCCTGTTGAGCAATTGTGGCTGCTGCCAGTTCGGAGGTGCAGCAGAAAATTCTTCTCGGCATGCCAAACACATGCATCAAAGAACCAATATCTTCCTCTTGAAAGGCACAATGCCAACAAAACATGTCTCAGTCTCTGGTGAGTGTTGTTCCGAGACATAACAATGACACAAATACGATCTTTACACCCCTCAATTAGTGTTCTTCAAAGTAATTGATGGGTTTAAGTGTGCAGCACACTTGGCACATGTGTTACTTTTCCAGTCACACTCTGCAAACGATCGGCCTGATTAATTTTTGCAGTAAAATTAAATCTGGGCAAATTGTGTACTCAAAGATTTCACAAAATGATTTGAAGTACCACAGATTAATAAGAGTTTGGAAGAAATCACCTCTAGTTACTACTTCAAACACTTCACCAAAGCTGACTGTGGCTGCCTATTAACTAGGCAATGGTCCGCTTCACCCTAATATCGGTCTCACCATCTCCAGCTTTTACAAGTATCACCTGTTTCTGTTTTAGCTTTTCACATTCTAAATTCGATTAATTGATCATAATTCTATTAATAGCTCTCTGAATAGTGGTCCTCTGTCTGAAAACGTCAGTTCTCAGTGTTGTCCCTGCCACTGCCACTATTGCTTCTGTTTCCAGGTAAATTGCTAAGACTGACTGTAACAGGTAAACTTTAAACTCAGACTGAAGACTCCGATATTTCGAGTCAATTCTTTCACTACCTGTAACTCACAACAACACTTTACTGTGTAATAGCTGATATTTTAGATATGAATCAATGACACACAATTCCTCTTGCATCTGAAGGTGCGTATCGAAAGGCATCAAGTAACATTTGCCATATAGGTGAGGTTATCGCATGGCGGATGTCCGATAATTTTCTAATGTTCACCTCTGTACAAGCCATAATTCTTCTCATCAACTCTGATGCCCTACTCTAGGACCACTCTATCTGCCCCTTAGCATTGGGCCATAGTCCATCGAGGTGATCAAGAAACATGGCCCCCGACCACTGTGGGATTGACATCAAAGTCCAGAAAAATACAGTCTTCGGCAGCTGTTTCTACCACGTGTGCATGGGTAAATGCATTCCCAAACCTTACCCCTTTCCCCAGATGGTCAACAAAGTGAACCCCAGGGTGTCTTCCCGGTTTGTATTGAAGGACCACAGACCATTGGTCCCAAAGTTTAAATGGTCATGAGTTGGTGATTGTGCTCCCAGGGTACAAGCAGCAGTGGTTTAGAACAGAAATGTTTATCTCTGGGTCCACAAATCCCTTAGGTTCCACAACATCTAATTAAAATTTTGATTTTTGTATATTTTTAGTTTGTGAATTGATAAAATATTTTATTTTCTAATTCATTTTTTTTAAAAAAATTCAGAGGATTGTAGAAAATAGAATGGATATATGTATAAATTAATACCTTAGACAATTGATTCATAAAATTCCTCAATGCATCATTAAGAACATAATAGTAAGTTTGGATGACATAATGCATTACAATACATATTCATTATGCAAACATCTGTTATTTTAACAGATTGAACCATACAATTAATGACATATGCTATTGCATACCAGATTTCAGAATCCATCAATTATCTAATTCAATTTTGCCTGATAGCATTTAATCAACAATTTAAGTTGGATAGCTAATTGGAGAGTGAGGTCCAGGCTCCCTTCTCCTAGCTCTTCTACCCTTGCATATTTAAAGGCTGTCCTCCATAGAATAGTTGGATAAGTAGGGGGATAGCCATTGCAGATACAATGGTGGGTTTGACCTTAGACAGTCTGTAACAGTACAGATTATTTGCACAATTACAGTCACAAATAAGGGAGAACAAATAGGTGTAATTATTAAGGTCCAGTTGTTAATCCTAAGTAGAGTGAGTATTTGGGTCAATGTTCTGTGTGTGCCAGTGGTGGTCCACAAAAAATCCACAATCTTCGCCCAAAACCGAGACAGTTTTGTACGTATATCAAACATATGAACAATCCCACAGTGTCGGCAATGTGGGTTTGGTCACCTCCTCCGAATGGACTATTTGGTTTGGGTGAAATAGAGGTTTTGTATTAAAGGGCTCTCCTTGTCCTTCTAAATTGCTAAAGGAAGTTATTGCAAACAAGTTGAGTTTATGGAGCCATTTTGTGCCAACTTCTAGTGGAATTTTCTTGAACAAGCATAGTACTTTAGGTAATATAGTCATTTTAATTATATTACAGCACCCTATGAATGTTAAATGCAGGTTGCTCATCCACTGCAGATCTTTTGTAATCCTACTAAGTAATGGATCATAATTTGATGAAGGGATGTGTCCTACTGAAGCAGTTCTTTTTATCCCCAAGACATATGGCGCTGTCGGTCTTTATCTGGTCTTCAAAATGGAGGGTATTATTGGAGAATATCACTGTCTTCCCACAATTCAAAAGGTATCTGAAGACTTTCCCAAAATAGGTGGTTTCCATTCAATAATATTTCTATGTCTGTAGTCATTATTGCAACATCACCAGCATATGCCAACAGTTTAGTTGTTTATCCAATGAACACAGGTGGTCTAATCCTATTATTCCTTAGCTTTCTTTGTATATAGGGTTCAATATATAGAGCAAATAAAAGAGTGGAATAAGGGTATCCCTGTCATGTACCCCACGTTATTATGATGCTGTCAGATCCCAACTGCCTTTATGAATGTGGCCCAGAATCCCATCCTCACCATGGTCCCTTATAAATATGCCCATGTTACTCTATCAAATGCTTTCCCAGTGTCAAACAGGGCCATCACCAATGGTGTGCCACATATCTCTGCGATGTCAAATAAAGTGACTGCTTGACTGATATGATCCACTCTTCCTCTGCTTGGTACAAAACCATGTTGCCACAGAGAGACCTATTCGGCAATGATCTTGCTGAAATGCGTTGCCATCATTTTAGAATAAATGTTTGCGTCACTATTTATTAATTTGACTAGTCTATATGATCTTGGATTTGTTGGAGATTTATTCTTTATTTTAAAAAAAAGAACTATATTTTGGGATGTTCAGGAATCTGGTAAAACCTTGCTTTGTTGCACTGCCTGAAGATTGCTACCATTTGAGCTTATAATAAAGAAAAGTACTGGGTATGGAACCCCAAAGGGATGCCGTTGGACATGACCACGTTTCCTACAGTAAGAGTTTTTATAGATCTCTTAATTTCTACCAATGACACAGGGAGGTCTAGCACTTCCCTATCTTCATCAGAAAGTTGAAATCTCAAATCCCAAATTGATCTCATAAAGGAACGTGGTCATGTTCTGAGGAAGTGTGTTATGTTCTTGATATAGCAGCTGGTAATAATACTTGAAAACTTTGATAATTTTACCATGTCCATGCACTAGGTGCCCTTTTTGTCTTGTATTGCGGCCATAGTATGCTAGACCTCTTCTTGACGGGTTTTTAAGGCTTGTGTTTTCCCCATGCTATCACTATACTAATTTTTTTCTGGCTCTATATAGCTGGAATCTCCTAGCAGACCTCTCTGATTGGAAACTGTAGATTTTTGCTTTAGTAGCTGCTATATTTTGCTAGACAGCCTCACCCTCTTGATTCAGTTTTGCAATTAAAATTCCTTTTCTACTGAGGTCAGCTCCTCATAAAATTCCCCACTTAAATGACCCTGATGTTTCTCTCTTTTGAGAGTCTCCCAGATTTCCCCCCATAATACCAGAAGCCTTAAGCGTGTCCCACACAACCTCAAGTGAGAAACTACCTCTATTCCTATGAAAAAACTCTGGGATCCATTTTCGTTACACTTGATTAGGGGTCTAACAAAAGAGCGCTCTCAAAGGTCAAAGATGCTAAAAAACGGTGGTCACAACTTTGATTCTATCAAAAATAGACTATTGTAACAGTCTGTATCTAATTATGCAGCACCAATACACTAATAAATTGCTAATTCTCCAGAATGCTCCGGCTAGATTACTTGCAGGGATCCCCAAATTTGAATCTGCTTGGGGTGGTAGTCATTTTGTGCTTTGCACTGACAAAGCTTTGAATGAACCCCCCTCATCCCCCATCCCCACCCTATATTAGAGCCATGCCTAATTAACTATATTTCAGGAAGGTTCTTAAAACACAACTTTTTGTTTGAATAGGTGTTGCTTTCCTAATCCACTTAACAGAGCTAGCGCTAAGACACCTCTGGGTAATCGTGCGCTCAGAAAGTTCCATCAACATAACATAACATAAAAAAACATAACATAAGGTCCATTTGGGTCTAGGCCTCTTTATTTGCTGTATATCAAATTCAAACACTGGAGGATTATGACCTGGTGATACCCTATGATATTTCTCCAGACGTGCATTACATAGAGAAGTAGCAAACATAAAAAGTAATCCAGTCTGGTGTACTTTTTATGAAGATAGGAAAAACAACATAAGGCAAGGTTCTGAACTGTTTAATTGTGGGCATACATCTATTAAACCATGTAATTTCATCAGATTACACAGGGGGCCGTAGACCTTTGGCTTTCGCCCTTTGAAGTGGGAGGTTTCTTCTATATTGATATGGCAGTCAGGTCACCACAGATTGCCACTGGTGCAGGTGATTGTGCCAGTTCTACAGCCAGAAATCCAGAAACAGCTGCTTAATCTATATCATAATTGTATACCGAAGTAACTGTAAACGTCAGCTTTAAGATTTGAGACTACACGATGGCCCAGCTCCCCAAACTATTGGAGGCCCTTCCCCTAGCCTCACTGTGATTTCCCTTTGACAAAATAGCCATTCCCCTAGTTATAGAGCTCTGTGTAGTGCATACTGTAAGAAATTGGGTTATTAGTTGAGAGGGGTGGAAGCCTCACTCAAATGTTAAACACAATCCTTGTCACTAAATAAAGCTGTGCATGACATTCTGGTAGCCTGGCACAAAAGCAGTCAAGCATAAGTTAGAGGAAATGTGAAAAGCATTTCTGCAGCACTCAAGCTGTAATAAAGTTAAAACGCAATACAAAAAATAAAATAAATCAATTAAAAAAATAGAGTACAATTTTATGAATAATATGACACCAAAACAACAAAAATGCAATCAGTAGAACCGGAGATATGAGTTTTTCAAATTTTAGATGAAAATAGTGTGAAAAAACACAAAGTGTCACATTTGCTAACACAAAGTGTCTGGTTGTGCTAGACCAGGGGAAAAGTCACAAGTTCAGGCCGTCCGTGATGGAGGGCTGGTTGAATACAGTGACCAGTTTCCTCCCGCTGAAAAGCTTCTCAGGTTCAGGGGAGTAGCTGCGATTCGCTTTGGTGTGGGCCATGAGGAGGTTGATGTTGGTGTGAGGAGCAGGTAGGGTGTGGTGTACAGTTGCTGCAGTGGCAAGAAGAGAGTCTTCACTGGAGCTTCGCGTTGGTGGTCAACATGGGCTGTCTGCAAAATGTGCAGGTCTTGCTGGGAGCTCACGCTGGTGGTCGTCGTGGATAGTATTTTCGGCACGAAGAGCAAGTATTGCTGAAGCTTCATGTTGGCAATCGTTTCTCGGTGCGAAGAGGTCACTTTGCAGTTGCAATGAGTCCAAAATGCCTGTATCTTCACCTTCAGGTCAGAAGGAGCACATTCTGATGCCAGCCAAGGATACAGGAACTAAGGGGTATCCCTTGGGGATCAGGTCTCACTCTACCAGAGGCCAGCAGCAGAATGGTGCAGGTCAGCTGCAGGGAGGCCTCTGGAAGCTCAAACACGAGGTCAGCCAACTGACGCTTGGAGTCACTTCTGGGGAGCCTGGGTGAAAGGCAAGCAGCTTCAATGTTCCTCCTTCAGGCAGTAGGGCAGACCTTCTTCTGACTCTTCCAGAGGTCCAGGAGTGTTGTGATGAGAGGTTCTGAAGGTGGCATGTACATTGTATAAGTCAGGTCTTGCTAAACAACAGTGAAAGAAAAGCAATTGCAGAAAATGCAAGCTGTGATATATGGAGACTGGCAATATTATCTTTTATTATGTTACTTTAATTGTAGGGTGTACCTATACTCAATGGTATATCTTCTGCTCTGTGCAAAGAACTGACTAATTAACAAAAGAATTGTGTATTGCATCATTAAAAGTTAAAGGGCTAAATTATAAAGCAAATAGATCTAACGTGAGTGAGATCTACAAAATATCCAAGCCAGCAGAGGGTAAAATGGTTACATTGAGCTGAACAGTGCAGTCATGACACTGTTAACTCCTGGGGGTGTAAACAAAAATTATTGCTTTCATTTGACAAGTTTTCACTAATATTTCATACAACCTGGTATCTTGCATAACAGTCTAGAATACCTTGCCTCTCAATACATTAAGCAACTTAGTGGCCAGCCGCCCTTAGACTCCTGCCTGTACAAGAGGCCAGCTCGTGGTGAGAGGCAACTTGATATGTTAACCTGTTATCTATGACAGATAGATATTTAAGAAGATAACGGGAGGTAGGAGAGCAAACAAAACAGTGTTATGTTCTCACTGGTAGAATAATGCTTAAGGACAGATAGGTGGATATCATTTACTTTAGGAGACAGATAGGATTGAAAGAAGGTGTGGGGCTGGTACTCATATATGGATTAAAAGAAAACCGAAAAATGTACAACCATGCAAAATGTATTGGATGCTAATGATTTCTGGACTATAGACTGCTTGGAAGCTCTAAAACTGTTGGAGGCATATGTTTGAGTATGGGTAAAGGGTATTTTCCTTGTGAAGCTGTAGTTTCATTTTACTACAGCTAGACTCTCGTATCAGTGCCAGAATTTAGGATTGACGAGAGTAGGGATCAAGGATCAAGGATCTTTACAGAACATAAATGCGGAATAGAGTTCCAAATCCTAAACCTACTAATGGCTTCCTTAACCTGTGAGTAGTTTGCTAACCTGAGGAAGTCTCCAGCGAACTATCTTCTCAGTTGGCACCAGCACTGCGCTTAGGTTAGAGACTCCAAAGAGTGTGGGGGCATATTAGCAACAACCGGCGATAATTATCGCTAAGTGCACTTAGCGCTAGGATAATCATCGCCAGCTAACGCTGAATTTTATCGCTGAGATAGCGTGCTATCAGCAACGCTTATCTCAAAAGCGATACAATTCCAGGCGCAAGCTGCCAAATGTGCGATTATCGCTGGAAATCCAGCGATAATCGCACAACGTTTGGCGATAGCTTGCTGATAGGGCAGGGCAGACTCAGCCATGATATCCACCTTCCATTGGATATCATGGCTAAGTCAAACTAAAAGCAGGCGTAAGGGAAGTAGCGATAACCGCGGTTAGCGCTACTTTTCTTATCGCTATGCTTGTTAGCGTGCCCATTGATAATTGGAGAAATGTCGGTTAGCGACATTTCTCCAGTTATTTTGGGAAGGAACGCCCACTTTGCATCTCATTAGCGATGCAAAGCTGGGCGATGATGTGACGGGCGCTAAGTCAGCAAAACACGCGATAGCGTGTCTTTGCTGATACGGCGATGAAATTATCGCCGGTTTTCGCCCGAAAACGGACGCAAAAGCTGCGATAATTTCATAGCGCCGCCTTGATGATATGCCCTGTGGTTATTTGTCGATTATGTTGAAGAGAACATATACATGTTGATGCTTTGTAGTGTGCATAGCTCCCATGTGCAGCAAGAGTGATACATAAGTCGGGGAAGAATGGAAAGCACAAGATTGGCTGGATCACACAGATTGTCTCAGTCATCTGATTTTGACATTCGCAAATAATTGGGTTCTGAAAAACAAAAATGGCAGGAGCATAGCTCACATTTCATTAAAATGCGTCACTGTGTAAGGACTTTGGCTGCTTCTTCTCGGCCCCAGTACCATTAGCCCTGCTTCAGGTTGTGGGACTTTTGAAATCAGATTCTGTGCCAAACACTCCTTATGGAAGCAACCCTGCACACTCATTTCTGAGCCCAGTAATTAGACTTCAGGAAGTCGTTCATACCCCAACAACCAAAATAAAATAAAATGGAGGTGCCAGCTCGAAAGGAAGAGTAATCAATTGTTCTTTCTATAAGTTATAAAAGCTGGAGACGTTGAGATCGTTTAATGGTTTCCTAACTCCAAGCATCGGCATGCATTCATTTATCTTGATGTAGGTGGAACAGAAAGCAAAACATGAAACGTTTGATTACTTAATTGTCAAAGAAATGAAAACTGCTGAGGCACAAATCTCACGTTTGTGATTGAATGGCCACATATTTAAGCAGATGTCCTGCATCTAATAAAACTTAAATGTCAAGTATATAATTCTCTTTAGATACCGTCATCTTGCAGACTCTCCACATTCATTCACATACATAAAAACAGATCCAACAGGAGCACAGATACGCAGGATACCGAAACACTTATCAAATCTATTTAATAAGAGCATTCAATCAAGTATGCATCATATTATATATTAAAAAATCTTACTAACATGAATCAAAACGGGTTTAGTAATATCAAAAATTAGAAAAGACTCTAAAAAGACAATTACATTTGTCATCAGAGTGTTAATTCGAAAGAATACATAAAAACAACACACAGCAAAAATACAAGTTCTTTGTCAGAATGTGGTTCTGTACTACACAAATTTAACAACAAATAAAGCGTTGAGGCTTTTCAGTGGGTTAAGATGAATGAGTCCACCTTCTTCAGGAAAAAAGCATATATCTCTCCTCTCATACGTTTCATAGGTCCTATTTAATTAAAACATGTCTATAATCCATATTTTCATTACATCCATAAAACATGCATATATCAAAACAATAAATGTTTTCATCTAAATCGAAGCGATAATCACAATAAGCGTTGCTGTATCCTCACCCCCACGTGCTTCCCTGATATTCAGGACGTCACCACAGCATTCATACTACTGTAATGCACTCAACCCTTCATCCGCAGCACCTCCCATTCAGTCAGGTTTCACAAAATATAGAATAAGAAGTGTTCTTCAATACTAGTTGGTTGCAAGCCATTGTATGCTTTTCAACTCCCGGCCGGCAAATCAGGCTCAGCAGGTAGCCAGGGCAAGGAATTACCTAGGTGTGATCTTTTTTTCTTTCTTTGGACAAAAAATTCATCTGATGGCTTTGATCCACCTGAAGTTTGAGCACGAGTAAATTAGGCAGGCCTCTATATTCCGCATTAGAACAGTCAAGGAAAGAATTTACCTTGGTCCTCAATTGTTGGAAGACACATTTCTGTACAGTAGTGTTAATATGGGCTTCAAAGGCCATATTAGCGTAAAAAATAAAGCCTAGGTATTTTTTTTACTCTGGTGGCTAGCGGTAGGTTCAGACTGAGAATGGGGACTGGGGGTAACTGCTATCCACGACGTAGATAGGATCTTTTTTTCTGATCAAGCGGATCACCTCAGTTTTGTCACAAGCCAATGAAAGTAATTTTGTCCCATTCAGACCTTGACCTAAAGTAAGCATTTCTGCAATGAAAGAAATCTTCATCAGGTTCGTTCAACCTGAGGCAAAGCTGGGTGTAGTTCTCATGGGACTCACATCCTTTCAGGCTGTGATTGATAATGTTAATGAAGTGGGCACGGTATAGATCAAATAGCACAATAGACAAAGAGGAAACCTGGGAAACGTCACAGATGATGGCAGAAGGATCTGAGATACAGGAGCCCAATTTAACTCTTAGGGACCAATTGGTTAAGAAGGAGGTAAACAATTTAAAGGTGATAGGGTTGTACTTCATTACCGTGGACATCTGAGAAAGAATGATGCTATGTTCCATGGTGTCAAAGGCAGCAGAGGGACCCTGATTAACAAGGAGCGCAGGATGGCCTTCATCTGCAAAATATAGGTTGTTGCCTCGGAAGCCCAGAAAGGCAGTTTCTTGGCCACACCTGGGCCTGAAACCTGAGTGAATTAGAGAAAGGCAATTAAGTTGAAGCAGCATGTTTTGGAGTTGGCTAACTATTACTTTTTGCACCATCTTAGCTAACACTAGGTCATTGGTGATAAGGTGATAGTTACATTTTTAGTGATAATTTTATTAAAGCTTCCTTTTATGAGATGGGATCTGAACATGTAGATATGGTCCTGGTCATTTTGGCCCTCCTTTTCTTCTGGTGGGCCTTGTCCCCAGAATTCTCCTGGCCCTCCTTTTCAACTCTAACACAGATCCTTCACCTGGCGCTCTTCCTGGTCTCCCCTTCGCCACCTGGTGTTCCTGGTCCTTGTCATCTGGGTCCTGGTCCTCTGGTCCAGGCTTGGTGTTCCATTATCAATTTTTCCTGGAGACTGGAATACAGGACACAATTTTACTGGCTGGTAATTCCATTTGGTAATATTGCATGCAGAGTTAGCTGTAACAACAGACAAGCCTTGTCTCTAGCTTTTTTCTCTGGCAAGGGAGAACCATTCAGTGCTACCTCCACCAGACAAATATTCCTCTATCCTCTCCTTACTTCACCACCACCTCCTTCCACCACCGCCTCACACAGAAGCCCCCAAACATATTTGCCACCTATTCAGAGCAGGGGGTAAATGTGTGCACTGAACGTTTTGGATAAGAGAATAATGTGTGGAATTCCGCAAGTAATTTCCTTGTTGCACTGTTATTCCCCATGCCCGGGCGATGAACTCATAATTGCCCAATACTAGAGGGGTGCTACTACAGGGTAACTGTAATCAAATGTGTGGAGCTTGCACTCAGGGAGTACGTGCAACTCATAATCAGGGTCTTGATCTTCATCCTCCTTCTGGAAGAGGCGTGGCGCCGCGGCCAGGGCGACTGACTCTGGAATCTGGGGATCACGGTTCGATCCCCGGCAGCAGATTAGCCCAGCACCATGTGACTCTGGGCAATAGCTTGCTTAATCTTCCCGACGACCCCCAGCGCCTAGAGACCCTTACGGGTGATTGTTTGCGCTTTACAAATGTGGATTATTATTATTCCCCTCACCCATTTCTTGCTCCTTCCTCCCCTTCACCCTCCCTACTGGGGTCAGCCCGACCCCATCTCTAATCAGGAATGGACTTGGAGACCTTAAATGGCATATGTGGGTGGGTCATGCAACACACAACCCATACTCTCCCTCTCGGACAAAACCCCCCAACACAAGAAACAAGTTTACCGCCTGCATGAATGAGGTCGCTAACTGGATGAAAGCCAACTGTCTCACGCGCAACACCGACAAGACATAAGTAGTGACCTTCGGCAAGAACAAGTCACCATGGCCTCCAATCATATCCTCCGACCATTGACTCCAACTGGTGGGCGGCTGAACTTGGACCAACACCCACATCCAAAACCCATGCTAGGAAGCTAGAAATAATCACTGACAGCAAACTGAGCATGACTGTGTCAACACCGTCACTGCATTATCTAATTGTTTTTGTAATTGTTAAATGTTGTATGCAGGTTTCTTGTATCCACTTGTAGACAGCTGAATGTCAGAGGCTGTAGTGTGAGGATGTTTTAAAAAGCATTATTGCTTAGAGTAGGAAGTAGCCCATCGACTACGTCTACAGCCCTCTAGATGTAGTAAAACCACTGTGATTTGCTACAGAGTTCATAGCAGATGAAATACTATTAATTCTGCCTACAGCGTTGCAGGCATAGCAAAAAGACCAAAGTCTGCTACGTTGCCTACAGCACATTGTAGTAATTTTACATTGTTTACATCCCTATAGGTAGTAAAAAAAGGATTCGTTTCTGCTACAAATGATACATTTTAAAAGTCTGCAGTGACCCTGCTCGATATTCCTATTTATTTTTGAAGCACCACTGCACTCAGAGGGCGATCCGCACACCAGACAGCCTTGCAATCCTTTTAAATGGCTCACTGCTTTGCAGTGGGGTTTCCCTCTAGAACAAGGCCAGCACTCAGTTGGAGAGCCCAACAAAGGCCACAACCTAAAGGCAAAATTCAGGAAGCTCGATAAGTCCATGGATATTCATAGGTACCTGAATATTTAAGTGCGAACCTGCACAATTTCTTAGGTGGTAAACATAAAAGTCTGCCACTATTTAAGTATGATTGGCAATCTATGGAAAAAGGCAGGGTGGAAAAGAAGCGCAGATCTCCGAATGTTATGCCACAGATAGGGGTTGTGGAATACATAGATATTATAGAGTCAACCCTCAGGTAGCTGCTGTATTTAGAGATAACGAGGTGATAAGGAGAGTTCATTGTAGGCAATGAAATGCCCCCATGTGTGTCATGAAAGAGCCAGCACTGGGGCACGACGTGTACCTTCTTTGGCCAATGAATTACTCCACCTCATCGGCAATAAGTGTAGTCAATTCAATTCCATTCAATAAGCTGTATTCGGTTTCAAAACAAACCATAAAAGCGCATCATAAAATATAAACAGATAAAAAGCAAACTACATACAATATTCACAGTCAAATAGGCAAGCTGCCAATAATCACATAATTGTGCAACAGTATACATAAAATGTTGACATTAAATAGAAAATAAATCATTTAAACCAATTTAAAAATGTATTTAATTGCAATCAATTTAAAGTGCTTTACAGGGTGAAAGGAAACCTGCCACCAAATTGTATGTATGTATGTATTTAATATTTATAATGCGCACAGTGATCAGAAATTGTATCCTGGGGCTAGCTAAACCACTATGTAAGGGAGTCAACAGGAATAGGACTGAAGGAGCAGAACCTGGTTATTAGTGAGGAAAGAGACCCATTTTCAGAGACTTTCTAAACATAAGCAGATCAGTATGGGATCTCAGTGGGGCTGGCAGTGTATTCCAAATCTGAACCGCGTTTGCAGCAAAGGCAAGACCTACTTGTTGGACTTTTTAAAATCTATGGTCCATATGTATGAACACATTTTTCCATAGACACAGAATGGGTAAAACCCTTATACATCTGGCCCTATATTCTTGGACATAGTTACCTGAAGCTGTTCGGAGAGGTCTGCCAGGGGTGTACTTTCTAAGTTTGGCTTGTAGAGGTTTACGTTTACTCTGCAGTGCTATGTGTACAATACATAGTGATTTGAATATAATTCTCTGTTTAATAGGCAACCAATGAAGATCTTTAAGGGCGTTTGTAGCAGAAGAGTATTGGGGTCTATTTAATGTCCTCTGCCTTAGTTTGCCCTCTTGCCTACTATTAACCTCATCAATTGAGCAATACCAGATTTGTAAATATTTAAATTCTATTGATGACTTGCAGCTCATTTTTAATATATGCCAGCCGTTTAATTTTGTTTATTCCTGCAAAATTCGTACAGTTAGTATTGACTGCTTGTGTTAGCATTGCTTCTGGTCTAGACCACACTAAAAACCATAACACAGTCAGTGCCAACCTTATAGTGACCCCAATTCCTCGTGTGCTATCAGGAAGTGAAAATTGGACGGGAGTGATAATATTCTGTGCAGAAATGTATTTTAACCATTTGGAGCGAGGTGTTATCAGTGTATCCCCACACCCCAGCTCTATAAGTGGCTATTGGTTCAGGTCTAGGTTTGTATATGGTAGTAACAGGGTCTAAAGGCATCGATCTTAACTTTGCAGAAAAAGTAAACACAGATGCTACATCTTGTTCAAATGGAGTAGCTCTCACCATTCTCAGATGTTTCCAAGTACTTGATCTGTCAAATGGGACCCCTAAATAAGTGAATGTTGGTACACATTTAAGGGCTGTATCATCAATGTAAAACAGAGTTACCCTGCTCCGTGGGCGACCACAGATCATGGCAGAGGACTTAGTTTTATTTGTGGAGAGGCCTAAACCAGACATAATAGCTACTAAAGTGTTCAAAAGCTTCTGAAGACCCCTCCCCGTTCTTGCCATGAGCACACAGTCATCTGCTTACATTAGGACAGGTAACTGCTGAGACCCCATCCTAGGTGGGTCAGCGGTTGCACCCATCAAGGCACCACCTAAGTCGTTAATGTAAAGACTGAAAAGGAATGGGCCCAGCACACATCCCTGTCTGACCTCCTTCCCAATTTTTATACAGGGGGTACACTCCCCATTAGTGCCATACCTAATGCTACCTTCTACGTCTACATGCAACTGGGAGAAAAGATGGAAATGTTTTGGATTGGCACCTGTGATGGTACAGCAAGCGAAACACCGGGCGGCGATGACCAACCCAACATGGCCGCTGCTCTTGACCAGCCCGGAAGCAGAGGAGGCGGTATAGATGACGCGGTACGTCGGGGGGACGTGCCCTGTAAAGAGGACTGGTGGATCGCGAGAACGCGTTCACAGGTGGACAAGGAAAGGAGCCGAGGAGCGGAGAGAGAAACGCGACAAATCCATCAAGAGGAGTGGGGAGTGAGGGGCGACATTCGGGCAGAAGAGGACGGTGTCTGGACCGGGGACCGGAAGAAGACGCAGGACGACCTCGACAGCAGGGGAGGAGAAGGTGGAGACCGTAACCACTCAAGGAGCACTGTGCACGAGACCGAAGCTTTCCCAGGAGACGCGGAGGCGGGGTCTTCCCTCACTACGGCCCAGGAGGGTCGTGGAGTCATGCATGTTTGTTTTCTGTTAAAGGGCTGTGGGCATGACTGAAGGGCACTAGGAAGTGCGCACACCTATCTCTGCACTAGTCACCCACAACGTTAGGACACTGGTGGCTGAGCGCTTTTCCCTCCCCCTTATTTCATTTGTATCCCAGCAGTAGCCTGAGCCTCTCTGTTGTTTTCTTTGTTTTGGGTCACCGCTCGCCTGATTCTCCGGGGGAAGAAGACCAGGAGCAAAGACAGAAGAAGAGCCTTGATATTCTCCATCACATGGTAGTCAACACAAAGATTCATCCACCTCCAACGTGTCATGCATGCAATGCCTTAATATGCCTGAGTATTACACCATCATATGACATCATTGCCATGACATGCGCAGATAATCATTCACCTTGTGTCCAGGAACAAATACTATGTCAATCTATTCTATTTTGTGCTAAAATGGCTCCCTTATGCAAGACAAAGAAACCATGTGCATACTTATTATCCTTCATTTACCCGGGGCCAGCGCGAGGCATGAGCAATGTGGGCAGATGCCCAGGGCCCAGCACGCAGCACTTTAACATGTGGCCTGCACCACTGCATTACAGCCAGGCTATGGCACACCAGTCTTCTTGTGGCCCCTGCCCATCCAACTGAGAAAAAGGTGGTGCGATTGGGCCCCCAGGAGGGGCCTCATTCCCTGGGTCTCGCAGCCATGGTGTAGGAAGGCGAGGCCTAGGAAAGGGGAACCCCTGATGTGGGGCCAATTACAAGGAGATATATTCTGCCGAATTGTCCTGCAATCAAGCCTCCTATCCTGCTGCCCACACACAGGCACTACAAGACACCCATTATCCAGCATTTAAGCTCGCCAGCACTTGTAGCCCTCTCAGCCTACAAGCAACTCTCGCACTTTCAACCCTTTATGAGCTGTAAAGAGGTGCTTGTAGGTGGCAGAAGGGCAGGGGGGCAGCACTGGAGATCTGCACACAGCTGCAGTGTCGCACCGGTGATGCAAATGGTGCAACATGGAATAGACCACCAGTGCGGCAGGTCAGAGGGGCTTTACTATTAAGCTCCCTCTACTTTGCTTTCTAGTGTACCCATCCAGTTCCCCACGTGACCTGGTTGATAAATATGAGCGCAGGCGGAGGTGACGTCAGGGACGACACACGCTGGAGCTCCGTTAGCACCAACATGGACTCAGCGTATTATTTCACTGCGTCACGGGATCCCTGGCTCCTGCCGCCCGCAGATCCCGGCATTGATTATCTGGCGCTGCTGCGCACAGAGAACACAACATTGGCGACGAGGGGCGTGATACGATCACCACCTCGCCGGCTCCGTGGTGGCCACGAGTGCGATCCACACGCTCGCGGTGCTTGTGCCACGGAGCGCACCCGGGACACAGAAACCTTTGAGCAGACCAGAAGTCCCTAACCAGGCGCAGCCCTGGTAACCATCTCCAAGGGAGCCTCGGTGCATCACGGGACGAAGTACCCTCAGCGTGGCCCAGCCTTGGGTGTTACATCATCCCAGAAGGGTGGCAGGACGCCTACCCATCAGTGGGGTCTCACATCCAGTGTCTCATCAGGAACACCATCAGAAAGGTGATACAGGACATGGAGTGAACGGCAGTATATCTCCATACAAGCATTAAGATGGGCCCACAGTTGATGATCACGTCAGTGGCTGCCAGACTACGGCAAGGGGTGTTGTGCACGGCGTGTGGTGGTGTGAGGATCTGATTGGGGGCGTGCTACGGTACGAGTCACAGACCACCCTGCTACTGCCTTGTGGAGTCCTAGAAATGCAGCATGGCCACAATACAGCCCATCGAGCCGTCCCTAGTAAAAGGACCGCCTTCAGCCCAAGCCCCCAGATGGAAGGAATGGGTGGAGCGGATTCTCTTGTTTTTCAAGGCCACCGAGGTAGATGATGACCAAAGGAGGGCCATGCTCCTGCATCTTGGGGGGAAAGACATTTACAGTATTGCCAAGTAGATCAATGAGGCGGCCCCCAAGACACATCTCACACTGATCACTGTCCTTTCAGCACACTTTGAGCCCATGGTGAACCAGGATTTTATTTATTATTTATTTATTTAAGGATTTGTAAAGCACCTGGTGACCCGGAGGCATCCCCGTGCTGTAAGTGCTTGAATTGGCCGAGAAGGGAAGGGAAGACTTATTTCGGGAAAAGCAAAGTTTTAAGCTGCTTGCGAAAGCGCAAGTAGCAGGATTCCAACCGCAAGCTGCGGGGAAGCGAATTCCAGCGAGTGGCTGCCCTTACGGAGAAACGACGGCCTCTAGCACGCACCCTCCTAAACTTGGGAACAATTGCCAGTCGTTCGTTGTCCGAGCGCAGAGATCTTGGGGCTTTATACGGGGTAACCATATCTCCTAGGATCGAAGGGCCTTGTCCATTGAGGAGCTTGTAAGCGATGCACATTGCCTTAAACTCAATCCTCTCTCGCACTGGCAACCAGTGTAGAGCCTTAAGCGCAGGTTTGGCAGAGGTTCTGGAAGGGAGGCCCATCAGAATCCGGGCAGCCGCATTTTGGGTTCGTTGTAGCTTGCCCAGCATAGCTTCAGGGGCTCCTAGGTAGACAGCATTGCAGTAGTCCAATCGTGCAAGAACCAATCCTTGAACCAGGAGTTTCCTGGATTGAGGGGGAAGCAAAGGAAGGATCTTGCGGACTGATCGCATAAGTCCAAAGCAAGTTCCAGCTGTTTTAGTTGCCTGGGTTTTCATTGATAATTCCGGTTCGAGCCAGACCCCAAGACTCTTGATTTCTTTCTTAGGGGCGGGAACCTCACCCATAATATCGGGCCAGACAGATGATGGAATTGCTGACCACTTCTTGCCCATCAGCATGACTTCTGTTTTGGACCCATTAAGTTTGAGTGAGGACTCGCACATCCAGAGATGAATTTTCTGGAGGCAGTGCAGGAGATTATCTGGGCATTAGTCCAGATGTGAGAGAGAGACTACCAATTGTGTGTCGTCCGCATAACTCACAATCTTGATGCCGAAAAGAGCAACTACATCCTCCAGAGGGGCCATATATGCGTTAAAAAGAGTGGGACTAAGTGAGGAACCCTGAGGAACCCCACTGGTCAAAGGAAAAGAGTCATTAAACACACAACGGTCGAGGCAGATATAGGTATCCGTTACACATGTATTCACAGAGTCAAAGTGAATATAAATTCAAAAGTCCACAAACAGATCCAGGATGTAATTCGGTTTTCATTATTTATTTTTCTTTTCCTTGTATTTTCCAAATGACATTACATAGACATAACAGCCGACACGTGTTTCGTCCATCCGGACTTTTTCAAGGCTGTGAACAAATAGATACAGACATACCAATTACAAAATACATACATATACTATTTTATATAATTTTAATGATTAAAACTAAAAGAACAGCATTAAAAAATCTCATATTAAAAAGACTGATCAACATGAACTTATATTTTATCAATTTATCAAGTCTTGACACTCGATTGGCATAAGGGGCTAGTGTCATCCTATTCATCTAAAAAGGTTAAATAACTGATGCCAAGATTTGGTATTAGAAGGTACAGAGCCACCACCAAATGAAACATCCTGGTCTTATTGGGGTTCAAGTCTAGTGCATATTCACATAGGGCCACCAAGTGTTCATATGGTGGTGGCTCTGTACCTTCTAATGCCAAATCTTGGCATTAGTTATTTAACCTTTTTAGATGAATAGGATGACACTAGCCCCTTATGCCAATCGAGTGTCAAGACTTGATAAATTGATAAAATATAAGTTCATGTTGATCAGTCTTTTTAATATGAGATTTTTTAATGCTGTTCTTTCAGTTTTAATCATTAAAATTATATAAAATAGTATATGTATGTATTTTGTAATTGGTATGTCTGTATCTATTTGTTCACAGCCTTGAAAAAGTCCGGATGGACGAAACACGTGTCGGCTGTTATGTCTATGTAATGTCATTTGGAAAATACAAGGAAAAGAAAAATAAATAATGAAAACCGAATTACATCCTGGATCTGTTTGTGGACTTTTGAATTTATATTCACTTTGACTCTGTGAATACATGTGTAACGGATACCTATATCTGCCTCGACCGTTGTGTGTTTAATGGTGTGACCTTGGTTGAATACCTTTTGGTTTTCTCGACGGGTCAATTGTTCCTCCTAAAAGCAGAGGGGGTATCTGGTTTGAGAGCACTTTAGGGTCCTTTTTCAAGAAATTGTTAAGTTGTGGATGTGCATGTAATTTCTAGCCTACTGCTGCTTAGGTGCATGTGAGTAAAAAAAAGGAAAAGAGTCAGAACGGGAGTTGCCATCCCAGACCTGGAACGAACGGCCCGACAGGAATGACTCTATCCAGGCCAACGCAGTGCCCCCGAGTCCTGCCCTGGCCAGCCGGTGGAGCAAGACACGGTGATTCACCGTGTCAAAGGCTGCACTAAGGTCCAGGAGGATCACTGCCACTGACCCCCCTGAGTCCAAAATGCACCTTGCCTCCTCGATGACGGCGAGGAGGGCAGGGTCCGTACCTTGGCCAGGGCGAAACCCCGTTTGGGAATGTCGCAGCAGATTGTTAGATTCCAGAAATTGGGACAGCTGGACGTTAACCAATTTTTCAGCAATTTTGCTGATGCCCGGGAGGAGCGAGATCGGCCTATAGTTGGCCAGGTCAGCGGGGTCCAATTGGGGTTTTTTAAGAAGGGCTTTAACTACCGCCCCCTTCCAGCTAGGAGGGATGGAGCCTTGGGACAGTGAGGCATTGATCAACTCCAGAACTGGAGGAACAATCGCTGAAGCGACTGCTTTCAGAAACCTCATGGGAGCAGGGTCACGGGGAGAGCCACTTTTCATCTTGGCCAGAATCTTTTCAACTTCGTCCGATGAGACCGCCCTAAAAGCATTAAGCTGCGGGCGTGGGTCGCTTGCTGGACAAGTGTCAGGCGTCACGTTGTCCCAGCAGGGTGGCTGGTTAAGCTGTGGAAGTGAGGTTAAAATGGGGGAGATTTTAGAGTCAAAGTATTTTGCAAGTTCATTACTCCTGTCCGGTAGGGCCCTGGTCAATGAAGGGGGTTGTGGTATCTTTAGGAGTTCCTTAACGATGAGATAGGATTCTCTCGCGGAGTTTGTGGCATTTTTTATCCTATCGTCATAGTAAGAGGCTTTAGAAAGTTTCAAAGCAGAATTGTATGCTCTCACAGTTCTCCGGTAGGAGTCTTTACTAGAGTGAAGCCAATCCTTTCTCCACAGTCGCTCCGATTTTTTACATTCCTTACGGAGGGCTCTGAGTTCCAGGCTAAACCAGGGGGCCGAGCCTGTCTTTCCGCTCTTGTCTTCACGGGTTTTTATAGGTAAAATAGAGTCGAGTGAGTCGGAAATCCATTTCCTAAGATTATTATCAGCTATGACAAGATCCCCCGAGGGAGCGGGGGTCGTCGATTCCAGAGCTCTGGCCCAGTCCTCAGTTGAGAGTCTGGACCATGCCCTGTCCTGGGTATATGTGACGGGCTTATGGGGCTTCTTGAATTCTCCTGGCCAGAAAAGAGGAACCAAAAAGTGGTCTGTCCAAGGGAGGGGGCAAGAAGGTTTGGCCTGGAGGGTGCGAACATTTGTAAAAACTGGGTCTAGCAGGTGGCCCTTGATATGAGTGGCTCCGGTATTGGCCAGTTGGAGGCCGTAAGCAGCCAAGTCTAGTATCAGATCAGCAGCCCCTGTGTCTAGGGGATCATCAAAGTGAATATTAAGGTCCCCTAGTACAGTAAAATTGGGTGTAGAATGGGCGAGTGCTGCAATAGATTCTAGTAGGGCGCTAGCAAAGGGACCAGGGTGGCCGGGGGGGCGATATACCAGGAGACCTGCCAGAGAGGTTGTCGGGGTCAGATGGATAGTAAAATGGCAGCTCTCTGAATCTGTGATATGGGCATTGCTAATTCTGCAAGAGAAATAATCTCTATGCAAAATGGCCAGTCCGCCCCCTCTACCAGAGGGACGTATTAGGGACTGGATAAGGAAACCCGGGGCCAGAGCCAAGACCACATCCGAGTCCGAGTGTGTTGTGAGCCAAGTTTCCGTGAGAAACAGGATGTCTAGCTCATGGTCCACGAGCAGGTGGTTAATAAGCAGAGCGTGCATGGGAAGCGACCTACAGTTCAATTCTGCTAATTTCAGGCCAGAGTGTAAAATTGGTGTCTGTGACAGTTGTAAGTTGACCGGGTGGCAGAGTACACAATTTATAAAATGTCCATCTAATTCATGTACATAATTACACTGTGCGTTCTTTGTAGGTCTAAGGCTTAATAAGGCGCGACGCGAATAGCTCACCCTGTTGGTATCCACGTCCGGCATAGGTTCAGGCCCTAAGCCCGTTCGTGCGCGGACGGGCGCAGACGGGCTTGCCTTTGGCGCGCCTTTGGCGCGCCCGCTGCGCGCGGCCGAGGAAACCGTCCCATTTGAGGAAGTGGGAGGGGGGTGTGGCCCAGCGTCAGGGGGCGTGGCCAGGCTCGAGGGCTTCTCTGTAATGGCGGCAATCACCGTAACAGCACTTCAGTCGGCTGTGCGGTGGAGAAGTATCCAGGTAGGAGAAGTGACACAGTATAACAGTAACGTTTAAAACAATGTTAAAAACAATTTTAAAAACCAAACTCCCGGCTTCCGCCTCAGGAGCGCTGATCCAGCACAAAGACGCGTTAGGGGGTTAGCGCGCTTTATATAGTGTGGCGGGGGGCGTGGCCAAGCGTCAGGGGGCATGGCCAGGCTCGAGGGCTTCTCTGTAATGGCGGCAATCACCGTAACAGCGCTTCAGTCGGCTGTGCGGTGGAGAAGTATCCAGGTAGGAGAAGTGACACAGTATAACAGTAATGTTTAAAACAATGTTAAAAACTATTTTAAAAACCAAACTCCCGGCTTCCACCTCAGGAGCGCTGATCCAGCACAAAGACGCGTTAGGGGGTTAGCGCGCTTTATATAGTGTGGCGGGGGGGCGTGGCCGAGCGTCAGGGGGCGTGGCCTGGCTCGAGGGCTTCTCTGTAATGGCGGCAATCACCGTAACAGCGCTTCAGTCGGCTGTGCGGTGGAGAAGTATCCAGGTAGGAGAAGTGACACAGTATAACAGTAATGTTTAAAACAATGTTAAAAACAATCTTAAAAACCAAACTCCCGGCTTCCGCCTCAGGAGCGCTGATCCAGCACAAAGACGCGTTAGGGGGTTAGCGCGCTTTATATAGTGTGGCGGGGGACGTGGCCGAGCGTCAGGGGGGCGTGGCCAGGCTCGAGGGCTTCTCTGTAATGGCGGCAATCACCGTAACAGCGCTTCAGTCGGCTGTGCGGTGGAGAAGTATCCAGGTAGGAGAAGTGACACAGTATAACAGTAATGTTTAAAACAATGTTAAAAACAATTTTAAAAACCAAACTCCCGGCTTCCGCCTCAGGAGCGCTGATCCAGCACAAGGATTACGAGCGGTTTGTTTTCCGCCAGGCGCGCCAACAAAAAGATGAATCCATTGACAAGTTCCACGCACGCCTGAAGGACTTAGAAAGTACGTGCAGGTTCCATGATGAAGTAGAAGAAATAATTCATACAAGGATGTGACTCTGCCAAATTCAGGGAGAGAATACTAGAGGAGTCATGAAAACCGCTGGCCGACATCCTAACTTTAGGGCGGACCAAAGAACTGTCATGGGCCAAGGCAGCATACATGGAGGCGGCTCTACAAACCCCAATAAAAGTGGAACCAGCCAATGCGGTTGTGACCCGCCCAGCATACAAGCCAAGCAGGAAGGAGTATGTAAACAGTTGGAGATGTGGGTACTGCGGAGGAAAGCCTCATGGGTCGACTGAAAGAGGTGCACGGGATGCAAAAGATTAACCACTTTGTGAGGGCGTGTCGATCCCGGAAGAACCGAGCGCCCAGGCCCACTGTCAACCTAATCCCCGAAACACAGGGCGGAAACAGTGATATGGATGAAGATGAAGGAGAACACACTGTTCACACAGCATACATGATAGGCACAGCCACTCAGAAGAATGTATGACGTTACTACGCATACATTTACAACATGGTACTTTACATTGCGTTTGTTACAACGCAAGTAGTTACAACGACTTGTGCTGGAGGGCGCTGGACTTAGGAATAGTATGATTTATTATTCCAACTCCAGTCTACATACAGTAGGAAAGGTGTTGGAATGGTAAATCATACTATTCGTTAGGTTAGAGCACCATCCAGCGCAAGTCGTTGTAATAACTTGCGTTGTAATGCCCGCAATGTAAAGGCATTGTGATGCAATGCCCGGGTTGTGAAGGATGTTTCCTCACTCAGACATCACGTCGTCTCCGACAATGTCAGGTGCCAGTCGGAGATAAAGACATCATGGCTGTTGTAGACACCAGGCGACTATCAATATTATGTCGGCGGAAGCATCCGAGGCGTTAAAGCAAATGCCATCTCTGATGCCCACAACCATCAATGTCTTTGCGTATGGGCAAGATAAGCCGCTGGCAATGAAGGAAAAATTCAAGACGATCATCTCATATGGCTCCCACTCCATAAGCTCACAAATATACGTTGCAGAAGATGGGCATGGCATGCTGCTAGGATGTTGGGCGGTGGAAGACCTGGGAATCATGACGTTTGTCTTCGGAATCCACCAGGAGACAGTTCAGCACATCCTAGCCGAGATTCCGGCAGTCTTTGAGGGGATCCGACAACTAAAAGGGAAAGAAGTACATCTGCATATAGATCCCACAGTATTGCCCGTGGCCTTACGCCAACGACGCATTGTCTTCCATTTGAGGCCTCTGGTCGAGAAGGAACTGGCGAAGTTGGAATCAGCCGTAATCATCGAAAAGGTGACGGGCCCACACTGTGGGTGTCACCTATTGCCGTTCCACGCAAGCCGAAACAGCCAGGAGAGGTGCAGATCTGTGTCGATATGAGACTGCCCAATGCTGCCATAAAGAGGGAAAGACACATCACTTCCACAATAGACGATCTCATATGGGAACTGAGCGGAGCGTGCTGGTTCTCAAAATTAGACCTCCGCTCAGGGTACCATCAGTTAGTGCTGGGTGAAGAATCAAGATACATTGCCACTTTTTCCACCCATGTGGGCCTGAGAAGATACACCCGTCTGAGTTTTGGGGTATCAAGCACGGCCGAGGTGTTTCAGAATGTAATCCACGAACTGCTGATGGACCTTCCTGGAGTGATGAATGTCAGTGATGACATTCTTATATACGCCAAAACCATTGCGGAGCACAACACCAGGTTGACTCAGGTGCTGCAGCGAATCCAAGAATTTGCCCTTACCTTTCATCGCAACAAGTGCAAGTTCATTAAACGGCAGCTACAGTTCTTTGAGTAAGTCTTCTCGGCCTTGGGTGTCACCCCGGTTCCTGACAAGGTACAAGACATAAAAACGGTACCTGCTCCCTCCAACGTCAATGAGGTCAGGAGTTTCCTCGGCATGGTCAACTATTGTGGCCAGTTTATCCGAGATTTCACTACCCTCACTCAGCCACTCAGGCAGCTAACCAAGGGTTCGATCCTCTGGACCTGGGGTTCGGAACAGGACACGGCGTTCCAGGCAATCAAAGATGCCCTATCCTCCAACACAACATTAGCCTTCTTTGACACACACAAACTGATGATGGTTGCTGTCGATGCTGGTCCTCAAGGACTGGGAGCGGTCCTGCTGCAATGGAGCCGGGCCGAGGAAGATTGGGCCCCTGTGGCATTTTCAAGCCGCTCGTTAGCAGACACGGAGCAGAGATATTTCCAAATTAAAAAGGAGGCAATAGCTATTCATTGGGGGGTGTCGCCACTTCCACTTATATGTATATGCGCATCCATTTGTCATGGCAATGGACCACAAGCCTCTTCTTGCCCTGTTCTCCGGTACTGCCTCCAAACCACTTCCTCGAATTGAAAAATGGATGCTCCAATTGCAGGAATACAACTGTCGAGTGGAATACCAACCCGGGGCTTTCAATCCGGTAGACTACCTCTCGCGTCACCCCCAGGTGGCTACCCCGGAGGAGGAAGCTAATGCTGAGGACACAGAGGAATATGTTCGATGTGTAACTGCAAGGTTCTGCCCATCCTGTTGTCCATGGAGGTGCTATGGGAAGAGACACGCCAGGATGAATGCATCCAACGAGCCATCTGAATCATGAAGCATGGTCGGTGGCGGAATGCCAAGAATGAATGGAAAACGCTCACCCCAGAAGCAAAAAGGGTTATGGAAAGTTTGTACCATGTCCGAAATTAGCTGAATGAGGATTCAACGGTGTGCTTCCTCTGAGGCCATCACCTAGTCATCCCTATAGCCCTGATAAAGCAAGTCATTCAACTGGCCCATGTGGGGCATCAAGGGATGGAAAAGACTAAGATCCGGTTGTGAACCAAGGTGTGGTTCCCTCTAATGGATGAGAAGGTAGATGAAGCGGTGAGGTCTTGTCAGTGGTGCCAGGTCACCAGCGAAGTCAGTCCAATGGCTCCAATAATCAAGGAAGCCCGACCGTGCCGCCTGTGGTCCTGTGTCAGTTTGGATTTTGGGAGTCTCCCAGATGGGAGGCACACATTCGTACTGATCGATAATCATACGAAATATACAGAAGTAGAGGTAATCCCGTCCTTGAGAGCTAGTGAGGTCATTCCCAAACTGGAGAAAGTGATGACCACTCATGGACTCATTCAGGAGCTGAGAACTGATAATAGTCCTCCCTTTCTGGGATATGAGATGGCCCACTATATTTCCTCTTTCGGCATTGCCCACAAGAAGATAACACCAAGTTGGCCTCAGGCTAACGGAGAGGCAGAGAGGTTCATGCGCGCATTAAACAAAGTTATCAGATTCGCTCATGAGCGTCACCAGTCCTTGGAGCTGGCGATTTTCTCATTTCTTCTGGTGTACCGGCAAACGCAACACTCCACGACAGAAATAGCTCCAGGTCATCTGTCCATGGGACGTGTATTTGCGTACTCCATCCCGCATCACCCTCTGTGGTGTCCGGAAACCCTAAACGAGGGCCAAGTTCCAGCTCGCCGTCAACTGCGGAATGATCAAGCCAGCCGACGACGAAGAGCTCAGCCGTCTGACCTCAACGTCAGTGCGTTCGTCTTCCTACAGAACCGTGCCATGGGTGGCAAGTTCAGACTGCCTTACCAGGAAGAGCCGTGGATTATCACCTGCCAGAGAGGCACATGGATTACTGCACAATGAGGAACTGAGACGGTTATGAGGAATGTGTAATTTTTCACAAAGTTTCACTCCTCCAAGGATGGACCTCTGGACTTATTGGGGCCGAGGCCCGCTCTGGCAACCAGCCCCAACCAGGAAGAGTGGGGAGGCTCTGAGCTGGACTTGCCGGCTCCTGCTATACCCTCTCCGTAATACCCGATGAACAGGTCCGGTGCTTCAGAAAGTTCCCCAATGGTGCCTCCTGTTAGTGTGCCCGGGCATCTTGGGTGCACCTGGTACAACCTGAGAAGAAACCCTGAGCCATCCTGTTGACTGAAGGACCATTTCATGTACGACTGTTCCATTTCATATTTCATATGTGTATGTGTATAATTCTTGCATTTGCCACCTTTGGACAGTTGGACAGTAGTAGTTGTTGTTGGGGTTATTCAGAGTGGCTTGTATGTTGGTGTAATCTGTTTTGGGGAGGAATGTAGTGTCGCACCGGTGATGCAACAGGTGCGAAGTGGAATAGACCACCAGTACAGCAGGTCAGAGGGGCATTAATGTTAAACCCCCGCTACTACGCTTTCTAGTGTACCGGTCCAGGTCCCCATGTGACGGGGTTAATAAATATGAGTGAAGGCGGAGGTGACGTCAGGGACGACACGCACTGGAGCTCTGTTAGCACCAATGTGGACTCCGAGTATTATTTCACTGCATCACGGGATCCCTGGCTCCTGCCACCCACGGACATGGCTAGGCAGTTCGGGCTGGACTGTTCCCATGAGGCACAGGGTCAAGACTGATTAGCATCTGGCCAGGTCTAAACTGGGGTGGCATGGTGAGCAAAAGAATGATGGATTTAACCCAGATCTCTTGACTGGGGGTGAATGTTTTGATTTGTTCTGCATTCCGTCCATCAATTGTGTGTCTTTTGCTTTCTCGCCCTAAGTGCGCCAGGTATGCCCAGACGTGGATCCTGGGCTCACTGTGCCACTGGAATCAAGCTATCCTGGCTGAAGAGGGGTGAAACCCCGAAACCGGTCCTAGGATGCTTGTTTCCGGTCCAGGGAGGACCTGGCTTGGCAGTTCGGGCTGGACTGTTCCCATGAGGCACAGGGTCAAGACTGATTTCCATATGGCCAGGTCTAAACTGGGGTGGCATGGTGAGCAAACGAATGATGGATTTAACCCAGATCTCTTGACTGAAGGTGAATGTTTTGATTTGTTCTGCATTCTGTCCATCAATTGTGTGTCTTTTGCTTTCTCACCCTAAGTGTGCCAGGTATGCCCAGACGTGGGTCCTGGGCTTACTGTGCCACTGAATCAAGCTATCCTGGCTGAAAAGGGGAGAAACCCCAAAACCGGTCCTAGGATGCTTGTTTCCGGTCCAGGGAGGACCTGGCTTGGCAGTTCGGGCTGGACTGTTCCCATGAGGCACAGGGTCAAGACTGATTTGCATATGGCCAGGTCTAAACTGGGGTGGCATGGTGAGCAAAAGAATGATGGATTTAACCCAGATATCTTGACTGGGGGTGAATGTTTTGATTTGTTCTGCATTCCGTCCATCAATTGTGTGTCTTTTACCCACGGATCCCGGCATTGATTATCTGGTGCTGCTGTGCACAGAGAACACAACAGCAGCTTCAGCAGATGAGTCATCTATTGAGATGCAAACAGCCCTGAATGTGTCAAGTTGTATGCAAATTAGAGGGAACTCGCACATTCTCTTTCTGCCCGGGGCCCCAAAAATCCTACAACCATCACTGCATATGCCAGCCAAAGAAAGCCTGTGCATTGGTACCCAGGATAGTCTAACTAATGCTATGTCCATGTATCTCCCATACGAGAATAAATGACAATCTCCCATATATCCCCCATCGTACTTCAGCGCTATTGTGTGCTCAGGCAGACCCATATGTCAGTAAAAGAAACAATATGATCAAATTCCCACCAGGTCAGTTAATGCTCTCATAATCCAGGGAACACCACTCAAAACCAGGGAACCCTGTCATATGATTGTACAACTTACAAACACACATGCACACACATGTAAAAAAAGACAGCAGGCCTTTTCCATTTTGGCACCCAGAATCTAGACCATCATCCCAGTATCTATCAAGACTGCCCCAACGCTACTCCAATTTAAGAAAGAGTTGAAGACCCAATTGTTTAAAGAACACTACATCTCATTGCATCAACCATCCTCCGCTCCATCTCCTCTTACTCGCTGTCTTCATGCTTGTCTTTGACTGTGTACAGTTCTCTGTTGCCTTATGGCGAGGGTCGATCTCTAGAATTACCATCTACATATCTACATACATACATGCACACAAGTTCCTATTCCTATAGTTTTTAAATATAATCATGGAATTTCTCAATGCTATTTGTCTACTTTCATGACACTTTTTATTCCTTCCCTCCCCTTGCCTTAAAAAATATTTCCCTAGGAAAATGTGTTAAATCTTGTTTCAGCTGTTTTCCAGAAATTCCACACATTTTTGCAATCCACTCTTTCTCAAAAAACTATTCCCGCTGACACCTACCCTTTCAGTTGCACCTCATAAATTAATCATAAAAATGTGCTGCATAAAAGGGAATACATCTGGTGATGTTCCTTAACGTGCCAGGCCAAAAGTGGTCAAACTTAAGCAGACCTTCCTGAGCCAAAACGCATATGCCTGTGTATTTTCAGACCTGGGTTTCTATCAGGTGAAGATCACTTTAGCAACTGCTGGATGGTTAGGAACACAACCTTTGGAAAATTTGGGCCTACTTCCCCAAATTCCCCAGAAAAATACTTTAAAATATAATATCATTAACATTTTAGAATAATACAAAGGCTTCCACGTCACACAACATTTTACCGTCAAATGTCATAGTTAAGTATCACAAAGGCTACAATCACACAGAGAAAGCATTTCCTTAGCACCTTAAGACTGAGGAATTGAAAAACAGTAAAACAATGCTAAGTGTTTATTATAAGCAAAGAGAAAGATATCCGGGCCATATGTGCAGCATTTCAAAGACAGAGAGAAAGGCTTCCCCCACTTGTAAACCTTGAACCGGTTAATTAAATAAATTAAGATATTCCACGCCCACAACTAAAAACAGATAGGAGGTTGAACCTCCGTTGGTTTGACTCCACTGCTAACCAATTTAAAATCGTATTGGTGATGAAATTATGAGAATATGGGTGAACGCTTGTCCCAGACTGGCTTACCTAAGACTTTTATCAAACTTCTAGCAGTGATTGTACCCCAAACATGTTCACAGCTCCACTTTCCTAACAGTAGTAGAGAGGAAAGGACATTCGGAATAGCGAAACTACTTCCACATCCAAGCAGAAGAAGGATCAAACGCAAAGGAAAAACGCTTTTGACGGATAGACTCTTGGAGTTGTATTTGGAGTTTTACCAAGTCGGCCCCTTCCGGTCACCAAGAAGAAAGCCATGATAGTCGATACCCGAAGCAGATAGGGACCCTGAAGAACTGGCCTGTTACAGGCCCCTGTCAATGCGGATTGTAGATATGAAGGTGCTCTACCTGGGACAGGATGTGGCGTAACGGCCAGAGTTGCCAACTTTGGAGGTGGGGAACCAGATTCGAGTCTCGGTGCCAGCTCACCAACCTGAAATTCTGGACAAATCACTTAATCTCCCATGCCTTCAAAAAAGAATGCGTCCTTGTGTAACATAACTGGTGCTCATGTAAAGCGCTCCAATACCCTCCGGTCGAATTTGCCCTATGTAAGACAGAAAAAAAATTAAAAAGGCTATTGCTTGGGGTGGGGACATTGGGACATGAGGAAACATTGTGGCTTCATTCCCGGTCCTAATAACATGATGAAGATGGTTTTCTCTGCTACTGTTCGATGCCCGGGTATCAGTGCTGCTAGTAAACCCTCTCTCCAAGTGCAAGCTAGACATTTTGCTACCCCAGCTGTCTTTCCCTCTTTGCTGTTGGCTGCAATACTCCCCTCACAAATACTTTGATGCTGGTCATTTTTCCCTCACCTGTCTTTGGTGATGGGCATTTTGTCTGCGTCTCTGTCCACACCCACCCCGCTATTTGCTGTTGATCACTTCGCCTCCCCCTCTGCGGCTGGTTGCCCCCTGTCCTTCTGGCCACTTGAACACCCACTCTTTCTTCCAGGCACTCCGCATCCGGTTAGTTTTTTTGGATGATTGTCCACAGCAGGGGTCTCCAACAAGTAGCTCGGGAGCTACTGGTAGCTCGCCAGTACCTTCAAAGTAGCACTCTGAGGTGAAGTCAAGCCCAGTATCAATTTTAGAGTAGGTGTCTATTAAAGAAGGCAGCACAGATCATCCAAAGACCCTAAGAGTGACAGCTAGCCAAACTTATCACAGTAACTCATTCTAACACTCAAACACACACTGTGCCAGCTTATAGGACCTGCTACATGACAGTCTGTATCCAATCTCAATATAATTAAGCCACAAGGAGATTGACCATGTGGCAGTCCCTCCTTTATCAGTCACAACATGTGTGTGAACAGTGCACCATCAAAAAAAATATGGCAGCAGTAGCCTGAGCTGTAATCAGTGCTGACCCACCAAAGTGCAGAAGTCAGAGTGAAAATGTGTCAGTTAGATGCATGATCAGCTCAAGTCCTGAGGAGAACAGGTATGATCTAGACCAGAGAAAATTAAGAGATTCATCAACATTTATGGGTGTGCCCATAATAAAAACTATTGCTTCCTGAAACTATGCCCGGTGCCAAGAACCACCAAATATATATGCTAGCACCAACATAAGAGTTTTATATTTGGCATAATTGTGTCCATTCCTGACATAATAGTGCCAATGGCATAATTATGGTCATCCTTGACTATTTTAGTATTTTTGGTCTAGTTGTGGTATGCTGGCAGCCATCATAGACCTACTCTGAGCATGACTGACCTACATGTACCTATTCCTGGCATATTAATGGTCATGACTGATATGTGGTCTTATCCCTGATCCTTCTGGTTTCCAGCCTTGGCACAACTGTGGTCCTAGTATAATGGTGGGCATTACTGGGATAATTCAGATATCCGTGGTGCTATGGTGAGCATCCATTATGATATAAAGGGGTAACCCACAATTGTCCATGGACCTGGGTAACGAACGGTCCTAGACCTCTTTAAAGCTACAATTCAATTATGAAAAACATTCATTGGTCAAAGGGCATTTGCAGTTTTTACCTCTACTCATAGCTGATTGCCTGCACGTCACAAGGAGCCTCAAAAACCTGCACTGTAAACACATCCCAACCACATTTAATGCTCCCCCATCCCTGTGCATTGAATGCAGCCCTCCTGCAGGTTCAGTAAGAAAATGTTTTGTGGTTAGTTGCAGCCTTTCAAGAGATGAAAGCTGCCTATTGTTTTCTTCTGCAATCACATCAGCCCACGGAAGGGCTTACAATGAGTATAGTCGAATGTTTACCCAGTGTCATCTGGTGGAATTAGCAATGCAGTTTAAGTGCAGGTAAATGGAAAGATGTGATCGTATAGTTTAAATTTTTTTAAATACAAATCTACCCTAATTGTTGATGAAACAGTTGCATGTGTAACTTAGAATAAGTAAGCTTTTTTTGGCTGTAACTTTTAACACTTACAATCTTTCTTAGGGCAGCACAGCTAGCACATGGGCACGTCTGGGTGATGTGGCAGCACGCGGTGATTAATGAGCCAAACCCTCTTCCCATGGCATAGATGTACTGCAAACCAAGGTGAAAGAATTTGGGTGGGTTGTACACATTCATGGGTTGGGGGAGTGGGAGTGAAGCACATTTCTTTGCTGTTCTGAGTTGTGATGAAACAGGAATTTAAAAAGGATAAAGACAAGAGGAGTTGGTAGGAGAACTGGTTACACGTGGTCTCTTTTTAAAGTACTTTTCTAAGCAGTTCTGAGGATACAGCCTTTGTTTGTGGTGATACTTCTCACAGCAGGGTAATCTCCATCTTGAAGCAGCCACAGTAAAAGTACAAATAGGTGTGAACTATTTGCACCTGGCTATGACAGTGATAGAGTGGAATGGGGCTTTGCCAAATTTTACCATCAGTAACCAATTAAACACCTTGCTATCCCTTTTACGCTGTGTGAGTTTAAAACATGCTACCAATTTTTATTATCTATCTGGTCCTTTCGCTCCAATGAATTTTGTAGTGTTGACAGGGATTGGCAATGATTGACAGAATCCTAACCTTATGAGGACCTTAGCAAAAGAAAATATTTTATACACTATAACCAATGATAATAATAATGACAGACTCTGGTTACTTATCAACTTGCTTTTATCTAATTTTTAAGAAAATGTGAATACTCATCAGGCACAATACAGCTTGAATCATAGATCATCACACAAGTGAAACAAAAATATAGTAATTCAGAAACATCCCACAACGAGCATTGAGTGAGTGGATAGGCGAAGAGACAAAAGTATAAGAACATTTGCAAATAAGATATACGCAATTCAGAATATCATATGAACCGAGAAACAACTATAGCACAGGAATGCTAATATTTAGAAGAGCTACTCTCTGCCGGAAGAGTAAGCTGGGGCTTCCTCACGAAGGTATGAGGAGCAAAGTTAAGGAGTCAGGATCAGCCGAACAACAGCCAGTCAGTTTAAGTAGGAAAACAGCAACACACTCTTTCCTCTAGCAAAGTCACCCTCCTCAGCCTAAAATTTGAACACTAGTAATTATACCCCGACTCACTACAGATCCCGATGTATCAAAACACAAATATCCACGCTTTCGATTGGACTAGGTCAGTGGGTGTCTGATCACTCCACTTCCAGTGCACCTGACTCTCAACAGTTCCTTTCTCTTTAGGAAAGTTTCGTCATGGTCCTTCAACCGAGAAATCCCAATAATCTCTTCCGCAGCTTGCACATGTCTCTGACTCGCTTTGTTGCAAAACCTTTCAGCATGACTATCCACAAGAACACTTTCTCCTGTGGGCATGGAAATTCCTTTAATAACATTTATCACTTCCTCCACACAGCCATGGCCATCGTCAGGAACTCTTGAAGGACAAAAAAAAATTCTTTGCAGCCTACGTTTTAGAGAGCAAATTAAACCTGAAAAGACTCTTGAGGCCTCCTCTGCAGAACAGTAAAAGATGCTCTTTCTCTAGGAAAAACAAATACACAAATGATTACCATATCACAACAAAACATCATTATTAATGCTCTATTAATGCTTTGCCTTTCTTCTTCACGTTATGTACATATTTTCAAACAGTTAGTGAAAAGGAAAATATCATGTCTCTTTTTTTTTTTTAAACTAATGGCTTCTATCATTATTTTCTTTGCCTGTTATTTCTGCATTAATCATTCACGTTTGCGGCCTAACATACTTAGATTACACTGGAAATACTGATCTCTTCCCAGCACGCATCAGTGCAGTTTCATCTACCCATTTTAATTCTTCACTGTTAATTTCACACAACTCTTGTTAATAATTCATACATTGGGAAGTTTGATCCAAGCAGGTTTTTTTCCGCAAAACCCTGCGCTATCAACAGCCACAAACACAGTGATCAGGAAAGAGAAAAATGCCTGGTCTCACCTAAAGTACCTGTCTCACCCTGAACAAGACTGCAGGCCCCTTCACAACCACCATCTATCAAGTGGCAGTGCTACAGGAAGGGAATAATCAAATTTCTATAGGAGCCTTTTCTCTTTTGTCTCCACTTCAATGTCAAAAGTATTGTGCCAAATCCACAGCCTCCTTCTCCTATTTGTCACTCTGATGACATTATGAGAAACTATTCCAACATTTTCTATCTAGTAATAAATCTCATCTGTTTACAAGCATGGAACACACTTCAGTCAACTTCATGCCTCCCAGAGCCAGTCACACTTATTGTGTCTTTAGAGAAAATAAAGGCAATCACCTTATATAACTTGTCCTCTATGATATATTTATCATTTGATGACAATCCAGTTGCAGCAACACTGATAAAATACTGTTCTATAGCTGAATGCCCACTCACTTTCGAAATCTCCTTTGCCTCTCTTTCTTAAGGTCAGTTCCTATCACAACTCACTAAATATGAACATGAACGTCATTTATACAACAAATTAATTTTTAGCCCCCTTTTAAATTTGCACTTATTTGAAAAAAAATATTAAGAAAGGCATAAATGTCTGTCCTGGATTCAGCTAACATGGTACCAGAGACTGTGCCATTCTGATTCTGGGTGATGCCCTACACCAGCGTCCTGAACTTTCACAGCTTTTTGAAGCAGTCAACCCTTAGATCCATCTTAATAGTGGCAACTGCCACAAACAAAGGGTGGTGGGGCGGGTGAAGGGAGCTGAGGAGGGGGAGTACAGGGGGATATAATAATAATTTTTTTTAAAATGGAACTTACCTTAAGCTGCCGGCTGCCTCCAGTGTTGCATCGCACATCCGTGTGCTCTTCCTGGTCCCAGGCCCCCAGCATACACTGGAACAGACTCCCTGTGCAATCCCCATGCTGTTCTCATTCTATGAGAGCAGCATGGGGATTGGCCTGAGCAGGCTGAAAAGATGCTCCGCTCAGGACAGGTAGTCTGTGCAGTTTCTCCAGCCCGGCTGTACAATACAGCTGATTTGGAGAAACCGTGCGCATGTGTGTTTGGCCAGCCTGGGATGGCTGGCCAAAACACACATGCTCAGTTAGAAGTGCACATAGCACTCCTCCATCCCTCTCCCATGTCCCGGCCCGCCCCTTTCTGTGCATGCTGGCTCAGAGCCGACAAATGAAAAATACGATACTAGAACATTGTTTTATTTTTCACCTTCTGGCTCTGAACCAGTGGGGCGATGCTCCTTCGCCATTGCAGAGAAGCCGCTGCCCCTGCTTCTTAAGTCTCTCTCCGCAAGTTGTATGATCAATAGATCTGCACCACTGATGCTGGAATCCCAACCACCCGAAATGTCAATGCTTCTCCAACAATTTTCAGGTTTTTATGTTGAACTGGAAACACTGATTCCAGGAGACTGTGGTATAGCTGCAGCATTTTCTCTAGGTAATTTACAGACTTTGCTCACCAACAAAGCAAATAACCTGAATGCTTTTTTGCTGGAAACAAGACACCATAAAAACAGAATTTCTACTGAGACACACGGAAAGCCCTTCCAAATACTGAATTAAAGCAGCAACAATATAAACATGCAGGCATATTACATAAGTACTCCTAATATCTGCCTAAAAATTCAACTTTGCGCTCGACTCATCGGCATATAAAATTACATGTTGCCAAAATCACTCAAACAACATGAAACAAATACCACCTACTTAGGAAAATCAAACTGGCATTGCCTATGAATCAGACTTCGTTCACTGCTTGGTGTATCCATTAATTGTTGTTTTGTTCCACCCTTATCTCTGTGTTTCCCTACTGTTGAGAGTTGTAATCCTGCAGATCACTCCCCACCTGGATCTAAACACCTTCTTTATATGCACGTCTTCTGGTGCACCCAAACTCACGGAAGGTTTCTAGTTACTTTCTGAGGTTGTAACCCTTCTTATTTCTGGAGCATTAGGTAAAGTGGAAGGGGATTAGGACTGTATTTTGGTAAAGGTTGCACCATTTCTGGTGTTTGTACATATGTCTCATTTGTGCAATCAGGCAAAAAGTAATTATGGTGTGGGTGTCTCTTTAACATATTTATAGGCGAGAACCTTAAACCAAGAACATACCATTGACCTGCTGAGAGATGTACCATCTGCTTCAGGAAGTTTCCCTCTTCTCTGTCCTTTCTCCATTTTCTCCTATTAGGAGCTAGCAGAAGTGAGAGTACCTAGTCTCGCCTTGAGGGTCTTATTGGATGGAATTTGTTGGATTTGCATCCAACGTCTGTTCCTCCACACAGTCCTCCTCAGAGTTGTGATATTACAGGAGTAGCAGGTTTTACCTTCGAGACGTGAAAGACTGCAGGCAGTGTGCTTCTTCAATCTGTGTGGTGAAGTATTCTTTTTCTGCTGCTTAATCTGAGCGTGATAGACTTTTTGTGTGGTTTTAAAATTAGCCAGATTCTTAGGATAATAGGCGCACTGCCATTTGCGTTCAGCTTGTTTACAGATCATCCGTTGTTCAGCTCCTGTTTTGGGTGATCCATGGGGCTGAGGAACGTGATCTGTGATTCTTAACATGCAACAGGGGCTAAATCAGTGGCTGTGTTCCTAATCCAGTTATTAAAAGAAGAGAGATCTTCAACTAAATTCCCCATGAGAGTAGGAGTTGAGGAGGCAAGACGTGGGATTAAAGTAATCAATCAGCATCTTGCCCCATTTATGACACGTGATCAAATCTGTAGTTGAAGTGGATGAAGGGGGATTTTCTGGATCACCAGGAACTATAAAGGGGATCAAAAAGTGGCCGGACCAGGGCTGGCGAATAGGAATTCCAACTGTCAGCTTAGGGTGATTAGATCAGATCCCATCTAAGGTGTGACCAGTGGTATGTGTTGAGGATGTGACTAATTGATTAAGACCAATTGGCCTGTAAGTATCATATCATGAAGCGGATTTTCCAGCAGAAGCAGACCACTGGGGCTCTGATTAGAGAGCATAGGACATCCCAGGCCGAAAGAGTAGCAGCCCCACTCCAGATTTATGATCATAAGGTAGTGGGCTCAGCATTGTATGGTGTCGAACTTTGGGGATTTGAAGGTCTCTATGTTACAGTGAATACATTCTTGAGAGCCTTGTGCTCACTTCCCCAGAGCACCCCCGTCCTTCCATTAAGGCTAGATTAGACCCTCAATCATGGACAAAGCGAGGCTACGTCCCCTGATTTTCTGGCTGCACCTGGAAATCAACCCCTGAGCTCTCCCCATATGCTGTAGCTCTTGATGAAGTTTGTACACTTGACCGCTTCAAGAAAATTGGATGGTTTACTAAGGTCAGGTCCTTGTTCTCAGCAGACAGGATTGGGAAGCTCGTGGGACACCAAAGATCTTACACTGCTGCCTAGTAAAGAACTGGTTAAGACCCAATATTAGAACTGGGTGGCACAGACTACTGTTTCTTACCTGTCTGGGGGCTGTCTTACATTAGAATTTATGCAATTCAAATTCCTAAGCGCTTATGAACAATACTTGGAGACCATCATGATTCCACAGGATAGGAAGCTTTATATCCAATTTAGATTTAGCTCTCTCCCTGTGAACTCCTTTACAGCTGCTTGGCGACGGTCCTCTTTCGCAACACAGTACTGTTCAGGTTGCCCCCTTAGCCATATTTTCTTTGTTTGCCCCATGCACCACTCCCGAGAATTAAATGGCTAGCTCCTGTTTGCAGGTTGCTTGGAACTTGATGCCACCAAGAAGCGTTGTTCATTCTAAAATCTGACTCTAGGCCCTTAGTCGCTTGTGCAGTTGCCAAGTTCCTTGGTAAAATGTGGATCATTAGAAGGTCCGCATCGAAGACGTGATTGCGCACATTTTTTTTTTTTAACCAATTCCTCTAGCCAATGTTTAAAAAATATTTATTTGTCTTTTACCCCTGTCTATAGATCTATTTTTAGCATTGTGACTGCATGGCGGGCAATGCCGTGCAATTTTATTGGGGCATAAGCTTTCGTTCTCACATTTTTTATTTCCTTGATTGTCATTTTAGTTGCCATACAATTGTCCGGGATAACCAAATCAGTTGGACCTCGATGGGTTGTATCAAATGAACCTTTGTTATGCATTTATTCTGGATTCATGTACTGTATGCATTTGCACTTTTATGGTCGTAATGACTGAAATAAAGTTTTCTAATGATGTTGACTAATTGATTAAGACCAATAATGTTTAAAGTATCAATAAAATTTGATATATCAGAATTATTGCTGCTTTCAAGATGGTAATTGAAATCACCAAGAATGGCAAAGCTAGCGAAGCGCAGTAAAAAAGGTGTCAGTCTCTCTCCCAGGGAGGCTAAAAAGGTAGATCCCGGGGCTGGAGGTTGATATATTAGTCCGCTTGCAAAAGATTGAGAAGATCTGATTCTAGAACTAAAGACAAGACTTTCAGCCCCTTTCAAAGAATCTCAATGGAAGGTGCGATATTGAAAAATATCTGGGAAGATGATAGCAAGACCATTCCAGCAAGTATCTTTCCTATTTTGCCTAAGTAAGGTGCAGCCAGTAGGAAGTGCAGAGATAATGTCTGGTTTGCACCATTTTTTAGGCAAATTACTCTGATCTTACATCTTTTATGGAAGTGTATGATGTTAATTGGTAGAGGCTAACAGTTATATCAATTTCCTTGTTAGATTACTTAGGGAGGGAAGTGGAGCACTTTTATTCAGTTAGTTGGACTGTAAGTCTGGTAATCTATATTTTTTCAGTGTGTGCAATTCTTATAAAGATTTCTGGGATTCCTTTCGACATCTAAGAACTCTCTGAAATCATTTGATGTTTGAATTTTGACTGCATTATTGTTGTTGATTAGCACACTATTTACAGTACCTTAAACTTTGTTTATTATTTCCTTTGGGAAAGATCCAACTCAGGTCTGGGATAGGCAAGGATGCTGTAGACAAATTTTCAACAACAAACATATAGTGTACTAAAATATTGATAAAACCTGTTTCAAAAAATGAAATACACACACACGTATCCCCCAAAAGATTATAAAACAAAGTTACAAAACACATTATTGAGCATATATCCATTATAAAGTAATGTTTATCTAATGACACAGATACAAAAAATCAAATCAAATCAAATCATGGGGTATTTATTTAGCGCACATATCACTCGAAAGTCTCATGGTGCTAGCGGACAGCTCAAAAGATCAACTTGGTTAGATGCAATTAGATGTCAAACAGGCATGTCTTTAACTTCCTGCGAAAACAGTTATGATCATTGATGATGCGTAGGTATGGGGGTAGTTTGTTCCAAAAAGCCGGAGCAAGGAAGGAGAAGGATCTTCTTCCATTTGTGGTAGTGCAAATTCTGAGAGATGCGAGAAGTGATTGGTTACTGGATCTCAGAGTTCTGCCGGGTTGGTAACAACTTAACTTTTTGGCCCAGTAGCCCGGGCCTCTTCCGTACATATTTTTGTGCGTTAAGCATAGAATCTTAAAACGTATTTGTTTTCTGACAGGCAACCAATATAAGAGTCTCAGGTTGGGTGCCGACGGGGATCTTGGCGGAAGATTGAGTACTAACCTGGCTGCGGTGTTCTGCAGAACCTGCAGGCTTGAAAGAAGGTGTTCATTTATTAACGCCCACAGGGCATTTCCATAGTCCATACGGTTGATGATCAGTCCCTGGACTAAAGGTTTTCTGGCCTCCATCGGAATCCATTTAAAAACTTTGAGTAAATTACGCATGATGCCAAAGCAGGAGCTAATTATCTTATTGATCTGATTTTTCATTGATAATTTATTGCCCATGTGGAATCCTAAGTTCTGTACCGTCTGTGTTTGAGTTGGGAAGGGGCCGAGATTTGGGGGCCACCAATCATGTGACCAATGCTCATGAGCCTTGCCGTAGAGCATGATCTCAGTTTTACCTCCATTTAATTGAAGGTGATTTGTGCTCATCCATCTGTCAATGTGGGACATGCAATATTTGAAATGTGACTTTGTTTCCATTGGATCTGGGACAAGAGTGATCAAGATCTGAGTGTCATCGGCATACGACACAACATCAAAGCCGTAGGATCTGATCACCTTGGCCAATGGAATCACGTATAGATTAAAGAGTGTCGGTCTCAAAATAGAGCCCTGCGGCACTCCCATCCTAACTGGTCTACTACACGAGACGGTGTTTCCCACCTGTACTGTCGTAGCTCGGTTAGTTAAATAGCTCCTAAGCCACTGTAGGGCCTTTCCCCTGACACCAATCTCACAGAGCCGACGTTCAAGAATGCTGTCGGAGATGGTGTCAAATGCTGCTGATAGATCTAGCAGGATGAGAATAGATGACTGCCCTCTGTCCAATGCCAATCTGATGTTATCAGTTACTTCTAGCAGAGCTATTTCGGTACTATGGGAGGCCCTGAAACCCGTTTGTGAGGGGTCTAGTAATCCCTGGCTCTCAAGATGGACAACAAGCTGTTGATTAACCAGCAACTCGAGCATCTTCCCAAAATAAGGGAGCAGTGAGATTGGACGATTATTAGAAATGAGTTTAGGGTCTGCAGTGGATTTCTTTAGTATTGGCCTGACTCTGGCGGTTTCCCATATCTTTGGGACTTCAGATTGTGACAGTGACTTATTAAATAGGTCGGTGAGGCTATCTAACAACGCCAGAGCTATGATTGAAAGAAATCTCGCTGGTACGGGGTCTGTAGGTGAACCAGATTTTATTTTTAGCATGACTTTGGTCACTTCTTCTGAGTTACACTGGAAAAATTCGTCCAGAATATGAGGGGGGCCTGAAGCTGTCATGGGAGGATTTCCTGAGACATTAATGATGTCTTGGGGGGGGGAAAGGAGTTATGGATTGTGACGATTTTGTCGTCAAAGAATTTAGAGAGGGAGTCAATCCAATCTTGTGAAGTGGAGACTTGTGTCTGAACAGGTGGTGTTGTAAATTCTTTTAAGATTTGATAAAGCTCCTTATTGGAGTTTGCTGCCTTCTCAATCCGATTTAGGAGAAATATTTTTTTTGTTTGTCTAACATTTTCCATATAATTGTGGTGGATACATTTATATGTTTCACGGTCTATCTTTACTTTTTCTCCATTTGCGCTCCGCTGTCCTGCAGGAGAGCTTGCTGACTTCAGTTGCTCCGTGAACCAAGGAGCGGCTCTAGATTTAATTTTTACCCTTGTGAGAGGGGCAATTTTATCTAGGCCATTGGTTATAGTTCTCTCAAAGGAAATTGCTACCTGATCAATGTTGAAATTTTGGCTAAATTGGGTGGGGCTGAAATGGGTTGTAAAAAGAGGTAGGGTAACTTGACGCCATGACATTCGCCAGATTGATTCTTTCTTGTGGTCGGTTTTGATGGTATGAACTGGGATAACAGATTTTAGTAGGTAATGGTCAGACCATAATAATGGTGATGGTGGCTCAACTTTAACCTCTGTGGAATTTGTAAACAGTAGGTCAAGCATGTGACCAGTGGTGTGCGTGGGCCCTATTACCAATTGGGCTAGTCCCAAGGTGCTCATACTTGTAATTAGCTGGTCTGTGTCCGGGTCCTGTAGTAATTCAGCATGATAGTTAAAATCTCCTATTAAAAGGAAGAGAACGGAGGCCAATACTTGTGGAGCGATTCTCTCAAGTATTTTGTGTGGAAAATCGTTTTTGGGGCCAGGAGGTCTGTATACTAATGCTCCTCTCCATACACCTCCAAACGGACCCTCCATTTTAAAGATACATAATTCCAATTTGTCAATACTCATGGTTTCTAAAGAAGTGATACTCACGCCATGGATAGTGGCTATGAGTAGGCCACCTCCTCTATTCTTTTTTCTGTCCACTCTTCGTATGTTGTATTGCAGTGGAAAGGCAGTGCCCACATCTGTGGAGGCATACTCATGTAACCAGGTTTCCGTGATGAAACAGATGTCTGGTAATTCAGTATCCATGAGGCTCCATATTTCAACTGCGTGTTTAGGAATATAGCGCGCGTTAAAATATATTGCTTTTAATGATTTTGGTGAGATTCAGGTTACAGGATGTTTGAGTTTTGCTTCGTGGAGCTAATTTGTTAGAACATGACATCCTTTGCACCCTGCTGGTAGTTGTGTCTCCTAGTGTAGCTGAGTGTCTAAGATAGGGATCATTTAGATCTTTCAAATCCTGACTTGAATATTTGAACAGAGTCATTATGGTAACTCACCGAGTTGAAGGGAGGAACGCAGGGAAATATGGGAACAAGCAGAGGTCCTGGCAGCTGGCAGCGGTCTGGCGCGGACGGGACAGACGGGCTTGCCTTTGGCACGCCGCTGCGCACGCCCGCTGCCCTGCCCTGCTTTTTGTAGGGCTGGAGGCTGGTTGCAAGAGGTAGTGTGCTGACTGCACTTCCGGTCGGCAAAGCGGCAGACCAGAAGTGATACTGATGCCTTCTCGTTCCTCCACTCAACCGGCACAAGCTGTGACGGACCGAGGACTCAGGCAGCTGCTTTAAAAGGTAGGCAATTTTCTGAGTGTTAGAAAACACATGCGGCGCAATTAAAACATGAGGGTGATAGCAACACTATTCTTAAAAAGGCAAAAGTGAAGCTTTTGGTTTTGTCTGGTGGCCTGTTTTGTATTCGCAACAGTTAAAAGGATGGGCGTATTGCCTGGGATAAGCCTGTACTTACAGAGTGTCCGCTGCGCGCGTCTGCTGCCCTGCCCCTCCTTTTGTAGGGCTGGAGGCCGGTTGCGAGAGGTAGTGTGCTGACTGCACTTCCGGTCCGCAAACCGGCAGCCTATTCTTACAGAGTGTCCGCTATACTTACTAAACCAATCACATTCAAAAGCAGAGCAATTACCAAGTATAATTTATACCCTTCAAATAATTTTTGAGGGGTTTGAATAGAATTGTTGCTACACAGTCAAACTTGTTCCACAATGCCTGAGGAGAGAGGAGAACGTTAGAGTGCCTCACAGAAGCCCTGCTAAGTGCATGCATATTTATTTATTGACTGTTAAAGTATACTTTTGATTTTAAAACTAAAATCAAACACCTGAAATTATTGCAACACACACATATATTTAATGCTCTTATTATTTCCCCAATACAGATAATACAAGAAACACATTCAAACTACTTAAAGAACCAAAACTATCCTGAGATTTCCATTCAAGAGTTAAACAAAAACAACTTAAGCAGAAAGGATATGTAAGTTAAAATATTCTTTTCAAAATTAAATTAAAATAACTGTAAAATCTCCACAAAACGATGTGAACCTGTACAATACATTTTTTTAAATATAATTATACCATCTAGACACCCCAAAACATCAAACAACCAAGCTACGCAAAATTTGGAACCCCTGTTAACCTATCTGGGATATACATACTCAAAGGAAAGCAATAGAAATGAGTGCACCCATTAGGGATGCAATATTTTTTTATTCTAATGGGATACTGTGGCCAATACAATTAATGTCAACACTGAAAATGTAAGCGAGCAGAAGCTTTTGCTTTCAATTACTAAAACTGAAGTTAAACACATAGTACAGGAGTTCAAAGAAGCATCTACCAGCAATACAGCTACTGTAATATTTTATTAAACCTATGATGATATGTAGAATACTACACTTGAGATGTAAACAACCGTGCTTTCATATCACCACACCTTCACTTTCTGATATAGATCTATCAAGCATACTAAAATTCTAAAACATCTTACTAAGGGGATTTGACTTATGTCACACCTACAGCGTAATCTGGGGTTTGATTCTGCTCCCATTTTTACTGTTAATTTTACAGTGAAAATTTGATATCGACCTGAACTTTCAATTAAACACTGGGGAGGAGAAACTAGGCAATACAAACGGAACACTACGCTCCAAGCTTGCACCACTTATCATCATGCTACCTTATCATAAGAAATACGTAGGAGGCACTGCTTTATCAGCACAACCTGCCAAGTTCTGTAACTCACTACCAGCCAGAATTAGAAGCACCCAGGAGCATATACACTTCCAAAGCAGTTGAAAACTTGGCTCTTTCATAAATAAATGCACCACTTGCAGCCGGGCAACAGAGCCCAGAAAACAGTCATACCCTCAAGCACAATCCTCAACTTACAACCCACGAATTGGAAATAACGCACCTAGCAATCTGCTTTCATTATGCAGATAAGAAAAAAAAGCCTGGCATATGGGTCACCATGACATTACATGGTTATGAACTTCCATATATAACTGTTATGGCCCACAAAAATACTAAAACCTTATTACACAGCAGTCAGCAACAAACTGCAATTTATACCTATTAAATTCACATAATACATATCTGCTGTGAGTGTTGTCCATCACCAGCAACGTACAGCTAAAAAAACAAAAGTAACCATATGAACAGGCATGGACTTTAATAAAGTCCATTGACTGCAGATCCCAAATATCTATACAATTTGACCACTTTTTTATATCTCTCACAGACACTCAGATATAGGATGATAATAAAAATGCTAATTCTCACAGATCTCTCCACTTTTCTCTCCTTCCAACCATGCAAGCTCAGGACCACAACTATACACAAAATCTCAGATTGGATAATCCAATTTAGTTATCATCTAAGCGCACTATATCATATGAAATACCATAAAGGAGCCTGCAAAGCTGTTCAAAGCTATCAGCATACTGAAAACCAAAAAAACTGCACATCTCTCTCTTCTCTCTCACTGGTATGTGCTGTGTCCCCTGACAGGATAGCCGCACCTGTGTTCATCACGCACAACATGGAAACACGTTCCACATAGGATCAAAACATAAACAACATCCTTCCAACCACACACCAGTCTTCTAATGTAGGCATGCGTCTCAACCCCACCTGCCCCCCAGGGGTAGTAAGCTCTATATGAATGCTGCAATGCAATACAATACAATACAACGGTATGAAAGAACAAGCAATCCTTTCACAATCCAATTGTCGCGTTGAATAACTGGTTGTAGCTACGGTTGCAAAAATGCAGGGTAACGTGCTTTTTCTCAAAAGTTACATGGACATCAGGGGATTGGAGAATACGATTTCCTTATAAAATAGTATGACCCTAGAGCCGCTGAAATCTCTGATCCGGCCTGCACGCAGAGCCACAGAAATGCACCATTTGACACTCTGCGTAATCTATTTTCGTTTCTATTTTTAAAGCACACAGAAAAAACACAGCACTACATTTCTCACAGTGTCATGCTCCATTTTAGGAACTGACGTGTGGTCAGAAAATTGAAAACCGACTCTTAATGTCAGAAATGAAAAACGAAAACAATCTGAGTCGATTTTCTTGTGCAGTATATGCACTGAGGTATACAGAAACAGTCAAATGCAGCACATAACAATGATTCATAAAGTTGCTTCTATTTCCTCAATGCCTGCTTTAAGAGGATTCGCTACATTTTACAATCTAATCATTCTTGGGCAGATGTGAAAATGTTGGGAGTCAAGTCTGCAATGCTACTGAATTGTATGGGTCTCATTTAAGCAAATACAGTACACAGCGAAGTTACGCTGTGCAACAAATTCTTATTCATACATTAGGATCAACACAACTCTTGCTTGCAAAATCCTCAGAAATTGCAATAATTCCTGCAGGGATAAATCCAGCTGAAAACTAGAGCACAAATCAGGAACAAACAGATGCATATATGGGTGATGAATGCAATGAAATAGGGAAAGGAATGTGTTGCAATATCCACCTCAGGGATAAGCCTACTTATACGTGTTCAAAGTAGGAGATAACATCAAATGAAATTGGTCAGTACCACCTCGGTTTGGTAACAGCCAAAATTACTGGCAAAGCAACCGTCTTGCAAAAGAGTAGCTGTACCCACTCCTTCCAAGGAATGGTGCCTTTCAAGCAGGTGAAGAAGAACCCCATGTTTGACATCCTTTTTTTACTCCACGTTTCCATGCTTTGCCTGTCACCCTCCTGGGCTGACGCTCCATGCAAGCTCGTGAGCATCGCTCTGGCTGCACATGACCAAGGAAATGATGACCCTACAGGAGGGGCATGGGGAACAAAGTCTCACCGTGCCCCAAAGTATGACAAACAGAATTAGTTTTTGCAGATGCGAGACAACTTAAAATGAAATCAACTTTTGAGTTTGAAAGCAATTTCCTTTGCATATGCCCGCCATATACCTCTGTATATTTCACTTGGGATGTTACGCTCTTTCTTAAACCAATGTGGGTCCAATTCTAGGTTTCCTTGGAATACACTGCTATTCATGCCTTCAAAATCACTTATACATCATATAGGGGTAATTTGGGAAACTGGAATACCATGGTATTTTGAGTTTCCCCCTGAGGTTCCCCTGAAAAAAATGGCAATAACAACAGGAATCTGGCATAATGCACCTGATTCCTGCAGTGACTTCACAATTACCAGCCTATTTGCATCTCGAAATTCAGTAGCTGAAGTCGTGGGGAGGTTACTGGGAAAACTGTATTTCCACATTCCTTATAATTTCCATTTCAACCACATCATCGTTTCTGGCTGAATCTGAAATTACACAAGGCAACTGGTGGGGGACTAAACATATACTAAAGTTGTGATGCTTATTACTAAGCATGTTGCATATTTAGTGCCACAAGTTATACCTCCACTCTGTTATTCCTAACTTACTTCAGACATCTTTCAGGCCCTGCAGCCACGGTCCATGCAGGTAACAGCGGTGGGGCCAGATAAGGGGGGAATTCGAGGGACGATGCAGACGGGGAATTAATTATTTATTTAATTGTCCCTCGGCATCGTCCCTTGAAATCCCCCCTTTCTTGGCCCTACCGCTGTTACCTGCACGGACCGCGGCTGAGGCCCTGAATGGCCACATTAGTGCTTATATCTTGTTTTAGGTGGCTGTGCCTAGGCATTTAATGAAATTAAGTGATGTGAGAGCAAAAGTACCTGCATTTTAGATGAATTTATTGTTGATTCCAACTATACGAGTATCTATAGATTGACCCACGAATGAGAGATATGCACTAAATACAATCAGTCACTGTAGGGGCTATTTAGCCCTATGGGGTGAGAAGATTGAACTGCAGACGTTCAACGAATACAATCAGTCATAACAGATGATTCCAGGCAGTCCACGCCATGATGGGGGGTCTTGTTAATCTCCATGGGACAAAAGGATAGTGACCCGCTGGCAATGGCTGCGTAAAGGCAACCCTGATATCTGATCTCAAGAGTCCATCTAGAGATGACTAGGGGCAACATCTCAGGCAGGCACAGGAAAGATACAGCTATGGTAAGTGCCTACATAGGGACAATGTATGAGCGGCAGAAGAGTGACCCACAGGAGTGCACCAGGTTACAAGCAGCTCAAGTATATCTCTAAAGGATCACATCCAGAACAAGAGGAGTTCATTGGCATGCACTTGTTTCAGGGGGTCAGGATAGAAGACCTAGGAATGATGCAAGAGGAATTCCTGCCCTGCACTGGATGCAGTCATCAAGGGAAATACATTAAGGAGTCAGTCATTTCCCGGATGTACCCACTTACTATACACAGGGAAGACACAGTTGTTGTTTGTGTTATTCAGCTTCTACATAGAAATCTTAGAAGGTAAAACACTGGTATGTGCTGGTTACAGGCACAAATGGTCACATAGACTGAATATAAATGGAGCAAAACACACGTCGTATGTCGCAAATCGCTAGGACATGGCTGCGAGCTCAGTGTATACAATAATATTCACTGCATTGCCATGAAGGTTCTGCCGGGCCAGACAAATTTGGATGTTACTTTCCACGGTTCCTCTATGGCTACAGGAACAAACCGACTTTGCTTGCTAGATCCTTACAGAAAAAGCTGTGGTACAGCCAGAGTATATTCAAAGTACAGGCCACCTAGATAGGGGTTGAATAGTTGCAATAGTGGGAAAACCTGCAGGCAAAAGATTGTCTAAAGAGTCCAACCAGGATGAAGATGTAGATCAGAGAAGGCCATGGATTAGTTATCAGCTGTCAGGTTACATACTTTATGGGTCCATCTGGGATTGAGAGAGAGGAGCAAGACGAGGGCAGGGAAGTACTTTGCATGGTCCAGTCTGATGGGATACACAGTCTAGGCATCCAGCTGGGATTAAGAGAAGGGAGGGTCCAGGGTGCATAAGATTTGATTTATCGGCCACCAGGATCAACCCATGATGACATAGGATGCACTATTACTGTTGGCCTATTTAGATGTTTCCTGAGGACAATTCAAAGAACTGAGGGGCTCTAATGAAATTCTAGGTACAGCTGAAAGTTACAGGGCAAGTGGTTCAAGCTCTAGACCATTTTCAGCACCTGGGTGCCGGTTTGGGACTTATGGAAGGATAAGGCAGAAGGATTAGGTGGCAGGGGAAGGACACAAGGGTTTATGTGATCACCGTCTCAGTTGTGTTATCCCATCCAGTGAGATGTGTGGCACAGTGGTAGGTCACTTGGCCAGTGAGGTGGCCACTGAATGGCTACTGGTCCAGCCCTTACAGCACTAGTGTTGCCCTGATGTCTCCCTGTTACGAGGCACTCACCTGTGCTCCAGATTGTTTCACCTTGATGACGATGTGAGGACAGGTCCCCAACCCCTCTAGAAACTAGCAGCGTGATACCAAGATATAACTTAGGATCAGTCCGGTAGTCTCAGGGGGGGAAAGGGGTTGGGATGACAAGAGAAGAGAAACAAGAAGATTCCAGCGGTCTTCTTTTAGGGGGACCAGGGCTTCAGGGGGCTCGAGTATTCACAGGATACAATAAACAGGAATGTAACTGGATAGTGGCTTGAGTTTTCTACTAGACTCCTAAGTACAAAACACAGAAGATAAACAATGTGTATATCTGTGAGGCAGTATCTTCTTACAGTTATCATAAATTTGTAACCAAAAGTCTCCAATAATTCTTACCTACAGACTACGTAGGTTTCAACAGAATTTTGGGTTGATCTAACAATCTACTTGTCGATTTATGCAATCTGCAATAAAGAATACAATCATTAACATACTGTCAAATAAGTTTAACAATCATGATAGCATTTAGTTATGTTCATCAGCATAGGTACCTGAATCCTTATATGCCCAGCTTAGGATCAGATGCCTTGAGTGCACAGAAGTTCAAATGCTGCCAAAACAACCTTCTGCCATAAATGAACAAAACACTGCATACAAAATAATATTAGTCAAAACCACATCTGTGCTGTTAAGATTCTTAAGGCTAACTTTGCTTTGCGATAACTATTTTCAAACTTTTAAAAAGGCACAATCTTCTTTGTTTTATAAATGTCATTAGTTTCTGGGTACTACGGGAAAACTCGCCGTAACAGTTGAGATGAAGTGTTTTCCTTCTGTCCAAGAAATTTAGTTCAGATAATTTGCGCAGTTCAAAGAGCAATGTTCCAAGTTCTAAAAACAATGTTCCAAGTTCTAATGTAAGCAGACTCACCGTGGGATAGTTGTCTTCCAAAAAATACCTTAAAGCATGTTTTCTCTGTGCGCTTCTTTTCAGGGAACACGACACGGAAGAAGACGTCGGACCGGAGACTCAGCCCGGAACCAGGAAGCCAGGAAATTGCTGATGCAAGGCTGTCAAGCAGGAGATGCCGATCGGAAAAGCTGGAGCCAGGTAAGTGTGTTGAAGCAACGAGGCCAAGCACTGAATAGTGAAGAGGAGTGGTTTAAATAGGCTCCTAAGCAGGTGCTGGGTGTGGTCCTGGGTGTGGCCCAACTGTCTTTCAGGCCCAGGGTTTGTGGCAAACTGGGTGTGGCTTTCAACTGTCTTTCAGGCCCAGGGATTACTGGGTGTGGTCCACGGGTGTGGCCCAACTGTCTTTCAGGCCCAAGGTTTGCACAGAATAACTACACATTATTCTATTACTTATGGCATGATAGAGCCACAGTTTAAGAACATGACATAATACATGAACATAATTTACAGTAAACACATATATGAACAGGATGGTCTTCCATGATTTGAAATGGAAGAAATCCATACATTAACAGGATGCCTTCTACAAGATACCAGTGTTATATTACCATTTACTCTGTTTCTGCTGATATGTGTTCAAATCAAGGTGGACAGGGAAGGAGACGTGTATGGGACAATACACCTGTAACAGTTCCCCCCCGCAAAGGCCGCCTAACTGGACTTGGTTTATCAGGATGGAGGGCATGAAACCGTCTGATTAATCTCTCAGCATGTACATGAGAAGCGGGTTCCCATGATCGTTCAGAGGCATCATAACCCTTCCAATCAATAAGATAATGTAACTTTCCCTGTATACTTTTTGAATCAAGGATACACCGAATCTCAAATTCTGGATGATTATTTATGATAATTGGAGGTGGAGGGGTATCTTTCCTTGTTAAGGGATGGTGTTGTTTCACTAGGGACACATGAAAAGTGGGATGAATTGTGAGATCATCTGGTAACTGTAATTGTATGGTGACTGGGTTTATAACCTGCTCCACTGGGAATGGTCCAATAAATCTGGGCTGTAATTTTCTAGCACCTTCTAACTGTATATTTCGCGTGGACAACCAGACTAGGTCTCCTACTTTGTACACAGGCTCGGGTGACCTATGTTTATCTGCTTGGACTTTGGACTGTATTTTATGCTTAGCAAGACATAATTTAGCTTTCTCCTGCATGGTATGTAGTTGAGCGAGACGCTCTGAGACTGATGGTAGAGTTATCGTGGATGGCAGAGATAAGGTAGGAAGGGACCGTGGATGCTGACCAGTTAAAAAATAAAATGGTGAACACCCTAGTGCAGAATGAATACTAATAATGTATACAAACTCTGCTAACGGGAGGGCTTCTTCCCAACTTGACATCAGAATAGATGTTAAACAACGTAAACTTTGCTCCAAGTACTGATTAACTTTTTCAGTCTGTCCATCGGTTTGTGGATGGAAAGCAGAACTTAATGCCACATCAATTCCTAATTGAGAACACAGGGTTTTCCCGAATTTGGAGTTAAACTGGGTCTCGATCGGATATCATTTTACTGGGCAGACCATGCAACCTTACCACGTGATTTAGGAAAATAGTACTAAATTCCATGGCTGTGGGTAATTTAGCGAGTGGAACAAAATGACTCATTTTGGATAGTAAGTCTACAATTACCAGGATGGTTGTGCATTTATTTACTTTGGGTAGGTCAGTGACAAAATCCACGCTAATAGTGTGCCAGGGTACCGGTGGAATGGGTAAGGGATGTAGCAAACCCACAGGTGCAATATGTTGGGTTTTATTTCGTGCACAGGTTGGACATGATTTGACAAATTCGCGGACATCATCTTGAATGTTTTCCCACCAAAAGTTTCTTGTGCATAACTCCAACGTCTTGTGTGAACCTGGATGTCCTGCTAAACCTGAATCATGGTGCCAGGCAATGATTTGTTGTCTCAATTCTTTTAATGGAAAAAACTACTTATTATTATGAAATAGATAGCCATTTGTTTTGGAATTCCTGGTGTTTTGTAACCATTTTTGTGTATCAATTGTTTGAGATGCTGTCCTAATGTCTTGAAAGAACGAATCAACCTGAGTCAGGGCAACTATCTTGTTTTTGGGTATGATGCTAGGTGCCGTGGTGGAATTTCCTTTATTTTCTTTTTCACTAATTCTGGACAGCGTGTCAGATAGCAATTGTTGTTTACCAGGACGATAGATCATAATAAAATCAAACTCACTAAAGAATATTAACCATCTCATCTGTCTGGGAGTTAGGGCCTTAACAGACGTAAAAAATTGGAGATTTTTATGATCTGTGAAGATGGTTATTGTATGTTTGGCCCCTAGGAGATGATGTCTCCATTCAGTGAAAACAGCCTTAATAGCTAACAGTTCGCGCTCTGCTATTGTATAATTTTGTTCTGCCTGTAATAATTGTCTGGAGTAGTATGCTATTGGATGTAGGTGTCCTGTGTTAGGATTCTTTTGTAACAGAACTCCTCCCAAAGCAGTCTGGGAAGCATCCGCTTCCACAAAGAATGGATGATCAGGATCTGGATGACACAGAATAGGGGCTGAGGTGAATGCTTGTTTTAATTTTTTGAAAGCAGTTTTAGCATTGTCAGTCCAGCAAATCGTTTTTCCTTTTTTCAATAACTGGGTTATAGGTGAGACAATTTCAGAAAATTGGGCAATAAACCGTCTGTAAAAGTTTGCGAAACCCAACACTCGTTGAATATCTTTTATTGATTTAGGGGATGGCCAATTAAGAATTGCGTCTACCTTTTTTGGATCCACAGTGATCCCTTCAGGGGACAAGAAATAACCCAAAAATTCTACTGTGTTGGTGTGAAATATGCATTTTTCTAATTTAGCATATAGAGAATGTTCATGCAGTCTTTGTAGGATGGCGCGCACATGTTGGATGTGTTCTTCTTCATTCTTAGAGTAAATTAAAATATCATCTATATAGACGATGGCGCAGACATCCAGAAAATCATGTAGCACTTCGTTAATAAAATATTGGAATGCCGCCGGAGCATTACACAATCCGAACGGCATTACAGTGTATTCGAAAAGTCAAAATTTTGTGCGGAAGATAGTTTTCCACTCGTCGCCTTGTTTGACGCGGATGAGGTGATAGGTTCCCCGCAAGTCCAATTTAGTATAAATGGTGGACCCCTTGACTTGGTTTAACAATACAGGGATCAGGGGCAAAGGATAGCGATTTTTTATCGTAGCCTTATTTACTGCGCGGTAATCAATACATGCGCGGAGATCTCCAGATTTTTTTGCCACGAAAAAGAGTGGTGATGAGACAGGTGATGTGGAGTGTCTAATAAAACCTAGTTGCAACAATTCATCTAAATATTTTTTAAGATATTGCGTCTCAGGGTCAGTTAGGGCGTATATCCGACTACAAGGCAAAACTGCCCCTGGCACTAGATCTATTCTACAATCATACACCCTGTGGGGTGGCAATTGCGTAGAGTAGTAATTTGTTCCTGCGTGGAAGCACAATATAATGGATGGATGGGGTCTTGTGTCTCTTTATAACAATGTGTTCTACAGAAAGCAGAATCCAAAGTAACAGTCCTTTGGACCCAATCAATCTTTGGATTGTGCAATTCTAACTAAGGAATTCCTAGAATGACTCCAAATGTAGGGGTGTCAATAAGGTCAAACATGGCTTGCTCAGAATGACCATTTTCTCCAACAAGTATCAAAGGCGGGGTATGGAAACGAATCAAACCAGAGGACAAGGCAGAGCCATCAACTGCCCTTACAGGCTCTGGTTCTGCTTTTGGAATGGATTGGATGCCAATTTTTTTGGCCAGGGCTATGTCAAAAAAGTTCCCTGTAGCACCAGAATCAATTAAAACAGACAAACTATACCTTTGTGGGTCAGAAATAATAACAGTAAGTCGTATAGTCATATGGCGTGGGACACGATTAATGGTGTTTGTAGCATATTGAGAGATCTTGATGTCATCACTTCCCAAAGGAGCGATCTCTACATCCTTTGAGACATTTAGTTTTCCGACTCAATGGAATTTGGAAGTGAACTAGCTATCGCTTTTCTCTTTTGGGGTTTTATTGGGCACTCTCGAGCAAAGTGCCCTGCTTTGCCACAATAAAGACAAAGATTTCCTTTTCTTCGTCTATCTTTCTCTTCTGCAGTCAATGGGCCTTTAAGACCTCCTACTTGCATGGGTTCTGATTTGTCGTCAGCATCTTTTTCTCAGGCTTGATTGAAATCATTCTTGTGTCAAATCGGGGTTTGTCGTGTTTTCTTTCTCCAAGTCTGTGATCTAGCTTTACCACCAAATCCAAGAATTCAGAGTAATCATCAGGTAAGTTTACAATATGGGCTAAAGAGTCTTTTAGATCGTCTCTTAAACCTCTATAAAAAATAGAAATACGTTTCTCTTCAGGCCAATGACTTTCAGATAAGTGGCGATTAAAGGTGGTCATGTAAGTAATGAGGTCTTTAGAACCCTGTCTCAGATTTAAAAGTTCGTTGTCACTAACTTGAATGAACGTATGATGTGCAAAGAGGCGGGACATGGCATCTTTAAACCGAGTGTAGTTGTGTAAAAGGGGATCATCATTTTCTATTAAGGGTATTGTCCAATTTGCGGCTACACCACCTAGGTATGAAATAATGAATGCTATTTTCTCAGTATCAGACGGGAAAACCTGCGACTTACATAAGAAATGCAACTGACACTGACTCATGAATGAAGCAAACTGGGAAGTATCACCTAAAAAACGCTCAGGGTTAGCCAGGGGAACTGGACTTGGTGTAACCACTGTTACCTGGATATTTTGATCAGGACGTTGAGGACTAAAACCTGTTGCTGCTACAGGACTTTGACCAAATCTAGTTGGCGCTATGAATGGGCGAGGGTCGGTCTCTTCGGGTTCTCTCCATTGTGTGAAGCTTGCTCTACTCTTTAATAATTCCTCTCTCAGTGTATGATTTTCCTGTTTTATTTGCTGCATTTCTTCTTGTAATTTTCTAATGATGGCTGCTAACTGTGCTGTTTGATCTGGGACTTCCATACTGAATCGTTATCAAGATGAAACAATTGGTGGGCTTGGCCTTCTGTTACGAGGCACTCACCTGTGCTCCAGATTGTTTCACCTTGATGACGATGTGAGGACAGGTCCCCAACCCCTCTAGAAACTAGCAGCGTGATACCAAGATATAACTTAGGATCAGTCCGGTAGTCTCAGGGGGGGAAAGGGGTTGGGATGACAAGAGAAGAGAAACAAGAAGATTCCAGCGGTCTTCTTTTAGGGGGACCAGGGCTTCAGGGGGCTTGAGTTTTCACAGGATACAATAAACAGGAATGTAACTGGATAGTGGCTTGAGTTTTCTACTAGACTCCTACGTACAAAACCCGGACCCGGTGGACAGGGAAGGTCGTCAAGCAGCATAACGAGCAAACTTTCCTCATTACTATAGGAACCTTGCGTTATGCATCAACCGGTAAATAGACATAATATCGAAAAAAAAATATCGAGTGGACAGAATATCGAGTTTTAAATATAGAATGGACAGAATATCGAATTACCAAAATATAGTGGTGAAGAATATCGAAAAACAGGTAAGAAATATCGATTGCAATAATATAGAAGTAAATAATATCGACAGTCATAATATAGTTGTTAAAAATATCGAATTTTTTATAGTGTTTTAAGTGTTAGTATATGTGTTAAAAGTATGTATTAATATTGTAATGTATTAGAATATTTTTTAAGTAATGAATTTTATGTTATTTTATTTTTGTGTAATTTAATTCCGTAGCGGGTTGTGGGTTTATAGGGGAGTAGGGTGGGAAGTAATTTAATTATAAAACATTAAATAATAATTTATTGGAATTAATAATAATTGTTAATTTCATTTTGCGTTTTACTTCTGTAGCGGGTTGTGGGTTTATAGGGGAATAGGGTGGGAAGTAATTTAATTGTTATTAGATAATTATTAATTGGTATTGAAAATTAATTGGTTGTTGATTAATTATTAATTGGTAAATAATTAGTATTAATTGGTAATTAATTTGTATTAATTGTTTAATTGATAATTATGTTAATTGTATTTATTTAATAATTGTAGTGGGTAGTGTGTTTATAGGGGAATATGGTGGGAAGTAATATAATTGTAAATAATTAATTATTTAATTGATGTGTGTATATTGTTAATTAATATATCATTAATTTAATTTAGCGTTTTACTTCTGTAGCGGGTTGTGGGTTTATAGGGGAATAGGGTGGGAAGTAATTTAATTGTTATTAGTTAATTATTAATTGGTATTGCAAATTAATTGGTGGTTGATTAATTATTAATTGGTAAATAATTTGTATTAATTGGTAATTAATTTGTATTAATTGTTTAATTGATAATTATATTAATTGTATTTATTTAATATTTGTAGTGGGTAGTGTGTTTATAGGGGAATATGGTGGGAAGTAATATAATTGTAAAAAAATAATTATTTAAATAATTTGTGTATATCGTTAATCAATATATTATTAATTATTAGCATTTATTAATGTTTGTTATTGAAAAACAATTGGTTGTTAATTAATTATTAATAGGTAATTAATTAAACAAAAATATATTGGTATTTATAAATAATCAATTATTAAATCTTGTGTGATTGGTAGTTAATTGTAATACTTGTTTTGGTATTAATAATTAATTAATTGTTAAGAAAATATTAATTTATTATTTTCCCTACTTTTGCACTTACTTGAGTGGGAATAGTAATTTTTACCCTACTGCTTTGCAACGCTTTCCCTACTGTTGCACTCTCTGGAGTGGGAATAGTAATTTGTATCCCTACGCTATCCAATGCTTTCCCTACTGTTGCACTCTCTGGAGTGGGAATAGTAATTTGTACCCCTACGCTATCCAACGCTTTCCCTACTGTTGCACTCGCTGGAGTGGGAATAGTAAATTTTACCCTCCCGCTATCCAACGCTTTCCCTACTGTTGCACTCTCTGGAGTGGGAATAGTAATTTTTACCCCTACGCTATCCAATGCTTTCCCTACTGTTGCACTCACTGGAGTGGGAATAGTAATTTTTACCCCTACACTATCCAACGCTTTCCCTACTGTTGCACTCGCTGGAGTGGGAATAGTAAATTTTACCCTCCCGCTATCCAACGCTTTCCCTACTGTTGCACTCTCTGGAGTGGGAATAGTAATTTTTATCCCTACGCTATCCAATGCTTTCCCTACTGTTGCACTCTCTGGAGTGGGAATAGTAATTTTTACCCTCCCGCTATCCAACGCTTTCCCTACTGTTGCACTCTCTGGAGTGGGAATAGTAATTTTTATCCCTACGCTATCCAACGCTTTCTCTACTGTTGCACTCTCTGGAGTGGGAATAGTAATTTTTACCCCTACGCTATCCAATGCTTTCCCTACTGTTGCACTCACTGGAGTGGGAATAGTAATTTTTACCCCTACGCTATCCAACGCTTTCCCTACTGTTGCACTCACTGGAGTGGGAATAGTAAATTTTACCCTCCCGCTATCCAACGCTTTCCCTACTGTTGCACTCTCTGGAGTGGGAATAGTAATTTTTACCCCTACGCTATCCAACGCTTTCCCTACTGTTGCACTTACTGGAGTGGGAATAGTAAATGTTATCCTCCCGCTATCCAATGCTTTCCCTACGTTTGCACTCTCTGGAGTGGGAATAGTAATTTTTGCCCCTACGCTATCCAACGCTTTCCCTACTGTTGCACTCTTTGGAGTGGGAATAGTAATTTTTACTCTCCCGCTATCCAACGCTTTCTCTACTGTTGCATTCTCTGGAGTGGGAATAGTAATTTTTACCCTCCCGCTATCCAACGCTTTCCCTACTATTGCACTTACTGGAGTGGTAATAGTAAATTTTACCCGCCCGCTATCCTACGCAGAAAATATTGAATCTTTTTAATAAATATTACATTAATATATATGTATTAAATTTTTTTTTTACTTACATTAATTATTTATTAATTTTAATGTTATTTAAGTATTTTTAAGTATGTGTCAGTTAATTATATGTATTATTTCATTAATTTTACATTACTTTTAAAACATTTAAAAAATTCGATATTTTGACTAACTATATTATTTACAACGATATTTTGGATTCTATATTTTTGTATTTTCCTGTTTGGAGATAGGGAGTCGATATTTTGGTATTCTATATTTTGGCATCGATATTTTTGTAAGTCTATATTTTTGTAGTCGATATTATGTCAGTGATCCGCATCAACCACCGGGTACTGATGGTGCCTGGGGTTTCTACTGAGTAGGGTAGATCCAGACACATTAGCCTAGAAGGTTTTTTCACTGTGAGTAAATACATTACCACGCTAATTATGTGTAGATAAACCTCTATTTTGGTCCTGAAGAATCGCTCGGATATTTTCCATTAGCGAGAAACATGTCGACCCACACGCAATAGAACAAGGCAATACACTATATGAGACATCACACTCAGATTAGTGCCTTGCTCTTTATTTTTAATTAGGGTAGGAGACCCCCAGAATAAAACACTTGCTTACTCCGGCACTCCCAACCCTATTTTATCTCACTCCATCTACACAATACTGGCCCCATACCCGCACATCATCATACGGCTATTGGATAAAAAGATCTCCGTCAAAGAGCCCCTAATTTTAGGGAGCCCATCGGGTATTGCACCGCCGACCCGACGAGGAGCAGCCCAGATGATGAAGCATGACACCCGCAAGGGTGTGTGAGGGCATTACTATCCAAAATTTTGGATTCCCAATAATTTCCCATATTATTGGAAGTATGGGATCCTTGTCTGCTGTGACTCTTTAAATCCCACCCTATAAGGAACAGCATACTCTCCTTTTGATTTAACGTTGACGTGGGCATATCTTTATGCTGGACCTTTATTATTATTATTAGGGAGGTTTATAAAGCGCTTGGTAACGCTCGAAAGCGTGTCCCCGCGCTACAGCTGAGAGACTCAGAGCAGAAGTGAGGAGTAGGCACGACTATCTTGAAAAGAGGAGAGTTTTTAAATTCTTCCGGAAGCTGGATTCCGAGGGGTCTAGGCGGAGATTAAGAGGCAGGGCGTTCCAGCGCTTCGCTGCCAAATGGCGAAAAGAGCGTCCACCCATACGAGCCTTTCTGACCCTAGGGACCACAAGTAGACCTCCGTGAGAAGAGCGCAGAGCGCGAGAAGGTTCATACCTGATAGCAAGGTTCTGGAGTGGTCTGGGAGCTTTCCGAGCAAGGATGCGATGGCAGGTACAGAGGGCTTTAAATTCCACTCTGCTTCTCACTGGCAGCCAGTGGAGAGTGTGAAGGGCAGCTTTCGAATCCGATCTATTAGGAATTTTAAGGATGAGTCGGGCTGCCGCGTTCTGCAATACCTGGAGGCGGTTTATTGCCTTACAGGTGGCTCCTAAGTACAAAAGGTTGCCATAGTCTAGGCGCGATGTCACGAGGGCATGTACCAACGTTCTCCGGGCGGACATAGGAAGGAGAGCAAGGACCTTGCGTAAGATTTTTAAAACGCTAAAGCAGACACCCGCCACTCGGTTTATTTGGGGTCCAAAAGACAGGTCAGCATCGAGCCATACGCCCAGGTTTTTTACTTCCTGACGGGGCATAGGTGCTTGCCCTAGGCATGGGGGCCACCATGCCGACGACCAGACGGAAGGACTCCCCCCCACCACGAGTACCTCGGTCTTGTTGCCATTTAATTTCAGGTAATTAGTGGACATCCAGGTTGCAAGATCTTGCATGCAAGCTCTGAAGCTGTCCATAACAAGTCCGGGCGCTCGAGAGAGGGAGATAACCAACTGCGTGTCATCGGCATATGACACGATTTCCAATCCATGACTCGCGGCAATTGAAGCCACTGGAGAGACATAAAGATTAAATAAAGTTGGGCTCAGGGACGATCCCTGGGGAACGCCCTGTCCCAAACCTATGTCTCTAGAGTAGTGATCACCCAGGCGGACTTGGAAGCTTCTCCCAGTTAGGAACGATTGGATCCATTGAAGTGCAGCCTCAGATATTCCTCCGTTATTCAGACACTGTAGCAAGTTGGCATGAGCAACAGTGTCAAATGCTGCACTCAGGTCCAATAGGATGAGGGCCATGGTGTGACCCTCATCCGCCCCCTGACGTAGGGATTCCACCGCCGTCAGTAATGCAGATTCTGTAGAGTGACGGGGACGAAAACCGAATTGAGTATCGTGTAATAAGGTGGCTTTATCAACAAAGTCCATCAGTTGTAGATTGACCGTTTTGTCGGCTACTTTGGCTAAGTATGGTAGGAGAGAAATTGGCCGCAGGTTCTCAAGTTTCTCAAAACTAATGGTAGGTTTCTTCCTTAAAGGTAGGACCACCGCCCTTTTCCAGTCTTTAGGTACTGTCATGGTACTAAAAGACACGTCTAGTAGATGTCTGATGTAAGGTTCTAATACCACCAGACAATCCACTAGACGTTTAGGTGTGGTAGGATCCCGTGGAGAACCCGACCTCACTGATCTACAAATTTTTAGGAAGTCTTCTGGGGGCGGGACGAAAAAGTGGGTCAGTCTGCGTCTATCACCCCATTCCCTGGGGCTTTCGACAAATTCTGTCCCAGTTATAGGCTGCGTTGGGAACGCTGAATAGATTTTGGCTATTTTTTCTGAAAAGAAATCTGCAATTTTATTGCATGATTCGGGGGAACAATCAACTGGGGTATTGATTGATTTTCCGCTCGAAAGAGTTTTATAGAGTGAAAACAGCTCTTTCGTTGAGTTACCAGCTTCACTGATTCTGGACGCATAGTATGCTGCTTTAGATTTTCTGATTTGACCATGGTAAAGTCGTCTGTTAGTCAAGTAGGTGGCTCTTGATTCTTTGGAGAAGGTCCTACGCCAATCTCTTTCGGCTCTTTTCAGTGTGGTTTTCATGGTTCTTAGTTCCACGTTGAACCATGGGGCAGTTTGTTGAACACGGCCCCCAGATTTGGTTTTTTGAAGAGGAGCTGTAACGTCCAGTGCCTCAGAGATGCGATTGCAAAGATTAGTGTTAGCTGTGTCGGCGTCCTCCCCCCCCGGGCTCCCCCCCTTGGTCAGTGCCTCGCAGAATTTAGGCTGGGAGAAAGTAGCCCAATTCCGCCTAAGATGATACAATAATGTTGGCTGCGGGGGTGTGCTTCCAGGAATACGAATGGAGAAAGGGACTAGATAGTGATCCGACCAGGGGATGGGAATAGGGGTTATAGCTTCTATTTCCCCCCAGTTTACAAATATGGGATCCAGCAGGTGACCTAACTGATGTGTCGGACTGCTAACAATTTGATTCAGTTGGAGGGCACCTAAAGCCTGACTGAAATTCTTACTGGCGCGATCTAAGGGGTTATTGAGGTGTAAGTTAAGGTCTCCGAGTACCAAAAATTTGTCATTACGTAAAGCAGTCTCCATAATGCCTTCAACCAGGCTTTCCTCAAACTTGGCTATAGGGCCTGGGGGTCTGTAGATTAGCATGCCCTTTATCGTATGGCTATTAGTCACTTTAATAGTGAAACTCCCTGCCTCACAATCCAAGGTGGGAGAACTGTCCAATTGGCATTGCAAGCTTTCTCGAGTTACAATTGCAATGCCCCCTCCTCTGCCTATGGGTCGGTCCTGTCTGTGTATTGTATATCCTACTGGAAGTGCCTCCAGGGCATCGGATGTAGACTCATTGTCTAACCACGTTTCTGTTAGGAATACAAGGTCCCAGTTTTTCTCAGTAAGTAGGTCATATAGATCTAACTTGTGTTTCCTTAATGAGCGTACATTGAGCAGTCCGCAGTGCATGATGTAGTCCTTACTGTTCGTATTCCTACCAAGGTCATAGGAGAAGTGGCAGTGTTCGCAGCCTATGTTGTCTTCTACTCGAAGTTTATGCTTGCAAGAAACATTCACATTTCGGCGTAAGGCAAGTAATTCCTGCTTACTCCACCGTGTGTGATTGTCCCGAGGGGCATGGGGTAAGGCCCTGGACCGTGTACGATCGCGGACGGGCGCAGACGGGCTGGACTTAGGCGCGACTTCGGCGCGATGCCGGCGCGCCCGCTGCGCTCGCCCGCTGCGCGTCCGGGGAAGGCGCATTGAAATAGGGGCGGGAGGCGTGGCCTCGAGAATGGGCGTGTCTGGGGGGTCAAGCGCGCGAAGGCCGCAGCGCGATTCTCCACCTCCAACAACGCTCGAATCAGCTGCGCTAGTGCTATCCCAGCTGCAACTAGGTCCGTGGAGTGCAAGTAAGTGCAAAGTACTTTTTTAAAACACAGAGTAAAATCACAATGTTAAAAATAATCGGCCAGAGTTCTCCCGGCTTTCCGCCTCAGGAGGATTTCAACTGTTGGCGCGTTAGAGTTACGTTGCGCTTATATAGGTCGGGGAAGTGGGCGTCGCCTCGGAATGGGCGTGGCCTCGAGAATGGGCGTGTCTGGGGGGTCAAGCGCGCGAAGGCCGCAGCGCGATTCTCCACCTCCAACAACGCTCGAATCAGCTGCGCTAGTGCTATCCCAGCTGCAACTAGGTCCGTGGAGTGCAAGTAAGTGCAAAGTACTTTTTTAAAACACAGAGTAAAATCACAATGTTAAAAATAATCGGCCAGAGTTCTCCCGGCTTTCCGCCTCAGGAGGATTTCAACTGTTGGCGCGTTAGAGTTACGTTGCGCTTATATAGGTCGGGGAAGTGGGCGTCGCCTCGGAATGGGCGTGGCCTCGAGAATGGGCGTGTCTGGGGGGTCAAGCACGCGAAGGCCGCAGCGCGATTCTCCACCTCCAACAACGCTCGAATCAGCTGCGCTAGTGCTATCCCAGCTGCAACTAGGTCCGTGGAGTGCAAGTAAGTGCAAAGTACTTTTTTAAAACACAGAGTAAAATCACAATGTTAAAAATAATCGGCCAGAGTTCTCCCGGCTTTCCGCCTCAGGAGGATTTCAACCTTCTGCTCTTTGACAGAGCAGTAAAAGCCCCTCTTGTCCCCCCCCTTCTATTGTTCGCAATCCTACGTACAAAACACAGAAGATAAACAATGTGTATATCTGTGAGGCAGTATCTTCTTACAGTTATCATAAACTTGTTACCAAAAGTCTCCAATAATTCTTACCTACAGACTACGTAGGTTTCAACAGAATTTTGGGTTGATCTAACAATCTACTTGTCGATTTATGCAATCTGCAATAAACAATACAATCATTAACATACTGTCAAATAAGTTTAACAATCATGATAGCATTTAGTTATGCTCATCAGCATAGGTACCTGAATCCTTATATGCCCAGCTTAGGATCAGATGCCTTGAGTGCACAGAAGTTCAAATGCTGCCAAAACAACCTTCTGCCATAAAGGAACGAAATACTGCATACAAAATAATAGTAGTCAAAACCACATCTGTGCTGTTGTGATTCTTAAGGCTAACTGTGCTTTGCGATAACTATTTTCACACTTTTAAAAAGGCACAATCTTCTTTGTTTTATAAATGTCAATAGTTTCTGGGTACTACGGGAAAACTCGCCGTAACACTTGAGATGAAGTGTTTTCCTTCTGTCCAAGAAATATAGTTCGGATAATTTGCGCAGTTCAAAGAGCAATGTTCCAAGTTCTAAAAACAATGTTCCAAGTTCTAATGTAAGCAGACTCACCGTGGGATAGTTGTCTTCCAAAAAATACCTTAAAGCATGTTTTCTCTGTGTGCTTCTTTTCAGGGAACACAACACGGAAGAAGACGTCGGACCGGAGACTCAGCCCGGAACCAGGAAGCCAGGAAATTGCTGATGCAAGGCTGTCAAGCAGGAGATGCCGATTGGAAAAGCTGGAGCCAGGTAAGTGGGTTTGCAGCAACGAGGCCAAGCACTGAATAGTGAAGAGGAGTGGTTTAAATAGGCTCCTAAGCAGGTGCTGGGTGTGGTCCTGGGTGTGGCCCAACTGCCTTTTTTGCCCAGGGTTTGTGGCAAACTGGGTGTGGCTTTCAACTGTCTTTCAGGCCCAGGGATTACTGGGTGTGGTCCTGGGTGTGGCCCAACTGTCTTTCAGGCCCAAGGTTTGCACAGAATAACTACACATTATTCTATTACTTATGGCATGATAGAGCCACAGTTTAAGAACATGACATAATACATGAACATAATTTACAGTAAACACATATATGAACAGGATGGTATTCCATGATTTGAAATGGAAGAAATCCATACATTAACAGGATGCCTTCTACGAGATACCAGTGTTATATTACCATTTACTCTGTTTCTGCTGATATGTGTTCAAATCAAGGTGGACAGGGATGAGACGTGAATGGGACAATGCACCTGTAACATTCCCACTGTCAACTTTCTCATCCAAGAAAGTGATAACCAAATGCAAAATTGAGCAGGAAGTGAGTTATCTGAGAGCAGCAAGGAGAACTTTTATGCTTCAAGCTCTAGACAGCGGTTCCTGTCAATGTGAAGTGTTGTCCGCTGGGCTAGTGGACAACTCTAGATTTGGCGGGCAGAGGTTCTTCTAGTTGGTGGGGACAGTGTTTTCTGCAATCATTGACAGAGTACCCTCCAACTGCCAAACCTTAAATCAGCCCTGCAATTTGGTTGGACAAAGTTTTTTTGTTGGTGATGACCCTATGGACGATGTTGAAGAGTACCCTTATGTTTCCACTCCTAGTTATAGGGAACCAGTGTAATATCTTGAGCACTGGCAGTATGTGTACCCATGGGTGATGGTGAGTAGATGCCTTACTACACTCTTCTGGATCCTGAGCAGTTAATGGAAAGACATGTTACTAGATACAGATCAACTGTGTAGACTACACGTAAGATGACTAGGGCGACTCTGCCCTGTAGTTTCTTGGGATATCTTAGTAAGGATTTGACCATTTGACTTTTATAGAAGGCCCTTCTGGTGACCTGATTCACTTGAAGAATCAATGAGAGGTTAGAATCCATAATCAATCCCATATTTCATACTTCCCTTGATGTCAATGGTGAGCAGTCTAGTCACTTGGGACAGTTGTTTATAGAAGTCTAGCTTCTGCATTGTCCATGCGTGAGGATATCAGTTTTGGAACAGTTAAGTTTAAAGTGGTTAGTCAGCATGCAGTCCTTAACGGCATGGAAACAGTGGTCCAGTCTGAAACTTCTAGTTCCTCCAGGTTTTCTAATTTCGGATAATTTATGTCTCATCAATCAATCAATCAATCAATCAATCATGGAATTTATATCGCGCACTACTCACCCGGAAGGGTCTCAAGGCGCTTGGGGGAGGGGGTCTGCTACTGCTCGAACAGCCAGGTCTTGAGCTGTTTCCTGAAGGCGAGGTGGTCCTGGGTCAGCCGCAGGTGGACGGGCAGGGAGTTCCATGTCTTAGCCACCAGGTAGGAGAAGGATCTTCCTCCGGCGGTGGCTCTCTGGATGCGAGGGACGACGGCGAGGGCGAGGTTCGCGGATCGTAGCTGTCGGGTGGGCGTGTAGAAGGTCAGGCGGTCGTTGAGGTACCTTGGGCCCAGGTCGTGGAGGGATTTGTGTGCGTGGGTGAGGAGTCTGAACGTGATCCTATTGTTGACAGGGAGCCAGTGCAGGTCTCTCAGGTGGCTCGAGATGTGGCTGCATCGGGGGGCGTCCAGGATGAGACGGGCGGAGGCGTTCTGGATACGCTGAAGTCTTTTCTGAAGCTTGGCTGTTGTACCGGCGTAGAGGGTGTTTCCGTAGTCTAGTCTGCTGGTGACGAGGGCCTGGGTGACAGTCTTCCTGGTCTCGGTTGGGATCCATCTGAAGATCTTGCGGAGCATGCGGAGGTTGTGGAAGCAAGATGAGGAGACGGCGTTGACTTGTCTGGTCATCGATAGGGAGGAGTCCAGGATGACGCCCAAGTTGCGTGCGTGGTCCGTTGGCTTGGGTGCGGTGCCCAGGGCCGGGGGCCACCAGGAGTCGTCCCATGCGGAGGGCGACGGTCCCAGGATGAGGACTTCTGTCTTGTCTGTGTTCAACTTCAGGCGGCTGATGTTCATCCATTCGGCGACATCTTTCATCCCTTCGTGTAGGTCGGCTTTGGCGGTGTCGGGGTCTCTGGTGAGGGAGAGAATCAGCTGGGTGTCATCGGCGTAGGAAAGGATGTTGAGGTTGTGTTGGCGTGCGATGGCAGCGAGGGGTTTCATGTAGATGTTGAAGAGAGTGGGGCTGAGCGATGATCCTTGCGGGACGCCGCAGATGACTTCGGTGGCCTCAGAGCGGAACGGAGGGAGGCGTACTTTCTGTGTTCTGCCGGAGAGGTATGAGATGATCCATTCCAGAGCAATCCCCTGGATGCCGGTGTCGTTGAGGCATTGGACTAGGGTGCGGTAGCAGACAGTGTCAAATGCTGCGGAGAGGTCAAGGAGGATGAGTGCCGCTGTTTCACCTTTGTCAAGCAGGGCTCGGATGTCGTCGGTGGCTGCGATGAGGGCGGTCTCGGTGCTGTGGTTGGCTCTGAATCCGGATTGCGATGGGTCGAGGGATCCGTTCGTCTCGCGGAAGGCGGCCAGCTGCTTGTTGACGACCTTCTCGATGACTTTGGCAGGGAATGGAAGGAGCGAGATAGGGCGGAAGTTCTTGAGGTCGGTTGGGTCCGCTGTTGGTTTCTTCAGTAGTGCGCTGAGCTCGGCGTGCTTCCAGCTCTCCGGGAAGGTGCCTGTGTCGAAGGAGGCGTTGATGATGTCTCGGAGGTGGGGTGCGATGGTAGAGGCGGCCTTGTTGAAGACATGGTGGGGGCATGGGCCGGTCGGAGATCCGGAGTGGATGGTGTTCATCATGCGTGTCATGTCTTCGGGGGTCACTTTGGTCCATGTCTGGAGGATAGCGGCGAGGTGCGTAGGTTCGGTCGATGGGTGCGGGGGTGGAGCGCCGAAACTGTTGTGGATGTCGGCGATCTTGCGGTGGAAGTACGAGGCGAGGGAGTCGCAGAGGTCCTGCGAGGGAGTGATGTCGTTGTTGCCGGTGCTGGGGTTGGAGAACTCCTTGACGATGTTGAAGAGCTCCTTGCTGTCATGGGCGTTCTTGTCCAGTCGTTCCTTCAAAGATTTCTTCTTGGTGGTGCGGATGAGCTGGTGATGTCTGCGGGTGGCGAGTTTGAGGGCGGTCATGTTGTCGGTGGTCTTGTCGAGGAGCCAGGCCTTCTCGAGGGTGCGGCAGGCCTTCTTGGAGTCCTTCAGTTCGTCGGTGAACCAGGGGGCCTTCTTGCTTCTGGGCCTGGTGAGTGGGTTCTTCAGTGGGACGAGGTCGTTGGCACAGGAGGTCAGCCATTGCGTGAGGTCGAGGGCTGCTGTGTTAGGGTCCATTGTCCTGACCGGTGGGTTCTGGCTGAGGGAGGTGGTGAGCTGGTCGACGGTGATCTTGCTCCAGTTTCTGTGGGGAACCTGCTTCGGGTGGTGGTGGACCGTGTCCTTCTTGAAGCTGAAGTGGACGCAGCTGTGGTCAGTCCAGTGGAGTCCGGTGCAGTGGCTGAAGGTGACGTGCTTGCTGGATGAGAAGAGGGGGTCGAGCGTGTGGCCGGCGTAGTGGGTGGGGGTGTTGACCAGTTGCTGGAGTCCGAGGTTGGCGAGGTTGTCCAGCAGGGTGGTCTTGTTGCGGTTGTTGTTGTTCTCCAGGTGGAAGTTGAGGTCCCCGAGGAGGATGTAGTCGGTGGAGGGGAGGGCGTGAGGGCTGATGAAGTCTGTGATGTCTTCGCAGAACTGTGCGCGTGGTCCAAGGGCTTTTTCAGCATCTAGCAGGATCATGGCCATCTCGCCACCCCCTGCAACCTGAGCGTCAAATAACGCTATAGCTCTTCTTATATGATCTGTAGTGCTGCGGCCCGGGATAAATCCATGCTGCCAAGGGGAGACGAGACCGCCAATGATCCTACCGAGCCTTTTAGCCCAAACTTTTGAATAAAGCTTAGCATCCGCGTTGATGAGCGAAATTGGGCGATAGGAGCCAAGTTTCTCCAGGGGTTTCCCCTTCTTATGAAAAACCACAATGTTGGTTTCCTGCCAAGAGGTTGGGACCACTCCTGTAAAGATTATTCCATTAAATAAATCGACTAATAATGGTATGACCACTGGTTCCAGACATTTATAAACCTCCAAAGGAATCCCATCGGGGCCAGCAGCCTTACCGGAGGCTAACTCATGCAAGGCCTCTATAATCTCTTCCCCACTAATATCTCTGTCCAGTTCCTCCTTTTCCAGGGAGTTAAGACGTGGGCCAATATCCACCACCTCACCCCCCTGATTACCATCCCGTGTTTCCCCATCATATAGGTGTTGGTAGAAGTTTTTAAAAGCCTGTAAAATCTCCTCCGTCTGCGTGAGTTCCTGACCATTTTCTTCGATCCGAGAGATAATGTTCCTAGCCCTCCCCTGCCTTATTTGTAAAGCTAAAACTCTGCCCGCTAGCTCACCTGTTTCATAGCGTTTGGCCTTGGTAGTCAGGTACTCACCTGAGGCTTTCTGGGACATCAACTTCTGTAATTCTGCTCTAATTTTTAATAGTTCACACTGACTCTTCCTGCTATCCCCTCCCCTAATTATCTCTCTCATATGCTGTTCTTCTATGTCAGACAAAGTGCCCATTAATCTTTCTTCTTCCCTCTTATCCTCCTTCCTTATCCTCGCCCCAAAACTTATAGTTTCCCCCCTTAAAGCTGCTTTAAATGACTCCCAGACAATAATCCTAGATGCGCTAAATCTATTGGCAGCAAAAAACCCATCTGCCCAGTTCAAAATGTGCCCTGTGTATCTCGAGTCTCCCAGTAATTGTCTCTCAAAGGTCCATCTGGTCCTAACCCGTTCCACACCGGACATTTCATATGACAGTATCAGCGGATTATGATCTGACAATAATTTCGGTAATTTTGTTATTCCGACCCTACTAATTTCATTAGATGAAATAAAGAAATAATCTAACTTGGTGTACTTCTGATAAGGGTTTGAGAAATAAGTATAGCCCGGTTTTAGGGGTTCCTTTGTACCCCAGACATCTATCAGGCCATGAGAATTAATCAGGGCTTTTATTGCCCTAAAAACTTTAGGTTTTCGACCCTGGTACATCCCTGAATCACTCCAGTCAGCTGAGATATTAAAATCGCCACACATGATTATGGGGGTAGGCCAGGAAGCTAATTCTAATTCTAATAGGTCAAAAAGATCCGGATCATCTTCGTTTGACCCATACACTACACAGAGAGTTGGACCACTTACTAATTCAGCCAAGACCCATCTACCACAGCCATCCAACTTAGTCCTTCTGACCCCTCCCAGATGTCTTTTTGTTAAGATCGCAACCCCTCTATTTGTGGAAGTTTGAGTAGAACAGGCTATTAACTCGAATCCACTGAGAGACAGCAGCTTCCTCTTCGACCATGGAAGGTGGGTCTCCTGAAGACAGAGGATATCAATTCTATTACTCTTTATAAAATGAGCCAGCTTTATACGCTTCCTCCAGTCATTCAGCCCACCTATATTTAGAGAGCAGACTCTAACACAAACCATCTTGACCCCATATTAGAACAACACAATGATCCTGCCTTTCGGACTGCTTCTGTTTCTGTAATATTGAAGCCGAAGACTGACCGCAAAAATAAACAAGATGAAACAAACTGCAATTTAAACCCTTATTTTCCCCCTCATTAACCACCAAACCCCCCACCCCCCTCCTCCCTCCCAAATCACCCTCCCTTTTACTGTGGATCCCACCCCTTCTGTTGACCCTCCCCTGAACCCTTCTAAGTGAAGCGCTCAGAATTGTCTGAGCATGTGATGGTGCTGCAGTATGGGTATGTGAGGACATTCACTGAAGAACAAGGTCAAAAAAAGCTAATCCCCTTATATGTCCTTACTTTGATTGTAGCTTCCTATATTTGTTAAATCAAAACAGACAAAGACCCAAACTTCCCCCTGAATATTTATCCCCCGAGCGCAGTCCGGCGCCTAATCAACCTTTTTGTCCAAGGAAAGCAAAAACTCTTTTGCTTTGATTTCTGATGAGAAGAAAAAGGTTCTCCCATCAATTGTCACCTTTAACTGAGCCGGGTTAATGAGATAGGCTTGAATCTTCTTCTCCTGAAATGATTTAATCCTTTCCCTCAAGCGCCATCTTCTTTCCACAGTCGTGTGACAATAATCCGGACGAACAAAGAAGGAAAATCCATTGCCATTCCGTCTAGCATCCGGTCTGGCCTTTTCTGCAATAGATTGCCTCAATATGAAGTTACCAAAAAAAATTAACACTGCTCTGGGTTTGTCGCCTACTTTAGCGTTGGTCCTAGGCTTGAAGGGGGTACGATGAACTCTTTGTATCTCATTAGTCCAGTTCCAGCTTGAAAGTTCTGGGAATGCTTGTTCAAAAAGCTTGATGATGAAAGCCTTTATATCTGACCCTTCCAGACCCTCAGGAACCCCCAGGACCCTCAGGTTATTCCTACGGAGCCTGTTCTCCATCTCCTCAACTTTCCACTGAAGATCCGTAACCTGAGAACATTGGGCATTGACTTTACTCGTTGCCTCAGCTACCTCAGCCTCTGTAGATACCACCCTCTCCTCCAGATTCGAGACTCTGTCCGCCGTGTTAGTGCATGTCTTTGATAATTTCCTTACTACACCCTGGATCTTCCTCATGACGGCCTGTGCCTTACGATTGTCCTGGCGTGTTTCCTCCCTATGGGCCAGAATCTCCTGGTGGATAGTTTCCAAGAGGGAGCGCTGAGAGCTAACCCCCGAGGGACCTCCCTGTAAGGCTAAGTCAGGCGTATGATCCCAAGACAGTTCTCTGGAAGAGTGACCTGTTTTTGAGGGCTGACCCTTAGCCAAAGGTGGCCGCACACTAGTTGACGGGATGCCATCCTCGAGTTCCTCAAGTTCGGATTCTGAGCCTGAATGGGAGCTGTGCTCTTCTTCTTCGGCCCCATCCGAAACAGAGAAATAATATTCACTTGGCACTTTTTCCCTATCAGTAGAGGGAACAATTGGCGGAGGCTCAGTGTTCTCGGTTATTCCTGAACCTGGCTGATTTTGCATAGAGCCAGAACATTCCCCCCCTGAACCCGGGGAGGCTGAGATGACCTCCAGAGACGCTAATACCTCAGGAGTTGCTTCAATATCGGTAGGTGGTTGGCTTAAGATATTTACTGCCGGTAGAACAGTGGGAATGGTAGGGATAGAATGCTCTTCTGGGATAGAGCACGAGAGGGTATCAGCCGTTGGGCTTACATCTGCCCCCGCCGCCTTAGAGCCCCGCTCCTTTTCCTTCCCCACCTTAGGAAAAATATCTGCGATTGATGCCGCTGCAAGCTGGGTCCTACCTGCCACTTGTTGCTTTTTTTTTGTATGACCAGCAGATACTTGGATTCCTTGTAGATCGTCAACCACCTCAGACTCCGGATCCTCTCTTTGTGATTTCTTCCTTTGAGGCACCGATTTCGCGCCAGCTGCTTTAGGGGGCCGCGAGAGCTCTCAGACCACACGCTGCGCGCCGTCTCTCCCCGAAGCCTCGGTAGTCTCGGCAGCCGACTCCACCCCCTCTCGACTCCGCGAAACTCTCGGATCCCACAAGCGGAAGAGAAAGCAGCAAATGCGGCCAGGGCAAGACGAAGAACGCGCCCAGAGAGCCGACACCCGGTGAGTGCCGTCGGCATTAGAGGCTTCAGGAGGTGTTGCACTGGTGAGGCCAAGAGGGACCGCCACTGCGCTACAGGTTAGAACCCCGGGGGGCTAGAACATTGCCCTCACTGCCCTGCTGCATCGGCCTCCGTTACAGGGCCGCCATCTTGCTTCTGGTCCCGGGGGTCTGTAGATGAGGGTGCCTCTGAGGGTAGTCTTGGGGTCGGTGTGGATCTGGAAGTGCAGGTATTCGGCGGTGTTGAATGCATCGGTGGAGTCAGTCGAGATGCGAATGGTGCTTTTGTGAGCGATGGCGATGCCCCCTCCGGTCTGGTTGTTGCGATCCCTCCTGATGATCTTGTAGCCGTCCGGGATGGCTATGGCGATGTCGGGGGCTGAGGAGTCGTTCATCCAGGTTTCCGTGAGGAAGGCGACGTCTGGAGATGCGGTGTCGAGGAGGTTCCAGAGTTCCACGGCGTGTCTGTGGATGGAGCGGGTGTTGATCAGGATGCACTTGAGGTGGTTGCTGTTGTCCGTCTTGGTGGGCATGGTGCTTGTTCGGAGGCAGGAGAAGTTGCAGGATCGGCAGACGAAGGGTCCATGGGTGCGTCGCGGGGACGCTCGGTAGCATCCGGGGGCTCGGGCGGTTTTGAGTGCGATGAGCGTAGCGAAGTTGTAGGTCCTGCGGGGGGGCTGGCGGGCGCAGGGGGCAGGGGGTCTGGCGCTGGGCGCGGTCCAGGCGCGGACGGGCGCAGACGGGCTTACCTTTGGCGCACCTTCGGCGCTCAGTCGGCACTCTCGCTGCGCGCGTCCGCTGCGCGGTCGCTGGGGGGGCGTCATAAGTAAAGAGCCGGGAGGGAGGGTCCGCTGGGAGGCGGGAGGCTGGGTGGCCAATGGGCAGGGAGGAGAGGCGGGACTGCGGGGTCAGCGGCGGGAAACCAGGAAGGCGAGTGACTGGGGCAGCGGCGGCGGAGAGGAGGCGAGGAGAGTGGCCAGCAGCAGCAGGAGGAGAGCGGCGAGAAGCAGAGGTCAGCATAGTTTTAGCAGGTTAGGCTAAAAGGAGCTTATCAGTTCCAGCAGGGGTGTCCTATGGAGGTATTACAGTAGGGGAGGGATAACTAAGCCTTTAGAAACTCCTGAGGGAGTGATGACAGCGGTTGATGTGAACTAAGATAGTTAGTCAATGGTGTGCCTGCCTAATGAATATATTTAAGGACACATTTTTTAAGTACAATCAAAGATGAACAATGCAAATGAACACAGTAGTCAGTGTGTCAAACCTTTGACCAACAATCATCTTTGCCCTGGATGTCACTTTGCTTGCCCTTTCAAACAAATGTCCAGCAGAGTTTTATCCTCATCACATAAAAATGTGGCTTAACATTTCATAAAATAAAATGCAATGATATACTTACACTCATGTGAAGAAGTGGTCAATGAGATATTGATGTACACCAATTCCTTCCCTTTCACCACACTATCAACTTCATTTGGTATTTCAACATCCTCACATTGTGGCTGTTCATGGTCTCCATCCTCTGCAATATATGGGATGTTCCATTTCAGGGCAATGTTGTGTAACATGCAGCATGCCATGGTGATTTTGCACACCTTATCAGGTGAGTAGAGGAGGGCTCCACTAGTCTTGTCCAGACATTGAAATCTGGCATTTAGGAGCCTAAAGGCCAGCTTCATTGTCCTCCGTGTTCTTCCATAGGTCTCATTGAAGCGGACTTCCCATGGTGTTGTTGGATTCCTCAGTGGTGCTAACAACCATGGTCGGTTAGGATAAACTGAGTCTCCCTTATGGGATGAAAAACAAATTAGCAAAAAACTGTATCACAATTTTAGATCTTTACACTTTACAAAAACCAAGCAATATAATGGCAGATAGTACTTACAACAAACCAGGCCCTCTAAGGTTCAAGTTGTGACATTTGCAGGGGTATGCTTCTGTTCCATAGTACAAAGGAATCTTAGGTTGATCCAGGAAAATGCACACATAAGCTTGTGAAGCACAAATCTGGTAAGCAGACAACTTGTGCATTTTTGGAAAAGAAGTTATTTCAACTGCGGTACACTTTTTCTCTGTCGTGTGGTGGCACTAAGGCAATATGTGTGCCATCAATTGCTTCGACCATATGTGATAGGCGGCTCAAGGCGTAAAAATCCCCCTTGACATTGGCAAAATCCTGGTTTGCAGGAAACTGAATGAGGTTGTTGATGTGTCTCATCATTGAAGAAATAACTTCTTGTAGCACACCACTGAAAGTTGGTTGTGACAGTCCACTAGATAATGCCACGGTGTATTGGGATGATCCTGTGGCTACACCATTATTTGGCTATTGGTGGCACTGATGTGGTGCTTATATTGTGAGGCAGAAGATCTGGTTGCAGCTGATGATATAAATTAAGAATTGTTTGCCTATTCAATCTGAATTTTTTGATATCTCATTCTTCCACAGTGGCAAGGTCTGGAAATGTTCGGAACACTTGAGGCTGTCGTCTCCTCACTCTCCTTGGTGCATATATCTGCATTGGAAAAAATACATCTGCAGTAAATCTTTGCTAACATATTTTCTATTTAAACCATACTTTACATCTAGTTTTCAATACATATACATTTTTCATACATAATTAGACAGAACCTTATTGTGTTTAGTATAAATTGTTTTAAAACTTAACATTCATTATATGTTTAAGTTTTTCACTTTTTAAATGTGTAAATAATACATTGTCAATGTATTATTTACACATTCTTATTTTTTTATTTAAAATTTTAATATAAAAATACCGTCAACTGTGTTATAAACACCACCACGTAAATCTTGCTGCAACCCATATTAAGGCACTCATTACACTTTTTTATAAAAAACAAATGAAGAACATTAGAGTTTACGACAGGTGAACAAAGTAGCCACCATTTGAAGTGGTGGTGATGCACTTAACAGTAACAAACACATTATTCCACAATGTAAAATGGTAGGCGCATGACCTCGCCGTCAGGTCTTTTGGCATTATTTGGGCGTGGCAAAAATTGACCAACTAGTGGGTGTGAAACTGCACGATGGACACAGCCACAGGTTAAGGTGTGTAAAAGAAATGTAGGATAGCCAATGGATTTATCCGTCGCTATTGATGATCACGTATGTCGTGTACATGTACGTGGCATTTGAAAAAAAAAGCTCATTTGCCTCCTAACACTGCAGCTAACAAGACCTCCTCAACATCTGGTTCTGTTTCCGACCTCTGGGAACCACGATGTCAGGGAGAGCTGGTGACAAGGTCCCAGCCTTTTCGCCAGAGGAGATGGAGTCACTTGCAACTGAAACTCTGTCCGTGTACAACCAGCTCAATGACTCACCAGAGGAACAGGTACATGTTTAAGTATTTGTTAAATTTTTCTTAATTTTAATACACAGGTTAGATTGACCCTTTGAGCTCCCGAATGAAGTGCTGTGATTGAACTGAAGTGTCATTTATGTTTTACATAAAACAATGATAGTGTGAGTTTTTAAGCACATTATGATTAGAGAACACTACAACTAGTATGTGTTGTGTGTTTGGAGCCCTACATTTAATTTGGTGTGTATTTTGAGATATATCTATGTATATGTATGATTTTCATGTGAAATGTAGAAATTTCACATCTTGTAAAAAGAGAAGACACATTTTATGTGTGTGAATGTTTGATTTGTTCAGCATTCCATCCATCATTTGTTCTTTTTGCTTTTGTTGCCCTAAGTGGGAAGGGTATGCCCAGACGTGGGTCCAGTGCTCACTGCGCCACTGGATTCAATCTAGCCTGCCTGATGAGGGGTGATACCCCGAAACCAGTTCCAGAATGCTTGTTTATGGCTTGGCAGTTCGGGCTCAATTGTTTCCATGGGGAGCATGGTCAAGACTGATTTGCTTATGGCTGGGTCTAAACTGGAATGGTGTGGCGAGCAAAAAAACTATGGATTTAACCTAGATCTGTGAATGGGGGTGAACGTTTGATTTGTTCCGCATTCTGTCCATCATTTGTTTGATGTAATTTTCGCCCTAAGTGGGATGGGTATGCTCAGACGTGGGTCCCATGCTCGCTACGCCACCGGATTCAAGCTAGCCTGGCTGATGAGGGGTGATAACCTGAAACAAGTCCTAAGATGCTTGTTTCTGGTCCAAGAAGGCCCTGACCTGACAGTTGGGGCTGGACTGTTCCCATGGGGAGCAGGGTCAAGACTGCGTTGCAAATACTTGGGTCTGAAATGGAATTGCGCGGTGAGGAAAAAAATGATGGATTTAACCCAGATCTGTGACTGGGGGTGAATGTTTGATTTGTTCAGCATTCCATCCATCATTTGTTTGCAGTCACTTTCTAAAAGTGACATTTCTAAAATATTCCAATGAGCAGGATTCACCACCACTATCCCAAACATACTAAACATGGCCACGCTACTCCTTTCAGATCAGGAATGACCACTTAAGTACTTATAACGGAATTCCCCATGCTAGCCTATGAGAGGAGTCGACTTCATAACAGTGAGAAACCAGTTAGGCTGTTTATCTCTACCAGGACATGCCACACAATAAAGGCACATGCCCTACCTGCCCATAGGATTATTTAGGGCCTACTTTATGGGTGACCTATATGTAGTAAAGGGCGAGCATCAGCCTTAGCAAGTAACTTTAAATGTAAAGTCAATGTGGCAGTAAATTATGCACGCTGGCTATGCGGTGGCAGACCTGAGACAGGTTTGGAAGACTAGTTCTGTGTGTGGCGCAAGCAGACCTGCAGGCCCACTAGTAGCATTTAATTTACCGGCCCTAGGTATATATGGAATACCAATATTCAAGGGTCTTACATGTAAATTATATATGTCAACCAAGTGTAAACCAATCATATCATGTTTAAGGTAGAGAGCACATGCACTTTAGCGCTGATTAGCAGTGGTAAATTGCTCAGAGTCCTAAGCCAGGTAAAAAAGGTAAGAAAAATACAGGAGGAAGGCAAAACATTTGGGGATAACCATGCACAAAGGACAAGGTCCAACAATCTGAAATAGCATAATATGCAATTATGAAACAGTGGATTTTCCAAACGCCACATTGGTAAATTGGGATTGTACACAAACAAGAGCCAGCATGAGTGCCAAACTCACTAGTCACATCAGAATTAATGGCTATTTTGGATTCAAAACTTATCCCAAATGTGTTGGGAATCCAAAATACTGTTTCATACATGTAAAAAGTGACAGATTAGCATGATGTCTTACTCCTTCAAAAATATGTATGTAAGCCAGTCTGTTTTTGGACAAAAGATTGTGATAGGCATATGAGAAACACAGGCAGGAATGTATACATATTGGTGACGGAGTAACACATACCTAAAACCATTGTTGAATGTCCTTTGTTATGTTCAGATGATAAATCAATGATAGAGAAAAATGGGATACTTAAAGGAATGAGCCATCACATATATGTTGGAGTAGCCCATCTGGAAAACACAAACTCAGGCCCAAATCATGACTCATTATGCAAATGAAGGAATACATCAGGGTGTAATACGTTGCATATTGTGAATTACATTTGAATCATTGATGTAAAAGTTATATATAAATCAGTGTATGTAATATTTACTGTGATGCATGAATTTATGGTTAAAGTGAAAGCAAGCATATTTTATTAAACAATTTCACAATGATAAACAAAGTTCAAATAACTACAGATATTTAGGAGTAAAATGTGTAAATGTTTATGCTCTCTACGGAAGTGGATTAAAAATATATCAAGGCTTATGTATTTACTTATGTTGTAGAAGTCCTTTGTTAATCCATTAAACATTTTTTTCTTAATTATTTCAACAGCATAGGTATTTACATAGTGCGTGCTATACTGATGAGCTACTTCAGTACAGAATCCATATAATATTTTTTATAATTATACTTTAGTTACTTGAAGTAAGTGTCACCATTGTGAAATGCCCAAACAAAGGAAACTGCCTTTCATTTTATACAAATATTGGTACAACATTGCAGTATTTGTTGACACACAATGATTCATATTTTACTTTTTGTGACAGAAAATAATGCATATTTCTGGGCCTTGTAAACACACTGTACAAAGGTATTTTTGGTTTATATCCTTTTTGGTTACATAAGTTCACTATTCTGAACAACAAAGCCCAACCATTCAGAGGTGTTAAACAGTTCCTGTAGATATATAAAAATGGCCTAGAGACAAGTTCATACATGATATTGGAGCTATCATGGAGAACTACAAAACTGTGGCCAAATGGTTTCTGAAAATGTTGCCTACATGTATGAGCTTATCCTAATGTAGAACCAAAGTGTGAGAGCCTTGAAGCAGGTGAAATATGAAAACTTGGAAACTGTTTTGTTATCAAAGCTCATGATCAGTTCTGTTTACACTCGGTGACGAGTACATTTATGGACTTGGGGCTGGTTTTGGCTAAAAGTGACATCACTAGCCATTGGAAATCGAGGGGTGGCCCTAACATGCACAGATGGAAAAAATAATTTGTTAAATGGGCAGAGTTCCAAATAGCCTAAAAAACAGGGAGTGAGAAGGCAGTGGAAACTGGCAGGGCATGGGCAGCGTTAGTGGAATTGCTATAAAACCCGGAGGATGAGAGGGGCAAAGACCCAGTGGGAGAAGCCCCTGATGGCGAAGGTTGAACCCCACACTCTAGATCCTGGTGTACACCAAATGCTGGAGCAGATTGGCAGGGACAGTTACTCCTCTACCGTTGGGGTAGCGGTATAGACCTATACTGGTAGCTAGCAGAGCATAGAGCAGGACATCCCCAGATCAGACCGATAAGTGTCTGGTCATATGTGACACACCTAGGGGGTCGAGAGCGTGGGGGGTTAGTTGGGAATGGCTCATCATGTTGAGCAGTGACGCTACGGACTACTAGCAGAGGCCCTGATGGACTAACTGAGATGTACACTGTACTATCTGTATTAAGTAGGAAGCGGGGGAGAGGCCCTAGCCCACTGCTGTGGCACTCCAGCCCATCTCGATATGTAACTGAAGTTCATGGATGAATACACCTGAATGTATGAAACTTGCAATATTGATGTGCCCTATTGAATGTCTGTTTAAAACCCAATAAAATCTGTTTCCAAAAAGAAACTGTTCTGTTCTGTTTACACAAATTCAATAAAACTATTATATATGTCATTTCAGCATCATGAGGAGCAGGCGGAGGAGAAATTTCCATGTAGGCAGGGAAGCAGCTGGCCACTGTGGTTCGGGTGCTGAGACCACCGACACCGAGGGATCCAGTGGCACTGAGGGTGAGGGTAGTGCAACGGAGGCTGCCAGTTCCGCAACATCATCTTCTGAGGCCTCAACAAGCGAGCACTCTCTAGTGATGGTGGACCCGACAGGAACTCTACCAATTACATATTTGTGTGCCACCCAGAGAACTATCTCCACCCTCCCTTCTGTTCCCCCCTAGTTGGCCAAACTTGCCCCCTAAAAGGAGTGGTAACATATAACAATGTCTCAACCGGAATAAATAAGGGAATAAACCTAAAGAGATAACTTAATTATAATATACATTGAATGACAACAAGAATAGTCCCAAAAACATAATTTAATGTAGTATTATTGTCAAGAAAGGACAACCAGATCAGATTCACATAAATCAAATTGCAGCCTCAACCATACTTTTAAGGTTGTGTATTAAAATGAAATAGTGAACACTTTGTGCTTGTGATGACATATAAAAGCGCAAGTTAAACAAGTGAAGAAATATAAAGAAAAATGCTAAGCGTATTGGACCAGAATTCAAACTCAAGCTTTGCATGAATCAGTACAACTGAAAAGATATATAAACTCATGTCATAATTTAAAGCCCAAATTTTCACTTGTGCAACTCAACGGCATTTCTACCTTCATGACTTGAGGCCATCATCAGGACATAGATAACACAACATTGCGTGATAGCTGCCTGGAAATATCGTGGGTATGTGGACATATTCAGACCAAATTTACGAATCCAGACATCTAGGGGCCGATTCCAATCCTGGGAAAACGCTTTACAAATCGTGGTATGGAGCGTTTTCCCCATCCAACTCGTACTTGTAAGGATTCCCCTACAACCTAGGAAATACGATCCGTACAAATAGACGCTTTCCATACAAATTGTAAAAAAGACCATACAACTCGTATATACAAGCGATTCCGATTCGGATTGCCCTGTACATGACATTCACATGTATTCCCGGCAGCAGTTTACAACCCTTCAAGTACGATTCGTACAAACGGCACTCCGTACGGCTCTTTTTTTACAGGAGCCAAAAAGTGCTGGGAAAACATTGTACGCCCCGAAAACAGTACGAGACGGACCCCCCATGTACGCGTCGTACACCCCATGAATACAGGGGTATGGCGCGTATGTACGGTGCGTACCGATGACACGGAAAGTGGGGTACGGTGCGTATATACGCGCTGAAGGGGTACTGGTCGTGTACGCACCGTAGAAGTACCGTGTATGCGCGATGTTGGGGTACGCTCCATACACACGCCTCGCATGTGGGGGGACCCCGTACGCCTCATACCCCTATATGACCCATACCCCAGTATGAGTCGTACCCCCAGAATGAGTCATACCAGGGTACGAGGCGTATAGGGGTTCACTTCATAGCCCGGTACGAGTCGTTCCCCGTATACAGGCCATTTTCCATACAAATCGCATGCTGACAACCCGGTACGAATCGTACTTGACGGGTTGCACAGCCTTTTTACAAATTGTATGGTCTTTTTTACAAGTCCGTGTCGTACAGCTTTTCCCGATCTGATTTGTAAGGATCGGGCCGATCTGTATGTATTTTTCCCGTTACGAATCGTACTACACGGGTTGGAAGGGACTTGAACGATTTGTATGGAAAAAAATACAGATCCGATTTGTATGGAAAATGAAAATCCAGGATCAGAATCGGCCCCCTAGTCGTCAGTCATTGGCTCACGTCCTCAAGGGAACGGATATCCGTTGTCGGATAGTGTTACGGAATCACCACCCATGTGTTGGACAGTTTGGGCATAACCCCAGGAGGGGGTCACGATGGGAAAGTATAAAGTAAGGGTCCTACTGAGGTACCCTGGAGTAGGCAAATACATCTGCTCAGTCAGCCGACATGCCATGAGTGAATCTGCCCCTAAATGGGGTGGCATCTCCTTTGCTGCAAGCACCTCACCCCTGGCCCCTGGCCCCTGGCCCCAAGGCTGTGGAGTGAGGAGGCTATTGACCTCCTAAGGAACATCTCTGTTGGCCAGACTGCACTACTGAATGCCATCCAGGGGCTTAGCTGCCATATGCAACAAATGGTAGCATACCTGGAAGGCATTCACAGTGCTATGTCTGGCCTACAGAGGTCTTTCCAAGGTCTAGCCTCCTCACTGACCGCAGCCTCCCAACCATCCCAACCTTGTGCCCCATATCCCACCTTTCCCCATCCAAATTCCATATTCCCAGCCCTGTCCCAAGCACACTCACACCTTTGCACACACCCACTCCAACAGACACAAGTAGCACACCCACACATAAACACAAACATCACAAATAACACAGACACACATTCAAAGAACCTACATATGCCACACCCACCAGCATACACACACACACCACTACACCAACAACCACCACCACCACATCCACATGCACCACCACATCCACAAGCACCACAACCATGTCCAGCACTTTAACAGCATACTCATCTACACACACATACATTAGAAACAACACCCACAAAACACAAATGCCCACACTGACCCAAACAACATTCACCTAGGAAGAAACACACATCTAAACCTAAATGACATACACCTGATCCACATGCACCTGCAACCTCAACAGACTCACGCACATGAAAATGTTTGCAGATCTGTCAAGGGGAGTGTTGAGTTAGTAGCAAAGCAAAAATCCCTATTCATATTACATTGATGTATTAACTGTATGCTTTTAGAAAATTACTTTAGACCTATCCAATATATCTGATCAACAGTGTCATGCTTGGCTCATGCACATCTACTTCTGCCTTTCACATTTGGTCAGGATTGGCTTGTATATATCTAATTCTGCTTTCCAAAATTGAATCACATTGGTCCAGAGGGTCACAGGTTATAAGCAGGAATTACTTTCTGAGAGGCGCATACAAAATTCCCATGCACATGATTGCTCTCTGATACAGCAATAACATCTTGCCAGATTACACCAAACTAGGCATTAGATATCGATTTATTTATTAATTTATATTACGCTGGAGGAGGCCCTGTTCCAGGATTTGAGGTCTAGGTTGGCCATGATTAAGCATGGGTGGGCTATAAAGATGAATGGGGGTGTCCGAAGACTCCCAGCTGAGAGCTGGGTCTAGGCATGCTGGATGGTCTTGTACGGGTGCGTGCTGCATACGGTACCTACTGCTGTGTACTAGTTTAGACTGTATATTTCTAGAGGTTAAACCTATGGATTTGATCTTTTCTGCTCTTGCCACCTCACCCTCCTTTCTCTCTGTCTCATCTTATTGTCTTCTGACTTCACCCTCCTTTCTCTCCACTTCACCTTGCTGTCCCACTCACCCCAGCCTCTACTTCCTTCCACCTCCCTTTCTACTTCCTTCCACCTCTTTCAGTTGGAATCATCCTACTCTCTCTCCACCTTATCCACCTGTTTATGTGCTGTGCCCTTCTCTTTCTCCACTTCACCCTCATATTTCTCTCACCTCACCCTCCTCTTCTTCCACCTTATCCTACTTTCTCTCTTCTGACCTTGCCATCCTCTCACTGTGTCAACCTTCTCTCGCTCCACTTCACCCTTCTATTTCCAATGATTAATTCTCTCGCCATCTTGTTGTCTCTCCATCTCACCATTCTCTCTCTCCACCTCACCCTTCTCGCTGTTCCTCACTTTCTCTCTTCCTCCCCCTCTTCTCCGTCCCTCATCCTCCTCTCTCCTATGCTCATCCTCCTGTCATTCTGACTTGCCCTTCCTCTCCCCCTCACCATTCTCCTTTTTTCTCACTAGCCTCCCTCCTGCCTCTGCCTCGTCCCTATTACCCTTCCGTCACTCTGCTTAACCTTCCCCTATCTCCACCTCACCCTACTCTCTCTTATCAGTTTAGGACTCGAGGAGTAATAGTAGCACTATAATCAGGGCCACTGGACTTACACAACATGGAAGGATCACATTAGGGGCAGGGTTGACAAAATATTTCAGTGTAAAGCAAGGTAGTATTTTGACATTTTTTACACGTCAACATTGTCTGGAAAAAGATCTTACTTCATTAATACCATTTTAAAATGCAAGGACAGCAGTAATCAGTGGAAAGGTAACGAGTAAACCTTTGCAAAGGGACTTTTACTGTGCAGCAATGCGTGACCACATTTCCAGTAACTTTTGATATGTTTAAAAGCCTGATTACGAGTTCCGTGGTCCGACCTCCGAAAGTCTGAGGCCACGAAAAGACCAAAGCACTGGCGGTCTTCCACAGTCCGTATTACGAGTTGACCGTGGGGTCCGTGGTGTGGCTGCAGCAGTCTTGTGGCGGTGAGCAATGTATTTTCATTTCTATCGATGCCTGTGTGTACAATTCAACTGTATGTTTGTCGAAAGCACACATATGCATGATAAATATGGAAAAATACCACCTACCCAGTGCAGGAATCCGACCCATATGTGGGCAGTCCTGGCAATGGGTATATGGTATAAAGAGCACTTACCTGTATATCGCCACAGACAGGGTTGTGTTCCTCGGGGTGAAGATGCTGCTGTGTAGGGGGGAACTGGAGAAAGAGATCCACATAGAAATCTGCTGGGAAGAACAGGAAAGGGGTGGGTGTGCACCCCAAATCCTTTGTTTCCACTGACCTTTAGACGGCAGTCCAACCGCCACAGTTGGCTCATTGGAAAGTCAACTCATAATACGGATAGCGGTGTTGCGCCTCCATACTGCCCTATAGAAGCTGCCTTACCCCGACTCCAGCCCCCGCGGTCAGTGGTGTGTTGCGGTGCCGGAGGTCCAGCCGAGGTCTTTGCAAAGACAATACTCGCATCTGGTAATACGGCAGTCAGACCGCAGAGTTATGGCGGTTGGCGCGCGGCCGCAGGTACGACGGTCCACGGACCGCGGAACTCGTAATAAGCCACTAAAATAGCTTTTGTTAAAATTGGCAGATTATGCACCAGATGATGGATAATGGGGCAAATGTGATAAATCCATAATTCTATGTTACGCTGTGGCTGTAAAATCGCATAATTTCAGTGGCCCACACTATAATACATTTCTTTCTGTTCATGTGACTAAATGAGTTAATTTGTTGAGAGATAATAAATGCACAGTCACCAGCGCCCCAAAACGGGTTGTCTGTTCTTCAAGTTCCTTCTAATTATATTAGCGAGCTCTGCCTTGGGATAATGGGAGTTGGCAGGACCGCAGCAGCACATGTTGCCAGTGCTGACATGGAATTGTTGCCAGTGCTTTTCTTTCCATAATGGACACTAGCATTGCTCCTTCCAATTCTGTATCAGTATTGTGCTAGTGAAACTTGACAAGTCTTTTCACTTAAGAAGAGCCTATACTTTGCCATAGTCAATGGTTTTTTGCTTTACGTAGTACCAGAAGCGGGCCACTGGAAATATGCAATTCAGCGGCTACAGGTATTGCGCATGATTACAGATTTGCCACATTTGTTGCATAATCCATCATCTGATGCATAATTTTCAGATTTTAACAACGTTTATTGTTTCTAGCTCAAACCAATCAAAAGAACCTAAAAATGCAGTGACACGTTTTGCTGCACAGTGAAAGGCCCTTTGCAAAGGTTGACCAATCACCTTTCAGTTGCCTATTGCTGTATTTTCGTGTTAAACTGGTACTATCAAAGTGTAACCATTGCCAAAACAGTTCCAATGTATAAACATGCAAAACTAATGAAGTAACACCATCACAAAATATGCCACATTACGCAGCATAATTTGCCCTTTCTTGCCACGCAGTTTAGTCAATCCTGCAGCATAATTTGGTTTTACATGGCCGCATAATTCCAGTGGCGCAGGCCATATGTTAGGAATACTGTCATAGTAGAAAGAAAAGAAAATAAACCACTACTGAGATGTATATCCTAATACATCCTGACATATATCCTGATTGCATGCACATTTTCACTCAATTTTCTTGAAATGGCAAAATCCTTCACACTTTTTCTGACAGAAAACTGTTTTCATCTCTTAATTACTGTGTCAGCTTGTGGTCTTATTATAGTGGGGCATCTCAGGTACTCCTTCAATTTACACTTGGACAGTAATAGCAGCCATCCCCCATGACCTCACCCCTGTCCCCTGGCACTTATGGTATCCCAAGCGATTAGGCTTTGATAGAGAGGCTACAGTCCTGTCTTATTTTGTTCATTAACTATAAGAACTAAGGATTGTTTCCTACTTGTGAATGGGTCTTGAATGGGCCAGAGGGCTGTTTTAAGAGGGCGTGGCCCACCCTCTACAACCAGGCCTGCACTGGAGCAGGAAACAGAAGAAAAAAAGAAAGAATACTGTCAGACCAGCACTCTATGGCTGATCAGCAGGGTAGCCAGCCCCAACTTCAGAGTTTCTCCAAGAGCTGTCCAAGATTGCTCTTGCCTAATAATCAATGTACTAAGATATTATTCCCAATCTTCCCCAATTACCTCACTCAAGAATACAAAGATTGGATTCCTGGGATTATATTGGATGGGGAACAGATGGCATAGAGAAGCAAAAAGAGAAACAACTGCTCCGTAGTATGTCAACAGGCCTAGACATGTTACTGATTGCCGAAATATAATCGGGTATAACAAGGATGGTAATGGTGCAGTTTGAAACCAGTGGTAACTGTTTGTGATGGCAAAAACTGTGTAAGGAAAATCGATTATAATTACACATTCCATACACCTTAACTATCCAAATAGGAATTACCATTAATACTTTTACAAAAGCTTACAGGCTTTTCCACAGAAAAGGTAATTATAAGCGTGAGGTTTACCAAGCTATTGGCATCTTTTTACAGTGGTGGCTCCTCTGCTAAGGTGGCGGAGCGTCGCCCCACTGCAGTGAAAAAAGGGAGAAATAAAATGATAATAACTCAATGTTATTATCATTTTATTTGTTCCTGCGTCTTGGCGGCACTATGTAAGTGCGCATGAATGTTTGGCACCCTGCCTTAGGGCTGTAAGGCCTACAATAGGAGTGAGGTACCTATACCTCATGTAGAGTATGGGGGCATAGCACATAGGTATGTGTGCCATGTTGACTGTTCAGTTTTCTCTACACCCCGACATGCTGCCTGTAAAGGCAGTGTGCGTGATCTTGGTGAGGGGTCCATAAGGTGGCACCCTCTTCAATCCCAATGACCTGGGCACCAGGTGTACCATTTACTAGGGACTTACAGGGGTTGCTGAAGTTGTATCAATCGTGATACAGTTTTAATAAAGAGATCTGGGACTGGGAACCTGGTTAGCAGGGACCCAGTGCACTTTCAATTCGAAATCACATCATGCACCTGGCAAAACTGGGGGCTAACCATGTCAATAGAGGCATTTTCCTACAGCAACCATGAGCAGTATTGTCTCCAGGGGGCTGAACTCAAGAGCCTCCCCTGTTGACTCCCAGTGAGAGGCCAGGGCATGACAGATTTGCATGGACCTGTAAAATTTGGATTGGTGTAGGCTGAAGTCTGCCTAGAGGTCCTGCAAGGACCGCATATGTGTTCCCTGCCAAACATCACCTAGTCTGGAGATGTCCATAAAGTCTCATGAGCCAAACCCCGCTAATTTAGCCACCTGGCGCAGCCAGGTGCCGCTCCAAGGGGGGTCTGCAGCATGATCTTGCTCACCCACCCGGTTCAGTGCAGTGCTGATCTCCACACCAGGAATATGCTTCTAGTGAGGTCAGGGAGGGCGTAGGGTATGGGAGTGCCATAAAGCCTGTCGCCTATGGTATCCCAGCTGAAAGACTTAAGTTCAACCTTGTAGGCCGGATTGACCCAGCCTCCATGATGTCAGTCGTTTTGGACCACCAGCTAAGAGGCACATTAGTATAAGTGAAAGTTTGACCCAACAAGCCCCCGTTGAAGGTAAATTGTAAACATTTCCCGAACATGATGCGTGGTACCTGACTAGCCCAAAGAAAGGAGCGTACTCTGGAATGTATCCCTGTAAGCCCGTGTTTGAGAAGGGGTTGTGGAAAGTTCTGCAAAACATATAAACTGCAGTAGGACCATCATCTTGATGAGAGCTACCCTCCCTAATATATTAAGAGGCACGTGGTTCCACCTATTCAGGACTTTCCGCATCTTACGAACCGGAGCTGTCAGGTTAAGTGACCAAGTGAGCGTTGGATGCAGGAATATATAAATGTCTAAGTAGAGGAAACTAAGTCTACAGAACAGTATATGAGTGTGCCATATCATACCCATTGGGGTTCCAGTCAAGGGAACCAGAAGTAATTTGGACCAATTAACAAGCAGGCTCGAGCCCCGCCCATATTGGGCTAACATATGAAGTAGTCTTGGTCCTGTGGTCTCTGGGATGAAGATCAAGAGAAGGATGTTGTCTGCATATAACGTTATATGATCTTCTATGTCTGTCCCCCACCGGAATCCTTGGACTTGTGCATCACACTTCACCCATGACTCCAGTAGCTTCAGGCGAAAAGAAGGGGCGACAGGGAGCACCTTGTTTGGTACCACATTGTGTCGAAATAGTCTGCAACATTACCCCATTGACCTGCACTTGTGCATTCGAGCCAGCATATAGCGCTCAAACATACAACAGAAAAGAAGGCCCAAAGCCGAAGCGCATCAAGGCATCCCACATAAAGTTCCAGTCAAGGGAATCAAAAGTTTTTTAAAATCAATAATTAAGAAGGCGTTAGACCCTGTGAGCTGCTGCTAAGTTAGTAGGGTATGCTCGGACGTGGGTCCCTTGCTCACTTTGCCACTGTATTCAAGCTTGCCTGGCTGATGAGGGGTGTTATGCCGAAACCGGTCCCAGGATGCTTGTTTCTGGTCCAGGGAAGACCTGGCTTGGCAGTTCGGGCTAAACTGTTCCCATGAGGAACAAGGTCAAGACTGATTTACATGTGGCTGGGTGTGAACTGGGGTGGCGAAGTGAGCTAAAGAACTATGATGGAGTCAACCCAGATCTGTGACTGGGGGTGAGTGTCTGAAAAGTTTCAGCGCTCCGTCCATCATCTCCTTGTGTATCCATCTGAGAGCGCATGGGTTGGTGGGTGCTCCCGAGTGGATGGAGTTAAGACAGTAGTGTTCGGTGTGCTGAGTTGTTGCCATGAGGTGAGCAGGTGTTCGTTGTCTGATTTCATGGGATTGAGGGTGTTGAGGTCAGTGGATTGGGGATCGAAGTTTCTGTATATGATGGCAATCTTGTTGTGGAAGTGGTCTGGCAGAGCGTTGCAGAGTTCCTGTGTTGTGGGGATCGAGCTTTCGGTGGCTGGGGGGCAGGTGAACTCTGACGATGGTGAAGAGTTCCTCAGTCTGGTTGGCACTGGCCTCGATGTGGTGTTTCAGGGCCTCCTTTTTGTGACTTTGAGTTGGTGATGGTAGCTGTTAAGGGTGGACTTGACATCTTCTTTGCATCTTTATTTTGCTGCACTGAGTGCCATGGTGTACCAGCTAGCTCATTTAGTGGGTCTGTGTGTTCCGGCTTGTTTGATTGGGGCGACATGGTCTGCCACTCTGGTGATCCAGGTGTTGAAGTTCTCTACTGCTCGATTCAGGCTACTGCTTGATCCAGGCTGGTGGAGCGGTCTGGCTGGGATGCTGCAGAGGGTGTCGGTTCATTGGTGCTGAGAGATCTTGGACCAGCTGCATAAGGGGGTGCTGGGGGTGGTGCGTGGGGCTCTGGCGATGGTAACGTGTACAATGGAGTGATCGGACCAGGTGAGGTCTGAGATGTGGCTATATCTGACTGTCGCTGAATGTAAACATGGGGTCCAGTGTGTGTCCAGCTATGTGCGTGGAGTCCGAGATTAGCAAGGTGAGGCAGATGTTGCTCATTTGTTCCTTGGGTCGGTGGAGTTGGTGTCAGTGGGTCATCCAGGTGGAAATTGAGGTCTCCCAGGAAAAAGTAGTGTTTGAATTCAGTGGCGAGCATGGTGAAGAATTCTGTGCTGGAGTCGCTGAGGCCGGTGCGTTGCCATGGGGGTCTGTATGCGAGGATGCCTTTGAAGGAGGTTTTGTTGTCGATGCGAAGTTGGAAGTTCAGGTGTTTATGATAAGCATGGTTTTGTATTCCGTGGTCATGCAGATTATAGATTCCTTGTGAACATTGGCAATGCCACCTACGTGTTTGTCGGTGTGGTTGTGGTGCTTCATCTTGTAGCCGTTGGGTGCTGTGGTGACGTCAGGGGCAGATGCGGGGTTGAGGCAGGTCTCAGTGATGAAGGTCACGTCGGGGTGGAGATAGTGTCCCAGACTTCAGTGGTGTGTATGCAGAGCGATCTAGTGTTAACCAGGGGGCATATGAGTTGCTCTGCGAGGTTCTGGTGTGTGGGTCGGTGTGTCAAGGGCTTTTGTGGGGGCGGTCAGTCTTGTGGCGGAGGTGAACCAGCAATGGAGGCAGGTGAAAGTTCCTGCTAGGGAGCGAGGTGATGCAAGGCCACAGTTGTTGCAAACAGTGTCCAGGCAGTGGAGATCTATTGCGGAGTACCTGAGGGAATTTGGTGGTCCAGGGTTCCTGGCACTAGGCACGGTGCAGGCACAGAACGGCTTGCCTTTAGCACACCTGTGGTGCACCTACTGCGTGCTTCTAGCGCAGTGGCCTCATAAGAAGTCCTGGTAGGTGGGAGGGGCTGGCCCTATGGCGGGAGGGTGGCAAGCGGGGAAAAAGCCTGCGGGAACTGGAGCCTATGGGATAGTGGCGGGAGGGGGCGGCGCTACGGGGCGATTGAGTTACGTGCAGCAACGAAGTGAACAGAAATGGGGAAGTGCACCCAACCATAGTGAAAGGATTAGCCCAGTATCAGGTGCTCAAAAACAACAATCAGGACCACAAATTAAACAGAACACACCTCAATACACCCAAAATTAAACCATGCAATTGGATGAGGAGATGCTAAAGCCCAGAGAGAAGGGTTAGCTAGGGGCAGCGATCTGAGCATTGCCCCTGGCAGTGGGGGTGAACTGGTGGCTGCAGGGAGAAGAAGAGCAGACGCTCTGCTCTGGAAGCCAAGGCGACTGCAGCAGCGGTGGAGAGGGGAGCGGCTGGCACATCTGAGAGGTCAAAATCTGGAAGAACCTGATGCTTGCTATAGTGTTTGACTGGACCACAATGAGACATGGCAACTTCGGAATGAAGAGCAATTGACAACTGAGTCACTTACTGTGTCTTGCCATGGCCTAACCCAACTAGTCGATTTCTTTCTTCCGTTTAGCTGTTAGGTCCATGAACCCCATTCCTTCCCAACTTCCACTGAAGTGTTTTCTATTCTATTGACTCACTCTGCATCTATCTATTTATGAATTTTCTTTTCATAACACGCAATATAATCAAGTGTGCCCCACATTGTACTGTATCTATATCGTACACCCCATTGCGTGAGTATTTTAATCTTCATCTTCATCAGAAATTGAAAATATACTCTGGACAACTGGAGCTGTGCATAGGAGTCCCCGATATTCATTCCATTTGTTTCATACCTTTCCCCACTTCTGGGGGCAGCCTCTGTTTACATAGATTGTCTTTTCGGTCACCATACACCAATCCACATCTTTTTCCCAGTCTTTTAGGGCTGGTATCAGCCCTGCTCCCCAATATTGTGCTATATTTTTTTTTAGCTCTCATAAATCCCAATGTTACTGGTAACTGTTCCCCCCTCCCGAGGTCCATCGCATCCCATATATTGAGTAGGCACCATTTGGCCGAAAGATGCCATTTTTTTCCATACACTATATTCAATTTTTGTAGTATTCCCTCCCAATAGTATTGAATTTTCGGACCATTCCATATTATGTGGAGAAAGGTTCCCTCTTGCCCGCAACCTCTGTGACACAATGGGTCTGATCGCTTCCCCATTTCAACCAGTGTGGTACATGGTATATATACATATATATATCCTGTGCAATATTTTCAGCTGAATTAGGCGGAAGCGGGACCTAATAGCTACCTCTCTTGGGGAGACTAGGGCTTCTGGACATTCCTCCTCTTGTATATCCGGGATATCTCGTTCCCAGTTTTCACACAATTACGTTAACCTATCAGGTGTGTTATTCACTAGTTTCTTGTATGTTAGTGATATCATTTTCTGGGGCATGTGTTCCTCAAGTAGCCTGTTTTCTAGTGGTGATGATTCTGGTAAGTTCTGCCCCTTGGGAATCTTTGCCTTCAGGGCATGTCGGAGTTGTATATAACAGAATTCCTCGGTGGGGGCTAAGCTAAATGTTTTCTGTAGATCTGCGAATGGAATTATCCCCTTTCCTGAGTATGTCACCCACCCGTGAGATACCCAACAGGTTCCATTTATCAAATCCCTGTCTCTTGCCCATATCTCTCAACAAGTCTGAATCACATAAGGGTGTTGCTAGGGTTATCTTGTTTTTCCAGCCCAGCTATTTGAGCATGGAGTACCATGTTTGAATCGTTAGGGCCGTAGGTCCCTCTAATTGGTCAGTTCTGGGTTTAGTGTACAGTGTTCAAAGGTGTCCCCATGGTTGTAAGACTAAGCAATCCATTCGGAAGGCTGGTTCCCTCATAGGTTGGTGTTCCCATTGGTTGAAGACAGTCAATTGCACCGCCCGGAAGTAAGTTTGGATATCCGGAAGTGCAATCCCACCATCGTACCATCCCAGGCTGAATTTGTTTAGGGCAAATCGAGGTGCCCCCCCCCATCCCACAGTAGTGTTCTGATCTCACCCTCTATGGCTCTAAAGTAATTATCAGGGACTGGGAATGGCGTGTTCTGTAAAATATATTGGAAACGTGGCAAAGCCATCATTTTAAAGAGTGCTGCTCTGCCCAGTAGGGAGAGGGAGAAGGGGGGTGAGCGCCAATGCCGCACATCTTCCTTCAATCGGTTCAGTGGTGCATGTAAATTTTTGATGGTGAATAGGTCTTGGTGAGGCGTAACAAAGACACCCAAATAACAGAATCCTTCTGTCACAACCTGTACCTCATAGTCTTGGGGCAGATGTGGCATTGGTCCATATAGCACAAAGATTACTGATTTTGACCAATTGATCGCGAATCCAGATTATCTCCTGAAAGTGGCAAAGATATTTAGAATTCTGGCAATAGAGGACGGGGCTGAAGCAACATAAAGAAGGATGTCATCGGCTTATAGTGATATTTTATCCTCCCAGTCCCCTGTCCAGCGGAGGCCTTGGATCAGCGGGTCCCCTCGTATCCAGGCTGCCAACGGCTCCAGGACCAGTGCGAACAATAGGGGGGAGAGGGGACAGCCCTGCCTAGTTCCCCGATGAAGCGGAAATACCTTCGATATTCTCCCATTCACCACCACCTGCGCCAAGGGCACTGTATAAAGAAGTATAACCCAGGATAGGAATCAGGGACCCAGACCTTGGTGTTCAAGCACTGCCATTAGGTATGGCCACTCGATGGTATCGAAGGCCATGTGGGCATCAAGCGAGAGAACCATCGCATCCTCCTGGATCCTATTTATACACCCTAGCACCCCATGCAGCCGGCGCAGATTGAGGGCTGTATTTCTTCCTAGCATGAACCCAGATTGGTCAGGGTGTACTAGTTGGGCAATGATCAGAATAAGTCTGAGAGCTAATAGTTTGGCCAGAATTTTCACCACAGCGTTAAGTAAGGTCATTGATCTGGTGGCTTCCCTTCCTTGTGTATTATTGCAATTGAGGCAAGTCTTGGGTCTCTAGGTAAAACACCCTTTACCACACTCTCTTTGTACATTTCCAGCAGATGGGGCGCTGTGTATTTGGTAGCATGTTTATATAGTTCAATTGGTAGTCCATTGGGACCCAATGCCTTTCCCTACGCAAGTGCCACAATGGCCTGTGCTACTTCCTCGGAAGTCAAATCCTCATCAAGATGTTTTTTATCTGCAATTGTGAGTACCGGCATGGGTCTGTCCCTAAGGTGGTCTAGGGCATCTTGTGTGGTAGTTGTCATCTTGGAAGTGTAGATATGTTCATAGTGGGCAGCAAATGTCTCTGCTATTACCTGCGGATCAGTGCAGTATTCACCCATTGATGATTGAGTAGAAGCAACCCAACGGCTTGCTTTTTCCCGCTTCTCTAGCCAAGCAAGCAATCTACCCGCCTTATTCCCCTGTTCATATATTCAGTGTTGCACTAGTTTGATTGTGGCTACAGCCTCTCCTGTAGTCAGGTCCTTATCTTCCTGTTGTTTGAGGGTCAGTAAGTGTTTTGTGTCATCATCATTTACTCTGGTTAATTGTATTTCTAATTTTAGGAGGTCACGTTCTAACTCCTCTACCTCTTTTCTTGTGTCTCTCTTGTGTCCTACCATCAGGGAGAGGGCTTTGCCTCTTATTACCGTTTTGTACGCCGCCCATAGAGTCACTGCTGAGGCTACTGAGTTTAGATTTTCACCAAAATATTGGTTCATTGTTTTTGTAAGCTCTTTCTTAAAACATGCCCTGAGAAAGTGAATGGGGTTGATGGCGATAGTGTTACTAGTTCTCTCCCGTCTCGTACTATATCTCATCCAGATTGGGGAGTGGTCAGAAATCCCTCGAGGTAAGGGCCGTATATCAATAAAGCCTGGTAGTTGTGGTGCTAGGGAGATTAGCCGATCAATACCTGAGAGGCTGCCGTGTACACCTGAGTAAAAGGTAAATTCTTGACGGGTTGGATTGATCGTTCTCCAAACATCCACCACTCTTAGGGCATTGAAATACTCGGCCAATGGTGTTTGTGTTATATGTGTTTTCCTTACTGGAAGTCGGTCCAGCGAATCGTTTAATGTCATGTTGAAATCTCCGCCCATGATCAAGTGCACTTTGGGTAAGTCCAACATGAATTTCCCTAGGTTCAGGAGTGTCGTGGCATGTAGTGATGTAGGGGTGTACACTGAAAGGCTATTAATCTTTTAGCCCTCCCATTTTCCAGAGATTGCTGCGTATCTACCCACCTTGTCTACCCACATATTCTCTATGATAAATGGGAAACGTTTCTTAAGTAGTATACCCACTCCTCTGGTCCCAGATGTGAATCCCGCATGCACCACTATTTTATATACCCAGTGGTGTCTAATGCTTTGCACGCATTGCCGAGCAGGTGTGTTTCCTGCTAGAGAGTGACATCTGGGGAGTGTCTTTTCAGATACTGGAGTACTACCCCACATTTAACTTTGTCTCCTAAGCCATTTACATTCCATGACATTAACTTAATTTCAGGGATTACACTAGTAGCTGTGTTTGAGAATGAATATGCTGTCAACACATTGGATCTTAGGTAAGTCTACTTTACTTTTTGGCCCACGTGTTGCTTTTGATGCTGGCTCCAAACATGTCTTTTGCTGTGCTATGGCTTGCAAAATTGTGTTGTTGTCGTGTTGCGTATCCAAAAATGCAATGTGCCCATATAACAATTTACCTAACCCCCCCCAACAAGTTTACCCCCCCAAATTAACCCCCTCCCTGCATCCCTGCTTGACAAGACCATTGTGACCCGCCAACCCCAATTTAGCAGAGCGCTTGTCGACCCCCCCAACTTGATAACCTTTTGTTGAGGAACATTGACCACCGCAAGCTCGACCCTCCTGCTTAGAGGCAACTCATCTCTTCTCCCCAGACTCAAGAGATGGGGCAATGAATATTGCGTCCCTCATTGCGCTCACCCAGCCCTCGGTTATGTCTCTTCCCAGTCTTCATCCCGGTGGCCTCGTAGAAACTTCTAATTCACTCCTGGGCCCTGTTCTTTGTATACATACATTGGTTTACATATTACAACTTGCAGACGTTCAGGTCTGTATAACCATTAAGTCCTCTTGGCGTGTTGGGGATAATTCCTCCCCTCAGTTGCCCTCCGTGGCAGCATGTATTGCAGAGGTTGTTGATTCTCCATGACGTCTTCCACGCCGCTGTGTGGCTGGGGGCTCCCAATAGCGCGCTATCCTTCAAACCATGACCACGCCGATTCCGGTGTGTCAAAGTACCATGCTTTGCCTTCATCTTCAATACGTAACTTTGCTGGAAAGAGCATAGAGTATTTGACACCTTTGTCCCTTAATTTTTGTTTCACAGAGTGGAAGCTGCGTTTCTGTCTCTGCACCTTCAGGGTGAAGTCCGGAAAGAAGGTTATTCGTGCATTTTCGATAAGCACCGGCGGGACTATTCGAGCCGCCTGCAGTATTACATCTCGATCTCTGAAGTTGAAGAGTCTAGCCAGGATAGGTCTAGGAGGTGCGCCCGGTTGGCTTTTACCTCCTGGCACTCTGTGGCCTCGCTCAACTGAAAAGAATTTCGATAAGCCATGGGGCTGCAGGTGTTTGAGGATTAGTTTCTCCACAAATAGGTCTGCATTTGGCCCTTCTGCTCGCTCCGTGATCCCTTATATACGCACATTATTACGTCGCGACCTGCCCTCATAATCATCTAGTCTTGCTTCCAGATTCGCTGTGGCTGCCTGTAGGTCTCCAACCCGGTCTTTGAGCATTTTAGAGTCTTGCTGCAGGGCCACCGTGGTGTCTTCAGCTTCCTTAACTCTGACTCCCATGTACCGGAAGTCTTCCCGAAAGAGGGATATTTCCGTTGCGATGTTGGCCATGCGTCCCTCTAGGGTTGTCTGCACTCCCTGAACCGCTGCCCTATATCACTAAGCGACACTGGATTCCCGGTTGGCGTATGAGATGGTACACCGGATGTCTGATCCACGGGGGCTACTGCTATGTCTGTCCTTTGGGGAGGGCAAATTTGTCCAGTTTTGTTTGGTGAGTTTCTTTCATATTTTTGCCACTGGGCATTTCTACTGGGTCTGTTTTTAAATGAGTGCCAAGGGTAAAGGTCACCAGGTTCCTACCTGCCGCCTGCCACCAGGCTTAGCTGTATGTGGGCGGCCTATCAGGTTTCTCCTGGTGTACTGATGCCTCCTGAATACTGTGAGTAGCCCTGCTGTCGTGTTGCTGGGTTTTCAGTCACTGTTGCTGTCCCAGAGTTGTGATGTTGCTTGTGTTACTTATGGGGCAGTCGGGCTAGAGTCTCGTTGGCCACTCTGGTTTTTATTCCTTTCACACGTTCCGTTTCACGTTCTCCCCCTCTGGGCAGCACCTCTGAGTTAAAACAATGGGAGGGAGAGGAACGCGCCGAGTTCCCACCACCAGACAGCCGCACGGTGGCACCAGCCCTCAGATCTCACCCTGGCCAGGGTCGTCCGACGATGCAGTGCACGCCCGTCACGCCGATCGGGCATCCACACAAGTCCGCTATGTTTAGTCGCTTTTGTGTCTCCGCAATGAAGCTGCGACCTCCTCTACCACGCCCTCGCTGTCTTGCCGGCTGGTGCGTCACGGCCCAGTGGTCCTAATTTAGACCGGTGTCGCCTCGCCGCAGCCAGGCTGCATCGTGTTTCTCTCAGAGGGCCGATGTTGCCTGTTTCGGGAACGAGCTAATCAGGTGCCCGCTTTGCTCACCAGCCTCCGATCACCCAGGCCGGGGCATCGGATTCAGATTGTTACAGATATTGGTGGGGGAAGGTGTCGGGTCTCGGAGCCGCTTTAGAAAGCGGCCATCTACTCTGGCGGTTGGCCACGCCCCCCACTCTGCATCTATTTTGACTGGTGGGGAATGTTCCCTACAACAGACTAGTGCTGTTGTGATGCAACTGCTGTCGTGCTTGCCCTCTTATTGGCCAATCCATTTGGAGTAGTACCACGAATAGAACAATCATAGGCTCTAAGATAGGGCTGCACACTTGCCATCCTAGTACAGTGAGGGTTAGTCACAAACTCTAGTGAGGATGATCGGTAGGTGTATCAGAGGGTGAGACACCTTGATGAAAGTGTGAGGACAGGGTCCACCCCCTCGGAGAATCCCATGTTGAGATCAACCATCTTAATTTGAGAATTTTTGCAAGCTGTGACTTTCCCCATGACTGAAGGTTCTGTAAGTACAAACCCTTATTTCGCATGCCGTAGTGTATACTTGGTCCTGACGAAAACCATATTGACCCATAGGGGCACATAGGTAGATGGCTGAAACATGTTGACCACATTGAGGATATTTGGGATCAATTAATATATCAAAAAGATCCACCAGTTTTTAAAGTTTGACCAGGACCCCTATTATTAAAACCACTATACGTGGAAGGAGTTCCTGAGCCAATTTTAAAATCACATATCACCACCGCATTCACTGTCACAATCGCGAAAAAAGAGCTCTGCTGTAATTAGCCCATTCTTATATTCCTTTTTGTGAGGGACCACTGTTTGTATAAAAAATATGTACCCAAGGTCCCTGACCAATCCAAATTGGGTTCCCTTATCTACATATAACGTAATCAGGCATTGTAGCACACCCTGGAAGCATTCGGCGACCAAAGTGGGAACCCAATGATGAAGCATGTCACCAACTAGGTTAGTGAGTGAGGGTTCTTTTAAAACACCCTGCGTGTTGCAAGGCTCACACTTGCCACAGGGATTATGAGAATTTCTACTTCCTAATATCTAGCTGAGTAGGTAGCAAACTCGTTTTTGTCTGTTGTATTATTGACTGCTTGTGAAGGCGGACAATTTCCCCTTTATCCGCGTCTCTCTCCTTTTTGTTTGAGAATAGTCACCACCATGGACATTTGGGTGGCCAATGTACTGCAGAGACTCCAATTCTAAAAGCACGTTTTTTAAAGCACATGAAGTGGATAAGAACGCTAATGAAAAATCACTGACAGGGAAGTGGGCAGGTGCACAATCCTTAGCTGCGATCTACTAAGGAGACTATAGGAACATTGTAAAGTACTACCTGACACTGTACTAAAGACTTACAGTATTCAAAAGCTCACTAAAAGATTGACAATGTCCTACCTCAATGATGTAAAACAAAACATACTGATGACGGATGTATGAATCAATTGCCAAGGACTCATCATGGGTCACGTGCCCCACCGAGGGTTGCCACCTGCTCAATTTATTCCTGGCCTGGCATGTATACTTAAGTCTAGGCCAGTAGACGTATTAGGAAAAGGAATGAAAACAGTATATTTTTCACTCTGACACAAACCTAAAACAGCAAACACATTAAGAAATCAGTTAAAAGGTGAGAATTATCTAAATAGTTTCAAAATAATTATGGATAATTGCCAAGTTACAACAAAAAAAACTGACAATTCTACAAAAAATATTTTTCAGATATCGGCTCTAGGTTGTTCCAAAGTAGAAAAACATACACAAACGGCCAGCATTTTTTTCCAAGAAAGGTTGCAACCCTAGCACCAGCTCATTCCTCCTGTGCCACATCACCATGACTTGGTGTTAGTAAATGGGATATTATCACACAGATCTTTGAATTTGATTGGGGTGGGGCAGTTTAAAACACTGAATATTTTTTTATCTCTGAAAAAGCACAAGGCATGTGCACCCACCATCAACTCCCATACTCTAAATACTTAGCTATTGACAGTAGGGAGGGTTCTCTGACATTGAAATGTAAGTTTAACTTGATTTTTCTACTGAAATGCTTTGAACTGCATGAATCCGTGGGGTCAACTTAAGCAAAATGACATTTTTATTGCTAGGGAACGTCACACAGGTGGACGACCGAGGAGCACAGGAGACACACTAGAACCAATGCTTTAGATTGAAATATAGACGTTCGGGTACCTTCTACCCATAATGCCTCTTTGCTACCGAGACGTGCCAGCACTCTCCTATTTAAACTATTGCATCATTGTTCACGTTCAGAAGTGCAGGTGCTCTCCCTTTCAAATTCAAGAAGCGGATAATCAGTACCTGCTGATCAGAAGAACTGAGGAACAATATTACGTTGGAGAGCAGTGATCTAAATAGGAATATGCAGATGAACACCACAGAAGGGTTTCCGACACTGAAATACGAAGGAGTTCCTGCAATAAGTCAGTCCAATGACTACAGCTGCAAGAACTACTCATGTTCCAGAATGACGGTAGGAAGCACCATACTGAAGGTGCAAATCTATTTTGCGAACGCTCGTTAGACGTAGCATACGCTAAGGGATAGATGAAAATAGACCATATGGGAAGAGTAGTGCAGATAGGAAGGGACTTCATATGTTGAACTGTCGGTGAGTTTTTATTTTTTATTAGGCAAAGTCTTTCGTTTTAAACAGAAGGACGGGGAATACATTGGCAAGTATGTTTCGCTTTTAAAGATGATGCAATGTGTGGGTGGGAGGAACAGAATATACATATGCACCAAAAATGGCAATTTCCACTTCCCAAATGAGGGACAGCTTGTCTAAGGAGGGGCCGTCGGGGAGGAGCCGTCGGCCCGTGCACGTTTCCAGCCAGAGGTGTAGACCCAACCCCGAGTGTTCAGTTTGGCGAGGGGGCACTTTCGCAAGGGCGACGCCCCCATCCCATCTCCTCCTGCTCACTTCAAAGCGAGGTATGCCCCCGGTGGCGGTGCCACCTCCCTCGCCCTGAGCGCCGAACCTGAAGCCGCCAGCCGAGCAAGCGCACGAGCCTGGGAAAAAACCTGCTGACTGCACAGCTGCCACTCTCCGGCGCGCAGCAGCCGTGACCTCCCACCCCGGCCACCCGGCAGCCAATAAGAGCGCGGCTCGTCTCACAGACCCAAAATTTCCACGTCGGCAAAAGTCAAGATGGAAGGGAAGAGGAGCGGCAGGGAGAGCTGTGCGGCCCGGCCGGTACAAAGCTACAAGGCGGCGGTTTTTCAACCCAAGACTGCTGCAGTGCGGCCTCCCTGCTCCCCGAGGTACCTGCGGCAGCGGGCACCGCCCCGGGAAGGCAGCCTTCTCCCGTGTTTTTTGCAGCGGCAGCATTCCGCTTGCAGACCTGTTGCTCTGCAAACTGGGCTGTCTATCAGGTGGTCTCTCTTTAGAACCTTTGGACGGCAGAGCGGGGAGGTGGTTGGGCTGGGGCAGTGCTGTTAGGGTGTCGTGGAGGATGCAGAACCAGGGCGACCCTCCGTTCAGTCGGTGACCCGTTTACTTTTATCTATAGGTAGGAAGCAGCTCCCAACAGCCTCAATGCTTGCACTGGCTTGCCGGGGTGGAGGTAAGGAGAGTTGGTAAAGATTCATGAGTGGTCACCCCCATTGGTATGTGACAATGCAGTGTAAGCCTTGTGGCATCGTCTCTCTGCCAAAAATAGGGGCACGTGTTACAAGTTTTGCCATATGCTGAAGTCGGGCAAAGTAATTATCTCGATGGTTTGAGTTGAGATCAAAAACTCTCCAGTAATGCCTTTATTAAAAAACTTTTGCTTTTATTCAGAATATTGAAAAGGTTTCACGCGAAATGTGTATTTAATCATTTTCTTCCTTTTACATTGCAAACGGAGGGTTGGGAGACTTAATTGCTGCCAGGTCTAGACAGACCTGGAATGTGCATGAATTCCTCAGTTGTACCGCAATACTTAAGTAAAGTTATTATTTTAGCATAACGCTTTCTTTGCAAACTCAGTTGCTTCTTATCTAAAAATATATATTTTGAATGTTGTATCCTGCGTGCCAATGAATGCAGCAAGTTACATTGGTAACTTTCTTTACTCATTGTTTTTTTTTTCTCTCTCTCTTTTTTAGCTTCTGCTAGTCTGGAGGAAAAAAGAATGGCGTGGAGTAAGATTCCCCTTATCTGGTCTTTCGCGGCAAAGTTCTGTGACACTTAGACTCGAGTATTAAAGAAGTCAGTGCACTACAGAACTTTGTCTCGGAAGTCTGCAGCGGCATAGCAGAAGAGGAGGGGTGCCTGGGCCAGGTGGACACGTCACTGCACACACGGTCTAAGCATGACTCTCTTCTGGCAGAGAGAGAGGTGGGGCAACGGACCAGAACTTCTACTCCAGGCCAGCACTTGCAATACCTTTTACCGAATGAGTTATTTCTGCTGTGCAAAGTAACTGGCTGATTAAAACAAATGTTAATTCCCACATATCTGCTCTCAATTACGACTCCTTTTTATGTAAAATTATACGTTTTTCAATTACTCATAACGTCGGATAGCACCTTACTACTTCAAAATGCCTGTACACTTATTGACGTTCATTTTTGACCCTGAAAACCCATGCCCCTATACAAGTTATCACTTCTTGCATATATTTTTCAATTTTAATAGAGCTTATTACAATTTTTCTTAGTGTTTGTCTATTGCATATGGTGCCTAACAAATTCGAATTGCAGGTGTATAATATTGACCTTTTATGTTTTTCTTCCATTCACTCTGTGGTACTGGCGTTCCTAAAATGATACCCGGTCGTGTTATAAATACTCCAGTTTGCCCTCGTTAATGCTTAATTTTTTACAGATTTGATCTAAACCAGTCTTGGAGTTTGTTTATTGTAACCTGAATTTGAAATATTAATAGGTTTTGGGGGATATAGTTCACTATATATAATATATGCGATTCAGTGTACTGTAATAAATCGGTAAGTTCTGTAATTAGTGGTATTATAACTTGAAATGTGGCATCAAGTCAACACCATATAGGAGTTATCCTATACCTTGAGTGTTATAAGTCAGCCCATTCTCTACCTTTGAAACTATGCCATTCCTAAACTGCGCCTTCATAACTCCTCTTACTTAGTACACACACAAACGTTGATTCGTGTAACACACATATTCTGACAGCAGTACCACAAATGCCTCTCCCGAGTCATTAACCCACTCTCCCTTCTGCCAAATTTCTCTTCCCTCTAGTTGCGTAAGATGGCTAATTTCAATGTTTGTAAAGTATTCATTTTTTTGGGGGGGTGGGGTGAACTTCAGACAGTTCAAAACATTGCATCACTTTACGTCATTTTATGTATGAGGAAACTGCATCTGACATTTTTTTGTGAACTGTTGGCTTCTTTTGGGACACATTCTGTCCTTTACTGTGAGGAACTAAAGTTCTAATACTTTAATTGTCTGAACAGAAATTGTATCTGAGGGCTAGTTCACAAAGCATTTTGTGCTCCTAAGTTGAATATAAGTGGTCACATTGTCCACTTTCGTGCTTGTAAACTCTCAGTCCAGATTTAAAGAATCATGATGATAGACTTGCGCAGCAGCTTTTCCAAGTTCGGAAATTTCCCCAGTTTGTTGGTATTTCGTCTCTGCAAATTGAGGATTGGAGGACGCTGGTGGCTTGGGTCTACCTGCAAAAGTAGCTGAACGCATGTTTGATCCTAACTTTGGAGAAATATATATAATATTTTCCAGCTTACAATGCCATACTAGGCACTCACTTTCATTGGTGGAGGTGCCTGGACTGTGAGGTATGCATTATACAGAGTTTTAATGATAATTGTTTTGTGCACTTTTTTCTTAGCTTGCTACTTTTCTTTATTACCTTTTCCAAAAATGCTACTTGATTGCAAATTCTTAACCTGGTAAATTATTTTTTTCCTTAGACCAAAATATCAAAGTGCATGCATGTACCTTTGTCTTGACACCTTGTTTTATTTGTGCTTGACTTTCCGCATTAACAGAAATCCAGGGCCTTTTTGTATAGCAAAATGTCTGCAATGGTTTTCACAGGTGACGGTGTATTAAAGCTAATCAATCAAGCTGTAGTTTCAAACTGTTCAATATCTTTTTATGCCACCCAAAGCGAGTTTAAAATAACTGTGTAGAATGCCTTTTGATTTGCTCGAATACTTTTTTCTTACCGTTGCTAGAGGCAAGTGAAGTCAACAGGCAAACAACTGTGAAATACGGGCTATTTTCTTCCGCTTGTTGTACAGGCTTTGCTGTCGGAATTATGTAATCCATGTGTGAAGAATCTTTTATTAGGGGAGTAATTAATGTTGTGGTGGCTTCGTAATGTGATATTTATGATTAATGTGAAAGCGTAGGTAATTAAAAGGGGTAACTAGTTAGCCAACCGTGTTGCTGTGGCGATGTATTCAGTCAGACCTTATGTCAAGATTAAATACAAAATTATTGCATGTTTTGATTAATTAAGAAAAATTGCCAATCTCAATTTACAAACCAACGTCCTAAAGTCTAGGTGAATAAAGTTACAGTTTGAGTTTGTTTTCTTTTAGCGAATAATCCAGTTAAATCGCCCATCTTTCAGATACAAGCTGAAGTTGAAATGTGGAATTCTTTGGAAAGGGTGTGTGTGATTTATTTTAAAGAAACGCAAGTCTAAATTTTTGAATGAACAAAAGTTGGCTTTGCACCTGTAAAAGGATTTAATTTTACTAAGGGCCTTCACACTAGTTTGGCGGTCCTCCTGCTGCTCCCCCACCGCTATGCTTGCAGGATTACTGCCAAGCCTGTGGTGCACCCATTTTCCAGATTCTGAGTTGAATTCAGGGGAGGCGAGTCGTTGGTGCAGCTGTGGGATCATGGTGGCTGTGTTCGACTCATAGGAGAGCCTTAACGGCAGACCGCCGCCATGACCGTGCCTGCAGCACGTTCCTCCGCGGTGTGGCATGCACCATGTCGTCCATACCACACCGTGCAGGACAAAGGTGAGATTCAAGGGATGCCAAACATGTGCCTCCCGCATGCACCCCCAGGCCCAGAAACGGAAGGGGGACCACTTAGTTGCATCTCTGCCACCTTTTTCGCGGCTGGCACACTGCCATGAAATTGTTGGTGGAAATGCAACTCGGAATATGCGTGGGTGTGCTGCTGCGGCACCGCCAGGAAATTCCTACCCCTTCCCACTGCAAGATCCTGGATCCCGGCGGAGGAAGCGGTCCTATGGTGGTCTGACTGCTGCACATGAAAAATGGCGGGCAGTGGTGGTGGTGATCGGGCTGCCATCGCAAGTATGGCTGTCCCAGGGCCATAGTACCTGTACTAAGGCCCTAAGACCTTTGTTCTAGTCTACTCCCGAGGGTGGGGAAGTGGGTGTTACAGGGATGGTATGTTTTGCAATTTTTCTACATGCCTACAAATGCATGTTTGTCAATCTTTATACATTTCACCTTTTATGTTCTTCTGACCTCGGAACCGGTTGGAAAATTGCTCCTGACGGGAGTAAATACTTTCCCAGGTTGCTAAGGGGAATTGAACACCCTTGAAATTGTCAGAGTTTTACGGGGAAGGAGTTTTCTCCAATGGGAAAATATTTTCTCCTGTTGGAGGAAAACCCAACAAGTGCTTGGCAGATTTTTGCTTGAACAAATCTACAACTGTGTATTTGCTAATTTAAAAATAGAAGTACATTTTTATTTTTTTTAAAGACGTATCCTAGGAAACCTTTTGTGTGATTTAAAACATGAGCAAATCTATACCCACACAAAGTCGTACACTTCATAATATAGGTTTATATCGGAACATTTTTTGGGGGGGAGAATTTGGCAAAGGATTCTTATTTCTTGTAGGTGAATTCAAAATTGCAAGGTGGTGGAAGGAAAAATTGTTTCCCGTCTAGGACATGTTCTGGAAGTTCTGTCCATGTTGTCGTATAACCTTTAAATGGTTTGTATTCTCAGCTTGGCATCCTTAAGGATTTATTGCTTTGTGGATTTAGTTCAAATTTCCTGTTTTATATGTGTTTGGGTATGGTACTTTTATCCAGGCAACCTATTCTTAGGCCATAAACTAATGGCTGGTGCTTCCGTGAGCATCCTAGAATGTTTACTTTGGTTCTTGGAGAAACTGGTTGAGGAACACTGGCATTTGCCGTTTGGACCTACATTTATATTGCACTTATTATTTAGACATTTGTGAAGTGCCAATTGGCATTTTACTTTCGAGCACTGACTTATCTAGAAGTAAAAAATGAAAAATAGTCACCCCTCTGCCTAGTCCTATTGCCTTTCCTTTAGAAGTCCTTACGTTTTCTCATCCTCTTCCAGAACAATCTGGGTTCCCCTTAAACCCACCTGTGCTTATGGAATTGTTTATCACTGCCAAATACTATGTATAAGAAAAGTATACACAAGTATCTGATTTACGTGCCAAGGCATACATTAATTCACCTTTCCTTATGAAGAATGATTATAGTAACAGTTTGTTTGTAGGTCTTGTGTCCTGTCCATTCTACCCATTGAACAAAGGTCTCATCTTCGCCACCAGGTGCTAAATTCAACCTTCTCAGGCATTCACTCTCCATTCTCTTTTGTCATGAAGTTGGGTGTCTCTGTACTAGAAATGGAGCATGCTGCAGATTGCTTACTGTTGTATAGAAAGTGTTCCACTTTAAGCCCCATCCCTAAACTACCTTGAAAAGATACTGTCCTGCTACCACCGTCCAGAAATGTGAATTTGCTAGTCACACTTATCCCCCTTATGCATCATCCACATTTGTCTCTCTAACTTTGAGGCCCCGTTCATTGGAATGTTTTGTTCCCAGAGATCCAAGTCTGGTCCACATTTTTTAATCCAAAGCCACCAATAAGTGCAATCTTTTGAACCGGGAATTAAAGAAGAGATCGTGGTGCCCAAGGGACTAAACTATTAAGACGTACACTATTTCAATATAAAATACACATCTATAAAGTTGGCCAATTGAATGTCCTTCCTTTTATGTTTCTGGTAATTAAATGTAGTTCTCACTCAATAGCTTTACGTGCTGTGAGTTGCAAGGTTTATTCATTGCTTTACAAACTCTGTCCTTGTGAATGGTATACCTATTGAGTGAGTAATGTCCTATTTGTTACGTCTCTGGTACAGATATCTTTAGCTGTTTGTTGATTACCTATTGTTTCCGATATACACATTGTGGGATTTGTGTCAGCCTCATGATTGGGAAGGCTTTGTTGTTTCTCTCGCTTCACTTAATAGCTTTCCTCCACATTATTGTTTGTCTTGCCCAGGAGCATTTTTGTCATACATTGTTGAGATTGGTTGACTTTTATCCTTTTACTTCTGAAGTGGTTTGCATTTAGGGAACTACTTTGTTTCTTTTCATCATTCTATGGGAATGCTTATATTTGTTGCTCTCTCCCCATATGCTGTATCCCCTGGCTGCTTTTTTTTTTAAATTACATTTTTAAATAAATATTGCTCCTTAGTTTACCCTTCCTTTTCTCTTGCTGCTCTTAAGTGTTCTTTAACACTCCCACCCAAGACTGGTTTACCATTCCTACCCTACCTCTCCAATTTGCATTCATTTTTAAAAAACTTTAATTTGTTACCAGGTTGCTCCTTTCTCAAAATATGCTTTTGCAGTGATTTATTATTTAATCCAGTGCTTCAAGATAGGCATCTGCTGTGGTGGAATGGTAAATAAAAAAAACAAATGGCAGCTACGTTGTGATGTATCGTGTAAAGGGGAAAAGGGAATCCCTACTCACAAAGAACCAGGGTAAGTATTATATTAACAGAAAAAATGGTTCCTGTGGATAATGTAGTTAATAAATGAAAGTGAGCACGATAGCAGTGAAACTGAGTTAGATGGATGTCCAAAGGAGAATTAAACCATATACCACTCAAAGTTTAGTAATTGCAGTTATTTATATATATAGATATATTCCTCAAATATAGGTACAAAAACAGTGCAAAGTGTCCCCAGTGAACATGGAACCTATTAAAATAGTGACGTGAAATAAACAATTTGTTTCTAACAATAGAAAAGTCTACCATCAAGAACAATGTACAATGAACACAGCTTCCTTATTTAATCCTAGGGGCTGGTGATTGGTTCACTTTCAGTTATGTCGACGGCAATCATTTTTCCATTGTTGTTTTAGATGTCTCTACATTATTGGTTTCTGAAGAGACCCCTTGCTGTAAAGGGGGTAGAAACGCCATAGACATAACTGAAAGCGATCCAATTGTACCTATATTTGGAGGTCATCTATATAAATAACTGCAAATACCAAACATTGATTGGTATTATTCTCCTTTGGACATCCATCTATCCCCCTGTTTCACTGACATTGTGCTCACTTTCATTTATTATTAACTAAATTATCCACAGAGACAATTGTTCACATTGTGATTTATGGCGGTCATCCTGGAGTGTTTTCCCTTTAACTAGAAACTCAATCCAAGATTGTTGAACATGGGTGTGCATGTGTCTCGACTCCTGTTTTTCCATGAAGGTATAAACCAGCATTAATGGCTCTGCCAATTTAAAGCATATTGGCTTTGCCAATGCTTGTTAATTTTAGTTATTTTGTTGATAGTGCCACGGAAGACTAACCATTGGCCAGTGTGTTCACCAATGTTCCTGTTGTGTTGGTTACTGACATGACCAACCCTGGTGTGTCCTGTACATTAGTCTTGCATGTTCCTGCTCCCAGGCTAGTCTGTTTTTTCCTTCTCATGCTCTTCTGTGCTCTCTTTCACTTGCTCTGTTATGCATGCTTAACCACTCTTTCCAGCTACTTTGTTTTATCCACTCCCTTTAGATTGACGGGCATAAAAGATGAGTGTTGTTCCCGCCCTAATCAGTGCTTTATTGAATAGACCTGCTATAGTTCGATGTAAGAGAAACAGCAAAAAATTGTGCCCAGATTATCATCATGCTACGGAAACAAACAATTGATGGAATGCTGAATAAAGCAAACGTTCACTCCCACTCCAGAGATCTGGGTTAAATATATTGTTCTTTTGCTCACTACGCCACCCCAGTTTGGACCCAGCCATATGCAAATACGTTTTGAGCCTGCCCTCATGGGAACAGTCCACCCTGAACTGCCAAGCCGGGTCCTCCCTGGACTGGAAACAAGCATTGGGGTGGGGAAGGGGGAAAGAGGGCATTAGGACTCTTCTGTCTTGCACCTGTAAGGAGCAGCTGTGTTCATGAACGGTGCTTCTGCGCCTTGCTGACTTCAGTAGTGTATTGGAGCTCCCAATGGGTAAGCTTTTAGATGGCTTGGTGTAAGATATGAGCACTGTGATGTTAATGTCTTTTGAGTGCTCTGTATGTGCCATTTGATTTCAAGGAGTTTGTATGTTGTTTTGGTTACCCGTCGAGCAGTAAAAGGCTACCAAATGGATTATTTTCAATTTTACACTGATGCAGTGTCTTACGTAAATGAGAAGAGCAACTTCCATGTATGTAGCCACTTTACCTCTGTGTAATTACCTTGCTGCCTGACGTTTTACTTTTTATTAAAAAAAAAAAGTCTGCACAGGATGAACTGAAGGAAATTCTTAATTTGCAGATCCCTCAAAGATATGATTAATGATCTCAACTTCACTATTAATACACTTCAAAGAGATTAAACTTAATCTTAGTACTTCTTTCACATAGTCTCCACTGAGCATGTACCTGTTAACCTCTCCTTCTAGGAAGGTATTATGAGTGGCAATTTCACTCTCTGGTGAGTTTTACTAAGCCAGTACGGTTCTCCTGGTACATGCCGAGCAGGAACCTTTGATCTAGCTCCTCATGAACCATCAAAATTCCAAGATTAATCAAAGCTAGATGGATAGGCAGAGCTTTTTCCATCTGTGCTGGGAAATGGTGGAACTCTGCCTACTACTGTGTCGTGTACCATCCCTGATGCAATTTAGGAAGCAGCCGAAGACATGGCTGTTTACTGCAGCCCTTGAATAAGCTGCTCTTAGGAGCATCTGAAATTACTGACTGGTTTTGTTTGTCCTCCCTTTAGCTCTAAGACACCTTAGGATAATTGTGCGCTTTATCAAACCATTTCATTCATTAATCATACTGGAGACAAAGTAACACACTTTCCCTTATCTACACCCAGGATCTGCTACTCATGCATCCAATTTAGTAAATCGTAGAAGGCTCCCCTTGAAAGAACACTATTGCATCATAATGCATTAACGGGCTGCAAACCATCTGCCTTCCAAATTACTTAGTGACCGTATCCTTGCCTTTCATCCTGTACAGCCCTTCACTACTTTTGGCTGGATTTGTAATAATCAAATTCCACATACGTACATAATCTCCTGACCTTCAAAAAGATGTGTGTTGAAACTGCTGTAAAAAGGCCTTCCCTTGACACACTGCACCAAGCAAAATATAGACTATATTACAAAATGCTTTTCTAAATATTTTGGAAGGAATTGTTGCCAAATTATTAGACGAGGATTGGCAACGTCCATATGGGTGCCGTTTTGGTAGTTGAAGTGTTTAGTTATAGATGGTTGACTTTTGTGGGAGTTCTCCAGCTGTCCTAGACAGAAAACCACCTAATGAGGCGGCTCCATAGGCTGAAACAAAATTAAAGAAGTGTGTTATGAAAATAAATGTCAGTCAATGAGGTTTGTATTATAAGTGATGTACTTAAACTCTTCAGTGCCCATGACGAGATAGTCTCGTCATGGAGCACGGTTGTGCTGTGCCCATGACGAGACTATCTCGTCATTAACCCCACCCACTAGTGCAACGCCCGGCACAGGAGGGGGAAAGGGCGTGGCACTGAAGGGGTTAAAAGGGGCCAGTATTTTCATTGAAAAAACCTGTGTGTACGTTTCCTTGTGAACAAAGAAAAACTACGAATACAACGGGTTATCATGACAGCAAATTGAAGCAAATGAATGTGCAATTAATGAGGAATTATTACAGGTTAAGGCATTTGAACAGCAGCACTTCCCAAACAAGCTGCAAAACACCATTTAAAATGTTATCAGCAAAGTAAATCACCAAAGAACACACACTGGCTCTAGTTATTATATATTGAACGTTTGATACCGCGTAAATGTGGGCATTGAGACCAACCATTATTGATGGATAGCCCACACAAGCATTGGCAAGTTAGGAAAAACAATTGAAATCCAAAGGCTAAAGAGGCCGATCCAAAGCCTAAGCTCTCCTGTGCCTCTTTAGTATATTATTTATTTAAAACCTTTGATAACGGCTGTCTAGCAAGACAAAAAAGCCTTCACAACAAATCCCTGTTCTCTTGAGTTTAGAAGATAAGCACATAGATCCATGGAGAACAGAGGTCATTGAGGGATTTATCTCAGTTTTTCTCCCCAGTGTTTAAAAAAAGTCAGAGTTTAATCTTTTTGATGAGTTGAAGATGATTTTGACTTTGGTAAGAGGAGGGAAGTATGTTAGCACCAGCTACAATTTGCAATCAGAGCCAGCAGATGAAAGAAGAGGCAAAATTACTCCAATGAAGAACAAGATATAGTGCTACAGGGCTTGAGGGAGACAGTGGTGCTCCCCTTTCATTGCTTCTAATCCAGGATGAGCTTGCAACAACCTTCTAAGCCCACCCCCAACTCCTGTGATATACTGTTGACCTCATAGTGGTCTTTTTGTGCATCAACTAATGCAGTAGATTCCACGGGGTGGTCTGTGAAAATTTTGTTCAAACTCTAAATACTGCAACTTTTGAAGCAACTCTCATTTTCAGTCTAGGAAAAAATGAGGCATTCATGTCTATACTGACTGCTCCAATGGCTGCCATTTAAGCAGATGGTGGAATTCAAAACCATGAGTCTTAAAACCCGTGCAGTGCACGCTTAACGAATCTGGCACGCTTAGGCTGCCATTGACATCTAGCCAGCAGGACCAGTGGTTCCATATCTGGAGGCAAGGCAACATACTGATTAATACGTTTCCTACACAAAGCTGAAATATGGCTTTTTTTATTATTCTTTGGGGCAAGTACTCCAGCAGGCAAAATTATATACTGCTAGTACAACGGCCTCCTGTTCCAAGATGAATACAGTATGGGTGAAGGTTTCTGTAATCCCCAAACTTTCCGCCGGAACTTCCTCCCTGACGCTTAATTCAATACTCTCTATAGAAGGGTAGATCTTTTTGACAATCCAAAGATTACGTCAGACCATTGTTAGCCAAAATATTGAAGTGCATGTGTAGCAGGCCTCTCCAATTCATGGACCTCTAACATTCTGAAGGGACCTACTACTTGGTTTGTCCGCTTCATTTCAGTGAGGGGGTAAGCTCATATCTTGCAGCTCAACAGTGACTACAGGTGCAGGAATTTAGAGATCTCTCTTTAAGTTTTGGAGTGGTCATTTTTGGTCCGATTCAAGTATTTTAGATGTCCGAATTTAAATTTGGCACACGCTAAAAAGTACTTGCAAGTGTAAATTTTCCTCTTGGTTCTTTGACTTGGGATTTGTGGGGTTTTACATTTGCCAAACATATGTTGATGTCAACATTTTGTCCGTATTGTGACATTTCCACAATTGCAGATTTAGGATTGGGCATTGGTTTATGTTCTTTCCTTGATGAATCTATCTGCAAGAAGTAAAACCCCCTTCAGTAAGTGTTCTAACCCAATATATGTGTTTGCAGGCTGAAAACGGGGAACGGGTGTTCCCAACATTTACTGGTGGTGCAGCAGAATGGTTGACTTCATCCTGAAAAGTATTTCCCCTGCAGAGAAGCATACAGATATGATAGCTTTAAATAGATGTTGTTTGTGCATGCATAATTTCCACTTGGTGGTAATTAGTCATTTGGAAATGTTACACTTTGGAAGATTCAGTTTAAAGTTTGACTCTTGTTTCCCATAATCCTACAGAAGCATACTTGAGAAATGGTCAGTATTTGTTACACCCCACGCTTTCTGCACATAATTGTCTCTAAAAAGCTGGTTTGAAGTTATATTATGCATAGGTAGTGGTGGTAATCTCAGATGCAATAGGTTACTCGTATCCTGCACAGGTTTAGCTGGTTCCTAGAGCCAAACCGTAAGATTCATACTGTTGTTTGTGTGGTTTTGCACCATCTTAAATTGAGATTCACTCACACATATGTATAAATATGTACAATTCAATGCAAACTAATGCTTATTGAGGCAAGAGTAAACCATACAAGAGCAAATTAAATGCTATTTGCCTGTAGCTGTGCTTTCCGGGACCCACCAAATAATGTTGTGTCTTCAGTTCAAAAGGGGATACACTGCCTTTGATATTAATATTTTTAATTATCTGACCTATTGCGGATTCTAAAATGGCTTTCACACATGCTCACTGATTGGGGCCTTGCTCACCAGTTGGGTGCCCAGGGTAAGTAAGCGCTGCCCTCAGATGGTGCGTGTGAATGTCAGCCATTGGAAGGCCGTATTGGTGTACAGACATCGCAGATGACTTTGCTTCATCCGTGGCCCTCAGACCATGGAGCTGACACATGGGCTACAGGGAGGCAGGCTTGATAAAGGAGGTGGTCCCTGGAGCAGAACTTCCAGTAGCAGGTAGTCTAGCGAGTGTGGGCGGTAATTGTAGGCAGTTGGCATAGGTGGCCTCAGTAATAGACGGATCTCTGCTGCCACAGCTCCTCTGTGCCCTCAGGCTGATGAAACCTTAGCCAAGGGTGCTGTAGGTTGGTTGAAGAGGGCGCACCAAGGCAAAGCGGCCACAGCCTATTCCTGCATGCAGACCACCTTATCTTGACTTTGCAGGTAAGTGTCTGTTGGTTGGGCAGGATGTTTGAGGGCCTTTCACTCTTTCCCTTCGGTCTGTAGAATGCTCAACAGGCATGGTGCAGCAAAGCGAAAAAGTACAGAACCATTCTGGATATTTACCAGGAGGTCTGTAGCAAGCTACACGCAAGTGAAGTAGTAGTTGGAGACTAAGCACAGAAATGTGAGCGTCTAATAGAACTAAAGCTAAAGGAAGCACATTAACAGGATAAGGATTTGAATTAATACAGCAGGCAGAGATAGTCTAGCTGTGTAATGTTTCCGAAGTTCTTGGCAAACTGGATGGCGAGGAAAAACCGTGTATGACGTGTTGCAGGAAGAAACCAGAGTGTACTCGTGAGGCAGGCTGTGTTGATCAGCCGGTTTTCATCAGGCCAAGGAGAGACAGATGCTGAAGTGATCTGCAGGGCCAAGTAAGGGTGGGTAATATGCAAAGATTAGCAGAGGCTCGCAGTCCAGGAACTAGCAGTCTTCTGGTTGACCAAGTTGAAGTCTGCTTCAGGGAACAGGCTAAGTTGCAGGGTGTGAGAGGGTGTAATGTGTTAAAGCATGACCAAGGAGAAGGCAAGGGCTGACAGGAGTGAGAGAGATATGATTGGTAGGGGGGGAGGGGCAGGGGCAGGCAAAGGCTTTTGGACTGAGCTAAGTCCAAGGATCGTGTATTGCCGAATGGATCCATGGTTCACAGTGGTAATTACAAAAACAGCATCCTTTATCGCCTCAGGAAGGAGGTGATGTAAAACACCCCCCTTCCTTTCCTTGCACACCTCTAGAAACTCGCAAATTTGACACTGATGATATTAAGGGTAACTCTTAATATGAAAAGAAGTAATTTACTTAATTTTTATAGCCCAAATGTCAAAACAACAAGCTGCAAAGTGCTAAAATAAACCTCATACGACAAGTTAAACAATACAAAATATTAAGTTGCAACATAAAATGTAAAAGCAGGTTTTCCACTTAATATCAGGTTAAAAAAAACGTTATAAGTTGAAGCAACGTAACAGCGTCCAGAGGACCGAAATTTCCATACTGCATTAAAATGTCTGTGGGCAGAGAGAACAAATTATGTAATTGCATCAGAACATTCCTGCAGCCTAAGAAAGCTGTTACCTCATATTTTCTGGCCAGATAGTTACAGTGAGCAAATTACTTGAGTGGACATGGGGCAAAAAAAACAAACCGAAAGCGGTTCCAAGATGCCGAAAAACTGCAAAATAAGGACCTCTGCTCTTCAGAGTTTTTGTAGAAACACAACAAATAATCCCTGTAACACACCAAAAAACGCTGAAAACAGAAAACCCTTCCTATAAGACTTTAAGAAAACAAATGTTTGAGAATATTGTTGGAGAAGGAAACGCTGTTAATTTAGTTTGTCTGGTAAATGCTTGGTTCTCACCATGCCGCTGATTTGAGGTGACGAGAACTCTCTTATCAGTTGTAATCCTGGGGCTCTTATTTTGGCCTATAGTTTAGTCTCATCAGGTTCATGGGGATAAACATTGCTCCTACACATCTTGGCTTCCTTAAAATAAGAATCCTTCCCGCCACCCCCCCATCCACACACAAGTTTTATGTTTTGAGCTATTCTACCTCTGGGCTAAGGTCCATATAAATTGAACGTGGGAGGGGGTTTATTTGAAACATTGTCTCAGATTGTTGAATCCATTGTAGAAGTGACGATCCGAGCTCGAAATTCATGGTTACATTAATTGTGTTCTTAATGTGATCTACGTAAGTGACAACTGCAGGTGTTGCCGAAAGCTGCATTTTCTGGCATTGCAAAGAACCATCACTGGCCCACGTCCTCTAAATTAAAATGTTGACATTTAAATTTAAATGTTGCCCTCATTGCCCTCTAGATATCTTCAGTGGATGATCCAGAGAGAAAACCCTACAAGACTCTGATGCAGCATGAGTTTCTCTCCATCAAGAAATGAGCCGCCTTCAAGCTATGCACCATGGGCTAGGAGGCAGGATGGGAAGTGAGATTTTGGGCATTTTCAAGTTTCATAGAAGCTTACTCCTGGTAGCATTTCAGTTTATTGTTTGAGGTGCAATACCTTTGTGCTACATGGTAGAAATTTGCAGAGCTCTTCACACTTAATTTTACTTGTTCAATAAAAATGTTGCATAACCTTGTTCCCAAGTCTTTGAACGGTTTATCCACCCTTTATCCTTAAAACCCTTTTTCTCGCTTGGCTGCCCTAATAGACATTTTCAAATTCACAATCTTTTTTGTAGCCTCTACGTCTTTCTGCTATGTTTCGATAAGTAGGAAGTGTGGCCGGTTCTAGCTTTGTTATAACATGTGTTTTGTGCATTTGGGAGGAAAGGGGGTCTAGCACTCCTCCCGCTGGTTGATGTTATACTGCATGTTGAATAGCAGACTACCATTTGTTCACAGCTTTCTGGCTTCCATTACTTCCAGGGAGTTAATTTAGGGGTGGACATGAAAAGCCAAACACAGCTTACAAAGTACTACTTTTTGTACCCTGTCAAAATACTCTGCAGTGCCCTGGTACGGAATAGGCGTCTAGTACATCCTCTGGTCAACTGTGCCAAGGAATTTATCACCCCTATCCAGGAGCTCACACACAAAGCATGCTAGCCTTTAACTTCTATTAAGCGGTACAGCCATTTTAAATTTTCGCTCCAGAGGGAGTGTGGGAACATAGACTGATTCATCTGATACACGTCTGTGCTTGGTGTCAATCTTTCTGTGTCTAAAAATGAAGAGTGAGGCTACTCGCAGATCTCCAGGGCCTTTGTCCTTACATTAGACGACAGTGATACCACAGATGTCTGAAGAACTTGAGGGGAACCTTCAGCACCCAGAACTCCATATTTTACTCTGAGCAGGGTATTTATCCATAACCCTGTTCAGATCACCATAACCTCCAGGATAACTAGGAAGAAGGTGGCCTTTCTAATTTCCTGTGTGTCCTCGCCCTCTTTGCCAAGCACCAGCAGCTCTCTGAGGAGGTGGGGGGGGGGAAGGAGTGACACAGATGTGTAAGCCTATAAAACCTCTATATACTGCATGAGAATCTCCAGAAGCTAAGTGTTAGACCTGCCATCTCTGGCGTGGCTGTCCTCTTAACGTTTTGCCTTCAACCCTCCTGTTTTGCTGACTTCGTTTTTGCTGGTTTAGGACGCTGCACACTTTACCACTGCTAAAACGTTGCTTGTGCTCGCTCCCTAAAACATGGTAAGATTGGCTTGTACCCAATTGACACATTTAATTTACTTGTAAGTCATTATTAAAGTGGCACTACCTATGCCCAGGGCATGTAAATTAAATGCTACTAGTGGGCCTTCAGCACTGATTGTGCCACCCATGGACTTTAAACATGTCTCAGGCCTGCAATTGCAGCCTCTGTGCAGTTTTAAACTGCCATGTCGATCTGGAAAAATAAACCTTTTGCCAGGCTCAAAACTTCGTTTTTAGGTCGAGCCTAGACAGCTCAGCTGTCACGTGATTTGTTGTTTGTTCTTTGTGGGGTCTGACCCATCCTACCGGTTCGGATTGGCTTATGTCTGTGTCATTCCAAAGTCATAACCTGCAATTGGTGAATGCTTGGTCCATACCCCACCTTTTCTTGCAAGTTAACTCGCATGGAGTATTGCCTCGGGAACGAGCAGCGCCAAGCACGCTTCTTGCGCGCTTGTATCTTTTTGTTTGATTCTGCCTGAATGTACTTTCTGTGCGCTGACATCAATGAAACTCCGCATCAGACGCACACCGCCTGCCCACACCCCATAGAGTATTAGCACAGGAACAAGCAGCGACGTGCAGGCTGCTTGTGCCTTTATCTTGTTTTGTAGTTGTTCTCAGCGCATGGAATTTATTTACATGCCTCATCTGTGACAGAAATGGTGTTAATTAAATAGCGGGGCTCTTTGCCTTGCTATGGAGTGCTCCTCTCTGGTTCTGCCTCGCTCCCTGTGGTGTTCGAGCCTGGCTGCCTCGGCGAATTAAGTGGATGGCTCCCACACACAGACTCGCGCAGGCCTTGTTACAACGAATCAGCTGGTAAGTGATGATCTCGTGATGATTTGGACAACACCATTTTGTCTTAATGACAATAAACCACTGGCCTCTCCTGCCAGGCTCAATAAATACAAACCTCACAGGTATCTCCTGTCTCCATGTGAGGCTGTAGATGGGGAGATAGTAGAAAGGGAACGGACAAAAGTAGGAGAAACAATCTGGGCCATTTACTTTTTTGCACTTCTACTCGGGTGATGCTCAGCATCGCTACACAACGCAAAGTGCTCAACTTTACTTTCCCACACCTCTTTGCTTGTGCTGAAGAGTTGACACGAGCATTCCATAAACGTACTTTGCATCACATAGTGCCAAACTCCTGATAGTGTATGCAATGAGGTCGTAACAGGGTGAATCCTGCACAGCCAGCCCTATGAATGATTCCGCCAAAGATAGTAAGTGCATCCTGCCTGTACGTGAAATCCTAACTCCAGATTGAAAGTAGAACAAGCTTGATTTTCCTACGCTGTAAATTTCACACATAATTATGTAATTTCCCTACGGATGGTGGCCCTCGAGTACAAATCTCATGCTCACGTAAAGCTTTGTGCAAAACCTACTTTTTTGCGTGAACACTGCTGTTGATGTAATCACCTTGTGACTATTTGTGGATATGTTGTTGCACAATGTTTACCCTTTGCCCAGCAAAGCGTGCCAGATTTTCACAGAGTGCAGCAAGAACTTTAGTAACTCTGAGCCCCAGGCAAAGCATGAACACTCCCAGTAGCCTCTTTTTTTAATTGAAGAAGATAACGCTCTGTCAAAAGGCTGGCATGGCTATATAAAACTGCACATCCTCTAAAAATGGCAGGTGTTTTTTTTTTCTTTTCTAAGGTAACATGTCTGCTCCTCAAGGCCCCCGATCTGAATCCCCAGTGTACCTAATCCATGCGTGCAAACATTATTTTATAGAGTTTTGGAGATACTCCCCATTACACCAGATTGTAATCATTCTATGAGACAAACCCACTCATCAGAGCACCTCAAGATCCTGAATATTCTTGGTGCAGTACAATCTTGCCCGTCCTTTACATGTCACAGTTTCCCAACATATATATGACAGGAACATGCACTTAGCTCATGATTCGTGTATGGTCTAACGATATTAAACTTAAGTGTTGAATTTGATGTTTATAACTAAAGTACATTTACCTTAACTTCATGATTAACTCTACCAAATAAGAAGGTTATAAACCATCCTTACTTAGTAGACGTATTCAATATAAAGATGAAATTTGACTTTCATGATGTGTGCCGAATACCAATAATAATATTTATGGTTTAGATAACTGGATAGAAACCATTATCACATATGTAGAATGTGATTACTTTATAAACGATAAAAGTTTATGTAATGTGTGCCTTAATATTTTATATATTTCATTTAAATGTAGTTCTTAGCCATACTTATGATTATTCAAAGGATGTACTATATGCCCTATGTAATATGAACCGAATGCACTGGTTTTTCCTTATTCATTTGTGTTTTAATGTGCATACGCATATTAAATGTGCTTACTTGTTCAGAACGCCCAGTTGTCTTCAGTAGGCCTATAATTCTTCATGCTTTTACTAACATGACGTTTCTTGCAGGTATTCACAAGTATTGTTAGTTGTAGAATAGATACATTAGTGTACTAGAGATAGAGAGAGGGCGCTCTTGTCGCTGACCTTTGAACTAGGCTCCATCAGGTGCCGTTCTAGGGAACAGCGGGCAGAGAGAAATTCAGACAGTGCTAATTGCACGGATGTTTTGATCTAATTAATCTCTTGAACACCGTTTATTTATGCCTAAGCATCTCACCCATGCCAATGTTAGTAATTCAGAGTTGCACACTGGCTCAGGAGTGATTTTAGGCCTGACGTTCTGCAGCTCTGTGATCAGCCCCGGCCAGCTCCTTGGATGGTGTACAAGCAGTGAATGTTCACGCCTGCCTGAGACACTCGTTGCCGTCACCGTAGCCATGAAATGCAATTGGTACAGCTACTGTATTCATTACATTCCCATACCACAACAGAAAATAACTGCTTGTAAGCAAGGCCACTACTGTCTATTTTTTCATCACTGAGCTTTGTGGTTATATGCGAATATGCCTGATTGGTCCTCTTCTGTGTGAGTCGTGTTGGAGCTTTGGCAACACTTTTACTGCCCGTTGACTGCCTTTCTGTTGCTTCAACGATCCAAAGTGCCACAGAAGACAGAAGGATAATGTGCTGCATGGCTAAATACTTATAAGGTCCTTTAAAATCCCAAAGGCAAGATCAATTGCATTGCAAATGCTTGTTAATACATGTGAGACACTCCTAGGGTAGGCCCTGGGCAGCCCAGAGGACAGGGTGCAGTGTATTTAAAAGGTGAGGCATGTACGTTTTGATTTTGCATGTCCTTGTAGTGAAAAGCTCTTAAATCCATTTTTTACTACTGCAAAGCCTACCTTTCCCATAGGCTAACATTAGTTACCTTATTACATCTAATACTTGTTAATTACCAAATGGGAACAAGTAACTAGTTCATGTTTGAAGTCTTTGTGTATTCCTTCTAGACAGCCACACACAATAGAGAGCTTAGGTGTGCCTGGATGCGTCACCACTGGCAGGTTGGGAGGGCTGAGCTAGGCACAGCTCTACTTACACTTGCATAGGCTGTGTCTTGCCTCCATACGCCCTGTAGTTAGTCTGGAGCCAGGGCAGGGAAGGCAGGAAACCTGTGCACTTCAAAATGAATCCTTACTTCTCCCACTTCAAAGGAAGGGCCAGGTATAAATATTGGACCCCAGGCACTAACTCTTCAGTACACCTCTGGACATGTGGATGCTGTGCCAGGAAGAAGGACTGCTGTGCTGCTGAAAGGACTGCCACTCTTCTGCTGTGCTGACCTGCTGCCCTATTGGTTGGGTGAGAAGGACTTGACCGGCATCTGTTGAACCCAGGACCCCAGAGTGACTCCAAGGGCTAGTTGACTGGCCTCCTGACTAGAGCATTAGGGACAGCAGGCCCCAACCCTCCTTGAACCCAGCCCCTGGACTCTGCCATCTGTGAGTCCAACCCTGCTAAGTGATGCCACTCCAGTCCTGAATCCTTGGGCTGGCAGAGCACCTTCTGGCCTGCTTCTATCTGTGGACCCAGCAGAATTGGCACATTGTTTCTTCTGTGCTGCACATTCCTGAGCAGAACCGCTCTGCTGTGAGGTTTCTCCCAGCACAAGGACACTCAGCAACCAGGATTTAAGGGGCTTTGTTCAGCGGCCTAACTAGGTCCCTGTAGCCGGCCTGCAGTCCATCACAATTGTCCTGGACTTGTGACTTTGTCCCAGTTCGGTGCAACCAGATAGCCACAGTTGGTGCATTGTGTTTTTTGGCGCTATTTGTACTGATCTTTAACCTTGCACATCTTCAGTTCTACTGATTGAATTTTTGTAATTTTGGCCTTGTTTTCTTTATTACAAAGTGCTCTATTTTTATAAATTAATGTGGGAATTTTCTTGTGATGTTTTCACTTTATTACTGTTTGAAATGCTGCAGAAATACTTTACACATTGCTGCCAACACGAAGCTCCAGTGAGACCTGCTTTGCTGGCTACATCAACGCCAGAGCCGTACTTTGCGCTACAGCAACGACAGTCCGCGATGACCGTCAACGGAAAGCTACAGTAATGATTGTCTGCAACGGCCAGTTTCCTCTTCACGCTACAGCTTCGACCATCCGCAATGCTCTACCTTCTCCTCGCAGCCTCCTTCACCGTGAACGGAACTCTTAGTGCTAGACTCAGAAGGTAACTCTTCTTTCGGGGCAAACTTGGTCCCTGTAGTCAACCCGCACTCCATTGTGGTCTGTCTGAATTAGTGACTTTCCCCTGGTCTAGCATCTTTAACATTGCATATCTCTGGTTCTACTGATAGGATTATTTCAGGAATGAATGAAGCCAACCAATTATCTATGCTTTGATTTGGAGTACAAGAAAAGCATTTAACTACGTTTGGTTAGAGTCCTGGAATTCCTTTAATTTTCCAAAGCATGGTATTTACAGCGTACATTGAATAAGTTGTACAAGAGCATGTACATCCTGCACATCAAGACTGAAAAAATGTATCAATTAATGCGTTCAGCCTCAAAGGCCCAGCATGATACTATCCAAACTTTCTCTGGTACTTCCTTTACTTTGGGCCTTGGTACATGAATTGCAAAGCATTTTAGGTTTCAGAATGATTATATATGAAATAATATGTGTATTACACGAAAGCTGAGACTTTGTAAAGAATATCGTACCAGTTCAGAATAAGCCACTGTATAAATGGAGTGCTGAAAGACATTGTGGTTCAAATGTAGCAAAATTACCATTATCCCTGAAAGAAACAATTACAGGTTATGTCATTGGTTTGTGTTAAGGGGTTGACTTCTACCTCCCGGACAAAAGAATTATTCAATACAAAGCACTTAAAAGAAATACAGGTGTACCTGTGGATCAGCATGCTTTCGGAATCTGGCAGGGTGTATTCAGTTGCAAAAAGAACAATTGATGGACAGAATGCAGACCAATGCCATACATTCACCCCAGTACAGAGATCGGGGCCTAAAGCCATCATTTTTTTGCTCCCCATGCCATTCCAGTTTGAACCCACCCATATGCAAATCAGTCTTGACCCTGCGCCAAATGGGAACAGTCCAGCCCGAACTGCCAGGCCAGGTCCTCCCTGGACTGGAAACAAACATCCTAGGACCGGTTTTGGGGTTTCACCCCTCATCACCCAGGATTGCTTGACTCCAGTGGCATGGAGAGCATGGGACCCAGGTCTGGGCAGACCCGTCCCACTCGGGGGTGACATACAGTGTCATACATTTACCCCAGTACAGAGATCTGGGCCTAAATCCATCGTTTTTTTGCTCCCCATGCCATTACAGTTTATTCACTAGTTTAAAGACTTCAGGGCGGACCCATAATCAGAACTAGTGAGTGTTGTCTTTGGACTACTGCTGTGCAGACACATTTTGCCGTGATTTACATTATGTAATCAGACCACTCGTGAGGGCTCAATGGTGATTTTCATTTTCTCGGATGCAGAGGTCTGGTCAGTTGACCATAAAGCACAAGCAGACCCGTTCTGTGTTGCATTCAATTTATTTCTGCAACACTCATTTCCCAATTGAGCAATGCCGACCTTGTTAGGGAGGGATGCATAAATTGCATTTTTTCCCTTATAAAATAAGTTTCATTTTTGCATGTAGCTTGACTTAACAAACACTGCTTATATGGCATGGCCCTTCACTTGTAGAGTACCTGCAGGCACCTTTGATATACATTTTAATGCTGCCAACTGCAACGTAGATTATTTGAGCGATAAATGAAAACGTTAAAAAACACACTATTATACAGCAGTTTTGGGTAAACTCATTTGTGTATTTGAAGACGCAGTAAATGCACAACATTCCCAACATGACGTCTATCAGCTACTTCTTGAATTAAACAGGTGGACTTTGAAACGTTAGCATCCAAGCACTGAAAGAGATAATGTAGGCATACAAACATGGAGAAAGGAAATAAAAGTGTGCCTAAATAAGTCAGTGAGTCGGTAGGACTTAGACGCACTTTACCGTTACACTTGGAATGATCTGCCAAAAAAAAAATCTAACAATCTGTTAAGATTACTAAAATCAGTACTGCAGATAACACATTAGCAAGCATTTATACCCAATTCACACAAAGCAGCAAGAAAGAGTGTGTTTCCTAGGTAACATGTTGATGCAGCCGTTCATATTATTACGCCATTGTTCTGCTTAAAATCTGCGACTAGTCACTCAGGCTTTCTTTCCAGAGACCCTTTAATGTATAGAATATATCATTTTGAAGCATGCAGAGAAAGTGTGAGGTTGTCAGCTGGAGTCTAGCCTTTAATGTATAGAATATATCATTTTGAAGCATGCAGAGAAAGTGTGAGGTTGTCAGCTGGAGTCTAGCCTTTAATGTATAGAATATATCATCTTGAAGCATGCAGAGAAAGTGTGATGTTGTCAGCTGGAGTCTAGAAAACAATGGGAGGGGGAGATTAACCAATTTCTACAGGGGAGACGGTCACACAAAGAGGTGCACTTCTGATGCAAAAACAATGCAATTTTGAAGCATTCATAAAAAAAAATAATAACAAAAGCGGCAACCTCGAGTGTTTCATTAGAGGTAGCAGTTGAAATCCATCGAAGAGTTTAACCCTGAGACACCTTTTGTCGTACTTTTTTCTTGGCACAGAAAAGAGTCTCACAACAAAACACTTGAAAGGTGTCTTCCTGGAGAGCAAGTCATCTACTCAAGTTACTGTCTTACCCTAGGAGATGCTTACTGTGGATTGACATACAGCACCAACCCAGTCACTTTCCTGTGTGTTAGAGGATGTACTCTTCTTTGTTTTCCATCTGGCTAAGTCAGAGATGATTCCTGCATATCTTACTTGGCCACTGTTAGAACCTCCAGGAACCCCTAATTCACAAGGTCTCCCATTTCAAAATGTTCTCGTTTGCACCACTCTGTTATGTCTGTTCTAGAGAGTGCAGATGCTGCCTCTCTGATTGTAGGGGTGGTGGTTGGCTTTAATTTGAACCATTCTGACTCTCTAAACTTTCAGCAGTGTATTACAGCTAGGGACTTGGAATGTTATGTTGTTTTTTGCAGTTTCCCTGCTTGCAGAGTAAGTGAGTTGCAGATTCTTTGTTGTTCTAAACCTGCACTAGTATTCAAAAGAGAGGTATCCTTTGTATGCATCTGCCTTTGTTTACCAAGTTCCTCTTTTAGTTCCATTTAACGTGGAAATTATTCCTTCCTTTTCTATGATCAGTACTCAGATGATGCTGAGAGTAGTATTCCCACTCTAGATTTAATTAAGGCCTTGTCTTACATTTTACACACACAGCACTATGTGCATTATGTACACTGATAGGTTGTTTAGAACCTATAGTGGCTTCTCTCTCTGGGAAGAATGCCACAAAGAAATTGATTGCTATTTGGGTAGCCTTTTGCTGGTCCTCATGCAGGTGCGGGGAGAGCCAAGATGACACCTGTAGCATTTTACTAGGTGTACTATTGGAAGCGCTCTGCGAGGCTGTGCTAGCTTTACCACTTGCATTCTCAAAGTATAATAATTTTGGGTGGATTACTTGTGATAAAGCCGGATTCTTATCTGTTTTACCATCACCAAGAATCGTCTCAGGTCGCAAGGATCTTTCTATCTGCTAAATAGTGTAAAGGGGAGAAAATCCAATTTTAGCACATAATGAAACAAATCGAATTTGAACTCTAAAGGACCACTGACTCCGAATCTCAAATTTTAGGGATTTATTACAAAGCCAAAAATAACTGCACATACAAACACCTCATCACGAGGTTAAGAAAATAAATGGGAACTAATACAAAAAAGATTCTACGCAGGAGTCTCATCCGCAAATCTACACGTGCAGACTTTAATATGGTGCACGTTTAAACCTAATGCATCACATTATACGGATACCAATTCATTATGCGTTGTCTAAAATACATTTTCGATTAAGCATTACATTAAACTTCATAAATGACATAATTACATTTCTACTCGCACTATTATATGCTGATTTTAGTACTACATTTCTAGGCCACACATTAATAAAATGCCACTAAATATATGGGTGCTGACTATCAGTGATTATGGTGCACCCCTACAATTTCAGAACAACATGGCGCTCTATCAGTTCCCCCCCTTTGATGACTAATGTCATCACACCATCTCACAATTCCCTTGGAGAAAGAACCGACCTAAACTGTACTTGTTGCCATTCTCCCCCGTCGGAGTCGCTCCATATTCTTAAGATTCTGATATTGACTGTCCTGCAGTCTGGCCATTCTCATTTTACTCGCCGTAAGAGCTCTCTCAACTCTGTTTCGTTTATACCATTTATAGGCTCTGATGACTCCCCACAGGCAAACCACAACAATGATGAGGGGTCGCAATACAAAGCCAAGGAATCCTTTTCCCAGTTTGGCAAACCAACTTCCCACTTGGCTAAATCCGTTACCAACCTTCTCCCAAACACCCTCTTCAGTCAAATCCTCTATCTCATGATGGATCGTAGTAATGTTACTTATATATTTCTCCAGATCCTTGCTGTTGTCTGGAATATAGGTACAACATTCCTGGACCTTCAGTAATTAACAGACTCCGCCCTCTTTTGCTAATAAAAGATCTAAAGCAAGGCGGTTTTGCAAAACCATTGTCCTTATCGACAACATCTCTCCATCCACTAATAACAGTGACTTTGCTGTATTCATTGACAACTCGTCAACCACAGTCGCCAATCGCCTGATCTTCACATCATTCAAAATGACTCCCAAACTCGGTATCATTGCTCCAAAAACATCTCCAATCACCGCTCCTGCACTCTCAGCTCTCTTCACTCTTGAATTCTGTCCACCTTCTAAAAGCTCCAAAGCCTCGGTATGGTAAATCTTCGGAAAAATAATCCCCACGTAACACATACCATACCAATTCGCAGGTAATCTGACATAGGCATTCTTCCCACACACATAATAAACAGTTGGAATCACTTGTACAGTGCCTTGCAAAAAGTTCTTAGAAGAATCTTCCATGGTGAAAACATGATCACACGTACTCCGCCCCACGGGACCTTTTCATAGTAGGTCTGATAACGTCTCACACACAACTTTCCCCTCTGCTCCTTGTCCAATGCTATGGGACCATAACTCCCTCTAGCTCTGTGAGATCTTTCCTCTTCAGTCCAATCTACTGGACTATCTCCGGTGTCTCGTGTTTGTGTTAGATTTCTATATCTATCTTCTACCTGATCTACGAACTTCTTCTCTACATCTGACAATGAGCATGTCAAATTATGTCGATGTGCGTATACCGTATATCTCGTTCCAAAGACGGTATGAAGTACTTCCTAAGCCTATCTTCTGACTTATAATAGTCGTACCTGTTCCAGTGCATGTAAGCTGGAACCTCAGGAAGCATTGCATCGTAATTGGAAAAGAAATACTCAAACTGGCCTCTTTCGTAATATATGCTAAGCAATAAACTACATGAAATCCCATACATCAGTGGAAGATGGTGATATCTAATACCCTCATCCACTGAAGCTGGTAACTGCATACACACATAGCAGTCCTTCACATCTATCGCATCCACATACTCATAAAGCAGCCTTGCATACGCATTAAGCTTAAAATCACCTTTAGACAAATCTATGTGAAATCTACGACTCTCTTCAATTAGTAAAGCTCTTTCAGCTCCTATGGTGACCTCCTTTTGACTAGGAGTGGTAGGTGTAGGTGTTCCCTGTACCTCCGCTACCTGCTCATGTGGGACAATATACAAAACCACAACTACTATGATTATAAAAACTATCACTCCACCTACAAGTGTACCTACTACTAGTCTAGATCTATGATTGGTATGTCCAACATCCATGATCTCGTAAAGTTCTCAAAGGTTCTTGGTTTCAGCAGCAACCAATTAAGAGTCTCTTTTCTCTTCCACCTGTCGCTTGCTAACCAGTTTGAACAATCCTCCGAGAAGCTGGAAATCCCCTCTGCAATTTCAGTTCCTTATTTACACAGTCCACAAAAAGACTTCCATAGCCCTCTTTTCGCCTTCACTGCGCAAAGTCCCTAAATTTATTCTTCTTCCACTCGGACCTAGGTTATCTTCTTTATAGACCTTTATATACAACAAAGTTCTCTTTCAGTCCAGAATAAGATCAGCTCCCAAAATCTCTAAAACATGTTGCAACAGTTCAAGGCGAAGAATTATCACTTCATGGGTCGGTGTGTCAAACCCAAACGTTGGAAAAATCAATCTTTGTAATATCAGTTCACTGACTCTACTCAGAAGTGGGTGATTCGGAACCATCAGAGTCAGCACTCCTTGGATTTCAAGTCCTGGGACCAACAATCCCACGTCAATTTTCACGTTCGGAATCTTGCTGACCACAGTCACGAACCTCAGCCTCCCCGAACTCACCACTCCTGGCATCAGTCACAACGCATGTCCACTCCGGGGTGGCGTATCTCTGACACGGCACTCTTGCCCTCCGGGATCTTCTCAGGCCTCCTCGAGCTTGTTCTTCGTCACTCTGCTCGGATTCAGACGTTTCAGAAACTGGAGCAAGGTCTCTCTCGGGTGCCAACCTCCGGTTCGGTCGCCTCTGACTCGCGAGCCAAACCTCTTGTGCTCTGGGTGCACTTCTGCTCTCTCTCTCTGGATATCCTGTGCACCACTTCCTTCTTCGGCTGAATTTGACTCTACTCCACCCACAGCAACACCTTCTCCATCTGAGTCAAAGTCGGGGTTCCGATTGACGCGACCCCCTTCGGCCTGCCCTAGTGCACAACCAGCTGCATCAGCAACCCCCACAGCTTGACTTGCCCTCTCAGGTGGCCCTGCCACATCAGCTGGATTTTCATTCACGAGAGGGGCTGTTTCTTCCAAGGGTGCTGGAACTCTGCGGGTATGGGAGGCATGCACCCAGTTTGGAAACCCTCCACACTTCACTGCTGTGTTCGTGACCAGTATCACCTGGTATGGGCCACGCCACCGAACATCCAGGCAACTCTACCTCACGTGCTTACGAATAAGCACCCAGTACCCTGGACACAGGTCATGGCACAGGTCACTCGAGGCTGGAACAGTTGCTGCTTGCACGTGCTGAGACACAGAACGGACCACATCAGCCAGTCCTTTGCAGTAATCGAGAATCAAATAATCAGTGATGTTATTTAAAGCGGTAGCTGGTACTGCTGGCAATCGCATCGCCCTCCTCATCAGGATCTCATGTGGGACAACCCAGTTCTCCTGTCTAGAGCACTCTGAATACTCATAAGGACTAGAGGCAAAGCATCAGGCCTCTTCAGGGACGTCGATGCGCACACTTATGCCATCCGTGCTTTCAAAGTTCCATTAACCTGCTCCACAATCCCAGAACCTCTGGCCGATAGCTGCAATGTAACATCTGATCCACATTCAATGCAGCACAAAGCAGTTTCATGATTTCACTGTGGAAATGTGTCCCCCTATCTGATTCCAAAGAGGTCGGAAAACCGAACCTCGGGATAAGCTCCCTCAACAACAGCTTAGCTACAGTGAGAGTGTCACATCTGCGTGTTGGGTAAGCCTCCACCCATCGTGAGAAAACACACACCACAACTAGAATGTACATCAACCCATTGCACTTTGGCATCTCAATGAAATCCAACTGCATCCTATTGAAAGGTCCTCCTGACCTCCCAATGTGACTCAAAGCAACCACAGTCTTCTTTCCTGCATTAATCTGTTGGCAAGTAACACATCTCTGGCATACAGCTTTAGCAACCACACGAAACTTCGGATTGTACCATGTCTGTCTAAACATTGCATCCCTGCCAAGATGTACTGCACCATGTATCAATCTTGCTATTGGGCTCAACAAACCTTCCGGTAACACAGCTCGACCATCGCTTGAGACCCACACATCCACATCTCCTTTCTCACAGCCTGACCTTATCCAACCATCACGTTCCTGTTCGGTAACCTCATTTTGCAATCGTTATAGTTCCTCCCAAGTGTCTGCCATGGCTAACATCATGCTAAGCTCAGTTCTTTCTTGGCTCTCTCCAGTCTAACCTCCTGTAAATATACATCCTTGTTCCGCACAGAAGCGGGCAACTTCGTCCGGATAGATGTTACCCAAAGAAACAAAATAAGTCCCCTTTCCATGAGCTGAACATTTAACAACAGCAATTTCCTTGGGACACTGTAATGCTTCTGACAACTGTCTCACGTATTCCCCATTCGTGATGGGCGAACCCGAAGATGTCATAAAACCCCTCTGTGACCATAACTGTCCGAAATCATGAACCACACCAAACGCATACTGACTGTCAGTGTAGATCGTTATCCGAATCTGATCAGCTGCCAAACAGGCACGAGTCAAGGCAATGATTTTGGCTACCTGTGCGGAGTGTACTCCCTCTAGACAAGCAGCTTCAACAACTCCTGTGATGGTACATACAGCAAACGCTGCTCTCAATCGACCAACTCTGTCTCTTAAGCATGAACCGTCCACAAAGAAAATTTCATCAGGGTCAGGGAGTGGTTCATCGACAATGTCAGGTCTAGGTTTGGTGCATAGTTCAGTCACATTGAGACAATCATGGTCCTCATAATCTTCATCATCTGCATTTGGAATAGGCATCAATGTCGCAGGATTCAAAACAGAACACCTCTTCAGAGTCACATTCTCTGCGGCAAGTATAACTTGCTCATAGTGTGTCAATCTGTTGTTCGTAAGGTGCTGTGTTTTGGTCCTTGTCATTAACAATTCAACAGATTGTGGTACATAGAGTGTCAAGGGGTGACCCCTCACAATACTCTCACATCCTTCAATGCTGACACCTGTTGCAGCAACGGATTTAAGACATTCGGGCTACGCAGAAGCTACTGAATCTAAAGTAGCTGAAAAGTAGGCAACTGGTCTACGGACACCTCCATGACAGTAAGAACTGCCAATGCGCAACCTTCTCTCTCACAACAGAACAACGAGAAAGACTTGTTGTAATCAGGCATTCCCAAAGCACTCTTAGCTTTAAGAACGACATCAGACAGTCATTGTCCCATGGTACCGGATCACTCACATCCTTGTGCGTCAGCCGCAGTAAAGGCTTCGCCTCGAAAGAGAAGTTGGGAATTCATTGGCGACAGTAGCCAACCATCCCCAAGAACATTCTGACTTCCCTCTGTGTGGTAGACACAGGCATGTTCATTATTGCCTCAATGCGATCTGGTGACACCTTCCGATTGCTCTTCTCAGTTCGGTGACCCAAATACTGTACTTCACTCAAACAGTATTGCAATTTGTTCAGAGACACCTTGTGTCCATTTTCTGCCAAATGATGCAGTAGAGCAATAGTATCGATCCTGCAAGCGTCTTCTGTTTCTGACGCAATAAGCAAGTCGTCGATATATTGCACGAGAACGAAGTTCTGCGGCAACACGAGACTCTCAATATTCTTCTTCAAGATCTGATTAAAGATCTATGGACTCTCTGTATACCCCTGAGGGATACGACACCGTGTTAACACACGATCTTCCAGACGGAAAGCAAAAAGAAATTGGCTTTCCTCATGGAGTGTAATTGAGAAGAAAGCTTGCCATAAATCAATCACTGTAAACCACTTGGCTTCACATGGTATCTGAAACAGGATCACAGATCACAGATGGATTCGATACCACTGGAACACCTATTGTGTTAACCTTTCGCAGGTCTTGCACGATCCTGAATTTCCCACTCAGTTTCTGTAGTCCCATGATAGGTGAATTACATGGGATACCCATGATCTCCTTCAGAATTCCCTGCTTGATCATAGACTCAATTACAGGTTTGATCCCTGCAATAGTCTCGGGTGACAAATTGTACTGAGGCATCCTAGGGAATCCTACATTCTGTTGGACCTGAATCTTCACTGGTTCTACACCTTTGATCAACCCAATCTCTTCCTAGGTGAAGTCCCACACCTCCTGCGATACTGAATCTCTCAGATCAAGTGGAAGCTCCTCCACTGTCAGCCCTGGGTACATTTCTATACACAAATGCTGATTGGTAACCTTAAAGGTCGCATCGTTGTCTTTCGTCTGTACTTCAACTCCCTTAGGTGTGCAATAGAATTTGCAATTTAACTTGCACAGTAGATCCCTTCAGGCAAACTAGACTTGAGATGCACACCACAAATTGATGTTGGTCTCGGAAATTTCCTATTCTCACAGGAATCGGCTCTGTCAAAGAATTCATAATTTTCATGTTTGCTACTCCAACAACTCGGATCTATTGTCCAGAGAGGGGTAGGTTAGGAACTACTGCTGATGTTACAGTAGAACGGGTAGCACCAGTGTCAACCAAAAAGGTGGTAGGGTGACCGTCAACATCTGCTTCCACAAACGGTCCTCTCTGGTCTACCTCTAAGACTGCTCCAAGTGTGCAGTCTTCCTCCCTCCTCAGGCACCGTGATGCCAACGGGTCTGGGCTGTACTCATCATACCCTTCAAACAGAGGCATCTGTTGGTAAGTCCGACTTTCCTGCTGAACCTTTGGTGGCTGGGGAACTTGTATCTGCGGACTTAACGTCCCCCCCTTTCATCAACCTTGGCCTTGTCACCGTAGTGACCGCTTCAGGTACAGGTGCCTGAACTGTCTCTACCTCCTGCTGCACCTGATTAGCTGGGTTCAAGGGACACTTGCGTTTCCAATGTCCAATCTGGTGACAAAGATGATACGCGGTGGTCTTCTTCAATGTTGCCACATCCATTCCTGTCCTGGGATCCACAGACTTTACCCTTCCCTTCCCTGCCCTTGCACATTCTGGTATCCTCCTTGGTTATTTCCCTGTCTTCTTCCTAACGTCCCTCCGCTAGGCTGAACTTGAGCTGTTTGCATTTGGACAAGCATCAGTTTATCTTTCAACTTCCTGTGTTTCGAATCTATCTCATCACTGCAGTATCTGGCATACCGCAAGATTTCATCCACTGGCTTGTTTTGCCAACAGATCAAATGTTGCTGTATCATGAGACTAACCTCTGGCCTCAACCCCAAGACAAACTTTGAAACAAACTGTCCCAAGTCCTTAGAATCTAAGGTGTCTATCCCACTGTACTGTTTGAAGGCTTGTAAAAGACGTTTGTAATACTCATGCACGTCTCCTTCAGTTCTTGAACAGTCTGGTCTATCTTAACCCAATCAATATCTTGAGGTGAGATCTTCAATTTTAACCATGTAATCACTTGCTCAAACTTTTTCATAACTATGGGTGCCGGACAATTCGTAACAGCATCCCTTTATGACTCAGAAGTCGGCCATTCAACAGCAACCTTGCATGCAGACCACAAATGCCCTGGAACTACAACGTCAAACAATGTGTTCAAATCAATCCACAATACTTTCGAGATTTTGACAAAGCGGTCAACCTGCTTGTACCATTCTACAGGCTTTTCTCTCAGCCGAGTAAAATCATTCGTAAATGCAGCCAGATCACCCCACTCCAAGGCACATGCACATACCCTTCATTTTGTACCTCTCGTAAAGGGTAATTCCCTACGCCTAGCATCCTTCCACCTGGAGGCGGCGTCTCTCCTACAGTCCTTTCAGAACTCTTCTTCGTAGACCACCTTTCCTCCCATTTGTCAAGCATGATCCATGCACGCATCCCTACAATCATAGGACTGATGTGTGTCCTCAGTCCTATGACCCTCTTTTCTTCCAGTTCTTGGTCACTATACTGCAACCTATGGCTCCCTTGCAGGGACTTCGTTTTAGACAGATCTACCTCATATTTCTTGGCCAAATCAGTCAGTTTCTCATGTGCAGTTCTTGCCTTGCGAGTCACATCATTCGCTACAAAAAGCAACTCATCTTGTTCATAAATTTCTATCCTGTCCAGGGGCAAATTTCCATTTATTATTTCATCTACTTCTGCTTTCAATCTCACTACATCTAACATTCTTGCCCTTACAGCACCTCTCAATGGCTCCCGACAAGCTGTTCCATTGCGTTCATCACTCTCGCAACTCTGATCTCGAGACCTACTCTCTTCTGTCATGTTTCCAGAAACTGGTCTGTTTCCTGACTCATCCAGTTCACCATTCCCCGTTATTCTACCATTCTGATTCCTCGCAGGTGGTACCCACATTCTCAGATCTGATCTCGACTCGGCCAACGACCTTGGTCTCACCGGTCTCACATCCACCTGTCCTCTAGAGGAGTCTGCAGTGGCTGGCAATGGCATGCTCCATTCTTTAGTTCTTGGAGCCTGTTCCATTCCATTCACTGTGCCATTTCCTTCGACAGTGATTCTTTCTCCTGCAATTGGCTGTGCTAGGCTGCCAATTTTCGCCTGATCTGGGTCATAGACCGATACAATGGGTCCAATGATAACCGGTACTGTTAAAGCATCCGGTAGCCTCACACCCCCACTGCTTCTGTACCTGCTGGGGACTGCGTCCTCAAGTCCTCTGTTCCTGTCGAGATTTTCCCTTCTACTTTCACATTTAACTGAGGTTGCAACCCACTAGTCCCTTCTGCTGGGGTCGACTTTCCTTCGTAAGAATCTGGATTAATGGTCTTTCCGACAACAACCTCTCTACCAAGCTGTCATCCGTATCACTATCATCCTCTTCTACACGCTTTGCCTTCGCACTTTCTGTTTTTTCTAGAAGCAGGTACAATCTATCCCCCTCAATCGTTTCCACTCTCCACCTTTTCTCTAGTGCATCCCACCTCGCATCTTGGAATGCCCTGATCGACTTCTTCACTCTTTCTTGACTTTTGTCTCTCTTCCTGTCAAACTGAGTCGGTCTGGGCAGGGGTCGTAAAGAAGACATCACAGATTTCAGCTGATACAACACATCCAACCTGAAAGTACCATACCATGGGAAGGTCAATTCTCCCTCCCCTTGAGTCATTTTATGCCAATTTGAATGCCAAAATATAGTATGCAATCCCACATTCTTTGCCATATAATGTGCCGGGATATCCTCGGCAGGGGCTTCTTCTACTCCCCGAGTAACCACATGTCTGTCACCTCTACACAATTCTCGTAAAACTTTAAAACATTTCATGATGAACACATTTTTGTTCGCGCACAATATTTTGGTTCACTTCCTGATGTCAATCCACTAATACCAGCGCGACTCACACCAACCAACCTATCTTGTTGTAAGCAGAGCTCTTGAGGCGGAAAGCCGAGAGCAGAACTTTTTTAAAGACTACTTTAAAATTGTAATTGTGATACTGTGTTTTTTAAAAACTGTGATACTGTGTTTTTAAATAACAACTAGAGTCGATCTCTTGGCTCCCCACGTGACTCCCTCCCCGCGCAGCCGAGTCAGGTGCTGCAGCGGGTCGCAGGTGAATCACCGGGACACCAGGGCCACGCCCATTGGAACAGGCCACGCCCCCCTTTACTACAAAAGCGCGCCATTCCTCGCTTGCGCTTGTTGTAAGCAGAGCTCTTGAGGCGGAAAGCCGAGAGCAGAACTTTTTTAAAGACTACTTTAAAATTGTAATTGTGATACTGTGTTTTTTTTAAACTGTGATACTGTGTTTTTAAATAACAACTAGAGTCGATCTCTTGGCTCCCCACGTGACTCCCTCCCCGCGCAGCCGAGTCAGGTGCTGCAGCGGGTCGCAGGTGAATCACCGGGACACCAGGGCCACGCCCATTGGAACAGGCCACGCCCCCCTTTACTACAAAAGCGCGCCATTCCTCGCTTGCGCTTGTTGTAAGCAGAGCTCTTGAGGCGGAAAGCCGAGAGCAGAACTTTTTTAAAGACTACTTTAAAATTGGAATTGTGATACTGTGTTTTTTTTAAACTGTGATACTGTGTTTTTAAATAACAACTAGAGTCGATCTCTTGGCTCCCCACGTGACTCCCTCCCCGCGCAGCCGAGTCAGGTGCTGCAGCGGGTCGCAGGTGAATCACCGGGACACCAGGGCCACGCCCATTGGAACAGGCCACGCCCCCCTTTACTACAAAAGCGCGCCATTCCTCGCTTGCGCTTGTTGTAAGCAGAGCTCTTGAGGCGGAAAGCCGAGAGCAGAACTTTTTTAAAGACTACTTTAAAATTGTAATTGTGATACTGTGTTTTTTAAAAACTGTGATACTGTGTTTTTAAATAACAACTAGAGTCGATCTCTTGGCTCCCCACGTGACTCCCTCCCCGCGCAGCCGAGTCAGGTGCTGCAGCGGGTCGCAGGTGAATCACCGGGACACCAGGGCCACGCCCATTGGAACAGGCCACGCCCCCCTTTACTACAAAAGCGCGCCATTCCTCGCTTGCGCTTGTTGTAAGCAGAGCTCTTGAGGCGGAAAGCCGAGAGCAGAACTTTTTTAAAGACTACTTTAAAATTGTAATTGTGATACTGTGTTTTTTAAAAACTGTGATACTGTGTTTTTAAATAACTAGAGTCGTTCTCTTGGCTCCCCACGTGACTTCCTCCCCGCGCAGCCGAGTCAGGTGCTGCAGCGGGTCGCAGGTGAATCACCGGGACACCAGGGCCACGCCCATTGGAACAGGCCACGCCCCCCTTTACTACAAAAGCGCGCCATTCCTCGCTTGCGCTTGTTGTAAGCAGAGCTCTTGAGGCGGAAAGCCGAGAGCAGAACTTTTTTAAAGACTACTTTAAAATTGTAATTGTGATACTGTGTTTTTTAAAAACTGTGATACTGTGTTTTTAAATAACAACTAGAGTCGATCTCTTGGCTCCCCACGTGACTCCCTCCCCGCGCAGCCGAGTCAGGTGCTGCAGCGGGTCGCAGGTAAATCACCGGGACACCAGGGCCACGCCCATTGGAACAGGCCACACCCCCCATTTCCGTCATTTAAGGATGTGCTGGTTCCGGAGGCGCAGTGGACGGGCGCAGCGGGCACGCCGGCGGGGCGCCGAAGGCGCGCCAAAGGCAAGCCCGTCTGCGCCCGTCCGCGACCAGCCGGGGCCCGGGGCCACAAACCCTGGCTCCCACCCTACCCAGAGCAGGACCTACAGCTCGGCGGCCATATACAGCATAGGTAGGACTGCCGCTCCCCAGTGCACCCATATCTATGCTCCCACAGAGCTTCCCGCCCGCTGTTCGGGGTGCAAACATTCCTTCCGCAAATCCCCGTCGGCCTCGGCACAAACTTACCGCATGTATGCGCTAAACTGCCGCTCTTTATCAAAACATAGCACACAGATTGCCATGCTGCTCGAGGAGAAAAAGCCAGACGCGGTTTTCCTGACAGAAACATGGCTCACTGCTCACTCTGAGGCAGACGTGGTTCTAGCCTTACCCGTAGGTTACTATATCCTTAGACTGGATAGACCGGTAGGGAGAGGCGGAGGTCTGGCGATCATATTGAAAAACCAGTACCGATGCCGTGCTACAGCAGAAACTATCCCTGAGTGCGAGAGTGTAGCATTCTGCATAGAGTTCAACGCAAATAGCTCTTTTTCCGGCACCCTGATCTACCGCCCCCCTGAGCCTGTAAAAGTGTTCCATAGGTCTCTTCCAGAAATCATAGCGGAAAGAATTCTATCTTCTGCCAACCACACGGTCCTAGGGGACCTTAATCTCCATTTCAATTCCCCCTCAGACCACATTGCTAAGGAGTTACTAGATGATCTGGAAGCTCTTCTATTGTCCCAACTGGTATCAGCCCCGACCCATGAAAAAGGCAATTTACTTGACCCTATATTTAGTAACTGCCTGGATCTAACTGTTGATCAACCCATCCCCCTTCCATGGTCAGACCATTTTTTGGTCCCGCTTACCTGGGTTACACACAAAACCCCCCAGTTATCTCCCCAAGTCACCACTAGGAGGAACTGGACAAAGCTCCCATTGGAGCCCTGGCTGCATAACCTGGACTCCACCCGCCCGCCACCCTGCCTAGACCCCAATGTGGCAAACGGCAACTATGTAGGTTGGATCACTCACTCGCTAGATTCGATCCTCCCGCTTCGCAGATCCTCCTCGAAGAGATTACAGAAATCAGCCCCCTGGTTCTCCGACTCTCTAAGAGAGCTAAAACGCCTTTGCAGGCAACGAGAGAGAGCCTGGCGTTTAGACTATCTCCCAGATAAAAATGCTTCCTACAAAGAGGCGATCAAAGCCTACAGAGAAGGGATCAGAACGGCCCAGGCAACCCACTACTCTGAGAAAATACTAGAAGCGAAATCAAAGCCTAAGGAAATTTTCCATATAATAAAGCAATGTACCAGTGCCAACACGGCACCCCCTCCTAACAAAACCCAGGGCCAATGCAATGAGCTTGCGGATTTCTTTCACAATACAGTTTTAAAAATTTACTCTACCTTCCCAACAGCAGCCACAACCCCGGATATGATTAATCCATTCCCCCCTAGACCGCCTCTTCACCCAGAACAGCCTTCCCTCGAGCACTTCCCTCCTTTGGACCTCGACACCTTAAGCAAAGTGGCACGACAAGTCAAGTCGGGCTCTCCTTGTGATCCTGCTCCTCCAGAAGTCCTGATGCAGGCAAGCAAAGCCACCCTGCCTGTAATCCTGGAACTTCTAAACACGTCCATATCCGCATGCTCTGTCCCCACAGCTTGGAAGCAAGCCATGGTGCGGGCGCTGTTGAAGAAACCCAGCCTAGACCTAGATGACCACTCCAGCTACCGCCCCATCTCACTTCTCCCTTGGGCTAGCAAGGTGTTAGAGAAGTATATAAACGCGCAGCTGGTTCAGTTCCTAGAGGACCACTCTCTATTACACACATCCCAGACAGGCTTCAGACCGAAGCATGGCACGGAAACCGCCTTATTAGCGGTCACCGAAGAAACTCAAAGGGTACTGGACCAGGGAGGATCAGTGGCAGTGATCCTCCTTGATCTAAGTGCCGCTTCCAATACGGTCAGCTATACCACCTTGCTGGACCGTCTCTATGACATCGGAGTTTCAGGTGACGCATTAAGGTGGTTTGACTCTTTTCTGTCTGAGAGATCCTTTCAGATCTTCGACGGAGAGATAGTGTCCTCTAGCAAACCTCTGAGCTGCGGAGTACCGCAGGGCTCCTCCTTGAGCCCTGTATTGTTCAACGTGTACATGAGGCCGCTGGCGGGTGTTGTCGAACCGTACGGCATTAAAATCGTGTCGTACGCCGACGACACCCAGCTTGTGGTCTCGCTGGCCACTGAGAACAACAGGCAATCCCCGGCAGATCTGCTAAAATGCTTAGAGGACGTCAAGGGATGGATGACCAACTCCTCCCTAAAGCTAAACGGAGAAAAGACGGAGCTCATGCTCCTAGGCCCAGCCTCTCCTGTGCCTTTCACCTCCTTGTGGCCCTGTGCACTGGGCCCTCCCCCCACCCCTAAGGAGAGTGTTAAGAGCCTGGGAGTGTGGCTGGACAACAAACTCTCCTTCTCCACCCAGGCCACTAAACTGTCCGCCACATGCTTTGGCCTACTCAGAATCCTGAGGAAAGTCCTCCCGCTACTTCCTCTAGAGGCCAAAAAGGTGGCGGTACAAGGTCTCATCCAGTCTCGCCTGGACTCGAACAATGCCCTATACGTGGGGGCACCTGAGATGACCCTCCGGAAACTGCAGGTTGTACAAACCTGTGCAGCACGTACCCTGTTACAGATCCTGCGCACCCAGTCAGCCAGACCTGCTCTAAAAAGTCTCCACTGGTTACCAGTGAGGCAGAGAGTGGCTTTCAAGGCGCTGTGCATGGCGCACCGCGCCTTCTGGAAAACGGGCCCAGCCATTAACAACGACCTTGTCATCCCCTACCACCCTAACAGGAACCTTCGGTCGACGGAGGCTTTCCTTGCTGTTGTTCCCAGAGTGAAGCGAGCCAGGTCTGGGGGTAGGCTGTTCTCTTTGAATACCGCCAGGCTCTGGAATGCTCTCCCCCTCTCACTCCGGTCCAACCCAAACCTGCTCTCATTCCGGAAAAGCTTAAAGACACTTCTGTTTGCCAAATCCTATGTTCCCTAACTCCTCTTCCCGTCACCTCTCTGCTTCAACTCAGCGCTTGGACGCCTACGGGCAGCAACCGCGCTCAACAAATATTTTTACAATTTTACAATTACAATTACAATTATCTCAGGGCGACACCTTCTGACGTCACGCTTCCTCCGCTCGAAACAGTTCCCCTCCTTCACAGTTAGCTTCTCACTCTCGCATTCGTCTCATTCACACTCTGAAGTAATTATCTGTCCACGAAACGACTGGACAATCACTTCTCTGACTGCCTGTCTACCAAACGACCGAACAGTCTCTTGAAATTGTTGACCTCAACTGGCAACTGTCTGTCCACGAAACAACCAGACAATCGCCTCAACTGATAGGTTTCAAATGCTCGATGTTCCACATACAGCAACCCACGACCAGCGTCGGTTACTCACGCATTCACACATTCGCTCCCCCTATCTCGGTCTGGGTAATCGATGACGTCTCACGACTCCCCTCTCAATGGTCAACAAATTCTACCTTGGGTGTCTTCTACACCACAACTTCTCAGACTACTCGTCAAGCCTAAGAATCCCTGGGCTGCGTGCGCTCACAGCCTGATCTCACAATCACTCAACTCTCATTCCAACTCCGCAAGACATCACACAATCAAATCAACACTGCAGTCTACAAAACACATCACCTTATTCATACTCACTCTATCACGAACTACTGCTTTCACCGCACCGCTACTCTCCATCAGTTTCCATCAGCTGCCGTCGTCTGCCGCTTTCAATCCAATAGCTCACCATCGCTTGAATTCTATGGGCCTCGGTGATCTCTTATCTTGATCTAGATCTCCCCTTACAATCAGAGATAACCATCCTACTCTGCTACCAACTGATAAAGCTGGATTCTCATCAGTCTGACCATCTCCAAGAATCCTCTCAGGTCGCCAGGATCTTTCTATCTGCTAAATAGTGTAAAGGGGAGAAAATTCAATTTTAGCACATAATCAAACGAATCGAATTTGAACTCTAAAGGACCACTGACTCTGAATCTCAAATTTTAGGGATTTATTACAAAGCCAAAAATAATTGCACATACAAACACCTCATCAAGAGGTTAAAAAAATAAATAGGAACTAATACAAAAAAGATTCTACGCAGGAGTCTCATCCGACTCAGAATAAAAAAAATAGTCAGTTCCAGAAGCATTAGGCAACCAATAACTGTTCCGATCTCTATATTAGAGGTCATTAACCTAAAAGAAAAATCAGATAGTCTATCCCTACTCTATCTCTAAGGTGACATCCCTACTTAGCATTTTCCCTCAGGTAAGAGAATAGAAAAAGGTGTCGGAAGTGAAGACTTCCTTAGAAGTACACTCACTTTGCTCAGTACAGAGCTCGTTCTAAGATGCTACTTCTAGCTTCCGATCCAATTATCAACTGCCCAACCCACGGGGCACTGTCCCTAATTCAAAATCCCAAAATCGTAGAACACGCCTTCCGTCACACCGCTCCAGCCAGGTCTTCCTCTGGTACTTTTCCAGTGAAACCTTTATTCCAACCAAAGACGGTTAGCTTGACCTTGGGTCCCAGGCACCTTCTCCGCCGAAAGTATCATCCCTGCATTCCAGTATACTCCCATGTTGGCTTCTCATGCCATCCTAACTCCTAAAACAAAAGGGTTAGTCTCCTAACAAGCTAGGTGTCCATGCACCTGCAACAGAAACATGGGAACAAGAAACCTTCCACTTCACTGAGATTTTCTAACATCTCTGAAACCCAGAGCCTTTCCAAGGGAAACAATGTTCGGCCTACAATATTCAGCTAACATAAGAAATTAATATGCCTTTCTCTTAAACGTAGATGCGATCAGGCCTTTACACATTTTAAACACACGTTTCTAAAATCATACTATAAGCATTGATATTCGTTAAATTGCATACATGAATAAGCAAATCTACACGTGCAGACTTTAATATGGTGCACGTTTAAACCTAATGCATCACATTATACGGGAACCAATTCATTACACTTTCAGAATAACATGGCGCTCTATCACTTGGAAATAGACTATCACTATTAGGTTTTGATTACCAGTTGGAGAACAGGCAGTTTGAATGTTAAATGCTTCACAAGTTCACAAGGCATATGCTGGCACAGAGAAGTGTTCGCTCTCTTTACTTCTTTATAAGTATGCCTCACCCCATTACTTGCATTCTGCAAACTAATCAATCTTTGTTGTTCCTTGGGTTACATGATGGGAATGTTTGTTTTGTTACCTTACACCTAACCTGCCCTGCAGCTCTGTACAATTGAGAACCATTTCAGTTTACTCATGGCCCCCAAAGCCTTTTTATTTTTGTAATTCTTTGTTAGATTCTTCTTTGTAGCTCTTCTTTATCTTAACTGTTTTCTTATTGAGCACCAGGAACCCTTTCTATGTAGCAGTGCACTGTCAAGGGCTGGACAAGAGAGACTGATCCAGGGCTTGTCTCTGGCTTTCCTGAGGTTATGGCAACTCCTTCCAGTAGCCATGGCCCCATCACTCGATACAATGATGTGTGAAGAGTTTGTGACTGCTACAGAAATGTCACAGTTCTTGGAGGAAAAATCCCAGATGGCATAAAAACTTCCCAGAAGCAGAAAAGTAGAATCCTCCTTTTGTTAGAATGCTACACCCGAAGTCCTTGACCAGAGACTGAGGCAACACAGCTATCCTCCCACAGGTGAGTAGTCCACACCATCAGAAAACTGCTGCTGCTACCTGCCTTCGCCTGTGGAGCGTGAAACCTCTCTGCCTCATTTCGGCAGAGCGGGATTGTAAACTGGTGTGGCAATCTCACTGCTTGCTTTGGCACAACATGCACTTCATCAAATAAAAATGAGCCAATCTGCACTTCATCAATTAATAATAATAAGCCAGTCCTGCACTGCTGACCCACTCCTTTTTATTGCTCTTTTGGCCTCCTTGCAGTCATCATTGTATGTAATGCCAGTTTGAGTGGCAGCAGCTCTTCCGCAAGAAGGATGTCTATCTGTTGGCCGCTATTTTTATCCAACAGACAAAATAGGCTGGGTGTAATATCGAACCACTCCCTGGATTAATCAGGTCCATATTAACATATGATTGAAAACAGATTTGGGGTGCTCTTCCTTAAATAGAAATTAAGATGACATAATTTAAATTTGTATCCCTTTATTACACAGTTTCTTCCATTTCTGGTATGGATAACAATATTCCACTTGGTAAATTTCTAGATAAAAGCTGGGCAGCCGACACGTGTTTCACCCCCTATTGCTGTCAAGTCTGGGGCTTTCTCAAGGCTGCGAGAAACAAAATGAAGAACAATTGTGATCAGAAATGAGAGTTCTGTAATCCCAGGTATCTTTACCACTGAGTGAGGTAAAGAAAGGGCACCCTTCTCTCCATGTGCGGACACTTAAATGTACTTTTTAAGAGAATCTTATTAGTGTGTGATGGCATTCATGATCACAATGTGATTATTTGTATTACCCAGATAAGTGAAATAGTAAAGGGGATAGCCTCAAGAGGTTCTACCAAGTAGTGAGTGCTGGCAAGGCAAGGTGTATGTTGGATAATACATACCGTGAGGTTAATAATTTCAAGGTGTATTACCAGGGAGATGGAAAACAGAAGAGAGGAAAAACAAAAGGGAGAAGGACCTGAGGGAAGAAACCCAGAAGGGAGGATCAGCAGATGGGAGAAAGCACGAAAAGAAAGGAGAGGAAATGAGAGAAGAAAGGGGTGTAGCAAGAGAAGTGGGGAGGTTACCGGTGACAGGGAGAAGGGGGGCTGTAGAAGAGAAGACCAGGATATAGAGGAAAAAGGTAAAGAGGAGGAAAGAGGAAAGGGGTTAAAGGGGAGAAAATGGGAAAGAGAGGGTGGGGGAGGACAAAGGAGGTCACATAACCGTGATCAACTATTGTCAAAGTTTCGGTTAGTATTCTAAGTGCATTACTTTAGTGAAAATTTTTATAAGGAGATCGGTGCTTTACATTACTTATATAGGTTCATAGAGTCATATCTCGGCAGGAATCAACATTTTTTTAGGTTAGGCCTTCTTTAAGTGTGCTACTTGTAGAATCTAGACAAAATCTAGTTAACATGCAACAGACGTTTTACATTGTCTCGATGCTACATTAACATTGCTTGACATATTAACACACTGGGGAGTGATATGATTTGCGGTAGTTTGCCACTGTTATGGGCTGTCTAATTTGTATTTTATTTTGCCATGTATCTGGAATGTAATAAAAAATGCACGAATGGTGATATCTCTTGTATCCCTTCTATTTTGTTTTTATATTTGTCCATTGGAGTGCTCACCCACAACAAACAATTGGGAATCTAATCTACAGGAAGAGGGTGTCGGACTTTACATCATATTAATCTAATCCATATCAACATATGAGTAGGGTAGTGGACCAAGTAAGGTCTGATACCTGCATCCGGTATGTAAGCATAAAATACATTGAGTTGTGAATAGAGTTTCAAGCATCCACCTCACCATAACCAACACCGTCTATAAGTCTCTCACTAGAAACACTGTATGTTTGGTAAAGCAGACCCTCCCTGTTGACCATTGACAAGTAATGTTTAAAGTAGTATAAAAAAATTATGTATTTTCTGATGTTGCTCATCCTAAACAACTCGGTGACTACGGATTATTAACAGTTGTGTTATCAAACATAGAAATTCATCAATAATTAATTTTAATTCAAACAGATCATTGATGATAATGAATCAATGTGGCAGAAGACCAAAGAATACACGTTAGTTCAGTAGGTCTTGAAACAGGTAATTTAATTAGGGCAAGATACAAACTGAGAAAAATACTATACAAAGTGATAGATACTGTCTTCATTAGCTGGAAAGTATCAGAGTGCAGTCCATTTAATAATTCAGGTCATATGGAAAACTTCTGCTGGCTATTCTAGAAAATCCTGTTGTATCCAAATGATCGGTACTTTGATGTTATTAGAAAGAGCTGAATCTTTTTAAGTGTTTATTTAATAATGAGATTATGTTTGGTGTGTTGCTGCAGATATATGTAAATGGCAGCAAACACGCGTGTCACACCCTGTACCCTTTAGGACTATGACTTTCTCAAGCCTGTAATTCAGGTTTAAAGGTAAGACATAATTACAATCACACCAAATACCGATTTTGCTGTAAAGGGTAAACTATGCCGCTGTTAATAGTGCAAAAAAGAAATTGAATGGTGCATGAGTGATACCACGCCTGATGTCATTTGGCTATATCAGTATGTTCAGAATATCCTGCGGGAGATTTTTGAATTAACTGAATTATGAAATTGTCTTCTTTCTGATATTTTAAATCTAATGAAGAGTGTGCCTGTCACTTCAGATAGTATTTTTGTCAAACTATTTCTTGATCTAATTAATTTATCAGTCATCTGTCAGTTAAAGGTTTCTAGGAGGCGACACTTATTATGTAGCTAATTTATAGAGTGCAGCATATACCAGATGGTCTTGTCACTATGGGCCATATGTAGTTAGCATAACATTTACCGATTCATAAATACCGAATTTTACCGATTCGGTATTTATGAATCGGTAAATAGTATGTAGGTAATTAATCGGTAATCATTACCGATTCGGTAAATATCGGTATTTATGAATCGGTATTTACCGAATCGGTAATAATGCATCCCTTTCCATTGATTCCTATGGGCCTGGAGGCCCATAGGAATGAATGGGAAGCCAGTTACTATTACCGATTCGGTAAATACCGAATCGGTAATAGGGGAGGCAGGGTGTCACATTGACACCCTGTTGCACCCCTTATTCGTGCATGTGTGCACATGTGGTGCACATACATGCCCTAAGGGCATGTATGTCTGCCACATGGCACTTCACAAATTGCACAAAAATGCTTTTTTAAAGGTATTCGTCATTTACCATCAACTTGTAGTTGGTGGTAAATAACGAATCCAGACACCAATTATGCACTCACTTGAGTGTCCCCTACATAGCATTTCTGGATTCAGTATTTTACCGATTTCTTAAAATTCCGATTCGGTAAATACCGAATCCAGAAATCAGCCACCTACATCTCAAGTGCCTCAATACCGGTCGGTAACGGGATATTTACCGAATTTCGGCAGTTACCGACCGGTATTTGGCTTCCTACATATGGCCCTTAATGCCTCAAAGGGCAATGTATGAGTAAAGAAAGCCTATTGAGTGAAGAGAAACATTAGTAGCTTTTTTCTGCAAGGAAGGTAAGGAGGAAGACTGCTGCAGAGCTGTGGTGCAAACACATGTGGTGCAAGCACAGATATGTGAAATAGAATAACCAGGAGGTTAGCAGAAGATGAGCCTAGTACGTGCAGATAGATACTTAAAATAAATTTTATCTGAGGAATAGAAAGGTGGTTCCATTCAAGAATTTGTACACAAGATATAGGGCTAAAAAATTATTTCTTTTAGAAAAGGGAAACCAGTGCAATCTATGTTTGAATATACTTTGCTGAAGCAAACTGTAAAGCTAGGAAAACTGAACTGGTGGCTTGATTTTGGATTACTTGTAATGTATGAATTTGATAGTTTAACATTCCAAGTTAAAGTACATTGCAATAATTGAGTCTTGAGCCTGGGGACTACATAGTCATTAACATTCGATACCCAGAGGTGGTAAGTGTTATACTTAACAAGATCCAATCTAGACAACAGCATATGAACACTTGAGATCAACTAGTGACTGCCGTCCCGTTAGGTTTTTCTATAAGGCCCCCCTCTATCTGTTAATCCATTCACTTATAGAATGCCAAACCCGGTACACACATTTAGTGTGAGACCTACAGTAGCTTGCTTCAACCGCTATGCTCCACTCTCTGGTTTAGCTGAACAGGATTGACAAACTGATCAAGGGGGACAATAATAAACCGTAGGGAGATAATAGCTACCGAAAAAAGAACACAAATTAAGATTAGGTCATAAAATATAGCTGTGATCAAAAATAAGTTAAAGGACAAAAAATGGATAGATAGCATTAAACCACTCACATTATTATGCCTACAGGAGACCTGGCATACCCAAGAGCCATATTTTGATGACTTTGCTACGTCTCAAACCCAGCTATACCATCAGTCCCTGGCTGAGCAAAGGGAGGTCTGGCAACTTTTATTTCTAAAACAACGCCAATAGAACTCAGAAAGATGTATAATGGCTCCCCTTATTTCCAATTAGTTATATTAATATTGGGGAAAAATCAACCCTTTATTGTGGTGAACGTTTATAATAACATATTTGATGCGACCCGGTTTGAGGTTGTGAACGAATTGGAGAGAGTACTGGACACCTTTATAAAGGGGGTGGACCCCTCATACATATGTATCTGGATGGGGGATTTTAATACCAGTAAATGTAGTTTTTCAGGAATGAATGTATGTGGATTCTCAAATATAATGGGGATTCATTTACAACGTTTCCCTCATGATAGTTATGTGGAACCGGTAAATGAACTCCTATGTAAGCATAGCCTGGAAATATTAATAATAAATGGACAAGATGGAGAAACTATATATCCAGCGTTCCAAGGCAGTGTAAATTCAACATGTATCGACCACATCATCATGTCCACTTCTGACCTTGCATACTGTGGCTTACCAGACAGTGAATTCATTAGCTTTAGCGACCACTCTTCGCTGACTCTGCCCATATATGTTATAACTAACGGGCCTGAGGATAAATTAATGTTGCCTAACGTAGTGGCGGCCAAAAAGAATACTGTTAGTTTAAAATGGACAGGTATCAATGAAGACACTATGTTGCACTATGTTGCAAAAGGTTATTAATGCTAATAATGAAAGTTTTTCCATCTGCACTGACATTAATTCCTCCCCCGAAATGATTATGACCGCCTATGAGAGAATCACTGCGGCAATATCTAGCAATTTACCAAAAGGAAGTATAACGAAAAAGAGACAGGTTAACGGCTGGTTTAAATCATGATTGCACGCGGGCAAAACAAGACTTAAATAAGGCCCTACATACAATACCTAGAGATAGAACAGAAACTAAGCGACTTAGATTTCTATATAAGCTAACTTTAAAAAATAGGAAGAGGGAGGTGCAAGAAGAGGCCTTGTCGAAATTGAATCAAGCACGAAGACACTGGGGATTCTACCCTTTTCTGGAAAGTGATTATCTCACCTATGTGGAAGGATGATCAAGATCCCATCATTGAAACAGTTATCGCCCTAAATGACTGGCTTACCCATTTTAGTGGGATTTTTAATGCATACAGCCCCTTTTTATAGCTATGATAACACCTCCAACAAATTAGGCTGGAGGAGGTAACCATAGCAATAAATAAGAGGAAACGGGGCAAGGCTTCAGGATCCGACGGGGTGCCAGCCGATGCATATAAAAAATATACACAGAATATTTAGGGTGGCACCATAGGTTACTCCCTAAACCCATAATCAAGTGCAAGGGGGAAGGGAGCCCTGCTACGGGCCACCAATGTCCCTTTCCGCCAGCCTTTCCATGGCGGGTGAACTGCCATGAAACGGCTGGCAGGGAGAGACATCGTAATCCCTACAGCAGTGCCTGGTAGGCACCGCCAACATTGCAGGGATTGCAAGACCCTCCGTGGCACCGGCGGGCTCAAGGAGCCCATCGGATGCGTGGCGGTCAGTGTTTCAGAGCGCCATCACACCGCCTGCCATTGTAATTTGGCAGGCGGCAAACCTGTCTAGGATGGTGGTGAGACCACCACTGAAGGACTGTCGGTGGCTTTCTCACCATCATCATAATGATGCCCTAAGTCTTCTCCATATAGATATTTAGCCAGTTATGGTCAATGAATTTCTTAATGATACCCTGGCACTCCATTAAGGCAGCATGTTGAACATCTATGTCGTTTAGTTGGCAAATAAGCTGAGTAGCATTACATTTCCTAATAAACTGGGTAAGGGGAAGTAAATATATGTCAAATAGGTAAGGCAAAAGTATGGGCCCCTGAGGGACTCCTGTATAAGTAGGAGATATGACTATTAATCATAACTTTTTGGAATTTCTCTTTAGGAAGAAAAGAAACACATTCCAAGACTGTTCCTTTAATGCGACATTTATTCACCTTAATAATCAAAATATCATGTAGGGATGCTGTGGTGATAGATATTGCTACATAAAGTTATCGATTGCTGACCACAACCATACATTCTCAAGTTGTTTTGTGATTATTTGTTTTTGCCATGAAAAACCTCATCAGCATAGAAAGCCTCAAAATCCTGTGTCTCATCAAAAAATTATGATTAACTTCACTGAAAATAAATGTGGATCTACCAATTAAGAATATAATTTAAAAAAATGAATCAAATGCCTATGAGAATGCAACTATTTTGGTTATTTTGTATTTAGTCCGGGGTGCTTAGTTTCTAATGTAGTCACAGTTTTAAGCTTAAAACTGAATGGGAAAATCTGGGCATTTCTAAATATTTAGTCCTCTTGACTCTAGAATACTATTCAGACACCCAGTCATATTTCATTCTGCACAGCATAACTAGCCATCCATTTTTCTAGTTAGATAGGAGACAAATTATGACACATTTTTAAGATGTCGGTGATTGCTTTTATATCCTGTGACTACTGGGGATTATGCATAGATTCACCATCACAATAGACACATACCTTCAACATATATACAATCTTCCATCATTGCTCCTTTCCCACCCTTAATGTCTCTTTTCTTTCTTCCCTCCCGACATGGAGATGCTATACATCATTCTGGCATGGTCTGCAATAGACTTGACACCCCATTACAAATACTCACACTAACTTTGTCACACCTGGTAGACTATACTGAAATGTCATCTACACTACACTCCTGACTTTAATTCACCCCTTGTACATATTTCCCTACATCTCCTTACCATTACAATAATGCTTCCAATCCCTTATTAGAAACTACTCTACACATTTGATCCTTCACACAGCTTTAACCATGTGACACATTGAAGTAGATATATGGAAGTCTAGGACCCAAAGCTGTTTTTAACCAAATGTGGAGGGTTAAACCAGAAGAAGTGTGCTTCAGGATTTCACCTTGCACTTGAACAGTTTAGACTTTTTCACTTTGATATCCTTTCAGAATGGATGTTACGTATGCATTTATATTGTATATCCATAGCACAAACCTAGCCAAATGGCAGTGGAGTGCTATGAAGGGTCAAAGACAAAGGTCAAGTCCATGAATGACAGGAGAGGTGGCTGGGTTGTGGACAGTTAATACATTGTGATGTAGTGGTCTTTAAAGTGGTGAGTCTTGAACTTTTTACTAAATTGGAGCAACATTTTTGTGGTCCTGATAGGTACAGGGAAGTTGTTTAAGATACTAGGTGCTTTTTTGAGCTTCTGAACGATTGGCATTGGCCACTACAGAAACTATATAAAGCTTACTTTGCCCCAGCGGCTGTCTGTTGGAGACGTAGTTATCAGGACAGTGATATTGTGCATCTTGTCCACTCTTGGCTTATCAACAATAATACTGGCGCAGGGTCATTGACACAATGAATAACACCATGGCCTTGGACTTATGGCCTACGATTGACCTGCTCTTTCTCCATGATACCTTGTTCATCACAGACCTCACCAACGTCATCAAACACTGGGCAGATACAGCGTTGGCGGTGGCCAAGATGTCGATCCTTGGACAATGGAAAAAACACTCTCTGCCGACTTAAACTGACTGATGCTGGTTGTGTCTGTTGTGGCATCCCATGAGCAGATTATCTTTTGCCTGTTGGACATTGAAAGTGTTTGGTCTCCTTTCCTTTTACACATACCCAGATGTGGAACTAGTTCAAATTCTGATTATTACTGATTCCTCCAGCATATTTGTTGGGTGAATAGGAACTTCACTATCACATGAGATCTTTCCTTTTCTTTTTTCAGGAATTGGGAGGTCTCTTATCCTGTTATGGCTTACTGTTCTCTATTGTGTTTGTTTAGCTGACACTAATGGTGGGCAAATGATCATGCATCTTGAAAGTCCGCTTTCATATACGTATATGCTGATGTATTTTCCTGCTTCTCTGAATGATTGCAGTTGTTTATCCTATGTACTTTGTAGAATTACACAATTATGAAATGTTATTAAAAAATAAAGATCCTGCGGTGCAATGATGGAAATGTTTGCTGCCTTGTTTTTTTCTTTTTCTTTTTTACTTCTTAATCTGCATCCTAATGGTGTCCTGGCTCAACTCCATTCTGAGTATATGATCCAGGCCTTCATCTCCAGAGTGAACAGTGGGGGCAACATCCCTGGTGGGTGTCACGCACTAGCGTCTGTGGATCAGATACATGTGCTAGAGGTTTTGAAAAGAGAAAATGTATCCATTGTAGGATAAAGGGGCCAAAATTGAGCTTTTCAACCATCTGGAACAAGAACATTCACCCTAGTATATCAAACTCACTCTCGGTATCCAAAGACGTCACTGTATATATTTTCTCCGTCATTTCTAGAAAATACCATACATGTACCATACGCCACAGATTATATGTGGTATTGCATTTCAAAATAAACTCACTTTGATTTGGTTGCAACAGATCTGCTATTATTATAGCCTGTATCTGTCTTGCTTAGTCCCACTGAGGAGTTTACTATCTTTTGGAATCATTATCATGGTTTGTCAGTCTTGAAGTCATCCGGGTCTTTCCTAGGTTTGGAGATCACAGTAATTGAAGCCTCTGTTTTGGTATAAAAAGCACAGCCCCTTCCAAAAGATTATTGAAAGACTTCCAGGACCTTTGGGGCATAGCTATCAATAGTGCAGCTCGCGCAGTAGCATCTGGGCTCAAGAGGTGTAGGGGCCCACTGCCTCCCAATGGAAGCTACTGCAGAAGCTTATCCAGTATCACTCATCATATGCCTGGTAAAACTCCATTGTGAGCCCATCCAGGTCAACACCCCCTTCGTCCAGACTCAGGCCTTTAAATAGGAAAAGAACAGGAAAAGGAAATGGCATCAAGCCCCGCTTACAGGACACATAAAGTTTGGGCAAGTGAGGAAGAAACCTAGGGAGGAACAGCCATGATTGAAAAGGAAAATAAGAGCATGAAAACCTAAACTCGACTAGCTGCGGAGTTGCCTTAAAAGCTAGTTCTTTGATAAGGGGGCATCCATCACCTCTTTCTGTTCTGTAGTCAGATGTGGCAATTTACTGTCCCCAGGTGGTTATAGATCAGTTGCAGGACACTAATGTTATCCTTTGAGTCCATGATCTTCAACTGTTATAAAAGAGCATATTTATTTTTATTTGTGTGAACTGTAATTCCCCATTGTGATCAAATATCTGTAGGATACATTGTTTTCTGGTATCTTTTTCAAGGAGCCAGGCCAACAACCTTCCCAATGTATCTTTCTTTGTATTTTCTATCAGTAAATTCTGTATGAAAACGCATCATACAAGTTATTATAAATGTGTGTACTATCCAATGGCTTTTCTCTGCATTCCAGTGTGTGTGTACCACCTATTTATTTTTCCATGGCAGTTATAATTTCTTCAGTCAGCTGGCAGCTGTGGACTTGCTATTCCCATAAGACAGGTGAGACCAAAAGGATACCCACTAGGATATTTATCCTGGCTCTTACACGGAAACCTACCATCCTGTGCATTTCACTGTATGTATTGTCCAGATACTCTTCAAAACAAGCATTTGCAATGCAATAGTTCTTCACTTTTATGAGATTTTCAGCTATTGGCATTGTAAATGACAATGCCTTATATTTATGTGTTGTTAAAACAGAGAAATAAAGGGCATTGTCATTTGCAATGCCAATAGCTTAAACTCTCGCAAATGCGAGACCTATTGCATTGCGAATGCATGCTATAAAGTTTGAAAAAATAATTGGGAGTGAGCCTGTCCATTTGAGAAAATAGTGCTCTGAGGCTGGAATTAAAGCCTACCGAACAATAACAGGCGTAACAGGGGGTGTCGCCATGGGAGGTTACAAAATGAGCGAAGGCGGTACTAAGGAGGTACTACTAAGCCTTTTGACCAATGAACAGCCACAGTTTACAGTGGACAATGACACAAGCCAATGAAAAATGTAACTTGGTAAGAGTTTACAAAGGTTTCCACATGTTGTATCCCATCCTGGAAGCACATGGAAAATGTAAAGGGACAATCCTATGCAACAGTTTGTGGTGAGCAGGAACAAGACCCAATTTCAGATTGATCACAATGGATGGAAGTTGAATACACCACACGGGTCATCCAGGTCAAAGTGTTTAGCTTGGGACTTAGTCTTTGAAATTAAAGTCAAAAATCCTCCAGCAGTGCAAGTTACATTCAATGGCTGGCGAGGGTCTATCAGAGTCTGATAAGCCGTTGTCAAGCTTCAGGGAAAGTAGTCTGGTTTGTCACCAAAAGCACAGAGTGGGACAAACCTGAATTTCATAGATAAGTCGGTTCGTGGGTCAAATGGATTTGCCACCTTGCCCTGGTTCAAGCTTTAACTTTGTAATTAGGTGCCTTTCTTGCAGGCAAAATCGTCCAGTATGGCAAGTCTGGCATCCATAGATGGATAGGGTTCCACGAGGCTGTAAATATTTGTGTTACAGTCCTGCTGAACCAGATTCAGCACAGTAAAAAACCCTGAGTGGCACAAACCTGGTTTTCATGCCCCTTTGGGTGTGCCCTACATGGGCAAGCCTCAGAGCCTTGTCCCAGTACTCCAGAATTGGAAAAAATCACGAAACTCTTGATTTATAGTTTGCCATACGCCTTATTACAAGTGCGATAGGGTGTAATGCACTTGTATTCAGGCGGATAGGGCATCAGTCATGACTGTGACTGAGTAACACGTCCACTAATGTCTAAATCAGGCACCAAGTCCCAACTTTTTCAAAGTGTTGGAAAAATTCCTCCGGGTCATTCCTGCAGCCCAAAGGGTAATCAGGGTAGGTTTCTAGGCACCGGGTCTCCTATCCAGTCAGGTCTCCTCCAGCATCGAGTCCTCTGTGGTCAACCATCTTGAAATCAGTCATCCTTTTGCTTGGTGTGTCCCTGAAGCAGGGAAACAGTAGACAAACCAATTGACCATTGGAGAGCAGTTCCAGCCCATGGACGCCTGCTTGAGTTAAGAGTCCTTGTGTGAGTCCCCTTCTTCTTTAAGTGAAAACAGTGCTTAGAAGCGCAAAGCGCATCTATGGTGCTGGACTGGGACAAAGTCACAAGTTCACACCAACCACGATGGAGAGGGAGCCGGACACCGGGGGCCAAGGTAGGCTCCCTGACGTGGTGCCTAATTTATGGCCTCTCCTAATTGCAATTCAGAATGAGTCGTATAAACCCTTTTGCAATTCGGAAAGCATTTTCTGAATTGCAAAAGGAATTTAGTACATTCTAAAGGAAACATTTTGCAGTTGCCAACCCTGTGATATTGCAAATCGGAGGGTTTTTGACTGCAGAATGGTTTTGTAACTGAGGGTCTTGAGGTCTTATACTTGAAAAACTATGCATGCCATAGACTTTTGAAAGTTGCTCCCTGGAATCTTGTGATTTGTTCTCCCAAAAAAGTGTAAAGCGATGTAAACGTAATTTTACACACCTGGATTTAACTGCTTAAGTGGAGAGGACGACCCCTTGACGTCCTCCCCACTACCTTCATAGAGCAGAGGACATCAATACGTCATCCTTTGTCCCTGAAAAGAAAATGCTTCTGTTTACAAAAGCAGCAGCATTTGTTTTTCAGTATTGGGAGGCTAGTGAACAGCTTCCCACGTGTCCTGAATGTGATTATTTTTTATTTTGTTGAAACACCCGTGCTCACAAAACACTGATGTCACAACAAAGTAAAAGTGGTCTGTTTTCACTTTTGATCGGTGCTGGAAGAGGGCAGAACTCTGCCCCCCCAAGCACCGATTGACACAATTAGAGAAAATGTTGGAAAGGGGACAATATTCCTTTTCCAGCACTGTCACTCCCTAGTGAGTCCCTGCTTGAGGATTGCCCTGGGCACATTATCTCCAAGGAGAGGTCCACTCCACTAGATACCAGGGATTGTTGATTGCGCGGGGAACGGCCTTCATCAGCATGGGCCTGTGCTCCTATACCACCCCAGGGCACATTAGTCTTTTTGCCCCTGTGGTGGGCAGATGGGTAGCGTTTACTGCCAATCTGACGCCCGAGGGGAGGAAAGTTCACTGAATAGTTTTATTGGGAGAGCAGTCTTTTTGCCTTAGTTGGGGGACAGATGGAGTGTCTTTACGTATGTCTTTAAGGGAAGAGGTGTGGCACCGCGGCCAGGGTGATTGCCTCCGGAATCTGGGGATCACGGTTCGATCCCCAGCGCCGGTGGCAGATTAGCCGAGCACCATGTGACTCTGGGCAATAGCTTGCTTAATCTTCCCGACGGACCCCAGCGCCTAGAGACCCTTACGGGTAATCGTTCGCGCTTTACAAATGTGGATTATTATTATTATTATTATTTACCCCTACCTCCCTTGTGGGGGACCAGAAAGCCCACTATACACCAGTGAATGTTGTTTTTACTGATGTGTTAGAGAAAGTGCCCCTTCCCCTTCGGCATGCTCCTGACACCTCCAGACATGACAGACTTTTCGGTCCGGGAGGGGTGGATAGGTGCTGCTTACCCCAATCTGCCACCCGGGGGAGGCAGAAAGCTCAGTAGACATCAGGAAATGTATTTACATTTGTTTGGCGGGAAACTGCCTCCCTTGGGTATGGGCATGTGCTCCCCCCACCCTGGCCATGGCAGTCTTTCTGCCCCCCAGGGAAGCAAGTAGGGGGTGTTTCCCCGAAATCGGCCCACCCCAGGGTGCAAAGAGCCCACTAGACAACTGGGATTGACGTTTTTACCTTTTGAGTGACCCCGATGGGGATGGCTCAGTGCTCCCTCCACCTTTGAGCACAGGGGTCTTTCTGCCCTCACTGGTGGTAGATAGGGGGTGTTTACCAACAATCTATGCCTCAAATGGGGCAGAAAGTCCGCTAGACACCTGTGACAAAAGGCTGAAAAAGTGAGGGTGGACTGGGGTGGGATTGGGGTGGGGTGGTGGTGTGGGTAGCCCCTCATTCATTGGCCTGGTCCCTCACCCCAGAACAGGCCCAACAATCTTGTGTACCCCGTAGGGCAATTTAGGGGGAGTTTACCCCCCAATCTGCCCACCAGCAGCAGACAGCCCACATGACCACAGGGAAAAAATGGTCCACAAAATGGTTGGGATGGCCCACCCATGCCTGGGGCTGTGCCTCCGCCCCAGAATGGGCGCAGCAGCCTTCCTCCCCACTAGGGGCAGAAGGGGACAGTTTACCCCCGATCTGCCCCATTTAGGGGATAAGAAAGCCCACTAGACCACCAGGGAAAAAAATGGTAAAAAAAACAAGAAGGGTGGGTTTCTGGTTATGCTTTGGTTTATGTCTATACCCTGGTTTCTAGCTATGCCTTCACTCCAGAATGAGACCAACAGTCTTTCTGGTCCACTCTGGGTTTTACTGGGGCTTTACCTTCATTGCACTTGCAGGAGTGGTCAAAAAGCCCACCAGACACTAGGTATTTTTTTTTGCTGTATGGAGAAGAATATGAGGTGTGGACAAGCTGCTGTGGGATTGGTACTATCCCTGACCTATCCAGCCCAAACAGTTGTTCTGCCAGCTTAAGGCGCAGAGCATCACCATCCCCACGCCAAACAAGAAAATATTTGGATTCTTTTGGAATTAGTTTTAACATATGGACCAGGAGAGTGGGGTAAATCAGATGTCCTCTTACTGTCCATGCTGAATGGCAGAGCTATTCACACTCGTGCTCAGCCCCCACCAGAGAAACCTACTAAACCCAGAAGTTCCCGGTGGAGTTGCCTTGCGTGGATCCCGAAAAGTTTAGTCAAAATTTGCCTAAAATCACCCATTGTCCTCATATTTCCGTCACCTAAACTTCCAGTATCTATAGGAATACCGCAAAATCCTCCCACCAGCATTCCCACACTTCTCCTGATAAAAACGATACCCCACTTGTGCGGCTCAGTGTGGTGTTTGGACAAAGTATTGAATTACAAATATAGTGATACATAAATATCATATCAAGAATATCGTTATGTCAAAAATATCTTGGATATGAATATCATAGGTAAGAATATCGTTTTAAGTGTTGTTTTTAATATCATTGTAAAAATACTGTTTTGTAAAATGATGTTATATATATTATAGTTTTTATGGGTTTCTAATTATGTTTTGTGTACTATTTTATTAGTGTTGTGGGTTAATTTTCATGTTACTATTTAGTTTGAATTTTTTATTTAAAAAAAATTATAAATACAGTTTTTAATTATTATTTTAATAATGTATTAATAATATACGTTATATTATAGAACAAGATGTTGGGCTTATAGCGGTCAGTGTGAGGAGATACTTAAAATATGTGAATAATATATTTTTACTGGTAATTATATTTAAAAGATTTATTAGGTAGAAGTGGGTAAAGATAATTTCACCCATTTACTTTTAAACACCGTTTTTTTAAATGGCTTAGACTGGAGTGGAAAAAGTACATTTTACCCCTTTAGTGTACAACACCTTCCTCTAAGTGGTGTAGATTCTACTAGGCCTGGGCGGTAAATTCCGTTCCGCTCGCGGAATTTGGGTAATTTGGGTAATTTGGGTAATTTCGCATTCCGCGGAAAATGCGGAATTGCCCAAAATTCTGCGTTCCACTGCTTTGCGGAATTTTTTGCTTGTTTGCGTTCTCAAAATGCGTGTTCGCGAGATATTTCCCCCGAGCATGCAAACAGCGTTCGCGAACAGGAAAAAAGCATTGCGAACAAGCAATTCCACGTGTTTGCGGAATTTCTGCGTGCTCGCGGAGTTTTTTTACTGTTGCGCGGAGCTTTGCTTAGCGCGACTTCGCAAATTCCGCCCACCCCTAATTCCTACCCCTTTAGTGTCCAACACCTTCTCCTGAGTGGGTTAGATTGAAGTGAGAGTAGTAAATCTTAACCCTTTAGTGCCCAGCGCCTTAACCTAAATGGCTTAGGGTCTCATTACGAGTCTTGCAGTCCACGAACAGCCAGTCTCTCTGTGGCATGGTGGTGGTGCTTTTCCGACTGCCCTATGACCAGGGAGCTCCGGACCCGCCAAGTATATTACAAGTTTCCTCACTGCCACAGTTTTCTTTTTTTTTTAAACTCTTTTTATTAACAAAGCTCGAGAGACCATGCCATACATTAGCAATTGCCATAAGTACATCAGGTCTCGAATACAGAGAACTGGAGACAACACATTCAACTATAGAGCTATCAGGTGTGCTATCCCCCATCATAATGCTAATCCCCCGCTCCCAGCCCTATATACCTCCACCACGGCAACCATACTTTTTTCCATTTTTTGGCACAACCCCAACTTTTATACACTGTTTCCTCGGCCCTCTGGCACCAATCAAGATCCCTTTTCCACCTCCACCTGCAGGGGTGAGGGCGCCCCCCAATTCCTTGCTATATTGCGCTTTGCCACACCCGCCGACAGAGCCAACCATAGTCCCACGTATCTGTACCAGTCTGCCTCACCTCTAATCATTAACAGAAGAGATTTCGGGTCTAGTGGCACCTCTGACATAATCTCCGTGACTCCCCTCCAAAACCGGGCTACCTTCGGACAGCTCCACAATATGTGTATAAAGGTCCCTTCCTACCCGCACCCTCTTACGCACAGCGCCGTGAGTGCCCTGCCCCAGGAGAACAGGTGAGTGCACGGGTAGTACGTGCAATGGAGGATCTTGAGCTGCACGAGATGAAATCTGGAACGCATGGCAACCTTTCTAGGGCTCTGAGTCGCCTCCTGTCAGTCCTCATCATCTATGTCCCCCGGGTCTTTGACCCATGCTTCCCTGAGAGCAGTCAGGGGATCAGAGGTGTTGTTTATCAATTTTCGATAAATCGTGGATGTTGGCTTGCTCTGAATAGGATCCAACAGCAACCTATCTTATAACAGGGAGTAGTCTGGCATGGAAGCCCCACTATGAATATGATAGTAAAAATAATGGGGTAACCCAGTGTCCCTCAGCAGATGCTTCAGTAGATGAAATCTGCAGGTTGTGTGATTCCGCTTATTTAGTATAGAGTCAGGTCTCCACCAGCTGGTTGGAGCCTCAATTGGTTCTTCACTTAACTTTCCACCAATCGGTTAGAGTCTGGTGAATTTATCCATTCAAGTCATTTACGTGATAAGGCAAAAGCGTGTCCGTCCGGTAACTGCTTCTTTCAACGAGTGAAAGAAGCATCTACTGAAGCATTTGCTTTTGCCTGTCAAACAACACCCCCCCTTTCCAGTCCAGAGGAAGACCTGCCCTGATGCTTTTTACATTTGCGCCTCTTACAGGGTCGAAACGTCGACTTGCTGCATATGTCCTCACAGTGCTCATGATCACAGTTTATACTTATCAATGGATCATACAGCATATGTGAAAAAATAATATGGACAAAACTAAATCCCCTTTTTTCCCAAGCTTAGTGTCACATGTCTATTTGTCTTGTACATAGTGTACTGCCAATATCACCAATCACTATATGCCACTGTGGATATGTGCGCGCAGAGCATGCAGAAGTTGCAGATGCGGGTATCGTTGTGAGCTATGCAAATCATATTCTTTTTGGAGATATTCAAACGTGCGAGGAGAATCCCCCTTCCATACATCCCTCAGGTATTCTATCCCTATCAATTTCCATCCCTTAAAACCCGACATTGCGGCCACTTCCCTCAAAGGATCACCCACCCACAGCGGGCTCTTCCCTGTCAGTTGCCCAGCCCAGCCCAGCAGTTTATTGGCTTCCCTCCAGCACTGGATAACCACTTTGGTGTGCTCCGGCCATTCTGGGTGCGATCGATGGGAGTACAAGAGGGATTTACAATTTCCCTTGGGCATGACTGCTCTATCCACTCTATAGGCTGGCTCCTCTACCCCCACATACACCCAGTCATTAATGACCTGCAATTGTGAGGCCCAATAATACAGCCTAACGTCTGGGACCACTATACCTCCGTCGTAGACGCCTCTGTGCAGCTTATGCAGCGCGATTCTCGGCATCCCTCCCTCCCATAGCAGCGTCCACACTTCCTGCGATATGCGCTTGAAGATAGTCGGCGGGACCCCAAAAGGGGTGTTCTGTAGAACATAGAGGAGCCGTGGTAGCGTCATCATTTTTTTAAAAAGGGCAGCCCTACCCATAAGAGAGAGCGGGAGCGTGTGCCAGTGACTGACATCTGCGGACAAGCGAGTCATTTGAGGGTCCAGGTTCCTGTCTAGGAAGTCCTTTTGGTTCCTCGTGATGTGTATCCCCAAGTATTTAAAGCCCTCTAGCACCACTGGCGCCGACCACCCCGACGGCACCCTGGGGGGGTGAGCCTGACAATGGAAAGACCACCTACTTTGACAATTTAATATTATAGCCGGCATAGCTGCCAAAAAGCTTGAAAATAAGGAGCACTCGCCGCATAGAATGGTAGGGTCGTGTCAGATATAGGACAATATCGTCAGCGTATAGGGAAATACGCTCTCCCAACCCTCCAGCGACCGCACTCCCGCTCCTGACCCAGTGGGCCAATGGTTCCAGCGCGAGAGCAAACAGGAGCGGGGATAGGGGTATCCCTGCCGTGTACCTCTCCCCAACTGAAAAGATCTAGACATGGCTCCGTTTGCTCACACCCTCGCCGTAGGCCTCTCGTATAGAAGTCTGACCCAGCCACAAAAGGTGGGGCCAAAACCCAGCTTCTGAAGGACCATAAAGAGGTATGGCCACTCAATACTGTCAAAAGCCATTGAGACGTCCAGCGCCATCAAGGCCGTCTGTTGTGGCACCGTGCCACTAGTCATATGCAGTACTCCATATAATCTCCGTAGATTATGCCGGGTACTTCTACCAGGCATAAACCCCGATTGGTCTACGTGCACCAGGTCTGTGATCACAGACAGCAACTGGTCCACTAACACCTTCGCTAAGATCTTAGCCTCTACGTTTATGAGAGAAATAGGATGATAGGAGCTACACTGATCGGCTGGCTTCCCGTCCTTATAGATTACCACTTTCATTGCTGCCTGCTGGACTGCCGGCAAGTGTCCCAAGTCCTGCGCCTCTAGCATTTCTCTGAACGTAGGGAGTATATTCGTAGCCTGTTTCTTATATATCTCGACCAGGAGCCCATTGAGACCCGATGCCTTCCCTGATTTAAGAGCGCCCAGAGCTTTACCCAGCTCCTCAACTGTGATGTCTGCCTCCAATCGGTCACGTGCCTCCAGGGGCACCATGGGGAGATCGAAGTCCTTAAGGAACTCCGCGTAATCCGATTCCGACCTTGTGCACACCGGCGCATAGAGATGCTTGAAATGTGCCGCAAAGGCTTCTGCTATGTTGTTACTGGTGGTTTTGAGCACTCCTTCTCCATCACAGACCCCCACCACCCAGGACCTGTCTCTATCTTGCCACTCTAGCCACGCCAGGAGTTTAACGACCATATCCCCAACATCGTAAAGGCGTTGCTGTGTGCGCATAGGCCCTCGCCTCACTTTCTGTCAAAGCCCGCAGGTCACGTTGTTTCAAAGCTAACCTATGGCGCGATTCAACACACGAGGCGGTCCCCACTGCACCCTCCATTTGGCTTATTTCTTGTTCAATTTGTCGAATCTGCAGGGCCTCCTCTTTTTTCTGCGGCCCCACACCTATGCCCTGCCAGGCCCTGCGCAGATGCTTATCTCCCCGCGGCGCCGCTATCTCGCTAAACATTACAAACAATTTGTGCGGTGAAAATATCACAATAACATGAGGCCAAAGTCCAGGCCCCAGTGCCCGAGGAGCATCATGTCTTCCATCTTCCCTCCCCGGGCAACACCCCTCGCCCCCCTACACAGAGCTGTATCTCAGTCTCAGCCCACAGAAAGGTGTCTCATTAGTTACTCATCTGTCCCATGTCAGTACTTCTAGCCACTGGGCGAGCCCCCAGCCTCCTGGTCCAGCTCCTCGCTACCCCGTTCCGTCGCCGACCCCCTTTGCTCTCCTTTTCGGCCTACGGTGCGCCAACCCTCCAGCCAGTTACTCGCCTCTTCTGGCTTGTTGAAGAAGTACGCCTTTCCATTGTCAAGGACTTTGAGTCGAGACGGAAAGAGGATCATGTACTTCACGTTCTGCTCCCTTACGGCTCTTTTCACCCCATCAAAGGAGCGTCACTGGTGTTGGACATGTAGCGTGAAGTCCGGAAAGAACCGGATCTACGCATTTTCGTGCCGGAGTTCTCCATGCATCCACGCCGCCTACAGTATGACGTCCCTATCCCTGAAATTCAGGATACGGGCGATAATGGTGCAGGTGGTCCCCAGGTCTAGGCTTGCCCCCTAGCACTCTGTGGGCTCGCTCCACTGAAAAAAACTGCGACAGACGTTTCGGCTTTAGATGGTTCTGAATTAAGTCCTCCAGGAATAGGTCCACGGCCGGCCCCTCCATTCCTTCCGGCACCCCCACTATGCAGATATTGTGGCGCCAGGCCCTACCTTCCTGATCTTCGAGCCGGGCATTGATGTCCGCTTGGTTCTTCGTGAGGGTCATCACCTGGTCTTCAAGGCATTTTGTTTTTGATTGAATGCTCCCAATATCCGCCTCCACCGTGGCCACTTTGTCGGACATTTTGCGGAAATCTGCCCACATGCGATTCACTTCCTCGGTGACAGAGTCCAGTTTCGGCTCTAGGGTGCTTTTCAGTTCTCTGATGGCCCTCATAATGTCTTTCAGGGTCGGTTCTGGGCTTTGATCACCTACTTCCTCATGCGAGTCTCCTCCGACCACCCCGTCCTCGCGCCCCATGGCCACTGTGTATTTGTCTATTTGGTTGGCCTGTCCGGGCCCCATCCCCTTGGTGTGACCCATGATGCTGTCCGTGGATAACGAGGGCCGCTATCCAGAGGCTCTGGCCAGCTCCGCTGCTACTGCCACCGTCCAGGGGTTGGTACTTGGCCCGCTTTTGTACAAGGAGCTTAGAGGAGATGGCAAACACATAGTGAATTAAAAGCGTCTATGATAGTACCCGGTTCTTCCTCAAAACAAGTGATCATTTTAAATATATCATGGTTTTCCTTAATAAACTCTTCCGTATTCACTTTATCCCACTAAGGGCTTGATTACGAGTCTGGCGGTCCACAGACCGCCAGACTCGTGGGAGGCTGCAATCTGCGTGGCGGGACTGCCAAGCATATTACCAGTTTCCTCTCTGCTGGCAGTGTCATGGAGGTTCCTCCTCCATGAACACTGTGGCAGAGAGGAAATAAAGGGCGCCCTGCAGGGCACCCTGTGCCTGCTCCGCATGTGTGCATGCACACGTTCCTGCACGGCCTAGACTTTTCAGTCCATACTGTGCATGAACTGCCTTTGGTGCTCCCATTGCGGTGCCCATTTTCAGAGCACCGCTGTAGGAATGTAAAAAAAAAACCTTGCCAGACAGGAGGAAACTCCTAATCTGGCCGGCGGTCTGCCCACGGCTTTGGCAGTGTGATGGCGGGACAGAGCTGGCACTGCACCCAAAATCTTAATCAGGCCCTTAATGTTAACTCTCTTGTTCTGGGCATAACCGAACTCTTGAGTTTTGTCCTGAGCGTTAACTTCTGTTAAACTTAGTCCAAGAGCAACTGTGAGCGGCTTATGGTCACTGCTATCATTGGCTTTTACATTATAGTCTAATAAAAGAAGAGCCAGATCCGAGGACAGGATTACATCATCAACAGTGCTACCATTTCCATTGCCCTTGAAAGTTGGAATAAACGAAAAATCTAACTGGCCAAAGTCACTAGCGAAGACCAAATGCCTGTATATTATTATATAGTTTAAGGCTTCCCCATATAGTACAGGCTTAAAATGTAGTTCGGCTTACCCTTGTGGTGCTGGAGGCCACGCACTGTGTTAGTCCTTGAGTTACACAGACAAGTATTAAAATGTCCTACCCAGAGAAAAAGCATTTCTTTTTTTATGCATATCTAGAGTCTTAGTTAACTACTCATCTAAGTATTTGACCACGTAAGTAGCACCTTCGTCCAAGATATTATGAAAACGATTGACCAACGGCAAACCACATGAATCAGGTACTCTGAGTCATAATATGTGATAATAAGGAGAAGAGTTAATTTCTAAAACTGCCAGTTTAGTCGAGTTCACTGAACTCAAGGTGGCCAGACCACTTTTCACTCTGCCCGCCCTTCAGGAGGTTGCTGCAGTGCACCAAGAATTATATCCATTTAAGCAAAAATAGCCAGTGACCCAAGCTTCCGGACAACAAATAATGTCATAATTCTGGAAACAAAGATATCCAATCTGGGTTGCTCAAATTGAACTGAATGCCTGCAACATTACTTGAAAACAGCCTAAGGCTGTTCGTCGGATGGCGTTTACTAACAGGAAAACAAGATAAACCACTAGCAGAAAAGGTTTGAACTATGGCAGCTCCAGTCCACTAGCAGAAAATGGTTGAACTATGGCAGCTCCAGTCCACTAGCAGAAAAGGGTTGAACTATGGCAGCTCCAGTGGTGATCTGCTGGAGCTTCCTTCAATTCAATGAGCGAGCTTCATAACTATTCCTTGTCTCAACGCCAAGCGTCCACTGTCCAGAGCCATTCTGTACTTTGTCGCCAACAAGGGTGCAAACACTGATGTTGTATCTTGTAAAAATAGCCCAGCTGCAAAGCTTTGATAGAGCTTGCTGATGGATTATGTGACTGAAACCGTTGAAGAAGATATCTTGCAGGAAAAGGTGTTCTAAAGTTAATGTGCATGCAATCGCCAGAGGATTCCTTTATCTGGTTTCCAACCCATGTTGTTCATCTCATTGAAATTATTTCAGCTGGTAGATCATGTGGCGAACATGAGGTTTTTTAAGCCAGTGCTTTGATTTATTATGAAATACAGAATAATGTTCCCTTTGGGAATGACCCGGCAACAGTGTTATCCTTTAAAACTATAAAATAGGATGTACATTCTAGGGGAAACTGGGGATATACATGGTTCATTTGGAGATCTGGTCTATTCATTGAATCCGTAAGGGTTGGTTATATAAGAGTAACCAGGATACTCCCAGCAGGGGGAAGGTTGTGAATACTTTTATCATGTTAGACACCATTTAAGATTTGAACTGCCTGCACCAGTACGCTATTTGGTGGTGCACCACTGGAAGTACTGGGTTGTAGTTTGTTTGATTCAAGGGAACGTATTTTAAAAGATAATTCAAACTTAGCATCCATTTCTTTAATTTCCCCAGAACTAATGCGCTGAAATCTTTAAAAAGCTCCTATAGCCAGTTAACGCTGCTCGAAAGATGATCTTCTAGCCTTGATTCAAATGCTGCCCAATCACGCGGGCTTTCACTTCCTGAGGCATTATTGTTACGCCTCTTCTTATGGGAGCTTGTCAAGGATGCCTTTGTCAGGCTCTTGCTTTGGCCCTAAGTGTGATTCTCATTTCCTTTTTATGCCAAAATTGCATTTGACTCCTTCCTTTTCCTTTTAGGGGCAACCCACTTAAAGTGATAGTTGTAGCCGAGATATCCAAAGAGGATTGCTTAACAATGCAGGAAATTCTGCTGAGGGAAGTACAGGCTCCATCTGTATTGACCTCCTTGTTCGAAGCATTAATCGCAATGTAATTTACTGCGTGTTAGGCCATACACTCCAGACTGCTGTTAATGGGCACAGTATGTATCTCCACCATTGATAATGAGGACTGTCATTTAACAGCATCTATCCTGCCCCCCACCAAGCATAGTTCGAAGTTAATGCCCCCATCACTGAAGACAGACAAGTTGTTTATTTTTTTAGAATATTTCTTTATTGTGATTGTGAGTGATATCATATTTGACAATGAAGATTACAGTCATATATTGAAGCAGTGTTACTGGAAAGATGTCTATACATTCGCTGAAGGGGTTTCTATGTGTGCATTGTATCTAGGTTGCATACAATTCTGCAATGTATCTTTATTCAGGTCATAGCAACAACAAAAACAATTGCTTAGTTTAAAACACATCACTAACATTATAAAAGAAATTCTAAATGTGAGTAAATAATCATGTGACGGTTGGTAGTGGTGTTTTGGTATGTCGGATGGGACGTGAAGGAGAGGAGGATTGTCGAATGTACAGAATCCTCAGTTAGTGTATTTTATCATTGTGTATGGGGGGATTTAACTGTCATGTGGGGAAAGGGTCACGAGATGGCCATGCCGCCGCTTTCTGGGCTGGATCGGTATCTCAAACACTGTGGTGGAGCGCCCATATATCTAGATTCCACAACCTCCAGATATCTTTGCCAGTCTAGGAGGTGGGACGAAGTTGGTCAGCCTGTCCCTGCAGTATGTAGAGCTTCCTGTTCTGCCATAATCCCAACACGCAGATCGGAGAGCCACAATCGAGTAGGAGGGGCACTGCCGATCTCCAGCACATTGCTGTTCTTCGCTTGGCCAACATCAGTGCCTAGTCAAGAAATGTGTTAGTCGCTTTTTGCAGCTATACAGGAGGATATCCCTAAGAGATAATGGAGACCATCTATTTGCAGTGTAGTGTCAAGGGCCTCCGAAAGTACTTCAGTTATCTCATTCTAGTAGGAGATCAACTGGGTACATGTCCACACCATGTGGATAAAATTGGCCTCAGTGTTTTGGCAACATAGGCAGGAGCCCAAAGCCCCTTGACGGATGTATGACGTTACAACGCACACTTTTACAACGCATGCACTTACAATGCATTTTTTACAACGCATAATCCATTACAACGCACTACACTTACAACGCATGACACTACAACGCATTTTTAAAAACTACCTTTACAACGCATACCATTACAACGCATAATATTACATTGCATTTAAGGTAAGTATTAGATAGTATAGGGGTAAAAATTACTTTTCTAACTCCAGGGGGTGCAACAGTAGGGTAAGTGTTGGATAGTGTAGGGGTAAAAATTACTATTCTAACTCCAGGGGGTGCAACAGTAGGGTAAGTGTTGGATAGTATAGGGGTAAAAATTGCTATTCTAACTCCAGGGGGTGCAACAGTAGGGTAAGTGTTGGATAGTATAGGGGTAAAAATTACTATTCTAACTCCAGGGGGTGCAACAGTAGGGTAAGTGTTGGATAGTATAGGGGTACACATTGCTATTCTAACTCCAGGGGGTGCAACAGTAGGGTAAGTGTTGGATAGTATAGGGGTAAAAATTGCTATTCTAACTCCAGGGGGTGCAACAGTAGGGTAAGTGTTGGATAGTATAGGGGTAAAAATTACTATTCTAACTCCAGGGGGTGCAACAGCAGGGTAAGTGTTGGATAGTATAGGGGTAAAAATTACTATTCTAACTCCAGGGGGTGCAACAGTAGGGTAAGTGTTGGATAGTATAGGGGTAAAAATTACTATTCTAACTCCAGGGGGTGCAACAGTAGGGTAAGTGTTGGATAGTATAGGGGTAAAAATTACTATTCTAACTCCAGGGGGTGCAACAGTAGGGTAAGTGTTGGATAGTATAGGGGTAAAAATTACTATTCTAACTCCAGGGGGTGCAACAGTAGGGTAAGTGTTGGATAGTATAGGGGTAAAAATTACTATTCTAACTCCAGGGGGTGCAACAGTAGGGTAAGTGTTGGATAGTATAGGGGTAAAAATTACTATTCTAACTCCAGGGGGTGCAACAGTAGGGTAAGTGTTGGATAGTGTAGTGTAATATTATGCGTTGTAATGGTAGGCGTTGTAATGGAATGCGTTGTAAAGGTAGTTTTTAAAAATGCGTTGTAGTGTCATGCGTTGTAAGTGTAGTGCGTTGTAATGGATTATGCGTTGTAAAAAATGCGTTGTAAGTGTAGTGCGTTGTAACAGTTGCGTTGTAAAGGTTGTTCCCCCCCTTGACATATACACACCAGTCTGAGAGGAGTGAGATAAGTATGGTAAAGATAATTAAACTGAGTATATTTGAGTCTGGCGTTCATGTAGATGCACTTTGGGACCCCTAAACATTGTGTCCATTATCTGTTAGTATAGTGGATAGCACCTCATCTCAGTAGGCATGGAGAGACGTGAGTGGCGGTCCTGTAGCTGCAGGTTTGAAAATGATATGGAGAGTCCATTGGGTCCCCCTACCTTACCGGAGTTAAGGGCACCAATGGCCTCCGCCCCCTCCCCTTCTGTCAGATCTTTGTCCATTGTATCTCTCTCTGTCGGTGATAGGCACAGCATTTGGATACTTGCCAGAAGCTCTCGAGATTCCGCAAGAGTAGCCATGTCAGACGAGGCATAAACGTGGGTGTAGTAGTCTGCAAATGCCGCAGCCACACCCCTTCTATCTCACGCAAAGCCCTCAGCATCATTCAAAATTTCCAGGACCCAGCGGGACCTCGCCTTCCTCCTATCCAACTAAGCGAGGAATTTCCCGGCTCGATCACCCACTTCATATAGGCGATACTGCTTGGTACAGTAGCATTTTCTGGCTGCCTCAGTCACCACATCTTTATATTCCTTCTGTTTCAAAGCCAGGTTGTGAGATCTCTCCGGTCTTCCTCGGTTAGTCAGGACTCTAGCTCTGCAATTTCTTTCTCGAGTTTCTCAGGACTGACCCTCTTCTCTTTCTTGTATCCCGCAATCAGGGCTATTCTCTGACCTCTGATCACTGTTTTGTATCCCTCCAACAGCATCTGGGCCGAAGTCACTGATCCCCCATTCTACCTAAAGTAAACCTCCATAGTTTCACAAAGACTTTCATGGATACAAGGTACTTTTAGGTACCAATGGTCTATCACCACCTGTCATTTATCTGAAATGCCCCTGAAAAGATGCAAGAACTCCCGGAAACATGGGAGTTGTCGGTCGGGGTCAGGATGTAGTCAATGCCTTAAAGCCTCCCGTGGGCCCGCGAGTGGAATGTGTACTGTTGCAGTGTGGAATTAAGGGCTCTCTATAAATCAATAAAACCCCGGGCCTCAATATAATCTACTAAGGGCCTATGTTGTGATGTAGACTGGCGAGGAGGCAAGCGATCCGCCACTTCATCATGGACAGTGCTAAAGTCTCCCCCCCAAGAGAAACCCCACCATCAGGGAGAGTGTTCCTCCCTGCATGACGGACTTAGAAACTATATTTTAAATCATACAAGGGAACCCACAAGGTAGATAAGGACCTTGGTTGTCAGTTTTTTACAGAAAACAAAGGTCCTTAAAAAGCACAATACAGTTACAGTAAATATAGACCAGAATCAGCGCTATATTAAAGATGTTCCAGCTGGACAAACAATTTAATGAATCAAAGAATGCAAAACGAATACGAGCACAGTAATAGAGTGGCGACCGGCTTTTTAAATGCACAATAGGCGCCTTTAGCACGGGCAAGACGTTACTCTTCATACCAACAATTCAGTAAATCGATAAGCCGATGGACTACCAATCCTAGAAGCAACTATTCACGGCTCTCACGTAGCTCACTACAGCACCATCACACCACTTTTTAAGTAGTAGCACTCACCACCATTAGGTTTCCTTGTTCAAAATACTCGAGCCCAATCGAGCCCCTTAATTAACTCTCTTGCACTTGTCTGATGTTAGCAACTACAAATTAGCATGCATAGTAGTTTTCACCTGGAGATCACCTTTAGCTCCTTTTCTATGTGTCCTCTAATATCTTTTTGTTTTCTGCCTTCCTTCCTCATTTTTCCTTTGTTCCACAGGCAGTGTATAATTTCAGGCTTGTATTATACCCGTCCTGATGATGATCTTAGTATTGTTTTAAAAAGGATCAAAACGTCGTCGACTTGTTTAAACAGTATGCACAGCAATCCAATGTGTTAAAACAAGTGCATTAACTGTTTCTTTAAAAGCTTGCCCTTATTATACCTATTGGCTACAAGCTACTCTTGTCTTGCCTGAAATGTTTTTGTCCAAATGTAATTGTTTTGTGTTTTTGTAGGACGCAGGACTGTGTCCCACTCTATTACTGTGCTCGTATTCGTTTTGCATTCTTTGATTCATTAAATTGTTTGTCCGGCTGGACATCTTTAATATAGCGCTGATTCTATATATTTATCGTAACTGTATTGTGTTTTTTAAGGACTTAGAAACTAAGCAGTGCCTTTCGTCGCAAAACATGACATAAACTTAGGGGAACTGTGAGTCCCTTTGTGCCTGTGCACAGCCACTCCCCAGGTAAACCAAAACAGTAATTTTACAGTTGGCGAGATGAATGTTCGAAACGGCCCAGTAGTCATCTCCAACATAGCCCACTGCGGAGACCCCAAGGCTTAGGGACTCTCCAATCCGGACAAAGAACAGGAAGGGTCAACAGGGTGATTCCCGTCTATCGACCTACACATCATGTGTCTGGCACCGAGGGTGAGCACCGGAGCACTGCCCACCTCTCTTCCCCCATGGTTCTGATCCCCCAACTTTCTTCCAGCCCTCCAACTAGTCCCAGGCCTCCCCTGGTGTCACAAAGTAGAATGTCTTTCCCTCATCCATCAAATATAGTTTTGACAGAAACTTAATGGAGTATTTCACTTCCCTCTCCATGCGTGCCCTATTGACCTCCAAAAAGGAGGGCTGCTGTCGTCGAACGTTATGCGTAAAGTCCGGGAAGAAGGTGATGGTGTGGTTGTCATACTTGACTGGGGGGGCACTACGAGCGGTCTCCAGGATTACATTCCTGTCTCAATAGTTAAAGATGTGTGCTATGCGTGGGTGCGGGGGCTCTACCGGTTTTGGTGGAATACCTGCGCCCTTTCAACTGAGAAATAGTTTGAGAGGCCATGGGGCTGGATGTGTTTAAGTAAAGGCTCCTCAACAAACAGTCAACCGCCAGCCCCTCTGCATGCTCTGGGACCCCTATTATACTGACATTATTCCTTCTAGAGTGGCTTTCGTAGTTCTCCAGGCAGGCCTCCGGTGCACCCGCAATTGCAGTCAGTTCCTTGACTCTGGTTTTCAACGTCTTTGTCTCTGCCTGCGAGTCAACTACGGACCCCTCAGTTTCCTTGACTTGTGTTCCCATATTGTGGATATCCGACCTTATCAAGGTCCATTGCGGGGTAAGGCAGGAGAGAGAGTGGTTAGCACTGTGATTCAGTGCACAAGATGGTTTGGCCGGCCAGCCAAAGTGTCATGCGCAGTGAAGCTCTCTCCAACCCCAGCTGCATTGCTGGGTTGGAGACAGCAGTCACAGGCTCCCAGTCTCCCTGTGATTGCAAATTGAGGGTGCTCAGGCCAATTCTGATGCTGCTCTCATTTATGAGACCAGCGTCAGGATTGACAGCAGGGGAGGATGGGAGCCTGTGATGCAGCGAGTAAGAAACAGAAGAGTAGTGTTTTGGTGGGTGCGATGCAGCAGGTAAGTTCTTTTTTTGTGCTTTTTATTGTATTGTTTTCTATATCCGTCATCCCCCCCTTCTTCTTCCCACCCGCCACTCCGAAAGCACATCAGCCGCTACTGGGTGGGGGTCTAAACAGGCTCCGTCTGTTGTGCCATGGATGCTTGCTGGTCTCCTGGTGTTGATTTAGGCAGGGCTTCTATGGGCAAGATGAATTTATCCGATTTAGTTTGATGCTCAGGTTGCGACCCCTTACCGCCTGCCATCCTCGAGGACAACTTCTCCACCACCCACACATATGTTCACCACTGTGCAGTGGAGGAGAAGGAGGAGGAGAGGGGAGTCAATAGAGTGATCAGTGTTGCCTGCCAAGGGAGGATGGGAGAGTCCCGAGCGGCCTGTTGGTGTTCCCTCTGTATCCCCAATTAAAGTCTGTGGTTTCCTTATCTCCCAGGAGAGGTTCTTCCCTTTGCTTAGGCTTTCGCGAACTGATCAGCCCACAGCATCTTTCCTCATCCTGAGGGACTTCCTCAATGACTCCTCTTAAATGGGAGGTCCCAAAACACGGCAGTTTCTTGATTAGGGGTCAATTTTGTCAGATTGTTGGCAGACAACACGCTTTAGCTGCACCTACTTCCACTGTGTATCACAATATATTTGTTTGGGGGGTGGAGGGTGAAGCAAGACATTGGCCCAGAGGGTCACGGCAGTTTTGTGCACAGGCCAGTGGGGCCATCAGCGCAACATCACTGTAGCAAGTGGGGAACTCGAATGGAGATTCCCCCTTAAATCTTTCTTGGTTGTTCAAACTTATGCCCCCATAAAGGATGGCACACTGCAGCAGCTCCTCTCGCACCCGGCCATCGCACAGCTCCGGTCCTTTAGGCCTCACCAGGGGTGGGGAGTGCCGCACTCACCTCCGGCTGTGCTTGCCCACTGACAAGAGGTGGAGGGATGCAGCCTCACAGGCCAAGTCTGAACAGAAGCATTGGTGCGTCCGGACTCTCCGCCGCCCTTCCAGGCGCAGTCGTGGGCGGGCAAGCCTTCTCAATTCCAAACCAGGGCCCTCATCTGAGGTATGTGCCTCCCCGAGGCCACAGTCACCAGGGCTCAGTCCCTCTTCTGGCACTCAGCACCCAGTGCCAGTAGCTCAAATGCGTAGATGAGTGCCTGTATGCCCTGCTGATTGTTCCACCACGCGGGGGCCCCATTCTCCGTTTCCCCGCTGCCGCCTGATACTCCTGAGTGCTGTGTCAGACCTCGGACTAGGCTGGCCCTCCTATCACGCTGTTCTGTTGTCTCAGAGGCTTTTAAGTCTTGCTGTACCTTCCCCGCTGGACACTGGTCACTTTTGAGAGTTATAATTTCCCCATCTGCCGGATTATAGCACAGATGTTAGGGGGTTAGTGTGGCTAGCTACAGGAGTGGTTTCAGAAAGCGGCCACCTTCCAGGAGGTCGGCCAGGCCCCACAACTTGAGGTGTGTTGATTTGGAAGTGGATCATGGAGTGGTCAGTCTATGTGAACTGTGTGGTGGAGTTGCATTTGATGTTGTCATTTGTGGTGAAGATGGGGTCCGGTGTGTGTCCTGCAGAATTGTGTGATTCTGTGATGTTTTGGGTGAGTCCGATAATGCTCAAGCTTTCAAGGAGTACTGTGGAACAGGGGTTGTTTTGGTATTCAAGGTGAAGATTGAGGTCACTGAGGAGAATGTAGGCTGGGGAGTTGAAGGTGAACAGAGTGACAAAGTTGACGATGATGTTGGTAGAGGTGGCTCTGGTCTAGGTGGTTGATAGGCGAGGGTTCTGTTCAGGGTGAATGTTTCTGAGATTTGCAGCTTGAAATGCAGGTGTTCCATGAATGGGGTGGTGTTCTCTGTGGATGTTATGCATTTGAAGGATTTAGTTTTCCTCACGCTGTAACTTCATTTATAGGTTGCTCTTAAACTGGATGTAATGGGAGCCACATCTTTAGTAAAGGTTTTGACTTGTTCCATGTGGATCTACCTCCTTTGCAGCATATACCATATCTGCTACATTGTATTGTATTGTAATTGCATTTATATAGTGCTTCATACTCCTGACGAGGCGTCAAATCACTTTTTCGGCGAGTAGCACGCTACTCCGGAACCCATAATGGATTAGTGGTGAATTAGTATAGTGAAATATAAAAGTAATTTGAGTGGTGGATATGTTAGTCAGTTATTTGGATTGAGAAGGATAGTGGAGGGATAGAAGAGGGGAAAAAAGGTTTGCATTTATATAGCGCTTGCTACCTCTTTTAGGGTGTTGAAGCGCTTTTTCGGCGAGTAGCTTGCTATTCCGGAAGCCACAAAGGATTAGTGGTGAGTTGGTATAGTGAAATATGAAAGTAATGTGAGTGGTGGATATGTTAGTCAGTTATTTGGATTGAGAAGGGTAGTGGAGGGATAAGATTTGCATTTATAAAGCGCTTGCTACCCCTGATGAGGTGTTGAAGTGCTTTTTCGGCGAGTAGCAAACTACTTTGGAACCCATAAAGGATTAGTGGTGAATTAGTATAGTGGAATATGAAATTAATTTGAGTGGTGGACATGTTAGTCTGTTATTTGGATTGTAAAGAATAGTGGAGGGATAGAAGAGGGAAGGATTTAGAATTATTTTTTTGGGGAGCTCATAGCAGTAGGAGTCTTAGGATGAGTAAAAGGGAGGTGGAAGAGGAAGAGTCAGAAGGAAGGGTTTAGAAAGGCTTGTTTGGGAGATCTGAATAGTAAAGAGGTATGAGATGATGAAGGAGGGGTAGAGTAGGGAAGAGTCTAGAAAGGGTTCTTTTGGGGATCATAGTAGTGGTATGGGGTTTGGGATGAATGAGATAGTGAAGGTAAAGGTATTGATAGATATATTGATAGATACATGGGGGTAGCAGCCACCCTTAGGCTGGAATTTCACTTCTGTCTCTGTTTAGTTCACTGATCTCACGCCCTATTTGGTCATTTGCACTATTCCTGCCAGCCTTCAAAGTCCGTCTAATAGGTGTGCTCTTGTAAACAGAAGGTCACCCTCATTTCTAGAGCATCAATGATGAAAAACCTAGTACTGCAGTCGAGTCACACCACCAGCACCACTGTAACATCCATCAGGTTTCTCCTCAAACACATCCCAGGGGTTTAAAAGAGGAGGTACTGAAAAGCTAAAGAAAGAAATATGCTTCTAATTGTAATCCTGCTGATATGCAGGATATTTCTTTGATACCCATACTCCAACACAAATTAGCTGCATCAAAAATTACACCTGCATGTTTTATTTTGAGTACTATAAACAATGGCTGTTCCTGCTCTTCAGGTAAAGCTCTTTTAGGAACACTGTCGCTTTATGGTGATGCAACCGCTCAGGGAATGCTGCATAACAAAATATCTTACAAAGAACAAAAGCAAAAGCAGAAAGGGATATTTAAAAGCTGCACTACCTCATTATACACAGATTGTAAGTCAACTATAGGTCTGAGTTGCCCACCTCACTGATCTTCTGCCAAAAGACTGCACAATTACAAAACACTTAAAAAAGCAAAGAGAGGCAACATAAACATTTCAAAATGCACAAATGCACAATAGATACATCGATCCAGACTCTTCAACTGGTGATAGATTAGATCCTTTAATGGAATCTTGGGCCATATGTGATGGAATAGTACACACAGAGTGCAGCCAACGCGTTTCGCCCCGAATAGGGCTTCCTCAGGGCAATCGTCAAATGCTCCAATCTTATGTTGGCCTCAGAAGTACCTGAATCAATACTTCTTTCAAAATGGTGCGTATTTTATTCCAAAAATGACAAATATTCTTTACGGAGACCTTTCAGTTCGTCCGCCAACTCAAATAAGAAGTCCGTAGTAACTCAAAGCCGCAATGTAGTAATTCTCTAATGTCAGTAGAGTAATCCAAGTTCAGAATTCTCGTGATCACTATGATAGGTGATCCACATAGGGTTATTGATTCTCCAAAGTCATCACCTCATTTCTTTCCCATTAGTAACGCCGTGCCTCTCGACCCACCATCACTATCCAAACACACTCCACACTAAAGAACATCTGTGCTAGATTCAACCTCAAAGACCCATGGTGACTCCAACACCCGGACACTAGCGATTACACCTTCTACTCCAACCCACACAACTCATTCAGCAGGATACATTACATACTAATCACAGGCCCACACACACATTTAATTGAACACACAGACATAGCCCCCAGACTACTCTCAGACCACTCATGCATCAGCCTAAAGTTGAGCGGGTGCCACAATGAAGACATCCACAGAAGATGGCGCTTTAACAGTGACGTCTTGACCGACCCAGCAAACAAAACAAAGATAGAGGTGGCCATAAAAGATTACCTTAGATACAATGACACACAAGAGATTGGCCCCACTACATTATGGGATGCACTCAAGGCTACAGTCAGGGGCACAATAATCGACATCAAGTCCAAAATCGACAAAAGCGCAAACCAGCGACTATCCCAACTCGAGCAGGACATCAAAAGACTAGAATTAGCCCACGCCAGTGCTATACAGGCCACTACCATCCTAACAGAACTCACTAGGAAAAAGTATGAGTATAATAAAATACTGAGCGAGAGGGCCGGACTGTGGGTCAATAAATACAAAGCCATCAATCTTTGCGAGGCCAATAGGGCGGGCAAACTCCTAGCCTCTTACCTAAAATGCAAACAGAGCCAGTTCACCGTTTCATCCATCACACAATCACACAACAAAACACACACAAGACACAAGGAAATCCTACGTACATTCAAAGAGTTCTATCAAGAACTCTAAACCTGGACAGACTGGATCTGCCCAAACTAACGAATGAAGAAGCACGAAATCTAGGCCAAGATATCAGTACGGCTGAGATTGAGATTGGCGGTCAAGTCTTTGAAGGACAACAAAGCTCCAGGCCTTGACGGATATACTGCGACCTTTTATAAAGCCTTTCTCTTTCACCTGAAACCCACCTTGAAAAAGGTATTCAACCACTGTGCGGAGAATGGAATAGTATCCCAATCCATGTCTGAGGCCAACATAATTGTAATCACCAAAAGAAGGTAAAGACGCACTACTACCCAAAAACTACAAGCCCATATCTTTAATTAACATGGATTGTAAAATCTACTCAAAAATTCTGGCTGCAAGACTAAACCACAACCTGCCCAAACTAATAAGCAATTCACAGGTAGGCTTCCTAAAGACCCGTATGTCAAACGACAACACTAGACTCCTGTGCCACATACTGGAACATACTAACAAGCTAACAGAACCGGCGGTGGCTATCACACTAGATGCAGAGAAGGTGTTCGATAGAGTCTCATGGGCCGTCCTGGAACAGTGCATGCATACATTTAACCTTGGGGAGGCATACATAAGGAATGTACTGGCTCTGTACGGAGACCCCAGAGCACGCATTGTCATTAATGGATCACTTTCCGACCCCTTCACATTACAACGCGGATCTAAACAGGGCTGCCCTTTATCCCCCTCACTATTCCTACTGGCCTTGGAGCCCCTTATCAGAGACATCAACACTAACGATGAAGTGAAGGGGATCAGAATTAACGATGTGGAAGTCAAACTAGCCGCCTATGCGGACAACATCCTCATCATGACAGAGCAACCTAGGACCTCCATTGTGGGCCTGATAGACTCTATAGACACATATTCAACTCATTCAGGATACAAACTTAATAGGGACAAATCAGAATGTAAACCCCTCAACATCCATACCACCAGAGACACCCTAGGGAGCTCGGGCCTGACATGGCAAACAGGCTTCATCAAATACCTAGGGATCCAATTCGGAAAGGACCTTAGGTCCACACTAGAACAAAATGAGAAGCTAATGTTAGGGAAAACAAAGACTTGCTTGGAGTCCTGGTCCCCCAAGTTCATAAGCTGGTGCGGCAGAATAGAAACGATCAAGATGATGATCACCCCAATGATTAATTACCTACTGAGCATGCTACCACTTACACTCACTGACGGCTTTCACCGCAAAATGGATAACCAGATTAATACACTCCAATGGCGAGGAAAAAAAGCACGTATAAGTATTAAAAAACTTAGACTAGACAAAAATCTGGGAGGACTTAATCTAGCAGACTACAGAACCTTTCAAACCGCTTTCCTAGCCAGGCAGGGAGCTTACTGGTTGGCACCCCCCCCAAGGGTAAACACCAGTATGGCTAACAATCGAGCGAGCCATCATAGAAAACCTAAACCCACTGATACTACTAACAGCTAATAAACACATGCACGCCTCCAGCCCAATATTCAAAAACACAAAAATTTCCCTACCCAAAATAGACAAGAAAATGGAGGTCAGTGTAAGGAACTCGAAATGGGAGTCCCTGTGGGCCAACAGCAAGATTAAATACAGGGGGAAGTGCCTATCTATAGACGCATGGAAAATGAAAGGCATCTCCTACCCAGCAGAACTGGAGGAGGAAGGCAACCCCGTCATTTTTAATATGCTAAAAGGCCGACATGGGCTACCAGACATCGAGTTCTACAATTTCCTAAAAATCAGAACAGCGCTTACAAAAGCCAAACTAGCACATCACACTCCATCAATTATCCAATATATGACGAAACTCAACAGAATAGGCAATCAGGTGTCACACCTGTATAAACTCCTACGACCAAGGACCACAAAAATTAATGATAAACCATCGAACTACTGGGCAAAACAACACAACACCCCCCTAAGCGAACAGGACCTGGCTCAACTCTGGGCCTCCCCCTCACGGAACAAAATCTCCTCAGTACTATCACAAACTAAATTTTGGCTACTTCATAAGACATACTGGACCCCGGCACGACTAGCCACGCTAGGCCTCAGGGAAAACGACATTTTCTGGAACTGCGACAGCGATAAGGGGGACCTAGCCCACCTCATCTTCTACTGCCCCACAGTTAAAATCTTCTGGGGAAAAATCTTCGTTTTCATAAAAAAAGCGATGGGGTGCACACTGAAACCAGAGTTCTCTACCCTTACCACCGCATTCATGACCACAGCACTTGAGTCACAACACGACAGGGACCTGCTAGACCTCCTTTTGACCTCGGCAGTGAAAATGGTCTTGTCCAACTGGAAGGATACAGCAAAGACATCTTTCGAGGGCTGGTTCAATTGGGTGACACACCTCAGGGGCGCTGACGGCATCGCACTGCAAAACTCACCCTGGAGGCCAGCTACTAGGGGGATGTGAAAACTGTTGGACGAGTATCTGGACCCCTACGAACCCCCGTGAGATCACTTGGGGGGGCGGGCGACTGCCCAAAAACAGAAAGATACAAGTCCAGAATAGACCGCTACGAAAGTAGTCTTCTTGTAGCTATCTTCTCTCTCCCTTCTCTACTCTTTCCTTTTCTTTCAGCTGTCCTTAATCTTCTAACAAGACATTGAAATGGGGTACAGTCGAACATGTATATCACCTACCTGTAAACGTGACAATCAATCAATCAATCGGTCTGCCGTAGGCGGATGGGGAGGGTGTTCCACGTCTTGGCGGCGAGGTGGGAGAATGATCTGCCGCCGGCGGTCACTCTTCGGATGCAGGGGATTGTGGCGAGGGCATGGTCTGCGGAGCGGAGCTGGCGGGCAGGGGCGTAGAGGCTGAGTCGTCTGTTGAGGTACGCTGGTCCGGTGTCGTGGAGTGCCTTGTGGGTGAGGAGCTTGAAGGTTATCCTCTTGTTGATGGGGAGCCAGTGCAGGTCTTTCAGGTGGGGTGTGAAGTGGCTGCGGCAGGGGATGTCCAGGATCAGGCGAGCGGAGGCGTTCTGGATGCGTTGGAGTCGTTTCAGGAGTTTGGCCGAGGCTCCTGCGTAGAGTGCGTTGCCGTAGTCCAGTCTGCTGCTGACGAGGGCCTGGGTGACTGTCCTTCTAGTTTCGGTGGGGATCCACTTGAAGATCCTGCGAAGCATGCGGAGGGCGTTGAAGCAGGAGGAGGAGACCGTGTTGACCTGCTTTGTCATGGAGAGTGTGGAGTCGAGGATGACCCCTGGGTTTCGTGCGTGGTTGGTGGGTGTAGGGGGTGCTCCTAGTACCGTCTGCCACCAGGAGTCGTCCCAGGCCGAGGGGGTGGAGCCGAGGATGAGGACCTCCGTCTTGTCCGAGTTCAGCTTCAGTCGGCTATTCCTCATCCAGTCGGCGACGGCCTTCATTCCTTCGTGGAGGTTGGTTTTGGCGGTGTGGGGGTCCTTGGTGAGCGAGAGGATCAGCTGGGTGTCATTGGCGTAGGAGATGATGTTTAGGTCGTGCTGTCGGGCGACGTGGGCGAGTGGTGCCATGTAGACGTTGAACAACGTTGGGCTGAGAGATGAGCCTTGGGGTACGCCGCAGATGATCTCGGTGGCTTTGGAGCGGAAGGGGGGGAGGCGGACGCTCTGGGTTCTCCCGGAGAGGAAGGAGGTGGTCCAGTCCAGGGCCTTCTCTTGGATTCCGGCGTCGTGGAGGCGTGCTCTTAGTGTGCGGTGGCAGACTGTGTCGAAAGCGGCTGACAGGTCCAGGAGGATCAGGGCCGCGGTTTCTCCATTGTCGAGCATGATCCTGATGTCGTTGGTGGCGGCGATGAGGACAGTTTCGGTGCTGTGGTTGCTGTGGAACCCTGACTGGGATGGGTCCAGAATGTTGTTCTCTTCGAGGAAGCTGGTCAGTTGTTTGTTGACGGCCTTTTTGATGACCTTCGCCAGGAACGGGAGCAGGGAGATGGGTCGGAAGTTCTTGAGGTCCTTGGGGTCCGCCTTGCGTTTCTTTAGTAAGGCGTTAATCTCTGCGTGCTTCCAGCTCTCCGGGAAGGTCGCTGTCTCGAAGGAGATGTTGATGGTCTTCCGAAGGTGGGGTGCGATGGTCCTACTGGCTTTGTTGAAAATGTAGTGTGGGCAGGGGTCTTCCGGGTATCCGGAGTGGACGGTGTTCATGAACTTGATGGTGTCGTCGTCGTTGGTGTTGGTCCAGGCGAGCAGGCGGTTGGTGCGGGTGGTGGTCGTGGGAGCGGGGGTGTCGGTTGTTGCTGGGGTGGTGATGGCGTCGAAGCTGTTGTGGATGTCTGCGATTTTGCGATAGAAGAAGGTGGCCAGCGAGTCGCACAGGTCTTGTGACGGTGGGATGTCGTTGGTATTGGAGCTGGGGTTGGAGAGTTCCTTCACAATGCTGAAGAGCTCTTTGCTGTTGTGTGCGTTGTTTTCGAGGCGGTCTCTGAAGGCGGTCCTTTTGGCAGATCTGATGAGTTGGTGGTGTCGGCGGGTGGCGTTCCTGTGGGCTGTGTAGATTTCCGGTGTTCTTTCGCGGGTCCAGTTTTTTTCTAGTTTTCGGCAGGTTCGCTTGGAGGCCTGGAGGTCTTCGGTGAACCAGCTGGCTCTCTTGCTGGTGTGGGTGTTAGGGGGTTTCTTGAGCGGGGCGAGGGTGTTGGCGCAGTCGTTGATCCATTGTTTGAGGTTGCGAGCTGCGGCGTCGGGGTCGATTGGGTCTGCGGGTGGGCTCTGGGCGAGGGCGGCGGTTAGCTGGTCCTCGGTGATCTTGCCCCAGCTGCGGCGAGGCATCTGCTGGGTGCTGTGGTGTGTGGTGGGTTTCCGGAAGGTTAAGTGGATGCAGCGGTGGTCGGTCCAGTGGAGTTCGGTGGTGCGGTCGAAGAAAACGTGGGTGCTCGCTGAGAAGATGGGGTCAAGCATGTGGCCGGCGGAGTGTGTGGGTGCTGTGACGAGTTGTCTGAGTCCGAGGTTGCCGAGGTTGTCGATCAGGGTGGAGAAGTTGGGGTCGTTGTTGTTCTCGAGGTGGAAGTTCAGGTCCCCGAGGAGAATGTAGTCCATGGAGGCGAGGGCGTGTGTGCTGACGAGGTCGTCATCACATCAGCCAAAGCATGACTAGTACCCTGTAACAGTAAAGCGAATGTACCTGTACGAAAAATTCAATAAAATACTTTGAAATAAAAATAAAAAAATTAAATCAGGCAGCAGGCACCCTAGCAGAACGGCTTGTTTAGCTGTCTGTTCCACCTTCCGTTTCACAGCACAGGAGACTCCTTGCCTTACATTTCAGCTGAAGCATTTCAGGTCTCTGAATCAACCTTTACAGGACAGTTGTCTTTTCACAAAAAGTAGGGGGACTGTTTTTCTTAAAGTAAAAAAGTATGGGCACGTCGTGCCCCTCAGATCCCGCCCACTTCCACCACTGGCCTAGTCACAGTTTTGTCTCAAACTAGCATAGAGGATCTATATACCTGCTTCAAAGCATAATGTGTTTCATGCAGGTCACAGATTTATATTTTATGTTGATAGCCCAGTGATTTACTGCTTCTGTCACAGAGATACTTTTGTTACTTGCAGTTCATAACTTACAATTCTTCCAATATAGTACAGTTACCTATGAACCGGCAATAAAGAGCTGCGTGCAAAGTGCAGGGTCTAAGTTTAGAAGGATGTTGTTTTTTTTCAGTCGTTCCTTATTGTAAGGTTGCTAAAAATGGTTCTTTTACATAGTAACATTCTAATTAGTGCACACAACACCAAATACTGTGTTAAACCATGAGCTGGTCAATTTCTCGAGACAAAGCACACTTAATACCTGAAGCCTCCCAGTATGTCTGATGCGACTTCTGTAGCTTTAAGTCCTCCTTGCCTTACGTAACTTTTCCTGTACATCGATTTACACACTTATATGATTCATTGTCTATGTATAATATGTGTGTTCACGTACATCACGTAAAGCGCACTGACACATTAATTTAAGATGAGTAGCACTATAAAAGAAATCAAATAAATGTGAGAGAGGTACAATGACGAGATTGGGGGGGGGGCGCCACTTGGAGGCTGGTAGTGAAGGATGTGTAGAGGAGGAGGTCACAGGGGCGCGCCAACAAAGATTGTGGCACCGGCAGCACAAGCGCTAAAACTGGCCGTGTTTAGCGACAGTCTACACTACAGTCAACGAGCTTGCTCCACGCGACCGAGAAAATGGCGGCGTTGCTGTGCTACTTTTAAGCCTATTTCTGGAAGCCAGTCTGATCACGGGCTACAGCCCTCACACCACTCCCACTGCCAAGGGCACACCAGGTTCGCACAAAGTCTAATTATCTGCCTGTCGGTGCACAGAACTCGAGTGTGCTGGACTGTGCTACTTAAAAACAAATATTTGTTAAGCAGGAGGCGGACTGCGATTTCTGCTGCTCGCTCTTACACGTCATGTGTGCACATTGCAGCTCTCTGCATCACTCTATGCATAGAATTCTGCAACTAACCTCAAAGGAAAAATTGTGCATTCCTTGGATGTATGAACAGACTGTTTAGCTTGGCGTTTTGCCAAGTAGAAATCGATGCACAGAGTATGATAATCCCATTTAACTGGGGCTCAGGGCTAACTTTATTTGCTAATGTTAACCTTCAGGGTTAAAAAGTAAAGGTTTCAGAATTACAACCCAATTTGTGACGTGCATGTTTCTCTTTACAAGCTTAATCAAGTTCATGGTTGATTGCACTGGCGAAGTGTATTGGCACTTTCTGAGTGAAACCTGCGTTTTTTGAGAAGCCACTGTTAACTCTGCGCCTTAAAGTGTTTTGGGAAATCTAGGAGCCTATTTACAAGCCCTGTGCGCCTCTGGAACGTCACTTTTTATGACGTTCCAGTGGCGCACAGGGCTTAACCATATTTACAAGGCCACGTAAAGCCACCCTGGCTGACTTTTCATGGTCTTGTAGAAATGGAGTAAGACAGAGCAGCGCAAGTAGCGGCCTTCCCTTACTCTGCATGAAAGAGGCGTTCCATGGGTGTTGCTGTGGGTGTTCCCATTCAACACCCATGGAATTTAACACTGCCCCAGATTTACAACATCTTGTAAACCTGGGGCAGCGCCAAAACCTTGTGCCTCCCGAGAGCAGGCGAAGGAGGAGAATTTTTTATATTTTTCCTCGTCATTCTACAGCACACGTAGAACGAGGAAAATGCCTCTCGTGACTGTTTTTGTGTAGGAAGGCACCACTTCCTGCGCAAAAACTATTGTACCAACAACACAGATACCCTTGCCTTGCACCATGGTGCCTGGGTGCCTGCGTTGGCGCACAGCTGCTAATTGTGTGCCGGCTGAAAGGAGAGGTATGCACCGTACCTTGTAAATACGGTGCATTCCTGTCCTTTCGAATTGGCATGGGGCAGCGCAGCAAGAAGGCTTTGTAAACATACCCTTCAGTTTTTCTTATCTTTTAAAAGCCTGTGTTTCTGAGACAAATTTCTACATGTGGAGCCATCTTGACCCTCCTTGTTACTTAGATGAATTGCATCCCTGCTTACAGGAACTAGGAAAGAGACTAAATACTCTGGTGTTTGTTTAGCTGTGGGAAAGTACCTGGAAAGTGCCTGATAAGTGGGGCGAATCGAGCAAAAGGCAGAATTGGCAGCAACGTGATTATAGAAATGGCAAGTAAGGCACAAAATAAAATAAAAAAAGTCAAATTGCACAGCATTAGTGACCATTACATTGAGCAAAAAAAGTGGCCAAAAGTAGAAAATATACAGCCTTCTTCCACCAAAAGGGAGGCTATGCCCAGCAAGCAAATGCACTTTGGCATAAACACACCAGCCCATGCTTGTGATCACTTAAACTAAGGAAAAGAAAAATAGCTTCCACCTGCACACACACCTTCACCGCAAAAGCACACAAATGTTACACATGTTGCCCCAATGGTGAAACTATGAAGTCTAGGAGAACGTGTGAGACCAAATATGTGAGAATGCCCCAGTTAAAAGAGCGGTAAAAGCGCAATTTACAATCCCCACCTAAACATCAAGGGGCTTATTTACTAGAAACTGGTGTAGGGCAGCGTCAAAAGGTTTCTTGCTGTGCTGCCCTATGGCAATTCGCAAGGGAAGGAATGCATAATATTTACAAGATACTGTGCATTCCTGTGTTTTCAGCCAGTGCACATTTTGCAGCAGTCCGCCAACGCAGGCCCCCCTGCAACATGGTGCAAAAGTGTCTGCATTGTTGGCAGGATTGTTTTTGTACAGGAAGGGGCATTTTACTGCACAAAAACAATCCTAAGAGGCGTTTTCCTCTTTCAATGTGTGCTGCAGAAACAGTACACATAAAAAGAGGAAAAAACAAGGAGCAATGAAAACATGTCTCTTCGTTAAGCTTGCTCTGGGGAGGGACACCGTTTTGACGCATTCCTAGATTTATGCCTTATTGTAAACCTGGGAATGTGTCAAAATCCATGGGATTTGTGTGGGAACACCCACCGCAACACCCATGGAATGCCTCTATGACTCAGAGTGAGGCAAGGCAGCGACTTGCGCTATTTTGCCTTATTCTATATTTACGAGGCCATGAAAAGCCACGCAAAGTGGGTTTGTGTGACCTCGTAGACATGGGTTTGTACGCTGCGCCTTCGGAGCACCACAAAAGTGACGCTCCTGCTGCACAAATGTGCCACAAGGGGCTTGTAAATAAGCCCTCAAAATTGAACATATGAGAGTAGCACTGAACGTATGAGACTAGCTATAGCTCATATAACTACAATTTAACTTGGCTCACGTCAGATATCTTAGCTAGGAGGATATTACACAAGAAGACTGCAACCAACGAGTACCCACTATGGTTCAACAAATAGGGAAGGTTCAAAGGGATAAAGTCTAACCAAGAGCTTCACACATGTCTTATTACATGCGGTGGAACACCACATCAGACACAGAATGAAAATCCCTCATTCCATGCCAACTGAGAAATACTATTTAGCACACTCTAGCCATAGGTTCCATTCGAGGACTCTACTGATTCAAATTTGGTATTTCCCACCTTTAGATCTACAAAGTAATCTGGCATTTCACAGGCACAGTTAAACCCATGTGCACACCTGGTACTTTGGTCCTCACACAACAGGAAATTGGACAAGACCAGAAATCGTTGGAGGACAGAAGGGGCTTGTTGATCACTAAAGGGGCCACTGAATAAACACAATTCTCACTCAAGAAACCAAAGACACAATGCTTTGCATACTACAAACACCAAGGAAATGCAAGCCTTTCACATAAAGCATTACATATCATACTTCAAACTGTTCCCAGGCTTGGAGCATGACACTGCCATTCTGGATGTCTGTAGAATCTCCAGTCAAATACAAATGCACATATACAGAAATTATGTTATACTAGATAAACCACACTTGGATGCTACCAAAATGCTGCTTATGCACACGCGTCAACTAACAACCACTTATTACTTATTACTTTCTTTGACAGGTATACTGGATTTCCATTGAATACGTGGTTTAGAGTTGAGTCCTCATGTATTAATTCAGTAGATGTTGAATTATATAGAGTTATGTCTCTCTTACAAAAAGATCATGTCATTTCCAAGTGTACTTTGGAGTAGACTGGAGTGGCATAAGAAGAATAGCATACAGCGGAGTGGTGTAGAGTGGAATACCGTTGAGTTTAGTGGCGTACAGCGTAGTGATGTAGAGTGGAGTGGCATATAGTAGAGACGCATAGAGTAAAGTGACATAGAGTGCAGTGTCATAGAGTGAAATAGTGTTGAGTGTAGTAGCATAGAGTGGATTGATGTGGAGTGGTATAGAATGTAGTGTTGTACCGTGTAACAGCATACACTGGGTTGTTGTAGAGTGGTGTATAGTGTAGTGGTGTACAGTGGAGTGACGTAGAGGGAGAGCTGTGTGGTGCGATAGTGTACAGTTTAGTGGTGTACAGTGAAGTGGCATGCAGAGGAGTGGCATACAGAGGAGTGGCATAGAGTACAATAGCGTAGAATGTAGTGTTGTAGAGAGTTGCGTAGAGTGGAATAGTATACTGTGGAGGGGCGTGCAGTGGAGTGGCATAGACTGGTCTGTCATAGAATGGAATGGAGTAGAGCATAACAGCATAGAGTAAAGTGGTGTAGAGTTGAGTGGCGTAAAGTGGATTGGAGTAGCGTGTAATAGCGTAGAGTGGAGTGGGACATGATGTAGTGTGATAGAGTGGAATGGTGCAGAGTGGAGTGTGTTAAATAGCGTGAACGTTTCCGAATGGATGTAGATGTAATGTGGCAGGAATAGGCATTATGAGGTGTAAATGGTAATTTTTAGTAGTAAGTGTGAATAGTGTAAGCAGTGTTAAAATTATAAGTTTTAAAAAACGTAGTTATATATTGTGCAATGCTACACCATGTTAAGTTTGAAGTATACCACAGTAAATGCAGATGAGAAGTCAGTATGCGATTGGCTAATATCTATGTCTTTACTAAAGGTAAAAGGCAGCCATGTAGTATTTATCACAGTTTTGCCGCATTCTGCGGATTGCGTTGTGCGGCAATGTAAGATGAAGTCCTAGATATAGGTAAGTAGTAGGTTTCATTGTTGTTCACTACCTATTACCACTTTATTAAAGTGGTAATAGATAGAGACAGGTATTTATAATTTTCTATATATTTTTATAACAGTCTAGGGAGAACTGTGCATTTCTTTAAGTGGTGTGGTAATTTGTAGGTATTACAGCACTACTCTGTAGACTTTTTTGTGCATATTTAAATATGTTAAAAATAGAAAATAAACTTTGGTACACTATATTTGAAAAATATAGTGTATTATAGTGTTTTTTTTATTTTTGTAGCATATTTTTTTTAATTTTTGTACCACAATACCTCTGAGGCAGTACTGCGTTACTCTGTATTTTTTTTAATATATAGAAACATATAAATATTTTTTCCTCCCTATTAGCACTTTAATAAAGTGGTAATAGGTAGGGGAAAATACCAAACATTTGCTTACCCAGATCTGAAGGCGTAACACAGAACACAGCCCAACTACATGTAGAAACAACATGGCTCCTTTAACTTTTGTAAAGGCAGTCATTAGGCAATCACCTAATGACTTGTCATCGCTATGTACCACAGTACTTCTGTGAAATACTGCAAAATGTCATGAAAATACCTCAACAATAGATATCATCACTAAGTTAAAATACCTTGGAACTGAAAAAATACTTATCTTACTTACCTGTAGTACCCACAAGGATGATCTACGCACCATAAAGTCTAACCCTGCCAAATTTCATGTAAATCCATTCAGCCGTTTTGCTGCTACGTCCAATACAAAAAGTCTCTTTAAAATGCATTGGGGATCAAAACCTGTTTTTGTACCCACCTTTCTCTTCGGATATGAGCATAGTGGGGAATACTGTTCCATACAGTGGAGTAGAGTGGAATCGCGTAGAGTGTCATGTCATACAGTGTCATGTCATCAAGTGTTGTAGAGTGTTGCGGTGTTAATTGGGTAGGTGATAAACTTAATTGAACTTTTCTTTTAAAGAGGTCCATTTTGTCTTCATTCTAAATTGCAGTCTTATGAAACTACAATTTCACTAATACGTTCAAAAAATTCATTTTGATCACATCTTAAATGATGTATTTAATTGTACGTTTTTGTTGTCATTGTAGTCCCAGTACGTTTCATGAGAGGGAAGCTGTCCGTCAGTGGGACAGAGATTAACATTGTACACAATATTAAACCGATTGAGTATTTCCTTTATGTTTGTTTTAGTACTTTCTCGCTTTGAAGTAATGGATGGTGTCTGGCTGTGTCTCTGCGGAGGTTTCTTCAAAATAGCAAAGTCCAGTTAAGTCTTTCTTTTGTGTTCTGTACTGTGCAGGTTAAGGCAGGGGGAAGCAAACCTTTCACCTCCTTCCTTTTCCGGAGCCCTGGAGCATTGAGAAGGGTAATGGTATGCAGTTCATAGATGTAACATTTTTTAACATGGCACTTCTACATTAAAGACACCACACAAACAAATATAAATTGACTAATAAAGATACAAGTTTGTGCTTCTGTAGAATGTGTATTTGATGTGCACCGGGAGATGTGGTACATTTTGAAGCAGTGTCTTGCATCACACATTCCCCCCCAGTCTAGTGAGGCATTCTGATAGTGTGCAAAGCTGAACTAACGACAAAGAGGCGAGTATTACGCTTTCTTTTCTTTCCTCTATTCTTATAGCAGACAAGATAAGCAAACTACATGGTCCATGCTTCAGTGACAGAAAACAACCAATGAAAGCTTGAGTGTCTTAGACCAATCAACTAAGCTAGCCCATGAATGGTCGACTGGGAGCATCAACCGCTTTTCATATGGGAGCTACATGGTTGCAAATAATGGAACAAGGGAATAATGAGGAATACTGTTGGGACAAGAATGTCCCCTGCATAGTGAACAGTTATGTTTCCCTGCCGTGAGTACCAGACTGTGAGTATCTGGTGTCCTGGTTTTTGGCCCTTTTTAAACAGATTTCCCTGCTGTTGCACAACAGTCCATTCCCCTGCTCTATTCTTCCAATGTGGATGGATCAATACTCCTATTTTTGCGTGCTATGTCTCGCTTAGCCACTACGAGTACCACCCCACGACGTTCCGAGAATTCTCCACAACCATCCAGTTGTCCATAATACCCATTAGAACATTGGAATGTGGAGCACTCCATTGTAGACAATGGAGTGCTCCGTGCTTCTACGGGCCGGTAAAGGCCCGCAGAGCAACATTCCAATGTTTTACAAAAGCCTCTCGAAGCTCGAGGGGATTTAAATCTCCTCGAGCTTCGAGAAGCCTTTGTTTAATTTGTTATAACATTCTGTCCTCTAGTGGCAGAATGTTCTAATAGCCTTATAGCCCTTTGTAGCAGGGCTATACCGCTATTAAAGTCCCGCTGCTTTTGTTAAAGTCCCTCGCCTTCGGCTCGGGCCTTTAACGGTGCGGCGGACCTTTAATAGCCGGTATAGCCCGCTACGGCGGGCTATAAGGCTATAGTATTGCTGCTTTAAGGGCTGGTGTCACTGGGTATACCACAGCACTCTCTAGTTTGTGGTGTATTTGATTTAAGTAGCGATTGGTTACCGAGCAATTCCATATGGTGTGCAGAAAGTGCCCGTGTGGTCTTGCATCAGGGGTAAATGGGAGATGGCACTCTGCCCATTCGCCATGCTCTAGTTGGGTGAAAACAACCTTGTGGACTTATTTGAATTGAATTAGCCTGAGGCACAAAGAAATGGTCAAAGTGCACAAGGAGGCCATTCTTGCTTCCACTCCAATCTTTGAGCTCCCCAAGGTCCTGTTCCCGTTTCTTATTGCAGGTGTGTTGAGCAGCAGTGATTTGTAGATTCTAGAAATGCCCTTTTTGCTCAAATGCTCATTGCTGGTTTGGTTCTAGGGGATTACATTTAAGTACTGCTTTTAGTTTTTCTTTTATATAATTCCAGTGCGTGGCAGGTCTGAAAGTAACTGAAGAATGTGGTTTTGCACAGGGTAAAGTCGTCTGATAATTGTCCAAATGTTTTACTATAGCTCAAAAGTATATACAATTAAATAATATAGTTCAATGATGATGGACCCCGCTAAACTAAAAAACAAAGGGCCTCTGGAGAGTCTGGTTCATAGTGCTGGGATCAATTTGCATATATTGTATGTGTCTGAATTACATATTTACATATATTTTTTTTTTCTTCAAATAGGGTTTGGGACAATGGCATATTCTGTTCTCAGAGGATGTTAACAGACCTTTCTAAAACACACCCTCGCCGGAGAAACATTATAGGTCAATTATAAATGCAGAAAAACACATTTAATATTCCATTTTGTTCTCCCCATTTTTTGTTATGTTTACTCACACACAGAAGAAAGTTTATGTCTCCACTCAGACACGCGATCCGCCCCAAAGCCCAGTATAGAGAAACTCGGGGATGGCCTGTGTCTTGTCGGACGCCATGCCTCCCTCCTCCTGCAGCTGTCTGTTTGCGGGTCACTTTTATGCCACTTTTAACACTAAACTAGGGCTCTCCTCCATCGGACCTGGCGTCCGAGCTTTACAAATAAATATACACAATGTATTATTGTCATTCAGACTTGCCTATTTGCCACATTTAAGAGGGCACAGGCTAGCATCTTCTATGTCATTGGCCCCCTGGGACTGAGGTTGAGCTGGTCTGGAAACTCCCACGTTGATACAGGAAGGTCCCTGATACACTCAGTGTCTGCTACGTCACCATGTTAAGAGCATATTTGATGCATTGACTTCACGAGATATAATTGAGGTTTGAGTCACACTGTTCTGCAGCTGTGGAAAGGAATTTCATACTTGGCTCTCTTTTAGATACGATATTTTGCGGTGTGCCAGGCCTAAACAGCTTCGCTACAGACTTTGCGTGTGGAAACTTTCATTATTCTTCACAATTGTAAAATAGGCCTAAGGCCTACACACTTTTGCTAATGTATTACTATAGAAACACATCTTAACATGCACAGTTGAGTGGTAATACACTGCTCTGCGTGTGAATGTGGTAATATGTGTACATCTTTTTTCTGCCCAAAGCAAACTATATCACTTGACCATGAAGCATTTTGTTTACTTAAACACCAACTGCTGGCTACAAACATTCATCTATAATATAGAGTTATGGAACCTAGAAATGAAAAGGGCTAATCACATCTCTCCAGGAGCTGAGCTGGACACCCACTAAAACTAGACTGTTGCATCACATTTACGAAACCTCCACAAGCCGCGACCTGCCCATGTATCTGCCTCCCCGCCAAACAGCAGTTTCCCACTTTCAGGCCTCTTTGCCTTATAGTTTTCACCTCATCAATGTATGCCAGGCTTTAGGTTAAAAGAAGGGGATGTGACCACTCTTCTCAAAAAGGCTTCTTTGAATACCTGAATCCCGAGATCCGTGTCAATTTTCACCCATTATTGCACTCCTGCTCTTGGGTGAGGCCACTGAATGCTTGTTCTCTCTCCAGGCCCCCCTTTCTTTTTGACCCTCCAGCACTATCTTCTCGTGTACTATCTCTCTGGACCCAGAGTGGGTTGTAGCATTAAGAGTGTCAATCTCCAGGTTATGGATGGCGACCTCCATGTATAAGATGGGTTAAGCCGTGTCTCCGGGTGATGGAAACTCTGAGGAAGGACTGCAAAGTTACATAGCAGTATACAACTTGATAAAGAAAGAATAACAATAAAGGAAAACATCTTCAATCACAAATCTTTTTGTTTCGTTCAGTGACATGAAGTAATGATACAGCGTCACGCCAGCCAAAACGTGTTTCACAGCTGTATAACACCCTTTTTCAAGAATCAAATATTGCATTTCAGTCCACTGTATTGGAGTATCATCTGGTGCCATAAAGTGGCCTAATGTTTACATCCTCCATAAGATCCACTCCTTCTATCAAAGTCTGACAATTACAAAATGAAAATGATCTCCCTAAACTTTCCGGAAATGTTTGTTTGATGTAATCTATCCATTGAAAACGTAAGTGGATTGCTATTTTAAAAATAATTAATTACTGGGATTTGCTTATTTGGATGAGACACCTCTTGGGTTTGTAGAACAGTCAATTGTACTATTCCATGCTATTCCAAATACTTCACATGATATGTAGAATTCATTTAAGGCTCCCAAACTTGAAAATGACACAACTCTGATGGCTAAGTGTAGATCTGCATATGAAGCACGGATGATCATGGGAAGGCCAGATTGGTTCACTTCGGAAACCTGAAATTGAAGATTTTCTTTCCTTTATTGTGATTCGTGCTTTGAGTTTTATACTACTGTGAAAATTTGTGGCGCTTCCTGTGTATACAGTATGATAGCAGATTAGGCACCCGTTGGGTAACGCGTTATTAGGAATGCACCCCTTTGACTTTAGTCCTGGTTCAATATATATCCAATATTACGCATATTTGAGATGATTTGCCCAGAGATTTGTAGCCCTTGGCTCTGGTGATCATGTGACCTAATATACCTGCAAATTGGTGGGCCCTGGACAACTCACTTTCTCAAACTAGCCAGCATAACACTATGGGCAAATCCATGACACTGAAAAAGAGATGTATCAAGCAAAGGATGTCCACATATATATAATAAAATATAGTGGCCCTGGGCCAAATAGCTCACTCCTGAATGATAGTCATAGAACAACTGAGGAGCCAAACACATAAAAAGGAATAGCTACAGCAGTGAAGGATAGGCAGGTTGCTGGAATTTGGTAGCAGTTATATGCACAGAAAGGAGAGGTTGAGAGAGAGATACATTTACAGTACACTGCCTACCAGATGAAGAGATGCATAATTTGCAGGAGACTATGTGGACTTGTAGGAGACTATGTGGACCTGATTTAGGTGCTGTGACATCTTCAACGGCATGGCAGAAATTATTTGGGACATTCTGAAATCAGGACACAGAGACCGGCAACTTTGGGACACACACGCCCTTGGAGGGGACTGCAGTACGCAGGAGGCAACGCGGCATGCTATCCCCCAGGACAACACATTTAGCAGCACCATCCCTTACACAGCGCGGGACCCAGAGATCGGCAGCTTTGGAGCAGATACACCCTCAGAGGGGACTACATTGCCCTGGCGGCAACGGGCACGCTACATCCCCATGGCAGCTCATTTAGCAGCACCATCCTTAATGCAGCACGGGACGCGCCCGGGCCAAGCGCAGGCCCATCCACTCCCATCGGTGCCCGGAGTAGGCTGGGCTGGGCCACCACTCTTTTATACGATAGCCGTCACATGTGATATGGAAGCATAAACATGTTTCATCAAAATTAGGAGCTCCAGTGACATAACTTACTTCTAAGGATAAGGTTACAAATGGTGCCTCTAAATCCTCGATTCTTACATTTTTGACAATGGCAGTAGGGGCAATTAATGATGAAATATGTACAATTGAGAAGGAACTGTGTATTTGTATTACCACCCTGGATCCAGACATAATTTTACTAAACTGTACTGCAATATTGAGTGCCACTAACAAAGAGAATGGTGATGAGACTCAATCAGGAGGGACTACCCAAGCTACTACAGTTGTAGAAGTTCATCTGTTAGTGAACTCGAGTAAGACTCCCTATCTGAAAATGGTCCACCCGCTTGTAAGCGCAGGAGAAAGCCTGAGGTAGCTTCTGCTTTACCGAGAACCAAGACAAGAGGACATATAGAAACACCATCAAGTGCAAAGGGCTTTGGGTCTAAAGCCTTAAAGGCCTACAATCATGGCATTCATTTTGATGAGATTGTTCCTAAGAGTCAAGTAATGGTAGAGGGCGCGTTTGGTAAATGTATGGCAATTTTTTTTTTTTTATCACTTTATTTTTCAAAGAAAAATTTACAACCAATAAAAACAGGGCATAGACACAGTCCAACCATACACAGCCTTCCGCAGTAAATCCTATAGGAACATACCAAGCATATGCCGTAGGATAATTCAAACAATATTCGGAAAGTGGATGTATAATGTAAACAGAAAAGCAATCACATCAACTAAACATGCCATAGCACCCTGTCCTGCGCATCGTCGTGTGAAATAGGAAGAGGTAGGGGGGGGGGGGTAGGGGACAAGGGCAAACCATACCTAGCAGAGGTAGTACAGTTCCGCTAGATCCCAAGAGGTGGGGGTGGCCCCCTATGGGGACGTGGCCTCTCCCTGCCCTGCCAGCGCAGTTGTCGACCTCTGGGCTAAATATAGGGCCCAAAAATTTGTAGGTCTGTTGCGGGGCGGCCATAATTCACTGTAAATTTCGGTTTGTGTGCAACAGTAAAGCATGTCTCTAGTCCACTGAGTCAGAGTCGGCGTTGGGCCGCGTAGCCTACAAACCGCTACACATCTCCTTGCAAGCAGCAGCGCCATATCAACAAGGCGCCTATGTGTCTTGGGCAGTGGTAGTGAATAGCCCAGTAGAGCGAGGAGCGGGTCAGGGGACAGGGACAAGTCCGTAACGCGGTTAATCTCCAAGAATACGTCACCCCAGAAGTGGGCAATCCCCGGGCAGGTCCAAGCCACATGGAAAAAATCAGCTGAAGACTCCCCGCATCGGTCACATTGGGGGCTGTCACGTAGGCCAAAGCGGTGTAATCTCTCCGGTGTGTGGTAGACCCGATTGAGGAATTTAAAGTGAACCAGTCTATGGCGCCCATTAAGTGAGATCCGTTTAGTACTCAGGCAACAGTAACTCCACTTATCATCGGTCAAATCGATCTGCAGGTCTCGCTGCCATGCCAGCCGTGGCTTTCACGTATGCGCTGTCTCTAGCAGCTAACGTGGAGTGGTAAATTCTTGAGACCAACTTAGCCGGAGACTGAGCTTTGATAATGGCGGTCAATATCGGGATCTCTGGGGGTTACGCCATATCGTCTCCCAATAGGTCCCGAAGAGCGTGTCTGACTCTATGAAATTGAAAAAGCGCAAGGGGAGTGGTGACTGTATCCCCCTCAGTAACATCCTTCAGGGAACGAGCAGTACCGTTCTCAAAAAGGTCCCCCATGGTATATAGATGAAGAGACTGCAGTGCAAGGAGGACACCTCTATCCCTACAGGGCGCCAGCCAGCTGCACCAGTCCAAGCGGGCTAATGGGGCATACAGAATGTTACCGGCGTGGGCGGCCAGTATATAGTGCCAGGCGTGTACAACCGAGTTAAGGGAGTCCATTATGCCTGTGCGCCTGTCACACGGCGAAAACAGCAAGGCCGGCAGAGGCCTGGGATCGGCAACGATAGACTCAATTAGCAAGTGTGGTATATCCGAGGGACCATGTATCCAATAATGTGCGTGTGAGGATTGGGCAGCTCTATAGTACAATTCCAAGTCGGGGGCACTAAGGCCTCCCATCGCATATGGAAGCATCAGTATCCTCAAGGCAACGCGTGGCTGCCTGCCCCCCCACACCAGACGCACCAAAAGAGAGCGAAGGCGGCTGAAGAATGCCCTGGACAGCACCATGGGAATGTTCAAGAATAGGAAAAGGAAACGCGGTAGGACTATCATTTTCATAAGTGCCACTCTGCCCATCAAAGAGAGCGGGAGGGCAATCCATCTGTCCACATCATCCTCCAGCTTGGAGATGGCAACGCCATAGTTTTCCCGCAGAACAACCTCCGAGTCAGTATGGAGCCGGATACCCAGGTATCGTACCGCCTCCGTGGACCATAAAAGGGGGTATTCCGGCTCAAAGCAAGCCGTGGCTGGCGTTAGAGGGAACATTGTAGACTTGTTCCAATTAACCCCTATGGCCGAAAGAGAGCCGAAGAGGACCACCTCCCTTAATACCGGAGAAAGGTGGGTCTCAGGCTCCCGTACGTAGAGTAGCGTATCGTCCGCATACGTCGATACAATTAAATGATAGTTTGGGAAGCGAATGCCTCTGTGGCCATGATACTCCCGGAGCGCACAAGCCAGGGGTTCCGCCGTCAGGGCATACAGTATGGGTGAGAGAGGGCATCCCTGCCGCGTGCCTCTATAAATCTGTATGGAATCAGTGACTAAGGATCCAATTCGAACGCGCGCCGTAGGCGAGTGGTAGAGTGCCGCAAGTAGTTGCAGAAAAACCGGCCCCACCCCCATACGACTCAGGACATGCCGCATGAAAGGCCACTCAACAGAGTCGAAGGCCTTCTCCATGTCCAAGAATACCGCTACTGCCGGGACCTCAGAGCAGGTATGTTGCAGAGCAGCGAAGACAGTACGCAGGTTATAGGTTAGATTATGGCTGGGAACGAAGCCAGCCTGCTCAGGCGCCACCAGGGTGGTGACCAGCGGGCTAAGGCGATTGGCCAGTATCTTTGCGAAGATCTTCGCGTCAACATTCATGAGGGACAAAGGACGGTACGAAGCACACTCCTCAGGTCGCTTCCCGGGTTTAAGTATGGCCACCAAAATCGCCTCTCGCATAGTTGGTGGCATACTGCCTGAAGTGCAGATATCCCCAAACAGTGTGAGCAAGTGAGGAAGTAGGAGATCCTGGAACGCCTTATAGAAGGCCACCGTAAGACCGTCACTTCCCGGGGCACTACCCGCCCTTATCTCCGAGAGGGCCAGCGTTACCTCTTCACGTTCAATTGGCCTCATCAGAAACTCACGGTGCCAGTCAGACAACCAGGGGAGTTTGATATGCGACAGATAATCCTCTATGAGTTCATCCAAGCAGTGACCGCGAGAAGAGTATAGACCAGCATAGTATTCCCGAAAGTGCTCCGCCACCTGATCCTCCGCAAGCGGGGGATCGCCTAGCCGTAGCCTAATATCGGGGATAGTGGTTCTGGCCCTCCGCTGCTGCAGAATCCGTGCCAGGACCTTACCAGGCCTCTCCCCCTCGCCATAGCTACGAGCAGTGGCATATTTCCCGAGATGTTTAATCTCAGCATCAGCTTCCTTATGATAGTCTCGTAGAGTTTGCGCCAGGTCCCGGTCAAGGTCCTCGCTATGAAGCTGGCCTCGAGAGGATTCAAGGTCCTTCAATTTCCGCTCTAAAGCAGTCAGCCTAGTGCGTATCGCCCTAAGAACCCCCGCATGTTTGGATATGGTCACCCCCCTAATATACGCCTTGAAGGCTTCCCAAACAGTCAGGAAGGAGCCAACCGAACCTATGTTCGTCGCGAAAAAGGCCTCGATGGACGTTGCGAGCTCCTCCTTAAAAACAGGATCAAGAAGGGAGAATGGGGGAAACCGCCACGCAAATGGTGGGATACGTTTCTTTGGGGATGCCAGCGTGAGGAGCAATGGAGAATGATCAGAGAAGGTGCGAGGGAGGATCGTGCACGCCCGGATCTGATGGGACAGTTGTTGCGAAGCAAACCAGTAGTCTATTCTCGTATGTATGTTGTGGGGTGCAGAATAGTGCGTGTACCCACCCTGTTGGGCATGTCTATGGCGCCATACATCGTGCATGTCCAGCTGCGTCAGGGACGTCTCTACTAGTCTGGCAGATGCCGACGGGCGTCTATCCGGGCCATCGGACCTATCCAGAGCAGGGTGCCTGACAAAATTAAAATCCTCGCCCCACAGGAGATTGTCTAGAGTGTATGGTGATGACATTGCCGTTAAGTTAGCGTAAAAGTCGGGGTTATCATAGTTAGGGCCGTAGACGTTGAAAATGAAAAGTTCGAGCCCCTTACCACAGCATTTAGACAGAACAAACCTACCCTCACTGTCCGTGTCCAGGGGCGTCAATGAGAGTGCAGCCCTCGGATTCACCCACGTCATGACCCCCCTGGCGTGTGATGTGAAACCCGCAGCGTGGATGTTACCCATCAGTCCTCTGGTACGTAGTATGGGGCTGTCCGAGCGCAGGTGTGTCTCCTGCAGGAGGGCCACGTCCACCTTGTGCCTATTTAGGTGGCTTAATATTTTGCGGACCTTACGGTAATCATTAAGGCCGCGGACGTTCCAGGTCAGCAGAACCAGCGAGTCTAGGGCGCTATCGCGATGAAGCCTAGGTGTGTCAAGCATATCTGGTAAGATGATAAGAGAAGGGCAAAGAGAGTGCAGTGCCAATCGTGTCATGCCACAACAAATGACCAAAAAAAAACCCAACAAGTTTAAAACCATAAACATTCCCATCCCAAACCCACCCCCCCAATCATGCCCAATCACAAATAGAGCATCCAGAAAAAAGCATCGCAAACGGCAAACCTTTCCCACCTCCCTCCCACGCCTGCCCAACCCCAACTAGGCTGCGGAACCAACCCACCCACCCCAGGAAAAGAAATCCCACCCAAAGCCAACCATCCAAGAACATCCCAGGTGTACTACACGCGGGGGGGATGTAGCCCGCTCAGAGGGAAAAACGGTGTGTGATCAATTGGACCACTGCTCTTCACCCCGCCATAAAGGAAACTTGCAGCCGTGATTAAGTGCGAAAGAGCGTATGTCCCTCAGGGGCCAAAGAGGAGCAAGATATGCAAAACGCACATCTACTACCATCCTAGCAACAAACACATAGCAATGGACACAAAGGAGAACAGTCATGACCCCCAACAAGAAGGAAAGGGCAGCGGACTAAAACCAAATGATGAAGGAGCACAGCAGCCCAACTTCCCCAAGCCGCGGAGGCAAGGGCCGCCCCCCCCACAGCCACAAGAGTATAATATCCCAGCAATAGGCATACCGACAGACCCAGGCGGGTCCCAGCATAGGCCCACCAACATGGGGAAGGGGGGCTGGCAACACCAAACAACAGACGGCAACAGTTCCAGACGCCAGGAGCAGGTCAGCCCTGCTCATTCAGGGGGCCCCCAGTCGCTTCATCCAAGAACTGTCTATCCAGCGGCTCCCGCCCCTCCCTCGCCCAATCCTTCATAGCTTTTTGCAGAACCTTCGGATCAGTAAATATATGAGAGTGGCCCTGTCGATTCACTCTCAGCTTAGCAGGATAAAACATGGCATAGTCAGCACCTAGCTCCCGTAGCTGTCTCTTCATGGGAGCAAACAGGCGCCTCGCTTCCTGAACTTTAGCAGTAAAGTCGGGAAAGATTGAAATTGTTGACCCCTCGAATTGAAGCTGTTGTTTCTCGCGGGCAAGCTTAAGAGCGACGTCACGGTCCCTATAGTTCAGGAGTTTAGCTATGATTGGCCTGGGAGGGGCGCCCGGCACAGGCCTGGGGCCAAGAGAGCGATGCGCCCTCTCAACCACGAACATGTTAGAAAAGGAGGAATCACCCAATAGAGTTTTCAGAAGCTTTTCTATGAAGAGTTCCATATTCCCAGTGGGTGCCGACTCCGGCAGGCCCGTAATGCGGAGATTGCAGCGCCGAGAGCGGGCCTCCAAATCCTCCGTCTTGTCCTGGAGGAGCTGCATCACCCTGCCCAGTTGTTTGTGCCCCGCATCCAGGGCGGTCTGCGCCTCCTCAGTCTCCGTCAGTCTGCGTTCCGAACTGTCCAATCGCTCCGCATGTTTGTCCAAGTGAGCGCGTCCATTTTGGCGCCTAAAGAGGTTATCCCACCCTGGAGATTCTTTTCCATGGATAGCAATAGGCCACGAATATCCTGGTGCTGGTCATCTGAATGCTGGACTCGATCAGTGACATCCCCCTCCGCCGCAGATCCGCCAGGCTTGGGTCGCCGAGGGTCAAACGACAGTTTGGATTGCGATTTGTCCGTGCGACCCATCGTATTGTCGTGCAGAGCCCAGCGCCCGGAGGAGTACCAACCAAAGCAAGGCGTCAGGAGCAGCGATCTGGACACAACCGCCAGGCCCCTCACCGCCCCCGCCGGCCCTCAGTATCAACCTAGGCAAGGGCACGCCACAGCTGCAATCCAGTCATCGACCCAGGATACCAACATCGCACCGGGTCCGCAGCATGCGTGTCACACGAAAGCCTTAGCCAAACACCTCCAAGAGAAGAGCCAGCCATCAGAGCTAAACAGGGGGGCGAGGGGCAGCCTACAGCAGAACCGCTCCGCGCAGCAGAGGTCAGGGCGCAAAGGAACGTCGCAGCCCAGCCAGTATATCGCAGTCAGCCATCGTCAAGAGCTCCCGGGACACCGCGGGGGAAAAAACTACGCACTCCGGGGCAGCGACCAGCTGGCAATAACAGGCCTCTCCCCCAGGAGCCAGCGGCCCGTCCACAGCAGGGGGCCCCCAGGCCAGATGGTCCCCTAGCGTACAGGAACAGGCCAGTCGCAGGTGCCGGCTGAACGGCCAGAACGCCAATTAGCTGATGTCGCCGAATGGGGCCCCCGCAACCCACAACACATCAGGGCACCACAAGCGACACAGTCACGTTCATGCGGCCAGTTCCAGAGTCAGGACACCAGGATCCACACAGGCACTCCGCAGCACCAGCAGGCGATTGTGTTGAGCTCCTCCACCCCACGAAAGCTCAGCAAATAAACGAAACCCAGAAGGCCAGATCAGTCAGCCCCCAATGGCAAGGGGGAATGGAGAGCAGGCAGCATTCCCCCTTCCACGCAAACAGCGTCCTCCTCTCAACTAGGCCGTCGGGCAGCCCCCAACCACCAGCAGGGCAGCAAAGCGCCAGATGGAAAGAAGGCGCAGGGTAGGCGAGTGTCAATGCAGCTGTCTCCCAGCGCCTCCGGGGTAGCTCGCGTGTGTCCGCACAACCAGGGGGGGGGCACCAAGCACTCCAGGCCTCAAGGCTCCAGGCGTCCCCACACTCACCGGGCGCTGTGACGGATCCCGCACCAAGTGCACAAGGCGCGTCAGCTCACCGCACGCCGTGGAAGGCCAGGGTCCCCGAGTCCGGGAGTCTCCGCCTCCAGAAGGCCGCGTAGGCCAAGGGCTACGGCAGCGCTGGGACCCAGCCGGCGGAATCCCCCACAGCCGGGCCTCAGGTCTGGTCAAGCCGATCCCCTGTCAGCCAGCCCCACGAAGTCGAGGGATCCAGGCGCCGCCTCCGCAGTAGCTGCCGCGTCACCGCGGGATCTCCAGTGCTCGCTTCAGCGCGGCCCCGGCACCCAGGCCCAGCACCGCCCAGCGCCGATGGAGGTCCGCTCTCCGCACAGGGGGCAGCTCGAAAGTCAGCGAGCCCTGCCGCCCTCACCGCATGTCTCCGGGAGTCAGAGGGACCAAGTATCACGCTGCATGAAGTTCACCGTTGCAGGATAAGTGGCGGATAGGAAGACGGGTTATCGGAGCTCTCGGCTCAAGCGGCCATCTTGGTCGCGAGCTAGCTCCGCCCCCCCATGTATGGCAAAATTGACAGTTATTGAATTTTGTCTGAATTATTCAATTTTACACTGTACAGACAATATCCCCCTGCTGGGTCATGTGAGCACCATAGAAATGGGGGTGGGGGTGGAAACTGAGGCGTGGAGGAAACCTGTCCAGGGCCCTCTAGTTTGCCCATAGATAGATTATTACCATGACCCATTCAACTACCTAGGCCAGAAGGGGAGGGGGTAGATCCGCTAGTTCCGGCAGGATTAACAATAGCCACAGGAGACGAGACAGATGCTCGGGCGAATATGGCACATAAGTCAACAAAAGGGGGAAGGGATTTTGTGAGCCCGGAATCTGGTTTAGTTGCCCCACGAGGAGTGGTCCTTGGCTTCCCCCTGCCTCGGTCCCTATGTGGTGGTAATGACAAGGGTCCCTTTGCCAGAGCGTGACGGCAGTGAAGGCAATCCCAGTCTGAAAAACAAGGTTAGTCACTGGTTAATGCAATTGAGGGGTGAAGGGGGAATCCTGGTAAACAGGATTATTATGGCTCGAAGGGTGGATTGGGAAGGACGAACTCCAAAAACCTCTCAGGGGGATTGTATTGTTGTCAGCTTTAACTGACCCAGGGCAGCCAAATGCCTTTGAATTTAGTAGGAAGGTCTACCTACAGAACAAACAGCCATCTCCTCCCTCTTGGATATTTTTATCGGCCATTGACTGCCCAGTGATCCTAATGCGGGCACTGGTCCTGGAGCTCTTAGGGCAGCTGAGGGTGGACACTTTGCAAAACCCACTGACAGTCGCTTTGGGGTCCTGGGGCTAGATTAGTTAGACTGACTAAATAGTAATTTAAGGCCTCAAGAAAGTGCGGGGGCAGGGAATGCGGTGAGTGCTAGTGGGGAAATAGATCAGTTAACGTATATGGGGTCTATGCAGACCAGCGCACCCATTATCATAGCGGATGGTGACCCATCTATTCTCCCTATTACTACTGATGATCAATTGAATATAAATGATAATATCATTGGCCATTTTGCATTAGCCTCTTGGAATGTGGCAGGTATAAATAATAAACGATATGACCCTGAGGGGTTAGTATATCTAAGATCATTTGCCATTATAAGTGTGCAGGAGACACGGGAGGCAGAAGAGACCTTCTTTCTGGAGGGATATGAATCCTATTCCTTCCCCGCTACACCATCAATTGGGAGTCGTGCACGGGGCAAATTGTTAATTCTGTTCTCTCTTTTTTTGGACTGTAGAACTCAGGAACTGGTGACAAGTTCCCCAAACATGAAAACAATTCTTATTGGTTTCCTTGCGGTTGGACTGTGACATTGTTAAACTTTTATAATGCTGCATCAGGTCCCATCTTCTTGGATACTCTTTTTATTCTCAAGGATCAAATGCTCCATATCGAATCTTGTAACAAATATAGGAGCTGGATTTAATTCAACAGGGGATTTTAATATTCATCTATGTTTATGGGGCCACAATCTCACAAACTATGCAACTATGTGAGTAATGACAACTGTATTTAGATAGTACATACTCAAGCTGGCTCCTTTTTAAATCACCTCCTTGCTGAATTCAATCTGTAGTATGTTATGACCAAGCAATTCCAATCTAATGATGGAAGTTTGCCTCCAACATTCACTGGCAGAGGGCAGATCTCAAAAATAGATCATATTTTCGTTTCTGTCTATCTGAGAATTTTAAAAAACATTTTAGAGTAAATGTTTCTGGTTAGTGACCATAATTGTATTGACATTAATATTGAAGATCTTTTTGTACGGGTTCTGGACCGAGGAAGGTAGCCCATGGAGGTGGAGTATCGACTGATCAGGATAGAAGATTCAAGTGGCCTAAGGGTATCCCAGAGCACTTTTTAAGATCCCTCGTGTTGACCAAAAGGGAGACAAGTTTGGAGGGCTCCTGTACTGACACCACTTTCTTAAGGGCATATTCGGAGATAGGGGAGGAAATGAAGTTAAAAATATTGTTCCCTTCCAGATCATCAAAAATAGTGCTCCACATTGGTTCAACAAAGTCCGCTGAAGGAACCACCCCTGCTGAACTCTACCCCGGATGTCCCAAGGATCAACAATGTGTGCACCCCAATTCTGCTATACGCAGACAACGGTGTATTAATTGCCCGCACTGGTCGAGCCTTACAACATCTGTTAGAGATCTATGTAAATTATATGGGCAGTCTAGATCTAAAAACAAATTAGGCAAAATCTATTGTCTTAATAACAGGGCGTAACGAAAGGAGGGCCCCTCACTTCTATATTGCAGGAAAAGAAATAGCTCATACAGACACTTTCTCTTACCTTGGGATAACTATTGAGAGACAACTATCTTGGTCCTTTTGGGGATGGTTAGTCAGAAGTGGAGACAACTATCTTGGTCCAAGATGATCACTACTAGGGGCTTAGCCCTGGAAAAAAGCATTATTGCACTTAACTCCTTTACAGAGAAACTGGGTGCAAAGCCCCTCGAAATGATCAAAAAGGTCTATTCTGCCAAATCAATATCAGTGGCAACTTATGGGGCAGGGATATGGGGTTTTACTAATTCCCATACCCTTCAGACTATTGAGAATTCCTTTTGGAAAAAACTCATTGGCCTTCCAGTAAGTTTTTTCCAATTTTATATGCCATGCCGAGCTGGATGTCCCTTATATTGAGAATAGAATCAGGCTGGCACCACTACTCCTCTGGCATTCGATTTGGAGACGAGCATCAGTGAACCTTACTCATAGCCTAATAGAAGACTGTCTTCATCTGGAAAATGTTCAAAGGATCCCGTGGCTAACATATATTAATAATAGCCTCACCTCTCTTGGTTTAGCTCAATAATTTACATCCCCTTCAAATTGTTCCACAGTCTCAAAAAAATGAAATCAAAACATTATTTCTTTAAAAAAGGGCACTTGAGCGACTCAATTCAAATTGATCAAAAGCGTTTGTTAAAATGTGCCTAGAGGGCCCAATTGATCAGGAAGGTGCACCCCCATATCTATATCACGTGACTAATCCACGCCATCAATTCATTTTAATGAGGTTTAGATTGAACTCTATCCCTTGCATGTTTTCCTATCCAGCAGGCATCTATTCTATCTCTGACTTACCTCCCTGCCCGTGCGATGGCCACTCTTCCCAATCTAATCTACACTTTTTCTTTTTTTTGCAAATTCTGTAAGGCTCACTGCAATAGATTTATCCGACCGCTTATACGTAAACCTCATTTTAATCAATGTCGCCCAGGTTTGTACTTCTTACAGTTATTGCCTGATCAACAAGTATGCTATTCTGTGGCTTCATTTTTACTTTGCTCATGGAAGACTAGGTGGCTAGATAATCCTGCATCATGAATTGTGCTTCTAAATTCTGTTTTTATAATCTAATGTTTTATTCGTTTAATCTACATCATTGTTAATATTTGCAGTATGAAAACTGTACCTCTTTTTAATCTGTATGTTTTATTGTGCACTTTGTACTTTTATGATCTTATTAAGTTTTGAATAAAGTGATTTGACTGACTGCTGAAGAGCTTCTAAATTGTTAATGGAAGCTCTTAAAGCAGTGCCTACCAATTGCCGCCTTATTGCAAGTAGACAAATTGCCTATAAGAAGGTGTTAGAAAGGAGGAAAAAGGCATTGGAAGAAGAAGTATGGGAGGAGCTGATCGAGGCATCATGTTGGGGCAATAGTTGTAGATTGTGGGAAGTGGTTAATCGCCCTTATTTAATTACACAGGGGACCGTACCATTTCCTTGCTTAGTCCTCCAAGGAATGGGTTGACCATTTCGAGGGTGTTTATAACGCCGGATTAAGCGAGGGTCAATGTGAGCCTATTAAATTAGCCACCTCTCATTGTAATCTAACTATTACTGTTGAAGAGACCCAACTAGCCATAGATCGACTTGCCTCACATAAAGCCCCTGGATCTGATGGGGTCCCTGTAGCTCTGTTTAAGGATACACCAGAATTGTGGGTGCTGATCTTAACTCACTCCCTCAATTTGGCAATGCGAACGGGTCTCCTGGTTTCATGGTCTCAGTCAGTCATTATCCCTGTATATAAGAAGGGCACCTGAGTCTTATCTAGCTGTTACAGTCCGATCGCTTTGATGAACTCAGTTGTAAAGGTAATTGGCAGGGTAATCTTGGTGAGAGCAATGTCATGGGCAGAGGATGGCTCCGTACTCTGCAATCTGCAATTTGGGTTTTTACCGGGCCTTGGTATATGTGATCAGTGTTTAAATCTCACCTTCTTAATCAACAAGTACACTGTGGTGAGGCCCGGGTCCCTGAACATCATGCTTATCGACCTGTCCTCTGCATTCGACAGGGCGCACAGGTCCAAATCATGGCCGATTTTATTGGACCTCAGAATGGATAGAGAGATTGCCTCTTTTCTTAGTGAGCTGCATAGGGACATGTGAGCCATTGTCCGGCATAATGTGGATGGGTCCTGTACAAACGCTTTTTCCCCAAAGGGAGGAGTGAGACAGGGTTGCAAACTGGTTCTTTTTTTGTTCAGCTTGTATGTGAATGATCTAGGGGCCAGGTTGCTTGATAATCAGGTGGATTGCCCAGTTGATATGTGGATGATTCCACATTGTTATATATGGATGATACCATCTTGCTTGCAAGAACAGCCTTAGGTCTACAAGTATTGCTTGATGGCTGTGTCAGTTACATGAATAGCCTTGATTTATCAACCAATCACGGCAAGTCTCATGTTATGGCTTTGAGCCAAAAGGGGACAAATCTAGATCCTTTCAAGTACAGGACCATAAGTTAACCAAGGTTAAACCTTCACATACCTACGGGTTGATTTTGACAATCGTTCCTCATGGGGCCCGTTGAGAAAATTAAAACAACAGTCCTTGTCTCGCTCTATAGGAGCTATTTTCTCCTTTTCCTCAAGAATAGGCAGTAGGCCTTTAGATCCAATGGTAAAGATACCTAGCTAAATCGGTTAACCTCAGCCATATATGGCAGTGATGTTTGGGGCTATATAGATACCTCGGAGCTCCAAGCTGAGGAGAATATCTTCTGCAGACATATCTTAGCAGTTCAGATATCCATTCCTGCATTTATAGTACACAAGGAGTTGGTTTTGCCTTATCCTTCGGATATCATTGCACTGCGCCCCCTGCTTAAGTGCCTCGCTATTTGGCAACGTCAAGAGAGCCACTTTAACAGGACAATAATAAAGGACTGCATGAAGCTCCATGGTTGGAGATCAATTAAATGCTTGACTTACATAAGGGACTCTTTGGTTAAACTGGGAAGAGAAGCTCTGTTTGAAAAACCTATGAACATTGTGAAGGCTGATATTCTTTGGATGTGAAACTTTTTTTTACTATGGCTGAATGTAATGAGAGAGGATCTGGAACTTGAAATGTCTTCAGTGCGTGCTCATGCACAGTTGTTAACGGCAAATAAAATTGAACCCCATCTGTTAAATGTACATAATGGGCACCACCGATTTCTCCTGACCATTTCGGTGCAATCTAAATGTTTTTATTATGTACTTTTATATTCTTATTTTAAAGCCTAAATACAGCTTTTTGAATGAATGATATATTGCTTGATTAGCTCAGTGTATATGTTGTCACATTTCAAAATAAAATCCAGAATAATAAAAAGCTTTTATAAAAAAATAGACCTTGGTGTAATTGGCAACAGCATGGAGTTTGAGGTCAAAGCTGGTGCTGACGAATGACTGTGGTGTAAGGTTGACACTTGTTTAGGAGAGATATGAACAATATGTTTGTGATGGCTGATTCTTATGATATGTTGTAGCATAGTGTATCCTGGCATGGAGAGAGGATTTCAATTATCTGAATGCTATCAAGTAATTTTCTGGGATCTCAGACACCTAGGCATTAGGGGTGGGCGGAACTCATGGAGTTTCACTCCACAGAATTCTGCAGAGTTACCTAAAATCTCAGCGAGATTCCACTGAGTTCGGCGGAGTTCCGCGAGTGGGCAAAATTCGGCACGTGCACTGCTCACGCTGATTTTTAGCGCCCGAAGCTTGTCCCCCGCTGTAAAATCAGCACAAGCAGTACTACACTGCATTCCATAGGGTGCTGCTTATTTCCACCGCATATGTAAATTTTCTACTCGGAGCAGCAGCATTGTCAACGCAAACGGTAGCGACCTGCTGGTACCGCCCGTGTTGAGAGATCTTGCCGGGAGGCGTTCTAGCACTTGAAAATCACACTAGGGTATGCAAATTCTCGCTCGCCAACTTAACGGTGGTGAGCCGCATATGGGCATAAACTCCTCAATTGACGGTTGGCTGAGTTTTGCCGTAACTGGCAGAACTCTGCAAACTCAACCGGTGAAGCAAAATATTTGGCCACCCCTACTAGGTATACAACATTTCAGGGATGACTGATTTGAACGCAGTAAAGAGTTCTTAGACAATCAATGCATCTCATGTGTGTGGATTAGGTCTTCCTTATATGAGGCTTGAGAAGATTCAGCTCTTGGTCCTATGCGAAATCTACTTTCGAAGACTACTATTAGGCCATATGAGCCCAAGGAGCCCAGAAGTTGAGTGCCTCAACAATATTTGCAAATGTTTAGCCTGAAAAGAACATTTGAAATGTGTTAATAGCTGAGGTTTCGGGGATGGTTAGTCAGAAGTGGGGACATTACGTCTCCAAAGGGGCTTCATGAACTACCCTTACTACATCAAGGTGCTGTTATGACTTGTTTTACACTTTTGGCCTTTTTATCAGAGTGGTTCAGAAAATAGGCCTGGGCACCAAAATAAAAGTGCCCAAATGAGTGACTTAGATAGCTATATATGCGGCCCATATTTGCAAATTGGGGCAGGTTTGAACTTGTAATGACTGCAGGCATTGTTCTTTTAATATCAGGGAAAACTGGCCCAGCAGACAATAAAATAGGCCCACCCACTGATCTGTCAGACCAGCCCATCGGGCACTGCCTGATTGGCCCATAAGCCAGTCGGGGTCTGCTGTCAGCTGTTTACTGGATGTTGGCAGTGGTGAGAATTGGGGGAAGGGGCTGATTTCCCCTGTGGCACTCTCCATGCCAGTGTTTAAGCGATCTGAGCAATTATCTCCATCAACTGCAACCTTTTGGAAAGAAAGAATTTTTAAATAGTGCATAATTCTTGTAAGAAGTGAAGGTTAGAGGAGGAGACATTAGGCTGCAGCCGCTCATCAACTTTACTCCTGGGGTCCTGATCTTTGTATGACGCTACAGCGATTTTGATGTAGCACTACTCCTTGTTTTGCACCATATTGTGTGTAAGAAATACATTTTAAGTACTAGTTTCCATTGCATCCATAGCAGCCTGCAATTCTGACGTGTCAATGTTTTAGGTAGTAGTAAACCAGGTGTTGGCTCTTATGATTTCTTGTAAGAGGCTGGGATTCGAGTTCATATCCATGTTATGGCACTCGGATGAGGTGTATTTCAGGACACAATGTTTGCTTACCATTCTATATATAGTACACCATATTGTTTACAATTCATGGCCTTAACTAATGCTAAATGACAATTACAACAATATCGAGTTCAGAGCACAGTATTTAAACAGCATGCTGTAGCACGGCAATGATGACCTTTCCATGGCAAAAGAACTAGGTGAAATATTTCACATATTTAATGCTCTTGTTGCATTGAATTTATAGAGGCTGTTAGCATGATTGTATAAACATTGTGAGACAAATTACCCTCCTAACACATAGTCCCCCAGCACAGTATTTCCTGAAGGCTTTAATATCCTGGCACACTATCCCTGGGCCATTACTTTTGTAGCACTGAGCTGTCAATATGAAAGGATCCCTTCGCCCACTATTTTTAAGTTGTGTCAATTTACTTGTGCAGTATTTGTGATTAACTTTATTACTTTTTTCAGTACTAGTCGTGGCATCAATATTGACAGCTAGCGTTTCTCAGTAGAAATTATTTCTGCTGTCAAAATACTCCTTGTAGTATCCTGCTCCCAGCAATACAATTATTCTCACACACTTTATTACATTTTGTCAAATGAGAAATTATATCAGCTTTATTGATGGTTGTTCAAATGACAAAAATTCTTCTTGATAAAACCTGTTGCAAAACAGCGAGCACTTACGAGGCTTTCGCATGGCAAAACAGTGTGAGCTTATGATATATGAGGGTATGGCAAAAACAGCAAACACAGGTAAGGCTGTCACATGGCAAAACAGCTCACTTATGAGGCTTTCGCATGGCAAAACAGTGCGCTTATGAGAGCATGGCAAAACAGCGTGCACTTATGAGGCTGTCGCATGGCAAAACAGTGCGCTTATGAGAGCATGGCAAAACAGTGTGCACTTATGAGGCTGTCACATGGCAAAACAGCTCACTTATGAGGCTGTAGCATGGTAATACAGTGCGCACTTATGAGGCTGTCGCATGGCAAAACAGCACACACTTATAAGTCTGTCACATGCCAAAACAGCTCACTTATGAGGCTGTTGCATAGCAAAACAGAGCTCACTTATAAGGCTGTCACATTGCAAAACAGTGTGTACCTAAGAGGCTGTTGCATGGCAAACCAGCACACACATAAGGCTGTCATGTGTCAAAACAGCGTGCACTTATGAGGCTGTTGCATTGCAAAACAGCACACTTATAAGGCTGTCAGGTGGCAAAACAGCGTGCACTTATGAGGCTGTTGCACAGGGCCGGACTGGCTACCGGGCGTTTTGGCATGCTGCCGAGCTGGGGGCTGATTTCGTTGATGGGGACCTGCGTGTGCTGAACGAAATTCGTTTTGCTTTGTTTATTTCGAAACACACGCAGGTCTCCATCAACGAAATGAGCCCCCACCTCAGTGACACAGGCCCCCAGCTCGGCAGCATGCCAAAACGCCCGGTAGCCAGTCCGGCCCTGCTGTTGCATGGCAAAACAGCACACACATAAGGCTGTCAGATGGCAAAACAGCGTGCACTGATGAAGCTGTTGCATGGCAAAACAACATTCACTAATGAGGCTGTCATATGGCAAAACAGTGTGTCCTTATGACTCTGTTGCATGGCAAAACAGTACACACGTATAAGGTTGTCACATGGTAAAACAGCTCACTTATGAGGCTATTTCATGGCAAAACAGCACACACTTATAAGGCTGTCGCATGGCAAAACAGCGTGCACTTATAATGCTGTTACATGGCAAAACAGCACACACTTATAAGGCTGTCACATGGCAACACAACTGACGTATGAGGCTGTTGCATGGCAAAACAGTGTGCACTTATGAGGCTGTCACATGGCAAAACAGCGTGCATTTATGAGGCTGTTCCATGGCAAAACAGCATTCACTAATGAGGCTGTTGCATGGCAAAACATTGTGAGCTTATGAGGGCATGACAATGGCAAAGCAGCACACTCATAAGGCTGTTGCATGGCAAAGCACCATGCACATAAAAGGCTGTCACTTGACAAAATTGCGTGCAATTATGAGGCTGTCGCATGTCAAAACAGCATACACTTATAAGACTGTGGCATAGCAAAACAGCTCACTTATGAGGCTGTCTCATTGCAAAACAGCATACACTTTAAGGCTGTTGCATGGCAAAGCAGCGTGCACTTATCAGGCGGTCACATGGCAAAACAGCTCGCTTATGAGGTTTTAACATGGCAAAACAGCTCACTTATGAGGCTGTCACATGACAAAACAGCATGCACATAAAAGGCTGTCACTTGACAAAGTAGCGTGCAATTATGAGACTGTCACATGGTAAAACAACATACACTTATAAGACTGTTGCATGGCAAAACAGTGTGCACTTATGAGGCTGCTGCATGGCAAAACAGCATGCACATAAACGGCTGTCGCTTGATAAAGTAGCGTGCAATTATGAGACTGTCACATGGCAAAACAGCATACACTTATGAGGCTGTCACATGGCACACAGCATGCAATTATAAGGATGTTGCATGGCAAAGCAGCGGGCACTTATGAGGCTGTCACATGGCAAAACAGTTCACTTATGAGGCTGTCACATGGCAAAACAGTTCACTTATGAGGCTGTCACATGGCAAAACAGCTCACTTATGAGGCTGTCGCATGGCAAAACAGCATGCACATAAAAGGCTGTCACTTGACAAAGTAGCATGTAATTATGAGGCTGTCACATGGCAAAACAGCATACACTTATAAGACTGTGGCATGGCAAAACAGTGTGCACTTATGAGACTGTAGAATAGCAAAACAGCATACACTTTAAGGCTGTTGCAGGTCAAAGCAGCGTGCACTTATAAGGCTGTTGCATGACGAAACAGTGTAATTATAAGGCTGTCGGATGGCAAAACAGCATACACTTATGAGGCTGTCACATGACAAACAGCATACACTTATAAGGTTCGTGCATTGGTTAAACAGAGTGTACTTATGAGGCGGTTGCAAGGCAAAACAGCATACACTTATTAAACTGTCGCATAGCAAAACAGTGTGAACTTATAAGGCTGTCGCATGGCAAAACAGCGTGCACCTATGAGACTGTCGCATGGCAAAACAGCATGCACATAAAAGGCTGTCGCTTGACAAAGTAGTGTGCAATTATGAGACTGTCACATGGCAAAACAGCATACACTTATAAGACTGTGGCATGGCAAAACAGTGTGCACTTATGTGGCTGTAGAATAACAAAACAGCATGCACTTTAAGGCTGTTGCAGGTCAAAGCAGCGTGCACTTATAAGGCTGTTGCATGACAAAACAGCATACACTTATGAGGCTGTCACATGACAAACAGCATACACTTATAAGGATGTTGCATGGTTATATAGAGTGTACTTATGAGGCGGTTTCAAGGCAAAACAGCATACACTTATTAGGGTGTCGCATGGCAAAACAGCGAGTACTTATTAGACTGTCGCATGGCAAAACAGCGTACACTTATGAGACTGTCGCATGGCAAAACATCATGCACTTATGAGTTTGTCGCATGGCAAAACAGCGTGCACTTATGATAGTGACGCATGACTAAACATTGTGCACATATAAGGCTGTCGCGTGGCAAAACAGCATGCCCTTATGAGGCTGTTGCATGCTGTTTTTGAAATTTGAGTCATTAAAAAGTTAGATGCAGTGCATTTTAAGCTAAGCCTGTTTTGCATGGATGGGGGTATCAATACCATGTTTTTCAGAATGATCACCAAGTTTTCTCAAAAAGCATAGTCTTTTTTCATCGGTTACTCAGTGGATGATTAAGGGACGTTTATGTGTGCTTGTGTAGCCTCCCTAACATGCCAGAGGTTGTTTCCCAGGTTGCCCATGACGATAGATTTGTTTATTGTGGAATTCCATTACTTTGGACTTTCATAGAGGCACCTCTATGAGACATGACAGCAGACCAGGCACTCAGTAGCAAGCTGCCATCTTTTGTAATAGAGTTACCTCAGCACCTTGGCGGACACAGTAGCGGAGCCGGGGGAATTCTGACCAGGGCTGTTACACCACTGGATGCAACGACTTTGAAACCGTTATTTTATTCATGATTTTCCTTTACTACTCTCCTCAAAATCAGACTGTAAAAGGGTCAAGGAACCTGTGCAGAATTCACAGTCACTCACATCAATTAATGTGACAGTTCCATGGATTTGCTCTTCCTTAGTAGCAGCATAGCCAAGGGCTATTCAAGGCTTTTCCTGCAAATGTTTCTTTCTGCTCCATAGGAAGGTAAGCAGGTCTCCCTGGGGTGCATCTCTGTGTGATTCTCTGAGAGCAGAGAAGCCAATGAATAGTCAGTCATGGCCACACCTTTGGGTCTGTTAGTAAATATGGGATTTTGATACCGCGATATACACACTCTATGAAAAGCCTACAAAATGCAAACACTGTGTTAAAATGGTGAGTATATTTTATATGTTCTACTTACACAAAGCATAAAAGAACGCCTATTTGGTGTTTATTATAAAGCACATTCGTTGTTTATTTAGAGAAAGTTTTATAATGAATTAATGAGAAAATCCAAGGGCATGCAAATGACCTGGTAGTCCTTTGGCTACCCTCTCAAATATTAATTTCCTTTTTTCCATTTCATGTTTAGGTGCATTTAGATTGCTTTCCTTTTTAGGTCTGGGGTTTTGACAGTGGTGTTGTTAAACAGATCTACTGATAACAATACACATATAGTAGACTCTGCGTCCTCACCTTTCAATCATTGGCTTTCGTCGACCAGCCTCTTTAAACCATTGGATGGAGATTTTGTGCATTCGGTCTTGTCTGAACCAGTGGAGTGTTCCTCTCTCACCTAATGCCATTGGCTCTTTGGGTGTTTATTTCCCCCACCCATTCAGTGCTTGCATTGAACTCCATGAGCGACTACTTTATAACTGTAGCACTCAGTGTCAGCTCCTTCTGGCTCCCTCTCACAGGCTTTGATCTAAATGTTTAATGGTGCATACAGTATCCGAAGTACACTGTCCGAGGGCCCACACAACGGCGTCCCCGCGAATGTCAGCGGTTGGAGGAGCGTGTGCACCTTAGGCAATCTGCCTAGGACAGACGGGTGATTTTACCTGACTTCTGCAGGTCCTACCGGTGAATCCGTTCGTTTGAACTGCTTGGATCCCTGGTTTAGTATCTCACATCCAACACGCTGACGCAATGTTCTTTCTCTTGTTTATGATTCACTTACGCACAGCAGCAGCTATTATAGAGATCCTGATGAAAGCCACAACACTATCTGGGTCTTAGGCTGAAATGTATCCATCACTACTCAGTACGCCTACATCTAATGCCTGCAGTCGCACTCTTTGCTCTTTGTTTTTAACCCTAGAACAGGGTAGCAGGAATAAAGCTCAGCATGCTAACCTTGTAGCTAGTTTTACTCACTCACTTACTTGCACTGCAATTTTCCCATCACCCCATTTGCTCACATTGGGTTTTAGTAATACCCCTCATCACTGCTTGAAATGGAGTGCAGGTACTCTGGTATAGAGTACCTGCTTGTTTCTGAGAAGTGCCAGTACTCTCCAATTAAAAGTATTGCATTTTATCTTGAGAAGTGCCGGTACTCTCCCTCTCAAAAAAGAAAAGGGCGGTACTCCGTACCGGACAGTACCGGCCCATTTAAAGCACTGCCCCTCATATCTAAAAACATTCCTGAGCTTCCCCCTTGCAGTGAGGGGGTTTTAGCCCGCATCATGACTAGGCTTCATGATACCAGGAGGATTCCCATTGAAGAAGCATGACCCCTTTGGTGTGTGAGGGAAACCATCCTTAAAAATGTACCCCCCCCCCCGTTTAGGTCAGCTTGTTTTCCTTCTTTGACATTACTTTGTTGCGTCGGACCTGGGGGCTCTGTGTGTATTGAGTCTTTAACTGGGGAGTTTGCCCTCGCTGGTCCCTCATAACTCCTCAGGCCCCCCCTTGTGTGTACACGTACAGTAGCACATCAACCAGAACTTTTGACTCTGTCAATGCTTGTTATGAATGTTGACCCTTGTTGTTTGTTTTGTACTTGATTAGCTTTCATGTAATCCAGTGTAACTAGTAAAAGGCATAAGGACTAAATAAATCCTTACTCTTCCGTCTTCAGCCTCTTTTGTGCAGTGTTCTGAATATATTAGACATCAAACTTTCTTCTGAATCAATTTCTTAGTTAAAGAGATTGCACATTATCGCAGCAGCTGTAGTGTAATCAGTAGATCTGCTTCGCTCGTGTAGGATCATTAATTATGCGCTGTACATGTGCAGGGGACTTCATGTTGCGAAAGATCAAGTTGGAATGCTCAACACACTGATTTGAAGAACTCACTGGAATTTCTATTTGTAGCACGTTCACATTTGTGCGTTTTTGTTTCCTATTGGGAAATCTGTAAGTTCACCCTATTTAAATTGTTTTCTAACTTTTTTTCTAGGAAATCCATAACTGGTTAATTGCATTGATTTTAGAAAGCTCCAACAATGAAACGTTGTTTTCAGCGGCGATGAACATTGCAGCTCTGCACTGAGAATCTGAAACTCTTTTTAAACTAGGGGGCATATTTACAAGGGGATATCGCCACCAGAACGTCACTTTTAGCAATGTTCTGGTGGCGATATCCCCTTCTCCTTATTTACAAAGCGGCTTTAAGCCACTTAATGTGGCCTAACGCTGCCTTGTAAATAAAGGCCCCTTTTCACGCTTCACTCAGCGTGAAGTGGGCGCCCAATGGTTGTTGCAGTGGGTGTTCTGCTGCAACACCCATTGCTTTTTGACGCTGCCCCATATTTACATGGCTGGGGCAGTGCCAAAAAATAAGACCAGGGAATACCTGGTCTTAGACTGGCGATACAAGGAGAAATTAATAATTTCTCCTCGTATTTTGCTTGTTCTATGTGTGCTGCATTCTGCAGCACCCAGAACAAGAGCAAACCATCTTTCAAGATTGTTTATGTGCAGGAAGGTGTCCATTCCTGCACATAAACAAATGCCCCCGCAGCACAGGCACCCATGCAATATGGCGCAAGGGTGCCTGCACTGGCACTAGGCAACTTCTTTAGCTCTAGGGGAAATGAAAGGGTGTGCCATATTTTAGCAAATATGGCGCATCACTGCATTTTAAAAATGTCAGAGCGCTGTGTTACCTATTTTGGCGTAACACCGCGCTCTGAGATTTTGTTGTAACTACCCCCCATAGTTTTTTTGATTTTTTTTCTTCTAGATGGGATCCGTCCCTTTTCTTATATGTCCCTCCTAAAAAGTTGACAAGTTTGTCATTTATTTCATATTATCCCAACATTTCCCAAACTGTTTCTATTACAGTCATTAATTGCATCTTGGCTTCCTCTTGGTTTGCCACAATAAGATTCAGCCAGTGCTTAATTTGACCAGCACTCATTTGGGGGACCGGTACTTATTTTTTCTCGTCAGATTTTTACTCAGAGCAAGCGAGAGAGAAATACACAAGTGAGAAAGGAGGAGGAAGAGAAAGACAGAAAAAACATGACAGTGAGAAAACAGAAGTGAAAAAGAGTCTGAAAAAGTTAGATAAAGGGGCAGGGAGAGGCTGGTAGTGGATGAAAGTGACATGAGGTGGAATCAAGACTATGTGGCCTTTGTATTCAGCACCTGGGTACTCGCCTGGATAGTGCTGGCCCAAGTTTCTGAGCAAAGGTTTGGGCAGTGACACTTATTCCTTTACAAATTAAGCCCTGGGCCGTTAAATGGCGCTTATCCTTCACAGACTTTGTTCACGTTCAGCAGGCTGTGGCTGATAGAGTGATCTTTTTCAAGAGTGGGCACCGGGTCCTGCTAAGACTGCTAGAGTTAGGCCGACTGTGGCTGCTATATTCCATTCATAAGCACGCAATCTACTTTGATATTTTCAAGACAGACTCTACCTTCTGTCACAATGTTACCTTTTGGACTTCTCTGCCAACACTTCCTTTGCATGTACCCCCAAGCAATAACATGCCATTTAAGACCACTGAACATTTAATCTCTTTGCTTCTAAGTGGCCCCTTAACTTTCTCTCAAAATCTTGTTGTAGTCTGTAGTGCTCCCAATCGCGATTGTTCACCCCACACTCACAGAATCCACCGAATGTTCTTGCACACCGCGGTCAATAAATAAGATACTCAAGTCACTCTCTCCATTGACCGTGCTGTGTGTGGCAGTCAGTCTAACTCGAAGCCAGACCCCTCACCTCATTCGAAGGACAAGCCATGTGTAGGGTCTCTGGGGCTGAGATCACCCAGGTGTAAATTACACACCAGTTGGATCTTCTGCACAACCAAGCACCTCTTCGGGACTACTTGGTATGGCAGAGGGTGGGTGGGCTGCCACCTTAAAATGCTTCTGCCAACATCAGAAAGATCGAAATGCAAGTGGGGAAAGTATTGCACCCTGGATCTGCCTGAGTTATTATAAAAGCAACACAGACAATAACTAAGCGGACAGTCACTGCGGACCAGTGTACTCAGCTCCTTCTCCACTGTCTGTCCTATTGTTGCTCCGCATGAGTTCCCGACAAAAGAAGAAGAGCCCTGTGAAGCGCAGAAAAAACGGAAGAACTGGAGGTCCCTGCTTTAGCAAGAGTCCAATAAGAATAGCCATAAAGTGGTTGATGGTGAGGGCGAGACAACAGCTTGGCTCTGTTGCTACAGATGAATAAACGGGAAGCTGGCAAACGCTAGCTGGAGTGAGAAGCCCACTGGCTGGGTGCAAGTGATATTTAGCATTTGGCATCCTTTTACTTTGCAGTGGTCCATTGTGTTGCCATCGAATTTGCAGGAGCTGAGTGTTGGAGTGGGTTGGGTGATGTTGACACTGTCCTTTCAGTGAATCACAATGGCATGATCCAGGCATTTTTCGGTGAGCCATTCGACTTTAATGCTGCACAAGGAGTCAGGTGTCAGAACCCATTCAGGGGCCCTGGTGCTAGGGTCTTTTACCTCTACTGTCCAGGGGCTGTCATACTATAGCTCTGCAAAACTGGGCCAAGTACAACTTCTTCAGTACTTGATGCTCAATGGTAGCAATGGCGAGCAGTCACAGGCTTTTAGTGTGGGAGTACAACAGGCCCAGAACTCAGCAAACACCCAGCAGCTCAAAAACGTGATTACTCAGCCCAGTGCTTCTCTTTGGAACAGGGCTCCCTAAAGTTGGTCCTGGAGAGCCGGATCCATGTCAGATTTGTAGGATAACTATATTTATCTAAATGGGGATACACTAAAAATCTGGCATGGATCCGGCCCTCCAGGACCGACTTTGGAGAACCCTGCTTTAGAGGAGAAAGTACCAGATTACACTACAAAAGGCAAGACCACAAAGAGCAAAAGAGTATCGGAAACCTACTACCCAGGTGTGAGGCTCATCCAGCTTGAAAGGCTGGCCCACTCTCACTCTACATTTCCACATCCTACTTTTTCCTCTAGGGGGACCTGGCGATAAAGCAACCAGTGCAAGTGCAGCGTGTCCCCTCGTTCATCTTTGAGTCTCTGGCTAGGCTGTATCAGCAATTCAAACGAGTCTCTCACTCATCTCTGGGAGGTGGTAGGGCTACGGCTGGTGTTGAGTTCATACTAATTGGTCACCATAGGTATGCAGGCTACGGTTGAATCACGTGGCTTTCCCGCTTTGAGTCAGGCAAGCGCAAGTCCCTTTGAGTGTCCTGGAGGCAGCAGCGGTGGCTGTCTTCAGACAGGGGCCTTCTTCCAGGCTTGACAGTCAGTGGCAGCTGCCTCGGAACAGGGGTGGTGAGGCCGGGGGGTGAAAAAAAATTCAAAAATAAACTTCCCTTCGCCGCCGCCGCCGCTGCATGTGTCACCTCCGTCCTCGCTAGGCTGGCAGCACTGGAAGCACCCAGGCTCCCAGACTCTCTCAGCTAATCACAAAGCTGCATCAGCAGTGTCGTGATTGGTCTGAGTAGCCTGTTTGGCCGCTCAGGTAGTGCCTGGGAGCCTGGGCATGTTCTCCACTGGGCTATGCAACACAGCCAGGTGGAGAACATGCTAAGTGCGCATGACGGTTTGACCGGCCCAAGAGGGCCAGCCAAACCGTCATGCGCACTTACAGAGTGCAAACCACTCCTGCTTCCTTCGACGGTGGCGAGCCCAGCCCCCCCACTCTAACATGGCTTTGAGTGGCACAAAAAAAAAATATGATAATAACGTCTTGTTATTATCATTTTATTTTAATTTTTTTGCACTGCTCAAAGAGCAATGGGGTGGCGCTCCTCTGCCTTAGCGGAAGAGCTGCCTCCATTGACAGCATCAGCAGTGGTTTTATAACACTATATTTAGAAAAACTATATGTTCGTACACAGATATCACCATATAATATCAAAAACTGTAAACACAAATATCAATGACAAAAATATTGCAGAAAAAATATCTAAAATCCCACAACATTGAACACAAAAATAACGAAATAACATATATCACCTACACATTATTTCTAAGGAGACATTCATCTATAACAAAAAATAAAATAACACTGGAAAATAAACAACATTCTAAATAAAACACATAATTTAGCTTCAAATATATGCACACATATAAAAACTATGTCAAGATAAAATAAATAATGCAAATACAAATTAGCATTTACCATAAATGTTGAAAAAAATAATTAAACTAGTCTTTAACCAAGCTATCAAATTATTAGTGCTTCGGTAATAGGAGTGAAAGTGCTGGTTATGAGAGCAGAGCAGATTCATAGGCTTAGACATGGATGTTAGAAAGGCGTTGAAAAGGATGAACCCTTTGGACCTGTTGCATGCCCCAAACCTGGAGGAGGCAGGTGGCCTCAAGAGTCTCCAACCCTGAATTATAACAGGATTGACTGGAGTCACGTTAAGGAGAACACCGGCATCTGTCTGAGTGTGTGTCGGAGTATATTCTGTTAAACCATATCAAATGCTGTGTTTACATGTAGAATATATAGAAATATGAGCATGTCGACAGCGCCAAATTCCGCTGCCTCAATATGTTGTAGCAAACTAAAATGTAATGCATACCTTGACAGATCCGAAAGAAAATCATAAAAGGAAAGATTTGTGTATAGCGTTTGTTGAAGATATTGTGTTAATACGCAGTCATGTATCTAATATGTGAACAGGGGAAATCAGATGGCGTATGATGGGATTGCATCAGTGTTATATGCACATTGTGCCTGTGTGCTTAATTCTGACACTGTATGCAGGCCATGCGGCCTCCCTACTTGATGATGACGATGATAGCAATTTATAGCACGCACAGCTACTCCAAGGAGTGTCCCAGCGCGAGACAGCAAAGATCGGAAGGTGAGCAACAGAGGATTAAGCCTGCACAAATAAGCCAGGTTTTAAGATTTTTCTTAAACATTTCATCATCACTCATGGCCCAAAGCTCCAGAGGAAGCCGAATCCAGGCTACCGATCCCAGATACGTTAGAGACCTTCCTCCCGCTCTTGCACGCTAAATTCTGGGGATCTGTGCCAACAACTGTCTCGTATGATTATAGAATCCAAATCTGGCACTGAGGTAAGAGGCCCCTGATTGATGTAGGGCATCATGCACTAGAACAAGAGCCTTACATTTGATGCTTTCCCTGATGGGCAGTCAATGTAGCGTCCATAAATAAGGTGAAATCGGTGTTCTCAAAGGCATATGTAGCAGGAGACGGGTTGTCACATTTTGATCACTTGGAGTCTGTCCAACAAGTACTCTGGTAACCCGAAGTATAATGCATACTTGCTGTACTGCTCGCTGTAATGCTCCAATGACTGAACCCTTCTTTCCAAATCTTCATACTTAATACTGCATGCACATTCGCTATGAGCTTTACTCGGACCTTCTGTGCCTGTGTAAGGATAAACGACCAGCTTCACCGGGGCAGCAATAACATTCTTGCTATTTTCCCCTGCCTCGTTCTTTTCGGTAAGAGTTTGTGTAGTCGCAGATACTGTGGAACCCCTGAAACCGCAAAACTGGTACTCCTCAGACACCTTTGATGTGACCTGCCATTGTTAGACCTCATTTATCTGCCTGCCCTAAAGTCTCAGGCTGTGGCATGCCGGAGTCCCTTCATATATTTTTTTTTTTTATATATAGTGCGAACTAGACCCGAAGGTATCAGAACGCTTTACATGAGCACCAATTGCGTTACAGAGGGACACATTCATTTTTGTTCAGCAGGGGGAGAATAAGTGATTTGCCCAGAATCACGGGATGTTGAGCGTCCCTGCTAAGACTCGAACCCAGTTCCCCAGCTTCGAAGTAGACCGCACTAGCCATTATGCCTCATCCTCTCCCCTTCATAGTTTGTGCATATATTTTTCTAAGTGGAAATGTTTGTGAACATTATGGGCATGGGTTTTGCAATAAAAAACACAAACAAATGAGGAAATGTGAGCAGATTGATAGGTCACTAGTGATGCCCTGTCATTAGAATGACCATTTCTTGATCATGAACTGCTTTATATTTGTATGAATGGTAGTTGCAAAGCAGGGGTTGGATGCTTCCTAAAGACAACAAGCAAAACACACCTCCACTTGTTCTTCTTCATGTCCCCAGGACCTGTCCAAGGGGAATGCACAAGGATTTCCACTGTTCAAGCTCCAAGGCATTGTACAGGCCTGCAGCATGGAGGTATTGCCCACCACAGTGCATTCTGTGACAAGGAGACAAATTGGCCTCCCCAGAAGCTCTGCTGAGCAGGAAAACTCTACACCAACATGGTTGGCTGGATGTTTGACCCATAATAGATGCACTGAAGGTACATAACATGTATTTGGAAAGCACACGTTCACTCTTGGGTTTCTTTGGGCTGAAATAACAGATATTTATTGTTACCAAACAAATTTTCCCAACTTACAAAGATGAAAGGGTGAGTGGACCTGCTGGGATTCAAACCTGTGACTTTGAGGGAGGCATATGTTCTACAAGTGGATACATTAGACCACTGTGCTAACAGCCTGGCATTAAATAGTAGTGGACTGCTACCCAACTGCTTGTAAAAATAGGATAGAGTTACCTTCAAGTGTGTTGAATAACTACACAAACAGGGAGTTGGTGAAATCTGTTGCAGTGCTGCCAGAACATCTATCTGAGTGCACTGACGCCAATTAAGGTTCACCGTATGTACTTGTTGCTCCCACTGGCTTGCTATTTCGTACCACTGGCACTGTCATTGCTATCTATGGTGATATATGTAGCTTTTACTGAGTGCACACCCTTTGGTCTCCCCTCACCCCAGCAGCAAATGTTGGGTTTTTCAGGACATAAAGGAAGAACAAAAGGTTTACTACATGTCTTGGGGTCCACTGTGTCTGGTATTCTGGAAGACAAAATCAATGGCTGAGCGCCTGCCTGGTACTCTTTTCTATTAACAAGCATAAAGGCAATGCTCAGGTTCTGTGTGCCTGCCTTGTTGCCACTACTCCTGACCTTGCTTGCATGGAAACCCACAGCCAACCGAAGGCGTCTAGAGATGTATACATATTGCCAAGAAGCCCTCTATACCTCTCACCAGAGATCTGAGGGGTGCAGCATCGAGAACCAAATGCAGCAAGTGCAGGTGCGCTCAGTCGCGATTCTTTCTGGCTTGCATAGTCCCTCCTCGCACCACCTTTGATTACTTTTGTTGTCCTTTGACACGGCCAGTGTGTGCAGAACTCCACCAGCCAGTTTGGGTGCATTGTAGCCAGATCACCTGAGCAGTCCTAGAGTGTGGTCTTATCCAGCTGGGCCCATCCTCTGTTGTCCCAATGGATCAGACTGCCATCTGCCTTTGTTGGTCCCTCTTGAATGCGGAGCCCCTGACTCAGACTTGACATAGCCACAGGTCACAAGAGAGCCACGTTTTAAGGAGCCAGAACTACCTAACCGCAAGCGCGGAGAAAGGCTTATCTTCCTGGGCACGTAACAATTTTCCTGAACTTATATATACTTCATAGAAATATGCAATTACATTTGCTCGTTTTTTTAATTGCCACGGTCTTTTTTTGTTTCAGCTGATTTTTGATGTTTGTGATCACTGGGATCACAGATGGTAAGATTTGTGAACCCATGACAAGGTAAGTAGAATGTTTAGTAAGTGAGTTGCAAATCTACAATGTACACTGTGATTTTCATGATCAGATAACGATCGCAAACATTACATATTTAGTTGATAATAAGCTCTCTATGAGACCTCAGGTGGCAAAGGTATCTGCGACATGTTTCGCGACACTAAAATGGCTACAAAAAGTTTTTTGTATTCTCCGCACACATGCCCAAAGAACGACCAGATTATGGCAACATTCTCTTTTAGGGGCTGGCAAAGCTTCCATACGACGTATGCAGCAGGTAGGCTGGTTTACAGACTGGCAAGACATACATCGGCTCTGTCTCTCTTCCATGAGCTTCATTGGCTGCAGGTGGAGAAACACATCGAATTTATGGCTCTATGCTATGTCTTCAAAGAAAGGGGAATAGTAGCCCCCCATCATATCAGTGGCCTTATAAAATTGCATCAGCCGACTTCCTATCTACGCTCTAGCAATCTTTCCTTGCATACTGTTCCCAAGATCAAACTGACCCACATGGGAGGGCATTCTTTTGCGTTCCTTGGCCCTAAGCTCTGGAACACTCTACCGGAACATCTGAGATTCTGTACCTCATTGACCACTTTTCGCAGACATTATATATATATATATATATATATATATATATATATATATATATATATATATATATATATATTAAAACTACATGTGTGTGTCTACATATATACAGATATATGTGTATATGTATATTACCTACTGGCGGTCGCCAGTAGGTAGTTATAGTTAGGACCACGTTTCCATAGGAAATCCGCAACATTCTATTTTGAATAACTTTGGCGCCGGTCGACGAATCCTCGCGAATTTTTCAAAATAGGTGGGGCGCTACGCTCCGCTCCTACCCTGAAAGTCTCGGGGGGATTCGTCAAGCGGGGGCTGAGATAAAAGGGGGGTCCCAAAACGCGTTTTTCCCATGCATTTTTCCATAGGACCTTTAGACAGGGCTACAGCCCGAACGGCTGAACAGAATTACTTGAAATTTAGCAGAGAGGTAGTCCTCAGGTCAAGGAAGTGCCTTTTGTAGGTTTGGTGTAAATCTGTTCAGTAGATTCTGAGAAAATAGCCTTTAAATCAATATATATATCTGAGCCAGCTTACGGTGCGCTTACGGTACGCTTACCGTACGCGTACGGTGGCGTGCGCGAGCGCGATTCTGATTGGCTCTTAGATCTTAGTAAACATTCGAATCGGCCGAAACCAGGAAGCGGCGGCCGCCATTTTCTCTCTCGCACTGAGAGTGAAGATGAAAATACAAAGCCCAAAAACATGTAAAGGGGCTGTTTAGACAGCTCCCACACACATAGCCATGTTGAGGGAGTCCCCAAAGATCCCCCAAGGCCAAAAACGGAATTTTTTTTTTTTCGCTAATTTCGCTAATTTCGCCGATTATGCTTACTGTACGCGTACGGTAAAAAATTATATAAAAAAAAAAATTATCCACACTCTCCCCACCCCGTGTGCAATTGGTGGCCGAAGGCCACCAATTGTGCATTGCTTATAAAAGTTGATATAAACTATAATATTTTAAAAATAAAAAAATAAAAAAAAAATTATCCACACTCTGTCCACCCCGTGTGCAAATGGTGCCCGAAGGGCACCATTTGTGCATGGCTTATAAGAATTACGAAAAATTAAAATATTACCTTTCAAAACGAAGTGCATCATATGTCCTCCATGTGCGCACGGTGCGCGAAGCGCATTGTGCGTACATGGCCCATCTAGCATAACGTGGGCACGCGGTGCGCGTAGCGCACCGCGTGCCCACCGTGCGTGCACGGCACTAACTGCGTAAAGTGGGCGCGCGGTGCGCGAAGCGCACCGCGTGCTTACTGTGCGCGCACGGTGCGCGAAGCGCACCGTGCGCGCACGGAACAAACTGCGTTAAGTGGGCGCGCACGCCACGAATGGCGTAAAGTAACTTAGCATTTAAAAAACTGTACAAATTCACTGAAAAAACCATAGGTTTCACACACGTTATAGTTAGGAATTAGCATTTAAAAAACCTTGCAAATTCACTGAAAAAACCATAGGTTTCACACATGTTATAGTTAGCGGAAATTTTACTGATAAAAAACCAATGAAATTCCCCCGTTATAGTTAGTGCAGGCAACTATAACTCACGCGACCGCAATCTTCTGCTGATGACATATGTGTCTTTATGAAAAAAAAATATTTGTAATATATGTATAGCTAAAAATGTATGGAAGAAGACATGGGCAAATAAGTGTCTAAATACAGTATTAGCATCAGCAGAGGATTGCGGTCGCGTGAGTTATAGTTGCCTGCACTAACTATAACGGGGGAATTTCATTGGTTTTTTATCAGTAAAATTTCCGCTAACTATAACATGTGTGAAACCTATGGTTTTTTCAGTGAATATATATATATATATATATAAAATACACATACGCAAACACAAATTGTGATTTTGAGCTAAATCTTATAAATCCTAACACTCACGCAATGCACCCTCACTGTTTCTCCCCTTCACACACAGTCTTCTGTCTCACCCATATCCAACCATTGCACAAGCTCAATGCACACTTACAGGATATATGACACACTGGGTGTACTGTTTCAGCTAAATCACAACTTTATATTAAGGGTGGGCGGTGGACTCCGCTCTGCTGGCAGAGTTGGCCGAGATTTGCCCACTCCGCGTAGAGCACGGAGGTCTGAAAAACTCCGCGAAGTGGTGCAGAGTTTTTCCTCTCACGTGGCTCACCAACGTTAAGTTGGCGAGCGTAAGCGAGGAAAATCATAAGCTAGACCACCTCCCAGCAAGATTTCCCAATGCAGGTGGTCATGGCAGGTCGTTATCGCTCGCATTGAGAAACCTGCTGCTTCCGTTGTGCAATCTTGTGCTGTGCGTGGTGCCATTCACACAAATTTTACAGCACTTGACAAACTCCCTGCGCTAAAAATCAGCGAGAGGAGCGCAACTTACCGCACTCAGCCGCTTGCACACACAGAATGTGGACTCGCACTGCATGTTATATATATATAATACATATGATTCTGTAATCCCTGTATAAATGTCAGTCTCTACTTTCTTTATAATCAGCAACTTGTGACACACTCAGTCACCGATTATAGAGAAAAGGCATCAGAACGCATCTATTATAAGTTTTTACAGTGGAGTTCTGACGTCACAATACCTGCTGCCAGAGGCAGAAGTTGAAATGAAATGCAGGTCAAGTCACAGAGCATAATTGAAGAAGCTGTTGAAAGCAACGAAAACGTAACATTGCTTTTCTTTCTTTCGCTCTATTTTTGCAGCTTACAGTGACAAGCAGTGAGAACATGTTTATTTTTTGAACTCCTTAGATAGAGAAAAGCTATGCTATGCATGTTTCTTCACATTCCAAAATACTGAAGCTTTTATTTTTTTTAATGACTTGTATTGAACTGTTTCTAATATCTGTTTGCAACAAATATCTAACAGGATTTTTGCTCTAGAGGTTTTATTTTTATTCTTAATGTTTGCAAACCTGATTGCTCTTTGTTATGAACGAGCTATACAGCAATATTTTAAGTTGTTTATGGGAGGTGTGCCCATGTATTATATGGGATAAAGTATCCCCTGGCATATATAATAAGGATATTGGAAGTCACCGCGGAGTTCCATAACCTTATAAAGGAACGTGGCTGAGGAGATATGGTTATGGAACTTCTCGGTGACTTGCAATATTCTTACAATGTACGACAGGTGGTACTTTACCGCTTATATATTCTGTAGATCTAGCCTATCCTAACATTTTACACAGAAAATGTGTACACAATTTTCGTGTTTTTGTGCAAACCGTGGCCCTGTATTCATTCTTAACTCTGTAAAAACACCATGCTGCGAGCAGCGTTGGTTAGTTGAGAAATGTGACCTTTGAAATGGCTTTTTAAACCATCACCGAGATGGTCTTTGCACGCAGGCTGTGGCTGGAAGCCGATTGATACTGCAACACATTTCTTTTCAAGAGAAACTGAAGCCTAGGGTTTAGTTTTCCCTGAATTCGTGTGCATTTGCTCGCACTCTTCGGTCCTCAATTGAGCGGATAGCCTGTACTGTGCAAGTATTTGCTCACTGTTGGCACATTTACTTACTTTGGCTCCCGCCTACACACGCTGCGAAGTTAAGCTACATCTAATAGCACATGACATGAAAAGTTGCTGCGATTAACCGCAGCTGTTTCCGGTTTTTCTTAACGTATTTGTCTCAGTCCCACTGTATGGGGGAAAACGAAAGACTTGGTGCTGTGGGAAGGAACTGATGTGAAAACGCCTGCTTTAGTTCCTTTGTGCATTATAACACCAATATTAATGTTTTTTAAGATCCATTTGCTCAGGGCGAGTCACAAATAGACCTCTTCTTTGTACAAATGCAAGCAGGGTGTATAATGGGAATTTCTATTGCTCGGTGTGAAAGGCATACACGTCTTTAATCTGAACACACGTTTAAGTTAACAAAGTATCCCTAAATTAGAAACAAAAAAAAGGAGAACCTATGGAGCTTGTAAGTAGAACCACCGAGATCAGCGCTGAGTAAGCTGGAAAATGCAGGAAGTGAGGTTTCTCAGTGGCACAGAAACAATTGTTACAACACTGAACTCATAGGGTTTCTGAAAAACCCAAGCCTCACACAAGGAACAAGTGTCGCAAATGAGCCATGCTGATTCAGCAGGAGAGTGGTAAGGGTGTTGTATGTAGCTGGTGTTGCATGTAGGAGTACATTGCCACAAATATATTACTAAAGCATGGTGTGGTAGCACACTGTCATTTAAAGACAACACATTTGCCATTGAAATGACCACTACATTTGCAAAGGCATACAGTTTTACTAATCAAACTCTATTGCAAATAGACGGTAATGTGTGGAAATTGGGCTTCAGTGAATATGTGTCATTTGTGCCTCACTAAGTAAAGTTTCTTGATTTATTTTGATTCTATTAAAATCTTTGTTTCCATCACTTTTCGGAATTAGAAAAAAAGTACTTTATTTGTGCTTTCCTGTTTATTTATTGTGAAATATTTGTACAGTTCATTGATAGGTATTTACATGTTGTGAGTTAGAAGAAAAGGTCACCCTACAATCCTTCCATTCACACCAGCAAAATTGTCACATAGTTCACTTTATAAATCCTGATACAAATGAAATAATAGTAAACACCAATCTCCATGTTAAAAGAATAAGCAGCAGAATAAGCAGCAATGTGTCAGAAGACTACATTGACATTTGACCTCTGTCTTTGAACACACAGCAAATGTGACAAGATAAAAGCAACATTTTAAGTATTCTTTACTCCAGCATGGTTATTTTGGGAGTGCTGCAGAACACCCCGCGCCCCTAATTCCAGCACCTATGAGGTTTCTGTTGAATAATTAGTGATGCAATACATTATTGCGACTAGAGGATATGAGTGTGGTGTTCCTGAATTTCCAGGTAATTCCTCGATTTTAAAAGGAACTTTAGGGTCCCAGTCGTAATATTTGTTAATTCTACCCCCTGGAGTTACCAATGCCTCCAGTATAGGAAACTCATTGGGGCAGGCTTCCCAGTCCAAATCCTTGGACCTTGCAATGTGGTCTTTCTGAGGGCAACCTAACTATTTGAAAGGGTGCGCAAAATCATAATGAAAGTGGAGAAGTACTGTGACAAACCTAGCAACTTTCCAAGTTATAGTTTGTCAATTCTGCAAATGTTTAAAAGATTTTTCATTAGATTTTTCCCACAAATACCTTTTTGCGTAACAATTCTAAATTGTTTTGTTCTTCTGCAAAATATAGTTTTTGTGGGATTTCTTTCATCTGTTTTTAAAATATTACATTACAAACACTACAATTTGTGAAGGTGGCAAAGTTTCCCGAATTAAAAGGAAAAAAATAAACGTTAAGGAGTTGGTGAAGTCCAGGGAAAGCTCGGCATTTGATTGCTATTGGGCTCCCACATGTAATAGCGATATAGTGTCTGTTTAGCCCAAGTGCAGATACCAGGATAAAAGTAAACATTCTGGAGTTGCAAGACACCCGAGAAAGATATAAGGTGACACAAAAGACTGACAGGAAGAATTTGTTGGTTACTGCAACTGTACCGAAAACAGAGACTTAGGGGCACTGTGGCATGGAAAACGTGGGAATGGGCAAATTCCCTAAGGCAACAAATTACCAGAACATATGCTGGAGAACTGGGAGAAGACAATGTTTCTCTTGTGGGATAGGACCAAAGGAGCAAAAGCAGAATCTTATGGACTGTATTTGCAATAGAGGAGAAATCTGCCCATGGCAGTATGCACTGAAAAAGCAGTAATAAAATGCCTTGTTGACCATACCGTCAGGTGACACTCACAACTCATTCCCAATTTTAGTCCCATCCAGGATCATGGGGCAAACTTTCCAGGATTTGTGGCTAGGACGGAGAGACTCTTAGGGCTGTTACAAGATACAACAGGGTGTGAAATAATGGACATTGGCAGCCAGGCCACGTTGGCACGCAGAAAAATGGTCAGACCTGACCATAGGGAAAAATGGTCTTTGAGAGGGTGTCAGAGAGGACTTGTAAATCATTTATGACAATCAGCATGAGCTTTTACAGCAGAAGGGTAGAAGGCAGGGGAAGAGTTCCCCAAATTATTTCTGCCTTTGATATCAGTTCTACGGGTACTAATACGCTCTAGGAACAACACAGTAGTTATTCATTGCACCAGGTATAATTTCCACAGGTAGTGGTAACGACAGAGACTCAATAAGTCCGTAGGCTGGCGTTAGAGGACGCTGGTTTGGGCAATGGAAAGTGCTGTTCCAGATAGGGTTAGATCAAAAATTAGACCAAAGAAGTGCCTCCCAGACCAAGAATAAAATGTATAGGACTACGAGCAGCCATTAGATGTCCATTTGATAAAGGCTACAAGTAAGAAAATATGAAGAAGGGATTTTAGTAGTGGGCTTAATGTTGCCCATATAAAAATGCTTCACTTACGTAAAACATAATGCATAGTTATCTGTAGCAGCAATGTGGAGGATGCATCTAGTGGTTTTTACTTTGATCAGATATAGAATGTCTGAGTCAAGGGGCTGTAGTTACAACAGAAATGTCATCTAAGTAAATAATATGTGACTTAGCAATGTTAAGCAAGGTACTAAGGAAGTTCTTATTTTTACCACAGCTAGATTATTTATAGCTTGCAGGAATTATTCAGCCTTGACACAGAGCATGTGATTATTACAAGCACTTCGATTTTTACAGAGTAACCACACATTCTTCAGGAAACATATTTAGGTGCTAGCGGTCATTAAACATGTTTGAATGTAGGGAGGTCAAGACAGACAAAGAAAAGCAAAAATAGGAGACAGCTTTCCCATTAGTAGTGCAGCATGCTCATCATAGGTGCCTTTATCCGTACAATTCCTGCGTAATCTGAGAAATTGGCCAACCGGGAGGGTATCTTTCAATGATTTTGGATGAAAGCTATCATACCGCAGAAGTTTGTTTACATCTGTTTGCTTGTAATAAACTTCAGGCTTTAGGAGGTTGTCTGGGGTCCCTCTTCCTTCAACATCAATATGTATTATTAGATTAACCAATACTGGGTGTATCAGACCTAAAAGGTGTTAAAAAATGTACTACAGTACCTGTTTCATTTGCAGGTGTGTGACTACAGCATGGTTTCCCCGGGCAGACATGCATGACCCCTGATAAGATCAAATAGGGTAAGAAGCATCAATGTCAAGTGAATAATGAATAACAAGTCGCATTTGATGTAGTGCACATACACGCATATGTGTGTGTTTTTGGATTGAGAATGACACGCGCTTGCACTTGAGCACACACTACAGTGAAAATATAGTGGTTAAACCAGTGTCTTTTTGATCATTAGATTCTGTGGAATATTTGTAATAATGCATGCTTTTTATCAGTTAAGAAGCCTTTTTTAAGAAATAAGATAATATTGTTTTTAAAACATTGAGGTGGGGAGAATGAGGTGGTCCAGTCTCCACAATATAGTGAAGATTAAGATTACCAATTGATAATTGAGTTTGAGTTCCAACTGAAACACAAGGACCACTTAAGTTGCGGGTTAGTATGCCACTGCGGATATTTAATAGAATACAGAAGTTTTGCGTATATTGGATTTTCAAATACTTGAACTGCACAAACATCTGTATGAATTTACTTTGTGTCACACTGTGAAGCTCTGAAGAAGTCTCTATGGGAGACGAAACGCTTTGGCTATGAATCTTTGCCTTTGAGAAAATAAAGAGAAATCCTTTAAAGAAAAATAAAGAAAAACCTTTTCAAGAAACACACATCTTGGACTTGGATGTCTTTCCGTGTGCTCATTGTCTTGAACATTGATGTGGAATCTTTACAATATGCTGTGTAGTGCTGGACCGTTTTGCATGTAATGTTGTTGTAAGACTTGTTCCTAGTTAAGGAGTATAGAGGGGAGTGCTCCTTGGTTCCTTGCACTACTCGATACCTTGAGACACTGTTCATTTCTTAGGTGCGATCTCTAATAGCCTCTACCCTCATCTTTTGGTATTTGTTTTTAAATACGCCCATGGTAAAAGTAATTCTTTTTGGGTATACGTTGACGCATTTTTAAGATTCTGTTTTCAACTGGATCCCTGCTTTATCCAGAAAGATACCTTATATAAAAACTCCAATTATTGGCTGATTCTACACTGGTGTTACTACCTTACAAGGGTGTGGATAGGCGCAGATGACGAAGCAGGCCACTTTCTAGTGGGTGAGGTGTCTACACCAAAATCTTTGGATTTCCCAGTAGGACCTCCAATTGGTTTCCGTCTCTTTCTGTTTGTTCACCTGGTTGCCCTTTTGTGTATTGAATTTACCTAGATCCCCCAAAGTGTTATGGCTGTTCTGGTTCCCTTCCCATCATGCAAAGGGATTTCCTTCTGCACTTGCAAGGAGTAAATGTTGATCTTTTTCGGGATAGGAAAGGGGTTGGAATTTTGTGAATGTCTAAAAAGGATTAAGGTGTTGTATGATATACAATTTTCAGCATACCCTTGTCATAAAATGTCCATTCTACTGCCCCACTAGTAGATTTACTCACAGAAATATCTTTGAGTGAGTATATTATTTTAGGAATATAGAGCTAACTTTTGTGAATTGAAAAAGTGGTTTTTGGGGGGGCGTGGCTTGGACTGCAGAGCTAATGGCTGCGTGATCCTGCCGATGCGCCGTAAGGAAGACAAACAAAGCCAATTACTCCGCTAAAACCCGATGACCCAACCCGACAGAGGACAGATCTGAGCGTCGGAACCCTAGCGCCTTACAAGGCTGCCATCCACAAGGGCTAGTCACGGCCAGAGAAGGAGAAAAAGCAATTTAAAGGGGGCAACAGTTCGCTGCGAATGGAATCAAGATGGCGGCTGGGAAAGTAAACTAGTCAGTGGCACAATGAAGTAACGTGGAGACATAAGAATACCCCTCAACTGAGTCGCAAGAAAATCCCAGACCCTGCAATATTTGACAAAAACCGCCACCTGAACTGGGGTGAGGAAACCTGCGGTGAGCGCGAGGCCGCAATTTGCTCTACGCGCCAGCGCCAAAAGGCTCCCAGAGAGGGCGGGGGAGAAAACGGGCTGCGGGATCAGAACCCTAATCCTAGCGCCGTAAATGAGAGGACAGAGCCGAGTGTCGAAACCCTAGCGCCCTGTAAGGCTGCCATCCACAAGGGTTAGTCATGGCCAGAGAAGGAGAAAAAGAAACTTAAAGGGGGCGACAGTCCGCTGCAAGTGGAACCAAGATGGCGGCTGGGAAAGCGAAACTAGTCAGTGGTACAACAAAGTAGCGTGGAGACGTAAGAAAGACTCCTCAACTTAGTCGCGAGAAGACCCCAGACCCTGCATTAATTACCCGACAAAACCCGCCACCCGATCAGGGGTGAGGAAATCTCGAACGCAGGAGGTGAGTGCAAGGCTGCGATCTACAATACGCGCCCAGCACAGAAAGGCTCCCGGAGGGGGCGGGGGAGAGAACGGGCTGCCGGACCAGAACCCTAACCCAAGACTGAAACGCGGGCCACCCTGCACAATTTAGCGATACCGGCAGGGGAACATAAAGGAAACAGGGGCATCCTTCCGCTCAAAATAGCGCGCAAGCAACCCAAATGGCGCGGCGCTAACGGAATAAAGGCCTCACTGAGTATAAGCACAGTGGCGCAGAAAACATCGGGACAGCAACGCCCAAGAAACCCACACACTGCCAGGCAGCTAGACGCTCGGAAGGGACGGATATCACGAGTGAGATAGCGAAGGCAAGATTGCGCCAACACGAAGTGTCCCGATCCGAGACCGATAGAAACACCGCTGGGGGAGGGAAGGGATACTATAACGCATAGTCTCGAACACGGAAACACAGGCGCGCAATCTCCCCAACGCCACAGCACAGGGGGTGAAAGAGCGGTCAATGAAGGCACTGGATACCTCGCCAGAAATAAGGAAACACACCTAAGAAGAGAAAGCTCTCAAAAGTTAACAGACCAAAAGCGAAGGCTCATCAGCAAAGGGCGCACACCTGGAGACAAAAGCTGATGGCGAGGTCGCCTAACTTACAAAGACGGAAACGCAACCGATAAAGTAGAGGCTAGCACAAACAACGCCGATAAGAGCGACTTGGGACTGTAAGAAGGAAACAAAGCGAGTGAGTACCAACAAGGGGGCACACAAGACGCACAAGGCGGACCAAAACAAACAGCGCTGTCTCCAGGAGGGACTCAGACCCACAACACATGACAAACTGACCACACTTACCTTGGCACAGATACCTACACCCTGCCCCACCCCAGATTGTAATAAGGCGGCAGCCCAAAAAACCACAAACACAGCGGAAGACCAGAGCGAAAGAGCAACTCAGGCACAGCCAAAAGAGGAGAAAGAATGCACACGAAGACAAAATAAGGAACAAAAAGGAACAAATAAGGAGGGAAACAAGGGGAGCTCGGCAATCTGCGAACGCAGGGAAATAAAGGTATCAATTTTAAGAAGACAAGCACCACATGGAAAGGAGGACACACCCTATCAGCCCTTAGCGCCCAGAGTGCTACCCAGAGTGGCTGTACACGCAGATACAGCAGGATCAAAACAAACTACCAACAATAAAAGCGACGAAGCTTGCACAAAGAGCGTGAGACGCACAGAGAGGTGCAAGGACAGAAGAGCTCAACACAAAAGGAGGCACAGTGAGTGACACCAAGAGAACAGGGAAGATAAAGCACACACGCACAGCAGGTCAGCAGCATGGCAGACAGAGAAATGAGACTACAGCAGCAACAACTGAAGAAGAGCAAAAGTGAACCAGCGACATCGGACTCACCGATTAAACAAAAACCGGACATAAACAGTACCCTAGAAATTACACTAAAGAAATTAGTGGAAGTTCATGATCTGGCGAAAACTATGAAACTCACCAATGACTCAATTCAACTGGAGATTGCGGCAGTCAGAGCCGACATAAACTCCATCAACATTAGGCTGGCAGCTGCGTAGCAAAGGATCAGCGACGTGGAAGACTCCTCCCACAATGTGTGCAAAGAGATGAAGGTAATATCAGCAGCAACAGGGGCACTCCAAAAACAAACAGCGGAGATGGAAGGCAGGAACCGCAGAGGGAACATATGCATACTCGGGATCCCCGAAGGGGCAGAGGATGCGGTGGGATCCTGTGCCACATTCCTTTAAGACCTACTCCCCAAACTCACCAACCTAAAGTTCACCCGACAATTCGAGCTAGACAAAGCATACAGAATTCCCGCTTTCAAACCAACAGCCTCCCAACCCGCTCGGCCTATCTTATGCAAGCCCCTGAGATCTCAACATACAGAAGACATTTTTAACTTTGCACGCTAAACCACCTGATCAACTGGAAGGGGCACAAGATCATCCTCACACAGGATTATTCAAAACCCACGGTGCACACCAGGAAAGGCTTTTTAGCCCTACGCCAAGTCCTCAGGAACAAAAACATTCAATGCTCGTTCGTAGCTCCCGCAAAGTTCAAAATAACAGACAGGGGGAAAAGCCACTTCTTTACAGACCCAAAAGACCTGAACCGCTACCTAGACGGCCCAACAACCCAAACCATGGACACCTCACAACAGGGCTCAGCGAAGAGAGGCCCCTCGCAGGAAATAATCACCGGGGGGCAGGCTCCTGAAAAGGTACAGAAAGGACAAGGGTCGTCAATGCAATACAACATTTCTACCTCAATGATGCCAGACCCTACCTCGTGAACAATGCTTGGCTGCAACGGCACAAAGTCTAAGGGCGACACTAACCAACCAACCCACCTAAACGCCAAAAAAGAGCGGAAGATGGAAGCGGACAAAAAGACGACTCAGGAACTACAGTGTATCCTTTTACTTTGAATACCTCGAGCGTAACACTGAACATAGAAATGTCAGAGCTAATGTACAGAACAACAGCGGAGTTTTACAAAACGGACCTACACGACAACATCTCTCCGGGAGGCGAAATGGCGATCCTGTCGTCGCACCGCCCACAGACGAGTGAAGAGGGGGGGCAGTGGTGGGTGGGGGGAGGGGGAAACGGGGGGGGGGAGCCGCACCAGTATTTCTCAGATATCTATCCTGCCTATTTTCTACACTTTTCTTCCTTCCACATCTTGTATGTCACTGCACATGTCAATTACCTTATCAGGCGGACCGAGCCAAAATGGAGAGGGCACACACAAAGATCTCAGGGTACAGAGAAAAGCATAGAAGCCTGAGTGTTGGGCACACAGAGCCACTGCACCACAATACACTAGATGGCTAACAACAAAACCCTCTCCCTAGCCGCGGACCTTAACATAACATCCCTCAACGCCAAGGGCCTAAACCACCCCATCAAATGCAGGAAGATAATGAACTACCTAGCAAAGACCAAAAGTGACATAGTACTACTACAAGAAACTAAATTAGGAGAGTAAGATGCCAAACTACTTAGAGCCAACTGGATAGCACAACTTGCGTGCTCACCAGCAGACAAAAAGAAGAGGGGGGTCCTGACCCTAGTATCCAAGAAGTCGAGGATCTCGATAGACTCCCACGACAAGGAGGGCAGACTACTTATAACAAATCTCTCAAGAGGGGAGGAGCGATTACACATGGCTAACATATACGGCCCTAATACAGACAATCCTACATTCTGGGTGGAAGTGTCTGACACTTTAGACAATCTACCGCAGGACGCACTTACGATTGTAGCAGGGGACTTTAACATCCCACTAGACCACAAACTAGACAGACAGTCCTCTTGCCAATACCACCCCACTAAATCTCACGCTGCACCAAATTCAACCTCAAAAATGCATGGAGACTACAACACCCGGACACTAGAGACTACACCTTTTACTCTAACACACATAACTCGTACACAAGGATAGATTACGTTTTAATTTCAGGGGGTCACTCACACTTGATAGAGGACTCCAAGATCGCACCAAGACTAGTCTCGGACCACTCAGCCCTTAGCCTAAAACTAAGCGGCTGTCACAACGAGGCGATCCCAAGAAGATGGCGCTTTAACAATGAAGATGGCACTTTAACAATGAAACTATCTCAGACCCAGGTTATAAAAAAGAAATTGAGGAAGCCATAGCGGAATACCTAACCCATAATGATTTGCCAGAGACTAGCGTTAGCACAGTGTGGGAGGCCTTAAAAGCAACAATCAGAGGTAAATTAATTGGAATTAAGGCAAGAATAAACAAAAAGACGAACCTGAGAATAAACCAACTCGAGGAAGAGATAAAAAAAAACTAGAACTCAAACACGTAAAGGACACAAATGACAACACACTCCTGACCATGCTAACACAGCACAAGTACGAGTACAATCAAATCCTGAGCGAAAGGGCAGGGCTGTGGTTTAACAAGTGCAAAGCACTTAACCTCTGCGAATCCAACAGAGCGGGGAAACTACTGGCATCATACCTGAAACACAAACGCAACCAAGTAGCGATCTCATCAATTACAGACTCAAACAATAAAACACACACAAGACACAAAGAAATTCTCAGTACATTCCAAGAGTTCTACTCAGAACTATACAAAACAGAGCAGACACTTAACCTAGAAGAATGCACAAGTTTCCTACACAGATTAGGACTCCCAAAACTCGACACCGCTGACATAGGAAGGCTAGGTCAGGAAATCAACTGCACGGAAATAGAAATGGCTATCAAGTCACTTAAAAAAAACAAGGCACCTGGGCCAGACGGCTATACGGCAGATTTCTATAAGACCTTCCTAACACAGCTAAACCCAACCTTGAAAAGGGTCTTTAACCACACGGCAGCCACAGGAGTAACAACGCAGTCCATGTCAGAGGCACCTATAATAGTTATCCCAAAGGAGGGCAAAGGCCACCAACTGCCCCAAAACTATAGACCCATATCCCTCATCAACGTGGACTGTAAAATCTATGCCAAAGTACTGGCGGTCAGACTAAACACGGTCCTACCCAAATTAATAAGTAACGCCCAAGTCGGTTTCATGCGAAATCGTGTGTCTAGCAACAATACACGTCTTTTCTGCCACATACTAGAACAAATGTCCACGAAAACAAAGCCAGCAGTAGCTATAGCACTAGACGCAGAAAAGGCCTTGGATAAGGTCTCCTGGGCTTTCCTAGAGCAATGCTTGCAGACCTTTAACCTAGGGGAGAACTACATCCGGATGGTCATAGCCCTGTACCAAACCCCCTCAGCCCGCATTATGGTAAACGGCTCACTGTCAGACCCATTCAAACTCCAGCAGGGCACCAGACAAGGATGCCCCCTCTCGCCGGCTCTCTTCCTTCTGACACTCGAACCTCTCATCCAGGACATAAAACTAAACAAGGCCATCAAAGGGGTCGATATTAAAGGGACTGTAGTAAAACTCGCCGCATACGCGGACGACATTCTGATAATAACAGAACAACCAAAAACCTCGATCAGGGAACTAATGTCAACAATAGCGAAATACTCCAAACTATCAGGATATAAACTAAATAAGGAAAAGTCAGAATGTAAGCCACTAAACATCCACTGCACGAGAGACGCGCTGGGGGACTCAGGCTTGTCTTGGCAGAGAGGACACATCAAATACTTAGGAATATATTTTGGTACCAACCTGATAAACACCCTACGACACAATGAAAAAGTCCTATTAGGAAAAGTAAAGAACCTACTTGATGCCTGGTCACCGAAGTTCATAACATGGTGGGGGCGAATCGAAACATTAAAAATAATGATCACGCCATTGATAAACTACCTGATAAGTATGCTCCCAATCCTCCTCACAGACGACTTCCTCCGTAAAACTGACAAAATGTTCACCAAATTCCTATGGCGTGGAAAGAAGGCGAGGATTAGTATTAAGAAACTGAGACTAACGAAAACCCAGGGGGGTGAACCTAGCGGACTTCAGGGTTTTCCAACTACCTTTCCTAGCTAAACAAGGAACGCAATGGGTTAGCCCGTCGTCCGACTACACACCCGTATGGTTACAGGTAGAGAAAGCCATTCTGAATAACCTAAGCCCACTAGCTCTGCTAACGACAAACACATACACACACACATCGAAACCGATATTTAAAAACACTAAAATAGCACTCCTAAAGTGGAGATAAGCATTAAGGGGTCCAAATCAGAATTGTTGTGGGCTAACAGCAAGATCAAGTATAAGGGGAAAAAGCTCAACTACGAGACTTGGATAGAAAAAGGTATATGCTTCCCACACCAACTCAAGAAGGAGACATCCCCGATTACATTCGCTGGCCTTAAAGCAACCCACCAGCTGGAAGACATAGACCTATATAGAGTACTAAAGATAAAAACAGCCCTGTCAAAGGCAAGTCTAGCCAGCAACCAACCCTCGATCTTCCGCTACGTAGCAAACATCAACAAACTAGGCCATCAAGTCTTGCAACTATATAAAATACTATGCCCAAAAAACACCAAAACAACCGAATACTGGGATAAACATATCCACCCCCGCTAAACGAACGTGAATGGAAAACTCTGTGGACCTCGGCCACGCGAAACAAGATCACCCCAGTCTTAGCACAAACAAAACTGTGGCTACTCCACAAAACCTTCTGGACCAGAGATTGCTTACACACACTAGGCCCCAGGGAAGACTCCCTCTGCTGGAACTGCAACACAGAGAAGGGAGACCTAGCGCACCTCATTTTCCATTGCCCAACATTCAAGGTGCTCTGGGGAAGGGTATTTGATTTCATAGACAATGTGTTTAAATGCAAGCTAACAAGAGACTTTGCCTCCCTCACCACGGCCTTTATACGTACTGATCTCTCCTCAGAGAGAGAGAGGGAACTAATGGACCTACTTCTGATTGCCGCGGTCAAACTGGTACTAACCAACTGGAAAGACACTAGCAAAACCAGCTACAAAGGGTGGATCAACTGGGTCACTCACCTCAGAGGAGCGGATCGCTTGGCGTTGCAGCACTCCCCATGGAAAGCATCAACAAGGGGGCTATGGGAAACGCTGGACAGGTCTCTGGACCCCTACAGACACCCTTAGGAAACCACCAGAACACCTACTGTTAACGATCCAAGACCCTGCAAAAATACGGACCGAGGAGACTCGGAAACTAGCCTGAATATCTCGAGCTGAGACAAAACGAACAGTAGTGAACATAACGGAGGCCAATGTTTTAAGCCAAAAATGTATACCTCTCTATATGCCTGTCCTATCCTCTTTCTCTCTCTCTTTTCTAACTTTTCTATCCGCTCATCCTGCACCTACTTCTCTATCAAAAATCTAGCCAGCAAGGGGCTAACCGCCTAAGAACAGTAATGTACTAAGGTTTTTCTGACAGCCGTGGTTAACCACGATACTGCTTTTGTGATTGTATACAATTTATTAAAAAAATTATTTAAAAAAAAAGAAAAAGTGGTTTTGCTCTAAGTGATTTTGCTCCCAAAAAAAGTAAATTTGCCCATAGAAGTAAATTTGCAAACACAAAGAGCTTTGTGAATTGAAGCACGTTTTACATTGCTGAACCTCTATCTTTGGGTAACAAATATGCTGATTTGCTTTTTATGAATCAGGATCAGATTTTGCATGTGTGGTTGTCCACAATTTCTGTCCAGTAATTACAATTATGCTGGGAAACATTTTTGTTAATCTGGCCCCATTATAATATCTTTTATTTGGAATGGCATTAAAGAGGGGAGCAAAATACAAAAGACTTCTTTCACACCCACATTGCTTGCTTTTTATTATCAGCGTCATGTGCTAAGAGAGTTTCTATGTACTTGTAAAATGAAACAAGATTCTTTTGTTATATTGTGCGGATTTGTTTGAGCTTCATATCTGCTGCTTATGCATGTGCGCAACATTTGATGCTTTCATCTTTTGATTTTGTATTCGTTCTAATTTATACTTTTCTTTATCTTTGTTTATTCTGATCATGTCCATACAATTTCAGGAATGTTTACTTTGATAATAAGTAGCTAATCCCAATGTTGTTGATTTCCCTCGATGAATACACTACAGACTACGCTGTAAAGTAACTCTTCTGTTTCCTTCTCCCTGCTGTGAAAATATAACCATGTATTCATATATATGTTATAGTATTATTGTTCACATATGTATGACAAAGAGTATAGTGATGTATTCAGTGATATGTTTCATCAACAAATATGAATGTAGTTTCATACTGTTTTGAAGTACCCATTAATTTCCAATATACATGTTAGGTTTTATGACGCTAGTAGGCCCAGAAACCATGTTATTTAAGGTTGTGCATTTGCCCATTTTGCATACCATATCCTCACTTCAGTTCTGGCATATGGAAGTGGGATTTTGAGAGAATAATGCGCTCAGTATAGCATTCATAAATTATATCTCCTCCTCAAGGATGCCTTGCACTTCCTTGGGGAGAAAATCCTGCAACCTGCTTGATAGATATGTTTTTGCTGCAAGTAACAAATGTCTGACGGGTGACTAGGTTTTATAGAATGTATTCAGAGAAGATCATATAAACTGTCTTAAATTGTATGTATTTTAGCACTATGCTCTAACTGACAGTTGACTTTTATTTATTTTCCCGGGGCTGCTCGCTATTTTGCATTAAACACAAGTTAGGGAGGAGCCTAGCGCGTAACCAAGATGGCCGCATAGGCTTACGGCTCTCGAGGGCCTCCGCAACCTCCCACGTCTATCCTGACTAAATCCTGGTAAACTTGATGGGCTTTTGCTGATGCATCCGCGCTGAGGTGCCACCCGTTTTCCAAATTCAGATCGGACGCCGGGAGCCCGAATGGTCGCCCTCCGAAGATTGCGGCCTGCTGTTGCCTAGGTCCCGATCTCGAGTTGGTGGGGTGCCCGGGTACGAAGTGAACAACAGCCGCATGCTGAGCCTGACTTGCCGCGTACCCCGCACTTTCACTTTCGTTTTCGAGTCTGTCCTTTGAGATCGGCTGAGGGACCTCGGTGTTTCAGAGGAGAGCGGACGGCGGAGTGTCTGGCCTGACTTTCGGGCTACACACGGACTTCCTGCCCGCGACTGCAGTGTTCGACTGACTTGGCCAACTGGTTCCTGTCCCCGGCTTCGACGAGTGCCAACTTTGGTGGCCTCCGGACGATGGCGACTAGACTAGACGGTGACAAGTCGAAACCCAAGTCAACCCGGAGGGGATCCTATGCACAGGCCAACAATATGGATCGGTATGCGCAGCTGAAGGGGTCCCCCAGTGGCTTGCATAAATCGCCTGAGAGGGCTAAAGAGGTTTCGGGCCCATCGTCAGAATTGACCCTGCAGGACGTTATGGGCGCCATTGAGGAGATGAAGGCTGCGGTGGGTCAGCGGTTTGATACCCTGGCGTATAAATTGGACGCGGTCCTTATTGATGTGAATTTGGTCAGGGCAGACCTGTCCAAAACCAACGATCGGGTCGACTCTTTGTCTCAAGCGGCGTCGAGCCTAACTGTGGATGTGGCAGCCCTGCAGACGGAGGTCCGCCGGCTGCGGCTGGCCAGTGACCAGACGGATCGTCGACTTGAGGACTCTGAAAGCAGGGCTAGACGCAATAACGTTCGTATCATCGGAGTGCCGGAAAGATCGGAGGAATCTGCCGCGGATCTATTTGTGGAGGATCTGGTGATCAATCATCTCGCGCCCAAGGGATTGAGCAAGTTCTTTGCGGTGGAGCGGGCCCATAGGATTCCGGGTGGTGCGCCCAAAGTGGGTGCTCCCCCGAGGCCTATAATTGCCCGACTTTTCAACTTTCGAGATAGAGATGCTATCCTTCAGGCGTCGAGGGTGGCAGGGCCGCTGAAGTTTGAGAACTCCAATGTCAGCTTCTATCCGGACTTCACGCAAGCGGTCCAGAAACAGCGGCTGGGATTTTTGGGTGTGAAACGGCGCTTGAGAGATATGGAGTTGAAATACGCGATGTTATTCCCGGCGAGGTTGCGGGTTGAGTTCCAGGGTCGTTCCCACTTTTTTGACCGGCCGGAGGCAGTTGGAGACTGGTTGGATGCTCTGCCGCGGGGACAGGACCGAGACAGTCGGACGGCGGAAAACGAACGGGATGTGGTGGAGCGGGACTAGAACTTGGTTCCTGGTGATTGACTAGACTGGCGAGGTTTTGTACCTTGGCTCAATTGTACTTTAATCTGGTACATCATGCCCTTCAAGTGCCTGGGGGTTGTGGGGAGCTTATTGGGGTCCTTTCCTCCTTCTGGGGTTCTTTTTGTGGTATAGGTTAGGGCGACAGGCACACTGCAAGTTGGGGGGGCTGTTTGGGCTCAAGCAGGGGTGCAGGGAGGGGGGAGTTGTTGTTCTGGGATTGTGGGGGAGGGGGGTTGTTGGGGATGGTTGTATTCTTGTTTTGCAAGGCAATGTGAAGTTTTCTGCTGAACTCTCTGGGTTGTGCTCTCCGGGATGTGGATATCATGTGCGGGAGTGGGATGGGGGGTAGGGGATTGAGAATCCTTTCGTGGAATGTGAACGGTCTGGGGGACAGGATCAAGCGCGGGGTGGTGTTGCAGTTCTTGAAACGAGCCTCGCCCGACATTGTTTTCCTGCAGGAGACACATTTGATTGGGAACTCTTTCCATGCCCTAAATAGGAGGGGCTATAGCCTTGCCGCTCACTCTGGTTTTACTTCTGGCTCTAGGGGAGTAGGCATTCTGGTTAGGGCCTCTCTCCCATTGGAAGTGGACGAGGTGCTTCACGATGATAGGGGGCGATATGTGGCGCTGGTGGGGAGATGGGAGGGCAGGACTGTGTCGCTCGTGGCTGTGTATGTACCTCCGGGGTTACAAACGGCTACGTTTGCTGATTTGGGGCGTTTGGTCCTGGGACTCCCTGGGGGGGTTTTGGTGTTGGGTGGTGATTTTAATGCCGTTGTCTCCGGATTGGAGGACCGCCACCCTCCCAGGGATCTCCCTAGGGCTCAGGCCTGGTTGGGTGGTTTTTTGGACACTTTGGGACTTGTAGATTGCTGGAGATTGATGCATACGGGACAGGCGCAATACACCTTTCACTCGGGGGCCCATGGGAGTCTCTCGAGACTTGACTATATGCTTATGCCGGCGACCCAAGCTGGAATGATTGGGGAGGTGCGTCATTTAGCCCGAGGTATCTCTGACCATTCCCCTCTATGGTTGCAGCTGAGGGTAGTCTCTGGGGCAGAGGGGAGAGTGGCACCCATTAACACCTGGTATCTTCGTAACCCTAAGATCCGCGCGGAGTTGGTCAAGTCCACTGATCACTACTTCACTGATAACGTGGGGTCGGTGTCGTCGGCCGTCTCCCTATGGGAGCCTTATAAGGTAGTGGTCAGGGGGCAGGCCTTGTCCCTTATCTCCCATACTAAGAAGTGCGAGAGAGCGGAGGTGGTCCGCCTGGAAGCGGAAATAGCTGTAATGGAGGAGGACTTGGAGAGTGGGGTTACTGAGGAGAAATTGCATGTTCTCAGCCTCAAACAGTCAGATTACAGAGCGTTAGTCACGGAAGCGGCTAAAGAGATGAGTAGAGAGCAGCAAGGGCGGTTGTATGATGTGGGGGATAAGGCCGGAAAACTGATCGCTTGGTTGGATAGGAAGGAGAGAGCTAGCAGGGTGGTGCCCGTTGTGGAGAGGAGTGATGGAGTGCGTGTGACTGACCCGGTTGAGATCGTTGACTGCTTCGCAGCTCATTTCCGCGGAGTATACTCTCCGGTCTCGTTGCAATCGGAGGAGGATTCCCATAGCCTGCTTAGAGACATCACATTGCCAACCCTATCGGAGGCAGACGCGGTGTTGATGGAGGCGAAGTTGTCGTCAGATGAGATCGCTTTGGCCACTCGTTCGATTGCTTCGGGTAAAGCTGTGGGTCCCAATGGTCTTCCCATCGAACTCTACAAGTTGCGTCCCGATAAGATAGCACCATATCTTCGAGACATGTTTTTGGCGGCCCGTGCGGCGGGCTTCCTCCCCCCTGACCAACGCCTCGCCAGCATAGTTGTGATACACAAAGAGGGGAAGCCGCGAGATCGCTGCGCCTCCTATAGGCCCATTTCTCTGTTGAACGCAGAACCCAAAATTCTGGCTAAAGTGTTGGCTAACCGACTGGTTTGGGTCGTGGGCGACTTGATTCATCAGGATCAGTCTGGTTTTATACCCCATCGGAATACCGCTCTAAATCTGAGGCGGTTACACGGCGTGCTTGCTAGAGCGGAATTCATACGTGAGCCGGCCATCTTGGCATCTTTGGATGCTACTATGGCATTCGACACTTTGGAGTGGCCATATATTTGGGCCGTGTTGGCGAAATTTGGGTTCGGCCCGGAGTTTATTGGTTGGGTAAAATTACTATACGCTGACCCACTGGCTCAGGTGGTAGTGAATGGTAGGGTGTCGGCTCCCTTCGCACTGGGGAGAGGTACGCGGCAGGGGTGTCCGCTATCACCCCTTCTCTTTGCACTTTCTTTGGAGCCTCTCGCCGCCTGGTTGCCTTGGGAGCCGTCGTTGCGAGGCATTAGATGGACGCCGGAATTCGAAGACCGTGTCTCCCTTTACGCGGATGATATCCTTCTGTATCTCACGTCTCCCCGGCAGTCGCTAATTGTATTGGTGGACGTGCTGAATTCTTTTGGCCGCAACTCTGGCCTGGTCATCAACTGGGCCAAGTCGTGCGTCTACGTCCTCTCGGGGGATGCCCCCCTGCTGCCGCGGGGTTGCCCAGCTCAGATTGTTACCCTGGGGTTCAAATATTTGGGAATCTTTATCTCACTGGACCCCGCGGTTCGCTATGAGCGAAACCTTCTACCTCCCCTCCAGCGATTGAAGGCCGACATAGCGAGATGGCGACGACTTCCGCTCTCGCCGCTCGGACGGGCGGCATTGTTTAAAATGATGTTGCTGCCTCGTTTCTTGTATGCCTTGCAAAATACTCTTGATGTCGTGCCGGCCCGTTATTTCCGGGAGGTGGAGGGTCTTCAGCGCCAACTGTTTTGGGACGGGCGGCCGCGGATTGCTCTCGCTAAGTTGACGCTCCCTTGGTATGATGGGGGGGTCGCCCTCCCCGATATTAAACGATACTATTGGGCGTCTCAGTTGGCGGCGGTGAACCACGGGATATATGGTCCTGCCTTAAACCCGGCCTTTGAGATGGATAAACTCCTGCTTCCGGGTGGAGACTATAATAGGGCGCTGTACTCGGTGACCCAGGACATGCGGTTGACAGGACCTACGCGGGTGGCGGTGCACGTGTGGCACGCGGCGAATGCTGCGATGGGGTGGAGGGATCGCTTGACTCGGGCGACGCCGTTGTATGCTTCTGGGCGGTTGGGCTGTTTGTGGAGATCGAAAGGCTTTGAGAAATGGGATATGATTGGTATATGTAAGGTGGGTGATCTGTGGGCGAAGGGAGCTTTCAAAACGTTCGAAATGCTTAAAATTGAATATAAATTAAACGATAGAGAGTACTTCCGGTATGCTCAAGTCTACCATGCACTTTGTTCGGTCTTTCCGGATGCTACTGCTATCCCCGAGTATTCCCCACTGGAGGATAGAGTGTTGGATGGCTATGTGCCCGACAGCACTATTTCCTTGATTTATAAGAAACTCATTAACGATCGTGCGGACTTGCTGCTCCGTTTGAGGGAGGCGTGGACGGGCGATGTCTTGGAATTGGATGATGAGGACTGGGTATCGGCGGTGGCCTCCCCGAAAGAGGTGGCGATCCCGGCCCGCCTACGGTTTGTACAGCTGAAGATCCTCCATAGAGTGTATGTCACAGGGCCCGGTTTGCTGCGTATGGGTTATTCGATGGATGGATTGTGTAAGCGTGGATGTGGCCTGCCGGGCACGTTTCTTCATATCTTGTGGGAATGTTCGGAGGTTGTGCGATTCTGGAACGGTATCCACACCGTAATGGAGGGGGTCACGCATGTGGCCCTGTTGCCAGAGGCTAGGAGGTGTTTGTTGAATGTCTGGGAACCGAATGATTGTAATGCGGCACAGGCGCAGTGGGTGACCTTGGGGTACATGGTGGCTAAGCGTAACATTGCACAGCTATGGGGCTCCCCGAGGCCGCCCACGATTGACGTATGGAAGGAGAATATGGACTGGTGTATGTTTAGGGAAAAGACGGCGTATGTGGCGAGAGGTAAGCCAGGGAAATGGACTAGGGTATGGGGTCCGTGGAATCTATATCGGGGACGTATCTGCACCCCGCCTCTGCCATTAGAGGTCGATATTGCTCTGACCCCCTAGCCGCGCGTTCCGCGGGAGGGCTTGAGGTGTGCTTCATGCTTTGTTTTCCCATTGCCCCCCTCTACAGCTTCCGGACAGGAACTGCTTTGGACACTATATGTTATTCCCTGTCCCGGGAAGAGCACGCTGCTACTTCGGACTCTCATTGCCTTGAGTGTGTTTTATATTTAATACAAAATGAAACTGTTGTTTTCAATTGCTCCTGGCCTGCGGCCACGGCCTGTTATATGTGCTTACGAACTGCCGGGCGCCTTGCCTATGGTTCGACGGACTGTGTGGCGTTACATTGCGGGCCCTCGGGTTCTATAGCGGCCGGCCCTGGTGGTTGTAGGCCCTTGTTTGTATTTTATTGTGTGCTAACGGTTTCGAATAAAAAAAAATAAATAAAAAAAAAAAACACAAGTTAGACTTTGGGCTTCCCAATGTGTTGGGTTTCATTTTTAACACCACCCTGCTGTTAAGACACCTAAGGTTGGTCTCCCGAAATGGACTGACGTTTTAGGGACTGATTCTGAGTTCCACTGTAATTCCAATGGAGCCCAGGACAGGAGTTATTTGGGACACTGTAACCAAGAGGTCCATTTTCACTTCGAAAATCTTGTAACTCTAACCTGGAGACAACACCTTTAAAAAGCAGGTGGAATCTTTGGAAGAAATACCTGAGAAAATGAGTTTAATAACGGAATTGGGGCAGGAATCTCTTGTAACCCTTTTCCCCTCCTTTGCACATCCCCCTCCTCCCATCTAGAGTAACCAATGTATCCAGTATCAGTAACTCTGGGGGTCAGATTTACTGAGCAGATTACTGAGGAACTTCCCAGTGAGTCTTCAAGTGTTTTGGTGATGATCATTTCATTCACACGCACTTTCTTTACTCCTCTGTCTTGTTCTCGACTTTCCTTTCTCTTGTGCTGTATTTCCAATCCCTCCTGCCTCACCTCAGTGCTATGAGGTGGCACAGTGCATTAAACCAAATAACAACATACATGTATGTGTATCAGCAGCCAAAGTGTTAACACAATAAATGCGGGCAACAGAACACAACAATCTCCTGTCCCCACCTCACCTCCATATGTGCATGCTGATGTAGAGCACTATTATTGCTCTGCTCCAAATATCTGTAACTAATTCAAGCTCGCAAAGTTGGGCATTCAGAGGAAACTTGTGGCGGCAATCATGACACTTCACACTGGAACTTGGGTTCGTACTAAGCTTACACAGACAGGAGAAACGGCTAAGATCTACACGAACAAAGGGTTAAAACAGGGCTGTGTGATCACCCCTACATTGTTCAACTTATACACCGCGGATCTGGGAGAGGCACTCCTAAAAGTCAACATCTTCCCGCCTACTCTGGGCGATCTTAGACTTCTGATCATACAGTGCGCAGACGACCTTGTTTTACTGGATCAAACTAGAATGGGCATGAAAAGGGCATTGGAGACACTACACCTTTATAACATGGAAAACAAACTTCAAGCCAGTGCCACAAAAACGAAGGTGTTAGTTTTATGGCCATAAACCAAAAAAAATCATTATTAGGTTGGTATCTTGGCCCGCTAAGGATTGCTACTGCTAATAAATACACTTATCTGGGTGTTCAATTCTCAGACACTGGTAGATCTACACTGCAGGCCAAAGCACTCAAAGCTAAAGTGGCTACGGTCACACATGGTCTATGCAAGTTAAATCCCAAGCTCCAAAGCTACTCTGCAGAGGGCATCCAATGGGTAACGCAAGCAAAGCTAATTCCAACAGTGAGCTATGGCCATCTCGTCCTTTACTGGTTTGCTTACCGATAAATTGGAGCGCTTGCATATCGTGGCTTTTAGAAAGGTTTTCAATGTTCCATATTCGACAAGGTGCACACTGATCCGCTTGGAGTTCAATATTCCAGGAATGGACATTGAATGTAAAAGAGATATAGTCAAATACTATTATTGCATGATTAAGTCAGGCCCTGGCACAATCAGGGAAGCATTAAAAACAGTTTTTATCGACAATACTAGCCGCTGGGCAAGGTATCTCTCGATGGCCAACAGGTCATTGGCAAAACACACAAGATGATGGATGGAATGTTGCACATTGGCAAAACATTCACCCCCAGTCACAGATCTGGGTTTAATCCATCGTTATTTTGCTCACCACGCCATCCCAGTTCAGACATGGCCATATGCCAATCAGTCTTGACCCTGTGCCTCATGGGAACAGTCCAGCCCGAACTGCCAAACCATGTCTTCCCTGGACCGGAATCAAGCATCCTAGGACCGGTTTCGGGGTTTCACCCCTCTTCAGCCAGGATAGCTTGACTCCAGTGGCGTAGTGAGCACGGGACCCACTTCTGGGCATACCCTTCTCACACAGGGCAAACAGCAAAACACACAAGATGATGGACGGAATGTTGCACATTGGCAAAACATTCACCCCCAGTCACAGATCTGGGTTTAACCCATCGTTATATTGCTCACCACGCCACCCCAGTTCAAAAATGGCCATATGCAAATCAGTCTTGAACCTGTGCCTCATGGGATCAGTCCAGCCCGAACTGCCAAGCTATGTCTTCCCTGGACCGGAATTAAGCATCCTAGGACCGGTTTCGGGGTTTCACCCCTCTTCAGCCAGGATAGCTTGACTCCAGTGGCGTAGTGAGCACGGGACCCACGTCTGGGCATACCCTTCTCACATAGGGCAAACAGCAAAACACACAAGATGATGGACGGAATGTTGCACATTGGCAAAACATTCACCCCCAGTCACAGTGCTGGGTTTAATCCATCGTTATTTTGCTCACCACGCCACCCCAGTTCAAAAATGGCCATATGCAAATCAGTCTTGAACCTGTGCCTCATGGGATCAGTCCAGCCCGAACTGCCAAGCTATGTCTTCCCTGGACCGGAATTAAGCATCCTAGGACCGGTTTCGGGGTTTCACCCCTCTTCAGCCAGGATAGCTTGACTCCAGTGGCGTAGTGAGCATGGGACCCACGTCTGGGCATACCCTTCCCACATAGGGCGAACAGCAAGTCATTGACCTGCCATTAGTCCTTTTAACTGATACACTCTTAACAACTGCTGGCCTAAAAAGCCTGTTAAAGAAACAGGGCAAGCACATCTCTAGGCAACAGGATCTCGAACGGATTAAACACATCCCTGGAGCAGAGGGTCTCGTCTACTCACACAAAGCCACTTCATGTCAACCATATCTGAAGCCAGGTTTGGGAAGGCAAGCCCTACATAATGTTCTGAGAACCAGGCCCCTAACAATACCAATATGGGACTATAGGGGCCACTGGACAAACACACTGCCAGGAAGCATGGGATGTTGCTTGTGCCAATACCACACAGAATCAGCTGAGCATATTACTTGTTGTTCCCAGAGGCAACTATACTTAAGAACAATGTTCCTTTAAAACAGTGTAAGATCATGCAAGGAGGCCCTAATGTTCATTTACACTACCACGGTGCCGATGGCCCTTGATCGAATTGGCATGTTCTATGCAGCAGCTGGAAGGATTCTTTGAACAATTGAAGAATCAATGACGAAATTAAAAAAAAACATAAGCTGCTGATCATCTCTTGTTGCAGTAACACTGCCACCATATGATTCTACACACTGTTCACTTGTACCACTGTTCACTCTTTTACATTTCATATTTTATTTTTGGAGGAGAATTGTTTTTAATTAATATCATATGCCTGCTTACGCATACAATAATTATATGCGTGCTTGCATGACACAACATTGCATGCTCATGTACCTATGCCTCTCAGCTCTGCCCAGTGATGCCTTTCTGCATTTGCTACATAAAAAAACCTCGAGCTATCTGCTGTACTCATATAATTCTGCTGCTGCACTTTCAGACGTTCTTAAATTTTATATAGGTCACATATATTTTAACAATTTTATAGATCTTTTATTATCAGACGTTTGTCTTATGACGTAATCCATAATGTATTTGTAAATGATTTTAGGTAATCATACAATAAATATAATTACTTACTCTTACTTAATGCAAGCCCGCTTTCAGTGCCAACTGCCAACAATGTATATATAACCTGTGTTGACTAGGAGTTTTCCAATTCTGTAACACAATTTAAAAAAGATAGGTAAAGACAGCCTTGTCCATCCATTCTGTCCATGTCCATGTCTTCTTATGAGGTACAAAGAGTGCTCTGACAGCTTCTTCACTCTCTCCTCCCTCACCATGGCTCGCTTGGGTTGCAAGGCACCCTCCAGTCAGCAGTCAAGCTTCCATGTGACATGCTATCGCATTAACTTTACATTCACTGTGTGTTTGAAAGTGCAAAGCCGGTGGCAAAGTGATAACGGTTCCTATTTGAAGTACACAACATCAACATAATTGTGCCAGTTTAATTGCCAGTGTCTTTAAAGTTACGTCATGTGTTTACCTTGCTATCTGGTTATCAGTAAAACCTCATCATATAGACAGATATCAATCTGCGTACCTCAGATTTACCGACTACTGTACGGTGCCATTAACATGTTTCTCAAGTACAAACTTTACACCACGTGCCACTGGCTACTAGGAGAGGTGGTCCCAGCCAGAGGGAGTCAGTGTCTGTATCATGATGGCCTGCACTGGCTCGGTGCAGAACTGTGTGCTTGTTAAGTGGAGTCTTCCAGACAGCGCAAGCTGACAGCGCAGCCAGACAGTGCACACTGTCTGATTGCAAAAGACGTATTGTGGAATTAACAAGAACTCATATGAGCGTGCAGCCTGCCCATTTCTTACTATTGGGCGGCTTTACTGTCATCTGCTTGCTTTCTATTCAGTGGGTTTCCTTGTTTCAGCCTGTCCATCTTTTATTTGTCTAGTTGCGGCCGTGCAAGTAAGAGCGGTGGGGCGGGTGGGGAATTTCGACGGACGATGATGAGGGAAATTTCTTATTTAAGAAGATGATGTGGGAAAATGAATTATTTAATTTCCCCTGGTCAACGTCTGTCGAAATCCCCCCCACACCTGGCCCCATCGCTCTTACCTGCATGGGCCGCGGCTGTATTTGTCCCTACTGTGGAGCATAGCCTCCTTATCATATCTTTGATTGGCTGTCTTCTATGCTTCCTTTGCTCGCTTTTAGGAAACAATTTTATTCTCTTTTTTTTGAGAACTCTATGAGAGTGCATGTGTTTTTCAGCAGTCTCCCTTGTGGGCTTTTCTCTACCTCCTATGTTGATTTTTCTCACCTGTGTGCATTTTTCCCACACTCATATTGCTCTCTCTCTGCTTCTCCCCGCATGCTCCACGTTGCTTTCGTCCATGTTTTTCTTCATTTGCCCCATGTTCTCTACCTCATGTTGCTTCTCGGACCCGACAACCATGTTGCCTCACCCCTCCCCAAGCTGCTCATCAGTTTTCATTTTAATTTTCTTTTTAGCACTTTCACATTCCTTATTTCCTGATCCGAAATAGATCTGTAAATAAAAAGAAAAATTGCTATTGCCCTTCTTTAGATGAGGACCTTTTTTTCTTTAACCATACTGTAAAGCAGGTAGGATGCTGTACAGCATGGCAAAAAATATTGACAAAGTCAATAGGATTCATAGGTGAGACCTATTGGCTTTGCCAATTTTTTTTATGTGCCTTCAGTGTGTAAAGTGAATTAATTTAAAGTGATATTTCACTAAGTTACCTCTTGATTTTCAGACGGTAGAGCTCGGAAACAGTGAGCAGGGTTTGCTTCTTTCGTTTTTGAGCGTTGTTGTCTAAAATAATGCACTAAGTTGTAGAACTATTGGGTTGAATTAATTCACTCCACACACTGCAGGTGCATAAAAATGTATGACTGAGCCAGCGTAGCCTATCATTATATGGCTTCAGAGTACTATGGACATTGTGGTTGGAGAGGGCCTACACTTTCAATGGGGGCATCGCTTTTTGTATCCAATTGACAGAGGCATTAGGGAGTATGTGAAATAATACTAAAGGCAGTACTTAATTTGTGCCGGTGGCTTTCGGTGCTCAGCACGGGCTCTAGTGACTGTCCACCACATGGTGGTGCTGTCTTTTTAATTTGGAGATGAGCTCAACAACCATCTTTATTAAGTCAACATGCATTACAAATGAATAATATCACCCTCTCAAGCTTGTGTTCCCTGAAATAGTCTGAATTCCACACTTGTAGGAGTGCGATGGTTAGGGTGCTATGTTTGTATTGCCCTTGGCAGCGCTGGAAGGGTATGGGTGGTGCAGGCTGCAGTGGTGTTCAGAGAAGGGCCCTAACCAGGGGTGGCTCCTCTGTGGAAATATGGATTTTTCTGGTCAGTTATGTCCCCTATCTTGGACCCCAACGGTTCTATGTGCATGTTACAAGTACATGTATGTTTCCTCCAGTTCCAGTTATGAAGACGCAAATACATGTGCGTCCACCGTCAACATGTCCTCTGTCAGATCCGCCATGAATAGGCCGGATATTCCATTCCTAAATATGAAAGGCCACCGGCTTTATATGGCTCAGTTACTCCATTTTACAGTCTAGGCAAGTAGGCCCTGATTCTGTCATCAAACTCTTCTTGCCTTCTGCCTCTGAAAGCTCCAGTCTGAGCCTGCATCTGTGACCATGAATTTTGTCTCATTCTCTGCGCGGCTCACGAAGCCTGACATCAGCCTATTCTCTGCCAAGAACTGTATTTCACCTTCGAATTATCTGCCTCCCCCTCAGCCGATGCATTCCTGCCTAGTAGTTTAAGTAAACATTCTTCCAGTTACCAAGCAAAAGGCCCGGCTTCTCTGCCCTTATGCAAGTAATTCATAGTCCTGTTACCATGGAATATTCCTATCCCCTCGCATTTAGTGTAGACACTTAGACGCTTGTACACGCACGCACAGTCAGTATAGAATAGATTCTGTCCGAGAGTCCTTCTTTCGTGGATAACATAGTTCTTTAAACATAGGATGTTAGATATGATTTGGGATTAGGTTGACTTGACCCCCCAGACTTCTTGTCTCCACATGTAGAGCTAAATGTCAAGTCCCCTTCACCCCCTAGTTACACGTCAATTACACGTCATACTGCTGCGCGCGCATCTATGCCAAGTATTATCTTATAGATCCACCTATATGTGACATCATAACCAATTATGTTCCTTTTTACTCCTTATTACACCCATTTTTTGGTTACGCAGATAAATCGTCATTTTCCTTATCAATTGTTACGCCTACTGCATTCGCTTCATTGTAATGTATGATCTATAAAAGTCATTTCATGTCAATAATGTATGTACTTCACTTCCTGAACCCCCGTGGTGATGGAACTTGGAGCAACCGATTATAATCGATCACTGGAATAAAGCCCATTCCGAACCTCTAATACCACGGATTCTGCCTCTCATTTTACTGAGCTATTTTATTATGTTTATATATCAAATTAAGTCCCGGTAAAAGGAATTTTATTTACCACATGAATGGCGCCCGAACAGGGACACTTTCTCATCTCACGCGCCGGCGGTGAGTTGCAGGCCCGGTCTCCTGCCACAGCTGGACGGACAATAACGCGTACCAGCAGGATTTCCTGTATCTCCCTCCGGTCAAGCGGGGGCGACTGAGGCTGCGATCAACACCCAGACGAGGCGGTGAGAAGTGCGAAGTATCCCGACCAGAGCCTAGCTGAGAGAGCAAGATCCGAGGTATACAGAGGCCCACCAGTTTCCGAAGTCCCAAGTCGAGTCCAGTTTCCGACGAGTCGAGTCGAGTCCAGTCCGGTCCAAGTCCGGTTTCCGAGGCCTTCCGTTTCCGAAGCTACCCGGTGAGTACCATTACTGGGGAGGCATTTCTGACGTGCACATAGGTTGTGCCGGTCAAGACGGGTTTGGGTACACAAATCCGGTCTGCACTGTTTTAGCAGTGTATCTGTACTGTTTAGCAGTATATCAAGTATTCCGAAGTATCTAGTTATTGTCAAGAATTAAGCTTGGTGATTAGTTATGCAGACGATCATCATTGTTGTTTCAGTTAAAGGTTTAATGTTTAATGTTTAATGTGTTTAAAAACGTCCTGCATATTGTGGTATGAATGGTTGTTCATTATTGTGCTTTTGTATTAAATGTGTTCAAGATTAAGTATCGGATCAGTTGCCAATATGCCGTTCTTTTCGAAACTAAGACAGATCACTACAAGAAAAGGGGTACTCGAAGAAGCCGTTCCTATTCCTCCTAGGGACACTCCAGGGCACTTCATGTATCACAAACATGGCTTAGACGCTATATTATTTCTTGATTTATGGGTAGACTACACCAAGGGATTACCAGAAAGTCAGAGGTGGCCCGCAGCGGGAACCTGGGATGCGGAGTGCATCATGAAAGTCGAGGAAGAGTTATGGAAAAGGAAGGTCAGACAGTCACAGAAAGACGCCGTTGAGTTATGGCGTAAAGAATCTCATAGACGCACAGAAAAAGCACGTAGACAGGAAGAAAAGAATAAAGAGAGTTCAAATAAAGTTCGAGAAAATCTATTAACTGAGGAAGGTATCCGAGTGAAATCAGAACAAGTAGATAGGCAAAGAAATGCCCTTATGAATGGTATGTATCCCCTCCTGGCCGAAGGATTACCTAAGGCTACTCCAGAAAAACCGAAAGACTTGCCACCCCCATTATTCCCAATAAAGGTACATCCTAAGGGGCATCCTAGAACCGCAGAAGATGTTTTTCTTTCCTCATATTTAGATGACGCAGCTCCCGAGTATGCTAATTCCGCCCCGCATAGACCGCATACCAGGGAGATCCAACGCCAAGATCCAGTACCCGTATCCCTACAGCAACAAATCGAGTCACAAGTTCCGGCAAGCACATCTGTTTCTGCATCCGCTCCTACAGCTACTTCTATAGCTGTGTCCACACCTGTAGTTGCTGTGTCACGTTCGACGAATCCTTTCACACCCGACACCCCAGATGGGGCCACGGGAGGTGCTACCAATATTTTTTCTACGCCACCCAGAATAAATAAACTTACTTTTCAAGAGTCAGCACATTCACGTACACCCAAACTCATAAGTGCCCGTACGCTGAAGGAACTTCTTATAGATTGCAGATATGACCCTGTGCCCGGTAAAGAGGACGAAATGACCCTGGCATCATTGCGTATCAGACGAGCCGCAGTGTATTTAGGGAAGTTACCAGGAATGACTGCGCATCTAGATAAAATATATCATTTTGTCCAAACAGGGCGAGATCCAGAATGTATTAACAGAGCTATGGAATACCAGAAAGTAGAGATACAGGGGGAACTGTTACGTTTCCTCATAAATTGTGTGATCAGAAATCAAGACCGACCGGGGGTAGACCCGGAAGCAATGCAAATTCTTACCAGATGGAGCCAGAATATATCAGAAGGGAGACATGATAAGCAAAATTGTATAATAGCCATGTGCCGAAAGATCCGTAAAGAAATAGAACGCCTACACGAAGAGAGATTAGAGGTAGACGAGTTCGAACAAAGCGAGGAAGAAGGGTCAGGACTGCCCGCGAGACAGTCGGACACCATAGCCTATGTAGGTAGAGGAAGATCTTGTAATAGTAATAGATGTCTTACTGACTCGATACGTCCGATATGTCCAGATAATAACAGGAATTTCCAAATACCTATAATTAATATAAGGTCTAACGAGTATTCGTTCCAAACCGCCGACAAACTACTCCGAGAACGAAGGGGTTATCATTTTCTCGATTCTATGGATGAACAAGAATTAGCCAGGTCAGCTGTCCATTGGGTGGACAGTCCCGGAAAATATAGTGATGATACAGTAGCACGCACATTTTTGAATCTCACCCCAGATGAACAGAGGTTAGCTGGGATTTATATGATTCAACAACTCATTATACTATATCGGAGTCAGCATTCGGACCCTGGTCCCTTACCTGACATATTGACTGAATTGCTTATGAATAAATGGAGAGGTGCAAGTACTAAATTAATTAAAGAAATTCTAGAATCAAGAAAGCAGTATATTCTTTTTGTATGTTCAGACCGTGTCTCATTACCCGTCAAGGAAAGAACCACGTATTACATGGATAGACAGAATCCCTTACGAGAAGTGCACCCAATAAAAGGCGAGGACAACGAGTTTAAGCGCGTATTTGTATATACGCCCATATCAAAAATAGAATTGTTACAAATGAAGAAAGTGGTACCCAGTCATGACAAAGATCCAGCGGGTTTTCACCGAGAAATTAAAGACATGTTACTCATGGGAGAGTATACCTATCCCGACATTATGACAATATTAAAGGTATTGATGCCTGCTGGGATTTATGAGAAACTCAAGGAAAAAGAGTGGGAGGTAGGAGACCAAAAGATAGAATGGTCAGTGTTAGAAGCGGAAGAAAAGGCCCGAACTGCAGGAGCAGGACTTGGGGATAAAACTAAAGCACTACCAGGTTTATTAGTACAGGTACTGCCACGTTTATTAACTACGAAAAAGGAAGATTGGGGTACAATTTCAGCCTGTAAACAGAAGCAAGATGAAGACACTAGTGATTACTATGCCCGATTTGAAAAATGTTTTGGTATAAATAGTGGCATAAAAGCAAGTAGCGAATCATATCCACATCTGTTTGTAACAAAATTAGTAGAAAATGCCCTGCCCCCAGTAAAGAATAGAGTATTAAAATTTGAGAGTACCTGGCAAGGTAACACTCCATCACAAATGTTACAAATGTTACAGTACCATCACAATAGAATTAGAGAGGAACAAGAACATGAACACAGACGCATGAAAGACACGAAAATGAAAATGCTAGTTTCTCAGACAGTTCCAGCTGAAGGACATAAAAAGGGTATGACACATTCCGATTCAGCAGGACCTGTAAAAGGGACATGCAATTATTGTAAAAAGCCAGGTCATTACGTACACGACTGTCCAGTTTTGAAACATAATATCAGCATAGGTAAAACACAAGAAAGATCACGGCCATTTAGACAAGAGCAGAATGAACAAGGAGCTCCGCAGCATGCCCAGGCCATGCCAGCCGCACAACAGCCAATACAGTTTGTGCCAGCTGCACCACCGTTGCCTGTTGCTGCCACACAGACAACAACACGACAAATGTATCAGACCGCCCAGTATGAATATCCTGAGTATCAGCGTTACGCATGAACTAGCCTAGAGAGGGAAGTTGACTTACCCCTTATTGAAATACCTGTAGATCAAGAAGGACCTTATGTACATAGTGAATTATTAGGCCAAGATAGAAAATTTTTACTCGATACAGGGGCAAGTCGAACAACTATAAAACGTAGTGAAGTTCCAGGGGCACCCCTCTCAGGCTCACAGAATATTTCCCTTGGTTTTTCAGGAAAACCTATTGTTAATGAAGTATCACAGCCTCTTCCACTTACGATAGGACCTCTGACCCGAACTACAGATTTATTGCTTACTAAATCATGTCCAGAAAACTTGCTAGGAATAAAAACATTGAAAGCTCTAGGAGCCATAATATGTTGTTCTCCGGAAGGAGTAAGGTTGTTTTTACGTGATTTTAAAGGTCACTATGTGTCTAGAGACATGGATCCCCGACTGCAGACTTTACCTACACATCTATGGGCACAAGGCCCTACTGATGTTGGTTGCATGAATATTACACCATATCGAGTCACATTAAAGGCAGGAGTGGTGCTACCACGAATGCGACAATACAAGTTACCACCAGATGCTGTAGTGGCTTTACTACAAATCATTGACGAGCTCATTGCCCAAGGAGTAGTTGTGGAAACAGACTCCAATGTATGTAATTCACCGATAATTCCGATTCTTAAACGAACAGATCCAAAGGCCCCGCCAGTATATCGATTGGTTATTGATCTGCGCGAATTAAACAAGTGCATTGTGCCACAATTCCCTGTGGTCCCAGATATCTCGTCATTACTGACAGCCATTGATTCCGAAGCAACATTCTTTACTGTAATTGATCTCAAGAATGCTTTTTTCAGCGTCCCAATAGATCCGGAGAGCCAATATTTGTTCGGATTTAGTTTAAATGGACGTAGCTTTAAATTCTCACGCGCACCTCAAGGATTTACAGAAAGCCCCAGCATCTATAGCCAAGCACTGAAACGAGAACTAGATAGTATCCACATGCCAGTTAACACTGCTCTGCTCCAATACGTCGATGATCTGCTGATCACCGCAAGAAGCGAACCAGAATGTGAAAAAGCATCACTGACAGTTTTAAAATTTCTAGCCGAAAAGGGGCACAAGGTGTCCCCTTCTAAGCTGCAATTCTGTGTCCAGCGAGTTGTTTATCTTGGACACTCGCTGTCCAAGGAGGGAAGGCAGCTTACACCGGACCGCATTCAGTTAATAGCTAACATGCCAATACCCAAGACACAAAAGGAGGTGCGGGCTTTCATAGGTCTCACTTCATATTGCAGGCAGTGGATCCCTCAGTACGCATTTCTAGCAAAACCACTCATTCAGTTGACAACACAGGAGGCAGCCACATCGACTGTTCTCCCTTGGACTCAGGAACATACACAAGCTTTTGAAAGCCTAAAGAAAGCTTTATGTCAAGCACCTGTCTTAGCAACACCATGTTACAGAAAACAGTTTACACTCTTTGTTACAGAACGCGAAGGTACTGCTCTGTCAGTACTCACACAGGAACAAGCAGGAGCACACAAACCATGTGCTTATTTTTCTAGTACATTAGATCCCGTAGCTCAGGCTTTGCCTGCATGCCTAAAATCAGTGGCAGCGACAGCTTTAGCAATCAGACAAAGCGATGCCATAGTGTTAGGACATCCATTGACAGTTCAAGTACCACACGCAGTAGAGGTTCTTGTAAATAGAACGCAAACACAACACTTGACTATAGCGCGACTTACAGGGTACGAACTTACATTGTTTCAGCCGCATATAGAAATCAGACGCTGTAACACATTGAATCCTGCCACACTTTTGCCAGTAACCGGAACAGACCCACTAGCTCATGACTGTATTGAAGTTATTACTATAACGACAAAACCCAGACAAGACTTAACCGATGTCCCATTGTCAGATCCAGACCTGACATTGTATGTAGATGGTTCATGTATGAGAACAAGTACAGGAGAGTTAGTGGCTGCTTATGCAGTCACAACAGATACTGAAGTCATTGAAACTAATCGTATAAATACTTTGTCAGCTCAAGCCGCAGAGCTCATCGCTCTGACACAAGCCTGTATTCAAGCCACGAATAAAAAAGTCAACATATACACTGATTCACGTTATGCATTCGGAGTTGTACATGACTTCGGCGTGCTGTGGCGAGAGAGAGGTTATTTAACTTCCCACGGTGCCCACATTCAGCACGGACCCCTCATTCATGCCTTATTAGATGCAATACATCTACCTACTGCAATATCAATTATGAAATGTAAGGCTCATACGAAAGTTACTGATATCATTTCCCAAGGCAATGATCTAGCCGACAGAACAGCTAAACAGACTGCTCAAACTCAAACCCCCGACATGATAAAGACAATAGTCCCGACACCGACACAGTGTATGACAGTTAAAGATCCTACTCTTGACGTAATTGACATACAGACACATGCTACACCAGACGAAATAAAGAAATGGACTGAATTAGGAGGGATACAAACGGACCAAGGATGGATAATGAAGGAAAAGTCTGTATGGTTCCTTCCTGATTCAATGGTCCAAGTTATAATTAACACTATACATAGTCCAGCACATCTAGGAGAAAAAGCTATGCTAGACAGCATTCAACACATTTGGTTCAATAAACATTTACGAGCAGCAGCCAAACAAAAAGTCCGTACCTGTATGATCTGTTGCCAGTTCAACCCAGGAAAAAGCGTTCCCGTAGAACAGGGTGGATTTCATCCTCCTGATCACCCTTTTGAAGCCCTCCAGATGGATTATATCCAGATGGAACGATGTCGAGGATTCAAATATGTTCTCGTAGTTGTCTGCGCTCTGTCCCGTTGGACGGAGGCATACCCGGTTTCAGATTACACTGCCCCGACTACTGCCAAACAGTTGGTTCGAGAATTCTTCCCACGATACGGTTTACCACGTGTTGTCTACTCAGATAACGGCCAGCCGTTCTCATCCGAATTAATGAAACATGTTTCACTTCTGTTAGGATATCAGTGGAAATTCCACTGTGTCCGACACCCCGAGGCAGCAGGTCTCGTAGAAAGACATAACCAGATACTGAAAATCAGATTGTCCAAAATATGCAGAGAGAAAGGTGTCGACTGGGTAGTAGCGTTACCAGTTGCACTCTTTTACATGAGAATGGTAGCACACTCTCGAACAGGGCTATCCCCGTATGAGGTGATCTTCGGCAGACCACCAAATATGTGGGGGACGCCTATACCACGCAAAATAACTGATGTTGACTGTAATATGCTGACAGATTACTTGGCTTCCTTGATGTCTGCACTACAATCTTGTCGTTCACAGGTAGCTGCAGCCTTTCGTGACAACACTGAGGTGAAACCCCATGACGTAGTTCCGGGTGATCTCGTATTTGTGAGAAATTTCGACCGAAAGACTCAGCTGGAGCCCAGGTGGAAGACACCCAAGTTGGTTCTGCTCACCACAAGGACAGCCGTGAAGATCGAGGGCCGCAAGGGCTGGATTCATTCAAGTCATATCAAGAAATTTCATGGACTATCCTCGGATATAGACATTGTGCCCTGCACTCCCTCACAGACTGATTCAAAACTTCCTTTGGTTGAAAAGACTGAAACCGAACTCTATAAAGTAAAATTGAGGCCTAGAACGTCAGACAATTTGATTGTTTAAGTCCTCTCCAAGGTGAAGCGGTTGAATTTGTCTCTGACATGTATCCTCTAGACCTGAATCATGGACAGTCGCGGAAAATGTTGAAACGACAGGCGTATTGTAAATCACTGCGTAGCCATTGCATAGTGACATTAATAATCTTGTTTTCCTTAAGTCTTTTAATAATTACTGCAAGTATATTGTTGCACATATATTACCCTATTGCCAGAAACGTTTACAATGTTACCGCAGAACATTCTTTTAGTGACCTACCGCCGCATGAATTGTCTTATAGACTTGCGCTGCGCAATAACACTTTCATTAGTATGTTACATCATTCCCATCAGACTAGTAATGCCACCAATTGTTGGGTGTGTGGTCGGCTCCCTCCCTATCAGAATTATGAAGGAGTCCTGCCATTCTTTCCACACCCATTTACACATAATGGCTCCTGTGGAGCATGGTTTAGTTTAATCAATTCCATAGACTCAGACACAGCAGTTTACCAAGATCAGTGGGTATGGGGAAACCTGAACCTAGTTTTACTCAAGGTCTGCTACCCTGACAAGGAGGGTCGCCCCAAAAGAACAGGAACTGATCTAGAAAATGAAGTATATGGATTAGGTAATTTTACACCTAATCTCATGATTCTAAATGTCGTATCCGAAGTTAAACTAGTCTTACCCACCATGTCAGTATTCCCAGCGAAGGGTGAATTGTGTGTAAGAAAGGTTGGTTCCATACATATGGGCCATAGTAAATGCACTACTATAGTAGAATTCAGTGATCAAGGCAAATCTTCATTTAGAGCTTATCGCCACTCCTACTTTATATGTGGTCAGACTGCATATATGCGTCTACCTCTAGATTGGGATGGTACCTGCTACATTGCATTTCTTTTGCCACCTGTTTTCCTAGCTCCTCCTGATTATTACAGAAATATTCATTTAGTACACAACAGAGAGCGGAGAGATCTCCCAATTGTCGATTACACTGAAACAGCATGGGAAAAATACACAGATTTCAATAAAGGTCTCTTTCCTTATATAGGTACTGTTACAAATAGTAAGCTGATACGTAGATTAACTAGAACCCTTGAAGCAGTAGTAAATGAAACTATTTCCGCCTTAGGCAATTTAACAGAAGAGCAGTCTGCTATGCGGATTGTTGTGCTTCAAAATCGTCTTGTCCTTGACGTCATCCTGGCTGATAGGGGCGGAGCTTGTAGGGTCATCGGATCAAGCTGCTGCGTATTCATACCAGAAAATTCGCCATCAGTATATAAAGCCATAACTCGCCTTCATAAGATTGTAAACCAGATACACCAGAACCCAGGCACTTGGACTTGGTCCAGTTGGTTTTGGAGTGTGATATCAGCCTGGGGATGGAGAGTTCTATCCTTCCTAGGTATTGGCCTTCTCATACTATTCAGTTGCTGTCTATGTCTACAATGTGGACCAGCGATCTGTGGTCTGTGTGCCACATCGTGTATTCCACCACCAAGATTTCATTCGTCACGGAAGAAGAAAGAAGAACAAATGATGCTATATGAACAGATCAATGGATTAATGAAGATTGATATCTCTTGACGGGCAAGTAGGGGACAAGGAGGGAATGTGGAAATATGGATTTTTCTGGTCAGTTATGTCCCCTATCTTGGACCCCAACGGTTCTATGTGCATGTTACAAGTACATGTATGTTTCCTCCAGTTCCAGTTATGAAGACGCAAATACATGTGCGTCCACCGTCAACATGTCCTCTGTCAGATCCGCCATGAATAGGCCGGATATTCCATTCCTAAATATGAAAGGCCACCGGCTTTATATGGCTCAGTTACTCCATTTTACAGTCTAGGCAAGTAGGCCCTGATTCTGTCATCAAACTCTTCTTGCCTTCTGCCTCTGAAAGCTCCAGTCTGAGCCTGCATCTGTGACCATGAACTTTGTCTCATTCTCTGCGCGGCTCACGAAGCCTGACATCAGCCTATTCTCTGCCAAGAACTGTATTTCACCTTCGAATTATCTGCCTCCCCCTCAGCCGATGCATTCCTGCCTAGTAGTTTAAGTAAACATTCTTCCAGTTACCAAGCAAAAGGCCCGGCTTCTCTGCCCTTATGCAAGTAATTCATAGTCCTGTTACCATGGAATATTCCTATCCCCTCGCATTTAGTGTAGACACTTAGACGCTTGTACACGCACGCACAGTCAGTATAGAATAGATTCTGTCCGAGAGTCCTTCTTTCGTGGATAACATAGTTCTTTAAACATAGGATGTTAGATATGATTTGGGATTAGGTTGACTTGACCCCCCAGACTTCTTGTCTCCACATGTAGAGCTAAATGTCAAGTCCCCTTCACCCCCTAGTTACACGTCAATTACACGTCATACTGCTGCGCGCGCATCTATGCCAAGTATTATCTTATAGATCCACCTATATGTGACATCATAACCAATTATGTTCCTTTTTACTCCTTATTACACCCATTTTTTGGTTACGCAGATAAATCGTCATTTTCCTTATCAATTGTTACGCCTACTGCATTCGCTTCATTGTAATGTATGATCTATAAAAGTCATTTCATGTCAATAATGTATGTACTTCACTTCCTGAACCCCCGTGGTGATGGAACTTGGAGCAACCGATTATAATCGATCACTGGAATAAAGCCCATTCCGAACCTCTAATACCACGGATTCTGCCTCTCATTTTACTGAGCTATTTTATTATGTTTATATATCAAATTAAGTCCCGGTAAAAGGAATTTTATTTACCACACCTCCATGTGGTCAGTGGAGCGTCACCCCACTGGTTTCTCGCAGTGCGAGAAGCAGAAACATAAAATGGTATTTTAAATACCATTTTATGTTTCTGCTTCTCGCACTGCGAGAAAGCAGAAGGGTATGCCTGGTTGGGGGCGGGCAGGTGGGCGGTCCTGCAGGAGTCCAGGGGAGAAGTGGCTTGCCCACTCTTAGTGCGCTGACTGTTTGGTCGGCCCCAGGGCATGCAGCCTACATAGAGAAAGTGGCCTTCCCATAGACGCCTGTGAGGTCAGCGCCCCAGACAATCACAACGCTGCAGCGTTGTGATTGGCTTAGGGGAGGGGAGGGAGGCTGCCTGTGGATACTCGCTGTTCGGATGGATGACTCGGGACGGGCTGGCAAACGCAAAGGTAAGTAAACTTAAGTGTTTTTTTTTTTTTTAAATTAACCCCCTGCCCCTCTGCCCCCCCGCGCGCCTTGGAGTGAGTCATACCGGCCGCGACTGACCCTAGCACTTAATTTTGTAAAAATGCAGCATTGACTAAAGGAGTATTAATCCACACACTTAAAAAAGTCTTTATGAATTGGCCCGGAAATGTCAACTCCCTATTAATAGAAGAGAAAAGTAGGCACAGTTCTTCTTGTTATGAGTTGTATATGAATATTCCCGGAATATTCCAATTTGATTCCCAATATAGATGTTTTAGGACCAATTAACAAAAAGCATTTAAGAATACATGCAGTAATATTTCAAGACTACTCCTGAACTCCTTTCTGAATTGGCCCCAATGTTTTTCCTTCTGCCGTACTTTTATTATATTGTGCGTTCTTGCCACTGGCTCGCACCCAGGTTAAGCTCTACCAGGAATATTAGTCAGAGCAACCATAAAATCCGTGGTGGAAAGGAGATAAGGGCTCCCTAGCTTGATAAAGGAAGTCTGCGGTTATCAGGTTCAAAGGTTGTGCTGCTCGAGTTTGTCTCTCTAAATCTGAGCGCAGAGGCCTCGATAAGTAACACAAAGGTAGGACTTTACAGTGAAGCACCAAGCACTGGCTGCAGTGAATATACACCACCAACGTCAGCAAAGTGCTGGCTAAGTTCAACATCCTGGATGTTCTACGCCCACGCATACGCCATGTTTACCGTTAGTGTTTGCTGAAGGAATAACCCTTTAATTATGACTCACGCACTGTTTACCCAGTTGTATTTAATTTAGCAAATTCTCTGGGAACAAAGTCTTCCCTGACCTTGATTCTCTTGCTTCCGAATCTCCTGCTTCACAAACAATAGCCCTTGATGAATGAGCTGTTTGCAAGCTTTTCTGACTCCGATTTATTTTAATCCACCAAACCAAACATTTTCTCTTTACAGGAAAGAAATAACACTCCGATGAAGCATGGATGGAGCATGGATAATCCTTGAAAAAGGATTTATTTCTGAATACTTTAAATTGTTACCCTCCATAAAATCCCAAACACCCTACAAACCTCCCAAAGAAGTAGTAATCTTTCCTTCTTTCGTTTAGTTGTGCAACCCTGCAGACCCTCACTTGAGACACCCACCTGCTCACAGTGACACACTTTGAATCACGGTAGGTAGGGTTAGGATCTGGAACCAGACCACAGAAGAGAGCCAGGCTCTGACACAGACTAATCCCACAGTGGGCTTCCTCTCACACTCAGCCCCCACAAACACAAACTTAACACCCAGTCACAGATAAGTTAGAGTGATTTTCACTGGTGCAGACCTGCACACTGATGTGACCTGCTAGTTTCTTATAACTGGCACTAACTCTTAGATGGTTAACTTCTCATGGGGCATATTATCAAGCACGGCGTTAAAATTATCGCCGCTTTAGCGGCAGAAAACTGCCGCCAAAGCGGCGATAATGGGCTTGATAATATGCCGCAGAGAATTCCAATAGAAGCCCATGTTGACACTAGAACATGGGCTTCTATGGGAATTCTCAAGGGCATATTATCAAGCCCATTATCGCCGCTTTAGCTGCAGTTTTAACGCCTTTTCTTGATAATATGCCCCCATGTCTGGCTGTGTTGGCGCTGACGTGTATCAGGCGTATAAGAGGAGGTTGGGCTTGTGCCACATATTTAGATGGATACATGGCACCACCTGGTTCTTCAGAGTATGGATTCGCGTACACATCATGGATTAAGAGACACAGACAGTAGGTCTTTATTGCCACAGCTAGGAATTGCTGATGCAATATAAGCTGCTTCATGTTTTCAGGGAGATAATCAATCCTGGCCACCCATCCACAGCATCAGTGACCTTGGACATCCAGGTAAGGTAACAAGAAACACGCAGGTGGGTAGGCATTCATAAGCATTTTCAGGTCTGGCCTTAATGTCCTGTCTAACTAGTGTGAAGCTCTAGGTCCAATCTTCATTTTCTCTACAGTGGGGGACCCCACATTCACTGTGAATACTCAGGGGTTCTCAGAACTACTCGGTGAGGCATAGGATGCATAGGGAGCTTTCACCCTCCCTAGAGTGTAAACCACAAATCAGCAAGGCAACAGCTGGGTTGCTGCCATGGCCCTACATGAGCCGCCAACCCCCTTTGCCTTACACGGACTCCAAATCATTTGCATAGTCTCTTTTGCTCTAGGGGTATATACCTGGCGGTGCTTAAGGTCTAAGGCATTACAGTCCCCTGGCTAGGGGAGCGAGTATAACTTGTACCTTTCTCATCCACCCAGCTGGTGGCCCTATTGTGGTGACCCACAAGGCAGTGCATCACTTGGATCAGGATTCAATGCTCGGTCTCAATCCCCATCCATGTCCCTGACTGAAAGATAGTGTGTGACAATGAGAGCCCTGGGGAACATCCCCGCTGCTGGCTTGAGTCAGTTTAGAGCTGGTTTATTTAGCCCCTGGGTCTCCAAGGGCCGTGTTCCATTTCCTGAAGAGGCCCCTCTTAGTCGAAGGCCCTTTCAGATGTATACAATCAAAGCCGGGTCAGATTGGCCTATAAGGCTATCTGGCAATGCCAGAAGGGCAGGTCTGGCAGGTCAGTGTGTAGGCCAGTTTTTTTGGTGTTTGTGGGCCTACTTTATTGTTTGGTGGGTCGGTGTTTGCTGTTGATTTCCCTGATATTACCACACACATTGACTACAGCAAGTTCAAATCCATACCTTCCAAAACACCTATGCAGTGTTTTTAAATTCAGACTGGCCAGATTTGCAAATGTGTGCCATTTCTTTAGCTATCTTTTTCGCTAAAGTTGCCACTTTTATTTTGGTGCTGGGCTTGTTTTCTGTCCCAATTCGACCATGATCAAAGCTTGGCACAGCCTATCTGCTCTGCATGGATTTCTTTACAACTTTGACACGTCTTGATAAATTAAAAAGGAGTCGTCCTGCCATGCACAGCGAATGTAACTTATGTCATGGACATCATAACAGTAAAGGCCACTCAAAGTCTTTTTGCATAAGTTATGCTTGCTACACACAGCAGGATTCATACCTTTTGACCCATCAAAATGTGCATGCCATAGCAGAGTCATGCAGCGACTGCCAACTTTGCATGATTGCATTATTTCCACTTACCATCCTTATGCAGAGAGTCTATGAGTTGTGTTGAATCTGGTCTTGCCATGCTCTCTTTGAATAATCATTATCAAGTTTCCACTAATTATGTTCATCTAATCTTAGCTCACCTAACTACCGGCTCCTTTTACAATTTATCCTTAAAAAAGTCTGCATAATGTTTTGGATGAAACATGGGTTTGCATTGGTCTTTTGGCACTTGCATTCAGAACACCAACACAAGCTGTAAATACAACACTCCTTTGTTGTGAAGGAAGAAACATTTTCTGACGTTCATAACAACCTAAGCCTTGGACTATTTTTATGGACTGTAATTTGTTTGAATGTGCAACTTGACCCTTGTATTTGTTAGGCTTGTTTAGCCACAGGACATTCCTGAGTTCTTAACTTATACACCTGGGGTGACGGAACGTAAACCACTGTAGGAGGCTTTTTTTAATGTAGTGTATCACAATTTTGGGGAGTGTGCCCAGCTCTTTGAGAAGTCAGACTGATTTACAATGCCCGTCCCCTATAAAGAAGTGACAGATATGCATAATAGTGTTGTACACATCTTTATGTGTGAGTATCATGCCTAGGTACTCATAGTATTTAGGCGCATATTTTATATAGCTAATATTCCTGGTAGTGTTAATATACTATTCTGTCACTTGTACCAGCATGTGACGTTGGTTGTGGTGGTAATGGGAATGTGCCTTTAGTTAAGTCAACTGACTCCATGAGATCTCATTGCTGAGTCCAGATCTATGTATATTAAGTCTGTAGACCCATCATTGCTCTTTTTCCAGTAATTTTTGTGTTCATCCAGTGCTGTAGTTTACTTTCTCTATCATTATCCATTTTATATCCTGTTCAGTTTGTCCTTTCTCTACGTAATGTGCTGGTAATTTCGTGAATGTCCTTTTACATCATATAGTACTTCTATGTTCACTTATAGTTACGTATTTTGACCTTCCTGGTCATCATTCCTATGTAGCAATGACCGCAAGGGCATGCGATCATATAGATGACGCTGTGCTATTGCAATTACTCTGATGTCTCTGTTCCACAAAGTAGGAAGGCCTAGGTCGATTGAACTGGACTGTGTAGTAAATGGGCATACAATACAGGAGCTGCATGGAAAATGTCCTTTGACTCATGGTTGGTCCCACAGGGTATTTTAGTCCTCTTGCGGGCCTTTCCAGGTGTTACTGTGTACCAGTACATCCCTAATGCTCCTATTTCGTTTGAATAAAAAGACAATTGGTTCGAAGTGAGGAAAGTGCCCTTTTTTATTATCCTTTTTACTGCATTTGAGGAGGAGTTATAAGTAGTGACACATATCAGCGAGTTGGTTTCTTCTTTTTCATTGGTTTCCAGCAATGCCGACCATGGAGTGTTGCGCTGGGCTGGAACTGTATGTGGAGTGGGTCTCTAAACCTCGGGACAGGCCCTACTGACTAGATTTAGGCTGGGACTGATAAGAAGTCCGCTTTCGTTCCTCCTGGGTCCGTATGATCCTAATCTTATTCTGGTATGCCCTTGTGATGAACACTGTTTGCAAACTTTGACGCGCTTTGTATTTTTCTTCAGATTTTATCGCTCTCTTACCAGGAGGTTTTTAATCCCACTTCTAAAAGGTGCCTGATTAACAAGTACTCTGCGACCCTCTTATTTCTACAAAGACTTCCCTCTTTGGAAGTCTGTTTAGGTTTGGCTACCTTCTTGAAGTGTGCCCTCCAGTGTAGACAAACACTATCGCTGTAGTTGTTTTGATTTTAAATTAGCAGCTGGGCAATTTTTGTCAATATTATGTCTGTTTTAATTTTTCTGTCTTGCACCTTGCCCTTTGTTTGACAACTCTAGCTCTTATGCTTTGAATTTGATTCAAGCATGAAGCTATCGGATGATATTTTGTGATACGGAATACTTTCTTGTTTTACAACACTTTAAAAGGTGCACTTTTATGGCTCTGTTTTTATGAATCGAATAAAGTAACAAAGAAGAAGAAGACTATCAAGTATTTAATCTAATAAAATCTATTTTCCTTTAATGTGGCCCAACATGTCCTATCAGAGTGTACCCGAAAGAAAAAAAAACAGTATTGCTATTTAAAGTTTGTGGAGTTAATCATTAGTTGTTTTCTGTTTAGAACTGTACATGCCCAACTTTCAACTACGATTTTAAAACATTCAGGGGGATATTCTCAAGAATGTGTGATAATTATCGCAAAATTAGCTTAACGCAACTTTGCACATCGCAGTCTATCATGGGAAAATAACACTTTGTTAACGTTGTATTCTCAAACCAGCTGCACCATGCGATAGTCTCACGGTAACGCGACAAATGACTGCGTTAAAATTAACGCGACGACGAAAAAACGCAAAACACGAACGCGAAAAAAGTTTCGATGTGGCCAATCACGATAAAAAAATTAGCGATAACCAGCAACAGGCCTGCAATTCCCACGCATCAAACGGGAAAATGCACTATAAAAGCAGAACAAAAAAAAAGCGAAATAACATTTTTTTTTTTTTTTTTTTTACCTATCACCATGACGAGTTTATTTTATTTTATTATGATAAGGAACTCTTTATGAGGTCCACATAAAACAACATATACATACAAAACAAAAAATACATAAAATATTATTCCATCACAATTACACGAGACATCTTAATACAGGTCCAAAAAACATTTAAAAAAGTTGTACAGTTTAAAAGCAAACATTTCATTAGGTGGGTTAATCAAGGCTGCCTTAAATGAAGAAGCAGATAATATGTTGAGTTGTAAGCAAATTGGTCTTAACCATCTACGCCTGCAAGACATCAGTGCAGGACAAACAAACATGACGTGATCTAAGTCCTGATCATACAATTGACAAAGATCACAGCATGCCGAATGACCATACCAGCTGGCATGTAGAACTTTCAGCGGAAGCAAATTATGTCTTAATAAGTACACAAGGCGTCTGACGCCATGGGAGATGTTCCAATACATATACGGTTGAGCTTTCCGCAGGGTATAAGATTCGATAACAGGCGTACCACCTTTTTTCGCTAAACAGAAGTCTCTATCCTGACAAAACCCCAATTCCCAGGAGGCTGACTTCAGAACAGTTTTTAATTGATGAGAGGATAATAAAAATAAAGTCTCCTCATCCAATTTCAATTGCAGCACGGCAAATCTGAAGTTTTTTACAATCAGGGAGAAATCATTAAAAGATCCTAATAATTCATTTTTTATAAGATCTCTTAAGGTATTAGGTTCACCTTTAGATAAAGCTACTACCCAACGTATGATACTTGCCAGGCCTTGAACCCAGCTGCTACGTAAACCCAGTTCCTGTCTCAAGGAAGCAGTCGAATTTGCTGTACCTACAGACATTAAACTGCGTAAAATTTTCCCTTCCGCAGAGTTTAAAAAACTCCACTTTTTTACATCAATTAACTCAATTCCGTATAACAGGGAGGCCGGAACTTTCGCTCTGAAAACATCTAAAAGAATAGAAAAATGCCTTCTACCTGTGGCTTTATACAGGGAAACTAAACTCTTTCACTGAGAAATAGCCTTCCGAGAGTTATTGTCAATGTGTAATTTGTCACTTAAATTATAAGTGACAATTTTACCTAGGAAGGTGTAAGATTTCACACATTCCAGTTTTTTCCCCCCCACAACCCATGGATAATTAAGGCATTTAGGCTTCTTTCTACCAGAAAAGCAAATCACTTTGCTTTTTGCCGTGTTTATTGATAGGAAATGACTTTCCGCATATTCAGAGAGTGCTTGCAACCGATTGTTCAGGCCCTTTGGGGTGAGATCCAAAATCAGGATGTCGTCTGCATACATAAGGCATGCAATTGGAACTCCACCCAAGGACGGGGCAATACCGGCGCAAGCAGAAAGTGTGACGGGTAAATCAACTGTATATAAGGAAAATAGCAATGGAGCCAAAAGGCAACCTTGCTTCAACCCATTGGAAGTGGGAATTAATTTAGATACACCACGTTCACCTCCAAGTAGAACTCTGCACCAGGTGTCAGAGTAAAGGGCGCGAATTAACTTAATCAGGAATGGGGGCATACCTAAGTTAAATAACTTTCTCCACAGCAAAATTCTATCTACTTTATCAAAGGCGGTGGAGAAGTCAATAAAGGCGCCATATACCTGACCACCACGGACTTTCACATATTTTTCATTAATAACTTGCAATGCAGTCAGGTTGTCTAAAGTTCCATGATTTTGTCTAAAACCTGTTTGCTCCATGGGAAGGATTTTATGTTCAGATACCCATTGATTCATTAAAATAAGCACACATTTTGCGAAAACCTTACCAATGGCATCAAGCAAAGCGATTTGACGGTAATTTTGCGGTAGATCTCTTGCCCCTTTTTTATATAAAGGGACAATAATACTTCCTTTCCAGGAGGGGGGGACTGTTCCACTAGAAAAACAAAATTTAAACACTGGAAAGAGTATTTTACTCCAAAGTTCACTCTGGTGTTTTAATACTGAAATTGGGATTTTATCAGGACCCATCGCACCAGAGGAGCGCATATTCTTAATGGCACATTCAATTTCCTTTTCCGTTGGACAGTCAAATATACGTGAGACATTATCAGATTCAACATTAAAAACTTGAGAATTATTGTTACTGTACAACTTCTCGATATAATGAACCCACACCTGTTCCTCAATGGCAATAGGCGTAGGACTGGCTCTGGTACCACAACCTTTGCCGATTAAGGACCAGAATGTCTTGGCTTGGCCATTATAAGAAGCTTCCCTCAGTTGAATCCAGAGGGCATCTTCCTTAGAACGTTTTAAACGGGCCTTAAGCCTACCTCTCCTTCTTTTTAAGATAAACAACTTAGACTTAGCTTCTTGGGTAAAGAATAAAAATTGTCCCCTTACCACTTTGTTTATTTCTCTATTTATAGCCCGTAGAGGATGAGGGACTACGAGGGATTGTTTCACACCTGGTTTCTTTTTTGCACTAGCAGTTACAGAATCTAAAAAATTAATAAAACTCAACAGCTCTCTCCCTTCCCAGAGGGGTAAATTCTCAACAGTAAAATACAAAAGAGGCACCACATTTTCAACAGTACAAGGGTTCCAAAAACATTTCCCTGAGCTGGAATCAAAATTCACAAAATCTACATCCAGACTCCACGGATCCACTTTCTGAAGATTAACGGAGACAGAAAGCATCAATGCATTATGGTCACTGAGAATAGACTCAATGACCTTCATATCCTTCAATAGGTGAAAACCGGCATAATCTACCATGATAAAATCAATAATAGATTTTCCCTTATTAGATTTACGAGTATAAGCTGCCGGGGTGTCAGACGGAAGCCTCCCATTTACTATTAAGCATTCAACTTTAAGTAAACCATCTAAGATAAGTTTACCTCTTTTGTTAGTTTTAATTTTGGAGGGAAACTGGGCAGATGGTATATTCAAAGACTCTTCCAATTGAATATTTCTAAACAACTCCGACCCACAGTTAGATATATTACAATTTAAGTCCCCAAACATTAACACATGCGGAGTTGGGGAGACATCCAACGCTTTAGTTAAAAAAGTGAACAAAGTTTTTAAACCAGCATTAAAACTACAATTGGGGGGAATATAAATGTTAACCACAATCAACAATCTATTAGGGCAATCCTCAAATACATCTTTTAGGGTTATTGCTTGAAACAGTTTCCCTGGATCTAGATAGTGTGAATAGTTCCATTGCAATATGTTAGATAACAAGCATGCTAACCCTCCCTTAGCATGGCCTCTTCTAGTGCTGGTTGCGCTGTATTCCAAAATAAAATAGTCTTTTTCCAAGGCTAATCTTCCTTCAACCCAGGTTTCTTGCAAACAGATTATATCTGCCTTTTGAGAATGCAAGAAACCCAATTTCTCCTTATAATCCTTGAATCCGGCAGTGTTCCATGAGATAAATTTCAGCTCTCTGTTAAAAATTGGAATGTTGTTTAGAACAGGGAGCAGATTTACTCGCTAGAACTCCAGGTAACCAACTCCATTTAGATTGGTCATCCTTCACTGTCTGCTTAAGGGGAGGGTTTTTGTATGAAACTAGCCTTTCATTCCTAGCCACACAAATTTTTAGGTCCTCTGATCTGAGATTAGACCAATCCGACAACAGCACACCCGTATTAGAGGGAAGTGATAGTGAAGAATTGGCGAGAATACTTTGAGTACATTTTTCCCCAAAGTGTGGCATGACATCTATCCCTCTAACTTGTAATTCCTCTGCCCACTGTAGAACAAGATTTAACACAACTTTCGAATGGAATTTCACCCTTGTTGATCTTATTGGTTTCCCCACAAAGGAGTTAAGGAGAAATACAATATCTAAATCGGACGTTTGAATTAATTTCAAACTTTCGATCTCTTTAAAACAGATCAGTAGGGCAGATCTATTTAAAATTAAATCTGGTTCAAATAAGGGAGAAAAATCAAGATATAAAGTATCCACATTTATTTTTTCTTTTGGGAGAATAACTGTCATTGAGGATGGAACCTGGAAGGGTCTTGCTGAAGGATTTCGGGAAGTAGGGGACGGGATGACAGAAGAAGAGGTAACCTTAGAAATAACTTGGCAAGATCCTGCTTTAACATTACAATATGCTGAAAAAGGATTGGCGGAAGGGTGGGAAACCTTGGGGAGGAAAGGATTGGTAAAGCTTATAGGACCTAGACCAGAGGAAGGGGCGTCTTCTTTAGGCGAGACAACCCTAGCTTCTACATGAGAGGTAGGAGACTGCTCCACCTGCGGAGAATCTTCTAGACTTAATTCAGCATTCTTATCAAAAAGAAGTTTCCTCTGTCTTTTTTTAGCGAATCTTCGGATGGGTTTCCTCTTCTTCATTCTAATCTTTTTGTGTTTCAGGGGACTCACTTTTCCCATCAATCCAGTATTTACTTTGGGAATCTCCTCTTCTTTGCTTGATGGCAAGGAGAATATCGGAAAGAGAGATGGAATTTCGGATTTGGGAATGAGAGGAGATGTTACTATTACCTCTATCTTATCACTGATTGGGGCTATACAATTAGCGCCAGCCGAAACCACTTTGGAAGGATTGGGGACAGCAGGAAGAACTACAGGCTTCTTTTCCCTTTGACCTTCTGTCAAAGGAGAAGATTGAGCTGAATCCAAAACTGCCGAAGCGGAAGGAGCGCCTATTTTTGGGGGCACCAACAGAGAAGCCGATGGTATGGGAAGATCTGACACTAACTCATTTTTACTTAGCAAGAGAACTTGCAAAATTTGCGTTACAGTGTCAAAAATACATTCCGAACCTCCCACAAACTTTTCAAGTAAACTCAAAATCGAAGAAAGAATTGATTCCAAAGAGGACAAAGAATTAGAAATTAGCCACCCATTAATATTTGGAGAACCCTCAGCTAAATTGTTCAACACTGGACCTGAACAAGATGTAAAGTTTAATTGTGGAAGGGAAAAATCTAGTTTATTAGAAGGTGTGCTACTTAGAGGACCGGTACTCGAAATAGTTATTGCTTCCTCCAAAGGCACACCTTTAGGGTTCCCATGTAACGATCCCACCCGCGCCCTATGAGCTGTTAAATCAATGTCAGGCAGTGTAAAATCATTCCCTACTACAGGGGATTTAACTAACGCGGCTGACAAAAGATCAGTATTCACTGAAACTTTAGGAACATCCATTAGTGCAACTTGGGAGGGGACAATTTTATCAGATTTTGAGGGCATATTACCCGAAGATTCAAGGGGAGCATTCTGTTTCAGATGTACATTGTTTGACGCCGAAGGCGAGCCCCTTAGTACTTCGGGACTAACTAGAATAGGCAAAGATTGACTAGCAACCAAGCTTAAACTAGAGGAAACATCAATGACCCCATTAACAGGCACCGAATCACTAAACCCTGGGATTTCATTCGGGGGCTGCAGATCAGTGGGTTTATCTTTCCCTTTGTCCCATAAATTGAAAAGCTGACATTGACCTTTCAATTGCATAGAAGTTGCAATTTGGTTCCGTAGGGGGTTAGATTTGGTTTTAGACCCAGATCTCCCTACAATCACTCGCCCAGAGCGTAGTTTTTTAGCCGTCATGAGACTGTATTAGAAGGGGAGTAAGAATCAATTAATAACAATTGTAGAATAAGAAACCTAAGAATCCTAAAATACAATACGAATCTATAGAGGCAGTGTCACACAGATTTAATACCGGAGAACCAAGGGAGGGGGCCCAGCCCAGCCGTCTTCAGCCTCTGACGGCCTCAGACGGTCCCGCCCTTGTCCCGGGCTTCTCCCGGCACGCTCCCGCGCGCTCCCGCGTTGCGGTGTCACAAGGGAGGGTTATAGCCGCGCTGAGGCGGGGGAGGAGCCAGCAGGGAGAGCGGGTCAGCTGCTGGTGATGCCGAGGGTCAGGCGCTCCTGGGACTTGAAGTCCTCGCCTGACCACGCTCGCAGCCCTGCCCACACCACCGCCACAGCCCTGCCCACACCACCGCCACAGAGGCTCTGTCTGATGAAATACCTCACAGTCACAGCGCACTTCCAGCAGCGCTAAACAGAGAACCAGAGGCGAAGCGGGACCCGCGGAGCGGGTTCCGCGAGGAGTTGATTGAGGAGATTAAAGGAAGAGCAGCTCCAGCGTGCTCGCAGTCCAAAGCTCCCTCTTCAGTCCACACAGACAACAGGTGAGAAAACCAACAGTGAAACTGACGCGCTGGTTTTAGCCGCGCTGAGGTGGGGGAGGAGCCAGCAGGGAGAGCGGGTCAGCTGCTGGTGATGCCGAGGGTCAGGCGCTCCTGGGACTTGAAGTCCTCGCCTGACCACGCTCGCAGCCCTGCCCACACCACCGCCACAGCCCTGCCCACACCACCGCCACAGAGGCTCTGTCTGATGAAATACCTCACAGTCACAGCGCACTTCCAGCAGCGCTAAACAGAGAACCAGAGGCGAAGCGGGACCCGCGGAGCGGGTTCCGCGAGGAGTTGATTGAGGAGATTAAAGGAAGAGCAGCTCCAGCGTGCTCGCAGTCCAAAGCTCCCTCTTCAGTCCACACAGACAACAGGTGAGAAAATAACATAAACTGCGTAGCACCATGGATGCACCCGGACCGAGTGCAGAAGACCGAGAACCCCACAGGCCCCACAGACGACCAGCAAGGAACCTCGGGGTCGGGGAAGGCCAAGGAGAAGAGGAAGACGCGGTTCAGTCCGCAGGAAAACAGGATCATCGTTACGGTGGTGATAGAACACTACCAACAACTGTTCGGCACCTCCAACGTGTCATTGGCAACAGAGACGCAAATATGGCAGACAACCTTGGGCCATGTGAATGCAGTTGCAGCGTTGAGGAGGACAATGGAAGAGGTCAAGAGGCGCTGGAATGATGTGAAGTATGCAAAAAGAACAATTTATGGACAGAATGCAGAACAATGTCATACATTCACCCCAGTACAGAGAACTGGGCCTAACTCCATCGTTTTTTTGCTCACCATGCCATTCTAGTTTGGACCCAGACATATGCAAATTAGTCTTGATCATGCACCCAATGGGAACAGTCCAGCCCGATGTGAAGGGCAAAACCAAGAAGAAAGTCAATGCCAACATGAAAGCAGCAACGCTTATTGGAGGTGGGGGTCCAGCGGCACACCAGGAGCTGGATGACATGGAGAAAATGGTGGCCACATTCCTCAGTCGGGATACGGTGCCAGGAATTGGGGATCCGGACACTGCTCAACATGACCTGACACAACATCAACAGGGTGAGTACTGACTAGGGACTAGGGGACGGAGGGAGATGGGCATAATGGCACACATGCACAATTAAGTAGAGCACACTGCACACCAACAATGACTCTGGATCATGTCCCTCATCCCTGTGGCAAACCGCAGCACACATACAAACACCAAGTAGGCCCCCGTACCCCATGTCCCCAAATGGGTCCCACGCCACACATCACCAATCTCACCACCAACACATGCACACGTGCGAAACCCAGCAAAAATGCGTATTTGTGAGCCACACTGACAATGCAAGTTACACTACATGACGATTAGCAAGGCTGCCGTCCAATCATCATGACATTGTGCACGCCACGACACTGAGGTGGCTGAGTGTAAACCACATCCGGAAGGAGCAGGTCACACTCTGACACATCTATGTGCACAAACAAACCCTGACGTCAACAACACATCTGTGGACAAACCATGCCCAGGAGACACAACTCGACCAAGAGCCCAATTCACCCAAGTTCGCTACATCTCAGCACTGTAGAAGCACAGAAGTCAAAGGCACACCGTCTGAAAGGGATAAGGGGCTGCCAAATCAGAGCTGCAGGGGCGATTCACCCACAATGCAGCACACACACATAAGAATAAGAGCACCTCAACATTGACAACAATGTGGTACAAACTGCAACACTTTCACAACATAACACAGGACACCACTGGGGTCGCATATGTGTCCAAAATGGCCAATCACATCTGGTATAGCAGGAAACTGTGAGATGACAAGGTACGAGTACAACCTCACATGCCTGATGTAGTACAAATGTCCACTGTCCCGCATCAAATAGGCATCTCCCCACAAACAGTCGCAATGTACATTGTCATTCAGTCTGTATGTAAACTTCGCCAATGCGTCAACATACATGGAACACACTGTGAAACTGCATCTCCCCTTTACATTGCAGAGGGACAATTAACACCTCCTGCAGAGCAGACCCTACATCACGTCAGTGATGATGGAGACGACCCCCAGGGCATTGACCTAGACGAACTCCAACAGTTCATGGACACCCTCCACACCCCACCTCCATTAGCAGGGCAGCCCAGCACCATCGAGGTGAGCCCACCCCTTGCACAGACCACACAGCAGGAAGCACTCACCCCCACGTCTGGCTTCCCGCACCTCACCAAAGAACACATGGCATTCCAACGCCGTGTGTTAGACTGCCAGAATGAGCTGGCTGGACAGGTGCGGGTGGGTTCGAACTAATGGCAGCCAAACTAGATGCCATATGTGGGTGTCTAAGTCCCATCAGGGACCACTTACACTCCCTAACGGACACCCACAGTCTGCCCCATGCCCTCCAACAATCCATGGCTGGCGTCCCTGAATTCATGACTCGTAGACAACAACAACTGTCCAGTCAGAGTAGCTACAGTGATGTTATCCGTGATTTGGGAAATATAAGGATGGTCATGGAGAACATGGAGCGGATGCAGGCTCAAAGAATGGCTACCACGGCTGCACACGAGAAAGCTGTAGATGGGATTTTTCATGCCCTGCAGATCCTCATCATGGGAGTGATGCCACAAGACATTGCACAGCTGAATGCTGCTGCTACTTCTACATCCACATCTCCGGTCCCTGATGTGTCAGTGTCACACAGTGCTGCAGACCAAACACCACCACCCACATGTGAGGCACATGAAACGTCAGAGGCCCAAGATGAGGAGGAATCTGCTTTAGTGGTGAGTAGGAAGCAGTAGCATTCATCTCCGCCATATGGCTTCTTTCTGCTTGGTTCTGCCCGCTGCATCATGCCCTCAAATAACACCTTCCACTGTCCCCCGATACACTCAGCGACACTAACCTTGCACCTCGACATGGACTGCCATATATTGTTTGCAAAACAATGACACTGCAATCAGCCTGCGGCGGACTGGACTCTTTCCCTTCAGAGTAACTTGTCAATCCCTAAAGGACTCTGGCTGGCCCTCAACGGGGCAATATTGTAAAGTGTTGTCTGCATGGCCCAGTACTAAGACAGCTTCCACACTCCACTGAACGTGAATAATACATTCCAATACACACAGATGTGTCATGTCCATGATTAATCAAGTGTGAAAGCATGGACGAATGTAGGGGCAGTGATTCCCCCTTACATCCATGTTGGTCATGTTGTGGGACTTGAGTCACAGGGTGCATCCCTGCATCATGGTGGTACATATCTGATCCCAAAAAAAGCCCTGTTGTCAATTGTAGGTCTCAAATGTCAGCCTATATGTAATGAATTGGGACACATGTGAGACGCTGATGAGTGGGATTCCGTACTATCTTTGACACACAGAAATGGCATTTCGAATACGTGACACCCCAAACAGCCTCTCTGTACAGAGGTGACACACCCACCATCTATTTCCAATTTCTGAGATTGTTAGCACTACATGTTGCACTTACGCTTGTCAGAGCGATGTGCTTGTACAAAGAAGTGACATGCACTCAGGGAATGTGTGTTTGAATGAATTTATTTGCACATGCTGTGCCTGTGGTCCTTTTGTACTCTCCCATGATTGCTAAGGACTGTGACAATATGACATGCTCATGTGAAGAAATTGTCAATGATGGTGTTCCTACGGGCTATCCCTGCTGCAGCTGCAGTGGGGTGTGGTCCACCTGCCTCATCTTCCTCAGCATCGTCCGGTGCATCTGGCACTTGTAGCCATGGGGCATTGGTGCATACACATTTGGTGTGCAAAACACAACATGCAACGATCATCTTGCACCCGATGTCTGGGCTGTACAGGAGCCTTCCACCTGTGATGTCCAGGCACCTGAAACGTGACTTCAGCACGCCAAATGTGCATTCCACGATACCCCTGGTGTGTTTGTGGGCCGCATTGTACTGGATCTGATCCTGTGTATTCGGGGCTCGGAGGGGTGTCATTATTCAAGGGCAGAGTGCATATCCTTAGTTACCTGTGACAGTGCAGAGAGACATGAGTCAATAGTCGGTTCTGCATGATGTGTTGGCAGGCTCACCAATTCATTGGTGGGTGATATGTGTGACTTAGTGATTCCTGTTTGACATGTTCTGCTTGTAGCAAATGAGCGACATCAATGTGTATTACGTAGCCTCACTGCTGCTCCTCCCTCCCCCGAGCCTATTTACTAGGTGGTTGCATCACTTGCACTCCTACGGCCCACCATTGTCATGCATGTCTGCGCATGTCCACAAGCCTGACAACGTCACTGTGATGTTGTGCATTGAAGGTGGGTGGCCACGTGTGTGTAGGCCTATGGTAAGGATAGGGCGGACACAGATGTAGAGTTCATGGCTGGCTGAACTTGCGATGCAGTTGAGGGTAGACCTTTGGCTTATGCTGCGGTAACGGCGACACACACAACAGTTGGCATGTATGACCCCGGACCCTGAGCGGGCTTGCGCTCCCTCATTTACCCCTTCTGCCGAGCCCACACTCCGGGGGCATGCTACATTGCAACATTGTCCATTGCGGGACGGGTGGCGCCGACACTACAACAGAGACATACGCATTAGTTACTTCCTTGGCAAGGCCAAAAATCAACCACGCCCAGAGCCCCGGGTTGATTAACCACACACCTACGCTGGACTGTCGTACATCAGTCCACTCTGCTTACGCTTACAGGGTGGTACAACACAGCTACATGTCCCAGGTCTACCCCACTGCCTGAGGTGACATGGTTGCGTCCACTGTACACAGCACAATGTTATGTGGTAAGGCCTGGGGCCCTCATGCATACATAAGGATCACACGGACACACTTAAATAGTTTGTGGAATTGGCTACGAGCACGTGCATCCGGCCCCTTCTTTTGCCAGGGTCACATGTCCAGTGATGCCTGAGCTGGATGGGTGTGGGGTGAGTGTAAGTCAGCCCTCAGGGAGTGGTTGGTGCTGCCAACAACTACAACAGTGATCAGACAATCAGAAGTTCAAACAGCAAGGGTCCATGACTTGAGCTGCACAGAGTTAGTGACCCTGGATGCACTGGGGCCGGCACAGGCACACCGCCACAGGATGGTGACTTGCGGTGCACTGAGGGAGGGCCACAAGAGCAGAGCGGGTCGTCGTCGATGTCGAAGGTGAATGTCACGGGGTGATTCGGGGGACAGTGGAAGGTGTTCTTCCAGGCTATGATGCAGAGGGCAGAACCAAGCAGAAACAAGCAATATGGAGGAGATGAATGCTACAGACTCGTTCTTAACACCAAGTCAGTATCAGCTACATGATGATGAAGACGCCCAGGCCATATACTCAGACACCACCAAAGTTCAACCCAAGAGTGTCCATGAATTTCGGGGCACAGAGTTAGTGGCACCAGAGCTGGAAGGGGATGCAATCTGCGATGAGGCCTGTGAAATGATATAAACTCTGCCATCTGCGATGAGGCCTGTGAAATGATATAAACTCTGCCATCGTTGGCTTGTGATGCACAGAGTTAGTGGCACCAGAGCAGTTGTTGGTAATGTTCGATCACCTCCATAACGAGGATCCTTTTTTCCTCCAGACTGAACCGCGTCTTCCTCTTACTCCTCTCCTTGCGTACAATGATATAAACTCTGCCATAAATAAATCAAGGCTCAGTTCCAAATGTGTGACCTACTTGACCGCAGTGTAGGCTGGAGGCAGCGGTCAGCAGGGGCCCACAGACATGTGTCGTTGGGATGCTATGCACAGAGTTGCTGGCACCAGATCGAAGGGAGTACAGTGATATAAATGCTGCCATAAACATATGACCTTGGACATCATGAAATCAAGACTCAGTTCCAAATGTGTGCCCTACTGGACCGCAGTGTAGGCCGGAGGCAGCAGTGGAGTACGTCAACGAGAAAGGAGTACTGCAGGCCTCTCTCACGGAGGCCAGCGATGGTCTGAGGAGGCTGCCAAGGTCGCGGACCTCGGGCTAGGAGATTGCACCGGCACGTGGTGGACCCTCTTTGATACGTGCTGATGTCGGCAGGTGAGCAGTGAGACCTGGGTGTGCAGAGGCGGCCAAGACGAGTCTGGGGACCAGCGGCCTGGGGTGCAGCAGGCGCACAGGATAGCCAGCACCAACGCTCACAGCGTCAGCCACGTGGCATGTGAGAGGCGCCGCTCTGGCAGACACGTTGGCCATTCTGGAAGAGAACCACGTCCAGAGCAACGTGCTTTTTTTCACACCCCTATGCTAGCCTGGCGTAGGCCGGGCCAGCCCACTCCGCTCACGCTTGCAGGGGGGAACGTAACAAGCTACATTTCCGTGATCTTCCCCACTGGCAGAGGTAACATGGTTGTGCCCACTGTTCACTGCACTCCAAACACCAGCAGTGTATGTCGACATGGACATGTCTGTGGTCTGCATACTGCAGTCTAGCCAGCACATCCACGCCACACTTGGCATTGTGTACATTCTCATTCATGGGTCACTTGCCTCCTTCGCACATGCCTTGTTCCCACCTTTCCCCACATTCTCCTATTGTGTAGCTGAGGTGCCATTCCGTTGATGGCTTGTGTACATGGCCAGCCCGGGTTACCACAGTAAGTTGTGCTGATGTGTCTGGCAGGTGAGCATGTTGTTTGGCATGTATGTGAGTTTGTAACGTGTGTATTCCCAGAGTTGTGAGTTGCATGATTGTGGAGTTGAGGTGTGTGGTGTGTTCATTTGGCACTTACCAACGAGTAATGCATTCTCATAGGTGCTAGCCTCAAAGCGCTGGGTGATGATGGACTGTCGGAAGATGAAGGAATAATGCACACTGCCTTAATAGTTGGCGACGACATTGGTGAAGAGTCCCAGGTGGTCCACTATTGCCTGCACATTGATGGAATGCGTGTGCTTCCTGTTGCGGTAATTGTGTGCAGTGGTGGAAGGGGGCACAAGGAGTACATGTGTGCAGTTGATAGCCCCCAACACATGCGGGAAGCCAGTTATGGCGTAGAAGCCTTTCTTGGTCTCCAGCTGTTCCTACACAGTGTGGGGGAAGTGAAGTTGCTGGGGTACCAAGCTGATGATGGCATCCAAGACAGGTGTAAGGAACTTGGATAGGGCTGGCTGTGAGACTCGTCCGACTCTGGCGGTTGTTGATTGGAAGGTACCAGAGGCCAACAGGTGCAGCACAGCCAGAAGCGTTGTCTGTGGAGGGATGTTGGTTGTCCGCTGTGTTGGTACCGTCAGCCTGTGGGCAATGATGGTCAGGATACGGAGGATGGTTGTCCTTTTGAGCCTATAGTGGGCAATGACATCCTCTGGTGTTAAGTCTGTGAGGCTGGTGCATTTTCTGAAGGTCCGCTGTCTTTGTCTGTGCTGCCTCTGTGGTAGTCCGGTGGGGGCCCGGGGGGGGGGGGGGGGGCGGGCCTGGGGCTAGTGGCAGGCAGTGTTGTGGCCCTCAAGCAGAGCTCAGTGCACACCCGCAATGACTCTGGGTCATCGCCCAGATCTATAGACTGTCACAATGTACAATGCCATGCTGTCTGAATGTCAACATGTACCATGCGGCTACATACATGTGGACACATTGCAATACACCATCTCCCCTTCACATTGCAGGGCCACCATCAACACCCCCTGCAGAGCAGTCCCAGCCACTCTTCACTGATGAGGAGGATGACAACCCCAGCATCGATGCACAAGCCCTCCTAGACATCATTGACATCATCCACGACTCACCTCCAGGATCAGAGCTGACCAGCTGCATCGAGGAGACCCCACCCACCACCCAAACCACCCAGCAAGAGGCACCCACGGCCCCTGAAGTCTCCCAAGACCCCCAGGAACAACACATGGCCTTCCAATGCCTTGTGCTGGAGGCCCAGAGGGAGACGGCTGAGCAGGTGCAGGTGGGGTTCGACCTCATGGCCACTAAACTGGAGGCCATCCATGGCTGTCTAGGCCCGCTCCATGGTCTCCAACGAGCCCTGACTGACATCGCTGGAGTCTTGACGTGGAGAGAAGAACACCTGGCCGCTCAGAGGGGCACCAGCGATACCAGCCATGAGCTGGCACACATGCAGAGGCTCATGGAGGGCATGGTGTGGATGGAGGTGGAAAGGGTGGCAGCCACCGCTGCACATCAGCGAAATGTAGCTGGGATCTACCATGCCCTGCAGATCATCATCATGTCATTGCTGCCACAAGGCGTGGCGCTGATGAATGCTGCTGCCCCCACACCATCCACATCTCTGCCCCCTGGTGTGCCATTGCCTCACAGTGCGGCAGACGTATTTTCAGTGGCACACAGTGCCTCAGCCGGTACTGCAACACCCACAGGTGGGGCAGAGCACACATCCAGGGACGAGGATGTGGATGGGTTTGTGATCAGGAAGCACTAGCATTCATTTCTGCCACCTGGCCTGTTTCTGTTGGTGCCGCACATGGCCTCATGACCTTCCACTGACCCCCGATACACTCCGATGCACTCACCTTGGACAGCAACATGGACTGCCATATCCTGTTTGATGACCAATGACACGGCGACCAGACTGCGGACTGTACCCTTCCTCTTCCGCAGTACTTGTCATCTCCGGATGGACTCTGGCTGGCCCTCCATGGGCCCATATTGTGTAGTGTGCTCAGCATTGCCCTGCTCCGCTCCAGCTGCAGAACTGCACTGGATGTGCAATAAACATCCAGTGACACACTGCTGTGTCATGTCTTTCATCAGCCATGTATGAATGTGTGGATGAATGTAGGGACAGTGATTTCCCTTGCGTCAATGATGCTCATCCTGTGGAATGCCAATCAGAGGGTGATACATTGCATATTGTGTACCGGGTCCCGTGGACACTACAACAGGGACACACGCATCAGTCACTTCCATGTCCGGACATGGACTAAACCATACCCAGAGCCCACGAGTCATTGTTGCAAGCCCTGCACTGGTCCGGCGTACGGCAGGCCAGAACACTCCGCTAACGCTCCGAGGGGGGCCCTCATTGCTACCCGTCGCAGGCGTACTCGCTGGTGGTGTGCAGGTCACTGGTCTAGTTGTCAGCATGTCACTGCCACTTCGTGAGGGCAGGTTTGCACGCACACCACACCCATCCGGCACAGGTGTCACAGGCCATGTGACTCCGCCAACATAAGGGGCCAACGACGTCACATTCCTCTCTGCCAGTGGTGACTGGATGACGGACGCTCCACGGTTCTCAATCATAAAGGGCCCATGAGTTGTTGCGCACAGGGTTAGTGGCACCTGAAGCCTTGCGGCCAGCACAGGCCTACCACCACGTGGCGCTGGCCAGGGTTGCACAGGGTTAGTGGCACCCGGAGCATTGCGGCCTGCACAGGCACCCCGCCACGGGACGGTGACTATGGGTGCACTGAGTCAGTGGCACCTTAAGCTGCTGAGTGGGTGTGCAGCCTGCGATGATGCCCCGTCCCAGCGGTCCGGACAGCTCAGGTTTTGTGTGCCCTGCTGAATATCAGTGTAGACCAGAGCCAGCGGGCAGCACTTCCGGGATCCCAGAGTTAGTAGCACCCATTGTGCTGAGCGGGTGTGCAGCCTGCTATGATGCCGGGTGCACTGGTATGTCCTGTGCCATGGAGTAATCAAGACCCAGCACCAAACGTGAGACCTGGTGGCCTGCGGAGCATGGCTGCAGTGTGTGGAGGGTGCCATGTCCGCGGGCCCCAGGCTTGTGGCCAGCAGCGGCACGTGGTGGGACCTCCTGTTTACACGCCGGTGGCAGAAGGTGAGCAGTGAGGCCTGGGTGTGCATGGGCGGGCATGCTCCGATGGGCGGCGGAAGGGGCCGGGGTGCCTCTGCCTGGGTGTGCATGGGCGGGCAGGCGATGTTGTCTTGTGCAAGTGTGTGTACTGTACCAATCATGTATCCGGACTCTGTTTCAGATGACGGCTCTGTCTCAGATGTGTGACCTGGTGTACTGCTATACATACCGGCAAGTGGTTGGAGACACACCAGTGGCAGCAGGTGAGCAGTGTGGCCTGGGTGCGCAGGGGCGGCACTCTCTCTCTCTCTCCCCCTCTCTTCTTCTCTCTCTCTCTCTCTCTCTCTCTCTCTCTCTCCCCCTCTCTTCTTCTCTCTCTCTCCCCCTCTCTTCTTCTCTCTCTCCCCCTCTCTTCTTCTCTCTCTCCCTCTCTCTCTCTCCCCCATCTCTTCTTATCTCTCTCTCGCCCTCTCTTCCTCTCTCTCCCCTTCGCTCTTTCTCTGTCCTTTGATGTGCGCAGGACACACCTTCTCATCATGAGTTTTGTCTTGCAGGCTGTGACCTACGGATTGTCCCGAGGGGAGCCGCCATGTGTCTTCATTTTATTTCAGTGTTCATTTTAATAAAGTTTTATTTGTTGTTTCGAAACTGAATGTGTGATGCTCATTTCTGTGACGACACATGCATGTCATCAGTTGTGATTGTGCGACATCAAGCGGATTATTTTGTACATGTTTAGGTGTAGCTGATATGGCATGTCTTTGGTCGGGGGGGTGCCGGGGAGGGGGGGGTCCTGGGTGTGGTGGCGGGTGTTGTAGCCTTTTCGGCCCTCCGGGCTGCATGTTCAGTTGCCCGGTGGCATTTGTTGGTTTTCAGGTGTGGCTCTGGGCTGTGCTCCCTTTTGTGGTACAGGCTTTGGTCCGACTTTGCACCAGGTCAGAGCAGGTGTTATTTTCCAGCTGCTAACGTGCCTTATCGCCTGTTTTGTGTTCTTATCGCAGTTCTGTCTGGTCGTTGTGAATGTTGTGAGGTGGTGTCGTCGCGGCTTTTGGCACGGGAACGCCTACTCTGCATCTCATTAGCGATAGTTGCGGGGGTCATCTGTGGCGATGTTTTTGCGGCTGCTATTGAGGGTAAACTGGTGCGGTGGGCTGTTAACACCAGCTTGTGATTAGGGCGATAAGTTTATTGCAACTTTGGCTGCGATAATGTGCCGTTAACTCGGCGATAGATCCTTGTGAATATCCCCCAAAGTGCGGTGAAGAGATCAAGAGAGTGATGGTCCTGGAAAGGTGACTCATCTTCTGTAACATTGCTCGTAGGTACTGCCAGCTGACCTTGTCAAGCACCCTACCAGCATCAGTAATTGTCGCTTTAATAGAGGCCTTGTTTAAGGTAAAAAATAATCAAGGCTGGTAATAAGCTCAATTGGGTGATTGTGAACATAAAACTATGTTTTTTGGGGTTGCCCCCATTCCTGAGATAGTTTTTTTCAATGTTTAGCTAAAACTGAGTCAGTGACTTTAGAATCCATATTTACCAGTGGAAGGAGATGGGAGGACCCACATTGCACTACTTTCTTCCATGGCTTCAGAAATAATGTGATATAGGCACCCTTCCATGAGTCTGCTCTTTTCAGTGTCTTCCTTCAAAGTTGAATAATTCTATCGTGAATGGGAATATTGTTGAGGAAAATGTTATTTAGAGTTTGTGTGCTAGACCGTATAGTCGACGAGTTGTAAATACGCGAGAGAATGCATCCCTTCCTTGATCGTTTACTGTTTGAAATGGTATTGATGCAAGATATTATGCTACATGTTCCTATATTCCTGTAGCTGTCAGATGTTCGATCATTGTACAGCTCATTCAAGTATATACTTTTCTTGTTAAAAGCTTTCAACCTGCCTCATTGTTTCCATTTTAGCTTGACTCAATTTAATTAGTTCAGCCTCAATTCACTTGATTAAATCAGGTTTTCATTCAAGTGTTCTGTGGCTTGTTTCTCTAACTTTTTTATTCTACTTTTGTTGGTTTCCACATGCTCTTTGCTTTTCCAGCTATTATCCAAGAATAGCTTGTGATTTCCGTGCAGATGATTGTCTACAAAGTCAGTAGCGGCTCCTGGATGGATGGCTGTGGGGCGGTGGGCGGGGCAGGGGAGGGGCAGGGTGGGGGGTAGTAAACACCAGCATACGGCTGAACCGAGGTAAGTACATAAATAAATAAATAAAAAGAATTACATTGCTCACGCTGCATCGCCATTTGGCGTTGCAGCTTGCGCAATGTAGCAGCGAGCATGGCTTAATGCTGCCTTGTAAATAAGGTACCCTTTCACGCTATACTTAGCATGAAAGGAGACGGCAATGGGTGTTGCGGTGGGCGTTTCACCGCAACACCCATTGATTTTGATGCTGCCCCATATTTACAAGGGTGGTGTGAATATGGGGCAGCGCCAAAATTAAGACCAAAAGAAACTGGTCTTGCCCTGGCTCAATGTGGAGAAATGCTTTATTTCTCCTTGTTTTTGTTGTTTCTGTGTGTACTGCATTGTGAAGCACACATAGAAACAGCAAAGCGCCATAGATTGTTTATGTGCAAGAATGTGTCCCTTCCTGCACATAAACAATCTTTAAAAGAAAATGGCGCGATGTCATTTTAAAGTGTGCTGCGTTCTGCAGCACACATTGAAGTTACAAAACGCCATTGATGATTGTTTATGTGCAGGAAGGGACAACCTTTCCCTGTGCACCATGGTGCAAGAGTGCCTCCGTTGGCGCTAGGCAGGTGCAATTAGTGCCAGCGCAGAGGAAATGCAGAGGTGCACGGTATTTGTGCAAATACAGTGCAGCCCCGCATTTCTGAAGTGGCGGACCACTGCGTTAAGCCAACAAAGCGAACGCCATGCTCCGTCACTTTATTGTGAATATGCTCCTGAATTCCCACCACTTTTGTCTGTAATTTGGAAATAACAGGCCCTGATTAAAAGCTGAAATCTCCATATTGCCTCTATGATTTCGCTATAGAATGTTGAATAAATTATTTGTTTTCTATTGGAACTTTTCAAGAAGTATACCATGATGGTTTTTATTAAATAATTTTTCTCTATACATGATCTCTAGGTGTTCTGTAAACTCTCAGACTTAGGCCTTCTTCTGCTTCCAGCTTTACGGTCTTATAAAGTAACAAGAGAATTAAAAATGCTTTGATTTCTAGTTCATTCTACTTTCTTTTCGAGACTCGTGAGGTCCATTAATTTCTTCATTTTCATCAAATCTTTTCGTGATTTCAGGCTGAAGGACCTCAAAGGAGCTGGAAGAAATTCATGCTCACACTCACCATTTATCCAAAGCGAAACACTAAAATTAATTCTTGAATATATGACTCCTGTATGCTATTGTGTATCAGTTCTATAGCGTATCACAATACAATTAAGGGTGCTCCCCACCTTCCCGTACCTTCAAGTTGGGTCTGGAATATCATATCTCATCTATGTGGTCAGAAATGCTCTCGACCATAAAGCTTCTTGTATGGGGATGTAATGGAACTAACCCTCAACTAAACAATTCCTTCTCACAGGATTCCCTATTTTCTTAGGTGTTTACAGAATTTCAACATCTCCGAGGAAGGGGAGAGAAATGATGTGACTTTTACCTCCCCCTTCAACACTTTATTGGTGACAGTTATTGAGGATAGCCTGTTCTTCACCAGTGATCTGTAAGTCCTCTAAATACCTTTTGTGCCTCTTGTAAATGAAGAGTGAAAGTATTCCCTAAATCCCTGTTAATTTAGGCTTAAAATGTGTTGTCAATAGAGTCCACTTTTCTTTTGATGTCCTCTTGAAACACCATATAAAAATAGTTATTTTAATAATGTAACTACAGGCATTAGTTGCCGCACGTAACACTCTTTCAATGCGTCAACTAGTATCTTCGCCCATTATCCAAGTCTGGTGCTTTCATCAGAGCTATAACCATGAATGAAACAAAGAAAACCCTGAAAACAAAAATATTTATGGGCTCAACATGAAAAATCTTAATCCAGAGGTTTCTTCTGTAAGGGAAAATAAGGATCTAGAGAAATCATGGTCATGAATACATATGAAGAGAGATATATTCTTGCAGTTTATCAGAGACTCTACTTATCTCCATTCATTGGGGACTGTACCCCTCCTCTTGGGTGCTGCAATTAGTTTGCCGCATATATATCCTTAGTTTTGTTCCAAGTCAGTTGCAGCTTTGCCTCACCAGATGACTTCCATGCCTGAGGTTGACTTCGATAAAGCCAATAGTTTTTTTTTTTAAACATTTCTTTATTGCGTTTTAATTACGCACACAAAATACAAGTGACAACTTACTAAAGTATAGCAATACAAGAACAGACAGCAACTTATAAAACGCTTTGTACAAAGAGAGGATGTGCAAGTACTGCCAGACAAGCAGTCAGTATTCAAGAGAACAGAAGAAAGAAGTGGTGATCAACATGCGCACAATCAGGCGTGATGGATCCTGAACCGGGACCATGCTAGCCATGTAAATAACAGATTACAAAGAAAGGAACAAATAATGATCTGACCTGTGAGGTGGACCGGAGCACCTGGGAATGCAGTCAGAAGTGGAGTCCTCAACCTTGGTCCTAGCATGAGAATGTACTCATTGGGTATTCCCCCATGGAGGCACAGAAATGTTCGTGAGAGACGGGGTGTAGGGGAAAAGAGGGCAGCCAAACGTCATGGTTGGCAGAGAAAGGGAGACCAAAAGTCCTCTAAATTGTCCAGGTGGTCTTGTAGCCAATATATGTTCTGTTCATGGAGGCAGCAACAGCCATATTACACATCCAGTTCATGTGCGTGGTGGGGCTCCCTGTTTCCAGCTTCTCAGAATAGCCATCACAGCCGCAGAAAAAGCTGTGTCTATCTAGTGTTTGCATTGTCGAGTAACATCAGGAAGACCCTGAGGGTCATGGGGAAACATCTGCTCCGGGGTTAGTCGCAGGCTCAGAGCATTGGAGACGTTTATAGTATTGATAACTTGGTCCCCGAACGCTTGAAGAGAATCACAGGAGCCCACCAGGTATAAACTGTCTCCATGAGGGTGGGCGCATCGCCAACAAGTGGAGTCATGGGTTAGGTTTAGCCTTTCGCATTTTATAGGGGGACCAATGCCAATCCTGTGAGAGTTTAAAGAAGGCCAGTTACAGTCTCGCTTCACATAGCCCCCTGCCATGAGTGTCGTGTATTCCGTCCCATTCATCGTCTGTGCAATCTTTTTCAAGTCTACCAGTCCATATCTCGCGCAGAAACAACTGATGTGCCCTCGAATGGTGTTCCTCTAGCAATGTTTTACACAACCCTGATGCCACACAGTGGGGCATATCTACAAGGCGGAGATATAAAATTATTGCCGCTTTTGCGGCCGTTTTCGGCGATAATTTTATCGCTATATTAGCAAGGTCACGCTATCGTGTGAAACCTTGCCTTAGCGCCTCAATTCCTAATGCCCATCTTTGCATCTCGAATGAGATGCAATGTGGGCGTTCCTCCCCAGGATAACGGGAGAAATGTCGCTAAGCGACATTTCTCCTATAATCAAGCCTCACGCAAAGCAGCATAGCGACAAGAAAAGTAGCGATAACCTCTGTTATCGCTACTTTCCTTACGCCTGCTTTGAAACTGACTTAGCCATGATATCCTATGGAAGGTGGATATCATGGCTAAGTATGTGAGGCCCTATCAGCAGCTATCGCCAAACTTCATGAGATTATCGCTGGTTTTCCAGCGATAATCTCACGTTTGGCAGTTAGCGCTAGGATTTTTATCGCTTTTGAGATAAGCGTTGCTAATAGCACGCTATCTCAGCGATAAAAATCCACGCTAGCCGGTGATGATTATCCTAGCGGTAAGTGCGCTTAATGATAATTATCGCTGGTTGTTGCTGATATGCCCCAGTGTAAGTGCTCCAGTGCTTCTAATAGTCATAAATCACAGAACGGGGGAAGGAGTCTGGCAGTGCGTATGGCCCGTAGAACACAATGGGATAGTTGTAGGTACCGCCATTGCTGTTAAGGCAATCCTGCAACAGAAAGGAACATTATAAAGGCCCCATTCTGTAACAGTTGTTTCACTGTAAGAATGCCTTGCTGGACCAGGTCCCCCAGTGTATCGGTCTGGTGTCTATTCGAAGTGCCTTATTATTTCAGATGAGAGCATTTTTGTGTGGGTAGGCGTGGGCATTAAGGTGTTTGTGTGTCAGCTCCCATGACTGTACCATCATCTGCAGTAGTGGGCTTGTGGCACTCTCGTCCGAGGTAAGGGCTTTGTATAACATGGATGAGTGAGTTGGCAGCTCCCCCAACAAGTTCCTGTTTGATCGGGACCCACCACGGTCTTCCAATGTCTTCCAAGAAGTAATAGACCAGGCGTGCGAAATGATGAGTGTTATGGTAGAGTGTCCTATCTGGGAGTCAGAGCACCCCAGACGCCATTGAATTCTACAATTTTGAGTGCCAATTTGTTACTGAATCTTGGGCCAAGGAAGACTTGGCCCGGATTCAGTAGCAGCCCCCCCTCCGGGGAACTCGACTATCAGACTGGACTGTGCCTCTCGTAGAGGAGGGGGGTTAGCTATCATTTTTTTAAAGTCCCTCAGCTGCACTCTGCAGCCTATTGCTTCAGCGTCCGTTGATATCTGTGAGATAGCACAATTCAGACTCCAAGACAATAATAAGCCTCTCCTTTCTGGGTTCCTTGTTTATTTCCCTCCTGGTTCCCACACTCAGTATATTTAGGCTTGGGACTAAATCCTCAAACCCTTTATTGCTAGCCCTAATTTTACCATATGGGCAATTATACCTCCATTTGGAAGATGAGGAATACAAAGATGCTCTCACTTTTGTAGAATTATTGAATAACTTTGGGTTCTCCCAACTGGTTAATTCTCCCACCCACTCTGCTGGTCACACTCTTGACTGCATTTTCGTAAATCATCCAGTCTAGGATATGGGTGAGATTCTCCAGCATTCTCTTCACTGGTTCCTGTTTGGGAGAGGGTGACCTTTAAGCTCTTTATATGGTTCGTGAGGCTGTGCCCCTGCAGGGGTCTTTGCCCCTCAGGTCTGAATTTCATTTGTACTCTCCTAAAAGGCAACTGAGATCCTCTTGTCTGAGGAAGGTGGTTATTCCTAGGTTACAGAAGGCCAGATGGGGGGGGCCGCACCTATTCAAGAGCTGCTGCAAAACTGTTGAACATGTTGCAGTTCCACAGTGCCAGCTTGGCCTCTCATATGGACTTCCATAGGCAACTGAAGACCTAGCTTTTGTCGTTTCATAATTGCATTTTCTTCTGCAGCTTCTCTTCCGTTGGCAGCCCTTTGACGCCTATGGGCATAACGCGCTTTATAAATCCGAATTTCAGTTTGGAGAGCCTGAGGCAAGGCCTCTGTCTGTTCCAGACGTAGTCTTTGATCATTTTATTAAACTTCAAGAGCATTTGTATCTGTGGCCCAAAGGGATCCGCCCGAACAGGGAATTAAAACGGGGCACTGTTGTCTTTTGTGTTAATCCTCAAGGGGTCGATGGTTTCCTGCAGCAAGAAGACTGTCCCTGATCGGTAGCCGTAGGTGTCATCTGTCATTGACATGGGGTGTCAGTAGAACCGATGGTGTTTGTCGGTTCAAAAGGATCACTTCTCACTTCCCCCAGTTGATCTTGTATCCTGAGAAGTGACCAAAACCAGTAATGAGCCTCACCAGCGCAGGAAAAGAGGTGCCTGCCATTAACAGGTGCTCAATAATGACATCTGCGTAGAATGACAGCTTTATTTCGCCTGCAGCTGTAAGCATGACAGAAATTTGTGAGGTTGCCCGTATTTTGATTGTCAAAGGTTCAAGGCCCCGTATAATAAAAAAAAATCTTTATTTAGATAATCAAGCCCATTAAAATGCAAGCAAAATAATTTAAAAAGAGATGAGACATTAACATGTGATAAACAGTGTCTCTTTGTACGTTCCTGATCATTTTTAAAGAAGCTAAGAAAAGAAAACAGATGGGACTCAGCATACATGCAATATATTATAGGCTGAACAAAAATATTTAATAGCATTTAACAGCCTCTCCAGAATAAAAAGAACGGTGCAGGTGGGCCCGACATTTTGCACCGGTGCGATATCATAAAAAGTGCTCTACTATGAGAGAATAGTGTTGAGTCTGTTGGGGAGCTTATAATAAAAGGTAAACGGTTCACTAAATACTAAAATATAAGTAACCTCATTGTGCATGCCAATAGAATGTGTAAGTGACTATTGCCATGGATACAAATATCGTAAGTCAATCTTCAACATAACATTTTTTTTAAACAGGTCAACAGTTTTGCCTGAGATTTCTAGGGCTGAGTAGAAACATTTGGTTACATTTAGCAGCGACTTCGGAGTGGGAAGACCAAAGTGATCAGGCTCTAGATTTTAGATTAATATAACGATGTAAAAAGCGCTGTACTCTAAAGGGGTAAGGTGCTGAGTCTAGTACAGACAGAACTACAAAGAGTGCGCGTTTCACCATCTGTTAAGTCATTTGTGCCTAGAAATATTCTGCGCTCACATCAAAGTGAGGGGGGGGGGGGGGGGGTCTGTGAAATGTGAAATGTCAAAGATAGTGCTAGGACCGCAGGACACTGCTGATCTAAAACAAACATACTCAATGGATAAAGGTTCATTGGAACATCGGAATGTGGAGCACTCCATTGAATACAATGGGTTGCTCCAAGCTTCTACGTGCCGGTGAAAGCCACCAGAGCAACATTCCAATGTTGTTTTACAAAGGCATCTCAGAGCCGGAGGGGATTTAAACCCCCTCGCGCTCCGAGATGCCTTTGTTTTATTTGTTAGAAAATTATGCCCTCTAGTGGCAGAATGTTCTAATAGCCTTATAGCCCTCCGTAGCTGGGTTATACCGGCCATTAGAACATTGCAATGTGAAGCACTCCATTCAATACAATGGAGTGCACCATGCTTCTATGGGCCGGTGGAAGCCTGCAGAGCAACATTCCAATGTTGTTTTTGTTCACAACTGTTGCTGTGAACAAAGGCCTCTTGGAGCCCGAGGGGATTTAAACCCCCTCCGGCTCTGAGAGGCCTTTGTTTTTAGTAACTAGAACATTCTGCCCTCTAGTGGCAGAATGTTCCAATAGACTTACAGGCACATGCATCAACCCCAAAACCGGTCGCAAACGGGCAGATTCTCAGAATCTGCCCCTTTGCGACCGGTATTTTTGCATTTGGGATGCATCATCCCAAATGCAAAAATCGCAATTTAAGGAATCTCAAAATAGCGATTCCTTAAATAGCGATTGCATTTAAGGAATCCCTAATTGAGATTCTTTAAATGCAATGCATTAAAGTTTAAAAAATAGCGATTTCGCTACTAGCGGGAGCAAATTACCATGAAGCTGGACTTCATGGTAATTTGCTAAAACTTAGAAAAATGCACTTATTTGCATTCTTCTATGTTTCATGTTGCGCACACACATGCCCTTAGAGCATGTGTGTATGCAACTTGTGTGCAGAGTTCAAATACATGGGTGCAATAGGGTGTCATTTTGACACCCTTGCACCCTAGAAATTGCGGGAGCAATTTGCGAGTACCTACTGGTACTCGCAAATTGCTCCCGCAATCTCCAATGCATTCCTATGAGCCTGGAGGCCCATAGGAATGAATGGGAAGCCATTCATTAATTGCGACTCGCAATTTGTGAGTCGCAATTAATGAATGTTAAGGAATCGCTATTTTAATAGCGATTCCTACATGCATAGGCTTTTGCGAGTCCTTATTTGCGATTCCTTAATATTCGCAATTAAGGACTCGCAAAAGCTTTTCTTGATGCATGTGCCTGTTAGAGCCCTTCATAGCTGGCTATATCGTCCATTAAAGGCCCACTCCCTTGTCAAAGGCCCTTGCCTTCCGTTCGGGCCTTTAACGCTGGAGCGGGCCTTTATTGGCCGGTAGAGCCCGCTAGGTCTGGCTCTAAGGCTTTAATGCACTACTGTGAACATATGAGTCAGTATGTTCCTTGTGACAGCAGGATAGTAAAAGTATTACATTAAAGCGAACACGCACAAGGGTAGATTAATAATCAAAGTAGAAAATACTTCCACTAGCAACCTGCTGCTATGTTCAGAGTAGTCTAATACATTTTGCCCTTTAAAAATTCCACAAGCACAACCAAGCTTTGAAAATTGATGAGGTAAGCAAGCAAGCACAGGACCACTGGACACTGTCACTCTTAGCCTGGCGTACTCAGGAAACAGAGGCTAAGAGTATAACAGTAAAAACTGTTATTAGTTGTTGTATTCCTGATGGTGGCTGGGTAAGCAAGGTTGTCACATAAACATAATTGTCCAATGGTGATTTCAAATAAAGTCAGGATGAAGTTGACAACCTTCCACTAGAAGCCAGACCACTTTGTTCACACATGCTTCTTGTTCTGAAGGCAGCATTCACACTGGGGAGGGCTAGGTACCTAAAAGAGTGATTACTGTGAGTGAGTTCCTTAATGCTTTGTCCACTCTATTTAAATATTTTATGAGGTTGGCTATTACTTGCGGATGGGCTTTATTCAGTAGAAATTCAACGGCCGTCTGAATCAACTATATCCCTTGATTGACCAGAGGGCTTTGAAGAAACCTTCTTTGTTCATTGATTAAATAAGGACAGATACAACGAAGGTGTGACAGCGTCTTCTGGGATTGTACCATATAAAGGACTCTTGTCAGAAGATGATCGGAGCGCTGGATTCCTCCAGCAGATCTGGAGCCATCAGCCGGCCGGCTCTTTTACAAGAGGTAAGAAGGTATTATGGTATTACGGGGGGGGACGAAGAGGGAACGGGGAAGAGGCGAGCAGGGAATGAAGGGGGAGTCCTGGAGTTACATTGCCCGGCTGGAGGGACTGCCGACCCGCGGCCGCTTAGCTGACAGCCGCCATGTTCCCCTCCCAATTTCCGAATCCAGCGCGCTCTGAGCCCCGCGGTGTAAGGGCGTGGCTCGGGAGTGGCGTCGTTGCCACACCATGCACTTCCAGATCCGGGCTCTCAGAGGCAGAGGCAGCACCAGCCTCAGCCTCAGTTCCCACTAAGGTAGACGCTTCTAGTTTTGCTAAAAGTAGGATGGAGACAAGTCAGTCCGGAGATACAACAGGAGAAAGCCCCCAATCCCTCCCTTCCTCCCAAACTCCTCCACATCTGTCTGAGATGACTACAGAAGATCCCAGTAGGTCCAAAATTATCTTGCACCCCACAATCCCTTCCTCAGATCGATTTATTGTGTTGGAGTCACAAGAAGAGGATAATCAAGAGGATCAGCCAGCACCAATACAGTGCGTAGTGACCCTGCAACATACTCCGAAAAAAAGCCCTGGGTCCCTGGCGGATATTTTTCTAGCCCTTAAGGAAGAGATGGGGAATAGGTTTACAGTCTCCGAAAACAATCAAGTGGCGATTCAGGCCTCCTGCGCAGTGCTAGCTCAGAAACTAGAAGAAGTGTCTTTAAGAACTGATACCCTGGAGCAGGAAATCCCGAAGATAAAGGAAGCACTTGATACTACCTCAGCAGAAATTAATAGATTAATGAGGCAAAATAAAGAAATGAGGGATTACTTAGAGCGTCTTGAGAACAATTTGAGACTGATCAACGTTCCAGAAGCACTAGAAGGTTCTGACATTAGGGCCTTCGTGATCTCACTGCTAAGAGATACAGTCCTCAAAATGTCCCCAAATATAGATCTATCTACGGAGATACAGCGGGTTCATTGGGATCCATATAAAAGAAACCCGGCAAGACAGAAGCCGCGGAAAATGTTGATAAACTTTCTTACGTACAACGTAAAAGAGGTAATCTTATCGATAGCACTTAAGGAAGGCTCACTGTCGTCAGGATCATTTTTATTTTCCATCAGATCAGACGTGTGCCATACTACTGCCCAGAAACAATGAGAGATGGGCCAGCGGATGGAGGAGTTGAATAAGCTGGGAGCCAGGGCACAATTAAAGTTCCCATCCTCACTCCTTATAATGTGGAACAGCCATATGTATGTTCACCGCTCAGTTGAGGGGGTTGATGATCTGATAACAGAAATTAAGAAGGGAGCGGGTATGTAGGGGCGAGGATGGGGTGTGAATGCTGGTTAGAGAGGTATGGGAGTCCAGGAGGAGGAAAATATGAAATAAAATAAGTTAATTCTGCCCGGGGAGGACTGAGGCCCATTAGGCTTTAAGCCTAGTATAGGAGGGAGGGTTCCCCAGTGGGGCGGGGGCGTTGATAGGGGCACGAGGAACAGGTGAGGGAAGGGAAGGGTGGGAGCATGGGGTGGGGAGCAGCAGGAGGAAAACTAAAAATAAATAATCCTCTATCACGTCAGAAAGCAAGCTTCAGGATCTTTACATTAACTATAGCCTCGGTTAGCACGCCTCCTGGGTGGATGCCATTTTTCAATGAGAACTAGGGATTTAAATCTTCTCTCGTGGAATGTTAATGGTTTAAGATTTATGCATAGACAGAGATTAGTCATGAAATATCTAGAGCAGAGCTCAGCCCAAATATGTCTAATCCAGGAGACTCACCTGGATTTCTTAGAGAGCTGTATTACCGTGGCGCGGTATCCCTGGATAAAATATTTCTGCACATCAGAGCAGACTGTCCATTGCAAGGGGGTTGCCATTCTAATTAAACGAGGGCCAGGCTGTGTAATAAAATCATTTAAAATAGACAAAACTGGGAGGTGGATTATAGCCATACTAGATTTTGGAGGACCAGAGTTAGCATGCACATCCTTCTACGGCCCAAACATAGATGACCCTACATACTCATGCAAACTACAATGGAATCTGATGGAAGCAACTGTTCCTATAATAATAGGGGGGATTTCAATGTTTTGCTTGACCCTCTGCTGGATAGATTGAATCAGAGTCACTTCGTAGGGGCGCCTCGGGTTTGTCAGTCCCTAAATATTATGATACACAATCTGGGACTTTCAGATGTATGGAGGGCTAAGAAGGGCAATATCCATGGATTCACTTTCTATAGCAGGAAATATGGTCACTTTTCAAGAATAGATTATGTGTTGACAGACAGATCTATTATGGATGCTATAACATCGATTAATATTTATCCAAGTCATATATCAGACCACTCTGCAGTTGCCTTCTCCCTAACAGGAAGCAGGCATGTATCGAGACCTAGATGGACACTTAAAAGAGCAATGTTGACGGATCCAGGGATAGTTGAAGAGCTCAAACGTGCATGCCTTGATTATTTTGCAGCAAATATTGGGTCTACGTCTCTTGACTTTGTATGGGACGCCTTTAAGGCTTTTTTGAGGGGAACTCTGCATAGTCTCATATGCTCCAAGAATAGAGAAGAATCCCAAGTTTTAAAAAAGATGGAAGATAAAGTTGGCCAATTAGAGGCAGATCTCTCCCGGTGGAACCCAGGGACGGTTGAGGTAAAGCTACAGGCGCAGAGGCAGCTCGATGAGGCCCGTCGGGACTACAGGATCAAGTTAGATCAGAAATGCAAAGCACAATGGTTTGCAAAATCAATGCAGAACTTCGAGTATGGAGGTGCGCTCTTGGCTTGGAAGGCTAGAGTGAATCATGCTAATAATGATATAAACAAACTAATTATAAACGAAAACGGAGATACATCTAATAAATCGGAGTACATGCAAACCTGTTTACTTGCTCTATTTTCTGAGCTATATAAGAAAGAGATCTTTCCGAATCCTGAGGCCCTTAAAATCTGTCTCAGGGAAAAATCCTTATCCACTTTAACATCATACAGCCATGACCTGCTTGATGCTCCAATAACTGGGGACGAGATTCATTTGAGTCTCGGAAAAAGCAAGAGTAATAAAGCAGCAGGCACAGATGCACTTCCAAACGAGGTGTACAAACTCCTCAGTCTATCAGTTAGGGGGTCAAGTTCCCAGGTCCTGGAAAGAGCAAAGATCCTGCTTATTTTGAAACCCACTATAGATCCCTTGAGAGCCGATTCTTACAGACCGATCTCCCTGCTGAATGCAGATTATAAGATCTTCATGAGCATTTTGGTAGGGAGACTGGCCAAGATCGTACCACAACTGATCCATTTAGATCAGAAACGTTTAATCCCCAAGAGATATATCCAAGAACAGACCCAGCAAATCCTAGGCACTATACATCTTGCATCTGAACGAACCGAACCCTTGGCCGTGGTGGCCCTCGACGCAGCCATGGCGTTCGATAGACTGTGTTGGGCGTACCTGTGGGAAGTGTTGAGAACAATAGGCTTTGGGTCTATTTTCTTACACACTTTAGAAAAATGCTACGAGGGTGCCTCAGCCAGGATATTATTAAATGGGGTCTAGTTTTAATATATTGAGAGGAACAAAACAGGTCTGTCCCCTTTTGCCCTTATCGTTTGACCTATATATAGAGCCATTAGCCCAGGCGATAAGATCAGATACTTAATAACTCCTTTTAATTCTCACCATTATAGTAGCAAGGTCGCTCTCTATGCAGGCAACTTGCTGTTATATACTTCTGATCCAGCCGTGGCAATACCAAGGGCCGAACATCTGCTAGAAGAGTTTGGATCTCTATCGGGATATCTAGTTAATACATCCAAAACCGAGGTGATGTGCTGGAACATTCAGGACTGGGAGGGGAAAGTTAGTCAGGATTTTAAATATTTGTGCATTGTAATTGTTAAAGAAATAGATAAGATCCCACAGATTAATCTAAATAGGGTTGCAAAAGAAATAGATCCATTATTAGCAAGGTGGAAAAACCTCCCTCTAACTATCTATGGAAGGATCAACCTACTCAAAATGGTTATACTCCCCAAACTAACCTACTTCTTTAATGCCATCCCCCTCGGCTTTCCCAAGTTAGGTATCAGTAAAATCCAGGGGAAGATTGGAAGTTTTATTTGGGTCTATAAAGGTGCAAGGCTGGCCTGGAAGAAACTTAGGCGAAGGCTTATTAGAGGAGGCTTAGCCCTCCCAGATATTAATTGGTATAGTGTAACCTTCCAATTCAAAAACATTCGGATGCTGCTTGGTGTAGCGTGGGTGTGTGGGGATGACCTCGTGGGCCGCAGCACAGGACAGACACACAGGACCATGCTCAGTGACACTCCGGCCGTAAGATCACGTGCGACCCTCGCCCATTTTATATATACCCTCGGACCGAGCCCGGTCACGAGGGGTGCGGTGCGTACATGTACGTTCGTAGAGGCCGGGTGGCACTCTACATCCCTCCAAACCTTTAGCTGACATGTAGGCATCAGAATGAAAACACAGGGACAGTGAGAACAGGTAGGGGGGGGGAAAGGGAGAAAGATAGAAGGGGGAAGAACTGGAACAGACTAAAGATGGAAACAAAAGAAGAAACAATCTGCGTTGTGCAGCCGGGGTGCTCATCCAGTCTCTGACTGTCCCTCTGGTGATGGCATCACTTGCTCGGCCGCTTGACAGGCATAGTCTCGGAGCCTCTGGCTGGGTGCTGGATTCGGCCTCAGCTGGTAGCGTGGACCTCGAGAGGATGTCACATCTTGCGTTGAGGTGTCACCATCCTGACACCCGTTGGGATAAGAAACGACTCCTGGCCCCGTGGGGTGCTGGGTGTCGGGGTTCTCCGTGGTCCGCCGGGGCGATGGTGTAGGGATTTCTCTGGCCGTCGGTGCGGTGACGTCCGGGAGGCTGGACATTTCTTCATCTCCTTCAGGGGCCGCCTCTGTCACCGGTGGCCGGCCCATCACTTCCTTGAACCACGACACATTCCTTACTACCGTGTGTCGCCCCCTCTGGGCGGTAATCATTGTCCCTTTGACGTTGGTGACTGTCCACTCCTCTGGTTCATAACGTGTGCGGAACTTCCAACCGGGATGGCGATCTTTCAAGATTACTCGAGACCCAACTCGGATGGCTGGAACCTTGGCTCCCCGGCGGAGTGTTGCCTTGTCATTAGTTCGCTGACGCCTCTGTTGCGCCCACTCCTGGTCGAAGGCTCGCGGCGCCCACTCCGGGTCCTCGGGGATGCGGTCCCTCGGCGTCCGCTTCAGAAGGAGCGTTGCGGGGGCGCACCCTGTCGTGGAGTGTGGCGTCTGCCGGTACGCAAATAGGAACTGATGAAGGCAGGTCTCGGGGTCTTGATGTTTGTCCACCCCTATGCGCAGTGCTCGGTTCAGTGTCCTCATGAAGCGCTCAACTTCCCCGTTGGCTTGAGGCCACTGGGGTGTGATGCGCCGATGTCTGATCACTTGCCTCTGCAAGAAGTCTTGAAACTCTTGACCGTGGAACGGTGGTCCATTATCAGATTTCACCTCCTCAGGCAACCCAAATGTTGCGAAAATCTTTTCCAAGGCAGGTTGGACATGCGCGAAGGCCGTGGATAGCACCAACTCCACCACCGGGAACTTGGTGTGCGAATCTATTACCACCAGCGTGTGGCGTCCGTCGGGGAAGCTGCCAAAGTCGACATTCACCTTGGTCCAGGGCACTCGGGATGGCTCCTCCGTGATGACTGGGGCGGGAGTTGGGTCAGTCCCCGTAATGGCGCCGTGCCAGTGTAGCATGGGTGTGTGGGGATGACCTCGTGGGCCGCAGCGCAGGACAGACACACAGGACCACGCTCAGTGACACTCCGGCCGTAAGGTCACGTGCAACCCTCTCCCATTTAATATATACCCTCGGACCGAGCCCGGTCACGAGGGGTGCGGTGCGTACATGTACGTTCGTAGAGGCCGGGTGGCACTCTACACTTGGGAAGGCCGATGATTCAACCTGGGGGAGACTTTTGGGCGAAATGGTGAGGCAGGAAGGCGGAGTTGGCTTTTTGTACAAATTTGGTGCCCCCAGGTACTTCAAAAAAGTATGCCTAAAAATATTGAAGTCTGCCCTTCATTTACGGTATAAGGTTAGGAGCAGGTGGGGGTTAGGTTACTATTCAGACTTTTCTCCAATCTGGGAATCTCCGAGGACCGCTTTATGCCTGAAAGATAGCTTGAGCACACCATTCAGAAGGGTAGGCATTTTAAAATGGTCAGATCTGATATCATCGGGGGGTGTCCACCCTTGGGAGACAAGAAGAGCAAAGATTGGGAATGATTTTTCCAGGTTTAAATATATTTCATTAATTTAATGGTTTACGTCCGAAAAGAAAGAAACCTGTGGTGACTGGGAGTTGGAGCTATCTCTCCAAGATGTCAACCTTAAGAATAAGGAAATTTCTAAGTGGTATGAGAAGCTCTTGGAGGAATTCGAGAAGGAGTGTTTACTACAACATTCAGTTTGGAACAGAGCCCCCCTCGAGTGTCATATAGAGGTAGTGTGAGAACATTCCCTGAGGCTCCTATACAAATTCGTAAAACCTGCCAATGCAAAAAAGAACCACTTCTTTACCATTAATCGCCTATATTGGACAGTGGCTAAGATAGCAAAGTTTGCCCCTACTCCCCGCCCCCAAGTGTCCATGGTGTATCTTTATAAGAGCCAATGACTTACATATCTTCTTTGAATGTCTGAAGTTGAGAGACTATTGGGGTGGAATCGAGAATGCTTTTATTGGGCCTGCTGTAGTTTCACAGGGATGTTAGCAAATAAGTAAATAAACACTGTCAATATCACAATTTTCAACAACGAGATGCGGCCCATCACAGAAAGGGGTAATCAAAGCCATACCTACATCTGCGCTTGTAACTTGTCAAACACCACACCAAAGGTTTCCCTAGATAGTTTTGCATGATCACCTGTGACCCAAATGCTCAAATATGTGATCCCCTGTGGACCCTACTGTAGTGGATATTCTGTACAGGAATCAATGAGAATTCCATAAAAGGAAACAGTTCAGACTTAGCTCAATTAATATGAAGTGGCCTCCAAATTAGACTAGTTCATGGATGACAGGCAATAGATTCTCCTATGGTTTCTGGATATAAAGAATTACATCATCTGCATACAGCTAAATGATAAGAGAGCCTGCCCCAAGCTTCAGGCCACGCAGGACATGGATTTCCCTTAAGTAGCATGCAAGTGGTTCTATTGTCAAGGCAAAAATCAGAGGGGGCAATGGTCATCCCTGCTAGGTACCATGAGTAATTGCAAACGCCTGTGAATATAGCCCATGTGCCCTAATGCATGCCAAGGGACGGAAAATAGGAATCCGATCCAGGGAGTAGACGGACCTCCTTCATGTATGGCCATTCAATGTATTGAAGGCTTTTTTTGTATTAAGCAGGGCCACAACCAAAGGGAGCATAGTGTCCGGCTGATGCAGAATAGCCATCAAAGTGCGTAGGTTATAAGCTGTGGACCTCTGAGGCATGAAGCCAGATTGTTCCGGCAACACCAGAAACTGCATTAAGGGCTTAAGATGCTGTGCCAAGATCTTTTCAAGAATCTTATTGTCGGTATTCAAGAGGGACCAAGGTCTACATGAAGAGCAGGACACAGTGGGCCTGTTTCACGAAGGGCCTCCACACTTGTGGGGGCGTCTCTGCACTCAGGGCGGAATCTCCACAATGAGAATTCTCACTGTAGAGTTTCCACCCCGAGTACAGAGAATCCCTCACAACTGTAGGGCCTCCGTCACGATTGTGGAGCCCTTTGTGAATGAGGCCCAGGGTCTCTATTAGGTTGCAACAGAACTATAATGGCCGCCTCCATAGTGGAGAGAGGGAGCCTGCCCACGTGAATGACTGCGTTGTACATATCAAGAAGGCGGGTGCCAATAGGCCAGAGGTCTTCAATCTGTGGGGCGCGACCCCCAGGGGGGGCCTGGAGTCCTGGGAAGGGGGTCGCGCATTTCCAGGCCTAACTTCTGCCTGGAATGCAAAACATGCTTTGGACAAACACAACAATGCTTCAGCTGACATGAATTGAGTCTCATGTGCTGTAAAACTAAGAGGCCCAGCAGACAGGTAAAACAATCCTTCAAACACGCCTTCATGCCAGGGTGCCTGCTTGCCTGAATGAAGTGCAAATGTACCCTAGGAGTTAATCTGCAAATGTAAAGGATGCTTGGGAGTGGTTCTGGCTTTAATTGCTCGAATCACTTCAAGCATTGTGATGGCAAAGATGTGTTTTTTTGTGTGGTGGTTAGCAACTGGGCTGTGAAGTGTGTGCTTTTAATGATAACTGAATTTACACAGCGCTTAGTACCCCTGAAAAGGTGCTGAAAGGGACAGTTATGCAAAAATAAATGCATTACTTACAGTCTGATATTACACTAATCTACATTTTGGAAGCAAGTATAAAATAATGACTTACACATTCACAGTGCTTTCTGTCACAGGCTCTGACCTCAAAGCACTAAAAATCCCCAAGTCACTATTTTCCACTGCACCAACCAATTTTAATTCTGTGGCTCTCTGGTTACACACAGACCTATGCAGTGCATTAAATAATAGAGGTTATATAATATACTGTATAGTGCATTTCCCACTGAGTAACAACTTTTTTTTTTGTTTAAGAATTTTATTAAGTTTTCAGAAAGAAATAAAACACAAAAATACAGAGGGAAACCATCAATCAAGATTTCAAAAATTGTACCTACATAGTAAAAAATCAAATAATAAGAGTAAAAGTTCAAAAATAGTAAGGATAGAGAAAAGAAAAGATAAGAAGGAAAAGAACAAAATATAAGGAGGAGAGAGATGAAGAACGAAATTAAGGAGTGGAGAAGATAAGAAATGTCCTAAGACTATGTAAGCAGCCGGATAGAAGAAGAAGAAAGATCAAAGTTAGGGAGGAGGAGCGCATGAAGAAAGATAAGAAGTAAATGGTAACCAGAGAAGATCAGATTTGATTTTTTGTGAGAGAAGAGAAGAGGAGACAGAAGCAATGTGATGTTCATCACATAAAAAATTCCACCACGTTAATAATGAAATTTTCGAAGAATCTTTCCATGAAGATAAAATAACTTTGAAAGCTAATGCAATTAAAAGATCAAACAATAAAGAAATATGAGTGGAATCATCCAATTAAGGTGATGAGGAGCCAAGCATAACATTATGAAATGATAAACTCAAATTACAATTAAAAATGTTCATGCATTTTGCCCAAACCGACTCCCAAAACTTCATAACATTGGAACAATCATAAAGAAGGTGTCTCAAAGTGCCAGTATAATTAGAACAAGACCAGCATAGTGGAGACGAGGTGGGGGAAAACTTGGATATACAAACAGGAGTAATAAGAGCTCTATTGTAAATAAAATACAAGGATTGAGTTATACGAGCAGCAGCAGAAACTTTAAATAACTTAGACCATAGTTTGTCCCAAACAGAAATAGAGAAAGAAAGGGATAGGTCTAATTCCCAAGCAAGTTCAGTGGTAGATTTAGGCCGCTCGGTTGTGTGAGATAACAACAATTTATAGACAAGGGCCGCTTTAGGTATATGCAGAGGAAATATACTATAAAGGGGTGTGGAAGGTGTAAGGGAGGGCATTGATATAGGTACATCAAAGTAAGATAATTGTGATTGTAAGGCGGCTGAAATTAAGAGATATTCAGCATGGTATGTGTCAGGTAGCTGAAATCGTGATTGCAGAGCAAGGCAGGGAATAACAGAATATTGAAGGATTAATTGGTGTACGAAAATAATACCCTTCTCCTTCCAGTGTTTGTAGTAGAATGATTTGCCTTTGTATCGAAGAAACTTATTATACCAAATCGTGGAAGAAAGAAAACATTGAAAAGGAGTTAAACCTTTAGTAAACGTATTATATAGCAAATTTTGAGAATATTTTATAATCGGATTATTAGAAATAAAAGTAGAATTTGACATGTAAATCACATTTTGAAAAGAAAAATCCTTGAGGGAGGATCGTTCAAAAACAATCCATCTGGGAATGGGAGTATTCGCAAAATCAAAGGATAAAGCGAAGGATTGTTTGATAAGAAAGGCTGAGTGGTAAGTCTTAAAATCAGGAAAGCGTACTCCACCTTCGGATTTCGGCCGTTGGAGTTTTGTAAGGGCAATACGAGGGTGTTTCTTATTCCATAAAAATTTTATACAAATAGAATTAACTTGCAAAAAATACCTAAGGGGAATGCGAAAGGGCAACATAGACAATGTGTAAAGTACATGAGGGACAATCATCATTTTTATAGTGTCTAACCTGCCCCACCAAGAAAGAAACAACGAGGACCATGAGAGTAACAGCGACTGAATTTTAGTAATTAATGTTGCAAATGTAGACTTTATTATGGCAGGTATGGATGCAGAGAACCAAATACCAAGGTATTTAATTTTTGTTGGACACCAAGTAAAATTAGAATCATGAAACATATACTGAGAGCATAATGAGTTCAAGGGCAGTACTTCTGTTTTAGAGAGGTTCAGTTTATACCCCGAAATGCTGGAATATAGTCGAACCTCGTCCATAAAGGAGACAGGGATGTAAGAGGATTGGACATATAAATCAATATATCATCCGCATAAGCTGATAATTTGATTTCAACCGAGTTGTATAGAAAACCAGAAATGTGAGCATTAACCAGAATACGCTCAAGGAAGGGTTCAAGGCAAAGGACAAATAACAAAGGGGAGAGGGGGCAGCCTTGACGAGTCCCACGAGCTAACGGAAAGGATTTAGAAAAGTGGTTATTTACAAAAATACTGGCTCGGGGACAGGAGTACAATAATTTAATATAAGAAATAAAAGTTGGACCAAATCCAAACCATTGAAGGGTTCTAAACATAAATTGCCAATTAATACGGTCAAAGGCCTTTTCGGCATCTAAGGATAACGCTGCAAGAGGAGACTTAAATTTCTGTGCAAGTGAGATAATATTCGCAAACATTCGAGCATTATCTGCTGCTAGTCTACCCTTAATAAAACCAACCTGATCAGTCTTAACCAATAGTGGGAGAAGACTCTCAAGACGGGTAGCAAGAATCTTTGCGAATATCTTACAGTCATAATTAATCAATGAAATAGGGCGGTAATTTTTACATAGTGAGTGGTCCTTATCAGGTTTAGGGATAATAATTATTAATGCATCCATAAAGGATCCAGAAGCCTTAGCCTCACTAATAAAGGAATTAAACAACGTCATAAGTTTAGGGACACAGATCGATGCAAAGGCAGAATAAAATTCGACCAAAAAACCATCCGGTCCTGGAGCCTTTGATTTTTTTAGGGAAGTAATGGCATTATTGATTTCTTGAACGGTAATTGCACCTTCCAAGGTATCAAATTCATATGGCAACGAAGGGGGAGATGGAAGGCCCGAAAAAAAGGTATCAAAGTTTTGGTCGGAGGGGTTCGTATCATCAGAATAAAGGGCCTCATAATAGTCATGAAAAATATTAGCAATATCATCGTCTGAGGATACGAGGCGATTAGTGGACTCATTTAAAATAGGGCCTATATTTCTACGTTCAGATTTAATTTTTAAATAAGTAGCTAACATCTTACCAGCCTTATTCTGGCCACCATGGTATTTGGATTTAATTTTGAGGAGAATATTACAGGCATCCACTGTCGCCAGTTTATTAAGCTCGGACTTGGTCTTAATGAGGTCATGGAGTACCGAAGGTGCTTTAGAGGTAAAATAGTTATGCTCCAGAATCTTAAGCTGTTGTAACAAAGCTAAATATTCATTCCGAGCATTTTTCCTCTTCCTAGAGACATAAGAAATAGTAAATGCTCGAAATGAAGCCTTAAAAGCATCCCAATTATTGGAAACAGAGGTTGCTAGGGGATCATTAAACATAAAGAATTCTTTAGCAAAGGAGTTAGCTTCTTTTACAAAAGTAGAATCCGACAATAAAACATTATTAAGTTTCCAACGAGAACATTTTTGAGAGGATAATGAGAGGTCTAAAACAGAAAGGACTGGTCCATGATCTGAAATAAAAATTGACCCAATCTCCGCAGATTGAATAGAAGGGAGCATGGATTTACTAACCAGAATATAATCAATTCTAGAATGTGTATGGTGAACATTGGAAAAAAACGTAAATTCAAGAGAATCTGGGTTACATGTCTTCCAAACATCAAATAGAGGACGAGAGGCAATGGCCGACTGAAAGGCTTTATGGGATTTGTCAGGATGAAACTTAGATTGAGATTGTCTATCTGAAAATGGATCTAACCATTGGTTAAAATCACCAGCAATAACAATATTGGGACAGTCAAAGGAAGAGAGTAAAACCTTGATATCATGCCAGAATTTGGGGTCAGGCTTGACCGGGCCATAAACATTCAATAAAATCAAATCCTTGCCTTGTATAACCGTCCTGGCCATTACCCATCGTCCCTCTGCGTCATTTTGTGTAGAAACAATTTGCACAGATAAAGATTTATGAAACAATATAGCAACACCCCCTTTTTTACTGGAAGCAGGAGAGTACAGAACTTGGCCTACCCATTGTCTTTTTAGCTTAAGTGATTCCGCTTCAGTACAATGTGTTTCTTGAATGAAAGATACCTGAGAGTTTAATTTGGATAAATGAGAAAGTACCTTTTGTCTTTTGACGGGGTTGCCCAGACCACGAACATTCCACGTAACAAAATTACACATATTGAGGGAACGGAGGGGAACAATACGGAATAAGATGATACACTTCAGGATGACATCTAAAAAAAAAGAGACACCAAAATTGATCAACACAAGGTTGGGAACATGAGAATACAATAGGATAGAACACAATTCTAAAAAACATGCGCAGTAAACAAAACATTGTCAGAGTATTAATAGGATATACTGATAAAGAATGAAAAAGCAAAAGAAAAAAAAATAAAGAATAGAGAAAGAAGAATAAGAAGATAGATCAAGGAAAGATATCCAGATCTAAAGAGAAACAACGATAAAGACAAATGCATGGGGCGTAACAGCACCAACAAGAGACGAAGCGACAGAGAAAAAAAAAGAATAAAAGTATAATACTAAGAAACAGCCACATTAAAAGATAGAACAAAAGGACACAAAGAGATTAAGTAGATGATGAAGAGCTAGATGTAGAACGTGAAGACACGTTTTGAAGAAAAGACTTCAGTTTAAGAGGGTCATCAAAAGACCGAGTGGAACCATCATGAGTGATTTTACACAGACACGGATGGAGAATGCCATATCGAATATTCAATTGTCTCATGAGAGGGCGAAGTGCCAGAAATTCCTTCCTTCTCGCATTGGTAGCATTAGATACGTCCTGAGAAATAAAGATGTTATGACCGGACCAAGTGAGATGACGCTTCACTCTAGCAGCTGAAAGAACACGCATTAGGTCCGTGAATTCCAAGAACAGCATGATGATGCCTCTAGGCTTAGAAGCATTAGTTTGGAAACGACCAAGTCTGTGTGCGCGCTGAATGTTCAAAGCAGGTTCCGGTGGAATATTTAAAAGTTCGGTCAAAAATTTCCTCAAGAAAAGAAGTAAATCAGGACCCTCCAAATTTTCTGGCAAGCCATAAAGGCGTAGGTTGTTACGCCGATTGCGATTTTCCAAATCCTCGGTGTGAAGTTTAAGGCGTTGAATTTCTTGTTCCATGCTTGGAATTTTAGTGGAGATATCCTGCATATCACTAATACGTTGCTCCATATCAAACACCTTAGCTTCCATAGAAATCCACCTATCCTCAATTAATTGTAGTTTCTCATTAGTGGTGGCCATAAAAGATTTAAGACCCCTCACCTCGTCTAAAATAGTGTCCAGAACAGGATGTTGAGAGGAAAGAATGGGAGACGGAGGGTCATTTTTAGCTCTTTTGGGCTTGGTACCCGACGAAACTGCTCTAGTCGAGGTAGACGCCTCACTGGCCATCATGAGACGGTGAAGCGGACGAGAGGTGATCTTCAACAAAGATTTCTGCCTGCCCATCCGTCAGAAAGCCACACCAAATAGAAGGCGTCACCCTCTGTCAGCTCTTTAAAAGTAATTGGTAAAAGATCTGGGAAAGGAAGAGTACAAAAAGAAATTGAGGTCCGGGGACGGGAGGAAATAGTTACATCCACCAAAGAAGTGCAGGTAGTCAATCTCTCCTCTAAAAACCTGACTGATAACATGATTTCTCTCCTTAGTAAAGGCCTCAACTTTAATCCCCACGAGACAGGAGACCTTTGCAGATCCAAAATAGATCTTTTTAAGTTCATCAGGGGTCTCAAACTTAAAAAACATTTCTCAGGGACATCCTCTGGAGACAACAGATCTAAAAACATCGGAGATACCATTTTCCCTAATATGCAGAGCATCAATGACATTAAAGCCACACACCTTTTACTGTCTCTTACAGACACAGAGGATTCTCCCCTGAGTATGGAACACCTTTTACAGGACCTCGATATAGACACGGACTCTACCATCTCCAGTGGTCTCAAAACCAAATCCAAATGGACACTCACCTTACCAGGAGGGAACTCCATAGATGTCTTCTATAACCTTGTTTTAGAAGACCTTGACAAATATGAAAACAAAACTATGAGGGCCAAACGCAGACCCAAAGACAATCTCAACAGGAGTGAACGCCTAGCACTCAAGACACTGAGCACAGATCCTGACATCATCATCCGAGAGGCAGAAAAAGGGGGAAACGTGGTGGTCATGAACAGCATTGACTACCATCATGAGATCCTGACGCAACTTCAGGACAACACATGTTATGAACTTCTTCATGACAATCCCACTGGCCCTTTGACTATCATGATCAACAGGAACCTGTCAGATTGGCACACTCTAGGTCTTATTGATGAAGATGAGGCACTCTACATGAAGGTAGTGAGACCCACTTTTCCTTGGCTCTATACTCTGCCTAAGGTTCATAAACAAGCCAATTTTCCACCTGGCAGACCCATTGTTTCGGGCATAGGGGGACCTACAGGGAGATTGGCACACTATGTCGATCTGTTTCTGAGCCCTATGGTAAAAAACTTACCCTCCTACATCCAGGACACCAAATACATTCTAGGTGTTCTTGACAATGTCCTATGGCAACCTGACATGATAATGGCCACATTAGATGTGGTGTCACTCTACACCTCTATAAAACCTGATCTTGGTCTAGATGCAGTGACACACTATCTAGACAACAGACCGGCTACACTCTGGCAACACACTAACATGCTTACAACCATGATGGAGATCATACTCAATAATAACTACTTCATATACGACAGACAGTGGTACAAGCAGATCAAAGGCGTAGCCATGGGCTCAAAATTTTCTCCATCCTTTGCCAATCTTTATATGGGCTCTTTGGAAGCAAAATGGATATGGGGCCCAAAAGGGGCCCAATGGACTGACAACATCATTTATTGGGGTCGTTACATCGACGACTGCCTCCTTCTGTGGTCTGGCACACAGGATAGCCTCACTGATTTCTGCCAACATCTCAACTCCAATGACATGGATATGCGCTTCACCTGCATCTCTAGTACGAACCAAGTTACCTTTCTAGACGTTGAACTGTACATAAAAGACAATACACTTCACAGTCGTCTTCACCGTAAAGAAACCTCTTGCAATGCCATCCTTCATGCTGAGAGGTCACACCCAATACATCAAATGCAGGCTATTCCCTACGGAGAATTTACTAGGGCACGCAGGAACTGCAGTGAAGAGAGTGAGTTTGAGGTCTGTCTCAATGACAGGAAAGAAAGATTCATCAACAGAGGATATAAACCCTGCATTTTACAGAAGGCGGCCCAGAGAATTGGAAGAATACAGAAAAACCAAACCCTTCTTGACAAAACGAAAACTGGATCTAAGACCCTACCGGTTAGACTTATCACTGACTATAATGAGGTCAGCGTAGTAATCAGAAACAGCTTCAACAAACACTGGAACACTTTACTTAAGGACAGAACACTTAAGGAATTCATCACCACCAAACCTCAGATCACCTTCAGACGCGGCAGAACCCTAAGAAATAGACGCAGCCCCACAGTCCCACGCTCCACCATGGCCTCCACTTGGCTTACTCCACACACCAAAGGTTTCTTTAAATGCGGATGCTGTGGAGCAGGTAAATGGGCACAAAACGGCATTAAATCATTCACAGGTGCGACCAAACACAAGTATGATATCAACTGCAATATCAACTGCAACACGAAATATGTGATCTACATTCTGGAATGTACATGCAAAAGACAATACGTTGGCAGCACCATCAGACCACTGAAAGAACGCATCCTGGAACATGTAAGGGCAATGCGAAATGGAGATGTCAGATATCCGATGGCCCTACATGTGATGTCTTGCCCCACCCAAGGAACACAAAAGAAACTCACCTTTTTTGGTATGGACACCACCCCACCTAGTGTCAGAGGTGGGAACCGTGAACTCAGACTACGTCGCCTGGAGACAACATGGATAATGCGTCTGCACACCGTGAGACACGGCTTGAACATAGATCATGAATTACAATACTTTCTAGGTGCTTAGTCTTCCAGCACAAGACTACTATGTGTTTTTGTCCCATTGCTTAGTTCTCTCTCAGTACTTTGAATAATTCTGTTTTTTTAAATATTTTTTAGGTCTCTATTGTGTTTTCATTCATCACTCATACATTTTTGTATGTGCTTTTCACCCAAGACTGCCTTGATTTACTTTGATTGCCTCGATACTGTTTTCTTTCTTTTCCAGTCCATTTCGAATCTGTTTAGGCATGTTGCTCTCATTACTGCCCTGCCCTTTGAATAATTTCTGTTTATTATAGTTTAGGTCTCTTTTGTGTTTCCACTCATTACTCACACATTGCTCCATGTGCTTTTCACCCATGACTGCCTTGATTAACTTTGATTGCCTCTGTAATGTTTTGTTTCTCTTCCAGTCCATTTCGTGTCTATTTAGGCATGTTACTCTCAGTACTACCCTGCACTTTGTGGCTTCGCTCTGAATATTATATTTATCTGTACTAGGAGTATTACAGTTTCTATCTGTACCAGGAGTATTACTGTTTGCTCTCGTTTACCCTTTCTACTGCCACATGAACGGTTTACGTTTCATTTTAATACCACCATGACATTACTTTGATTACCTTTGAACTGTTTTTCCAGTCCATTTCTGGTTTCAGTGATGCAATTTTTGGCTCTTTACTGTCTTTTGTCTTTGACCATTGGTTTTACGCTCAGCAGGTAATCTCTCTCTGTGCTGTTTTTCCCTTCTCAGGGCTGCCTGGCTCTTCTGCCTTTTGCTTTCTCTTCCTTTATTTTACCATTCCTCTCCGTTGCCCACCCCTCCTTTTGACACTCTACTCCGTTTTACATTACGATCCCACTTCGATTATACTCCCTCACTTCCGGTCCGCCCTCTCTCCCCTGCACGGTCTAGTCTTTTCCTTTCCCTAATTATTCACTTCCTGTGAGTTCGTCTCCTCCCGCTATCGAGCTCGAGACGAATTCACCCATACCGACCGAACATACGGTAAGCCTTCCGCCCGTAGCCTTGGCCCTCCACCCCTACTCCCATTTTGGCCTTTACTCATAATTTTTCACCCTTAGATCGACCCTTGGACTGACTTATCCGTCGTCCTTTCCTATTACGGACTACCACCCTGAAGTTACCGCTTCTTTGACCGTGGCGTCTCCGCTCATCTACTACTATTGCAGACCACCGTTGGAACATTCGTTTACTGAATACTTTATTAGCCATGGTCATTCTTACACAGGCAGATTTCCCCTTCTACCTTCTTCAATCACGCCCGCCGCTTGTCGGAACCTTCACGCTCTTGCCTTTCCTTGCTCCTCATGCTCTTGCTTTGACTGTCCTTACTAACTCTATTAGAACTCTCCCGCTGATTAACGTGATTTGCGATTGTGACTTTTGACGCAATTGTGTCTCTTGTTTTACGGTACCACCTACACATTTCGCAGTACCTTGACTGATTACTGGTTTATGACACTAATGGGGCTCTCTCCATACTGATGTGTTTTAGGATGTCACTCACACACGCTCGCTTTGTTTTCCACGGCGTGCTGTTTCCTCTCTTCCTGCTCCTCCTTTTCTCGCGCTTAAACAATGTTCGCATTTGTATTCGAAGCCTGATCCTGCTGCAAGGAAGTTCTTTTTGCATTTACCCTCGGCAGCGTGGTTGTTTTTATGTGATTTTACACTTGCTGGTTACACTTGTTACTGGCGACCAGGCTCATGCCTTACAATTATGATTGGGCCCCCCTCAATAATTGTGTCGCTTCTCACCTTGCACCACTTAGATGTATGTGTATCCCATTCAATACCACCAGGTTTTGACCTTGGTAGCTGTGTAATGTCTTTTTCACCTTTACCGTTTACACCTCCTCTACACCATTCCTACAGGGTCCTCACCTTTTGGTGCCTTTCGCCGTTTTACTATGTACTTTCTTTTGACCCAATTGGTTTCTTTATTTTGTTTCCTTGTGTCCTTCCCAGCCCTGAAGAGTCACGGGTTGTTTCCCGTTGATGAAACACGTGTCGGCTGGTTGCTTTTTTCGTTTCAAACCATTTGAAGAAACGCACTATTAAATTTCATTACAAAAACATTCCTGGTGTTGACCTAATCGATGGTTTTACAACGTTGTTTACATCCTTAAACGTGTGCGCAGAACTTGTTTCAGCACCGCTCAAAGTCGAATGGCTCGCACAGGGGATAAAAGCCCCAGTCGCTCGATGGTAGAGCTGGCCCGACAGGCCCCAAGGTTATCCACCGCAACACCCACCTGGCTCAAGGGTGACGGTCGTCCCAGCAGCGGCCGCCAGAGATCTCAGTCTCCAAAGCCACAGTCTGGGCAGGCACCAACTCCCAGGGAGGCAGCATTGCATTCGTTCCTGATTCGCTGCTCGGGTCGACAGCGTGGTATGGCAGGAGAGTGCAGAAGAATGCAATCAGAGCCGGCGAATATTCAGCACTGCATATGGCAGAATCCAAAGGCTATCCAGCACTCCGGGGCAAACTCCTGATATTCACCGCCTCCCGCAATAAAAAGCTGACTGAGTGACACATCCCATAATTTTAATTTGGTGAGGATGCAGCTGTTGTATACTCCGATCCCCTTATGGGGCAATCATGGTTGCCGGCTCTCTGGCGCCCCCAGCATGGACATCTTATAGGGTCACTAGAGGTCACAGTAACAACTTCTGACTTCTCCTTTGTGATCCTGGCACTATCCTTGCGACCCCTGGCTCAGGTCTCATCAAGAGCAGATTAAAGAGGGCTCTATATGAACCTTGTTTTTTTTCTATTGTTCACCCCTTGCCTCTGTTCATTTTTCCCTCTTGTTTTACTGGTGCATTTCATTTTTTATTTTGAAAGTGTCCAAAAGTGAGAAACTTTCAAAAGAAAAATATCTGCACTATAAATACGAACACTTACTGCAGAGGGTTTTCAGTAATCCCCTAAAATGCTGCACTAAGGCATTTTAACTTTTAACATTTCAAACATCTAACTGAAAGCTGACAGCACAGGCCAGACAGTGTATTTTGGTATTAATGAAAGAGCAGCAGATTGCCTATGCATATTGCAGCATTCTTCCATGCAAACAGAAAACGGTTGTATTAATATTTATTTTGAGGATTTTGCAAATTGTATTTTTGTGTTCTTCAACATAAAGGCGCGTACAGTGAAAAGAAAAAACGCATCTCTTGTAACCATCACTACATCACTAACTTGATACCATCTGTGGGGTTTTTGAGGTTTGTTGTGACACAATTCACTGGAAACCCTCTTTTAGGTTTTTAAGAGTCAGTGTGCTGATTACTGTACAGTAAAAAAAGACAAAGAATATGTGGCGTTAATCTCTGTACTGTCACCATAGTTAATAGTTGTATGCTCAGGGGCATAGCTTCTGGGGGGTGTTTGGGCTGTTACACCTCCCCAATAAATATATTTTCTGATAAATAGTTGGAGACAGGTGCTTTTAGTCATGTATTGTGAGATGTCAGTCAGTTTTCAGCAGGAATGTTGACATACACACAGACAAAAATGCACTCACACTATCTCACTCTCAGTTTTGAAAGTCCTCAAAAATATTCACTATTTTACAAAATAATGTGTTTTCTCTCTTAGTACTCCTACCAATCCGCATTCCTCTCCCTTTCCATTGCCCCTTAGGCTCCCCTCTTGCACTCTGCTTTCATTTAAAGTATTTAAATATTAAATATCAACCTGATTGTCGGAAAATCTGAAGCTCACCCCCCCCCCCCCGTCTTGCTGATGAAGCTATCCACGTGTATGATGTTGTTGAGGTCTAAAGCACTGCAAGTTCACTTCCTGTGATGTAATCGGGGGTCATGTGACCTGATGTCACTTCTGCTACCCCTGGAATTTTGATGAGTTGACGTGAATGAGAGTTGAGGGCAGGGATAGAGTGGAACCTGGCCTGTATTTAACTTTGTGTGCAGTTTCCCAGGAACAGAGTTTGTGAGTAGCATTGCTTGTCTCCACAGCAGTGTACTTACTTGCAGTACATGGCTGTTCTGAGCAGAGAGGCTATTGAAAAAACACACTAGCAGTGGTGGGTGGTGGGTGGTGACCCTCAACACTAGGGGGTCATCGGGGGTCCGAGAGACAAACCCAGCGGGGGCAAAAAGATAATTTTTAAAAATGTAAAACCTACTTACCCATGATTCGCTCTCCGGGTTTTATTCTTTCTTCTGGAGTCAGCGCGACTGCACCTCATGGAGCCTCAGGCAAACCGCTTCTGTAAATCCCGATGCTGCTCTCATGCTGCAGATGTGTAAACAGAAAATGGTATAAAGGAATAGATATGCAAATTATTTTTAGATAGAGCACACTTAGTTACTCTGTCTCTAGTTTATTAATCTAGAAAGATTTTATCAAGACATTTTTACATTTCTACATCAAGACTGACATAAGATCAGGAAGGAAACAACAACACACCAAAACAGTTATACACATAAATTGTACATACACAAAATCTTGACATACACAAGAAAGACAACAACTTATACATACAAACTAACCCCTAAATAAACACAAATAGTTACTACTAGTGTCCTCCAAATGGTTCTGGACGGACCACTGGGAGATAGTCCAAAGGGTACGCTGCAACTCTATCAGTTAGTGTCGACCATTCTCAGCGTACTTGACATAGAATCTCCAAACATGGCTTAATTTCTGTGACTCCTCCTTCAGAAAAAAGGTCTACGCAATCACGTTTCGGCCATACATTTTCCTCGGCCTCCTCAGGACTGGGTTAATACAATAACTGTACACACACTACAAAAAAAAATATATATATAAGGATCAGTTTTCTTAACTACATATAAACTAAATCACAAGCACTGTCGTTGCAGCTCTCCATGCTACCCGGGGGGGGAAACGAAAAAGTGGTCGGTGAAAGTGACCAGTGGAATCAAACAAACACCGAAGTAATTCACCAGTGTACACCCCCACAGTGAAAGAAAATCGTACCACAGTCCAATAAATGGCACCCATCTATCTCTCAAACATCTATCTTCTCAATAGGTCAAAAAAGAAAAACCGATCAAATCCCGAAAGTGCGCAACCCGCCACAAATCATAGTGCACAACACAGAGAAAAAGGGGGACCAAATCCCACACTGTGCACACCACACATGCCCCTCTACGTGATTAGTACTTAAAGCCACCGTGCCCTCATGATATACTGAACACAGCGTGTATCTCAACCTTAACCCCTAGCACTCACGTCAGGGCGGTGGTCCTCTGGGCGCCTGTTTATTAAAATCAGCTGAATCCCCGAAGACCACAATGGAAATGCCTAACAGGGTAAATAACCAAATCAAACCAAACCTCTAATCTCAAATCTCAGATGCGCTATATTAACGCGTAAAAATGGACAGGAGGTTCCAAGTCGCCAAGGGCTTATCTTCCTCCTCTGAAAAATCCCTTCATATATGGAAACGTCTGTTTTTTCTCTTAATTAGATCCACAACCTGGATAAGGCAAAAGCGGGCCGCTTAACGCTCTCAAAAAGTGATAAAAAAGGTTGAACAGTTCACACGTACAAAACCCACTCAGGCTCGTACTTTTGGTGGAATCCGAATAGTTATCTGGGTCCTGCGACAATGCTCGATACTCCCAATAACGCCAGTCGACGTGTAGCGACTGACATGGAACACCTGTTTCTATACCTCCGGCTCAGAACATCATGAGCAGACATGAAAAGAGGACTACATGTATACTGAAAAGGGGGTCGGCCATCTTAGCATGGGAAAAATCCCAACACTCGATCACACTAGTCACCATACTCCTGCAATATCAATACTGTACTGTACAAATAAAAAGCCTCACAAGTATTTAGACTGTGTGAGGGCCGCACAAGGAGGGCACACTCCCTAAAATTACAAGAGAACAAAATAACACAAACTACTAGAGAGGAAAATAAAATAAAAAGGCGGTGGAGTCCACACATCGTATGGCGCCAACTCCCAAAGGATACTGCCCCCATGTCAAAAGGCACAAGTCCCTGATGTCGACCCGACTAGTACTCCGTAAACATACGGAGTCAGAAGGTAGGGGGGTTGGTTATGTCTCAAAATAAAGAATTTATGTATATGGGGAACCCACTCACACACACGCCCATTTACTCCTCAAAAACTTGCGCAAGGTTCGAGGAGAGGAAATATCCACACGTCCAATGCACTAGGACCAAATCCCGTGAACCACTGACACCGTCCACCACCCCCCAAGGAATGCACGGGAGACCGCGCGGACCCAATGCTTGGTCATTGAACAATCTATACAAACAAAACCAAATACCATACAATTTAAAACACATTAAAATCGTGTGTAATAGAGAAACACCAAGGCAAACTCAGTGTAATCATAGCATCGCACTGCATACCCCCTCTCTCCTCATATTATTCAGAATATAAACAACACCCCCAAACCCCAAGAGCTCAAATCAGGGCCCAGATCTCATCACGGTCATTTAATCCCTGTCTGGATGTATGGTAACGTTCTATCATGCGTGCCTCAAGGTAATTCAACTTGTTTTGCAGAGATATTTTATTCGGTGCTTTCACCACAACTAGCACTGTCCAGTAAAGGTCATCTTCACTATGATTCATTTTGATGAAGTGTTGGACCATAGGCGCCCCTGTGGTCCCACATCGTATGCGGGATTTATGTTGTAAAATCCTCATCTTGACAGCTTGGGTAGTCTGCCCTATGTATGTTTTCCCACATGGGCATGTCACTGAGTACACTACGTTTTTGGAATTACAATTGGAGAAACTTAACTGTGAGTGTACCACTTTATTTATTTCCACGCACTTAGAATTTTTCGTTTGCGGGCATACCCCGCACCCATTACAACGGTAGTGTCCGATGAGTGCTGGCAGGCCCATCATTCCTCTCAGATCAGTAGGCACAGGGGATGGGTGGGTGGCTTTCACCAAATGATTTCTCAAATTCTTTCCTCTTCGAAAAGCAAATAATGGCTTAGGGATATTCAGATGTTACACCAATCTAAGGTCCCTTAAAATTATCTGCTTCACCTTATTAGCCTTAGGATTAAATGTAAGGACACATACCATTTGCTCTGTTTCCGGTTTGGTTTTAGGGGTAAGGAGTGTTTCCCTCGGGGTGTACCACGCTCTCTTTAATGCTCCCCTGACCAATTTCCTCGGGTACCCTCTTGATGTGAGTTTTTTTTGGAGTATTTTGGCGTTCCTAAAGTAATCGTCTTTGTCAGTGCAATTCCGTCGCACTCTCAAAAATTGACCGTAGGGCAAGTTGTCTCTAAGGTTGCGTGGGTGCCCAGATGTGTATTCCAATAACGTGTTCCTGTCGGTGGGCTTGGTGAACAAGTCCACCTCCAGCTTACCTTCCTTTTCAAAAATCCACATGTCAAGGAAGTTTATACGTTTATTACTTGAAGACATTGTGAATTTTAAATCTGGTGTCCTAGCGTTGAGCCAGGAATGGAATTGTACCAGCTGGTCCTGTGTACCCTTCCATATCATGAACACGTCGTCGATAAACCGAACCCATCCTAGGGTATGTTCCCTGAAGGGGGACGTGTCATCAAAAATGTGTATCATTTCAAAATGATTCATTACCAGATTGGCAATTTCTGGGGCAAAGCAACAACCCATCCCTACACCTTTGATCTGTAAAAATAAATCTGTTTTAAATGTGAAAAAATTATTTTTCAAACAAATCTGGGCTAAGGAAATTAAAAAGTCTGTGGGTACATAGTGAGGTCGGGGCCTTTGATCTAATACTGCCTGCATAACCACCAAAGCTTCGTCTTGTGGTATGTTGGTGTATAAACTCTCAATGTCGAAGGAAACCAGCAACTGCTGGGTCCCGTCGAACATTGAGAATTCAATTTTGGAGATAAGATCCATGGTGTCTCTAATGTAGGCTTTTGTCATAGGGACAAATGGCTTCAAGAATACATCTATATATTTAGCCAATGGTTCCAGCAAGGATCCACAAGAAGCAATGATGGGTCTCCCAGGAGGCTGTGTACTATTTTTATGTATTGTAGGCAATACATATATATTGGGGATTTTTTGCTCAGTGAAGTTAAGATATTCGTGTTCTTTCCTACAGAGGTATCCCAGGTCCATCGCTTCAGTGGTCAGATGTAATATTTGAGCTTTTAATCTGGCTGTGGGGTTCTCTGTAATAAGACGATAGTGCTCCCTGTTGTCCAATTGTCGCAAAATCTCTGCATCGTATTGTTCACTGTCCCACAGCACTATCCCCCCTCCCTTGTCGGCTGGTTTAATCACCGTCAATGGGTTCTGGGCAAGTTCTTTTAAGGCCAACTGTTCCTGTTTGGAGAAGTTAGATTTAAAACTGATTTGTTTGGTGTTAAGTTGATCCACTTCCCGCAAGATTTGATCCTCAAACAATAAGACCTCCTCAGGCATTGCCATGCGTTGAGGGCAAAAAGTGGATTTTTTCTTAAGCCCGCTGATGTTAATCTCATTAGTGTCATTATATTCAGAAAAAAAGACCTTAAGCCTAATTTTTCTAAGGAATTGTAAAACTTCGGTTTTAGTTTCAACCGGATCCTGCAACACTGTAGGGACAAAGGATAAGCCTTTTTGCAGTACTTTTATTTCAATTTCTGTTGAAGGATGTTTCGACAGGTTATAAATCGGCATCATAACTCCCTCGGAATGGTTATCCTCCATACTACCTCGATCTACCTCCTGTATGTTCTGTGCCGTGTCCTGAAAAATCCCTGTTCCTGGTTCTGTTGTATTGGGGGTTGCCATCCCCTTCTGAACCCCCGTCCCCTGTGCCCGCCTCTGTCTAAAAAAGGAGGAGGGGGCTGAGTTCTGGGATATTGATAATATGGCTGCTGTGGCGGATAGGGTGGAAAAAAATATCCACTTCCTTGGTCTGAATCGGAAGACAAGGACTCAGAGAAGGTCACAAATTTAGTTCGGGACCTTCCTCTATATTGCAAGTTCAGACTGCTTGGGTTGTTATTCTTGAAGAAATCTTCTTTCAGATATGGGTAAACCCACTCTAATTTGAAATTCTTTATGTCTTTTACCACCTTTGATGTTTTTAAATTCACTGTGTGTGTTTTAAAGTCAGCTAAGGTTTTATCTATGGTTTCTAGCAATGACTTTGCATCTGCTATCGAGGTGTCCCCCCCCGATTTCCTCTTCCAATTTTTTAATTTCTTTTAGCTCTTCTTCGCTTATTCTCAAGGCAGTCTGGATTGACAACACAATCCAATCGCGGGAACATTTAGTACCCACGCCACTGAAGTCAACCAAGTACGCCTTGTCATTTATGAAAATCACTGGGATATTTTTCACCTGTAATCCTACAGGTATTGTGTTGGATTTGAGGTATTCCAATAATACCGGGGCATGGAGTTGGGTCCTAGTATTCTTCTTTCTGAGTTGGATAAGGCGATCCCCTTTATCCGAGTTCGAATTCAAATTACTTGTCCCTGAAGTGTCGCCCCCTAATAGTGACGGGATCTGTTTCAATCTGTTAATGTCTTCTTCTGAATAACTGACCATATATGGTTCAGACATTTCTCTATACACAAGGCAAAAATGCACACACTCCACATAAAGTACTTAGACAAAATCCAAAAATATATATATATATGGTCCTTCAATGATTCATAGTCACCCAATGCAGGATAATTTTACACGTTTTCACCATGTGCAATGTACTAATTCTTTAAACAACAAATTACCTCACACTTAACAAAGTGTAAAAGACATCTAGCAAGCAACAGGGTTATACCCAATTGACCCTATATATACCTGGGTATAGAACAATTATGTGTAAACAGAAAATGGTATAAAGGAATAGATATGCAAATTATTTTTAGATAGAGCACACTTAGTTACTCTGTCTCTAGTTTATTAATCTAGAAAGATTTTATCAAGACATTTTTACATTTCTACATCAAGAATGACATAAGATCAGGAAGGAAACAACAAAACACCAATACAGTTATACACATAAATTGTACATACACAAAATCTTGACATACACAAGAAAGACAACAACTTATACATACAAACTAACCCCTAAATAAACACAAATAGTTACTACTAGTGTCCTCCAAATGGTTCTGGACGGACCACTGGGAGATAGTCCAAAGGGTACGCTGCAACTCTATCAGTTAGTGTCGACCATTCTCAGCGTACTTGACATAAAATCTCCAAACATGGCTTAATTTCTGTGACTCCTCCTTCAGAAAAAAGGTCTACGCAATCGCGTTTCGTCCATACATTTTCCTCGGCCTCCTCAGGACTGGGTTAATACAATAACTGTACACACACTACAAAAAAAAATATATATATAAGGATCAGTTTTCTTAACTACATATAAACTAAATCACAAGCACTGTCGTTGCAGCTCTCCATGCTACCCGGGGGGGGGGAAGGAAAAAGTGGTCGGTGAAAGTAACCAGTGGAATCAAGCAAACACCGAAGTAATTCACCAGTGTGCACCCCCACAGTGAAAGAAAATCGTACCACAGTCCAATAAATGGCACCCATCTATCTCTCAAACATCTATCTTCTCAATAGGTCAAAAAAGAAAAACCGATCAAATCCCCAAAGTGCGCAACCCGCCACAAATCATAGTGCACAACACAGAGAAAAAGGGGGACCAAATCCCACACTGTGCACACCACACATGCCCCTCTACGTGATTAGTACTTAAAGCCACCGTGCCCTCATGATATACTGAACACAGCGTGTATCTCAACCTTAACCCCTAGCACTCACGTCAGGGCGGTGGTCCTCTGGGCGCCTGTTTATTAAAATCAGCCGAATCCCCGAAGACCACATGAATGGAAAAGCCTAACAGGGTAAATAACCAAATCAAACCAAACCTCTAATCTCAAATCTCAGATGCGCTATATTAACGCGTAAAAATGGACAGGAGGTCCCAAGTCGCCAAGGGCTTACCTTCCTCCTCTGAAAAATCCCTTCTTGTATGGAAACGTCTGTTTTTTCTCTTAATTAGATCCACAACCTGGATAAGGAAAAAGCGGGCCGCTTAACTCTCTCAAAAAGTGATAAAAAAGGTTGAACAGTTCACACGTACAAAACCCACTCAGGCTCTTACTTTTGGTGGAATCCGAATAGTTATCTGGGTCCTGCGTCAATGCTCGATACTCCCAATAACGCCAGTCGACGTGTAGCGACTGACATGGAACACCTGTTTCTATACCTCCGGCTCAGAACATCATGAGCAGACATGAAAAGAGGACTACATGTATACTGAAAAGGGGGTCGGCCATCTTAGCATGGGAAAAATCCCAACACTCGATCACACTAGTCACCAAACTCCTGCAATATCAATACTGTACTGTACAAATAAAAAGCCTCACAAGTATTTAGACTGTGTGAGGGCCGCACAAGGGGGGCACACTCCCTAAAATTACAAGAGAACAAAATAACACAAACTACTAGAGAGGGAAATAAAATAAAAAGGCTGTGGAGTCCACACATCGTATGGCGCCAACTCCCAAAGGATACTGCCCCCATGTCAAAAGGCACAAGTCCCTGATGTCGACCCGACTAGTACTCCGTAAACATACGGAGTCAGACGGTAGGGGGGTTGGTTATGTCTCAAAATAAAGAATTTATGTATATGGGGAACCCACTCACACACACGCCCATTTACTCCTCAAAAACTTGCGCAAGGCTCGAGGAGAGGAAAGATCCAAACATCCAATGCACTAGGACCAAATCCCGTGAACCACTGACACCGTCCACCACCCCCCAAGGAATGCACGGGAGACCGCGCGGACACAATGCTTGGTCATTGAACAATCTATACAAACAAAACCAAATACCATACAATTTAAAACACATTAAAATCGTGTGTAATAGAGAAACATCAAGGCAAACTCAGTGTAATCATAGCATCGCACTGCATACCCCCTCTCTCCTCATATTATTCAGAATATAAACAACACCCCCAAACCCCGAGAGCTCAAATCAGGGCCCAGATCTCATCACGGTCATTTAATCCCTGTCTGGATGTATGGTAACGTTCTATCATGCGTGCCTCAAGGTAATTCAACTTGTTTTGCAGAGATATTTTATTCGGTGCTTTCACCACAACTAGCACTGTCCAGTAAAGGTCATCTTCACTATGATTCATTTCGATGAAGTGTTGGACCATAGGCGCCCCTGTGGTCCCACACGGTATGCGGGATTTATGTTGTAAAATCCTCATCTTGACAGCTTGGGTAGTCTGCCCTATGTATGTTTTCCCACATGGGCATGTCACTGAGTACACTACGTTTTTGGAATTACAATTGGAGAAACTTAACTGTGAGTGTACCACTTTATTTATTTCCACGCACTTAGAATTTTTCGTTTGCGGGCATACCCCGCACCCATTACAACGGTAGTGTCCGATGAGTGCTGGCAGGCCCATCATTCCTCTCAGATCAGTAGGCACAGGGGATGGGCGGGTGGCTTTCACCAAATGATTTCTCAAATTCTTTCCTCTTCGAAAAGCAAATAATGGCTTAGGGATATTCAGATGTTCCACCAATCTAAGGTTCCTTAATATTATCTGCTTCACCTTATTAGCCTTAGAATTAAATGTAAGGACACATACCATTTGCTCTGTTTCCGGTTTGGTTTTAGGGGTAAGGAGTGTTTCCCTCGGGGTGTACCACGCTCTCTTTAATGCTCCCCTGACCAATTTCCTCGGGTACCCTCTTGATGTGAGTTTTTTTTGAAGTATTTTGGCGTTCCTAAAGTAATCGTCTTTGTCAGTGCAATTCCGTCGCACTCTCAAAAATTGACCGTAGGGCAAGTTGTCTCTAAGGTTGCGTGGGTGCCCAGATGTGTATTCCAATAACGTGTTCCTGTCGGTGGGCTTGGTGAACAAGTCCACATCCAGCTTACCTTCCTTTTCAAAAATCCACACGTCAAGGAAGTTTATACGTTTATTACTTGAAGACATCGTGAATTTTAAATCTGGTGTCCTAGCGTTGAGCCAGGAATGGAATTGTACCAGCTGGTCCTGTGTACCCTTCCATATCATGAACACGTCGTCGATAAACCGAACCCATCCTAGGGTATGTTCCCTGAAGGGGGACGTGTCATCAAAAATGTGTATCATTTTAAAATGATTCATTACCAGATTGGCAATTTCTGGGGCAAAGCAACAACCCATCCCTACACCTTTGATCTGTAAAAATAAATCTGTTTTAAATGTGAAAAAATTATTTTTCAAACAAATCTGGGCTAAGGAAATTAAAAAGTCTGTGGGTACATAGTGAGGTCGGGGCCTTTGATCTAATACTGCCTGCATAACCACCAAAGCTTCGTCTTGTGGTATGTTGGTGTATAAACTCTCAATGTCGAAGGAAACCAGAAACTGCTGGGTCCCGTCGAACATTGAGAATTCAATTTTGGAGATAAGATCCATGGTGTCTCTAATGTAGGCTTTTGTCATAGGGACAAATGGCTTCAAGAATACATCTATATATTTAGCCAATGGTTCCAGCAAGGATCCACAAGAAGCAATGGGAGTTGGCGCCATACGATGTGTGGACTCCACCGCCTTTTTATTTTATTTTCCTCTCTAGTAGTTTGTGTTATTTTGTTCTCTTGTAATTTTAGGGAGTGTGCCCCCCTTGTGCGGCCCTCACACAGTCTAAATACTTGTGAGGCTTTTTATTTGTACAGTACAGTATTGATATTGCAGGAGTATGGTGACTAGTGTGATCGAGTGTTGGGATTTTTCCCATGCTAAGATGACCGACCCCCTTTTCAGTATACATGTAGTCCTCTTTTCATGTCTGCTCATGATGTTCTGAGCCGGAGGTATAGAAACAGGTGTTCAATGTCAGTCGCTACACGTCGACTGGCGTTATTGGGAGTATCGAGCATTGACGCAGGACCCAGATAACTATTCGGATTCCACCAAAAGTACGAGCCTGAGTGGGTTTTGTAGGTGTGAACGGTTCAACCTTTTTTATCACTTTTTGAGAGAGTTAAGCGGCCCGCTTTTGCCTTATCCAGGTTGTGGATCTAATTAAGAGAAAAAACAGACGTTTCCATACAAGAAGGGATTTTTCAGAGGAGGAAGGTAAGCCCTTGGCGACTTGGAACCTCCTGTCCATTTTTACGCGTTAATATAGCGCATCTGAGATTTGAGATTAGAGGTTTGGTTTGATTTGGTTATTTACCCTGTTAGGCTTTTCCATTCATGTGGTCTTCGGGGATTCGGCTGATTTTAATAAACAGGCGCCCAGAGGACCACCGCCCGGACGTGAGTGCTAGGGGTTAAGGTTGAGATACACGCTGTGTTCAGTATATCATGAGGGCACGGTGGCTTTAAGTACTAATCACGTAGAGGGGCATGTGTGGTGTGCACAGTGTGGGATTTGGTCCCCCTTTTTCTCTGTGTTGTGCACTATGATTTGTGGCGGGTTGCGCACTTTGGGGATTTGATCGGTTTTTCTTTTTTGACCTATTGAGAAGATAGATGTTTGAGACATAGATGGGTGCCATTTATTGGACTGTGGTACGATTTTCTTTCACTGTGGGGGTGCACACTGGTGAATTACTTCGGTGTTTGTTTGATTCCACTGGTCACTTTCACCGACCACTTTTTCGTTTCCCCCCCCGGGTAGCATGGAGAGCTGCAACGACAGTGCTTGTGATTTAGTTTATATGTAGTTAAGAAAACTGATCCTTATATATATATTTTTTTTTGTAGTGTGTGTACAGTTATTGTATGAACCCAGTCCTGAGGAGGCCGAGGAAAATGTATGGCCGAAACGCGATTGCGTAGACCTTTTTTCTGAAGGAGGAGTCACAGAAATTAAGCCATGTTTGGAGATTCTATGTCAAGTACGCTGAGAATGGTCGACACTAACTGATAGAGTTGCAGCGTACCCTTTGGACTATCTCCCAGTGGTCCGTCCAGAACCATTTGGAGGACACTAGTAGTAACTATTTGTGTTTATTTAGGGGTTAGTTTGTATGTATAAGTTGTTGTCTTTCTTGTGTATGTCAAGATTTTGTGTATGTACAATTTATGTGTATAACTGTATTGGTGTTTTGTTGTTTCCTTCCTGATCTTATGTCATTCTTGATGTAGAAATGTAAAAATGTCTTGATAAAATCTTTCTAGATTAATAAACTAGAGACAGAGTAACTAAGTGTGCTCTATCTAAAAATAATTTGCATATCTATTCCTTTATACCATTTTCTGTTTACACATAATTGTTCTATACCCAGGTATATATAGGGTCAATTGGGTATAACCCTGTTGCTTGCTCATGCTGCAGATGAGCAACATGAGAGCACCACCAGGATTGGCTGGAGCGGGCTGCCTTGACGCTCGAACAGGCACATGAGGCCTGTGCCTGCTCTCCACCCTGCTCTGTCTGAGACAGCTAGGAGGAGAGGTTTACACTGCGCATGTCAGACTGACCGTTGCAAGACAGCCTACCAAAGTGACTTGCGCAGTGTAAACTGGTGGAGTGAGAACCACTCCCCTGTTGCCAGTCAGCATCAATCCCTCACCCCCAAACAATTCTCGGACTGGAAGGAGTAAAAAATAAAACAGTAATTCATTTTACTGCCGTAAAATGTTTCACTTTTGCTGCACTGGCAACAGGGGCCGACACTCCTCCGCCCTAATGGGGGGGGGGGGCTGCCGCTGCACACTAGACCAAGCACATTCTCGTTCTCATTTTTCCGACCTTCGTTTCTTTTAATGAAGCATCCAACCTTTACTGTGGGGCTGCTGGTGGAGGACGTGGCAGGAGTGCAATCTTCCCCAACTATATGTGTAGGTGGTGTGTTGACAGAGGACCTGTGGAACTCTTCTCACTAGCTATGACCTCTTTATTCAGGAAGGCAGAGTACCGCAGCACAGGGGGCCATCACTGGTGCCCTGCACTTACACAGGACTGAGCCTGATTAGAGATTGGCAGAGGAGTTCCTCCATCAGAAACGTGACGGATATCCCGTCTGCTGTAAGGCATTATATCCTATAGTACTTGGATATCCCGCCTGCTGTAAGGCATTATATCCTATAGTACTTGGATATCCCGTCTGCTGTAAGGCATTATATCCCGTGGTACTTTGATATCCCGTCTGCTGTAAGGCATTATATCCTATAGTACTTGGATATCCCGCCTGCTGTAAGGCATTATATCCTATAGTACTTGGATATCCCGCCTGCTGTAAGGCATTATATCCCGTGGTACTTGGATATCCCGTCTGCTGTAAGGCATTATATCCTATAGTACTTGGATATCCCGCCTGCTGTAAGGCATTATATCCTATAGTACTTGGATATCCCGTCTGCTGTAAGGCATTATATCCCGTGGTACTTGGATATCCCGTCTGCTGTAAGGCATTATATCCTATAGTACTTGGATATCCCGCCTGCTGTAAGGCATTATATCCTATAGTACTTGGATATCCCGTCTGCTGTAAGGCATTATATCCCATGGTACTTGGATATCCCGTCTGCTGTAATGCATTATATCGAATGGAACTTGTAATATGGGCGATGGGATATCCGTTTGTGACAGAGTTACCCACCCACCAATTCTAAATCAGGACTTTGCCTCCACAGAGCGTGATATCCACATGCGAAAAAGGATGTGCTAATTCCGTGTTATTCCCCATTCCGTGGCCAAAATCTCATACTTGCATGCTGCAGGAGTCCAATTATTTGGAGTACCTGTTTGCTCCTGAGAAGTGCGGTACTCTTCAATTAAATATATGGTACAAATGCTAAGAAGTGCAGGTACTCTCCCTTTCAAATGAAAGCACTGCAGGTATTCAGTACCTGCCCATTTAAAGCGCTGATGCAACTCATAATGGGGCCAAGGGGAGGGAGCTACTCTATACTTCAAGGCACTACTAGAAACAATCTTTATAAGCAACTAGAATTAAAAAAAAAAAAAAATCATTAACACTCTTACCAGTCCAAACATAATCACATAATCCAATCAATCTAGGTTGTATCTCGACCAGCACCTTTACATGCATGGAATGGTGTCCTCCCATCTCATAAGGGAATAAAAAAGTCGGATATGTACGCTTGTGTTCCTAATCATTCTGCCATGTGCGCGTGTGTGGCGTATGGAATTGAATTTGAGGCCAGTTATTGTAATTAAAGAAAGGTTAGTCATTGTTCACAGAATTTAAGCGTGAAATGACTATATTTAGATTTTGCTTTCTATTTTCCATTAAAGTGACACTGTTCGCGTCAACATTTACGCCTGACATTTGCACAGTATATATTTTATTGTCAAACAAACTTAGGGTAATTTTTTTGCGTATTTCTAGGAATTTATTTGGCGTATATTTAGTTATGCACTCACCAAAGACATCAAAAAATGCAATACAGTGCCAGCGCCCCCTGCTGGAACAACACGGTCCATTGGAATAACAACGAAAAGTCTTAAATATTTAGATAACTAATTCCTCATTGCCTGAGGTTGAAAAGACGTTTAATGCAATGTAAAAATGTAATCTTAAAAGGTGCTAAAAGTTTTAATATTAGAACCCCAAAAATTAGCAGTCAACCTTAGATTCTGGCTGTGTATGCAGAGTCATAGCTTCAGGGGGTTGTTTGGGGTGTAACATCCTCCAAAATAAAATACTTTCTTGGCAGTTGGATCTGGGGACCCTAAATCGACTCTGCTATGTCGGTTTTTCTTGTCATTCCGCGTGCTGTAAAAGGTTTTAACTTATTTTTTGGGATCAGGAACTTAAATATAATAAGGGAGATATTTACAAAAAATTTGCGTAGGGGTTGCAACACTTTTTGGATAAAGCCCTGATGCAAAATCCTTTTTGATATTAACAAACCGTGCAAATGTGGATTTTCATGGCTTTGTAAGATGGGCTTGTTTTTGAAAAAAAATAATAAAAAATAATGCCCCCCCTCTCCCCCTCCCCGCCCGCAATCCAGTTTTCTCCCGCAGTTTGGTGGTCATTTTTACTGTCCTTCACCATCAGGATATGCGTGGGGGTGACAGTAAAAAAATAAATACAATTATCTGAACGGCCACTTTAAACAGAGTGGACAGTCGGATGGCCTGCTTCTGATGGCCCCTATTCCGTCGTACCACTGAAGGAAGTTTTACACTGACAATTTCACACCATTGACGTAAAACTTGCAGTCTGCCCAACTCAAAATCGGGCAAGCAGACCAGGAGTTTGGGGGACAGGGTACTCTGTCGCCACTGCAACAGATTACCTGTCTACCAAACTCTAAATCACTCCCAGAGGCCCACCAAATGCAAATCTGTTCTTACCTTGCTCTTCATGGTAACAGTCAATCCTAAACCTTGGTCACCTCACACATTCACCCTGTGGCCTCATGCTTTAGAGATGGGAAATTGTAGATATACCCTCCCCAAATATCACTGGCTAAGCTACGTCCTGGTGTGTAAGACTTAAGAAAGTTGCAAATGAAAGAATTGCTGCTTCATTGTTGGAGAGATTCCATAGGTTGGAGCTATAGTTAATATAGGCAACAAAATGGAGATGTATGGGGTTGGATCAGACCAAAAGAGAATGCCGCAATGGGCTGTCACAATTTGCCCCAAAAATCTTTGAATAAATTGCAAATTTTGCAAAACTCAACAGCTTGTATGCTGTTGAAGGTCCCCAAATATGCGTCAGCCTCTTCAGCTATCAATAGTCTGTATTGGCTGCCTGTATGAAAGCGGATAGTCTTTAAGGCACTCTGCACAGCCTGTAAGGAACTCCACGGCCTTGGCCCTGGTTACCTCAAAGACAGATTTTAATGGTACCATCCAGGAAGGACCTTTCATTCCAATTCTGCTAAGGACTTGGTAATCCCAGCTCATGGATTGGCCACTTGGGGTGGCAGGAGCGCTTTCCTTTGTACGGTTCAAAAATGGAACCGCAGGCCCCTGTAGTTTTAAATACCACCTCCCTAGTCAGGTTCAGGAAAGCCTTAAAAACCTGGATTTTCAAGCAGGACTTGTCTCTGCTGTAATTCCTGGATTCAGTTACCTGTCATGAGTAGCACCAGGACAACAATCATCAATCAATTGAGGGGTGAGATATAACATATAACACCATACGAAATGCTGTAGTAAGATGGCTCAGGTGGCAAATATGTCTGCATATGAGGAGGGAGCAGGCTTTAATGGGGGCAGAGCTTTGTGCTGAACACAGCCTGATGCTCTTTAAACTCACTGCCTCGCCCCTCTAACACCTAAACAAAACAAAGCTTCTGTGGCTGCTGCCTATGTCCTGAGAAGTTTCACACACCTTAATGGACACTGACTGCACAGATTCTTCAAATATTTAGCTGAAAACCTGCTGTCTCCAGGGGTTTCCATCTAATTGTGTGCACACTGTGTAATATCAGCTCTTTACTGGGTGACTGTGTGTAGGGAGTTGATAACACGTGACATGCTGTAGCACCATGTTAGTTGGAGATCTGTATTCAGCAGCAGTTTCCAAGTTAACTTCTCTAAATAACCACAAACTGCATTTCCCATAAACATAGGTAAAAAGTAACCAAAACACAGTCCACCAACCACTAAGCATCATAACACATAAATCCTTCTGTATTCTTCTCCTCCTTTTTCTTTGCTGCTCAGTGCAGAGTCAAGTGCAGTATTTTTTAAGTCCCAGTTTCATTAATGGGCGAGAGCTTTCTGTGCTTAATATTCATTGCCAAAGCCAGACTCTATTGACTAGTTTGGTTGCTAGCGGGTCGCCGGTGTGAGAGGCTTTGTGATGTGTGATAAGCACCCCTTCCCAGGGAACAACCAAGAGTGTGAAGGTGGGTTGTATCCACTGGGCCTGATAAGAAGCTGGAGGCAGTGTACAGAGCGCTGCGTAAAGTCGAATACCATACGGCTAGCCCTCTTTCTGTTTCAGCACCCAGAGGCTTTGCGCAACAGTACTGCAATGTGAGGGGGTGCACAACCATGCTTGAGAGAGGAATTTTGGCACACGCTGCTTGTAGGTAGAATCTGCAAGGAGAAAATTAAAGTGGCTGGATGCCTGACTGGACTAGTCCAAAGAGCTTTTTGCCACAAAGTCACACCTTTAGTTACACTGCGGGAGAGGTAAGAGAAGGGAGTTAGCTCTCAGATAATTTGTGTATAGGCACTGAGATGCGCAGACAGTTCCCAAAGAATTTAGGAAGGCGTTTAGGTGTGCCTTAGACCACCCTTATATGTGCTTGAAGAGCATGCCTTCCACGAGGGACCATGAATGGTCTCTTTTTGAGAAGACGCATCCTCAATAGTCCAGGGATTATCGGAGGAGTTTGAATTATCTCTGGCGCAGGTGGTAAGTCAATTGTTGCGACCCATTAATGATCAGCTGCTGATGTTATCTGCCAGATTGTTTGAACCCCTTGGAAAGGAGAAACATTTCCAGGTCATGAGGTCCCTGATGCGAAGGGTCTCCAGGTACCAACTGACTTAAACATGCTCCCTTAAAGGATGACGTAGGGAACCCGGAGGCACTCTACAAGCTCCAAGCCACTTTCCTTCCACTCTTATTCTGGAAAGGCAAAAAATATCAAGTAAAGCTACAACTCTGTTTTCCCTGATGGTGTCCCTTCTGAGGGGACCCCTTTAGGATGGAAGGTGAGGGCAGAGAAGATGATCAGTGGTGGCCGACGCATATAAACAATGGTGGGTGGGATAGAGGGGGCGCAACCGCGGAGGGGGAGTGCTGAGGGTGTAATAATAAAAAAAAGTAAAATAAAACGTACCTGATGCTGCTTCTGCTGCCTCGCACCTTGGTGCACCTCTGCTTCCTGGTTCCAACCGCCCCTGGGACAGTATCAGAGACTCCCTGTGCAATCCCCGCGCTGCTCTCATGCTACCTGAGAGCAGCGCGGGGATTGGCCTGAACTGACTTGTTTAATGCTCACTCAGTCACAAGGAGTCTGTGCTGGTTCTCCAACCCGACTGTGCAATAAAGCTGGTTTGGAGAAACCTAGCTGCGCATGTCTGTTTGCCCGGCCTAAGACTGCTGGCCAAACAGACATGCACAGTCAGCAGTGCACATCACTCCGCCCCCCTCCCATGGCCCGGCCCCGCCCATCCTCACTTAGGCTGGCTCAACCAGCAGCTAAAAAATAAAACAATATTGATTATTTTTCAGCTGCTACTGCCTGAGCCAGTGGAGCGACGCTCCTCCGCCATTGCGGAGAAGCCACTGCTGCAGATGATACTGCCCTGCCTGACGATACCCCACCCATTGGGAGGTACGAATGACGAACAGGAACCCTCTGATATATTTGACTCCGAACAAGTATAACCTATGAATTCTTATGATATATCGTCCAAATTCTTCTGAATCGGTGACAACAGAGTGGTGAACTATGTATCAAGCAAGATCAGCCAGTCCTTGGAGAAGGAAGTTAGGTCGCACTTGAGAGCTGAATGTCCCCACCCATCTCAAGAGGGAAAGTATCACTCATGTTGGACATCGATACAAAAATGTCGACCTTCCTGGTGAAATATATGAAAGAACACAAGAAAGGGATGGTTCGTTCTTCAGGGGCTTCTAGGACGAGCTTCTAGATGTGGTAGACACACTAGCAAAGATCCTCAACATGGTGTAAGAGGCCAAGGCTTATGTTGGTGTCATACTCCCAGACAAAGCATCCGCACAGGCCCAGAGAGCAGTCTACATGTTGGGGTATGCAGATTGTCTGCACTAAATGAAAAGATGCAGTTCTTGGCTAATCAAAGTAGAACTGAAGGTGGGGGATTTGCCCTGGCAAAACGGGGAGCAATGGCTCAAGAATGTCACTTTGTGGACCCTTTCATTAAAGACCTCTGCAAATTCATAGCCACTTTCACCTCTATAGATAATGCCCAGTCATCCATTAAGATTTTTTGGGGAAGAAAGGTTTTCATGTGGACTGGGCGTGGTAGGTGGTGCGTGTATTAAACCACCAAGGTTCCCCAGAGAGGACAAGGCCCAGATATAATAATGGATTAGGATAATAGACAGTTCAGATTATTCTTTCTATCCAGAGGTGACAACAGCAGAAGAGGAAGCAGATGTTAAGAGGGGCATTGAACATGGTAGAAGGTTACGGTAGAAGGTTGCTCCAGCAAGGACTATCCCTTTTTGTCATTCTAAAGTTAGCAGAGGGAGGTTGGGTGCTTTCTTTCAAAAGCGGAGAGAGCTCATGGGATACCCATGGATACTTCAGATTGTTCAGGGTTTCCACATAGAGTTTTATGGGTTACTAGTGCTGCCAGCAAGACCCAAACCACTGTAGTTTTCAGAGCAGGAAATAGTCCTGATAGATGCAGTGGTTGCAGCGGAGATGGCTAAGAAAGGGGCTTTTTGCAAGTCAATAACCGACCAGAAAGGCCTCTTAAGCAATTTATTCCTTCGGGGAAAAAGAACCAAGGAGCACAGATCTATTATAAACTTTAGCGAGTCCAACATATATCTAGTGTACTGATATTTCAAGATGGAAGGCATCCACTGTCTGAGAGACATCCTTCTTCCTGGAGTATGAATGATCCAGCTGGACTTCAAAGACACATACAATACAGTACTGAACTTTGCTCCCCACAGGAGATTCCTTTAATTTTGCTTGAGGGGTCTAAATGTACTAGTTAGTTGCACTAACTTTCACGCTATCTTCGGCCCCTTTTGCTTACACCAAGTTATTGATCCCCAGTAGTGGAGTAACGAGGGTGAGGTGCATCAGGTTGATCATACATGAACAAAATTCTTCTGGTGGACCAAAGCCCTTGACAACTAAAATACAACTTGAGTATGACTACTGCCTTGTTACAAGATCTATGGTTTGAGACAGGCTCAGTGGAGGTACTCATGGGCATTACAGCAAGAAAGATACAGGAATAAAGAGAGAGTTGAAGAAGACCCTCCAAAGGGACAGAATCTCACTCAGGCATCTGACTAAAATAGTGTGGTTGCTTCCATTGTCAATTCGGGCAATTATTCTGAGGCCCCTGCATTACAGGGCCTTACAGAGGTTGAAAACCTCTCACCTGAAGAGAGGAGTGACATACTTGGAGATGGTAACATTGTCACAGGAGGTTAGGACATAGATTCAGTGGTGGCTGGATCACATGGAGTCCTGGAATGGCAGAGCGATCTTTGGCCCTGTTCGTAATCATAGAGTCAGACGCCACACTCTGACAGCAAGATGCTGGAAGAACTCAATGGGAGGCAGATAGACGGAGAGGGAGCATATCAATACCTGGAGCTCTTAGTGATATTGTTTGCGCTCAACACCTTGAAGAAAGATAAAGAAAATTGTGTTGTATTTTTCTAAAAGTGGACAATGTGTCCACATTGAGATATAGCAAAGAACTAGGGAAACTCACTTGGCAACGTTGGCAGGGATAGGAAAGAGTTTCTGCCACTTTTGCCAGGAGCATCAACTATGAGGGACACTGGAGTGACTTCCAGGACACCAGAATGTAGTGATAGATTAGATCTGCAGATCCAGTCAGGATGCAGCTGACTGGTTATTAGGCTGCAAAGACTTTGCTGCTCTCATGAAGAGACAGGGACCTTATCAGACAAATATTCTTCCTTCCAAAATGACAATCTGCTTCATGACTACTTCAGTTTTGCATCAGATCAGAGGGCGAAAACAGGAAATATTTTTGGCAGGACTGGTCAGGGACTAAGATGTATGCCTTTTCCCTTTTTGCTATGACAGCCAGACAAAATGTCAGAAAGTGAATCTGCTTCTGGTGACTCTGATTTGGAGGTCACAAGCCCAATTTCCTGAACTGCTGGAGTTGTTGTGGGATTTTCCAGAAGCTTTTCCTTTATTTTGGCTAATTCTGACAGATTGCCAAGGGTGGCCACATCCGCTGGTGGTAGAGGGTTCCCTGAGACTCATGGCTTTGAAAATTACAGGGGACGCAGGGCGATCATGGGGCTTTCAGAGCTCACTTCCAGACTCATCTTGCAGGCCTGGGTGCCAGGGACCATTAGGAGATTTGACTCAGACAGTGAGAGGTGTTTACATTGATGTGTGGCAAGAAACCTTGATCCAGTGGACACACAATGAGTGCATGTCCTTACATTTTCATCAGAACTAGTGGAAACTGATCTACCATGCAGAACTGTTGACACCTTTAGGTCTGCGAGATTGGGAGGCTGTTTCTCAGAGAATCAAGTGCCAGAAGAGGAACGGTTAACTAGGGGAGTTTGCAGTGGCAGCCAGCATGGCTCGCGGGTGGCGTGGTGGCTGCAGGGGGGTTGCGGGGTGGGGGCTAATATAAAACAATAAAATAAACTTACCTTGCCGCTGGGTCCCGCGTCTCTGCGCCTGCTCTCCTCATGGAACTCGAGGAACAGGATGCACAGCAGCCCCCACTGACCAATCACAACGCTGCAATGCAGTGTTGTGATTGGTAAGCACCCAGGCTTCCCTGACTAATTAGATTTGAGTGTCCTGGTCTGACGCTCAACCAGAGAATGGGGGCCTGGGCATGGAGAATGGTTAAAGTGTGCATAACTGGTTTGGACGTTCCAAGAAAAACACTCCTCCCCTGCCCAAGAGCAGAACAGCCCCGCCCACCCGCCCACAAAGCAACACGCTGCATAAAATGATAATGCAAAGTTATTATCATTTTATGTTTCTACTATGCACTGCTTACAAGCTCCTCCTCCATAGCGGAAGAGCCACTGGGAGTTTGTCTCTCTAAGTTACTGGAAACCAGGCACTCTTGTCTGTGGGACATTAATGCAGGTTTGAATCTCTCTCTGTCGTGGCAGGAGAATGCGTTCTTATCCAGGAAGATATCAGCTAAGCTAGCGATGTTGCTGTGCTTGGTGTCTTGAAAACATAAATCTGATGTCAGGACCCTGGATATCACAGGGTGTCTACTACAGATGAGATCACTTTTACTATTGTCACCACGTGGGTTGGCAAAATGGACTATGCCAGAAACCGGTATTGATTTGACAAGTTTTAGAGCTCTTTCAGCTATGGGAGATATGGCCTCTAAAGCATTGTTGCTGGGAGGACGTCCTACAGGGTCACTTATTGCATTCAATTTGTCTGCTGAAAATAAATAATTACATTTCTTACATCTTGCAACCGTTCTTTTACAATCTTCGTGAAAGTGTCGCTGCTTCCTGTACAAATCTTCTTACATGAGCTGCTCTGGTGTTTCTGTCTGTGTTTAACTAAATTGTAAATCATTTTGAACTTATTAAAAATATTTCCATGGAACTCCCAAAATATTTGCTAAGTTCAGGGAACTCCTAATACTTCAATCGAGGTAGCCCAACTACAGCTGAAATTCAATGCCTGAAACATTTACAGTGAGATTTTATCGCGAAACTGAGATGCCCAATATGATGAATTAAAAATCAAGGGGCATATCAGCAAAAACCAGCTCAGCCGACTGCCAGCAGATGCTGGTAAGCTTTCAAGAACTGATGGACGGTTGGGTGTCCCTTTAGCGGAACAAAAGACAGTGGAACCACAAACAGTACTACCATTTTGGGGAATTGAGGCTGACGCTGTAAAGATGGAAGCAAAGTCGCCTCTAGAACAAGTTGATGCGATTGTTATTGGATGGGATGTTGGCAAAGAAGAAGGTACAGGTGTAAGAAGCTGGCTCTGTATATACTATACTAAAGTAAGGTATAGTGTGCACAGAGTCCAGGGAATCCCTAGATGATTTACAGAGGCTAAAATAGTTAATACCTTCCTCTCTTTTGTGGTAGTGTGGTTGAGCAGTTAGGCTTATCAGAGGGCTGTGTTAAGCATTAGTTGTACACACAGAGTCAAGAAATGAGGCACACACTCAACGACTAACTCAAAGTCCAATGTTTATATAAAAATATTACTTAGCTACTTTTATTTTAGAACCAAGAAAAACTCAGTTGCAGGTCAGTACCAGTTTAAAAATAGCAATACTTTCAGGTACAGTAGGAATGTCTTACAAATAGCAATAAGAATACTTTACAGTAATACTGGAAATACTCTGTGGTGTCAATCAACATTAGCAATACTTAGCAATCTAGAAAAAAGAGATCAAATTTCAAGAAATACAATGTAATTCTATGGGAGGAAAACAGTTATGCACATTAACGGGTAAGTACACGATTTACTATCCCAGTCTTCGGGGGTTTGGCCCAACACAGGGCAAGGTTCAAGTGGACACCAAATCTGTACCACTAGAGGCACAGGGGTGGCCAGGTGCAGAGGTCCAAGGTGGAGCCTGAAGCCCAATGCTAGTCTATGGAGACTGGGGGTGATTGGAGATGCGCGGTTTGCAGGTAAGTCCATGCAATTTCGGGGCACAGGCCCCAGGGATTTAGACAAGCACAGGGGAGGCCACAAGGTAGCACCAAGCTTACACCACCAGCGGCACAGGGGCGGCCGGGTGCAGGGTGCAAAGACTGCGTCGGGCGCCCAATGCAAGTGAATGGGGGTACTCGGTTTCACAAAAAGGCTGCAGGCTCGAACCACGAGGCTGAACTAAGGTGACCAACTGCTGGGCTGATATATTGAGATGTTGGTGAATGCCGGGGCATTGTCGGCTGGGCTCCCCTAGATCACGGGGCAGAGGATGCAGGTGTGCCTTTAGACGTCGGGCATCTTCACCAGAGCCTGTCGTGGTCGAGGGGATCAATCGTGCTGAGGCTGCAGGCTTCTTAGTGGAATCCAGGAGAGGTCAGCCACCAATGGATTTGAGGTCAGGATCGCTGAGGAGACTACACTGGACTGTTGGGACACTCAGACTTGAGCCGTGGGCATCGGGTGCAGAGTGGGCAGGAAGCCCGGTTCCAAAAGGCAAAGGAGTCCTTAGTGTTGGTTTCTTTGTGGACAGGGCCGCTGTCCTCTGGAGTCCTTGGTCTTTAGGCAAGGCAGGCAGTCCTCTGAGAGATTTAGAGGTTGCTGGGCCCGCAGGACGAGTCATCGTCTTTTTGCAGGGTCTCAAAAGTGTAGACAGGCCGGTAGCGCTGGGGCTAAGTCAGTTGTCGTTTGGAGTCTTCACTGCTGCACGGCTCTTCAGTCGTTCTTCTTCTTTAAGGTGTCAGGGAACTGAGGATCAAGGTTATGGGGTGCCCTTAAATACTCAATTTAGGGGTGTTACAGGTACTGGCAGGTAGTATCCAATGGGATACTTATCTTTAGGGCGACTACACTCTTTGTATGTCCCCTCCCTTTGGGGAGGAGGCTTTCCCTAATCCTATTGGCTAAAATCTTTACATCCAATATGGAGGATTTTCTAAGGAGAGGGTAACTTCCTCTTGGGACACCTTAGGGCTGGGCCTGGCTGAGAGGGGACACACCTCTCTTGATTACTAATTTTCCCGCAGACCTTTCTGCTAAAAAGTGGGGATTGACCAGGGGGGCGGGCATCTCCACTATCTGGAGAGACCCTGGCTAGCATAACAAAGGGAAGGAAGCCTTTGAGGCTCACCGCCCTTGAATGCTGTTCCTGCTTGGGGGTTGGTGTGAAGCACCTCCACCCAGAGCAAGCTTTGAGTCTGACCCACGAAGGCACAGGGCTCCCACCTCAGGGAGTCAGAAACATGCTTGGAAGTGGCAGGCTGGTGCAGACCAGTCAGCTACATACTAGAGCGTTGGTCGTTTTCCAGGGGGCATCTCTGAGATGCCCTCCAAGTGCATTTGGTAATAAATCCAACACGGACGTCAGTGTGGGTTTATTATGCTGAGAAGTTTAATACCAAACTTCCTAGCATTCAGGAAAGCCATCATGGAGCTATGAGTTCATAATGACAACCAGGGGAGAGGAGTTGGCCTAATGGCTAGGGCGTTCGACCTTGAATCTGGGGAACTAGGTTCGAGTCTTGGCAATGACGCTGAAAATCCTGTGATTCTAGGCAAATCACCTAATCTCCCCTTGCCTAACAAAAATGAATGTGTGTCCTCATGTAAGGTAACTGGTGCTATGTAAAGCACTCTGAAACCGATTCGGGTCAAGTTTGCGCTATATAAAACAACAACAAAAAAACTCCAACCCAAATACTCAATATAGCTTCACTGCAATTACAATGTCTGAGATTGGACTCAGTCACTGTGGGGGCATATTGCTCATGCAGCAATGCCCTCACCTGTGGTATAGTGCACCATGCCTCAGGGCTGTAAGGCCTGTGGGAGGAGTGACTTACCTATGCCACAGACAATGGTTTGTAAGCATAGCACACAAGGATGTGTGCCATGTCATCTCTTCAGTTTTAGCTGCATCAAAACACACAGTCTGCAATGGTAGTGTGTATGAGTTTGGTGTGGGGTCTCTCAGGGTGGCCAAATAAATGCTGCAGCCCTTAGAGACCCTCTCAGGTCACAAGGCTCTTGGTACGACTGGTACCTTTTACAAGGCTCTTATATGTGTGCCAGAGGTGTGCCAATTGTGGAAAAAAAGGTACAGTTTTGAGAAACAACACAGGCACCGGGAACCTGATTAGCAGGGAGCCAGTGCACATTCAGTCAAAGTTGCATTCAGAATCAGGCAAAAAGTGGGGGGTAACCATGCAAAAAGGGGCCCTTTCCAACAACTGGTGAGAGATGTGCAAGTTTTACTGGGACACTTGAATTTTGCATGTTGAGTTGTGAGCGTGGGAGGGCTTTGAGTTAGTGGTTAGGTCTGTCATTGATAGGCATGCCACTTCCTCATCACTGGATTAGGCTATTGGCAGGTGTGCATGCCGACTTGAAGATGTGAAAATTATTTCTTGTGCATTTCAATGGAATATCACTGTGAGATTTGGAGAGGAGATGGAGTGGAACATTCACATTTTTTCTGATGCAGTGAGAGGAGCACGTTTTGGCGTATTATGGCAAGAAACGTGGTTTGCAGAGCAGTGGCCAGATGTGTGGTGGCAGAGAGGTTGTTTCAATGTATTTCTCGAGTTACCCCTCACCCCCACCCCCTCCACGCTAATGGTCACTTTGGTCCTGTGTGGCGAGAAGTTTGTGAAAAATAATGTTTTTTCAATGTTGACAGTTTGGCCGTGGTGAATATTGTAAACGGGCAGTCAGTGAGAAATTTCAAGTTTTTGTAGTTGTTGAGGGGGGGTTCATTTCAGGGTGCCTGAAGTTCAATATTATGTTTAAGGCAAAGCATGTACCAGCAAATCACAATGCAATTGCGGATGCTTTGTTTCATTCACAGTTGAGAGTGTCCTGTGGGTTGCATTGGGAGCAGACGAAGAGAAAACAGAAATGCAGCGGAATCTCTGGCAAATTGGAGAGAATACTATTTTGGTGAACAGCTTATTGACTTTGTCAACGCCAAGAGCATATGCTCTGGCTTGAAGGGAGTTTTTGGAGTCAGGAGTGCGGATAAGAGTTGGAAGCAGTTTGGAAATCTGAAAGAGGCGAGACGATGTGGTACATTTCATTAAGGCAATGATAGAGAAGGTTTGCCTTTGTCTCAATGGCAGATAAGGTGGCAGGCATAGCTTTCTATGGTAAGTTGCTGTGGGGTTATGGACCATACATGGAAGAATTGGGGTGTAGGGTGTTTGAAGGCTGGGCTAGTGAGACACGGTAAAGTGAATGTTAAGGAGGCCATAATTATGAGAGGTTCTGCAGCGGGTGATGTCAGTGCTACCTACGATTTGTTCAGATGGGGTCAGGTTGGAGCTGGTTTCTTTGCTGATTTTATGGATTTTTTAGGTGAGTTTTGAACTACTAGAGGCAAAAGGAAGAAGAGCTCTGAATAAGATAGATCTGGAGTGTACATCAGTAGGGATGGTGATTAATTTATGGAAGTCGAAGACAGATCAAAGAGTAAAAGGGAAATAGTGACCATAAGTAGTTATTAGGTAGCACAATTTATTGTAAAGGCATTGCCTTATAGAACAAGTTGTGCATGGTGACTAAGTAGTTTTTAGGCATGGGAATGGGTCCAGACTTATGGCTTTCCAGCTACTGGTGGTGCTTCATAAGGATTTGAGAGGTCAGAGCCTCCCGGGTGATGAATATGGGATGCATTCCTTTAGGACTCGGGCAGCAACAGAGGCTGGGAGGAGAGGATCGTCAGTGGAAAGGATCGGGCATTCGGGTTGATGGTGTTCGGATTGTTAGAGGAACTACACGTGTGTGGGAACATTGGACTGATGATTTATTGTGGTAATTATTGTTTTGCTGGTTATTTGCAGGTTCAGTTCTGGGTTCCTGGAGGGAATACATGGCCATATGGATTTGTGAGTGGAGAAGTAGGCAGTGGTGAGGAGACACAGGAGATAGTTAGGTTTTGATGAAACATGGATACGGGTGATGTAGTGCGTACAATAGTGGGAATTACTGCCAGCTTTAGACAGGATGCATTACAGGAATGGCTGCCCAGATATTCTGGCAATCCAACTTAGAGAAAATAACCTTGTGAGGGTGAAGGGTTTAGTCTTCATAAAGGCAGTGAAAATTGAGGTGCAGGGCCGATGAGCCTGCAGTAATTAATCTGGTGTGCCAGAAAGTGAACACGGAAATAAAAAAGCTTTGCACAGAAGAAGGAATGGGCAGAGTAGGGAGGCAGGATATTCAGTATGAGGAAAAGCAATTTTATTGTGATGATAGGGCGCATCCGTCCATGTTTAATATGGTCATGTACTTGATGCAACTGCGGGATGCACTGCTATAAGCTTTAGAAGTGAAGATGTGGTAAAGCGGTGGACCCTGAGGGTTTGATGGAGGAGCTGAAAACATCGTTCGTAGAGAGTTTTATCTAGGTGGCGAGTTTTCATGACGGTTTATGATCAAAAAGAGGTTGATTGCATTTCGGGGATGGCGAAGCAGATTTGTGGAGGCTGGGGAAGTTGACGCATCAGCCAGCATGGAGGTGAAGGTTTAGATCTGTAAGAAGTTGAATGAATGTTCATGATGCAGGGGTTGGTGAGGTGACATGCAGTTGAGTTGGATATGGTTTTTGGGTGGTCATTTAGGGACAGGCATAAGTGAAGACGCGTGCTACACTGATGTATAGTGAGGTATTCATTTAGTATGAACTGCTACTTGCCAAGGGCTTATTGGCTGTAAAGCGCATCTGCTGTATTAGAGTGATCTTTTCACACACGTTTGAATGACCAGAGTCGTTTTTGGAGTGTGCTGCCTCGCTCACACAGAACCCGCCAGGCAACAAATAGCAGCCATGGATGGCTTGGGCCAGGTGCGCAACACCCATTGGGCTCACCGGGCTTCAGCCCCCCCCCCCCCCGTCATGTGTGTCAGCCCGGCTGAGACAGCCTCGCGGGCTGGCGTCCGTCTAATTGCAGCCAGACCCGAGTACTTCACAGGTCTTTAAAAGACCATTTACTCGTTAATGAGGCTTTTGTTGTGTTTTCACCCCTTTTTAGAGCCACTCTGCCTATGGCTGGAAGACTTAGCCCCCCCGAAATCTTCTTCAGCCCCCCCCGAAATTTGGCTCTAGTTGCCCGCCTGGCTTGGGCTCTTGGGCTGGGACTTAATCTTGTGCTGCAGCTTGTAATTATTATGGCCCAGTGGGTAGCGGGGTGAGATCTGACTGGCTACACTGACCTCGGTGAAGGAGCATATTTGCTCCCTTTGGCCAATGTGGCTAACCAAGCCCACCATAGCCAAGGCCATTTGAATTATGCAGCAGATGAGTAGTAATCATGTGGCAAGGTTGACTAAAATATGTGGCAAGAAACAGCTAATTATGTGGCATAATGCAGCCGATTTTTGATAGTAGTACCCCTTATTTTGTAATTTTACACTGGGTAATAGTATGTGGGCAAAGATTTCACCTCATTAGTACCAGTTTAACAACCAAATACAGAAATATGACCTGTTAACCTTTGAGAAGGGTCTTACATGTGTGCAAAAACATGCCGCAATAGTGGGTTGAGGGGCCCTGGGATGTAGTATGAAGCAAAGGAATAATGGGGAATTTAGCCACTTGTGGGGCGAATGTTAAATGTCTCCTAGGCGCAGTGCTTAATTTGAGCTGGGGTTTGCCGGTGCTCGGAATTGACACTTAATTTTCAACACCTGTACATATGACAGTCCACCAATAACTATTTGTATATTTTTGAGGTGAGCACATCAACAGTGTTTAATAAGTCAATAAATATTAAAAATTGATAGTATCAATCGTCTAGGCCATTTATTATTACCTTTGGGTGGCCTAGAATAGTCCAAATTGTCACACTTGTAGGAGTGTGGTGGTTAGTAGTTGTGCCGGTAAAGGCATTGGTAGTGCCGACAGGTGCAATGAGTAGTGCAAGGTGCAGTGGCCTTCTGAAAAAGTCCCTGGCACTTACTTTTTTCAAATAAAACAAGGCCAGGGAATAGGATGCCTGGGAAGAGATGGCTGCTCGAAAGGATGGGGTTATTTGATCGCTGTTCAATATCAAGTTTCAGATATGACGTGGGTAGCATTAGCAACCTAGTATTTACTGCCTGCAGAAAATGAGGGGGAACCTGTTGCATCCTAGATCCTGCGTCTATTATACAGCCGGATCCGGGATGCAAGTGGCCCCAGTGAAAGATACCAAATTGTCTCAGTGTATTTTGCCAATACTGGGAAACACTCAGCACCATCTGCACACTGTCTGCTTTCGATTAAGGGCAACAATATCCCAGCAGTGAAGGAGCCCTCTTATTTTCACAGTAAGTTGAACCCATATGAAAGGCCTGATTTAAAGGCCCATCAACCCTCCTTTTGTTCCACAAATAGATGGCAATGCAGCGAAACAATGGCACTAAGAATGTTGTCACTTTACAAGAACTTGAGAGAAACTAAGTTTTGTAAGCAGGTTTTTCCATTGTTTAACCCACAAACATACAAAATATACCGACACTGTAATACTCTGAGCTGCATCTGTCTGTATGAGTATTTACCCAAATAACGATTTAAATAGCATTTACTCTTTTTTTATTTCTTTTTATAGAGCTACTCATCCCACTGTAGGTTGACCACACATGTTACAGAAACAATACATCATACAAGTGTGTAACTCTGTGGTAAATTTAATTACCTAGACTTAATTTATGCGGTAAAATTCAATAAGAATAACTCAGTAAAAATAAGAGGCAGAATCCGTGGTATTTGAGGTTTTAAAATGGGTTTATTCCTTACAAAGGAATTGGTTCGAACCAGGCAATCGTATTCCGTCACCACTAAGGTTCGGGAAGGGATAGAGGCAATATTTTATTGACAGGTTGTCATATATATAGTAAATGCATTACAGTGAAGACATATGCAGAAGGCGTGACAGCTGAGAAGAGAGATAAGAATACACATACGTAATGAATAGAGGCGTTACAATAGGCGTGCATGAGGGCATGTACTAGAAACGTCATTATAATGATGACACAAGTGGGTGGATCCATAAGAGAATCCTGCAAAGTCAGCAGAAATACTTGGCAGAGATGCGCGCACAGTAGCATGACGTGTGATTGACGTGTAACTGGAGGGTGAAGGGGACTTGACATTTAGCCCTACATGAGGCGACAGAAGTCTGGGATGTCAGAACGACCTAATCCCAAATCGTATCTAATATCTTGTGTTTAAGGAACTGTATTATCTGGAAGGAAAGGTCTCTCAGGCAGAGGCTATCCTATACTGACTTCTAGTGCGTGTATAAGCGTCTACGTGTCTACATGAGATGCGAGGGGGCATGGGCCTACCATGGCAACAGAAGCCATGAATTACTTGCACGGAGACAGTAAGGCCGAGCCCTTTGCTCTGTAGCTGGAAGGATGTTTACCTAAACTACTAGACAGGAATGCATTTCTCGAGGAGCGGAGCAGATAACTTGAAGGCTGAATACAGTCTTGGCAGGCAACAGGCCGGGCCAGGCACCGTTAGCCGCGCAGGAAGTAAGACAAAGGTCATGGATACAGATACAGGTCCAGGCTGGAGCATTCAGAGGCAGAAGGCAGGAAAAGCTCGATGGCAGAATTCAGGGCCTACCTTGCCAGAGCTGGAAAACGTGAAAAGTATACCATATAAAGACGGTGGCAAGGCATACTTAGGAACGGAATATCCGACCCATTCATGGTGGATCTGAAAGAGGACATGTTGACGTTGGACACATATGTATTTGCGTCTTCATAGCTTGAAGTGGAGGGAACATACATGTACTTATAGCATGTACATGGAGCCGTTGGGGTCTAAGATAGGGGACACAATCGATCATAAAAATTCATATTTCCTCATTCCCTCCTTGTCCCCTACGGACCCTTCATGAGATATCGATCCTCAGGAATCCATCAATCTGTTCATGTAACATCATTTGCTCTTCTTTCTTCTTCCGGGATTTTGAATGAGAACTTGAACGTGGAATACATGATGTGGCACACAGGCCGCAAATCGCTGGTCCACATTGTAGACACAGGCAGCAACTGAATACTATGAGAAGGCCAATACCTAGGAAGGATAGGACTTTCCATCCCCAGGCTGACAACACGCTCCAGAACCAACCGGACCATGTCCAGGTGCCTGGATTCTGATGTATCTGGCTTGCAATCTTATGAAGACGAGTTATGGCTTTATATACGGATGGCGCGTTTTCTGGAATGAAAACACAACAACTTGATCCGATGACTCTACAAGCTCCGCCCCTATCGGCCAGGATGACGTCAAGGACAAGACGATTTTGGAGAACAACAATCCGCATCGCAGACTGCTCCTCTGTTAAGTTGCCTAGGGCAGAGGTAGTTTCATTCACTACTGCTTCAAGGGTTCTGGTTAATCTGCGTATCAGTTTACTATTAGAGACAACACCTATGTAGGGAAAGAGACCTTTATTGAAGTCTGTATATTGTTCCCATGCTGTTTCAGTGTAGTCGACAATCGGGAGATCTCTCTGAGGTCTATTGTGTACTAGATGGGTATTTCTATGGTAGTCAGGAGGGGCTAGGAAAACAGGTGGCAGAAGGAATGCAATGTAACAGGTACCATCCCAATCTAGAGGTAAGCGTATATATGCGATATGACCACAAATGAAGTAGGAATGACGGGAAGCTCTAAACGTAGACTTGCCTTTATCACTGAATTCGATCTCAGTAGTACATTTACTATGACCCAGGTGTATTGAACCATTCTTTCTTACACATAATTCACCTTTAACTGGTAATACGGACATAGCAGGCAAGACTGGTGCAGGTTCAGATTCAACATTCAGAATCATGAGGTTAAGTGTAAAGTTACCTAATCCATATACTTCATTTTCTAGGTCAGTTCCTGTCCTTTTGGGAAGTCCCTCCTTGTTAGGGTAACAGGCTTTTAGCAAAACTAGGTTCAGGTTTCCCCATACCCATTTGCTCTGGTAAACTACGGTATTTGAATCTAAAGAGTTAATCAAACTAAACCATGCGCCACAGGAACCATTGTGCGTGAATGGATACGGAAAGAGAGGCAGAACTCCCTTGTATTTCTGATAGGGAGGGAGTCGGCCACATATCCAACAATTTGTAGCGTTGTTAGCCTGATGGGAGTGATGTAACATACTAATGAATGTGTTGTTGCGCAGCGCAAGTCTATAGGGCAACTCATGTGAAGGTAATTCACTAAAAGAATGTTCGGCAGTAACATTGTAAGCAGAATGAGCATGCTTGAAAATAGGATAGTATATGTGCAACAGTATACTTGCAGCAATAATCAGAAGATTTAGAAAAAACATAATCAACAATGTCACTATACAGTGACTATGAAGTAATTTACAATATGCACGTTTCTTGAGCTGTCTCTGTCTATCTCTCTCTCGATTTCGGTCTAGAGGATACATGTCATAGACTAATTTAACCGATTCACCTAGGAGAGGACTTAAACAATCAAATTGTCTGACTTGCTAGACCTTAGTTTCAGTTTATAGTTTTGGGAAGCAGTGTTCTCGACCAGGGGGAGTTTTGAATCAGTCTGTGGAGGGGGGCAGGGCTGAGAGTTCAAATCAGAAGGTAGTCCATGAAATTTCTTGATATGGCTCGAGTGTAGCCAACCCTTGCGACCCTCGACCTTCACTGCTGTCCTCGTGGTCAGAAGTACTAATTTCGGCGTTTGCCAGCGAGGCTCCAGCGGGCTCCTCCTGTCGAAGTTTCTTATGAAAACAAAATCTCCGGGAACCACTTCATGGGGCTTCACCTCGGTGTTGTCGGGAAAGGCTGCAGCTACCTGTGAACGGCAAGATTGTAGTGCAGACATCAAGGAAGCAAGGTAATCTGTCAGCATATTACAATCAACATCAGTGATTTTACGAGTTATAGGCGTCCCCCACATATTTGGTGGCCTACCGAAGACCACCTCGTACGGGGATAGCCCTGTTCGAGAATGTGCTATCATTCTCATGTAAAATAGTGCAACTGGTAAGGCTACTATCCAGTCGACGCCTTTCTCTCTACAGATTTTAGAAAGTCGAATTTTCAGAGTCTGGTTATGACGTTCCACGAGACCTGCTGCCTCGGGATGCCGGACACAGTGGAATTTCCATTGATAGCCTAACAGGAGTGAAATGTGTTTCATTAGCTCGGATGAGAACGGTTGGCCATTATCTGAGTACACGATACGGGGCAAACCATACCGTGGGAAAAATTCACGAACCAGCTGCTTGGCAGTGGTCGGGGCAGTGTAATCTGAGACTGGATATGCTTCTGTCCAACGGGAAAGAGCGCATACAACTACGAGGACATATTTGAATCCTCGACAACGTTCCATCTGGATATAATCCATCTGGAGGACTTCAAAAGGGTGATCAGGAGGTTGAAATCCACCTTGCTCTACAGGAACACCTTTACCTGGGTTGAACTGACAACAAATCATGCAAGTACGGACTTTCTGTTTGGCTGCAGCTCGTAAGTGTTTATTAAACCAAATGTTTTGAATACTGTCTAACATAGCTTTTTCTCCTAGATGTGCTGGACTATGTATTGTGTTAATGATAACTTGAACCATTGAGTCGGGGAGAAACCATGTAGATTTTCCCTTCATCATCCATCCCTGATCTGTTTGGATCCCTCCTAGTTCAGTCCATTTCTTGATTTCCTCTGGCGTAGCATGTGTCTGTATGTCAATTACATCAAGGGCGGGATCCCTAACTGTCATGCAGTGTGTCGATGTCGGAACTATTGGCTTTGTCAAGTCAGTTGCATGAGTTCGATTCTGTGCTGTTTGCTTAGCTGTTCGGTCTGCTAGGTCGTTACCCTGAGAAATGATATCGGTAACCTTTGTATGGGCTTTGCACTTCATGATAGATATTGAAGTAGGCAGATGTATTGCATCTAACAGAGCTTGAATGAGGGAACCGTGTTGAATGTTGGCACCGTGAGAAGTCAAATAACCTCTCTCTCGCCAAAGGACTCCGAAGTCGTGTACAACTCCGAATGCATAACGTGAATCTGTGTATATGTTAACTCTCTTATTTTTGGCTTGAATACAGGCTTGTATCAGAGCGATGAGCTCTGCTGCTTGAGCTGATAATGTGTCAACACAATTTGTTTCAATAACTTCAGTATCTGTCGTGACTGCGTAAGCGGCCACTAATTCTCCTGTACTTGTTCTCATGCATGAACCATCCACATAAAGTGTCAGGTCTGGATCTGGTAGTGGAACATCTGTCAAGTCTTGTCTGGGTTTCGTCGTAATAGTAATGACTTCAATACAATCATGTGCCAGTGGGTCTGTTCCACTTAATGGCAAAAGTGTGGCAGGATTTAATGTACTACAGCGTCTGATTTCTATGTGTGGCTGAAACAATGTCAATTCGTAACCTGTCAGTCGTGCTATAGTCAAGTGCTGAGTCTGAGTTCTGTTTAAAAGAACTTCCACGGAGTGTGGAACTTGCACTGTCAATTGATGTCCTAATACTATGGAATCGCTTTGTCTGATCGCTAAAGCTGTCGCTGCGACTGATTTCAGGCATGTAGGCAGAGCCTGAGCTACTGGATCTAATGTGCTGGAAAAGTAAGCACACGGCTTGTGTGAACCTGCTTGTTCCTGAGTGAGTACTGACAAGGCAGTACCTTCGCGTTCTGTAACGAAAAGTGTAAAAGGCTTACTGTAACATGGTGTCGCTAAAACAGGTGCTTGACATAAGGCTTTCTTTAAGTCTTCAAAAGCTTGTGTATGTGCCTGAGTCCAAGGGAGGACAGTCGAAGTCGCTGCCTCCTTGGTTGTCAACTGAATGAGTGGCTTTACTAAAAATGCATATTGGGGAATCCATTGTCTACAGTACGAAGTGAGACCTATGAAGGCCCGCACCTCCCTTTGTGTCTTGGGTGGTGGCATGTTTACAATTAACTGGATGCGATCAGGTGTGAGCTGTCTTCCCCCCTTGGACAGCAAGTGCCCAAGGTACACAACTTGCTGAACACAGAATTGCAGCTTCGAAGGGGACACCTTGTGCCCTTTGTCGGTCAGAAAATGTAAAACCGTCAGTGATGCTTTTTCACATTCGGGTTCGCTTCGGGCGGTGATCAACAGATCATCGACATACTGAAGCAGTGCAGTGTTAACAGGCATGTGGATACTGTCAAGTTGTCTTTTCAGTGCTTGGCTATAGATGCTGGGGCTTTCTGTAAATCCTTGAGGTGCGCGTGCAAATTTAAAGCTTCGTCCATTTAAACTAAATCCAAACAAATATTGGCTTTCCGGATCAATTGGGACGCTAAAGAAGGCGTTCTTGAGGTCAATTACAGTAAAGAACGTTGCTTCTGAATCAATAGCTGTCAATAATGAAGAGATATCTGGAACCACGGGATGTTGTGGTACAATGCATTTATTCAATTCGCGCAGATCAATAATTAATCGATAAACTGGGGATGCTTTTGGATCGGTTCGTTTAAGAACCGGAATTATAGGAGAATTACACACATTGGAGTCGGTTTCCACAACCACTCCTTGTGCAATGAGCTCGTCAATGATTTGCAGCAAAGCCACTACAGCATCTGGGGGTAACTTGTATTGTCGAATTCGTGGTAATACCACTCCTGTTTTGAGTGTGACTCGATATGGTGTAATGTGCATACAACCTACATCAGTAGGGCCTTGTGCCCATAAATGTGCAGGGACATTCTGTAACCTGTGATCCATGTCTCTAAATACATAGTGACCTTTAAAGTCGCGCAAAAATAGTCGTACCCCCTCCGGGGAACAACATATTACTGCTCCTAGAGCTTTCAGTGTCTTTATACCTAACAAGTTTTCTGGACATGATTTTGTAAGCAATAGATCTGTAGTCCGTGTCAATGGACCAACTGCAAGAGGCAGAGGTTGCGATACTTCGTTAACAATAGGTTGTCCTGAAAATCCAAGGGAAACATTTTGTGAGCCTGAGAGGGGTGCCCCTGGAACCTCGTCGTGACTTATAGTTGTTCTGCTAGCCCCTGTATCAATTAAGAACTTTCTGTCTTTCCCTAATACTTGACTATGTACATAAGGACCCTCTTGATCTACGGGAACCTCAATAAGGGGTAAGCCAACTTCCCTCTCTAGGCTATTTCATGTGTATCGCTGATAATCTGGATAGTCATTTTGTGCATACTGGTACATCTGTTGTGTCGTGTTTTGTGTTGCGGCAATAGGCTGTGACTGTGGTACCGCTACGGTCTGTTGTGCAGCTTGCATAGGCTGTACATTCTGAGGTACCTGTTGTTGGATCTGATCCTGTCTAGGCGGACGTGGTCTCTCCTTGGTTTTACCCGTAGAGATATTATGTTTCAGAACTGCACAATCATTTATATAATGACCTGGCTGTTTACAATAGTTGCATGTCCCTTTAACAGGAAATGCTGAATTACTGGACTGTGTCGCTCCCTTTTTATGACTGTCAGCTGGAACTGACTGGGCAACGAGCATTTTCATTTTCGTGTCTTTCATACGTCTTTGTTCGTGTTCTTGTTCTTCTCTAATTCTATTCTGGTGGTACTGTAACATTTGTAACATTTGTGACGGGGTATTAGCTTGCCAAGAGCTCTCTACTTTCAATACTCTGTTCTTAACCTGAGGCAAGGAATTTTCGACTAGTTTCGTTACAAAAAGATGTGGATATGAATCGCTACTTGCTTTCAGGCCGCTATTAATACCAAAACATTTTTCAAATCGGGAATAAAAATCACTAGTGTCTTCATCGGGTTTCTGTTTGGAAGCTGAGATTGCTCCCCAGTCTTCCTTTTTCGTAGTTAATAAACGTGGCAGTACTTGTACTAATAATCCTGGTAATGCTTTAGTTTTGTCCCCAAGCCCTACACCTGCAGTTCGGGCATTTTCTTCGTTTTCTAATGCTGTCCAATCAATCTTTTGTTCTCCCACCTCCCACTCTTTTTCTTTGAGTTTCTCGTAAATACCGGCAGGCAATAATACTTTCAATATTTTTATAATGTCAGGATAGGTATAATCACCCATGAGTAACATGTCTTTTATTTCACTGTGAAAACCTGCTGGATCTCTGTCATGGCTGGGCACTAATTTTTTCATTTCCAATAGTTCTATTTTAGTTATAGGCGTGTACACAAACACGCGTCTAAAAGTATTATCATCATTTCTAATTGGGTGTACTTCGCGTAAGGGATTCTGTCTGTCTATGTAGTACGTCTTTCTTTCCATGTAGGGAGCTGGATCATGCTCTGGACACAGAAAGGCACTATATCTGTGTCGATATTCTAGAATTACTTTAATTAGATCGGTACCTAGACCTCTCCATTTATTCATGAGCAGTTCTATCAGTATATCAGGTAGGGGACCAGGATCGGAGTGTTGGCCTTTATATAATATAAGGAGATGTTGTATCATGTATATACCAGCTAAACGCTGTTCGTCTGGTGATAGATTCAAAAACGTATGTACTAGGGCGTCATCACTATATTTATCAGAACTGTCAGCCCATTGTACTGCTGACCTGGCTAATTCTTGTTCATCCATAGAATCGAGTACATGGTACCCCATTCGTTCTTGAAGTATTTTATCAGTAGCCTGAAACAAATGTTCAGGGGTCCTCGGGTTTGACATAGCTGCTTGAAAAATTCTCTTACTTTCTGGACGTATCGGACGTATTGAATTATTGAAGGATCTTCCTTTTCCTACATAAGCTATTGTTTCTCTAGCTGGTAATTGTAATTGTCCTGTTGTCATTTCTAGCTGTTCCTCATCGCCTGAGGACTCAGTTTTATCTGCATCTGTTTCTCTTTCAGGCTGTTCTTTTTCACATATTTGTTCTACTTTTTTCCTGATCCTTCGGTACATACTTTCTATACTATTCTGTTTATCATGTTTTCCGTCTGCTATATTCTGGCCCCATTTGTTAAGGGCTCTCATTTCTTCCGCGTCTACACCTGGCCTATCTCTGTGTCTTATCAGGCAGTTTATAAAGAAGCGTAACAATAGTTTTTGCGTATCCACTTTCTGGTATGCCATGGCCTCGCCAATACTTTCAGGACCTTGCCCTGTTTGGACAAAGTGATATATTTCGTCTAGATGTTCAATCATTCCTGGTAATATCATTAAATAGTTCGCAACTCGTCGTAGACGTACTGATGATAGCATCATTCTGTCGTCTTTACCTGGTACTGGATCATATCTACAATCTGTAAGAGGCTCTTTAAGTATGTCATAATTCGCTGTTTGAGGTGTACGTTGGTGTGCTAGATCCCTATAAGTCAATCGACGCACTGATGGCGGCGTATGAAAACTTCCTGTCGCACCTCCTGAGGTGCTAGGTCCAAAAGGATTCGTTGGGTGTAAGGTAGGAAGAATAGATGCAGGGAGAAGTGAAGGAACGGGCGGAAGGTTTTGAACGGACGGAGGAGTATGTTGCTGCGGAAGTGGGGACAGATTTTCTCGGGGTCGAGCGCCATTTGCAGGTGGTGTACGTGGCGGCGGAGTATTAACATATTCGGGGGCTACATCGTCTAAATAGGAAGAAAGGAAAATGTCCTTTGCAGTCTTGGGGTGCACTTTAGTCGGAAGCAATGGGGGTGGCAGATCTTTCGGTACTTCCAGGGTGGCCTTAGGTAAACCCTCGGCCAGAAGGGGATACATACCATTCATAAGAGTGTTTCGTTGTCTGTCTACTTGTTCTGCTTTTACTCGGATACCTTCCTCAATTAATACATTTTCTCGGGCTTTGTCTGAATCCTCCCTACTTTTCTCTTCTTTTCTGAGCGCTTTCTCTGTGCGTCTATGCGATTCTTTACGCCATAATTCAATGGCATCTTTCTGTGACTGTCTTGCTTTCTTTTTCCATAATGCTTCTTCTACTCTCATGATGCAATCTGCATCCCATGTCCCAGCAACGGGCCATCTCTGATTCTCTGCTAAATCCTTGGTGTAGTCTACCCACAATTCGAGATATAATACGGCATCTAGGCCATGCTTATGGTACATAAAGTACCCTGGAGTGTCCCTAGGTGGAATGGGAACAGCTTCCTCGAGTATCCCTTTTCTAGTTTTTATCTGTCTTAATTTCGAGAATAACGGCATCTTAACCTTGCTACCTGATTCTTACTCGGACTTGAACACAATTAATACAATAAACACAGTAATGAAGATCGAACAATCACTCATACCACGACATTTAAAACATATTAAAACATTTTAAAACGAACAATGATAATTAGAATAAAACTAGTTAACTGCATAATACTAGATGTACTGCTAAACAGCACAGATACACTGCTGAAACAGTGCAGACCAGGTCTGTGTACCCAAACCCGTCTTGACCGGCACAAACCAATGTGCACGTCTAGATGCGTCCCCAGCAATGGTACTCACCGGGAAGCACGGAACGGAACAGAAGGCCTCGGAAGTCTGGACTGGACTAGACCAAACTGGACTGGACTCGACTCGTGACTTAGATACTTCGGACTTCGGAATCTGGTGGGCCTCTGTATACCTCGGATCTTGCTCTCTCAGCTAGGCTCTGGTCGGGATTCTCCGCACTCCTCACCGCCTCGTCTGGGTGTTGATCGCAGCCTCAGTCACCCCCGTTGGCCTGAGGGAGATACAGGAAATCCTGCGGGTACGCGTAGTTGTCCGTCCGGCTGTGGCAGGAGACCGGGTCTGCAACGCACCTCCGGCGCGTGGGGTGTGAGAGGTGTCCCTGTTCGGGCGCCAATTATGTGGTAAATTTAATTACCTAGACTTAATTTATGCGGTAAAATTCAATAAGAATAACTCAGTAAAAATAAGAGGCAGAATCCGTGGTATTTGAGGTTTTAAAATGGGTTTATTCCTTACAAAGGAATTGGTTCGAACCAGGCAATCGTATTCCGTCACCACTAAGGTTCGGGAAGGGATAGAGGCAATATTTTATTGACAGGTTGTCATATATATAGTAAATGCATTACAGTGAAGACATATGCAGAAGGCGTGACAGCTGAGAAGAGAGATAAGAATACACATACGTAATGAATAGAGGCGTTACAATAGGCGTGCATGAGGGCATGTACTAGAAACGTCATTATAATGATGACACAAGTGGGTGGATCCATAAGAGAATCCTGCAAAGTCAGCAGAAATACTTGGCAGAGATGCGCGCACAGTAGCATGACGTGTGATTGACGTGTAACTGGAGGGTGAAGGGGACTTGACATTTAGCCCTACATGAGGCGACAGAAGTCTGGGATGTCAGAACGACCTAATCCCAAATCGTATCTAATATCTTGTGTTTAAGGAACTGTATTATCTGGAAGGAAAGGTCTCTCAGGCAGAGGCTATCCTATACTGCCTTCTAGTGCGTGTATAAGTGTCTACGTGTCTACATGAGATGCGAGGGGGCATGGGCCTACCATGGCAACAGAAGCCATGAATTACTTGCACGGAGACAGTAAGGCCGAGCCCTTTGCTCTGTAGCTGGAAGGATGTTTACCTAAACTACTAGACAGGAATGCATTTCTCGAGGAGCGGAGCAGATAACTTGAAGGCTGAATACAGTCTTGGCAGGCAACAGGCCGGGCCAGGCACCGTTAGCCGCGCAGGAAGTAAGACAAAGGTCATGGATACAGATACAGGTCCAGGCTGGAGCATTCAGAGGCAGAAGGCAGGAAAAGCTCGATGGCAGAATTCAGGGCCTACCTTGCCAGAGCTGGAAAACGTGAAAAGTATACCATATAAAGACGGTGGCAAGGCATACTTAGGAACGGAATATCCGACCCATTCATGGTGGATCTGAAAGAGGACATGTTGACGTTGGACACATATGTATTTGCGTCTTCATAGCTTGAAGTGGAGGGAACATACATGTACTTATAGCATGTACATGGAGCCGTTGGGGTCTAAGATAGGGGACACAATCGATCATAAAAATTCATATTTCCTCAACTCAATGTACTGGAAATATTGAATGAGAAAATGAGGAAAAAAAGGGGTAGGAGGCCCACATCACCCTTACTGGTAGGCATTATATGTCAAGAATGCAAGGGCGGGAGAAATTCTGTCAGGATTTCAAAAGAAACACAGCGGTTTGGGTTGTCTGTACTAATAAGACTGTTACTACCAATAAGGATCCCTTTTAGCAACCTTAGACTAATGCCAGACCGAGAAAAAAACAATGCCGTTTGCATGCAGCTCCTTGATGCGGTTCATAGCTCACTGTGCTATATTAGAAAGATTAAAATTATGAAATGCAAGTAACAAAAGGATGCCTGTCAAAAGCAGTAACCCACTTATCTGTCTACATAAAATAAAATCTGTGATCTGCATGTTATACAATGTACCTTGTAGCAGGCACATTATCCCACTACGCTACTTTATGAGTTAAAAACACACTAGATGAAACGCAGATCTCTCCAGCAACTTTATTAGTGACCAGAGTTGTCTTACCCAGTAGCGGCTCCCCTGCTATGATGGAGGAGCGTCTCCCCACTGCTTCTAAGCAGTGGCAAATAGAAACAAAGTGATAATAACTTAGTGTTATGATAATTTTATGCTTTGTGTCCTGCTGGGTGGGCGGGGCTGCTCTGCTCTCGGAGCAGGGAAGGAGTGGTTTGCCCACTCCTAAGTGTCTCTCGGGCCACCCAAACCAGTCATGTGCACTTTCCCCATTCTCCATGCAGGCTGCATTACAGCCTGCATGAAGAACATGCCCACCCCTCCAGCCCCTGGCTGAGCGCCCTGTCACGGCGCTCCGACCAATCACAACACTGCATTGCAGCATTGTGATTGGCTTAGGGGAGGGGGCCTGCCTGCCTCCTTCCTGTTTCTGGAGTTGGAGGCAGGCGAGCAGGAGCAGAGATGCGGGACCCGGCCTCAAGGTACGTTTTTTAATTTTTTTATTCTGAGCCGGGGCCCGCCCACCACCCGCAAGCCATGCCGGCCGCCACTGATCTTACCATTATCTCCTCAAAACTGGGGCACACAAAGATATCTGCGGTTGCTACCTTAACCCTAAAAAGTATTTTAAAATGCGGCCTCTTTGTGACCAATTACATAAGCCACAACAGATTTACTGTCACATTTGTCCTTGCGGCAGAGTTTTCAAATAATAAATGCATACGTTCTCTGTCAGTCTGTGTTTTTCATGATCCTGCCCCTTGCGACTCCACCCTCTGCCAGCTGTCTAACACTGACCCCCAATTTATGGGTTCTCTGAGTAATGTTTTCCCCAAATTCCATCACTGCTTGCAGGTGATATATTATGAATTACTTTCTTACTGCATGCTTTTTACAATAGTTTGGAAGGCTCGTGTGTGTCCCATGATGGCTGTCTTCTTTACTTGCAGGCTGATGGCCATTGCCAAAGCAGTACTCCAGTCGTCTTACATTTGTAGCCATGCTCCACGGGGTGTCAAAACACAACTAGAGTTATAACGTCATAGATTTCTAACATAAGTAAAGTGAGCAGCAATGGATGTCTTAGAGGGTCCGAAACATATCCAATACTGAACGATCGAATCTACTGCTCCAAAATGATTTATAAGTTCTAAGGCTCCCTGTTTTCCGTTTTTACTGATTTTTACAGATAAATACAGACAGAAAACAATATGCTTTCTGTTTGTATTTATTTTTAAAAGTGGAAAAATACAGACAATTATGCTCATCATGAGTAACTCTTCATGCTATTCTTTATGAATTCCAGGCCAACAGCTGAGCAGATAAAAAGTATGGGGAGTTAAAAAAAAACAGTATGAGCTTTCCTTAAATACAGGCATTGGTTGACATCTATTTGTATAAAATGCTGTATTTATATGTGGGTGTAGTGCTTTGTTATATTTGGCTGCTTCATTTGCTAAAACTAAACAGGTATCAACGTATGAGTGCATGTTTAACAGTTAAATAAATGTGGAAATATACCTTTTATGACTGTTTATTCTCAAAACACAAAATAAATATGGATAAATACAAACAAGATGGGCAAAAAATAAATATGGATAAATACAGATGGAAATGTCAAAAAAATAAATACCATAAAACCGGGAGCCCAATTTATAACCTTTTTCTTGAATTAAATTGGTGGATAACGCTCAAACCAATCTGATGAAGTCTTTAAATCCTATCAAATATGGATCAATTCTACTAATCTATTGTGCTTTGAAACTGTTTTCTATTGCTCCTGTACGCAACCACAGCTTTTAAGAGCAGGTTACTGGGTGGAGACTTCATTGTGAGTCAAATATTCATTAACATTTTGTATCAAGGAGTGGGTTCCATCTAATATAGCTGGGCCGCTGATCCTAATGGTGGGTGGGGAGATGCTGAAGGGTTTTTACTTTTCAGTATAGGCAGCTCTCAATCAGAGCCACACCTAAACTCTTGGAACTGAAGAGTGCTCTTTCTGTGAAGGCTCCCTTCGTTCAGATAGTTACATGTATTTTGTAGTTTAAGGCTTGTTGGCTGTTGCACCTATTTTTCCCTAGACGGCTGAGACCTCAACTGTTCAGTCTCTCAACAATCTTCTTCCATCCCCATTTTATTTGCTGCAGGCACGCCAGTCTCCTACTGCCTTGATTGGTGGTGTCTTAAATGACTGCAGAGATTTTTTTCATGGAGAAGCAAATGGCCTAAGGAGCTCAGTGGATAGGGATGCATAAAACAGCAATTAATTGAAACATTGTAGAAAATACTTTTATGAGTAGGGGTTGGCTCTTTCAAAGTTAGGTGTTCAACACATTGTTAATGTAGCCGTAATAGCATCAATTTTATAACCCTCTGTTTGTTTTCAAACTTTGGATTTGACTAAAAAAAATCCAATTCCACTACTGTTTGTATGTGTGTTGAAACCCATATGTTACTTTTAGTAAGTTACTGCATCTTGCCTAAGAGCCTGATTTTGAGTTTGAGGGTGGCTCGCTGCCTGTCATGGTGGCGGAAGTACCTACCTCTAACACCCCACACTAAGGCCCACCATATTTATGTGTCTCTGCTGGCCTTGTGAAGAGCTGCTGCCGCCGTGGCTTCTCAGGAGTTCTGCTGAGTGGCTGCTATCTTTCAGGCAGCCAATCAACAAGCTTTTTTGTTTTTCAAAAAGAAGCTACAAAAGCGGAAGTTTGCTTTTGAAAATCAAACCACTAGTTGCCCTAACACCATTAAAGTCTTCTCCCAGGGTTTGGGGGCCATTTTTAGGTCTCGCCTGACCCAGTGCATGCGCTGGTCTGGCGAGACTTTTTGAGAGGGCTCCAAAAAGTGCTACCAGGCCAGCCTAGAGCTACAGTGCATGTGTGCAGGCGCGCGCGCCGCGGTTGACCGCGATTACATTTACTTTTGATGTTTGATCGCGATCACTTTCGTGGCCGCACAGCCGCTTGGCATAGCCAATAGGTCTCGCTTTTGGGACCTTATAAGTATTTAGTTATGCAACTGTTGCATGGCTAAACACTTATAAGGTCCCAAAGGCGAGACCTATTGGCTATGCCAATGCTTGTTATATTTTCCTGTTTGGGACTGTCAGAATTTCCTTGGAGTCCTGAACAGAAAAAAATACATCAGAACGTCTTCCTTAAAGACTGGGTTAAATGGGTGCCCATGCTCCACGGAAATCCCACGGCACGTGTCAGGATAGGGAAAACTGTGGCGACGGCAGTGCCCTGCCCCCCAGGTCTCGCCGGGGGCATCAATTGGGCTCCTACTACATTCAAATACCTGGGGATCCACGTACTCCACTCTCTAGATGACCTACACGAGGAAAACCTCAGACAGGATTTTGGATCACTGATCTGTGACTGGGGGTGAATGTTTTGCCAATGTGCAACATTCCGTCCATCATCTTGTGTGTTTTGCTGTTCACCCTATGTGGGAAGGGTATGCCCAGACGTGGGTCCCGTGCTCACTACACCACTGGAGTCAAGCTATCCTGGCTGAAGAGGGGTGAAACCCCGAAACCGGTCCTAGGATGCTTGATTCCGGTCCAGGGAAGACATGGCTTGGCAGTTCGGGCTGGACTGTTCCCATGAGGCACAGGGTCAAGACTGATTTGCATATGGCCATGTCTGAACTGGGGTGGCGTGGTGAGCAAAATAACGATGGATTAAACCCAGATCTGTGACTGGGGGTGAATGTTTTGCCAATGTGCAACATTCCGTCCATCATCTTGTGTGTTTTGCCTTTCGATCACTGAAGGCATGTGTCCCCTTCTGGTGTTCACTCAAATTGCCAATCATGGCCAGGATCTCCCTGTCAAAGATGGTCATGCTGCTCTTCTGTTATATTTTTCACTAATCTCCCCACCACCGTCCCTGCCACATGGTTTAAACTATTAGATTCCCTGTTGAGAGACCTTATCTGGGGAATGATAAACAGAGAGTCTTTCTGGCGACGCGGCAGCGCCCTATGGCAGAGGGTGGCCTGGGAGTACCGAACTTCGAGCTGTATTTCCTGGCTTCCCAATTGAAGTGGCTGGCGCAATGGCTAGAGGTCACAGACGGATGGGATAGATTCGGGAACCTATCCGGATTTACTGCTGGCCAGGATGCTGGATGTAACCGTGGCTGTCCCCCGGCAGTCTCTGTTACTGATCACAACACTAAGGTGCTGGAAATATAGCATGGTCAAAATTAGGAGGTCTCTGTTATATACCGCCGGTTCTAACCCGATTGGTCTACCACATGGTAACCGCAAAAAGATGTTTACACCTGAACAAATGAGAGCTTGGACCGAAGTAGGTTTAGACACTGGGAGACTGCTACCAGCAGACTACCTTGTCCCCGTTTGCAACCTGGCCAATTTTTGACAAACGAAGCTCTAGTGCGTACATTTAGGGAGCTGTGGGGGGAGCGTGATGAACCAGCCCCACATGCGGTATGACACTCTGTACTTACCCTTGAGAATGCACGACACCAGGTAAAATGGTTTTACATGTCGCTTTTGGAGATGTCCCAAACCTCCCTATCAAACTCCGAGAACGGTGGGAATCCTTGTTGACTAGGGAGCTCTCTGACCCAGAATGGAGCAAGATCCTTTCATATCCCAAAAGGGTCTACCATAACACTAGACTAAAATACATGCAGTTTAACTATACCCACATGACCTATATGACACCTCACAGGCTCAGGATCGTATATGGCGGCGACATACGTAAATGTCCGAGTTGCAATCATAACGATGCAGAATTCATACATATGACCTGGACCTTTCCCGTTTTGCTGAGGTTTTGGGAAACAGTGCTGGAATTGTTGGGGACTGCGGTTGGACGCTCGCTGGCACCTACTGTTGAAGTCTGCTTGCTAGGACATTTTCCTTGGCAACCTAAGCGTAAGGGGGGAAATAGATTCCTGGATCTCACCCTGGCCCGAGCCAAGAGGAAGATAGCAATGGCCTGGAAAACTGCATCTGCTCCCATGGTTGAAGCATGGAAACAAGATGTAACACAATGGGCGGGGGCAGAGGGCAGAGTCTTGGCCAGAGAGGAGATGAGAGGTCTGAGGCAGCGTCCAATAGCGGGTCTCTGGAGGGAGGTCCTGGATGCATGGAAGAACCCAGCAGACAGTGACGGGGAAGATACACAGAGGGGGGACAACACACAAACCGATGATGAACACACCCAGCCAGTGATGGGAATGGGTGGAAACACGGTCAAAAACATAGACTGAGGGAAGGTGTGGTAGATATTGAGCCCCCTAAACAGGAAAGGCACCAGCAGTAGATTGACCTCCCCCACCGGACTACCCAACCCAACGTACGCAGGGTATAAGCTACTACCATATTAGTTCAAAGCCCTCAACTAACAACTGCAACCTGCAGCCGGGCCCCGGCCCCCCAACCTCTCTGTGCGTGGCGCCACACCTTACATATGACTGGGTGGGTAACCTGATGTTCTTTAAGGTCATCATCTACTATTTACTGTGCTTTGAAAGTTGATACAATTTGAATATGTAATGAAAAATGTGCTGTAAAATTCACTATCATGTGACCTGGCAACCATCTGTAATTTGAAATGTGAAGACGACACAAGGGGTGAATCTGTGGCGCTATCATTTTTCAGACCATTTACTTCTGTCACTCCCATCAGAGTACAGGAAGGGGGGCGGGGGGGCTATATTTGGCTGCCCTTTATTGGGCATTTATGTGCTATTGAACTGAGACCTTTATTTGGAATAGTTTGTAGGAGCACCTCCCCCCGATGTCCAAGCCTGGTTGGGAGGCTCAACTACGATGTCACATGACCACCATGGTGGAGAGCTGCCTGGCAGAAACGTATCCACCGGTTAAATCTGGTTAAACCGCCAGGCACGCCCTGAAATGAGGGGGAAGCCGGACTCGGAGTGGAGGAGGTCCATGCGGTAAGTCGTGAGGGGGTGACACCATGAGTTACCCGCACCGGGTGACACCAACCCTAGTGACGCCACTGGGGCAAGGCAGGCCGGTGAGTAGTAAGTGAGGCGCTGTGGGCACTCACCGATTACCCGTTTCTATGTAGCCTGCCGGGTAAGTGCTTGCGTGTGACTCAATATATGCGGAACCAGGGAATACTGACCATGAGAATATTTGACCTGGGGCACCAAAAAATCCTCGGTTTTTACCTTCCCAGTATACCCTAAAGTTTCTGTCTGTCTGTCCATAGATATTGGTGAATAAAAATGCGTGTGTGCAGCTGAGAGTGTATTTGTGAGCGTGCACCTGTGTGTGAATATATGTCGTTACTACGCATTCCGTTGCAACGCATGCCTTTACCACGCATGCGTTACAACGAAATGTGTTTTCCACGCTTTGCCGTTACCTCGTTTTTACCTTTACTCCGCTTTTTCTTTTTTGGGGGGGGAGACCCCCCCAAGCCCCCTTTCTTCTTTTTTTTCCTTTTTCCGCAGGTCTCCGCCGACACTGAAAACGGACTGATGCTTTTTTTCGGATTAGGATGACGTTGTTCCGTGATGACGTTGCTTGCGTGGTGAAGATGGTCGTTGAAGCATTACGCGTTTTGAAGACGTTTACGAGGTAAGTGTATCGTTGTAAACGTAATGCGTAGAAAATGCTTCGTGGTAAAGGCTGTTTCCCCCTGTGTGTGAATGTCAGTTCATGGAAGTGTTAGTGCAATGTCGGTATGTTATGGGTATGTGAATGCATTTATGTGACTTTTTATGGATGTGTGTGAGTTCATGTGTGTGCGCACGCACTCTCAAGAGAGGGAAGGGCCTGTCCATGTTATAGCACTATCTAGCACAGGGGTCTCCAACGAGTAGCTCGGGAGCTACTGGTAGCTCGCCAGTACCTTCAAAGTAGCTCTCTGAGGTGAAGTCAAGCCCAGTATCAAATTCAGAGAGTAGGTGCCTATTAAAGAAGGCAGCACCGATCATCTCAAGACCCTTAGAGTGACAGCCAGCCAAATTTATGACAGTAAACTAATACTAACACTCAAACACACACTATGTCGGCTTATAGGACCTGCTACATGATAGTCTGTATCCATTCTCAATATAATTAAGTCACAGGGAGATTGACCATGTTATGGTCCCTCCTTTATCAGTCACAACATGTGTGTGAACAGTGCACCATCCAAAACACAATGGCAGCAGTAGCCTGAGCTGTAACCAGTGCTTACTCACCAAAGTGCGGGACTGCAGGAGTCAGAGTGAAAATGTGTCTGTTAGATGCATGATCAGCTCAAGACCCGAGGAGAACAGGGTATGATCCAGACCAGAAAAAATTAGGAGATTCATCAACATTTATGTGTGTGTCTATAATAAACACTATTGCTTCCTGAAACTATGTCTGGTGCCAAGAACTGCCAAATATATATATGCTAGCTCCCATCATAAGAGTGTTATCTTTGGCATAATTGAGTCAATTCCTGGCAATAAAGTGCCAATGGCAAATAATGGTCATCCTTGACTATTTTAGTATTTGTGGTCTAGTTGTGGTATACTGGCAGCTATCATAGACCTACTAATAGCATGACTGGTCTTTATGTACCTATTCCTGGCATATTAATGGTCATGACTGATATATGGTCGTATCCCTGATCCATATGGTTTCCAGCCTTGGCACAACTGTGGTTTACGTAGTGGGTCGCGACACTGCTCGTCATACTAGCAAATAGCCCCAAAGAATTCTGGATAATGTAGTGGCAGCGGTGAGTACGCCTATGCCACGAGTATGTGAAATAATGCCATCCCTGGACACGTGTTTCGAGGTAATTGCCTCTCGTCAGCAGGGAGCAGGTAGGTATGCGGGGTGCCAAGTAGACTGCCAAAATATATAGGTAAAGTACCTTTCAAGGCGCGCAGGTGCAGACACCAGGCTCGTCAGCCCAAAGTCGCTCGAAAGAGCTTTAAATAGTTTACGTAGTGGGTCGCGACACTGCTCGTCATACTAGCAAATAGCCCCAAAGAATTCTGGATAATGTAGTGGCAGCGGTGAGTACGCCTATGCCACGAGTATGTGAAATAATGCCATCCCTGGACACGTGTTTCGAGGTAATTGCCTCTCGTCAGCAGGGAGCAGGTAGGTATGCGGGGTGCCAAGTAGACTGCCAAAATATATAGGTAAAGTACCTTTCAAGGCGCGCAGGTGCAGACACCAGGCTCGTCAGCCCAAAGTCGCTCGAAAGAGCTTTAAATAGTTTACGTAGTGGGTCGCGACACTGCTCGTCATACTAGCAAATAGCCCCAAAGAATTCTGGATAATGTAGTGGCAGCGGTGAGTACGCCTATGCCACGAGTATGTGAAATAATGCCATCCCTGGACACGTGTTTCGAGGTAATTGCCTCTCGTCAGCAGGGAGCAGGTAGGTATGCGGGGTGCCAAGTAGACTGCCAAAATATATAGGTAAAGTACCTTTCAAGGCGCGCAGGTGCAGACACCAGGCTCGTCAGCCCAAAGTCGCTCGAAAGAGCTTTAAATAGTTTACGTAGTGGGTCGCGACACTGCTCGTCATACTAGCAAATAGCCCCAAAGAATTCTGGATAATGTAGTGGCAGCGGTGAGTACGCCTATGCCACGAGTATGTGAAATAATGCCATCCCTGGACACGTGTTTCGAGGTAATTGCCTCTCGTCAGCAGGGAGCAGGTAGGTATGCGGGGTGCCAAGTAGACTGCCAAAATATATAGGTAAAGTACCTTTCAAGGCGCGCAGGTGCAGACACCAGGCTCGTCAGCCCAAAGTCGCTCGAAAGAGCTTTAAATAGTTTACGTAGTGGGTCGCGACACTGCTCGTCATACTAGCAAATAGCCCCAAAGAATTCTGGATAATGTAGTGGCAGCGGTGAGTACGCCTATGCCACGAGTATGTGAAATAATGCCATCCCTGGACACGTGTTTCGAGGTAATTGCCTCTCGTCAGCAGGGAGCAGGTAGGTATGCGGGGTGCCAAGTAGACTGCCAAAATATATAGGTAAAGTACCTTTCAAGGCGCGCAGGTGCAGACACCAGGCTCGTCAGCCCAAAGTCGCTCGAAAGAGCTTTAAATAGTTTACGTAGTGGGTCGCGACACTGCTCGTCATACTAGCAAATAGCCCCAAAGAATTCTGGATAATGTAGTGGCAGCGGTGAGTACGCCTATGCCACGAGTATGTGAAATAATGCCATCCCTGGACACGTGTTTCGAGGTAATTGCCTCTCGTCAGCAGGGAGCAGGTAGGTATGCGGGGTGCCAAGTAGACTGCCAAAATATATAGGTAAAGTACCTTTCAAGGCGCGCAGGTGCAGACACCAGGCTCGTCAGCCCAAAGTCGCTCGAAAGAGCTTTAAATAGTTTACGTAGTGGGTCGCGACACTGCTCGTCATACTAGCAAATAGCCCCAAAGAATTCTGGATAATGTAGTGGCAGCGGTGAGTACGCCTATGCCACGAGTATGTGAAATAATGCCATCCCTGGACACGTGTTTCGAGGTAATTGCCTCTCGTCAGCAGGGAGCAGGTAGGTATGCGGGGTGCCAAGTAGACTGCCAAAATATATAGGTAAAGTACCTTTCAAGGCGCGCAGGTGCAGACACCAGGCTCGTCAGCCCAAAGTCGCTCGAAAGAGCTTTAAATAGTTTACGTAGTGGGTCGCGACACTGCTCGTCATACTAGCAAATAGCCCCAAAGAATTCTGGATAATGTAGTGGCAGCGGTGAGTACGCCTATGCCACGAGTATGTGAAATAATGCCATCCCTGGACACGTGTTTCGAGGTAATTGCCTCTCGTCAGCAGGGAGCAGGTAGGTATGCGGGGTGCCAAGTAGACTGCCAAAATATATAGGTAAAGTACCTTTCAAGGCGCGCAGGTGCAGACACCAGGCTCGTCAGCCCAAAGTCGCTCGAAAGAGCTTTAAATAGTTTACGTAGTGGGTCGCGACACTGCTCGTCATACTAGCAAATAGCCCCAAAGAATTCTGGATAATGTAGTGGCAGCGGTGAGTACGCCTATGCCACGAGTATGTGAAATAATGCCATCCCTGGACACGTGTTTCGAGGTAATTGCCTCTCGTCAGCAGGGAGCAGGTAGGTATGCGGGGTGCCAAGTAGACTGCCAAAATATATAGGTAAAGTACCTTTCAAGGCGCGCAGGTGCAGACACCAGGCTCGTCAGCCCAAAGTCGCTCGAAAGAGCTTTAAATAGTTTACGTAGTGGGTCGCGACACTGCTCGTCATACTAGCAAATAGCCCCAAAGAATTCTGGATAATGTAGTGGCAGCGGTGAGTACGCCTATGCCACGAGTATGTGAAATAATGCCATCCCTGGACACGTGTTTCGAGGTAATTGCCTCTCGTCAGCAGGGAGCAGGTAGGTATGCGGGGTGCCAAGTAGACTGCCAAAATATATAGGTAAAGTACCTTTCAAGGCGCGCAGGTGCAGACACCAGGCTCGTCAGCCCAAAGTCGCTCGAAAGAGCTTTAAATAGTTTACGTAGTGGGTCGCGACACTGCTCGTCATACTAGCAAATAGCCCCAAAGAATTCTGGATAATGTAGTGGCAGCGGTGAGTACGCCTATGCCACGAGTATGTGAAATAATGCCATCCCTGGACACGTGTTTCGAGGTAATTGCCTCTCGTCAGCAGGGAGCAGGTAGGTATGCGGGGTGCCAAGTAGACTGCCAAAATATATAGGTAAAGTACCTTTCAAGGCGCGCAGGTGCAGACACCAGGCTCGTCAGCCCAAAGTCGCTCGAAAGAGCTTTAAATAGTTTACGTAGTGGGTCGCGACACTGCTCGTCATACTAGCAAATAGCCCCAAAGAATTCTGGATAATGTAGTGGCAGCGGTGAGTACGCCTATGCCACGAGTATGTGAAATAATGCCATCCCTGGACACGTGTTTCGAGTGACTTTGGGCTGACGAGCCTGGTGTCTGCACCTGCGCGCCTTGAAAGGTACTTTACCTATATATTTTGGCAGTCTACTTGGCACCCCGCATACCTACCTGCTCCCTGCTGACGAGAGGCAATTACCTCGAAACACGTGTCCAGGGATGGCATTATTTCACATACTCGTGGCAAAGGCGTACTCACCGCTGCCACTACATTATCCAGAATTCTTTGGGGCTATTTGCTAGTATGACGAGCAGTGTCGCGACCCACTACGTAAACTACTTGGCACAACTGTGGCCCTAGTATAATGGTGGGCATTACTGGCATAATCCAGGCATCTGTGGTGCTATGGTGAGCATCCATGGCATATGACTGTAATACCTGGTAATTCAAAGTAGTCTGTCCATATGAGGCATTTGTACATGGGAGTACATGATGAAAATGACAAGCTAATGTTTTGACAATGTGCACTTCTCAAAAACTGAAAACTGATATTTTAAAAGCGGGTTTAGTTTTCAAAAATGGGTTTTCTTCTGGAAAATTGAGTTTGTTTGCCCACAGTGGAAAGTGGTATTTGATAGAAAAATTTGCATTTTCAGAAACTAGTGAATGATAATTCAAGCTGAGCTGGGGAGACGTACTGCTGTGCTTATGTCCTTTGTGCCACTGGGCATGTCAAGATTTGAATGTTACTTCATAAGTCAAGGGGAGGCATTTAATATTGATGAACTTTTCCCCACCATTTCTGCTGGTAACCATACTTGGTATACATGGGTGGTAACTACTGAAAATCTTGCATTGGGTGGTCATAGTGTAGTCACTATTTTACAGTTATAAAATGTGCTAGTAGCTCAGGAAGACTTTCCTTGAGCAGAAGTAGCTCTCACTACAGAAAAGGTTGGAGACCCCTGATCTAGCATATGGTGTGAACATCCGGTCATATGATAACAATATCTAACTGACAGTGTTTTGAGTACATGGACATATTATAGCAGGACCTGAACATATGAAGGCAATGCTTGTGGGTCGAGGGCAGTGCCTTGGAATATGCTGGCATCAATTGCCATCTAGTTCGGGTACCTGGATGAAATATGGCAATACCTGATAATTGGTGGGAGTACCTGGGTAGGTGATGGCAGTGCCCAGGATGTGGAGGTAGTATCTGGGCATAGTATGCAACTCCCTTGGCCTGTGATGTCAATAGCTGCTTGTAAGAGAGTACCTTGGCATATAAAAGGCAATGCCGGCCATAAGAGGTGAGTACCTTGCCAAAGGCTGGAATTACCTGCCTTTAAATTGAGTATTTAGCCACATAGTGCCAATATTTTCCTATTGTGTGCCTGCAAATATGTCTGTTTGTGGACTTTTCTGAGTTTCCAAAGGTGCTTGAGTGAGTGTATGTGGACCTATTTGTGTAGACGTGCACATTTGCGTAAGTACCTATATATATGTTGTGTTTGTGTATAGATGGATGTTTGTATGTGCATTACCTATGTGAGTGTTATAACGGTATATGGTGGGGCTTGCACTGCAAAACGACCCCCATAACCCTCAATAGCAGAGTATTACCATGGTAATAGGAGTCTGTAGAGACCGCTATATTTGCAGCACTTCCTTCACTCTTTGTATATTTTGGCCCATAGTCAATAATGAGGGAGCTTCAGTGGAAGGGAGCACTGTTAATAACATATATACAATTCCTATACAAAAAACAATAAAAAGGCAATATTGCTAATGCATCATAAATGTGCATTTCGATAAAGGGACACTGGAGGAAAAAAGAAAATAGGGGGTAGGTGGGCATGAGTTAAAAAATATAAAAGAAAGTTAAGCGGGGAAGGTAGAGGAATAGAAAAGAGAAGTACTAACACACAGCGCAAATATGTGAATCATGGTACATTCGGATACAAACAGCAGGAAAAAACAGATGGAGGTTAACTCTTTCCCTTCTGATGTTCACCTGCCAGCTGGGCTGTTCAAGTGTTCTGATTCTGGAGAATATCAGAGCAGCTTGTGAATGCTGTGAGCTGGAATGCCACTTGGCTAACAAACCGCAAAGAAAGAAATACAACCATGTTCGAGCGCCAGACGTTATGGTAGGTTAGAAACCGTCATTACAAAGCCGTGCAGCAGCACTATATGGAACACGCCCAGGAACAAATGGCACCGACTATTAGATTACAATATTTCCACTTTAGATTACATTATGCTTCACAATCTGGCTCAAATAGGAACGGGTTGAAGGCATTTCCATCTTCAAAGTGCTGGCAGTGCGGTTTGGACAACTGAACTTTGCAACATCTCTTATGCATCTGTCCAAAATTCTTTGGGTTTGAAAAAATATTTGAAGTGGATATTTTTGTAAAGGGAGATCACCTTTAAATAATGCAATACTTGTAAGACTTAATGGCTGTAAAATACAAAGGGGAAGATTAATGAAGATTTTGCACCCTGTTTGTAGCACAAAAGTGATGCAAATCGGGGCAAAATCTTTTTTTTTTCCAATTTACTTTCCAGCGCTAAACTTGTTTAACACTGGAAATAACGGAAAAGTACTGCATGGCGCTGCTTTACATTACTTAGCGCCGTGGGGGCGTACCAAGGGTGGAGCATGGGCGCTCCCATGCAACCACCCAAGGTTTCTCACGCTGAACCCAATTTACTAAATAAAGTAGATTGGGTTTAGCGTGAGAAAACTGCGCCCTTCTCAAGTAGGCGAAAGGAAGGAAAAATGCTTTCATTTCTCCTTCCTTTCCCGGCTTAGCACGCGTGATGCACTGTGCCGCACTCATACTAAGTGGGAAAGGCTTTGCATCTTGTCTAGGCATGGTATTTTGCACAGGAATGGTACCCATCATGTACAAAACTTATGCCAGACACACACACCCTAGCGCTATGGCGCTAAGGTGTGAGCGTGGCGCATGGCAGCTGTAATCAGCGTCGGTGCAAGGGAAAGGGGAAGAGAGAGCCATGTCTTTGAAGATATGGGGCTCTACTGCTCCCTCACTGTCGCACAACGCAGCGCAGCCTTGCTGGGGGCTGCGATGCTTTGAAAGGAGTTTTTATAAATCCCCCCCGAAGTTTGTTCATGTCTAGTGAAATGGTTAGCTCTACCCAAATAACCGTATTTAGCTTAAAAGGGGAAATTTACTTAGACAACTTGAGTATGGAATATACTGCACTATAATGGGCTTTTGCAATACTTCTCAGGATCTTTTTTCTATAAAAGTGGTGTTCTTTGGAAAAAAGAAAGTAAGTTGATTTTAACTGTTGTTACAGTTGTCATACATCTATTGTTTTGTGTCTGTGTTATTGTATTTTGCCTGGTTGCATACTGGTATGTATCTATACCTCTTTCTGGAGAGCGCTTTAGCCCTGTGTTGAATGTACTACTTAATCTTATGAGAGGCAGCGTCTCAGCTAATAGCCAGTGACACCTGCCTAATATATTTATTCAGACTCCCATGGAGGCTGACATTTTCCTTAGTTTTTGCCACTTACACTAAAACATTTGCTCAAATCGCAAAAAGAAATAATTATCTAGTTTGCAAACAGTTACAGATTTGTAAAAAAAAATGCAAATAAAACCTATCCCACACATATGAAATAATACTCAATTGTCTAAATATTTAGCATAGCTACTTAATGTACGCAAGGACTAAACAGACTCCCCTAAAATAGTATCGTAGAAGATGATTTATCTAAAAATGAAATACATGAGGACCAACAGTATTACCACCAAGGTATTTAGATCTTTAAGGAAGGAGACAAGGCAAGAAAATGATATCCTCTGTGTTCCTATATTGTTAAGACAAGAATAAAATTACAGACTTGGGGGGAGTCTATAATATTACTATTTGCCAAAACTACGAAGGATCTAGACATGTGTGAATCTTATAAACCAATCAGCTTGTGTATTGTGAATTCCAAAGCTCTTTCTAAACTGCTGGCCAATTGGCTTGCAGCAGATATTCCACATTTGGGCAAAAAGGATCAGCCAAAATGCATATCTAGGGAAGAGGTATGGTGCCGCGGCCAGGGCGACTGACTCCGGAATCTGGGGATCACGGTTCGATCCCCAGCGCCGGCGGCAGATTAGCCCAGCACCATGTGACTCTGGGCAATAGCTTGCTTAATCTTCCCGACGGGCCCCAGCGCCTAGAGACCCTTACGGGTGATTGCTCGCGCTTTACAAATGTGGATTATTATTATATCTAGGTAAGATCTTTACACTTAAACTGACACATCTTTATGTATAATTGAATCGGTGATATAGGAAAACATTTCCGGTAAGGAAGGAGGTGTCATGCTTAGTGCCAATTATGTAAAGGCATTTCGGTGTATTCATAGATTATCTCTATGTCAAGTCTAGCAATCATTTTTGGAGCACACTTTATGTCTGCGGTAAATGTACGGCTTAACCATGTAAGAATCAGCATCTGAAGAAGTGGCCAGTGATATCTGCCCATAATATTCAACCATACAACAGCTACAATGGGTCAGGGGGGTGTTTTTCATAAGAGAAGTGTGTCTAACAACCCTAGGAAAATGTATCACGACATAATACATCAAATAGATATGTAGAGGAACCCACAAACAAAAACTTTACAAAAAATACTTTTTGCTATTAAAATAACTTGTTTATAAAGAATGAAGTGTATCAAAATAATACAAACATATAACGAATGGTGCTCATACAGGTACAAATAACAGATATACAATAACACAATTTACAGTGTAAACAAAGGAAAAAACACAATGGCAGTAGAATAATATACAAAATATCCGATGTTTCACAAGATCAATAATGCAATAAATGCGTTGTCAAGATTGCCAAAGGGAGCGTCAACAGCGTTTCGACCTTATCAATTCAAAAGGTCATCATCAGGACACAAAGTAAAGATTTTGAAAGTAACCATCAGAAAACTATGTGTGACAAAGTAATTGGTCACATCAGAAGTTCCAGAAATCCAAATGATTTAGAAACTCAACTTAGTCGTAGATCTCCAAAGATCGTAGACTCAATAATTAAGCTTGTGATTCAATGCAACAATATTCAGTGGACTGTATCGAAACAAACAGCAGTGATTCACGTTGGGAATATGCTGATTGGGACTAAAGCTTCCATATCACTTCGTAGTGCTACGAAGAGATCTGGAAGCTTTAATCCGAAGTGATGGTGAATTCCCATTTGTTTCGATACAGTCTTTTCGATATTGTTGTGTTGAATCACACGTTTCAATTATTGTGTCTACGATTTTTGGAGTTCTACGACTAAGGTTGGATATAAAATATACAAATGTTAGATAGTTATATTGACATCAAGCACTATGGAAAGGACTGATACGTAAAAGGAGATGATCATTGCAGTATTCTAGCACAGAGGGGAGTCCAAAAGAGCAGGATCGTGTTAAGGCAGATGATGGCACTATGCTTTCACTAAGATGTAACACATTTGTATTGTGAGGTAAACTTTCCTCCACTTTGTTTGACCTGGTCCAGCTTGTATAGTGTTACCTAGATTTGTTGTTATTGCTGCTCAGTCTTTCTAGAGATGCAGTGCTCTCCTTTTGAGAGTCTGTCTGTGCCATACTTTGACTGTGTACTGAAACCCAGGTCCAAATGTGTGCACACAAAAACTGAGGGAAAGTATAAACAAGCATTAAAGAAATAAGCGTTGAATTTCCGTGGAAAATTACTCACAAATGTGTCTGCTGCTTTGAGGTTCTATGTTGTTGGTTCACCCACAAAGAATATATTTGGTTGTCTGAATAAAGAATACAACCACAAGAACACACTTTCACTTTCCCTGGTGTAGACCTCTACTTGTGCTAGGTGAAGCAAGCGAACTTTTTTGAAAGATCTACAAGTAAGGCATGTACAACTACACTTTGCATCAGAGGAGCAACTTGTGTCAAATTTCGGGGAGCTAATACAAATTTCGGGGTTGGTAATTCCTCCAGCAATAGGCAGAGTGGACCTGTGAAGTACAGGGGTGCTGCTGCAATATGACGGACGCCAGACCAGCAAGCCCACAGCAGCTCAAACACTGTGTGTGTGCCCGGGATGCTGTCTCAGCCCGGGCTGACACACAAGACCGGGGGGGGGGGGGGGGGCGGGGGGCTGAAGTCTTTTGAGCCCTGTGGCCCCTACTAGGCTATGGGGTTTGCGCGCCTGCTTTGCATCCAGTGTGCATGTGAAAATGGGCGCCAGTAAGCATGCGGCTTTCAGCTCTGGGGCATTCTCTTGCACAGGGACACCAATGAGAGATGGTCTAGCTCAACGGAAGTGGATTTTAATTCAGAGGGTTTTTTTTTTTGTGCATATTTATATAGCGCGAACTCGACCCGAAGGTATTGGAGCGCTTTACTTGAGCTCCGCATTTACATTACACATTCAGGCACGGGGAGATTAAGTGATTTGCCCAGAATCACAGGATGTGGACGCGACCCGAGGCTCGAACTCTGGTTTCCTGCACCAAAGTCGGCAGCGTAGCCGACGGACCACATCCTCTCCATTATAGTCATTTTGCATCCAATGAAGCAGCTTTCAGTCATTACAGTTTAGTGATGGCGTAAATGACACATATTAATCGGAAATCACGGTGCGGGTAGGGAAGGAGCTGCCAGCGTGGCAACGCGCATGCCTGTTGTGGCTGTGGGCTGGGCATTGCGCGTTGCGCTCTGAATGGGGCGCGCAGCAGTGTCATGGCTGCGGAGACAGGCCCCTCCCTGATGCCAGTCACGGTAATCTCCATCCCGCTCGCCATCACGTCCAAAAGGAAAACTTGTCTCTTTTACCGGAGGAATGTTGTTATGAACGCACATGGCAAAAGCATCGTGCGGTTAAAGTTTAAACATGACACACTTGTCACAGATATATCATTTTAAATTAGACACTGGGATGGGAGAGCTGAGAATTTGATTGACATTTGTGGGAATTTATAGCATTGTTTGATTGTTATTAGGATGATTAGATTTTGAAAATAAAATACTTCTGACAGCAAACAAACGTAGGAGGAGCACAATTTTGCAATGGGCATAGAATTGGAAGCGCTCAGCTACAACCAAAAACGCAGAGAACGAGGAACTGAGCAATTTCAATGCATCCTTTAGGGTAGCAAGTGTAGTGTCGCGGTCTAGTGGACGCGCGCACTACGGAATGACGTAGAGGCGCGTAGCGGACGTCGGACGCTACTGCGCATGCGCGAGGCAGAGCGGCGCGAACGAGAGACGCGATCGGAGCGTGTTGCCCGGCGCTCTCTCCATAGGTGTTTTACTAAGTGCAATAAAGGTTCTAGTTGCAAGCAGAACGTCTCCAGAGAGTCTGTGGGGGGAAGGTACTTACAGCCTGGCATCGTACTACATTACAGTGGCGACGAGACTGGGACAAGAAGAACCCCAGGTGCAACAGGTGGAAGGTGCCCCCCCCCTAACCTGCATCAGAGAGAAGCCCACCAGGAGAGACACCACCATACGCGGTGAGCGACTGGAGAAGCTATACAGCAGACACCTACACACCGGGAGAGCGCGGCAGAGGCAGATAGAAGCCGGAGAGTGGCACGTGGGCAACGAGGAGCCAGCCACGTGGTAGGGGATATCGAGGACGGACGGCGGAACCGCAGAAGAGATCCTGGCGGAGACAGGGGACGACGGAGCAGCCGGCTCGAACGCAGTCCCAGGTACCCGAAGCAGGGGAGTGGGGACGGACGCACCAGGTAGCCCAAGGAAGCAAGTGGACGCAAAAATGAGTGCACAGTCAGCGACCCTGACGACGCCGATACCTTTCCTACCACGCCCGGGAGAACCCATAATGAAGTGGGAAGACTGGAGGGAGTACTTCAGAAACTACCTGGAAGCGCTAGAAGACGAGAACGAGGAGGCGTTCTCCAGCGCCAGGAGGAAGAGGATACTCCTACACAACCTAGGACCAGAAGGGATACGAGTGTTCCAAAATCTCACACCGATCACCAGACCAGCAGGAGACACAGACGTGTTCACCCACGCCATAGAAGATTTAGACAACCACTACCGACCAGCAGTGTGCACCTCCATCGACCGCTATAACTTCCAGCAGAGGAAGCAAGAGGCGGGGGAATCTGTGGATGACTACGTGGCGGCGCTGCGGAAGCTGGCGATGACATGCAGGTATGGCGGACTGCAGGACGAGTTCATCAAGGACCAGATCGTCATGCACACGACGAGCAAGTCAGTACAGGATAAACTATGGGCGAATGGAGATGCAACGCTGAATGAAGTGATCGCCATAGTGAAGAGAGCGGAGCTAACGAAACGCTGTGCGGAAGCAGCCAAAAGAGAACAGGCCCCCAGACTCACAGTCAACAAAGTAGACGACGCGGACCACCAGGCGCGGGGGAAACAAACGACGGGAGAGTACAGAGGAGCGGCCACAGGGAAACCAAGACCCGGACCGACATGGAAACAGAGCAAAGGCGAGGCCATGAAATGCTACAGGTGCGGCAGCTCGAATCATGCAGCGCACGACAAACGGTGTCCCGCGTTCAGAGCCAAGTGCGCGTTCTGTGGCCTAGTCGGCCATTACGAAAAGGTTTGCCGCAGGAAAGGAAGACAGCAGGCGGTAAAGTTCGTGGCACAGGACGAGGGGGAAGAAGCAGAAGGCCGTGAAGAAGACGAGGAAGTCCTGTGTATTGAAGACCAGGTACTGGGCATAGAGGAGAGAAGATCGCGCAAGCCCCAATGCGACATGATAGTAGGAGGCATACCCATCACCATCGTGGCGGACTCAGGATCTCCTTACACCATCATTCAACGTTCAGTATGGAGCGAGAAGTTCAGACCCACGTGGGGAGCACACCTAGAACCCCCCGACATTCGACCTGTCACATACACAGGGGACCCAATCCCGATGGTAGGGTTCAAGACTATGAAGTTCCAGTTCAAGGAGAGGAGTGCGATCTGCAAGCTGTACGTCGCGGAGAAAGGACCGTCAGTCCTGGGCTGGATGGACCAGGGAGTGTTGGGAATACAGCTGAACGCAGGAGGGGACACCCAAGTGCTGGCGACGCTGGACGGAGAGGAGTCGACAGCAGGAAAATGGCGGAACGGGCACCCGAAAGTCTTCGGCGGGAAGATAGGGAGGCTGGAGAAGTTCTCCCACAAAATCGTTCTCAAAGACAATGCCCGGCCAGTTGCGCACAAGGTACGGAATATCCCGATTGCCGTTAGGGAAGCGGTGCAACAGGAGCTCCTCCGACTGGAAGAAGGAGGAATCATTGAGCCCATTGACAGTGCGGAGTGGTTGGCTCCCTTGGTGGTGGCCATGAAACCGTCAGGCAAAGTGCGCCTCTGTGTGGACCTCAGGGAGTTGAACAAGTGCATAGTGGTGGAGAGGTTCCCCTTGCCACGCATTGAGGAGATGTTGGCCCGCACGAAAGGAGTGAAATGGTTCTCCACCATAGACTTGCAATCAGCGTACCATCAAGTAGCACTACATCCGACAAGCAAAAAGTTGACATCGTTCATCACGCCGTTCGGCTGCTACCAATTCTGCCGCATGCCCTTCGGCCTCGCCTCAGCAGCGGCGGTGTTCCAGAAGCTGATGGCCCGTCTATTCAAGGACATTGAGGGAGTGCAATACTTTCAGGACGACATCTTAGTGATGGGGACGGAGCAGGAGGACCACGACAGGAAACTGTCGTCAGTACTGAAGATCCTGGAGGAGAAGGGCCTCACAGCAGAGTGGGAGAAGTGCCATTTTGGGATGACGTCTGTCACCTACCTGGGACACGAGATAGGGGCACAAGGAATAACGCCGAAGAGAGGGAACGTAAAAGCCATCTGCGAAGCACCACCACCCACGTCCAAGGAGGAAGTACGGTCGTTTCTAGGGATGGCAGAGTACTACAGTAAATTCGTCCACCACTTTGCCACGAAAACCCACCACATGAGGCAGCTCACGAGGGACAAGACGGCGTTCAGATGGACGGAGGAGACGCAAGAAGAGTTCGACACAGTGAAAAGGGAGATTGGCGGAGCGATCCCGCTGCAAGGATTCGATCCCCAGGGGCGGTCGATATTGATGACGGACGCGAGTGAAAAGGGGCTGGGAGCCGTGCTCATGCAGGAAAGACCAGAAGGCGGAACGGAGACGATCAGCTTCGCGTCCCGGACGCTGACGGCATCGGAACAAAAGTTCAGCGTGATAGAGAAAGAGATGCTAGCGGTAGTGTGGGCCATGGCGAAGTACCGTCAGTTCCTGTGGGGGACCAGATTCCAGGTGAAGACAGATCACAAGCCTCTCGTGAAAGTACTGACATCGGGTGGCCATGCCAGCGCCACGCCCCGAATAGCGAAAATGACACTGAAACTCCTGGAGTACAGGTACGACGTGGAGTACATCCCGGGCTCCAGGAACAAAATAGCGGACTACCTCAGCAGGGCATCGGCGATGGACTGTGCTTCCAACGTCAGGGAAGACGACGACGAGATGGTGGCTCTGACGGACGATCCGGAAAAGGCCATCAGTAGGCAGGACTGGAAGGATGCATATGAGGTAGATGCCGACATGGAAGAAATCAAGGCGTGCATTGTGCGGGGATGGCCAGACAGGAGGAGACAAGGCCCAAAAATCAGGCAGTTTTACGAAGTCAGAGAAGAGCTGTCGGTGGGCAACGATGGAGTTTTCGTCTACAGGGGTGACAGGGTGGTGCCGCCGGAGAACATCGTACCTACCCTGCTAGCCATACTTCACGAAGGCCACCTGGGAATCGTGAAGACAAAGGCCAGAACAAAACAAACTTACTGGTGGCCGGGAATGGACACGCATGTCGAGAGACACGTGAAGGACTGCGCGCAATGCCAAGGGGCAGACAAGACTCTCAAACCGATGAGACCACCCCTAGGGACATTCACTAACCCCAGCAACCCGTGGGAAGAGGTGGCAGTAGATATCCTGGGACCAATACTGGACGACCAAGGCATCCCCAAATATCTATGTGTACTAGTGGATAAATACTCGAAATGGCCAGAAGTGCACATCAACGAGGTCATGGACACGGACGAGATCCTACGCTTCCTCAAGGCGATGTTCCTTCGGGAAGGCATACCCAGGAGCATTATCAGCGACAATGGCCCCCAATTCACCTCCGACAAGTGGGTCGCGTTTGCGAACAGGAACGGCATAATACTCAAACACACCTCGATTTACCACCCATCCAGCAATGGACAAGTAGAGAGGTTTAACAGGGTGCTGATGGGCTCCATACAAGCGGCCATCACAAGAGGTAAAGACTGGGAAAAGGAGGTGCTCAGCACGATATGGGCATACCGCATCACCCCCACCGGAACGGGGTACAGTCCCTTCCAGATCTTACGGGGACGACAACCCTTTACCAAAGACAATGTGGCATGGCAGGAGAAGACCATCACCAGCAAATGGTCCCCAGCGGTGGTGCAGCACAACCTGCAGAAGGCACAACGTATATACACGGAGCACTACAACCGCCACAAGAAGACAAAAGATACGGCGTTGGAAAAGGGGGAGTGGGTCAGAGTGAAGCTGGCTGTCCTCAAGCGGAAAGGAGAAAGCAAATACTCCCCACCCCTCAGAGTAGAAGAGGTGTATGACCGGGCGGCACTGCTCAGTGACGGTAACGTGTGGTCACACGAGCGCATGGCAAAATGCAACAAGATCTTACAGTGGCCCCGAGAGTGCACGGAAGGGGAAACCCCGGCAGAGGGGGTGATAAAGGACACAGACTCATCCGAAGGAGGCCCCGGAGAGGACAAGGGCGGTGAGCAAGAGAGAGAGAGAGACAACTCAGGGAGAAGACCCTTGGTGGAGACCACGAGAGAAGAAGGCGAGGTAAAAGAGAAAGAGAGTCCGGGCACTCCGAAAGGTACCGACGGAGGCCTGGTCACAGAGGGAAGCCGAGAAGGACATTCCACTCCGGTAAGACACACCCGGGGGGGAAGAGCAGTGGTGAGACCATCCAGGTTCAGAGACTTTGAAATGGACTGACCTCCGGGTCGGGGACTTTGTGTGAGAGGTGTGAAAAGGGGGAGATATGTAGTGTCGCGGTCTAGTGGACGCGCGCACTACGGAATGACGTAGAGGCGCGTAGCGGACGTCGGACGCTACTGCGCATGCGCGAGGCAGAGCGGCGCGAACGAGAGACGCGATCGGAGCGTGTTGCCCGGCGCTCTCTCCATAGGTGTTTTACTAAGTGCAATAAAGGTTCTAGTTGCAAGCAGAACGTCTCCAGAGAGTCTGTGGGGGGAAGGTACTTACAGCCTGGCATCGTACTACATTACAGCAAGCGCTATATAAATACAATAACAATACAATAGCATGAGGGCGGCAGCAGAGCAGCGTTTTACCGGCCCAAAACTCTTACATCAATTCAGCATTTGTTCCCGCTTAAAACGATGAGCTCAGACTCGCATACATGGGGATAGCGCTCCACCTAGTGGTGTCACGTGAAATTGTTAAACGAAGAATTATAAATGTTTCTTCACATCTAGAGATTCGTATTGTTCGCGTCCTGAGCTATAAACTATGTCCAAAGGCGCTCGATAATACTGTCTGAAAACCGTGGGGCCTTTTTTTAACAGTAGCACCTGATTCTGTTCAATTTTCACTCTATTCCTGAAATTTGTCACCGTGCATAATAATAATACGTTATATGGAGCACTGACCGGCTCTGTTTCCCCCAAATGTTAAGCTTTCTAAATAAAGCAGGTGCCGTTATGACCATGCGGTTTGCTTTCAATAGACTAAGAGCTACGAGAGGCCGAATCGGTCCACCGAAATGTTTGTAACCGTACACTCAAGGTGACACACTGATCTCGGAAGCAGGCGCATGGGCATACTCAGCTACCGTAATCACTAGGAAAGAGAGAACATCCAAAGGCTTGCCCTCCAGTGTTCAGGCGTGGGGTGGGAAGATGTCAGCACAGTAATGCGATTGAAACCTTTCGGTTCTGACCCTGTGGGAGCAAAATAATTATTGAGATGACTGGAAGGCTGGAGAAACAAGGGTAAAGACGCAGGCCTTCTGATTCCACTGTTTAATTAGGAATACATTGTTTTAAAACGTGAAATCAAGATGTCGCTTGTTGCCCAATCCTGACCCACTATTCTATATACAGTTGAACACCGAAAATTGTAATTTAGTACCATCAATAGCCAATCACACCAGTCTGAATCCTGGAGCAAATAAGTCCGTTCTCTATCTCCACACTCTCGTTGCGACATCACACCACAGCATACCACACTGTGAGCACCCAGTCGTGCTCCAGTCTTTTTAAACTCCCCCTCCCCCCCCCCACTGTAAATGTGGGGTGATCCAGCCGTGGCAGTGTCCATAAACTTTGGCCCATACACAATAATGACCGAGATGTGGGTCCACTCTTCAGGTGCCCCCTCTCTGCCCAAGAAAGATGTCCTTCTCAGCCGCACCTGGGACTATGCTGCCTAGAAGAACCCCTGTCACCGGAAATGAGAGGGCGCATCAGCATTATTATTATTATTATTTATTTTTTGATCTATCACTGTGACATTCTCTAAACTTAACATTCTTGTTAAGTCAGATCCTCGGTAACTCCCTCAACAAGCGCATCCCCGTGGGAACAGGCTGCAATTTGGGAGTAGATGGAATAAATCACTGCCGGGTTGTCAGACCAGAATACGAGATTAGGGTCAGATAAAGTCTGCAGCCAGAAGTGAGCACTTTGGGGAACAATTCTAATGCTGTGACGTTTTCAGAAAGCTTCTCCCTGTCCAAGCATTGTGCCATTTTTGCGCGCACCACTCGTCCCCCAGAGTGACACCAACATTTTCTCTGTCTGCTGTGTCTGTGAAAAAGCGAAGGCAGGACTGGAAACCCGGATAACTTCCATATGTGGGACCCATTCAATTATTGTGGGAAGAAAAGCCATGAAGAACTTGTGAACGACAAATGTTTAGTATGACCTGCAGTGAAAACCATCCCCAGCCATCTGAGTTTATTGGACCCTCACCTGGTTACCTCTCCTGGATCTGCGCTACCATCTCATCTAATCAGCTGGACAGAGAGGCCTCCCTATTGCCACCACAAACTGGTCCTTAAAGTTCTCCTCCCTACATGCTGTAAGCTCCTTTTGAACAAACAGCCACCCTCTCTCCTCGCATCATATCAAATTCATGGATGTTAGCCCCGCTGACCTTCCTGCAGATAGGAGCCATAGAGGTTACAGTTGAGTAGATCACACATATCAAGAGATCTGGTGGATGGCACTTGGCTCCCTTGGGGCTCGACCCATTGTGGTGCAGTCGGATCACTTTATCCTGAAGAGACCCTAACAATTAGACGGGGTCGAAACGTCGAAATCCCCTCCCTCTTGGTTTATTGATTTAAGTGATACGTCAGGGATTGTGGACCAACTCACACTACCATATTATGAACTGGTATGAACTATGTAAAAAAACAGTGAGATTTATACAGTGTCTTATGTCGTATGTGTTGTAAATATATATTCACTGTTTAAGCGCTGTGTCGTCTGCGTCATAATCAAGTTTTCACTCATCATTGCATACGCATTGGTTTATGTATTTGACAGAAACTGCAGTTTGTCCTGCGTTTCCTGTTCTTAGTTAACATTAAGTGATGATTATTGATATGTGTACTTAGATTGCGGATTCATAAGAATCACCTAGAGGTCTCTAACTTTAAATGAGCCCCACGGGACAATTGTTTTTTTAATATCTATTAGCCCTGGTCCAATTGGGCATATTAGGGTGTCCTTGTTTCTTGTTAATGACTATCACGGAAGCTGCTTTTGGACAGTGTCTTTAATCAAAATCCAGTTAGAGAATCATAACAGAAGTACTGCAAAAAGAACTGTTGATGGACAGAATGCAGAACAATGTCATACATTCACCCCAGTACAGAGATCTGGGCCTAAATCCATCGTTGTTTTGCTCACCATGCAATTCCAGTTTGAACCCAGCCATATGCAAATCAGTCTTGACCCTGTGCCTCATGGGAACAGTACAGCCCGAGCTACCAAGCCAGATCCTCCCTGGACTGGAAACAAGCATCCTAGGACCGGTTTCGGGGTTTCACCCCTCTTCAGCCAGGATAGCTTGATTCCAGTGGCATGGAGAGCACGAGACTCGCGTCTGAGCATACCCGTCCCACTCGGGGTGACAAATGCAAAAACAACAGTTGTTGGACAGAATGCAGAACAATGTCATACATTCACATTCATGTTTTGCCAATGTGCAACATTCCGTCCATCATCTTGTGTGTTTTGCATAACAGAAGTACTGCCATATCCATGCTTGCATGGAGTTTTCCTAGCCAGAGGAAAGCGAAGGGATCAAGAAGTGCCACACTATTAGTGCTACACGATTAAAGCAACCGCAAGATTAATGCTGGCAGTCTTCTTGAAGGCTCTCAGCCTTCAAAAACGTAATGGTCCACAAACAACAAATTCTGTTCAAAAGTACAGGCACTACAGCGAAGAAGAAACTAGGACCGTGCAGGGGTTAATGGTCTGTCCTTAAGCTGAAGTCTATGATAAAAGAGTAATCATGCCACTTAGGCTGTGGCGAAAAGAGAAAGCGCCTACTTGTCAGCAGAAGGTAGTAACAAGGTCTGCAAACGACAACAGAAGCCCAGCTCGCTGCGTAGAGACAGCTCGACAGATGAAGCTGGCACTGAAGCCACACCACCAGTCAGTTGCATAGCACATGTCATTTCACACGCCATCCCACCTGAAGTCACGCCCCCCAGTCCAGGAGGGGAGTCTGACTCATGTCATGCATGTACCTGCCTTCTTCTGTTATTCTCTGTGACTAGAAGAGGGAATCTGATGGTAAAAAGTACAGCAGACAAGGAGTGTGATGTGGGCCTAGTGACCTAGGGAAGAGCTGTGGCGCAGCGGCCAGGGCGACTGACTCCGGACGCTGGGGATCACGGTTCGATCACCGGCAGCAGGTCAGCCCAGCACCATGTGACACTGGGCAATAGCTCGCTTAATCTTCCCGACGGCCCCCAGCGCCGGGATGCCTATGGGTAGTTGTGCGCTTTACAAATACTGGATTTACATTTTTACATTTTACCTGTCACTGGCGCATTTTGTGTTTACTAGAGCACAAGCCACGCACAGTCCCCTAATGGACTTCTCACTTTAGTGACAATGTTCTATGGCATCTAGTACCATATACCATACACATCACCTGCATGGAAACCGTCATCTGCCAAATATGGATTTGCACTTTTTTTCAGTTAGTTGTTTTTTGGGGCCCCCATCTAGGGTTTCAGACTGTTGCCATACTTTGAGTGGGTGGGCCAAATGAATATCATATTTACTTAAAATCCAGTTTCTGAGGAAAAAATGATCACCATCATAAAACGGTTTAACATGTGGCATGTACAATGCAGTTTATTCTAAAAGGTGTCCTAATGGTCATCTAAAAGAAGTGACACCCTGCTCATGAGTTGCGTTCTGCATACAGATGGGACGGTCCGCCTCGGCATTTATGACTGAATGAAGGGTTCCATTGTACAGCCCTAAAAGACGAGACATTCCATTTCACGTTACGAACTATCTTTCCCTTTCTATGAACATCTGAGTAAGAGATCAGACAGCAAAATTACTTTTGTGTTGGCAAGTATTCTTTGGAATACATTGAAATGTATATCAAAGCTTCTCTTATAATAAAGACGTCAAGTAACAAATTCCATTTCTCATTGGTCTCTTGGATACAAAGCGAAGTCTATGAAAATGTGGCGGTCCTGAAGAAGGCCTTTAACACTGAAACATGTGTTGATAATAATGTAATAAGCCACAGTAAAAAAGAATTGGACGAACAGAACTGTATTTTGTTTAAAAAGGAAAATATGAAATGGGTGTAATCAGTGTCATCAATGTGCAACATGTGTACTATATGAATATACACAATTGAGGAGGTGTTGAGATAGTACAAAGACCTATTTTGTTATGGATATGAAAACGTTTTATGGGTGATTGTATGGAAGAATGAGTGAGTATGTGATATGTGTCTTTGAGGATGAACTAGTATGTGTTTTTTGTATTCAAAACCAAATCATTTTTGTTTGCCATTAAAACATCCAGGGTGCATTGCCTGACTATGATGCATACATGTTTACATACAAAAGATACTAAGTATTTTTGTATATTCATGTATTTAAAAAAATAAAGGATATAAAAGAAGATAAAGTTGCTCTAAGCTGTACATATATGTATATATATTTTTGAGAAGTGCCAACAGAATTTGAAGTGAAATGTAGATGGGGGTTTTTGTTTCTACTGTCCTAATGACTTTCACAAGTTCGGCCAGCAATGATAATGTGGCAAAGACTCAGGACCATTATTTGCACTAGAAGTGTAACCTGGCTTCAATATATTGAATTACGGTATTTCTCAGATTACTTTTCAAAGAGTAGATCAAGTCGTGTCACCTCCAAATGGTGGTGACACAATCAAAAATTCTTAGACAAAAGGAAACATGCTGAATTCCCTACCCCCGGGCATCTGAATGAATTTATGAACTATATACGTTTTTTATAAAAGATCACTCTTTTTATAGTCACAAAGTAACAAATAAAGACCACCATCGGCAGTGGCAGTTTCTAAAAAATGTCCAATACTAACAGATCACTAACAAAATGATGTTTAAACACGTTTGGCATTAGGTTTGAAGCAGAGTTAATGTGGCGGTGGAAACAGCAATTTAGGAGAATAACATGATCACTAATTAAAAGTATTGATACTGGGCATGGCATAAAATACCAAAACCACAACCAACAGTCATTACATTTTTTCACTAGATTAATTCCAAGATGGCTCCCGTTCAGGGAAGAGAGGATGAAGCGCCAGACTAGCACCAGTTATGTAACAGGACTGCGATACTGCACTACCAGAAGGCCTTCTCTGTCCAGTTGTCAGAGACTACACACCTGTGGATCAGCAGAATCTTGTGTACAGAGTTCTATGTCTATAGACTGGGATTGATGGCTTTCTTGAGAAGCCTATGAATTGGCTTGTAAAACGGATACGATATACAAGTATTTTCTGGATAATTATATCATAATGAAACCTTGAGGAACTTAAAGGTGAAGGTTTAGTGACTTGAGGGTTGACATAACAGATTATGTTATTAATTATCTTTTTATCACCTCTTCGTATATAAGATTGCCTTTTTGTATTATAAAGTATGACATTTTGAAAACTAAGTTGAAAAAGTGTATGAATTTCCCCGACAAAGAGAGCCTTTCTGAACTCTGAAATGCACTAGTTGTAAAAATACCACGTGCCAAGTGAAAAAAGATTCATTAAAAAAAATAGAACCATTTTATCTGAAAGAAATGAAGGTAGTTTTAATAAAATAAACATAAAAGTATTCAACATATCTCTTTGCAAAATAAGCAAAGTATGTGTCAAACCTTCCTACCTTGGATGGGCATCATCCTCGATCCTGTCATATCCCCAGGATCCAGGTGGGGTTGGGATAGGTCAGTCAAATTATTTTAATAACATTTCAACCCAAGCGTTAGCAAAGGCAATGGGTTTGACATTTGTACGTCATGTGGACCAGGTATGCACATGTACACAAACGTCAAACATGTTGGCATGGCAAATGCTTGTTTGTCCTACAGTACTGGTGAAAAAGCATTAGCAAAGCCAATAGACTGCAAATTTTGGCATTGTCAATGCTGTTCAGCATCAGCATACAATAATGAAATAATGAATTCTTAGTGGAAAAGCCTCAACGTATTGATGTAAACATTTTCATGTGTCACAGCCTTTGCATAATGATACTTCGGCAGGCCCAGCGTGAGGACGTATGCATGTGCAAACGCTATGATACGGCAGTCATTTTCTTTGCGTGTGCATGCATTACCACACATGTGCGTGCACGTCTTTAAGCAGCTGCTATTTTAGGTCTCGACCTTGCTATCGCGTAAGCGATCGCAAAGCGAGACTATAGAAAGCTGGTTTGAAAAGTGCTCCCAAAAAGCGGATTGCATTGCTAGCACGCGCACAATCACGCGCATCGTGCCGCCATGCAATCCGCCTTTTGGGAGCACTTCAAAGGGTCCGCTCCCCCGCCCCCAAGCGCGCGCGCGCCACGCTCCGCCGGGCTTGTTTTTCTCCAGGGCTTAACAGCCCCAGTCAGATCCCGGCACATGGGCTCATAAATCTTGTGCTGACCGAGATGAACCGCAGTGCTCGGAGTCTCCTGAATGTTGACAGGGCCTCTGCTTACTGTAAAAGCCCCTGCGCGTGACACGTGAAGGATTCGACAAACGCTCACGAGGCACAGCAGACTTCTATTAGTTGTAAAACAAATGGCTTTAAAAAGAATCTCGGACAATGGTTTAAGCCTGTCTCTTAGACGTATTATACTGATGAATGGCTAAAGTGGTGAAGAACCCTTCGGTCCGTCCGGCCAGCAGGGACGCGGCTTTCAGTGGGAAACGCGCACCCGGGCAATTGTCGTTTATTGAAAACCACTCAAACTTGATTCCAAAGTGCTTGCAGCGTATGCAATTGGCCAGAGTTTAGGTCAGCAGGTGACTCCAGTCAGGGGGACATTCGGCTCTATTCATTTCCTTTCATTTCAGAGATCATTTCCGTGTGCGTTAGTGCTATTGGCCCAAGACCTTAGTAAGGAAAAGTTCTGTACTGTAAGATAGTGTTCCTGGTGGTATTCAGTCAACCTGTGGGTAGAGTGGGGCGCAGCATTTTGATTGGTAGTTCTGACTGCTGATGCAGTGAATGTGTAACATCGAATTTAACTGGGGACTCACAGCAGACTATCTACAGTGAACTGCTGGAGGCCAGCAAATAATTTTCTGCAGCCTTCAATGCTAAATGTTTTTTTCAGTATTCCACTAGAAATACCAAACCCTTTGTCTTTTTAATTTACTAATGCCCCATGAAATAGGCAGCTCTTCTAGTGCTTCAGGCGTGTCATGTTCTGCACTTGTGAAACTGGGGTCACTACAGGCCAGTTACTGCTAAGTGTCTGCACAGGGCCAGGTGCTGACAGCCCAACACTGAATGTGAAGAGGAGATCACAGACAGCAGGAGATCACAGACAGCAGGCATAGAGAGGTACCACAGAATGTCTATGTGCAGGCACTTTGAGCTGCAGGCTCAGCCTCAAGTGAGCACGTGTATGTATAGTGCTCACAAGCCTCTGTATGCACCAACACCGGGATACAGACTCATAATATGATGCATGCATGAACATCCCTTCACAAGCCTCTAGATGCAGCCAACCCCAGGGTGAGAATTCAGCATTGGAGCACGCATGAGCTTGATTATGCACATGCTAAAGTCTTCGAGGCTGCCTCGCCTACATTGTTGAAAGTCCCATAAGACACACACATCTCACCTTGCTGTGCCAGCATTCCTAAGGTTTCCTCCGAGGACCACGTGCCTTCTTCTCCCACCACCACACATCTCGCAGTGCAGGTTCTTTTCCTTCTCTGATTTCTCCCTCTGTCATTGTTTTCCTATTCTCTTCCTGTTTCTTCTCCTTTTCTGCTTTTCTCTTCTCTACCCTGGTTTACGGTTTGAGTATGAAAAGTAAGTATCTGCCGCTAGCAAAACAAATATCTTTGTCCCCACCTAAAGCTAATTAAACTCAAAAGCATGTCATGTATATACACATGTTAAATATATGGAAGGTATTAACAGTTTTGATAGTAAAAAATGTTCTCCGGCAGAACATTCACAGTTAGAGCTGATATGACACTGAGCCCCAGAGCCACTTTTGTTTTGTACAGGTGTTCTTCTGATGCTAACAGTGCCCCCTCACACAACGCGGCACAAGCAGCAGCAGCAATCAACTTTCGCACGCAATAGATATTTGCACCGAAAGTTGCGGCAAATACATCACAAAATCACTTTGCGTCACGGGGCTCCAATTCCCTATAATAAAAGCAAGGCCTTGATCTGGACTTGATCACAATTCACTTCAAACTTCACCTTGCTGACAGCCTCGTATCTTTATGTGTGGGTATATATAAATGGTGCAATTTATATAAAATATCTTAATACCCAGCAAACCTGATTTATTTTCAGTGCCAAGGCAAGGCCTTTGCAAACTCCTTATACAGCAACAAATGGTCTTTTAAATACTTGTGAAAACTCAGATGTGGATGAGAATAGACTCCAGACAGTGCCCAGAAAAGCCCACAACAGCTCAAGCTGCAGCAGAGATACACGAGGGTGTGGGAACGCCTGGTAATGGGTGTATGTCTACTTCTAGCAGCTCAGCTCGGAGCTCTGCTGCTTCTGTCTGCCCATGAAAAACCAGGGTTGTGAAGGGTCACCTCCCTCAGAGTGGGCGTCGTCACAGCTTAGACAAGGCTGAAGCCGTCCTAACTGCAGGGATGACAACCTAATGCATTTGGCAGCACACTTCAAAGGGTCCGCTCCCCCGCCTGGAAAGCGCACCCCGCCCAGCACGCGCGCCACGCTCCGCCGGGCTTATCTTGTTTTCGTTAGTTCCAACGTGTTGCCTTTTGTTCACTTCAGAGCACTTGCTGAGACCGTAAACTTTTTACGATTGTCTTGCTTCAGTAAATACGCACTGCACTTAGTTTTCTTTCTTCTGATAGTTAATGGGCTAGAGGCGCGTTTCAAGGTATGAACGTGTTCTGCGTCGTCATTCTTTGCATAGATCTTCCAGGTTACTTGTACGCTGCAGTGTAATTCCCCCTTTACAACCTACAACGTCTGCCTTTAAGTTTCAGATGCACTCCTCTTAAACTTTAATCCTCCAGAACGTGATGTGTACTACAAGGTCCGAGTGACTTCCTCTCTCTCCATCCATCCAGCCCCCAGTTTGTCATGGCTTCCACGCTTCCTTTGTTGCGAACGTTTCTGCACCCGAATACGTCACGCTAAATAGTTGTTCATTTCAGATGACTTTTTAAGACCTCCAGTGTCAAAAAGGGACCATGTTATGCTTTTGTGCAGGGAGAGATTAAACACATGAAATTGTTCCCTCATAATTGGAAGCCCCCTACGAGCGACCCGGGACCCTAGATCTAGTGGCATCCTGTCGCTTGAAGTGGATTAAAACTAGGCATTTACGAAAATGTTGTTCACACCAGTGTGATTTCTCTAATTTTCCCTACTCCAAATGGGCAGACGTTTTTTGCGATTTTGCATAACATGAAATGTTTTTTTATTTTTGCCTGCCTTAGACTGGTTTGAGTATAAAATACGTCAATGAGGGACTTTTTTTCCATGCTCTATTGGAGTATGGGGAAAGCCTGTCCCCTCTCGGCCCATATTTGTCATTGGCTTGTGGCATTATCCTTTGTAAATGCTGGCTTCTGATTCGTAAATAATCTTGTTAGTCCCTCCTTGGTACCGTCCCGCGCTGCCTTCATTTGTAACCTCCCATGAGGACTGGCCCTTTTACTTCTGTTGTTGTATGGTACGTCCTGTTTAGTCTGGAAGCACTATTTTATTTAATGCCTTTCTCCTGCTGCAGGCACGACATGCTTTCCTTCGTGCCATGACACTTTCACTTTTAAAGCAGCCCGAGTCAATAGCGGCCGCTCATTTTCAATGAAATTGGTCTCGTTATAAATGTTTGAGGCTTTACCTACGTGTTCTCAACATCTGTTTCAGTCTTTCCTTGGGTGAAGATGAGCATGCGTCGCTCAGAGGGTGGTGAAATAATTTAAACAAAACCGGTCTAGCCACAACCTGAAACTCTTGGCCCACTTATCAAAGCCTTGAAGTGAAATTACGAATTACATAATTCTACTAATGCTCCCTTTTAATGTAGCAGCAGCAACTTCTCAAAACTGCTCACTAGGGACCTCTAGGCACAGTTTGCGGTACTGCAACAAGACATGCAGTGCTTGTGCTCTGCTCACTAGGAGCAGCTTGCGGTGCTGTACAGAGAAATACAATGCTGGTTCCTGGTTCACTACGCAAGCATTTGCGATGCACTTGGTCTGGAATTACTGAAAGTATGAGCTATTGGTGTTTCAGTGCAACGCCAACTCCTCAAACTTTCAGTAATGCGAGACCTATTGCATTGAAAATGCTTGTTTTAAATTGATTGTGCCAAGCTGGTGAACTCCCATCTTGGAGTAGTAAATTAGAAAAAAAATACAAATGTACAGGAAAGCGCCTTTTGGGAAAAAGTGGCCCGATAAAAAAAAAGTTAAATGAAAAATTAAACTGTGATGCTGGGGTGGGCAGCGGAGCGGCATAGAAGCAGGGGGCTGCTTAAGCTAGTCAATGTTGCCATGGAGTGGTGATGAGTAATGAGACATCTCATCCATTCGAAAGGATAGTAAAGACACTAGGCAATAGAGGAGGAACAAACACATGTAAAGGAAGTAAAGACATTGTATGAGAAGTAAGCAAACTACATTGACAAAAAACTAACCAATGAAAAACAGTAAGTAGAACCAAAACAAACTGTTAAGTATTGGTAGCGTGCGCAGTAGACACTTTTGACAACAAACAGCCAAAGCTGTCTGTAGGCAAGAGCTAAAAAGCAGTGGCGTAGTCTGGGTGTCAGGGGCCCTAATGCAAACAAGGAAAATGGGCCCCATATTTTCCCTAGGAGCGGTATTAAAATTCAGACATAGCTGGGATACAGTATAGCCTTCTGCACCCATACCTCAGTCTTACTGCCCTTCCTCCACTACTGGTAGTTGATACACTGCTTAAGGGTCTCCAAGATACTCATACAGTCTTTACTTCTTTCGTCCCTCTCATCTTTCTCTCTGTCAGCCTCTCCTCTCTGTTGTCTTCCAGTCTGTTCTCTTTTTCTGTCTTTTGCTTTCCCTTATTTCCTTCCTCTCTCTCTCTCTCTCTCTGGCATCCTTATTTCCTGCATCTTTCCCTTCCTTTGCCCCTGTTGCTCTTCCTTTTCTCCTTTCTCTTTGATAATTACCCCCTTATCTCATTCTGTCAGATTTTCCTCTCCTTTCAGTCTTTCTCCTTTTCTTTCATCCCTTTTCTCTTCCCATCTCCTCATCTATTCCCTTAACCTCCACTCCTCCCTACCCTACTCACCTGCCCAGAAGAGTAGCCCCACAGCTAGGCCCAAGGCAGGTTCCGTGTTTAAAAAGAAATTGCAGCAAGAGGCCTCTAAACCTACTGCAGTCGGTACAGGGCAGAATGGGCCCCCTCCCACCTCTGGGCCCTGGTGTCACTGCACAGGCTACACCACTGACAGATACGACCCTGCTAAAAAGGGTTGCTTTCTTTTCAGTAGCATTATTTCTTCAGATGCTTTTGTCAGCACTGACTGCCTAGTGCTGTCAGGCAGCCGCGGCTCCTCCGCAATGGTGGAGTAGTGTCGCCCCACTGCCTGGCTCAGAGCCAGCAAATGAAAAATAAAACAATGCCATTCTGAGCCAGTGTGGGCGGGCAGGGGTAAGGCATGAGACGATGTGTGGTATGTGCACTCCCTAAGTGTGCATATGTGCTTGGCTGGCTGTCTCAGGCCGACCAAAACACACATGTGTGCTTAGGTTTCTCCAGCCCGGCTGCATTGACCAGCCGGGCGGGTGAAACCCCCACAGATGCCCTGGTCTGAGCGGAGCATCTTTCTAGCCCGCTCAGACCAGTCCCTGCACTGCTGTCACATGAGAGCTGTGTGGAGATTGCAGTGAGTCTGTGATGCGGCCCCGGTGCTTGCTAGGACCAGGAAGGACGAGGCGCAATGCAGGAGGCGGGCGGTCGCTCCAGGTAAGGTTTTTAAAACAATTGTATTATTAACCCCCCCTCCCCTGCGTGCAATCCTCCTCCTGCGTCCTCTGTGCCCCCTCCTCCCACCCCACCGCCTCTTTATTGTGGTGGCCTCCACTGCAGTCAGGTAATTCCCGAATGATTGAAGTAAAATTAAATAGCCCCTCCGGCATTCTAACGGCGGTGGAAGGATACACCCAAATAGTTAACAGAAAAACTGTGAGACGAAAACACTGATGTAGGCAAATCCAAGATGCAATTGACAATACCTCAAGCTGATGTTTCTGCAGCAAGAGAAGCTAATGGCTGACAGGGGCTGACCCAAAGCCCCTTAACTTAAGTATAGAATACAATATGTTCACCGTGAATGGCGCAAGAGGGCAAACCTGAAGATCTATAAAATGTGTGCAGTCTGGAGTTTTAACATTGATTAATAACAGGTTTCATACTAAGCAAAAAAGATGAGAAAATTTGACTTAGAATATTAGCAGCCAGAAGAAAGTCACGTGGCCTGGAAGTTTGCGGCACACGCATAGGACAGTCGAGGGATCTAAGTAGAACGGCTCAGGAGGACACTGCAGCACTGGCTTCAAACAGGCCGCCAAAGAGAAACCACTGAACTGCTGCTCCAGAATGAGAGGTGCTGGTTGGGGATTTAAACCTTCTCACTGATGAGGGGCTATCTGGAACCATGCCACATTTAGAAAGTGTGTACATCAGGGGAAGCCAGAATTCCAAAGCCTGGAAGCTGATCCTAATGGGCAGAGTAGTGGGTGACTTCAGGGTACGAGCTACAGGCAATACCTAACAAAGCTCTTCCCTCGCATTAATATCCAAGAAGGGCGACAATTCCTTGACCCTACTGTAACTAGTGTAGGGAAGCTTTCTTTGCTCATGCTGACACTCTTTCAAGTTGCTGTCATTCAGCAAAGAGATTTAAAAAAGAGAGATTCATAAGGCTGGTGAACATATTCCAATAATCTACATTTATGTTGAAAGATTGTGGTGGGCACTCAAAACTCTTGAATGTAGAATGATCTTTAGAAATAAAATTGTAGTAAAAGTTCAACTCGGACCACACAACTACAGCTATGGTCATGCACAAATGTTTGTCTTTGATATAGTGGGGAACCTTTCAATATAATGTCTGCCCTTATGCATGATTGCCATTTGGAGGATATAACCGCTTAGTCATTTCATAAAGGGGTGTATGTGCTCAGGGCTCAATATTATGAAAGAACTCCCCTTTCACTTCAATTCCTGATTATATATAGTTGAGGGTCGTTTAGTTCAATTGCTTCTTTTAAGTGCATTGTCGCTGTTATTATGCAAAGGAAAACATGCATTCCTCCTGATATATCTCAGGGACACTTAGAAAGGAACTATGCCTCTCTATGACAATAAGTCCGTCAGACAAATAAAGCGATGCCTGTTGCAGTAATTGGATCACATGTATGCATGGAGTTATTAAGGGAAGAGTTAATGTGGCTTCCATATGTACTTCTGGGCATGGATGAGTTACAAATAATTTGCAAAGCAGCAAGAAAGCGCAAAAGTGAGAATAAACATATCGGCGAACATCCCCAAGCACAGGGACTCGCTGATAATGATAGAGTGAAGTGTGCCCTTACCCTCACCATGCCCTGGTGATGCGATATAGAAACATTCAGATTTGTTAGATCAAAGACTGGAGTGTGAGCATAGCTGTGCTGTCAATTTTAGTGAGTGCTAGTATCGTTCACGTGCATTTCTCGCATCAAAACTGTTATAAATCTCAGATTTTCGTGAATCCTTTTATAAAAGTCGTTTGCTGATCTTTCCACTTTGTAGAAATTGTGACAGGCGCGTCTTATCTTGACAAATGGGGAGTGAATATTAAAAAAAAGAAACAGAATAAAATGGTGTGAGAAGCTGCTTTTGTGGGGATGGACACAGATTAATGACATAAACACCCAGGATATGACTTTACATTAGGTCGCATACCTCAGGCTGCTTCAGCCCTGGGAGCACCTCCCTACCCAAGGTGCACCTGCACTTTGTTTGCTCTTTTGTGGCGGAGGGGTGAGGCTGCTGGTGATGTCGCCTCCAAACTTCCAATGCGGTTCCCTAGTTTGCTTAGGGGGTTGATGAGCAGCAACAACTGTTGACTAGCAGTAGAGGGGAAACTACCTTTACACCGCGGTGATTACACTGTGATGCTATTACAATGCAGTTGTTACAATGACCGCGTTGTTAGCACGCAATGCCATTACTACGCAAGTTCTTACATCGACTTGCAGTAGATGGCGTGCTAACATTAGAAATAGTATAGTTGACTATTCCAACACCTTCCCTACTGGTGCGTAGTCTGGAGTTGAAATAGTAAATTATATATTTTTAATGTCAGCGCGCCATCTACAGCAAGTCGATGTAATGACTTGCGTAGTAATGGCTTTGCATTGTAACAACGTAATGCCATGCGATGTTTTGACTCGCGTAGTAACAAGTCATATTTGCAGTAGAGTGATGTCCAGAGGCATAGTGGGCAATGGGTAACCAAATTGTCTGAGCCTGGCCTACCTGGAGAGATGCATGAAGGTCACGCTTGGCCTAGCCATGAACCTGGGGTGATGAGGGATGTCTTGTAAAGATTTATTTTCACACAGTTTACTAAATCAATCAACTGCCAAATTGAAAGAACTGCAGAACAATGTCTGACAATGCCGCATACACACACTGCTGCAGGTACATTTTAATATTTTAAAAGGTCTTGTGTATAGCCTGTAAAATGGCTCAGTGAAGTAAGTGCTCATTGCTGACATCATCAGTGATACATGGGTCATAAGTTTGAAACCCAAAACAAAGACAACTCTGCTTTTCATGCTTCTGAGGTCGATAAATCAGGTATCATTGTATTAGAAGATAAACATCCATTATTTACAGTGCTTAGAAACTGCACTGCGATATTAAATTCTATGTAAACATAACAGATTATAATGCCTCTCAAAAATGTGTTTGCATTGCAGCAATTGGCTCCTTTGCTACTCCAGTTTTAGGCTGATACCATATTGGTTTAATTAACACTCTAGATGTATCACGTTTTTTTAGACCATTTCAATTGCCTGTTCAGGCAGCTTACAGGAATACCAGTATCTGGTTAAACTATAGCCATTTTGGGATGGTGTGGCTACAGCATTTTCCGCATAATTGTAGATGTATTACACTTGCAGCATACTCCTCCATCTGCTGTATAATTTGCAGAATTTAATTAAAAAAAAAAAAAAAAAGATTTCTAGTGAAAATGAATCGAAAGTTTTAAAGAAAGGCTTAACATGTGCTGCTCTGCAGAGACAGACCCTTTCCAAAGGCTGGCTGTCACCTTTCAGACCTTGGCTACTATAGTCAGGTGTTCAATTGATTTTAATGAAGTGGAACTGTTGACCAAATTGTAGTAATGACTGTTAAAAGGTCGACCAAAAATTGCCACAGAACGTGCTATATCATGCAATGTAAACTGCCTCTATACGCATAATTTAATCAACCGTGCTTACATAATTTAGTCTTTTATAGCCCCATTATTCCAGTGGCCCTGAAAATATCCGAAAGTTGTCTACAGGGCAAAGTATCTGTTCCCTCTCAGTGTACCCGTCAACAACTAGCACCTTTTTTTTTAAATCACTGTTATATAGCGAGAACTTGAACCGAAGGTGTTGAGCCCGCTTTATATTACAAAATGTCACACTGAGGTTTTAAGGGACAGACAGATGGAGTGATTTGCCAAGCATCACAAGGTGCTCATGCGACGCCGAGACCTGAACCTGTGTCCCTAATTCTAAATCGGCAGCTCTAGCCGTAGCGCCACATCCTCACCTTAGCTTTCACAACAGGAAAGCGCAGGAATGAATGGCCAAGGGTGGCGGGGAGGAGCACAGAGCGGAAGCACCTCAAACAGGACGGCTGAACATGGCCCTAAGGTGTGCCATTAGTTCACTCCCACGCTCGAGTAATTACACGACGCCCTGCACAGGCGCCTCGATTCTTCAAGGCGCCTTCCGCTGCCTCGCGTGTGTCGCGTAGCAACACCGAGAGAGGATCACTGAGTTACTTCATCTTTTCCAAGATCAGAATAAACCCATGAGAGGATATCCGTGAATATCCCTCTGGTAAGCAGTGCTTAATTTGTATAAAGTGACATGCCAAGTCCATTCTCGGAAGGCCACTGCAGTCTGCACCACGCAATGCCCCAGCCAGTGCTGCCAATGACAGTACCAACCTAACACACCTAAGCATCACACTCCTACAAGTGTTACAATTCAGACTATTTCAGGCCACACAAAGCTATAATGTTGTGAGAGGTTAATATTTTTCATTTTCAATGCCATTTGACTTGATAAACACGTCTGTTGTGCTCATCTGAGACAGCGCCGCCGCCACCATATGGTGGACTGTCACTAGAGCCGTTGCTGAAAATTAAGTGCTGGTGCCCAGCACCGGAAACCACCGGCTCAAATTAAGCACTGCTGGCAAGGCTGGGGACAGAAGGAGTGCGGCCAGAGTAACCTTCAATAGCTTCTTCAGCTCAGCATGCCTTTAGTTTAGTGGTGTAGAAAGAGTGTAATGGGCCACAGTGCAATGCAAATGGACCCCTCCTGCTGGCTCGTTAGCAAAATACAACAATAATGGCCAGTGAAGCTCTCTTCAGCACTTTAGGAACCAGTGCCACTGCACCATTGGTAGCTTTGTTCCGACTTTAACTCTAATGGGTATTTCTGTTATGTCATATCGATTTGTATAATGCACAAATCCCTGGAGAGGATATCCAGGTACTTGGGCAGGTGTGTAGGTTTGTGGTTTCCAAGGTGCTTATAGAAAGCCAGGTTTTCAGCTTCTTGTGGAACTAAAGAAGTGAGGAGGTATGTGCGCGGGAGGTCGTTCCATGTCTTGGGTGCAGTGTAGGAGAATGAGCGACCTCCATTTTGCTTTTGCGGATGCTGGGAATGTGTGCGAATGAGAGTACGGCTGAGCGTAAGTGTCATAAGTGTCCAGCAGGTTGATGAAAGTGTATGCTGCTGTTCAGGTATTCTGGTCCAGTGTTATGTAGAACTTTGTATGGGTGTTTGAGAAGTTTGAATTGGATGCTCTTGTGAATGGGGCGCCAGTGAAGGTTCCTGAGGCGCAGTGTGATGTGGTTGCCACGTGGTAGGTTGAGAATGAGTCTTACAGCAGTGGTTTGGATGGTCTGGAGTCTGTGTAGGAGTTATTTGGAGATTCCAGCATAGAGAGTTTTGCTGTGGACCAACCTGGTGGTAACGAGTGCTTGTGTGATGGTTCGTCTGGTGTTCTGAAGCAACCATTTGAAGATTTTTCACAGCATGCATAGGATGTGGAAGCAGGAGGTGCACCCTGCATGGATTTGACCCGTCATGTTGAGCTTGTCGTCTAGGCTTATCCCTAGATTTCTTGAGTGTGGGTGTTTCAGACTTTGTGAAAGGAGACATACCATGCTGAAACCTGCTGCACATATTTGTATGTATTTCTGAGAATATCTGGAAGGCTTGCACGTTGAACATGGAGGGCACTGGAATGTGTGGGTGTCTTATTTTCAACTGTATTTCTACTACAGCCCCAAGCTATGTTTCAATTTCACTGTAGCACGGTTCAGCCTCTAGGCTAGGGTGCGCATGCGTACACCGAGCCATGAGTTGCCAGTTCCTGATCCGGACATCTGTTCTTAATTGGAAGGGATTAAGAAGACTCCAGATCAGACCCCATAGGCGGCTGTAAGGAGTTTGTGCCAGGGCAGATTTTGGCATAGGCGAGTTGGGCCCATGGTGCCAATCTTAATAAGGGCTCACAGACCTCTCTGCACTAAGGTCCTGCACACAGCAACATCTCTCTACCTTAACTCCTACAAGTTAAAGTTGTTTTAATCATTTTTAATATGCTGCAATCACTTCATTTAACACCCCATCCTCCTCCTCCTGTGCTCTCCCATCTACCTGTTACCCCCTGCTGCCATACACCAACAGCCCCTCCCCACCGAACAACTTGGCACCAGCCTGATGGAGCTAAGTGTGGACAATCCCGGTGATGTGGGCTAGGTGCAAGATGTTATTTTCAAAAGGGGGGACTGAGAGCTGGGTTATGAGGTCCTGCACAAAGGCTCCCAGATGAGGCTAGAATTTAAAGAAGGTGTGCAGATCCTATGTGAGTGTAGGGGGAAGACGGGTCTTTCTTCGTGATGCCCTCACACACCCCGAGAGGCCCTGGAGCTAGGGTAGGAGGACAGCAAGTTGCTTCTCCACACCCACTACCGGAGCAACGTGGTGCTCTGGCCAACCCCGTCAGCCTCTTGACGGTGTACTAGGGGTCTACTAAATTCCCCAGTATACGTCAACTAGGGCATTTCTACCGCCCCTGGCAATTTATAATGATTATCTGAATACCAGGCTGTAGTGCACGAATCTCACTTTTTCTTTAAACGGTCCTGAAGAAATGCCAATTGACCCGTTAGGGGCAAGACTAGGCACAAAACATGTCGACCTTCCACACATAAACTGCCCCTTAGGAACGTTATCGTCCACACAGGGGCTCACTCTTGCTTTTAGTTAGGGTAGAGCTACCGTTCTATTAAAATTTGATTCTAGAGGATTGCTCTACACCTATTTTATCCTATTTAATCTCACTGTGCACTACCTAGCCCCCGCACCCGCACGCACCCTACGGCTTCTTCTTCAAAAGATCCCCGACAAAGAGCCCCGGTTTTGGGAGCCCGTCAGGCATTGCAGCGCCGACCTGACGAGGGGCAACCGCCCTATGATGAAGCATGACACCTCTTGGGGTGTGTGAGGGCATCACGAAGAAAGACCTGTTTTCCCCCCACACTCACATAGAACTGCACACCTTCTTTAAATTCTAGGTGCAAGATGTTCATATTCAGATCACTGCTTTGATGTTGGCAGTCATGGACTGACCAGTGAAAAGTACCCCCTGCTCCCTCATCTCACACAAACAGCAGCTAGGGCGGCAAATTTCTTTCAGCCCAGGGCTCACTCGGAGCAAGGGCCGGCTCTGTTTGTACCCCATTAAGAATATACACGGTTGGTTACTTGGTAGAGAAAATACAATGATAAAGGGCAGTAATTATATTATAAGCACATAAACTATGGAAACCCATAGCAGACATGTTACTGGGGCACTAGTCCAGGTTCTGTTTATTTAGGATGTGGGATACCGGCCTGAGCTGCTGACTTTGGAACTGGGGACCCTCGTTCGAGTCTTGGCATCAACTCAGTATCCAGTGATTCTGGACAAATCACTTAATCTCCACGTGCCTAGAAAAAAATTAATGTGTCCACGCTCCGATACCTTCGAATCCAGTTTGCGCTATATAAAACTACAAAAAAACTTGGAATCCTGGTTTTGTAATAGAATAATCAAGACTTCAAATATCAGAATACAAAGGGGAAAGCCTAGGCTGGTGCACCTGGTCACGCATGGGCCTGGGCAGCTCAGCAGAGCTAACTAACCCGTGTGATATTGCCTGGGGATTCCTGGTGTCGTTGGTATTTATTTTTTATATAGCATGAACTTCTCTCTCCAGGGTTTCAGAGTGTGCGTTAGTGGGATGTCAAAGCACCGGACATGATTCAACCATGTGTTTTCTGGAAACATAGCAAAGCAACTGTTGTTTACACTACAGTATTTGTTAGGGGCTTAACAGGATTTCAGTACAAAGGTTTGTGATACGGTAGACAAGGATACATTAAATTGTTAACGCTGCCGGGTTTGAGAACAACAAAGGATTACATATAGAATTATAGATGGGTAACAGTGAATTACAGGGATGTTTTTCAGTGAGGGGCTCAGCGTGACATGAAACAGACATTGGGAGCGAAGCTTGCGTTGCCTTCATTGTCACTCAAAACCCTGAGGTGAAAAACATCTGTATATTTCGCTTTTTACCCATGTATAATTTTATGTTTTTTATGCCCCCCCTCCACCCTCCCCCAAATCATCTACCCCTGCTTTCACCTGCTACGCAGGGGCAGAGCAGTAACAGAGGAGCCATACATAACATGGCATCTCCTACCTGGCCCAAATAAAACAAAAAAAAAAAACCTGACTTCCTTTCACCCACCCTCACCACACTCTGTGCCTCTCCTTCCCTCTCCATCGGAAGCCGTGCTCCCTGCTTTTCAGCGCGGCTCTCACAGAGCCCTGCCAAAGCAGCCTGGAATTCCTTTGTGACGCAGTAGCAACAGTGAGTTATGAGATCTATAACTCACCATTGCTATGTCACAGCAGTGAATGTTCACATTTAGAATGTGACATTCACGCCAAGGGCTTTCAGTGAGAGCCATACAGAACGACACAAAGGCATACCTCGGTTGTTTACATCAAGGCAAATGTTAAGTTTTACAACCAAGTGTCAGAGAAACGTTTCACTTCTTAGCTGTTTTGGCTTCCAGAAAACCGTTGTTGATACAACTGCAAGGCCTCACGGTTCTTATTTTTTGCAGTTTTATATAGCACCAACTTGACCCATCAGTGCGCTTTACATGAGCACCCGTTGCATCGCAGACGGACACATTCATTTCTAGGCACGGAGAGGTGAAGGGATTTGCCAGCCACTCACGAGACTCGAACCCGGTTTCCCAGCTACAAAAGGCGGATGCTCTAGCGGTTAAGCCACATCATCGTTCCTTCTCTGTAAAACGCCTGAGTAATATATTCCACAATCACATTAGGAGTCGAAGGCGTATACCCAGCAGTGTTGTATGCAACAATTCTTGAAACATTTTATTCACAACCCACTGTCGCGGTGCAAGGCTTTCCTCCGTTCAGCACTCACCATCTACACCCAAAAAAAACTGCGATCAGCTGACGTGTTCAGCCTAAAACGCACCCGTCATTCCGTCCAGATTAAAAAAGCAATGGTACGAACAAGCTGCAGAAAACGTTTCTCCGCTGTGTGTCTGTCTGCATCGCCTCAGTGAGCGAGGCTTATATCGCAGCCGATCCTGGTGTCTCAGGGGCTAATGCACCCACTGCATGAGACTGCGGCTTGGCCCCACGACCCCGGTTCAGATTCAGACAGGTTCCGTTGGCCTTTTCGATCTCTCGTCAACAATAATATTGCTATTGACATGGGTTTCAAGCAGCGTCAGTTAGCGCTAAGAAACCTAGTCAGGGTGAACGGACGCTTTACAATACACAGTATGTATTCGAATGCCCTCTGTTGCTTGCCTTTCTCCTGAAAGCATGATGCCATATTCCCAAACAGGGGGAATGAAGCTTGGATTTAGGAATCCATGCAGGCTTTGCACACGCCGAATTCGACAGAAACTGGGAGTATGGAACTAGGGCACAAAGTGCTACCCAAGATCACACGGTTTGCAATGATCATTTGCAACGATGGAATTGCCTCCCTATCAATGGAACTAACTGCCTCTTCTTTTAGTATCCAAAGCCAAAGGGACAGGAGTTCCTTTCAGAAATCTCCTCAGGGGGCTTATTTACACGGTATTTGTTTATTTGTTATCACTGCGACTTTTTCACACCGCGCATGCGCACATTAGGGGGCTCTTTTATGACAACGGACTGGTGTTGATAGACGGAGAAGAGGTGGAAGACGAGGCAGCAGTTCACACAGAGCATGCGCGGGATCTCAGCCTGTGGTGACGAGCCGTGAGAAGAAAGAAGCCGCTCTATTAACTGTTCCGCAGCCGGCTTCCAGTCGCTCGGGGCCCACCGGATCTCAGAGCCGGCAGTCATTTTCAAATGGCTTCATATCAGCCTCAAACACTGAACTCTCCAACCAAAAACAAATGATCGATTTCTCAGCAACGACAATAAAAGGCGTTATTGTAACCCTTGTCATCCATGCAGTTCCTGTTCACATTTCTTGTTTTGTTCCATCGTGCATTCCCTAAGAGTATATTCAAGCAATATTGGACCCTTGTGTAGTGCGCACTGTGATCCGGGTCACCTCAAGATGTCTAGGTGAGTTCATTTAGTGGGTGGGTGTTGTTTAGGGCAGGGCATGACAGTTTGCGCTTCTGCAATTTTTGATTGGGGAGAAGTGACATGTTAGGGAGAACTTCAGTGTCTGAAATCAAAAATGAAAACATTACAAAGCATCACAACTTAATTATACAGAACGCCAGAGCAACTTCATAGGACAGTCATGCCGTTATTTTTATTCTCCTGCCCCTACTTCTCTACACTTTAAAACTGCTCTACAAACCCTGGATCTCTTCGCTAATTTTTCTCTGCACACACACTGTATCTCTCCACACACGCATCTCTCTACTGTCTCATTAACTTTTCACTGCCCCATCTCTTCACAGCCCCTATATGTCTTAATTGTCACATCTTGTAACATCCTCTGCACCTCTTCACTGCCCCCATGCCTTCACAGTCTCTGCATCCCTTGACTGCCCTGTCCCTCTGCAGCCCTGGCATCACTTGAAACACCCCTCATTTCTCCACTGCTCCTGCATCTTAGCACTGCCACATCTCTTTATAGCCTCTATTTCGCTTCACTCTGCCCATCCCTCCACATTTCCAGCATTTATTCGCTGTCCCGTCTATCCAGTCTGGGCATCTCTTCTCTGTTCAGACCCTGTATCACTTCTTTGTCACATGTGTTTACAGCTCAATTTTGTCAGATTAGTGGACCGAGGCACAGGGAGAGTATGATTTGCCCAAGATCAAACAGTTTGCTAAAGTTGAAGACACAGTATAAATTACTCCAAAGACTATAGCTCAACCCAGGGCTTTAAGTGGGCCGGGTCCTGCTGGTGCTCAGCACTGGCAGTTCTAAAAAGTAGGTACTGAGACAGGTCCCTATCGGGCTCTTCCTTTTGCCCTACCCCCAGGGTGAAAAAAAAATCTTCACTCTGCAGCAGTACCACCCTTCACTGTCTTTGAGGTAACTTCAAAGAAACTCCTTATAACTCTTTCACAGTCTCACCCTTTCAGAACTGAAGCATTTTCAATATTCTATACAACAAAACCTTAGTTGTTGCTTATTTATCTTCCACAACTAATAACCATTGACAAAGCCAATAGTCCTGGCTTGTTGTTGGTGTAATGTTACTTGTATTATATGTCTGGATGCAATGACAGAAGCAGCACAATACCAGTTGGGCCGCACACTATGCTAGGCACATATTTTTAGATTATTGTGTTTTTAAGCCACAACCTACATCAGCCATGCCCCTTTGAGAGATTCCCCCCCCCCAGTTTTTTAATTCCACTTAACGCCCTGGCTTTACCGCCTGATTACATTTTGGTGAGTGGACAGTAAGACTGGGCACAGCCCCACCCCAGGGAATGTTAATTCCAGTTCCTAAATCTGAATCAGTGCCACCCCATTTGTAGTCTAGTGGATGAGTTGACAACTATGGAATCTTTCAATTTAGTTGTTAATCCCAGCATCCAAATGCTGGACAATTTGTGTCCCACAGTGCCTCTGTGCAGGAAGCAGGACAGGAGCCACGACTATGGAGACAAACCTCTAAAATGGCTGGCACCATAGGAGCACTATGAAGTTAGGGGAAGACATACAGGAGGGCGCATGAAGATTGCACTGGGGCGCCGGATCCCTGAGCCTTCGTGTACACATCACTAGGTTTGTGTGTCATAAAAGATAGTACTTGCCAGTAACAAGAATATCTTAGGCGATTCATGAAAACAAAAACCCGAGGCCTGTAATGGGAGTCATTGTGCTTCTCTCACAAAACGTTTCCTGTGGCTGTTTTCAAAGTTTTCCAACGAGTATTCGTTCTTGGCCGCATTTGATGGTGTTGAAAATGGAGAGAGGGTTGCAATGCTGAATAGGTCACCTCTTTGTCACCAGAACATGAAGGCTTTTCTTGGCTGAAGGTTTCTGGACTGGACGTAGACCTGGCATTGTCAGCGCAGGATGAATTACTGATACAGTCTAAAGAGCTATCACTGACATTGAATCCCCCTGCTGCATCGATGTACCCTCACTCTTGCTCTGAGGTTAAACACTCTTCCACATCTTCTTGTTCAATTGCTGATCTTTCAGAGGCCATCTGAGGATGTTTTGTGACTTCTGGAATATCTCATTGTGTCTTCAAAGCGTGTCATAAGCTTACAATTTAAGGCTTGAGGAAGGCTTAGCTCACCATATGGTTTCAGGGTTTGGGTGGCATACACTGAACAAAGTTGAACAAAAAAAGAGTTGAAGGGGAAGGGAGATACCACTGTTGAAAACCCAGAGCATGACTCCAGACCTCTGGCTAGTTAGTCCATCAATCCACGAGCTCTTTAGCTCTGACAGCTCATTACGTATGAGGTGCCGTCTGACCTCCCTTCCTTTCTGTGTTTTATGGTCTTAGAAAATCTAACCTAGCAATCCAAAGGGCATGATGGATACATGAATTAATAAGCCACACCTTCAACTGGGAGATTTGTACCCCAGCATGAATGTTGGAGGAGGAGCATAGCTGGAGTGAGAGGCATCTGAGGGAGGCAGTGATGGGAAAACTGTCAGTGGGTGCTCCATTCCTCGAGTCCATCACTCTTGTAGCATTCCCTTTGTGGCATCCCCTTTATGATTCCCTCATCCATCACTCACTTGGGGCTCTTAGTATTTTTCCTTCCACTATGCTCAGCCCTGGTCTCACCATAAGCTCTGAGTTTTCCTGAGTGAGTGATGACTGTGGGAGAGTTTCAGTTTGCAGTCATGGACACCAAGCATGAGGGCATGCTGGCATGGCTTGTTTGATTGGAGGCAGCTTCAGCATTAAGAGACTTATAATGGATTCCGCAGCATCTGCCTTTTCTGCCATGTCATTGGTACGGTCAGTAGCTACATAACAATGCACCAGCTTGAGGCAGGGTATGCCCAGATGTGGGTCCCTTGCTCACTTTGCCACTGGTTTCAAGCTAGCCTGGCTGATGAGGGGCGTTACCCCAAATCCAGTCCCCGGATGCTTGTTTACGGTCCAGGGAAGACATGGATTGGCAGCTCCCATGAGGCACAGGGTCAAGACTGATTTGCATTTAGCTGTGTCTGAACTGGGGTGACAAAGTGAGCTAAAGAATGATGATGGATTCAACCCAGATCTGTGACTGAGGGTGAGTGTCTGAAAAGTTTCAGTGCTCCGTCCATTATCTCTTTGTGTTTGCTTTGTTCATCCTAAATTAGTAGGGCATGCCCAGACGAGGGTCCCTTACTTACTTTGCCACTGGATTCAAGCTAGCCTGGCTGATGAGGAGTTTTACCCCAAACCGGTCCCAGAAAGCTTGTTTCCAGTCCAGGGAAGAAATGGCTTGGCAGTTCGGGCTGGACTGTTCCCATGAGGCACAGGGTCAAGACTGATTTGCATATAGCTGTGTCTGAACTGGGGTGGCGAAGTGAGCTAAAGAATGATGATGGATTCAACCAAGATCTGTGACTGGGGGTGAGTGTCTAAAAAGTTTAAGCGCTCCATCCATCATCTCCTTGTGCCAGCTTGAGGCCCTGCATATGATGGCTCTGTAAGCACCAACATTGCATTTATCATCTCTTGCAAGTGCCATCCCCCACACCACTACTTGGCAGTCAATCTTGCACCCACCTCCAAAAGTGATGATTTTCTAAATAATATTCATGATATATTATAGACTCTGTTTAAATGGAACACATAGCACATTTATGTAATCTACACAGTAACAACACACTCGTTCCGTTTTTATCCTACCCTATTTTAGATTTGGCTTGACAGTGCAGCTGTCTTCATGATGTATTTTTGCTAATTCTTTAAAATAAATAGTGGGCTTCGGCTCCACCCAGGAGATTATGACTCTCTCTCTGCATGCTATTGCCCGTTGGGTGTATCATCTCACCTTCTCGGAGGTGCTTTCAAAGGAATTTATGAGGGTCTATTTTACATCTGAAAAGTACACTCAATCATTATGCCGTTGGTGACATTCAGATTTTGATCTCCTATGAACATTCCATACAGAAAGCAATCCTTTTTAGGCCGAGCCTAGCTAGCCCTTGCACTGTCTCTTCGAGACATGTTGTATACAGTTTGTGGGTTTACAGCCCGCGCATTCCCTTCTTTATTCATTACTTCGATTGCCTTTTAAAAAGGCTTGCTTCCTAGTGGTTAAACTTTCCTTATTGTCCCTCCTTTTCATGTTTTGTTTCATCCCTCGGAGCACGGCCCAATTACTTGTAGCCTTACACTTGTCCGATTATAGAATCTGGTCTACGGACTACTTTTTTCATTTTCTAACAGCACTTAACAGGACACTGCTTTAAATAGGAACAGTTGAGTGCAAGCAATACATGTAATGCATGGATCTTATATCATTGAATCTGTGGTTGGTAAGTCTATTGTTGCAGTTCTTTTATTCCTAATATATATTTTCTGATTCAATTGTTTGGACTAGATTGTAGCAGATTAGCTACACCATGGATCATAATTAGGGATTATGTATGTTATCTGCGTAGATTAAATATGCTGGAGGTGATAGACATGTACATTTACAGTATTTAGCGAGGGCTGCACTTGGAAAACCTTATCTGCGGAACACACATCCTGACTCATTAACTGACAGTGTGGCTCAACATATAAAGCACAGACAACGATTCACAAAGGAATCTTAAATGCAATTTTATATGCAGTACTATCTAAGTTAACTAAATTTATTTCTACTTTCCCCATAGTTTGTCTGAAAACAAGTTCATGTATCCACTTAATTTACGTGATTGCTATAATTAAGCTCCGTGAGATCGCCCACACGCCCATTATTTACATAGATTGTCACACGCATCTAATGTGATTTTATGTCGCACTACATTTTTTTAACACATGATCCACTTGTGAAACGGGCTCCCAGTAGTGTCACAAAAGTAAGTCTAAACTGATCCGGGTTACTTTTCAAAGACCGAGATCAAATATCAGGCGCTGGTTTTGCGTGCCCCACAAGCTCATTATGTGCGCTAGGCTTTCTCCGGAAGGTAGTTGATTATCAGACCATTTTCATTGAATTATTTTAGGTTTTGTAACGCATTGGGTAGTCTGATTAATTCATTGAGTTCTCTTCCATGGAACACTGTACATTATAAAGAGTACCTTTAGTCTCCGTCTAGGCACTGCACATGGTAAAACCTGGTGAATAACGACTATTAAATACAATGCAAAATTACAGTAAGCATGTTGAACTGCAAAGAATATGACACAATCATCACGCATTCACTTGCACATTTCAGAAAGAAGCTGTAAAAATAATCAAGTAAAATGCATCACGTCACTCCTGCCATTAATCAATAAAGGTTTGTTTTCATTGCATCACCGACTGGTGCAGTTAGTGAAGGAATTATTTGAATAACATTATTTTAATTCATCGTTTAAATTCCTTTAGGTTGCAGACTTGCGCTATCTGGGCATGAATTGCATTTCCAGAATTCATTTAATAGCACAAAAGCCCGAAATTGGGTGTGTGTGGCCATTCGCCAGTGACACGCGAAGTAACATTAGATGTTGTTGCACCCAGGATAATGTGCTGCATGGCTAAACACTTACAAGGTCCTAAAGGCGAGACCTATTGGCTATAGCAATGCTTGTTTTTGCTGGTTTTGCCCTGCACCGGCAAAGCCAATGAACAGGTTTTAATGTGATAAACATCATCTGTGCACGCAACAAATGTAAACTGTATTTGTGAATGACTGCGGTTGCACGCGTTGGCACATTAAAGCCGACCTGTTGGCTTTGCCAATGCCTAGTTGCCATATTTAATGCAGGTGGTTAGACCATTTCTAATTGTGCTACTTAGTTTGGGAAAGGAACTGAGGCACCTTTGATCAAGTGATATGGCCAGGATCACACAGTGTGCCCAAGTGGGGGAATCCTGGTAGTTCATGATGAATCTATATGTTCATCTTATTATGGGCAAATCATTCTCCTCTAAGAATTGCTTCTGCTTCATAAATAATGTCATAGTAGCTCCCGTCTTAAACTTCCAGCATTGGATAATCCTTTCTCCCCCCCTGTTATCTTGCTCTTCTCTTTCACACGAAGAAACACGACCACACCATGAGCCTAATCCACGTGATAAACTCCTAGTGCACGACTAATCTTTTATGCAGGCCCCGTTTCTTTTATTCGGCCATATTTCTGCGCTTAATTATTGTAAAATGTGCCTGATATTTTTATTAAACGTAAGCCAAGCAAGACTGGCCACTAGGGGAAAGGCTGAGTGTAATTAACATCGCCTCATTCCAGGCTGCTGGCAATTAATTTGAAACAGTAGTCTGCCAAGAATAGGGCCCGAGAGACTGGAGGAAACAAGAGGCAAGCTAAAGGCCTGGTAACAGCAAGGCCTGTAGGGTTTGTTTTTCAAACACAAAAAATACTTAAATGATCACCAATATCACAGTACATCAACAACAGCTACAAGAAACAAGAAGTATCGCATTGGATTGGTGAAGGCAAACCCGGCCAGCCCAAATGCACTCCCCAGAAATACAGAGGAATCTATGGGGAACAACGGGTTCCTACTTTTTGTATTTTATGAAAACAGTTCTCACACTTTTTGTTAAAAAATACAGCCCTTCCCAGACCATGAATGGGGACCTCCGACAGCCTAAGGATTTTGGGGGCCCCGGGCCAAAAGTATTTTGGGGGTCCCTGTTTGGAACTGTTTTTATTTTATAATCCAATTTCAGCTCTTTCATGGCCAGGTCACTGAGTGCACCTGCTCACTCATCCAAATTCTAAATGTGTTTACATCTAATATCAGGGATAGTGACAACATTGTAAATTGAAAATAATCCCCGTGACACCCTCCCATTTCTCATATGAGAGGTCCTGTTTTGATCTAAAAGGGACAAAAATTATAGAAATAAACAACATTTTTTATGGATATAAACACATTTCTCTGCAAAATGTCTGTAATAGACTCTCACACAGCACCCACATTAAAAATAAATTAAAGGAAAATGTTATTTAAGGCAATCTGCTTCAGAATTTTTCAAGGTCATCAGGGAAAGACTCTGTAGAACAGGGTTGGCTCTATCAGGGGGCCCTCTGAAAGGCGGGGGCCCCGGGCCAGAGCCCACTTTGCCCATGCCTCAAAACGCCTCTGCCTCTGGCTGGAAGCAAGGAAGAGGAGTCTCCTCTGCTGTGAGGCCGAGGGTGGGACTTACAGCTAATGAAGACAGAAGCCTTGTCTCCAGGGTGCTATGTACCTCAAAGAAATGGAAATGTTTCTGATTGGTTAATCAGCAAATGTAATGCCTGCTTTAATGCCTGCTTGGGAGATAGTGTAGGCTTTAATTGATGGTGTCACTTGAAGTTTCACTGTCACAAAGATTTTTTTCCTTTTTAAGATAATGTAATGGTGTTACCAGCTGAGTTCTAGAGTGCATTCTTTTAATGAACACTTCCAAACATTTTTGAACTGAGTACAGTCTGAGCATTACTAAAATATATATTTTGAAATCATGTATTTTCTCTTAAACCCTGTGTTTTTTGCACATTTTGTGGAATCCTATCTTTTACTTGCATATTCACTGTGCTTTCTGTCACTATGCAACCTCGTAGCACTAGAAATAGACAAACCCCTAATCCCTGTTGTGCCAATCATACTTCAGTTCTGTGACTCTCTGGGTACACACTCAGCCATCTGCAGTGATTGCATTGATCAACGGAGGTTTCTTAACGTAAAAGAGTACACTTCTAACCGTTTACATTAACTTGAATTAATTTTTCAATTAAAGTATGTGCATTATCTTACATGCAGTTACCTGAAGGTGAAAGACCAACAATATAGTCACAGAATATTTTGTTAGCTTTAGCCATGTCTTTGAGCCCGCCCCAACCCTCACTGATCACGCCCCCATTACACTCAGGCTCACAGGTCCCATACTTTTTTAATGCACTTTAACGGCTGGGAAAAGCTTTAGAATACAGGGATTGTAACCCTGGAGCTACCTCAGCCCGAATTCCTAGGAAGCCAACCCAGTATATCAACCTTGAAAACCAACATTTTCAAGAAGTCTCATGTATTACTAGGGGCCAGATGTACGACCCGCCAATTAGTGAGCCGCAAATTCGCAATTTGCGACTCGCTAATTGGGATGCACAACAGTGTCTGAGACACTGTTTGCGATTCCCAATGGGTTCGCAAATTGCATGCCTCATGCATATTAATGAGGCTGTCGCAATTTGCGACCCCATTGGCTGGCACTCCCAAGGAATGGTGGCCACCTCCATGTCTGGGACTGCTTTTAAATAAAACATTTTTTTTTAATGCAGCCCGTTTTCCTTAAAGGTAAACGGGATGCATTTAAAAAATAAAAATGAAACTTTTCAGTTTCATTTTTTAAGGGCAGGCAGTGGTCCCTGGGGCCACTGTCTGCCCTTAAAAAATATTTGTGCATGCATTCACAAAGGGGAAGGGGTCTCCTGGGGACCCCTTCCCGTTTGTGAGTGCTTTACCACCCTTCCGAGAAGGGTGGTAAACTGCGAGTGTTTTGCGACCACAATTGCAGTCGCAAAACATTCTTACATAGCTTAATGGAGTCGCTATGAGGAAGGGTCGCTCTTGTACCGTCTCTTCCTATTAGCGAGTTTCTAATCCTATTTTGCGAAACGCAAATTGATTTGCGACTCGCAAATTAGTATTAGTACATGGGCCACTGGTTTGTTACGGGCTCAAACGGGTCTAAAATCCATTTGCACCCGCAAAAAACCTTTGTACATCTGGCTCTAGGTCAATTATAGTAAGAGGCACAGCTGTAAGCCTCTGCAAACATATCACCCTGCGTCATCATCACAACACTTGAATCCAGACATGTTTGCTGAACAGCCTTCCTGGCCTTTGGACCTTTGCATAGACCCTGATTTTCATTGACTGAGAGCCTAAGTGCTGTAAAGTGTCTATAAAGGGTCTTGCAGGCGTTTTACAAAAACGAACAAAAATGAGTCTGTTCCTAGCACCCTTCCATGCCCCACCTCTTTCAAATAACAACTGTAACAGAGCAGGGTGGCACATTTCACTTTACAAGGATGGCATGCATACTTGCAATTACAGAACAGTGAATAGGAACAGTAGAGTGCACCTTTGATATCTAAGGCCTTGTATACTCTGGGCAATACTCAGCAATATATATAAAGTCTGTGCACCTTGAACAACACAGACAGGGATTTTTGAAAATTTATTTTAGTTGTATTTCTTATTATATCACTACTAGACCCTCTATGGGTGCAATGTGCTGTAAGGTCGCCATTTTTAAATAGCGATGGTTGGCTGTCATAGTACATTAAAGCTTAAGAGGAAGTGCAAGGTTCAACAATAGGGTAAAATTACACAAGCACATATGTCAACAGCAAATATGTACATAAATTGCTTTGTCATTAAAAAATCTGTACTATTTGTTAAAACAAATGAGTATAGGATTTGCCATAAATACACATTCCTAACACAGGTCTTGCCTTCCATTGTAGTGGTGTCAGGTCAGCAGACGCTCCAAAATAGGGATTTGCATGCAAAAGGCAGAGGATTTCTGGCTATTACAGTGGAACAGCAACTACTTCAAGTCCGTCTTGTCTGTTTGGCCTGGGGTAAAATAACCTGAGCACTCACCATGCCCTCCCACAGCTTTCAAGCCTCATCACTGTATATCCATCAGATGAAGCCTTCACTCAGCTATGCATTTGGTTAAAGCAGTGTGCCGTAGGTAAATAATGTAATGAGAGACATGGGTTATTCAACAAGTTGATTCATTCAGTTTCATCATTGATGATCTGGGGGGTGTGTGTGCAACACCCCCTGACCAAGCTCCCCAGCACATTTCATTATAGGAACAAACTCATCTGTAAATTTACTATAGCAACACACAAAAGAGCAGCAGTGTGTTGCAGTTCATAAGCATTACATTTCAATGATCCTGGTTTATAATTATGGCAGGGTGAGGACCTGTCCATCGAAGGTTGGCATTGTTATTAAAGTGTCATTCATTGACTGCAGTTAGCAGTGGATGTGGTATAATTACACATTTGCACTCCTAAATAATGCACAGAAACACACAAAGAGAAAGTTGAGAATTTATAAGAAACTGGATTATTGTTTGGGGTGGGAAACTACCCACGTCAAGGAATAATCTTAGTCCATGTCAGGATGAACCATCAAAGTCACTAAAGTAACCTGAGCTCAACCCCCTGGTAGCTATGGCAAAGAGAAGACAGACTTAACTTGGGGGAATGTATACAGACACAAAACAGAAATAAAGTCAAAATGCAAAACAACAGAAAATCCCAAACTGAATTATGAAAATGAAGTACAATTTAATAAACAAAATGACACCAAAATAACAAAAATCCACCAAGGGCAAACAGAGAAATGATTTTTTAATGTTTCAAGTAGAAATAGCTCCAAAATGCACAAAGCGCCAATGGTAGTCAATGACTGGGTCCTAGGCGCAATTTGAGGCTGACCGCAATGTAGCACAGGTTGGATACACCAACCCGGTTCATCCTGGTCAATGATTTTACCTTCTGATTTAGGGCCTGATTTAGATATCGGTGGACAAGATATACTGTCACAACGGTGAAGGATATCCCGTCCGCTGAAATCTAAATCTCATAGGATGTTATGGAATTACTATTTCGGCGCACAAGATATCTGTCCCATTTGTGACAGAGTAACCCATCCGCCAACATCAACATCAGGCCCATAGTCTTATAAAGTACCAAACACCCACAGGAATACACTTCTAAAGCCCCTCAGCACCTCAGGGGTAGGGCTTAGAAAGTCAAAGGGAGCCAGGCAGAGGCCAACAGCAGGATCCAGTCCTGGTCCAGTTGCCACCAGTCAGCTGGGCACTTCCAGGAAAAGGGCCCATGAAATGTGTCGTCTCCCTGCAATCGCACAGGAGATCAGCCTACTATCCCTTGGAGTGCACTTCTTTGTTCTGGGTACAAGAGGGAGAGGGTGCAGTCCTTCAGGCCCCTCTCAGGTCGCAAACAGCAGGCCCAGTACTCTTCTGATCTTCTGCATGTTCAAAAAGTGTGCCTTAATGTGCAACATTTATGTCTGGCACTAGCTAGTGGATGGAAAGGACTACTGGGCATGCACTAACCAACGAGATAAACGTTCCCAGGTGTAGCCCTACCTGCTTTTGCAGCAGTTCCTTTTTACCTTACTGCAAACAAGCCCAAAATGCCATGTGGCCGGGCATTTTCAAGATGGTGAAAGTCTTCGGCCCCACTAAACTTGGGCTCTGAGGGCTGTGGGGGTAGGGGGGGGGGAAGGTGTCAGGAGTGTACTGTGCTAATCCTAGTGTTGTCCACATCTTGCACAAAAATTCAGTTTGAAGCGTGTACTGTTCCCACAACAAACTCAGAGACAGACGTCTGGTGGGACTGCTTGTTAGAAAAGGGTTGTACCAGTGGTTGAAGATGATGCAGCATGATTTTAAAAATCGTAATACACATGTTCATACATAGAAGACACGAAAGGTTGAAAGTACACGTTGCACATGTTAGAAACAGTGACACATGATATAGGGACAAGTATAGTAGAATGACCGTAAAAGCATGCCTTAAAATGTGAGATAAAGAAAACACATTTATAAGACAACACTCATACATAAATTAATTGAGATAATTATATTTTAAGCATATGTTGCTTATTAACGCATATCAATGAAAATTGTGACGCTATGAGAAGTGGCCCAGTGATTTTCATGCTCTTTGCTAGGATGCTCCAGTTTGAAAAGAAGGTGCAAAACGTGTTGACGTACAAGCTTGAAATTTTACACAGTGATCCTAGAAAACCTATAGTATATGTAAAAACGTGCATTTATATGAATATCGTAAAATTATGCAGTAGTAGGGCATTTCTAACTGTAGCAATTTTTTGTATTAATATTTTCTGAAAGTTTGTTACATATATTCTTCCTTTGAACTGATTTAATTCCATTATATTTGAAGTAAAGTTAAAAATCTTTTCATTCAAACGTGTGATGCTAACTTAAAGGGTCTTTTGAAATGCTTTTCTCTTGTGCCGACCTTTCCTTTCCACTGATTTAATACAATGGTTCATTTTGCCCTAGTGAAATGTTGCTTTATTTGTTCTGTACATGTGTTCCCCCTGACATTCCTGAATGTTTCTTCAGCGTTCACAGTGAAATATTCCTGTGGGAATAGAATTCCAGCTATTGCTGTGAGTCGCAACTTTGTATTTATTTTCTACTAATGTTAGGCCTGTGAGGACTCTCAAATCTCTTGTTTCTCATGACTAGCATGGGAGACCAGCTTGAGGTTTCAACCATCTCAGGTGATATGGTGCGAATATGGACATGTGATGGTCTTTCGATGGTGGTGTGATGCCACCTCACTGGACATTGCTAAAAACTCTAAAAGAGAAGAAACCCCAAAAGAGGGGAAACGCTATTGATTTTTGCATCTTGACTGAGTGCCATACTTTTTCTTTCCCCATGCGAGAGGATGCTGTGCTGATCGATCTTTTACTTTGGACTGTTGGTCGATGTTACAATCGATGGCTGGTGGACTGAGACCATCCTTGCCGAACCATCTCTATTTTTCAATTTTCTATTATATATTTAGCTCTAAGCTAATGGACTGGCCCTTAATGGACTTTAAACCTAAACCTGTCCCCTTTTTCCATCGGACCTGAGCTGTTAGAAATTTGAACCATCCTTCTGCTTCAATGGTAGTGGGAATTTGTAACTCTGCAAACTGAATTTTATAAATAGCCATTTGATAAAGATTTGACTAAATGTTTGGTGCATTAATGCAAACTGTGATATTCCTGACCAAAGTCCTTAAGAATTTGCTAATTTTAATGAATTTTGATTCTTTAATACAATAACCAAATTAATCTAAACCTTGTCTCAGTCTATTACTGTGTCCTGTTGGATCTTCCATTTAAACTGTCCTACTGTACTGAGGTTTCAAATGTGCTTTAGGGAGAATCAGCGAGCGCTCTCAGAACATCAGGTTTTACTTATTTTATTCTGTGTTGCTATTGAACAGCTTTTGGTTTGTATAATTTTAACTCTACTTATCTTCTTCAGGAGGTTGGGTTTCCCAGTTGCTATTCTTTATTTCTACAGCATGGTCTTAAGGGTGATGTACCTATATTTAATCACAAATCTCTCAGTTGGCTGTCAAGAAATGGTCCCCATTGTACAGCTAAAGTGGAGTTTGATCACCCTAATTTCCACCCCTCCTATCAGCGGAGAAAGACTCATCAGAGGATCATTGCCTCTTTGGTAATGGAAACGCTTCATACTGTCTAATCGCAAAGGGCTCAGTACAGTTGAGTAGTAAGGAGAGTAAGTGTATGAGTAAAAATCTTATGCACAATTTATGCTGCAACAAATCGCATTAAAAGAACTGTGGGAACTTTGATGCTGCATGCAAATGAGGGTGGGGTGGGTGAGCGTAGGGGGCAGGGTCAAAGGCGTGGCTAAAAAAAGCAAAATATTCTGTAACTTTCCGGTCTATTCGCCTTCAGGTAACTGCATATATTATAAAGCAAGGCTGAAATGAAAAATAAATGCAAGTTAACTTAATCATTGGAAAATGCACTGCACATTATGAAACCTCTATTGGTTAATGCACTGCACAGGTCTGTGTGTGTAGTGAAAAGCACAGAATTGAATCCTGGTTGGTGCAGTGGAGAATGCAAACAAATGTATGTTTAGTGCTACGAGGTCCCAGTCTATGACATATTTTAAATGTGCATTACACACAGTAAAACATAGGCTACTATAAGATGTGCAAAATGGTTTAAGATAAACAAATGACTTCCAAAATATAGTCTTTTTTGAAAAATACCCAGACTGTGCATAGTGCAATTATTCTTATAAATGTTTCTTAAAAGGACACACTTTACAGCTCAGCTGGTAACTCACTTGCAATATGACTGAAAAAGAATACATCTGTGTCATCAGGAACCATCAAGTGATACCATCAATTAAAGCCATTGGCAGCTTCTAAGCACCCTTTACCTTTGCAGATTGACCAGTTGTGCACATTTATATTTTTTTTCAAGTAGAGGGACCCTGGCAAGAAGGCTTGTTTAGCTGTCTGCCCTCATCCGTTTACTAGCACAGGGGGCTCCCTGCATTGCACTTGAGCTAATGCATTTCAACTCTCAGAAATCACAGACCCGGGATGATGGTCTTTTCTCAAAAAGTAGGGGAAATGTTTTTTTAAATTAAAAATGTGTGAGCACGTCAATGCCCCTCAGTTCCCGCCCACTTCAACTACTGGGCTGTACAGATGTACATGTGCCTTATAGTCTGAAAGGGGGCACTAAATGCCCTGCTCATCGCTCGACCAGTAATATGGGAAATAAAAAACAAATAATTAAATGAACTTTAAATGCACCATTGCAGAACCCGTTTAACTTTCATTCACTGCATCTGAGGCTTTTTCAAATTGCAACAATCATTGGTTATGTAAACTATAATGAAAGACATACATCATTTAAACGTAAAAACTAAACAAATATTGGAAGAAAGAAAAATGGTGATTGATAACGCCCAAGGGCCTGTTTAGCTTTGGTTCAAGCGATCCATGTTATGTTATGGTATGTATGTTATCTGGAATTTATAGAGGGTGCGGCTACTCCCAAGAGTGTCCCGGCGCTGAGAAAAAAGACCACAATAACAACAGACAGAGATCCGCCCTTTGCCACAGAAACGGATATGCCTATAGCCATGTTTTCCGTTTCCACCTAAAAGTCAGGAGGTCCGGGATCTGTCTCAGTGGGGGAGGGAGGCTATTCTAAAGTTGAGATGCTACTACTTGAAAAGATCTTCCCCCCAACTCGGGAGAGCAGGACCTTCGGAGTCGAGATCATGCGCTGGGTAGACGACCTCAAGGTGCGCTGCGGAGTATGAGGCTGAAATCTTTCCCATAAGCAGGGGGCACCAATCTTATGTAAAGCTTTGAAAACCAGGACTAGAGCTTTAAAATGTAGGTCTGTGTACTACTTCTCTTGGGACAGAGAGGAAGTGCACAAAGCTTATTTTCCATCCAAAGAAGCCGCCAGGTTTGGGTGCACAATAAGTCCCCATCTTGTCTCTCTTTTAGGAGATATTAATATAGAGGAGACATACGGCTATGACTACCTCACCCTAAAATGAATATCACACCATATGGATCACTGTTATATTGATACAACACAGCCCAACTGGATACTACACCTAGAACACTTAAGAACTAGCTGTTGGCTATCAATATGTACTTTAAAAAAAACCTCTGAATGTTAATCTGTTCAGGCCAGCGTGGCCAATTACACTTTAGGTGGAACTCTATTAGATAGAAATGGAGGATCCCGGAGAATCCTTACCTGAGAGGAACCTTTCCTGGGTGTATTAATTCCAGAGAATGGAAAATAGACCAAGCAGTGCCTAATTTGAGCCGGTGCTTTCCGGTGCTCGGCACCTGCACTTAATTGCCAGCACCGGCACTTGGAACAGCTGCTCATTTAAAAATGAGCAGGAAAACAGTTATTTATTAATTCAATACATATTTAAATCAACTAATACCAGCCCCCAAGCTACTTTTAAAGCTTGGGTGCCTTGAACAGTCTGAATTCTCACACTTGTCCCTATCTTATCGGGTCTAAAAGTGATTAAGTAAAATACAAAGGGAAAGTCGTGCATTTCCCATTGAAGTAATGAAACTGAAACTATCACATATTTGTTTGCACATGGACTTTCTACGTTCATCGCGGGCAAATGTATGTAAGAGCAATTCTTTACCGAGTTCAAATACTCGGCAGAATGGGGGGTGAGTGTCTGTGTATGAATACCAAGGTGTAATGACGACAAAATCTGCCCCCCATGACGCTGAGATGAATCCTCCCCCAAGCCTGCTGATTCGGCGAGGAACCTCGGCTTCCGGTTTGACAATGAACTCTCCTGCAAAACTCAAATTAGACAGGTGTCCTCCTCTGGTTTTGGGAGGCTTCGCATGTTGTGTAAGTTCCTTCACTTCTTTCCTCTGGAGTACCGCATGACGGTAATCCATGCTTTAATCACATCTCATCTGGAGTACGCCAATAGTCTTTACCTTGGGGTGCCTGCCTATCTGATTAGGCGTCTACAGATTATACAAAACGCTGTGGCCAGAGTGATCTGTAAAATACCTTTCCGCCACTCGATCACCCCCCACCCGAGGAAGCTTCACTGGCTACCGGTGACTAAACGTGGCCTTCAGAGCTTTTCGGGGACCAGGCCCTGTATACCTGAGAGCCAGGCATAAAAACTATCAACATAGTCGGACTCTCAGATCCAACAATCTGCGTCTCCTTGCCACCCGACGTTTTCGTAAGACCAGAATCGGTGGCAGAGCCTTTGCGGTCATTACCTCCAAATTTGGAATGGACTGCCGCTCTCTCTCTGTTCTTCTGAGTCTGAACCCATCTTTCAACGATCCTTAAAGACCTGGTTGTTCACCAACCCCTAGACCCCCCCTCTGCACCTATCATCTGCAGTCTGCATTAGCGCCGGGACACCCCCGTTGGGGGTAGCTGTGCGCTTAATAAACCTCTAAATAAATAAATAACTAAAATAAAAAATGTGTAGAGCAGAATCAGAATCATCCCTTATTCCCAAATTCTGCATTGCCATTTCAAGCTAGTTTAAATATATAGAAAATATGTTTCATTCAATAAACCATATGCTATTTCAAATTTATTAACGTGTTTAATCTGGCTTTTATGTCATTTTTTACGCAAATTGACTGACTAAAAACCTTTCATTGGTTGGCTAAGGGTGGTTGGAAGAAAAACAGATTTGGGAATTGTTGTATGCCAAAAGGAGCTGGTAGGCAGCAAGGGAATAATAGCACAAACACGATTCCATGGCACAGTTAATTACACAGCAGCACTATTGTTTTTAAAGTCACTTTAATTACACAATGGCTCTTAGGGGAAGAGGAGAGCAGCACGGACCACTGACACCAGGTTTGTGTGAAAAAGGCCGCTTTATTAAAACAGGTGCACATCACAAACCAACCTAGGCCTTTGCCTCACAAAACTACAACCTCATTATATAGTTAACTCACTTTTCTTAATCTACCCCCTCCCCTAAAATTCTCACTCCCCCCACACAAACTTGATACAGTAGCATTGTATCCGCTCCAGATCTATTTAACTGTAACTGTGCGCTTTAAACTCCCTCAGCCCTTTACTACAACTAAAAACCCCTACTCAAGTAGACCGCCTACATAACCTTGAACTTTCTGTGACCTCCAGGCATGTACTAGTCTAGCCGTTCCCTTTGAGCCTGAGTTGGCATTGTCAACAAGAATAAACTTCGATAAATGATGGAAACTTCTCTGCCAACCGCCCTAAGCACGTGCTCCAAGCGACAACCCTAAACAGACACTGATAAACCCTTGCACACCTGTTCGAAAAAAGCCCGTCCCAATGAACCTTAACTTCCCCCCCAGACCACAGAACAACAGGATGGGAGGGTGGGGAAATTGGATATAAAGCCGGGCATTATGTAGTGCCAGCCACCGTGTTGCCATAAAATGGTGGATGGCACTACATAATGCCCGGCTTTATATCCATTGGCCTACATATGTAGCCCAATCGTAGCCCAAACCCCCGAGAAGTTGCTTGACTGCTCCAATTCCCAAAAATCACCCGGGGGGCAGACTTCCCTGCGGTCAGCTGCCCCCCAAGTCCCATTGGGGTAGAGAGGAGCAGCACGGACCACTGACACCAGGTTTGTGTGAAAAAGGCCGCTTTATTGAAACAGGTGCACACCACAACACAACCTAGGCCTTTGCCTCACAAAACTATAACCTCACTATACAGTTAACTCACCTATCTTTTCCCTCCCTCCACACCCGCTCCACATCTGTTTCACTGTAACTGTGCCCTTTAAACTCCCCGCCCTTTACTACAACTATTAACCCCTATTCAATTAGACCTCCTACATAACCTTGAAATTCCTGTGACCTCCAGGCGTGAACTAATCTAGCCGTTCCCTTTGAGCCTGAGTTGGCGCTGTCAACAAGAATAAACATCGATAAACGATGGCAACTTCTCTGCCAACCGCCACCCAGAAAACAGGAGGAGGGGGAGGTAATGCCCCCTCTCCCCCATGCCCCTCTAGCGTATGCCCAAAATTCTGGCCAACTCCAACTTCAGCTGAACTAAGTATAGTCCCATGCCCATAAAGGACAAGTGGATGCCATCATCCCTGAAAAACTCTTTATCTACAAATCGCAAATCCGAACGTACCACCCTACCAATGCAAGCTTGTCTATAGAATGCAAGCATCTCCTTAATAATCTTCTTTCTAGCCTTATCTGTAGCTGACAGGCGATGTGCCCCCTCCAAATCATCCACGGGATGAACTCAATCCAAAGAATATGGCACCCGGCCCAATGCCTGCCCACTTCCTTCAGATCGTCCTTCATGTCTTTCTCCAATGCCAGGCCTTTCCTCACTACCAGGTAATTTTCCCCTAAATGAATAACCAGTATATCTGGACACTTGCCACCTACTAATAGCCTGTCCAAGCAAGGCAACAATTCGGACCAGCGCATTCCCCCTTTTCCATACCAGGAGATAGAGTACAGTCCCCCATTAAAGCCCAAATTTTAACTATGAATGCCGGACTTGGCCTGACGCTCTGCCCATTTTACAAAAGAATGTCCTACAGTCCATATATGCATGCCAGACTCCAGCAGACCCAGAACAGAACCTAAAAAACAAAAACACTAGATGACAACCTGTCCAACGCAAGTCAACACTCATCCGCTGCGCGCATGTAACGCCGGACATAATTGGATGACCAGCGCCCCAGAGCCATAATTCTAGTACTGCTCCACCCTCTTCTGCCCGCCTCCGTGGACAAACCAATTCAGAAGAAATGCGTGCCAAAACCCCCTGCGTCCAGCCCTAGCAGAGTTAACGCTTTGCGCAGGATTGCCAACAGCTGACAGGAGGTTACTGGTCTCCCGTTCTGATGCTGAAAAACCAACCCGCCGCCCGGGGTAGAAGACTGTTTCCAGGTCCCACCCCATCACACCGGGCAGAAAGCCACCCCTGGGATGGCCGGCAAAAGGACACTCCGCCATGCCCCCGCTGGTCAGTTTTAGATTTATACAAACAAACCTGTAGTTCTGTTTCAGATTCAGCAACCTCTCCCCATAGTAGTGCCCGACCCCCCTTACCCCACAGAAGCTCAGAGACCTGAAATGCGTCAAAGAACATCCACGACATAAGCGTGGAAAACAGTACCACCTACCCATCTGAACTGCAAATGCCCGGCTGCTCCGCCAGGATTTTGCCCAAAATGACCAGCGTCAGTAGTTTACGTTTACCCTCTGACCTACCCTGCTCCCTTGCCCAACCCTCCAAGAGTCTCCTTCCCAGTTCCCCTGCCGACGGAGCCTATCCCCAATACAACTTGCCCATAAAGGCGATGGCTGCTAGTTTACCTGAAATTGTCACCCTCAACTGACCTTTCTCTGTCAAACTCAGTGTGAATAGCACTGCATCCTCTACTCTTGCCCACTCTTCCGACCTACGACACGCCTCCCCTGCTAAGAATTCAGCCCACGCTTGTGAATACTGTATCCTGGTAGACTCAGCTAGTGACCCTGCTACTAATTGAAGCATCCTGGCTCTCTGACCAATGATAATTGCTGCGGAATTCTGGTCCTGACACTGTCCGCGTCTGTGGCCAGTCCATGGAACCTCCTCCACTGTGAACGAGACAAAGCATCTGCGATGTCATTGTCCACACCTGGCACATGTCAAGCTCTAAATATCACATCAAGCTGCAAACATCGCAACACAAATGCTCTCATCAACTTCAAAACCTGTGTGTCCCTTGCAGACTGCCTGTTAATGACCTGAACAACTGACATATTGTCTACCCGAAACAGCACTTTCTTATGCTGGAACTGTTCTACCCAGGGTGCCAGCACCACCAGCAGCGGAAATAGCTCCAAAAAGGCAATACTGCGGCCTCTGTGCTTCCAAGCCTGTGGCCACTCTTCTGTGCATCAATACACCTGTCAACACAGGCCAAAACTGACGCAACCCGATGCGTCCGAGAAGATTTGCCCGTCCCATTCAAAGTCTGTCAATGCCACAACGAGGAATCCCATTTAACGACTTTAAAAAGACTCCCCACATCTTCAAATCGTCCCTCACCCCTGCCGCCAAGCGGACATGGTGGTGTGGCAGCCCTGACAGGGACATGCCCAGCCTCCTACAAAAAGTTCTCCCTGCTCGGCCTACCCTGCATGCGAAATTCAAGTGCCCCAAAAGAACCTGCACTTCCTTGACTGTCACTTTCCCTTTTCCCAGCATGGTACGCAGCAATTTCTGCATGGCCCCTTCTTATCCTTGGGCAGCCTGGCCTCCTTGGCCACAGTGTCAATTTCAATCCCCAGGAATTAAATCCCCGTTGTGGGCCCCACTGTTTTCTCGGGGGCCAAGTGCACACCTAAGTCCCCTATCAGCTCCTGGAACCTTGTCTGCGCTTCCTGATAGGACGTGTTTGCGGGACTCCCCATGAAGAAGTCATCCAAGTAGTGAGTCACATTGACGTTACCAGTGGTGTTTGTGAACAACTTTTGCAGAAACGTGCTAAAACATTCAAACAAGGCACAGGATATGGAGCAGCCCAGGGGTAGTGCCTTATCCACATACCAATTTCCTTCAAACTGTATTCCCAGCAATTGAAAATCGGCGGGGTGTACCAGCAACAGACTGAAGGCCGACTTAATGTCACTCTTCGCCATTAGTGCCCCTGTCCCACTTTCTCAACCAGAGCTAAGGCCACGTCCACTGAAGAGTACGTGACTGCCACCTGTTCCCCAGGAATAAAGTCATTAACCGACTGGCCCTCCGGCCATGAGAAATGCTGGATTAACCAAAACTGCCCCGTTTCTTTTTTGGCACCACACCACTGGGGGACACAATGAGGGCCAGTCGTCAAAGTGGCCTGCCACCCTACCCTCTTGAATCTCTTTCTCTAACTTGTCCCTCACCGCCTGCTTATGTGTGTGCATTGACTTTAAGTTGCCTGCCCATCGAGGCACCCTTTGTCGCTGGTAACTCAGCCTGAAACCCCAAGTAATCCCCTGCAGCAATACCCATGCATCCTCCCGTTTGTCATACGTCGAGAGCCAAAAAGCTAACCTGTACAGTCTAATGGGCGTACGAGCCTTTCCCTGCAGGTCCTTGCCCCACTTTTCCTGTCCTGCAGCCCCCTGCCTGTCTTGCTGCTCCCCTCCGTAACCCTGCTGAGACCCTGCCAGGTGGCAACCTGTCCCCCCCCTGCTCCGAAACAGTGAACCAGAGCGTGCTTGCCTGAACACTTGGAGAACTTGTGCAGGAATTTGCAGCATTCCCTGGTGCAACTGCCTTCATTGAAGCCCCAGCATGTGCTAACAGCATTGGTCTGGCCTCTATATGCTCCCCCCACCTATCCCCGGGTCGGGGGCCCTTGAAAGGGCCGGTTAACTATTGGTAAGCCGCATGTCGTAAAAATGGTTTTGTCAAATTTGGCCCGACCCATTGTGTGTTGCCAGAGGTCCATTTCTAATTTGCCCCATTGCGCCACTGCATCACAAGCCATGCAGGCTCTGAACTCTTTGTCGTATTGTACCCAGGCGTACCCACCGTAATTGAGATGTGCTTTCCTAATCACATCCATGTACTTAAATAGTCCGACAGACCTCTCTGGGTAGTTTTCGCAATACACACTAGCAAATATAAGGAAAGCGCCCGTCCAGTGACCAGAACCCTAGGCCGCTTAGATAATTCCACTTCTTCTTCTCTAGAGCCCTCCTTAGACTGTAACTCCCTGTGCAGCAGCTTCATCATTTCTACGTATTCGCCCTTCCATATCTTTTCTGTAGTGGACACAATAAGATGAGTCCCCAAAAGTTTTGGAGGTTCCCATGTATGGGAGTTTCTTGAATTTTACCTCCTTACTCTCAAGATTCCCTGTCTTCTCCCCCTCGTCTGTCTTACCTGCCTGGGAGGCCTCCCTCCCCTGCAACCCCGCCACTTACTTTCTCAGTAGGTCCTGATGCCACTTTCCCGGTGTCTGCGCCCTCCGTCTTCCCAGAGGGAGCTGGCCCAGCTGCCCTGCACCCACAACCCCTTTATCCCATGTGTGGTCATGTGTGCCTATGCTTGCATCTGACACGTAGCGACCTTTGCTCAAGCGGGCCTCATTCACGCCCTGCTGCACCTTAGCCTCCACGCTCACTGACACCATCACGGGGTAACACGCTGTCCAGGGTGTCTTACCTGACGCCAAAGTCAAGGCCTGCAGAGTGGCCCGCTGCATCATCAACTCCCGTCTTGGCTGTGTTCACCCCTGAGGACTTGAGTGTGCCCGGAACCTGTAGCCTGCAAAAAACTAGCACTAGAGGGATATATAATGTGCACTTCATCCTTGTCCCGTAATTCATCCTCCTCCAGACTTTCCTTGTCAAAGTCCAACACATTGATGTCCGGCATCTCGGACCAACGCCGCTGAGGAGCCGAGTACTGCCCTCCCAGCCTGTCTGCAGAACAAGACCTGCACCTTTTAAGTTTACTCGCCTCCCCTGGAGCGCTCTCTGCTCCCGCATGAAGATTCTTGGAAAATTCAGTAGACTTATCCTGTCTCTGGTCCCACAACATCCTCCAGCTAGCTGCACGGGGCCGAGTCTTTGCTTCCCCTCAGGGCCCCTGAGCCCGAGTCCGGACCGCCCACTCCTGTGTCCACCTGCAAGCGACAAGGAAGATCAGGTGTGCTGGCGCGCTCCCATAACTGGACCCCTTCCATCTCCTCCTGGAGCTGCTCCCAACCTGGGCCCGCCCCCTCTTGTGTTGACCCCTCAACGACCACCGCCTCACCCAGCCCCGACCCCCAGCGGCCTGACCTGCCATATGCCCTCAACAGGGGCCTAGCCCCCAACCCACTTTCTGCCCCGTGGGTGCGAGGCATAACGGTCTCCTGAATATTCCACCCCGGCGTATCCCCCTCCTTTTTGCTCCATCTCAGAACTGCTGCTGCCAGAGCAGAGCAAAACCCCTGTTGGGGGGTCCTCTCGGACTCACCCTTCACCCACTGTTCACCCCTACTATCCCCCCCAGAATCTTGGGACCTACCCTCCCCTCCTGCTCCCTCCCCTGATTGGGTTCTTACCAGCTAGGACCCACTATGCCAGTCTATCAAATTCAAGCCCGATCTGGGGGCCTCTGCACCCTCCACTTCGCATTGTCCAGGCCCTGGAGCTCCTCAGACCCCCTCAACCATTCTTAAAAAACTCCCCTGAAATTCCCAGGCCCTTTGCACTCTTTATAATCTATGGCCTCCACCCCTGGCCCGGAATCCCCCCTTCCCCTGGACCCTCCTACAACCAGAGACGAGACCTCCCCCCATGGTCTCCTAAAGAATATGTGTGCACACATGCTGCCAGGATGTCCTCGCTCTTCCCCCTCCCTCTCTTTAGGACTGCGCGCTCCTGGGCGTCAGACCCACCCCTCCTCATAGCTTGCTGGGCCTCACGCTGCATCGCGGAGGCCCCATGTGGCTGCCCAGCAGGTGCGCACACCATGCCCTTCTCACCCCCACCCCCGTCGCAACTATGGGGCCTCATCTGCCTCCCGCAATCTCACCCAGCACTGCTTGCTCACCTGTCCACTGAGGCGTTCTGGGGCCTGGCGCGGCGGCGAACACACGAACACCACCACCGCCGCCACTCCCTCCGATGCCTTCCTCACTGGGCAGCCTGCACGCCCCAATGCACTGTCAGCCAGCAGGTCCAACCGACCCGCTGCCGAGAGCAACAACATGGATTGTGCCACCATCTTGTCGCGGGACATCGCCATCACGGTGAGTGAAAACTAATCGCCTACAATAACCTACTCTAGTCTGAAAGCTACACACCACAAACCCACTCCACAACCCTGACTACAGAAGAGATTTCGCTCCCTAAGTGCCAGCCAACATGTTGCCATAAAATGGTGGCTGGCACTACAAAATGCCCAGCTTTATACCCAATCGTAGCCCATTCCCCCCCTTGTGGTCAGCAGCCCCCCAAGTCCCAATTGAGCTGTTTATCAGATAGACAAACAACTTGCACGTTTTATTGTATTGTAATTGGAAAATACACAACCCAATACACTTTGAAGGAAACACCTTGGTTCATGTTTATTTTCCACCAACAATACCCTTTCTTTGCAGGCAATAAAAAAAAACGAAACAAACAAGTCTAAAATTGCAGTGCCAAAACGTTAAAAACTACTACATCACATTGACTGAAATGTATAATTCACGATATCTACAAATAAAAATTGCAAGGTCAGCATCGCTCAAGCTTTTATAAAATCCAGCAACAACGATGTAGTATCTGGCTGGATACATTCTAGTGTTTCACTGAGGCTGTAACCCACACTAAACACCCACCCACCACAGGCGTCACCAGTCAGGTGACCCTGACAATAAAAGGGGCAGAGCGCACGTGCTCTACCATCATACTGAGTGTCTGTGTGCTCCTCAATTAGCTATGCGGGCCTAGCGCCCGACAACTTTACAATGGCGACGAAGGGGCTGTGCCAGTGTGTGCAGCAGCCCAGCAGCTGAAAGGTTAGGGGGAGAGAGCTGCCGCGTGAAATTGGCACCCCCCCTGCGAGGAGGCGCGCCACCCGCCTACCGGCCCGCGGGGCATGTGAAGAGCCCCAAGCCTGCATGACGAAAGCGAGGTGACCGGGAGCCCACCCCGCACCTCATATGCCTGCTGCAATCCACCGCCTGCGTGGAAGAGCCATGGGGGAGAAGTGCAAGCCGATCGGAGCTCACCCACATCGGACGCAACGACCCGCCAGGCAGGCGGTGAGCCCGGTGAGTGAGTGAGGGGCTGCGGTAAACAAGAAGTGACCCCAAGCAATATGAGGCCGGCGGGAGCCCACCCCGCATCTATGGCCACAAAGGAACGCTGACCCGCTGTGAGGCCCCGCAGTTCACCGGCAGCGGCTCTAACCCCCACCCCGCGCAGCATAGGAACTTAATGAGGCTGCCGCGGAGGGGAGGGGAGCCGAGGGAAAATGAATGGTGCCTGGTAGAGGGCTGACCGCTCCCAGCGCCAGCCCATGCCCCTGCGAGGCGAGTGAGGAAGGTTGCGGCAACCGCCTCAGGTGCGGGCACAAGCGGAGCCCACCCGCGACGAAGAGTAAGCAGCCCGGGAGTAGCGCGGACCTCCCCCACCCCGCGCGGCGTGAGAGAAGCGAGCCAGTGGCAGGAGGGTGGAGGAGAGAAGACAATCCGCCTGTGGCCGTTAAGAGTGGCTAGCGCTGAACTGAAGCCAGCCCCCACTCCCGCGCAGCCTGTGTAGAGAGGCAGACAGCGGGTGAGAGAAGAGGCGGAGGCGCTGCTAGCAGACGTGGTGCAGGGTCGAGGAGCCTCCGGCATCTGTGCTCCCCCCCGCAGGAATTAAGCGCGAGGGGCCTGCAGGGACTGGGAAGGATCAGGCCGTCCGAAGCAGCAGTGCCCAGTAAATGTACACTGAGAAAGCACAACGAAGTATGCAAGAGACTCACCACATTGAGGGGAACTGTCCCGCAGCCTGGAGAGGTCCTAGTGAGGGGGTGTGAGCAGCAGCCACCCGGTGAAGGAGCTCCTCCACGAGGGCAGTGAGCACGAAGCCTGCAACGTTGTGGGAAGCTGCAGAGGACAGTAAAAGTAAGCCAGAATAAGGCAGCACTGCCATCTAGTGGCCATGTGCGACAACACACTCTGGGGAGAAAAAGACAACACCAAGCATAGGCAGGTCTGCAGAGAACAGACTGAGCGCTGCAGCCTGCCTGAGAAAAATGCCAGGACTGCATAAGTGAAGAACCGAGAGAGCAGAAAGTGCAGCAGAACAGGAACAGAGTGGCAGAAGAGCACAGGTGCATTTAGCAAAATACACATGTGCCAGGAGAGAGACGCATGCGGTGGCCAAGAGGAACGTGCTAAAGGCATGAGGTGAAGACAGCGCAAAAGATGTCAAAGGTCAGATAGCCCCACAACGTGGCTGGGCTATCGCAAGAGTGCAGTAAGCAAGTACCCCGCAGTTAATGTGATTCAGCGACAGGAACCCCAAGAAGAAACTAAGGGCACAGTCACTAGCGCGCACAAGGGGTCACCAGGAGCAGGTCGAAGGGGTGGTGGCGCAGACCACCAGAAGCACTGAACCGAGCTGAGGCAGAGCGTGCCAGAGAGTGCAGCGGTACCTGGTGGCCACAGGTTGTCGCTGCAGCAGTAGGAAGAGGCAGGAGCACCACCAGACAAACAAACGGTGGTTCAGGAACTCAGTGCGAAGGAGCACAGGAACAGCGGACACTGCTCCAGAAAGGAAAGAAGGAAGGGAATGCGCAGCAAGTGCATCCAAAGAGGTAAACGGAAAAGCGCCATCAGAAGCGCGCCGCAGCAACGTGATTGCGGAGTGAAGAAGAGGTGGTTGCGCAGAATACCGGAAGCTTTAAGACCCGGGAAAGGGAGAAGAAGCCGACCAGCCAGGTGGTCGAAAGGGAGAAGAAGCCGACCAGCCAGGTGGTTGAAAGGATGACGCCGGCCTACAAGAGGTCATAGAGCGAGGTGACCAATGAAGAGGTCAAAGAGAGAGTGAAGAGACCTGACAAGAGGTCCGACAAGAAGAATGGAGAAGAGGTCCGTGAAGTGAACGACCGAGGGGATGTCCGTGAAGAGGACCCCAGGAGAGGTCCGCGAAGAGGACCAGAAAGAGACGGACGAGAAGTTCAACAACAGTAACTAGAAGTTAGAAGGAATCGAAGGAAAGAAGGTCGCGACGACCGGTCCAGTCACAGAGCGAAGTAAAGACAGTGTCCTAGTGCTTGGACAAGACCAGGGGGAAACGTGTAGAGTGCACCCTACACGGAGAAGCCTGGTTAGGGCGAACAAGAATGAGATAAGGCCATACCGCGTCGCTAAGGAAAGAAAGAAAAGACAGAGCGTGTGTGGAAAGACGCCATGATGAAAGAAGAGAAGCAGAGGAGAAGAGGATGACAGGATGTCACCCTGCAAATGAAGAAGGTACAGTGGCACAGCGCCACAGGGCAGACAACCACCACAGGCGTGCAGGGGAAGAAGATGCAAAGTGAGAGGGCAGAATACTCGCATCGTCACACAAGAGGAGAACACCCCGAGACATCAGCCCGCCGCCTGCTGCCCAAGCGAAGAGCAAGTACGAACTCATCAACACCACCAAGGAGCAGCACACCACCTAAGCGAATCCACACACTCCAGATAACTGGAGTCCAAGAACGCAAGCTACTCAGGCACCGTCTGTGCACCCCCGTCAACCTGCAGCATACGGAAGTAGAGCACAACCGGCCATTAGAAAATCCACCCCTTGGGATAAAGCAAGACTAGGCCGTGGCCCTGTTGGGAGTTCTGAAGCAACCCCTACGCGCGGCCTACACGAAGGCCCGCACCGCCCACGCGGTCAAGTGGAAGTCCAGGGGCAAGGGGCCTCGGCGGAGTTCCCGTGAAATGGGAGAGTGTTCGGCAGCAGCTCCTCGACATGCGCAGGACTCACGGCGGCCACAGCCGGAGACTGGTTCCCCAGTGACCCTGAGAGGAAGGCACGGAACCAGATTCTGACAGCGAGAACACCGAGATGGAAACATCACCCTTGGCGGATACATGAGCGACTAGGCTGTGAGTCCCGTTGGCAGTTCAGAAGCGACGCCTTAGCGCGGCTCACGTGGAGCCCGCACGGGCCACACGGTCCCATGGCCACCCAGTAGGAAAGCCCACCCGTAGGCTCTGGTGAGAGAGGAGCCCAAGTGAGAGAGGCAAGTCGAAAGTATTTTGGCCCTCAAGATACAGGAACAACATCAAGCACGTCGCCTCCAGGCAGAAACCCCACACCAAGGGACATGACAGAGTGGATCTCATCACAGCTCCCAGTACCCTGATGCGGGACTTTTGTACATAGACGTTGTTACTGATAGACCAGGTCAGTCTCAAGTACTTTGCCAAGGCGAACTCAAATGTTACGAACAGAGTGGTCCAAGAAACCCAACAGTGCCTGGCCTGCGGCCTGAAGATAATACCACTTGTGATATATTTTGGGTATCTGTTTCCTTTTACAGGTTGGTCTTTGTTTATTTCCTTTCATCAAAGGCTGGGAAGGATGTAGTATCCGGCTGGATACATTCTAGTGTTTCACTGAGGCTGTAACCCACACTAAACACCCACCCGCCACAGGCGTCACCAATCAGGTGACCCTGACAATAAAAGGGGCCGAGCGCACGTGCTCTGCGCCAGTTATCTAACATCATACTGAGTGTCTGTGTGCACGTGCTCTGCGCCAGTTATCTACCATCATACTGAGTGTCTGTGTGCTCTTTAATTAGCTATGCGGGCCTAGCGCCCGACAACTTTACAAACAGGTCGCCGGTCACCCAGTGAAAGTCACCGAGGTCACGTAGCGTTCGAAGGGTCAACAAACGGAACCGCCGAGCGCTTGGCTGCCTCCGCCCATCAGTCCCCTGTTGACGCCCTCTGGTGTCAGTGCGCTCTAATCACACGAGCTCTTGGAACATCCTAATAGGCGCGAGAAGCCGGGTGCGCCGATGACGCTGTGTGCTTGTGGCTACATGCCCAGCCAGGATCGCCACCTCCACGTTGTTATCGTAAGGAGGACATCAGTGCTTAATTTGAGCCGGAGCTTTCCACTGGAGGACATTAAGCCATTTTGACAGCTTTGTAGAAAACAGTGTACAATGATAAGAGTGACAATCTTTCGCCCAAAAAATGAATTGACACCGGTCGATAGATTGTGCGGGTGCCTGGCCAATGCTGGTCGAAAGAAAGGGAGAACCGAAGGGATAAAGGGAGAAAGAAGGACACACAGGGTAAAGCGAGGACATGTAAAAAAGAAAGCAAATTGGAGAGGTGACAGGCGAAAGAAAATTTTTATATATAGTTACAGCAACACTTCATGCGTGAATGACAATTTTCGTGCCGGCTGACTAGCCCACGTTCTGAATGAATGTCAGGGCAGTGAGTTATGATTGACTTGGAAAATTTCTCAATGAGGTGCATTGCTAAAATTCTTCCTCGCCGGTTTGACATTCCTGACATATCGCCCTCAAGAGCGAGAGGTTGTCAGCGTGAATGACAGCTGGCAGCTACTGTAGGCTGAATAATAGCAACTCTTGCAAAAAGATGGCGCTTCAGCCCTGGCTGCCATCCATGCTCAGGGCCCTCCCAGAGGGGAAAGACCTGCAATGTAAAAGACACTTTATGATTCAGCCTCGAACAACGTCTCGGGTGAAAGAATGCGCTCTTAGATATTACTTTCTTGTGTAACATTTAACTGTATAATGACAGCAATGAAGATGGGCCTGGCCCTGGAATACCCATTACTTTGGAAAGAGAGCTTTTTTTTTCTTTTTTTCCAGAGTTTGACATAGCGCGAACTTGACCCGAAAGTATCAGGTATCAGAGGCTTTACATTAGCAGCAGTTTGGTTACACAAGGACACATTCATTTTTGTTAGGCTGGGGAGATTAAATGATTTGCCCAGAATCACAGGATGTGGAGTGTCATTGTCGAGACTCAAACCCAGTTCCCCAGATTTTAGATCACCATCCTAGCCATTAGGCCACGTCCTTGTGTGACAGGGAGACAGCAGGAGAGCGCTATATGCACAGAGATCTGACTCTCCTACCCTCTCCCTAGTGCCGATGCTGATTTCAGCTGCCCTGCGCCAGGCACACACCTTAGCAGCAAGGCGCTAGGGTGCGTGCCTGAGTCCAGCATAGGTTTTGTACAGGAAAATTCAATGCCTAGACATGTCCAAAAGCATTACCTACTTTGTATGGTCTTGGCTGGACAGCGCATGCACAGTCTCTTCGAAACATGCTGCTTACAATCAGTGGGCCATTTATTTACTTCAACGTCGCTCTCGTGTCCTTCATTCCCGTTTGTCATGGCGTGCATGCATCATGCCTCTTCTTGTGTTTGGCCCTCCCCAAAGCATGGGCCAAGATCTTGTTTCCATCCAATACTCCTATTGTAGAAGCCATTTTTAAAATTGTCTTTAAGATCACTTTATGAGTGCTCGTGTTTCCAATCGCTTCTTTTCCCTCCCACTAGCCCCCATCCCTGTTATTTCTTTTACCTCTAGATCCCAGTACATTCTGTTTAATGCAGGGAGGATGTGGTGTAGTGGCCAGAACTGCTGACTTTGGAGCTGGGGAACCAGGTTTAAGTCTCGGAGTCTCTACCCTGTGATCCTGGGCAAATCCCCTATTCAACCAGGGCCTACAAAAAAAAATAGTGTGTCCTTGTGTATTGTAACTTGTGCTTGTATAAGCGCTCCAATAGCTTCAAATTGAGTTTTCACTGTGTTGTGCTTCACAGCCTAGTAGAGAATACTTGTAAAGCTGCAAAAGGCTTTTAAAAAACGGAACGTCCTTTTTGTTGCTGAGATCAGATTTCAAATGCAAATGTGGTTTCTTGTGTATTTATATTTAATTTGTTTATGTAAAGCAGTGCAGTTGACATCAGACTCATGGCATAATGGAGGCGAACTGCAGCTGGCACACTAGCGAACACTGGCGAAGCCCCGAGGTGTTAGGTTCCCAGTCTGCCTGAGTATGTGTAGGGCAATGAAAGGATGCCCAGCATCAGTCCAGGGCCGCTGCACCTATGCCATATTTCTGGGGTGACCACTAAATATGTGAATAATGTCCATGTAGTATCACTGTATTTAAATGTACTTGCAAAGGATAGCTCCAGAAATCTGACATCTGGCTTTCCCGAACCTATGTTGGACTGGCCTGTGTAATGGGACTAGATCACTGTGGTTAGAGCAACAGTTTCATTTAAGTGGGCAAATGAATCACGATTTAGGTCCTACATTTTATAGAAGACAGCTTTTAATACAGTTAAGGTGGCATGCCCTTGATGGGGGATTAATACAACATTAATGTTTAGTGACATGTCCCTCTGATGTATTCTGAAAGGTAAAAAGTTAAATTCAAGAAACATAAAAAGGGAAGATTTTGGTTGTGTGGCGCAAGAAGAAGGGAGTATTCTGTTCACAAGAAGGCGATGAATAACTTTGTTAAAAGTATGAGATCTTCCTATGGATGGTTATTATAAGAGAATCATTCCTGTGTAAATGTTTAGTATAATGTGGTTCAGCTTTAAACAATTTTTGCAGGTTGAGCAACACTTTAAATATGTGTGACTAAGCTGCGAAGGAAAACACCAACAGCCTGAGTCATGAAAATAGCAGGATAATGTGCACACACAGGTTGACACCCTTGCATGGGCGAAGATTTCAGAATTTTTTTAATTCTCTAAGGTTTCCTAGAGTATGCCTGGATTTCTGCAACTGTCCCAAATTTCAAGATGTACTACTTGAAAACATTTGTGGATTCGACGTACAGCCATGTTCAGGCATTTGTGCACGCGTAATTGCAGTTAGGGTACAATTATAAATGTAGAAATGCCTTCCCAGGTATGTAATCACACTTTTTTCCTTTCATTTTTTTCCTCTCCGCAAATATTTTTTTCTTCCCATTTAGACACCCCTTCCCCTGTATCCCCCTAATTCTGGGGTTGTTCTCTTCCCACTCACCCCATGTGAGTGAGAGAGATTTACTTCTGTCCTTGACGGGAGTTAATCGCCAGCCATTTTCAGATTTTGAGTAAGTCAGAAAAGTATACGAGTGCCCACAACACATACATTTGTGGCTGTTCACAAACGTTCACATCCTTAATGCCTTAGAACACTCCCCCTGCCCTTGGGAGTTCATTTACTCACAGGAAAAATGCTGTATGACTAACAGCCTGATTTATAAAGTCATTTACCACTTTACAGTTGTAAAAGTATACATGTCATACATAAATGGTTTTACTACCTCTAACTCCCCACCATAAGTGCTCAGGAACATAGAGTGGTTAGCCTCATGCAAGAGGTGGCAGAACAAAGGATGGTCTTACTTGCAGGTTTGTGAACACACACACAAACTTGTGAGTTTGTTGCCATTCACACACTGCTCCCTGACCCTTTTCACCCTCGAAACAGCCTGGGTTTACTCCAGCAAAGGGTTGGAGTCAATTTACAACCTAGTTGGTTTGTAAGGGCAGGTGCTTCCCCTTGGAGAAAGACCGGAGAAAATTGTGCATTTGCACACTGGGCTCTTTTTCAACAGTGCATAATTGTACACTGTCTACAATTATGTATTGGAGGAATTGCAAGTTGAAAAATGTCACATGACCTTCCCAGCAGCATGCCTGGAAAGCCTACACCTGCCTCAGGTTTCCAGGAGTACCGTTGGAAATATTTGCAAATTGCAAAGCAGTGTAAAAGTCTGTTCCAACAGACGTGTAAATCTCTGCACATATATCTGCACTTTTGGTGCACCTGGCCCATAATGCGTTTAAGTGTTCAAGACCATCTTTTGTGAACCGCAGCAGCGGTTTTATACTGATAAGAAAAAACCCTATCTCTTCTCATGAGCTAAACCTAGACATGCAAATGGCTTTCAAAATCTGGCCTACTGTGCTTGAGTTATCCTCCAATTTGGACAATTTGCAACTGCACAGAAGGCAATAGTTACACCTGATGTCAGAGGGCTGAATGACACCAGCTCTTTATACGTTTCTCGACCTTGCTAGCTCTCTAGTTCTTAATTAGAGTCCCGCAAGTGTGAAACGAAGAATAAAAGATTTATTTTTTAAAGGCTATGTTTTACTATACTACTCTCCTAGAAGGTCACTCTGCTCTAATAGTCAAATTAGAATGTACCAATGTGCGAGGTTTTTTTTACTGTTATTTTCATAGGGCGGGTGTTGTGGGTATTTTTCTTGCCAAGTACAGAAATTCATGTACTTAACATTAACATGTTTTATGCCCTCTCAATATTAACACTGTCAATGTATAGCTACTTAAGGCCAATCAACCTATGTCTGGCCACCAACGTAGAGCCCAAATACACTTACTAGGAGGAGGGATTTGTACTCAACACTGTAGTCACAAGGTTGCACCAGATGTCCATACAAAATAATTTTCCTGAAAGGTAGAGACAGACCCAGCAAGTCTGGTCATTTGAATATAATAAGTACATCTAACTATGCTTTTTGGAGTTTTTTTAACCCAATAAAAGTCAACTCAATTTTATTTAGTATTTATGAAAATATTTTCTGCTAGCGGGAGTCTCATACTAAATATAGCTTAGCAACACAGGCAATTATTTATGAAAATAGCCATGTAGGATCGTGTATGGTCATAATGTCTTCTTTGTCTTTAAGCAGTTTTTATCGAAAAATGAAGGCTAAAGAATATGTTAAGCAACAGTGCACTTGGAGAGATAGATGGGGAAGGTCTTCGTTCTACATGGCACAAGACATGGCTGAATGTATTAATTGTTACCCGTAGATCTAGGTTCTTCCTGACTTTCCATCTTTGCCTGCATTATATGGTTCTCCGCAAGTTGCCTCATCTCTGTGTTCCTCAGGCCCCTTCTCTGCTTTAACCACAAGAGATTAGAAGTAGGGTAAATTCTGGTGAGCTCTGCATGAAAAATCTCACGTGTGCATGTTTCTTTTCTTCTGGCTGTAACAAAGTATGTCTTCCCCTCATTTTTTTTTATTGCCAGAACATTCAATTATACATTCATACAGGGGTTTACTTTATATGTCAACAATCTGCTTTAGGTGTCAAGGAGTGGGTGTTCTATGGTGAGGATGATTTTGAAACTTGGTAACCTGTGGCAACTCCAGGCATTTCAATTTTTGAGTATTAAACACATTTTTTGCAAGTTCAGTTCTGTTCATAAACTTTATTCGGGTAGCTTAGTACCCATAAAAGCACAGCATCATAGCAAATTGAATAACAGCGGAGAGTTAGAAAATACATGGTAGAAAGTAAATTACAATGATATAAACATGACATTATAACAACTAAAATAACACATTAAATAGAAAAAAATTACTATTCATCCAGCAATAGTCCAAAGTTGTTCAAGCATAATTAAAACTCAAGGATTGGACATGGTCTTACGTGCTCGAGTGGCGATTCTCAGAAATGTGCTTATGCGAAAAACCAGCTCCTCATCAACCAGAGTGAGTATACACGAGTAGGCAGTATCCAAACGAATAGGCCTCTTCTTTTTAAAAAATGGATATAAAAGCCACTTTGAATATTTCATGTAATATTTACAGAAAAAAAAAATGTAAAATTGATTGGCCACTCACCCCGTCACATGGACATGGTGTGTAATCGAGAATGGGGTGGTTACCGAGAGCAAAACACAGTGCAAATTTGACAGTTCCTGCTCTTAAACAGAATAAGAGGCTCCTTTCCCAAAAACTCATGGGCAGGGTGAGATATATAGGTAGAGGATGGTAATACTGTCCTATAGACGTATAGCTAAGAACAGAAGGTTTCTTGGATTCCTTGCCAATCCGTTCTGTATTATTTAGTGAGTAGAGGGCATCTCTAAGCTCTTTCTTGTGCAAAGTTTCAACTATACTGGGATTTAAAAAGGTACATTCTTTGTTAACACTGCGCAGGCTTAGGCGCACTCCAGTCAATAAAGGGACATCCTTCCCTTTCTCACACTTGACACAGTCAGTAATAATCTCTCTAGTTAGGGAGGCAGCCTGATTCTTCCAAACTGATAACCAAAAGAGAGCTGGTCGCACACGTATAAAGTCTGATATATAATTAAAGTTAAGTTGTCTGTGACAGATATATTGTGAAGTAGAAATTGGGATGCCCAACAGTTTCCTGCAAAACCTATTTTCTTCCTGCTGAATGCAGGAACTGTTCGCAATACCCCAAATCTCCGCCCCATACGTGGCTACTGGAACACATTGTAATTTTTAAAAAATTTGAATAGCTGAAATGGCACCAGTGGTCTTTGGACGGGGAAGACTAAGGATAGAGTTAATGGCCTTTGAGACTTGCTCCTGGAATCAGCGAGATGCCCAGTCCAGGAGCCGTTCGCAGCAAAGACCAGCCCCAGATAGGGAAATGTGCGGGTGCGTGTCAATTTCTGGCTACCCACAACAAAATAACTTAGCTGACGTTTCCCAAGGCCACCGGACATTAAAAATTATTTTTTTAAATTAACACATAGGTCCAAATTGTCCATGTGCCTTATCACCTTATCAGTATAAAACAACATCTGAATAGGCTGCAGGTTGCCCAGAATGCAGCAGCTAGACTGTTGACGGGGACACCCAGATTTATCTCAGTTAAGAAAAAAATTTAAAGAATTACATTGGCTCCCAATACATCTGAGACCTCGCTTCAAGGCGTTGTGTATTGTGTTCTAAGCGGTGAATGGAATGGGTCCTGAGTTTCTTAAAACTAAGTTCTCATGGTATATTCCAGGCAGAAATCTAAGGTGTACAGGCTCTAAACAGGTGAAAACTCCCTCTTTTAAGAGGACAAATTTGGGGGGGATTAGAAGCTTTGTTTATGGTGCCTCAAAAGCCTGGAAAGAACTGCCCTTCACTCTGAGAAGCATCTCCGACCTCACTTCTTTCAGGAGACACCTCAAGACATGGTTCTTCTCCCAGTTTTAGATCTTTTCCCCCGCAGGTATTCAGTGCTTAGCGCCAGGACACCCCAGGGTAACCGTGCGCTCTACAAGCTTTAATAACATAACATAACATAACATGTGCTTGATAAAAGTCTGTACTAAAATGCGCAGAGAATTCGGAGTGTGGTCTATGAGAACCGCATCATCTGCGTATAATAATTTTTTGCAAGACACAGTGCCGCTCTTGATTCGGATGGAGATTTACTTCTGTCAACTGAGGAATTATAATCCTGTTTGCGGAAGAGTAATGACATCCCAGAAAGTTGACATGGGGGGGGGGGGGGGGTGGAATAGGAGCAGGAGTTTTTTCATGGGGAAACATTATCTCCTGTGGAGAAAAATGAAAACAAAAATATTTGAAGTGTAAATGCAGGTTTCTTAGACATTTATGCATGTGTAAACGTGCATGATGTACATTTCCCACATGCATTAATGAATACTAATTTTAGTCAGTGGCGGCTCCTCCGCTAAGGCGGAGGAGCGTTGCCTCACTACTGCCAAGTAGTGAAAGGAAGAACAAATAAAATGATAATAATTCAAGGTTATTATCATTGTATTCGTTCCTGCGGTGCAGGTTTGCGAGGCGGCGGGCTGCTAAGTTCCCAGAGCAGGGGAGGAGTGGTTTGCCCACTCCAATTACGCAATAACTGTTTGGCCGACCCTCCTGAGACGGTCAAACAGTCATGCGCACTTTGCTCTCTATGCAGGCTGCATTACAGCCTGTGTGGAGAACATGCCCAAGCCCCCATTCCCTGACTGAGCTCCGATCCACTGCGCTCAGACCAATCACAACACTGCACTGGAGAGGGAGCCTGGCTGCTTCCTGTTTTGGTCCCGGAGATACTGAGACGACGTGGGAGAGAGCAGGAGAACGGCGAGGAGGTGCGTTTTTTTTTCCTTCTTTTGTTTACATCCCCCCTGGCCCGCCCTACCACCCTGATCCATGCTGGCCACTTCTAATTTTAGTAGCCCTGGAAAGCAGCATGTGTTGCAGATTCTGTAAATTCCAAAATGAATACAGAATTACTCTAAACGAAGAAGTGAACCTGCAGAAATGTACGATTTGTCAATAAATATAGTTGTGGAAACCAGGAGGAGATGGCAATTCTCAATTTTTAATTAAACTGCTTCCCAAAGATCTTCTCCGCTGATCTCACTTAAAAATAGGTCTCCCTTGTGAAACTCGTTCTCCATGTCTGACAGGCCGCTGCCATGTCTGCATCTCCGTGTGCCCCAATTCACCAAACTCCTGGCGGTAATGGCCCTAATAAAATGAAATAACATATAATAATCATCGTAATAAAGTTCATACATTGTGTACAGTTCATGAATAGACTTGCAGAGTTAGTTGGTGCGTCGTTCTCCTCCTGTAATTTATTTTCTAGTGGTTTGATTTACCAGCAGTATTTGCCTGTCAGGTATACCACAATGCCGCTGTGGGTGAATCATTTTCTCGTTTGGATAACATTCCTGCGGCTGGAAAAGCTCTCTATTCTCCTGACGGCTTGGTAGGTCTGCACATAAAATACAGCAGCTACTGAGCCTGCTCGGAAATGGGGTGTTGCTTTTGAAAGGCCAGGAGGGCTGGAGTATGTACATGTGAGGCTTTTGGAGTTACTCTGTCCCAGCCTTGTGGCTCTTTCATAAGCAGCTGTCACTCAGGGAATGTCTATTCACCTGAAGGCTTGGTTGTCTCTGTTCCTCGGGTGCACACTAGCCAATCTGTTATGTCAAGATAGATAGACATTCTTTATGTTATAGATTATTTAAAACCCTTCACAAAATGCATATATTTGACATATAGACAACTGCAGTGAGGACCTTTCCAAAGTTAAGATGGTGCCCTGGGGTGGTGTGGGAGCCAGACTATATTGACAGCCTCAATTGCGTCATTCCACTATGATCCTGGGGGAGCGGGTGTCAGCAAAAGTTTCTGCCTTCCGCCAGAAGGCGCATGTGGTAGGGGCCTCGTCTGGGGGGTAGGTAGTGCTGGCAGCTGTGGGCCGACCCAACCTGGTGACAGCTTGTAATGTGGATGAGTAGTGCGGGTGGCGGGCACAAACACGCACACTCACTTCCACTCATCTAGCCACAAGTGCACAGAAATTCTCCCACCCACCCATTCACAACCACATGCACACTCACTGCCACCCACCCATCCATCCACAAGTGCGCTTACATACACCCACCATTCACAACCACATACAAACGCACGCACTCATTAGACAAGGTGCCAAGGTGCAATTTTGCAGGCCCTGGAGACAGGTGCGGGCGGATCAGGCCGGTCAGGGGAAGTGGACAGCAGTGTCTGCTTTTTGTACTTGGTGGTCTCCCACGATCAGCCATAATTGGTTTCTACCGGAGCGGTGGGGTCGCTTGGGCGGTGTCAGGGGCTGCAGGAAAGTTCAAACACTGACCAAGGCTACCAATAGCCACATTGCTGTCTTGTTGCCCTTGGGACCGCCAATGCACCCCTTGCCCTTTAACCCTTTAAGTACCCAAATGTATTCAAAGGACTGGTGGTTCCCTATCGTGTTTGTTCCACACAACATGGTACCCTCCCCTTTTGGCAAAAATCAAGGAGTGTAATTTCATTCTAACAGGTACTTGGAAGCATTCCCAACTCAACTGGATCTATTGCTGTTATTAAACCACTCAAAACCAGACAATCTGCTGAGACCTCTTTTCTTAGGCCATGTCACTGATTAACTCTCTAATGCAAGAGTTCTTAACTTGGGGGCCACTGACCTCGAGGGGTGTTCAGAGCTACTCAGGAGGGTTACCAACTATTTAGAAAACCAAGCTGAATCAGGAAATTATTAAAGCATGCATGCATAAGTAAGCAAAGAAGACAAATGTAGCTCAAAGCGCTCCGTGAACGTGAAGGAATTTGAAATGGGAGGCCAAACTTTAGTTGCCAAATGGAATCAAGAGGGTATGGTTGGTGGCCTCGAGTGTCAGCGACGCAAAATGCCTGCAGATTAGTTCACAGGGCATTCCAACTCCATATTGGTCTCTATCACAGGCGTGCCAGCCGCCAAATATCCGTTCACCCTTCTTTAGGATTGGGGCAGCAACATCCCTGATAGGGGCAGGACTTCACCCCGAGGCTGTAAAAGGAGCAAGTCAGGTGCTAGGAGCGCTAACGTGATGTAGATACAATAGACGCACACGGGTCTGGATAAGTAATGAGGTGTTCTATCTCCTGTCAGTTTTTCATTAGGCCACTTGACGTCAGCCAGTAAGTGGGTCCTTGGTCATTCTTTTGTGTGGCGTGCAACGTCAGCCTTTGCCCAGAACCGGTTTAGCAGACACGCAGCAGAAGAAAGTTTTCAGTTCTGCTGGGCTGTTGGCTGCGAGAGGCAGTTGTACCTTGGGTGGTCTATGGTAGCTCATCAAGATGGTCGCAGTCAAGGGGCTACAGCTGCTGGCAGTTGCCATCTTCCACGTTGGTGACAATGATTTGGCAAGGTTAGAAGAGGAACCTTAGTCGCTAACGTAATGAAGGAGATTTCATGATTGACAAAAAGATGTCCTGGCTTGGCTATTGCGTGGTCCCACGTCATCCAGAGGGCCAGTCTGGAGGGTGGGACGGTCCTCTTAGGGGCCTTACTAAATCAGTGAGGCACCTTTCACAGGAAGCAGCTGCCTAACACAGTGTTGCCGTGTTGCTCTGTGGGTAGTAGTTATTTCACATGGCTGGGGTTAATTTGTTAACTCTTAGCGGCAAAGTGGTAAGTGGAGAACTAGGTGGCATATATTTCAAAGCAATAGGAAACATAATTTGGGGAAGGCCTGGTTGGTCCGGGAATCACCCAGGCCTGTGCAGGGGAGGAGTCATGTTTGGCCACAAAACAGATAGACAACCCGGCATCAAGAATATAAGTGTTGGTGAATTCAAGATGGAAACTAGTTCAAGATGTTGCAGGGGTACGATGCTCTCTGTTGGAAGGCTGAGGATGTAAGCTACAATGATTGTCCATAGCCAGGCACAGTACTCCATTACACTGCCCTGGGGATATTGGGGGGTGGTGGGTGCGCCAGGGGACCAGGGTATGGCCCGGTTGCCAAGGCCCATCTCCCAATGTGTGGCGGGGGGATCCCTGTATTGGGTTGGCTCTTGCATGGTTGCTTGGGGGAGCAGTTGTTAAGCTGGCCCAAGCTACCTGTATCTCGAGGGGGCAGGTGAGTTTGCCTTGTAAAGAACATCTTATGGAGGGACCAACGGGGTATCATCCCGTGTCCAAGTCAATTGAATCGGTTGATTCCACGAGGGCTTGAGGGGTGGTCAACCATGACTCCTTTTGAGTATTTGCAAGGAAATCTCATGTATTAGTTATGTCAATGTGATAATTATGCTTATATTCTTTACATATTGTAACCTAATGTGTATACTTAAAAATGTGTTGTGTCTATGAGGTGTAATAACTACGGCCGGAGAGTGGTATATTCTCTTACACAGGAATGGTGGCCTTGATTGGGTCCTTTTTTCGCAGAATCGTTGCTGCTTGGTTATTAGTGCATAATGTCTGTCGGGTTCTAGATCTGAGCGGTCTGGCTACAGCCCCCCCGCCCGCCTGTCACATACCCAGCGTTCAACAGGCACTTACCAGGCCATAGTGGTGACAGTGGGTGGTCGAAGGGAGAAGCATAAAGGCATCGGAAGTGTGTGTATGTAAAGCGCCTGGCTGCCTCACCCATACTGAGTTGAATGTACGTTCTTATGACGCATTCTTTTCCCCCGCAGGGAATCACAATGTGGTTGTTACAACAACCTGCATTGGGCGGGGGCTTTTTTATTTTAACATAAGCTGGGTCCAAACAAATGCCTGATTTAAAAAGCCATCAGCCCTCCTTTTATTCAAATATCATCTAGATGCCAATATAAAGGAAACAAACAAAGGCTCACGGCTTGTTAGCACTTCACAAGTACTTAAGAGAAACTTTTGGAGGCAGACTTTTAACTTTGTTTAATTCCCTATGTAAAAGATGTGTTTGCATGGAAGATTGCAAGAATTATTTGTCCGTATGAGTAATTACGCAAGCATTCATTTGAATGGCACCTACTAATTGTTTTATTTAATTATTTTATAGCGCTACTCATCCAAGTATACGATGTCAGAGCAAGTCACATCACACACACAGAGGCACAATAAATCATAGAAGTGTGTAAATCAATGCTTATGAAAAGTTACATAAGTTAATGAGGGTTATAAATTGTAGGATTCCGGTGCCTAATATGTAGAAGAATAAGTGCCAGGGCTCTGCTCAGCAGCCCGCGATCAATGGTTTTAATGCTGGTGCACCGAACATCAAAGCTGAGTAATCCTAAATCCACCTCAGACCTCTTTAGTCCACTACCATACACTGCACCCCCTGTATCTCATTCTTCCAGTTCCTGCTTTCCCCTTTATAGTAGTTTTTCCATCTTTCTCTTCCTCCGTCTTTCCCCTTTGTTTGTTTCTCCTCTCTTGCAAACGTCTGATGTGGAAAAATAAGTTCCAGTCCTCAAAAATCAGTGCTGGTGGCCCCCACCGCCTCAAATTAAGCACTGGGAATCACATATCATCCATTCTTGTAGCTAGGATATGAAGTCCTGACTTAAGTCAGGATGAAAAACTTAACTTGGTGATTGTGGTTGTCTGTACTAACAAGACTTTATTACTTCCCAAGCCAAAGCGCTCCTTCTTTGCAATCTCAGAATAACAGCAGATGAGAAAAAAAGAATATGGATCTTAACCCATGACTTACAGTGTGCGCGCAGCTCCTTATTACTGGTAATTAAAGCACTGCGCTATATTAGAAGGCTTGCAACTTATGAACTGATGCACCAAACGATCTCAGTGTCAAAAGCAATAGCCCATTTACCTATTTTAGAATAGAACAAAAATCTGTTATCTGCTTGTTACATGATTTGCTTTGGAGCAGGCACATTAACCCTCTATTCTACTTCATAAACCAAAACGGTGACAGGACAAAGCCAAGAACTCGCTGTTAACTGTGTTAACCACTAGAGTTATCTTACTGCTGTCATAACCCCCTCTAAATTGTTGGGCACGCAGTGATCTCTGCAGTAGGTATCTTCACCCAGTAATATATTTTAAAATTCAGCCTCTTTTTGACCAATTAATAATCTAGAACAGATTTTTTGTCACATATGTCCTTTTTGCCAATTTCTTTGCTATGGCTTTTTAAAAAATAAATGTATACGTTGATGTCAGACTCGGCTTTTCGCGGTCCGTCCCTTGAGACTCCATCTCCTTTCCTCTCCCACACCTTGACCCTCAATGTATGGGTTCCAGGGGTAAATTCTATGTCAGGACCGGAGGCTCCGATTATGCTTCTCAATTTTCTATACTGAAAATTCTCAGCAGCCAATCATGTAAAGTAAAACAAATAAATACACTACAATACCCATAAACACCAGTGGCTATCACGTGATAACCATAGAGAGGACCCCTATATGAGGCATACCAGAGAATACCATATCCTCTTTCTTTGCTGCTCCGCAGCCAGTTAAGTGCATTACTTCCTTACTTGCGTTCTTTGCGCTATCTTGCTCTGTGTTTGCATGCGCTTGCTCTTACAGTGCTAAGTGTTCCGCTTTGATTGACATTACATACGCGCCACGCGCGCTCCTTCATTTTCAGGTTTTGCCAATATTTTACACGCTTTGTGTGCCTTCTTCCTGACGCGCTCTTACCGCTGCTGCTTGCCTTCTTGGGAGCGCGTTTCGCCTCCCGGACCGGGCGCTGGGTGCCCGAGTTCTATTTTTGTGGAGCGAGAGACGGAGGTGGGGACGCGCGTCCTTCGGACGCGTAGTCCTCTTTCTGGTACACTTCTCGGACCGTTCCGTGCATGCGCGGCGGCCATTTTGTATCCAATAACGGCGATTTTAGCCGTTTTTTTCTCACAGGCTTTTTGGATTCATTCAGAGCGCAGGGGCAGCGCTGTTATTGCCCTTTACCCACCGAGTGTTGCCAGACCTCCACTGACGCTAAGGCTTACAGTGTTGTGCCTTGGGCTGTATACTTGTGCATAGGCTCTGCCTAGAGTGGGTTATCAGGCAAGCCCTCCCTCCACATTCAATGTGTTACTGTACACAGTGTTTTCACACATTTTTGTACTGTTGTGGCTTGCTTGGGGTTCACCACTCCCCCTTATTTATTCACTGACTGCGCCTAGTTCTTTCAGGCCCTCTGTTTTTTGCGCAAGACAGTGATTATTGGCTCCATACTTGTCCTCCGGTGGGTATATCTGTCGCTACTCCAGTGACAATGTCTGATTATTATTATGAAGAGGAATATTATGAGGACGACCCTTCGGGGTCATTGGAGCATGAGCTTGTAGAGGCTCTTGATGCGGGAGTCCAGCACTCTGTCAATAAGGCTATGGTCAGGTCAGTTGAGCCTTTAAAATGCCATTTGTGTAATTATGCCCTAAAACAAGGATGGCTTCCTGGTTCTTCGTCCCGTTCTGCAAGCAAAACTTCAAAGAATCCACATTCTTCAGATTTTGCCAAATTGGCTAAAAACCTTTCCACTGACCATTCCTATGGTTGTTCTTCAAAGGACGCTTCTTCTAGTTCGCCCCTCAGAGATGATGGCAATTCCTCCTCTGATATTCCCTCTGAGCCGGAGGCTTCTCCTCCTCCAGCTAAAAAGAAACGCAAAGAGCATTTTGTGGATGCTCCCACCCATCCGCAGTTACTTACCTTTGAGCCCACTGCTATTGTCCATCCGAACTCCTCGTCTTGGCTTCCCTCTACGGAGGTTGCTGAGTATGTGCAGTCCCATCTGCGTCAAGCTTTTCCACAGGATGTCCGTGCACGCTTGCGTTCCGAATGCCCCAGACCTGATTTAGCGGACAAGGTCGCGGACACTCCGGAAGTGGACCCCTCTATGCTCACCTATTTGAAGAAGTATACCAAGGATCCCAAAAAGGTAATCGATCGGGCTTGGCGTTCCTGTCAAGACAAACTACTCGATTTAACTGGTCCCCTTACTAAAATTTTAGATTTAGGATTTAAATCTAAGGCATCTGGGCAAATTATTGATCCTGACGACCTGATCGGCTGGGCTCAACGAGCCATTTGTCAGTTGGGCAATGCTAATTGTGCTATGTCCTGTGAGCGTCGCCGCTCTATTCTATTGAAACTTGACCCAAAGTTGGCAGAATTATCTACATCTGAGGCTGGTCCTTTAGCTCAAGGTCTCCTTTTTGGACAACCTTTTTTGAAAGAACTAACAAAGTTCGTCGCTACATTTAGTGGCCTTGATAAGGCACAGGGTTCACTAAAGTGGTCTTTTCGCCTGGTTTTTGGCCGGGCCGGACGACATCGGGGGCGGTCGTTCGGCTGCGGTTATCAACAAGGCGCCCAGCGGGGGTATAGTAACGCCCGTGGCAAACTTCAAGACTCCACCAATTTCTATCCCACGCGTGGTTCCCGCAATAACAACAGGAAAGGTCGCTATGGAGGCAACCAAGGAGGTCAACGTGACGCCCCCACCTCAGGTAGGCTTAATTCCTTTTTCCGATGTTCAATTGGGGGGCAGGATTCAATTTTTTCTCCACAATTGGCAAAAAATCTTGCAGGATGCGTGGATCCTGGAATCCGTGCAGGGTTACAAGATAGAGTTCTTTCATCCCCCCTCTCAGTCCCTCCCTCCTCGCCCGCTGATTTTTTCCCTTCAAGATCAAGAGTTCATTTCCAGCGAAATCGAGTCTCTTCTTCACAAAGGGGCCATAGAGCGGACGGCTCGCCATCCTCACGGGTTTGTCAGCACCGTCTTCCTCGTTCAGAAGAAGGGGGGTGGATCCAGGCTTGTTTTAAATCTCAAGGATTTCAATGGAGGGGTTGTATATCGTCACTTCAAGATGGAGGGAATCCATCTTCTCCGCGATCTTCTTCAAGAAGGGGACTGGATGGTCCGCTTGGATCTAAAAGATGCCTATCTGTCATTTACATTCCTCATCGTCGATTTCTCCAATTCCATTGGCAGGGAACTTGGTACGAGTACAAGGTCCTTCCTTTCGGCCTCTCGTCAGCACCCTGGTGTTTCACGAAACTTCTGAGGCCTGTAGTCGAGTTTCTTCGAGCCCGGGGGGTTCGCCTCATCATTTATTTGGACGATATTCTCATCCTGGGGCGGACTCCTCCCCTAGTCATGGAACATCCTGCTTGGACGATAGATCTATTGCAGAATCTGGGCTTCTTGGTCAATCCTCAGAAATCGGTGTTGATTCCGTCTCAGTCTGTCGAGTTCCTGGGCTTTCTTGTAGACTCCCTTACTTGTCAACTCCTCTTGCCCAATCAGAAGATCAGATCAATCAAGAGAGAATTGAGGTTGATTTTGCACAAGCAGATTGTGTCCTTGAGATCGATAGCCCGGATCGTCGGCTTGTTAGCTTCCTCTATCCAAGCGATCTTCCTGGGTCCCCTTCATTACCGAGCGCTTCAACGACTCAAGATCCGTCATCTCCAGAAAGGCCTCAAGTATTCCGATCAGATTCCTCTCACAGAGGAGGCGAGGTGGGAGATGGTTTGGTGGCTAGAGCACATGGAGTCTTGGAACGGCCGAGCCCTATTCGGCACAACTCCGGAAATGGTGATCGAATCCGATGCCAGTCGGTGGGGTTGGGGAGCCCGTTGCGGCCCGGTGTCCACGGGCAGTCGGTGGTCTCCGGAAGAATTAAGTCTCCACATCAATTGTCTGGAACTCCTGGCGGGTTCCTTTGCAATTCGCTGCCTTTCCCCTCGCCAAACGAATTGTTGCATTCTTCTCCGCATGGACAATGTGTCAGCGGTTCGTTATGTGAACAAGTTGGGCGGGACTCGGTCCCGCCTTCTGGCGGAGATTGCCAAGGATTTTTGGCACTTTTGCCTTCAACACAAACTGTTTGTGGTGGCGGAGTATCTTCCCGGGTGCAGCAACCACGTTGCCGATTGGAATTCCCGACATCTGAGGGATTTCAGCGATTGGAGGCTTCATCCTCGAGTCTTCCGGTTGTTGATACGCACATGGGGTCCTTGTCAGATCGATCTTTTTGCCTCCCAACTCACTACGCAACTTCCAGCATTCTTCAGTTGGCGTCCCGACCCGGAAGCTCTGGCGACGGATGCTTTTCTTCAGGTGTGGCCTCAGTCTCTATGTTATGCGTTTCCTCCGTTTGTCATGATTCCCAGGGTTCTGGCCCGAACCAAGTGTTATCAGTCGGAGTTGATTCTAGTCACTCCCCTTTGGCGGGCTCAGCCGTGGTTCCCGGTACTTCTGGAAATGTTGTGTGCGGTTCCCCTTCTTCTTCCCCTTCGGTGGAATCTGTTGTTGGACCCCCTTCAGTCCCCTCACCCTCTGATAACATCCGGCCAACTCTTGCTGGTCGCATGATGAATTTCGGGGATCGCTGGAAAGTCCCAGGCCTTTCGCGAGACGCTGCCCGATTTATCAATGAAGCTTGGTCACCCAACACACACAAGCGTTATGCCTCAGCCTGGAAACGAAGGTGTGATTGGTGCTCTCAACGGGAGATGGATCCCGCTGTCGCGGATGTCTCCCTCGTGGTGAATTTTCTTGCATCCCTTGCTCCTTCCGGCCTCGCCTATGGCACGGTCAATAATTTCCAGTTGGCCATTTCTGCGGGCCATATACCAATTGATGGCAATCCGATTGGTGAACACCCTTTGTTGGGTAAATTACTCAAGGGTATTCGATTGGTGAAACCTCCTTCCTCTAAATATTCGGAGCTTTGGGATGTTTCCACTGTCTTACGTTTTTTGGACGCCTGGTCAGATAATCAGTTTCTCTCTCGTAAATAACTTTCCGCTAAGTTAACAATGTTACTTTGTCTAGTGTCCTGTAAGCGAGTGTCCGATATACGCGCTCTTGACCTCGCGGGTCGTAGTTTTTCTCCGGAGAGTGTCACTTTCTCCATCACCAGACGCACTAAATGTAACACCTCCTCTGTCACTTATCCCAGTTTTCCTGCTAATCCTAAACTTTGTGTGGTACAATGTATCCGGGATTATGAAGTAAGTACTGCAGGTTTTCGTCCTGATGTGGGGGTCAATTGTTGATAGCTTTACAGAAACCTTTTCACCCAGTGACCCCCGCTACCCTAGCAAGATGGGTGCGTTGGCTCATGGGTGAAGCTGGTATTGATGTTTCCAAATTTGGGGCCCATTCGGCTCGTGGTGCTATGGCATCTAAAGCTTTTTCTGTAGGTGTCAGTTTGTTAGACATTATGAAGGCAGCAGATTGGTCATCTGATTCTACATTTAAGACCTTTTATTATAAACCAATTGTAAATATTGCTTCTGTTGTGGTCGATCAGCTTTGAACAAGCATAATCGGAGCCTCCGGTCCTGACATAGAATTCAAAATTTGCGAACATACGTGACAAGAATTTTCAATTCTATTAAGGACACGGAGGCGAGGATTATCCCACCCTTGACTCTGTACTGTATTATATTACATTTCTGCCTTTTTTGCTGTATATATTGCATTCTATGCTCCTATTGTTCTTGATACCCTTCCCTTTGCTATTAAATGTCCCTCTTACTGGGAGTGTGGTATTGCGGATTATTTTTTCCTTTCAGGTTCTGATCTCAAATGAGTTGCTTTTCGTCCTCGCTATTGGATTTGTTTTGCGCCTCTTCAGAGGAAGCTGTCCCATTGAAGCTGCCTTCAAGTCTTGTTCCTGCCCGTTGGCTGCTGGATTTCTTTCCATATTTGGTTCTGCCTTTTCAACTGTTTCCGCACTTCTACATGTGTTTTGATTGTTCTTGGTCTTAACTGTTTATTTTTTTCCTACAAAGAAAGAGGATATGGTATTCTCTGGTATGCCTTATATAGGGGTCCTCTCTATGGTTATCACGTGATACCCACTGGTGTTTATGGGTATTGTAGTGTATTTATTTGTTTTACTTTACATGATTGGCTGCTGAGAATTTTCAGTAAAGAAAATTGAGAAGCATAATCCTCGCCTCCGTGTCCTTAATAGAATTGAAAATTCTTGTCACGTATGTTCGCAAATTTTGAATTGTTTCGAATTCCAGCACTGGTCAAAACAAACCAAGACACTTCACTTGGCGATGTGCAAATGATAAATAGTTCCTGAAACCAAATTTCCAGACATTGTCGTTTATGTGCTATATAGTTTTAGCCATAGAATTACATGTCTGAACATTTAGTGGCCATTTCGATGGGAAAATTGCAGCCTACAAAAGGACTGTGGACTCAGACTCTTTCCTGGTCATAAATTAAAGGGCTGTCTGTTTCAGGTGAGTACTCACCTGAATATTGAAGGGCTGCGGCGTGAAAACTTGCACTTAGTTATTGGAATATGACTAAGAATAGCCTGCAGCACAAGCAGCTCTGGTTGAATATCGCGAGGACTCGCCACCGGTAACAAGTGACATGGTCTCTGAAACCAGCATCACTGGGTTTCCCTTGATCTTACGTTTAGACTTGACTCTCATTGAAGTGTGAGCTCATGACTTGCAAGATGCGAACATTCGTGCAGCGCTCCAGTTGCATGCGCCAGTGGCTGATCTAATCCATGAATTTCCTTTGAATTCTGTGATTTGTAGCCCTGGTATTATAATCGGTCACGTGGTACTACAAATCCCAGCAGGCAACGAAAATAAAACTGGGCTGTACGAGATACTTGCGTATGGAACGTGATAAGTTGAGAGTTCTGCTCTGTAGCTCGAAAGGCTTGAAAATGTTAGAAATAGAATTAAGCAACTATGCGGCCATGACAGGCAGGAACAAGCCGTTTTCGATTTAGCCGATTTTTTTTTTTTAAAAAAAGCTTCCCAGAAGCAGTCGGGTATCCTGCTGATTCATGTGTTTTTTTTTATGTATTTAGTTTTTGAGCGAGAAATACCCACTCGAGGGGCGTCTTGCGGTTTATATGTCAGCGAAAGATAAAAGTTAAGAAATACAATGCAATAACTGAGACATACAAAGCAAATACGTTGAAATATGTTGTCAAAATGGACATTGAGAAAAGAAAAAAGATCTATTGAAACAGACCAGCGATGATATTTTAAACAGGAACAGTCTCACGCACACAATATATTTGTCTGAAACTAAATAATGTATGCCTCAACGTTTGTGAAACTTTGTTTTTGAAAATAAAACTGTTCGGCGGGTAGGCTAAGAACTGCGTTTCTGGAAGGAAAAGGCATTTCATCCAGGCGTTTTGTGGTGGGTATTACAAGACCTCTCGTGAGTTTTGACAATGGCGTTGAGTTTCCAGAGGTGCGCATTTTACTCAGAAATTAAAAACACACACACACACACATCTGCCGTTCTGTATTTACCGAGTGAGAGTGATTTATGCGGCACGGGTGGTGCGAAGGCGCCGCCTCTGGCCGCTGCCGGCGCATTCAGCACACAAAGAGGCCACACCTGGCGATAATTAGCCAATTAAAGTCTGCTATGGGCCGGAATGAGCCGAGACTTGAGGCCGTAAAGCGCGGGATATGGAGGGTGTGGCTGATTGGAGGAAAGGCGGGGCGCTTAAAATGGCGTCTCCAAGGTGACAACAATTAGGTGAAAGTTCTTCAGCTTTGCACAGGGTTTCGATAACCGGTTAGGAGAGGCTTTTATTATAGCGCATTTTTGTAACACTCCCGGTCGCTCCTAGCTTTTTAGCTAGTAACTGGATGCATGCTGGGATAGGTAGTTTCTCCTTTCACGTTATTAGTACTGCCGCGTAGGAATGTTTTACAAGCTAATTTAACCATAAGAGTACACCACTGCCCACAAGACGCTCAAATTGTCCTATTTAGGATATGGTTAAATAATTGACGCCAGTTATTGTTTTTAACTCCAGTGATTTGTATTGAATGTATAATGTATAAGAGAAATACAGGTACCAGAAAGATGAGGGGAACGGGACTGGCTTTGCACCCTACTCTTGCGACCTGGAAACTCGATGGTTAAAACATGGAGGACTGCAGGAGGTCTGACTGTCACTTAAAGTTGCAGACACGTGCAATTGTAACTTTCACTCCCGTCTTGCTCTCCAGTGGCCTTTGTTAGCAGCACCGCAGCAGACATGCTGTTGTTTGTAAACAAAGAGAAGCCGGAGATTCTTTGCATTTCTCATCAGTTATGGCATTAATTGTTCGCGCAGGCATTCTCGAAGTTACCAATGGCGGTTATGACATCACAAGTGGCCTTATCCTCGAAGTTACCAATAGCGATTATGACATCACAAGTGGCCTTATCCTCGAAGTTACCAATAGCGATTATGACATCACAAGTGGCCTTATTCTCGAAGTTACCAATAGCGATTATGACATCACAAGTGGCCTCAGTCGGCCACTTGTGATGTCATAACCGCTAGTGGTAACTTCGACTGACTGAGTCAGGCCGAGCGCAGTAGGGGTTATGAGGCAATCGCCAGGAAGAGTGAAATACTCCAAATGTGCGGGAAAACACTAGTATAAGTGTTGAGGCGAAAGAAAACTTTGCAGTGGATTGTACAGCAAATGTATTAATCATATTATGGCAAAATAATAACCTATTAATTACTATTATTGTTGCTGTTATCGCTGCGAGGTTCTAAGCATAATCGTTTTTTTCACACGAAAATAATATTAATTATAACCTTTTTTAACCACGCCCTTCCCCCCCCCCCCCCCCCCCCCAAAAAAATGTCCGGCATCTCTCTGTGATGCTCAACAGCCCCTATTTTTTTCCTAGTTGTGCCGACGAGTTATTTTAGATTAATGTTCGGATTGTTTTAATCTACTGCGTATTACAGTTTATACATTGGCTCTTTGCGTTTTCCTTTTAGATTACTTGTAATTTCGGTGAAATCGTTATATCAATTCAAAATTCGCCCTATTAATCTTAAATCTTAATGCGCGTCAACTACATCACACTGACAAAGATGGCCGTGATTGATAAATGTCTATGGGACGTCACTGTGTTGGGTGAGAAAGTTATAGATATTATGCATGGCGTCATTCGAATATTTTCCCCTGAATGATCAAAGAAGAAATGGGATGCTTTGTATTTTTCATAGCTTGCGATACATTACTCATCTGAGTAGGTATTCAAAATAGTTTCCATGAAAAAACTGGGTGTGACACACTATAACGCAGCGAACACTGGCAGAGCAATGGCGAGCTCTCGGAAAAACGCCCTCTGCAGAGGACTCTCAGTACCCTACCGCCGAAATAGTCCCTTCAGCGTTTCATCCTTCCAGAGTCGCAAAGAGAGACGCCCGTTTAATTGGCGGTAGTGGAATCTTTTCTGACGTAGCTCGGATAACATAGCTGAGCTCCTGAATGTAAACAACACTACATTATAATGAACTGAGATTCCAAAGGGCATCTTTTAAAAACGACTATTTGCCAAAGGCATTATTTCAAAGGAACTAATTTCCCCTATTTTTTCTCTTCTTTTTTTTTATACTAGTGCGCACAATCGCTCTTTTTCAACATTCATTTGCTTTTTTGGATGTTACGACAGCGTCAAAGCTCAGATATTTAACATTATGAAAATGGTGCATTTTTCAGCTGAGACTGAGATTTCTGGGACAGCGACCTCTGGTGTGTAGACCGCGTGCTCAGACACTGACCCCTCACGTGTTCGTGGATAGCGCCCTGTGTGTTGGGAACACGAACCTTGTGTTTTTAAGTGATGTACTGGTTGCGGGGACCGCTATCCCTCGGTTGATCGTAGATGGTGCACTGTGACCCAATGTGTGTATGTGGGTGGTGCACTGTGTGCTGGGGCGGCGTTTCTTGTGTGTTTATGGGGGGTGCCATGCGTACTTTCTTTCACCCCTCGTCTGTTCGTGGATGGTGACCTGTATGCTGGGATGCCAGCTCCTGTTGTGCCTGTTGATGGAGCACTGCCTGCTGGGACGTGTTTGTGGATGGTGTGGTGCAACCACAGTTGTGTTTATTGTGGGTGGTGCGCTTTGCGAGCGACAACAGGTCTATTTGTGGATGGCGCACTGCCTGCTGGAACATCTATCCCTTCTGTGTTTGTGGATGGTGTGCTGCAACCACAGGTGTGTTTGTGGGTGGTGCGCTGTGCGAGCAACCACAGGTGTGTTTGTGGATGGTACGCTGTGTGCTTGGATGGCGACATCTCATGTGTTTGCGAATGCTAACGCGTTTTTGGGACAGACACCACAGGTGCATTCCTGGTGGTGCTCTGTGTGCTGGGGCAGGACTTCCTGCGGGTTCGTGGATGTTGCACAGTGTACGTCCATGGCAGGTGTGTTTGTGGATGGTGCTCTGTGTGCTGGGACAGCGGCGCCTTGGGTGTGTGTGGATGGTTCACTGTGTGCTGGAGTCTCGTCCCCTGGCTGCTGGAACATCAATCTCTTGTGTGTTTGTGGGTGGTGGACTGCAACCACAGGTGCGCTGTGTGCTGGAGCAGTGACCCCTTGTGTGTTCGTGGATGGGTAACAGTCTACTTCCTCCCCATGTGCATTCGTCGATGGTGCTCTGTATGCTGGTTGAGCGGTCCCTCTTGTGCGTGTGGTTGGTGCACCTCCATCCCTCGTGCATTCGTGGATGGTGCTCTGTATGCTGGTTGAGCGGTCCCTCTTCTGCGTGTGGTTGGTGCACCTCCATCCCTCGTGTGTTAGTGCATGGTGCTCTGCATGCTGGTTTAGCGGTCCCTGGAGTATGTGTGGATGTTGCACTGTGTGGTGGGACAGAGACTTCGTGTGTTCATGGATAGTGCACAAGGTACTTCCACCCCTCGTGTGTTCGCTGACAGTGTCCTTCTGCATAGTGTTTAGCGTCTCTCAGGTATGTGTGTGATGCACTTCCACCCCTCCGTGTTAGTGCATGATGCTCTGTACGATGGGAGAGAGGTCCCTGGGGTACGTGTGGATGGTGCAGTGCGCGGTGGGACAGAGACCTCGTGTGTTCGTGGATAGTGCACAGTGTACTTCCATCCCTCGTGTGTTCGTGGATAGTGCACAGTATACTTCCATCCCTCGTGTGTTCGTGGATAGTACAGTGCACTTCCTTCCCTCCTGTGTTAGTGGATGGTGCTCTGTATGGTGGGAGAGAGGTCCCTGGGGGGGGTGTGTGTGTGTGGTGCACTGTGTAGTGCTCTTCCACCCCTCCTGTGTTAGTGGATGGTGCTCTACATAGTGTTTAGCGGTCTCTCAGGTATGTGTGGATGGTGCACTGTGCAATGCATTTCCACCCCTTTCTGCATTCGTGGATGGTGCTCTGCATGCTGGTTAAGCGACCCCTTGTGTGCGTGTGGTTGGTGCAGTGTGGTGCACTTCCACCTCTCGTGTGTTAGCGCATGGTGCTCTGTATGACGGGATAGAGGCCCTAGGGCTATGTGTGGACGGTGCAGTGTGCGGTGGGACAGAGACCTCGTGTGCTCGTGGATAGCGCACAGTGTACTTCCGTCCCTCGTGTGTTCGTGGATAGTGCACAGTGTACCTCCTCCCCTCCTGTGCCAGTGGATGGTGCTCAGTATGATGGGACAGAGGTCCCTGGGGTGTATGTGGATAGTGCAGTGTGCGGTGGGACAGAGACCTCGTGTGTTCATGGATAGTGCACAGTGTACTCCCATCCCTCATGTGTTCGTGGATAGTGCACAGTGTACTTCCATCCCTCGTGTGTTTGTGGATAGTGCACAGTTTACTTCCGTCCCTCGTGTGTTCGTGGATAGTGCACAGTTTACTTCCATCCCTCGTGTGTTCGTGGATAGTGCACAATGTACCTCCTCCCCTCCTGTGTCAGTGGATGGTGCTCTGTATGATGGGACAGAGGTCCCTGGGGTATGTGTGTGTGCACTGTGTGGTGTACTTCCACCTTTCGTGTGTTAGCGCATGGTGCTCTGTATGACGGGATAGAGGCCTCGTGTGTTCGTGGATAGTGCCCAGTATACATCCATCCCTTGTGTGTTCGTGAATAGTGCACAGTGTACTTCCGTCCCTCGTGTGTTCGTGGATAGTGCACAGTTTACTTCCATCCCTCATGTGTTCGTGGATAGTGCACAATGTACCTCCTCCCCTCCTGTGTCAGTGGATGGTGCTCTGTATGATGGGACAGAGGTCCCTGGGGTATGTGTGTGTGCGCACTGTGTGGTGCACTTCCACCTTTCGTGTGTTAGCGCATGGTGCTCTGTATGACGGGATAGAGGCCTCGTGTGTTCATGGATAGTGCACAGTATACTTCCTTCCCTTGTGTGTTCGTGAATAGTGCACAGTGTACTTCCGTCCCTCGTGTGTTCGTGGATAGTGCGCAGTGAACTTCCGTCCCTCGTGTGTTCGTGAATAGTGCACAGTGTACTTCCATCCCTTGTGTGTTCGTGAATAGTGCACAGTGTACTTCCATCCCTTGTGTGTTCGTGAATAGTGCGCAGTGTACTTCCGTCCCTCGTGTGTTCGTGGATAGTGCGCAGTGTACTTCCATCCCTCGTGTGTTCGTGACTAGTGCACAGTGTACTTCCATCCCTCGTGTGTTCGTGAATAGTGCACAGTGTACTTCCATCCCTCGTGTGTTCGTGGATAGTGCGCAGTGTACTTCCATCCCTCGTGTGTTCGTGAATAGTGCACAGTGTACTTCCATCCCTTGTGTGTTCGTGAATAGTGCACAGTGTACTTCCGTCCCTCGTGTGTTCGTGGATAGTGCGCAGTGTACTTCCATCCCTTGTGTGTTCGTGAATAGTGCACAGTGTACTTCCATCCCTCGTGTGTTCGTGAATAGTGCACAGTGTACTTCCATCCCTCGTGTGTTCGTGAATAGTGCACAATGTACCTCCTTCCCTCCTGTGTCAGTGGATGGTGCTCTGTATGATGGGACAGAGGTCCCTGGGGTATGTGCGTGTGTGCACTGTGTGGTGCACTTCCACCTTTCGTGTGTTAGCGCATGGTGCTCTGTATGACGGCGATAGAGGTCTCGTGTGTTTGTGGATAGTGCACAGTGTACTTCCATCCCTCGTGTGTTCGTGAATAGTGCACAATGTACCTCCTCCCCTCCTGTGTCAGTGGATGGTGCTCTGTATGATGGGACAGAGGTCCCTGGGGTATGTGCGTGTGTGCACTGTGTGGTGCACTTCCACCTTTCGTGTGTTAGCGCATGGTGCTCTGTATGACGGGATAGAGGCCTCGTCTGTTCGTGAATAGTGCACAATGTACTCCCGTCCCTCGTGTGTTCGCTAATGGTGCTCTCTGTGCTAGTTTAGCGGTCCCAGGGATACGTGCGGGTGGTGCTCTGTGTGCTTCGACCTGTGGTGCCTGTTGCTGGCGGGCTGTGTGCTCTGACAGCGCCCCCCGGAGTATTCGTGGGCGGTACTTTGAGTAATGCACAGCAGATAAAGCATGCGTGCATCCGTAGTGCCCTTCAAGGCGCCGAGTGTCGCCTGCACCTCAGAACCTCCCCCCGAAAACATGCCCCGCGTTATTCTATTTACATTTGTTTTTCTGCGTGTTTATTTAGTTAAACAAAACATCCCAGAGATGGTGCCTCATAAACTGTATAGGCAGAAGTGTTTTCAGGGTTTGCTAAGAACAAGCAGGATGTGGTGAGGGAGGCGGGCGGCGAGCCTATGCAAGAAAACATAATTTGCATAGCCTCCATTTTTAGAGTTTTCTTTCTCTTAGAGGTTGTTTACACAGTGTGAATTAAAAGAACATAAAAGGGTTGCTTACACAGTGTGAATTAAAAGAACATTAAAGCGGCAGCGATACGTGGTGGTTCACGTGGCCTCTTTGTGCCGTCGATATAGCGCTTTTATAAGAGGGATTAAATTAACATTTAAAATATTTGTCTACAGCTCCTTTTAAATTCTGGAAGGGCCCTTGAGGGCCGATGGGAGGAGGACAAGCGTAGGTTGTCACCAGGAACAGGGGCCATCACTGTGGGGTTGAAGTCATTAGGAAGAGGGGGGTCTAGGCCGTACCGGGCCATACTTGTGCAGGCGCTTATGTTTCACGGACTGAACATTATTTAGGCCTTCCCCCTTTAGTCCCTTGTGAACACCCCCTTGCCGTGTGGGCTTGTGCCGTGTGTGGTGGCGATTCTTAAGGCTGCTTTAAGAATTTGCCGATGGCCACGAGGCTGCGTTTGTTTGTTGTTTCTGACTTCTTCGCCTTCGCACTCGCAGCACCGGGGTCTGGTGTAACATTTTGAAAAATCACATTAAATCACATTTCTCTACTTTCTTTTTATGTCAGCGTTGAGCGTAAACGTCATTTTAAATTAAAGACTTTTTTTTCTTTGTTTTTTCATTTTTGTGTTTAAATGACAGTGACGACCCAGTTTACAAATTTGTTTGAGACCCTAAGTTGAACTGCAGAAAGACTGAATTTTAGTGAATGGAAACTCCTAACACGTGAGTCTACACCTGTCAATGGGTTTACCCACACATAATATCACACCATCAGAGTCGAAGAACGGAAGACTCCCTTTCTTGGAAGGGGCTAGAGCACACAGATTTGCTGTCGGGCACTCTTGGAGTACTTGAGGCTTCAAACAGGTGCAAACCAAAAGAACTAACGGCTTCCTCTTGAAATGCAGTTGTAAATCGGGACTGCAAGAGCACAAGTCACACATATTCGCAGCAAAATATTTGTGGATGGGGGGGGGGTGGGGGGGGTTTAGAAGGAGCTGCATAAATAAAGTGCATATTGCTGGGGTAATTCGGTTCTAAAACATGTAGTCTGTCTCTCTGACCGCCCCCCCCCTCCCCCCCTCAGCCGTCCACCTCTTCTTAAGGCCCGTCGGTCTCATTAGCAGCGTCTGGCTGCTGCCTGCCAGTGGGATCCATTAGCTCTGTCCTGTTTGTTGTTGGGGTCAGTTTACGTGTCCAGAGATCACCTGCTTTGTTTGTGCTTGTCTGTGGACCCGGGGTCATAAAACACATTGTTGTCTGGCTCGGCTGTCTGTCCAGTCACGTGCTGCGCCTGGGATCACGCCTCGGGGAGGGCTGCGTCCTGTCTGGCGAGGCAGCCCCGCCCTCCTGTTTGTTTTCTTCGGTGGGTGGGGGGGGGGGGGGGGGTCACCTACATGGTTTTGGGCGATGCGGTTAATTGTCTCCTTGCTTCCTTGATCTTCCGTCCGCATCAGAGCCCTCCCGCCATCGCGGCCCCTGCAGAGAGTACAGCTGTGCAATCCGGCTGGACACCCTACAGCGGGGTGGCTAGACATTTAGGGCAGTTAGAAGGCCGAACTGCCCTGTCACTTGTAAGTGTGGCATGGTGCCCGCACCCCTGATACCCACAGTGCGGTCAGTCGGTATGGAGGTTCATGCTTGGAAAGGGTGCTTTCGTCCCTGCCACTGAATAGAAACTGACCAGATAACCCACAGACTTGTAGCAGTGGAAGCAGCATGTACCACAGGATGTTGTGGTTAATCCTAACTTGCAAGCCTCGGCCTAGGATCGTGTTCTGATTGTTGGTATTACTTGACAATTACTAATAATGTGAAGGCTTCAGGCAGGGGCCACATACCGGAGCCCTTTTTAGGTCTCGCCTGACCCAGCGCATGCGCTGGTCTGGCGAGACATTTTGTGAGGGCTCCAAAAAGTGCTACCAGGCCAGCCTAGACCTACAGTGCATGTGCGCGGGTGCGCGCGTCGCGCTTTACCGCTATTACTTTCACATTCGCGGCCGCTTTGATGTTTGATCGCGATCACTTTCGCGGCCACACAGGCCGCTTTGATGTTCTCCGTGAGGCTTCCATAGATTGCAGCAGTTAAAACAAGCATTGGCACAGTCGATAGGGCTCGCTTTTGGGACCTTATAAGTGTTTAGTTATGCAACTGTTGCATGGCTAAACACTTATAAGGTCCCAAAGGCGAGACCTATTGGCTATGCCAATGCTTGTTCCATTGTTCGAACTGGTCTGATCTAGAGCTGTAGACTAATTGTGGTGAACCAGGTCTACAAGTCCCATAATGCAATGCGTTGTTAAATTACTGCTTAAGATTGGTGCCCCCGATGACACGGAGCAATCTATAATTATTGGAACCTTTTATCCAGTTGGAAGATGTGTTATGTGTGAATATTGTGTCTCTTTGCCTGTAATTGCAAACCGCCATCTGCAAGATACTCTCCAAGGAGTTAGACAACTTCCACAGTTATCGCTTCATGTAATATTTAGAACAAGAAAACACACAAACGCTCTTAGTGTGTGCAAAATAGCGACACCGTTTAAATTCCTCGAATCTTATAGGGGTAAAAGCTTGGTATGTGGGAGTGGATGTTGTAAAACCTTTTTTCATTTGTCATGGTGACTTACGTCATGCAAGTCAGTGTTCTGCGGCATCAGATCATGCTACTTTACATTAAGTTATGAACTGCTATTTCAAGGCATGTTATGTTCAATGTATTCACGTGCAATCTTACATTAGCTTCGGTGATGCTGTACGTAATTTAAGTTGTGTTATTTTACAATGATGTCATGTTATTCCATGCTACGTTGCACTTTACTGGGCTATGCTGTGTTACATTATGCAATGTCTTGTTGTGAGGCCATGTGATGAAATGTTATGTGTTGATGTGTTTGTGTTATGTGATTGTATGCTGTGCTATGCAACAATAGTCAGTCAAACTGTGTGACGATGTTGACTGATTTCACCACCAATTAACAATTTTGTTTTACATGGAGATAGAAGAACGCGTACCTGCATGTTTACACTGTCCTTTCTACCTGGTGAAGTAGTTTGTGTAAAACATATACAATGTTTCCATTAGCCAACTACGAGCTTCGATGGTTAAAGGTATTGCGATAATTATTCCACTTATCCCGGCTATGTTTTAAAACCTGTATGGGAAGCTTGGGGTCTGTATTAATTTGTATCCCTTTAAAGGGGACCTCTGAAAGTAATCATTTCCAAGATGAAACAGGCCTAAGAGCATGCTCAACAGATATATACCATTAAAGTGGTTTACTATGTAGCACATTAAATTCAAAATATCGCTCTCTGATAAGTGAGTCAAAAGGTTGGGACTCGTCTTTATTTTGAGTGCTCTCGTGACATAAGTGCTGATTCGACAATACTGAAATGTAAACGTGAATTCAGACTCCACATTGAAACAGAACATCATCACGACAAACAATAAATCATTTACTCACCTATTTAAAGCTCGTTTACGTTTTCAGGATTTTATTTCGAGCTGGAGAGGTAGACACTTCTTATACTAAATCCATTACGGATGGGACACCATCCATAGACTATTCGCACCTCTTGAATGCCTGCATGAAGCAGCTGCGGGTAAAAATAGCCACTTAATTTATGCAAAGGGCCAGAATTCTGGTTGCTTAATGTCACATTATTTGAGGTTATGTTATATTATGTTATTTAATGTTATGTGTGTTTATTCTGTCCTTTTATGTTAAATTAGGATGTGCTATCTTGTGTTGATTGACTTCAGTACGCTATGTTATAAAATGGTAAAATATGTTATGACATGTTTGTTCATGTCATGCCATGCTATGTTATTTTATGGTATGTTTTTCTATTTCATGTTATGTTATACTGTACCGTTCCATATTATGTTATATATAAGACTATTGACTTTTTCTTCCACCATCACCTTTTACATAGAAACCCAAGTCCCACCTAGGGCTTTGAATGGGCTGAAAAAACTATGTGTGTGTGGAGGGGGTCTCTTAAAGGGGCGTGGCCGATGTCATTAACGGCGTGGCTTAAAAACACTTGAGCTAAAAATCTGTGCTTAGCATAGTGTGCCGCCCGACCGGTATTTTGCTGCTTCTGTCATTGCATCTAGAGACATCATACAACAAGTAACATTATACCGACAACAAGGCAGGACTAGTGGCTTTGTCAATGGTTGTTAGTTGCATAAGATTGTTGCAAGGATTCTGCACAAACACAGAACTATGTACAGGAACATGGGACCTTGGTGTATAGGTACTGTGTCTTCCTATCACCTTAGTACCCACAAACCCAGGACCGACTAGCTATAGTGTCTCACATGCTCTCCTACTCACTTCCCAGAGAAACAAATCATTAGACACCCCAGAACACAACACTCCCGGATCTCTCAGGAATCGCAGTCACAAGACACATCCTATCGCTCACACCGTTGTACTTGTCCACAATAAGGTCTGACAGAGACACAGACCAGTTATTTTTTTTTAATTTTAACTAACGTGCCCTAGCGTGCAGTATATGTGCCAAAACAAGCAGACAAATGCATAACACAAATATAGTCAGCACAGCAGCTAGTCCGTACATCATGAAGGGAGATGTCATCATAAAAAAGACAATGGAGAAAATACTATAGTTCCTATCCTCCCTCTCCTGCTAAGAAGAAGTCTTATTATATAATACAAGCAGTGACGGCCCGTGTAGGGCGTTTTACCGGGGCGGTGATGTGGCGCAGAGGAGGGGCAGAGTGAGGGGTTGCAAAATGCGGCAAACGGCCGATTTCAGGTAAGTTACGAAAAAAATTAATAAATCGCATTTGGCGATGCAGCGCGCGCAACGAAATTCGTTTGATTAATTTTTTTCGTAACTTACCTGAACTCGGCCGTATGCAGCATTTTGCAACCCCCCACCCTGCCCCTCCTCTGCGTCACGTCACCGCCCCGGTAAAACGCCCTACACGGGCCGTCACTGAATACAAGATCTCTGGGCTTTGTCAGCAGACCCCATACCTTAACCTATCGATAGTGTATCTACATCATAGGTCTTCTCCCTGGAAAGGTCCCTCTCCAAGTGTCTATCACCTATTCGTGTACCCTACTAAAAACCCAAGTACGCTGTCCAAACAGCAGCTGCATCTGTATGTTTTGTCTAAGGGCTAAGGTCTGGCCAGAGCAAAATAACAAGGGGCATTGTTGTTCGACCTTGCACATAATGTTCAGTCAAAATCCCAGGAACTTACAGAGAGTGAACACAGCAATGCGTTCCCATGTGAAAGCTGTCATTGAAATATTGCAAAAATAAAGATGTGTAGTAACATGCGCAAAAGCAGCAGGGAAGCTGCGAAATGAACATGCTAACTTAGTGACAAGATAAACAAGCAACAACTATGGCTTCATTGCATATAATACTGAAAATGCCTTAGTTCTTGTTGGAGAGATTGCGACGTAATGTAAGAAAGTGGCTCTGTATATACTGTTCCCAAACAGGTACAGTGTGCACAGAGTCCACAGTCCCCAGAGGTTTAACAGAGGCTAAAGTTAGATATAACCTTACTCTCTACAGTGGTAGTTTGGTCGAGCAGTAAGGCAGTATCAGAGGACAGTGTAAAGCATTTGTTGCACACACTCAGTCAGCAAATGGTCTCACACACTCAAGAACTGAACTCTAGGCCAATGGTTTATATATATAAAATATATGCTTGTTTTATTTTAGAACCAACAATAGGCATCAAAATATACTTTCTCAGAATGAGAGGATTTACTTAAATACTTTTCAATAGGCAATAGACTTTTGAATGAACTAGTTACAGTTGCTGCAATGGGCAACACAATTCAAACACAATTATAACATTGAGCTCAATAGGAATTTCTAAGTAAATGCAATGGATTACTTTTAAGATTACTTTTCTAACATCAGGACTGGATCCTATATTCAGTCATGGGACAGTTCCTGGAAACAGGTGAGTAAATACGTTTTGGTTACAGGCATGTTTTTTAAGGAATATCATTGTATTTTAAAAGTTGACACAGAAACTTTTTCACATAGAATCACCAATGTTATCCTATGGGAGAACATTCACATAGCAGGTAAGTGGGGTTATCGTTTCTTTTTCTAACTCAGTGTTGGATCCTGGATCCAGCACTGGGGCATCTCCTGTAAACAGTTGGAAGAAAGCGTTTTTGTTATACAGGCGATTTTTAAGGAATATTTGTAAGTTTCAGAAATCGACAGAAGAATTTCGGGCAAAAACCAGGCAATGTTATCCTATGGAGGAAAATCAAGTTAGCGGTAAGTACGGTTGTAATTACTTTGCAGGGTCAGTGCTAGGCACCAAGATCCAGCACTGGGATCTCTCCTGATAACAGGTGAGTAAATTCGTTTTCGTTGATCGGCTGATTTTTAGTGAATATTTTAAAGTTTCAAAACTCAACACTTAGAAGTTCCAAGTGAAACCAGTCAATGTTACCCTATGGAAGGAAAGTGAGTTATCGGCTTTCGGGTAAGTACTCGACTGGCAGAGTTATGGTTCTGGGCATAGACTCAGGGGTCTCCCAGGGTCAGGTAGGGACAGTTGTTGCACCATCAGCGGCACAGGGGCTGCCAAGTGCAGAGAGAGTTAGGCCCAATGTTATACTATGGGAGGCAGGGGGCCTTTGGTTGGTGGCTGCTGGCAAGCAGGCCACAAGGCTGTGGGAGCTGGGCTCCTGGTCACTTACTCAGGGCAAGTGGGGAAGTAGATTAGGGCAGAGGTTGCACTGCCAGGGGCACTTGGGCGGCTGGGTGCAGGGTGCTTTTGAGCCGTCGGGCGCTCAATAGATTTCAATGGAGAAGCTCAATGACGAAAAAAGGCTTCAAGCTCGGGGACGAAGATTCTTCAGGTACGACCATCACTTCGAGAGGTAAGTTGGGAAGTTGTAGGATAGGTAGGCATCCAGGAGCTGGGCACAGGGGGCCGCAGGGCGCCGGGTGCAGGGGTGTCTTTTCGCATCCGGAAATCTTACTCTCCGCTGGTCGCGGTGGAAGAGGTCCCTGGTTCTGAGGCTGCAGGCATCGTCAGGAGCGTCGAGGTGGGTCCTTGGGTGTTGGATTCGGGGTCACAGTCGCCGGGGGGACGTCCTCGTGATCTTTGTCCACTCCGGCACAGGCCAGGCTTGGCGGGTGCAGAGTTTGCAAGAGTCGTGGTTCCTGGCTGATGCCAGGGGTCAGTTACTTGCTTTGAGCAGTACCACTGCTCGTGGGAGTCCCAGTTGTTAGAGTCACAAGGCAGTCAGGTCCTCCGGGGTTTGTGAGGTTGCTGACCACTGGAGATGCCGGGGTTTAGCAGGAGCAGGTTCGAGGGTCGACAGGCCTGTAGGGCTAGGGCCAAATCAGTTGGTGTCTTCCTATTGTTAGCAGCTGCACGGTAGGTCTTCTTTCTTCTTGTTCTTCTTGCTTGTTTCAGAATCTGGATCTCAGGAAGGAAGGTTCAGGGCACGCCTAAAAACTAAATTTAGGGGCAGTACAGGTAGGTAAAGGGCAGGGACCAATGGGTCCCTTCCCTGGGGTGGGTACACCCCCTATCCTGCCACCCTCCTGTGGGAGGTGGGCAGTAGCCTAGTCCTGATTGGGCAGGGTTCCCCATCTTCAAGATGGCGAGAGCCCGGAGACGTGCTTCACCTCGCCTCCCCCACCTGAGGGGTGGGGTTGGCAGAGTGTGGCACACCCCCTTTCCTCCCTTGGGGTTTCCCGCCAGTCTTCCCGCCAGAGTGGGGGTCAGAACCGGTGGGGGCCAGTTGCTGAGTACAGCAAGTGGCCTGGAGAAGCTCACAAAGGCGGCATGCCTTTGAAGCTTCCCCTGCCCATCCGGGGGGAGGAGACCTAGCACCTCGCCCAGGATGTGCATTGTTGCAGGCCCAGGAGAGCGGTTGGCTCTCTACCCAGGGGTCCAGCAACATGTCTGCTGTGTGGCAGCCTAGGCAGCCCCTCAGACAGGACGTGGATTGTCGGTTAGGTTCAGGGGGGCAACTCTAAGTTGCCCTCTGTCGTGCATCTTACATTAAATCCCACACTGGCATCAGTGTGGGATTAATGTGCTGAGAAGTTTGGTACCAAACTTCTCAGTGTTCAGTGTAGCCATCATGGTGCTGTGGAGTTCGTATTGACGACCTCCCAGCACCATATACTCTTAATGGCAGCACTGCAGTTACAGTGCCCAGGAATGGACCTGGGTACTGTAGGGGCACAGGGCTCATGCACCTGTACCCACACCACTGGCATAGGGCACCCAGCTAGAGGGGTGACTGAGGTATGGCAGGGCAGTGTGTGTTGTGGGCATGGCACACAGGGATGTGTGCCATGTCGACTCTTTGGTTTGTTCTACACCAAGACACTCAGACTGCAAAGGCAGGGTGTGTATGTCAGGGTACAGGGCCTCTAAGGGTGGCACAATCAGTGCTGCAGCCCTTAGAGGCCTTCTCTGGTCACAGGGCCCTGGGTACCTAGGGTACCATTTACCAGGGGCTGACATGTGGCCAGAGATGCCAATTGGATTTTGGCTGTTAGGCAGTTTTAGGGAAGGAACACAGGCTCTGGGCACCTGATTGGCAGGAGCCCAGGGCACACCAAGTCAAAGAGCATCAGCAGTCTGGCAACAAAAAAAGAAAGAAGGGGGGGGGGGGGGGTTTACTGCAACAGCAACCCACTTTCTCACACGTAACGGCTAGACCCGCCGACTTTGGAGCTCGGGAAGCAGGTTGGAGATCAACATCCAGTGATTCAAATATAAATATTTCCTTGTGTAATGTAATTAGTGCTAATGTAAAGTGCCCCTTTGAGTTGAGTTTATACTATATAAAAGTGCAACAAAAATAAGTTCTGAAATGATGAGACTGTGAAAGAACTATAACGAGTCTGTTTGAAGTTACACCAAGAGCAGTGAAGGATGGTACTGCTGCAAAGTGGGGAGACCGACCAGGGCCCGTTTCAGCACCTGCTTTTTAGAGCTGCCGATGCTGAGCACAGGCAGGACCCAGCCCAGTTAAAGCCCTGCCTACTACCCTTCCCATGGTATAGGTCACCAAACAGGACTCCCCAGCCATTTCCGTCTTGGACTTTTCTTTCAATCTGACTCCAGGTGTAACCCATCACCTTGCAGTCATCCTCAAGGCCTTGTTGCCAGGTGTTTCTTGTCTTTCCTCTTTTCCCTTGAGGGTTCCAGGTCAGGGCTTTCCTGGTAGTGTTTGATGTGGTCTTGCGGCAGATGGGACCTATCCAGCCATGATTTCTTCCCGAGCAGGGAGCTGGAAAGTCTGCTGCCATGGGTCGTAGTTACTGATGGCGTTTGCCCAGCGGATTTTCCTTAGACAGATGTTGATCAAGTTCTGGACTTTGTTGGTGTGGTCACTGTTGTCGTACAAGTTTCTGCTCCATAAAGAAGGACCGATTTTACGTTGGTGTTAAAAAGCCTGAGCATTAGGTCCTTGGAACGCCAGATCTTCTTTAAGTGAATGGAGGCATCCCTTCCTTTGCCGATTCTTGCTTTGACGTCATCGTCTGTGCTGCCCTGCTTGTCTGAGACACTGCCCAGGTAGGTGAAAGCCTCAACTTCTACCAGTGCATTGCCTGCAAAAGTGACTGCCGTTGTGCTGGCCATGCTAGCCTTCAGGATCTTGGTTTTTCCCCTGTGGCTGTTGCGGCCAAGTTTTGCTGATGCGGCTGCCACATGGCCAGTCTTCTCTTGTATCTGCAGATGAGTATGGTCGAGTAGGACCAGGTTGTCTACAATGTCCAGGTCATTGAGTTGCGCCTAAGGTGTGCTGTGGATCCCTTTTATTCTACTTGCTGTGGATGTCTTCATGATCCAGTCTATGGCCAGCAGGAAGACAAAAGTCGAGAGCAAACAACACTGGTGGACTCCAGTCTTTCCTTGGTAGTTGTCCTCCAAGGACTATCTTGCAGGTCATTCGTTGGTAAGAGTTCCTTATGATTTTCATGAGTTTATCTGGCGCACCGTAGTGGCATGGGAGTTTTCAGAGGGTCTCTCTGTCCATGCTGTTGAATGCCTTCTTCCAGTCAATGAAGTTGACATAGAGGGGGGCGTTGCAGTACATCGATTGCTCAACGATGATGCACAGTGTTGCAATCTGGTCTGTGCTGGATCTATATTGCGCAGAAACCAGTTTGCTGGTCTCAAAACTGAGCATCGACTTGTTCCTTCATTCTGTCCAGTATGACTCTGAGCACTTTGACTGAAGTTGATAGAAGAGTTATCCCTCGGTAGTTTGCACAGTTACACAGGTTCAGGTTACCTTTTTGGGTACCTTGATGAGATATCCAATCTTCCAGTCTGATGGCACCTTTTCGCAGATCCTTTCCAAACATGGCGTTGAGCATGTCTACTGATGATTCAATGTCTGCCTTCAGTGCCTCAGCAGGAATGTTGTGAGGTCCTGCTGCCTTCCGATTTATCAAATGTTTGATGGCTTGCCATATTTTTTCCTTGGTTGGTCTGCTGCAGTCAAATGGCAAGTCCTTGTTAGCTGGCTGAATACCCGGTGGAGATTATGGTATTGGCTGATTCAGCACTTCTTCATAGATCTCGATCCATCTTCATTGTTGGCCTTTGTTACCCATGATTGTCTTCCTAGATTTGTCTTTAATGGGTCTTTCTGGCTTGCTGTATCTGCCGGAGAGTTTCCTTTTGTCACAGAGCTCTTTCATGTTTCCATGGCCTGCTGCTTCCGGATTTCTGTGGTAAGACCATCGATAAACCTTCCATGCACTCCTTTATGCTAATCTCCTCCCTCTCTCGACCCCACTCATAATCTTTTCCCCAGGACACCCCCTGCTCCCTCCTCAACAGCTGAAAAATATGAAAGCTGGAATCTTTTATCTCCTTACCGAGAGCGAGCTGAATTAATGAAACCGCTTGCTCATGAGGCTCCCAAACATGCTATCTTTTCCATGGGCAAAATTCTTATGTTTGTGCCGCTTCGGACTCAGAGAGACTATGCAACTTCCACTGGACCGCTCTTCTTCCTTCGAGACAGTGCATCACACTACCCTGCTTCAGGGACTAAGCGACTTCAGTACTCGAGGAACTATCCTGGACTGGATTTATTACTTCCTCTCCAAAAGGACCAATTGTGCAGGCTTTCATCTTTTAACTTTGTTCATTTCAACCCTCACTCTATATCCCTCAATCTTTTACCATTTCCCCATTCCTCGTGATACATACATCATCCCATTTCTGGACCACTGCAAATCATTCAGCCTTGCCTGCTACAACTTGAATACTGTTCCTTAGATCACTACATTCAAGGAGGGGCTGGTGGATGCTACTGAACCATGTCACCCTATGCCCTTCAATTAATGGATAGAACACAAGCTGTCAACCCGGCATCTTACACCTCAGAAGCCCGCAAACTCCTCTGCGGAGTGCCTCAAGGTTTATTGGTAAGTCCCACCCTCTTTAACACATACATGATCCCTCTGACCAATGTCATCCATGCACATGACATCACCATCCTATCCAACGAAGATGACCTGCAACTGCTACTCTCTCTTTTGGACAAGACCCCAACAAACGTAACAACTTTACCAACTGCATGACCGAAATTTATAACTGAATGAAAGCTCACTGTCTCAAGGTAAACACCGACAAGATAGAAGTAGTGATCTTCTGTAAGAACACCTCACCAGGAGACTCCAGCTGGTGGCTATCTGAACTTGGACCCGCATCCAGAACCCACAGCAGCAACCTCAGCATAATCTTCAACAGAAAACTGTACATTACCGCACAATTCCATGCCGTCACTGCATCCTGCTTCCTCACAATGAAGAAGCTGAGAACGATCTTCAAATGGCTCCCAAGCAACACTAGATAACCTATCGCTCATGCCCTAGTCATAAGCAAGTTCGACTATGGGAACACCCTGTATGCTGGGATCACCAAGCTACTCACTAGACGACTACAAACCATCGAGAACTCAGCAGCCAGACCCATCCTCAACATCCCACAGAACTCACACACACCACATCTCAGGAAACTACACTGACTCCTGATACAGAAACACACTCCATTCAAACTCCTCCCACACATATTCAAGGCACTGCACAACTGAGGCTCCACCTACCTGAAAAGTCACATCTCCTTCCACCAACCAAGCAGACACCTCTGTTCCACAGGACTCTCACACATCTCATGGCCACACAGAACCAGATCAGAAGGACGGGCGTTCTCTTACATCACTCCTAAAGCGTGGAACAACCTCCCAAACCACATCACAGCCTCCTTCTCTTTTCTAGCTGAAGGTTTGGCTTTTTAATTACCCAACCTGCTATGAACAGGGCTCGTCACACACACCTGCGGAAGGCCAGGATATTGTCATGAGTGATAGTTGCTTTGCAAATACACATAACATAACGTCAAAAACAGATTCTCACTTGCGACCTGGCAATTGGAAATCATACTTGCACCAAGCATCCTGATGGAAGTGAAGAATCTGGGAGTAATCACGGACAGCAAAGAAAGTAAATTAAGTAACCAGAAGTGCCTTTTACACCACCGTCTACACCATCCAACCCGTATGCTGCATCTTCCTCCACATGGGTTTCCCACGAAGTTTAAATGACCATCTAATTGGCCGTGCAATACCTATACTACACAAATGGATTGTTCCTTGGACCCCCGGTGTATTTTGAAGACTACAGAGTATGCCAGATACCTTCTACATGTGTACACACATGACATCTTTCTAGCCTTGCAAGCTCTGCATTGGCTGCCTATGGCCAGACACATCTGATTCGAGGTTTTCTGTAATGTCTACCAGGCCATGCACAGTGTCACACCTACCACTTTTCAACTGAAAGCTACAAATATACTCAAAAAGAATGATGCTTCATTCAAGACTGGTAAGATGTAGACAAACTCTCTGTTCAGTATATTACACATTGGTAATAATTCCTGTTCTACAAAGATACATTCTGAAACTCTCTTCTGGCCAGGATAAGGATCATTCATGACTACTAAAGTAAATGAAGCAGTAGAGATCTGGCTGGTCCCAGTCTGATGACTAGATCTTCTTGGGTTTGTTTTAAAGAACAATGGTGTGCATCTTTAATCTATGCTTGACAGCAGCTGGTAGTCAGATGCATGTGCACACGACCCCAACCCTTTTCCCATTGGTGTCAGAGTGACTCAGGTGGCCTCACTGAGCCCAGAGTCATTGTGGCTGCCTGTCTGTCTATTGCACTATTGATAGCTAATGCCATTATGCCCTCTGAACCCTGTCTCCCAGTGCGTCCAGCCCTAGTCTCCAAAAAAAGGTAGAGATGTCAAGGACAGTTAGAAGAAAAAGGGGGGGAGGAGGAGTGCTTGCTTAGAACAGATTCACTAAGAGAAATCAGTCACATTTATTTAAATCACATTAGGTTCAATACCCACAATAAGTCAGAAGTCAAATTAACAATATGTATTAGACATGCAAATAAAACGCATCATGGGCCGTGTGTGTTCTTAGTTATTTCTCTTGTTTGCATAGAAAAAACTAACATGGACACAACAGATGAGCCACAAGCAACTCCACGCGGCTGTGATACACGCGTGGAGTTGCTTTTGGCTTATACGGTACAAACATATGGAGATGTGACCTCACAAGTGCCTCCAGAAATATGGCATTTTGAATGCTCTTGAAAGTTTTTTGGACTCTGGTGCGCAGGTGACTACTGTTTTTTTTGGCCATAGATAGAAAGTAATTGCTCTGGATTTATTGTGAACAGTGCCAAGGACAAGCTTTGGAATAATGAGCTCACATATTGCCACTGAGTTTTGTGCCCTGAAGAAGTCCCTATATTAATGGACAAAGTGTGTTGGTGGTGTCCATGTTAATGTGTAATGCACATTTATGTGGGTTTCTTCTTGTCTACTTCTAGGAGACACCTTGGACCAAAAGGCTTGATTGGTTGTGTGATGCACATTCCTATCTATTGCACCTCTGTGGAAATAAGCTCGTTTAAGAGAGCCGGCTGCCTGATGGATACTCCTTTCCCTCTCCTGGATAGAGAATATTATTGGCTGCTTCCTGAAGTTCCTTGGTGGACTCTTCAGACCATGTACCATGGCTGATTGTATAATGCCCATTCCTTTCAGTTGATCTCTGCCACACCTCTATGGAGTCAGCAGACCAACACCATGGCTGGTTTGCTAATTACCATTCCTATATGTTCTGCCAGACCGCAGGCCATACACTGCATATGATGCAAGATTGCATGCTACTAGGTTAGCAACCTCACCTTTGGGCACTTTCTACAGTGAAATTAAGTACATATTAAGCTGAATAACATAGGCTAATCCAACATGCTAGGTATTAGTTTATTTTGTGTTTTATAAAGCGCGGACTTGACCTGAGGGCATCAGAACGCTTTACAAGAATTACATATACATCAATTACAGGAGCTATAACAACAGTGGGAAGTAGTAAACATCAAATTTAATAAGACTTTACAAGGATTACATGTACATCATTCATTCTATTTACAGAAGGTATGGCAGAAGTGAGAGAGAAGGGTAAAAATCATCAAGTAAAAGGCAGGGAGGAGGTAAACAGGGGCTGTTTGCAGGTGATAGAAGCAGGTCTGGAGCATTTATTAAAACAGTATATGGGGGAGTGGGGTACGTGTTTTGACGGGGTGTTGGGTAGGTTAAACAAGGTGGTTTAGGTGGATGAGTTTAGGAAATTGTTGAGAAGAGACAATTTTAAGTTTTCCCTGAAGTGAAGGTCGAATTGGTAGTCATGCAGTTCCTTAGTAAGGGCATTCCAAATTCATGGGGCATTTTCGGAGAAGGATCAAGTGAGGGATTTGGCTGTCTTAAATTTAGGAGGGTATGAGGAGAAGAGTGTTGGCCCACTTTTGTGAGTTTATTGGCGAGGCAGTTTGGATTTCCAGAGTAAAGAGCTTTGTGTGTTATGCAGACTGTTTTGTATATACTTCTCGCTTCAATTGGTAACCAGTTGAGTTTCTTGAGAGTGGGAGTGATGTAGTTGAATCATCTCTCTCCAGAGATCAGTCTAGCAGCTGCATTGAGTGCGGACTTCATTGGCAGATTGTGGATTTTTGGGGTGCTAGTAATCGCGGTGTTGCCGTACTCCAGTTTGGAGAGGACAAAGTGATTGGACTACAGTCTCCAGGTCTTCGGATTAAAGAAATAGTTGGAATTTTTTTTTGTACGTTAAAAATGTTTTAAGGTGTAGAAGGCACTTTTCGCTAAGGAGCTATGTTCTTTCATAGTCAGGCATATGTCGAGCGTAATCCCAAGAGATTTGACAGAGTTGGATAGCCAGTGGTGGACGGGGTGGGGATTTTTTTTAGGCTGGATGAGGAAGAGTTCAGTTTTTTGGGGGTTTAATTTCAGGTGGTTACTGTTGAGCCAAGTGTGTATCAGGGAGAGGGTGTGGTTGAGGTGTTGGATGTCTATGATGGAATTGATTTTGATAAAGATGGTAGGCAATCCTGGCTTGTTTCAGGATCATTCTAAGAGGTTCCATGTAGAGGTTCCAGGGGGCGGGGGATAGGATTGAGCCTTGGGGGACTCCTTGGTAAACTAATGTTCCTGTCAAAGTGGACTTGTTCAGTTTGATTAGGTTGGATCTTTTGTTCAGGTATGATGAGAACCATTGCAGAACGGTACCGCTGATGCCAGCCCGTTGGGATATGGTGTTAAGAAGAGTATTGTGACGGTTTCAAAGGCTGCTGAGAGCTCCAGGAGGATTAGAAAGCAGGCGTACCTCTCGTCGAGGGATCTGTGAAGGTCATCAGTGATGTTTGCAATCTCTGTGCTGTAGCTTTTCCTAAAACTAGATTGGAATGTGTTGTGTAAATTATCAATGTGATTGTTTAATTGAGAGAGGACACATTTTTAATGGTTTTATCAAGTAGAGGGAGGTTGACAATGGGTCTGTAATTATTGAGGTCATTGGGGTTGGCATCAGGCTTCTTGTTGAGCGGGGAGATTTGGCCAAGTTTAAGAGAGGCCGGCATGGAGCCACTGGATAGGGAGGAGTTGAAGACGTTCGTCCAGGTTAGAGTGATGATGTGTCTGAGATATTTTTTGTTTTAAGGTGGCGATGGTGTCAAGAAGTTGTAATGTTTGAGTTGTAATGAGAGATGAGTTCTTCAGTGTTGGTTAGAACGGGTGGTAGGATAATTTTAGAGATAATTCAGGATTCTGGCTCTGACTGCTGGATTTGGTGTATGTTTCTTTTCCAGTGCTTCAGCAAGTGAGTTTGGGTGGGGGAACTTGGGTTGTTTAGTGTTAAGGTCGAAAAGAATTAGGTGATGGGAGGGCCAGTTGATGGGAAAGATGGAGTTGAGGGATATGGCATTGTGGTTGGAGATGACAGCATCAAGGGTCTCACCTTTGTTGTGGGCTTGCGTTTTACAATGTTGTGTGAGACTTTTCGATTTCAAGGAGGGAGTCTAGTGATTGTATTGTCGAGTCATTAGCATCATTCAGGTGAAAGTTTAGGTCTTCCAGGACAATGTCTGTGTAATCTTTCAAGGAGCTCAATGTCATCAGGTCTGTTATTTCCTCTTGAAATTGACTTTTAATACCTGGAGGGTGATGGATAGTGTGGAGTTTTAAGGTGTTTGGACCTTTGGAAGAGTGGTGTAACTTCTAGGTATTCAAAGGTTGGGTATTTGGCTGTGTAGAAGGGTGTTAGGAGGAGATCGTCAATGTGTATGATAGCTAATCCACCCAGGCGCGATTTTAGCACTCGCGACAAATGATTCGAGAAACCTGGTGGGGTGAGGAGATCGTGATGGCTGATGAGTGTTCGTTTAGCCAAGTTTTTGTCAGAAAGCAAAGCTCGATTTTGTGAAGTAGGAGAGTTTCCACTATATCAGTGGCATGCTTAGCTGCTGACCAGCAGTTTAGTATGGCTGTCGCTTTCGGTTCAGATTGTGTGAGATGGATGGAGGTAAGTTGACTGGTGGTCCTGGAGAGTGATTGGTGACGGCGACCCTGTACCTACTGCAGATGAGCGTGATTTTGAGGTAGGAGGAATGGCTGGTGGCAGTGGCACACAAGTTGATCGGTACTTCCACTTCTATATGTGACATTTCAGGTGAGGTACGTCTAGGTTTGAAATAGTACTGTTTGAGAGGAATATTTAGCCAGGGAGTAAAGCATGAGGTGACAAGGGGGGGGGGGGGGTTGTGGTAAACATATTAGGAAGAGATCTGGGGTTAGACTTGAGGTCTTTATGTAATTAAGTAATTTTGTCTAGTATGGAGTTAATTTTAAATTCCAGGTGGGTGTTTGAGGAGATCATTGGAGTTGTGGTTGGTTCAGGGGTGGGGTGGCTTGGCTTGGTGGCCGTCTTAGACTAGGTAGGGAGTTGAGGTTGGGTCTAGTCTGATGTTGTGGGAGAGACAATCTTGTGTGGTAGTTTGTGTAGGGGTTGTGTGGCTTAATGGGGGAGGGTAGATCATGTGAGGTGATGTAGTATTTAGCGGAAGACGGGGGTGAGTGTGGGTTGTCGCATGGGGAGTTGGGGATAGCGGGTTCGGCTGGATAGGGAGCAGGGGGAAGGAAGGTTCAGCACTAGTGAGAGGGGTGATGTGTTATGGGGTTTAGGGTAGGTTGGTGAGGAGGGTGGGGAAGTGGCGATCGAAGATGGAAAGATTGTGTTCTGTTCCTTGAATAAGGATGTTTCCGTTTTTGTATATGGTTATGAATAGTTCACCACTAAACTTTTGTGATGTGGGTATGGTGAGTTTGGATCCATGTGGGATGTTGATGCCATTGGTTAAGTGTAGGTTCTGTAGGATTTTAGCTCTCTGTGGGCTGTGATAGATGCCTGTTATCAGTGTTTCTGGGTGTTCTTTGAGGAGGTTGTGTTTGTAGCTTGTTTTTGATGGCATGTTTGGAAGGGAATTTAATACCGAAGGAGTGAGAACCTTGTCTTTCCAAGGGATGGCTGAGTGAGGCCATGATAGGGTGTAAAGACACTGATGGGTCACTGAGCAGGGGTTGGTCGTATGGGGCTTCTGGAGGAGGTTGGATATAGATCTCTTGTGCGTGCCTAATATCCGAAATTGGTGATGGGGCTGAGTTAAAGTTGGAGTATTGGGTTTGGGATAAGGAGAGTATGAGTTTATCCATTAGCTTAAGGTGAGGTGCATGGGAAAGGGGGCGAGTGGCAGGGAGGGGGGGTGACCACTTCTTGAGAGGAGTAGAGCACCAATGGCGGAGGGGCAAGGAGGGGAGGCCGACAATGTGATCTGGTAGGATACCTGGGAGTCGGAGGGGGCTTTGAATGTTGAATACCTCTGATGGGTTTGTTGATCTTTCAGAGTCCTTGTGGGTGGTCGGGGGTCAAGGTATCTAGGAGCAGTGGGGGAGTGATGGAATTTATTGGGCGGTCTGCGCAGAGTGCTTTGTAGTCACGGGCAGACAGGGGACTGGTGCTTATGGAGTTCTCGATGGTTAGCTGAGAGAGGTTTCTACTGCAGGCTTTCCTGCACATGCAGGGCTGGACTGGCCGTAGCGGGCACTCGGCATCTCCCTGGTGGGCTGCCAGGGTGGGGGGGGCAGTTTTGGGCCCCTGGGGTCCGTTTTTGCTTCCGGGGGCCGGCAATATCGTTCCCCTGTAAAAAAAATCGGCGGATACCGGCCCTGGCAAACAGTTCGGCCGCACTCCCACCCTCCCCCCGGGGGGGGGGGACCGCCGAGCAGTTTGCCGGGGGGTTTGGTTCCCAGTACGGCCCTGTGCACATGGGTTTTAAGGTTAGTCAAACATATAGAAAACAAAGTGAAAGGTGCCAGCTTAAGTCAGTGCATATCAGCTTTTTGGGCAATGGGCTATTAATATAAATAGGAACAAGGTATCTAAGGGTTACAGAATAGATAAGATATCAATATAAACCTATACTTGTAAACATCAGTAGAAACAGGGTCTCTAGTGTGCGTGTAAAATGGAGTAGGGAAAATAACAGTATAAGCATGAGCCATTGTACATCAGTGGCTATTATCAGAGTTTCAGATGCATCTGTTGGTGGCTGAAGCTACTTTGCAGGAGTGCAATCAGCTTCTGTCCTGCGGGCAGGGCATTGATCATCAGGGATGGGGATCAGTAGCGGCTCGTGGAGAGAGTGCTGCGGGGTGGCGGGGCGGAGCGGAATTTCATTTCATTGTGCGCGCTGCATTGCCAAATGCGATGCAGCGCCAGCAACTAAATTAGTTTTATTTATTTATTTGTTTACTTAAGGTTTGGCCGTATTCTGTAGTTTACTACCCCCCACCGTGCTCCTCCCCCGCCCCACCGCCCCGCAGCACTCCCTCCACGAGCCACTACTGATGGGGATGCTGGCAGTTGGATAAATTAAGACATTTGCACTCCCTTGTGTACTGAATGCTTTAAGAGTAATCCGTGTTTTGGTGCTGATGGGATTTGCGTCCTGGACACAAGACGTTCAATAATTCAAAATCCAAAGCGTTTTTCTGAAACCGCGAAAAACGTCCCCAATCTGCACTCACTCAATGGACCTTCATTGGACAACGTGCCCCATGCATTTCAGGCTGAGCTCTTCGACAGGGGGTTTTTCCTTAAAAAACGGTAGAGCGTATTACAAAGAAGGTTCTAATGCTAATATCGTAAAGCTGTAATGTGATTACAACATTACTATCAATGAATATAAACGACCAGACAAACAAATAAATAAAAATTGAATATTTATTGAAGTTCGATTGAGTGAGTGCAGATTGTCGACGTTTTTCGCGGTTTCAGAAAAACGCTTTGGATTTTGATGCTAGCAGTTGCCCAGGTGGGTCGCAGAGGATTATAATTGTCTGATGAGGGGGGAGCTCTGGCCAGCTCCCAAGTTTCAGTCAGCGAGGCCACAGAGTTCAAGGGCCTGGGGTCCACCCTGAGATAGAGACCCACCCTATATTGTTTGAGTATGGCTGCCCCAGCCCTCCTTGTATGGGGGCAGGAGAGCTTCGGCCATCGAGATTGGCTTGAGCTCCAGGTGGGGTCTCCTCTTTGGGATCAGCTAAATTGATGCCAATTTGGGCTTAGTTGTGCTCCTTAGCCAGAGCTTAGGGCAAGATGTGGGCAGGTCTGTGCAGGGATCCTAGCCCCCAGGTCAAGGGAGGAGAAGGGCCAGTAACTCAGAAGCTGGTGTGCGTAGAGTCTTCATCAGGTGGTGAAGGGGGTAAGGGGCCTTCCCTAATGTATAATAATGTGGGGGCCTTCCCTTGAAATGCAGATTGAGGGGGGGGCGTCAATTCGTAAATGGGTCTGCAGATTATGCTGGCAGGCTGTGCAGGGTCTTTGGATGTCGGTCCGGGGAAGATGCAGCCCAGTTGCCACCTCAGAAGGTGAGCAGAGTGGATGGCGCACAATAGGTTAGCAATGGGCCCTTTACGGGGTGGTCATGGGATCGACGTAAAGTGGGAGTCATGGCACCCCTAATGTGGACTCAGGGATTCAGGTGAGGAGGTATGCCAGGTGCTTACCTCTCAAAGAAAATAGGGTGGTCCCTGGGCCCTTTCCCATTTTGGGAGCATGGATGCCTGCCTGACCGTATGCGTCAAGGGCCGTGATAATAGGGAGGTGAATAGAAGTGGATGCTAAGACCTCGTGGGGTCAACGGGCCTACTCGTCGTGTATATTTTTCTGTTTGTGGTTCCTCTGAGATGCAAGGTTCTCACTGGAATGAAGGGCAGATCCCGTATCAGCCACTGCTAATCACACCCAGGATGGGTAGAGGCAGAGGGGAGCAGAAAGTGAGGGTCGGCCTCTAGGGGAGAACTCAAGACTACACCAGTGTTTGGGGCCATAAGCCTATCAAGCGCCATGCTGCACTATCTTTCAATGCCGTGGGGTCATGAGCGGGGACCCTTCCTCTGAGACTGCGGTCTACTAACCTTACTGGACTGACTGATGGATGATGAATGGAGACCAGTGTGTCCAGTAGTTGAGGCTTTCACATCGGGCATGGGGCAGGTCGCCTGAACATCAGGTGCAGATCTCGCCCAGGCTCAGGGAAGGCAGAGGGGAGCCATAGGTATTTGGTCCCCTGGGTCCACCCGGCGGTGTAGGGTGTGGTCACTCCTCACTGCAAGGTCATGGACGGCGGCCCCTCCTTTGAGGTGGTGATCTCTCTGCCCCTCTGGACTGGGTGGTGAGAGCAGGAAAGTGGTCCAGAAGTGGAGGCTTATCCCAAGGAGAGAGGCAGAGCGTTACAGCACCCACAGCAGAACCTGTGAGATGAAGGGCCAGCACTTGAGGGTGGGGTTGGCCGGCTGCACTCCAGGAGAGTCGCAGAGGGGCACGCTCTGCCTCAATGAGAGCTCCCGAGAGACTTTACCATCACGGAGGGCCCGGCCACCATTCATGTGTGCAGTTAAATACAGGAGCGGTCGGGGACGTCGGCCCCTCCTATGCTGCTGTGATCTCTTAGCCCCGGGAAGTAAGCATGACAGTAGTCGGCTTCTCCAGAAGCGGAGGCTCCTTTCCATAGAGCCGGCCCAGGATCAATGGGAGGCATGGGGGGAGAGGGGCCACCACCTGAGGGGAGGCCAGTTGTGTTCAGGCAGAGTCACAAAGCGGAATGCTTTACCTCAGTCGGAGAGGCATTTGTAGCATGGCGGGCCAGCTGCCATTTTGGTTGGAGTGCATTTGCTGCGACTGGTGTATTGTATCTCACATGGCAAGTGTCTGTGTCGGGTCAGTGCCCTGAACATGAAGTGGTGATCTCCCAGGCCCTGTGGCCTGGGTGGCATATGCTGGGCAGGGACCAGCACCTCTTGGTCCCCTCCACCTGGATCCTCCGATGACCACTGCTGTCCTGTGTGAATCCACAGCGGGTCCTCAGCCAAGCATGGACGTACAAAGTTTTCTTATTTTTATTTTGGCGGTTTCCCAGCCCTTCAGGCATGGACGGTGTATGCTATATGTGGACCGGTGTCTCCAGTGGTCTCCTCCACCTGGTTCTTCCGATGGTTTCTGCTGTCTAGTGTGGATCCACACGGGGTGCTCAGTTGTCCATGGCGGTACAACGTTTTCTTTTTTCTAATTTGTCATCTTGTAGTGATTATAGCTGTGTTTTCACTCTGATTTAGGACAGGAGAGTGTTGTTATGGGCTAGGCTTCTGAAAGCTTTGCGCAGATTGCGATTTCCCTAGCCTTGCGATCCTTCAGAGGCAGCTCCTACCCGTCGGTCATCTGCACCTCTTCTCAAACTTTTCTCTTACACCCAATGCATAGGTGTAGACTAATGCTTGCAGCAACATGGTGAGGGCAGTATCTGCCATACACACTGTCAGAATCAATTCATGCAGAGGAGTTACCAGGGCATTCACAGGCCACTGTGCTCCAATTGTGCCAAATAGAGCATTCACCTCTTGAGTCTTGGGGCCACCTTACTGTTGGAACCAAAACTGAGCACCAAGTATACCCTTTTAGCACTTGACCCTCTGGGTGGTGAAGCAAAGCACTTAGTGATTACTCAGGAAGGTCTGTCGGCTGAAGACTAAGAACTTGGCACAGTCACATAAAAAAAAAAAAAAAAAATCCAGCCAGTGCTTTTACTTTAAAAAGAGAAAGTAATGTAATCTGCACCAACATATAAGTACTAAACACAAAATACCAATGCACACCATGGAAAAATATCTGCGTCCCTCTGGGCCCTCCTGAACTAGAGAGCTCATGGGGTGGAGGGAGCACACTGCCTCTCATCCCAGCACAGTTCACCCCATTGCATTCTGGTAAATGCAGCACCCTTATTTCAAAGTTGCTGTAGTTTTTCACCAAAGTTGGTGCAGGTAGTGCTATTATCGCAAGCTAACCTGGGGTGTGCCTGTGGAGCGGTACTGTGACCTGTGAAGACTTGGGCATCATTTCAGCAGCCCCAGATGACTTTTCTCTGCTCTTTACTACTTCTGCTCTCTACTGGTGAAGGGCTAAACCCAGAAACATGTGTCTAAAGATAACAGCACCACCTGCACCAACTTTGGTGAAAAACTACAGCAACTTTGAAGTGTACCGCATTTACAAGAACGCAATGGGGTGAACTTGCTTGGATGAGAGGCAGTGTCCTCCCCTCTTGTGAACTAGAGATCTGTATGAATGTCTCCAACAGGGTTTGTACAATGCACTAGTCGCTGCCTGCAGTAATTGACACAGAGTTAGCATAATGTTCCGCATACTGTATTTGACATAGGATTAAACACAAAAAAAAACCTCCTTCCTAAATTCAAACCAGATCTTTATGGCATAATTGCAAAAAATGCATTGCAGATATACATTAGGCAAGGTGTCTAGTGTTGTCTAGTTCCTATAAAACCTATACAGGATCTGCGCGTTCGGACAGTATACACTGTAGGATTGGTGTCAGACTGATTCTAAACACCCCCACCGGGTGAGTTGGCCTTTTGTATCATCTAGCTCACAGTGCCACTAAAATCTCCTCTTACCAAGGAGAGAATAGTTCTTGGCAACCATCGAACATGACAGGACCGTGGAAACAATATACTACTTTTCGCTCAGTCACTCATGCTCACTTAGTCTGTTTTATAGAGATACACAGAATAAACAGGCTGGGTGTTTTCAATAAGTATTTATTGAACAGTCATTACTCTGGTGTAAAATAGATGAGCTGCAACAACCGCTAGACAGTAAAAGATATATAGGATCAGAAGCACTATGAAAGTAAACGGATGGTAATGCTCTACCATTTTGCAGTAATCATGAATACATACAGGTATATAAAATACATGATAAAAAAAGGATGCGTACTCCTACGGTGCCTAACTAAATGTACCTAAGTGTACCTAGCATGTGTGTAGGTGTTAAGCCAAAAATCCCTCTAGGATAAAGTCAACCCCATTACCTGAAGTGAGAGAAACTGGGACCCCGCAAAGGATGTTAGACCAATGCGAGCTGGAGTGTCTGCATACAGGAAACTCAGCGTCTCGCATCAGTGTGTCGGCCAGCAAGTCCTGGTCTCCTCTGTCTATCTTAGCAAGATGTGATGTATATATACCCATAGGTCTCCCCAGGGGTCCTACCTCACTGTATTACTGTGTCGGCCTAAGGATGACGTTGGGCATGAACTTTATACATAGATATTATACAGTAAATGATAGTCCTGCTGTCCTTCCAAGAATCCTTATGCATAATGTGGATTATTATATTGTGTGAGATATTGAACTAGTGAAAACCTGCGTTCTGACTGCAGTGTCGTATCTAGGTAAAAGGTCAGTCCCTGTAAACCCGTTATAAATTTAATGTAGGTGGAGGGTTATGAAGTTACCTGGGCCTTTATCAGGGTACCTATGTGGAATATAACACTAGTATTATATCATATAAAATAGTTTAAAATGCAGGTTGATAAAACAACATAAGAAAGTAGAATTTAATTCTGACCTATCTCTTCAAAGAACTCACTTAACTGTTATGATTGCGTTCAGTATCCACCCTTTTTAGAGTATATACTGTCAAGCTTTATAGTTACTTGTTACTCTACATTAATATCCTTAGAAATGGCTTTTAGTTGACTAACCGAGAAAAAGTTTGTAAAGCCACCTGCTTCCTGTATATCAGTCTGGTCCAAACATACTTTGATCACCTGGGTGCGGTGTTTAATGCGAAATCGCCGAAATGATGGGATTAATAAAGTAACACACTCAAATCTAACACTTGCAACAATATGTGATATGCACTAAGGATTCTATTGTGTAAATGCAGTGCATGCAATGTAGAGTGTGCTGAAATACTCCCCAGCCCTCTTTTATTACACAAATGTCAAACGGGCCAAATCTAAATCTGGCAGTGTTATTTTTTGTGTTTAATGACACTGCTTCGGTGAGGTAAGTTTGAAGCTTACCCTGAACACAGGGAGCTAATGGTCTCATAGTGCTGTAGTGTAGTGAAAGTTGTGTTGTTCTGGCCAAAAGACTGAGGTGCCATGTTTTTCGGTTGACTTTAAATGACAATGAAAATTAAGAAGAGTCTTGTACTCCTGTCAGTTCGTGCTTTTGATTACTCAGTTGGCTGTCCCTTACTTTGCCCCACAAACAAGCTTATAAGGAACCCTGCTTTGCCCCCTTGCATCGTGCCAGAAATTCAAACTCCTTCCGCTTGTGATTTGTACCCAAAAAGTGGGAATAAAGAGTGTGTGTTTGTTTTGTAGTGAATGTTGCTATTGAGGCGCGATGGTAGTCCCGTTACACCAAAGCCCCACATACCCAGGCATTCTCTGCGCCGCTTCCGCAGGATCCTCGCCGTCTTTGGGCCCAGGCGCAGCTCCTTGCCCCAACCGGACCGAAGAGCCCGTCCCAACTGATTATGAGACAAAGATGGGGGATGTCACAAGAGCACCACTCGGGATTCCTATAAGAAACAGCAGAAGCGTTTCCGTGTCCATGCACTGGATTCCTCGGGCTGGTGCCATTGTACTTCAGCACGACGGTACATGATCTGGAGGGGGCAATTCTTGATTTTTGTGAGTTTTAAGGGGGCAGGGGTGCCAAGAAGTTCAGTCATTGTTGTGTTGTAGTGAGAGGTGAGTTCGTCAGTGGTTCTGAAACTTAACCTGTTTCAGTGCCTGGCTACTCAAGGGCCTAGAGCTCTGAAACTGCTGCTTATGGCAGACTTTCTCCAGTACTTTTAGGACTCATTGAGCTTAGGGGGCAAAGAAGACTCACATAGAACTCTCATGGAGATCCAAAGTCACTTATATGTGTGACCCCTAAAGGGATTTCCATATAGGTAGCAGGACTCTGCTCAGCAAAGCCTCGCTCACCCACCTACGCTATTGTGAATATAAGAAATGTATTAAGACAATACTGTCTATAGAAACACATCTACAAAAACTCATTCCCAACTAATACTCATACCATCACAAATTGTATTTTGTGTGTTTTTATTAGAAAATATGAAAATATAGCATTTTATTGTCACACTGAAAATGTAATATAAAACCAGGGCATTTTATACAGGAGGTTACACATTAGATGATTCAATAGTTAGGACTTTCCTGGTGTACAACATATTTCATCATACATCATAACAGAATTTCTGTGATGTTTTTCTCTTAGTGTCGTGACTTTGGATTGCCTGTGCGTGTGTTTCTTAACACCCACCATGAATAGAGACAGCCACATCCAACACACGTTTCACAGGTATGGTCAGCTACTTCAGGGCCAGGAGACGGCGCAGGGGAGCCCTGCCCAAAGAATCATCTACTCCACACTGGAATATCCCATTTTCTTTATATATTTCCAATCTCTTTCAACACTGATCTTCTTCAGAGGTTTCAATTTTCCCCATTTCAATAAAATACAAGATCCTCACATATAATAAATAAAAAGTAGCCTCGAGAGTCCATAATAAATTTGAAAACACTCAAAATAGAGGTCTTTCAAGTCCTTTCTCGTTCATCCCACAAATTTACACATCCAAAGACCAAGTCATTCGAGGAACTGATCAGCTACAAACAACTGGTCTGAGACGAATGGTATGTAATGGTATGTGTATTTAATGAGTGGTTTATTATGTCTGCTACCCACAAATGTACACAATTGATTTAAAATATTAGTCAGTGGTGTTACTGACTTAGTGGGCAGTATCCAGCGCAGGGCCGCTATCGTCTATTAATCCAACATTCGGACATCCACAAAAAACCCTTGCTTAAGAAATTCAAGAACATGATATACTTGTACATGTTTACACAACACTAAATAATTAACATATATTTTACATCACGAGCCATTATAATTAATTTTCGTAATAAATTCTTTTAAAGTACGTGTCCGCTGCAATGTTCACAAATTTCTACAAATAAATATTTAAATGCATTACTTCCTGCCCGAATTCCCTTTCCTTAAATAGCGGTTTCAAGTAAATGTGTGGCTCTCTTTGGAGACATGCGAAAAGCAATAGCAGATGGGCCTGCACATCAGTTATTTTAAGGGAACAGTATATATTAAATTATTTAAGTTCAATGTTCCCATTGTAATCATACATTCCAACATTTTAATAGAATAAAGTGGAAGATTTTGAAGAAAAATGGGGAAGTTCATTCCCCGTTGACTTCCGTGGAAGCAAAGGCAATTTCAGGCAGGAAAACACTAAAATAAAGCCATTTTTGGCTTCAAAAATCGCGAGTCCCCCGCCTGAGTCGGGTTTGTTGGCAAGGATGATTGTAATGCATAGTAATAAACCAAACTTATGTTTCCACTGCTTGGGATGTGCGGAGATGCTGCCGATCAATTGTTCTTTTTCGCATAAAGAAAGATATTGCGCTCAATATATCAGTGCGTTCTGTTATTTATTTCCACTGGAACGGATTTTGTCTTTGTTTCTGTAGCTTGATCTTTCATCTTCTAGCTTTGTGTACATCCGCAAGGTTACATTTTCGCCTTTATTGTACTGATCTTTTTTGTTCCTTTGTTTTACCGATATAATCTAATTAAAATATCTGAACTTAAAAAACGAGTTGATGTAAATGTTTTACGAAACATGACGTGGTTAGCCTTCTTTGAGGGGAGTGGGTTCCCCTCGAGTCAATGGTTACCAAATTGTCCACTTTAAATTACCTTGAAGATCCGTAGCCAGTTACACATTCCATTTGTACTCCTTTTACACAGGAATGTCGGAGGGGGTCGGGGGGGGGGGGGGGCTACCTCGAGAACCTGCTTGGAAAGTGTGGCAACACAGGCATTGTCGATGTGACTAATGCGGGGGGGGGGGGGGGACATAACTACAAAGAAGGCACGTTTAAATGTGAAGGTGGTAATAGCCTTGTGTGTTTTGTGTACATGGCTTCTCGTCTTGTCTCTGTCACGTGCAGTAGAGGCCGGAGTTACACATATCAGTTACCATGGTGTCAATTACCGGAAGAAGGCAAAGGGGTTGCAAGCGCAGGGGTTGATTTTGGCTGGTGCAGCATTGTGACCCGTTCTGCAGCGTCTTTCCGAGAAGTGCCACCTACTAGTGCGACGTAATATGACGCTACATCCGCTTGGGAGGGAGGGGTGGAGGGGGGGAAGCAGGCCACTGGCAAGATTGTTGTGTGTAAAAGGCCGCTTTATTGGAAACAGGTGCACATTACAAATTAAAATCCTTGGCCGAAACGCCTTCCAAAACTAGGCCTCACTAAATATAACATGCCTAGCCCCGCCCCCCGCCCCCTCCCCTAAATACCTTCGAGCCCGCCCCCGCCCGTACATTACAACATTACAACAATATAAAAACATTATAAAACATTATAAAACATTACACTCCTGTATAACCCCCCAACAATCTCTAAATCCGAACCTTCTGTTAACCAAAACTCCCCTGCCTGCCCCTTTTCAGCTATCGGCCCCCAAACTGTGTAACCGAACTAAATTTACCAAACTAACCTTTTCCTGTCGATAACCCCAACTCAACCCCAATAACTCCACCAACTTCCGGTAAAACTGACCAGAATTCACCATAACCCCCGCACAGCACCTGCTCCAAGCGACAAAGTACAAACATAGCATAACCCCTTGCACATCTGTTCCCACAAAACGCCTGAAAAATTTAGCAAAAAGGGGAAAAAACTGGAAAAACGTATACTAAAAAACCCAGACCCCGAAACGAAAAAAGGGAGAAAAAACACCCAAAAAACGTGTTTTTTGAGGGAGGGAGGGGGGGGACAAAAAACACGACACTATCCTCGCTCCCGGCCACCAGGTCACCAAACCTAAAATGGTGGCCGGGGGCGGGCTCCCAATGTATTTATACCTGAGAAACATTCCGCTACTTTTGGGCTCTAATTGGGCTGCCTTTGGGCTATCTTTTTCCTACTAGCAAGCCCAAGTCCGAAAAACCGCGCAGGGCCCGCAAGCCCCTCCCTCCACACGCCCCCTCCCAAACTGCCCGGGGGTGGGGACTCCCTGCGGTCGCCTTCCCCCCCAAGCCCCCCTTGGGAGGGAGGGGTGGAGGGGGGGAAGCAGGCCACTGGCAAGATTGTTGTGTGTAAAAGGCCGCTTTATTGGAAACAGGTGCACATTACAAATTAAAATCCTTGGCCGAAACGCCTTCCAAAACTAGGCCTCACTAAATATAACATGCCTAGCCCCGCCCCCCGCCCCCTCCCCTAAATACCTTCGAGCCCGCCCCCGCCCGTACATTACAACATTACAACAATATAAAAACATTATAAAACATTATAAAACATTACACTCCTGTATAACCCCCCAACAATCTCTAAATCCGAACCTTCTGTTAACCAAAACTCCCCTGCCTGCCCCTTTTCAGCTATCGGCCCCCAAACTGTGTAACCGAACTAAATTTACCAAACTAACCTTTTCCTGTCGATAACCCCAACTCAACCCCAATAACTCCACCAACTTCCGGTAAAACTGACCAGAATTCACCATAACCCCCGCCACCCAGAAAGAGGGGGGCGGTGCAACTACCCTCCCCTCTTTCTGCCCCCCAACAAAAAGGGGCTTTAAACACAACGAGCCTTATTCTGCCCCCTCAAGCACCGAGACAAGACCTCCCTGAGCTCCAACAAATAAAGATCCATGCCCAACCTCGACAAATGGACCCCATCCCCCCGAAAAAACTCTACCGCCTCAAAGCGGATATCTTTATGGGTGACTCTCCCGAAGCCCAAATCTCGACAAAACCGGGAAACCTCCAAATTCACTTTCCTCCGAGACCTATCAACCGCCCTGGGCTTCAAAGCCCCTCTCCACACCCTCCGCGGGACCAATTCCGTCCAGAGAACATGACAACCCGACCACTGCTCCTTCAACAACGCCAAGTCTCTTTTCATGGCTCGCAACAATACCACCCCTTTCACACTACAAAGATCATTCTCCCCCAAGTGAATTAAGAGAATATCCGGGCATTGACCCTTCACCATGGCTTTATTCAGACAGGGGATCAGCTCCCTCCAAAGCATCCCCCCCTTACCCTTCCATACCAATCGAAAAAGGCTGCCATTGAAACCCAAACTTTCCCCAAAATAACTTTTGCACGCCTGCACGTGCGCCCACTTGACGAAGGAATGCCCCACAATCCACACCGTCAACTCCCTCGTGTGTGGCCCGGCCACCGAACCTGAAATGAAAAACAAATATGAGACTCACACCAAAGCAGTAGACGCAGGCGCCGAAGGAGGATCCTCCCGTACATATTTGTGAAAGCAGGAAGAGGACCAACGCCCCAAGCGCATTATATCGCCCTGCGACCAACCCCGGTTATGCGCCTCAGTCGCTGCCCCAATCCTGAAAGAATGTGTCCCAAACTGCGCGCCATCCAACCCCAACCGCTGCAACCCCTTACGCAAGACCATGCGCAGCTGATAGTCAGAGACGCGCGCCCCGTCTACGTGTTGAAAAACTAACTGGCCCCCCTCCCCCCCCGAGAGCGACCTCCACTGCCTGGCCCATCGCAGCGGACATGTGCAACTAGGGGATCCTGCCTCCAACCAAACCCCTTTACCAACCCCCTTCTGATCTGTTTTGGAACTGGCCAACCAAACATGTACGCCAGTGTCCGATATGAAAACATCCTGCCAACAAATACCCCGCTTCAACTTGGTCCACAGGAGCTCCGAAACCCTGAAAGCTCCGAAAAACATGAAAACCATAAGGGTAGAAAACAATGCAACTTCAAAATCGTCAGTGCAAACTGCAGGCAACACAGCCAGCAAACGAGCCAGCGTCTGCCAGGAAATCGGCAAACGGGACACCCCAGTACCGCCCCGTTCTCTCGCCCACCCTTCAAGCATCCTGCGACCTATTTCCCCAGCAGACGGGGCATAACCCCAAAAAAGCTTCCCCATGAACGCAACCCCAGCCAACTTCCCTGCTATAGTGACCCGCGACAGACCCTTCTCGATGAGGTCAAGGATAAAATGAACCACATCCTCCGAACTGCGCCCCGGCTCTACCCTCCTACTAGCACCTGACGCCAAAAATTCCTTCCATGCCAAAGTGTACGCCGTACGCGTGGAAACCGACAAGGAACCTACCACCAGTTGAAACACCCTGCGTTGCCGACCGACCATAGGTGCTCCGGCATCGGGGTCGGTGTCCTGTCCGCCTCTTTGGCCAGCCCATGGAATCTCCCCCACTGTGAACGAGACAAAGCATCCGCGATGTCATTGTCCACGCCCGGTACGTGCAAAGCCCTGAATGAAATGTCATAGCGCAAACAACCCAGCACAAACACCCTGAGTAATTTCAGAATCTGCTCATCCCTGGCCGATTGTCTATTGACTATTTGCACCACAGCCATGTTGTCCACACGGAAAAGCACCCTCTTGTGTTCCAGCTCTTTGCCCCAAATGGTCAATGCCACCAAAAGTGGGAAGAGTTCCAAAAAGGCAATGCTCCGCCCACCATTCTTCCACTCCTGAGGCCACTGCTCTGCACACCAATGCCCATGCCAGTAGATGCCAAAACCTTCACTGCCCGCTGCATCTGAAAACAGCTGCACATCCCACTGTACATCCTCGTCCCTGGCCAAAGGCACCCCGTTAAATGAGTGCAGGAAAAAGGACCACATCCGCAAATCCTCCTTCACCCCAGCCGACAGGCGCACATGATGATGAGGCAAGTGCCGGCCTGCTAAGGCCCGGCCCAGGCGCCGACAGAAAGTCCGCCCCGCCCGAACCACCCTACAAGCAAAGTTCAGATGGCCTAGCAACACCTGTATTACCTTCACCGTCACCTTCGGTCGAGCCAACATCTCGTCCAGCAAAACCAACATTTTAGATTTCTTATCCGCGGGCAGCCGAGCCTGCATGGCAACTGAGTCAAGTTCAATGCCCAGGAATGAAATGACAGTATCCGGCCCCATTGTTTTCTCCGGAGCTAAAGGCACCCCCAACTCCTCCATAAGCTCCTGAAACGACTCCAGCGCACGCCGGCACTCCGAAGAGCCCGGAGAGCCCACAAAAAAGAAATCATCCAGATAATGTGTGACCCAGCTGTGACCAGTGCGGTGCGTGAAAAACCACTGCAAAAAAGTGCTGAAGAGCTCGAAAAGAGCACATGACACCGAGCAACCCATGGGTAGCGCCTTATCCACATACCATTCACCCTCAAATTGTATGCCCAACAAAGGCCAGTCATCCGGATGAACCGGGAGCAGCCGGAAAGCCGACTTAATATCGCACTTTGCCATCCCTGCAGCTGCGCCCGCGGCCACAACCAGTGACATAGCAACGTCAAATGAGGAGTATGACACCGAAGCAGCGTCTTCATCGATAAAATCATTGACTGACGACCCTTCAGGCCATGACAAATGCTGAATCAGCCGAAACTGCCCCTCCTCCTTCTTGGGCACCACACCAATAGGGGAAATGATCAAATTAGGAACTGGCCATTCTCCAAACGGGCCTGCCATCCTCCCCTCATGCACTTCCTTACGCAATTTTTCTCTCACCACCAGCTTGTGCTCTGCTGCGGATTTCAAATTATCCGCCCACCTTCTCTGCCGGGGCCCGTGGTACCCCAAATGAAAACTCCACCTGAAACCATCCAAAAGAGTTCGCTTTGCCACCAAGTCCCCGTAGCCATCCAAGGCAGCCTGAAGCCGAGCCAATTTAATTGGTGTAGGAGCCCTTTGGCCCAGGACCTTGTGCGCCCCTACCCCCTCGCCCACCCTGTGACTGCTGCGCGCTGCCAGACAACCCTGCACCTGCTTGCTGCCCTCCTGATGGCCTAACTCCCCAGCAGTTGACGAGGGCATGCCGCTTGCCGCACTTAGAACACTCATGTTTGTATTTACAATACTCTCGCGTGCACAGGCCCTTGTTGAAGTCCCAACAGGCCCCGACCCCAGATTGTGATGTGGCTGAGCCTCCCACCCCACCCCGGGTGGGCTTCCCCTGAAAGGGCCGGTAAACTAACGGCAGACCACTAGCCGTAAAAATCGTCTTACCCCCTGGCGCGGCCCCCATGGTATGTTGCCACAGGTCATTATCCAACTCACCCCATTTAGCTTCAGCATCCCAAGCCATACGGGCTCGAAATTCCTCGTCATACTGAGCCCAAGCATAACCCGTACCAGTGATTTGAGCCTTTCTAATAACGTCCATATACTTAAATATGGCTACGCAGCGCTCGGGAAACTTTTCGCAGTAAACACTAGCATAAATTAAGAACGCCGCCGTCCAATTCTCGATTGTCAGCGGCACCTTAGGGCGCTTGGCCAACTCGTACTCCTCCTCCTTAGAACCCTCCTTAGACCTCACCTCCCTGTGTAACAGTTTCAGAATCTCAACATATTCCCCCTTCCAAATACGCTCTTTCGTCGCCAGCATTAAATGCGCACCCAGGGGCTTAGTCACCCCCATATAAGGGAGCTTCTTGATCTTTAGTTCCTTGCTCTGCGGCTTTTCCTTACCATCGCCTGCCTCTGCCTGAGACCCACTCTCCACCTTGGCCCCCGACAAAGCTCCCTCCGTCCCCGTGCCAACTCCCGTGTCCTTCACATACTTGCCTCTATATAATCTCCCCTCCGACAGACCCCCACCCCCGTCCTCCCCAGACCCCACAGACACCATAATAGGTTTGGCCCGTGTTTTTGCGCTCTCACCTGGCTCTAAAGAGGGTGTGCGGACCGACTCCGACCGCCTCATACCCCTCGCCAAAGAATCCCTTGGAGGATGCGCCCTCGCTGACGGGCCGTGCTCTCCTGTAGATTTCACCACCAAAGACTGTGTGATGGGTGCCACACCCGGAACCTGCAACAGACTATGAGAAACATGAGAAATTCCCCCCCCCTCGGAGCCCCGAATCTCCCCTTCCTCGGGGCTGTCCTCATCATAATCCAGGAGTATGGGCTCATCCCCCAACAACTCCTCAGGAGCAAAATCCACTACACGGGCCTTACCGGACCCTGAATGAGCACTGCCGGCCTCCGCGGCCTTAAAACCATCCTGCGGGGGAGCCGACTGTACACGCCGGTCCTCCCCTCTACTCCGCCTAACACAACTGTCCATCCTCTCAGAAAATTCCGTCCACCTTGACCGGCGTGACGTTGGGGCCAGCGAGGCCGCGCCGGACCTTCGTGAGCTGGCCTCGACGGGATCCCCCGCCGGTACGGAATGTGCCGCGCAAGGCCTCATCCTCCCTTCTCCTCGGCGATAATGGGCCGCCCCTCGCCCTACCGAGTCTGCTGCTCTGCTACTTGACCTATCCTGGAAAGAAAAAGTTTGGACTGGTGTGCCAGGAGCAATAAAACTACTAGCTGCCCGCGATCCAATACCGCGCAGGAAACCCGCACTCGACACCCCACCAACCGACGCACTCACTCGTCCCACTCCCACGCGCTGCGGCGCCACCCTCTCCTCCTCATCCTCGCTCCATTCCAGCCTCGCATGACCCAACGCCGACGCCGCGACCTCGCCATAACCTCTCCCCGTAGACAGAGACCGAACCTGCCTCGAACGGGCACGACCGCCCGCCCCATACACCGCCCTCAACCTGCTGCCACCTCCCGTTACCGACCCCCGGGCACCTGACCACCCCCCCGCTCCCTCCCCACCAAGGCCCCGTACGCCTTCTGCCCAGGAGGGAAAAATATCTAGGCCCTCGCTCGCCACACCCCCCCCAATTGCCTCCCCGACCCCCACAAACCAACCTTCCTCCCCAAACTCCTCTTCCCCAGCCCCCTCAACAAGCTCCTCGCCTACGGCCTGCCAGCCCACCCCTCCCTGGACCTGCAGCTGCTCTGAAATCCCCCGCTCCAAAAACCCCTGCTCCCCCTGCCACCTCAAGTCCTGCGCCGAACACCACCCCTCCACCTGCGCCCATTCCCCGTCTCCCAGCGAGCTCGCCCCCACTGAAAAACCCGCGCCCCCCGCAGAAGAAACTGGGGAAAACAACAAGGGGCTATCCGGCTCTGACCTCCCACTCGCCTGCTGCACCATCCCCAACCCGCCCAACTCAGTTGACTTCACCAACCCCAGCCCTCCTGACGCTAAATCCCTAGAAAACCTCGCCCCTGCCTCATAGCACCTAGCACTTCTACCCACCTCATAACCCTGTCCACCTTCACCCCCTGCTCGCTCCGCCTCAGTAAACTCCCCACGCTCCTCACCTGGGACAGGGAACAAAACCTCCGCCCCCTCCGCACTCCGCGCGCGTCCCCCCTCCCTCGCGCTCAATACCTCACCCGTCGGAGCAGAAGACGCGCGTCTCTTCATCCCGCGCCCGCCCCCGCGCTTAGCTCCTACCACGGGAGGGAGATACTCGCTCGCCGGCACCACAGACAGGCCTGCCCCACCCGCCGACGCACCCCCCGATCCCCCCGCCGCACCTGACCCACCTGGCGAAGCGACACGAGCGAGGGCCGCCTTTCGTAGACGTGGGCGGCCCCGCTCACTCACCGTCATTTGTTTCACCCGCTTCGGCGATGAGCACGCCGCCACCGCAGCCGCCACTCCGGCAGAGGCCTGACGCGTAGGACGCGACGGCCCCGCCACCTCACCCACGACCAAATCCATGCGGCCTGCTTCGGACAGCAACCGGAGGGCCTCAAGAACCCGGTAATCCTGCGACGCCATCGAAAATTGAAAACTGCCAAATACCTGCTGACAATACACCCTAACTGACAGGACTCTACCAACGACAAAAAACACGACACTATCCTCGCTCCCGGCCACCAGGTCACCAAACCTAAAATGGTGGCCGGGGGCGGGCTCCCAATGTATTTATACCTGAGAAACATTCCGCTACTTTTGGGCTCTAATTGGGCTGCCTTTGGGCTATCTTTTTCCTACTAGCAAGCCCAAGTTCGAAAAACCGCGCAGGGCCCGCAAGCCCCTCCCTCCACACGCCCCCTCCCAAACTGCCCGGGGGTGGGGACTCCCTGCGGTCGCCTTCCCCCCCCAAGCCCCCCTTGCCTTAAAATGTGACTTCGCTGTTGATGGAAATATCTTGATGTGAAGTAGCTCTCACTGCCTTCTGTGTTGCCTGTCACATAAACTATTTCTCACGCGATAACGCCGCGTGTTAGGACCCGCGCAAAACGGGTTATTTGTCCTTCTAAGACATCAATCGCATTATTGGGGTGTTTGTGTTGTGGTGGGGGTTAAGAGTTAGTCTCTCAGACACCAGTCACATTGCAAGTTAATTGTGTGTGTGCGTGGGGGGGGGGGGGGGGGTGACTTTCTTTCCGACGTCCGTTAATCCCTGTGTCCGCTGCGGTAACCTCTCAGATCTCTGTCACATTGTGGGCGCGTTCTGTGTCAGGGGTAGTATTCTCACCAAATGCAGTCACTCTGTGAGTGACATACCTGTGGGGTACTCTCTGAGACATCAGCCCCGTTGTTGGTGGAGTTTGTGGTACGTGTGTGGGATTTGCTCTCCCTCTGATACCATTCATAATGCGGGTGGTTTATGTGTCAGACATAAGTCATTTTGTTAGTGGGGTCTGTGGGGCGCGATACTCTAAGTCTAAGATATCAGTCCTTTTGTGGATGGAGTGTTCACAGAGATTACTCTGTTTTAGGGTTCAGTCATAGTATGAGGGAGGCATCACTAGACATCAGCCACTGAGTCGGAGTGAGTGTCCAAGTTACCCTGCTGCAGGCAGCAGAACTAGTGTGGGGGTTTTCTCCCTCAGATACCAGTCATATTGAGGGTGGAATGTGTGTGGCTGGGGTTGGGTTACTCGCCCTCATACATTATTCCCCTTGTGGGTGGATTCTGTGTAGGCAGATATTTGTCATCAGATATTAATCCTAATGTGGGCTGTGTGGAGGAGGTTATCCTGCGTCATACACATCATTCATCTGAGTGGTGTGCGTGTGGTGTATCTGGTTGTAGGTTTAGTGTGTGAGGTGAATCTGCCAGAGACATCCACCACAATGTATGTGGTATCGGTTGTGGCGGTAGTCGCCCTGACACATAACCTAACGGAGAAAGTGGGCGTGCATGCATTAAGTTCTCTCATTCATCAGCTGCATTGTGGGTGGGCGTGTGTCTGTGGGTGTAGGGTGTAGTATTCATCAGGCATCAGTCACATTGGGAAGGGAGGGTTGAAAGGAGGACAGGGAGGGAGAGAGCGAAGGTGTGGTGGGCTGAAAGCAACACAGAGAGCGTGGGTTGTGGAAAGAAACACAAAGGGCGCTGAGAAGCAATGGACGAGAGACAGCAAGGTGGAGCAGAAGGGGAAGGAAGTATACAAGGGAAACAGCTGGAAAACACATACACTCTCATGGAGTTCTTAAACAAAAAATAAAAAAGTATTTCTTGTAAAACAACCATGGAAAGGACACACATAATACATCATGCCCCATGGGAGGGACAAACACAGGAAAAGGAAGCAAAGCCCACACAAGCTAAGAAATATAAAGCAAAGCAAATGAGTGACAGTAAAGCCAGCCAATGGTAGGCAGTGACAGGCTCTAAGCCCAAAGCTAAAGGTTTACGTGCTAACTGACAGCTTGTACCATTGGGTAGATGAGACCTAAAAAAACCAGGCTGAGAGAGAACACAGTGGAGTGAGATAAGTATACAGAAAGTATAGAGGGGTTGAATAAAAAACAGGAGGAGACATGGAAATTAGTCGGCCTGTTTATTCCATAACCAGCATTCAGCAAGGCTGGTGCAAAACTTGTAAGAAAAACATGAAGCCCTACAGTTAGACGTGCGCAGCAGATTCGGACACACTTTTTAAAATGTCTTCTTCTCAAATCTTGTTGCCAATGCAGTGGTGGTTGCAGGGGGTGTTCTACTATTTAGGTTCCGCCTAGGCAGCGCTTGCGCTGTCTCTTTGAGACATCCTGTATCTAGGATATGGGCTTGAAAAAAACGCCCATCTTTTTCATTGGTTCCTATTGCTGTCCTTTAGAAATGCTGGCTTTTCATTGGTGAATATACTTAGTAGTCCCTTTTTTGGAATTTTGTATCCTTCGATGAGGAATGGCACTCTTACATGCATTCTTACTGTTCAGGTCATTTATACTTAGCAAGATATCTTTTTGGGTTGGGCTGCGTATTTGCTCCTTAAGTGTTCTGTTTTCTTGTGCAGTAAAACGTCCGTAGTTTCATTTGCTTGTGGTGCTGTTGCTTCATTTGCTTGGTCCCTTGAGCTCCCATACCTCCCACAACACTGCTCCAGGCCCCCACAGCCCCTCTGAAGCCACAGCTGTTTTACTCACGACGCTGCTTGCCTGTGCCTCGCCCTCACCCCTCACACACCACTGCTTTAGGCCCCCACCACCCCTCCGAGGCCACTGCTGTTTTGCTCATGACACTGCTTGCCTGCCCCTGAGCATTGAATTCTTATGTTATTTTACATTTCTAGCTTTTATTTATAAAGCACCTATCCATGTGTTCAGGGGAAATTAAACAATCAAGTTAACACCAGACTTAAACACATATCCCCAGCTCCGAAATGGGCTGCTCTCCCTACCATGCCATACCCTTTCCTTGGCCATGTTGCAGGGTGCAGTGATAGAAGTGGGCTCATTCATGCGACAAGCTGAGCTTCAGAGTGGGTTTCAGTTTAACTGCTGTGATAAACAGCAACGTCTGATTTGTGTTCGGGCGGGTATTAGCATGCAGGCAAATTAGGCGCGTTATCTCATTTCCAAGAATCTGTTAATTTATTTGCTTTGTAAGCCTTTTATTTTTAGGAATTCCTTTACAAATTACGTCATTAAATAAGGGCAAAAATCAAGTCGCATAGTTAAAGCTTGGCATGCTAGTGCTGTAAACTGCCTGGTGGCGGGCATGGTCGACTGAGGCACAAGTTTCCGTGTGTTAGGAGACAAAGCATGGAGTCTTCCAAGACATAGGTACGCCCTATTGTGAGAGTGCTCTGGACTCCATACGCATCAGGATCACAAGTTGGTATTTAAGGGCCATCTAAACTAAGCGTCCACACAGAAATGTGTTTCTTATTCACACCTATCAGGCATAATAACATTGAACCATACAAAACGTGTATTTTTTTATTTGGCCTCCTAACAAGAGAACCAAATGGAATCAGTATTTTCCAGTTCACTATTCCACCTAATCTTCATGTCGACAGCTATCTATCTGATCTACATGCAGTATTCCACCTATTTATTTTAATTAAAACTACTGAATGCCAGCAGCCCCTCTTCTCCCCCACCCTTTATACTCTCATTTCTTGTCTTCTTTTTGCTTGCACTGTCTGTCCCACCGCAACTTCCGTCAGGTGTCATGAGGCCGAGGGTCTTTGAAGCTGCAGAGCCGTTGCTGGCGGCACCTGGGTCCTCCATGGAGTCAACACCCCCCTCTCCCCACCATTTGTTCAGAGCTCAGTGAAGGTAACTTGAGTACAGGTCCTTCTCTAAGGTATCGCCCCAAATGCTTGTGAATTAAATTCCTCTTTTACAGTTACTGTGTTATTTTTAGTCACACTTTGATTAAAGTTATATATAAAGCATGCTGCTCGCGCTTCAATGGCTCCGCATAGGTAGTAAGCGCTACATAAATACAAGTACACAGTGCTGCATGCATAATAGGTACTCTTGCACGTTTGTTGTATCTGGAGGGGGCTCTTCCCTCAGTCATGACGCAATCACATTTATTTCCAACACAAAGTGCTTTGTTAATTCATGAGTTTTCTAGTATTGTACTTGTATTTTATGCGGTTCATTCACTGCTTAAAGTGAGGAATAAAGCAGTGTACAATTAAAAAAAACATAAAAGCGGGGGAAATATGGTTGAGCTGTATATAAAGCATGCTGCTGGCACTTCAGTGCCTCATCATGGGTAGTAAGCGCAATTACAAAGTGCTGCATGCGTCATAGGTAGTCCTGCACGTTTGCAATGCCAATACGCAACAGCTCTAACGCAAACAAATGCGATGCCTATTGCATTTCCAATAATTGTTGAGGGAAGCAGCGATGAGACCGCCAGGCGCCTGGCAGCATGTCTCCTGCCCTGCAGCTGTTAAACCGAGCACAATAACAAACATTGTCTCGCGGCTCCTGACGTTCTCTGATGGAGCAGGGATCGCACGCAGAAATCCCCATTGAGAACAGTGGCTTGTGCAACATGCAAGCGACTGAGCTAGAATCTGCGTGATACGTTTAAATAAAGGGGTCACGCTCCGTCCACGCTAACCTAACACGGCGCTCGTGTTAAAGAGCACGAGCTAAAAGTATAAAGAGCGCATGACTCCGCCGCAGTGCAGAGTGACTCGTGACTTGGGTGGGGCCAGGGAGGGGCGATTACCCCGAGTCTTTGCCATATTGGGCGGAAGGGGACTGGGCGGTTCTGAAGGGGCGTGTGCTTACGGCTAAAACATCCAATCGGCCTGCGGGCTCGGGCCGCCCAGTTTCAGGAGTCTGTTCTGGTTGGACCGAGCACCAGGAAGGCTCACGCTAGAACAGAGAACAGTGCCAGGGGTCCATGGGCCGGAAACCTTGGGCTCTTCACCTCGGAGAGGGAAAGGCGCACACATTTTGTGCTACCACATAAGATTATGGAAAACGGGGTGGCCGCGACTTTACTAGTTCGTGTTTCTGTTTTTTCTTTTGCAAATGTGTGCATTCATAAGAATGACTAAATATGATAAAAAGAATGAGGTATAGCTCCAAGATTCACATGGCTAATAACAAGGTTAATAATTGTGCTAATGATTTGAAAAAAATGGTTAAAATACCGCCAAAAATAGATATTTTAATAGTGGTGATGATCTCACCAATAACTATTTTTTTTCCGGAGTTTTATATAGCTCGAACTTGACCCGAAGGTATCAGAGCGGTTTGCATGAGCACAAGGTGCGTTAGAGACGGACACATCAAGGGGCATATTTACAAGGGCTTTATCTCCGCTTTTTTGGCTTACAAAACCAAAAAAGCAGAGATAAAACCAGCGTCCTATTTACAAGAAGGTGCTAACATGCATAATCGCCTGTAAGCACCCTTTTCCCGAACGCCTCCCTTTGCATCTCCAATGAGATGCAAAGTGGGCGTTACTTGGCGTACCCCGGATGGACTACCTTACAAATATCGCTGATGCTTACATCGCGATATTTACAAGGCAGCCCACATGATTTTAGCAGACATTAGATTTTGGCGAAAACAGCCGTTTTCGTCAAAATCTAACGTCTTCTAAAATCCTGATTTAGCCATCCCTAACATAGGGGGTGGATTATGCTGATCGTATCAGCAAGGTTATCGCCGTTTTGCAGGGAACATCGCTTGAAAACCAGAGATGTTCCCTGCAAAAGGACGATAACCTCGCTATCTCTGGAATTTTTATCGCCCTTGAGAAACGTGTTGTTAATAACGCGCTACCAGGGCAATAAATTCCAGAGATAGCCTGCGATAATATTATTATTGCTAAGCACGGCCAGCGATAGTTATCGCTGGCCATTGATAATATGCCCCTTATTTCGTTAGGCACGGGGAGATTACCGGATTAGCCCAGAATCGCAGGATGTTGAGCGTCCTTGTTGGGACTCGAAAGTAGACTGCTCTAGCTGGTAGGCCACAAAGGAATATATATATATATTTAAATGAGCCGTGTGTTCCGCTCTGAAACTGTTTTGGTGGGAACTAGAGCAACCAATCAGAACACATTTTCATTTATGGGACTTCTTCCTTCTTACTCGCCAGGCATAGGACCCGGACCCCCCAGAGCAACCCCGTTCCACCCATTGATCACCCACAAACCATTCAATACTCCAAGGTGTGGGAAAATTAGGCCATGCTTAATACAACAAGATATTCATAAACATGACAATCAATAACCTTGATAAACTGTTCCGGTTACAAATTCATTTTACCACATTAGGGGGCATATCAACAACAACCGGCGATAATTATCGCAAAGCGCACTTAGCGCTTGGATAATTATCGCCAGCTAGCGTGAATTTTTATCGCTGAGATAGCGTGCTATTAGCAACGCTTATCTCAATAGCGATAAAAATCTACACGCTAACAGGCTAACGTGAGATTATCGCTGGAAACCCAGTGATAATCTCACGTTACCTTGTTGATAGGGACAGGCAAACTTAGCCATGATATCCTCCTTCCATAGGATATCATGGCTAAGTCTGAAAATTAGCAGACGTAAAAAAGCAGCGTTAACCGCGGTTAGCGCTGCTTTTCTTGTCTCTAACAGGGTTAGCGACATTCTTGATAATAGGAGAAATGTCGCTTAGCGACATTTCTCCTATTATTTTACTCTGGAACGCCCCCTTTGCATCTCATTAGAGATGCAAGGGGAAGCGTAGAGTAAAAGGGTGCTAACATGCAAATTTGCGTGTTAGCACCCTGTTGTTAATAGGGCGCTAGTTTTATCTCTGCTTTTTTGGCTTTTAAAGCCAAAAAAGCAGAGATAAAGCCCTTGTTGATATGCCCCTTAATGTTTATAAGCGTTCTGAATTTATAACCCAATATTCTTGTCCCTAATGCCCACAGACACAGGGGACGCGCAGAGCTTCTAAAATCCAAAGACACAAACAGCAGCTCTCACGCGGAAGCTGGGAATAAGCGCGAGAAAGAAAGAAGACCCAGCTGGAAAGGAAGGGCAGAACGGAAGAAAAGAGAGAGGACAGAAGGAAAAAGAGGAGGGGAGAAAATAAATGAAAGGGAAAAAAAACAGACGCGAGAAGGGAAGAAGAGAAACTTAATTTTATTGGGTGGGAGAGAAAGAAAAAAAATGAATTCACCTTGGCCATTTTGAATTTTACTTTCAATGCTGGAAAGATGGCTCCGCTATTCAAAGGCGATCAGTGGTGCTTATTTATAAGTGAAATTTTGGCTGTTGAATCCTTTTTGGAAAATGTATTTTCGGACTTTGAAAGTACAGCGCTGAGGCTGCCATCAGATCTGCGGTTATAAAGCCCTCAGGTAAACACTTGATCGACAACTTAGAAGCCATTGTAACCGAAGGCAGTAAGGACGGTCTGCTTCCAATAACAAGAAAGCAGACATTTTAAAGGCGAAACAAGTGTAGTTTTTTTCAGTGAAAATGTGTGCGGGCTGAGCGGCAGGGTGCTGGTTTATAATTTAAGAGCCTCCCACAGAGGCCGTGAAACTTTCGGTAGGATCAGCTTCGAGGGCAAGGATCGGATGGGCACGGAATCTACCATCACCCTTTACCTTTCTAATGTGCAATTACACGACGGCTTAGGGGGAAGGATGCTGTCTTGTCACCGGCTGCTACAAACACGTCTGATCACAGCTGCTGCACTTGTAGCCGCATCAGCCCTTCTCACATACTAAACAGGCTTCTCACCTCTTCCCTGGGAACCGGAAACGGACATACAGCCCCACTTCGCCAAGGTCACCCTGCTTTCTCTACCCATAGGCCGACAGACGCTCCCTGTATCCACCGGCCTCCCATCCCATCACCAATGGCCATTGTGTCTTCACATAGGATTAACCTGCTGTTCTCTGGACTCGATCTCTGTGACCTTCCCCCTGTGCCGGTTCGAGATGGTCCCTACGCAGAGCGGTAGGGAGGGGCCCACGTTCTTTGCAGAGGAAGCCGAGCTGGTGTTCTTTCAATGAACCTCTCAGGGGGGTCTGCTAAAGTGTTCAGAGCCAGCCTTTCTCGTCATCTATTCTATGCTTCTCCTGGGACTGCGCCAGCACTTCTCAGATTATATTCTTCACTTTTAACGGGACAGTACCAGCACTTTGCATGTATTCCACACTTTCAATGGGACTTTACCATCACTTTGCATATATTCCACACTTTTAATGGGGAAGTTCCAGCACTATGCATATAGTCCACACTTTTAGTGGGACAGTGCCAGCACTTCGCAGATTCTATTCTACACTTTTAGTAAAATAGTATTCTGTACTTTGAATGGGGCAGTACCAGAACTGTTCAGGATGCATTGTATTATTTTATGTAGACAGTACTAGAACTTGTGAGCATGTATTCTATACTTTTAAAGAGACATTACCAGAACATCTCAGGATATGTTTTCATTGGGATAATGCCAGCATTTCTCATCATGTATTCCATACTTTTAATGGGACAGTTACAGAACTTCGGAGCATGAGTTACATATTTTAATGGGACAGTAGCAGCCTTCTAAGCAAGGCTACTGTCCTGTTAGGCTGGCAGGCTCATCGCTCCCCAGAGGGGCTGCTGCCACTGTCCTGGCACCACTTGAAGGGTTGCTGTATTGTCAAAGGGTCGTGCCAGCATGTCCCTCGAAGGCTGCCATACATTTAGCGGGGCAGTACCTATCTCTTTCAGTGATAACTTATAATACGTATATTGTGCGTCTTGTCGCGCTCTTGCTGTTTCGAAGCACTGTACATAAGTGGCGCTATCCCCAAAAAGTAATCCTGCTCGATTAACAGACTGGGCCGTTTCATCATCCATCGCTGCTCGCACTGTGTTCTTCCTCATTGCTTAAAGTGTAAAAAAAAACCTCACAGTTCCGTCAGTCTGACCTACTGACAATTTAGCCCATTTTGTGGTGGGACGATTTGGGGTTTAGCCAAACGACACGCATTTGGAACATTGAAGATGACTCGAACTCATTTGGGGCCATATTATCAAGGACGGTGTTAAAATTATCGCCACTTTAGCGGCAGGAAACTGCCGCTAAAGCGGCAATAATGGGCTTGATAATATGCCGCAGAGAATTCCCATAGAAGCCCATGTTCCGGTGTGAACATGGGCTCCTATGGGAATTCTCTGCGGCATATTATCAAGCCAATTATTGCTAAAGCGGCGATAATTTTAACTCCGTTTTGAACATTTCTTGAGATGTGTTTTGAGCATGGTTAAGTTTTCGACTTTTTCTTGCCAAAATGGAAGAGAGGAAAGTCAGACGTTAGCTGAAAGCATTTAAAATATAAATAAAAATCTCTACATTATCCCACGTCCTGTGTATGAAGTTTTACTCTAAAAGAGAGACTTGCTGTGGTTTAATGCAAATGTACAAATCCGTACATCTTTATCATCCGCACCCCGCCCCTCACATTGATTAGGGGAAGGAAATAAAAATGGCGGCATTGGACTAGAGGTGGACACGCGAAGGATTATGGGAAGCAGTTAAACCAGAACGATGGCTGCCGGTTAAAGCACCCGATAGACAAAAAAAAGTATTCAGTCCGTTTTTATTACATCTAGCAGTAAAAGCGACATTTATTTTAATGATGATGTCAACCTGACGAGAATGAACACCATTCGTGGCAATATTGCAATATAAACCTCTTACCATAGTTGTGGGAATACACTTTGTCCACTTTCATTAGATACACCTGACGCTGACCAGATTTCTTTGTGCAGTTTTATGTAGCGCACACTTGACGCAAAAGTACCGAAGCGCTTTACATGAACACCAGTTACATCATACAAGGACAAATTTAATGTTTATTTAGGCATGGGGACATTGAGTGATTTGCCCAGTATCACAGGATATTGAGGCGACACCGAGACTCAAACCCGGTTCCGTGTTCCAAAGTCACCAGCTCTGGCCGTTAAGCCAGTTCCCAACACTATTCATTATTATTCTAAACTAATAATTATGCTTAGTTTAAATTGTAAACAGTTAGTATCATTTGTAAAGTTTAAAATCGGCCATTATTTTGGCACAGCCCTTCAAGTTAAATTAAGTTCTTTGTTTTTAAATACGTTGTGGAAATGATGTATGGGTGAGTTAACTGCTCGCTTCTGACATCTGGTGCGATTTCTGGGTCATCTCTTAGAATCCTTGCAGACCCTTCCTCCTGATTATCTTTCAAATGTGTTGCGGTCGCGCCTGTTACTTGCAGCGCCTAGAAAGGCCAGTGATGCGGGATAAATGACTATGTATTGTAATTATTATTTCCAACATTTTCCATCAGAAATATCATTTGCACATTTCCAAAAATTAGGAGAACAACAAGTTGTTCTGGGCTATGCATAGAGCAGCTGACAAGATCTATGTGTTCTCCATTCACTCGCTATAAATGAAAGTGCCATTTCTATTCTCAATACATGAAGGCTGTGTTTCGATTGTATAGTATAGCTGCCTGAAGAGGAGACCCCGGTGATCACAAGAGCGAGCAACTCAAACAATCTGGCTTCCTTTTCTTGCACACGTTCTTGATTTTTTTTATTTTAAACAAATACATTTTAGAATATTTGCTTCGTATTAGCACAAGGCAGACCATAGTATCGTTAAAAAAATAAATCTTATGAACGCGCAGACTCGGTTGCAATGTTTGCACTTTTAAAGGATCTATCTATCTATCTATCTATCTATCTATCTATCTATCTATCTATCTATCTATCTATCTATCTATCTATCTATCTATCTATCTATCTATCTATCTCTCTATATGTCGATCTCTCTATCTCTCTATCTGTCGATCTTTAATGGAGTTTCTAAAATGGGGTTCAGGTACTCCAATGTGCCCGGATTATCCAGGTGATGTACGTGCGCAGTTTTATCAGTGTATCGAGCTCTCTGGATCATGTATTCCAGGTATACTGCCAGGTTCACGTTGTTTCCCCCCACGGCTCTTGTGAACGTCCCCATGTCCATCGTTGCACAGTTTACACCAGACCCCGTGGCATGTACAATGTGTCACCGCACGTGAGCAATGAATTCGTCACTAACACGTGTACATCAAGGGCTGCTTTCCAATCCCCCGCCCCCCCCCCCCTTCAAAGACCAAGCACGAAACACAACTCTTGTTTCTTGATTTTTAACAGCATCGGCAATTTACGAAATCTCATCTGAAAAACTACATGTTCAACGCAACAGAGAGGAATAACTTATCAGAGCTCAGCTCCCGTGACACCCACGTGTAGCTGTACTTTACACTAATAGGCAAAACGTTGCTCATTTTTTATTTAGAATGACTTCTGTTCCCGCGTGCTGTGTAACTGAACGCCACAAGTAAGCTAGTAGTTCAGAAGGACTAATCCTTGCAGGGCCAGGTCGGCCACTCATTCTTCCCAGGTCGATTGCAAAATTACCCCTTGGATTTGGCGTTGACATTCATCATATCAGCATATTCAAATGTGCAGTTTGTGGGGCGTCCTTATTCGTCAGTTTTGTTAATCTAGACAGAAACACCATCAGCTTTTTGGTCGTGTTTTCCCACGTGTTGCAAAATGAGTTGTTTTCACGCCCAGATATGTGTGAAAAACGGACACCGGGACAGGCAATACAAATGAAACTTGATTAAAAGAGAGCATTGCTTCCACCTACATTAATTTGCGAGCAGGGGTCGTTGCTTTCCCAAAGCTCAGTCACATGCCAGGCGTTAGCTGCACGCTCCTGCCGTCTAGCATTCAACTGCTCGGACGGCGTGTTAAATATTTATAAGGTGCGAGAGCACGCACAAGTTGCAGTAAAGCGCGCCTTCTCCATAGATTGAGATCTTATAGGAGGTCTCCTCTTTCCCTCTTCTCGTCTGATTGAACTGCATTTACTGCGTGTATCAAGGAGGGGTGGAAAGAGCAGCCGGGACTCAGAAGATGTTCCTCACAGGCTTTGATCCCCCGTTTTACCTGCTTTATTTTAAGGAACGCGTGTGATTCATCTGTGATGGGAATATTGAAAATCCGCCTGTGTTTGTTGGTTGCAGGAGACATGCCTGGGTGCCCAGCCCTGGCGCAGGCAGCGATTTATAAAAATATTCGAACAATCTGAGCTGTTTTAGAATCTAGCTAAACATAACCGTGGACACTGGAATTATGTGGAAGGGTCGACGTAATCATGCTGCAAGAAAGGGCAGATTAAGGAACCTCTCTTTAACACTATTAATTCTCTTCTCTTCTCTGACAGTATTAATACACAGTGCGGTCATTTTAATGAACATGAATGCAGACTTTAGCAAATGTTTTTTCATTACTACCTGTTGAACACCTAGATACAGCCACCAGCAACGAAAATGGGACAAGTGAATTTTTGTAAAGGGTCTACCACTGCGATAAACCGGGTGAGGCACGTTTTAGTAACTTTTTTTTTATATTTTCGATCGGAACCTTTTTTTTTTGCGCTCTGTGAATTAGGAAGTAGCCGCTTGATTTCGGCAAGTGCAGTAAATCCATAATTCTGAGGACCATACGCGGCTGTAGAACCGCATAATTCCAGAAGCCCTTAATGTAACATAAACAAATAAAGACACCTGTGTCCACACGATGCACAGATTTGCTTCCGAGCAATTGGGGAAAAGCTGAATCTTAGAGTATAGTAATGCCACTGGAGTAGATGTGCGAATGTCAATTTTGATTTTTCAAATCTGTTAATTAGAAAAGTGTCATTATATCCCTTCAATATCTTTTGCCAGTAAATTAATGTTTTATACTAGCCAGTACGAATTTTGTGCGCATGTATACTCGGAAGGAACAATCGGGTGAAACAGTGCACTACAGAACATATAGGAAAGCCATATTTTGTGTCTTCTGAAAATGGGCATTAAAAGACTTAAATTGCACTGTGATGGGACTGTATATATATAAACCCACCACTACTACGCTCCCCACAAAATGTGAACTAAAAAAGGAACTTTATATGTTATTTAACGCTGAAAGGGTAGTGAGGGAGTCTTTGAAACCTAGTGTTTCTAGCTATCTAGCCCGTAATCTCACAATTTATCCGACACCCAGTTATTTAACCCTCCCATTGAGTCATTGGGAGCGTGGCCTTATATTTCGTCTTAGGGCAGGCACTATTAAATATGCACTTAGTTTCCCTTTAAGGAATTTTAATGACCATTGTGTTGAGCCATGTCCTTGTGATTTTCAGAGTAGGCAAACAATTTTACACTTCTTATTTTTTTGCAAATTTTACATGAAGTATATCAAATGGTTTTTAATTCCGTATTTTAAAAAACTAAAACCAATTAGCCTGGAACTTGCATTTTCAATGATTTTGTCCCTGGATGACCATGAAGTTGTCTTTCGTGTGAGCTCTTTTTTAAAAACTGTGGTTCGTGCTCGGTTAACAATGTCTTAAAATTTATATGGACTATTTCTTATGTGTAATCGGTACTTTATTGTATAATTGTATGTATTCTTTTATTTTATTGTGCTTTTATGGATTGATTCTGATCCGAATAAAGTTTTATTGACTTGACTTGATATATATATATATATATTTTTTTTTACAAAAATAGTTGCTAACCAGGGCCGAGAAAGCAAGAGAAAATTCCCACTTGACCTGCATTTCTTCTATATGTATAAGCAGCACTATATGTTCTGCAACAGAAGGAACATTAGATACTGGCCATACATAATACAACATGTATTTATTTTTTATTGAACATTTTTCATATAGGTTTTGTTTCAAGTCAAATCAGTTTCCCCCAAAAAGGTATTGTTTTCACATATTCATTGTTTTTTTACAAAGTTAATTGAACTTTTAGTTCAACCTAGAACATTTATTTAACACAGACTATACAAAAAACATTTAGAGATGTACAAATATAAAACTCCCATCCTGCACTCATTCATACATACCAGCAGACACACCTATCATACCTTCCTTAATACCATGTCTCAGCACAACCACACGTACACAAAACACAATAAAGCAAGGTGGGGGGGGGGGGGGGTGAGTTTGTCTTTCAGCCTTTGAAATGTTGAGGGCAGAGATCACTTCAAGTTCAGTCCACGTACTTTTCGGTGTGGAAAATGTATTTTATCCGAACACTTTCTTCAGGACCACACTGCAAGAAAGGATCTCTAAGGGTGGCGGAGGGAGGGGAGGGTGTAATGCAATAGCTTAAATTCTTGAGGATACAAGACAGTGGGAAAATACCTTGTTGTTATCACTCTGATATATGCTTGCTTCAAGTAGTAGCAATACGAGCCGACCAATGAGATTTACTCTAGGGCCCTCTTAAATCGCAAACTCCCTACATCTAGGGACAGAACCACTTTGTACGTTGCTTTAACGGGTCATCCAACCTCTTGTCAGAGTAATTCTTCGTGTCAGAATTATTTTTCTGTATGCACGCCTCTGTTCTTAGCGCGTTCTACCGGCGTCTCCTGCAAAGTTGCTGACGCTCACAAACGGGATGAATGCCTAACCAGGGCCTGGCTTTAGCACGTGCTAGCTGGGCCCACGGCAGGGCTCAGATCTTTAGTGGGGCGCAGGAGTTGCTGCAGCTGTCTTTTTCAGACACGACTCCAAAGAAAGTTGCTTTTCAACACTTTTCTGGAAACTGCTGATAGCCGTGTCTGCATTTTGTTTAGTTTTCTTCTCATGGGTCTCCTTTCTCTTACCCCCGCACCTTCTTCCCACCCCTCCCATTTTTTAACCCACAGACCCTTAAAGGAGAGAATGGGAGGGGGCGACAAATTTGGTTTCGCCCAGGGCAAAGGCAAGTTCTGATGCTAACATTTTATAGTGATGGGGTAAACGTGCAAATATAGGAGTTTAGCTACACTGCGCCTTCTTATATGTTTAACTTCAATAGCGCGTCCCGCGAGCCTTAGACACTTTTTTGACACCAAACTGTCTTAAATATATGACTTGTCTTTGTCGAGTCTCGCCCTCTCGTCGTCGAACTATTTTTGTTTAAACGGCAGTTTATCACTTTAACACAACATACACAACGCGAGTCTGCGCGCGTTTTCCGCAGGGCATGATGTCCTAATTTGCATGGAGCCAAGCGATTGGCCTCCCTTTTCTCGAATCACGGATCGGTCTCCTGTTAACCTAAATGCGCAAGCGCAGAATCAAGTAGCTCTCATTGGCGAGCATTTTTCTCATACGTCCCTCCAGGGGCGGGTCACACCAAAGGGCGGGGACAATGAGAACATGCTGCGGTTTCCTAGCCGTCCACTACAAAACAAGGCGAAATCCTGACGTACTAGAGATTCGAGTGCGCATGCCCTTGTTCCTGTTAATTTTATTGGCGGGAAAGGCGAACGCGAAAGGAAGTGGGCGAGGTCTAACCCAACCAATAGAGAACCTGATCTTGGTCTCCTGCCTCTGCCGTTCGCCATTAGCTAGCTCTGACCTCGCCCATACGGCTTTCTGTGAGCTAAACATGACTCCGTCTGCGTAGGTATCCTCCCCTACCCGTCACGTGCTTGCAGAAGTACTGACATGGCCCGTGTCTCGCTCGCCTGCAAATTGATCCCATGTGAGGTCTGGGCTCTGCTTTCCTCTGGGACTTGTAAATATAGCAACAGGGCAGCCCTGGCCATCTGTCCCAGCCTAACAAATGTCCTAGTTGGTGATGTGACGAATATTAATAAGAAATGCTCACTAGCCGTCTCTCATTATTTGGAAAAAGCCCTCATTTGTTGACTTTTCAGAATGTTATGATGATATCACGTCCTGTTTTAACAAAGAATCAAAAAGTAACAATATTTCCAGCGCAAGTCAGTGAGAAACTTGCACCGCCTCCCAAAATAATTTCTGAAATATTGGCAAACTTGTATACAATAAAGTGGAAGCAATACATCTCTGATGCCAACGCAATAAATGGAAATGTAAAGCAGTCACTCTGTCGTAAGTTCAATAACCATATTATTATTTCTGAGCACGAATTTAGGAAGGACGCGCATTCCTGCCTTTTACATTACCAAGCAAACATATTAATTTTATTAAAATGGTGAATAAGAATCATGTAAACCATAAAGTACGGTAACAATGTATCCACACTTAATCAAGCCATCTGTTTTCAGGCATTACTGGTCATATCAAACCTCAATTACAGCGAGCACCACGTTGGCGATAGCTTTGGTGAGATGCGTGTTCTCTATCCTATATATCCATGTGTATTTCCCTTCAATTTACTGAAACTCAGGCGCATTTCATTTCAGCTTCACAAAAGAGTTCTTCCGAGAAACATCCGGATCACAGCTCGCTCTCCTTTCATGTGCCATGTGACGCTTTTCATGTGCCATGTGACGCTTCTGGTTAGTACACGCTCGGTAGGAAAGGCCTGGGAGGCATTGTAAAACAGCATACTTTAAATGCGCTCTTTGGTTTAAAAAAACCTGTCCCGCACACGTGCACATAACCGATACAGTTGACAGATGCAACGTGTAATCTTGTTTTGTAACAAAAAAAAAATGCACTTAGGCACTCTGCCCGGCGTTGTTTGGCCAATCTAAACACACACTTAATGGCTTTGTTACTATCACCGGGTGTGAAAAACAAACGTAGAACTTGAACCACAATAACCTGTTTCTGTACAACATCCAGTCCCCAGCCGCATTTCGCGTGCCTTGTAGTTTACACCAGTTTGTCATCACTCTGGAAACAATGTCGATATATGTGGGCGGTATAATGTGTTTTATGTAAGCACGCACATGGCATGTGGTATTCATTTCGATGGTAGGGGGTCCACATTAGATATTAGAGCCACTAGGCCGGGTTGACCTAATGCGTTTCCAAGAGCTTTGATGTAAAGCAGCCTTTATATCACAGAGACCCCCTTTAAGCTGCAGCAGTAACTTCTGGCCGCGGTGGATTAATGCTCTGTGCCCTGTGGTCTGCCAAGAATGATGGCTTCCGGTTCAGTTTAATGACATTGCTCGGAGTACCCTCGGAAAGTTCACTTTGTTTATACATGTAATACAACCTATAAACGATGTAATGGGCTTCAGTAGACTCGAAATGAACAGCTTGGTGTTTATTGAAATGCGCTTACAGTTTATTTCTATGTTTTAGAGTAATATCATCAGGTATTTCGCATTTCTTAGATTTTCCTTAATAAATAATACATGCAACTTGCCGATTAAGTATAGTTTGGCTCGGTGGGGGGTAAAAAAGTTTAATTCCCAAAGGTTTTAAAAACTGAAAAACGAGTACACATGTTCCTTTGAATGATAAAAAACAAACGTGTTCATATTTTTTTATTATTAAACGTCGTGAATGGTAAATGTAGGGTGTTTGGTTGACATAAATAGATTTACTGCAACTGTGTGCACTTTCAGACCGAAGTTGCAAAACAACTTTTTTCCAGTTTTATATAGCGCGAACTCAACCCGGCGGTATTGGAATGCTTTACACGCGCATCAGTTGCATTTGACAAGCCACATTCATTTTTAGGCACGGGGAGATTAAGTGATTTGCCCGGAGTCGTACACTGTTGAGCCGGCGCCGAAACTCCAGGCTAGTTCCTCTGTTTCAAAGTCAACAGCTCTCCCCAACTCTTCAGAATTCGTTTCCCGTCGGGTCTTTTTTTTTAGCACCAACTCACACATTTCATGGTGGGCGTTAATTGACACCACTTCGGGGAGTTAGAGCCACTTGGCTGATAGCTCCAAAACACGCAAGGCTTATGACGCTGACCCAAGAAAGTACATGCCCAGTTCGCCAGTTACAGAAGGTTTCTGTGACATCCAGTTGTGGCATACAGGCTTTGGATACTGGCTCATGTACGTTCCTCATAGTTAAAAAAAAAAAAAAAGTCTGAAACTTTGCTGTTAAGTTCCAATTGTAATCAACAGATACCGCGAGACATAATTAACAAGCCTCGAGATACACTTGAATCAACTAAAACGTCCGTTCAGAAGTTCAGTTGCTTACCCAGATTCCACGTGCCAACAGCCAGACCTTGTGGCGACCACGTGCAACTGGCTAACTAGAATTTGCGCTAGGGAAGTATCTTTACCACGTACAGAACGCCTGGTATGTAATCAATGTAGCAAAACAAGTGCTTACAAATGTAGCATGGCTAATAACGGTGAACAAAATGTGATGCAGTGCGTTTCCGGGAAACACTTCAGAAACTGGCTCGCCCGGGCATTTACCGGAAGACTGGTGTCCGAAATAAACATCTGGTAGTGAAGGCGAGGGGGCGCTGTTCATATTAAACTTTAATGACGTGATGCTCCTCGCATCTGTTTCCTAATGTCACTGGTGCCCGCACTTTATAACAACCCTCCTTTAAATGGGCACCATTCGAAACCTAGAAAGGGTCACACGGCTGCATGTTGCATAATTTTGGTACAAAGGTCACAGCCGTGTCCCAGTGCACACAGTGACAGTTTTGGAGTACTAGGTTGAAGCCCTGGACATGCCACTGTACCAAGCCTGCTCCAAGACTCGTATCATTTACGTGTGAGAATCCGCGAACATAAAGTGCTTGTGTTATGCATTTCTTTTTACATGGAGTGGACGTCGGTTGTTTTTGATTGGCTTTAGCTTGGTCTTCTATTTTTTATCCCCAAAGAGATCCTTTTTTGTTTGTAATATATAAAGCGCATACCACTCTTAGAACACTGCCAGTTGTAAGACACACTTAAAAAGGTAGAAGTGTTGCCCCTAAGCCAGGGTTGGATTGGGGCCACAATTCGACCAGGGCAGCCCAAATAAAGTGGCCACATTCGCACGTCTCAAAGTTTCGTAATACACTGCTTAGTTAGGAATGGAGCCAAACGATGATAAACATTTTTGGTAATAAAAGTATTTTAAAGCTTATAGGACCAGTACTCAAATAGGAAATTTACATTCCCATAAAAAATACAGAATTATAAAAAAATACTAGGAACTCATTTTAATTGTGTTTTTTATCCATACATTTACTGTGGATGTTTTAATTAATGTTCACTGGGAAACATGATATGACACAGAGCTAAACTGCCTTTTACACTCCCTTTTATATGACATTCATTTAATTTTTTACAGTACTTAAGAGAGGCCCTCCAATGTTTAGAGACTGGTGAAAGGTGCATTGTATTTTTTGTGGCTAGCATCACATGTACATTCCGAGAAAGGGACTGATGCTAGTGTGTTAATGCAGAACTAAACAAAAAATAATGTCTTTTTTCCTTACATGCTGTTTTATATTGCATGAAATTTGCCCAGAGGCATTGGCATGCTTCATGTGAGCACCAGATAACATTACAGAGGGTCCTATTCTTTTTTTTAGGTTCATGTACATTGAGTGATTTGCCCAGAATCACAGAATGTCGAACTGATGCTGGGACCTGAACCTGGTTTTCCAGTTTCAAAGTCAACTAAGGCCACAACCTGTCCCTATTGACTGCAGTAATTGTTATCTGGCAGACAAATGAAAAGAGCAGAGATTGATTTATCTCCGCTGCTTGCATGGAGTGGAGGAGGACAAAAATAAGCTGGGGAGCTCCCTCGCTGGCCATCACCAACCACCACAACCCTATGCTCCAGTTCTTTCCCCTACTGCAAAGTCTCCTGCAAAGTAAGTACTAATGGATTCCCATCAGCAGCTCCTTGCAGACTCAGTCACACCTGGAGGGAGGCAGGCACACCTCATGCTGTGTCAAACACACACAAGACCTGTCACCCAGGGCTCTTAGATTCACAAATGTGGAGGTGGAACTTTTTGTAAAATTTTTCTTCACCAATCACTCCTCACTTTCTTACGAGGTAGGTTCCTTCCACTTTATTTGCCTTATTTTATAAAACAATGTTTTTTGTCAAGTGACAGTCATATATCCCATCTAATATTAAAAATGGGAAAAATGGCGTATCTACCAAAAAACCACACCTGTAGATGTGTTTATATTACAAAAATTGGGAAAAAAGCAAAATGGCACCTCACGTGTGCACAACCAGTCGAGCTTGCTGATTGGTACTCACCAGCTATGTTCACTTCTGTCATCATCGGTAACCATTTTACTTAAAAAAGTATATAGTGTCCCAAAAAAAGTGCTAAAAAAATCCCAAAACACTGTATGTGCTTTGGGACTACCACACAAACAAGACCCAGTGAAATATAAAACTGAACTAAGACGCACAGTTTACCAATTGTATTCTTTCCTTGTGCACTTATTCAGAAATGTAAAACCGGCTGCATTTATGCAGACCACTTCCCTTCTCATCCTCATGCTGTGACAGTCTGAGCGGACCAGTCCATTGTCATTCGGCCTCGAACATTGGCCCGCTGGTCTGACTTCATGTGCATGGGGTCATGTTTGTTAAGGCTATAATAACAGCCTTTTACACTGTGCACCAGGTGTGGAGTCCTTAGGTGACCTAAAAAACAGCCCACCTTACCAATCCGAGGCTGCCCTGAGCATGATCCTTCCAACCAATAGATCAAAGATTCCCTAGCATAGTTTGTAGAACAAGCCTTACATTCACAGCAGCTATTGCAATCTGATATCGGTGCAGGCATTGGTGCAATGTGAATTCATGAACCATGACCAGTACATGACATACAATGCAAGCAGGGTCCAGTGCCACACAGTTATCATAGATCATGAGTACTCAAAGTACGGCCCCCTGACCTTCACATCAGGCCCCCTGATCAACAGGAACAATGGGCTGCTGTTTACTCCCCTGAGCACTAACAATAACAATGATATTAAATAGACAGGCAAGGATTGATTTCAAAGTTATTTGGTGTTAAAGAAAGGAAGTAACTAGGGAATCCACCATCACTTTTAAAGAGATCTTGCAGCAAAAGTGTAAAATTATGAGACTCTTCAAAACTCAAAAAGTGTATTTAATGAACATGCAGAATCTTTTCACCTTAGTATAATTAATTTGATCAGTGCATTGAGAAGTATTAATTTAAGAGTGATAGTTTTACAAATATGAATTCAGAAACCTTCATTCTTCCGCTACCCTGACAACAGCGCCTATAGTGAACTAAAGAGACAAGTCAGATGTGTGCACTTTTTGAGAGGCCTGGGTTCCTACTATACATGTACAGCATTATAGTTTCTTAAATCAAACACAGGAGCAGGTTTTGTACAGCACACACCCTGAAATCCTGTATTTTGAGGTCCTCTTTTTTGTGATAATGAAGAAAAATTAGGGGATGTGAAATAAAACAATTGCCTAGGATTACACAATTTGGAAAAGTGGGGAACCCGGAATTAATCCCAGGTTTTCTGGTTTCACATTGTTCAACTCAGCCCCTAGATGTATATCTTAAGCTTCACCTACACCTACGTGATTTCCAATTCCCCCCAACCCTCTCGCCCAACCACCACCCAACTGGCGAAAGTGTGGCCCTGGAGCACAACACAAGGAAGAGGTGTGGTGCCGCGGCCAGGGCGACTGACTCCGGAATCTGGGGATCTCGGTTCGGGCGCCGGCGGCAGATTAGCCCAGCACCATGTGACTCTGGGCAATAGCTTGCTTAATCTTCCCGACGGCCCCCAGCACCTACAGACCCTTACGGGTGATTGTTCGAGCTTTCCAAATGTGGATTATTATTATTATTATTATAACACAGACCAAACTTTTTGGTCCCTGGGAAAATGTTTACGAGCTCCCATGTCATTGAGAAACTATCCCAATTCAAGGCACATCCACGAGTAACAAGCAGATTAGCGTGCGGAGCGGTTTGTGCAGTACACTCACAGTTACCCACACATCACGGCGCCCCAACTTTCAATGTCTATCTGGATTCCATATGGATGAATTGCAGTGTAAACACTGACCATTTATGCAACTCACACAACAGATTACATTATGTCCTCATGCCTGATAATGTTTGCTTACATCACATAAAGCCTTGCTTCCCATTTTATCTCCTCAAAATGGTTGAAAAGAAGAGCCAGCTGCCTCTGGAGTCAGGCCTGTAACTTGGAAGCCAAAAACCAATATTGATAGCAGACACCCAACCCACTGAGCTATCTTATCTACAGCTTGGCTGGGTGAATGAATGCTTTGACGGATGTATACTTGGACAGATGGATGTAGTTGGGAGGAAGCATGAATTTATCAAAAGAGACCAGCCTCGGTGTAGGTGAATATAGAATTACACAACAGAAACCAGTTATAGTAATAAAAATAATTTTACATGTAAACATAGCGCTACTCTCAAGCAGAGGCTGAAAAATCAGTCCCCTTTTTCGCCACTGGGATAGCGTTCGTTTTATCTCAGCCAACATGCCTTCACCATGGGATGCCCTCCCAGCGCTTGAAAGGCCACCCTCTAATTCGCCAGCATTAGTTTTATGGCTGTCTAGGTCGCGCAATAAAACAGATTTCAATTACGTGTTACAAAAGTGATACCATGCGGGAACGGCACCCAGACCCCCATCAAAGACATTAATGGGCCAGCAGCGCCGAGATCACAGGCTCGGGCATTTCACTGGGCTTAGCGTGTACTCCAGCACGGGAAGTCACTCTGCAACGCCAACTTCTGCACTGTATAATCTTTACTGCTTTGGGGAGCTCTCCAGACTCCTTAACGCGCTGTAACCCTTCCAAGACAGATCGCCACTCTACATTTCGTGTTGGGTTTACTTGATGTTCTCGCTGCTCGGAAGTGAATTTTCACGGTGAGCACAAGTGACGGGAAGCAGCTTTTCCGGCTCCCTGTCGCCTTCGCAGATTTATGGAAGCTGCTGACTCATATCATAGGCGCAATATTTGAATATGCCAGGACGTGTAACCTTTCACGGCTCCTGGCGGCACGAGGGGCACGTTTGACCCATTTTCCACATATTAAAGAACAGAGATGGTTGAGGGGGGGGGGGGCGCGGGCGTTCTTATTTACAAGAACAATTGAACGAAGCAACCGGATACCGAGCTACCCTGCTTTGAAGGGGGCTCTGTTGTGCTTGCTGTTCAGACTGTCGATAAGGTGTACACGTATCCCCTTTGTTCCATGTAGGGATCAGGTGTACAGGCAATCGTAGGAGATTGTAATCCGGGAAAAACAAACAAGAGAAAGATAGCCTGGCGTGTTATTAATGTGCAGATTTCCTGCAAGATACCATCTAGGATTTGCCTCGTATATCGATTGCCCGTATCAAAGCTTTTGTCAGGAAGGGCAATTGCATCTGTTACGCAGGGTTTCCTCTGAGATATTGTAGAGCAGTCAAATGTATCACATTCCACAGTACTTTGCCAGATGTCATTCTGTAAACAAGTCTGATTAATAAAGTCACTGAAGGAACGCGTCTTTCCTTTAGTTGTGCGCATGCACAGAAACAAAGGGCTTGTAACAACAGCTGTCAGTGAACACGCGTTCATTTGTAGGATCCCGGGTGTTTCATTCAGCCCGCGCTGCCGCTGGTGAAGTCTGTAGTTTACGCTGGGACATTTGACTGATGTGACAGGAGCCAAGATGCCAAGAAGAGCACTTCAGCGTTTCAAGTGCATGCGGGAGACAGCTCGGAGGCTGCCACGCCAGTCAGAGGCTGGTATTACCATCCCTACAAAACGGAACAGATAAGCGCCCCTCCCCTTTCCAACAACCGTCTCCCCTCTTCCCCCCAACCATTACGTATTCAAAGCACTGTTTGACGTGAGAATGTTTCATCATAACAATTATCAATCCACTTAATACCTCTCCTCATGGCGAACACCGTCAGTTATAATTTTCGTTCGGTGCTGCGAAAACCAAGAGCCCCACTCGATCCGTTCAAAAAAGCAATATATCTTTGTTAATGCCTCCCTGAAGCGTTATATCCTCAATAAATACGCCTGTACTGTAAATCAGAGGTAGGATTTGCCTCACAGATTAACATTCTAGAGTTTCCTATTTCTAAGGCAGCTCTAGACAAATACCACGCCCACCAGCTTCGCTGGTTGGAGGCTGGGCTACCATGACGTCATTCGTCGAGGTGATTGGCAGGCCTATGTTTGCGGAAGTGGAGCTCTCGAGGCCTCGCCCTGGCGTCCTTCTTTCTTTCTCTCACGCTGTGTGCAGACACGCGGCGGTCTTGTCTGTCAGCGGTTCGTGGCTCCTCCTGCCGCTACCCTGTGCAGCCAGCCAGCGGTATAGAAGGAGCCCCGTGCTGCTGCTGACAGACAAGACGACTCCACGCCTCGGAGAAAAATACCTTGTACAAAGAGTACACAAGCACATACAGCGCTAGCGATGAAGGAAGTCCCTCCATGTTAGGAGGGGAAGCCAGGAGACAATACCCCCTCGGGATGAGATGTGGACGGTTCCTCTTCACCGACCACCTAATGGACCTGTTCCATTCTCTTTCAGGGAGCTTGTTTAGGCTCTGCACTGACAAATGAAACATTTCTTCACAGTTGGGCTGCAGGCCCCCCATGTACACGGACCAGATACACAGATCTGTCGACAGGCTAAAGCCACCCGAGAGAGCAACTTTTTAACATGTCTGGTGTATTCTTTTTCCTCTCACATTGTGGCCATCTTGGGTATTTGCCAATGTACAACATTAAAATAGAAAAAATGTGTTTCCTATTTTGCAGTGGATTTTTTGGACACATTGAATATTATTAACCTTACAGTCCATTTAGTAACTCCATTATTGCATGTGATCCCAATAAAGGTTAGTTTTACAACTTGGAACCCAAACAGCTCTTCATTCAATGCTATTTGTAATGAAGGCGCATTCCTATTACCCACAGGTTAAAATGTTTCAAATTAAGCAGTTCGGGTGGATAGGTATGGCTGTGGGTCAGAAATGTGCTTTTGTCGAGCTCAGGGTGTTTTTTTGATGATCTCCTCATTAGGATCCGTCGACAGTTCAAGTTACCACCCTCTCATCATGTCTCCCACTGTTTTCCTAGGTAAACATAGTGCATCTTATAAAAACAACTTTACACGTTGATAAGTTCTTACTATACTGTTTCATTGTTTTAGTGCATCCGATTTCTGTTTCGAGTTTGGTTTTGCTAATTACAGCCACATAGTAAATGAAATAGACGTCGCAAACTTCCAGCTGTCGTGTAGAACCCAAATTCATGTACAGGCCCCCTGCAGAGCTGAAAATGAATCCGCATAATGTAGCAACAGCTTGCACATTAGAGACTGGAGGAGATGTGTAGACCCTCAACGGTTTCACTGAACTATACTATTGGTCAGTTGCAGTTTCCAAGTGTCCAATGCAGGAGTTCAGAGGCCATTTTACCAAACCCTAAATGCAGAGTAAGCATAATTGCTGACAGTCCCTATTCCTATTAGGTAGACACACAGAACAGAGTGAACGTTTCTGTTTACACCTGAGTGTTTCTCTGTTTTCGGACACTAATACACACCATTGAAACAGCTACAAACATAGACACGTATTTCTTTTTTCGGCAATTCCTAGGATAGTGAGGCAGGGATCCAACTACTCCGACTCTGCGCGTTTTTATTACACCCGTCTTTCTCGATATGAGTTTCCATGAAGTGAAACCGAGGCTCGTCGGAGGGGGCACTGTGCTGTGCGTCATTTATTTGAGGGGTCAGTTATTTGTATTGTCGGTGCCAGTCAAACCACTGGTTAGCCCATGTTCACGCCCTGCTAATTTTAGATGGATAGGGCAACAGAGACATCATTGAAAAGGCGTAGTTTGCCCCAGATCACGCTCTAGAATCAATTAGGCTCAACGGTCTGGATCGTATCGTGGCGTACCGAAGGGATTTTAGGCAATCTTTAGGGCTTCGGGAGCCCACCGTTATCAGACTGGGGCCTTTCCCACATAATAGCAGGTAAATGGCAGGGGATTGTCAGTGTGCCATTTTTAATAATGAACGTGTGAGTATATTCATATTAAGATTTAAAAAAAATGAATTTCTAAATTCTTCGCTCAACAGCTATCAATCTGTTTGTATATCCATCTACCTAAGGCCGCAGTCTTCTGACGTTTATCCTATCTGCAGTGTATAATATGGGACATCTTGCTGCTCAGAACAAGATATTGCAATGGTCCGCGTGCTGACAGTAACTAGTTAAAATATATTGTTATGTGTTTTCTGCTTTCATTGGCTTGGCAAACTGAGTCCGCGAGTTCATCCCTCCACGCCCATATTATTTGCTAAGTGCTGGATAAGTTTGAATCCACTAGACCAACCGTTTTTCCGAGATGGCTAAATGGGTCACATGGTACCCACTTTCTAGTGCGCTTAGAAACTATAGAAGTGCGTGCGAAGCCCTTAGAAAAGGCAAGTAACATCTAAAACCAACTTATTTTGCATTGGCTTACTTTGGCATCAAAACGATTTGAGTCACACTTTTCAGCTGAAGATGAAATTCGAGCATTTTTATATTTCATAGTTGAAAGCGAGGTATTGCGGCGCTGTTTGTGCTACAGGCAACTCTGGTCGCCTGTCAGGAAAAGTTTCATTATTACTTGGCACCCGATCGGCAGTCAAGTGGAAGCATCCCTAACCATGAGCAGGGTACGTCCAAAATTCATAATACACCAGTTAATACGTCACTCCACTCAACATCAAAATTGCATTTGGTATCGTATGCGTTAATGAATATATTTCTAAATTACAATTCTTCTAAACTGAAACTGTAGTGCGTGTGAACGCGTGCGACTTCCTGAGGCAACAGTCAGTGTAAACTATTGCGTGAGTGCAACCATTCTCTGCGAAGCTTTTTTACTTTTCCCATTGATGAGCGCTACCAGCGTCTTGGTTTTCGGCGGCCTGCAGCTACCTTCCTCCACCGATTACAACCGCAGACTGGAGATGTTTGAGAACTGGTGCTGCACTATGCAAATTTTAGATGATTGATGTCTCTGACATTGACCAATCATGTGCGACGAGAAAAGAGATTGGTTATGGTCAGCATGACGCGTTTGATAAGGCTGGCTCCATTGATGACCAATGGCAGCACGGCATGTAAATATGTGGGCGGGGTCGGCCTGGGAAAATTGTTAGTGTTCATCACTGCCACTCGGTGGCCATTGTGGAGTACTGCATGCAGTATAATATTTGATTGTCTTGCTCGTTCGTGCTGAGGATTAACTCAAAGGTGTATATCGAAGTATATTTTTATTATGTGGGAAGGGGAGTGATAAGATGTGCACTGTGTGAAACCTATTAATCCATTTTTTCAGTAAACCACTAAAAGATTGAACGCGATATTTGCGAAGTGAATGCAGTTATTCACTCCATTCTGCATTCATTCGGATTTATTGGTGCCAGACCCTCAATGGAAATAGAAGGATTCAAATAGATTTTAAAAATAAAGTCAAGCTCGATGGTTAAAGAAATGGCTACTATTCAGAAGCGACTGGCTGCCACGAAGCCTTCATTCTACCAATTTAGCAAGAATTGTGACAAAGGACTCCTAATGCTGGCTGTTAGCTGAGCGCCACTAACACAATTACCGCTACTGAAGTGTAAATACTTCGAAGTGTCGCGCCTGATGAGAACCACGTGGGGTTGACACCCCAACAGAGGACCCCCTTTCTCACGTTTGAACTTTTTGCCTCTTGGCAAATAATAATAATTCATTTCCGTCGATGTTATGTAAAAGGCAATTAGTGTGAGTGTGTTGGGGGGTGGGGGGGAGGGGGAACTCTCTTAGTCCCACGTCCCTCTCAAATGTAGTGGCGTTACGTCACGGGTTCATTTGCATTTTGGGACACGATGTGGACTCAACATAAACAAGCGCACTCTAAAAGAAAACAGCATCGTTTTATTCTTCATTTACAATTAAACAGTCTAAACATACAATGTACACATTGTGTCAAGACGCTGTAATGTGTGCCTCGTGCACGTTTTACATAAATTAGAACAAACTCTTGCACCAACCTTAGCATACAAAGAAACGTTTTCAGGTGAAACAGTTCTGGGGAAAAATGTACTCTGTTCTAATGTATGGGCACCCCTCACTTGCAAACTCTTCCCCTCACACTCTTGCAAACGGTTTAGGCTTGCATTTTAGTTGTTCGAAAGAAGTTCCCTTCCAAGAAACTGACAAGGAAAAACATAGTGTGTACACCCATAGTGAGTGCTGTTATTTTATGTTACTTAAACGCACATGCGGTTTCTATAAGAAGAAAAAAAACACAAGACGGCGCGATTTATTTTAAGACGTGGCATTCCCCAACTGCTATACACACAGCAGCAGACGGGAGGCAAACTAGAGTTGTATTTTGAAAGGGGCTAGTTTAAGAGTCACTGGCTATATTGTCATGCAAATTTTACTGTGTGTGTTACTTCCACGTGTACACAAAATCGTTGAACTGTCAGCTTTTAGAAATGATGAAGTTGACAGGTTGACTTCCTTCCTCTGTGGAGTTGCTGTCACCCCAATAACGTCTTTGCACATCTTCTGATCTAACGTGTATGAATAATTATTTTGAGCAATTATATAGATATGACTGTAGTGCCTGGAAGTGTCAGTGAGCTGTATCAGTAATATGCAGAATTTATTGTATATTTAAACCAGAACTGTTTACTCCTTTCATGATGTCAGCTCGAGTGGTGTCCCTCCCCCCCCCCCCCCCCCCACCTCCCAGGACACAAGAGAACTGCTTGTCACTTCCCGTCTTGTCACCAAGAACGTGTGAGGTTTTCGTCACGGATTGTGATTCGCTCTGGCCTTAAAGCTGCATCCTCTCCCCTCTTAAAGTGAAATGGCTCTTCTGTGGCTGTGAGGAGGGAGACGGGCACACAGTGACTTTATTCAGCGGGAATTCCCTACAGCCAGAGTGCAAACTACTCTGCCACTGAAGGAAGGGGCGAAGCAAAGGTGGATAGCGGAAGTGTCACAGATGACATATGATCTCTGCAGACGTGAGCACCCTCTTTTTGCTCAATTTAAGCATTTATTCCCTTAAGCCGAAAGGAAACAGAAGCCAGCACAAAGCCCGTGTGCGCACCTCGATGTATTTCCACGTTTTCTATTATGAAATACAACTGTATAGAGTATAGACTGATAAAAGTTTGTTGAGTACAGTGCTAAATATGAGAAGAATCGAGCTTCACTTTCTTTCCCTGTATTCCTGCCTCCCTTTCTTTCTCCTCTTTGTCTCTGTCTTCTCTGTTCTCTTTTGCCCCCATTTTTCACTCTCCCAGTTTGTCTGACTGGCTCGCGTTCTTTCTCCCTTTCGCTCTCTTTGTCTCTCGTTTTTCTCGCTCTCTGCCTCCTATATTTCCTCTTTTCTGTCATCATCGTCTTCATATCCCCCTTTCTCTTCTTGTTTTCTTTCTAGTTTCTAGCGTCTCCTTTCTGTCTCATTGTCGTCTCTCCCTTCTCTGTCTCCCTTCTCAACCTCTTTCCTCTCCCCCTTCATTTGTTTCATTCTCCATATCTCTCTCCCCCTTTTCTCCATGTCCTCCCCGTTTTATTCATTATCTTTCTCTTACACAAACAGGCGCGCGCAGAAGTCCTACTCCGTTTTAATATCCTGCCGAGTATTAATTCAGTTCGCAGAAATCCTTGATTCTAAGGCCACAGCGAGGAAAGGCGATCTTTGGGTCTGTTACAGCTCAGGCCGTTTCGTCCAGCACGGCCACGGGATGCCCTCCCGGGTCAGTTCGCAGCAATAGTCTGTTTTATAGATTCATTGTTGAGCACTGACCCCCTTACCCCCCCCCCCCGCCCCCCTGCTGTGACAAATCCTGCAACTGAAGCGAGTTATTATCGCTTCTGGGCCAAAGTCGGTGTGCACTCGCGCTAATACACACACACAAGCCACCCGATATCCATCGCAGGAGTCAAGAAGTACACAGAGGCAAGAATACTCGCAAGAGGAGCTTTGTGACATACAGGGGGGGACTGTTCACACTCTATGTGAGTGGGGTGGGGGGAGGATGGGGCGAAGGGTGATGCAAGCCTTCCCCTTTCTGACGACAAATCGTCCCTTGTAGCTTGTACCGTATCTTGCCACCCCTAGAATCGTGCAACGGAAGTGGGTGCCTTCTGTTGTTCACGTGCGTGCAGAACAGCCGTAGCTGAGCAGCACCTAACGGGGTTCTTCGACCCTACGATGTGCTGAGGCTGGGGGTCTGAGAGGCAACGAGATGCAAGCATGGCAAATATAGTGTGTTTTTTTAGTGTTGTCACGAGATGAGGTTCACAATAGGCTTTGGTAGCGTTTTTTTTGTTGCATTCTTGTATGTCGCTAATTCGACCCAAATATATTGGAGCCTTTACATGAGCACCAGTGCATTACACAAGGACGCATTCATTTTTGTAGGCCTGGGAGATTGATTGATTTGCCCAGAATCACAGGATGTTAAGCCAATGCGAGGCTCGGAACCAGAGACTCGAACCCGGGTCCCCACTTCCAAAGTCGGCAGCTCTGTTCCTTACACCACAGATTGTTGTAAATCTGTATTTAGATACTCCAGAGTGCACTGCCGGAGCTCCAACGACAATTCTGAGACACGTCTCCGCTGCAGACGGCACAGGGAGGCATACACACGGCACAACACGCACTTATTTCGCATCTGCAGGTTTTCGGAAAAAGCCTTCCTTGAAATGAAGGCCGCTGCCTTCCCTCCCTGCTCCATCCCCTCGCAGCCCCCTCCTCTCTGACCCCTCCTCCACACCGGTTCCCAGGAGACAGCAGAGTTATTTACACTCGCCCACTAATCCCAGCTCTCTCTGGAGGCCCCTGATGCCTTGCAGACCCGGCCTGACGACTGACACAGTTGCAAGAGTCCTTTCCCTATCTGCTAAGATCGAATTTCACCTAGTTAAAGTGATCTGGAAAGAATGTGACTTCCACGGCTGTAAATCACCGGCAGAACGAAGCAGCACAAAGTCTGAGGCGGTATTAACCAAGCAAGGCGGAGACACCCCCCTTCTGTCAGCCAACTGCTTCAAAACACCCATAAAACCATTAAAGTATTTCATGGCTATTTATGAATTTCTGTCTGCTGCACTTATGATTTTTAACTCATTCGATCAGAAAAACTAATAGCTATGTAGATGCCACGGAAAGAAGTTCGAAACACAATTATTCAATTCTCATTTGATTAGACAGATTATATATATTTTTGGGTCTTTGTTGATTATCTTGAAATGTATTATTAATTAATATTACATTCTTTTACTGGTATATTAAGTTAAATATTTTAAACAATTATTATTATAATTGGTAAATATGCACATAGGAATCATAATTTTTTCTGAATGCACTTACGTGTATGTGTACCAGCAAACTCATAAAGAAAAGTAAGGCGCACAGGAATGAATAGAGAAACAGTGACATCGTCTAATATAGTTAAAGCAAAAATAGGGAAGTAATTAAATGCGAATTCGAGAAAAAAGTAGATTGCCTCAATATATTAAAGTCTCGTCGTTTTATGTGCAATTCCTTTGCCCTTCTTTATGGTTTGGAAAGTTAAACCATTCATAGCACAACTTGTTCGCTCTTGTGAGTCTCCTCTATAATTTTTTTTATGTTAGGTAAAAGGGTTCCTAAAAACGGGACTTGATGGTTCTCTTTCTTCAAGCCTCCTAACAGAAAGGAATTCACGCGCCTTCTTACAGAGTTTGACCACTAGAGGGAACTAAACTTCCAGCAGAAAACCAGGACCTGTCTCATTTTCAACATTTTGCATACCTTACAATCGCATGCTTTGTTTGTGTTTCATAGAGCCTACGGCCTCGCATTAAATTACCTCAGATAAAAAACTGCTTAGAGATGGGAAGCAACATACTTGGTTAAAATAAAAAAAAACATGTTTAAAAATATAATGCGTTGCGTAAGTAGAAAGGTCAGGAAACCCAACCAACACAACGTTCTTTTAGAAATGCCTTTCTGCCATGGTGATTGTTTTTCAAACGAACTATGCTGGTGTCCCGAGAAAAGGTGTGCGAGCGAGTGTGTGTGCGGCTGTGCGCGCGCGCACAGACGAAAAGAAAGGGAGATGGGTGATGTATATATCACCTCCCTGGTCCTTGTCCCGGTCATCGCTGTATGAGGTAAATCCCACCTCAGAGACAGGAAGAAAGCTGGAATGCTGAGCGAAGCCCGCCTACCCTCAGCTGGGCGCTATACAATGATAGCATGGCTATAGCATTTGTGAAGTTCGCTCAGGCCCCAAGCCTCCTGCGTGAATTCCGTCGGAGCCTTACCCCCCCTTTGGGGCTTGGGGCGAAGCCTGGGAGCATCAGTGGGCCACAGGAGTCGGGGAACATTGCTATCCAAGCTCAAATGAGGCGCAGTCTTATAGATGCAGGCCCTGTATGGCATGGGTGGCCTCTCCGGCTCTCTAGGCACCCTCGAGGAGAGACCGTGTTTGCTATGGGGCTTGTTGGCCTACACTGAGTAATTCTGATTGGTTGAGATTACCCATCCATACACCAGTTTCCAATGGATGGTGTGATGGTGGCGCGATTGTGTAGTGGGGCCTAGCGTTTTTGCAGCGCAGGAAGGACTTGCGTACTGTTGTGGGCCGGAAAGACACGAGCAACCTCCGCCCATTTATTTATACCCTCAAGCCACACCTGGCCAGAGGTTGATTCAATGTGCAGGTGCCCTTCCAGGCCAAGGGGTCTCGGGGTAACGAGCATAAATAAACTAGACTGCTACATCCCATCCCAAGTCAGTTCTCGAACAGACCCCATCAGATCTAGCACACAAAGTCTGCGAGTCTTTGGCTCGGCCTTGGATTCAGTCTCAGTGCGCATCTCTGGGATCAGACTCCAAGATTCGTTGGAGGGCTTCTCAGTGGTTCGGTTGCAACACTGGTTGTGGCAGTCTCATTCTCTCCAGGTGTCGGTGAAGGTGGGGCTGCCATAGCTGGGCTACCCTCGAGACCCAGTGGCTGGCTATCAACGACACCTCCTTCGTGTTCTGCTCTTCTTGGCGCACTCCAGTTGACGCTTGTGTCGTAGATGCAGTTGAACCAGGATATGTTCCGGGGGATGACCTCAGTCCCTTTTTGGACAGTGATGGCGGTCCTGTTGGTCTTTAGCGCGGTCCACGCCTCAAGCTCGTATGTGGTGAGGAACGTCCCTCCGCTACGGCGATTCCTAATCAGGACAGTACAGCCTGGCCAGATGTTTCTTGGTTCGGCATGTCTTGTCTCGCTGGCTCACACATTAGTTGCCGCCCTTCTGGCTTGGGTTTGCGTGGGATCATACGGCTCAGCTGCCCATCCGGCCGCCGCAGGGAGCGTGTCTCATCCTGGTCCAGCGAGCATTAGTGACCAGGGTGACTGCTGGGTAGTGCAGTGTGGAGGACTGCGGTACTCTCGTAGGAACTTGTGCATGGCTACTTCTGGGTCGGCCTATTCTGAGACAGAAATCCGCAGTACTTTATTAAGAGTCCTCATGAAGCGTTCTGCTTCTCCATTGGCTTGGGGCCATTTTGGAGTGATTCGGTGATAGTGGATTCTTAGTGAAGTCATCATGCCTTTGAACTCCACCCCTTGAAATGGGGGCCTATAGTTGGATTTAATCTGTTGCGGAACACCAAACAGCAGGAACGCTCTCTCGAGTACAGGCTGTAGGTGTACAAACGAGGTAGAAGCGATCACTTCGACTATGGGGTACTTGGTGTAGCTGTCAATTATTACAGCAGTTGTCCATCCATCTGGGAAACTCCCGAAATCAATACTCAGCCTTGTCCATGGGGTGGTGGCTGGCTCTTCTGTTATCACTGGAGCGGGATGCTCTTGGCTGCTTGTAAGTTGACAAGGTCGACAATTGGTTGCAAACGTGTCAACTGCTGCCTCTAGCCCAGGGAACCATACTTTCTCTCGCATGTGAGACTTCATGCGCATTGTCCCTTGGTGTCCTTCATGGGCTAGGGCCGTGGCTCGTTCTTGTAGGTTAGCAGGAATGAGTATGCAAGACCCTCATAGCACCACGACGTCCTCAGTGGCACTCAGTTCCTCGTACACTCTCCAGAGCTTGTTCTGCCGGTCCCTGTTGGCCTCATGCCATCCGTTCACCCTGTGCAGGAATTCTCCCCAGGACCCTGTCCGGAGTGAGTGTAGTACCTTCTTTAATACTGTGTCTTTCCTTGTTTTGGATTTGATGTCATCTAGGTTGATCGCCCGCGGACAGGCCCATTGAGACACCATGTCTACGTATTCTTCGTTCTTCCTTTCTTTTTTGCCGCCATCTTCATCTGTCTCTGGTGGGTGCCTCGACAGGAAGTCTGCCGGCTTCCTTGCTCCAGGACGGTATACCACTTCCATTTGGTAGTGCTGTAGCTTTATCGCCCAGCGTTCGATTCTTGGCGGCGGGTGCAGTGCTGTGCCTCGGAACAGGGGGATCAGCGGCTGATGGTCGGTTACCACCCGGAACGGATGGCCGCTGACATACAAGTGAAAAAGATTGCAGGTCCACTTGATGGCCAGTGCTTCTCTCTCGGTCTGGGAGTATCTGGATTCCGTCGGCATGAGTGCCTTGCTTGCAAAGGCAAGTGGAGTCCACTTTCCAGGTTCCATTTCCTGGGTCAGGAGGGCCCCTAATCTAACAGGATTGGTGTCCACAGTGAGTTCCGTTGTTCACGTGGTGTCGAAATATGCCATGGCGGTTCCCACCAGCAACATTTCTTTGATCTTTTGGAAGGCGTTGTCTTCTTTCTGGCCCCACTTCCAAGTTGCGTCTTTCTTGGTCAGGGCGCGTAGGGGTTCTGCTAGCGTAGCCAAGTTCGGTTTGAACCTGCCACAATATGTGGCCATCCCCAGGAAGCTCCTCATTTCCGACGCTGACATGGGTGCTGGAGCCTATTGTATCACCTGCGATTTTCTCGGGTCTACTCTCACCCCATCCTGACTGAACACATATCCGAAGAATTCGATCGACTCTTGGAAAAACAAACACTTGTCTCTGTGGAGGGTGGCTCCATGCTCTGCGAGACGTTGAAGGGTGGCTCGAAGATGGCGATGGTGTTCTTCCATGGTTGTGGAGTGGATCAGGATGTCATCGCTGACGTTGAGTACCCCGTGGAGCCCTGACAGTATTTCTCAGATTGTGTTCTGGAATATATCTGCGCCCGAGGATATTCCGAAGCTAAGTTGTTTATACCGGCATATGTCCATGCGAGTTGAGAATGTTGTAATATACTGGCTCTCTTCGGCTAGCTTCAGTTGGTGGTATCCTGCATTGAGGTCTAGCTTGGAGAACCAGCGCATCCCGTTGAGATCTGCCAAGATGTCATCTATAGTGGGCATCAAGGGCCTCTCATGCTTGATTGCTTGATTGGGTAAGCGCATGTTGATACATAATCGGATCTTGCCCGGCTGCTTTGGCTTCTCGGCAATCACCATTGGGGATACCCAGGGTATTGGTCCTGTAAACTTTTCGATGACACCTTGTTGCTCCAATTCTTGTAGCTCCTTTTCTACGGCTGTTCTCAGATGGAAAGGTACTCGTCTATGCCTCAGGGCTATAGGCTTCACCGCTTTGTTGATATGCAGTTTGATAGGGGCTGTTTTTATGCACCCAAGTCCCTTGAACAGTTGTGGGAATAGATTCAAGACGTCTTCGGTTTGTAGTGTATTGATTGAGTTGGTGAACGTAACTAAGCCAAGGTCTTCCGCTGTGTGGCTGCCCACTAGAATGTCCGCTTCCCTGTCAACCACATGGGAGGTGGTGGTAACTTCTCACCTTTCCGCATTGACTTAAATGGTCATTTTTCCTTTTAGCGGAAGAGGGTTCTGGCTGCCATATGTGAGGATCCTGACATGTGACTGGGATAGTGTGGGCCGTGGGCTGGGTTGCTTGTTGTGTTGGCACCCCATCACGTTCACTGAGGCTCCAGTGTCTATTAGCGTGGTGATCTGGGACCCTGCAATGTCTATGGCACACGTGGGTTGTGGCCGTCTCTTCCGTTTAAGGTCACTTGCGAATGATATGAGATAGCATTTGCCCTCTTCGTCTATCGATGTGTCTTCGAGGTAGTGCTTCTGCCTCGTGGGCGTCAGGGTCGCTCTTGCATTTTTGGGCTCTTCTAGTGATAGGTGCTTGACTGCTCTTGACGGTGGCCATCGTCCTCTGGGCCCTCTACTCCTCGGGCCTCCTCTACATGCTATTGCGAAGTGGTTGGGTGTGCCACACTTGGAAAACGTACGCCCTTGTGCTGGGCACTCCTCCCGTGGATGTTCTTCCCTGCCGCAATAGCCACAGTGAGAGCTTTGTTGACTTCTCCCTGGCCACCGCCTTCTGGCGCCTCTGACTTGGGGCTTGATCGCGTCTACTCTCTCCGTTTTGACTGTAGCCGGTTTTTCTGCTTGTTGAGTAATCACAACATCCATAGCCGTTGCTCTGGCATCGGACAGATCATGTGACCTGGCTAAAATGAGGATGTCTTTCAGGGTAATCCCTGGCTGGCGCAGGATAAGGGTCCTGAGGGTTTTGTTCCGGCACCCTTGGATCACTTGAGCTCTCACCTCTTTGTTCTGGTCGTCATCGGTGCAGGTGCTTGCCAGCTCACGCAGACGAGCGTGAGACTCCTCCATCGATTCCCCTTCCCTCTGCCGTGCTTGAGGCAGCTTAAACCTTTCGTAATCCGGGTTAAGTTGAGGGTCCAATTGCGCATTCAGGGCCCTGACCGCCAAGTTGTAGTCGTTAGGCGCTCCGGTATTTGGAAGGTGGGCGAACAGTTTATAAATTTTATCTCCTACAAAGTGAAGCAGTAGGGACCTTTTCATTGTTCCTTCCGTCTCTCGTGTTGTGGTAAAATAATTATCTAGCCTGCTGATCCAGAGTGTCCATCTGGGAGACACGGTGGCTGGGTCAATGAGTTCGCTAAACGGCGGCAGCGCATTTATCTGTGAGTGTTGAGACATCGGCTGTTGGGCTGGAGGCTCTGCTTGTGGAGCAGGTGGCTGGGGTAGCGGTGCTGCTGGACTCACAGAGTCAGACATGCCTGCCTGTGATGGGTGCACGAGTCATTGTGCCTTCTTCTGTGTGTGTGCATGGTCTGGGGGCATAGGTGGGGGCCTGTGCTTTGCCAAAGTCCTGTGCCTGAACTTGTTCCGCTGCGAGCACTGCGGCCTTGTGTTGGTGTGAGCAACTGTTCTCTTTGGCTTCACAGTATGTCTCCCTCCTGCTGCTCAGTGCTGTGCTTTGGGCGTGCATGGGATATATTCTCTGCAGTTGGGGCTCCACCACGTGGCCTTGATGCCCCTGGTCACTCTGCAGCATTATACTGGGGCACTTTGGTGTGCAGAGCACGTGTGCGTGTTCCCTGTGAGGCTCTTGCTCCTTTCATGCGCATGCGCGCACCGCTATGTCACTGCGCGGGCTTCTACCGGGTTCACACCGGGAGCACCAGCGATGGCACCACACGCAGCATGCGCGCACTCCCCAGGCAGCTCAGCAGGCAGATACCTGAACCGTGACGGCGGTGAAGGCTCCTGCGGTACGGGAACGAAACGCGGTGTACCAGTCGCAGTAGCGTGTTCACGGGCTCTCCTTCCCAACAGCGACTGCAGCCTGGGGCACGAGGTCAGCGCCCGCCACGACAGGCTACGAAGTCTCGGGCCGCTCCCCAACGCCGACGGGCAATGAGTGTGCACTCGGAGATGGGCGGGGTGCAGGATGCCGTCAACGGAGAGTCGCCTCGCCCACCTTCGTCGCCAGTGTGATGGTGGCGCGATTGTGTAGCGGGGCCTAGCGTATTTGCAGCGCAGGAAAGACGACACCACACACTTGCATACTGCTGTGGGCCGTAAAGTCACGAGCGACCTCTGCCCGTTTATTTATACCCTCTGGCCACGCCTGGCCGGAGGCTGACACAATGTGCAGGTGTACTTCCGGGCCAAGGGGTCTCGGGGTTACGTGTATAAATAAACTAGACTACCACAGATGGGATGTTAAATAAATGCAAATACATTTATGGCCAAACTCTAACCTCTGGAGGACGCAGAGGCTAGGCTATCTGCCTCTATTAGGGGGTACTCCATGGTGGCGAGCTTGATGGGAAGAGCTTCAATGGCAGCAGAAATTATTTTAAAGAACCATACCAAGAAAAGGGTAGACTCTGCCCTTAAAAGGAGTGTACTAGGGCATAACTACCCCTCCATGTAGGTGTTTATGGGACTTACACTCCCCAGTTTCTGATACCAGACTTTAAATTTCTGCTTAAAGTAGTTCATGGGGGTCAAGAATTTACTCGAGAATACGGATAAACAAGCAGAATTTTTATCTGGCATTTCTTTTAATTCCGTCAGGGCTTCTGCATTAGCCTTTTGGTGCTTCTGTTGCAGCCCGTAAAACCTATGTCTTCAGTAGCCACCCAGGTGTCGACAGCACTGAAAATGCCATCAAATGAGGGGTTTGTAATTTTGGAGCAGAGATGGAGGACAAGCTACCTAGAATCTTCACAGAAAGAAAACATTCCTTTTCATTTAGGAAACTACGGATCAAAGTTGCTAGTACATCAAGACAGAAATACTTTTTTTCGCCAAACCTCTAGAGGGCAGTAGGTAAGTGAGGATCTGTCCAGATTCCAGGGGAAGGCTTTTTTGTGGAAGTTACAGTGAAAGCCAAAGACTAGTCCAGCAGCAAAGGAAGGACGTTCCTGACTATACCGAAGCTGGGAGAAAAGTGGGCAAAGATTACAGGTTGGAGAGTGAATCCAGCTCTTCATGGCAGAATGGACCAATTATATTTCATACATATGCTTACTGAACTTTGTGCATAGGGGTTATGCAATAGAATTCCTCTCAAGTCCTGTTCCTTCGGGGATCATACATATGCCTTATCCAAGGCATCTAGTAAAGAGAGAAGCGCTGGAGATGGGGATTCCAGCACTGTTAATAATAATAATAATACCGACATTTATAAAGTACGAACAGCTACCTCAACAGAGGTGTCCCGGCACTCTAGCAGTAGGCGGCACGCCGTGGTGACCACAATGTAGACCCCAGTGACACTAGCCCAGACTAGAGAGGCATGTTTTCACAGCCTTCTTAAATACTGGCTCTGATTCAATATGGTGAAAATTAGTTGGCAGAGAGTTCCATAGTTTGGTAGCACCCACCGTGAAAGATCTGCCACCTAGACGAGCTTTCATAAATCATGTAGTACAGAGCAGATTTTGAGAATTGGATCTCAATGAACACTTCTACTTAAAGCGACATAGCCGTCATTTCAGGTAACTAGGACATTTACCAAGAATTGACCGGAATGCCAAGGTCAGAGCCTTAAACCCTATTTTCCTTGCCACTGGCAGCCAGTGGAGATCTTTGATATGCAGAGAGATATGATGACGAAATGGTACACATCTGATCAGTCTTGTAGCCGCATTCTATACCATCTGCAGTCTTCTAACTAGGTACACTGGCAGGCACAAATAGAGGCCGTTTGCATAGTCCAGCCTGGATGTCACAGTGGCATCAACTATGGTTCTGCGGCAATCCTCCGGCAGAAGATATAGATATTTCTGCAAATTTCTCAATTTGTTTAAACATGAGGCTGTCACCTGCCGGATTTGGGCTGAGAAGGAGAGATCTGCTTTCCACTTCACCCCCAGATTTTTTGCAGTGGCTGCTTGGATGGGGGTAGAACCCATTGCAGCCAGCCACCACAGCTCCGCTGCTTGCTACAAGGCCTTGCCGAAGAACAACACTTCAGTTTCTCAGCATTGAGTTTGTGCTTATTGTTGTTCATCCATAAGGTAAGGCACTGATCTTTAAAGGAAAACATAAACTGGGCATCGTCGGCGTATGATATCGCCTTCACGCCCCACTTGGCTATGAGTAAGAACAGATGGGCCAGATAAATATTACAAAGAAGCGGGCTCAGCGTCGACCCCTGTGGTACTCCACACCATAGATGTTTGGGTTCCGACTGATGGGGTTGCAGGACGACTTGCTGAGAGCGATGTTTAAGAAATGACTTCAACCAGGCAACTGCCACCCCCTGATACCAATGTCCTAGAGTCTCTGAACCAGAATTGAATGGTCCACCATGTTGAACGCCGCAGAAAAATCCAGGACTTGGACTGTTGTCCAAGAAGACGATTGTTCCAACTCCCGAGTTGGAAAGAGGAGAGGGTGCGTATTTCATTGTTTTCCTGGTACTGAAAGCAAATAGAGGGTACTGAATTTTGATCAATGCAAAGAATGCGAACAGAATTGTCAAGAAGATCACATTCAAAATGGTAACTTCTTCAGAGGGTGATATCTTAGGTTCCAATGCACCCCTTCTTTGTCACCCTGGAATTAAAAAATTGTTACTTCCATATACCAATAGTAGTAAACCATACAGAATCTGCGACATTTTTGATCTTTGGTGTCCTTAACAATTCAGGGTTTTGCCATTTGTTCTAAAAAGAGCACCCTTTGTCTTTACCAAGGTTTAGGTACCTCTGCTAGCGCAGCTTCATCTGCAGGAAATATCAGTCTTCTTGTATTTAGACGACTGGTTGCTGCATTCTCCCTCAAAGGAGTTCTTAAGTCATCCTCTGGAGATGACAAATATGACCCTAAGTCACATGGCTTCATGATGAATCTTCCAAAATGCCAGTTGATTCCATTGAAGGATCTTGTATTCATCAGGACGAGATTCAGGCCAAATTTAGACAGAGTCTTTCTTCCGGATGCAAGAGTGGAAAAGCTAAGGAAATTATTAAAGTTCTTACTAATCCTACAGAAGGCACCAGCTCCAAAATGGATGGAGGTGTAGTGAAACATGGCATTCTGTGTCTTCACAATGCAACAGGCAAGGCTAGATATTCGTTCCCCTATGTGGCATCTCCAGGGATTTTGGTCTCTAGATTGTCAGTCCTTGAACACATTTGTTCCAGTAACTTTGGGGATCAGGACTCCGCTCCATTGGCGGTTTGTCCAGGACAGTCTGAGTAGAGGAATAATCGTGGATCCAGATCCACAGAGGATTTTGACAGTGGATGTCAGTGCTCTGTGGCAGGGAGCGACTTTGGTCTGCTCTTGCAGTGTATTTAAAGAGGCTACCCAAAGACTCTGCCAGATCCTCAAACTGGAGGGAACTGGTAGCAGCATATCAAGCTCTTCTCTACTTTCATTAGCAGGTCCACCAGCACAACGTATTGTTAAGATCAGACACCAAGGTAACAGTGGCTTATGTTACTCACCAGGGTAGCACATGATCAATGTTTCTGAACAAATTTGCGGTGATGCTGAGCAGATGGAGCAAATCTCATTTTATGTCAATTTCTGCAATCCACATCAAAGGACTGGACAGTGTAAAAGCAGATCACGTAAGCAGGATATTCATACCAACTCGGAACTTTTGTTTATACAGGAGGGTTTTTGTTAAGGGGGGCAAAAGGTCCTGAACTCTGGTTTTGTATGTGTTTATATCCAAGAACAAGGTACTTCTTCCAGTGTTCTGTTCTAATTTCCGAGAATGTTATTGAAGATTTAGTGGGAAAAGGCAGGGGTGGTGGTTCTGTTCTGGCCTCATAGGGCTTGGTTCCCCCTGTAGAGCACCCTTGGCGTTCATCCTCCTTGGGCCTCACTCCCCTTCTCTGAATTGTTTGATCAAATACCGTTTTCATTTTAAACTCACTTTCTTGGTGTGCAGGTTGAGAGATTGGACCTTCAGAAGAAGGGTCTTTCAGCTCATTTTTCCTTAGCTATCCAGAGGTCTAGAAGACCATCTATTTTAAAATCATATTCTAGGCATTGGGCAATATTTTACAGATGATTTCTTTTCATGAAATTTCACCTAACTCAGACTCCTTATGCTATAATCTTCAGTTTCAGCTTGAAGCGGTTCATAAGGATTTGCCTGTTTCCACTGTAAGATCTCACTGGTTCTCTATCAAAGCCATTTGTCATTGTATTGCTCTTTTCAAGAACCAGACATCTTGGTATCTAAATTGTTCCAGAGTATTTATATATCTTGACATTCTGTTCCTCTGTCTTCACCTCCTTGGGATCTTCCATTGGTTTTAAAGACCAAGGAGCTACTAGCGGTCAGGGCACTGGCCACTGGGGGGGGGGGGAAGATTGAGTCCTTTTTCTACTGGAACGGCCTTCATTCAATTTTACTGTATGTGGACAATGTCCTCCTATACTTAAGGGATGTCACCCCCAACATTGCACCAATAATCTCTCTCCTGGCTGAGTTTAGTTTGGTGTCAGGATTTATCATCAGCTGGGGTAAATCTTGTCTGTTTCCACTAATACACCGGGCTATCCTTTGGAGTCTTGAGTTGGGAAGAGGCCCCATTTGCAGGAAACTTCTTCAGCCCACTATTAGGGGATAAGGATATTCTATACAATCCCACACATACTCAACAGAAATTTGCTGGCAACAGTCACCTCTTTTAGGTCGCACCTGTCTTTCTGGAAGTCTCTCCCCTTGTCAGTAGAGGGCCGCATAGCTATCGCCAAAATGGTGATACTCCCCCAACTCCTCTCTTATTTTGTGAATATCCTTCTGTCCTTTTTTAATGATCTTTATGCCCTCCTGGGAGAACTTGTTTGGCTCATCTCATGCAGATAGGTGGCTCTGCCAAAGCTCCAACTTCTATCAGTCCGGGGGACCTTGGGCCCCCAACTTCGAATACCACTACCTGGCAGCCCAATGACAGTGGCTGATGTGTTGTTTGGCCAGCTGGTTTTCTTGAAGATGCAGACTTGGTTAGTCCCCATTGTCCTGTGAAGCTCTTCTCTGACTCCTGCACTCCAATGTCTGACTACCCGAGATTCACCTCTCCTTCTGCAGGTAGCCCATTCCTGTCTGATGAAGGCGATGTATCTAAATAGTTGCCAGCCTCCCTATGCCCCTGCAGTTTTGCTGTTTGGATTCCTGATGTGGAGGGATCACCTCTCCAGCCAAGAGATTTGTATATGGGGAGATGCCGGGCTGTTTAGTGTGGGAGACCAATACGAGAAGGGCCAATTAATGACATTTGAGACCCGAATTGAACAGCATGCACTTCCTTAAGGTCAATTCCTCCTGTACGCCTCCCTGAAAGGTGCTTTAGGGGACATCTCTGCAGCTCAAGAGGCCGTACTAGATATGCTCCAACACCTATTCTACCAGGAACCTAGCCACAGTATACACCTAGATGCTTCTTCCCTTGTCTCACCCCTGCCACAGGATGAACTGATTACGTAGACTGGGCGACAGACTTGCCTAGCTGCCTACAGTAATACTGTTTTCTGTTGTTTGTTGTTCTTCTGACTCTTGATTTTGAGACTTTATTGACCATGCCACTACTCTACCTCCTTCTTGATGGGTCCCCCAGGTACTCCGCCTCCTTCCTCCTGACCGAGCAGTGCAGTCCTCCATATAGGAACTGTGGGGAGGGATCCTTCACAGGTCTTTTAATGTGTTGTCCTGGAATATCCGCAGTGTAATAACCCACATTATTGCATCTCTACATTTCTCAAGCGGACGGGGGTACACATTACATTGCTATAAGAGTTGTGGTTTTGTTGAGCCAGTGCCTCTTTCATTCCTCCAAGACCTTGTTTGTTGCACAATACTTCCTACTTAGTGTACCTCTTTCATTACCTCCACTAGCATCTCACTTTCTGCCACATTGCCCCTTTAATTTTCAACAAGGCCTCTTTCATTGTATTAGTGCCTCTTTCATTGCCCTCGACCATATTCAACTATCCAAGGCACTTTTTACTATCACAGTGGCACTTTCAGACTCACAGTGCCTTTCATGGCATCATCATTGCTTTTACAGCACAGCATCTCCTTCGCTTCGCAGTGATCCTATATTTGCCACTCTACCGCTTTCTTTTTTCATGTGACCCTTTCACTATGTTGCCACCTCTTTCGTTTTGCCAGCCATTTTGTCATTGATTCCAGCACCTTTATTGCTGTGTCAGCACCTCTTTCACTGCACTGGTGCCCAAAGCATCGTCATGGTGTCTGCCTAGTTGTGTCGTTTACATAGTGCTCTTGCATTTTCCATTGCCTCAGCACCCCTTCATTCACTACCCCAGGTGCACCTTTCACTGCCCTTGTGCCCTTTTAATTGCCCTATTGTGTCTTCAATTGACTTAACCCATCTCCCCTATCCCAGCACGGTTTATAGTGTCGAGTGCCTCTTTCATTACTAACTGTGCCTTTTCGTTCCACACAGCCCCGTCTCACACTGCACTGGAAAAACGTTCACCACCCAAGTCTTTAATCTCATGGCCCTGTCACTCCTTTCATTGGCACAATGCCCCTTTAATTGCCAAACGTCTCTCTTACTTTGCCAACATGTCTGTTTTTTTGTGTCAGCACATTTTCCACCGGATCAGCAACACTTTCGTTATGTCAGCACATCTGCTACTGTGTCAACACTTTCACTGCGCCTCCTATTGCGTCAACACTCCTTTTATTTGCCTAGGAACACTTTCACTAGAAGGAAAATAATATATTATGTGATCCCAACAATGTAGCATAGACAGGATTACCGTGTGTATGTGGCAATTGAGGATCACAATTTGGGGGAGGGTTGACTAAATATAGTGGCAAAAAGGCAAATTATACAGAATAATCTGGTACATTTTGTGGCAGTATTACTTCACTTTTTTGCTTTTTTTTTTAACACACATGAATGCTGTCATCCTGCCTTTTTGAACCAGTTTAACTCTTGTATGGAACAATCAGCAACTGAAAGGTGACCAGTTATCTTTTGCAAAGGACTACTGTTGCATGGCACTCATTTGGTGCTTTTTTAAGACAACTTTTGATGGCTAGGAGCTCGAAACAAATTTTTTGGTTAAACCTGCAAATTATGCAACAGTTGGTGGATCAAGTGGCACACATGATAACCCACAAATGTGCAGAAAGTGCTGAAGAATTACATAATTCTAGTGGACTGTATATAGCACTCATTAGCAGGGACGGCTGGCATGGCTTGCAGGTTGGGGGTCGGAGGCGGGGAGGGGAGTCACGATGGCGGGAGGGAGCGTAGCAGAAAAAAAATAACTTACATTTTCACTGGGTCCCGCGTCTCTACTCCTGCTCTTCTGCTTCCGACTTCAGGAACAGGAAGCAGGCAGCGAGGCTCCCTCCCTAAGCCAATCACAACGCTGCAGTGCAGCGTTGTGATTTGTCTGAGCGCCGTGACACAGTGCTCACCCAGGGGCTGTAGGGGTGGGCATGTTCTGCATGCCAGCTGTAATGCAGCCTACATGGAGAAGAGGGAAAGGTCCCATGACTGGTTTGGGCGGCCCGAGAGGGCTGACCAAACAGTTACTGCACACTTAGGAGTGGGCAAACCACTCCTGCCCTGCGAGCAGCGAAGAACAGCCCCGCCCCAAAGCAACAGGAAACATAAAATGATAACGGAAAGTTATTATCATTTTATGTTTTTGTTTCTGCTTGAAAGCAGTGGGGCGACGCTCCTCCACCATAGCGGAGGAGCTCCCACTGTTCATCAGTTTGCTGATTTATATTAAGTGGTATCTATCTATTTATATGTCTTTGTCATTATATATCTGTGTGTGTGTGTGTGTGTGTGTGTATATATATATATATCTATATACCCACACACACAAAGGTTGAAAAAACAAACAAAAAAACAGGGAAAGTGCATTTTTAGAAGTGTTCTGAAAGCTTGAAACTAGCCACCTCGCCGCACTAGGTTAAGCATAAGCCATAGAATAATGATTAATCAATCAATCAATCAATCAATCAATCAAGGACATTTATAGAGCGCACTACTTACCCGTTGGGTCTCAAGGCGCTTAGGGGGGGGGGGTGCCGTTACTGCTCGAACAGCCAGGTCTTGAGCTTCTTCCTGAAGGAGAGGTGGTCTTGGGTCAGGCGCAGGTCGGCCGGGAGGGAGTTCCAGGTCTTGGCGGCCAGGTAGGAGAAGGACCTTCCTCCTGTTGTCGCTCTACGGATGCGTGGGATGGTGGCGAGGGCGCGGCTGGCTGAACGGAGGTGGCGTTTGGGAGCGTAGAAGTTGATTCGGTAGTTGAGGTAGCTCGGGCCTTGGTCGTGTAGGGCTTTGTGTGCGTGGGTGAGGAGACGGAAGGTGATTCTTTTGTTGACGGGGAGCCAATGTAGGTCTCTCAGGTGTCCGGAGATGTGGCTGTTTCGTGGGATGTTGAGGATGAGTCTGGCTGAGGCGTTCTGGATCCGCTGGAGTCTCTTCTGGAGCTTGGCGGTGGTTCCGGCGTAGAGGGCGTTGCCGTAGTCCAGTCGGCTGGTGACGAGGGCCTGGGTGACGGTCTTCCTGGTCTCCGTGGGGATCCACCAGAAGATCTTCCGTAGCATGCGCAGGATGTTGAAGCACGCCGAGGAGACGGCGTTGACTTGTCTGGTCATGGAGAGGGAGGAGTCCAGGATGAAGCCCAGGTTGCGTGCGTGGTTTGTCGGTTTGGGTGCGGTGCCCAGGGCGGGGGGCCACCAGGAGTCGTCCCAGGCGGTGGGTGTGGAGCCCAGGATGAGGACCTCCGTCTTGTCTGAGTTCAGTTTCAGGCGGCTGGTCGTCATCCACTCGGCTACCTCCTTCATCCCTTCGTGCAGGTTGGCTCTGGCGGCGGCGGGGTCGTTGGTCAGGGAGAGGATCAGCTGGGTGTCGTCGGCGTAGGAGATTATGTTGAGGTTGTGTTGGTGTGCGATGGCCGCGAGGGGGCTCATGTAGACGTTGAAGAGGGTAGGGCTCAGCGAGGATCCTTGAGGGACGCCGCAGATGACTTCGGTGGCCTCTGACTTGTACGGTGGCAGGCGGACTCTCTGTGTTCTTCCGTCGAGGAAGGAGACGATCCATTCCAGTGCCTTCTCCTGGACTCCGACGTTGCTGAGGCGTTGCACTAGGGTGCGGTGGCAGACAGTGTCGAAGGCCGCGGAGAGGTCTAGGAGGATGAGGGCCGCTGTTTCTCCGTTGTCCATCAGGGCTCGGATGTCGTCGGTGGCGGCGATGAGGGCGGTCTCGGTGCTGTGGTTGGCTCGGAAGCCGGACTGCGAGGGGTCGAGGGATCCGTTCGTCTCGAGGAAGGCGGCCAGCTGTTTGTTGACGGTCTTCTCGATGACTTTGGCTGGAAACGGGAGTAGCGAGATGGGGCGGTAGTTCTTGGGTTCGGTGGGGTCTGCCGTAGGTTTCTTGAGTAGAGCGTTGAGTTCGGCGTGCTTCCAGCTCTCGGGGAAGGTGGCGGTGTCGAAGGAGGTGTTGATAATGTCCCGCAGGTGGGGTGCGATGACAGCGTCGGCCTTGTTGAAGACGTGGTGAGGGCAGGGGTCAGTCGGAGATCCGGAGTGGACGGAGTTCATCATGCGGACGGTGTCTTCGGTGCTGATCGGAGTCCAGGCGCGGAGGGTGGTGGTGGGGGGCGTTGGTGCGGTCGTGACGTGCGTCGGATGGGTGCTGAAGCTGTTGTGTATGTCCGCGATTTTGTTGTGGAAGTAGGAGGCGAGGGAGTTGCAGAGGTCTTGCGAAGGGGTGATGTTGTTGTTTCCGGCGTTGGGGTTGGAGAGCTCTTTCACGATGTTGAAGAGTTCCTTGCAGTTGTGTGCGTTGTTGTCCAGCCGGTCCTTGAATGCAGTTTTCTTGGCGGCGCGGATCAGTTGGTGGTGCTTCCGGGTGGCGAGTTTGAGGGCGGTCATGTTGTCTGGTGTAGGTTCCTTTCTCCAGACTTTCTCGAGGGCTCGGCAGTTCTTCTTGGAGCTCTTGAGTTCGTCGGTGAACCATGGGGCTTTCTTGCTGCCGGGTCTGCTGGTCGGGGTCCTCAGAGGGGCGAGTTCGTCCGCGCAGTTGCTGATCCACTTCGTGAGGTTGTCGGCGGCCTGGCTGGGGTTCGCTGAGCTGGCAGGAGGGTGCTGGCTCAGGGAAGCGGCGAGCTGGTCGGCTGTGATCTTGTTCCAGTTTCTTCTAGCAGCCTGTTGCTGGTGGTGGTGGATCGTCGTTCTTCTGAAGGTGAAGTGGACGCAGCTGTGGTCCGTCCAGTGGAGTTCTGTGGCGTGGCTGAAGGCGATGTCTTTGCTGGATGAGAAGACGGCGTCGAGTGTGTGGTATGAAAACTCTTGGCACAAGGAGACAATTCAAGGTAGTGTATGGTTCTTCATGCAAAGAATTGGGCGTGGTCAGTGATTCCACCTTTGCAGCGGCTAATGATGATGATGGGGTTGTCTCAGCACTGGTGGATGGAGATGGGTAAACTGTTTCAAAGTCAAGCTACAGCACTTCTAAAGCACTGATTTCCCAAAAATCTGGATCAAGGCACTTCCAACTGGAAAATTGCTGGAGAACACAGGAGTTGAATAGACAAGTACTATATATTAAAATCATCTAGAGACACAGAAATATTTTATAGTACTTTGTGGCCTGAGCCGACAAGTGATCATTTGTTCTGACTCACGCTATAACAGGCTAGAAATTCATTACACCATATTTTGCCTCTTCCGTAGCCCTTTTAACTGGAAATACTTTCTCTGTGTTGGAGGTAGTCCTAGGTTTTATTTTAGAAGCAAAATGTGTGTACCCTTTGGAGCAGTGCATTTATAGCTTTTGAGTCCACACATGTCCCCACTCAGATTAAATTGATTGTAACTGAGTAAAAACATTCCCCATTTGTATTTATTTTGTTGTGAAGCCATTACTCCACCTTTACAAGCTGTTACTTCTGATGAAGGGCTTACCTGGCCTTATAAATTAATTAACTGTTTCATCTTTGGACCTGTTTTGTGTGTAAAAAATGCAAGATTACTACTTGTAACATATAGACAACTCATACAGGCTGACATGGTGACAAATAACTTGTTTTACTCCAGGAATAAAGCAAGAAGGAAATCAGAACACTCAGATAAAGGAACAGAAAAAAAAAAAGAAAGCAGGAATAAGTAATGGATACAGAAAAACCGCAAAGCAGAAATCAAACAATCGGGATTAAAAGTAATAACATAGTAAAAATGAACAGGGGGAATCAAAACTAATGAATAAAACAGAAGAGCATTGTAAAAAAGCAATAAAAATGCAAACTGAAAAATACAAGGTTTTTGTCCAACGAAAACTAAACGTGGTGGAAGAATATAAAAGTTATGAAAAGCAACAGTGACGAAAAACAGTGGGGAAAAAGTGATAAAGTAGGAAAACAAAATGAAGACGAAACAGTAAGGCAAAAAAATTAGCAACTGGGCTGAATGGGACAGAAATAATCGAAAAGTAACACAAGGAAATCAAAGCAGAGGAGATAAACAAAAATGGCAATGCAAACAAAAACAAGTGTCATGGAAAACATTGATGTTTCTAAATAGCAATACAGTCAGTGTCACTCATGTTAATATTACTTTTCCACACTCCATGTCCCTAATCCTACATTTGCAGTGGTGGAAAACCTTTCATACTTTCATAAATGCAATTTACAGTTGTAAAACTCCCCAAATCCAGATTTGATTAACCAATATCTGCAATTTAAGAGTTGGGCCCTCAGAGGGCCTATGGGACTGATTTAGAGTTTGGCAGAGAGAGGGTACTCTGTCGCAACGGTAGGTGGACCTTAAGTTTGTCAGCTAAGGAGATTTCTCCATCTCTTAAACACTCCTTTGACACCCAGGTGAGAGTCATCAGAGGTTTGGTCATTTGACTGCCCACCTGATTTAGAGTAGTCGCTCAAGTGACCATTCCTTATCACTGTGAAAAAGTGGTGGTGAGAGACAGTAAACATTAAAATTGCCCCCACTACATGGGAGAAAACTTCCATGGTGCGGCGGTCAGTAACTTTTGTTTATTCAAAAACATAATCCTGCTTTCAGTTTTTGTTTTTGAAAAAAGCTGAAAAAAGTTACAAGTTTGATGGCTGGTACTGCCATTTTGACGGTACTGTCCATCAAACATTTAACTCATTGACAGGAACTGCAGTGATTCCTGTCAATGATTTGAGATGTCCACTGGACCAGTGGACATCTTTAAACTCGGAGTACTGGTACTCCATCAGGGCGATGGTGTATTTTAGTCGGTCTCCCTGATGGAGTGCAATTTACACTTTGATCTGTAAATCGGGCCCTGTGTTTTTTTTTATTAAAGCATTGTGATCCTAGTTCTTTGAGCCCTGAGATAATTTACTTTGTTATTTAGATATAATTATCTCCAATTTTTCGATATAGAGGGCATTTGGGCTGGGATTTCCAAGGGAGGGTGAATTCTAAATCAAGGAACATTTATCATTTAAAGGCCGATTTACAAACTGCATTATGTAGTATGTATTTAGTACTGCTCACGCACTACAAAATGTAGGTTGCAAGCCCACCACTGGAGACTTCTGCCTCCACTATTCCTATCTTTTCTATGTGGAGGGCTCCTTCATATGTGTCTAGATCTCCGCACATGTAGAAATACATCTTCGTCGTAAATGTGGGCGCGACAATAGAACTTGGCTGGAAAATGGGGGATAAATACTTCTAAACCCTGGCTGATGAGGGGTGAAAACCCCGTAACCGGTCCTAGGATGCTTGTTTCCTGCCCAGGAAAGACCTGTCTTGGCAGTTCGGGCTAGACTGTTCCCATGAAGAACATAGTCAAGACTGATTTGCATATAGCTGTGTCTGAACTGGGGTGGGAAAGTGAGCTAAAAAACGATGATGGATTAAACCCAGATCTGTGACTGGGGTGAGTGTCTGAAAAGTTTCAGCGGTCCATCCATTGTCTCCTTGTGTTTGCTCAGTTTAATACAAGTCAGTTAAAAAAACGCTGTAGTAGCTCGTAATGTGTAGAATCATGCCAAAAATGCTAACTTTTCTAAAAATTATCAAAGAAGTGCATAAAATAAATATATTGCCATAAATATCTCCTTTCTGCTTGTCAGTGTAAGCTAGAAAAAAGATCAGAAGAAAGAAAAGCAATGTTTCATTTTTGTTCTATAAAGAGCTGCTTTAATTATGTTCTGTGACCCTGTGACCCGACCTTTGGCTGGTGGTAGCAGGCATTGTGACATGAGAACTCAACTGTAATAAGCTTTTATAGTTGAGTTCTGATGTCATTACTATATAATAAGGAGCGCGGTCTGGCGGACTTCGTTGCAGCACTGGGCATGGTAGACCTCTGGCGGGTCAATAATATGGCCCTGCGGCAATACACTTTTTACTCGGCCAGACACGGGTCCGTCTCCAGAATAGACCATTTTTTCGACCACACTGACAGGGTGGGGGATTTGTGAATGCTAAGCACATGGCTAGAGGAATCTCTGATCACTCGCTGGTGTGCGTTTCGTTCCAAGGGCCGGCCATTGACAGGGCCGCTTTCCCGAGGATTGATCCTTGGCGACTCTGAGATCTGACGCTCAGCGACAAGCTCCGCGAGGGCTCGGAGCTGTACTTTAAAGAAAATAAAGGGACAGTTGACTCTAATATTACACTGTAGGAGGCGTACATGATGGTGTTGAGGGGACAGGCGCAGGTGCCGATCGGAGCACAGACAAAAGAGGAGACTCTGCAGGTGAAGCAACTGGAACAGGACATAAGCTGTATGGAGAGTGACCCGGGGACTTCCCTATGCGCACAAGCCCACCACAAGTTGGCACTGATGCAACGTGACCTTCGGGCCCTGGCAGAAGGCGAGGCACGGGCATATGCGTTGGCTTCTCAACATCGTCTTTACGATGTTGGTGACAAGGCCTTAAAACTCCTGGGATGGCTAGAGAGACGCGACCGGGACAGATCCTAGGTGACAGGAGTGAGGGATGGGGAAGGGGTCTTTAAGTCCACCAGCAAGGATATAGCAGAGGCCTTTGCGTTGCACTTTGGGCGAGTCTATGCCCCAGTATGCACAAGGTCAGAAGAGGACTGTGCTGACTTCCTGAAAGACTTTAACCTACCAATGGTACTACCGGAAATGCGCGAACTATTAGAGGTAGACATCAGGGTGGAAGAGCTGGGAAAAGCCCTGGGTTCCCTCAAGTCGGGAAAGGCATCAGGTCCCAATGGGCTCCCGGTTGAAAGTTATAAGAGACAGGCTGCGATCATACTTCCTCCACTCAGAGAGGTGTTCATGGAGGCCCGAGACCTAGGACAACTGCCGGCAGACCAGAGGGCGGCAACGATAGTAGTAATTTACAAGGGGGGGAAGCCACCTGACCAGTGTAGTTTGTACGGCCCTATATCCCTCATCAATGTGGAAGCCAAGGTCCTGGCTAAGACCCTGGCGTACAGGCTCGTGACCGTAATTGCGGACCTGGTGTATATGGACCAATCGGGGTTCATGCCCAATAGAAGTATCTGACACAATCTGCGGAGGCTGTATGGTGTGCTGCACATGACCAGTGGGAACGTGACCCAACAGACTGCATTGATGGCGCTGGATGCCTCAATGGCCTTCGACAGCATTGAATGGCCGTACCTTTTCATGGTTCTTTAGAGGTTGGGTCTGGGCCCCATTTTCTGTAGCTGGGTCAGACTTTTGTAAGAGAGGCCTATGGCGAGGGCGCGGGTTAACGGGACGCTTTCTAGATCCTTTCAGCTGCAACAGGGCACTAGGCAGGGGTGCCCCCTTTCCCCGCTTCTGAACACACTAAAGTGGTCATCCAGTGTTGGAGAGATGCCAATAAACTCCAGCGTTGGGAGGGTAAGTTGACAGAGAATACCCCGCTCTGAGTGGGGGATGTGTGGAAACGGGATTCACCCCTTGCATTTGAGGAACTTCAGAAAGAGTATAACTTACACCAATCACAGAGGTACTCATACCTATGACTGATACATGCTCTCCGCGCACACATACACAGTGGGGACTCTATCCCAGAGTACTCCCAGCTAGAAGATAGGCTACTGCTTGACCCCATCGCAGAGAAACCAACTTCCACGATAGATCGTAAAATGGTAAACAATATGCCTGATCCGCTGATGCCTCTTAGGCAGCCTGGGTCATGGATCTTGGGACCATAGACGACAAGGAGTGGCAGGAAGTGATCCAGAGTTCTAGACAAATTGCAATGCGCTCCAGATCCCGCCTAGCGCAGCTCAAGATTCTTCACCGCACCTACTATCCTTGCACTCATCTATACTCTTGGGGTCGGGCACTATCAGCGTGGTGTGGAAGGGGCTGCGCGGAGGATGGTACCTTCATGCACCTTTTGTGGGGTTGTCCCGAGATATCCGGGTACTGGCGGGGAGTCATGGACACTAAGACTGAAGTCGTGGGAGAAACGGTCCCATTGGACCCGAAATGGCTTCTATTAATGATACGGGGTGATGTGGATTTGGATTTGTCCAGAAATGTGGAAATATGGCTGGTTCTATCTGCGGGGGTGGCAAAACATAATATAGCCAGGAGCTGGGGGGCACCTACACCCCCAGGTAGATGATTGGAAGAGCGACCTTGAGTGGGGTCAGAGAGCAGAAGAGACAGTGTATAAAAGTAGGGGATGTGCCAAGAAGTGGGAAAAGGTGTGGGCACCATGGCAAAACTACAGGGAGCTGGGAGAGGGGGATTAATGGTGTGCCAGAGGGTAACAGTGTTTTTCTCTTTCATTTACAGCTATACTGTCATTACTTTTTTGTGTCTGATACCTGATGTAATGCTTTTGTATGATATGGTCTTTCGAGCTTTACTATATTATAAGCAACTGGGTGTGCCACAGGTTTCCCATCACAAATAAATTAAAGAAGGTTTTTATATAGGGATTACAGAGTCCTATATAATATACTATAATATAATATTGTTAGAAATTGGGATTCTGATTGATTGGGGTCAATCAGTATCCCTGGTCAGGCAGAAACCATAATCCTAGTCAGAGTAAGGCGCAAGCAAACCCCAAATCAACATGTGCTCAACCTCCTGGTAGCTTGGCACAGAGCAGTCAGACTTAACTTCGGGGCAATGTGCAAAGTATTTTTGCAGCACTTTAAATAGTAAAACAGTGAAAACAGTACACAAAAAGATCGCACACCAGGTTGGAAAAATAGAACAAAATGTACTTAATAAAACAAGATATAAATGACAAAAATCAAATCAGTAGAACCAGAGTTATGAATTTTTAAAGAATAAAGTGCACCTAAAAGCATAAAGCGCCAACCGAGGATATCTGGTCATGCTCAACCTGGTCAAAGTCAAAAGTTCGGGCCCAGCGCTATGGAAAGCAGGTCAGATACAGTCCCAGATTAGTCCTGCTGAAGGTTTACCTTCTCGTGTTTTGTGCCAAGAATCCTTTTCACATTGGAGAGAACCACAGGGAGCTAGGAGAGGGTTGCTGGCGGTGGTCAGCATGGTGCAAAGAACCGGGCATTGCGGATGGGCAGGTTGGAGCTTTACATTGGCGGTCACCCATGGACGATCGATGCTTGCTGTGCAAAGAGACAGGCTGGAGGTGGCTTAAACTGATGTTTGGTATGCGCGGTGCAGTTTCGGTGTGAACGGACCTATTCGCTGTCGCCGAGAGCCCAAGAGCGTGATTTAAAGAGCCCATGAGCCACACCAAGCGTCCAGGACCTGAGAAGAACCACTTGGATATCAGGAACTCGCTGAAGACTGGATCCAAGAGCTGTTGGATAGACTTTTATGCCTCTTAGACTCCGATCAGGAGGCCAGCAGACTAGCCCTTGGAGTCACTTTGGGATCCTGGGTTCAAGATTGGTTGGGGGTTCAGTTCTTTTTCCCCAGGAAAGAGGGCAGCAGGTCAGCACAGCCATACAGAAATTCCTTTAGAGTAATAATGTGGGGGTCCTGGTAGCAGCACAGCAGTCTTTCTTACTGGCAGAGTCTCCATAGGTCCAGAAGTTTACTGAAGAGCTCGTGTCTGAGGTCCTACTTTTATACCCTGGTGACTTAGTTCTAGAAAGTGTTAGAAGCTTCAAGACAGTGACATTGAAGTGCATGGAATTTCCCCTGAAGCCCTGGTTGAAGCTGGCTGAAGTGACAATGCAGGATCTTTAGGCCCTTTGTACGAAGGCAGAGCACAGGCTATTCGAGGGTAAGTGGGCTGTGCTCAGCTCCGTCTCTCCATCCTGTCAGCAGATGGCCCACTGAGGCACACACTTGATATATAATTGCATACATGGCTCTCCAGAAACATACATAGTTTTGTTACTGAGCATGCACCTACATCAACACGTTTCTAAAACAGAAAACAAAATTTTGAAATTTTTCAAAGCACAAAACCTTTTGCGAATGGCATACCTACAACATTTCTCAAATACGTCTTCTGCTTCCAAAACATATATGCAGAATATCTCAAACAAAAGTTACACTCAAATTGAAGCTAGCACACAAACTTAACTCTCGAGGCATTCTGCACTATTAAACCTTCTCAATTTTAAACAAACCACGTTTAAAGAAAAAACTACCCTCACCATCTACATTAATTTTTCATCAGTCCTACTGAACATAGATCACCATGTAAACATATATATGATTTCTTAATAGATGTACACCTTCAACCCATCTTGCTGAAAATATATACCTCTCTGCATCTGTAAGTTAACTCAAAAGTTCCACAGCATATATAGCTATGTCCAAGCACAAAAAACACATCTCACCATCTAAGCACATGCAACGTGGTCATATAAGTTAAAAACCACATTGACAAACACTTTCCAATACACACCTAACAAGTATTACTTTTTTCTAATTCATATACAGGCAGACAACATGTTCTCATCTTTATTTCTCACTACACTATTCCTGTTTAATAATGTTACTAAAAGTACTACAACTACCAGAATGCAAACAACAGCTGTGTCTATTCTGCACATGATATTTAGACATTTCAAACATTCTTAGTTCCTCATTGCAACTTTCCACAAGACTATACTGTTATTTTTCAATAAAATACACAATGTAATAAAGAGGCACTAATTCATTTTTCTGTTACTTCCCAAAACATTCACCACTAACTTCTTAAACACATACCCTCTAATAGATAGTTCATCTCATATACTTTTTCACATCACTGTGATACTCCTTTTAATCAAACTCCCATATACATCTTCATATCTAATGTACATTTCTAAAATAATTACAAAATTACATACATGCCAGTGAATTGAGTTTGTAGAATAATCTGTTGTTTAAGCGCTTTATGGATAGTAGTAGTTTATTAATCGACCAATAGCATGATCATAAAGCAGCATAAAACAAGATACAAACATACATTATTCCAAAATAGATAAATAGAGCATTCCATCAAACATTAATTTTGTATCCTTGGCTAAAAGAGTGGAGTATTAAACGAGATTATGTATTTATGGTTCTTTAAACTGAATATGCAAAGATGAAAAGGCATGTTCATGTGAGTCCATCCCAGGCAGTATTTCATAGCGGGGCTTTTGATCTCTGCCACCAGGCATATAACAGATATCTTGCAATTGCAAAAACAAGCCATTGTGTTGTGTCCGAGCGAAATATACGTAACGCTTCCGATGGGCGCGAATAGGAGAGCAATCGACAGACTGGGATAATCCATGATTTCCTTATGTTACTGTACGCAGGGCACATACAAAAGAAGTGCTCGATTGACTCTTGTACAGACAAACAAATTGGTCACATAGAAGGTAGCAGCATTGGCCCATGTACTTTTCCAAGCATTTAGCGGTAAGGTCCCAAGCCTGAACTGGATATAAAGTGCTCGTGCCTGTGGTGGTTCAATTTCATCCATGTACATATCAAAGTTAAAACAAGTCTTAACATTAAAAAATGGCATTGTTAAAGTGCCACGTGCTACGGTCTCATTACTAGAGGAATTAAATAAAATCCCAACATATCTTCTTCAGCAAGGGGGCCATTCTTTTTGTAATAGAGCCAGGGGCCTCCCACATCATGTCAAGGCCCAGGCGATACAGCCATTCTTTAACCCTCTTAAACTAGAGCAATTCTCCTTTCTGTTTTTGTAGAGTTAATAGTTCCACCACTGCCTCTTTTACATGAATCTCAGCATTATTTACCCTGATTCTGACCCAGAACATCAGTGCCCTAGTAACAGCAAAGTGTGAGATAGATTTGACTCCCAAATCAAGACGCAGTGGTAGAATTGGGGTATTGATTGGAACATTAAGAATTGCCCTAAAGAATTTATTTTCCACTACCTCTAACTTTTTAGTGTTCTCCAAGCCCCACAGTTCAGCGCCATACAGGGCTGCACCTAATCCTTTAGCCCTATGTATCTCCAGTATAGGAGATATTGGACAATATGATGAACATCTTAGCCTCCTTGCTATTGCGCAGTCCACTAGTTGTAGTGACGACTCACTCTTTTGGATTTGGGAAGTCCATGCTAAATTATCACTAATTCTGACTCCCAGGTAGTCAAAGACCTTGACCTGTTCTAATTGTTGGGTGTCCAATATCAACTTCCCCTTTTAACGTTTTTAGGGGTTAAAGACCATATATTTAGTTTTGGAGCAATTAATTTGAAGGGCCCGGTCTTTGCACTCTTCTACAAACTTATTTAATGTATTTTGAATACCCTTCGGAGTCTTAGAAATAAGGAGTGTGTCGTCTGCAAACAACAATGAGGCTAAGGGACTGCCCGCTAGTCTAGGGGGATCGCCTCCACAGTCATATATCTCTTGGATCAGCCATTGATGTACAGGGTGAATAGGGTTGGGGCAAGCACACACCCCTGGCGTACCCCTTTGGAGATTGCAATACTATTTGAGAGGCTGCCATCTGACTCTCACCTAAATCTCGCGTAGTTACCATGATGCAGGCGAACTAGTAACTGGAGAAGATCATGAGGTAGTTCTAGTTTCCTTAATGTGGCCCACAGTTTATTGCGATCAATGGAATCGAAGGCTGTTTTGAGATCGACAAAAACAACATATAAATGACTCTTCAGGAGCTTAACTTCCTTCCAGATTAAAAGCAAGAATCTAAACGCTTGATCTAGGGTACTTGTAGATGTCCTAAAGCCAGCCTGCAGGTGGGATATAATGTTATTTTCTTCCATCCAGTTTTGGATATGGAGCAAAATAACTTTACAAAAGAGTTTCTGGGAGACGTCTATAAGACTTATAGGTCTATAATTTGAGGGGTCCCCTTTCTCTCCTTTTTAAAAAATTGGTATTATTTCTGCCCCTTTCCATGTCGGGAGAATAGGCCCCCTCGCTGGATAGCGTTAAAAACCTTTTGAAACAAAGGCCCCCAAATATTGGGCTCGGCTTTATAGCGATCTCCTGGAAGTCTGTCTAAGCCAGGAGCCTTTCCTATCTGAAGTAGGCTAATTGCTGCCATGATTTCTTTTAGGGAAAACCCTTCATCAATTCCCTTTGTTGGTGCCAAGGTCACTTCGCCTACGGGTCCACGGGTACCATGATTTCTTCTTCTCTATTGTAAAGTTTTTTTAAATAGTCTTCCCAAACCTGTGGCTGAAAAAAAAAGAAATCTTCACTGACCCGCCTAGCTGAGCCCTTAGCAAGTAAATGCCAGAATGTTTCACTATCTTTCTGTCTGGAGGCCTCAACCAGTGTGCACCAGTTATTGCCCTCTTATACGACTTTCTACTATTCGTGATGGCCTCTTGAGCTCCTTGCTTTACCGCTTCTGTTAGGTTAGCCTTTGCTAATCTACAGTCCTCATTGTACCATGGGGCATTGCTTCGTTTAAAAGTGTTCAATCTAATAGATTTATAAAAATATTGCTTAATGCTATTGGACAATTTCTGATAGCTAGCTAAAATAGATTCATCTTCGTTACAGCCTAAATCGCTAAGTACCTATAGGGCCTGGGCCACTTCATCATACATTTTTGGGATTAATTGCCCATCAGCTACCACACAAGGCCATTTAATACGTCTTTTATTGATCGTTGTGACAATAGGTACTATATTGTAGGTGTTTGACTCTCAAAGATTGGAAGACCAGTTAATTCCAAGCAGAGGGCATTATGGTCACTATCATCACGGTTTAAAACTGTCATATCCTTGTCATAGGGCCACATGTCAAGGTCCATCATGATGTAGACTATCCTGCTTTTTGTATTACCCCTTTTGAAGGTAAATTCCGCTGCCTCATCAGCTGGTGTCTGCCCATTACATGCACGCACCCCTTGTGCAAGGGTGAGGGACAGTACCTGCTGGCCTACTTTAGTGAGTCTTTTAATGGGAGGATAAGTTAATTTTTTTACACCCCTGGATCGCTCTTCTTCCTGCACTAGCTCTTGGATATACTCCACCGGCTCATATGTTATGTTAAGATCACCAGCTAAAATGAGAGAAGGGCCTCCACTCCATTCCTCTAAGCAATCAACTAATGTTGTTATTGTTTCTGAGGGCTTATGATGGCTACTGAACCTGTTGTAGATATTAAGTAGTCTAATATGGACGTCTCTTTTTGGCCACGACAAATCAATACCATGGGTCTCCTGTGAATCTACTTTCAGGTTCTTGATTCTACAATTCAACGTTGTCCTGACCAAAATTAACAGCCCTCCCGCGGGTCGTCCCACCTTTGATGGTCTGTCTTCAATGATAAATGTGGTGAACCCCACCCTGTGGACCCGTTTTGTTGCCCAGGTTTCTTTAAATAGATATATATGTTGATTGTCAACCATCCTACCCCATTCGTGATCACTTAGTTCAGATCTAATACCAGCAATATTCCATGAAATAATCTGTAGCGCTTGATCGTTACACTCACTTCCCCATTGCCGTTGACTCAGTATAGAATTACCATTTGTTGGTATATGGGATCTTTCATTAGTGGTGTGCCTTGTATGTGGGATGGTAACTGGCTTCTTACCTTCCATATTGTTGATGACTGTGTTTCCCACAACATGGGTTATTATAGCTACACTATCTGCCGAGGCCCCTCTCCCTTGATTTAGTCAGTCAGGGCTATCTAAGTCAGTGAGAGCTTCAAATCTATTACTGACTTCCAGGGTGGAATGGGCTTGCCTTCTCACTGAATTGTAAGATGTGTGGACAATTTTTTGGGAGTTTGACCTGGTCTGTTTAAAATGCCTATAAAACTAACCAAGGGGCATTATCTCAATTTTATAGTCTAGTTCTTGTCCAGGTTGTTTCCTCCAACTATTGAGTATTTGCCTTGCAAGGTCTGGTGATCTACAATTAATCACAATGCAGTCTCCCTTTGCTGTTTTTCGTAGGGGACCAACCCAGTGTACTCTGCGTGTATACAGGTTATCATGAAAGCTGGAAGTAGAAAAAACCTTATTCTGTGGAAGCCAGTTACATGCCTTATTCTTTAACTGGTTAACAGATTAATGTTTCTCTCCTCTAAGTGGTGGTACATTCGTTAAGATCACCACATAAGGGCAGCAGTCTGGCAGAAGGTGAAGAGCTACATTATTATAGCTGCCTTCCCATAAAGGAGCATCATGCAGTTGTTTATTTAACTGCCTAAGTGGAACCAAATCTTTCCTGTTTTGTGTCAAGCTGGTGCTAGTGGGATCTGTGTCACCAACATGATTATGTTGCTCGGTAAACCCCCTATACTGTCAACTAGTTTGGCTTGAACGCTCGTTTGATCACTTGCCTTCACTAAAGGATGCACTAAGTTACCATGGTGCTTTTTCAGCCTTATTGCTAACTTTCCTGTTAACTTCACCCCCCTTATCAACTCCTCCTTGGTTTCCAAACCCAGAGCTTGATGAGCCACAACTAATTGGTTCCTTGATTTGAGAAGAAAGTATCTTTTTCACACTTTCCACATTTTTTTCCAGATTATCAAGCCTATTCAGGATGGGTAATATTATTTTTTGCATTAATTCTTTGAAACCATCCATAAGGAGCTTGACATCATGTGGGGATAAAATTGTGGGGGACGGAATCATGGGTGGGGGACTTGTTTCAGCTGAAGATACAACAATAGACCTGTTACTATCCCCAGTAAGGGTCTGTCTCTGTTTTTTTTTATCTAGTGTTTACTATTGGTTCAGGCTCTAGGGGCAGATTTACAAGAAAGTGACGCATCTGTACAGATGCGTCACTTTCCCTGCACCACCCTTAGAAACCCTTGCGCCACCATAGATGCGCCGTATTTACAATACAGCGCACAATGGCGCAAGGATTGACAGATGCGTCAGATATTCTGACGCATCTGTTGGCGGAAACGTCACGCATTGCTGGAGTCGTGTCGCAAGCACGACGCAACTCCAGCAATGCGTGTTGAGGCCTATTTCCACTGCGTCACTACTTAGGCGTAAGGTTTTGACGCAGTGGCGTCCTAAAAGTGGCACAGTAAAATCTTGTAGATTTCACTGCGTCCCTTTTACGAGGCCTTCCTGCGTGGTAACGCCCACACTGCATACATTATACCTGACGCAGGTATAATGTGACGCAGGACTTTACAACGTGATGCATCTCCCTAGATGCGTCACGTTGTAAAGGCCACCGTTGCGTCAAAGAAAGTGACGCAATGGCGGTGCAGGAAGGCACAAGGGGCTTGTAAATCTGCCCCTAGGTGTTTAAGCTTCCTCTTTCTTTTAGTGGGAGGGCCTGGTACCATTGAACCTTGGGATTGATGCGAGGACAGCTCAGGGCTAGCCAGGTCATTTGACTGTTCTTCTAAAATATGACTCTCTGATACATTTGCCCTTTTTTGCCCATCAGTAGTTACATCCTGGTTCAAGCAAATATCAGAGACCCCCTTTTTTGATAGACGACATTGAACCACAAGTATTTCCTTGTCTATAACCTTTGCAGCTCGCATTAAAAAACTGTCAAGGGTTGAATTCTGCATGGACCTTGGTGTACCCTCCCTCTCATCCACCCGCCTTACTTTGGCCATAATCCAATAATGCTCAAAATCAAATCAAGTCAAGATAAAATAAAATAAAGTGAAATTTAGTGTCTTACGTGCCGCTTGGGAAATTTCCCCACAGTCCCAATAGTCAAAAGTTCCGGGAGGAGGTGAGCGTTAAAGTTGAGCCAGTAGGCAGAACTTAGAGAATGGGCCCAGCCCAGCCTCATCCGTGCTTTGACGGGCTTTGACGGGCCTGCCTTTGGCCTGGGCACAGCCCTGGCACGCCCGCACGCGTCCCGCGCTGCGGGAGCCCGGCTGTGATTTAAGCGCCTCTTGGCACATTAAGGTGACGTTGGTGGCTCAGGCGCTGCTTGGAATGCTGGGACTAGCAGTCCGGTTGCTTGTCCTCCCCCTTGTGAGACCGGAAATACCGCTGATGGCAGGGCAAGGTGGTGGTGGCAGGCGGCAAGCAGCAGGTACGATGGGGCTTTATGGATAGTTTTCACACTGTTAAGATTTATAAAAACTAAGCACAAGAATGGCACACCACTCTCATGCAAAGCAACTTTACAATGGCAACCTCTTCAACTTTCCACTCTATCATGATGAGAAAGGCAGCAAATTAAATTATGTCTTACATTTTAGACTACTGCATCTCCAGTTGTGAATGGGTAGCATCTGTTAACCCTTTCCCTCTCTTTCTAAACGAGGTTTCTGTCGGCGTGTTTGTACGATGTTTTCGCAATGATCGCGGAGAAATCACGAAAGAAAACAGGGGTTCAAACCTATATCCCTCTTAATTGTTCTGAAATTTTAATACTACACAACAGTTTTTTACATAGTCCTGAGTTGGAAATTAAAACTTGCTATTACTTACATGGTATCATCAAGCCTTGACTTTTTTTCTGTCTCTTTAACACCCTTCCCCCCAATACACTCTTAGCTCAGTGTACATAGCAACCCCGTGGAACCAGTAGGGCACACGTTTACAGCACTTTCTAGAAGCAACATGCTACTGACAAATAAGATACAGCAAGTGTGCTTTATTCCACAGATTCAAAAGCATATCCATGTCTCTATTACATTTCTTTACATAAACAACAGCCAATAATAAGACTTCTTGCTGTCATCCAACACACCACCTAATTGTATTCACTTTCATGCTAACTGCATCCAATTAAATATATATTTTCTTTCTTTAAACATCTCCATTTTAGCAAACTCCTTATCTTATCATTATGTACTGTGATGGCAATGACCTAGGCACATTGACAGGGGTTGGGATGGAAATTCTAATGAAAGAAACCTTTTTCTGAACTCATGTCACTTTTCCCTCACACTGTCTTTGTGTACTCTAATACACGCCAAAGACAGAAATAGAAGTGGTCAAATCAATTCCTTCCACAGATTGACAAAGCCAGGAAACATGTTAATAAAACAGTTGCTGAATTCACCAGAGACCATCACATGGGCTGTATCTATACCAACAATTTGCGTTTTGACATGCATGGAACTTATAGAAATGATGGAGTGCACTTTACAGATGAAGGCAACAGGGTGGTTTTAAGTAACCTGAAACTCTGCATCCGGTCTTACGTGTAGCAGTCCTATACACACAACCAACACAATGGCTCTCAGAGCCACCCTAGTACCCAAAATATTGCAAAGTTCTTTTCTAAAGATTTTTTTTTTCTAAAGTTTTTTTTTCTCTAGATTTTGGGGATCTTCGCGACGACATTGCGATCCCCCTTAGACACGTCGTGAAAACGGAAAACAAAAGCAGACATTCAATGATCTATAACACATCCATAAATAATATGTAAAAAACTCCATTCTGAACATTACCCTACACATATTACTATATACATACTTCTTTGAAAACATGTTTAAACTCATGTTGTTTCCTTAAAATCCATCTTACAGACCTATTTTCTGTTCCTATGGTTATTTGGGACATTGCAGTGATGTGGTTAACCGTGACGATCGCGCCTTTTCCATAAAGTCTAAAACACATATATCCACAGTATTTTACACACTAGGGGTTTCTTACAGTATTCTCTAAAGTCATGTTTTTGTAGAGACTTTCTATAAAAACCATCCCTAAAACCTATTTTATCTTTTTGCGTTGACTCTGGAGATCACGATGACTTCAGCAATCGTGATTCCCCCAGACACATTGTGAAAACGGAAACAAAAGCAGCCATTCAATGACCACCAACAGATCCAAAGTTAATATGTAAAAAAATCCATTCTGAACAATGCACTACACATATTACTATACATACTTCTTTCAAAGTATGATCAAACTCATATATGTATGCCCTAAGTTTCTTTAAAAACCGTGTTTCAGACCTATTTTCCGTGTTCGAGGTTATTCGGGATGTCGCGATGTTATCGTTAACCCCGACAATCACCTTTTCCATAAAGTGAAACCCCATTTATGCACACATATTTCGGTATTTTACACACTAAGGGTTTATTACTGTTCACTTCAAACTCATCTTGTCAAGTACCAACACCTGAACTTAGATTTCCACAGGAGCAGATGATATTTCCTCAATCCCCAACTCCAATACTGCGAACGAGTAGCTCACAAGCAGCAGAGAGGGGAAAAGGGGATTGGGAAGAAAAGAGAGACTGCCACTGCTTCACTTCTTCATGACTGGTCTCAGGCTATGCTCCTTGCTGCCTCCTGTAACAAAGAACACCATGTAACCACTATAAATGTAAGCTGACCCTCAGTCAATTACCTTCCCTTTGTTACCTGCCCTTCCACAGTGGTTAGCTGCTCTCTTGTATGTCTATTTGGTCTATTTGTCTTGACCTGTCACTTCTCAACACTGATGTGGTGTATACTCTTGTAGATTCCTGTAACAGAGAACAAATGTAACTTCTATGGCTAGACAACTGACTTAACTGCCTCTCTATATCTCTACCTTTGTTACCTGTATTTCCACCTTTGTACTGCTTACAAAATATCAATTTAATATATATCTTGCTATGATTCGCAGATGAATTAACAGTTCGCTTCCTAAATCTTCTTCTTGTCTTTCAGAGGCGAACTCTGTTGATGCTGTTGGTAAGTACAATTTTATATATATATATATATATATATATATATATCCACCTCTCTTGTTTCGCTGCAAAGACCCGAGCCACTTGTAATGGCGGGCCACGGCGGGACAGCGACTCCCAAAATTCCAACAATATCGTTACGACGTTATTCACAAGAACGATGCCATGGCCACACAATTCATCTCAGCGTGTTTTTATTTTCACGATCTATGTCACTCTACGCGTTTCGGAGACCACCTCCTTGTTCACGAGGGAGCAGACACCGCCCACTGAGGAAAGTACTTACGATCTGGTGCCTGCTCCGCGCTGATCCAGACCCCTGGTTTTGGCGCTTTCCCAACATCAACAGTGATATCGATGCCTCGACCAATCGAAGAGGGGCATGCTGATTTAAAAGCCTGGCGGGAACAGCACTTGCAAAATCCTGGCGGCATCTGAGGAAGTTTTATGAAAAACGAAACGCGTCATGCCTATGATTGAAAATAAGAGCAAGTGAGCAGCAAACCTGGGGGTCCCGTGTGTACTCTGTCCTCTTGAATGCAGGGGATTGTGGTGAAGATATATATATATATATATATATATATATATATCCAGGCTCGTTGGGGTGACCACAAGGCAAGCAGCACTCGAACACGACACTCTTTTCCCCAGTAAAAGCATTTATTTGGTATGCACAGCTTCGCTTCTCAGTCTATTAGTATACGACTGCCACCTGACGCGTTTCGTAGTTCACTTCCTCAGAGGCACCGCAGTCGAAGGAAGCAAGCCGGGCCACATCCTCCTTTTTAATCCAATCGTCCGCTGATATGCAGCTGCTCTGGATGAGACAAAACGCAATGATTAATGGGAGATGTAGTCCGTAATTACTTATCCATAGATGGTTGCTTCCTCAATAATTGCAAGTTCATAGCTCTACATTGAGCCCCAAGGAGTGAAGCCGCGCTCAATCCATGCGCCGTGCTCCACATTGAGCCCCGTACCTCGGAACTCGTGGCCCCCTTCACATGGGGTGGTGCTCGCTCAGCGGCTGGCCTGCCGCTTGTTATATCCAGGCTCGTTGGGGTGACCACAAGGCAAGCAGCACTCGAACACGACACTCTTTTCCCCAGTAAAAGCATTTATTTGGTATGCACAGCTTCGCTTCTCAGTCTATTAGCATACGACTGCCACCTGACGCGTTTCGTAGTTCACTTCCTCAGAGGCACCGCAGTCGAAGGAAGCAAGCCGGGCCACATCCTCCTTTTTAATCCAATCGTCCGCTGATATGCAGCTGCTCTGGATGAGACAAAACGCAATGATTAATGGGAGATGTAGTCCGTAATTACTTATCCATAGATGGTTGCTTCCTCAATAATTGCAAGTTCATAGCTCTACATTGAGCCCCAAGGAGTGAAGCCGCGCTCAATCCATGCGCCGTGCTCCACATTGAGCCCCGTACCTCGGAACTCGTGGCCCCCTTCACATGGGGTGGTGCTCGCTCAGCGGCTGGCCTGCCGCTTGTTATATCCAGGCTCGTTGGGGTGACCACAAGGCAAGCAGCACTCGAACACGACACTCTTTTCCCCAGTAAAAGCATTTATTTGGTATGCACAGCTTCGCTTCTCAGTTCTCAGAGTTCCGAGGTACGGGGCTCAATGTGGAGCACGGCGCATGGATTGAGCGCGGCTTCACTCCTTGGGGCTCAATGTAGAGCTATGAACTTGCAATTATTGAGGAAGCAACCATCTATGGATAAGTAATTACGGACTACATCTCCCATTAATCATTGCGTTTTGTCTCATCCAGAGCAGCTGCATATCAGCGGACGATTGGATTAAAAAGGAGGATGTGGCCCGGCTTGCTTCCTTCGACTGCGGTGCCTCTGAGGAAGTGAACTACGAAACGCGTCAGGTGGCAGTCGTATGCTAATAGACTGAGAAGCGAAGCTGTGCATACCAAATAAATGCTTTTACTGGGGAAAAGAGTGTCGTGTTCGAGTGCTGCTTGCCTTGTGGTCACCCCAACGAGCCTGGATATAACAAGCGGCAGGCCAGCCGCTGAGCGAGCACCACCCCATGTGAAGGGGGCCACGAGTTCCGAGGTACGGGGCTCAATGTGGAGCACGGCGCATGGATTGAGCGCGGCTTCACTCCTTGGGGCTCAATGTAGAGCTATGAACTTGCAATTATTGAGGAAGCAACCATCTATGGATAAGTAATTACGGACTACATCTCCCATTAATCATTGCGTTTTGTCTCATCCAGAGCAGCTGCATATCAGCGGACGATTGGATTAAAAAGGAGGATGTGGCCCGGCTTGCTTCCTTCGACTGCGGTGCCTCTGAGGAAGTGAACTACGAAACGCGTCAGGTGGCAGTCGTATGCTAATAGACTGAGAAGCGAAGCTGTGCATACCAAATAAATGCTTTTACTGGGGAAAAGAGTGTCGTGTTCGAGTGCTGCTTGCCTTGTGGTCACCCCAACGAGCCTGGATATAACAAGCGGCAGGCCAGCCGCTGAGCGAGCACCACCCCATGTGAAGGGGGCCACGAGTTCCGAGGTACGGGGCTCAATGTGGAGCACGGCGCATGGATTGAGCACGGCTTCACTCCTTGGGGCTCAATGTAGAGCTATGAACTTGCAATTATTGAGGAAGCAACCATCTATGGATAAGTAATTACGGACTACATCTCCCATTAATCATTGCGTTTTGTCTCATCCAGAGCAGCTGCATATCAGCGGACGATTGGATTAAAAAGGAGGATGTGGCCCGGCTTGCTTCCTTCGACTGCGGTGCCTCTGAGGAAGTGAACTACGAAACGCGTCAGGTGGCAGTCGTATGCTAATAGACTGAGAAGCGAAGCTGTGCATACCAAATAAATGCTTTTACTGGGGAAAAGAGTGTCGTGTTCGAGTGCTGCTTGCCTTGTGGTCACCCCAACGAGCCTGGATATAACAAGCGGCAGGCCAGCCGCTGAGCGAGCACCACCCCATGTGAAGGGGGCCACGAGTTCCGAGGTACGGGGCTCAATGTGGAGCACGGCGCATGGATTGAGCGCGGCTTCACTCCTTGGGGCTCAATGTAGAGCTATGAACTTGCAATTATTGAGGAAGCAACCATCTATGGATAAGTAATTACGGACTACATCTCCCATTAATCATTGCGTTTTGTCTCATCCAGAGCAGCTGCATATCAGCGGACGATTGGATTAAAAAGGAGGATGTGGCCCGGCTTGCTTCCTTCGACTGCGGTGCCTCTGAGGAAGTGAACTACGAAACGCGTCAGGTGGCAGTCGTATGCTAATAGACTGAGAAGCGAAGCTGTGCATACCAAATAAATGCTTTTACTGGGGAAAAGAGTGTCGTGTTCGAGTGCTGCTTGCCTTGTGGTCACCCCAACGAGCCTGGATATATATATATATATATATACTTTTATCTTTTTACAAGTGGTAGAACTGTTCTCCTTAATTCTGGAATTCTGGAAGATGTATTAGTTAGACTATCTCCAGTAATGAAAACTCTATTCGGTGTCAAAGTCTATAGTCTTAACTCTTTTAGACACGCTAACACTTATGAAATGTCTCTTGATGAAGTTGTTCTTTCTATAATTCGGTGAAAGAAGGAAGCGCTACATGAAAATTTCAAATCTTGCTTCCTTTCCACAAACATTGCTTTTCTGCAATAGTCGCCGTAACCAAACTGAAATATATGCAACTGACTTGGAAATGAATTGTTCAAAGGATATGAGTCTCTGCCTATTCCAAACGTTGCTGAACTCACAAGCTTATGCAGAATTATTCTCTCCAGCAACACTTGCTCTCTCTCTAAACTCAAAGAAATAGCTATTCTGTGTTTTGTTCTTCTTCCGGGAACACCTCTCTCAAAAAATGCGGAGTTTTCTGAGAACTGAGGGCAGCGAGAACCAAAAACGCTGCTACCTCAGAAAATCTTCAGTTAAAGTGCACAGCTGTGGTTGGAAATCAGCCTCAACACTAGACCGGCAACCTGACTTACAATCACGGGCGGCCATCATGGAATTCTGCAACTGTGGAGAACATAGGAATCGGAGCCATAATGAAACTAACTTGAGTAAAATGGCTCTGCGAAGTATAGAGTAAAGGTACCTGTGTGTTTTACTGCCTGAACGACGATGTCTTGGGAATCTTGGGGTTTTCATTTGGCCAATCCTGACATGTTTTTCTAGCGTATTTTCTAGAACAACCATCTCTAAAACCTATTTTCCATTTTCACAGTGAGGCCAGAGATTGCGATGACGTCAGTAAGCGTGATCCCCGCAGCTACGTCGCAAAAGCAGAAAGCAAAAGCAGGAATTCAATAGCCACCACCACATAAAAAAATGATAACTATATAATTAATTCTAACCATCACACAGTACATCACTCACTTTATAAATAACTCTATAAAAACATTTATCAATATCTCTAGAACAATGAGTAATAATGATTCATTGATATATATTTTCAAATATTTTCACCAATATTGGTGACGACGTTGATAGTCGCGATGTCCCCGCGATGGTACATGGGGGCTGCGCTGGCAGTCGCATCGCAGTCATGAATATTAAGTGTGATTAAAAAAACAATTATGGACACATAACGTGCCACTAACACACCTATTTCTCAACCATGGGGTCAGAGTATCTACCACCCTGACCCCTTATGTGGTCTTTCACACACATTTTCAGCCCAGGAACGGTTCCAGAGCATTAAAATGGCAGCTGCAACTTTCTTTTCAGGTCACGTCTAGCCAACCAGAGCATTCCCTTTGGCTCTTGCAATTGCAATGAATCACGGAACCACAGTGAAATATCCATGGCCAGAGATATCACTATGATTTTAATTTGGTGTAAGATAGTTCAGGGGTTCAAGCTGTAGAGGTGGCTAAAGATTCCTATGGAAATTAAAATTACAACTGCACCCTTATTTCGCACCCCAAATTCTTGGTCCCCAATGCTCAGACAACTTTCAACCTTTGCATAACAATAGAACCATCCATTACACTTTTTGGGCAAAATTTCATGCAGATTGGTCAAACAACGCCAAAGTTGTAGTCAAGTAAAAAAATACTTTTCCTATGGAAACTAGGTCCTAACTATAACTACCTACCGCCAGTAGGTAATATATATATATTATACTCCATCACCCTCACTAACATTTTTATTTATTATTTAGGAAATTTGGTTAAAAAGTATATAATTAATATAAAACTTTTTACTTTTTGTCAAGTTTACTGTAATTTTTAATGAAATTTAGAAATACATTCAAAAAATTGTGTATAGCTTTGATTGCCTAATATATATATATCTATATATATATATATATATATATATATATATATATATATATATATAACACTACCTACCGCCAGTAGGCGAGTATAATACATATACATATTTATTACCTACTGGCGGTAGGTAGTTATAGTTAGGACCTGGTTTCCATAGGAAAATTATCTTTTAACAAATATTTTTAAACATTAACATTTACAAATGTAATTAGTATCTGTAAATAATGTTATTATTTAATGCACATTTACTTTCAGAAGTTAATGACCTGTAACAGTTTACATTATATATTTCAATGTTAATAATAAATATTGTAAATTAATTTATATTTTTATTATTCTTTCAAATATGTGTATTTTTTATTTAAGTAATGCAAGTTTATTTAATTTCCATATACTTCCTCTTGTGAAGTCTACGTTTCTGTGACGTAGATCTCCATCTAGTGATGACAAATTCCTCCAAATAGGTAGAACGTATAATATAGTTGCATTTACTTGTAGCAACTTTATAGTCATGAATGCAATCGTAGCAGACTCTACTTCTTCATTTAAGGGGGATGGACATATGTAGTTCTACAACTAGTTGAACATTTTCTCTCGGAAATGGTGAACGCAAAAAATTGGAAAGTTACACACGGAGATGTAGTAGTAAATATATACATGACAAAATGTACACATGCTATTCACTCACAATGCTGAATATTAGCAAAGAAGTATTAGTCCATTAGGACAAAGTATGTATAGTAAAGTGCTCTGAAGAGGCCACCTGACAAAACATGTGGTAGCATATAAAACTCCACAAATGAATAAATAAATAGAGAAACACATTTTCAAAAGGGCAATACACACAACACACTTGATGTGTACATTACTACTGGTAACCATGTAACTTTATGTGGTTCACCCCTTAGCAGGTATCCCTGGAAAACCCTAGGATTTCACACAATTCCTTTCCTGAAGAGCAGTCAGTTTGCAACATTGCAAGTCGCAGGCCGTCCTTAGATTAGTGGAGTGAGTCACATGTAATGCGATAACAGGAATGTCTGTGCTGGCTGGTAGATTCTCCAGTTTCAGGAGTAAACAGATAGGCTGGCACTTTTCATCCCACAACCTTGGGTACCAAGAACCTTGTTTTTCGTTGAGTGCTTCGCCTTAGGTGTAGCCCCTAAATGGCTACTCTACAGGGGTTGCAATTTTGCCAGGTCTAGAGCAATGCTAACGTCTTGGTTTTGGATGACTTACATCTTCTTAACAGTCCTGCTGTGGTGAGCACTGACAGTGTTTATTTTGTGAGTGAGAAGGTGACTGAACCGAAACCTTTTCTACCATCATATTTGATCACACAAGTAGATGCATTTATTGAATGCTATGTCAAAGTAAAACTGAAACCCTCACTGGGAGACCGTACATGGAGGTGGTCGTAGGGAGTCAGGCTAGAGTGGAAACAGATCCACTTCCGATCAGAAGGGATTTTGTTTCCGTCCATTACCATGTAGTCCACTGCTGCACATGTTGCTCTAGATGACTGGGATGCATGAAAGCATTTGGTTATTCCCAGGCCCTTGCCTATCCAGTTGGAAGTTGAGCTGTTAATCATTATAGTGGAAGCAGCACAATAAATATATTGGCTATGTTCATCATGGTAAATGTAGAATATTTATTGAAAGTGAACACTTATCCAAAAGGCAACCAAGCACAATGCCTAATGTAACCAATTATCACCATCTGAAATACCCACACTACATCCTGTGATGACAACCTTAACAGTCCACATCCCGTGAAGACCCCCTGCGCATAATCCCATTACAATCATCAACAAGCATCTGAAACCAGGAGTTAAATGTCCCTTTATGGCATGCCAGTGATCGGAGATCGATGCTGAAGTGTAGAGCGGGGCTGAGGCACATTAAATGATTCTACATTGTAGGTGGAACGTGATAAAAGAAGATTCCATGTTTTGGCTGTTCATTATAGCTGTTTAATAAGGACTTTTCAGTGAAACTCTTGAGTATGGACTATCACAGTCATGTTAAAAAAGTAGTGGCGGTCCAAAGTATCAAAGTCAGTGGTTATGCCCTGCAGTGCATATGCAGTGCAAATGATGGTCCACCCTTCATCTCTGATCTGTAGCTGGTTATATTTGAACACTGTGACTGTTCTTTTTGCCTGCGTGAGAGAATATGTGTACGTAGTTTTCCATGGACTTTACATCTTATTTAATTAGGTTGTATATTGCAGCTACAGAAAAAGGGCACTTCACTCACTTCAGCTTGACTCATTCTACACCTTGAATGGGACACTGCATTAAACTCATAACACTGATCTCCTCTGAAAAATGTTTTTATGTGAATTTAGTGCTTCACAGGAGGGCTCTGATCCTCCCCAACATTTACTGTGTTAATTAGGAGTGAACCCACAACAGACTACATAATCCAGAGCCAAAGTGATGTTTCGATTAATTTTCATATCATTTACAAGAATGCCAAGACAAATTTTACATAAAGTCGGCCTACAAAATAGCCAAACAGTGGTATAAATGCACATGTGATAGGTGAAATTCAGAAACAACAGCAAAAAATCTATTTTAGGTTCAATAAAAAGTTAAAGTTTCTGACGTTTCCAAAGCTCTAACAAGCCTATTAAGTACTGGTATGTCGAGTGTGTTTCTCCTACATGATTTGAAGTTGGCAGGGTCATTAGCAGGACAGGGAAAAGTTATAACCATGTCCTTATGATGAAAAAAAACACACAACATGCAGGTTGTAATGTGTCAGAAGGGTGTGTTTCACAAAAGGAAAACTCTGTACATGCATCACAGATACACAAACATGTTTGTGATGCTGTTGAGGACTTGTGCATTTACTACAAACAATATGGTAGATGGGCTCCACCCATAGAAAAACATGAGAAAAAACAAGCAAATCAATTGATTTATTATCAGACTTTTTAGAAAGATGTTTATAATATCCCTTAGGTAATTACAAGGGATATGTAAACATGTAATTAGGAGGATGTTGAGGTCGGAAATGTTAGTATTATTGTCTCTATCACTTATCATGATGGTGCCACTAGTCAGCTAGAAAAAGATATTAAGAACACGTCTCAACCGAAACTCCATGCTCAGGCTTTTCCTCATACCATCGCTAATTGGGCAATCAATAACCTTAACTTTACTGGGTGATTGTAATGTTCTTCTGGAAGATCCCAAATGTTCTCAGTCCTCTGGGTTACTACATGATCTCTCCACCATTCAATCCCTAAAGAAAAGTGTCCTACCCCACACATGAAAAAGGGCAGTTGATTTAACCTATTTTTCAGAAATGAACCACACCTGGAAGTTCTGGATCCCCTACCTGTGCTGTGGTCAGACCATTTTCTGATTCCCATGGTGCTTAGTACCCCATACTCCATCCGCACCTCAGGCCAGTCGCTTGGAGAGATTGCAGCTGGATAAAATTGAATAGCAAGAAATGGAAGTCTGCCCTTAGCACTTCGATACCTGATTTGAGTAAGGAGCCTTTATTAGATAATGAATAGGTCACCCAATGGATTAAACACTCTTTGGAACAAGTTATCCCTATCAAGACACTTAGTCAATGTGCCAAGAGCAAATCCGCTCGGCGGTACACCTGTCACCTTTTGGCACTTGAAAAATAATGCACAAAATGTGAGAGGAAGTAGAGGAAATCTTACGACAAGCTAGGCAAATTTAAGTATCACAAGGCTACTAGGAGATACCATACCAAAATTAAACTGGCCCTAGCTGCCTACTATGAATTAAAAGTCTTCTAACTCCCCTCGTGAAATGTTCCAGATTGTTAAATCATTGATGGAGGCAAAATTGGATAGTCCCACACCTGAGCCGACCGTAGCCCATTGCAACAATTTTGCAAGATTTTTTCTCAAAACAAAATTCACCAACATTTACTCCACCTGTTAAGACATTGGCAGAGAAATAGCATCAAATAGCTAGGATGGCAAACAAGAGAAGGGGAAAGCGTGCCCTTCAGACTTCCCTAACATTACCTTGGATAGCTCTGCAGTACCATTTAACAAAGTAAAATTAAGATCCCCTCTTGATCCGGCACCTTCTTATATTATTTTTCAAAATGCCCTATAGAAAAAACCTAAACTTGATCCTCTCTGCCAAGGGAACTATAGACCCATCTTGTTGCACCCTGAAATGAGCAAGGTACTGGAGAAGCATGTTAACCAACATTTATCTGGGTTCATAGAAGCAAATAATGTCCTGCACCCAACCCAGACAGGGTTTCAACCAGAGCATAGCATGGAAACTGCTCTCTTGGTGGTAGTTGAGGCGCTGAAGATGCTGTTCGATCAAGGACTAATGGCTGCAATCATACTTCTTGATGTAAGCGCAGTGTTTGATACTATAAACCATGGACTTTTTATTGAAAGAATTAGTAATGCAGGAGTTACAGGAACTGCCTTGAAGTGGCTTACCTCATTCTTTGAGGACGGGATCTTTCAGGTGTTCAACACATCCTGTTTTTTCTGACACCTTCTCCTTGAAATGTGGAATGCCTCAGGGCTCTTCATTGAGCCCTACGCTCTTCAATCAATGCATGCGTCCTCTCTCAGAAATTGTGTCGTCTCTCGGGATATTAATTGTGTCTCATGCCGGTGAAACACAATTGGTGTTTTCACTTATCCTCAAACACAGTACCCAACCTTCATCTCTGGCACCTTTGTATGGAGAAGGTAGTAAGCTGGATGGCCAGCTTCTGCCTTAAGCTAAACGGGGACAAAACAGAACTTATGGTCCTAGGTAATGACCTAAACCTCCATCCGATGTTAGGCATGCCGAATTGCTTAGGCGCGTCCCCCACCCTCATGACGGTTATAAAAAGTCATTCGATATGTTTGGATAAATCCCTGTCAATGTATGACCAGGCAACATAACTATCAGCCAGCTGCCATGATCTTGTTAGAATGCTGCGGGAAATTCTATACTTGCTCCCCCTTTTATCCAGAAGGCTCTTGGCCAGGCATTCATTCTCTCTCATCTGGACTATGGGAACTAGCTCTATTTGGGAGCCCCTAAACCTTCTGCTCAATATCCCAACACATCAATCGGCTCAGCATGCCTTGGTCACTCTCCATTGACTCCTGGTAGATCAGAGGGTGTAATTTAAAGCCCTCTGTATGGCACACAGGGCACTTCATGCAAAAGATCCCCTCTACAACTACCTCTAATTTCACCTTCAACCCAGACAGAACTCTTGGATCAACTAAGGCTGAACTGGCTGCAGTTGCCAAGATTCAGAACCGAGAAGTGGAGGATGCTCCTTTGCCTACATTATGGCCAAACTATGACATTATCTCCCCCATACAGCACGGCTCATCGACAATGAAGTGGTATTCAGGAAACAAGTCAAAACCTGGCTGTTTGGCAATGAATTCTATAGTGCTGCCTTGTTGTTCAGCAATGTTCAGTCTGTGTAGTAGATGATAGCGCTGGCATGCCCTAGGGTAGACATATGATTTACAAGAGCGCATACAATAGAATAGAGCAGAATGGAAGACATTAAGCATATTTTCCCAAAAAACTCCATGCATGACACAGATGCATAGTGTATCATCTTTACCTGTAGTGTGGTATCTATTATGCACACACGATTACGCATTTACTTTGATAAGTGTAAAGAGTTTTTGATTAAACAAATGGCATTTGAGGACTGCATTTCAGTGCACATGCTAATCTCCAGCACACGCACACAAGTATTTCAACGGAAATAGAAAAAATACGAAGAAACATGAAATATTCATCAATAATTAGATAATACTTAGTTCAGCCTAAGTGCCAAATGTGCAGTTAAAGTACAATATTTACAGCCTAAAAATGTTCAGAGTTGCCCGACTACAATAGTTACCAGCTAATCCATCACATGTTTCTTTCTAAACATTTTTTAAGCAGTAGATTGTTTACTGTCATAAACATTTCTACTTTAGACTTTATAAATTATTTCTATGAAATCGGTCGCGTTGTTAAGTAATACAAGTAACGAATGTAAGGACTAGAACATACAAAGAATCAACCCATGTGCAGAGGGCGCTGATTGACAGCACGTGTGAACAACACTTTTAATAGGCATAGAAAATTATGGTGAAGCTGCTCAAGTGTAATCTCTTCGATGATAAGCCATTTGATATCTGGGAAATTACAAAACAATCTCTAATTTTGAAACTAGAGAAGGACCCAGCCCATTGAGAAGGGTAAAAATCACTTTCACTTTTAATAGTGACTATAACTTAGCTGGAAACCGGCAGTCGAAGCAAGAAAACTGCAATTCGCAAGAACCACCTCTGCACTTATAAATTTTTCAAGGAAAATAGGGAAAAAAACACCTGCAGAGATGGTTAAAATCTACAAAGCAAAATGCCTCTCAGTAGCTCTGTATGGAGCTGGTGTATGGGGGCATGCAACTGTGGGTTCCATCCAAATAGTCGAGAATGGCTTTTTGAAATACCTTCTTGCTTTACCCACTACAACTGCCAGTTATTCCTGTCACCTGGAATTAGGACTGCCATATGCGATAGATCTGGTGAGAATCCAGCCTCTGCTATTATGGCACCGGATCTGGACGTCAGAAAAAACAGTCATTACTCAACAAATTATCAAAGACTGTAAAGGCCTAGATAATGCACACAGATCTAGGTGGTTAGTCTATGTTAAAAATTTTCTAACTGATCTTGGGTTGGAAAAATACTACAATGACCCCACCCAGATACAACAGTTAACAAGAAAGGTTTTCTATAAACTTTGTTTTAATCACCTTGAAGACCTTAGACTCAACTCAGAGGTTATGAAACAAACAGCTAGACACAGTTTAATGGTTCAGACGACATTTGGAATTCAGCCGTACCTGACTTATAATATAACTTCATATGAGTTGTTTCTTTTAGTCAGGTTTAGACTGAATTTCTTCCATCGTTTGGTGACTTTCCCGTTGAAGAACAATTGGGCTAGAATACTGCCATCCTGTCCTTGTGATGGGAGTTCATTCCAATCTACAGCCCATACTATTCTTTTTTGTAAATATTATACAGATCAACGGAGAAAACTATTAATCCCCCTATTAAAACGTCAGGGCTTCCGCACATACCGCCCAGCCCTACTTTTTTTACAGACACTTGAAGGGGAGGAGACGGTTTATATTGTTTCTAACCTCCTACAATATATTATGCGACATAGACTGAACCTAGGGTAATCAAATTTATTTCATTTATTGTTAAAATGATTATAACATACCATAACCAGATGGAAAGCACTGCTGTCATCTATGTACTTTTAAACTTACAGCTTTTTAATGAATATTTTATAATGTATAAGTTTTTAATTGTATCTTTTATGGCCTTTTTTCTGAAAAGCCGAATAAAGAAATATTGATTGATTGATTGACTATCAGTGGTTGTCTTGTATTTTGATTTATAGGTTAGAAAGTCCATGCATTGTCTAGTATACAACGATCAAAGAGGGGTCATCCTACTATGCATCTCAGGGACCTCCTTTATTGATTAGTTGGCCTCATACATGTGGTAGCCTTGTACTACGTCCCCTAAGTGATGTATGCTTTGGATCCTGTCAAGAGACTGATAAAGCTAAATGGAAATTTACTTGGCAGATTCAAGTCTTTTAGAGTAGGAGGCAAAATGTGGCAGAAGTATGTTCACTTTATAAGGGCCACTATGTTCACATCTTTATAAACCTAATGGCTGATTTTCCCATTGCCAGGGGCACAAGGAGGGTTATCCTCTATCCTTGGAACTTTTTTGATTTGTATAATGAGTTGCTAGAGCAAAAATTGAGACTAGATTCAGGAGTAATCCCATCTCGTACCCTCTGGTATCCAGACAACAAAAGACCGTAACACATTGATATTGACAAAATCAAGTACAGTAGAAAAATTTAGCCCTATGATTGAAAGACTGTGTCCAATTTCTTCTTACTGCGTAGAGTTAATCTGCTGAAGACAACCGTACTTGTACATTTCTGTTTGACAGCACCTCCCTTAATGTTAGTAAGAAAACAATCTCAAAGGCTCTGTGAATAGTCAGCTGTATTTGGGCTCTAGGGGATCCAAGCCTCTCTTCGAAAAAGCTTAGGATGTCTTGAAGGAGAGGGGGTTGGCATTACCCAATCTGTAATTTTATTGTTGTTCCAAAAAACTCAAGAACTTCAGGGTGACGTTGTGGCTACAGGCATCAGAGAGTTAGAGACTTTAGCATCAGCATTGCCTTTGTCATACCACAGGCAAATGTCTCTTTTTGAATACTTGTGGAGGAAATCCACCTTTTCTGCATGGTCACGCCATATTTTAGTCTTTAGCTGGATGCTATATTTTTTCTCGCTTTAGAACTCTATGCATTTTTACCCAGCTAACCAGTGGTAAAATTAATGTGCTCTCCCTTTAAACATGGTCAAATTGGCATATTTCCAATTAGTATATTTAACAACCAATAGGTCCCTAGTATACAGCTGCGATTTGTTTGTGAGGGCGGGAGGCATCGCCCCCCACCCACTGCCAGCCGGGCAAAAGCAATGTGAACAATAAAATGGCAATGACATGATTTAAATGCCATTTTATCATTCACAAACCACCCCGCAGCCTGACCAGGAACCGGAATGAAGGCGGAGCGTATGCTCTGCTGCATGGAGGAATGGCTGGCCTGACACTGCAAAAATGCACAAGTCAGTTTGGCTGGCTGTCTTGAGCCGGCCAAAGTAACATGCACACTTTTCGGGTCTCCAAGTACAGGCCTACAGGACATAAAGGAGCGTCCAGTCAGGACACTCCACACAATCCAGATACTGCTCTCATACAACATGAGAGCAGCGTCTGGATTGGTTATGGAAGTTTCTACTATCACTTTAGCCCATGGGAGCCACGTACTGCAAGGACACAGAGAATGCAGCCCAGGTAAGTGCATTTATTTTATTTTAATGTAATTTGAATGCACACAAGTGTTTTTATTTTGTATTCTTCTTCCATGTAAATGTCTTTTGGGAGGCGGTGTGGCACTTCGCTCACCTCACCGCTTTTATATGCTACCAGATGTACCCAGGGTCTGGTGGTTAAATACTACTAGTGTACGACAGCAGATACTGAACCATCTACTAGAGTGGTAGTGCAAATATGGCTTCAGGGCCACCAGTGCAGCCCGACTGTAGCAGTGCAAAAACTGCAGTTCGACCTGTTAAAATAAACCCTTTTGACAAATCGAAACCTCCCTTTTAAATATTACAAAGTCACCCCTATGTAGGCTTTGTAGTCCACGTGACAGGGTGCATGTATTTAAAAAACATGACATATAGAAATTTATTGTTAACTATCCCTACAGTGACTAACACCCAAAAACTATTTTTTACTATGGCAGGCGTAGCTGTTCTAAGTAGAAAACCAGAGTACAGGTTAAAACCATAATACTGTTTCTCCGGAATGGGACTAGCATAAAGAATAATTAAACAACAATTTTTGATAGTTATTAAACATCCAATTCAATGGTAAATCAGATTTATAATGAATATTTAGGAAAAGTAACTTTAGAAAATTACCTTTTCTATGTCTGAAGTTCCTGGAGTCAATTTTGCATTTACTCTCATGCTTCTTATCCCAGCCAGGAATTGGCATTTGAATAGATATAAAAACAATAGGCCACCCTGAATGGGCAAAGATGATTCATCTGAACCACCTAGAATATTCATGGTTGGGGCTGTGAGTGTCCTTTTTAGGTCAAGTCTGTGCAGCGCATGAACTGCTCTGTGAGGCATGCTGTATTCAGGGATGTACTTGAATCCATGCCCATTTTCCACCCATCTTTTCAATTGACTCCTGTTACTGTCCTTTCAAAACAGTTGTTTTTATTCATGAATAGGCTTAGTAGTCCCTCCTTAGTACCGCCTTTTCTACATTTGTAACCTCCCATAAAGACTGGCCCTTTTACTTGTGTTGTTACATGGTATGTTTTATATATAGTCTGTGAGCACTATTTTCTTTAATGATTTTCTCCTATTGCAGGCACGACATACTTTCCTGCAAGAGTGCCTGCTTTGCCTCCGGGCGCTGCGCTTTAGGTTTGAGCTCGGCACCCACTTTTACATTTATATTACCAATGGTGGCCAAATGGCATGCTTTTACTATAGCAGCTGCGTGCCTTTTCTTTCCTCCAGCCTTTCTTTATGAGGTCTTGCCGTATTTAATCTTTTTTGGTTTCAAGCACACCATGCCACACTTTCGCTTTAATGGTGGCCGCATCCCTTTCTGTAGACGTTGATCGCCGTATTTAACTTATTGTCAAGTTCAATACATCAAGCCGCATCTAAAGAAAGGGGCGCGTCCACCAATAAAGTTCTTTAACACACGGGCCACCGCAGGATTTCCCTTCCGCACCCCTCCCTTTCAGTGTGTTTGGAGTGAGGTCTCGCATTCGCAAGAGTTTGAGATATTGGCATTATAAATGACAAAGCCATTTATTCATATGTTGGTTTTCAAAACAGATTAATAAAAGAGATCATCATTTACAATGCCAATAGCTTAAACTCTCGCAAATGCGAGACCTTTTGCATTGCAAATGCTTGTTGATATTGCAGTGTCAAATTCTGCTTGACAGGTCTGCTGAGTTTTCATATAACACTTTGGGGTACACATTAAAGTTAGAGAAGAGGATGCCAAGATAATTCTTGTGTATCATTTGCCTGGTTGCTGAATGGCCTTTTGTTTTATCCCACCAGACTTCTGCCTCTTGGTTTTATATATAATACAGGGGGCGCACTTGAAAGGAAGGGAAACAGAATATCAAAACAATTCTTGTGTATCCACTGTCTGTTTGCTGGGAAACGTTACTTTTGTTTTACCAGGCATCTGTCTCTGGGTCTATTGTGGGTATAGTGGCTGTTTCGAACTGGATTTTGGTGTTGGATGTGGGCATACACTAGGATTACCACAGTACAGTCCTCACACCACCACCAGCCATCAGAGCTCAAGTGTAGTGTACCCGAAAGCTTTCACCATCTTGAAAATGCCCGAGTGGCGGTAAGGTTTGCTCTGCTACTTTTAGAGCAGGCCCAGGATTCATTCCCACCCTCTACTTCATGCCAGGTGTACATGTGGCATCTCCAGGCACCCATTTCAGAACACTCCTGGACCTGAGGAAGAACAGAAGAGAATTGAATCTGCGGTATGTGACCTGGGATGAGCCCTGAAGTACTGGACTTGCTCTTGCTTGTAACCAGGACAAAGAAATAGACTCCAAGGGTCATAAGGAAACCTCCTGTTCAAACTAGAAGAATACAACAATCTACAAGATGCCTTTCCTGCAACCACCCAGCTGATCAGTGGCAACTGGGCCTGGGCTGGACCCTGCTGTTGGCCTCTGCCTGATACCGTTTGAGTCTCTAAGTGTATCCACTGGGGGGCTTTAGACATTGGCTCCTGTGGTGTACTGGGACTTAAAGCACTAAAGTCAGAAGGTAAAATCTTCAACCAGTATGAACCTGGTTGGTGTATTTGGCCAGTCCTCCATTGAAATTAGTGTCAAATTGTGCCTAGGTCCCGGTCTACTGCGACCATTGGCTAGCATTAAAAATTCATAGCTCTGGTTTCCCTTATTGGATTTGTGTCATTTTGGTATTATTTTGTTTATTACATTTTACTCTTTCTCTAATTTGGCCTGGGATTTTTATTGGTTTGAATTTCAACTTTTTTGTTGTTTTGGTACTGCAGAAACACTTTACACATTGCCCTACGTTAAGCCTGTCTCCTCTGTTCCACGGCTACCTGGGGGTTCACCTTAGGTTAATTAAGTGACTTTGAGAATTTACCCTGACAAGTGTTGTGAACAACACTTAAGGTGGGTAGTCGACAACCTCAAATAATATTCCACTTTATTGCAACCTGGCACCCAACTCCTTTAAATAAAAGTGGGGTTGAAGACTTCATGTTGAAGCACAGCTGTGGTGTGATGTAAGGATCACAATAGTTATTCCATATTATGGCACCTGTAAACCTATTTGGAAGTCTTCTAGTCCTCCAGAATGTTTCCAGTGTCCAAATCTGCTCAGCAGGTTATGTGCTGTATGATTATCTACTTACTGTTTGTGGTTAAGGTTTTTAAGACAATCATTTAAAGCAACAGTTTGTTCATTTAGCCATACTGCCACAGATGTGACCATGTAGTATAACCTGATGTGGGATATCACTGATGATGACATTAAGCCAGTAGAGAAGGTCTGGTAAGGATGATTTCCAACACTGGAGATTCAGGACAATTGGCAGGTATCTGTTGATCAACAATATAAGTTTGTTAAAGCTGGACTGCTCCAGGGGAGCCACTTTTATTTTACTATTCACAGGTTGATTGTACCCCAGACAAGCTGAACAAAATCACGAAGTACTGAACTGCATTCTTTCTAAAATGTGACTTATAGGAGGTCAATGATATCCACCTATCATAGCAGTGCCAGCCTTTGGAGTTTGTAAAAGAATGAAAGTGACAACATCACTGATACTTTATTTTAGGATTTAAGAATTTTTAGAATTTGCAAAGTTTTCGAAGTGTACTATTGGAAACATGTAACCATCATGCATTTGCGAATTCTAAATTCTGTCCATGTAAAGGTAATTCCACATGGAGAACTGTTCAGTGTACAACTGTACACAGTTGCATTAGTGCAATTTCACTCACTTTTTTTCCATGAAGAAAATATTTTTTCCCCATAAAGAAACTCTTTCCCTTATACCCTATCAAGTTTGGGGGTTCATTTCCCATACCCACCATGGAAAGTACATGTGTTGTAATCTTCTCCTAGGCTTGTTATGTAAGGAACCTCCTAGCGTGGAGTGTGGAGCGCTGTTTTCCATGCAGGACAATCTTACTCAATAAAGAATTGCTGTTCTCCTACCTGAGTCAATCTGGTGTTTGAAGAGGACCGCATCTTAACATTGGCGACGAGGGTGGGATTTCGGTGCTGCAGTTGGAGTTTCAACTTCTCTCCTTGACGAGGTGGGCCGTGTGTAGATGGCTAAAATTCCTTGTTTGCTGTGAGTTGCTGAACGGTTGGTTTTGGACGCGAGGCCGACGCTCGAGCCATTGCCTGCTCACGAGCTCAACAGCGCGCGAGGTTCCACCCGACGAACATCTTGTGCCCAACCAACTTTAAAAAGAAAGAAGGCGGGTACGCTGCTCGCGTTCACCGGACAAGCTCTACTTCCTCTAGATAGCACGTTACCACGACGTCGGCGGCCATCTTATCAAAGTATTTTCACAGCTTTGCATCAGCTGTTATTACGGCTGTCGTTTGTTGACTTCTACATGGACTTGGCACCCAATCGCTCAACGCGCAAGCAAAGATCATTGTGCAAGGTACACTTTGCCTTCATAATCTTTTGATAATATAAAAAATTTAGCGCTTTCTTTATTTTTAACAGTGTGGTGTGTATGCGCTTGAAACTCTTCTTTTCTGTGACTGACTGACTAAGTATTTACATTGACTTCACACAGTCACAGAGGCAATGGAATCACAGAGCTCAATCCTTTCACCTCCAGTCTTTCTAGCATCGTCAGGACCTTTATCTATTGAATGGGAAGATTGGCTACCCATGTTTGAGAATTATATTGATGCTCTTGATGGTTCCAAGTTTAGTGCAGCAAGGAAAAGAGCACTTTTGTTGAATAATTTAGGCAAAGAGGGTCAACGTATTTTTAAATACCTTCCACCTGCTACTCTACTCAATGGGAACGCTATTGAAGATGTTTATGTGGAAGCTAAGAAACGTCTTGAAACAAGGTTTGCCAAAGAAGTCAATATAGTTATGAATCGTTATCACTTCTACACACATAGACAGGAAGAGAATCAATCAGTTGATGATTTTGTATCCAAACTTCGTGAACTTTCCTTGAAGTGCAAATTTGGTGCAATGACTGATGAACTTGTTCGTGATCAGTTGATAGTGCAATGTAAATGCAAGAAAACACAGGAACGTCTTTGGGCTGCAAAGAATCCCTCGTTGAAAGATGCTATTGACATTGCGAAAGTTCTTGAACAGTCTCAATACTGTATGCGAGAACTAAAGAAAAAACAAGAAAACTTTTCAGATAGTGTTACGATTGTGTCTAAAGAGGATTCAGATGTTGCAGCTGTGTTTAGGTCAGGTAAAATGCCACAAAGAGGTAGACAGCAAATCAGATTGTGTTACAGATGTGGTAGTTCATTTCATAATGCGGATTACACTAGATGTCCAGCAATAGGGAAAGGTTGCAAGAAATGTGGACGTAAGGGCCACTTCGCAAATATGTGCAAGCAAATGTTTAAACAGAGAGTGGCCACAATTGATAGTAATTCTAACATTTTTTCTCATGACACAGATCCTTCATGCGTAGTCAGTACACCCATTCAGCAGGTGGATAAAATTTTAAGTATGGATGATCCTGCTGACAATATTTTAAGTGTCGATGACCATATAGGTAGGAAGAATAGACCTAAAGCAGACTTTCTGATAAATGGGAAACCAGTGCAATTAATGGTAGACTGTGGATCCATGTACACAATCATACCAAGAGACACATTTGAAAAGTCATGGGCAAATGTCGAGTTATTTCCCAAAGATATTAATCCGGGCGGTTACCACGGTGAAACAATAAATTTGTTGGGATACATGAACTCCACGATAGAATTTGAGGGCAGATCCATACAAGGAAAAGTATATGTTGCCACTGAGGGACCACCTATTTTAGGGTGGATGCACCAGTATGATCTTTCGATCATAGTTAACCCCAGAGCTCCCACTCAGGTGATGGTAGTTGACAACCCATCTCTAGGGAAAATTTTAGATGAGGTGAAGGATGTATTCAGAGAGGAATTAGGCTGCTTTAAAGGTTATGTACATAAAATAATTCTGAAATCCAATGCTATTCCTGTTCAACACAAGGTGCGCAGGACACCCTTAGTGGCCAGGGAAGCAGTTAAGGATATGCTGAAAGATATGGTTTCTTCGGGAGTAATAGAACCTGTGGAGAGCTCAATGTGGGTTTCTCCGGTCGTCATCACTGAAAAATCAGACGGTAAATTTAGATTCTGCATTGACCTTAGGTCACTTAACCAAAATGTGGTTGTAGACACCTTTCCTCTACCGAACATCAATGAGTTGATTCTGGCTTTGAGTGGGGGTAAGTTTTTTTCTAAATTAGATCTAAAAAATGCGTACCATCAAATCAAGTTACATAATGAGTCCAAGCCACTCACTGCCTTTATCACCATGGATGGCATTTTTCAGTGCACTAGGATGCCGTTTGGCCTTTGTTCGGCTGCCAGCATTTTTCAGAGAGTGATGAATGTACTGTTTAAGGATGTGAATAACATTGTTTTTTTCCAGGATGATATCCTTATTTTTGGAGACACTCTGGATCAACATAATCACACACTTAGAGAAGCATTACTCAAAATAAGAGACTCTGGCTTAACTCTCAGACGTGAGAAATGCAAAATCTTTGTAGATAAGGTTGACTACCTAGGGTATGAAATTTCGGACCAGGGAGTAAAACCCAAACAAAATTTGTTGGATGCTATTCGCTTGGCTTCTTAGGACTTATAGAGTATTACTCTAAGTTCGTTAGGGATTTTTCAACCAAAACTGTTGCTATGAGATCCCTCTTAAAGAAGGGAGTCGCTTTTGTGTGGAGCACGTCTCATCAGACATGTTTTGAGGAGATTAAGAAAAGTATTTGTGAAGCAGGCATTCTCACTCCTTTTAACACCAAGCGTCAATCAGTACTCACTGTTGATGCCAGTGCCACTGGTCTTGGAGCAGTTTTGGCTCAATTACATAATGGTCATGAGAAAACGGTGGCATTTGTATCCAGAACATTGACTGATTCCGAGAAAAATTATTCGGTGATGGAACGTGAAACTTTGGCGGCTGCCTGGGGGTGTGAATACTTTAGAACCTATTTGTGGGGTTCCAGATTCACACTCAAATCAGATCATAAACCTCTCATCAAGGTGTTGTTACCAGGGGGTACAAATAAGTGTTCGGCAAGGTTGGCTAGATTAGCCTCTCGCCTTCAAGAGTATTGCTATGATGTGGTTTACATTCAAGGTTGGAGGAATGTACAAGCCGACTGCTTATCGAGATAATCTCTTGATTGGGAGATGGTTGATAAAACTGCTGTTTTAAAGAAACAAAGTGAAGGGGCTGTGGCATCAGTACAAGATGTATTGAGTGTAGTTGAATCTCAAGCCATCACAAAGGCAGATTGGATAAGGGAAATGTCATCAGATAATTCTATGCTAGAACTAAAACGTTTGATTCTCTTAGGTGGTAGAAGAGAAAGCTCAGTCTCTCACTCCATTAGGCCTTATGTAAAGATTCTGGATGAATTGTCTGTATGTGGAGATGTAGTAATCATGCGAGGGGAACTGTTCATTCCACCGGTGGCGTTAAGACACAACCTAATAAGCTTGGCCCACGAAGGCCATCTAGGCCAAACTAGGACAAAAAAATGATTGAGAGTGAATTGGTGGTGGCCCGGTATGGACTCAGATGTAGATTCTGTAGTTGTCCATTGTGAGGTTTGTAAGGAGAGTGACAAACGTTTGAAAGTGGGTGTCCAAGCCTCCATAGGACACATAACAGATCCAGGTCAACCATGGCATAGCATTTGCTTAGACTTTATTGGACCCATGAATGAATTGAAGGAGAGTTTACGTTTGGCTTGGTGGTGGTCGATGTCCATTCAAAGTGGTTGATAGTTAAGTTTCTGAAAGATATCACCACATCAACCACTATCAATGTCTTAAAGGAAATATGTAGGGAGGAAGGTATACCTTCAATCTTGATAACGGACAATGGTACTCAGCTGACGTCTGATGAGATGCAGAAATTTTTGGGGTCCTATGGCATCAAACATGTTCGCACCTCTCTTTATAATCCGCAGGGAAATGGGATGGTTGAGAGGGCGAACCGGCTTGTTAAAGGTACCATTCAGATGGCCATGTCTAGCGGAAATGGAGTTGAGTGGTTGGTGTCTGAAATGCTATGGGCGTATCGCTCGAGTGCGCATGGAGGGACAGGCAAGACACCGTTTGAACTGATGCGTGGTAGACTTCCCAACACCAAACTGGTTCCCACATGGTTTAAAGAGATGGTGTTGAGGGATTCCGCACCCAGTAGTAGTCTATCCTCCTCTTCTCAACATGGGGGGTGCACGGAGAAGAAATCTGGGAAACATATTTCTTCTGGTGATTTGGTAAAAGTACGCAGTGGTAGACCAGGTGCTCGGTTTTCAAAGTTTTTAGGTCCTTATAAGGTCAAACACACCTTACCTTATGGTGTGGTGTTGGACAATGGGGACAAGTGGAATTATAGACGTGTGGCACTGTACCAGAAGAGTAGTGTTAGTGGCAATGTCAAGAAGGAAGCTCAAGTTACCGATTGTAGTAACACTTTCCTATCTATGTCTGATCTTGATTTGTTAAACAGTTCCCTTGACAGTAGTTCCACTCATGTGGGAAGACAAGGGGGGTGGTGATGCCTCTGTCTCTTTAGATGGGGCTGATTCGATGGTTCCGGTTGCAAGAGAAGTGAGGCATGTGAGAGGTCGCCATCCTCCAGGTTATTTGAGAGATTACATATGTAACTGATAGTACTTATTTTAGGTTTGGGTAAGTGTATCTTTAAGTTCTCCTCTAAAGTGTTAAGTAATTGTTGCATTACTCGTACCATGTATATTAAGAAAAAAAATGCTATGTACTTCTTTCATTCTTTTCCCCATACTTCTTTCATTCATTGTTTTTATTTATTTGTGTAAGAGAAGAGGATGTGTTGTAATCTTCTCCTAGGCTTGTTATGTAAGGAACCTCCTAGCGTGGAGTGTGGAGCGCTGTTTTCCATGCAGGACAATCTTACTCAATAAAGAATTGCTGTTCTCCTACCTGAGTCAATCTGGTGTTTGAAGAGGACCGCATCTTAACAACATGCTTCTGCTTTGGACAATAGAACATTTCTGATTTTTTTCAGGGTGTGAATTAATTGTGGTGACGATCGCAAAAACCCACAAACTAACTTGTGTTTGTGGGTGCAGACAAACTTTTCAGAGCATTTATGCCCTTAAATGTCCACTCCCCAGCAATAGAACAATTAGCCATGCATAACATTACATAATACTGAAGTAGTATTACGTATAAGTAATTCCTTTGTTTCTGCGAACTGCCGTTTTGTAATTACAAAACTGAAATATGCTTATAAACAAAGCCATTTACATGGGCACATGTCCATGATGGCGAACAGGACACACAGAAACATGCTTCGTCTCGATGCCCATAGAAATCTGTAAAAATAAGTGATCCTCCCTCCCCGGGGGTACTCAGGGAAGAGGAGCAACTGGAGGGTGCGTAATCTGCCCCCAACTGGCACATTGGTCGCTTCTACACAGCACAAGCTGTCAATGATATCTTGGCAGCAAACCGCCCTAGCGAGGCGCGAGCTCCACCAGCTTGAGAGAGGTATCCGCTGCAAACCGAGCAAGGCATAGGCACTTGCAGTGACCAAAGGCCGCTGCACACCAGTGACACTGCCCCAGTCCGAGAGAAGTTAATGAGAAGGCTCAGGTGCAGCCTATGCAATCAGTGTGTTCCCACCAAAACACACACAGCAGCAGGACCATGCCATCTTGGGGGAGGCAGGAACTAGAACCTGGGAGCAGAAACAGGTGACACTCACTGCCAGGCACACTCCAAGGAGAGGAACAACTGGAGGGTCCATGTCCTTCCTCCCCCAACCAAAACATTGGCATCTGAGGCACAGCACAGTCGGGTAGCAATACTTTGGAGCCCTGCCACCCGAGAAGGGCATGAGCACCAGGTCAAGAGTGACAGGTGCTACGGTCTGGACGCGGCGCTGGCATTGTGAGCAGCCTGACCCTGCAGCGCACACTTGAGAAGCCACCTCAGTCCAAGAAAAATGGGCAAGTGGGCCCAGCCGTGGGCCTTGCCACCAGTACAGCCAGGCCAGATGGTGCAAAGCAGAGACATATGCCACCCCGGCGATACGAGCACTGAGACCTGAATGAGACCTCTGTGCTCAGAGAAGCCAAGCAGCACTCCGTGGCAGACCCCGACCCAGAGGAGAGGGGAAATTGACAATGTTGTGACGCATGGGGTCTTCTCATTATTGGAGAAGGGCCTGAGAGGCGTCGAGGCCCTGCATTGACTCCCACACTGCAGTAAGGTAGCTAGACAGCATAAAAAGATGGCAGTAACCTCCTCCACAGCGTGGGATTGGAGACAACACTGTCTCCCAGTCCCATATCCCACCCGACTCCCCTGAGTGGTTCCAGCACAACACTGAACTACTGTTAGACATTCACTTAGTTGATGAAGGATTACCAAAAGCAGCACTTCAGTGGGGGGGGGGGGGGATACCAACCATATATAGTGAGACAGTCTAGTGGTCAAAGTACGCTGATCATAGAGATTCACTGGAACTCCTAGGTGGACACTAATCAGACTTCATGGAAATGCCTATGTGATAATCTCTAACCTGCCTGACTCACAGTGAAGGCGCTACAGATACTTGTTCCTCTCATCTTATCCGGCCAATGACCTCCCTCCAACTACAAACAACTATCCTTCATGATGGTGAAACCTAAAGGCCACAAACTCACGAATGGCGGAACCACGACAATGTCACCAATCCCCAACTGGATACAAACACCAGAGGGATCCTCCATGGAATACATGCTTCAAGACCACACAGACAAGTTCACAGAGCTTCTGCAGGCTGTGAATAACCTAAAAATATCTTTGGAACCCACACTGGACACACTGATTGTGGATGTCTGCTTATTTATGGAAAGAAATTAAATGAAAGCATGAACACAACTGAGTCAATGCTCGCAACACTACACCCTCCGGTGACCACAGTGCATGGCCAAGTAAAAGCACTACAGAAGGAAGTGGGCCTCTTTCAAGATAGGGTGGATGACGCGGAAGTCCAGTCCCGTCAAAACAACATTAGAGTGGTGGGATAGGTGGAGAGAGCAGAGGGCCTGAGTATGGATCTGTACAAGAAACAATGGCTAGAAGAAGTGGTTCTGGGGGCAAGACCATGGCTTTCTTTTTTGCATTAGGCCACCAATATGGCTCATTCTTTTTTGCATTAGGCCACCAATATGGCTTGTTCTTTTTTGCATTAGGCCACCAATATGGCTCATGCTGTGTACCAGCTGCCAAAGTCGCGGTCGGTGGGCCGATCACGCACCCTTCAGTTGCTCCTTTTCTCTGAGTACTCCCAGGGCCGAGTTTAATCTATTGTGACAGTATTTGTATAGGCATCGAGACAGAGTTCATTTCTGCACATGTGTCCTGGTCACCATCTTGGACACCCCCCATGTAAACGGTTTTGTTTATGAGCACAAATTCAGTTTTGAACTTACAAAATGTGAGTTTGCACAAACACAGGTATTTAGTCATACGTAATATGACTGCAGTATTATGTAATATTATCCATGACTAATTCTTCTGTTGCCAGGGAGTAGATGTTCCAGGCAGAGACGCCCATAAAAACGTTTCTGCACCCCCAAACCTGAGTTAGTTTGTGGGTTTTTACAAATGTCCCCACGATTATTTCACGCCCTGCAAAGGAAATGTTCTATTGTCAAAGGCAGGGGCAAGTACATTTCCATGGTGGGAATGGGAAGTGAACCTTCAAAATTGATCTCCAGTAGATCACCTCCCTGGAGCTCCACTGAGGCCTGTAGTGGCATGACTGTTCAATTTCAGAGACATAGAAGACATTCTCCAACTCATCAGAACCAAGGGACCATGGATAGTAAAGAACAGCACAGTCATGATATTCCCAGGCTATTCTGCAGATATTCAATGATGAAGAGTATCCTACTACTCCATAAAACAACGGCTCAGGCTCCTTAACCTCAAATATGCATTTCGCGCTGGACACTTTACGCCGGGACACTCTCCGGAGTAGCCTTGCACGTTATAAATATAAATAGCATAACACAACACAACATAACATAACATTGTTATATCCAGTGAAACTCAGAGTGCTGGATGCTGACATGGCACTCACATTATTAACCGCAAAAGAAGCATGGACCTAGCTGGAATCCAGGGCGTCCCAGGCCCTCAGCTGATCGGAGACACAGAAGATGGATGGATCATACAGAGAAGCAGACTCTGATGCCACAAGAACGTACAGGAAGACTTACAAAAGAACATGCGGCCATAGAGAGGGTGCACGTGATTGCAGAGATCGAAAGAAAGGAAGCCTTGAGGTCTGCCCTCAAGACTCGGATTCAAACACCAGAAATTTATGACCAAACCCTTCCGGGGCATGTCCCAGAGGAACTCGGAGAAGTCCCTTGGGTCACCCTGATTGCAGACATGCTAATATGAGTTCAGCATCAATATATCCTTTGTGTTGGTTAAATGAATTATCAATCTGTTGTCCTCGCCTCGGTTCTCTAGAGGTGCATGTGTACCTTGTAGTCTTCTCAGCACTGAAGGGGAGGGAGAAGGACCATAGTGGAGGCGTATAGGGATGGCGCCATCTCTAAACGATTGCCTTGTTTCTTGGCAGGGACAACTTCCCCAGTTCAGATTGAATGTAATTGCTACACCATTTAATACCATATTGTGACTTAATTAAACCATGCCGACTGGCAATTATGGTCTGGGCTATGACATTTCCGGGCTATGTTCACATAGTTACTTTAAGTTTGTGTTGTTTACTTTGGTGGTGGTCGATGTCCATTCAAAGTGGTTGATAGTTAAGTTTCTGAAAGATATCACCACATCAACCACTATCAATGTCTTAAAGGAAATATGTAGGGAGGAAGGTATACCTTCAATCTTGATAACGGACAATGGTACTCAGCTGACGTCTGATGAGATGCAGAAATTTTTGGGGTCCTATGGCATCAAACATGTTCGCACCTCTCTTTATAATCCGCAGGGAAATGGGATGGTTGAGAGGGCGAACCGGCTTGTTAAAGGTACCATTCAGATGGCCATGTCTAGCGGAAATGGAGTTGAGTGGTTGGTGTCTGAAATGCTATGGGCGTATCGCTCGAGTGCGCATGGAGGGACAGGCAAGACACCGTTTGAACTGATGCGTGGTAGACTTCCCAACACCAAACTGGTTCCCACATGGTTTAAAGAGATGGTGTTGAGGGATTCCGCACCCAGTAGTAGTCTATCCTCCTCTTCTCAACATGGGGGGTGCACGGAGAAGAAATCTGGGAAACATATTTCTTCTGGTGATTTGGTAAAAGTACGCAGTGGTAGACCAGGTGCTCGGTTTTCAAAGTTTTTAGGTCCTTATAAGGTCAAACACACCTTACCTTATGGTGTGGTGTTGGACAATGGGGACAAGTGGAATTATAGACGTGTGGCACTGTACCAGAAGAGTAGTGTTAGTGGCAATATCAAGAAGGAAGCTCAAGTTACCGATTGTAGTAACACTTTCCTATCTATGTCTGATCTTGATTTGTTAAACAGTTCCCTTGACAGTAGTTCCACTCATGTGGGAAGACAAGGGGGTGGTGATGTCTCTGTCTCTTTAGATGGGGCTGATTCGATGGTTCCGGTTGCAAGAGAAGTGAGGCATGTGAGAGGTCGCCATCCTCCAGGTTATTTGAGAGATTACATATGTAACTGATAGTACTTATTTTAGGTTTGGGTAAGTGTATCTTTAAGTTCTCCTCTAAAGTGTTAAGTAATTGTTGCATTACTCGTACCATGTATATTAAGAAAAAAAATGCTATGTACTTCTTTCATTCTTTTCCCCATACTTCTTTCATTCATTGTTTTTATTTATTTGTGTAAGAGAAGAGGATGTGTTGTAATCTTATCCTAGGCTTGTTATGTAAGGAACCTCCTAGCGTGGAGTGTGGAGCGCTGTTTTCCATGCAGGACAATCTTACTCAATAAAGAATTGCTGTTCTCCTACCTGAGTCAATCTGGTGTTTGAAGAGGACCGCATCTTAACAACATGCTTCTGCTTTGGACAATAGAACATTTCTGATTTTTTTCAGGGTGTGAATTAATTGTGGTGACGATCGCAAAAACCCACAAACTAACTTGTGTTTGTGGGTGCAGACAAACTTTTCAGAGCATTTATGCCCTTAAATGTCCACTCCCCAGCAATAGAACAATTAGCCATGCATAACATTACATAATACTGAAGTAGTATTACGTATAAGTAATTCCTTTGTTTCTGCGAACTGCCGTTTTGTAATTAGAAAACTGAAATATGCTTATAAACAAAGCCATTTGCATGGGCACATGTCCATGATGGCGAACAGGACACACAGAAACATGCTTCGTCTCGATGCCCATAGAAATCTGTAAAAATAAGTGATCCTCCCTCCCCGGGGGTACTCAGGGAAGAGGAGCAACTGGAGGGTGCGTAATCTGCCCCCAACTGGCACATTGGTCGCTTCTACACAGCACAAGCTGTCAATGACATCTTGGCAGCAAACCGCCCTAGCGAGGCGCAAGCTCCACCAGCTTGAGAGAGGTATCCGCTGCAAACCGAGCAAGGCATAGGCACTTGCAGTGACCAAAGGCCGCTGCACACCAGTGACACTGCCCCAGTCCGAGAGAAGTTAATGAGAAGGCTCAGGTGCAGCCTATGCAATCAGTGTGTTCCCACCAAAACACACACAGCAGCAGGACCATGCCATCTTGGGGGAGGCAGGAACTAGAACCTGGGAGCAGAAACAGGTGACACTCACTGCCAGGCACACTCCAAGGAGAGGAACAACTGGAGGGTCCATGTCCTTCCTCCCCCAACCAAAACATTGGCATCTGAGGCACAGCACAGTCGGGTAGCAATACTTTGGAGCCCTGCCACCCGAGAAGGGCATGAGCACCAGGTCAAGAGTGACAGGTGCTACGGTCTGGACGCGGCGCTGGCATTGTGAGCAGCCTGACCCTGCAGCGCACACTTGAGAAGCCACCTCAGTCCAAGAAAAATGGGCAAGTGGGCCCAGCCGTGGGCCTTGCCACCAGTACAGCCAGGCCAGATGGTGCAAAGCAGAGACATATGCCACCCCGGCGATACGAGCACTGAGACCTGAATGAGACCTCTGTGCTCAGAGAAGCCAAGCAGCACTCCGTGGCAGACCCCGACCCAGAGGAGAGGGGAAATTGACAATGTTGTGACGCATGGGGTCTTCTCATTATTGGAGAAGGGCCTGAGAGGCGTCGAGGCCCTGCATTGACTCCCACACTGCAGTAAGGTAGCTAGACAGCATAAAAAGAGGGCAGTAACCTCCTCCACAGCGTGGGATTGGAGACAACACTGTCTCCCAGTCCCATATCCCACCCGACTCCCCTGAGTGGTTCCAGCACAACACTGAACTACTGTTAGACATTCACTTAGTTGATGAAGGATTACCAAAAGCAGCACTTCAGTGGGGGGGGGGGGATACCAACCATATATAGTGAGACAGTCTAGTGGTCAAAGTACGCTGATCATAGAGATTCACTGGAACTCCTAGGTGGACACTAATCAGACTTCATGGAAATGCCTATGTGATAATCTCTAACCTGCCTGACTCACAGTGAAGGCGCTACAGATACTTGTTCCTCTCATCTTATCCGGCCAATGACCTCCCTCCAACTACAAACAACTATCCTTCATGATGGTGAAACCTAAAGGCCACAAACTCACGAATGGCGGAACCACGACAATGTCACCAATCCCCAACTGGATACAAACACCAGAGGGATCCTCCATGGAATACATGCTTCAAGACCACACAGACAAGTTCACAGAGCTTCTGCAGGCTGTGAATAACCGAAAAATATCTTTGGAACCCACACTGGACACACTGATTGTGGATGTCTGCTTATTTATGGAAAGAAATTAAATGAAAGCATGAACACAACTGAGTCAATGCTCGCAACACTACACCCTCCGGTGACCACAGTGCAAGGCCAAGTAAAAGCACTACAGAAGGAAGTGGGCCTCTTTCAAGATAGGGTGGATGACGCGGAAGTCCAGTCCCGTCAAAACAACATTAGAGTGGTGGGATAGGTGGAGAGAGCAGAGGGCCTGAGTATGGATCTGTACAAGAAACAATGGCTAGAAGAAGTGGTTCTGGGGGCAAGACCATGGCTTTCTTTTTTGCATTAGGCCACCAATATGGCTCATTCTTTTTTGCATTAGGCCACCAATATGGCTTGTTCTTTTTTGCATTAGGCCACCAATATAGCTCATGCTGTGTACCAGCTGCCAAAGTCGCGGTCGGTGGGCCGATCACGCACCCTTCAGTTGCTCCTCTTCTCTGAGTACTCCCAGTGCCGAGTTTAATCTATTGTGACAGTATTTGTATAGGCATCGAGACAGAGTTCATTTCTGCACATGTGTCCTGGTCACCATCTTGGACACCCCCCATGTAAACGGTTTTGTTTATGAGCACAAATTCAGTTTTGAACTTACAAAATGTGAGTTTGCACAAACACAGGTATTTAGTCATACGTAATATGACTGCAGTATTATGTAATATTATCCATGACTAATTCTTCTGTTGCCAGGGAGTAGATGTTCCAGGCAGAGACGCCCATAAAAACTTTTCTGCACCCCCAAACCTGAGTTAGTTTGTGGGTTTTTACAAATGTCCCCACGATTATTTCACGCCCTGCAAAGGAAATGTTCTATTGTCAAAGGCAGGGGCAAGTACATTTCCATGGTGGGAATGGGAAGTGAACCTTCAAAATTGATCTCCAGTAGATCACCTCCCTGGAGCTCCACTGAGGCCTGTAGTGGCACGACTGTTCAATTTCAGAGACATAGAAGACATTCTCCAACTCATCAGAACCAAGGGACCATGGATAGTAAAGAACAGCACAGTCATGATATTCCCAGACTATTCTGCAGATATTCAATGATGAAGAGTATCCTACTACTCCATAAAACAACGGCTCAGGCTCCTTAACCTCAAATATGCATTTCGCGCTGGACACTTTACGCCGGGACACTCTCCGGAGTAGCCTTGCACGTTATAAATATAAATAGCATAACACAACACAACATAACATAACATTGTTATATCCAGTGAAACTCAGAGTGCTGGATGCTGACATGGCACTCACATTATTAACCGCAAAAGAAGCATGGACCTAGCTGGAATCCAGGGCGTCCCAGGCCCTCAGCTGATCGGAGACACAGAAGATGGATGGATCATACAGAGAAGCAGACTCTGATGCCACAAGAACGTACAGGAAGACTTACAAAAGAACATGCGGCCATAGAGAGGGTGCACGTGATTGCAGAGATCGAAAGAAAGGAAGCCTTGAGGTCTGCCCTCAAGACTCGGATTCAAATACCAGAAATTTATGACCAAACCCTTCCGGGGCATGTCCCAGAGGAACTCGGAGAAGTCCCTTGGGTCACCCTGATTGCAGACCTGCTAATATGAGTTCAGCATCAATATATCCTTTGTGTTGGTTAAATGAATTATCAATCTGTTGTCCTCGCCTCGGTTCTCTAGAGGTGCATGTGTACCTTGTAGTCTTCTCAGCACTGAAGGGGAGGGAGAAGGACCATAGTGGAGGCGTATAGGGATGGCGCCATCTCTAAACGATTGCCTTGTTTCTTGGCAGGGACAACTTCCCCAGTTCAGATTGAATGTAATTGCTACACCATTTAATACCATATTGTGACTTAATTAAACCATGCCGACTGGCAATTATGGTCTGGGCTATGACATTTCCGGGCTATGTTCACATAGTTACTTTAAGTTTGTGTTGTTTACTTTGGTGGTGGTCGATGTCCATTCAAAGTGGTTGATAGTTAAGTTTCTGAAAGATATCACCACATCAACCATTATCAATGTCTTAAAGGAAATATGTAGGGAGGAAGGTATACCTTCAATCTTGATAACGGACAATGGTACTCAGCTGACGTCTGATGAGATGCATAAATTTTTGGGGTCCTATGGCATCAAACATGTTCGCACCTCTCTTTATAATCCGCAGGGAAATGGGATGGTTGAGAGGGCGAACCGGCTTGTTAAAGGTACCATTCAGATGGCCATGTCTAGCGGAAATGGAGTTGAGTGGTTGGTGTCTGAAATGCTATGGGCGTATCGCTCGAGTGCGCATGGAGGGACAGGCAAGACACCGTTTGAACTGATGCGTGGTAGACTTCCCAACACCAAACTGGTTCCCACATGGTTTAAAGAGATGGTGTTGAGGGATTCCGCACCCAGTAGTAGTCTATCCTCCTCTTCTCAACATGGGGGGTGCACGGAGAAGAAATCTGGGAAACATATTTCTTCTGGTGATTTGGTAAAAGTACGCAGTGGTAGACCAGGTGCTCGGTTTTCAAAGTTTTTAGGTCCTTATAAGGTCAAACACACCTTACCTTATGGTGTGGTGTTGGACAATGGGGACAAGTGGAATTATAGACGTGTGGCACTGTACCAGAAGAGTAGTGTTAGTGGCAATGTCAAGAAGGAAGCTCAAGTTACCGATTGTAGTAACACTTTCCTATCTATGTCTGATCTTGATTTGTTAAACCGTTCCCTTGACAGTAGTTCCACTCATGTGGGAAGACAAGGGGGTGGTGATGCCTCTGTCTCTTTAGATGGGGCTGATTCGATGGTTCCGGTTGCAAGAGAAGTGAGGCATGTGAGAGGTCGCCATCCTCCAGGTTATTTGAGAGATTACATATGTAACTGATAGTACTTATTTTAGGTTTGGGTAAGTGTATCTTTAAGTTCTCCTCTAAAGTGTTAAGTAATTGTTGCATTACTCGTACCATGTATATTAAGAAAAAAAATGCTATGTACTTCTTTCATTCTTTTCCCCATACTTCTTTCATTCATTGTTTTTATTTATTTGTGTAAGAGAAGAGGATGTGTTGTAATCTTCTCCTAGGCTTGTTATGTAAGGAACCTCCTAGCGTGGAGTGTGGAGCGCTGTTTTCCATGCAGGACAATCTTACTCAATAAAGAATTGCTGTTCTCCTACCTGAGTCAATCTGGTGTTTGAAGAGGACCGCATCTTAACAACATGCTTCTGCTTTGGACAATAGAACATTTCTGATTTTTTTCAGGGTGTGAATTAATTGTGGTGACGATCGCAAAAACCCACAAACTAACTTGTGTTTGTGGGTGCAGACAAACTTTTCAGAGCATTTATGCCCTTAAATGTCCACTCCCCAGCAATAGAACAATTAGCCATGCATAACATTACATAATACTGAAGTAGTATTACGTATAAGTAATTCCTTTGTTTCTGCGAACTGCCGTTTTGTAATTACAAAACTGAAATATGCTTATAAACAAAGCCATTTGCATGGGCACATGTCCATGATGGCGAACAGGACACACAGAAACATGCTTCGTCTCGATGCCCATAGAAATCTGTAAAAATAAGTGATCCTCCCTCCCCGGGGGTACTCAGGGAAGAGGAGCAACTGGAGGGTGCGTAATCTGCCCCCAACTGGCACATTGGTCGCTTCTACACAGCACAAGCTGTCAATGACATCTTGGCAGCAAACCGCCCTAGCGAGGCGCGAGCTCCACCAGCTTGAGAGAGGTATCTGCTGCAAACCGAGCAAGGCCTAGGCACTTGCAGTGACCAAAGGCCGCTGCACACCAGTGACACTGCCCCAGTCCGAGAGAAGTTAATGAGAAGGCTCAGGTGCAGCCTATGCAATCAGTGTGTTCCCACCAAAACACACACAGCAGCAGGACCATGCCATCTTGGGGGAGGCAGGAACTAGAACCTGGGAGCAGAAACGGGTGACACTCACTGCCAGGCACACTCCAAGGAGAGGAACAACTGGAGGGTCCATGTCCTTCCTCCCCCAACCAAAACATTGGCATCTGAGGCACAGCACAGTCGGGTAGCAATACTTTGGAGCCCTGCCACCCGAGAAGGGCATGAGCACCAGGTCAAGAGTGACAGGTGCTACGGTCTGGACGCGGCGCTGGCATTGTGAGCAGCCTGACCCTGCAGCGCACACTTGAGAAGCCACCTCAGTCCAAGAAAAATGGACAAGTGGGCCCAGCCGTGGGCCTTGCCACCAGTACAGCCAGGCCAGATGGTGCAAAGCAGAGACATATGCCACCCCGGCGATACGAGCACTGAGACCTGAATGAGACCTCAGTGCTCAGAGAAGCCAAGCAGCACTCCGTGGCAGACCCCGACCCAGAGGAGAGGGGAAATTGACAATGTTGTGACGCATGGGGTCTTCTCATTATTGGAGAAGGGCCTGAGAGGCGTCGAGGCCCTGCATTGACTCCCACACTTCAGTAAGGTAGCTAGACAGCATAAAAAGAGGGCAGTAACCTCCTCCACAGCGTGGGATTGGAGACAACACTGTCTCCCAGTCCCATATCCCACCCGACTCCCCTGAGTGGTTCCAGCACAACACTGAACTACTGTTAGACATTCACTTAGTTGATGAAGGATTACCAAAAGCAGCACTTCAGTGGGGGGGGGGGATACCAACCATATATAGTGAGACAGTCTAGTGGTCAAAGTACGCTGATCATAGAGATTCACTGGAACTCCTAGGTGGACACTAATCAGACTTCATGGAAATGCCTATGTGATAATCTCTAACCTGCCTGACTCACAGTGAAGGCGCTACAGATACTTGTTCCTCTCATCTTATCCGGCCAATGACCTCCCTCCAACTACAAACAACTATCCTTCATGATGGTGAAACCTAAAGGCCACAAACTCACGAATGGCGGAACCACGACAATGTCACCAATCCCCAACTGGATACAAACACCAGAGGGATCCTCCATGGAATACATGCTTCAAGACCACACAGACAAGTTCACAGAGCTTCTGCAGGCTGTGAATAACCTAAAAATATCTTTGGAACCCACACTGGACACACTGATTGTGGATGTCTGCTTATTTATGGAAAGAAATTAAATGAAAGCATGAACACAACTGAGTCAATGCTCGCAACACTACACCCTCCGGTGACCACAGTGCAAGGCCAAGTAAAAGCACTACAGAAGGAAGTGGGCCTCTTTCAAGATAGGGTGGATGACGCGGAAGTCCAGTCCCGTCAAAACAACATTAGAGTGGTGGGATAGGTGGAGAGAGCAGAGGGCCTGAGTATGGATCTGTACAAGAAACAATGGCTAGAAGAAGTGGTTCTGGGGGCAAGACCATGGCTTTCTTTTTTGCATTAGGCCACCAATATGGCTCATTCTTTTTTGCATTAGGCCACCAATATGGCTTGTTCTTTTTTGCATTAGGCCACCAATATGGCTCATGCTGTGTACCAGCTGCCAAAGTCGCGGTCGGTGGGCCGATCACGCACCCTTCAGTTGCTCCTCTTCTCTGAGTACTCCCAGGGCCGAGTTTAATCAATTGTGACAGTATTTGTATAGGCATCGAGACAGAGTTCATTTCTGCACATGTGTCCTGGTCACCATCTTGGACACCCCCCATGTAAACGGTTTTGTTTATGAGCACAAATTCAGTTTTGAACTTACAAAATGTGAGTTTGCACAAACACAGGTATTTAGTCATACGTAATATGACTGCAGTATTATGTAATATTATCCATGACTAATTCTTCTGTTGCCAGGGAGTAGATGTTCCAGGCAGAGACGCCCATAAAAACTTTTCTGCACCCCCAAACCTGAGTTAGTTTGTGGGTTTTTACAAATGTCCCCACGATTATTTCACGCCCTGCAAAGGAAATGTTCTATTGTCAAAGGCAGGGGCAAGTACATTTCCATGGTGGGAATGGGAAGTGAACCTTCAAAATTGATCTCCAGTAGATCACCTCCCTGGAGCTCCACTGAGGCCTGTAGTGGCACGACTGTTCAATTTCAGAGACATAGAAGACATTCTCCAACTCATCAGAACCAAGGGACCATGGATAGTAAAGAACAGCACAGTCATGATATTCCCAGACTATTCTGCAGATATTCAATGATGAAGAGTATCCTACTACTCCATAAAACAACGGCTCAGGCTCCTTAACCTCAAATATGCATTTCGCGCTGGACACTTTACGCCGGGACACTCTCCGGAGTAGCCTTGCACGTTATAAATATAAATAGCATAACACAACACAACATAACATAACATTGTTATATCCAGTGAAACTCAGAGTGCTGGATGCTGACATGGCACTCACATTATTAACCGCAAAAGAAGCATGGACCTAGCTGGAATCCAGGGCGTCCCAGGCCCTCAGCTGATCGGAGACACAGAAGATGGATGGATCATACAGAGAAGCAGACTCTGATGCCACAAGAACGTACAGGAAGACTTACAAAAGAACATGCGGCCATAGAGAGGGTGCACGTGATTGCAGAGATCGAAAGAAAGGAAGCCTTGAGGTCTGCCCTCAAGACTCGGATTCAAACACCAGAAATTTATGACCAAACCCTTCCGGGGCATGTCCCAGAGGAACTCGGAGAAGTCCCTTGGGTCACCCTGATTGCAGACATGCTAATATGAGTTCAGCATCAATATATCCTTTGTGTTGGTTAAATGAATTATCAATCTGTTGTCCTCGCCTCGGTTCTCTAGAGGTGCATGTGTACCTTGTAGTCTTCTCAGCACTGAAGGGGAGGGAGAAGGACCATAGTGGAGGCGTATAGGGATGGCGCCATCTCTAAACGATTGCCTTGTTTCTTGGCAGGGGGACAACTTCCCCAGTTCAGATTGAATGTAATTGCTACACCATTTAATACCATATTGTGACTTAATTAAACCATGCCGACTGGCAATTATGGTCTGGGCTATGACATTTCCGGGCTATGTTCACATAGTTACTTTAAGTTTATGTTGTTTACTTTGCATGCACAAGATTCTCCCCTGCCCTCCTCCACTGGTTGACTTCATTGCAGCGCATTCTGGGATATCCCACAGTATGTTAATACCATGCACATACTGGCATACTTGATTAACCACAAGTCAAAAGAGAGGAGTTGAGTACAATACCACAATGACAACTCATTCATACCACATACTCACATGGAATGTTAGGGCCTGCTCACCCACGCAAAAGGATATAGGATCCACACATACAAGCGAAGACGTTGTATACAGATAGCATGCCTACAAGAACTACAATTAACATCTGCGGGACGATATATGGTACTACATATTCAGGGTATGTCAGAAGTGTTTTGGTGCGTCTGACACCAGGGAATCTAGATGGGGAACCATTGTCTATAGTAGCATTATAATCTCCCAATTAAGGTCTTTCCCCCTTATTCCGCTCCTTGACTGCAGCGGTCCTTCATTTCATGTTCACTCCACTGCTCCCAAGTGCGCAATCCTTCACTAATGTGCAAAATCTTCAATGATGGATGCCCAACATGCAAGTGTTGGATATCTGGAGGTCATTGCAACCTGCCATGTATGAGTACTTGTATTACTCAGTGCTACATGCTTTTAAAACTGGAATAGGTCTCATATGCCCTACAACAGATATAGCCCATAGATTCACTAAAGCATAATATCTAGGTCTTAAATGGTTGAATTACAATCCGTTGATGATTACACTAACATGTGAGTAGACCATGAGCATGGATACCCAAATGGCATCTATCAACAGCAGCATTAAGAGGCAAGGCATTCTACACACAGATAGGGTAATTGTTGGAAAGGCGTTCGCCGGAGGGGGTTCGATACACGTCTTGCCCACCCCTTTGACCCACCTCTCCCAAGTAGGCCGAACCAGGCGCGCACACCCTGAGCTTACACTACGAACAGAGGGACACCACACGTATTTCTTCGTAGGACGATAGGTTCTTTTATCGAAGGTTTCAAGGGATCTTTATGATCCAAGTTGCAAGTAGTACATCAGCGCCACAAGAGACTACAAATCGGTGGTAGGGGAATGGGGGTAGCGGGACAGTCTTTGAATGTAGTGTCTCTGCCAAGTACCCTGCGGACAGCTCACAATCCTCGAGCTGGAGGGTGTTGTTTCTCTTGGCGATCTCTTGCCAATTCTTCCTCGAGGGGAGAGCCGCGAGTCACTCAGCAGGCACAGGTAGTTCGGAGTTCGGGAGCCGCGACCTCGTCAGCAGGGCTCAGGTGGTTCAATGGTCGGAGGCCGCGAGTCACTCAGCAGGCACAGGTGGTTCGGAGTTCGGGAGCCGCGACCGCGTCAGCAGGGCTCAGATGGTGCAATGTCTGGAGGCCGCGAGTCACTCAGCAGGCCCAGGTGGTTCGGTGTTCGGGAGCCGCAACAGCGTCCGCAGGGCTCTGGTAGTTCCAGGTCTTCTCTGCCATCCGTCCCTCCGGCACCCCCTATTATACTCCCCCAGCCCTTTGAAGTCCGGAGTCCTCGCAGAGAGGGGTCTTTGGTGACTGAGGGGGTTCGGCGGGATTTCCTGCCGCTCATTCCTTTGGTCTTTTCAGGTGGGTCTGGGAGGGACCCCAGACGCTCGGCAGGCGAGGCGCCTGCGCCACAGGGGCCTGGTGGCCGATCGAGCCCTCCCGGGGGAAGGCGATCCGAGTTGTGACTGGGCTGGCGCCTCTTGGTCTGGCTCGGGGGGTTCCCGCTCCCTTGGTCGGACATGCGTGGTAGGGTGTCGAGTCTGGCGGGGGCTCTGGTCGGCCCTCGGGTCTGTGTGGCTGGGGCGGCCGGAGTCGGAGTATCCGTGTCTTGGGGTGGTTGCAGGTTGGCTGGATGATCGGGAGGGCCTACGCCGTGAGGCCGGTCTCACAGTAATCCATAACCCAATACTTCACAGAATATGAGAGATCGGCCACAAATCAGGTAGTAGAATGGGATTCATTTAAAGTGGCGCTAACAAGGGTATGTGTTGGACCTGGCTCCTTTTGCAAGGTTATCCCCAAATCTTTTGCCGTCTTCCTCCTATTTTTTCTGACCTGTTTTTGTTGGCTTTAGGACTCTGGACTGATCAGTGCTAACGTGCATATGCTCTCTGTCTAAATTGTAATGGTGATTGGTTTATCAATCATTGGGATTTTTGTTTTACTGGTAAGTCCCTAGTAGAGTGCACCGTGTGTGCCCAGGGCCTGTAAATCAAATACTCCTAGTAGGCCTTCAGCAGTGATTGTACCACCCACATAACTAGCCCTGCAACCATGTCTCAGACCTGCCACTGCAGTGTCTGGGTAGGCAGTTTTAAACTGTCATTTCAACTTGGCAAGTGCACCCACTTGCCAGGACCAAACCTTCCTTTTTAGATCTCGACTAGGCACACATGCGCTGTCTCTCCGAGACATCAAGTAATCTGTATCAGGGGTGAAACTCCGCCTATTGCCGGGTAATTACTCCTGCCACTTGCCATTAGTAAACTCTGGCA